>NC_135641.1:5374596-7874596 GCF_053574225.1 Canis aureus
CTGGATCTGCTGTGCATCCGCAACAGCCCAGATGATTCTGTCTGGCCCTGCAACCTGCTGTTTCACCCCAAAACAGCAGGGCTGCTGTCTCTGCAGTGCTCAGCACTTGGCCATCAGCTACCCTCCACTTCCCCAGCACCACAATTTGGATACATCCTGTCCAGCGTCACATTTTCCAGCTGAGCTGTGGAACTTGTTTGCCTGCAAACACTCATTCTTTAAGATCGTGTGCCAACAGCACCTCCTCTGAGAAGCCCTCCCAGCACTTTGCTTCTGCATTTGCTAGCACCCTTGTCAGACCACGGCAGGGAAGTGACATTTGTGTACATATCCCCTTCCCTCACTAGGTTGTGAGTTCCCAAAAGACAGGGATGATTGGCTTCCCAGTTCCTTCCCCAGCACAGAGCCAGTACGGATAGTCCTGAATTTTATGCTTAGTTAATAAGGTGAACAAATTAAGCTTTTCACATGTCTCAATATTTTTCCTGTACCTTACTACCAAGTCTAAAACATAAGATCAATGATTTTGTGTCTTGGCCATGTATGGTTTAATGAATTATTTCTTCTTTGCCACGAGCTACCATTTGGGAGTAAGGTTTTTGGGGGTTTCATTTATATATTTTGGGTGCTGGCTCTATTCACTGGAGCAGGAGATTAATAGAATTCAATAAGATTGCAGTGAATCGTGTACATAATTACACATTTTCTGTATAGTATACTGGTATGGGAGTTTATTAAATTATAACTTTGTGACCTAAGATAATGACAAAGATTCCAAAGCTATTTAACATAAAAACTATAAATCTCATGTCTAGAACCTTGGTCTGGAACTATTACCGCAATGATGTTATCTTATAACTAGGTTATTGTGATAAAATAATTGACTTTATCCAGATTATACATATAAATGATAACCAAAAGTACCATAAGCTCCTGAGTTTAGAAAAGTGAAGCCATACATCCTTTCTGTTGTATAATAAACAGAAATGTTTTCCATGAAAAAACCTGAAATAATTCTGTATACATACACTCACTTATTTACAAAAATATGGCTTGGATATGTCTGCCTTTCTGCTCTTTTCTCATGGATGAACAGTGTTTAGTATGAACTTACAAGTGTATAATGGACGAGTTTCAGACTTATGGATTCTGTTTTCCTTCTCGAAAATTAAACTGAAATATGTGATTTTGCTGATTGACTTTGTTGACTTTTAGAAGAAAATTTAAAGATGTACGACAGTCCTCTTGACTTGAATTCACCTAATTGCAAAGCTGATTTTAAAATGGAGAATAGTTCTTTCCTAGCTGCAGGATATGCATTGTTCATGTTTTGCCCTGTATACGTTGTTGCTAGGGAATATTGTTCATCGAATTTCAGATTGCTAGGCTTCTCTAAACAGTGATTCTTGGGGGCATAAAGACTGAGGGGGAAGAGAGAGGGCATGCCCTTTGGGGGAGGCACAGTGCCTTCCCCTGCTGAGAAACTCTGCAGGGAGGCCACTGTTGTTCCCTTGGGAGTGCATAGGTAGAAACCAAGACAGAAAAGAACCTTTGCTCTCAAATATCTTTTGAAAGCGTAAAGGGTGTGGTTTTTGTTCTCCTCTGACAAAACAGCCAAACAAGTCTCAGTGTCCACTGTTCATCAGGTCCAGGCATGTTTGGTGGGTGAACACATTTCCCATACACAATCCAATATACAATGTGGAAGTAATTCTCTTGTGGCCTGGGAGAGGCCAATGGCTCTAGGATTTAGCTGGGGAGTCATGAAGTTTAAAGCTGAAACTAGTTCTGTTTGTTTTTGCATAATGCTGGAAGGAAAAGGAAAAGGAGGTCTAGAATTGGAGGGATCCCAAATTTATGCCCCTCGACTTTCTCTGTTAAGTTCCTACCCCAGGTGAGTGCCTGGTCATGCTCATCAATCATGATCAATTCACAGAATAATTTCCTTTGGAGCAGTGTTCTCAGGATGGGCTGCGTGTTAGAATCGCCGGGGGAGCTCTTGAGAAACACCAGTGCTCAGGCCCCCCTTGGGACAAGATAAGGTAGAGTTTTGAGGGAGGGGCATCAGTATCTTAAATTCTTTAAAAAAATATTTTATTTATTTATTTGAGAAAGAGAACACACAAGCAGGGGAGGGGGCAGAGGCAGAGGGAGAAGCAGACTCCCCGCTGAGCAAGAGCCCGATGCGGGGCTCCATCCCAGGATCCTTGGACCACGACCTGAGCTGAAAGGCAGACACTTAACCGACTGAGCCTCCCAGGTATTGGATTTTGAAATTCCCCATGATTCTAATAGCAGCCAGCTATAAGCACTCTGGTCTATTGTGACGAATACTGGGATTCTTGAATTTCATTCCTATGCCATACGTAGAATGAATGGTGGCATCATATGTATTTTAGCTTGTGGGTGAAATTATATGGCTCCTTGATTTATATGGCCCTGTGGAACTCCACAAGAGAGGCATTCCTGATTTGGGGTAAATCCACTGTGGGGTGAGAGGGAAGACAGAATTTGTGGCCATGTGCAGGTCCACTCAAAGCTTCACTCAGAGCCCAGACTTTGGTGTGCAGAAAACAGAGTGGAGGTTAGAAGGTGGATGATGGAATGTTGGGTGCACAGGAGGTTGTGGTGATTGGGAACCTCCGTCCAGCAGGTTTGGATTGATTTGGGCGAAAAATCCACATGCAGTAAAAGGTTAAGAGGGGATCTTTTACTGGCTTGGAAAGAATGACACATAGCGGGGTGACTAATGGGGAGATTTGGGAGCCCTGAGAACTTCAGAGAAAATAGACAAGATTCCAGAACTTACTTACAGGACAAGAAGATTGATGGGACCTTCTCACCTTAAGTGCTATCTCTTTGCAATGGAGGGGAGCGTAGTTCTTGTTGAATAAAGGAGGGCTTAACTGTAGCACCTGCTGTGAGTGGGAATAGTCATCGTGAAGTGTCTTTCCCTTCTAGAAACCACTTTGCTGAAGGGCTCTTCATGTGAGAAGGAGGTGCCGTGCATCCTCTGTGTGTGTGGCCTTTCACCAGGAAGGGGTAAGAAAAGGCGTGTGAAAAGTACAGTCAGGAGTGGAGAGTTACTAGGCTTGGGTCTCCCCCCGACCACAGAGCAGGTTTGGATGCTCTGGGAAGCTCCACAGAGGTCTCTCCCAGAGGATAGGGGGCCCTGTGGGTTAGAGTGAAAATGCTGGAAGACAAAGAGGAAGGCTTTTCTTTGTTGGAAGATGTGGAAAGTGGATTGACTGGTATGGAGAGGTCTCTACGTGGAAGTGAGCAGGAGAAGCACTTCCCTCAGTTTTCATAAGTCAATTGAAGTAGGATGTATGCTAAGTGAGCTTAGTTATATTTGCTATAAGTTGAAGGAGAGTTATCATCCATAGCCAGAAATCCATAGGTAGAATTTTGTGCAGTGGTTTATGCCTAGACACAGCAGCATTGATGGAATTCTGAGCCTTTAATCATGGGCTCAGGCTGCACTAGAATAATGTGTTCCAGCCCTTAATTACTTGAGAGTGACTTGTAAATGATTAATTTGGTTAATTTTTCTACTCACTAGACCATTAAGGCTCTACTATGTGCAAGGTACTGTTCTAGGCACCGGGGATATTGCAAAAATTAAAATAGAAAACATCTCTCTCTCTGTGGAGCTGATACTCTTGAGGGAATGATGAGAGTCAGTTGATATTTATTTTATTTGAACCCTCAAAAAATAAGAATGACCAGGTTATACATGTGGCAGATTACCAATAATGAGGCATTTCAGTTGGGCATATGCTTTGAGTAATTTCTTCTTCCGCTCCTGGATTTGCCTTGATTCATCTACAGTTGGGGAAAATGATATAACGTGAGGCTAACTGGCCTGAAATGATCAAACCCTGCCTTTGGCCTCTTTGGTACTGTGGTACAAGTGATGAATTATCTGTGGACTTGAGATTGATATTGAGAGCCAAGCAGAATTAGTCTCAGAGTTATTTACTTTGGTGATTCAAGATAAAGAGTTTCACCTGTAATTCATAGACTCACATTATTTACGGTTATCTCCAGTGAGTATCTTAATCTAGATTATACTCTCCTCTACCATGTTTGTTACATTGCTGCATGCATCTGTATACATAGAAGAACAATACACCCAAATCAAGAAAATAGAAATGCATTCATTCAAAGATATACAACTGCCTCTCATTAAGATAAGATCTCTTTCTCACATTCAGACCTGCAACGAGGCTTATCATGTCACCTGGAAAAACATTTTTTTTTTATTGGAGTTCGATTTGCCAACATATAGCATATCACCCAGTGCTCATCCCATCAAGTGCCCCCCTCAGTGCCCATTACCCAGTCACCCCAACCCCCCGCCCACTTCCCTTTCCACCACCCCTTGTTCGTTTCCCAGAGTTAGGAGTCTCTCATGTTCTGTCATCCTCACTGATATTTTTTTTTTTAAACAAAGAAATAATTTTTGGCTGAAGAACCATCCCACACCCATATACTTTGCTGTGGGTGGGATTAGCCATCGTGGAGTGTCTTTTTTTCCCTTCTAGAAACCACTTTGCTGAAGTGCTCTTTGCTGTGCAAAGGCATCCTATGAAGACCTGGTGTATACAGTATGACCTAGATAAAAGTGAGGTTGTTCAGGCAAATGCAGCAACAGTGGGGAAGGCATGGATTCCAGCCTAGTGGGTGCCCAAGCAGGGAGCCCACCTTCTAGGCACTTTTAGGAGTTGAGAATGGGTGGTTACCATTTGCTGAAACACAGGAGTGTGATGAGAGAACTGGACACAGGGCATGTCAGCTGAAAACCGACTGGACACCAGTCCATACTTGGCACTAAGATGTCTCTGATGTAACTCAGAAAATGGTGCCAATTAACCCTAGTTTCTACCCCCTGCACAGCTCTTTCTATAACCCATGCAGTGTATATGGGGACCCCCACATCAAGAGTGCCCTAGGTAATCCTTTTTTTTTTTAAGATTTTATCCATTTATCGATGAGAGAGAGAGAGAGAGAGAAAGAGAGAGAAAGAGGCAGAAACACAGGCAGAGGGAGAAGCAGGCTTCCATACAGGAAGCCTGATGTGGAACTCGATCCTGGAACCCCAGGATCACGCCCTGAACCAAAGGCAGATGCTCAACTGCTGAGCTACCCAAGTGTCCCCCCACTTTTAAAAAGATTTTATTTATTTATTCTTGGGAGACACACACACACACAGAGGCAGAGACACAGGTAGAGAGAGAAGCAGGCTCCCTGTTGAAAGGAGCCTGATGTGGGACTCGATCCCGGGACTCTAGGATAATGCCCTGGGCTGAAGGCAGGCGCTCAACCACTGAGCCACCCAGGCATCACCCTAGGTAATCCTTGAGTGAAAATTTAAAGAAAAAGTGTTTATGGAATATCAGTTTGAATGGCTACAAAGCTCTTAGTTGCCTGGGACAACCATGTCTTGGCCTGGGCCTACAAACACAACAGGGCTTGATTCCCAGCCCTGCCACTTGACTGTGTGCTCTTGGGAAATTGTTAATGGTCCATAGTCTCAGTCTCCTTGTGTGGAGATAGTAATGTCTGCTTTATAGGGCTTTTGAGACAATGAAACCTAGGCATAGTAAGTAATGATGGCTAGCAGAGCCATAGCTAGCAATGCCATCAGGATAAATAGCAAAATGTTCTCTGACACATTTGAGAGGGTTGGGGAAAAGGATGTTCCTGCTCAGCCACAAAAGGGCCCCTAGACCTGACATTCACTTCTGGCTGTCAGTGTTATCAGTGGGGTAGACCTGGGTCTGAGATAAATCTGCCGACAGGGCTGGGCTTTCTAAGGAGTTTAAACATTTATACAATTAAAAAATTATTATTGAAAAGTTTTATTCCTCCTGAATTTTGATGTCTAGGGTCATTGCTTTGGTCATGCCATTTTAATTTAAGTGCTGGTTGACTTAGTGTTATCTTAAGACTCCTCCAATTTAATCTTCACAAATACTTTTTAAGTTTGGACTTGTTATCTTCATTTTACAGAGGACAGTAAGGTCTCATAGAGATGGGGAATGTCAACCTGCATCCAAAATGGAATGTGTGTGGTCTCATGTATACAAGCATGCAGACTTGTGCTTAACTATAGAGTTAAAGGCAAAAGTTACTATGTTAAAAAAAATTGGATGGGTAGGTTTGCCATGAGACACTGTCATAGAGCTTTATTAAGAAAGCATATGCATTGGGTCTTTGTTGGGATTCATAGTTTAAAACCTTAAATCTCTTGTTTGTGTTAACTTTTGAACCAACGAGGAGGAGCTCTGATGATAGAAAAGGAATGGTGCTTGGCGGTCTGTGAGGCTAATGCTTTGAGTCTGGAGTTACAGAAACTGAAGTCTGGAGAGACTGGCTGACATGTGCAAGTGGCAGAGCCAAGACTGGAACCTAGGACTCTGACAACCAGGGCTCATTTGTCCACATGAAATTGGTGGCCTTGAAAGCAGCACTTGTTTCTTGTGAGCTAGCATATTAATTACCCTTTTCTTCCACGGTGGCAGCAACATACCTTGTCAGCAAATTGCAGAAGTGTTTCACTACTTTCTAGAATTCTTTGAACCTTCTTGAAAGGTGCCTTCTTTCCTGGTGCCTCCCCATGTCTATCTGTTGGTGCAAAACAATTTTAATATGATTCTTAAAAAAATGTTTCATTGTCCACCTCTCGCTGTTACCAACCGCTACCACCTTCCTTTTCCAAGTGTCCTCCATGTTTCAAAGGCTACCAGGACAGTCACCTCCAGACAGCCAGTCATCTGCCTGCTGGTTGCTGCCATTCCCTAGCAGCCACAAAGCTGTAGGTTTAAGTTTATGGGCTGACAGTGCTCTAGTCTGGTCACTAAATATTTGTTTGATGCTATTGACTTCTTGTGGTAGTGAAAAAACCAATTCCCACATTGTAGCAGGATACCTTAGGGTAAGGCGGTGAGAGTTGAGATTGACAAACATGTGACTACAGCTGTTTGCTTCATATTACTGGTCTTTAGGAGATAGAACAATCAGTTTATGCAAGAACATATTTGTTGCTTAGCATGCTTTTTAGTGTAGCTCTGAAAACATTTACTTTAAAAACACTCTGATAATTCGCTTTGTTCACATGACACTAGTTTGAAATTTTTCTTCCTATGTGATACTTAAGTAAAAATAGAATAATTAGCGTTCTGTTTTAGGGACCAATCTTTTCTTTCCTTTACTAGAATATATATTTTTCCTTTGGAGTCTTACAAAATCAGGTCATAGAGAATGTGTTGCCATGGTAGAGTCTTATTTCAGTCTCTCTATTCTTTGGAAGCCTTCAGTTGTTTCACATGCAGACTCTTCTGGTTCTCTAGTTCTTTTCTTTCTTTGTCGCCACCCAGCATTGGCCATCTTGTTTTGATGCCTGATTCCTGGCTCCCCTGGTTGCCTACCATGTTCTCAAGCTGCTAAAGTCATTTAGTACAAACCCTGAGAGTTCCCTTTGAAAAACATTTTATTCCTCCCTGCCAAGAAGGAAGAAAACAGTTGAAACAACAGGACATCATCCTTGTTTTAGCCATATTTGAAAAGAGATTTAAATTTACTTCCATATGATGTTTATGGAACATATACTTTGTATCTGGACCTTTGTTAGTTCCTTTAGAGAGAAATGGCAAGAAAATAGGTATATTTATTTTTTTTAAACCTTAATTTCTCCCTCCACCCCTAATTCTTTTAAACAGTCCCTTCAAGTCTGGAAAACAAATGTTAATTGAATGGGTCCAGGGATGGCCTTTCAATCCCTCTGAAATCCCCAACTTTTTCCTCTTCACTGTTTTTTAAGTTCTTTTTGTGTCTTTAAAAATTCTTTTTCTTTTTTTAGAGAGAGAGCACATGTGAGGAGTGTGGAAGGGGGAGGAGGAACAGAGGCAGAAGGAGAGAAAGAGAATCTTACACAGTCTCCACACCCAGCATGAAGCCCAATGTGGGGCTCCATCTCATGACCCTAAGATTATGATCAGAGCTGAAATCAAGAGTTGAATTCTTAGCCAACTGAGACACCCAGGCACCCCCCAAAATTCTTTCTTGATTGTAAATTTCCCTCTGTCTACTAGTACCATACTTCTTTCCTTTATAGTCAAGTTTCTGGAAAGAATAGTTTATATTCAGTATCTTTGTATTCTCTTTTCTCGATCATCTTTTTTTCAAGGCTACATCCATTTGCTTTCTGTCCAATCAGTGAAATTATCCTACAAGGATTACTCTATTATGTATTGCTGCATAACAAACCCACCATAATGACTCACACCAGCAACCACGATCTATTATTATCTCTCTTGAGTATATAGGTGATTGGGCCTAACTGGTGGTTGTTCTGCTTCATGTGGCATAGGGGTGAGTTTCAGTCATCTGTAGGCTTGACTAGGTTGGAATGTCCAAGATAGCTGACTCATATGGAGGAAAGTTGGTTCTGGGGTTTGACTAGGTTGTCTGGGGCTGTTGACCAGAATGTCTTGGTTTTTCTTCCATGTGGTCTCCCAGTGTGGTTTGGACTTCTCACGGCATGGTGGTTGGGTTCCCAGAGGGCATTCCCAAGCACAAAGGCAGAAACTGAAGATCTCCTAAGGATTAGTCTAGACAGGTTTGTAGTCTTACTTTTCTGCACATTGTTTTGGTGAAAACTGGTCATAGGGCCAGCCATATTCAAGGGGATGGGAGATCATGGCATGGTTATATACAAAAGAGCTGTGGGATGATGCAGCCCATCTTGCAAACACACAATTAGTTACTAAGGATATCCTAACCTACCAACCACTCCTTTACAGCATTAGTGCTGCTTGGCCCCATGGTTTACTGGTTGTGCTCTGTCCCTGTTTGTCTGTCCCTTATCCTCCGTTATTTGCTCTTCTTTCCCTCTTTGCTCTTGGCATATTGGTAATCCCCGAGTTTCTTCCCTTTTTGCTTTTCATCCTCCATTTCTTTCTTAGAAGATCACATCTGTACTCATGATTTAAAGTTTGATTTATTCACTTGATAAGTATTTATTGAATAAGTAGAATGCACATACCACCTGCTGGATGAAAGGGCTGATAGCATAACTGTGCAGGTTCTGCACTGCACAACCCCCAAAGATACCATTACATTGTAGTTTTTGTCTTGATTGTCTCTGTCAGTGTCATATCAGTGATTCTCAGCAGGAAGTGATTTTGTTGCACTTTGCATTTGGCAATGCCTGGAGACATTTGTCATTCTTACAACTCAGTAGAAGGGAGTTACTGACATCTAGAAGGAAGAGACCAATGGTGCTGCTAAATGCTTGACAGTATGCTAACCCTCACAATGAGAAAGATCTGTCCCATAAAATAAATTGTGCTGCATTGAGAACCTGTATCTACATCTGTATCTACAATGCAATTTCCCCTTGAGTTTCAGAGATGCATTCCCAACAATCTGTTCGTCCTGGGCTCTGGGAATGCTGCCATAATCCACTTGACTGGCTTTCCTGCCTCTAGGCTTGCATCACTTTAATCCACATTCTGCACTGCTGACAGAAAGACTAATTAAAAAAAATTTTTTTTTATTGGAGTTCAATTTGCTAACATTTAGCATACACCCAGTGCTCATCCCGCCAAGTGCCCCCCTCAGTGCCCATCACCGCAGTCACCCCAATCCCCCGCCCACCTCCCTTTCCACTACCTTTTGTTCATTTCCCAGAGTTAGGTGGAAAGATTGATTTTTTTATGCAGCACGGACAGCTAACATCTCTCCTGATTTGAAACTCATCAGTGATGCTCCATGGACTTCAGATAACATTTAAATTTCCTAATGTGGCCCACAAGGTGTTTTGTAATCAGATTGCTTTCTCATTTCTCATTATGTCTTTCTAGTTCTTTTTAGTTCAGCCATCCTGGCTACCTTGTTTCCACAATGTGCTATTCTTTCCTATGCCTCTTGGCCTTTGCATGTGCAGAAATGGCTCTCTTCAGGGAGTGTGGCCAACTGTCCTTCAACTCTAGGGTCAAGCCACCTCTTCCTGGAACTTTTCCTGTCATTGCTACCTCTACCTTTCCTCAGCCCCAGGCTGGAGTGGGGAATCTCCTTTTTGCAACTACTCTGAAGACCCATAAATGCCCCTGCATTTATCTGATGTTCCTGTGGCAACTGTCGTTACCATCCTGTCATATTTACATTTTCTGTTCACATCCTGCCAAGTAGGCTATGAGATTTTTTGAGGTCACTGGGTAGCATTTGCCTCTACAGTCCTGGTACCTATTTGGGGTTTAATAACTCCTCTTCCTGGTGCTGACGGTTGACATTAAAGGTAATGTACTTAATTCAAGAAATGAATTGGAGGCTGAATGTCTACCAATGGCAAATGGTTGAATAAATTATGGTATATCCATATTGTTGAATATTTTATAGCTATCACAGATAGGAATCGCTTGGATTAAAGTAGAAAAAGGTCTGTGGTGTATTATTAAGGAAAAATGCATGAAAAATTTTACAGTACAATATAGAGATATGTGTATATGTTTGCATATGTTTGTATGAGCATAGTATATATGGAAGGATGTGCTTCATACTGCCCACATTGTTTATATTGAACATATCTTAGTATTATAATTAATAATCAGTTTAAAAGTAAGCAGTGGTATTCAGAAATCAATTTCAAGACCAGATATGAATCTGTAGGCATACAATAAAGGTAGGAGATAATGTAGGAGAATGTTACTTTAAAGGTTTAGGGAATGTTTACAAAAGAATGGGGATCTCTTTTTGTGTGTGTCTGTTGAATGTTTATATATGCATAGAAATAAATCTGTAAAGATTTAGAACAAAATAATTGCAGTAATAATTTCTGGATGGCAGATAATTTTTCTTTTTTTCTTTTAGCTTCTCTGTGTTATACAATTTTAAAAACAACGAGCACATCTTATTTTCATGATAGAACAACATTATTTCTAAAAATGGAAGATAGTACATAAAAACTGGTACCATTAAAATGTCTGTTATTCGAATACTCAAGACTTGATAAAGCAACCATCACATGAAATTATTATAAAATGAATCCATTTGAGAACAGCGGCTGCCACTAACATTTTTATTCCTTTCTTATAGCAAAGACTGAAAGAAGAGAAGGAAGCCAAACGGGCATGTTTGGATGGTAGGCATGACTACTTATTTGCGATTGTAGCTTCCTGCATAGACCTGGACAAAACTGAAGTGGAAGATGCCATTCTTGAGGGGAATCAGGTGAGATACATTTGAGTTCTCACTGACTTACGGAAAGCACAGAGAGTCTATTGACTCTGTTCTATAGCAAGATGTGTGCTGGGCTGTAGAGGAGGATGTATGTTTTAACATGGGCAAGACTCCATTCCAACTGTATAGCTGGTGACAGACTGACTTTAGGGCTCTCCAGATGTTCATGTTGAACATTCAATATCTGCATGTTTCTGAATCCAGTGAAGCTGGGTTCAGGCGCCATCTTGAAACCTGAGTTAGGAGAATAGAATCTTCTCTCAGCTTCTGATTTATCATGTTTTGCATTTATTTTGTCCTAACCTGAGTGATTGAATGGTGCCATAGCTTCCTGGCTTTGACTTTGGTTTGGCAACTGAATATGGTTTCTTTTGTTCTTGAGCTTGACTTCCATTTTCTGTCATGATTTCCCTCCAAAATCTGGGGTATGATTTGACTTTGGAGGGGCAAGATCAAAATATGGGAGGATAGGAGATCCCTGGGTGGCTAAGCGGTTTAGCGCCTGCCTTTGGCCCAGGGCGTGATCCTAGAGTCCCGGGATCGAGTCCCACATCGGGCTCCCGGCATGGAGCCTGCTTCTCCCTCTGCCTGTGACATATTCTGCCTCTCTCTCTCTCTCACTCTATGTCTATCATAAATAAATAAATAATTCTTAAAAAAAAAACAAAAACAAAATATGGGAGGATAGAATTCCTGAGTACTGAGGAAGGCATCCTATGATGGTTGCTGAAGGGTTTTGTTTTTGCTGTGTTGTTTTCGTTTGCTTGTTTGTCTTTTTAGGCATAAAAATAGAAAGAGAGGGAGAGGATGAGTCCTTTCTGTTGAGAGGAGTGCACACTATTGGTAATGTTTTTTAGTGGTATGCGTGTAAATGTTTAACAACCAGCTTTGAGCAAAAGGGTAGAGGGAGGCACTATTTTAAGTGTTTGCTGATTTCTTTGGTGTTAATACTCCCACCATGACTGATTCCAGACCTTCAACATGATGGTACGAAAGGCATAGTTGGAAAGAGTTGTGATCAGCTGGCTGTAATGAAACAGTATGAGCTAGCTCCAGCACCCCACTGGCTTTGTTCTTTCCTGCCATGTCACTCTGGTGGGTCACTAGGGGTCAGTGGAACAGTGAGGGGTGGATAACACTAAAATGGCTCAACCACAGAATGGATCAATCAGGGATTGAGGAAATTTCCTCCCCTTTCTCCTCCTCATTGCAACTAACATTTGTTGAATATTTACCAGATGTCAGTCTCATCTAAGTGGCTTCCATCAATTATCCCCATTCAATTTTTATAATGCCAGGAGGGAGGTAATATTATTCTCTCCAAATGGTGGCAAAGAACAAGAAAGAGTCACTTACCTGATTTAGTCTTGGAGAGATTGTTCCAGAGGTGAAATGCTTAACTCTGCCCCACCTCCCAATTCAGACATCTGGATTTGGGATCCTGCAAGTGGAATAAATGAGTAAAAGTTCTGAACTGTAGGAAACCCAAGTCACACTGCTATGTCATATTCAGGACTAGGAATGTCAAAATCTGGAGGTTGAAAGAGAACACCCTAGCTCAGGCTCATAAGCAAAGTAGAGCAGCTGGAGTTTCAAACTGGTCTATTGGAAGTAGCTCCTTCATATTCTTGGCTTGGAAGTTAATCTCAATGAGGGCATCCCACTTGGCCCCATAGCATCCTCAATCAAGGAAGTGTAATGAAGGAAAGAGGGCAACTTGCTCTTCCTTGTATATAATAGTTTTATCTATAGTGTGGTGGAAATTGAAGAGGGCTTATTTTTTTCACAGCTAAAATTTTAGGCTAGAGTTCATCATTTGAAAACATTATAAATTGTGGTAATGACATAGAATGTAAAATTTACCATCTTAACCTTTTTTTTTTTTTTTTAAAGTAGGCTCCATACCCAGCATGGAGCCCCACGTGGGGCTTGAACTCACAATTTTAAGATTAAGACCTGAGCTGAGACCAAGAGTCTGACACTTACTTGACTGAGCCATCCAGGCACTCCATTAATAATTTTTAAGTACACACTTAAGTAGTGTGAAGAATGTTCACATTGTTCTGTAACCAATCTTTAGAACTCTTTGTCTTATGAAACTGAAACTCAATAGCATCAAACATCCCATTCCCCCAGCCCCTGAAAATCACTATTCTCCTTTCTGTCTCTATGAATTTGACTATGTTAAATGCCTCTTATAAGTGGAATCATACACTGTTTGTCCTTTGTTACTGGCTTATTTTATTTAGCAAAATGTCCTCAAGGTTCATCCATGTTGCAGTATGTGTCAGAATTTCCCTCCTTTTTAGGGATGAATAATATTGCATCATATATATGCCACATTTTGTTTATCCATTCATCTGTTAATGAACATTGGGTCATGTCCATCTTTTGACTATTGTGGATAATGCTGCTGTGAGCATGGCTGTATAAGTATCTCTGCAAGACCCTGCTTTCAGTTCTTTTGGGTATATACCCAGAAGTGGAATTTCTGGATCATAGAGTAATTCTATTAATATTTTGAGAAATTACCACACTGTTTTCCATAGTGACTATACCATTTTTACATTCTCACCAACAGGGCACAAGGGTTCCAATTTCACCACATCTTTGACCATATTTATTTTTGTTTTGTTTTGTTTTGTTTTGTTTTTGGACAGTAGCCATCCTAATGGGCATGTAGATTTTATCCTTTTTCTTCCAATTTGAATTTAAAACTATGCCAATGATTTTAGAAAAAGTGCTTCCATAGTAGGCCAGTTGGCAGACCTCTTCTTGTATAGTGAAGTTTATGGACTAAGTTCAAGACTGCTGTTGGATGGAGTGTGCCGAGAGGAGGGAGGGGCAAGACGGCGGAAGAGTAAGGTCCCCAAATCACCTGTCCCCACCAAATTACCTAGATAACCTTCAAATCATCCTGAAAATCTACGAATTCGGCCTAAGATTTAAAGAGAGACCAGCTGGAATGCTACAGTGAGGAGAGTTCCCGCTTCTATCAAGGCAGGAAGACGGAGAAAAAGAAATAAAGAAACAAAAGGCCTCCAAGGGGGAGGGGCCCCGCGAGGAGCCGGGCTGAGGCCGGGGCGAGTGTCCCCAGGACAGGAGAGCCCCGTCCCGGAGAAGCAGGAGCTGCACCGACCTTCCCGGGCGGAAAGGGGCTCCAGGGAGTTGGAGCAGGACCCAGGAGGGCGGGGATGCCCTCGGGCTCCCGGGGACACTAACAGACACCTGCGCCCCGGGAGAGTGCGCCGAGCTCCCTAAGGGCTGCAGCGCGCACGGCGGGACCCGGAGCAGCTCGGGGGCTCGGGGGCGGCTCCGCGGAGGGGGCTGCGGGGGGGGAGCAGCTCGGGGGGGCTGCGGGGCGGGAGCAGCTCGGGGGGCTCGGGGGCGGCTCTGCGGAGGGGGCTGGGGGCGGGAGCAGGTCGGGGGGGTTCGGGCGGAGGCTCTGCGGAGGGGGCTGCGGGGCGGGAGCAGCTCGGGGGGGCTCGGGGGCGGCTCCCCGGAGGGGGCTGCGGGGCGGGAGAGCGAATCCAACAGCGCAGGCCCCGAAGCACAGGGCGCCGGGACAAAGCCCAGGATCCGGCCTCCCCCGGGACAGGCAGAGGCCGGGAGGGCCCAGGACAGCGAGGACGCTCCTGCCCCAGCTGAGCAGATCAGCGGCCCCGCCCGGAGCCTCCAGGCCCTGCAGACGGAGAGCTCCGGAGCTACTGCGGGGGCTGACTCCAGGGCTGCAGAGCTGCCCCGCCACTGCGGTTGTTCCTCCTGCGGCCTCACGGGGTGAACAACCCCCACTGAGCCCTGCACCAGGCAGGGGCACAGCAGCTCCCCCAAGTGCTAACACCTGAGAATCAGCACAAAAGACCCCTCCCCCAGAAGACCCCTAGACGGACAAGTTCCAGGGGAAGTCAAGGGACTTAAAGTACACAGAATCAGAGGATACTCCCCCGTGGTTTATTTTTTTTATTTTTTGATTTGTTTGCTTCCCCCACCTTTTTTCCCCCTTTCTTTCTTTTTCTTTCTCTCTTTTCTCTTTTTTTCTTCCTTTTTTCTTCTTTTTCTCTTTTCTTTCCTTCTTTCTCTCCTCTCTTTTTCTCCTTTTCCCAATACAACTTGTTTTTGGCCACTCTGCACTGAGCAAAATGACTAGAAGGAAAACCTCACCTCAAAAGAATCAGAAACAGTCCTCTCTCCCACAGAGTTACAAAATCTGGATTACAATTCAATGTCAGAAAGCCAATTCAGAAGCACTATTATACAGCTACTGGTGGCTCTAGAAAAAAGCATAAAGGACTCAAGAGACTTCATGACTGCAGAATTTAGATCCAATCAGGCAGAAATTAAAAATCAATTGAATGAGATGCTGGGATCCCTGGGTGGCGCAGCGGTTTGGCGCCTGCCTTTGGCCCAGGGCGCGATCCTGGAGACCCAGGATCGAATCCCACATCAGGCTCCCGGTGCATGGAGCCTGCTTCTCCCTCTGCCTGTGTCTCTGCCTCTCTCTCTCTCTCTCTCTCTCATAAATAAATAAAAAAAATAAAAAAAAAAAATAAAAAAAAAAATCAATTGAATGAGATGCAATCCAAACTAGAAGTCCTAACGACGAGGGTTAACGGGGTGGAAGAACGAGTGACTGACATAGAAGACAAGTTGATGCCAAAGAGGGAAACTGAGGAAGAAAGAGACAATTAAAAGACCATGAGGATAGATTAAAGGAAATAAATGACATCCTGAGGAAGAAAAACCTACGTTTAATTGGGGTTCCCGAGGGCGCTGAAAGGGACAGAGGGCAAGAATATGTATTTGAACAAATCATAGCTGAAAACTTTCCTAATCTGGGAAGGGAAAACAGGCATTCAGATCCAGGAAATAGATTTCCCTCCCCCCTAAAATCAATAAAAACCGTTCAACACCTGGACATTTAATAGTGAAGCTTGCAAAGTCCAAAGATAAAGAGAAGATCCTTTGTGGGACCCAGGAAATGGAACAAAATCCCCTACCCCTGGACAAGCAGAGCAGGACTGACTCTATTTTAGGCTGCCCCGGCCTTGCGCTGACCTGCTTATTACTTAGGGCACTGCCCCGCCCTAGTCAAAGACCAGGACACACCCTAACCGGAAATCCGGCTCAGCGGACCAGCATGACTGTGCAACTTTCTGCGTATCCCATGGGCCACTGGCCCCTATAAAGTTGCTAAGCCTCTTAGTCTCGGGGTCCAAGTCCCTGCTCCTCAGCCTCGGGTATACTTGGACCCAGGCTGGAGCTTGTAAGTAAACCCTCGTGTGTTTGCATCAGTGTCGGCTCCTTGGCGGTTTCTCGGATCGCGATCTTGCGCACAACACCTTAAAGCAGCAAGAGACAAGAAATCCCTGACTTTTATGGGGAGGTCTATTAGGGTAACAGCAGACCTCTCCACAGAGACCTGGCAGGCCAGAAAGGGCTGGCAGGATATATTCAGGGTCCTAAATGAGAAGAACATGCAACCAAGAATACTTTATCCAGCAAGGCTCTCATTCAGAATGGAAAGAGAGATAAAGAGCTTCCAAGACAGGCAGCAACTAAAAGAATATGTGACCTCCAAACCAGCTCTGCAAGAAATTTTAAGGGGGACTCTTAAAATTCCCCTATAAGAAGAAGTTCAGTGGAACAATCCACAAAAACAAGGACTGAATAGATATCATGATGACACCAAATTCATATCTGTCGATAGTAACTCTGAACGTGAACGGGCTTAATGATCCCATCAAAGGTG
The DNA here is from genome assembly GCF_053574225.1 of Canis aureus. Taxonomy (NCBI): domain Eukaryota; kingdom Metazoa; phylum Chordata; class Mammalia; order Carnivora; family Canidae; genus Canis; species Canis aureus. The sequence goes on from NC_135641.1 coordinate 5,391,590, forward strand.
CAGGGTTTCAGACTGGATAAAAAAGCAGGACCCATCTATTTGCTGTCTACAAGAGACTCGTTTTAGACAGAAGGACACCTACAGCCTGAAAATAAAAGGTTGGAGAACCATTTACCATTCGAATGGTCCTCAAAAGAAAGCAGGGGTAGCCATCCTTATATCAGATAAACTAAAATTTACCCCGAAGACTGTAGTGAGAGATGAAGAGGGACACTATCTCATACTTAAAGGATCTATCCAACAAGAGGACTTAACAATCCTCAATATATATGCCCCGAATGTGGGAGCTGCCAAATATATAAATCAATTATTAACCAAAGTGAAGAAATACTTAGATAATAATACACTTATAATTGTTGACTTCAATCTAGCGCTTTCTATACTCGATAGGTCTTCTAAGCACAACATCTCCAAAGAAACGAGAGCTTTAAATGATACACTGGACCAGATGGATTTCACAGATATCTACAGAATTTACATCCAAACTCAACTGAATACACATTCTTCTCAAGTGCACATGGAACTTTCTCCAGAATAGACCACATATTGGGTCACAAATCGGGTCTGAACCGATACCAAAAGATTGGGATCGTCCCCTGCATATTCTCAGACCATGATGCCTTGAAATTAGAACTAAATCACAACAAGAAGTTTGGAAGGACCTCAAACACGTGGAGGTTAAGGACCATCCTGCTAAAAGATGAAAGGGTCAACCAGGAAATTAAGGAAGAATTAAAAAGATTCATGGAATCTAATGAGAATGAAGATACAACCATTCACAATCTTTGGGATGCAGCAAAAGCAGTCCTAAGGGGGAAATACATCGTAATACAAGCATCCATTCAAAAACTGGAAAGAACTGGATGGAGTGTGCCATAAATGTGTGTTTTTCTGGCATTTTTCAATGATGATTACAATTTAATATTATCTCTAGTGCATTAGACTTGGTCTTGAAAGGTATGTTCTCTTTCTGATTGAGTGAAAACAAAACACTCTTCTCTCTTTATCTGCTTTCAACAGCTCAGCTCTTTAGAAAATTAGCAAAAATGGAGGGACAGTCTCTTTTCAGATGTGTATAGGTAGCAAATATTTTCATGATTAATTGAATTCCTTCATTGAATTACATTTTTATGATGGTGAGGCATTTACTTTCTCATTGTTTATGTTGAAAAAATAATTATGCCTTTTCTATGGTTTCTATTAGATGAAAAAGAAAGATCAGAGTAAATGCTGATTTAAGTATGGTTTCTAATTCAGCACGAAGTTGCGACCTTACCTTTTCTTTTTCACAGATTGAAAGAATTGATCAGCTTTTTGCTGCTGGAGGTCTTCGACACCTTATATTTTATTATCAGGACATGGAGGTAGCAGAAACAGGTATCCAAACTTGGTGTGATGTAACCCACAAATGTGTTGCTAGATTCATCTGAGGATGGCATGAAGCATAAGGTCAGTCTTGGAGCTGACGGGGTCTCTTATACTTCCACCTTGGCAGATGGGACAAATGGGCCGAGGTGAGGTGTAGTAGGTGAGGACCAGGTTCCATTTTCCTCTCAAGGAAAGGGGACAGATAATGATGGGTGTCTAGCCTGGTGATTCTAGCTTTATTTAAGATATTTTGGTTTCCATTTAAGACTTTGCTGGTAATTGAGGAATAATGAAGTACTTTACATTTTGAGACTTCTTTTTCTTCCATGTAGTTCATTCTATGCAGTTATGTTCTAGAATTTTCTATGGGCATCTGCTTCTCTTCTATATAGACGCCATTTATTTTTAACATAGGAATTGTTGCCAATGAGCATAATGAGTTTTCTAGCTAAATACCACATTATGTTTACCTTCTACTGACTGTGATTCAAGTGAATAATATGGAATGACAAGTTTAGTTATTTTCACTTAAGAAAAACTTGCAAATCTTTGTGTGTATTCAACTGGCATATCCCATTCTACGTTTATGTGGATTCATATAATTTTAAAGCCAAACTAGGGGCATAAACAAAAATATTATGATTATATTAAAATATTATGCTCAAAAAATATTATGCTCATCCTTTTATGACCTTTTTGAAGAAAGGGAAAATAGTTATTGTTATTGGCATATAGTATGGCTATGCTTTTTCGTTTAAAAGCTGGGAAAAGTATGCATGCATACTCTAAGTGATTGGCATTTTCCTAGAATTATTCATTTGATATTATGTGGTCAGAAAGTTCATTATACTTTGAGTAAAAAATCAAAATTAAACAGAAGTTTCTAATTCTATCTCAGATAGCAAAACATAAAGTCAGATGAAATGTTGAGTTCATCTATGAAATGTGCACCAGGTGAAGTATACCTTCGTGTGTAGATCTGACATTGAACAAGAATGGTTCGTGGGATGTAAACATAATGCAAGTTTATTCTTGTTTCCCACTCTCCCTCTAAACCTTTTCTGTGGGACTGGCTTTAATCTTTTGACCTTGGGTTAAATTCAGACCATTCCATGACTTTTCTGGATATTCTTAGTTAAGAAAAATTCTTACAGTTGCTTACAAGTACTATCTCAATTCAGAAACTAAAAAAAAAATCCAGTTGATAAAAATTAATCGATCTAAAATGAAATCTTCTTCACTCCTCTGACTTCCTTCTACCCAGCAGGGACCTCTGAAGGTCAATATTTGCTGTAGGAGAGAAGCATATGGTCCTCTTCTGCTGCTTTAACTTATCATTCTGCTTCTGTCTACATTGTGTTAACTACAGTTTCTGGCCGTGTCAGATTTGAAGTAGGGCAGGGACAAGAGGGAAGAGATGACAGGAAAGCTTTTACTTGACTGACACTGTCTCAAGTTGGCTGACCTTGATTCTCTGGGTCTTTGCTCTAGGTGGATTCTCCAGAGTTGGCCATTCATCTGGTGGCTGCACATCCCATGGTGATGTGTTGACCTCCTGATGAGAGATATCTGCTGGTTATCTTTATTGCACGCATTCACTGTTAAAGCCCCAGTCCAAGTCTCTAGCCCAGCACCATGGGGGGAGAGCCTAGGAGAGGGTTCCTTCAAGAAGTTTTAATCCTAGGATTTTAAGATTCAACTTCCAGTCCACATCCTTCTTCAGGTCCCTCTCTTATCCTCCAGTAATCTTGCTTGAGCTACCTATTCATTTGGAGAGCTAAAACTTTTGTGGGCAGATAAGAAAGAGTACAGTGGACTAGCTCTGTATATTTAAATGATCCACTCAATGAGTCGTATGCTTAGATGACCAAAAATTAATTTTCAAGTAATAATAACGAGAATGCTTAGTGAGTGACTATTTGTATGTGCTTTTCTAAGGTCTTCACATGTATTTTTAAAAAGATTTTATTTATTCACAAGAGACACAGAGAGAGGCAGAGACATAGGCAGAGGGAGAAGCAGGCTCCCTTTGGGGAACCCGATGTGGGACTCGATCCCAGGACCCCGGAATCACACCCTGAGCCAAAGGCAGATGCTCAACTACTGAACCATCCAGGTGCTCTAGGTCTTCACGGGTATTAACTCCTTTAATCCTCACAGTAAGTCCAGATGCCAGGATCTATTATTATTATTATTTGCATTTTTCAGATGAGAAAACTGAGGCATAGAAAGATTAAATAACTTGACCAAGGTCACATGGCCAGGAAGGGCAGCATGAGACTCAAGCCCTGGGAGTCTGGCTCTAGAGCTTACACCATTCATCACGATGCTCTCCTGGTTCTACAGTATCCTGACTCTAGTGCCATACTGAGAACTTTTATAGTTTGACCTGGTTTCTGATCTTGGCTCTGCCACCTGTTAGCTGTGACCCGGGCCGGTCACAGCTGTCTTTAGGGTTGTAGTGATTTTAAAGTCGTGGACAAGTTACCAAACAGGGAACTGACACAGAGCATGTGTAATAGGTATTGTCTCCTCTCTCACCCCTTCTCATTGGCTCTATTGTGGCCTATTGTGAATGGAAATGACTTCTGTGGCCTCAGCAAGAATCTACTTTCGACCAAAGTCTCTTATTCCTGTGCATCTCATTCCTGTGTTTTTTTTTTTTTTTTTTTTCTGGAGCAACAATTTTGAAATGAACCTGTGATCTGGAATGAGTCAGCTCCTTTTAGATCCCTTCAGGGCGTCTGCTAGAGATTGTCCAGGCAGTGGACCTTCCAGGGCACATGGATGAGTCAACATGACATATTTTAATAAGGCGACTTCATTCCAAGAGGCAACCATGTGGTCTATAAGGAGTATTTCTGAAACTAAAATTCTTTTGTATTTGTAGGACAGCTTGGCTCTCCAGGGGGAGTAAACCCTCTTTCTGAGAAGATTAAAAAACCTAAAGTGTTCGTGACTGAGGGAAAAGATGTTGCTCTTACTGGAGTATGTGTGTTCTTCATCAGGACTGACCCTTCCAGAGCCATCACCCCTGAGAACATCCATTGGGTAAGAGGCTAAAGCAGTCCTTTACCCCAAATTACCAAAAATCACATAAATTCTACAAAAAAAATCCTTCCTTATAGAGGTAAACAATCACTGTGTTTATTAGCTATCTAAAACTACTTTCAAAGAAGTATTTCTAAAAGCATTCACAGCAAACAAGAAGATATTTCCTTTAAACCTGCTGGATAAGAGGACTTAATATTCAGTTTATTAACAAAAATTGGTATCATGTGTGTGCATGTGCATGCATGTATGTATGTGTGTGTAAAACAGTGAAGTCTTTCCTTTTAAAAATAATTCCTCATACATTATTTATTTGATGGCAAATTGCATGTATTTAAAGTAAGATTTATAATAATGGATATATAATTTTATTTTTGGTACAAAGTAAGGTGTAAATCTCCTCTGTCTTCAGTGAGCGCATTATCTTGCTTGGAGCAAATCAACCAGTAATATCTTGTGTTCTGTTTATTTCATGCTTTTAGTTTGATGATTGCGATTTAGAATGGTATAAAGCTTATATCTTAACAAGGGTACCAAAAAAGTAATTTACTGGACTGAGAGACTGAATATACAAACAGATAAAGGCCAGACCATATATGAAACAGAATTTTGACCTACAGCTGGCAGCAACCTCCCAGAAAACCAATCCCCTTATCTACGAGACAACCCAGGTAGCCGGCCTGCAATGTCAGACTTGCAGGAAGCCAGCAAGGAAGCTAAGCAAGAATTGCTCTAATGATTGGCCAGCATGGCCAGGACTTGGTTTATGACTGTTGTCCTCTTTAACTTTGTCTGTACCCCCTGCATACTTCCCTGGGACCAATCAGAGAAAGCCAAGTATACACCCCTTAACCAATCACACAGCATGCCTGCTTCTAATAGCCACCTCCAGCTTCCCCTCACCTGAAGCTGTTCCTTTTCTCCACCGGAAAGCTTTCCCACTCCCCTGCCTGCTTTTGAGTGTCTGCAGAAATGCTGGCGATGGTGACCGACTCTTGCTATAGCAAGCTCAGAGCTTTTGCTTTTCTCATTTGGTTTGTCTTCATTTATTTCTACAGGATATTTGATTGATGAACAACATTCAGAAATGACTTAGTAGCTATGCTGCAATTGTAGATAATTTTTACAGTAGAGGATCTACTCCTGTTTTCTAGGAGGTGAGCTTTAATATGTTAGATACCACGGATGGGGGCCTGCTCAATAGCATGAGGCGTTTGCTGTCAGACATCTTCATTCCTGCTCTCAGGGCCACCAGTCATGGCTGGAGCGAGCTCGAGGGTCTTCAGGAAGCATCCAGTATTCAACAGGAGTTCTTGAGCTCTCTGGAAGGCTTTGTGAGCGTCCTGTCCAGTGCACAGCAGAGTTTGAAGGAGAAGGTAAGGGCAGCCCAGGTGGCTCAGCGGTTTCGTGCCGCCTTCAGCCCAGGGCCTGATCCTGGGGTCCTGGGATTGAGTCCCACATTGGACTCCCTGCATAGGACCTGCTTCTCCCTCTGCCTATGTCTCTGCCTATGTCTCTCTTTCTGTGTCTCTCATGAATAAATAAATAAAAATTTAAAAAATGAAGGAGAGGGTAAGAACAGATAAGTTATTCCTTCAAAAATTATCGGATGGTGAACAAATCAACATACAAGTATATTAGTAATGCTTCTCTTAGATGGTCTTAATTCTGCTGCCTGGAAAATCTTGAAAAAATTTTGTGGGCACTTTTATTGCTCCTTCAAGAGGTAGTGGTGACTAGATTTATTTATTTATTTATTTATTTATTTATTTATTTATTTATTTATTTATTTTTTAATGATAGTCACAGAGAGAGAGAGAGAGGCAGAGACACAGGCAGAGGGAGAAGCAGGCTCCATGCACCGGGAGCCCAATGTGGGATTCGATCCCGGGTCTCCAGGATCGCGCCCTGGGCCAAAGGCAGGCGCCAAACCGCTGCGCCACCCAGGGATCCCTAGATTTAAATTCTTACAGTTTGGAGTGATTAATGCATTAGGGGTTCCTTGATCATGGGTTGGCCGTGATAGTAGGTTTTATTCAGTCATATCAAATGTTTGACTGCAAACAGAAGTGTATTAAATGATTGTAGCATTGCTCTGCATCCCAGAAGGAAAGGAATTTGGAACCAGAGTGTGGTGTGTGTGTGTGTGCGCGCACGCGCACATGCGTGTGTGAAGTGGGTGGTGGGTGGTGGGTAGGGATGGAGGAAATCCTGAAGACCAGAGAGAAAGGAGAGAGGAGATGACACATCTGGAGTAGATTGATTGGGTCCTGTGGTTCAGCCTGTGACCAAGGGCCTTTAAGAATAAGTTTGGCAAATGTGCGATTGTGTGTGTGATTTAGCTTCCATAAAATTTGGGCGATCTCTGGTAAGCTTGTGTTACTGATTCCTTGGGGCAGAGGGTGCTGGATGCAAAACTGTGATGGACAACAGCCCAGATCAGGCATGTATGGGAGACAGAGAGATGTAGCCTATGATACCAGTGACAGTGTATTTTTTAAAAAAGATTTTATTTCTTTGAGAGGGAGAGAATGAGCAGGGGGAAGGACAGAGGGAGAATGTAATGGCTTAGAAATTACCTTCCCTCCAATAAATTTCCTTCAGTCTTCCCCATAATCTTTGGTTTTGTGAGTTGACCCTTTAATTTCTAAGTTCCTTATTAATTCCCAAATTTTATGATGTTATGATGATTCTCTCTTTAGTACACTCCTTTTTTTTTTTTTTTTTTTTTTTTTTACCCAAAATCTGCCTCTGTCATCTCCATTGGTGTGCTCAATTGTAGGGAGGATTGAGCATTAGGTTTCGCACTATACCTCTAGGGATCTTTCTTCAGAGAACCAGATAGTCTGGAGAAAACCTTAAGGTCCTTTTTTGGTAAAGATTTTATATATTTATTTATTTGAGAGAGAGTGAGAAAGAGCAAGACAGCAGCAGAGGGAGAGGAGGAAGGAAGCTCCCCACTGAGCAGGGAGCCTGATGAGGGACTCCATCCTGGGACTCTGGAATCATGACCTGAGCTGAAGGCAGATGCTTAATGGACTGATCACCCAGGCGTCCCAGAAAACCTTAAGATCCGTCTAAGCCTGGGGGTCAACCAGAACTCGTGTGTGTGTGTGTGTGTGTTTAAAATTAGCATCATCTTATTATTTAACTTTCATTTTAATTAGGTGAACCTTCAAAAGTGTGACATATTTGATCTGAAAACCCTGAAGGAACCAATAGACTACTTGACTCTAGCTAATAACCCTGAGACTTTGGAGAAAATAGAAGGTTGTATGAGAGTATGGATCAGACAGACAGAACAGGTAATCTCTAGAAATCAGTTTCAGATGCCATGCTACTGAAGTAATCAATGGAAGACAGTATATTGTATGCCATTCCCATTTGCCTGAGTATTTAGCCATAAGCCCCTAAAAATGTGAGAAGTTCAATATGATTTAATTTATAGTCATTAGTTAAGAAGAGAGAGGAAGAATCGGAAGAGATGAGAGGAAATGACAGTAAATACTTATGTAACAAGACTACTTTGCCAGTTTTCTCAAGGTGTATTTCACTTGAGAGAGGACCTCTGTAGAAGCACAAGGAGTTTTCTAATCAGTGTGCCTTCCAAAAAGGAGCTTGAGACTTCACTTAAAAAAATATTCTCAAGAAAAATCCTAAAGTGAACATGTAATCCAAAAATAAGCACAATGAGAATTAACCAACTTATAGCATGAGGGCTCTCCAAGGTTATATTGCTCCAAGATTATACAGTAAGTGGATAGTCAAGGAAACTTTCTAAGATCAGGTCCTCCAAAAGTTCATTAAAGCTTTTTAAATAAGGAGTTTTCAGTTGGAGCAAGTCAACTAAGTTTTTGTTAAAACTTCAAAAATGTATATAAGTAAAAGGCTGTCATTCAAAGTGTTCAAATGAATAAAAATGTATCATGTTTAAGATAGCATAATTGGTTTATTATTATTATTATTATTAGCCTATGTTTACCTTTCATACTGCCAGCCTGAGTCAGTGGTTCATGGCTCTGTTGTGCGTTTTCAGGTCCTTGCTGAGAACAACCAGCTGCGTAGGGAAGCAGATGATCTTGGGCCACGAGCAGAGCTGGAGCACTGGAAAAAAAGATTGTCCAAATTTAATTACCTTTTGGATCAATTAAAAAGCCCAGATGTGAAGGCTGTGTTGGCAGTGCTGGCTGCGGCAAGGTCGAAGCTTCTCAAGGTCATCAGCCATTTCTTTTTGCTTAGAGACATGGGAATGCAGATTCTCTGTGTGCATTGTCATGTCATAGAGTAACTGGGCACAGAAAAGTGTTATTATACCTTTATGAACAAACTTTAAGATCGGATAATATGGCCCTTTAATAGTCCTGAATACTGTGGAAATAACCTTTGAATCAATAGTATTTGTTGGCTGGTGTACATGCAAGTATATATGTTAATAGAGAGCATTGCATGTAATTAAGATGTAACATAAAATCATGGTTATATATATATTTTGAATTTGGACCAAGTAGGGGTAGTAAAACAAGAACTTACTTTGAATATGCCTTTTTTCAAGCCCTAGAATATTTATATCCCTGCATAATAAGTTACCCTATAACTTAGCAACTTAAAACTGCAAGCATGTATTATGTCACAGCCTGTGGGTCAGGGGTTTGGGTACAGCTCAGCTGATGGGACCCTGACTCAGCATCTCTCCTGGGGTTGTGGTCAGAGTGTAGGCTCCTCTGAGGCTCACCCCGAGGAGGACATGCCTCCAAGTTACTCGTGGGGTTCAGCTGCTAGCTGGCTATTGGCTGGAGGCTTCCTTCAGTTCTTTACCATAAAAAAATATGGGAATGTGGTGCAAAATGGATCTAGTTGCTGGTGGAGGAGAGAAGGTGTGGATTCAAATAGAACTGCTGCCCTCTTGATGCTCTGTCTTAGATACTGAGTAGATTTTATAGGAGAAGGTCTTGAAGAGAGCCTTTTAAAACTTCAGCCAAAAAATTCACATTGCTCTTCAATGTGGCCCTACCCCTCACTCCTGTGGATTCATTTTTATGCCAGATGCATAGAATAAACTAAAAGTCTGACACAAGGGTCTTGTGGTGACTTTTAGCAGCTGTTATATTGGAAATTCTTCTATAATCAGTGCATTAACATTGCATTCCTGTCTTGTGCTTAGACTTGGCGGGAGGTGGATATTCGAGTTACTGATGCGGCTAATGAAGCCAAGGACAATGTCAAATATTTGTACACACTTGAAAAATGCTGTGTCCCCTTGTACAGTACTGACCCTGTGAGTTAAAGATCTCTACTTGCTTCGTCTATGGGTGACCCTTTCGCACTGGCTGACTTGAGTGTGGAGCTTGGTTAATTAATCTTACAGTTTGTTGGAAAAGTCTTTGAAACCTCCTTCTACTCTCAAGAAAATTATATATGTATACAGTTGACCCTTGAGCAACATGGGTTTCGACTGCATAGGTCCGCTTACACGTGGAGTTTTTCAATAAGTATAGTACAACGCTGTAGATGTATTTTATCTTTCTTAATCATTTTCTTTTCTCTGGCTTACTTTATTGTAAGAATATAGTATATAATACACATAACATGCAAAATATATGTTGATCAACTTTTTATCTTATCGGTAAGGTTTCTGGTTGAGACTAGACTATTAATAGTTAAGTTTTTGGGGAATCAGAAGTTATGCCTGAGTTTTCAACTACATGGGGGTTGGTGCCCCTAACCTCTGCATTGCTCGAGGGTCTATGCATGTCTATCTATCTAGATTTGTCTATATCTATCTATCTATCTATCTATCTATCTATCTATCTATCCATCCATCCATCTATCTATCTTTATATCTATTATCTATCTGGATTTGTCTATATCTATCTACATCTGTCTCTATTATCTATCTAGATCTATCTCTATCCATCTATCATCTATATCTATCTATCTATCATCTATCTATCCATCCTATCTCAGATGGATATGCGATATTATATTTTAAAAACCTTTATTGCATATTCCAGTTTCCATTAAGTATTTTAGTTGACATTCTGGATGATACTCAAAGAAGTATGGGAAGAGTTACCAGCTGGTGTTTTATATTTTAACTTTAGGAAGTGCCTGCTTTTATTAATTACAAAATTAACCGTTAACCTTATCATTAACAGAAAGTTAATGTTTCTTGCATTGAAACAAAATTTGATTAAGTGCAAATAAATAAATATTACAAATAAAATGGCCTTTAATTACATTTATGTGAAGTGTTAATATTTCAGTAGTGTTGGTTAGTAGTTCATTAGTAAGTAGTCTTAGTTAATATTTTAAGAATTTAAATAAAAATCTCCTAGCTAATTTTATTCTAATGAAGATTGAATGATAGACTATTAGAGTTTTGCTGAATTTGATATTTGTTTCCTTGAAAACTTCATGGTGTCTTCCAGATATCCATGATTGATGCTATTCCTACACTTATAAATGCAATTAAAATGATCTATAGTATCTCTCATTACTACAACACCTCTGAGAAGATCATATCTCTGTTTGTAAAGGTAAGTGCATAGTATAGAATCCATGGTTACTTATATATATAGTGTTGGTCACATATATTTTTTGCAGTGGTTAATTTTTTAATAAGTTAGAAATTACCAATTGGCATAATTCAGTGTCTGTGTATCCTACTTTTGAAGAAAAAATTTTAATCTCTCAACAGAGATCGAATTAAGTGTATTTGTGAGACTGATTCTCACAAATCATAAAACATTATTTTCTGAAGTAATTAAAGTAATAAATATTGTATTATTTATATAATAAAAATTAAAAAGATTTTCTTTGGAATTTCTTCCCTATGTTATTTATTAGCACAGTATTTATTACTATTGGATAAATTTCAATTAAGAAAAATTATATTTAACTGACTTTCACCTGTTTTATGTGCCACTTTTCCAAATTTATTCGATGCCACAGTTGTTTACTTGGTGTTATTAGAACAGTAATCATGATAATAAAAGCCACTTGCAATGTTTCAGTAATCCATAAAGCAATTATAATGATTCTGCCAAAGAAACAGTGATATATAAACCTTATGTCCTAACTTGTAACTGTTTATGGTGAGCTCTGTTGCCTTTCCCATTTTGAACAATCTCTAAGAAGTAAATGACTTTCATTGCCAAGGTGAAAATTTTAAGTGTTGTATTACAATAGAGTCATTTTTTGCCTCATCAGGACTTGTGTTGTGGATGCTAACATAGTACGAGGTGTGGCTCTTCCTGGGGGGAGGGCTTCACCCTGGGAGCTGGACTGGAGACTACCTTTCCTCCACTCTCAGGCGCTTCACGTAGAAAAAGGAGGGGAATCCACTAGACTCTTGCTCCAATTCTTCCCACGTTAAAAGGACATGTTAGGGTCACGAGGGCTATTCCCTGAGTAGGAGACTCAAAAACCAATTTGTGTTATCACTCCAGGCTTTGTGCATATTATCTGCAAAGTTTGTTTTTGAACAAAATTGTGAAACCATCATTTATCTAATTTTGAAAAACCTTTCATTATGGAAATTTTGAGGCAAGTACAAAAGAAAAGAGACTTGTACACCAAACTTCCATGTACCTGCCAGCCAGGTTCTGTCCGTACACCGTCCATCTTGATTCACATCTCCTGAGCTTTGCACTACACATCCCAGACACCATGTCATTCCATGCATATTGTGTATAGTCACTGATTTTCCTTTTCATTTATACAAAAATCACAAGAAGATTCTGAAGAGGTTTTTTGTTTCTGTTTTTTTTTTTTTTTTTACAGTTTGGAGGGATGGATAAAACATAAAACATTAGTGGTTACAGATGTCAGCTTGACTCTCTGTTGCTTCTCTTTTTGACATTTTTTTTCTTTTTTTTAAAAAAGATTTCATTTTTATTTATTAGAGTAAGAGAGAGGGTAGGAGCAGGGCAAGGGGCAAAGGGAAAAGAGAAGCAGACTCCCTGCTGAGTAGGGAGCCAGATGTGAGGCTTAATCCCGGGACCCCGGGATCATGACCTGACCTGAAGGCAGACACTTAACCAACTGAGCCCCCAAGTGCCCCTTCAGTAGCTTTTAGATAGGGAGTGAATCCTTTCCTGGTTGGTTAAGTTCATCCTGCATACACAAGGTGGCCTGAACTGTTGATTTGTTGTAGTGCTTCCAACTCTGTGAGTTTATAAATGATTTTGACAGAGATTGGAATCTAAAAAATGTCAAACAAATGGAAGTAGAGAATAGAAGTGTGATTGCCAGGGGGTAGAGAGTATGAGAAATGGGGAAATACTGTCAAAAGCTACAACCTTCTGTTTTAAGATGAATAAATTCTGGGGATCTAATGCACAACATAATGAGTATAGTTAATAATACTGTATTGTGTACTCAAAAGTTGCTAAGAGAACAGATCTTAAGTCTTCTCAACACACACGCACAATGGTAACTGTGCAGTGGTAGATGTGTTAACATGTTTGTGGTAATCATTTCACTCTGTATATGAATATCAAGCACTATGTTGTACATCTTAAATATATACAATTTTTGTTTGTCAGTTATACCTCAGTAAGGCTGAGGCAGAGAAAGGTTAGTGCTTGGTCACAGTTATGATGGGAAAAAAGAAACCTGATGTCAAGTACGCAGATTGTACACTCTGAGAGGGAGAGGAGTCTAGGGCCCTCTAGTCCAGTTTATGACTGATGGCTGTTTTATGTACCTGAAACCATTTTATTGGGAAATTCCAGGTGACCAATCAGATGATATCTGCGTGTAAAGCCTATATTACCAACAATGGAACTGCTTCCATCTGGAGCCAGCCACAGGATGTTGTGATGGAGAAAATATTATCTGCAATTAAGCTGAAGCAGGTAATGATCAGCTTAATAACATATTTAGATAACGTTTTATTTTTACATTGCTTTTGCTGATGCATCTTAAGTCACTTGGCAATGACCACATTATTAGTTGCTCAAAAGTAATTCTTTTCATAAAACAGTAATTCTTTATTGTTAAGAAAATTGAATGTTAATAAATCTGCTCTCAAAATTTATTCACTTATTCTACCATTTGGGAGGCCTGTTATGTTCCGATGCCATCCTCAGTACTAGAGATACAAAGATGCTGTAGTTTCTTTAGGTTCTTATGGGAGAATGGAGAGCTAGACACTGCTGACACAGGGGGACCAAGTGGAAAGGCTGTGCCTTTGAGTTAGAACATGAATAATTCAGAATTTGCTAAATTGGGAGATGGGAAATGATGACATTCCCAGCTGAAGAATAGGTATGTACTAAAGGGTTTGCCATTCCATCCTGAATTTGTGGCTGCCTCCACTTAAAAGGATAAGATTGGTACCTGTGTTACATTCCTTTTCTAATATTTTGGTTTTTAATTTTAAGGAATATCAACATTGCTTTCATAAGATGAAACAAAAACTTAAACAAGATCCAAGTGAAAAGCAATTTGAATTTAGTGAGATGTATATTTTTGGAAAATTTGAAACTTTCCACCGACGTCTTGCCAAGATAATGGACATCTTTACAACCTTCAAGACATACTCAGTCCTGCAAGATTCTAAAATTGAAGGACTGGAAGACATGGTCACTAGATACCAGGTTCTGTTCTTTATTTTATATTTATTTATTTAAGAGAGAGAGAAAGAGAATGAAAGAGAGAGAGCATGAGAGGGGGCAGAGCAGAAGGAGAGGGATAGGTAGACTCCCTGCTGAGCAGGGAGCCAGACATGGGGCTCAACCCCAGGACCCTGAGATCATGACCTGAGTCAAAGACAGATGCTTAACTGACTGAGCCACCCAGGCTTCCCTAAAGGTTTTAATTTTTTAAAAGTAATCTTTACGCCTAGTGGGAGACTGATCAAGAGTCGCGTGTTCCACTGACCAGCCACCCAGATGTCCCGAGGTTCTGTACTTTAAAACTAAATTTGCTACCCTTCTCCATAACTAATACTGTAATATTTTGCATAAATAATCTATATTTAGAATGATTCAAATAAAACGTCAGTAATGTTAGATGGAAACTCCATGGTCCTTGAACAATAAAGAAATTAAATCTATTTGAGAATTGTGTAATGGTGCTAATATGTTCTTTTCAGGTATGTGATTATGAGAATGACTTCTCAATAGTCTAAAGTTAATCATCATTAGTAAGAGTATTTTTCAATAGTAGCACAAGAAAAATGTTTAAATATAACTTACTACTTCATTTATTCATGCAAGAAATATTTAATGAAGCATATACTATGTGTCAGGCACTAGCTGACACCAAGTTCTAAGCGCGTCCGATTGTGGCTGCATTTAAGCATTTTATTTGGATCTATGTTAACAAAATAAAAGGGACGAGATTTTAATTTAGCCCAACCATTCCTCATTATTTTGATTTTTAACTGCTTTATCTTATAAGGGCATATGTATAACTCACCTTAGTTTTTATGTGGGCACAGTGATCTAATAATGTTTTAAAGATTTAAAAAAAATTTACAAACAGAATGGGTTTTAGATTCTTCATCTAGATATAGTCAAGTTTCTCTTGTTTGGGGACAGTAATATTAAAAGCTAATTTTTTTTGTACTTGAATTTGAAAAGGATCATATAACTTATTGCCTCATGTTGGTTTTTGTACTCTAACAGTTTAGGCTAATATCAGGAATCTTTTTCATTTCCTGAGTAGACCAGATTTTAGGAAAAGAAGAAAAAAGACCTTTGTTATATAGCAGGAAACATTTTAGGTGGGCTGGGTATTATCTACTGGGTGGATAATCTATATATGAAACCAACAGTTTTTGCAAGACGAAAACATAATATGTTCATTTACTTTTAGTTTAGAATTTATTTATTTTCTATTCTTAATGAAAAAATAATTTTCGACCATATTTCGGAGTTTATTTTTGAAGGAGAAGTTGAACTATACATCTAAATGCAGATAAAGACTGTTTTAACCTGATTGAAATACTGGAAAGAGAAATTGCTTTGAAAATCTAAAGTGAAATAAGGAATAAAACAGATTTACTAGAGGGTAGTGAAATAAAATGTGGATGGTGCATGAAAGCGTCAAGTGAGATTTTTGTGTTAGTACCAATGTTAGAAATTCAAAATGGTGACCGTGGAGATGAAACTCAGGCTCCTGGCATAGCTATCAAGGTCCTGTCCACCCCTCCCACCTCCTTGCCTGCCTCTCGTGTCTGTCCTTTGATGTTCTTCAGGCACAGGTCAGTTCAGTTCAGTCCACCTTAGGGCTTATAGAGCTTTTTTTCCTAGAAAGTTCTGTTTCTGTGTTATCACATGGTTATTCCTTCTTGGCTTCCAGAACTTCATTTAAATGACCCTTTCAATTAGGTTTTCCTTGACCTCTGTTCCTCTCAACCATTGTATGTCACATTGCTCATTTTATCACTGTTCATTTATTTGTGCTCTACATAGATTCTGACCCCTCTCCCCTATCGAGCATGGAAGTTGTCTGAGGGCAGGGACATCTGCTCCATTTCTTTCTGTGTCTTCAGGGTTCACTAGCATATAATGGGTGTGCAATAAATATCTGTCAAGTAAATGATTTACTAGATCAAGTTTGATTAGTTGATTTAATGTCATGATTAATTAGTTTATTAACTTGATATTCTTAAGTGACCTTTGAATCCAATCATAGAGTTGAATTTTCCAAAGGCCCCAAATCTTTTTTTTGCCACACGAAGGTGTAGGAATGCAGCTTTTCTGTGCCTCTTTTATAAATTGCACATAACATGATGGGTGGCATTATATGGCTACAGTGTCTACATAGAACTAATTTTGTAGTTATACAGCACTAAATGTAATTAGTAAACTTGATTCAGGAAGTTATGCAGTTTACACAATTTTGTCTATTGAGAGATTTGAAATGATGTTTAAATGGAAATGACTTTGAAGAAGAGATGATGGAAGGAGGCTCAACTTTCTTCATAAAAATTATATGCCTGTGTCAACAATGTGGGCACCTGAGTTTGAGAATGGCTTAGTACTGGTTAAGAATGATCATAGAGCATGATAGCTCATTTTCTGAGCAAACAAAACGTAGGATAATAGTATTCTCAAGGAGACGAATTGCCTGATTTGTACTTTTTAGTTATAGACTGTGGCTTTGCAGGGTGGGAGGAAGCAGTTAATTCTGGAGATTCTTGAAATGGCAGATTGTGGTTTGATGTTTTATTTAAGACATGCAAGGCCTGGAAGATAGTTTTTTATCTCCAGATATTGCAACTATTTTCTTCCCAGGCTGTTTGGGTTCTGTTAGTGTTATTTATTTTCTGAGAAGACTCAAACTTTTCAATGAAAAATGTTCTAGTAAATTCTACTCTAGGCTTATATATATATATATATATATATATATATATATATATATATATATATATGATGTCATTAGTAAAAAATTTTAAAGAAAATCTCCTACTTTTCAGATTTGGTTTTATTTTACATTTTTCTTTAGGAATATGTAAAACCTCATGAAAATGCTTTCTAAATGATTTCTCTGAATGCAGTAGGCAACATTATATTGCCTCTGATAAACATTAAGCAATGTGAATAATTAAATAAAGCTCCTTTTAAGTTGATTTTTGGGGAATGATTATACAGGTTTTACATTTAAAGATCATATTTAATAAAGTAATGCAAGAATATTTAAATATTGTCTTACATCTTTCATAACATTTTAGAGTATGGTTGCCACCATAAAGAAAAAGGAATATAATTTCTTAGACCAGCGGAAAATGGATTTTGACCAGGATTATGAAGAGTTTTGCAAGCAGACTTGTGACCTTCACGTAAGTCATATAATAAAATTCCTGTTGACAGTTGTGTGTTTATTTTTTCCATTCTGTATAATGCTGCTAATCATTAACCATTCAGAAGGGAGAGGCATCTTCATCACAAAGGTGACCGATCATAATGCAGCCTGCATTTTGTGATTTCACATAAATAATTGAAGGCTCTTTTTTATGGATTAAAGGGTCATAAATACAGCTTTGGATAATGATCTGTAATCACAGACTTCTGCATGTCTTCCATCTTAGTTCTTAGAAAATTAACTTTCATTTTCTGTTGAAATGTGGGGTTATTAGAATATAGAAATTTGCTCCCATTTGTTTGTTACTTTATTTATTAAAAGATTTTATTTATTTATTCATGAGAGACACAGAGAGAGAGGCAGAGACACATCAGAGACCTAAGCAGGCTCCACGCAGGGAGCCCAATGTGGGACTCAGTCCCAGGACGGACCCTGGGATCATGCCCTGAGCGGAAGGCACACACTCAACCACTGAGCCACCCAGGTGGCCCATTGTTACTTTATAGCAATGATTATGACCAACTGTCTGGCAGATTGCAAAGGCAGGGTTGCAGCTGGCCTTAGAAACAGTGATATCAGGGCCCATTCAGCATTCGGGTCCTTCTTGGTCTGTAGGCTCTCTTTTCTTTCTGCCCTAGTCCCCCACCCCCACTCACTGCAGACCAGCCATCTTGACTTCCAGTCCATTGGGCAATGAGTGGCCATTAGCAACTTCTGAGAACGTATATTAGGACTAACTTCAGCTTCAAATCCATAAGGAAAGGGTTGGGTTGGCTAGTTAGTGGAGTGTCTAGCCCTGGGCCTGTGACCTGTGGGTTATGTGGTGGGGTTGGGACCTCTGTTGGAGGGAGGTTGGGGATGTTTGTCATTAAGAGGAGGAGGAGAATCAGGGAGAGTAAGGGAGGGAATGACCTCATAAGTGTGTACCGTAGTTCATATGCAGACTTTTTCATCCTATGCTCTTCTGATTATAAAAGGAAAATGACCATTTTGTTACTTCTTTTCCAAAATATTTGATTTGAAGTAAATTTCTATACTTCAAGGATAAAGAGCTCTGAGGGAGTGAGTTCAGTGATAAAAGGAATCACAATAAAATTAGCTAATTCTGTATGTTACTATCCTAAGCACTTTATGGGTATTAACCACTTAGTAATCACAATCATTTTGTAAAGTGGGTGCTGTTATTACCCTCTTTTGCAGAGGAAGAAAAGGCACAGAGAGGTTACATGACTTGCCCAAAGTCACAGGGATAACAATTGGTAGAGTCAGGATTAAATACAGGCAGACTGGCCCTAGGATTCAAGTTTTTAACTATTATGCTAGGAGACATGTTTCAGTTGATGGGAAAGTGTAGTGCCTATGATAATTTATGCAGTGACTTTTTTTTGGGGTGATTCAGACATAAGGATGGTGGATCTTGATCTCTTTTTGGAAACTGATGGGCAGTGGTAGTCCTGATTCTCTGCTCCCTCTGTGTTTCCCAAAAGCTCCAGGTCACATGGTACTTTAGTAGCTGTGTGTGGGATAGAGGTAGATGGGGAACACCTTTATGCTGTGTGATATAAATACAGAAATAAATCATCTAGATTTGCCCTCAGAGCTCACAGAGATAGACATGTGATATGATTAAAATACAAATACATACATGTTAGAATAATGAGTACATCATTTAAAAAAAAAAGGAAAGTAGTGGCTAAAATGACCAACTATAACAGTATAATATTCTGATCTTATGCCTGGAAGTGAGGATTCAAAGATAAAGGGACATATTCCAAAGAAGTCCTAAGGATACTTACAGGGAGGACAGGCCAGTAATACAGGACATAATTGCAGGAGCCCATGAGGGTATGATGTGAGCCTAGGAGAACAACCCTACCTTCTGCTTGGCTGGCATTAGCAAAGGCTTCAGAGAGGAGGCTACACCTGTTGCTATAACAATATGTTGTCGAAGTACATAGATGGGGGATGCAAGAGGAATGGGGAGACCTTGTCAAGACTGTGCCCACTTTGGAGGGTGACAGAACATGAGAGACTCCTAACTCTGAGAAACGAACAAGGGATGGTGGAAAGGGAAGTTTGTGGGGGGTTGGGGTGACTGGGTGATGGGCACTGAGGGGGGCACTTGACGGGATGAGCACTGGGTGTTATGTTATATGTTGACAAATTGAACTCCAATAAAAAAAAAAAAGACTGTGCCCACTTTGTATAATACCAAGAATATAATTTTATAAATGCCCTTCAGTCTGATTTTAAAACATTAGTTGTAGATACTTACCCTATTTGCACTAATCTTTTTTTTTTTTTTTTTAAATTCAACATATTGTTTATCTCGTCTTATACCTCAAACGTGGTCTACTTGTCTCTGGTTGGAAGATTGCTTTTTCTTTGATTTCTTTGTCCCTTTCAACATTCTCTCTCTCTCTCTTTTTAGATTTTATTTATTTTTTGAGAGAGAGAGAGAGAGAGAGAGAATGAGAAGTGGGGTAGAGGGAGAGGGAGAGAGAGAAGCAGACTGAGCAGGAAGCCAGATGTGCAGCTCAATCCCCAGATCTGGAAATCACAACTTGAGCTGAAGGCAGACACTTACCTGATTGAGCCACCCAGACGCCCCCTCCCTTTTTTAAAAAAGGATTTATTCATTTATTTTAGAGAGAAAGAGTGCACACACAAGTGTTGGGGAGGGGCAGAGGGAAAGGAAGAGAGAGAAGCATACTCCCCATTGAGCATGGAGTCCAATGCAGGGCTCAATCTCACGACCCTGAGATCATGCCCTGTGCTGAAATCAAGGGTTGGCTGCTTAACTGAGCCACCTAGGTGCCTTTCTTTTTAAAAATTCTTATTTTTAAGTAATCTCTACACCCAGTACAGGGCTCGAACTCACAACTCTGAGATCAAAAATCACATACTCTACCGACTGAGCCAGCCAAGCGCCCCTCCATTCTCTTTCTTTATCCAGCCCCTTTCTCCTTTAAATTACTTTAAATTACTTACCTACTCTCATGAATTCAGTCCTTGTTTCTATAAAATCAGGGGGAAAATACTGACCTCTCCACACCTCTTGTTGGAGTTGGGAGTTGGAGTGATGAACCTTGGAGAGAAGGGAAGGAGGGGACCAGAAACTGTGGTGTCTTCAAGATAAGGACTGGAGGGCATGGAGAGATGGTGGTACATGAGTGCCTTGGATCAAGGTTGTGTCCAGTGCTCAGAGCCTGGAATCTTATCCAGGGTGAGTTTGTGCTAGTGCTCACTGGTCCAAGAGAGGGAATGCCTTGGAACCAGGGGAGCAGTGGAAGTCTAGAAGGATACTGATTCCAGCAGGCAGAGTGAGGCAGTATTTAGTAAAGGACAAGTTGTTGAGATGCCAAGCTGAGATAAGAAAAAATTGAGTAGAACTTGAGAGCCCAGGACTAATAAGAGGACTAGTATGAAGATTCCATTGGCCAGACTCTACAAGACTATAACAATGGCCCAAGGAAGGGAAAAGAAGATGAATATAAGTTCTTAGATATTCATACAGAGTTTAGCACAGGCCTTTGTGAAGCCACAGGGTAGAAAAGCAAGGAAAACCTCGTACAGGTATTAGGGCTCAGTAAAGTTGCTACTGTTTGAAGTTTGAGGGAGGGAATGTAAGCATTGCAAAGCATTGTTGTCTAGTTGTGCATGGTTTATACAAGTTTCTTGTTGTTGTTCACATACTGACAACATTTGAGTGTTTATTTAGGTAGGCTAGCCGTACTGTTCTTTAGTGCGGGACAGTTTTTCAATCCTAGCATGTGGCTTTGCAGAAGTAACATCTATCATCTATCTATCTATCTATCTATCTATCTATCTATCTATCATATAAATTATATATATAATATATATATATAAATTATATATATAGTATATAAAGAGTATTCATATATAGTTGTAGTGGGAATAACGACAAGTATTGAGAACAAGAATACGTTGCCGTAAGTGTAGTGATCCTTCAACTTTGAGGTTTTGCTGAGTGGGGCAGAGAGCATTCCTATTTGCCCCCAGGTAGCAGTGTCTCTTCAAGTGTTGAGTGTTTCCAGTGTGTCCTGGATATTTCCAACTGGTTGTCTTGTCAAATTACTTGTGTACAATCAAGCTGATCTTGGTATTATTCTTACTGCATGTGCAACTGGCTTCCCAGTTTTATCACAATGTAAGTTAATGACCCCTTTAGTTGTAGAGGCTCAAAACTTTGGTCTGGTAAAATTGAGAAAAAAAGGATTGATTGGAACTTTATCTTGAATATAAGACAGAAAATAATGTAACAATTTTTATGTCTTTGATTAACTCAATTTAGATTTTAGTGACAACTGTACCAAATCTCACAGTGAATAAAGAATAAATCACATGCTTTATTTTTTGGTGTAATTTTTTTTGAGGGGGCAGATTTGTACAATAGTGTAAGATATGTGAGGTTTGCAGGACAACCATAATGAAGATCATTTTGGAAAGTAGATTTGACAGCTTTATGAAAGATATTTCTTAAAACTTTGATGTTTAAGTCACTCCTTTTGAAATTCTCAGGAGTTATTTACTAATTTATTTTTCTGTAGTGGTCTTACAGCCATGGGCTCTGGACATGTTTCTGTAGAGTGGCTTTGCATTCCTCCTGCTGGGACCCCAGTGGTTTTGCCATTCCAGACTAGCTGTTATCTTAATTTCTTAGGTTAGACCCTCTCATCTCATGTGTAGTCTAAACTCAGACCGCTCCTGTAGGTGTGGCACAGACATAGGATTTCATTTGCTTTAGGGCAGGGGTCAGCAAACTATGCCCAAAGGCCAAATCCTGCCCTGCCTCTTTGTTTATAGCTTATCTATGGCTGCCTCTGCACATAGTGGTGAATGAGTAGTTGTGAAAGCTGCTCCACAAAGCTGAAAATAGTTGCTGCATGGACCTTTACAGGGGAAGTGTGGGATCACGATTGAGGCAGCCGGTATCATCCCTTCATGTCTCTAGGCAGATGGCAAGCCCTACTGCTGCTTTCCCCATCTTGTGGACACAATCACTGCTTGGACTGGGCTGCATTTCAAGGGCAACGGCTCTCTGCAAATACTCTGTTGAGAGTATTAGGACCTCACAGCTTCTCTACCCACGTTGTGATAAAACTCCAATGCTAACCCCCTGGCCCTTTATCTGACCCAAACCCATGGAGCCTGCCAAGGTGCCAACTCCTGTGACTGCTCTGGCTTTCAAGTTCCTCTTTCTTCTGGCTTCTGGGCATTTATATTTCAAGCTTGGGTGAATATTAAGTTTTCTGTTATATTTTCTGTTATATTGTATGTGTTCATAGAGAATGGGGGGCTCTTTTGTCTTGCTGCTCAATAGGACTTCTTCCTCAATAATATTATAATAGTTTATGGTGACAGCTGTCGTGACTACACTTATGTGCTGAGCACTGAGTAATGTGTAGAATTGTCAAATCAATGTGTTGTACCTGAAACTAAGTGACATTGTATGTCAATTGTACTTTGATAAAAAAATGTATACCCTAAAATTTTTTTAAGAATGGGACTTTTCTCAATCTGAATTCATTGTTTACAATTAGATTTCATTCTATTTTAGAATGAGTTGCAGAAGTTCATGGATGTTACATTTGAAAGGATTCAAAACACAAATCAAGCTCTAAGGATGTTAAAGAAATTTGAAAGGTAAAAATTTGAAACAAATTCTGTTCTAACTTCTAAAACTGGGGCCATATGAACATAGTTTAGCTTACTTTATTATTGTTAATTATTATTTCATATTCTAATGGAAAGAAAATCCTTTCTTGTAATTCTGCATAACAGGGTCTCTGTTTTTAAGTTTTTCAGATGATTAGGAGTTTGTTTCATTGCCTGTTAGCTTTGAAGTACCTTGTAGCTGCCTATCATAATATTACTTAATGTTTAAGTAATTTGAAAAAATTCATACCAGGTTAATGATTTTGCCTAGATTTTAAGGATTGATACTATTTTTTTTTTTTTTTTAAATAAGCTCAATGGCCAACATGGGGCTTGAACTCATGACCCTGATATCAAGAGTTGCATACTCTACTGACTGAGCCAGCCAGGCACCATGATACTATTTTTTAAAACACTTTATTGAGGTACAGTGGATGGATTGATACTATTTTGTTTTTTTTTTAAATGCCAAATATCTCATTCTTTTCCATTACCGTATTTTTAAAAAATATTTTATTTATTTAAGAGAGAGATAGAGAGAGAGAGATTGAGAGGTAGGGGAGGAACAGAGGGAGAGGGACAAGCAGACTCCATGCTGAGCATGGAGCCTGATGCAGGACTTGATCTCATGACCTTGAGATCATGACCTGAGCCAAAACCAAGAGTCAGTACTTAACCAACCAACTGAGCCACCCAGGCTCCCCTCCATTACTGTATGTTTTAAAATAAATCTTAATAAAGGAGCTTGCTAGGTATCTTCTTATTAATTCAAACCATTCACTTTTTTTTTAAATCAGATTGAATATACCTAATCTTGGTATCGATGACAAATATCGGCATATTCTTGCAAACTATGGGGCTGACATTGATATGATCTCCAAGCTGTATACAAAGCAGAAATGCGATCCTCCTTTGGCTCGAGATCAGCCTCCCATTGCTGGGAAGATTCTGTGGGCTCGTCAGCTCTTCCACAGGATTCAGCAACCAATGCAGCTTTTCCAGCAGCACCCAACTGTGCTACAGACGGCTGAAGCCAAGCCTGTGATTCGCAATTACAACAGGGTGGCCAAAGTCCTCCTGGAGTTTGAGGTTCTCTACCACAGGGCGTGGCTTGAACAAGTGAGTCTCTCCATATGTGCTCTTCATTATTTTTTTATTTTTTTTTATTTATGATAGTCACAGAGAGAGAGAGAGAGAGAGAGGCAGAGACACAGGCAGAGGGAGAAGCAGGCTCCATGCACCAGGAGCCCGACGTGGGATTCCATCCTGGGTCTCCAGGATCGCGCCCTGGGCCAAAGGCAGGCGCCAAACCACTGCGCCATCCAGGGATCCCCATATGTGCTCTTCAAAGATGTCTTCATTGTCAACTCAGTGGGAAACCCTCTGCTAGCATTAGACAGTTTTATTCCTGTAGAAAGTTGGATTTGTGGGTATTTCATAGGACAGGTTTGGTTGAATATAGGTAACCAGTCAAAGAATATGATATATCCATGAAGAAAAATGATTAATTTAAAAAAATTATAAGCCAGTTAACAGAAACTCATTTTTGTTTAATTTACAGACTCCCAAGGGAGAAAGAGGATACAGTTTATTGATTCTTTTACCTCATTGATTAGGATTTCTGTCTTTTTTCTATCCATTAAGTTCTGTAATGTGTCAGTAAATACTAGTATGTCTCTGTTAAACAAATTTTCTTTGGTTATACTATGTTCATCGAATTGTATTTCATACCCTACCAATGCTTGTATCTTTTTATAGATTGGCAGGAAGTATTTTGGAGGATAAAATTCAGCGATACAGGGCCTCTAAAATGAAATCTCATTTTCCTGGTTCAGCTTTTGGTGCCTGAGCCAATAATAGAGATGTCTCCATACTGGTATTCATTGTTTTTCTAAATAACTGAAAACTGAGTTTAATAGATTTTATGAAACTTTTATTAGGAAAAATAATGGAGTAGGCATGAAGGTTTTGGAGAGCTAAATGGCTTTTGAGAAGCCACCACTATTGCAGTGTCCCTGTATCTGTCAGGTGTGAGTCACAACTGCATTGCATCACTGCTGAGACCCCGAAGGCCGTTTTCTGAAAGTGATCTTAGAAGAAGAATGTTGTCTTTAATTTGAGAAGCTCAAATCCTCAAATACTTCCTGATTGTCATTCCCAGAAATGACTGAGCTAGATACCCTACGGAGGCATTGAATTTTCTACTAGTAAAAATGTTGATCTCTTCACACAGATTGAAGAAATTCACATAGGACTTGAGGCATCTTTATTGGTGAAGTCTCCATGCATGGGGGAATTGTTTGTAAATTTTGATCCTCAGATATTAACCTTATTTAGAGAAACAGAGTGCATGTCACAGATGGGGCTAGAAGTTTCACCATTTGCAGCTGCCCTGTTCCAGAAACGGGATGTATACAAAAAGAACTTCAGTAATGTGAAGGTATGGTCCTTTAATTTTCCCCTTTTCTGGCTAGCCCCAGTTTCTATTAAAAAAATCTGGTGGTATGTCACTGTTGAGGGGTAGCAAGTACCCAGAATGACTGGAGTGGAGATTGAGAAGGAATGAGACTGTAGGGTTGGCAAAGGCTAGGTCATCACTGATCTCGTAAACCTAGGAACAGGTTTGAATGCACCAGGAAGCCACTGTAGGAATTGGAGCAGGAGAAAAAGGCATGATTTTTAAAAAAAGATTTTATTTATTTATTCATGAGAGTCACAGAGAGAAGCAGAGACCTAGGCAGAAGGAGAAGCAAGCCCCTGGTGGGGAGCCTAATCTAAGATTCGATCTCAGTACCTTGGGATCACGACCTGAGCTGAAGGCAGACACTCAGTCATTGAGCTACCCCAGGTGCCCTGGCATGATTTTTTTTTAATAATAAAAATTGTTCTTGCTGCTGGGTAGAGAATAGATTTTAGGGAGATCAGAGTGTCCGTGTGAAGGCAACGTGCAAGGTGTACTGGTTGAGGTTGGAGATAATGGTGGCTTGAAGTAGGATGGCAGCTAAGTAGTAGATCAGTGGATTAGAGAAGAATGTTAATAGGCAGGTTCTGAGGGAACTCAAGGATGATTTCTTTGTGTTTGACGTGAGTGACTCAAACTGAATTTTGGATTTACTAAAGTAGCGCAATTGTGTATCACTCCATAGGTCATTTTCTGTCCACTTGCTCAGTAACATGCAGTGGCCCAGAATGAAAGTTCCATTTACAGACTGGATCTAGTATATTTTGGAGGACAGGAGGGAATCAATAATTTCCATCTGAAGTGTAAGGTGACTTTTAGATATCTAAATGAAGGTGTTATCCATGAAAGAGTTAAGTGGAAAAGTCAAAGTGGAAGGCATAGATTTGAGAGTTCTAAAAATATAGTTGGTATTGAGGGGCACTTGGCTGGCTCAGTCAGAAGAACATGCAACTATTTATTTATTTATTTACAACTATTTTTTAAAAATTATTTATTTATTTGAGAGAGAGAGAGAGAGATCACAAGAAGAGGAAGCTGCTGATGTTGAGAGAAAATCCCACTAAGCACAGGGCTGGATGCAGGACCAGATCCAGGACTCATGAGATCAGGACCTGACTCAAACCAGAAGTTGGATGCTCAACTGACTAAGCCACTTAGGTGCCCCATGATCATGCAATTCTTGATATTGGGATCATGAGTTTGAGCCCCACATTGGGTGTAGAGATTACTAAAACAAACAAAACTGAAACATAGTTGGTATTTAAAGTCATTGTCCTTGGTGAGATCTCCAAGGAAGAGAATAAAGATAGAGTAGTGGGCCTAGGCTAAGCTCTGGGTTGCCCCAGTATTAACAGGTCTGATAAAGGAGGACGCGTATGCAAATAAAATTAATGATTGGTCATTGAGGTGGGAGGAAAGCGTAAGGAAATTGTTGTGTGGGAGGGAGTGATCACCAGTGACAAATGCAACTCGAAGGATGTGCAAGATGAGTGCAGAGATGCAGCCATGATATTTGACAACATGGAAACCCTTGTTACAATTTTATAGTGGCTAATGTCATAGGATAAGGCCAATAAAGCCATGCCTTTGTGTAATGCCTTACATTTTAACCATTTTCTTGTTCATTATTCCACGTGATCTTTTTCACAACCATGTTACATAATGGGGATAGAATCCTATTATATTATCTTATGACAAAACCATTGTTCAGAGAAGTTAAATGACTTAGCCAAGGTTTTATATCTAGTAAGTAGCAGAAGTAGGACCTGAGCCCAGACTTGTAGTCTACTGTTTTCTACTCTTTTATGTTATATTAAAAAGCTAATGTTGCCAGTGGATTGACATTCCTCAAATGTAGACCCATCAAATACTGGTCAGCATGTTAGGATTTCTTTTTAGACTTTCTTGCCTATTAGGGAAACCACGTAGTCAATTTACATATTTGCAAAGAAAATAGCGTTTTTACTAAGAAATAATATTTATCAGAATATAATTTTGTCCACAGATTTATTATTTATTTATTATTTATAATTTTAGTTATCTGTTGGATGGTAACAACCAGCCTCAAAATGTAGTGGCTTAGAACAATTATTTCTTATATCTCATGATTTTGTGGGTATAGAGTTTAAGCAAGCCTTGGCTAGGTGATTCTTCTGTTCCTTGTGGTATTGACTAAGGTCATTTAGATTTGCTTGCAGATGTTGGTTCTGGAAGGTCCAAAGTGATTTCATTCTCTTGTCTGGGTGTTTGATAGGTATAGCCAGAAGTTTCACTCAGATGGGATTAAAGACTAGAGCATCTATGTGTGGTCTTTCAGTATGGAGGCCTCAGGGTAGTAGAATTTATTGTATGGGAATTCAGTCTAAGAGGGTACATTACAGTGAATACATAGGAAGTTGCATGGCTTTTAGGATAGCTTCATATGTCTTAGCATCACTTCTGTTGTAATTAGTTGGTTTCCATAAGTCCACCCAGATTCAAGGAGAGAGGACATAGATCCTATACCATGGAGGAAGGCGGGTCAAAAAATGTTTTAAAACCACTGCAGTTATAAATGACAATTCAAGCAAGTAAATTGTCATCTGGTTGACATTTATTATATCTTGGAGGTTGAAAGAGTGAAAAAGGTCCCTACCCAACACGAGTAGCTGGTAACAGCAGATCTTTTGGCAGGTTTGGGGGACCATCTCCAATGTTCCAGAGTTACTGTGCTGAATATTTTTTTTAAAAGATTTTATTTATTTATTCATGAGAGACACAGAGAAAGGCAGAGGAAGAAGCAGGCTCCTACAGGGAGTCCAATGCAGGACTCGATCCCAGGACCCTGGAATCACTACCTGAGTGAAAGGCAGATGCTCAACCACTGAGTCACCCAGACATCCCACTGTGCTGAATATTTAACAGAGCTCTTAGGCTTCCACAGATACACTAAAGTAGATGAGAGATTGGTTTCTTCATCTTTTCCTTGGAATATAGTTCAAAAAGAAATGAGCCCGCGTAGACTAATAGGAGTATAGATTCTATGTCCAATTTGATCTGGATATAAACCATTATCATTGTGCAAATTATTTTACCCTTCTGAGCCTCAGTTTCTTATCTATAAAATGAGCAATATCTCATGGGGTTAATGGATTAAGGGGAGAAGTAGAAGGCCTGCTGATTTGCTTCCCAGATAGAATAAGTGATGGATATTGAAAAAAGATAAGCTGTGGACAAATGCGTCAGCAAATGTGTAGGTAGCCACTAATAGAACCACTCCAACATAGGCTTTCCTGAAGTGGCTTTCATGGAAATTGAAAGAATATAGAGAAATCATGGGAAGGTTTTTGTTATATGAAGAAAGGATTATGTGGTCCATTTGGGAAGTGTTGGGTTTAACAAAATTCACAGAAGTCCGTTGGGCTTCTTACTTCCTTCTTACAGTTTTCTCAGAATCATTAATATTGATTGTGATTGTACAAGAGGGAAGATAGTGTATACAGTGTTTTCCAAACTTATCTGTCCAGGGATCATTTTTCCTATAGAATCTTTTAGGGCGGGGATCCCTTGGTGGCTCAGTGGTTTGGTGCTTGCCTTCGGCCCAGGGTGTGGTCCTGGAGTCCTGGGATGAGTACTGCGTTGGGCTCCCTGCATGGAGCCTGCTTCTCCCTCTGCCTGTGTCCCTGCCTCTCTCCCTCTCTGTGTTTCTCATGAATAAATGCACAAAATCTTTAAAAAAAATCTTTTAGGGCTAGTATTTCAGGGAGAACATTTGGGCAAACATTGATTTAATGACAAAGTAATATCAACATGCACATTACAAATACGGACCTAAAAACAATAGTCTTTGAGAAGCATGTTAAAGTTACTTTCTTATAATTAATTATTGTTAATACTAACATTACCAAAAAAGGCTGGAAGTGCTTTTAGTCTTATTTAAAATGGTAACATATGGGGGATCCCTGGGTGGCTCAGCGGTTTAGCGCCTGCCTTTGGCCCAGGGCGCGATCCTGGAGTCCCGGGATCGAGTCCCGTGTCGGGCTCCCGGCATGGAGCCTGCTTCTCCCTCTGCCTGTGTCTCTGCCTCTCTCTCTCTCTTTGTCTATCATGAATAAATAAATAAATCTTAAAAAAAAATAAAATGGTAACATACGAACAAAATACTGACACAGTTCAATATTATACAACAAGTGAATTTCCATATAGGAGCAGAATCTATGAGTTTCTTTTTTTTTAATTTTTATTTATTTATGATAGTCACACACACACACAGAGGCAGAGACACAGGCAGAGGGAGAAGCAGGCTCCATGCACCGGGAGCCCGATGTGGGATTCGATCCCGGGTCTCCAGGATCACGCCCTGGGCCAAAGGCAGGCGCTAAACCGCTGCGCCACCCAGGGATCCCGAATCTATGAGTTTCTAATCACAAATGCTCCTGATAACAGCTAATTAATATATTAGGGAAATATTGATTGATCATCTCCTACATACCAGGCACTGTTTCAGGTGCATTGAACAAAGCAGACAAAATTCTTGTTTTTATAGAAACTCTTGTCCTTTTATTCTAGTTGGGTAAGACAGCAAATAATGAACATAGTTACATAGTCTATTAGAAAGTGATAGGCATATGGAAAAAATAGAGCAGAACAAAGAGGATAGAGTGTGTTAGTGGTTTTTGGTGACGGTTTATAAATTTAAATAGGCATTCAGAATTGGCCTAATTGAGAAGATGGAATTTGAGTAATTATTTGAAGGGGATGCAAGGGCCCTGAGGCTGGGGGCCAGTAAGGAAGGTAGTAGGGCAGGAGTAGGTAAGAGATGAGAAGAATGATTACAGATAAGATCAGAGAAGTAATGGGGACCAGCCTGGGTAGATCTTTGCGGACTCACATAAGAAATTATAGCCCTACATGAGATGGGAATGCATGTGGCCATGTAAGCAGAAGAGTTAAATAATCTGATTTACATTTTGAAATGATCTCCTTTGCTGCTAAATGAACATGGACTGTAGGAGGCGTTAGTGGTAGCAGGGAGACAATGGTAGACCATTACAATAATTTAGAGGAAAGTCAGCAATGGTGGGAGCAGTGCATATGGTAAGTAGGTGAGATACAGATCTTTTGAATATGGAGCAAACAAGATATCCTGATGGATTACCTGTGGGTGTGCAAGATAGGAGCCACCACTGGATGGGATAGAGAATGCTGTGAGCAGGGAAGATTTTGGGGAAAAACAAACTTTCAGTTTTGGATATGCTGAATTTGAAATGTCTTTTATATATTCAGTTGGCGATAACTAATAGACTTTCATCATATATGAATCTAGACTTTAGGAGTGAGATCTGGGCTGAGACGTGAATTTGGTTGTTTTTGGCGTATGGGTGGTACCTAAAGCCATGACACTTAACATCAATGCTGGTTCCTGATTCCTTGTATGCTTTGGGTCTTACATCAAAGCTCAGCCTATGATTTCAGGAATAGGTTGAGGCAGACTTCTGGTGACCCCAGTACTTTGGGTGATGAGTATGTTCCACAGAAGGTGCCTGGAGGAGCAGGCTGTGCATGGTGCCAGTGTACAAAGTGGAATGAGTGAGCCTCAGGATGTATTGGCTAAGGCATTGGTTTAGAAAAGTCACTTGACCTTAGGACACTTCTCCCCTTTTAAACTGGGTAAAGGGTGAGAAACTCCTACTCTAAGTTTTTTCTTTTCTTTAGCTGTTTTATATTGGATTAGGAATTTATATTTATGGAGATATTTCTCATCTGCTCTATTCTGGTTTTGTTTTGGCCACTTTACCTGCCAGGCTGCTTATTGGAGCCCTACAGCTGGACTCTAAATAAAAGTCAACCTTTTGGATTAAAAAAAAGATATTAAAAGTACAATATTAATTGATCATTTAACCTCCATTTCATTGTAGATGATGCTGGCTGAGTATCAGAGAGTGAAGTCAAAAATGCCTCCCACCATTGAGCAACTGATGGTCCATCATTTGGCGAAAGTGGATGAAGCTCTCCAACCTGGTCTGGCTGCAATCACTTGGGCTTCACTGAACATTGAAACATACTTAAAAAATGCTTTTGCAAAGATCAGTAAGTCTGTCTGAATGGTTATTATTTCTCATTTTGAAAGGCTGAGTTCTTAATGTCTATTGTATAATTTCTTCTAGATACTGTGATATAAATAATGAAATGGGAGTGTTGTTCATAAGCTGTTCCCTAGGAAATTTTACCAAACTACATGAACTCATTAATTTCCTGGAAACTATACATACTCACTTTTTAATTTTATCCCCAGAGATAACCTACATTTAAAAATTATACTTATTGTTGGACACTAGACTTTTTATATAAGATGGTCGGGTAAAGTTGGAAAACTGATCCCAAAATTCTGAGTGAATTCTAATGTGGTAGAGATGCAAGCAGAAAAAGTGAGTTTAGAACCCAGTTCCTTTGCCTCTAAACCAATAGTCTTTCCAAAATACATCTCCCTGGGAACCAGAACAGGAGGAAAGAGGCTAACATTCTAGAAGGAGGTATTTATAAAAGGTATCAAAACTTCTTAGTACGAGTTTTCACAACCAAATGAGAAGGCTACCAAGGTAGATTTTAGTACTCTTCTCCCTAGAGAATATTAGGATTGGAATGTATACATTTGGAAGTTTTATTACTATGCTAGGTGGAGACAGGACCTAATTTCTAAAAAAGCTCTCCTTAGTTCTTTGATTCTGTTTTCTTTTTGTGATTTAAGTGAAATATTTGAGATTGATGTCAAACAATTGATGTCAGATTGAGAAGAGTCCCAAAATGACTCTTAGGGAGTTGAAAATTAAAGTATCAGCTGAGATAGTTCCTTGTGGAGGCCTGGGGGAGAATTCTTTCCGGCAACCAGAGTCCCCATACAACCTTTGGCTCATGGTCACTCTGTCCTCAAAGCCAGCAGCATAGTATTCTTAAATCTCTTTCTCTCTGTTTCTCTGCTTCCATAGGCACATTGTCTTCTGACTTTCCTGCCTCCCTCTTATAAAGACTCCTATGGCTACACTGGCCCCACCTAGTGTAGATAACTCCCACCTAGATAATTTAGGACAGTTACTACAACTCAAGATCCTTAACTTGATCATGCAAAGTCCCCTTTGCCATATCATGTAGCATTCACAGGAGAGTAAGACATGGACATCTTGGCGGGGGGGGGTAGATCACAGATGTCCTTCAGAAACTCTAAAGAATTATATTCAGCACGTATACTCACTAATGTATTGGCTCTCTTTTAGTAGGAAATAAGGTTACCAGGCAGAACTTTTTGGTATTTTGGTTTTAGCTCAGAAATGATTGAAAACCTTTAGGGCCTTATTCTTTAGAAAGCAAAGGTATGTATTTAAGGGAGTGTATAACATCTTTGATACATCATGAGTATATAGCATGGACTTCTCTGCATTCAATTTTAATTTCATTCCCCAGACAAAAGCAATAGCAGGAAAAAAAAAAGAATTCACTCTATCTGTTGAAGCTGTATTACAGCTTAATATAGCTCCTTAGATGGAGCTTTATTAACCGTCATTCCTACTTTTGATATAAAAGTGTTAATTTCCTCTAGAATTGACCTTTCTGTCTATGGAACTTAGTGTTCAATATTACTTTAGCACAACTTTAAAAAATATACCTTATAATAGTAACTGTAAAAGAAAACTCGAGGGAATTTCACATCAATAATATCTGTTGGGGTGCCTGGGCTGGCTCAGTTGGCAGAGCATGTGACTCTTTATCTCGAGGTTGTTGAGTTTGAGCCCCACATTGGGTATGGAGGTTACTTAAAAATAAAATCTTAAAAAAGAATATCTGTTGAAGGGGCATCTGGGTGGCTCTGCTGGCACCTGGGTGGCTCTGCTGGTCATGCTGTCTGCCTTCGGCTCAGGTCATGCTCTTGGGGTTCTGGGATCGAGCTCTGCATCGGGCTCCCTGCTCAGCTGGAGTCTGCCTCTCCCTCTCCATCTGCCTCTCGCCCAGCTCATGCTCTCTCTTGCACTCTCTCTCTCTCACTCTCAAATAAATGAAAAAAAATCTTAAAAAAAGAATATCTGTTGAATACCTCCTGTGGAATAGGCACAGAGCTGTGTTGAAGAAGCAAGGATGACAAAGAGGAATTCCAGAAGGAGAAAAGACACATGACAAGTAGGCAGTATGGTACATGTGGTGTTGGAAGGATGCTCGGGGGTCAGTGCCAGTGAAGGAGGAGGAGGCCCCTGGAAATACGTGCAGATTCCCAGTAAGCATCCTGCAGGAGCTGCATTCAAGCCAGCTCTTTAAGTCTGAGTCAGAGTGAGGTAGGTGGAGAGAGTCAGAGCTGGAAGTCAGTTAGAGGAAGGACAGTGTGTGCAAAAACCTAGTGAGAAATAGCAGTCTGGAGCGACTTTAATCCTGGTTTCACTACTGTAGTTTAGTTGTGTGCATTTTTATTTATTTATTTATTTATTTATATTTATTTATTTATTTATTTATTTATTTATTTATTTATTTATTTTTACGTAGAAAAGCAATTTATTCCATTATAAGCACTTACACAGTTAGTCATGGAGAGTAACAGGCCTGCTGGTGAAACAGGTCACCCAAAATAGAGATGGTACCAAACTAGTGGTCAAGGACTAACTCCTAAAAAAAAAAAAAAAAAAAAAGCAACTCTTATCCAGGATTATTTTAATTTTAAAAACAAATACAAGCTATCAATTCACTCTTCTCAACTCAACTGGACAGTCTACCTGTGGTATAACTGTCAGGTAAAAACATACATCTTTACAACTTGGTGGTCCCAAGTTTTTAAAAAAAAAAACATTTCACAGAAAGGAAAGAAATATGAAAACAGCTCAAGAAATACACTAACAAGCAAAAATATATGGGGAAAGAGGAACACATAGTTTTGACTTAACTGAAGAAACTGAGAGGAGACTGGTCTACATAGGAAAATGTGCATCCTGGAAAGTCAGGTGTGAAGTTTTTAGAATAGGAATTTATATGACTTGAATCTCCCCTATTTCCTGAATAAAAACGACATCTTGTGGTATTTATACTTCATGGCTCAGACACCTACCTCACTTGGCTCTATTCCTTCCTCACTTTAGCCTTTACTTAAAGGAGTCTGAAAAACTTGGGGATATGGCCTTAGAAGAAAAATAACCACACACAATATTCCCCTTTCTGTGGCTACTTAGACCTTTGTTACTAGAAAATTCCTGAAGAAAATTTAAATATAAGTCTGTGGCTTTAGTGAATCAAGTCCCCCAGTTAATATTTAGAAAACACCCTCTGTTTGGGCTAATAACATTGTTGATGGTACCTATCACAGAGGGATAGCCAAACAAAGTCTGTGTCTCAAAACCAGTGTTAAATCAATCTCAGGGTTGAGAGGAAAAAAAAAAGGGGAGTCTAAAATCACAAGAAGTGCAGACATATCTAGGACCCTTGTCCTTCTGGATCCACGCTTCCTTCAGGGTCTTCATCATTATAAATGTTCTCTGCCATTTGCCACACTTGCATGATATTATCTTCTGATACAGAACAAATCACCCAAGGTTCATTGGGATTCCAGGAGAAATCAGATATCTTGGCAGTGTGACCACCGTGAATAAACAACAATTCTGGTGGCCCATCTTCTGCATCTTCTGGGGATTGTTCCTCTCCGATTTTACTTAAATCCCAGACATTCAGTCTGCGATCAGTACCACTGGAAGCCAAAATAGTCTCATTGTGAGGAGACCACTGAACCTGGAATATTTCATCCTTATGTGATTCAAAGGAATGCAACTTAAGTTTCAGATTTCTTAGATCCCACAAGGCAACAGTCTTGTCGGCTGATCCTGTGGCAAGAATGAACTCACTATAAGGATTGAAAGATAGGCAGTTCACTTCAGCAGTGTGAGCATCAACTGAGTGGCTTGGTTTGGAAGTATTGTTTGAACGAGTATCCCAGATCATAAGTTTCTGATCATCACCAACTGACCCAAACAGAGACTCATGAAGCAGATGCCAGGAAACATCTTCTACTACTGCTGTATGCCCTGTAAAGATGGTCTTCGCATCCACAACTTTTCCTTCCTTTGGAACAGCACTGATGTCCCAGAGGCAGATGGTGTGGTCATCTGAAGCACTAAGTAAGTGCCCACTGAGATTTAGGTTCCAAGAAAGTCCATAGCCTTCCTTCTGATGTCCACGGAGACGCAAGTCTGGGTTGCACTCTCCAGAAAGGTCTGGTTTGGAAGGATGTTTTGTATAGTCAAAAACAAGAACATCACTGGATGAGTCTTTCTTGCAATGATGCAAGGGTTCTGGGGCATATAACGTGCCCGGTTCACTTCTCCTTCATGGTTGATTTTGATTTCTATTTCAATTTTTCCACTAACTGAGCCAAAACCTCCAAATTCTCCTTTCTCACTGTCGTAGTGTGAAGCATCAAACTGAGCATCATCGTTAGGAGCTGCACACTGGCTATCACAAGATGGTTTTGTTCATCCGACGTGTGTGTTCCCAGGACAAGTCGATGAATGCTGAAGTCTTTCCCTTCTGGTCTGGTTACATCTGGAAGCCACTGTGCAGTTAGGCTAGGCCACTCCAGAGCATGGGTCATCACCAAATCGTAAAGAAAAGGGGTGTTCTTTTTCCATATTTTGTACTCTTCGTTGATCACACGTTCCTCTACTGTGTCATCAAAGGCTGCTTCCTTGTGGGCCATGGCGGGCAGGCGAGCCGGGGGGATCCCGGGGTCGAGCGCTGCGGGAGGGGCGGGGAGGCTACCTGTGTGCATTTTTATAAAAGAGATTTAGTTGAGAGAGAGAGCATGCATGAGAGCAGGGGGTGGGGAGGGGCAGTGGGGGAGGGAGAGAGAGAATCTCAAGCAGAGCCTGAAGGAGGCTTCAGCTCATGACCCTGAGATCACCACCTGAGCCAAAACCAAGAGTCGGAGGCTTAACCAACTGCCACCCAGGTGCTCCAGTCATGTGCATTAAAAAAAAAAAACAAAATGCTTAATCTCTTTCATTCACTTTTATTTTTTCCAAAGAGGACCTGGAATTGCTGCTTGACAGAGTCAATGATCTGATGGAGTTCCGCATTGATGCTGTTCTGGAAGAAATGAGCAGCACGCCACTTTGCCAGCTGCCCCAGGAGGAGCCACTTACCTGCGCAGAGTTCCTTCA
This sequence comes from Canis aureus, assembly GCF_053574225.1. Lineage (NCBI taxonomy): Eukaryota > Metazoa > Chordata > Mammalia > Carnivora > Canidae > Canis > Canis aureus. The sequence goes on from NC_135641.1 coordinate 5,428,127, forward strand.
AATGACAAAGGTTATTAGGAAATAGATGCTTTTTTTTTTTTAAATTTATGATAGGCACTCACACACACACACAGAGAGAGAGAGAGAGAGAGAAGCAGGCTCCATGCACCGGGAGCCCGACGTGGGATTCGATCCCGGGTCTCCAGGATCGCGCCCTGGGCCAAAGGCAGGCGCCAAACCGCTGCGCCACCCAGGGATCCCAGGAAATGGATGCTTTTATTAATTTTTTTTTGAGAGAGAGTGTAAGAGGTGGGGAGGAGCAGAGGGAGAGGGAGGCACCCTCTGCCTAAAATGACCCAAATTCCATATACCCAGAAGGAAGACAGATATGCAGCTTTAACCGCACTGTTTGTGCAGGCGGTATAGACACAGTGAGCCAGTCTGACCAGCTGGGGAGCCTTGGGAACCTTCCCGACATCCAGGCCTCCAGACACCAGCCAGAGACCAACCTGGCAAGCAGAATAGCAGTCAGGCCTGTCATTGTAACTCTTTACTGCATATGGGGTAATCTTCAGTTTACATTAAATTACTATTAGGTAAACAAAATTAAATGTCTGCATTTTAGAAATTCCAGTTTCTTCCTTTTCTCAGATTCATGAACTGTGTCTAGACCCCAATCTCCCCTAGTGCCCCTGCTCATTGGTCATGAGTTTTTTTTTCTGGGGGGAGGACATGGGGTCAGGGAGTTGGGTGATTCCATGTGTCATTTGCTTTGTGCTATAGGAATCAAGGTCATTAGCTGAGTATGTGGGAGAGGATGGTGTAAAGATTTGAGGACACAGGATTTGAGGATACAGCTGTTATGGGGCCTGGTAGAGGAATGTGACTATAGCCATGTAGAATAATTCCTGGGTAGCATTAGGGGCCTGACTGAATTTGGGGACCACGGATTCCCAGTACAAGGCACCTGCATTGCCTTGACCTGTGCATGCAAGTGGAGAGGGTTGGTTACCTGGTTCATGTGGGTTGGGCTTCTCCTGGGTGGGGCAGTGGAAGGCTGAGAGAGTGATGGAAGTGAAGATTTTGACAAAAGAATGGTTGAAGTGAGAAGCCATGTTGTTAGGCAATGGTGTGTAGAGTGAGGGGATTTAAGATCCAGACTTTAAAAAATATTAGCGATCTCTTAGAGAACAAGGAGCTGGTTTCTATGGAATGAGATGAGCAAGCTTGGCAAATGTAGATCTTATGATTCTGTGTGATTTGCTGACCAATAATAAAAACAAATACTTTCTGAGTATTTACCAGTCACAATTCTAGTATTTTACATATGTTACCTTATGAAATACTCCCACAACATAGGTAGGTTTTACCATAATCACCACTTTTCAGATTGGGAACCAGAGATTTTCCAGAATCATGCAAAGCTAGGATTTGAACCCAGGGATTTTGGTGTCAGAATCTATACTTGTTACTAGATGGTGCTAACCCTATCCCATCCCTTACCCAGTCTCTGACCTGCCTCTTTTTCATAATTGTCTCAAGGCTAGGGATGGAGGTTGATAGGTGAAGTTCTGAGTTGGGAGTGAAGTTCTTATTTTGTATTTTATTTGATGATAAAGGAGTTTAATAGTTTATTTCAGGACACATCAGAATGTTCCTATGTTAATTTTATCAAAATGCCATGTGCCCTGCAGCAGTGGAGTAGAGGTCAAAGTCATTGGTGATGAGGAAGTAAATGAGCCATGAAGCTGATGTTTGGAGTAGATGGTCCATGAGGACATTAGAAGAGTCTAAAAATGAGTAATGGTAGGACTTGGAAAGGAACTGGAGACTGTGACCAACTAACAGAGTCTATTATTGCATGGGCTTATTGTCCAACTAAGTGGTAAATCACTGACTGCCTACACCATCTGTCTCTATCTAAACCTGTCCATCCATCCATCCATCCATCCATCCATCCATCCATCCATCCATCCATTATCTATCTGTCTCTCTGTCTCTACAGAATCGATCACAGTGGCCCAATCATATTCGTTCATGTTTGTTAAATCTCATTCTTGAGAAACATAGAATCTCATGGGAGGGGAGAGGAATCTCTGAAATTAATTAGAGGCTGGATGTGGCTTGTTGCCAAAGGTGAGGAGAGAAGGAAGCCTAGCTAGGGCAGATTGATGTGAAATAAAGGACACTTCATGCAAAGAGAGGCTGCTAATAAACTTTCGGAGGTATTTCCCCCACTGTTTGAGAAGTTAAGTGTAATTTTGGTCTACCTGTGGGGTTCCAGTTGGTTTCCTATGTTTGATGCATTCTTTTATGGGATGCCTGCTCTGGGTTTGTGTGACTTGTGGGGCCAAACATCGTTGGAGGCTAAAATCATCTAGACACTGAATCTATGGCCTTATTACTGTTAACTGATATGGTCTCAAGAGCTAGATAAACAAATATGACACCCTGGTAATTGTTTTTTTTTTTTTTTTTTTTTGGTAGGACCTTTGTGTAAAGGGTGCTCAGATATTAAATTTTAAAAGCTCATTAGTGGAGGAAGCAGTGAATGAGCTAATAAATATGTTGCTGGATGGGGAAGTTCTATCCAAAGAAGAAAGTGACAAAGTATCTGATGCGAATAGGGCTGATTCAAAAACTGAAAGTTCAGGTAAGAAATGGGGTCATGGAAGGGTCTTATTTTTTTTAGGACATTACTGAAAACTAAAATTTCATTTTCTACATAGTGATTAATTTCACACTTCTGTAAACACTCTCCTAGGTTTATAAGGACAATTATAAATTCAAAATTATAATTCTGAGCATATTGCCATTCATCCTATTATTTTTAAAATTTTATTTAAATTCAGTTTGCCAACATAGAATATAACACTGAGTGCTCATCGCATTACATGCCCTCCTTAGTGCCCATTGCCCAGTCACCCCATCCCCCCACCCACCTTCTCTCCAGCAACCCTTTGTTTGTTTCCCAGAGTCAGGAGTCTCTCATGATTTGTCTTCCTCTCTAATTTTTCCCCACTCAGTTACCCCCCTTCCCTTATGGTCCCTTTCATTAGTTCTTATATTCCACATGTGAGTGAAACCATATGATAATTGTCTTTCTCTAATTGACTTATTTCACTCAGCATAATACCCTCCAGTACTATCCACGTCAAAGCAAATGGTGGGTATTCGTTCTTTCTGATGGCTGAGTGATATTCCATTGTATATATAGACCACATCTTCTTTATCCATTCATCTGTTGAAGGACACCTCAACCCTTTTCACAGTTTGGCCATTGTACATTGCTGCTATGAACATTGGGGTGCAGGTGTCCTGTCATTTCACTACTTCTGTATCTTTGGGGTAAATCCCCAGCAGTGCAATTGCTGGGTCGTAGGGTAGCTCTATTTTTTAACTTCTTCAGGAACCTCCACACAGTTTTCCAGAGTGGCTGCACCAGCTTGTATTCCCACCAGTAGTGCAAGATGGCTCCCCTTTCTTCACATCCTCTCCAACATTTGTTATTTCCTATCTTGTTAATTTTCACCATTCTCACTGGTGTGAGGTGGTATCTCATTGTATTTCTCTGATGGCAAGTGATGCGGAGCATTTTCTCATGTGCTTGTTGGGCACATGTATGTCTTCTCTGGTGAAATTTCTTTTCATGTCCTCTGCCCATTTCTTGACTGGATTGTTTGTTTTTTGGATGTTTAGTTTGATAAGTTCTTTATAGATCTTGGATACTAGTCCTTTATCTGATATGTTATTTGCAAATGTCTTTTCCCATTTTGTATGTTGTCTTTTAGTGTTGTTGACTGTTTCCTTTGCTGCGCAGAAGCCTTTTATTTTGATGAAGTCCCAGTAGTTCATTATTGCTTTTGTTTCCCTTGCCTTTATAGATGTGTCTTGCAAGAAGTTGCTGTGGCTGACATCAAAAAGGGTGCTGCCTGTGTTTTTCTCTTGGATTTCAATGGATTCCTGTTTCACATTTAGATATTTCATCCATTTTGAGTTTAGCTTTGTGTTTGGTGTAAGACAGTGGTCCGGTTTCATTCTTCTGCATGTGACTGTTCAATTTTCCCAACACCATTTATTGAAGAGAGTTTTTTCCCATTGGATATTCTCTCCTGCTTTGTTAAAGATGAATTGACCATATAGTTGAGGGCCCATTTCTGGGTTCCCTATACTGTTCTGATCTATGTGTTTGTTTTTGTGCCAGTACCACTTGTCTTGATGGTCATAGCTTGGTAATACAGTTTGAAGTCAGGCATTGTGATGACCGCAGCTTTGTTTTTTTTTTTTTTTTTTTAACATTCCTTTGGCTACTCAGGGTCTTTTTTTGGGATTATTTGTTCCAACTCTGTGAAGAAAGTCCATGCTATTTTGACAGGGATTGCACTGAATGTATAAATTGCTCTGGGTAGCATTGATATTTTCACAATATTTATTCTTCCAATCCTCAAGCATGGAATGTTTTCCCATCCCTTTGTGTCTTCCTTAATTTCTTTCCTAAGTGTTTTGTATTTATTAGAGTACAGATCCTTTACCTCTTTGGTTAGGTATTCCTTCCTAGGTATCTTAATGGTTTTTGGTGTAGCTATAAATGGAATTGACTCCTTAATTTCTTTTTCTTCTGTCTCATTGTTAGTGTATAGAAATGCAACTGATTTCTGTGCAAATTTTGCATCCTGCCACATTGCTGAATTGCTGTATGAGTTCTAGCAATTTTGGGGACAAGTCTTTTGGGTTCTCTATATACTGTATTATGTCATCTGCAAAGAGGGAGAGTTTGGTTTCTTTTTTTGCCAATTTGAACCTTTTATTTCTTTTTGTTGTCTGATTGCTGAGGCTAGGACTTCTAGTACTATGTTGAACAACAGTCATCCCATTATTTTCCTTATCAGTAGAGTAGGATGGATGATGGGTTGGAATTACCATTGGAGCACATCTGTCTATACTAAAGCAAAGCTTTTGTGGGACAGATGAAGACACTGAGAGGCAGAGAAGGAAAGTGCTTCTCCCAAGACTTTATGGCTATTGATGGAAGAGAGAACATCAGAACCCAGGTCCCTGAGGTCTGATCTTGCTTTTACAGCCCTAGCTCCCACCTCTCCTCCTGTTTCCTCACATTGAGGAGGAGAGGCCTCTTTTGGCCCACCTGGTACCCTAGTTTCCTCTTCCTATTCTTTGATGGGCTTGCTTTCTAGGAAATCTGATGTCTAAGTATTATTAAACTTGCATGTAATTATCTTAGTTTTTTTCTCTTTAATTGCAGTAGATGGTTCTGTTTTTTCCCATCTCTCTCAATTTTCTCATCTCCTAACAGCAAAGACAGAAGAAGGAAAATCTGACACCTTGACATCACCCTTGAGAGCCCCAGCAGGCCTCCTGCCTTTGACGACAATCCTGAGAAAGAAGAAGGAGATGGAAATGTTAGAGGAGGAGGCCTGTGGGTTGCTCTCCCATTTCAACCACCAAAACGTGGATGCACTTCTGAGAGTTACAAGGAATGCACTAGAGGCCATCCGCAGGCGTATTCATTCCTCTAATACAATGAACTTCCTGGGTAATAATTCAATACAGTTTTCCTACTGGCAGGCCAGGCATGGTTGCTGCTTGTGTGTGTGTGTGTGTGTGTATTCCTATTATTTTAAAATATTTTTAAAAACCACCATTTATTGAGAGCCTCCTTCTAAAATTATACGTTATGAACTTTGATTATTCCAGGAGTTCTATGAAGTATATCTTATTAATCCATATTCTCCAAAGCAGAACATTTCTTTACTATTTTTTGTGTCAATTTAGTACTTTCCAGCCAATTTTTTCATTCCTAATACAATCATCTTCTCCTCTGCACAGTTCAGAAAAAGGTGTTGTGTTTCCCAGATGAGCCCCCCAAATTCATCAAATCTAGAGACATTCTGAAATTAAATTTGTTTTTTCAAAGATTTTATTTATTTATTCATGAGACAGACAGAGAGAGAGAAAGGCAGAAACATAGGAGATACAGGAAGAGGGAGAAGCAGGCTCCATGTAGGGAGCCCAATGTGGGACTCGATCCTGGGACTCCAGGATCACTCCCTGAGCCTAAGGCAGACACTTAACCGCTGAGCCACCTAGGTGTCCCTGAAATTAAATTTTAAATTAAAAATTAAAATACATTATTAATCAAAATAGAAAAATAATAGAGTGATAAATCCTTTTTATTTATTTTGAATATTGGTATTTAAAGGGAAGCATCTCTATTACTTAATTAAAAGTAGATGAGTAAAAGTGGATACACCAAAGGAATTTTTTGATTGGTAGCATGGCTTACTATGTTTTGTTTCTCTTTGGAATAGAAGAATGTTCTTTTATTTAACACAGGAATGTTATTAGAACTTACCAAGCATTATATGCTGAATATTAAATCACATGTCTTTCCCAGCTTTATATATTCTAGTATTTCCAACTGTATAGAGTTATACACACACACACACACACACACACACATCTACACGTATATCTATGTCTCTACCAATACTTATATGTATATGCAACTTTAAAAGCCACTTGGATATAAATGGTGAGTTACACTTTATTTCTTCTCCACTCTAACTGCTCCCAGTTTGGATTAAACACACTGTGGTAGAAAAGGCATATGTTTTATTTGAAATTCCAAACTGGTTATTTGTTCTTTGGCTTTTTCTGACAGCTTTCTTAGTCTTCATGCCTCGCTTCCTTATTCTACATTTAACTAATTTGTTGGCATGCTGGTATATGGACAGCATTATTTTCAGTTTTTTAGATAGCGGTTTACATAATTAAGCCAGATTCTACATAGTGGGTGGCCTTTTAAGGAGGGTGTATCAGTAGATTGTATCAGCAGAAAATGTGTTGGGTCCTGCTGAACTGCTGTTGTATTGAGCAAAACATATTTCTCCATTACTTTTCATCCATTCCTCAAATATTTGTCTGATTATATACCTATTATGTATTGTTCTAAGTACCTTAATTTTTCCCCAGCTTAAAATGAAATAAACTCCATTTTATTTGTAAAAAAACAAAAAATAGTAAGGCTTCCCTCTGTTATGTTAATTCAGACAGTAAGAGTACATCCAGAATCAAGCAGAACAGCCTGCCCATTTTCCGGGCAAGCATCACTCTGGCCATTCCCAACATTGCCATGGCCCCTGCCCTGGAAGACATACAGCAGACGCTGAACAAAGCTGTGGAGTGCATAGTCCATGTCACTAAGGGGGTCAGACAATGGAGCAGTGAGCTGTTGTCCAAGGTGGGTATGGATGAAGGAATCATTTCACATGGAAGCTACTTCTTTTATGGATGGATCCAAGCTGAAAAATATCCTTTCACTTTGTAGAAAAAGATGGAGGAAAGAAAAATGACCGCTTTGCAGGATAATGACAGTGATTCTGAGATTGAAATGGAAGAAAATGAACCTCCTGGTGAGTGTTCCTTTGGTTCTTTTTAACCAGTCGTTGAAAACCAACACTGAGGGAGTTAAAATGTATTTTCCCTCCATGCAATTCTTACATCAGTGTTGATTAGAATATTAATCTGCGAGCCAGTTTTAAATGAATATAAAATAAAAATCCATGTATTTTATTATCACTATTATAAATTGTGTATCTATAGTGTATACATCACAGATGTGGCTGCCTCACTGATTTCTGGTCCAGTGTGATGATAGGAATGGGGGTATAATAAGGACTTCAGTCTCACAGTTTAAAGAAAAACTTATCACAATGAATATTTTCTGACATTTAAGAGATATTTTGTATTTTAACCCATACTGTGTCCTGTTATGCTAACATGTTGTGATGTTTGCTGTATATCCTATGGTTTTCACTTATACTCTGTAAAATTAGAGAACATATGCTATCTAAGTTGCTAATGACATTAAATGTTAACCTTGAGTCCTTCAAACTCATTCTAAGGAAAACCTGCAAAAGGCAGATCTCATTCACTTATTGTTCATTACCCCTGTGTGATAAATCAACTAACCCTGAGGAGAACTGAAGAGGTTCTGCTTTAAAACAGTCTGTTATGGGGCAGCCCCGGTGGCGCAGCAGTTAGTGCTGCCTGCAGCCCACGGCGTGATCCTGGAGACCCTGGATCGAGTCCCACGTCGGGCTCCCTGCATGGAGCCTGCTTCTCCCTCTGCGTGTGTCTCTGCCTCTGTCTCTCACTCTGTATCTCTCATGAGTAAATAAAACAAAATCTTTAAAAAAAAAACCAGTCTGTTATGGAGGAGGATAAAGATAGCTCAAAACACTTGGTCCACAACTTACAATATTATTTATTTAAGCCACAAAGACATATGTTATTATGTTAATTTCAATTTTTATGTTATGTGGAAACACTGCTTTACATCCTAGACTAGTTTATAATTCAGAATTTTCTAAGCTCAAAATATGTTCAATCATGAATTATATCTGAAATTGAGAAGAAAAAATGTTTGATGAAAAGTTGTATATATAATTTTGTTATGACAAAGAGATTTAACAAATTGCCAAAATTTATGAAATGCAGTTAAAACAGCACTTAGAGGGAAATTTATAACCTTAAACATGGATATTTAAAAAGAGGCCATACCTCAGATTAATAATTTTGTTTTTCTATCTGAAGAAAATTATCTTCAAGGTTACTGATTTTTTTTCTAGAGCCTGAAGTCTGTTGAGCTCCTCTCGTGAATTCTCATTCCATTTATGTTCTCAACCTTAGAATTTGCATTTGACTCTTTTGTATTTCTGTTTCTTTACTAGTATTCTCTATTTTGTGACATGACCCTCACACTTTCCTTTAATTCTTTAGATCCGGTTTTCAGCGGTTCTCTGAACATATTTATAACAGCTGATATAAATTTGGTCTAGTAATTCCAATAGTTGGGTTTTCTCATGTGCAGTTTCTATTGACTACTGTTGGTGTTGTGTATGGGCACTGGTTTCCTCCTGTACCTTTGCATAACTCATCATTTTAATTTTTGTTGAAAACTTGATATTTATTTATAAAGATTTTATTTATTTATGAGAGAGAGAGCGAGAGAGCGAGAGAGCATGAGCAGGGGGAGGGGCAGTGGGAGAGGAAGAAGCAATGGGGCTCGATCCCAGGACTCTGAGATCATGACCTAAGCCCAAGTCAGATGCTTCATGTATCAAGCCACCCAGGTGCCCTGAAAACTTGATATTTTAAAGAATATAATGTGGCAGCCCTGAAAATCTGCTTGTCTTCTCCCCAGAGTCTGTTGTTTCTGTTTCATTATTGACTTTATTGACTTTCCTGGACTAATTCCGGAAAATTTGCCTTTCTTGTGGAGTGCACCACTGTAGTTTTTGGTTGGATAGTTTGAAGGTCAGCTAATGATTGCACAGAGATTTCCTTAATCCTTTGAACGGATAAGTCTTACACCCTTTGCCTAGGGATGGTGTGTGTGCTGGAGCACTCTGAGAACTCAGGAAATTTTCAGTCCTGCCATAGCTTTTATTCACTTAATTGTTCAAGGCTCAAGTCAAAGATTGGGGCATTTTAGGTCTTTCCTGGGCATATGGATAGCTCTGTACAGATGCATGACTTTCTAGAACTCCAGGGGATACAATGCCCTCTGTGGATATCTCATTCCCCAGATCTTTAATTTTTTGGTCAACCTCTTGTTTGCCTCAAGTAATATCATTGTCTCAGTCATCTGTGAAATTAATTGTAGTTGATAGTTTTTTTTTTTTTTTTTTTTTTTACAAATGCCTTGGTGATAGAGATTTTATTTTTCTCAGTGAGTTCTGAGTCAGGTGAAGTAACAATAAACTCTGGGGCTTTTCCAGAGAACTTCCTGATGCATCAAGTAGTGACAATTTTCTGAGCCTTCTTGAGGAGCTCTAAATGCACTCTGGCCTCTCTGGTGATGGCTAGGCTGTGGCTGTGTTTCTGAAAGCCACCATGTTGTCAGTGAGGGGGCAGTGGGCCTTTGGAAGTTAAAAACACCTCAAACTCACTCTTGTTACTAAGATTTTAGCATTTTTTTCTTTTAAAGATTTTTATTTATTCATGAGAGACACACAGAGAGAGAGAGACAGAGAGACAGAGACAGAGGCAGAGACACAGGCAGAGGGAGAAGCGGGCTCCATGCAGGGAGCCTGACGTGGGACTCAATCCCAGGTCTCCAGGATCAGGCCCTGGGCTGAAGGTGGCGCTAAACTGCTGAGCCACCCGGGCTGCCCTTAGCATTTTTTTCTTGAATAAAGGAGTACTGCTTGGCTTGTTGCAAGCTTTGGTTCATGTCCAGAGTCCTGAAAAAATTGATGGTGACAAATTTTCCCTATTTTCAATTGCTTTTACAAAGAAGCAGACTGTCGGAGGTCCTTACTTTACAGACATGTCTTCCTTACAGAAATCCCCTCATCTTTTTAAAGCATGTTCCCTATGCTGTTGATATAAACTTTTCTCTTTCTCCTTTGTTTTTACTTTTAGATACCTTTGAGATAGCATCTGTAAACTTACCTATTCCTGTACAGATCAGGAACTATTATAAGAATGTGTCTGACAACAAAGAGATTGTAAAATTAGTCTCCGTGCTTAGCACAATCATCAACTCCACTAAAAAGGTATGCCAAGAGGATTTGTCACGAGGTTTGCCATATTTGCTCCACAATATGTACCTGCGTGAGGATGAATGTCACAAGCTTGTCCTACTCATAGCCTGGGTCTTTCTGTGCCTTCACTGAGGAGCTGTGGATTCTGGAATGTGCTCAGCAAATGTTTAACTAAAGACTTTTCTTCCTAGATTACAAGGGGACAAATAACTGTTATTCCTATGTTTTATATTTTGTTCTAATGCTTTAAACCTACGTATTTACCGATTTAATACAAATAAACCCAATCATTAAAAAAATTGATATGTTTCTTTTTTTAAAAAAGATTTTATTTATTTATTTGACAGAGAGAGAGAAAGAGAGTGAGCACAAGCAGAGGGAGCAGCAGAAAAAGAGGGAGGAGCAGTCTCCTCACTGAGCAGGGAGCCCAATGCAGGGCTCCATCCCAGGACCCGGGGATCATGACCTGAGCTGAAGGCAGATGCTTAACTGACTGAGCCATCCAGGTGCCCCAGAATTTGATATGTTTCAAAGCACAAGTCAGACTGCTACCAGTACTGGCTAGTATCGTTTGAAAGAGAATAAGATTTATACTCAGTTTTTCATATTTGTGTAGTCAGGTAAATCTCATAAACTATCAGATAAAATTTCTGTGTATTGCCACATGGAAATAAGGTAATACAAAGGACAGAGCAAATAGTAATAGTGTAAATTCCAGTTAACTTTTCTTCCAGCCTGTTCTCTCAGCTCCCCTTTTTATTGTTCAGGCAAATCGGTTCTTGTCAGAAGGATTCAAAACCCTGACATTAATTTCTACTTAAAAACAATCTAGGGATCCCTGGGTGGCGCAGCGGTTTGGCGCCTGCCTTTGGCCCAGGGCGCGATCCTGGAGACCCGGGATCGAATCCCACGTCGGGCTCCCGGTGCGTGGAGCCTGCTTCTCCCTCTGCCTATGTCTCTGCCTCTCTCTCTCCCTCTATATGACTATCATAAATAAATTAAAAAAAATAAAAACAATCTATATTCACATTGTCCCTAAGACCTGTTGACTCTAAAAATGTCTCCAAGTGTTGAGGGAATAGTTGTCACTCAGCAAATACATCTTTTCTGTTAGTCAGTTCTGATAGAGTGAACTTCATTTGTCTGAAAACATTTTGGAAAGCTGCCATTGCTCTAACCATGTGAAGAAATATTATTAAGTTTAATTTTAACGTGTTCCTAAGGGAACTGGAAGCTTTTGCATTTATGCATTTTCAATTTTCTTTTCTTAATATGTTGAAGGTCCTATATTTAATTTTATCGTAGGGACAGTGTTCACATAATTCAATATAACAAATATTTATCTAATGCTTAGTTTATCAAGCTCCATGTAAATGATAAATGTAAGTATTCAATGAGGATAATAAACATTCAGATATATTTTCAAATGTTGCAGTAATCATGGAAAATACAATAAAATAAATCAATAATGAAGCTCCTTACTTTCTCTGAATATAAGTAGCCACAATCATGAAAATCAAAGGGTAAGACATAGTAGTTGAAATTAGCATACTGCTGGCAACACAGTGCTTATCTGTGTTATTTTGTTGCATTTGCTTTTATATCATATGAAGGAAATGTGCAAATCTTAGGCACTTAGAATAACTGGAAGTACTTTTCCTGGATTGACGAGATGGACAGATTGTTTCTGGAAGAATAAATACACACTTAGTCATCATATTAGACATGGCCAGCCCTCCACAGCCCAGGACCCTTCTGAGTGATTCTGCCTCAACCACGGAAAATCCTATGATCCTGTCCTTTCCTTCTTGCCATAGCTGATTGGATCAGAATGTAAGCCTGACCTGCATTTGGCAGATCCACAGGCTAGCCATCAATTTACAACATTGCCTGCTTGGAAAGATGAGCTGGACCGAACCATCTAAATAACCTTGGCAGTAAAAATGACTTAAGCAGAAGAGCTCTACACATGCAGTTCAGGCAGTTCTTCCTTGAAGCTCTAGGCTACCTTCACTTAAAAAATACCCAATTTGATAAAGAGTGACACTGTCAGAAAAGATAAATGAGAGTCTAAAACTTAGTCACCTCGGTGTTTTCTTGATATTATAAACTCTGGGATGTTGAAAGAACTCAGAATTCTGGAATTTCTACCAGATTCAGACGTCTTTGATAATCTGTGATTCATCCTCCAAGACATTGTACTCTTGTGAATGTCTACATGCTGTTGCAATTCATTCTGGGTATGCATGTCAACATCTCAGCCCGTGGCAGGGGATCAGTTTGGTTGGGATAAGTAGTGGCAGGCTTAGCTTTGCACATTTTAATGAGTGGGAAGTCTCAATAGCTATTAAACCTGAAGCTAGGGGGTACATTTTTAGCTGTGTGTGGAGTATTGGGGTAAAGCTGCTTGCTTTGGTGCGAGTTGGTGTAATTAAGTGATTGGGCCATTTAGAATGTTGTTTGTATTGCTCTATTTTTTCAAGTAATGGCATTTTAAATGCTATCTCACTTAAAAATTTTTTTTCTCATGTAGGTGTAACTCTGAAATTTAAGCCAATAGAAAAAGTTGATTCTCAACAGATATAAACATTAGAAGTGAGGAGTCAAATCTTTAATTATTTGTAGATGATAATGATTTTCTGTCATGTAAAACTGAGAGGCTAATCTGAAAAAAAAATATGACCCAACAAGAGTTCAATTAGTTGTTAGTTGAAAGATAATTATAGGCATTTTTACTGTAATGCAAAAAACATATTCCTGAAAGTCTTGTTTTGCAAAGTTGCATATTTAACATAACATGGATTATGAGAAAAGCAGGTTTGAGGCAGACCGTCAAAACCTAGAAAATTGGGACACCTGGGTGGCTCAGTGGTTAAGTGTCTGCCTTTAGCCCAGGGCATGATCCTGGAGTCCTGGGATCGACTCCCATATTGGGCTCCCTGCATGGAGCCTGCTTCTCCCTCTGCCTGTGTCTCTGTTTCCCTCTTTCTCTCTCTGTGTCTCTCATGAATAAATAAATAAAATCTAAAAAAAAAAACCTAGAAAAATTTGTTAACCAGATTAGTTACAAAAACAATGACAATCATGGTAAAATACTAACCCATTTAATAATGGTATAGTAAGTAAAGAGCTTTATTATCAAAAGGTGAAAGAAACTTGGTAAAAGATGAGTGTCAGAAACAGTTTAAACTGCTGAGTTATGGAAACAAGGATAAAATATAGAAAGGTCAGGTTGGACTGTGCAAAGAACATTCTTAAAACAAAGTGGTGACTAAATACGCCCCCAAGGAAAAAGTGGAAGGACTGTGGCACACGAGATTGTGCCCCTCCATGGCTGGCTGTTTTAGCTGGTACAGAACAAAGTGCTGGGAAAAATAGCATTTGATGTGACCTCCTCATCATTTTGACATTAGTTACCAAATGTGAGTGAGCTAGTTCATCTCACAGAAGCACACTTCATAGTAATAGGACTATTTATTAAAAAATAATTTTAAAAAACTTATATGCCATCCATAGCCAGTTATAAAAATAGAAAAAAATCTCGTTTACAATGATCATATTATTGAAAAATACTGAGGAACATATGTGATAAAGAGTGTGTGAGGTCTCTATGAAGATTCCTGTACTACTTAACAGGTAATTAAAAAAATTAGAAGATTTGGAAATGTTTACTGTGTTCTAGGATAGGAAGACTTAATATTGTACAGGTGTCAATCCTAATCCAATGGATTTATACATTTTATGTGATTTCATGTAATCTTCAATGGAATTTGATGCTGGATATATTCTGTTTGCCTCTCCAGATCTTATCTCCACCCTCTGACCTTAGGAAACAAATTAATAGATTACCATTGAGGCTTCCAATAGATTTGACCAGTGAGAGAGTCATGGGGGAGGTCTGATGCTGGATGGCAGGGAAGAGAATGACCTCAGAGTGATTTTTCCACAGCAAGCTGTGATTTTGAGCTGTGATTTCTGAATGAAAGGCCAGCTACAATCAAGAGGCTCTTGTCCAAAAGAGTCTTTCTGGACTCGTCATGGTCTCTCTTTTTCTGGTTTTCCTAGTTTCTAGAAACTATCCCTCTCTCCTTTTGGCTAGAAGGCTAACGGTTTTGTTGTTACTGTGTTTGACTTACCATGTCCATAATGAATCTAGTTCTAGTTCTGTGGCATTTCTAACTATTTACACAGCTCACTAATTAAGGATTTTGATAAATCCGTGGGAACCACCAGCAATTGAGCAATATTCGCTTATACCATGATGCCATTTCCACATCTTTCCTCTCAACACAAATCTGTTATTTGTATTCTAGGAAGTTATTACATCTATGGATTGCTTCAAACGCTACAATCATATTTGGCAAAAAGAGAAAGAAGAAATGGTTATGATGTTTATTACAAAAACCCCCTTGCTTTCTGAATTTGAATCTCAGATTCTCTATTTCCAAAAGCTAGAGCAGGAAATTAATGCTGAAGCAGAATGCATCTGTGTGGGTGCCATTGCTCTATACACAGGTTGGTTCATTTTCTTTCAGGCAATCATAAAAATTCAATAGTATTGTTCTGTCTCCTTACCTAGATTAGTATTCCAGAGAGTTCTAGCTATCTTTAAGACTGACTTTCTTTTGGGCTTCAAGTTTTAAGACCAATTTGTATATTTGTTTTTTATTTCCTTCTGCATGATTATATATTCTGGACTATTTTGAACACTTTGCTGCTAAACATTGCAAATAAATGCTAATTCAGAGAAAGAGGATGAGCATGTTGTATTTGGAATTAAAATTTATTTTTCCTTTAATAAATAATTATAAGCATTTGAGGCTTATCGCTAATGATTTTGATAATGTCCTTTTTTTAGCATTTCAAAATATGTTCCAAATTGTACAACAAGCTTTATAAAATGAATGAATATATAATGAGGAGGAAAATCTAATGTTTTTCCAGTTTGATTTTCTTATGCTCTACAGGGCTATAAGTTGCAAAGTATTTATAATTGGTGAACAATAGCATTCTATCTTTTCATACGTGCAAGTTTTTTTTTAAGATTTTATTTATTTATTCATAGAGACAGAGAGAGAGAGAGGCAGAGACACAGGCAGAGGGAGAAGCAGGCATCATACAGAGAGCCTGACGTGGGACTCGATCCAGGGTCTCCAGGATCACGCCCTGGGCTGCAGGCGGCGCTAAACCGCTGCACCACCAGGGCTGTCCCGTGCAAGTTTTTCAAACTGATCTGTGGACAATTGGGCTTTACAGCTGACTTGAAGTTCACTCTGACTGCTGAGACAAAGGCCTGGATGGTTGTCATTGGCCGTCACTGTAACAAAAAATATAGGAGTGAGATGGAAAACATTTTTACACTCGTTGAAGAATTCAATAAGAAACTGAATCGTCAGATTAAAGACTTAGATGATATTCGGATTGCTATGGCAGCACTGAAAGAAATCAGGGAGCAACAAATCTCCATTGACTTTCAAGTAGGACCTATTGAGGTAACAGATAATCATTTATTCATTATGGAGATATCTCCACATGTTGAGTGATATTAGCTAAAATATTGACTAGGTCTGGACTATAGTTACAAATGGACGCTTAACCTAAGAACAATTTCAGTAATGATGATACCGAACCTTATAGGGTACCTTCTGTGGGCCTCTTCTGGTCCTTTACATGGCATCTAAGATTCCTAACTGCAAAACCTGGGGTGAGGGTTTCTGCACAAGTGATCTATTGATGAGTTCCCATAGGAGAAGGAGGTGAGGGAAGCAGAAATGATGAGGTTGATTCAGGTGTTGGGTAGCTAAGATTGATTTCTACTTGATTCCATGGGGTGCTGTGGAGCGTGAGCTATACTGCACAGTTGGTCCTACCTTGAGGTAAAGAGGACTGCCCTTTATACCCCCAAGTCAGTTGGTCATTGGCTATAATCTCCCCATGAGGAAGCTCCCATTTAGCTGAGGACAGTTTTTGCAGGGAAAGAGGCAGCTATGATCCCCATAGACAGCACTTGTAGCAGTTGGAATGGGAATACCAGCTGGTAAACAGAACCTGGATGGAGCTGTAGGGGAGGAAAAATTCTTCCTCTACTTTTCAATGTCTTCTAGTTGGCTTAAGAATTAAATTGATATGTGACAGATCAATAGGAGAAAAACCAAAGTTTTATTATAGATGCACAGAGCCCAATAATGAAATTGATACCTAAAGAAATGTGGTCTATGTATACAATGGAATATTCCTCAGCCATTAGAAACGACAAATACCCACCATTTGCTTCAACGTGGATGGAACTGGAGGGTATTATGCTGAGTGAAGTAAGTCAATCGGAGAAGGACAAACATTATATGTTCTCATTCATTTGGGGAATATAAATAATAGTGAAAGGGAATAGAAGGGAAGGGAGAAGAAATGTGTGGGAAATATCAGAAAGGGAGACAGAACATGAAGACTCCTAACTCTGGGAAACGAACTAGGGGTGGTGGAAGGGGAGGAGGGCGGGGGGTGGGGATAAATGGGTGACGGGCACTGAGGGGGGCACTTGACGGGATGAGCACTGGGTGTTATTCTGTATGTTGGCAAGTTGAACACCAATAAAAAATAAATTTATTATAAAAAAAGGAAAAAAAAGAAATGAGCAAGGAATTGACAGTTCAAAGAAAACTTAACTTTGGGAGCTTCAATTAATTAGTAAGGGATTCTAAAGGGAATTTGGGCTCTGGTAGCTGAAAAAGTAACAAGGGTTGTTTATACAGCCTTCTCAGCTCTAAAGGTCCTATCTCTGGTATTAGGCTGTCTCTCGACCTCCTGGTTCAGAGAGGATACCTTTCACATGGAAGGTTTATTTTCTGCTCTCTAGAGAAAAAGTAGGGGAGGGGTCAGAGTGTTCTTTTTGCATTAGCAAAAAGTTTCTTAAGTGACTCTTATTTAGAATAATCAATGTGGCAAAGTGACGCATTTTAGGGTGGCTTGCCCTTGGTCCCTGGAGGCACTAATAGTGTTCATTCATGTATTAATTTTGTATTGACTCATTTAATCTTTATCAGACACCTACTTTATTTATTTTTTTAAAAGATTTTATTTATTCATGAAAGACACAGAGAGAGAGGCAGAGACACAGGCAGGGGGAGAAGCAAGCTCCATGCAGGGATCCCGGGACTCCAGGATCATGCCCTGAACCAAAGGCAGACACCCAACCACTGAGCAACCCAGGCATCCCCAAACACCTCCTTTAAAATAGGAAACTGAAGGTCAAGGAAGTGATGCAGTTTGATTAGCATTACACATTACTTTTTTTTTTTTTTAAGATTTTATTTATTTATTCATGAGACACACACACACACACACACACACACACACACACACAAAGGCAGAGACACAGGCAGAGGGAGAAGCAGGCTCCATGCAGGGAGCCCGACATGGGACTCGATACTGGATGCCCAGGATCACACTCTGGGCCGAGGGCGGAGCTAAACTGCTGAGCTACCTGGGCTGCCCCACGTTACTTTTTTAATTGTACTGTTTCATATTTTCTCTTCCATATGAATATGTTTGCTCAGGAATGGTTTACTGTGCTATTCTTTTAAATGAGATCAGTATAATTGTAGCGTTAAAATAATTCCAGAAGAAATATCTTTTTATTACACTGTAACTTAAATGTATGGACTTAAATTTCTGATGGTGAGGATTGTATACTAATCTCACATTTTCTGTATCCCTCTTTGAATTTTAGAAAATTTTAAATTACCATGATAATGAGGCAGATGACCATATGTTTGCACTGTTGCTATATTGAGTCAAGAAAATCATATGGTACTCTGTGCCCTTCTTGGGAATTGAAACATAAGGTGAAGAGTCCCTGCTTTATGTAGAACCAGGAGCATTGCTGGGAGTTTGAAGAGGAGGCCCAGTAACTGACACCCCTGTTTGCCCCTGTCTGTGAATTCAGACAAAACTATAGTCCGGTAGTCAAGATAAAACAAACACCTAACTTGTCAACATCAAAATACAACCTCATTCCTGGTAGAACTTACTTGGAAGACATGGCTTGGTATACAACTCCCGTATTCCCATTATCACCCAAATTTGTACAGACACACCATGAACTTGTGAATACTATATCCCAGAATTGTTGAACCTACTCACAAATCAGAGGCAGCATTGGAAAGCTGCAGGACCCTCTGTTTCCCCACTTTGCTTGATTGGTACTGGGATGCAGACCAGAAGAATGCATTCAAGGAGAAAGAAGTAAGATGGAGAAAGGCACTGGGCTAGGTGTACCCAAATCAATAGTCTCTTCCCCGAATTAATGATTAGGTATTCAACTACCTGTATAGGGAGAACTAATGGTGGGAGATCAGGGTAGGGATATTTAGGGAAAATCCTTTTTCATGAAAGCCAGTTTTAATCTATTAGCCAAGAGAGTCATCTAGGATTTTTCATCTTGAAGGTAGTGACTTGGCTCAGGCTTCAATGCATGAGTTCCCTCTTGTGTCTTAGTATTGGAACCTCTTACCAACAAAATGAGATGGGATAGAGTTAAAACCCTGATTTATTTTGTTATCCTAATATTAGCAGTTAGATTACTTTATTTTCATTTACTTGATATAATTTCAGTCTTAAAATACAATTAAGGAGCCTAAGTAAAAATACCTTTTATTTGTATAATGATTTATAATTTTTATGGTTTTTGAAATTCACTTAAAATGCTATTTTTTGATATTCGCAAAAATCCTGTGAAGCAGTCAGGGAATTCTCCCATTTTACAGATGAGGAAACCAAAGCTTAGGGGGCTCAGTTGGTCATTTAAGTTTTCAGAGTTTGCAAGAAGAATAGTAGAACTCTCTGGGCCGTTTCCCTAACATGTGGATATTTTCCATTCCAACACTTCAATAAATGCTTTAATAAATAAATGTATAGATTTATGCATTTGACTGCCAGAAATTAAATTTTCCTTCTTTTGTGTAGGAATCCTATGCCCTGCTTAACAAATATGGGCTTCTGATAGCGAAGGAAGAGATGGACAAAGTTGATACTCTGCGTTATTCTTGGGAGAAGCTTCTGGCACGTGCCAGTGAAGTTCAGAATGAATTAGTCTCACTGCAGCCCAGTTTCAGGAAGGAACTTATTAGCACCGTGGAGATCTTCCTCCAGGACTGTCACCAGTTCTACTTGGACTATGATTTGGTACAACTCTAGCTTTTTTTTGTTTGTATTTTTTGGGAAGTCTGGGAATGGAACATGCAAAGGGTTTAAAGATTGTACATCAAGTTTAATGAAATTCTCTAGGAATGGGAATTTTATTTTCATGAGGGCAGTCTAAGAAATGAGGAATTTAAAAGCACTGTCCATATTATATGACTGTTCTGTTCCTGAAGTTGTTTGATAGCTTTCTAAATTTGTGCAGACAAATACTATTCGCATATGGTTAGTATAGCCCTCCCTCGACAGCTCTCCTTAGTTCCACAAACACCACAGGGTACCTGGCGTGAGCCAGGCATTGCCCTTGGTGCCGAAGGCACAAAGGTGGATGAGACAGATGGAGTTCATGTTTTTGTCACTCATTTACGAGTTTTAGTGCCAACTCTTCTACTGGGAATGTTGTATAATAAGACCCATTTCTAGCCAATTATAATATACTACAGAGTGGAAATATGTAGAATAAAGGGTATGGTTTGTATCTATTGTGTAGGAAAAACACACCAAACCACAAAGTTAATAAACTTATGAGATTGGATTCCTGCACTAACTTCATGGAAGAAAAAGCACAGAAATCCACTTATTGAAGGTGTTCTAATGTAGGAAAACCTGTTGGGAATGTCAAGATTATAGGTCACTTCGCAAGTTTATATGAGAATGGTAAAATCTGAGTTTCATGGCATTAGTGTTGAATTCAAAGCCAGATGTTATATGTGCTTCCTACAGAGTGCTTAGTGACTTTTCTTTGCCTGTGTCACCTAAGAGATGAATAGTACTTGTTTTTAATTTTCAAAATTTCTTGAAATTGAGAGGTTGTGGTATTATTTAGAAGTTGTGGTATTTTTTAGACTTGAAAATATTTCCAAACGAGTCACTTTCCTGAGTACTTTCCTACAGTTAAAAAATGAAGTTTTCTATCATTTATGTGACATGCCTGAGAGCATGCAAATACTTTGAGCTCATAAAATCCATAAGCAACATTTCATTCTATTGTATATTTAACTTTTTGTTTCAGAATGGTCCAATGGCTAGTGGCTTGAAACCCCAGGAAGCCAGTGATAGGCTTATCATATTTCAGGTAATCTTTTTAATTTCTATGACCTTCTAAACCACCAAAATGTATTTTAGGCCCATACATTTATTTCCTTAATATGGAAAGGCCTATTGTGGAATGTTTTAAAAAAAATGTGAGTTGGGATGATTATAATTAGAGTTAGTTTCTATGTAACTAGCTATAGTTATTTACTGTTCTTACTTGCATGTGCTCAGAGATCATACATGCTTGCTTATTTGCCAGTTTTTAAAAATTTACATGTTTATTCATGTGTAAATCATCTTGATGAGTTTTCACTTATGTTTTCTTTAGAATCAGTTTGATAATATCTATCGGAAATACATCACCTATACTGGAGGAGAGGAGCTTTTTGGTCTGCCAGTTACTCAGTATCCTCAGCTTCTTGAAATAAAGAAGCAATTAAATCTTCTACAGAAAATATACACTCTGTACAACAGCGTCATAGAAACTGTAAATAGCTATCATGATATCCTTTGGTCAGAAGTGAATATTGAAAAAATCAACAATGAACTTTCAGAATTCCAGAACAGGTGAGAAATTAAATGTTTAGCATGCCCAGAGCTATTGAATCTCAAATGCTTTCTTTTTTTTTGATAGGCTGTCAAATTCTCTTCTCACCCTTTGATGTTTTGAAAGCACATTGTGCTGCATTGCCATTGTCTATTGACATCACCCTTGTCAGACACTATTTATTAATTACCCCTGTGTGTGCGAGGTGAGACAAGCACATCCTTTAAACCTGGATGAATATGGTCAGGGGCTTTTCTGCATCTTGGAGGGAGCTGATCTGTATTTATATTACACTTACCAACATTTGAAGTTTATGTGAGATGACTTCCTGTAATAAAAACAAGAGTCCTCTGATTTTTCTATATCCTTTAAGTAGTGAACCCAAAGAAAATAGAGGGTCATTTGATATTTTTTTTTTGTTTGTTTGACAGCCTGGTATGCTCTGTTGTGCTTTGTACTTAGAAGCCTCTTAATACATGTTTGTAGACTTGAATTTAACTGGGAGGCACCTCTATCTTTTAAAATAATGCCTTTTTTCTAGTTAATTTTTATGAGGTAATTGAAAAAAAACTTTCCTGATTGAGAGGAGCAATTTTCTATAATGTAGAATAGTATGTTATATTAACATTATGTTAATAGTATGTTAAATTAATATAACATAACAGATATCCTGTGAGTCATGAGATTTGAAAATGTGGTAGGTATTCAAAATGACCATTTTTTTAATAATAAATTTATTTTTTATTGGTGTTCAATTTGCCAACATACAGAATAACACCCAGTGCTCATCCCGTCAAGTGCCCCCCTCAGTGCCCGTCACCCATTCACCCCCACCCCCCGCCCTCCTCCCCTTCCACCACCCCTAGTTCGTTTCCCAGAGTTAGGAGTCTTTATGTTCTGTCTCCCTTTCTGATATTTCCTACCCACTTCTTCTCCCTTCCTTTCTATTCCCTTTCACTATTATTTATATTCCCCAAATGAATGAGAACATATAATGTTTGTCCTTCTCCGATTGACTTATTTCACTCAGCATAATACCCTCCAGTTCCATCCACGTTGAAGCAAATGGTGGGTATTTGCAAAATGACCATTTCTGATGGAAATGCTAGCAGACAGTCTTGGATGGGATACGTCCAGGCTCATCCTTGAATCACCACTCATGGTGGCTTTACTTTACAGGTGTCGGAAACTGCCCCGGGCCTTGAAAGACTGGCAGGCTTTCTTGGATCTGAAGAAGACCATTGATGATTTCAGTGAATGTTGTCCGCTCCTGGAGCACATGGCCAGTAAGGCCATGATGGAGAGGCACTGGAAAGCTATAGCTGCTCTCACTGGGCATACTATGGATGTGGGGAAAGAAACCTTTAAGTTAAGAAATATCATGGAGGCCCCTCTTCTAAAATACAAAGATGAAATAGAGGTACAGTTGATAGAAAGTATGATGTGGTGGGGGCATTGGAAGATCTCATGGGATTTCTTTTGATAGTATTCCTACATTACGGATTATGGGATCAGTAAACCATTCTAAGGACATTAAAACTTTTCTAGGTATTCAGCTCTTCATTCCTTCATCAAATTTTTATGTGACAGGTTTTGTATTAAATGCTGGGGACATAAAAGATGTATTTCTGCATTCATAGGTCATTACATAATTTGTGTAGTGAAATAATTATACGTATAAAGGTATAGTTATGAAATATGGTAAATACCATTGAAGTAAAAGTATCTGCTCTATGATGGCCTACAGTAATAGGCTTAACCTGTTTAGGGGTTGGGAGTTGATAAAGTCATGGAGGTACATGCTTATGACTGCCAGGGGTACATGTTCATGTGCTTGTGTGGTGAGGCAGGGAGGAGCTTGGAAAGTGCAAAGAAGATAGTGTCAGGCAGGTGGAGCAGCAGGTGTGAAGGGTCTGAGGTGTGTTTGGGAAACCAGAGGAATGTCAGCATGGCGAGTGTGTGTTACCAATGTTGGTCTTTGGACCAGTGGGGAGGTATCTGAGAGATCTCTTTTGAGCAGAGATGACATGGTTGGATTTGAATTTTGTAAGGATCACTGTGGTAACTGTGTGGAGAAAGGATTAGGGGATGGGCCAATGAGAATGATGAGAAAGTCAACGAGGGGGTTATAAGAATATCTCAGACAAGAGATAATGGTGTGTTGGATGAGGGGGCAGGTAGTGAAGCTGAAGAGAGGAGGAAAGATTGAGGAGATTTTTAGAAGGCAAAGCTAGGTAGAATTTGGTGAGGGAGGGAACATAGTAGGAGAAAAAAAAGGGCGGGGCTAAGGGGGAGCCCTAGGTTTCCTGCTGAGAGATCTTGGTGAATGATGGTGCTTATCACTGAGATAGGAAATTATTGGAAGGGACTTAGATGAAAGACAAGATACAAAGAACTTGATTTGGGGCATGGGTCTGATATTTCACAGAATGTGTTTGGGATTCCCTGTAGATCCAAGCATAGAGGCCCAGTAGGCAAATGGATGTGGGTTTTACCTGAAGACATGAAAGGGTACAGACTTTGTGGGTGTAGATGAGCTTACCCAGAGAGCGGGCACAGTATGAGATGGAAAGAGGGCAAGGACATGGCTTGACTAATGGCCCAGGAATAAATAGCTGCAGAGGAGCCTGGGAAAATCAGGTGCAGAAATCATACTGCATTGATTTAGCTCTAGAATTAAATCAGAGACATATTAAATTTTGAGTCTTTGATTAGAGTTTCAAAATTTAAAAGGTTATTACATTACCTGTTTTTTATCCAAATGGAGATAAAAATTGACATATAGCATTGTGTAAGTTTAAGGTGTATAATATATTGACACGATACACTTATATTGCCACATGATTGTCATTGTGGTGTTAGCTAATACCTCTGTCGCGCCACATAATTATCATTTCTTCTATTGGTGGTAGCAGTTAAGTTCTAGTCTGTTAGAAAGTTTAATATTTATAATATAGTTTTGTTGTGTATAGTCCATCTCCAGGATTTATTCATCTATTGGTTGCAAGTATGTACCGTTAAACGTCTGTCTCCGTCCCCCTCTGCCAGCCTCTGGTCACCACCATTCCACTCTGTTTTCTGAGTTAGGTTTTTCAGATTCCACATATAAGGGATATCATAGAGTATTTGTTTCTGTCAGACTTATCTCACTTATCCTAATGCCCTAAAGGTCCATCCATGTTGTCGCTAATGCAGGATGTCCTTCTTTCTCACGGCTGAACAGCATTCCATTGTTGCATGTCTTTTCTGTCATCTTTCTTTCTCGAAGAGTGTGGTAGGAAATTTTACAAATTAAAGTTCTGTTGTTTAGTAATATCTCTATCTTCATCTCTTTCCCTAATTGTATATCTATATACACATACACCATTTATTATATTGCATTTACAGCTGGAAAAAAAGTATTTATAGATACGGATTAAGCAAATAGTGAGGCTAGGACCTTTGCTGAATCTAGACTGTTCAAGAAGGATGTGTGACTTTCAAGTGATAAAACTAGAGCTTGCAATTTTCATAGGACATCTGTATCAGTGCAATGAAAGAGAGGGACATTGAACAGAAGCTGAAGCAGGTGACCAATGAGTGGGACAGCAAAGCATTCACCTTTGGCAGCTTTAAGACCCGTGGAGAGCTCCTCTTGCGGGGAGACAGCACTTCAGAAATCATCGCCAGCATGGAGGACAGCTTGATGTTGCTGGGTTCCCTACTGAGCAACAGGTAGGAAGTCCATCTTTCCCCTGAGATTCGGGAACCCTTGTAACAAACATTTTAAGGGAAATTCATTTTTAAAATGCAGCAATAGCCACCATATGATTTACTTAATGTTAAACATCCTTGTTTTAATTTTAGCCTTTGGCACGTCATGTATAGTCCTGTTTTTATTTCATTATCCTCTATTTGTGTGATGTGTCTGAGACCATCAACTGGACAAAGTAATGTAACATGTAATTAGCCACTTAGATCTTGCAGAACGTTTCAGCTTCGCTGCTGACAAGCCTCACTGCACAGCTGACAGCTCGACAGGCTCTGGAGTCCAGGGCAAATTAGGCTGAGTTTCAGAATAATCGTTCTGTTTGGGAAATCGTTGTGCCAACATCTGTGGACTAGAAACTCTTAGTTGTGTACATACTTTAATGAGATGACAGATTAAGATGCAGAATGAACTTAATTCATAAAGAGAAGTAAAACAGCACATAATGGTTCTAGTCTCACATTTCTGTTTGACAGTTAACAGCAAAGCCATCACACTTTGGACACGTGAGTCTTAGACTCATGAACTTAACATTTCCTTGGTTCATTGCTTCCCTTTGCTCTTTCTGAAATAATTTTTTGTTTTCCAGCATCTTTTCAAATATATGGTAATAGGTAGCATGTGAGTATCATTGAGATATGAGTTTATTGCATTCTTTCAAATGTCACTCCTTTTTTCGTGTATATGTGTATTGATAATTTTAATGAAAGGATTAATAACCCCTTAATACTATTTAGATAAAAATTTCTCTTCTTCACATTTACTTGGTTACTTGGTTTTATATGTAATATAAAATTAGATCTTAGATATTTAGGCCATTGATAACCTTTACTCTGAGCTGCTTAGGATTTGACAGTTTTAATGAATTTGGTTGTGATTCATATCCAAGTAGAATGAAGGACAGATAGAAAATAAGAGAGGTAGAAAATGTACACATATAAATTAAGTAGAAGTGATCTATGTTAGCGATTGATCAACTATCCTTACTAATGGCATTGAATCCACAGACAAGAATTGTGTGAGGAACACAATGTTCAATACAAATTTTTTGAACACCTACTATGTGCCTTGTGCTCTTCTAGGTGTTCTAGATAGAAGAGTGAATAAAACACAAACCTCCATTGTTATGGAACTGCATCCTAGTGAAAAGCATAAATAAAACACACCCAGAAATATGTGGAATATTAAAACAGTCTGTTTAACAATTAAGAGTATGGAAATGAAAATTTTATTCACTAATATGACTAATATTTGAGAAAATTTCAAGTCCATAGTCTGTTGAAATGGATCAATAGGGAGAAGAAAAAGAGGGAGAACAGTGATAAGTAGTGTAATCAGTTAGGATTTTGTCTACAAATAACAGAAGCACCACATACAACATTGCTTGCATCAGACTGAAGTTTGTGTGTCTCTCACATAAAAGAAGCACTGGGTTGATGAGAAGCTCCACCCATCATCTGGGACCCAAGCTTTGTCTGGCTCACTCTTCTGTCTTTCCCAGCTGTGGCTCTTCTCTTCCATACTCCCTCTTCCATCCAGTGTTGCCACTTACTTCTCATCCAGGAGACTGGTTCTCAGACATGGCTAGATACCGGACACACCAAGGGACCTTACATCCCAGTGTCTGGACCACATCTCAGACTGGTTGAGTCAGAGTGTCTTGGAGGTATGACCCAGGCAGGCCTGAGTTGTTTTTAATGCTTGCTGGATGATCCCAGAGTACAGCCAAGGTTGAGAACTACTGATGTGGAACTTAGTCCTGGGACAGCACACTGCTGCACAAAGGAGGCTGGGAAATTCAGTGTTGTAACTGGGCAGCCGTGTGTCCAGGGAGAAATGAGGTTCTCATTCTAAAGAGAAGGAGAAAAGACATTGCAAGACCACTCTCGGCTTCTGTCTTAAGAAAGAAGAAGGGAAGATAGATTAACTATGGGAGAGACTGCAAAGTGGCTGTGAGAAATTTAGTATAAGCCCTAATAACACACACAAACATGAGTAGGTGGACATGAGTGAACGGGAAGTTGGAAAGAGACCCAGAAAAGGGAAGGCTAGAGAGATGGCAGGGATTGTCATATGTGAAGATGGAACTGGTTGTTTGGTCTCCACCAGGGTCTCTGTAATTGCCCATATTATATGAAAAACCAGAGAGAGAGTCCCTGGAGTAGGCACCGAAGATCAGCAGAAAGAATATTATTCTCTTGGCTGTAGCAACAATGACTGGCATTTTATTACTTTAGAAGTTGGGTGGAGTCAAATCTAATGCCTGTCTATTCCTCAGATGACATGTCTCCCACCTCTCTGTGCTCTGGATCAAAAAAGAAAAAGTTGAGCAGTGCCCAGTAAATAGCGATGGATTAGTCACTTGGTAGTAGCATTTTAAAAGCCAGCAACAGGATGCACCTGGCTGGCTCAATCAGAGAGCATGCAACGCTTGATCTCAGGGTTGTGAGTTCAAGCACCATGTTGGGTATAGAGATTACTTAAATAAATAAAACTTAAAAGAAACAAAGCCAGCAACATAATCAGATTTGTAAAGAAATAGGTAAAAATTTAGATAAAAAAATCTTCTAGTTTGAAAACAACAACAATGAAAAGAAAACATCAAAAATCCCCCAAAATGCTGAACCTATTTTTCATTTTAGGTACAATGTGCCATTCAAAGCCCAAATTCAAAAGTGGGTACAGTGCCTATCCAACTCAACAGACATCATTGAGAACTGGATGATGGTGCAGAACTTGTGGATTTACCTAGAAGCTGTCTTTGTGGGAGGAGATATTGCCAAGCAGCTTCCCAAGGTTTGAGAATTTCCTTCTGGTATTATCAGGGTTTTAACTTATAGAATTATCTAATAACTAATAATTCCTTTTAAAATGTAATAATATCTCAACTTTTATTGAGCCACACCCTCCCCAAACTTTTTGTTGTTGCCGTTGAACTGTTTTTCAAGAGGGCAATTGAGGAGAAGAAGGGGTGTGAATGCTATAGAACTCTGAAGTTTTGTAGGAAACAGAGGGTTAAAAAAACAAAGAATGAATGCCTGCATAATTGATATACTTCTTCAGGTAATTTGAAGGTAGAGTTTGGAACAGCGTAGAATTATGGAGTCGTTATCTCGACAATGGTAGGATAATTTGTTCTACTACCGATAGTTTAAAACAACCCACGCTGTACAGTAGACCAATTATATCTGTACTGGAAAACTGAGGGCAGGAAACAGGCAGGAAAAATCTCCAGAGCAAAAAGGCCCTCTTCTCAAGATTGTGGAGTAAATTTCTCTCATCAAGTTTAATCATCTCATGGGAATATAGAGTGTCATATTTTGAAATTTTTGTAAAAGACCTTTTTACCAAATCTCAAGGATTCTTATTTAATTACCTTAAGTCATTTGCAAAATTATAATGTTTTAATGATATCCTTGAGTTTTAGAAGCACGATTATGTTGAGTATTCTCTTTGCTTAGGTTTCCTACTTTTTGCCATGATGAGTTTTCAGTTTCATTATAGAGGACAGATCTGTTAGCCAATGTATGTTTCACCTACTGGTGAAATGTATCCACATACTGAAATTTTAAGTACTTATTTTTGCTTTTATATTTGGGCATGTGTTTCTTCTTTCTGGGTGGAAGAGAATCCCAAATTGGACTTAATAATGGAAAGTTTTCACATATGATATTGAAAGAACTGGGTGGGGTGTCTTGCTCTCATATTCGAGAGTACATGCTTATTGGTAAACAATAGAAAATCTTAGGAAAGAAAACAAAAATTATTTCTACTCTCTCAAAGTAATCCATGCATTTTACACTTTTCTTTTCTGAAAAAAAAATCTATGTTTAAAAATTTCATTTGGGATGCCTGGGTGGCTCAGTGGTTGAGCATCTGCCTTTGGCTTAGGTCATGATCCCAGGGTCCTGGGATTGAGTCCCACATCAGGCTCCTCACAGGGAGCCTGCTTCTCCCTCTGCCTGTGTCTCTGCCTCTCCCTCTGTGTCTCTCATGAATAAATAAATAAAATCTTTCTTTTTTTTTGAAAAGAATTTTGGACTTTAAAAAAAAAAAGATTTATTTATTTATTCATAATAGACAGAGGGGGGCGGCAGAGACACAGGCAGAGGGAGAAGCAGGCTCCATGCAGGGAGCCCGACACCGGACTTGATCCCGGGACTCCAGGATCACGCCCTGGACCAAAGGCAGGCACCAAACCGCTGAGCCACCTAGGGATCCCCAAATAAATAAAATCTTAAAAAATCACAATAATAGGGTTATATTGTAATTTTGTATTGTATATTTATTTATTTGAGAGAGAAAGAGAGTGAGTGCAGGTGGGGAGGGGCAGAGGGAGAGGGAGTCTTAAGCAGACTATGCTGAATGCAGAGCCTAACATGGGGCTTGTTCTGACAACCCTGAGATCCTGACCTGAGCCAGAACCAAGAAGCAGTTGCTTAACTGACTGCACTGCCCAGGTACCCCACATTTTGTATCTTATTTTTAATTGTTTATGTTGTTTCCTAGATATGCAAAGAGTTCAATGCTCAGAGTAGAACTTGAAAAAACATAAAATTCACTTTATTTAGCGATGACTGTCAAAAAAGCTTGGGAGTGCTCTTCTCTCTCAAGCTGTCTCATATTGTATTTCCATTTCTGTATCTCTCTTTTTAGTTAACAAAATGGGCGTATCTCATTTAAGAAAGGGGGTGGGATGGTACAGAAGAGGAATTGAAAGAGAACATGTCTGACAATTCATGCATGTATAATTGGGGTATCCAGACTGGTCAGAAATCTGGCCTTAGTGGAAGGTATATGAGATGCTCTGTCTTTGAGATCACAAATGCGTTCAAGTGTGCTTTGTTATCTTGTTCTTATAGGAAGCCAAGCGCTTTTCCAATATCGATAAATCTTGGGTGAAGATTATGACCCGGGCTCATGAAATGCCAAATGTGGTTCAGTGTTGTGTTGGAGATGAGACCATGGGGCAGCTGTTACCACACTTGCTGGACCAGTTGGAAATGTGCCAGAAATCTCTCACTGGGTAAGTTAACTGGCCCTATGGAGGCTCTCTTAGCATCCTAGAGATGAAAGGACCAGAGGGACTAGATAGCATTAACCACATTGATTTTCTTTTGCTAAAACTTAGTTCATGTGTGATGTTGTTGTACAGCTAAGACTGGTAGCTCGGTAACTCATATTTTCTGCAAGCCCTTGCTGGGTTTGTTCTGATGTGGGAATAGGACTTAAGGCTTCTTCCATCACTGGGACCAGATCTTGCAAACATTCTCATACAACCGTTGCTTTTTTTTTTAAATTTTTTTAAAAAAAATTATTTATTTATGATAGTCACACACAGAGAGAGAGAGAGGCAGAAACATAGGCATAGGGAGAAGCAGGCTCCATGCACTGGGAGCCCGACGTGGGATTCGATCCCGGGTCTCCAGGATCGTGCCCTGGGCCAAAGGCAGGCGCTAAACTGCTGCGCCACCCAGGGATCCCCAACCCTTGCTTTTTAAAATTAGTACACATACTTTTCTGATTTCCTTCTTGGACAAACATCTGAAGAGGCAAAATATTTCATCATATGAATCAGAATGATATGAACAATGTAATAATGTACACATGTAGTCAAGATTATACAGAAATGGGAGCTTCATATATCTCTCAGTGTATACACACACACACACACACACACACACACACACACGTATGTGGAGGCTGGGTGAATTCCAAGAGTAAGAGATATTTTTCTTTTCTTTTTGCTAGTCAGGATTAAATCATGTGAGCAGAAATATGTTAAATAGTAATATTGTAAAAACAGTTAACTATACATGCTTCCATTTATAATTTATTTTTATTGACGTATAATTGACATATAACATTATATTAGTTTCCAGTGTACAACAAAACCACTAGCAAGCAAATCCTCCAAAATAATTTTTAGAAAAAAACTATGAATGATTTAATATGCTTTATAAAATTGTTGAATGAAGTCAAGTGACTATTGAAGGACATTTGACAAAAGGATTTTTGTTCTCGAATGGTTGATGAGGTGCCATCCTTTTTAACTATAATGATTATTTAGCACAACCAGTTGTGTTGCAGCACTTCTAAAGTTCTTGGATGGAGACCTGACTTGATGGCCATCCAGTCTCCCACCAGCCTCAGGCCAGAGGGAAAGAGGAAAAGGATAGAAATATTCCATGCTCTCAGGGCTCTTCACATTGAAAAGGCTGAGGGGCACGAATCACGGGGACATCACACAGGACTCAGTTGCCCTTGAGAAACTTGCTAAAGAGTCGTATTGCTGGTCTACCTGCAGCTGGATTTGTTACGTTTCTTCACTTCTCCTCTCCTATAGATCTTGCTCATGCATACAAACATGCTCCTTCCTCTCTTCTTTTACATTTTTTTCCCCATGCTTTATCACTTGGCATTTCAACATTATTTTATAACTCCTTGGAGGAAAAAGTTGCTCTGAAATTATCCACAGTTTTTACTGAGCTTTTCTTGGCTTCTGATTCTGCTTCTGAGAGGTTATGGGACCAACTGTGTAGTCCTGATATCAACACTTGAGTATTAATGTTTATGGAGGATAACTCTCTTCCCAGCTGATGAGGATCTGCATCAATAGGAAGGGACTTGAGAAAAAAAAAAAAAGAAGGGACTTCAGACAGGTCAGAAATAAACTGTCTTGTCTACTCTATCACAGAGGTTTGGTTGTCACATTCCACATGCCTCCTTTCATCTTTGTCTAACCGGGTGGACAACATTACCTGGTTCCTCATAAGAATCAGACTGTGACAGGGCAACAGGTAAAGGGGGGGGGACTGGTGAGACTTTTTTATTCTTAATAAGAATAAGGAATAAGGAATTCTCTATTTTCAATAAAGAGTAAAGATCAAGCTTCTATGAATAAGATGGATTGGGATATTTAAAATGAAATTGGCCTGTGTAGAATAAGGAAAATAGAAGCTAAAACAAACAACATAAAACACTGTGAGCATAAAGGTAAGACTGTAGAAACTCTACCTTCCTATGAAGAGAATCTGCCTCTATGCAGTGAGACTGTTTCCGCCATAATTTTACATAGGAAACAAACAAACATACATGACAAGGAAGGAATAGAAATTTAAAAAGAAAAGAAAGTTTTAAAAGGATTTCTGATATGATTTAAAAAAGAAAATGCAATGAAAACTGCAATATTTGTATTGAAGTATGCAAGAAAATGAAGTTACAGAGGAATTGATCTGAAAATAACAGAAAAAATATATCCATAACATAAGGAATCACAAAATAAACAAATTTAGATGCAAAAGCACAGTTGAAAGCAGGGCAGTGATGGGAACATTCCCTGGGTTTCAGTAATTCTTGGAGCAGAGAGCAGTACGAGAGCCCCTCCACACAGGTTATTCAGAGCTGGATTTTGCTTCGGCTTCAATGATGGATTCGCTGCATTCTTCAGGATACAATTCCAAGAATGATATGTAGCCTTTTGCTGTCACGGTGCCAAGCTTGCAAGCAAAACCAGAACACCCAAAACTCCCTGTGTGTAATTGTTTCTGTCCTTCACAAAGAAAGTACCAGATTTTGCAGATGAAGTCAAATGTATACATTACACTTATGAAAAATGAAGAAATTCTCCTACCAATCCTGGGAAAAAAATTTGTTTTTCATCAGAATATGGAATGCTCCTTGGCAAGATCAGTAAGAAAACAAAACAAAAGCACAACAGTATGTGGGGAAATTAGGTTGTTTCAAGATCTTTTCCCCCTTTCCCCATCCAGATAAATTTATTTATAGAAAGGCCTGCTTTGTGTGTTTGTAAAGTTTGTCTTTTTTTTTTTTTAAGATTTTATTTATTCATTCATTCATGAGAGACACAGAGGGAGAGGCAGAGACACAGGCAGAGGGAGAAACAGGTTCCCTGCGGGAAGCCCGATGTGGGACTCGATCCCAGGACCCCCCGCCCGGGAGCAGACGCTGAAAGCAGATGCTCAACCGCTGAACCACCCAGGTGCCCCAGTAAAGGTTGTCTTTTCTTCTCCCCACTTAGATACTTGGAGAAAAAACGACTTTGCTTTCCCCGGTTTTTCTTTGTGTCAGACCCGGCACTCCTGGAGATTCTGGGGCAGGCATCAGACACACACACGATACAAGCCCATCTGGTGAATGTGTTTGACAACATCAAAACTGTCAAGTTCCACGAAAAGGTTTGCCTGATTCTAACTGCTGGCCAGCAGTTGCCATCTCTTACTCCTGCATTGTCTTTATGAAGTAGTTCTCAGGTGTTTACAAAGGGTTACTTTCCCTGTCGGTTCACTGGCAGCCAGTGATTAAAAAAATGCTTCTGGGCCCATTTTGCATTCAGGATTGTGTGATTTCTTAATATCTAAAGTGTAAACTTGAATAACAAATAGTTTAAAGATGATTAGGAATGCATCGTCAGTGGCATTCATGGCTTTGCGTGCCAAGTTAGCTGTTTAGAAATTTGACAAACCAAAGAAACCAGTTGTTCAGGAAAGAGTGCCTTCACTCATCAGAATTGCCTCTATGACTTGATTGTTGGAGTCAAGTGTCAGAAGTTTCTGGCATGATCGTCTTCCCTGTTTCTCATCATGCTTGATCAAAACCTTTTTTTTTAAATGCCTCCAACAAATTTCTAGACTTGTGGACTTGTTGGGGACCCAAGAGAAGCCCATTCCATGCGGGGATGCCTCCATTTGCACAGCTGCCAGGAGCTGCTGCCCAATTCAACCCTTGAGCCAGTTCCCTGAGAGTGACCCTTCTATTTGAGTGTGTTCAGTCGTCCCCCAGGGCTTCCTGTAGACCCTGAGTGCTGTTCATGTATTCATCAGAGCATGCGGTCTGCACTTGTTGAGAACTGCCATGTGCCCCATGGCGTGCGTGACACAAGAACACCACCCCTCAGGGGACCATGCTCTGGTGGGGGTCTGTCTAGAGTGCAGTCGGTGCAGTAGTGGACCTCTGCGTCACAAGCAGTCAAAAGCCAGGGATTTATAAGTTCCCGCCCCTGGGTGTGTGCCAGGTATGGTGCTAGTCCTGGTTCCAAGGAAGACTTTATCATGATCCATACTGAAGTCATTTTTTTAAGTTTAAAAAAAAATTTTAAATTTATGATAGTCAGAGAGAGAGAGAGAGAGAGAGAGAGAGGCAGAGACACAGGCAGAGGGAGAAGCAGGCTCCATGCACCGGGAGCCCGATGTGGGATTCGATCCCGGGTCTCCAGGATTGCGCCCTGGGCCAAAGGCAGGCGCCAAACCGCTGCGCCACCCAGGGATCCCCTGAAGTCATTTTTTAATGCAGCACAGCATTCATCTGAAATTTGACAATTAAAGTTGATAATTACTGATTTGCTGTGCTTGTATTATGCATGAAGCACATGGAGATGCTGTCAGGGAAGGCTTCAGGCACAGAACATGGTCCTTGAACTGATGTTTTGAAGCTAGGTGGAACACAGCCAGGCAGGTGGAGAAGTGGGGCACGCTCAGAAGGAAGAGAGGCACCAGGGTCTCAAGATGTGGGCAGCCGGTTGTCAGTAGTGTGGGTGGGGGATGTTGATTTGCTAGGGTTGCTCTGGATTGACAGCAGGAATTCATTCTCTCACGGTTCTGGAGGCTGGAAGTCTGAACTAAGGTGTTGGCAAGGTTGGGTCCTACTGAAGGAGAATTTATTTCATACTTCTCTCTGAGGTTCTGGGGCAGTTGGCAACTGGGGATATTGCTTGGCTTATACACGTGTGACTTTGATATCTGCTTTTGTCTTCATATGTTCTTCCTGTGTGTCTAAATTGCCTTCTTATAAAGACACCAGTTTCTGGATTAGGGTCCATCTTCATCTTAATGACATCTACAAAGACCCTGTTTCCAAGTAAGGTCCCATTCACAGGTCCTGGGGCTTAAGACTGCAAAATGTATTTTGGGGCTATGCATTTAATAGGCAGTGGTGAGCATAGGGAAAAGGGGGAGAAGGAGACATGTGCCAGATTCCAAAAGGCCAAGTACATCACGCTACAGAATTCTACTTTGCTCTGAATGTGACAGAAGGTATGGGAGGTTTTTACACAGGGAAGTGACCTGATTTGTGTCTCAGAAAGATTCTCTGGCTCAGTATTGGAGGAAGACTAGAAGGAGGGGGCATGGAAACCAGTGTCAGAAGTGATTGCACAGTCAGGATGGAAAAGGCTGAGCTGCTACAACAAAGCTCTGACAAAGGAGGATGGATAGAGGTGAAGGGAGGACAGTACAGACTTTGTGGTTTAAAATCACCGTTTCTTTTCTTTTTCTTTTTTTTCTTTAAAGATTTTATTTATTCATGAGAGAGACACAGAGGCAGAGACACAGGCAGAGGGAGAAACAGGCTCATTTTGGGGAGCTTAATGTGAGACTTGATATCCCAGGAACATGACCTGAGCCGAAGGCTCAATCACTGAGCCACCCAGGCATCCCTAAAATAATTGTTTCTTGTAGATACCCTGGATGTGTGCATTATAAAAGTGATTGAATTACAGGAATTTCTCACTGATGTTTTTGCTCAAATCCTTCTGCACTAGGATTTCATGTTCTAGAGTGAAGCATCTCACTGTCTCATTGTGCCATGAGGATAAATTAAACCTCATTTTTAGCCACTGTTCATAGCAATTACTTAAAATAAATAGCATTGCTTTTTTGGCCATTTGTTCTTACCATAATGTTTCTGCAACCAGGGGCAGGTCCTGTTTTTGTGGGTCCTAACTCTTGTAAAATTGTAAATATAAATTTATATTCAGGACTTGGAAAGGGACCATGTAAGTGACAGGCTGTGGAACTTCAGTCTTAGCAGAAGATAGACCGTGTCTATCTATAACTAAGAGGGGTTCATTAATACAGTCCTACATTGGAGCCCAAGGGACCAATATTCCACTTACAAAAGAACAATAGTGGCAACAAGCATTTGTATTTAGTCGATAGTTTGCTTTATTTTATTTACTTGTCATGAACAGCCTGTGAAGTGGGTAGGGAAGCAGGACAGGCATGGTGTTTAATTGACTAGTTAGAAGCAGGAAATTTAGTCTCAGATGTGTCCTCCACCATTGTGTGGTTAATGAATGGCAAAGCACCATTTGAACCTGTATTTAGTAGGTAGTGTGCTATTCTCATGAGGCCATGCTGCATGGAAACTGAGGTGAGAGGACCAGATGAGGAGCTGGGCTTGAGTTAGAAAATGTTATGTGCCACCAGGAGCTCCTGTAAGGAGCACAGCATTTACTACAGAATTGGACTTGCCTGGTAAGGTGTTTGCATTGATCATAGTGACCTGGTCATTACTCATGTCATCTTGGTAAGCTTGTGATGTGGATGACAGGCTCTTATAGTATCCCATTTCATTTGGGGAAACAAGACTTTTTCTTGATCATCACCTTTGTATTGAGTACTTGTCTTAGAAAACAAGCTTTCTCCCCTCAAGTATAGACTATTTGGAATTGATTTAGTATTTTAGTATTCCCTTTTAGATTTCATGGGCAACTTCTTTATGTGAGTTTGAAATTGATTTTATATCATATTTTGCCTTTTATTTTATAATCTATAGCTTAACTTCCTTTGGGATGGATAACATTGACAAGAGGGCAGTGGAGGAATTCATTCTTTATGTGAATATGCCTGTTTTTTTTGGCTTCTGCCATAGATCTATGATCGCATTCTGTCAATCTCCTCTCGAGAGGGTGAGACTATTGAATTGGATAAACCTGTGATGGCAGAGGGTAACGTGGAAATTTGGCTTAATTCTCTCTTGGAGGAGTCTCAGTCCTCATTACATCTTGTGATTCGCCAGGCAGCTGCAAATATTCAAGAAACAGGTTTCCAGCTGATTGAATTTCTTTCTTCCTTCCCTGCTCAGGTCAGTGTATTGAAATTGGAAAGTATTTTCTACAAAATAGCCATTTTAGATCTCATACATTGTCTGTTGTAAGCTACACAACTGGCTATAATTTAAGTCTGGACCAGAATTAGGATTTTCATAAGGATTTCTTACTATAGACATGCTTAAAGGTTTCAGCTACAGATAATTTGGTTATATACATACACATATATACATATATATGTAACCAAATAGTGTGTGTGTGTGTGTGCGCATATATATATGTGTGTGTGTGTGTGTTTTATATATATATGTTTTCTTTATATTTTCTTTAACTTAAAAGGTTCTTTTTCCTGCTGAATCCCTTTACTAAATAAATCATAAAAAAGTACAGAGTGTATGCTTTGCCAGAGGATGAGAAATATATTTTAGCATTAGGATACAGAAAGTGATGTTTTCTTAGCCATTATGATCAATAAAAGATTTTGTGAGTATCTACCAGGTGTAAATCTTGTGTTTGAGGAAAACAGGTTGAAGACATATTCTTTCCCTTCCAGTAACTTAAAGTCTATCTAACACAGAAACATGTCTTTAACAGTAAATGATTTAATATTACAAGGGAAAAATTGTGGACACATGTTGTATGTAGGTACAGTATGAGTAGAATTTCTATAGGTTTCCAAATAATGAACCAAGTTGATGTAATCAAGGATGGCCTTAAATTTGCATAATAATCACATTTACTGTATTGTAATTTCTATTTAAATAAATTAATATGCCATACACATTATAAAGCCTTTTTTGTTTCCATAAGGTTGGATTATTGGGAATTCAAATGATATGGACACGGGATTCAGAAGAAGCCCTCAGAAATGCCAAATATGATAAAAAAATCATGCAGAAAACCAATCAGTCTTTTCTGGAGCTATTGAACACATTGATAGGCATCACAACAAAAGATCTGAGTTCCATGGAACGGGTCAAATATGAGACTTTGATTACTATTCATGTGCACCAAAGGGATATCTTCGATGACCTGGTAAATGCTTTATAAATGCTATGGCATATATAGAAGAGCAAATACTAGGTACTATCTGTGTTTACCCACTGGAATTGGATTGAGTGAATTCAAAGAAAAGATTAG
This sequence comes from Canis aureus, assembly GCF_053574225.1. Taxonomy (NCBI): domain Eukaryota; kingdom Metazoa; phylum Chordata; class Mammalia; order Carnivora; family Canidae; genus Canis; species Canis aureus. The sequence continues at coordinate 5,466,148 of NC_135641.1, forward strand.
ATTGAGGCAGAGTCATCTTCATGATGAGACGTTGTCAGATTTTCTTTTTCAGTTTTTAACTGAGATTTCAGTCACTTTTTGATGATTTCTGCTAAGATGTTATTGAGCAATTAGACCTTATCTTTAAAATTCTTTATGTGATCATTTTTAACACCAAGCTGCCATGTAGTATCTTGAAAAAGCTTTCATTTGTCTTGTGCACCTGTTAGTTAGTAGTTAAGGATTACCAGTTTCTTGTTAGAGAAAAATAAATAACACTGCTAGTGGAGTGGCTTTGTGCTTTTCCAAAGGCTTTTGATAAATCCTATCTTTAACTTGTTTTGCTACATTTTATGTCATTGACTGCAAATGGCCTTTCCTAATATGGGTTGGTGACATTCAGGTGTCATGCAGATTTTTGCCTGTAAAGAGGGAACAGAGTTTAGAGGCTATAGAAAACAGAAAGTATGAAAAGAAATGAAATTTGTCCTCTACTCTAAAATAGAACATTAGATAAGAGGCAAGAAGCTCTTATTTTCATAATAATTTGCTGGATCGTGTCTTACCCCATTATGTAAAAAAGATCATAAAAGATTGGTTCTGATGTGCTGGGAAGAAGAGCAGCTCTTTCAGGCCACTGAGGTCTAATCTCCTCTCTTAACAGTTAAGCACACTGTTTGCCTCTCTAAGAAATAAAGGGCTCCAGATAATTTTAGATTTATTATTTGTCAAAGAAAATTGATGAAAAGAGCTTAAAATTTTGGTTAAAAATTTCAGGCAAAAAGCATTGCTGGGCAATAACCTGCCATTTAGATGTTAGACATTTTGGCCTGCTGCAAATCTTAAGGAAAAATAATGAATGGATTAAAAAGACCCCAAAGTGTATTTTGTCATAATCATAAGAGATGCCTTTTTCCTAATGAGAGTGTTTCATCTGTCTTTGTATGCCAAAATATGTTTTTCGTAGATTGTACTTTTTATGATTAGGGCTGGGGCATTTAAGGGTGCAACCTGAGAAGTGACTTATCTTACTATTAAAATATGTGCTGCTCTTTAAATTGGTGGGCACAATTAGGAATTTCTCTTGAATTTTTCTATTCCTGTATCTTCTAAAGTGTCCCTTCTGTGATCAGTAGATGAATGGATTGGATGGTGATGTAGTTGACATCACCGAACCAGTTGGGTAGTCTCTGAGTTCCATTTGCATCCCATTATAATCTACATAAATGCTAATGTGCATATTTAATGAGTGGTTCTCATCTCAGCTTTAACCTATATCTTTTGCATTTCAGTGTCACATGCATATCAAGAGCCCTACAGACTTTGAGTGGCTGAAACAGTGCAGATTTTATTTTAACGAAGATTCTGACAAGATGATGATCCACATCACAGATGTAGCTTTCATATACCAGAATGAATTTCTAGGCTGCACTGACAGGCTTGTCATAACTCCACTCACAGACAGGTGATGGAGGGGTTCTGTGATTCCACAACCTCTCTCCCTCTGGCCCCTCCCCAACATTTTTATTCTCTTGAGTTACTCAGGGGATTTCTGCATAATGTCTCTTTAGGGTTTAGAGGCTCTTTTATGCCAAAGTCTTTGAAATTCAGTATTTTTAGCTTTACACATGGGTCTCTGCTTGGAATTTGGGATTGTGACTAAAATGCTTTACTTCCTCTGTTTTCAGTCATAGAGAGGTGAAGTTTCAGTGACCGCAATGGACATCAAATGGGCAAGAAAAGGAATTGATTGCCATGTGTCAATAGGTGCAAATCACCATTGGCCTTTGAGGGCTGCTTTGGGGACCATGGCACCTGCTTTTATTAGAGACACTTAAGATGATTTTTTAGCAGGAAAGAAATTGAATATCTATACAGGTGAAAAGTGATGGGGAGCACGTTGGCCTGGACATCTGGTGCTCTTAGTTTTCCTGTCTGTTATACAGTAACTGTGCTAGCCAGAAGTGCCTTGCCACCCTCCCAAGACTCAGTTTCCTCATCTGTAAGATGAACGAGGCTGTCTCCAATAGCCCTCCACGGCTCATAGTCAATTCTCTTAGTCCCTTGTAAACTTTTTGGCATCAGCTAATTGTGTATATGCTCTGTTCAGGGAGGCACTGAATACTTATTTTGACAAAATGGCTGAGTGTTAAAATCAGTATTTGGCTTAAGTAGAAGCTGAAGCTGAATATCATCCATTTTCTTGAAATGAAACTCTGGGCTATTGGATTAAAAGTGTTATCAGACAAAACATAAAGATTTGACACAATAACCCCATTAATCCTGTGCTGCTTGATTGCTCCTTCTACTCACTCATGATGCTAAATGAAATGCTTTCACTAGAGAGACTTTATTGTCACTTTCCTCCTCTTCATCGTCTCTCTAGTCCTTATGCCTGGATTGAAGATGATTTATGTTGGGTGCCTTGGACCTCCTTTTGAAAGTGTTTCTCTTTGTTTTGACATGGAGAGGTGGATAATCATAAAATGTGACAAATTCCTTGAAATACTTGTGGCTCAGGCAGTCCATTTACACCTTCTGTCCTCTCAGACCCCCAGCACTCCCCTCTCTCCTTTGCTAGTGAAGACCACATTTCCTGTTTGGTGGGGAAGGTGCGCTCTCAGTCTCCACTCATGGGTCTGCTAAAGTGCCTGCCCTGGTTTAGTCGGCTCTCCGGACGGATGGTCTGTGCTGCCCCCCTCCAAAGCCACATCTCCACCCACAGTGGTTTCCTCTCTGGGAACATCATCAGTTTCTACTTCTGGCTGGATCATTCTCATCAACTTACAAAGCTACTGTAATTGCTACCAGAAAGAAAATCCTATGGCGAACCCTCCGTTTTTGTTTTTGTTTTTTTTTTCCATTTCTGCGATCCCATTAGAACTCCTCAAAAGCACCTATTCTTCTTCACCCATTTTATTTTTAATTCACTCTAGTTAGGCTCTGTATTAGTTTTCTATTGACCCCATAACAGATCACCACAAGTTTGGAAGGTCAAAGAACACGAATGGTTTTACAGTCTGTGTGTTAGAAGTCTGACACCCGTCTTCTTGGGCCAACATCAGGTGTCAACAGGGTTCTCCTGGAGTCCCTGAGGCAGAAACCCCTCCTGTTGTTGGCAGAATTGCTTTCTTGGCAGTGCAGGGCCTGCAGCTAGTTTTCTTGCTGACTGTAAGCCCAAGGCTGTTCCCTGTCCTCCATCTTCACAGCAGCAGCAGTGGGTTGCAACCCCCGCCCCCCGTCTTAGGTCCTGTGTCTGACCCAGTTTTCTGCCTCCCTCTTCCCCTCTGAAGGACTTGTGAGATTACATTGGGCTCAACAGGTAATCCAAGGCATTTGACATTATAGCTGCAAAGTCCCGTTAGTCATTTGAAAACCTATTTGCAGGTTTCAGGGATGAGAACGTAGATCCCTCGGGGGGCTGTTATGCTGCCTCTCACACTGTCTCCCCTCTCTGAGACAGTGCCACGCAGGTTTTCATGCTGCTCAGTGCACTAGTCATTTCTCATTCTCATCTCTCCTGGCCCATCAGAGAGCCCAGGTTTGCACAGGTGAGCATACTCTTCTTTTTGATCCACTTTCTTTACAAAGCTTCAGGACACCACACTCTCCTGACCTTTTGTACTCTTCCTGTTGTCCTTTTGTACTCCTACTTCTGGTTCCTCTTTATCTTCCTGGTCTAAACAGAGGACCACTAGGACTCTTGTCCATCTATACTCACTGCTCAGGTGATCTCATGTGGCTTTAGGTGTCATCTATATGTAGACCCCCCCAGTCTGCCCCCAACGAGGGCTTTCCCCCAGAACTCCAGACACAAACACCTGTGTAAGGTGTTTTCTTGGACACACACAGGGAATTTGCACTTACTGTGTTTGATCATTCCCCACCAACCTGCCTTCCTGTAGTCTTCCCCATCTTAACGAGTGGTGATTCCATCCTTCATTTGCTCAAGCCAAAATCCTTGGAACATCCTTGATGCCTTCCTGTTTTTCTCTTGCTTCATCATCCCATCTACTGTCAAGTTTGCTCAGCACCATTTTCAGAATTCATCTAGGATGTGACCACTTTTCACCTCTTTGCTGTTGTCATACTGGTCCGAGCCACCATAATCTCTAGCCTAGATTATTACAATGGTCTTTTAACCAGGCTCCCTACACTTGTCATTGCCCCCTATAGTCTATCTTCAGTTCAGTTATGTTCTGTCATCATAAAAAGATAACAAAGAGATTGTCTCAGTCCCCCACTATCTTTGCATCTCACCCAAAATAAGCACCAGTATCCTCAACAGTGACCTGCACGATCTGACTCCAGCTATTTTTCTGTTTCTTTTTCCTCATTTCACTCTAGCCACTTGCTCCTTGGCTGTTCCTTGGACAGCACACTCTTGCTTCAGGGCCCTTGCATTTGCTGTCCCCTTGACCTGAACTCTTTTCCCCTTCAGCACAGGCATAGCTAGCTTGCTTCCTCACTTCCTTCCAGGCTCTGCTTAAATGTCATCTCAGAGGGGTCTTCATACCTGCCACATGAAGCAGTGATCCCCACTTCCCTAGCCCTCCCAACCAGCTTTATTATTTCTGTGCCCTATTTTTAAATAACTTGTTTCCTTCCTTTAGGATGTCAGCTAAAGCACTGCCGTGGACTTCCCATGATGTGATATATTTACTGCTCCTTGAATAGTGCTGTCACATTATAGGTGCTAAATAAGAATTTTCGGAATGAATGAAAGAAATGTTTATTTTCAGAGTCACATCTTTGTGGTGAAAAATTTAAATAGTACGGAAGGACATACAGTTGAAAGTATAAGAGTCAATTTTTCCCCCTGTTTTTAAAAAACAACAAGCAACTTATTCCCTTTCCTTCTAGAAATTTCTATTGCTTGTACGTCAAAATTCTTTTTAATTTTTACATATGGGTATCAGGTTCTACAAACTTCTCTGCAGCTAAATTCTTTCACTATGTTCATTGTCTTGTCCATCTTTCTGTATCAAAAAAACTTGAGAACATTAAAAGCAAAGTAGGTGTAAGTATATAAATAGAAGTGATTCCAAAGTTTGTCTTGGCCTGTCTCCCCCTAAACGTTCATTTGCTTATTTTTCTTTATCTTGATCATGGGAGAATTGATTCACTATTTTTTTTCTGTCAGTCACTGGAATTCCACTGCAAGATTTGTTGCCCTTTTACAGAAGAATTCCTCACTAAAATTAATACTTACAAACATCAAAGACCAGAGGCATTGACATCTTGTCAGTCTTCTGCTGATTGCCCTGTGGAAATTCAACAACATTGGTAGCTTTAGGCTCTGGGAAGCTTGGCATCAGGTGGATGGAGCTGCCGATATTCCGGATGATAAAATAGTTGTCCTAATTAACTAAAAACATATGGCATCATTCTCTGAAAGCTCATGGTGTTTTTCATGACCAGTCCTTCCTCTCTGCAAAAGCGGACAAGACAGGAGTCATTCTTACTACACTGTCACTCAGGCAGAGGGCAGAAGAGGTGAAAGGCTGATAGAAGCTTCTCATCAGCTTAGTAAGAAATGTAGATGGGTCTAAACAATATGCACATTTCTCTTCCATGAGTCACACTTGAATATTGATCGCTGGATGCTGCCCTCAATAGCTGGATAGTCTTGGCCAAGATACCTAATCTCTCTGATTCTCTCCTTTTGGAATACCCAGGGCCTGGAACCCAGTAAATGTTAGTCATTATTATCGTTGCTATGATTGTGGTTTTTCTTACTCATCAATAACACATTCTTTTTTTTTTTTTGCAATAACACATTCTTAATCAATGTTTCCTTTTGTTTCTCCTTAAGTATGTTCATAATCAGAGTCTATAACTAAACCAAAGAAAAGAAACAAAAGAAAAATAAGTTCATGATGTGTGTACCATCATTGCCTTAGGAGGTTTTTTGTTTGTTTTTGCTTTAGTTTTAACATTTTAGAATTAATACTGTTTAGGAATAGTAGCTGAAAGCACTGCTGGTTTACATGTGATGAAGTACATGTAGGGTGCTGGGAATGTTGGTGATGGATTTGGTTATATTGAATGCGATAATAAGACCTGCGTCATGGGGCTGGTCATTGTTGGTTTAGCAGGATGGTCACATTCTACATTTCTCTCTCTCTTTTTTTCTTGAATCTCTTGGTATGATAGACAAGAAGGAATACATTTTTATTTTATTTCATTTATTTTTTAAGTAGGCTGCATGCCCAATTTTGGGCTTGAACTCACATTCCTGAGATCAGGAGTGGCATGCTCTACCTACTGAGCCAGCCAGGCACCCCCCACATTGTGCATGTCTTACTCCAGTAGCTGTTGGGATGCGAGAAGACTGTATGGCTGGACTGGCACAAGACATTTATTTAATAAGCATTCATAGGGTATAAGTGGCTAGGGTTTAGGCAGGAAGTTGGATGATCATGGAACCCAATGTGTGATCTTACAATCCTGAGATCATGACACAGTTCCTAAGAACAGAGACCTTATGGCAGTCTGGTGCAGAAATAAAGCTGCACAACAGCCACTAAATCACATGGCTGATTTAGTCCAAACCCTATTCCTGAATGATGACATTTTTAAAATTGGCAAAGATTTCTCTGAAAAGCAAGTCCGAGAGGAGTCTGGGTGCCAGCAAAGCAAATGGGCTGAAGCCACACCCAGGGGAGAAAGGAAGCGATAAAGCACCTGGCTTGCCCACTTAGTTTTCATGTAAATAGGATGATTTCTTTAAGGCAACTTAAAAACTTGCTCTTGCTTCAGTTCAAATATAAACCCAGTTGTAAGGAGGGTTTGCAAGACAGAATAGCTGGGTGGCAGGGTTCCCAGAGATGTTTTCCTTACCCTGGCAGGGTGGACATGTTCTAGAGCCGAGCAGCATGAGGGCTTGCAGTTGGACGGGAAAGCTCAATCGATTCTCGGCTCTTCCACCACAATCCCAAGAAAAGTAATTCCATCTCTGTGAGCCTTTCCCCTTGTCTATAAAATGGGAAAAACACCAGTAGCTTCCCTGCAAGGTTCCCTGAGCTTACGTGAGATACTGTAGGTGGAGCACATCACACTAACTGTTATTACAGAGACTGCTCTGCCAGGGATAACAGAAGTACAAGGTGAGAAATAAAACCTTGAATTAAAAAGCAAAAATCAAAGTGAGCTTAGGTGTCCTCCTGAGTACACCTACATTATTTTCTCCATATCCAGGCTCTGTATACATTCAGGGCCAAGTCATTGATTAGCCTGTATTTTAAGGAACCCACTTCCAATAAAATACAGATTCTAGAGGATCTCCAGTAGGTGTACTTGCTGTTTATTTCCACCCTTCACGATGGACAATTGCTTTATATCCTCTGAAATTTTTTCATGTCCAGATGAATGCTTTATATAGTTTAGCCATAGGAAATCCCTAAACTGCATCACTTATAGATTACCTCCTTTGACAACTCAAGTGACGCTGGGGAATCGAGTAATTTATTAGCGAGTTATCAGGTTAGTTTTTCCTTCCCAGGCACTTTTGTATTTTCTTACCAAAGTCTTTTATTCATTAATATCATGCAGTAAGGACAGTAGAAGGTATGTGTAGGTATAGTATATGCTCCTAGAAATAGATTGAAGACATGATTATTTAGCAATGTGTGATTCAAATCTCATGTGATCATCAAATTATTGACTCTTAGATTCAAAAGAGGATTAGTATTTTTTAAAAAAATTATTTGAGGCAGGGAGGGGCAGAGGGAGAGAGTGAGAGAAAATCCCAAGCAGACTCTGTGATGATCGTGGAGCCTGATGTGTGATCTTACAACCCTAAGATCATGCCCTGAGCCGAAACCAAGAGTCAGATGCTTAACTGACTGTGCCACTGAGACACTCCAAAAGGGGATTATTCTAATGGTTCCAAATCTTTCCATAGTATACTATTCTTTAAAGATTGGTAGGTTTTTATGAAAAGGTTTCCAAATAGGTTTTGGAAATGCTGTGTACTATTTTTTCATACGTGGAGAATCTCATTGTACATTCTCCTGAGAAAGCTCACTGAACCTTTTTAACAATTTTCAAACTTACTTGGCCATAGACCATCTCCTCTTTTTCCTTTACACATGTTAATATCCATAAGGGAAGCATAGCTTAAGGATGCAGTTTGGAAAATGTTTTGTAGGGACAATGGCTTGAACTTCCCATTTAAAAATCTTGTGCAGGTTTCATTTTACTGTGATGTCTCAGAAGTGTCTTCTGGGTGCTGGTGGTATGGTTCTAGTGATGTCTCTATTTCTCAAGGTGTTACATCACATTGGCTCAAGCTCTGGGAATGAGCATGGGAGGAGCTCCCGCTGGACCTGCAGGGACAGGGAAAACAGAAACTACTAAAGATATGGGACGATGTCTTGGAAAATATGTCGTGGTTTTCAATTGTTCTGACCAGATGGATTTCCGAGGACTTGGACGGATTTTTAAAGGTGAGGGTTATAGTTTTTATTTGATGAAAAATTTAAGCTAAGATGGAATGTCTTAAGATTTATTTTTCAACAATTGGCTACATTTTAGTGTCGTTTTTCAACTTCAGACAACTTTTTGGAAAACCTGCATCTTACCAATGTTTGGGGGGATCAAATGTCACCATCACCTGCTTTGTAATGTTCCTTTATCCCTGCAGGTTGGCTATTTACAGATGAAGTACCACATTGTGAATTATTTTGGGGGCATTTTGTGCATCATCTATTTGTTCAAGTTTATTTTTGAACTGACTTATCTCTGGCTTGTCTTGGCAGCTGCAAAATGCCCTTTTCCTTGGCTTTTTGAAATGATATACTAAATGGATTTTCTATTAAATTTCCCTTCGAAGGACTGGCACAGTCTGGATCCTGGGGTTGTTTTGATGAATTTAACCGTATTGATTTGCCAGTTCTGTCAGTGGCAGCCCAGCAAATTTCCATTATTCTGACATGTAAAAAGGAGCGGAAAAAGTCTTTTATTTTTACCGACGGAGATAATGTGACTATGAACCCTGAATTTGGACTTTTCCTGACCATGGTAAGGAACCAGAAGAAGAGCTGCTGAATTTCAGCCTTCTTATTGCAGCTTTCATGCATTTCCCTTGTAGGGCGCTTCTTTTTCATGAATGGAAATTGGGATGGTAGTTTTAACTACTGTGTGAAAGCCTTTGGTGTTAAACAAAGCTCATATTAATAACTTGTGATGTACTCTCTCCAGTTAAAAGGAGAGTGAGGTATGTAAATGAGTTGTCTGGTTGTCAGCCTGGATTTGTTGCGTGTACATAATGAATCTTTCTTTTACTGTCACACTGATGTGAGTAAGTCACCCCATGACCATGTCATTCATCTGTGGGTTTGTTTGCTGTGTAGAATCCTGGCTATGCTGGGCGGCAGGAGCTCCCCGAAAACCTGAAGATTAATTTCCGCTCTGTGGCCATGATGGTGCCTGACCGACAGATTATCATGAGGGTGAAGTTGGCCAGTTGTGGCTTCACTGACAATGTTGTTTTGGCCAGGAAGTTTTTCACCCTCTACAAGCTGTGTGAGGAACAGCTTTCTAAGCAGGTGTGATGTTCTGAAAGTCTTTCTGAACTTACATATATACTTAGTTTTTCTATTTGGTGAAATGTGCTCATTTTGAAACATTGTAGACTGGGGCTGCTGGCAGGCTACCTTCCTGATACAAAGTAGAAAGTTATATCATTACAAAATTAATTTTATGTGGATAGTTTTTAAAGTGTATTTAAGTAAATTAATTTTTGCCACATAGAAATGAAATAAGTACTTCCTGAACTGACTTAAGAGCCAAAGAATTATAAATATTAATATTTGTTCTTTCTCCCACTTGTATGTTAATCATAGTATGTGTTGTGCGTCCTCAGAGTTTTCAGGAACCTCTCAATCATTGCTCTTCTCACTTCTAAGCTTCCTCATATATTGGGCCATGCCTTGCTAATAGTCTGTTATATCTATTGTAAGTTTTTAAAATTTTATTTATTTTATTTTGTAATCTAAATTCAATTAACATATAGTGTATTACTAGCTTCAGAGATAGAGTTCAGTGATTCATCTATCATAACTTTTATTGTAACTTCTATGCTAGTTTCCTGTACTATTTAGAGTAGCAGGTTCTGAAATCATGCAGTTTTGCAGTTAAGAGGTATGAAATTCATCATATATTATTTTTGCATTAGTTTTCTGTTGCTATATGACATAGTACCACAAATTTACTGGCTTAAAATAATACACAGTTTATTATTTCATGGTTTCTGTGGGTCAAGAGTCCTGGTACATCGTGGCTGGGTCCTCTGCTCAGAGTGTAACAAGGCTTCAATGAAGTGTGGCTATGTGCTTGACCAGGGGAGGATTTACTTCTAAGCTCACTCAGGTTGTTGGCAGAATTCTGTTCTTGAGGTTGTAAGACTGAGGGATTTAGTTTCTTGCCGGCTGTCAGCTGGAGAAGGCCATGGTCAGTTCCTGCAGGCTGCATGCTGTTCTTTGCTACATGGGATTCCCCAACATGGCCACTTGCCTTCTCAACGTCAGCAAGTGAAAGAGATTCCAGCAGGATGAATGCAACAGTCTCGTATTAGGATTCTCCAGAGAAATAGGGCCAATAGGATATATGCATTTATATATATATGCTATAAAGAAATTTATTATAAGGGATTGGCTCACACAGTTATGTAGGTAGAGAAGTCCCATGATCTGTTGTCTGTGAGCTGAAAACCAGGAAAGATGGTGGTGTAGTTTGAAGGAATGACAGTATAGATTCTAGTCCAAGTCTGAAGGCCAGACAACTGGGAACATTGAGGACAGGAGAAGGTTGATATCCCAGTCCAGGAGTAGGGCAGAGTGAATGAATCCAACCTTCCTCTTCCTTTTTGTTTTATTCAGGTCCTCGCTGATTGGATGGTGCCCACCCACACTGGGGAGGGCCATCTTCTTGACTCTGTCCACCAGTTCAAATGCTAATCTCTTCCAGAAACTTCCTTTAGAGACACATTCAAAATCATGTTTAATGAGGACCGAGGCATTCTGTGGCCCAAACTGACACATAAATTTACTATTACAAACCTTAAGTGATGTGACCACAGAATTACGTGGTCATACAATCACATGCGACCTGTTACCTTTGCTGTATTAGATTGATTAAATCATAGGTCCTACCACACTCAAGGGAAAACTATCACACAAAGACACAAACACCATGAGTTGGGATCATGCCACAGATCACTGGGACATAGAAATAAAAATTACTAAAAGCATATGCTAAATAATAATACATGCAATAAGCATAAAACTATAACACAAATAAAACCTCCTAACATATATAGAACATTTTGATCTGTCTTTCACTCTGGCCTCCATTCCAAACTTGTTTGACTCTAGATTATTTTTTATACCCCCAGCCTCAATTAAATTACATTCTCATCGAAAATATTCTTTGTTTCTTCTACTTATTGCAGCCTTTACTCACCCATTCTTCTTTTCCCCTCTATCAAAGAAGTATTTTTCCATGCTGTTTCCTGCATGCAGAAAATTGCCACATCACTGACTCCTGCCTTCTTCTTCTCTACTATTTCATTTCTATTTCCTTCACACCCACAGCCCTGCTCATGGGGTCATTGTCAGATGAAATGAGTCAACGTGTGCAAAACAGTTGGCCCGTGCTGATCTCTGGGTGAACATTCTGTGAATCTTACTTCATGCCCACAGATTTAACTGAGTCCAGTTCTGAGAAGTTTTCCTTAATTAATTCCACACACCACTACTTTCACATCGTTGTTACTTTTTGGTGAGTTAGCTCACATTTTTATCATGTTACCTCTGTTAGAATTTAAACTCCTTGAAGACAGGAACTCAATCTGAATCTTTTTATGTGCTCCATCCTCCAAATGATGAGTATGAAGTGATGCATACTGCTTCAGTTACCTTAGCAGATAATTGTTTTTTTTTTTAATCTGGTAAAACATATCTAACATTAAATTTACCATCTTAGCCATTTCCAAGTGTACAATTCAGTAGCGTTAAGTATATTCACAGTGCTATGAAACAGATTTCCATAACATTTTCCTCTTGCAAAACTGAACCTCCATACTCATTAAGCAGCAATTCCTCTCTTACTATTCCCCTCAGTCTCTGGTAACTACCATTCTACTTCTTGTTTCTATGCATTTTACTACTTTAGATACCTCATATAAGTGGGATCATATAGCATTTGTCTATTTTGATTGGCTTATTTTGCTTAGCATGAACCTCAAGGTTCATCCATGGTGTAGGATGTGACAGGGTTTGGTTCCTTTTTATGACTGAATGACATTCCATTGTATGTATATACCACATTTTGTTTTTCCATTCATCCATCCATGGGCATTTGAGATGCTTCCAAATGGCTATTTGGCTATTGTGAATACTGTTGCTGTGAACATGGGTGTGCAAATATGTCTTTGAGATCCTGCTTTCAGTTATTTGGCTATATACCCAGAAGTATGATTTCTGGATCATATAATAGTTCTATTTTCAATTTTTTGAGCAACTGCCATACTATTTTCTATAGTGGTTGGTTAATTTGGAGCACTAGGGTGGCTCAGTTTATTGACAGTCTGACTCTTGATTTCAGCTCAGGTCATGATCTCAGGGTTGTGGGATCGAGCCCTGTGTCAGGCTCTGCGCTCAACGTGGAGTCGGCTGGAGATATCTCTCTCCCTCTCCCTCTACCCGTCTCTCCGCTTGCAAGGTCTCTCTGTAAATAAATAAAATCTTTAAAAAATTTATAGCAGTTAGATAATTCATTTTTAATTATTCACTTTATATGTGATTGAGGTTTTAAATATATATCAAGGGAATAACAAAGCTAAGGACTTGGCTTTCCGACATGTCCTTATTCTTCCCAGATCTATGTAATTCTAGAATATGGCTACTGTCTTCCTCCTTAATACATTTATCTTTTTACCTATCAGTATATAAATATATATACACCTGGTTCAGAATTTTAGCTTTAGATATATGAGGAAATTTTTCTTAGGATGACTGATTAAGAAGAGGCTCAAGGGGTGCGTATATTCCAAGAGGAAATTTATTCTTTTCTCCCTGTCGAGATATATTTATTAGTTCTGATCTAAGGGCTGAAATTAATGATCATACATGAGAGAACTCTTTTGGATATTCTTTCTTTTCTCCAAAATATATTGATAAAAATTTATTGCTTCACTAGCTGTGCAGTTTTTTCTAGAGGAAAATTAGCATTTATTCATTATTGTGAAAAGTTCTTTTGTCAACTTTGTAGTTTTCATGGGTAAGTTAATATTGAAAATAAGCCTGTTGTACCTCACATGCTTCAGGTGCATTATGATTTTGGTCTGCGGAACATTCTGTCAGTTTTGCGAACCCTAGGAGCGGCAAAAAGAGCCAACCCCACAGATACAGAATCAGTGATCGTCATGCGTGTTCTACGAGACATGAATCTTTCTAAACTGGTAAGATTCACAGATGGAAATGTTGCACCCACTTAATATCAGTTCAGCTAAGTAAGTGCAAATGAGATTTAGAAATATTTATTTAAAATACTCATTTAAAATGAATAATTATCAGCGAAAGTGTGGGAGAGCATAACTTTAAATGAGACTTCTTCAGAAGCTATTTTTGTGGTAATTCATATCTAGTCTAACATATGCCTATTTCCATAGGATTGAAATGGATTTCTAAAAATCCACATGCTAAGTTTCTGAATAACTTGAAATATTTTTGGGTTTTAGAGCTGAAATCTCACCTTCTTTAACGTCTGTAGAGTCTGGCAGGAAATTATATGTAAATTGAACAGTGTGTAATAATGTCACACTCATCCATTTCACAGTTGTTCGGGATCAGTGAATCTATGTACAGGGTGACAGAATGATATATTTTTTATTTTAAAATAAAAGCGCAAAGCAAATTCCAATTCGTGACTTTGTTACTATCTCTTACTACTAAATTATTATTTTTTAAAATTTAAATTATAAATTTTAGGTTAATGGTAACTCCCCAAACTGGTTATTTTACTGGAAGATTATTGTATAGGCAGTATTTTCCTTTCATCTGCTTCCTTCCTCACTTTCCTCTTCTTTCTCCTTTTTCTCCCCCACCTTTTCTAAAAATAATTTTTAACTTATGGGCAACACAAGGAAAATATTCCTCAACTTCAGTGAAGGTGGTATTTTATTTATTAACAGTTATGGTAAAATAATTTGGTATGTTTAGCATTTTCAGTTTATCTGTACATTGCTCTGATTGTGCCAGAATAGTTAGTCTGATTTCCCTTTCTTTCTTCTTTTAGATTGATGAGGATGAACCCTTATTTTTGAGTTTGATTGAAGATCTCTTCCCAAATATTCTTCTGGACAAAGCAGATTACCCTGAACTGGAAATGGCAATTAGTAGACAGGTAATGTATTTCTCAGGGCATCCAATACTATGTAGTCTCTTCATCTGAATTTCATGAGAATCAAGTGGAGCTGATGTGTTCCAAATATGTGAGTTCTAAGAACAACACCCAACGCTGTGGCTATTGTGTTAGGAGAGGCCATTACACACCACTGACAGAGCTGTGTCAGGCAGTCTTGAGCCAGGCAGTCTCCCACCATCGAACAACAACATGTCTAGTTGGCCACATGCTAGGTCTAGTTGGCCCCTTGTTGATGGAAACCATTCCACATGAGATTCTGAAATGAAATATGACAAGGAGGCCTCAGCTGGCTGCCTTGCCTTGCTCGGCTTGGCTTTGCCTGTGGCCCTGGTATTTCCACATTGCTTTGGTCTCTGCCCCTGATTGTCATTCACAATGATCTCATATGACTCCTCAACTGTCATTCTTCTTCCCCAGGCCCAGGATCACTTGTGGTTTCTTCCTTAGGCCCTAGGGGATCCACCACATTATATAAAAATGGTGATTAGCTCATATTTATAAAATACATTTCAATTCTTTGAAGATATTTGTTAACAAAAATCAAATATGGTAGTATTTAATGGATATTTTCCTTTTAAAAAATCAATACATAATACTCTTAATCTCCATGGCACCTGGGTCACTCAGTTGGTTAAGCATCTGCCTCTTGATTTTGGCTCAGTTTGTGGTTTTGGAGTCATGCTGTCAAGCCCTCCATGCTAGACAGGAGTCTGCTTGAGATTCTCTCTCTCCCTCTCCCTCTGCCCCTCTACCCTCTGCAATAAATACATAAAATATTAAAAAAAATCTTAATCTCCTTATCAGGTAAGAGTGATAATTCATTTTGCAAGTGGTTTCTTCATCATATGGCTGAATTAATTGTAGCATTGTCTAAAAAGCTTAACATAAAGTAATTTATAGGGCAATTAACAGCATAATTTGTAACATGTGAAAAATCTGAAGAGCATATATACAGAGCCTAAAATGATCCATGATTATTGTCCAACAATTATTTAAGTAAAAATAAAGGCATCATTTATAGTGTGTTTAAGCATTGCATGATGGTTAAGAGCATGGACCATGGAGCTGAGTTTCTTGGGCTCAAATCCCCAGTAACTTTACAGGTAATAATCTAATTTAAGCAAACTCCATGCCATATGTGGGACTCGAACTGACAACCTTGAGATCAAAAGTTGCATAATCCACCAACTGAGCCTACAAATATATTGCCCCAGCAATATATTTTTTATCATGGTAAAATACATAACATAAAATTTACCATTTTAGCCATTTTTACCTGTACCGTTCAGTGGCATTTAGTGCATTCACATTATTATACAAGACATCATCACCATCCATCTTCAGAATTTTTTTCACCTTCCCAAACTGAAACTCCATACCCAACAAATAATAACTCCCATTCCTCTACCCCCCGACTCGACATCAGTGCATATTTTGATTACAACAGTAAATCCAGATTGTTGTTGATGTGGCCCAATGTGGGGCTTGCATGTTTTCAGGTTGAAGAAGCTGGTCTCATCAACCATCCTCCTTGGAAACTCAAAGTCATCCAGCTGTTTGAGACACAGAGAGTGCGGCATGGGATGATGACCCTGGGGCCTAGTGGTGCAGGAAAAACCACCTGCATCCACACATTGATGAAAGCCATGGCAGGTAAGGGGGCAGCCAAGCTGTGTTGCTCTGGACAACACATTTAAATAGTTGCGACACCTCTGCATACTCCAAGAGGGGCACAAACATTAGCTACATTAGTATATTTGCAGGAGGGAATGCTGCTTTACTGATTATTAGGTACATTTTAGAGATAATGGATTATTATAATGAACTAGAGGGGAAAAAACCACATAAGTCCAGCAGGTGTAAGCTCTCAGTTTTGGCAAGGTAAGTGATAGCTGAGAGCACAGTTCTTTCTCAGTGTGAAGACCTCCTGGTGGAGTCTTGATGTAGAGAATTCACTTTGCTCCATAGCTAAAGACACCAAGACTAAATCCAACATGTGCAGGACCCTAGGGCAAATACAGAGCAATTTTCACAACCACCAACTCGATCAATATCAATGCACTGGGGTTTCATGAGCTGACTGAGCTACATGTTAAAACCAAGAACAGGTTCATCAACAGCAAATAGTCTTATGATGAATTCATCTTTGCACAGAACTTCTCCAAAATCTGTGATGGCATTGGGTTACATAATTTAGACATGTTATACATAATGTATCACTATTGTTTAATATTTAGTACTCATTTTGCTCAAGTCATTTTACCAGGTGCATTTGTAGTTTATTGTTAACAGAAGGCAACCACATAACAACAAAAGTATTATTAAGCATAATTTGAGAAAACATCATTTTAAAGCTATGTAAACATCCCCAAACACAAGAACATATCTCAGCAAATTGAAGCCAGTGAGGGGAGAATGAGGCATCTTCTGGGTGATATTTCAGAGACCATAAATCAAAAGACTTTTGAGCTGTGAAATTTTAAGAACTTCCAGGATATATTAATTTGTTCATATCTTTTTCCCCCTTATATTTCATGTAATTTTCTTTTACAGAAGGATAAAAGCGAAAGTATGTGAGTCCATAAAATATAACAGTATTAACTATGATAACTTGGAATGAAGTAATACATATATTCTCAGTGTAATTTTGCATTTTTCATATCTTGAACACTTGCTAGTGGTACATTGCAAATTAGTTCAGTGTTACTTAACATGGGCCACTCTACATTGGAGTTGTTTAAAATTTGCATTTACTTGGTACAGATTGTGGAAAACCACATCGGGAACTGAGGATGAATCCCAAAGCGATTACGGCCCCACAGATGTTTGGTCGGCTTGATGTGGCCACAAACGACTGGACTGATGGGATATTTTCAACCCTATGGAGGAAAACATTAAAGGCTAAAAAAGGTAGAGGATAGAGGATTATTTTTGATACATCCTTCTAAATAAAATCCTTGGTGCCCATTTAGAATTGGTAGAACATATTCTCCCTATAACATCTTAGCCAAGAATAAGAAGCCCTTAATCAGTATATTTGTCAGTGTTGACATATTGAAAATATTGATTAGACATTTAAAATACCCCTCTTCCACCTTTTGTTGTTGTTGTCACAACAGAAATTATTTTCCTTTTGAGTAAATATTTCTGTATGTCTGTGATACCTTAGAAAAAAATAGAAAGAAAAAGCTGTTAAGGAAAATTGATACTGTTGAATAAATGGATTTTACTATAACTATTTCACTGAATCTTTTAAAAATGTTACTTTTATTTAAGTACAGCCTATTTTTAGAAAACTGATTTGCCTATAAAAATCACAGGAGGAAATAGGCTTCTTTGGGGAGAAAATCACATATATCAAAAATGAAGTCTTTATTGAACTAACAAGTTATTCTGTGTAGATGTACACTGGTGTTTGGTCTTCCTATGAACAAACGTGTTAATGGCTAGCAGTTCACTCTGAATACTCTCTTCCTTACGGAGTCTGGAAATTGAACCCAATGTTCTTAGAATATAAGCTCAGATGGAAGAGGTGATATTAACTTTCTTCCCATATTTTCTCACTCCTGAATGAGTGAGTGAATGCACTTGCAGAGAGAAAGTAGGATATGGGAGGACAAGATATTGGGGTATTTCTTTAGGAGTCTCTGCTTTGGAACACTTTCTACCGAAAAATGTTTAAGGCGTTGCCACCCAAGTTCTCATTTAGGGAATGGAGCTCATCAACCTAACATCGGTTGTCAAAAGAGACATGAAAACATGGAATTTCTTAAGTGTGCTCATGTTAGAAATTGTTGTTTTAGTGGAAATAAATAAAATTTTGTGTCTGACTTGTTTCAGTAATCCCGTGTCAACACAGATCCAGTGCCCAATGCTCCCAAGAATAGGAGCTCAGAGAGGTGGTTTATTTCCCCTCCTTAAAGAAGGCAATAGGCCTTTTCTAAATGACTCTGGCATCATTTTACTTAAATTCAAGTCAAATGAGCATAATTAAGATTTTCAAAGCAGTTTATTTGACATAGAATATATTACAGGTGTTGCACAATAAATAAAAATTAGAGTTACAAACTTGGTCATAGTGTCAATAAAGAGAAACTAGAGGTTAAGAAGTTAAAAGGAACTATTAAACCAAATACCTAAATTGATGATGGCATTCCCGTTGATGGTATTCTGTTGATGTTTGTCACTTTCTTTACTTCCATATCTCTGAAGCAACTTCCATCAGCTCTTGTCCCCAGTTGTCCTCCAAAACTGCTCTTTTAAAGGACAGTCATGACCTCTGGCACATCAGATATAAATAGTCAGTTCTCAGGCTAGTTGGGCTCTGGTAGTATCTGGCACCATTGATCCTTGATACTCTTCCATCACTTGACTTCTGGGAAACTTTACCTGCTGGCTCTCCTTCTACTTCTGCCTCCTGATGAGGGGTCTCCCAGAGGGAGGAGCCAGCAAAGACGAGTACCAGAAGTCTGAGCATTAAGTGGCTCTGTCCTCAGACCTCCTGTTTCTGCCTACTTTTCCTATCTAGAAGAAACATCTCCAGTCCATGGTTTTCAATGCCATCTCTAAGCTGATGGCTTCTACATTTTAATGTTCAACCCTGACCTCTCCCTTAAATCTCGAGCTCAACAACACTGTGGGATGTCTGTGAGACATCTCAAATGTAACATGTGCAAGCCAGTCCATTCTATGCTTCTGCTTGTCTTTCTGACTGTACTCACATTTCTCTTCCTCTTCTCCTCTTCTTGCTTACTAGGTTCAACTTCTTACTCTTTCTGAAGCACCCTGTCCTTATCCTCACTTTGAGAACTTTGCACTTGCTATTCTTACTGCCTGGAAGATTCTACCTCTAGATCTTTACATCATTCTCCTGAAATTTGACTACCTCACCTAAAACAATGCACCATCCTCTTATCCTACTTAATTTTTCTTATCTAACATATTCTTTGCTTATTGGTTTATCATTTCTACCACTTAGAAGGTAAGCTCTGTGAAGGCAGGACATTGTCTTATTTACCTCAATATCCCCAGACCCTAAAACAGTGCTTATACTTAGAAGGTGCTCAAAGAATATTTGTTCAATGAGCAAATGACTTATTGCTTTGATGATGTGCTTTAAACAACTGGTATATGAAGAACTAGAAAAGTTCTATGTGATAATATAAGATAATAATTTCTATCAGTTTTATTTAAAATTAATGAAAATTACATCATTATAATACTTCTTCAAGTGTAGTAGTTATGTGTATATGTATATACGTATATGTATGTTTCCCCCCCACCTTTGGTGGGATATTCTAGGGGAGCATATCTGGATAGTTCTTGATGGTCCAGTAGACGCCATCTGGATTGAAAATCTGAATTCTGTTTTGGATGATAATAAAACTCTAACCCTTGCCAATGGTGATCGGATTCCCATGGCTCCGAACTGCAAGATCATTTTTGAACCCCATAACATTGACAACGCTTCACCTGCTACTGTCTCAAGAAATGGAATGGTTTTCATGAGTTCTTCTATCCTAGGTTGGAGTCCTATTCTAGAGGTATGAGTGGGGTCTTTGTTTTGTACACTGAAAGAGGAAAACAGATCTTTAGCATTCCTGTAGAGCACATGCTGATTTTTCTGCAGACCTGTGATGTAATTGCATTTCATTGCTAATGTTTATGGCCGTTTCTTGCTTGTTCTGTGATGTTAAAGCCCTGATTGTCCCTTACAGGCTCCTTTAGCTTTCTTTCAGATTTCTTCAGGGCTCTTCTCATCTCTTTAGAACTGTGATTTCCACTGTGAGTTGCGGAGTAATTGCCAGTCCTAGCTGAATCAATAATTCCATCAGAATGTGAATAAGTAAAATTTAATTTTATTACTTTGGGAATTCATGACATTTTTAAAAGATACTCATTCACATAAAGTTTGGGAACAATCATCGTAGAATATTAGCTTGAAGGGAACAATTTATTAAAATTGCATATAAGCGAAAAATTACATATAAGGAATTTTTATGAGATTCAGTAGTCATAGTATTTGTCTTACATTTGTTCTTAGAAATGATATTTCAGATAATATTTCCAATTCATGAAAAGGTATATTATTTTCTTACCACCAGTACATTCCAGGGTGTATTGATTATAATCAGATTATAATTAATTTGTATACTTAGATATTTTACTAAATAAATGCTATAATATAAGGCAAAATGCTTATTAGATAAGCCATCTGTGAAATCTTTTTTGATATAGTTGAACAAATTTATTATTTTATCTACATAATTTTTTTGGAGATGATTTTGATTGAAAACTTATAAAATCATAATTTAAATTAAGTAGATGTTTATATTATCATTAAGTTTTTGTGCTTCTTTTTGTCTATGAAAATATATCCTAACTTTTAATAATATCTTCTCAGAACTTACAGAAATCTGGGTTGCAAAAGGGTTTAGGTTTGGTAAAGTGTGAACATATGAAAAAAGAGGGGATTATATAGCAAAATTATACTTACATATAATTGGATATGTCACTAAACATGCTTCTAAAGATTTCAGATTTCATAATCAAATTATCCATCCATTAAGGAGAATACAGAGCAAGGGGACTGAACTCCAGCTGTGTAATAATCATCAATGATAGTTCTTTAAAATACAGATGATTGGGTCATACCCCAATCCTACCAAAGTAGAATCTCTGGGTAGGGTGTGGTTCAGGAGTTGGTTTTTGTTTTTAAAAGCATCACAATAGATTCAGATTT
The DNA here is from genome assembly GCF_053574225.1 of Canis aureus. Taxonomy (NCBI): domain Eukaryota; kingdom Metazoa; phylum Chordata; class Mammalia; order Carnivora; family Canidae; genus Canis; species Canis aureus. The sequence goes on from NC_135641.1 coordinate 5,487,299, forward strand.
GTTAATCACAGAATCAGTGACAAGCTCCAAGTAAAAAAGTATTTATGTGATTTTCCTCAAATACTTCACATTCACAAAGGCTTTTTAAAAATACTTTTATGTGACTAGCTAATGATTATTTAAACTTTACTATTTGTGAAAGAAGCTTCTATTATGTTCTCTGTTGAGACTGAATAAGGTTCTTACATTAATGCTATACTTACTACTAAGGTTTTTTTAATTTTTTAATTTTTATTTTATTTTATTATTTTTTTTTATTTTTAAGTAGGCTCCATACCCACCGTGGAGCCCAATAAAGGGCTTGAACTCATGTCCCTGAGATCAAGACCTGAGCTGAGATAACGGTCAGACACTCCACTGACTAAGCCACCCAGGCACCTCCTACCTAATTTTTAAATATGCTTTTAAATAATGCAGTTTCTTCTTATGAATGGTTAGCAAGAAGCAAGACTCACAAAGAATCAGACTGGAAGTATTTAGAGCAGTGCAAGGAAGCTCTCGGGAGTTATTAGAACAGATGGGTGGAAAAGCTGGATTCATGGGAAACTATCAGCTCCTAGGAGCCAAGCTGATGACTTGGCCCTGTGTATGACGTTCTTTTTGGTTCCATCAACTCGGAAGTGCTATGTTCTGTTTTTATTGCTATGGCAGCCTGGTAAATTCAGGAATTGATGAATAATTTGGAATCAACATTTTATTGCTTCTGTTCAGTCTACGAATGAGCTGACCTCTTGAGGCCAAGGGAACTTGCTTCAGCTTTGGAGTATATTGTGTGTTACGTGGTATTTTGTTAGAGATCACATGCCTTTTTCTAATAGTGAGTTCCCCAAATGACTAAATTTTCCATTTTCTGGAACATTCTTTGATATTTTTCTTCACTGGTTGTTAATTAAATTAGAAGAAGTAAAAGGAAACAATTAACTTGAAAATCTTTGTTTCCCATTTAAAACAATGTGGGTATGGGTTTCCTTTGTTCATCTTTTATTTTGCTTTCCTAAGTTATTTCTCTATATATGCCTCCTCATTTCCTTCTAGTATGTTTTATTTATTTATTTCCTTAGGTGTTTTAATTAATTAATTTTTATTTTATTTAAACTCAATTAATATATAACGTATTATTGGTTTCAGAAGTAGAGTTCAGTGATTCATCAGTCTTATATAACACCTGGTGCTCATTACATCATGTGCCCTCCTTAATGCTCATCACCCCGTTACCCCATCCCCCCACCCACATCCCCTCCAGTGACTCTCAGTTTGTTTCCTATGATTAAGAGTCTTTTATAGGGATGCCTGGGTGGCTCAGATGTTGAGCGTCTGCCTTTGGCTCAGGGCATGATCTCGGGGTCTGGGATTGAGTCCCGCTTCAGGCTCCCTGCATGGAGCCTGCCTCTGCCTCTCTCTCTGTCTCTCATGAACCAATAAATAAATCTTTTTTTTAAAAAGAGCCTTTTATGGTTTTTTTCCCCTCTCAATTTTGTTTTGTTTTATTTTTTTCCTGCTTCCTCTATGATCCTGTTTTGTTTCTTAAACTCCACATATGAATGAGATCATGATAGTTGTCTTTCTCTGATTGAGTTATTTTGCTTAGCATAATATCCTCTAATTCCAATCACAACGTTGCAAATGGCAAGATATCTTTTTTTTTTTTTTTTTGATGGCTGAGTAGTATCCTGTTGTTTATATACCACATCTTCTTTATCCATTCATCTGTTGATAGACATCTGGGCTCTTTCCATAGTTTGGCTGTTGTGGATGTTGCTGCCATAAACATTGCGGGGCCAGTGCCCCTTCAGATCACTACATTTGTATCTTTGGGGTAAAAACCTAGTAGTGCAATTGCTTGATTGTAGGGTAGCTCTAGTATATTTTAATTAACAGCCAAAGACTTTTTCTTTATATTAACTTCAAGACCTGAGCACATGTGTAGGGTGGTAACAGAATGTGTGGGTTTGAATTCTGGCCTTGGCACCCACCAGCTGTAGGATCCTGGATATATTACTTCAACGATTTGGACCTTGGTTTTCCATCTATAAAGGTGGATAATAATAACTTCTACTTCACAGTGTTATTTTGAGCATTATATGAATTAATGTATGAAAGCATTAGCTTTCATTGGCAAGGCCTGGCAATCCTATGTGCAGTATTATCATTAAAAATATTAAAAAAAATTTGTTCAAAAATGGCCATTCTCCTGGTGTGCCAATAAATTTATTAATGGATTAATCTGTAAATGAACAGGGTTTCCTTAAGAAACGCTCGCCTCAAGAAGCTGAAATTCTTCGTCAGCTCTACAGCAAGTCTTTTCCCGATCTGTATCGCTTCAGTATCCAGAACTTAGAATACAAGATGGAGATGCTTGAGGCTTTTGTAATCATGCAGAGCATTAACATGCTTCAAGGGCTGATCCCTCCAAAGGTAAATTGCTCAACAACTTTCTAGAAGTTTCTCTCTTAACAGAGCTATGTTGGGCAGAAAGTACAATATTTGAAATTGGTTTTGTTAGACCTGTGGGTGGAGGGAGGATTTTTCAAATGTGCACCTGCATCTTTTGCATTTTTTTTTCATTCCTTTTTCACCAGGTAAGCCTTGGGTTTGTAATTTAGTGGTAAGTTCACAGTCATCCAATAAGCATCCAGATTTATTTTGGAGACCTGCCTGATATTTCTCGAGATCAATACTGTATTTGTTCCCAGTTTCTTTCATTTTTCCCTTGTTCTTGTCTTGGGGAAAAGTATTGTCCCTTTTACATCTTTGTTATTTTCATTGAAACCTCAAAGTAAAATGTCAGTTCGAGAATCCAGTATTAAGACAAAAAGTTTCTTTTGTGCTAGGAGCAAGGTGTGGAGGTCACAGCAGAGCACCTGGGGAGACTGTACATCTTCTCCCTGATGTGGAGCATCGGTGCCCTGCTGGAACTGGAGGGCCGGCGTTGGGTGGACCAGTGGCTACGTGCTCAGCAAGCACTGACCTTGGATTTGCCGCCTCTAGAGGGGCCCGAGGACACCATGTTTGACTATTATGTCACATCCACTGGTGAGGATCCTTGCTGCCATCCATACACAACAGATGGGAACAGTTTTTTTCACTGGCTAATATTTAAATAAATTTTATTTTTCTGAATGGTAGTTAAAACACTTGGCTCTAAAATTAAAATGGACATTTTCATGTGTGAAGAAACCTAATTGTTTCTTTTTTGAAATTTTATTTCATTTGTGATCTGAATGCATATCTTCCCCTTGTTAGGTATATTGTTTACTGAACTTTTAATGAATTAAAAACAAACTGGAGGGTGCCCTGGGCGGCTCAGTTGGTTTAGTGTCTGACTCTTGATTTTAGCTCAAGTCATGATCTCGGGGTCCTGTGACAGAGCCCTGAATTGGCCTCCACGCTTAGTGGAAAGTCTACTTGAGGATTCTCTCTCCCTCTCTCTCTTCCTGGACCACCCCCCCACTCATGCTCTCTTTCTAAAATAGATAAATCAATCTTAAAAAGATTAGAGAAAAATCTCCAAATAGATCTGTTTCAGTCATTTATATAATATAATCAGCAATTTACATAAAAATTACAAAGTGTGAAGTATATTTTTACCAAATATTTTATCTATACACTTATATCTAGCTATATATACCTCAACTTATTTAGTTGTACATACATACAAAGCATATATATACATATATATATATACACACAATATTTATATATCTTTTATTTTTGGTTTATAATCAGGGAAGTGTGTAATGAAAAGCTGTGAGATTAGATATTTTAAATGGTTTTAGTTAGATACTATCACTGTATTCTTTTTTTTTTAATAAAATAATTTTTATTGGTGTTCAATTTACCAACATACAGAATAACCCCCAGTGCTCATCCCATTAAGTGCCCCCCTCAGTGCCCGCCACCCAGTCACCCCCACCCTCCACCCACCTCCCCTTCCACCACCCCTAGTTCGTTTCCCAGAGTTAGGAGTCTTCCATGTTCTGTCTCCTTTTCTGATATTTCCCACACATTTCTTCTCCCTTCCCTTCTATTCCCCTTCACTATTATTTATATTCCCCAAATGAATGAGAAGAACATACACTGTTTGTCCTTCTCCGATTGACTTATTTCACTCAGCATAATACCCTCCAGTTCCATCCACGTTGAAGCAAATGGTGGGTATTTGTCGTTTCTAATGGCTGAGGAATATTCCATTGTATACATAGACCACAGCTTCTTTATCCATTCATCTTTCGATGGACACCGAGGCTCCTTCCACAGTTTGGCTATTGTGGACATTGCTGCTAGAAACATCGGGGTGCAGGTGTCCCGGCGTTTCATTGCATCTGTATCTTTGGGGTAAATCCCCAGCAGTGCAATTGCTGGGTCGTAGGGCAGATCTATTTTGAACTCTTTGAGGAACCTCCACACAGTTTTCCAGAGTGGCTGCACCAGTTCACATTCCCACCAGCAGTGTAAGAGGGTTCCCCTTTCTCCGCATCCTCTCCAACATTTGTGGTTTCCTGCCTTGTTAATTTTCCCCATTCTCACTGGTGTGAGGTGGTATCTCATCGTGGTTTTGATTTGTATTTCCCTGATGGCAAGTGATGCAGAGCATTTTCTCATGTGCATGTTGGCTATGTCTATGTCTTCCTCTGTATTACTGTATTCTTAATTTTTACACAGACATTATTGAAAACTGACATATTTAAAAAGAAAATTTCAAGATACTTCTTAATATTTACTAGTAATATCACTTTGCAATTGTTCCTTGGGAAATTTTGACTCAGCTAACACATAATTAAATACTACTTGCATCTATGGGTCTACTGGTCTGCATTTTATGGGGAGTTTTTGAAGGAGGCCTTCATGAGATGTCAAGAGCATCTGCTTGTTCTAGTTAGGAATTAGATTATTCATAGGCATATGAAGATGTAAATGTGTTCTGTTCACCTCAGGTAAATGGACACACTGGAACACATGTATTGAGGAATATGTGTATCCATCTGACGTCACCCCAGAATACAGCTCCATCCTGGTGCCAAATGTTGAGAACGTGAGGACTGACTTTCTAATTAAAACCATCACTAAACAGAGCAAGGTGTGGCTCTTTGACTTGCATTAACAGTAACATATTTTAAAATGTCACTTGAACACACAAGGTACCTTGTGTTTATCCTAGAATGTCTTGGGTTGCTGTTTAGAACAAATGAAAGTATCACCCACATTAGTATACTTCTTTTTATTATTACAGTAACAGTGTCAGAGTTGAATATTCCAGATTCATAATCAAGTAATTATTTCTTTCCCGTTAGTGGAGAGAAAGTGAATTTTGACTTGTTTTTTCAAAGAGAATCCTTCCCTTCTGATGATTGTGTTAGTTTGCTGGGGCTGCCATAATAAATCACCACAGAGTGACTGGCTTAGATAACAGACATTTCTTTCCCCCCAGTTCTGGAGGCTTAGAGTCCAAGATTAAAGTGCTGGCTTAGTTCCTTCTGTGGCCTCTATCATTGGCTTGCAGGTGGCCCACCCAAATGGCCTCATTTTAACCTCATCATCTCTTTAAAGATCCTGTCTGCAAATACAATCACATTCTGAGGTACTAGGGGTTGGGGCTTCAACATGTGAATTTTTGTTGGCGTTGGCGGGGAGAGGCACACAATTTAGCTGATAATCATATTATTGCATTCCTTGGATTTGTTTCTCATCTTCTATTTTAGGCTGTGCTGTTAATTGGAGAACAAGGAACAGCCAAGACAGTCATTATCAAAGGGTTTATGTCAAAGTACAATTCTGAAAGTCACATGATCAAGAGTCTGAATTTTTCTTCTGCCACCACCCCACTGATGTTTCAGGTACTGGCTCTTTGGTTTCGCTCATTAAGTCAAGTTTGTGATCAATGTTGGCGGCTCAGCTCTCTTCATTTTTCTGCGCGTGCCCATAGACTTCATCTGTACCTTGTCAGCCATGATAAATCCCTACATACACCTTCCATTATTCACCTGTAGTAGAATCTCTCCCTAGTTAAATTATACTGTATAATCTTAAATTGTGGAGAAATAAAAAGCTTATATAGGGTGTTAAAAGCCTCAGTACTGTTTAAAATATCTAGCAAAGCTTGTGAACATGTAAAATCCCAAATTTAAAGGAGTATTATTTATTCCTCTATCCAAACCGCCTTTCTCTCCCTACTACCTGTATTCCTGTGGGCATTTCACTATTCTAAGCTTTAGAATAGACAGGCTGGTCATCTTCAATGGGTTTCTCTTGAATCAAGGGCTGTTAATGTTGCTAAAGAAATACTTTTCACATCCCCTTCTTCGTTTTTGTTCTCCCTGTCCACCTCTACATAATTCTTGTCCTCATGATCCACACCAGGTTATTATCCTGGAAAGAGCCCCAACTGGTCCAAGTCTAATTCTCTTCCGACCTTGCCTTCATTCCTCTTCCAATCTCCATTTTTTGGATATTGCCAGTTTATCTTGTTGTTCCTTGACTTAACATTCCACAATGGCTCCCATTAGCAATTGCAGGAATAAATCTTAGGGTTAGGTTAGCCCGTTGAAGATTTTATCCTATTATCTCATTGAGGTATATTAAAAAAAATCCCTCAAATTTGCTTTGCATTTGTCAGTGGAAATACTAGGAATGACCTGGGTTTGCAGTGGTAGACTGGTTGGTTGCTCTTGTTTTTAAGTTGCTTAAAACCCTATTGACACTGGGGAGGGAATCCTGTGTGTTAATTCATGTTCAGTTGTTTTCAAATGACTTCTCTTGTCTGCTAGAACATTAACACAGTAATAAAAAGGACACATTTCATAAATTGAAAATGGAAGGAGGATTTTTTTTAGCAGAATTCCAACCCAAAGAACTTTGTTCTTGATTAACTTTGTTGTTCTTTAGCTATTGAAATTAAAATATCAAAGAGCAATGAAAATTGTTGACAGCTTGGCTAAATCATGACTTTTTATCACTTAATATAATTGGTGACTGCAGAGTGCCAATAAACTAAGACCATTGATAAAGTTTCTAAATAAGACTGTCAACTATATAAGGCTCCTCTATTAGAGATGGAATTTCCAATACTGGCTAGCTATCAAATGAATGGCGTTTACAGTGTGGTGATGGGAGGGAGGGTCTGAATGGAAGGTCAACCTCAAATTGCAGAGACTCAGCTGTGGTATTTTTGTGTTTGGGGAATAGCACACTAAATTATCTTAGGCTGGAAAGATGCTAACATTATACACATTCTTTTGTTACTAACATTAGGTACATTCCCTTGATATTGTTTCACTTTAAAGAACTTTTGTTAGTTTTACTTTAGGAGAACATCTTAAAAGTTATAATTTTAACTTTGTTAAAAAAATAATAAATAAAATAAAAATGCAGGTTTTAAAACCTCAAATTAAAGTATGATTTTTCCCCCCATTATGTTGGGTGATTATCTAGCTATTCACATTTCTTGAGACTGGATTAAATCTTTAGGGTTGTAATGCAATTCTGGCAGTTCTACCCAGATGTACTAAAGACTTCATAGGTAAAGGGCTTGGTCCCCCCCACAAGACTTCCTTCACTTCAGATATCAGCCATGTGCCTGAGTTTCTAGGCCACCAGCACTTCTGAAGAACTGGCTAGAAATTCAGCAGTTTCTGTGACACTCTCTGTTTCCATAATTCACCAAAATGACTCTCAGAATTTAGGAAAGTGCTATGCTAATGATTATGGTTTCATTATAAAAGATAGGAATCTGGGTCACTCAAAAAAAGTGTTACATTAAGGCAATGGTTGGGAGGGTCCCAACTATAAATATTCTGTCCTCAGAATGCATTATCCTCCAGGCACGTCAGTGTATATCCTCAACCAGGAAGCTCATCTGAACTATAATATCCAGAGTTTTCACTGGGTTTCATTACAGAGGCATGCTTGATTGAATTGTGGGCCATGTGATTGAACTCAATCCCGGACCACCCTCCCCTCCTAAAAAGTCAGTTGATACCAAGTGGTTTAAATCTCCTGACCCTCAGATCACATAGTTGGTCTTTCTGGCAAGGTAGTCTGAGGGACCCACAATGAATAACAAAGAAAATTCAATAACTCAGGAAATTCCAGTGTTTAAAGGCTCCCTCCTGGAAACCAGGGACAAAGGCTAGCCAAATTATTTAGTATATAACAACACCTTGTCACTGTATTTTTATTAGTAATTTGTTGTGTTGTTTAGTCCTTTAAGGTAGTAAAGATCTGGAGGCTATGTCTTTTTAACATGAGGCAGTTATTAATTTCCTGGAAAAAGGTGTATTTTATATAGAAAGCAACTTATTTGTTGAAATAAAAATTTATAAGCTATATAGTAAATTTCTAGAAGTCATACCACATTGAAATATAATAATTAGGATAATAAGGCAGACTTTCAAAACACAAATATCTGTATTCTTTAGGATCCCATTATCTGATTCACAACTACATTAACCCAGTGCCCTCCTATGCTGGTGTCAGGGTAGCACCACCACCTCACTGTTTTTTCTGCTCAGAAGCATCATAGGATCATGTACTCTGTTTAGTGCCTGTTTGGACTGCTGAGTACCCAAGCTTTCTATTAAGCTAGACTCATTAATTTCAGAAAGCTTTCAGTTAGCCAAACTGCTGGGATTAACTTTCTCACTGTAATTCTCAGCCATTCATGCTGAAGTAAGTTCTGATGGAGATGAATGTTTGTCTTGAGATTTCCCACTTATCTGGATCCAAATGAAACTGAAATTGTAGATGAAAAGACTGATACTGTGCATCCCTTCTGTGGTACCATGATGGCACATAATCTGGTTGAGGGTACACGTCTGTTTTTTGACAGTTGTTTTCATTTGGATTTCTTTTGTTTTCCCCATGGGGCCACATTCACTTCTTCTTTTTTTTTTTTTTTTGGTCAATAGGACGACTGACTGTAGTATGTCCCTCTTTGTCTGGGAGAGTCTAGCTTACTTCCATTGTCTTGGACTAATAAATAATGGCATCCCTGTCACTATCAAAAGTGTGTAGTTTGGGCAAAAATTGTATGGTCATCTTATTTTCTTGGCTAAGGGAATTCAGTTGGTCTTTTAAGAAAGAGATCTCAATTTTTTTCCATAACAAATATTATTTTAAGGTTTTTTTCCCCTAGTTTTGAAAGTAATCTGTACATGTCTTTAAAAATATAAACAATATTGAAAGGTAAGAAGAAAGTTTCTTTACTTCTGTAAAGATTTATCTAAAAATAATTGTAAAGTGTTTTGAATATAACCATTTTACAAATGGTTGCATAGCAATAGATTTTTTTTTTAAATTGAGAATCATAGAGCCTAGAAAGAAATTCTACATTTTTTCTTAGACTCAGAACCACTTTCCCAAATGAAATCTTAGGCAGAAGACTAAACTATCAGGTAACTATAGATTTGCTTTCGTGGCATTGGAGCTGGGCTCCTGAAATCCTTCCCAATTTTATCCTTGCTTCCTTTAGGGGGCCCTATGATTGAACAAAATTGTTTTTACTCCTCAGAGCATATGAAGACTAGTTTCCAGAGAAGAATCATAAGAGGTTATATGTGAAAGTATTTTTCCATGGTAAAGTTCTCTAAAAGTGTCAGATTTTACTGTTATTATTAATGTACTTAGGTGGAGGGAGATTGAAATCCTTATTTGTGTTCACACAATTAGTTGGTACCAGAACCTAATGAGAAACCAGATTCCCATATGTTCTACTGTGCTTTTCCAGTTCACCCATGTGCTTCCTTCCAATAGATTTTCTTTAACCACATTGATATTCAATTGACTGATTTATCACTTAGAGCACTTGTTTTATTTTTAGCTTCTACTTACATGTTATTGTATTTTTATGCTGTTTTAGATATTCTACTTTTTAAACAACATGCTGTTGAGCGTTTTAAACTTTACTAATGATATAAGACTTTTTCATTTGGTTTTAGTGGCTTATAATATAAGGGGAAGATCTTACTTAGGCAGTAGATGTCTTAATAAAGAACATAGGCTCTCCATTTTTATCTTTTAGCTGCATAGCAGATATATAGAAGCCTAAAATTAAGCATATTTTATATTTCAATGTAATTGGATGTAATATGTGTGAAAATGACTTAAATGCTGATATATAGAGATAATATTTTTTATTTTTATTATGCGTTAACCTCATCAAGTGCTTTCTATTATTTATGGATAATACTATTTTCTGTATATGCACACATACATATGTATAATATATATCTTATCTATATCTTTGTATATATTCCCACTCCACTTGTGACTATGCAGGTTATGGAGATTTTTGATATGTTCTATTCACAGAGATAGTTGTGTGAATGGTAAATCCCAAAGTTGGGCAGTGCACAACATCCTCAACTGTACATGACCTTGTCAATGTCCCTTCAATGCAGTGTTCCTTCCTCTGGTTGGGGAAAAAGACATGTACATAACCAAGTATAACTGATATGATAAATGCTAGTTATGGTGTAATTTAAGTGTTGTAGGGGCCAGAGGAGGAAGGGAGTAGTTCCTTTAGGGGGTACAGAAATCAATGTAATGAAAGAGTTGACATTACTTGAGGAAATTCCATATGTATATTATGTTAATATTATATTTTTTAGGAATTACAGAGACTAAATTATCTATTAACTCAGAAAATAGGTTATCTCTAATTTTGGGGCTCCTACCTTAGAATGTATGAGGGCAGCTTTCCATAATTTCATTCCTACATCTGTCTGGATTTCTACCCTTATAGTTTTTATTTCTTAAAATTCCACTGTCACAAGTGGGGTTGATATGTGAAGTGGGTGTGAGATAGGTAGACAAGAAGGTCAGAATCTTTTCTAGAGCCTGTGGTATGCTTACAATGATGTCATGCCGACTACCATTCTCCAATTTCAGAGTAAAGTTTTTTTTTTTTTTGGTATATTTTTTTTTATTGGAGTTCAATTTGCCAACATATAGCATAATACCCAGTGCTCATCCCACCAAGTGCCCCCCTCAGTGCCTGTCACCCAGTCACCACATCCCCCCACCCACCTCCCTTTACACTACCCCTTGTTCATTTCCCAAAGTCAGGAGTCTCTCATGTTCTGTCTCCCTCTCTCATATTTCCCACTCATTTTCTCTTCTTTCCCCTTTATTTCCTTTCACTATTTTTTATATTCCCCAAATGAATGAGACCATATAACGTTTGTCCTTCTTTGATTGACTTACTAAACTCAGCATAATACCCTCCAGTTCCATCCATGTCGAAGCAAATGGTGGGTATTTGCGTTTCCAATGGCTGAGGAATATTCCATTGTATACATAGACCACAGCTTCTTTATCCATCATCTTTCGATGGACACCGAGGCTCCTTCCACAGTTTGACCACCGTGGACATTCCTGCTGTGAACATCGGAGTGCAGGTGTCCCAGCATTTCACTGCATCTGTATCTTTGGGGTAAATCCCCAGCAGTGCAATTGCTGGGTCGTAGGGCAGGTCTATTTTTTACTCTTTGAGGAACCTCCACACAGTTTTCCAGAGTGGCTGCACCAGTTCACATTCCCACCAACAGTGTAAGAGGGTTCCTCTTTCTCCGCATCCTCTCCAACATGTGTTGTTTCCTGCCTTGTTAATTTGCCCCATTCTCACTGGTGTGAGGTGGTATCTCATTGTGGTTTTGATTTGTATTTCCCTGATGGCAAGTGATGCAGAGCATTTTCTCATGTGCATGTTGGCCATGTCTATGTCTTCCTCTGTGAGATTTCTGTTCATGTCTTTTGCCCATTTCATGATTGGATTGGTTGTTTCTTTGCTGTTGAGTTTAGTAAGTTCTTTATAGATCTTGGAAACTAGCCCTTTATCTGATACGTCATTTGCAAATATCTTCTCCCATTCTGTAGGTTGCCTTTTAGTTTTGTTGACTGTTTCTTTTCCTGTGCAGAAGCTTTTTATCTTGATGAAGTCCCAATAGTTCATTTTTGCTTTTGTTTCCCTTGCCTTCCTAAATGTGTCTTGCAAGAAGTTGCTGTGGCCACATTCAAAAAGGGTCTTGCCTGTGTTCTCCTCTAGGATTTTGATGGAATCTTGTCTCACATTTAGATCTTCCATCCATTTTGAGTTTATCTTTGTATAAGAGACTGGTCTAGTTTGGTTCTTCTGCATGTGGATGTCCAATTTTCCCAGCACCATTTATTGAAGAGACTGTCTTTTTTCCAGTGGATAGTCTTTCCTGCTTTGAAGAATATTAGTTGACCATAGAGTTGAGGGCCCATTTCTGGATTCTCTATTCTGTTCCATTGATCTATGTGTCTGTATTTGTGCCAGTACCACACTGTCTTGATGACCACAGCTTTGTAGCACAACCTGAAATCTGGCATTGTCATGCCCACAGATCTGGTTTTCTTTTTTAATATTCCCTGGCTATTTAGGGTCTTTTCTGATTCCACAGAAACCTTTTTTTTTTTCAAATTTATTTTTTATTGGTGTTCAATTTACTAACCTACAGAATAACCCCCAGTGCCCGTCACCCATTCACTCCCACCCCCCGCCCTCCTCCCTTTCTACCACCCCTAGTTCGTTTCCCAGAGTTAGCAGTCTTTACGTTCTGTCTCCCTTTCTGATATTTCCCACACATTTCTTCTCCCTTCCCTTATATTCCCTTTCACTATTATTTATATTCCCCAAATGAATGAGAACATATAATGTTTGTCCTTCTCCGACTGACTTACTTCACTCAGCATAATACCCTCCAGTTCCATCCACGTTGAAGCAAATGGTGGGTATTTGTCATTTCTAATAGCTAGGTAATATTCCATTGTATACATAAACCACATCTTGTTTATCCATTCATCTTTCGTTGGACACCGAGGCTCCTTCCACAGTTTGGCTATCGTGGCCATTGCTGCTATAAACATCGGGGTGCAGGTGTCCCGGCGTTTCATTGCATTTGTATCTTTGGGGTAAATCCCCAACAGTGCAATTGCTGGGTCATAGGGCAGGTATATTTTTAACTCTTTGAGGAACCTCCACACAGTTTTCCAGAGTGGCTGCACCAGTTCACATTCCCAACAACAGTGTAAGAGGGTTCCTCTTGTTGGATAGATCCTTTAAGTATGATATAGTGTCCCTCTTCATCTCTTACTACAGTCTTTGGGATAAACTTTAATTTATCTGATATAAGGATTGTTACCCCTGCTTTCTTTTGAGGATCATTTGAATGGCAAATGGTTCTCCACCCTTTCATTTTCAGGCTGTAGGTGTCCTTAGATCTAAAATGAGTCTCTTGTAGACAGCAAATAGGTGGGTCTTGCTTTTTATCCAATCTGAAACCCTGTGTCTTTTGATGAGATCATTAAGCTCCTTCACGTTCAGAGTTACTATTGAAAGATATGAATTTAGTGTCATCAGAATACCTATTCAGTCCCTTTTTTTTTGTGGATTATTTCTTTGGTCTTCCTCTTTCACTTACATGGTCCTCCTGAATATTTCTTGCAGAGCTGGCTTGGTGGTCACATATTCTTTCAATTTCTGCCTATCTTGGAAGCTCTTTCTCTCTCCTTCTATTCTGAATGAGAGCCTTGCTGGATAAAGTATTCTTGGCTGCATGTTCTTCTCATTTAGGACCCTGAATATATCCTGCCAGCCCTTTCTGGCCTGCCAGGTCTCTGTGGAGAGGTCTGCTGTTAATCTGATATTTCTCCCCATATAAGTTAGGGATCTCTTGTCTATTGCTGCTTTAAGGATTTTCTTTTTATCTTTGGAATTTGTAAGTTTCACTATTAAATGTAGAGTTGTTGAACGGTTTTTATTGATTTTAGTGGGGGACCTCTCTATCTCCTGGATCTGAATGCCTGTTTCCCTCCCCAAGTTACGGAAGTTCTCAGCTATGATTTGTTCAAATATGCTTTCTGGTCCTCGGTCCCTTTCAGCGCCCTCTGGAACCCCAATTGCATGTAGATTTTTCCTTCTGAGGTTGTCATTTATTTCCTTAACCTTTCCTCATGGTCTTTTAATTGTTTTTCTCTTTTTTACTCGGCTTCCTTCTTTGCCATCATCTTGTCTTCTATGTTGCTCATTCTTTTTTCTACCTCATTAACCCTCATCGTTAGGACCTCCAGTTTGGATTCCATCTCATTTAATTGATTTTTAATTTCAGCCTGATTAGATCTAAATTCTGCAGTCATGAAGTCTCTTGAATCCTTTATGCTTTTTTTTCCAGAGCCACCAGTAGCTTTATAATTGTGCTTCTGAATTGGCTTTCTGACATTGAATTGTAACCAAATTCTGTAACTCTGTGTCAGAGTACTGTTTCTGATTCTTTTGTGGTGAATTCCTCTTTCTAGTCATTTTGCTCTGTGCATAGTGGCTACAAAGGAGTTTTACTGGAAACAGGAAGAAAAAAATAAAAGGAGGGGTACCATTTGGTTCTATACACTGTAAATCTGTCAACTTCCCCTGGAGCTTTCCAGCGCTGCTTGGTCCAGAACTTGCTCTTCCCCTGTCCTCCAGCTGGTCTCTGGGGGAGGGCCTGCTGTGCTGATCCTCAGGTGTGTGCACCTGGGGAGCTCTCCCCGCTCCCCTCCCCCCCACCCCCCGCTGGGTGCCGGCTCAGTGGGAGCTGCTGACCCTGTGAGGCCTCTGTCCCCTGGGGCCCCGCCCTCCCCGGTGCAGGGTGACACCAGGAGGAACACCACCACCAGCAGTGGCCAGCTCTCTCACCCTGGAGTCAGCTCCCCCAGTAACCACTGCAGCTCCCAGTCGGCGCTGGCCTAGGTGCTAACAGGGCAGGGGGCGCTGACCTGCACAGCTGGGGACGCCTGGCGGGGGGAGCGTCCTGGCTGTCCTGAGCCCTCCCCACCCCTGCCCATCCTCAGGGGAGCGCAGGATCATGGGCTGTGTCCCGGCGCCCTGGGATCGGGGCCTGCTCCGCTAGACCCAAGCTCCCAGGAACGGGGCTCCGAAGGCAGCAGGGCGCAGCACCTCCTGCTCGAGCCGCCACCTGAGCTTCTCCTGAGGCCCCGCTGGGCGCGCTCCAGCCTTTTCTCGAGCTTGGCTCTTAGGTTGAGTTTGTAGGTTTTCAGGATGATTTGAACATAATCCAGGTTTGTTGGTGCGGCCGGGTGAGTTGGGGACCCTACTCATCTGCCAGCCCCCTCCCACCGCCCCCAGAGTAGAGTTTTTGTTTATCCTCAGAGACCAGCATAAATCAAGTCCCAGCTAGAGACTTCAATTTTATTCATCAATAGCTGAGTTGAGAGAAGTGACATTTATGGAGGATCATTCATCTGACTCAATATTTGACAAATTGTGTTTGGCCGCTGCTAATTGTGAGAGGTTTTTTGGCTCAGAAATGGCTACTCTAGGAATATGTAAATAAGGATCTGGTAATGAACATTAGCCTGTGAGCTGAGCATCACTTTATGGTGTGTGTTTTATTGTTAACTGAATATGAGTGAATTAAGACCACGAGGAGCCAGAACAGAGAGACTAAGGAGTACTTACGGGTGAGGCTGGAGGTGTAAGCAGGGACACCATGGAGTTCCTCAGATGTCCTGGAGAACCAGGGGTGTTGTGCAGGGTCGCACTGCCCCTTCAGAAGGCTCATTCTGGCTGCAGAGTGGAGGGCAAGATGGGAGAGACACAGGGGTCATCAGAGAGACCTGGGAGGGGAGGGCGGTTGGGCTGCACCAAGTAACACAAGGCAGAATGGAAGCAGCATGAAGATGGATTCACATTGCGATCAGGGAGCAGAACTGATGTTGGCTTAGTAGATGTAGTTTGAAGAAGGAACAGAAGAGAGAGAAGGTAAATGACTTGGGCACCCAGTCCCCCGCGTATCAAGTATTTACAAATAAGTACACTGTGCCAGATACCTTTCTAGATACTGACAATGCAGTGATGAGCAAGATAAAGAAGGCACCTTCTCTCTTTACCTTCTAATGGGGAGACAGGCAATACTCAGATAAACAAATATACCTGTTTTTGTTAACTGGACTGTGATTATGTCACCCAAACAGTGGTTGGTGGTCTCCCCCAGATGAAGGAGATCAGAGAGAGTGTGGGTGGTGGAACATGACAAAGATGATTGTTAGTTCACTAGAGCATTTTTTTTAGGGGGGAGACAAAAAATCGTAGATAAAATTGTAACACACAGTATAGACTAGACAGTGTATATGATTTTTTAACAAGTTTACCAGGACTGCCTGGAGGAAGCAGAGGTGGGGGGTAGTGGCACACATTTTAAGAGGTTGTGACATTAATCCCCATGAGAAAGACAAATAACTATCCTTGGGCGTAAAATTGATTTTTCAGGGAGGAGGAGATATATTGAATAGCAATATTGAAATTATAAAAGAAAGGATGTATCGATGTTGGATGGGGGAATTTTGGATGGGGCAGTTGGGCCATGGGTGCCATTCCCTGAAATGTGGAGAGGGTGCAGACTTTGGGGCAAGAGGTGTTTATGTCTAGATATGTTGATTTGTGATGCTATGGACTTCACGTGGGGAAGTCCTGCTGGAGAGACCAGTCATGTATATGGTTTTCCCGAACATTTCCCAATAGCTCTATGATGGAGTAGAACCTGCAGTTATTGTGTTTCAGGGCTTTAGGAGGTTTCTCCAAATTATGCATTAGATAATGATTTAATGGGCGGCAATTCTAAAAACTGAAAGGTCTCCACTCCAGGTTCACAAGCTATTTCATTTTACTCCCTCCCTTGTTTTTGTTTTTGTCAACTTAGTTCTTTTATGAGATATATAGCTTACTGGTAATTTCCTGTTATTTTGAAAAAAATAGAGTCACAATGACAGGGATGCAAGTGCAGGTATGGGGCTATTATTTATTTTATATTATCCCATCTTTTCCACCTATGACCTTTTAGCTCTTAGATGGCCCCTAAGACAGAAAGTCTTCATGTGCCTCATTAATAGACAAGGGAATCTCTGGAAGGCTCTAGCTTGCCATAGGGAGGTGTCAGATTATTAATTTCCTTATGCATTTAAATTTATTCAAAAGCAGAGCTAAATGTAGCCTTTTACATTACTTTAAACAGTTTGCTTTTATGTCAGGGGAATAGGAAATTCTTTTTGACATTGTACTGTGGTCATGAGAGATTTATTTTGTAATTGAATGAGTGAGGATATATTTATATATCTTTATATTTGGAAATAATGAAAAAAATTCATGTATCTTGCCATTATTCATTAGAATGGTGATGGAAAATTACAACTTGAAATTATCAACTGTGAGATTTCCAAAGACAAATATATATATTTTTGTTTATATGTTGGCTTTATTTTGTGGTTGTATCTTGGATTACTAAAGTCATTTTAGACTGATTGCTCTTTATCATGAAATAACTAAGCTTCTTTGGATAGGAGAATCCATTTTATTGCAATATACCTCTGCTTTCTTCTACATTTCATCTTTAACATGACTTAAAATCATGAATTAGTAGATTGCTATAGTGGTAGGAATGGAATGAGGTCTATAAGACTGAGTTTCCAGGATGTGAGAACAGTGAAGCCTTTTTCTCTTGCTCTCTCTCTCTTTCTCTCTCTCTTTTTTTTTTTTTTTGTGGTCCAACTTTGGTGACTCAGTTCATGCGTTTTGAATGCATGGGTACTCTCATACCATGATCAATAGTCTGGGTCCCTCCTCATGTTCCCCTTACCTCTTCCAACACTCTTTCCATCAGTGAAAAGCTGATGGAAATTTAAATTTAAATTTAAAGAAAATTTAAATTGAGGAATAGTTGACATATAATGTTACATTAGTTTAATCAATTTTAAAATTCTTTTTCATATTCCTAGGAAAGTTTTTTGTTTGTTTGTTTGTCTTAATAGAGCACCGTGTAGTCTTCTTTACCACCTAAGCTGGGCATGGAGAGATGAGAGAGACACACACATTGACATAGTTTGCAGTTTTGTCTCAGGGGATGAGAGGTGATTCACTGGGATTGCATGTACCCCAAAGCACTGGATCTGGATTGTGTTTGGCTACAAAAGCCCATTGATAGCCTTATCAATGGAGAACACACAGTCTTCAGGTGGTGGTAGTCTGTGTGGCTCAGACACAGACCTAAGAAGCTTCTTAGATAGTAGCCCTTTTTAATTTTGTCCCTGATTTACAGGGAAACTTTCAGAAGGGTTAAATTGTTCTTTAAATAGTGGGACTAGGGGATATAGTGCCATCAATGTAGAAATAATGAGACAAAAATCTGTAGAAATGGAACAAAGAGTTTCATCCCGCTCAAAATGTACAGTAATTAGAATTCCATTTACTCCTAAATTAAAGCAGATTTTCAAAGGTTAACATTATGCAAGATAATATAGGTACTTCATGCCCTGGTTTCCAGAATTAAAAAGAGATTTGGGGTGTTTGTGAGTAATTCCTATCAATTCCGGTGTTCCCAGATTTAAAAAATCATTTATTGTGTCTTAGAGGATGTTTTCACAGATCTTTCTGTTGGCTTTCTTGTTTCACAGAGAACAATAGAGAGCTATGTGGATAAACGCATGGGTACAACATATGGCCCTCCTGCAGGAAAGAAGATGACTATTTTTATTGATGATATAAATATGCCAATAATCAATGAGTGGGGAGATCAGGTATATTGATCCTATTGTGCACTTCATTTCAATTCAACATTGATTTACTCTCTGATGAGTGAATATTTTTTCACTTTTTTAATATGTAGTTTCTCAATTCCAACGAAGTCCATTATTGAGAACACTCAAGGATTAATTTCTGGGATGTAATGGAGTGACCTTTTAATTCTGAAGGTTGTCTTTCTTAGGTTACCAATGAGATAGTACGACAGCTGATGGAACAGAATGGATTTTATAACCTAGAGAAGCCTGGGGAATTTACCAGCATCGTGGACGTCCAGTTTTTGGCAGCCATGATCCATCCTGGGGGTGGACGCAATGATATACCACAAAGACTCAAGAGGCAGTTCTCTATATTTAACTGTACATTGCCTTCTGATGCTTCCATGGACAAGATCTTTGGTAAAATGGTGTCAGTGGGGCTTGGGTAGGAAAGAATACCTGCTTGCATTCCAATGAGAAAATATCCACCCGGAAATCAAATAGAAGGGGCACTGGGTGACTCCTTAGTCTTTTACCCTCACCACTCTCAAGTTGTGTTTATATCAGGAATTTGCTTCTATAAGGATTTATTATATATAAAAATATATAATATTTTATATTGGCACCTGAATTTATATTGACAGATCTTTTAGTACCTTTATTTTTCTTAAAGTAACTGTTGCTAGCTTCTTAAGCAAGGAGGTTAAACATTAAATGAACAGGGAGATGATGAGAGTGTTTCCTTATGGATATACCTCTAGAGGTCTGGATTGATAGAATA
The DNA here is from genome assembly GCF_053574225.1 of Canis aureus. Taxonomy (NCBI): domain Eukaryota; kingdom Metazoa; phylum Chordata; class Mammalia; order Carnivora; family Canidae; genus Canis; species Canis aureus. Next base: position 5,506,644 of record NC_135641.1, read on the forward strand.
CCATGCCAAAAGTTTATGTAGCTGATACTTTAATCAAGCCACATAATGATTTTGGCCAAAGAAATAATTTTGCCTATAGCAGCGATTAGCCAGAGTCTGATCTTCAGGGCAATTTACAGGATTGTAATAAATTATTGATTGATTAAATATGTAGCATTTCAGAAATAATATCATTTAGGAAACACTAGCCCAGCAGATAACTATGATCACTTGAGTATTGAAGGAGTTTATAGTTGATTTTGTAGTTACTCTTTGCAGAGAAAGAGTGTAAAGTTATGTACGCATTGTGTTAAGTATTCATTTACCATTTCTGAAACTGCTGAGAGAAAACTCATTAGAGGATTATCCTAATTAATTTCTGGCAGACTAAAATGTCATCTCACCCCCCTGGGCTAGTGGAATATGACAGTATTTGCCTTTGATGGTGGCAGTGGGCAGAAGTTTTGAAGCCAAATGATATGTGAATGATCTAAACCTGCGAAAAGTACAATGGACCAGAAAAAATGACTATTATCAATATTAATTATTCTTTTTTTGCCCGGAAAGTTTTACATATAAAGTAAATTAAAGTATTTTATAATGCATGGAGAGGCAACAACAGAATGAAGAAATCTTAAGGGTTTGTGACACCTCCCTTTTGGTTATATCTTTATAAGGCAACTTTATATATTTCACGTTCACCCACTTAATATTATTGGGTTTGTTCAGCTAGAGCTTTGAGTAGTAAAAAGTTGATCAACTTTTTAGTATTCAAATACTAACTTACTTGAACCTGTACCTATTTTTTAGATTTAAAAAAATAAGGGAACATTAATATAAATTTCTTTGGTATGTTGCCATCTAATAAATGTGTATAATATTTGTGCAAACTATGTTATAATAGTTTTCATTTAATTTCACTGACTTGAACCATCACTCAAAACCTTACGACTTTTTTCCTCTTTCAGGTGTTATTGGGAGAGGCTACTACTGTTCTCAGAGGGGTTTCTCAGAAGAAGTGAGAGATTCAGTGATGAAACTCATCCCTCTGACACGCCGACTGTGGCAGATGACCAAGATTAAAATGCTTCCTACACCTGCAAAATTCCATTACATATTTAACCTTCGAGATCTTTCCAGGATCTGGCAGGGCATGCTGAACACCACCTCAGAGGTTATCAAAGATTCAGATGTAAGTGATGTGTGAGGGGAAACAAATGGCTTTGTTATTTATTCTATGCCCTAAATATTATTCATAATGTAATTCTTAGTGGAATGATGAAATATTTTGGGATGTTTTAGCATGGATATTCTTTTTTTTGCTGCTTTTCAACTAACATAAGTAAGGGAAAAGTATGAAGTATGTCAGAAAATTTCTTTTAAAAATTCCAAATAAATTCATGTTTAAGGAAATAGTATACACAGTTATTTTCTAATGAATGGAATAAAAGAAACAATTGATCTTATGTTCCCATTATAAGATATTTTCCTCATACTAAGTAATGGGAAGAATCACTATTGATTTTATTATCTAATAGTTTTCATATTTTAAACTTGAGATTTTAACTTTAAAAAAGTAATGTCTTTATAAACATTCAAAATTGAAGAGACCATTTTATTGTTAATCATCCTCAACTTTCTAAGTAACTGGATGCACTAAAAGAATTACATATATTGGTATAATTGAAAAGAGGCAGAAAAGTGAAAAGTTCATTTGGCTGAAAAATGAGCATCTGTACAGACACTTGAATATAACAGTTCCTAGTGTTAAAAGAATTCCCTTCAAACTGGATTATGGAAAAATCCAGTATGTTTTTTCTCCCAAAGCATGGCCCCTGTGCTCTGGATTCGGTAACATTGGCTTCTCTTGTAGGTTTTTATGGAAGTGAGGAGGTAAGTAAGTAGGGATGTGTCCACATAACCAGAGAGGGACAGTTGAGGTATCCACCAGACTATCATGAGGCATATCAAATAGTGACTATAAAAAAACCCCCAACTTTGCCCCAAAAGTAGGTAACCACACTGGCTGACTCCAAGACAAGACATTTTGGGGAAAACTCACTCTCCTTGTGACAGACAACAGAGAGCCATTTTAGCAGCAAGGAACATTTTATCTTCATTTTTCCCCCACAAATTTGTTGACAAATTAATGTCAAGGCAGAATGCATGTCTCCAATATTATTTTTTTGAGTGGCCACTTTTTGATGCTTTCTTTAAATCACCATGAATAGTTCTAGCAATTGGTGTTATAATGAAGTCTGTCTTAATTAACTGAATCATTGAATATGTTTTTACTAAATTCCTTTTATGTTTTGGTAACCAAATAGCATTTTATCATTAGCAATCAAATGGCTTAAAAAGCTCCTAACATGCAAAATGATAGCAAGTGAAGAAATTTCCACCAGTCTTTCAAATCAAGTGAGCTTGCTATACACACAGGTATATTGAGCAATTAATTTCTTCAACTTCCAGTTAACTTTGCACCTTGGATTATGTAGACTAGCTGATTGCTTTGTTCAGATAATGCAGATTTTTGCCACAAATTTCCTTCACATTGTGCAAAGTAAATATACCTTTGTAATATCTCAGTTGTATACATGAGAATTATTTATATACTACATTGTATATTATGCTCTGGCCACGTGAATGTAGATGTCTTATCCAAGCAGATTAATTTTTCACAGACTTAAGGTGTTTATGTAGACTATTACCTTGTTGGTTCATCAGAGTGGTTTTAGTCATTCGTCTATGGACATTTTCGTTTTAAAGACTGAAAATGAATAGACACTACTCTCTATCTGATATACTTGCATGAGACCAATCTGAAATGAAGTTAAGTATGTTTTTACCTCAAGTTTTTAAAATGTAGCATCTTAGATCAGGAAGGATGGTACTCTCTAATTTTGCCAACTTGATTCTCAACTGTGGCAAATAGAAACGAATAACACATTTTAATTATGTTTTTGACAGGAACTGTTAAGGCTATGGAAGCATGAGTGTAAACGTGTGATAGCTGATCGTTTCACAGTGCCCAACGATGTGATCTGGTTTGATAAGGCTTTAGTAAGTTTGGTGGAGGAGGAGTTTGGTGAAGAGAAGAAACTCTTGGTGGATTGTGGAACTGATGCTTATTTTGTGGATTTCTTAAGGGATGTGCCTGAAGCTACAGGTAAACTGTTGAGCAGAATTTGAAATTCCCCAAAAGGAAACCTAAAGACAGAAGGCTCAGTTTAGGGAGGTTGAATTTCTGTCTAGTAAACTTCACAGAAACAAGCTGGGGACATAGTAGGTGCTCAGTGAATATAGACTGAGTGGCTACCCATGGAGTTCAGAGATTAACGATTTTTTATGCATATTATTCTTGCATATTAAGATAGATTTGGGATGCAGGACGTGATAGAAGAAAGAGTCCAGGACTTCTAGCTGTCACACAGTGGTAGTTTGAGGAGAGAATCTACCACATAAAAGCTGGGCAACTCTGAACTTTCTTGAACCTCATTCTCCTCATTTATGAAAATGGAAATATTAATATGTGCATTATGGGGCAGTGTAGGGAATAAATGAAATATTAACTGTAGCACTCTACAGTTGTCTACTCTTGGCAGTCTGCCAAATGAAAGGTAGCAAAAATAATGGTGATGATGATTATTTGAGTCATCCTGAGTGTTAAAAATAGGAAAACCTTAGATCTCTGAGAAGGCCATTGAATATAATTGGAAAGAGATGGGTGATGTGGATGCAAGCTTTCGTGGTTATGGTTCTATGAAAAAAGAAGACATATATTGCTTTTCTTCTTATGAAAAGAAGTAGTACTCCAATTACTATTTTTCCCTCAGAAATAACTGAGCTTAAGAAGAATATTTTCTTTTATTTAATTATATCTAAATTTAATTCTGAGGGTGAATTTTAAGTTAATTTCCATATTTAAAAAGGCATATTTAAATACATGCAATTTATATCTACTAAATGGTTGAAAATGACCACACGGCTTCTTTTTCAATTTGATAAGGATGTATATGATCTATCAAAAATTTCTGAGCAGTAGTTGCAAAAGGAGGTTTACTGCTGGCTATGCAGTTGGAGGGATCCTTCAACAGAAAGAAGCTGACACATTTTATTTTAAATGAGGTCACATGCATACAAAAATCCTGTAAGTGTAAGAGCATTTAAAATTAGAATTTATGTATCTCATTTACTCTAATTCAGAAGGATAAATAATTAGAATTTATGTGTTTTATTTCCTCTAACTCAGAAGGCTAATAATTAGATTATGGTTTTCAAGGAGCAAGACATAACTGCTGTGTTTTTGCAGGGTGGTTGCATTGGAGGTGAACACATAACCTTGTTTTTTTTTTTTTTTTTTTAAACTTCAAAGCACTTTGTTTCCCAAAGCTTGAGTTGAACATTTATGAAACAGCGAAGTGACTATTGAAATTCAATTAGTGAGAACTTTGCAAATAAGCCAGTCTTCACGATTATGTTAAATCAGTTTTCTTGCTTTGTCATAAAGAGGTTAATATGCTATTATAGTAGGATAGAGTCAATTGAAAATAATTAGATACTGTTAGATTTGGAAGATCCGCTCACTCATCTAGTATTTAGTGAATTTCTAAGTTGTTATTGGCATATTCGACTCACATGTCATTTTTTTTCCAGTTACTAATGTTAACTGATAGTAAACTTCTACATGCCCAGTTTGGCATTATGCTTTATAGTCAAAGATGGAAAAGTGTTGGGGCAGCCTGGGTGGCTCAGTGGTTTAGTGCTGCCTTCAGCCCAGGGTGTGACCCTGGAGACCCAGGATCGAGTCCCATGTCGGGCTCCCTGCATGTGTCTCTGCCTGTCTCTCTCTGTGTCTCTGATGAATAAATAAATAAAATCTTAAAAAAAAAGATGGGAAAGTGTTAAGTTGGTATAATGTGTGTTTCTAATTTTTAAAAAAAGTATATTGATTTTAATATATCTTTTTTCAGTAACACAATTCAGTATGTTTATTTAGGAAATCATAAATAAGCTTTTAAAATGTAGTATCTTAGATCAGGAAGGATGCTGCTCTCTAATTTTGTCAACTTAATTCTCAACTACCTCCATTCTCTGAAATTCACTTCTGTCTTCACCATTAACCTGAAATTCCTGATTCATAAGTATTTCCTGAGCAAGTGCAATGACTTTTTCCTTTTTTTCTTATTGAAAAATCTTAAGTCTTGACCTCTCTAGATGATTTTGACATTAAATCCCTCTTTTGACCTTCATTTTGACCATTAAGAAGGTTCCTAGAAATGCATCCAGTTATGGATTTGGATTAAATTTAATTTATATGGCATTATTTAGAATTGGCTCTTTCTAGACAGGAAAGAACTAGGACTGGGTAGGATAACAAAAATTCCAATGTTTTTATTATTGTTTGCTTTCTTTTTTTATGATTTATTTATTTATTTTGAGAGAGACAGAGTACATGTGAGTGGGGCAAAGGGCAGAGGGAGAAGGAGAGAATCTCAAGCAGACTCCATGTTAAGCCTAGAGCCCACCTGGGGCTCGATCCCATGACCCTAAGATCATGGCCCAAGCTGAAATCAAGAGTCACCACCAGGGGCGGCCTCTGCTTTCTTTTCTAAAAATATGTAATATGGCATTTGGATGAACAGTGGTGTTATTAAGTGTTAAATTGTCAAGCTATGAGTATATTAATTTAGGTTGAATGAACTAGTAAAGCCCAGCAATTTGAAGAAGCTTTATTTATTCTTTTCCCCCCAATCCCAGGTGAAACATCCGAGGAGGCTGATGCTGAAATGCCTAAAATTTATGAGGCAGTTGAATCTTTTGATCACCTAAGGGAGCGTTTGAATATGTTCCTGCAGCTATATAATGAGAGCATCCGTGGCACTGGCATGGATTTGGTATTCTTTGAGGATGCCATGGTTCACTTAGTCAAGGTCAGTGGCCATACCCAGTGACACTACCCCAAAGTGACAGATACTTGGCTTCACACCAGAATTTTTTTTCCCTTCTCTTTCATTTTTATCTCCTGGAAGAGTATTCAGTTTGAAAATAAACTCAGTGCTATATTCCAATTTAATTTCTAAACTGAATGCAACGTGTCACACCTATAGGTTGAAAATCAGCCTGAATATCAGAGCATGGGTACTTGAAATGTGTGGTGTAATTTTATTCAGTGTTGCTGTACAGCTTCCAGCTCAGTGTTTTCACCACATAGAATGAATGTAGTTGACATCTGAGTTCAAAGCACAGGCAAAAAAGTCTATGCTTATTTTTTGCATTATGTAAAAAAAATAGCGCATAAACTTTGAAGACATTATGCTCAGTGAAAGAAGCCAGTGACAAAAGGATAGATACTGTTATGATTCCACATACCTGAGGTACCTAGTATAGTCAAATTCATAGGTGGAAAGTAGGATGGTGATTGTCAGGGGCTTGGAAATAGGGAGAATGAGGAGTGTTTAATGGTACAGAGTTTCATTTTTGCAAGATGAAGAGTTTTGGAGATGGTTATTGTTGGTGGTTGCACAACAATGTGAAAATCCTGAGTGCCATTGAACTATACACTTAAGGGTTAAGATGGTAAATTTTATGTTCTATATATTTTACCACACTTAGAAATGATAATTTAAAAAGAATGCATAAACCATTGACTTTGAGCTGGATGAAAATTCTGTTAGCATGAAATCCACCAGCAAAGTACATTTTCCTTTCTACTTTGTCACAGGAGGCATTCCAGTATCTATTCATAGGATAATTGACTCTCAAAGGCTAGAAGTCATTTACTTGATAACTTATGTGACGTAATTTATCTGTGGAGGAAGATAATGCCATTTTAAAATCTGTTGTTGATGTTCTCACTCCATTGATGTCAATTACTTTTCCAGACTACTTACTTTTAGTTAGAAAGAGGACAGCTTGAGGCTGTCTTCCATTACTTAGGTTTAACCTTGAGAAAAAAATCTCCTAATTACAAATTGTCACCTCTCATACTTACTGAATCTAGAGGTCATCTATTCGACCCTCCCTCTGAAAGTAGAAAAGGCTGGGGAAGGCTGGAATATGTCAGGGAGAGGGAGGAAGACAGAGAGGCTGTTGTAGTCACGAGTCTCCCCTGCAGAAGGGCATAGAGCTTGGGCATTCTGGATTCCCAGAGACATCTGTACTGAATTGTGAGCACAAATGTTCTTCCAAATAGAAATAATGATAGGGATTCTCTCATATTTCATGATCAAAAGGAAGAAGAAAGAGAAGAAAATAATACCAAAGGCAACTTTACAAGTAACGTCTTTTGGAGACAGAATTTGATTGGCCTATAGGATTTCATAATGGCTCAGATGGAAGATGAGACTATTTATATTAGTCTTATGTTTGAGGAAATTCTCTAGAACTCTCTTGCTTCCATGTTCATGTACAGAGGAATGATGACCATTTCTTCACCATGTGGGGACATGACATTTGAGGCATGACTCAGCATAGGGTCTTTGACTGTTTTCCCTCAATTTCCCTCTCAGCCTCTTGTGTCTGCTCCAAAATTGGCTGAGGAATTCATGACTGGAGTTTTTGAGCTAACATACTGCATTCCTCATGGCCTCTTATGCGGACTCTACTCTCCTGTTTCCTGTGGACGGTACGCCCAAACTGTGTGATGGCGAAATATGTAATCCTATCCTTGAAATATGTAATCTAGTTATAAGACATGACAGAACCCAAGAGACAGAATTAAGATGAAAACTGCAGCAAAATGGGAGACCAGACATATTTCTTGGTTTCTTTCTTCATTAAAATGATGATTGTCTTTAAAAACAGAGAGTATGTCTGGGATAGCTCTTTTGCCTCCTTGGTAAAGATTCAAACCATGGTGTGTGGTTTTTGGTGGTCTAGCCCCTGCTAGCACTCTAGCCTGTGGCTTGTGCTCTGTTTAGCATATAATCCAGAAAAATCAGCTACCCATGATGAAACCCACCCTGCTTCCAGAGCACTTCACCAATATGCCTTCCCAGCGGTGCTACGTCGTGTGGAAGTTATCACTGTGTGCGTTTGTCTTCCCTACTGGGCAATAAGCTCTGTGAGTGTGGGCACCCAAATTATTCACCTCAGTATTCATGGATAGAGAATAGGCACACTTGAGATACTTGATAAATAGGTTTGGAATTCAACCAAGTCCCTAGTGTGGCCCTAAACAACCCTTTGCTGCCTCATCACCTGATATTTCTGTACATAGCACTGAAGTTCCCACGTCCTAGGGATACCTCAAGCCTTTTGTTGATTCTTGGATGTTGTTCATCCCATTTCTTCTTCCTAAAATGTAGCTCAGTGCTTCCTGGTATGCCCCCTTCTTTGTTTGAGAGACTTCTAGTTATCTTTCAAGATCCAGATCACACTCCAGCTCCACACCTAAGACTTGCCTCTACCCAGCAACACTGTTTCCTTTGCAACTGTTCTTACCTGTTTCCACATTGACCATGGAATGTGCATCACCACATTTCTGTTAATAGGTGTCTCTCCTCTACTGGCATGCTCACCTGGCATGTGAGCATAATTAATAGCATTATTAATTTTTAAAATATTTGCTAAAGGAATTGAAAAATGAATGTTTCCATCTCACAATCTGTATAGAATAGTCCCGTTTGAAAGCCTCTTGACTGTGTTTTCTCATTTCATTTGTTTGTGATTACTTTGGAGTTTTTGAGCCCCCTTAAACCTGCCTACTTGTTTGTTCCTGCTCATTTGTTGTATATGGTTTAAGCATTTAACATGTGCTAGAAACTGGGAATGGAAAATTTTAATAATTTAAATAAAATTTAAATTTTAATTTAATATTTTAATTTTAATTAAAATTTTAATTTTAATAGAAATTGAAAATTTCTAGTTTAAGAAAAAGATGTAGGGTGAAGGTACCAATACCTAATTAATTAACAACAATTATTTAAATCCTTAATATATTCACCAATACCAATGAAAGGAAGTGGTTATGACAAAAGCTATATATTTTGAAAAACATTATCCAAGGAAAGATAAAGAAGATTCTAGTGTGGCTTTTGGTAGCTTCTTACCTGTCTTATCTGTGCCTTTGAAGGAATACAAGGGAAATAATATGAATAGACATTGGCAAAAAAATTCTTGCCAGGACTGTTCCTTCCCTGCCTACAACAACATTGGAGATCGCATAGGCAGGATGAGCAGGAGCTTGGAAATATGGGTGCATCACCCACCTATTCCACAGGTTCTCAGATCCACAACAGAGACAAGAAAATGGTCTCCATATCCCAGGCTCACACTAAATTGGGGAGAATAATCTAGAAGCTAAGAGTAGTCCTAACACTTTATTATATCTTGATAAGAAGAAAAAAAAGAATAGTCCCAACAGGGGAATAGCCCCTGCCAGAGGAGGTAATCCTGAGAAAGGATGTTTACTGACACACTGGCAGACTACAGAGCCTGGGTTACCCCAGGAAGCTTCCACCAGCCACAGAGAAGTGACCCTTCTTAGCCCTGTCCCACTCTCTGTCATTAGTCTACAGAAAAGTGAGTATCACAGCAATTCCCCAGGCTCAAACTGCAGTTAGGAGGGAAAGAGAAATCATTATCACGTACGGAGGAGAAAGCATCAAGGAGAATTCTACACTGAATCCCCTCTAGGTGGGGGTTGGAAGCTGGGTGGTATAAGCAGTTCTCAGTAACAATAAAGCTAAAGAAACATGGACTTCTACCACAAGGGGGACTTGAAATAGTCTGGGGCTACTGACTGGCCCACCCATGATCGCTTCTTGGTAGATTCCTTAGGTCTCACTCTCTGTGCCAAATAACAGGAGGGCATTTATGCCTGTTTTGTTCCTCCTCCTCCTTTTCTTCTTTTTAAAAATTCCATCATCTGTGCCACATTTTGGGAAGTGTCTTCTCTTTGATTTTAGCTCTCTGTCATAAAAAAAAAAAAAAAAACAACAACCAAAAAACTCTGTCATTTTTCAAATGGGGAGAGGATATTCTAATCAACTGTGTGTTCTGTCTTGAAATTGCGGTCTCTTTCCTGTCCCACTGCATTAGGTTGGGAACCTAAAAGAAAACCTTCAAATCCCCTTTATTTTTAAAAATATCTTATTTATTTATTCATAAGAAACAGAGAGATAGAGAGGCAGAGACATAGACAGAGGGAGACGCAGGCTCCCTGCAGGGAACCTGATGCGAGACTCGATCCCAGGACTGGGATCATACCTTGAGCCAAAGGCAGAGGCTTCACCACTGAGCCACCCAGACATCCCTGTTTCTCTCTTTTAAAACCCAGAGCAGGCCACAGGGGTGGCTTGGTCTGGCTTCTTGGTACTGGTCTCTAATTTCCCAAAGGCATCTCCCAACAATAAACACCAGTCTTTCAGAAATGCCCTCCTTTATCCAGCCAGTATATCTGTCCATTTTGATCCTGAGACACTTACATCTTCCCAAATGCTTATGGTGCATAAACAGGAAAAAATGGAATATTTACACATTGAACACCAATATGTGCCTTTTCCATTCCACATTCTAGATCTCACGTGTCATTGGCACGCCCCGGGGAAATGCCCTCCTGGTTGGAGTGGGTGGATCAGGAAAGCAGAGCCTGACAAGGTTAGCTTCGTTCATTGCTGGCTACACCTCCTTCCAGATCACTCTGACAAGGTAATAAGCTTTTGCTTTAATTAACCTAAAGTGGATTTTGATAGTGGGTTTTCAGAGGCCACTTGAACTTACAAATGCATTTTTCTTATACATAAAGAATCAATCATTTTCCTTCCTAAATGTTGACTTATCATCGTCCCCTTTCAACCTTTATTATAGATGATGAAATTTTCACATTAATAATTTGCTTTTGAAGTACTTCAGCCTCTTATTGTAGTGAATAGCTGCCTCCCTGTTTTTATGTTATACACTATGTATTATGTGTATTCCTCTTGGTATATTTCAGAAGAAATTTATCCCTAGTAAATGTTAATTCAGATTTCAAGAATGTTAATAAACTAGAAAGTAGATGGAAAATTTATATTGATTTGCTCATTCGTTCACTTAGGAATATTTATTGAACACCAACTATATTCAGGCACTGGCTAGGTACTGGAAAGTACATGATGAGCAAAGGGAACTTGGCTCGTGTCATCAAAGAGCTTCCCATAGTCGGGGGCGGGGTCAGACAGCTGAGCAATTTATTCAGGAAGGGGTCACACATATGTGCTGTCTCCTGGAAAAGAAATAAATGAAGACCAGCTCCTGTTGTAACATGAGGGCAGAACTCCCGACCTAGTCTGGGAGATGGTCCAAAAAGACTTCCTGGAGGAAAAGATGTTTAAACTGAGACCTGAGTACAAATAGGAATTGTCTCAGAGAAGAGGCGAGGTGAAGGACGTTCCAGGCAAAAGTGTCAGCACATATGAAGTCACATTGAGGCCCTAGAAGAAGTTAAATATGGCTGGATGTGCAGCATAAGATAGCAAGTGGGAAAGGAATAGAACGAATAGAAATGGAGGCCTTTGAAGGTGTGATATGGAATTTGGACTTTATCCTAGAGCAGGACACCATTGTTGAGTTACCGCTAGGGAAGGCCTGTGGGTTTGTATGTACAGAAAACGAATGGAGAAAAAAGGACAGACTCAGGATCACTGGCAAGTTGAACTTTTAGATGTGGTCTATCCTAGCTCTGGCTTGGGACACTAGCCAACTGATGTATACACTCACCAAGGTAGGGAACCCCGGGACAGTTGTCCTTGGTCATATGTGTGTAGTGAGGGTGGAACAAGAAAGCAAAGAGTCAGTGCGAAGAGATAAGAAGGTGTGATTCAGAGAGGCTGAACTGAATTTCAGGATTAACCAAATTGAGAGGCAAGAGGCCAGTTTAGGAAGTTTAGTCAGGCTGAAAAATTTTAAAGGTTAACTTGTAGGTGTGGGAGCGGGAAGCCTTGCCTGTTGGGCTTTGCTCTAGAGCTTTGCCTCGGTTCAGTAGGGCAAAGCATCCCTCCCTCTGTTCCTGAAGCAGGTCCATAGATACCTGGTAGGAGAAGAATTGAAAATTATTCATGCTGGGTTTAAGATCCAGGTATTCAAGTTGTTGTCATACTTTGTTTGGTCTGAATTTTAGGCTTCTGCTTGAAGAGTAAATCCAAAAGATTGCTGTTTGTTTTTCGAGTACTAGGACAGGAAGAAACAATTCTAATGACTTGTCTACGGTTCTTCTAGTTTGTGGAGGGAAGCAGAGTTAGGCAAAAGATAATGTATATGGGAAAGAGACTGGACTCTCATATTTTTGTTCCTAATATTTCTAAGAAGGCTTAAGGTTTCCAAAGTGCTTTTCCATGCGTAGGCTAGTTTGGTCTTCAAAGGGGCCTTATGGGGTTAGCAAGGCATCTTATAGCTAAGACTCGGAAGCTATCACTTGTCTGAAGTCTCAGATCTACCAGGGAATTGACCGCAGTGTTTCTGGTGTCTGGTGTGGCTTGACTTTCACTGTAGTACACTGCCTCAGGAGAAATATCTTGCAGCCCCTGTCTCTGGGATAGATTAGTTTGTCTGCATGTCATAGTGGGAATGCTCCATTACAGATGCATATGAGGGCCAAGGCCTTTGCCTTCTCACACCTTCAAAGGCCATCTTACTTTGTGGCCAAGAATCAAGAAGCAAGAGCTGCACATTTGGGAGCCATGGCCATTTGTTAAAGGGGCTCAGGCCATTATTTGAGGCAATGGGCCCTTGATCCGGGACTGGGCTGAAAGTTTTCCCAAGCCAGGAGTAGATGAGGTGAGGTCACTTCCTTTCTCTGTCTCTGTCCCTCTCTCTCTAATGGGAGACAGCATCTTTGAAATTCTTTTCTAATCTCTCAGATCATACTTCTCTAGACATTTTCTTAAAATATTGATACATGGTAGTAGGATTTCTGGTTCTAGGATTAGGTTTTAGATGATCAAAAAGCACAGAGTATAGAAGTTAAATATTTAGTAGCTTAAAAAAATTAGAAGGCCTATGGCTCTTGTGCTCTGAACTCTGAGTTTATTTAATGACATAAAATTCAAATAATAATTTAGTAAGTCTGAATCTCCAGGATTGGAATATCTTTATTTTTACTTTTGGTGGTGATAGGCTACTGTACTGGGGCCTAATATTTCATGACTGTAGACTGACTTCCACTAAAGATTGCTTTTGATAGTGAAAGAAGATTTAAAGTGGGATATTTCATGTTTCCAACTGTTCTATAGCATACCAATTACTCAGAAAACTCCTACTTGTAATGCAAGGATGCAATGAAAATAATTGTGTTGGGGGATGAGAGGGCATCATTTATGTTTTTTTTAAGATTTATTTTATTTTATTTTTTAGAAGATTTTATTTTTAAATAACCCCTACACTCAACATGGGGCTTCTACTTTACAACCTGGAGATCTAGTGTCATATGCTCTTCTGACCAAGCCAGCCAGGTGCTCTTGGAAGAGGGCACCATTTGCAATAGGGCATCTTCCTCACTCTATATAATTAGGGCTTGAAGTGTTTTAAGTTAGATTAGCCTATGAGGTATCTTCTAAAATACCAATTGCAGATGGGTGCATAGTAAACATTCCAATTTGACTTTTGTATTAACATTACCAACAAATATTTTCAAAACGAAACCTATGCATTCAGATGACATTTAGTTGTGGTAAAAATGGTATTTTGGTTCCAGGTTGACTTTTCCCTCCAGATTTTTGGTTTTGTGTCAAAAAATTAGTTATAATAGTTAATAAAATGTGGAGCTTAAAAATCAGTTTCATATTTGCTGGTAAATGTAATGTCACTTGACTAGATGTTAACTAGACTTATTTTGGTGATCATTTTGCAATATATACAAGTATAGGAATATTATGTTGTGCACCTGAAATTAAGATAATGTTATATGTCAGTTATACCTCAATAAAGAAAACCTTTCTTAACTTTCGTGAGTAGTGAAGTACCGAAAATTTTACCAAGATGTACTTCTATTACTCTCAAAGGAATAGCTATAAGAAAGTGAAAGAAATTTTTAAAAAATAAATTTCATTTTTGTAAAGAAATATAATGAACTAGTAACATTACATACAATAAAATTCTAATCTGATGAAACAGCATCAGTATTTCTTTTAATTAACCAAATGGCATAAAGCACTGTTACAAGGATCTTTCCTTCCCATCAAAATAGTTTAGCTAACGACACAATGATAATATTTCTTTAGATCCTACAACACATCAAATCTGGTGGAAGACTTGAAGATTTTGTATAGAACAGCAGGGCAGCAAGGCAAAGGAATCACTTTCATCTTTACAGACAATGAGATTAAGGATGAGTCATTTTTGGAATATATGAACAATGTTTTATCATCGGGTGAGGTAGGAGCTCATTTATCTTCATGCATTTTGACTCTTCAGATTCCCTCCAACTTTAGAGCTTTACATTAGATTTTTTGAGCTAGTGCTATTATAGGGGGTTAGGAAATTAGTAGGAAGAATTGCCAGATAAAGCAATAGAAAAATTGGGTTTTAGAGAATCAAACTGAGCTGATTGGATTTTCAGTATGTCCATTTACCCCTTAGAAGGCTATGACTTTGCAGTTAATAATAGGATCGTGTATATATTATTTGTGTATTTAAAATACGGGGTATTTTATCTTGAGGATTTTGGTTAATTTTTTTCAAAAGGATGTGCAAAAACTTTTTATTTTTTTTGTAGTCCCAATAGTATTTTGGCTTTTGTTTCCCTTGCCTGAGAAGAGACATCTAGAAAACTACCTTGCCTGAGAAGACACATCTAGAAAAAAATGTTTCTATGGCCGATGCTAGAGAAATTACTGCCTATGTTTTCTTCTAGGAGTTTTATGGCTTCAAGTCTTACATTTAGATATTAATCCACTTTTAGTTTATTTTTGTGTATGGTATGAGATAGCAGTTCACTTTCATTCTTTTGTATGTAGCTGTCCAGTTTTTTTCAGCACCATTTACTGAAGAAATGGTCTTTTCCCCATTTATATATTCTTGATTCCTTTGTCATAGATTAATTGAACATGTGAGTGTGGGTTTATTTCTGTGCTCTCTATTCTGTTCCATTGATCTGTAGGTCTGTTTTTGTGTCAGTACCATACTGTTTTGATTGTTATAGCTCTGTGGTATATCTTGAAATGTGAGATTGTGATGTGTCCAGCTTTGTTCTTCTTTTTCAAGGTTGCTTTGGTTATTCTGGATCTTTTGTGGTTCCATACAAATTTTAGGATTATTTGTTCTAGTTCTGTGAAAAATACTGTGGTATTTTGATAGGGATTGCATTGAATCCAAACGTAGCTTTAGGAATGTTAAAATGGACATTTTAACAATATTGGTTCTCTCAATCTATAAGCATGGAATATCTTTCCATTTGTTTGTGTCATGAAGACTGGTTAATTTTCTAAAGGTGAGTTTGAGAACACAAACAGAGGAAAAATATCATGTATTGAGTTATGTATTTTGATCTGTTTTCATATGCCTGTACTGAATTTGAATATCTGCACTTTTTTTGAAGGTCTCCAACCTATTTGCTCGTGATGAAATTGATGAAATTAATAGTGACCTCATATCAGTCATGAAAAAAGAATACCCCAGGCACCCTCCTACCAATGAGAACCTGCATGACTACTTCATGAGTCGAGTCCGACAGAACCTTCACATTGTACTCTGCTTTTCACCTGTGGGGGAGAAATTTCGAAATCAAGCTTTGAAGTTTCCTGCCCTTCTTTCAGGATGCACTATTGACTGGTTCAGCCGATGGCCTAAGGATGCCTTGGTTGCTGGTTAGTGTGGTGGAAATTTTTGTCAGAGTTTTTGGCTAACAGTGTGTGTGTATGGATGTCTGTGTGTTTATTTACATTCTGTACTATATACTATCTCTGTACTGGATTGAGCCAAAAGTCACTTTGTCCAGTATTTGAGGATTTTTTGCAAGATGATGGTGTTCTTTCACATTAGGTAGCTAATTTTTCCCAGAGTGTGGTTATTAGACAATTGTCTTCAATCTTGTACTCCCTTGGATTAATTTCCAGTGATTCTAGTCTTTTCCGGGATGTTTGAAGGCTTTGTCTCAGTTGGATATCCAGACATGTTCCAAGATGTCCCAGGAAGCCAGTGAGGTTTTAATTGCTTTGATAGCATTTGTGTTCTTTTCAAAGTGGCTTGGTTAACCTCAGAGTAGTTAAAGCCAGATGTGTCTTGGACATTTTGTTATTGTGGCTGCAGTGCTGGAAATCAAAGAAGAAAACCTTATCCAGCAATCCTCTGATGGTTCCTGTCCTTGAAAAGGGTTAGTGAGAGTGTTCTGTGACTTGGGTCCTTGCTGCTTCCATACTCCAGAAACATGAATGCCTCTCTCCCTCTAAATGAAATTGAACACAGGAGTAGTAGAAGAGATGTTAGACATAATTTAGTTTTTGTTTTTTCAGCTTTTGGTGAGAAATTATCCGTGGATCTTTTAAATGGTAGGGATCTTTAGGTGTCACTCCTTACCAGTTGTATCAGACCCTCGGTGGGGGGCGGCACCCTGGTTCAGGGCAGTGGTTTTCAAACTTTTTGTCTGATAATGTTTTAATAATAATTAAGAAGAGTCCCATTTCTCAGTAAAACCTTCCAGGTGGCCCTAATAGATAAAACAGCGACAAGTGAAGGTGAGGAAGTGTTCTGGAGCTGCCCTCTCAGCCCACATCTGTGCCATGCCCACCTCTGGGTCTCCAGTCTTGCAATATCCACTGTGAAAAACAACTGATTAGCCTAGAACAACCTATCAACCCTTTATAGATGGAGACACTGGGGACAATGAAGCTGAGGGAATAGTCAGAGGTGTAAGAAGCCATTAGGATCAATACCGGGGCTAGAACCCAGGTTATTATGTATAAGTATATATTCTTAGCCACTGTTCTCTCCATACTGCTGTTGACAATAATGGTTTTCCAATCTGTGGCTTTTCAACACAGACTATTTTAACAGACTTGAAGTACACATGTACAGTTTTCTCTTTTGTCTTTTAAAGTTTGAGAAAAGACCAGTGATTTAAAATTTTAAGTCCTATCAAAATGTAAATACAACTAAGGGTAAAACCTTAAAATTCCTTGAAGTAGGGTATAAATGAGAACGCAAATGACAGAATTTAAGAGGTATATTAAAGTTAACTATGAAATATGATAATTAACGTGGAAGTATTTTGTGGAGTATCATCTAAGGTATTATTATGAACAGTAAAATAACAATTTCAGGCGACAAACATTGTAATATACTGTAATTAAGATGATTTAATTTAAATACAGAGCCCTTGCTGCTAGGTGTCTATTTCCATCATCTCTTCTATTACAGGACAAAGGCTGTATTGATCTTTCCTTAGTTAATTTCTCACAGGGCCTCCCTTTTCTTTTAAGTCTCATTGTATCAACCCAAGCCAGGATTCCATGGAGGTCAGGGAAACTGCATTTCTGTGCCCTTGTTTCCTAGCAACTGTCCTGACTTTCAGGGATGCATTTTCTTGTTTGTTTATTGAGAATGTATTTATTGAGCTCCATGCTCTTTATGAAGCCGGGCATAGTGCCATGACAAGGCAGGCTCCTTCCTTCACTCTGGTCCTCTTCCCCGGCAGGCTCATCCTCCATCTCCTGGGTGACACACCCCATCAGCTTTTCTCTCTAGTCTAGTATGTCCTTTGGCTTGAAGTCTGTGCACTGGCTGGCTGCCTGCTTGCTACATTCTCATGGGGGTTTCACAGACTGCTACTCCAAGTGTCTGACCCTGAACTGCCTCCCTCTGGTCCTACCCCCAGGAAGTTCCACCGTCACCCACTAAACTACATGATCAAAGAGCTTTATCTTGAGCATCTGGGCCCTCCTTCAGCTCTCAAGTCTGCTTGATCACCATGTCTTGTTGACTTTATCTTTTAAATATTGGGCGACTGTCTCCAGTGCTTTCCCTCTCATAGATATCCTAGGCCAAGTTGTCATTGTTGCTCACCTGGAAAACCCAAATAGCTTTCTAATGACTTCTCTTGTGTCAGCCATCTGCCATCTATCTCACATTGCTGACAGAAGAATGATAAAAACACAAACCCAACCACACTGTTTTCTACTTAGCACCTTCTATGACTTCCCCTTGCTCTTAGGAAAAATCAAGAGTCTCTAGCTTAGCCTTCTAGGCTGGGAAGAGTGGCCTTGCCCACCTCCCCACCTCCCCCTGAGATCACTTTTTCTTCCTGCTCTGTTCTTGTTCCTTGAACAGGCTGCTTCTTCTTCCCATGAGACACCCTTCTTCTCCATCCTACCAGCACCCTCCTCCCTTTGTTCGGACAATGCTGGCTCAGTCAAACATCCCTGCCTCAGGGGAACTATCCCATTTGCCATCATTCTGTTCCCCACGGAACCTGTTCCCATGTTACCACTTCAAGCACTGTGCTCTTCTTGCCTGGAACTAACCACAGTTTATAAACTTAGTTGTGTGTTTATTTAACTAATGCTGATTTGTTCTGCTAGACTAAAAATCCATGAAGTTAAGGACTACCTGTCTTTCATGCATGATCTTGGCAGTTACCAGTGTCGAATGGTTACAATATTGAATGAATCAGTCTGTCAAAATTCATCATTCTTCTATAGTACAGCCATGACTTACTTGCAGTCTTCTCTAATCCAACACAAACCTTTCCTCTCTTTCCTCCCTCAGATATACCTTTTTTGTTTGTTTTCTGAACATGCACTTTTTTTTTTAAAAGAGAGATAGAACATGGTGAAGAGGGGCAGAGAAAGAGAACCTTAAGCAGGTTCCACACCCAGTGTGGAGCTGACATGGGGCTCGACCTCACAACCCTGAGATCATGACCTACACTGAAATCAAGAGCTAGACACTTAACTGAGCCACCCAGGCACCCCTAAATATGATTTACTCATCATTCTCCTCCACACATTGGCCCGCTCAGATCAAGAATATTTTTGGCTGTCTCCTTTATCTAAATTCCAAAGCTTAATCAGAACTCAGCACACCCTTCATTCTTTCTTTGTTCACTTAGGAATATTTATTTTACTGCCGCCTCTATCATAGACCTCCTGTATCTATAGCACATATACTTTAATTTATATCACACACCTGGGTATTGAGATGTTCTTAGACCTTTGATAATCTGTAATCTTCTGTGGTTATGCCTCCAGTCTGGTCTGGTGTTTACTGTGCTAGCTACAGTAGTGGATAAAATAATTGTAAGATATGAGACATGGGAGAGGCGGGGCAAGACGGCGGAAGAGTAGGGTCCCCAAGTCACCGGTCCCCACCAAATTACCTAGATAACCTTCAAATCATCCTGAAAAATCTACAAATTCGGCCTGATATTTAAAGAGAGAACAGCTGGAACGCTACAGTGAGAAGAGTTTGTGCTTCTATCGAGGTAGGAAGATGGAAAAAATAAATAAATAAGCATCCAAGGGGGAGGAGCCCCGCGAGGAGCCGGGCTAAGGCCGGGGCGAGAGCCTCCAGGACAGGAGAGCCCAGGCCAGAAGAGGCAGGAGCTGCACCAACCTTCCTGGGCGGAAAGGGGCTCGCAGGGAGTTGGAGCAGGACCCAGGGTGGCGGGGATGCCCTCGGGCTCCCGGGGACACTGACAGACACCTGCGCCCCGGGGACAGCGCCACACCCCGTAGCCGAGCTCCCTAAAGGGCTGCAGCGAGCACCCAGCGGGGCCCCGGGAGCAGCTCGGAGGCGGCTGGGGCGGAGGGGGCTGCACGGCCGGGAGCGCAATTCCAGCGGCGCAGGCCCCGGAGCCCAGGGCGCCGGGGGACACAGCCCAGGATCCAGCGCTCCCCCCGGGACAGGCAGAGGCCGGGAGGACACAGGACAGCGAGGACGCTCCTGCCTCCGGGCGGCCCCGAGCTGTGCAGATCAGCACCTTTACCCTCAGGAGCATCCAGGGCCCTGCGGACTGGGAGCTGTGGTAGTTACTGCGGGAGCTGAATCCAGGGCTGCAGAGCTGGGCGCCTCCACTGTTGCTGTTCCTCCTGGTGTCACCTTGTACCTGGGACTGAGCAGGGGCCTCACAGGATAAACAGCTCCCACTGAGCTGTGCACCAGGCAGGGGGCTGGGCAGCTCCCCAGGTGCACACACCTGAGAATCAGCACAGCAGGCCCCTCCCCCAGAACACTAGCTAGAAGGACAGGGGAAAAACAACTTATTCACCAAGCAGCACTGGAAAGTCCCAGGGGATGTCCAGGGATTTACAGTATATAGAATCAGAGTGTACTCCCCATTGTTTTTTGTTTTCTGTTTCACCCCCTTTCACCCCACCCTTTTTCCGTTTTTTTTTTTCTCTCTTTTTCTCCTTTTTCCAGTACAACTTGCTTTTGGCCACTCTGCACTGAGCAAAATGACTAGAAGGAAAAACTCACCACAAAAGGAAGAATCAGAAACAGTCCTCTCTTCCACAGAGTTACAAAATTTGGATTACAATTCAATGCCAGAAAGGCAATTCAGAAGCACAATTATAAAGCTACTGGTGGCTCTAGAAAAAGCATAAAGGATTCAAGAACTTCATGACTGTAGAATTTAGATCTAATTAGGCCAAAATTAAAAATCAATTAAATGAGATGCAATCCAAACTAGAGGTCCTAACCTTGAGGGTTAACGTGGTAGAAGAACAAGTGAGTGACATAGAGACAAGTTGATGGCAAGGAAGGAAACTGAGGAAAACAGAGAAAAACAATTAAAAGATCATGAGGATACGTTAAGGGAAATAAATGAAAGCCTCAGAAGGAAAAAACCTAAATTTAATTGGGGTTCCCGAGGGCACCGAAAGGGACAGAGGTCGAGAAAGTGTATTTGAACAAATCATAGCTGAGAACTTCCCTAATTTGGGGAGGGAAACAGACAATCAGATCCAGGAGATAGAGAGATCCCCTCCCAAAAACAATAAAAACCGTTCAACACCTCGACATTTAATAGTGAAACTTGCAAATTCCAAAGATAAAGAGAAGATCCTTAAAGCAGCAAGAGACAAGAAATCCATAACCCTTATGGGGAGGAACATTAGGGTAACAGCAGACCTCTCCACAGAGACCTGGCAGGACACAAAGGGCTGGCAGGATATATTCAGGGTCCTAAATGAGAAAAACATGCAACCAAGAATACTTTATTCAGCAAGGCTCTCATTCAGAATGGAAGGAGAGATAAAGAGCTTCCAAGACAGACAGGAACCGAAATAATATGTGACCTCCAAACCATCTCTGCAAGAGATTTCCCCTTTAAGAAGAAGTCCAATGGAACAATCCACAAAAACAGCGACTGAATAGGTATCATGATAACACTAAATTCTTATTTTCAATAGTAGCTCTGAACGTGAACGGGCTTAATGACCCCATTAAAAAGGCGCAGGGTTTCAGACTGGATAAAAAAGCAGGACCCATCTATTTGCTGTCTACATGAGACGCATTTTAGACAGAAGGACACCTACAGCCTGAAAATAAAAGTTTGGAGAACCATTTACCATTCGAATGGTCCTCAAAAGAAAGCAGGGGTAGCCATCCTTATATCAGATAAACTAAAACTTACCCCGAAGACTGTAGTGAGAGATGAAGAGGGACACTATATCATACTTAAAGAATCTATCCAACAAGAGGACCAACAATCATGAATATTTATGCTACTAATGTGGGAGCTGCCAAGTATATCAATCAATTCATAACCGAAGTTAAGACAAACTTAGATAATAATACAATCATACTTGGTGACTTGAATATAGAGCTGTCTACAATCGACAGATCTTCTAAGCACAACATCTCCAAAGAAACAAGAGTTTTAAAAGATACAGTGGACCAGATGGATTTCACAGATATTTACCGAACTTTACATCCAAACGCAACTGAATACACATTCTTCTCAATTGCATATGGAACTTTCTCCAGAATAGACCACATACTGGGTCACAAATCAGGTCTTAACCGATACCAAAAGTTAGGATCGTCCCCTGCGTATTTTCAGACCATAATGCTTTGAAACTAGAACTAAATCACAAGAAGAAGTTTGGAAGGATTTCAAACACGTGGAGGTTAAGGACCATCCTGCTAAAAGATGAAAGGGTAAACCAGGAAATTAGAGAAGAATTAAAAAGATTCATGGAAACTAATGAGAATGAAGATACAACCATTCAAAATCTTTGGGATGCAGCAAAAGCAGTCCTGGGGGCGTGAAATACATCACAATACAAGCAGCCATCCAAAAACTGGAAAGAACTCAAATACAAAAGTTAACCTTGCACCTAAAGGAGCTAGAGAAAAAACAGTAAATGATCCTACACCCAGCAGAAGAAGAGAGTTAATAAAGATTTGAGCAGAACTCAACAAAATCGAGACCAGAACTGTGGAACAGATCAACAAAACCAGGAGTTGGTTCTTTGAAAGAATTAATAAGATAGATAAACCATTAGCCAGCCATATTAAAAAGAAAGAAAAAAGACTCAAATTAATAAAATCATGAATGAGAAAGTAGAGATCACCACCAATACCAAGGAAATACAAACGATTTAAAAAACTTATTATGAGCAGCTATACGCCAATAAATTAGGCAATCTAGAAGAAATGGACGCATTTCTGGAAAACCACAAACTACAAAAACTGGAAAGGAAGAAATAGAAAACCTGAACAGACCAATAACCAATGAGGAAATTGAAGCAGTCATCAACAATCTACCAAGACACAAAAGTCCAGGGCCAAATGGCTTCCCAAGGGAATTCTATCAAACATTTAAAGAAGAAACCATACCTATTCTACTAAAGTTGTTCAGAAAGATAGAAAGAGATGGAGTACTTCCAAACTCATTCTATGAGGCCAGCATCACGTTAATTCCAAAACCAGACAAAGACCCAACCAAAAAGGAGAATTATTGACCAATATCCCTGATGAACATGGATGTAAAAATTCTCACCAAGATACTGGCCAATAGGATCTAACAATATATTAAGAAGATTATTCACCATGACCATTATTCATAAATCACCATGATTTATCCCCGGAATGCAAGACTGGTTCAACACTCATAAAGCATTCAATGTGATTGATCATATCAGCAAGAGAAAAAACAAGAACCATATCATATAATCCTCTCAACAGATGCAGTGAAAACATTTGACAAAATACAGCACCCATTCTTGATCCAAACTCTTCAGAGTATAGGGATAGAGGGAACATTCTTCAGCATCTTAAAAGCCATCTATGAACAGCCCACAGCAAATATCATTCCAATGAGGAAACATTGGGAGCCTTTCCCCTAAGATCAGGAACAAGACAGGGATGTCCACTCTCACCACTGCTATTCAACATAGTACTAGAAGTCCTAGCCTCAGCAATCAGGCAACAAGAAGAAATAAAAGGCATTCAAATTGGCAAAGAAGAAGTCAACCTCTCCCTCTTCGCCGATGACATGATACTCTACATAGAAAACCCAAAAGACTCCACTCCAAGATTGTTAGAACTCATACAGCAATTTGGCAGTATGGCAGGATACAAAATCAATGCCCAGAAGTCAGTGGTATTTCTATACACTAACAATGAGACTGAAGAAAGAGGAATTAAGGAGTCAATCCCATTTACAATTGCACCCAAAAGCATAAGATACCTAGGAATAAACCTAATCAATGAAGTAAAGGATCTATACCCCAAAAACTACAGAACACTTCTGAAAGAAATTGAGGAAGACACAAAGAGATGGAAAAAGAGTCCATGCTCATGGATTGGAAGAATTAATATTGTGAAAATGTTAATGTTACCCAGGGCAATTTACAAGTTTAATGCAATCCCTATCAAAATACCATGGACTTTCTTTAGAGAGGTGGAACAAATCATCTTAAGATTTGTGTGGAATCAGAAAAGATCCCAAATAGCCAGGGGAATTGTAAAGAATATTAAAGAAAATCAAAGCTGGGGGCATCACAATGCCAGATTTCAGGTTGTACTACAAAGCTGTGGTCATCAAGACAGTGTGGTACTGGCACAAAAACAGACACATAGATCAATGGAACAGAATAGAGAATCCAGAAATGGACCCTCAACTTTATGGTCAACTAATATTCGATAAAGGAGGAAAGACTCTCCACTGGAAGAAAGACAGTCTCTTCAATAAATGGTGCTGGGAAAATTGGACATCCACATGCAGAAGAATGAAACTAGACCACTCTCTTGCACCATACACAAAGATAAACTCAAAATGGATGAAAGATCTAAATGTGACACAAGATTCCATCAAAATCCTAGAGGAGACCACAGGCAACACCCTTTTTGAACGTGTCCACAGTAACTTCTTGCAAGATACATCCATGAAGGCAAAAGAAACAAAAGCAAAAATGAACTATTGGGACTTCATCAAGATAAGAAGCTTCTGCACAGCAAAAGAAACAGTCAACAGAACTCAAAGACAACCTACAGAATGGGAGAAGATATTTGCAAATGACGTATCAGATAAAGGGCTAGTATCCAAGAGCTATAAAGAACTTATTAAACTCAACACGAAATAAGCAAACAATCCAATCATGAAATGGGCAAAAGACATGAACAGAAATCTCGCAGAGGAAGACATAGACATGGCCAACTTGCACATGAGAAAATGCTCTGCATCACTTGCCATCAGGGAAATACAAATCAAAACCACAATGAGATACCACCTCACACCAGTGAGAATGGGGAAAATTAACAAGGCAGGAAACCACAAATGTGGGAGAGGATGCGGAGAAAAGGGAACCCTCCTGCACTGTTGGTGGGAATGTGAACTGGTGCAGCCACTCTGGAAAACTGTGTGGAGGTTCCTCAAAGAGTTAAAAATAGACCTGCCCTTCGACCCAGCAATTGCACTGCTGGGGATTTACTGCAAAGATACAGATGCAGTGAAATGCCGGGACACCTGCACCCCGATGTTTCTAGCAGCAATGTCCACAATAGCCAAACTGGGAAGGAGCCTCAGTGTCCATCGAAAGATGAATGGATAGAGAAGATGTGGTTTATGTATACAATGGAATATTACTCAGCCATTAGAAATGACAAATACCCACTATTTGCTCCGACGTGGAGGGACTTCTAGGGTATTATGCTGAGTGAAATAAGTCAATCGGAAAAGGACAAACATTATATGGTCTCATTCATTTGGGGAATATAAAAATTAGTGAAAGGGAATAAAGGGAAAGGAGAGAAAATGAGTGGGAAATATCAGAAAGTGAGACAGAACATAAGAGATTCCTAACTCTGGGAAATGAACAATGGGTAGTGGAAGGGGAAGTGGGCGGGGGTTGGGGGTGACTGGCTGTTAGGCACTGTGGGGGCACTTGGCAGGATGAGCACTGGGTGTTATGCTATATGTTGGCAAATTGAACTCCAATAAAATAAAATAAAATAAAATTTCTGCTGATTTGAAAAAAAAAAGTTGAGACATGGCACCTTCACTTAATAAATATAAAACCTTGTTGGGAAAACCAACAACTATACACCTAATATTAACCTGGAACTTATCTTATGTTATTTGGATAGAATACATCTGTGGGTATAGGAAATACCTAATATACTTAGGTATTTAAGTGTTATTCTCTTTGGAAAATTAGCCACATGGTTTCTGGAAACAACCTTATATAAGTTGTCTTCAGGATGCTGATTCTAAATTAAATTATTATTTTCAGCCACATTAGTAAGGAAATAGTTTTGTTTGTGTTAGTATATTTCATTTAGATTATACTGAATATTTCCTATAAAAGTATTAAGTCAGGTGGCTCAGTGGCTTAGCGCCACCTTCAGTCCTGGGTGTGGTCTTGGAGACCCGGGATCGAGTCCCATGTCAGGCTCCCTGCGTGGAATGGAGCCTGCTTCTCCTTCTGCCTGTGTCTGTGCCTCTATCTCTCTCTCTGTGTGTCTCTCATGAATAATTAAATAAAAATTTTAAAAAAGTATTAATCTATTGTATATTTCTATAATTAGTTAATATTATTAATTAATATTTTATTCTTTAAGATAGATTTTAGTTTTGTTTTTAAACCAGCTTATTGAGGTATGAATGATATACAAAAAGCTATATACGTAATTAAAATATACAACTTGATGAATTTTGAGTAAGTAAACACTCATGGGACCATCACAATCTATGCCATAAATATATCCATCACCTCCAAATGTTTCCTTCTGCCTTCTTTTATTGTTATTATTATTTTGTGATAAGAATACAACATAAGCTCTCTTACAGGTAATTTTCGGTATACAAACAGTGTTGTTAGCGATAGGCATCATGCTGTGAAGTAGACCTGTAGAACTTACTCATTTTCTATAACTAAAACTTTGTACTTCTTGATTTTTTGATTGGGAGGAGGAGGAAATGATACCCTCTCCCTGTAGCCCCTGGCAATCAGAGTTCTACTTTTCTGCTGCCATGAGCCTGACAATTTCAGATTCCTCTTATAAGTGATGTCATGTAGTACTTGCCCTTCTGTGTCTAGCTTATTCACTTAGCATAATGACCTCCAGCTTCATCCATATTGTTGCAAATGCAGGATTTCCATCTCTTTTTAGAGACTGAATAAATTTCCACTGCATGTATATCCATTTATACATCAACAAACATTAGTTGTCTTCATGTCTTGGCTACTATAAATGGTGCTGCAGTGAACATGGGAGCACAGATTATGTCTTTGAGATAGTGATATTTCTTTCCAGGTATATGTGCCTGGAAGTGAAATTGTTGGATCATATGATAATTCTATTTTTATTTTTATTTTATATTTTATTAAGATTTTATTTATTTATTTTTAGAGAGAGAGGAAGAGAGAGAATGTGTGAGCAGGGGGAGGGGCAGAGACAAAGGGAAAGAGAATCTTGAGCAGACTCCATGCTGAGCATGGAGCCCTACATGGAGCTTGATCCCACAACCCTGAGATCATGACTTGAGCTGAAACCAAGAGTCAGATGCTGAACCAACTGCCACCCAGGTGCCCCTGTATTTTAATTTTTAAGGAACCCTCACACTGTTTCCCACGTGGCTGCATCAGTTTGCATTCCCACTAATAGTGCACATGGGTTCCCTTTTCCCCATACCCTTGATGACACTTGTTATTGGGGGTGGGGGTCTTTTTTTTTTTTTTAATAACAGTCATCCTAACTGGTGTGAAGTGATTTTGATTCGCATTTTCCTGATGATTAGTGATGTTTTTTTATATACCTGTTGTCCATTTGTATATCTTCTCTGGAGATTGCTCTTTTCAATTCCTTTGCCCATTTTAATCAGATTACTTTTTTTTTTTTTTTGCTATTGAGTTGTAGGAGTTCTTTATTTTGTATATTAATCCTTTATCAGAGGTATGGTTTGCAAATATTTTCTCCCATTCCATAAGCTACTTGTTCATTTCTTAGTTGCTTCCCTTGCCACATAGAAGATTTTTTTTAGTTTGATGTAGTCCCACTTTGTTTTTGCTTTTGTTGCCTGTGCTTTTGGTGATTGCCAAGATCAAAGTCAGGAGCTTACCTATTATGTTTTTTTTTCTAGGAGTTTTATGGTTTCAGGTCTTACGTTTAGGTCTTTAATCTATTTTGGTTTGATTTTTTTGTGTATGGTGTAAGACAAGGCTCCAGTTTCATTCTTTGGCACATAGATATCCTGTTTTCCCAGCACCATTTAGTAAAAGAGACTATCCTTTCCCCACTATATGTGTTATTGGCAGCCTCAGTTGACTGTATATGTTTGTGTTTATTTCTGGACTTTCTTCTGTTTCTTTGGTCTATATGCCTATTTGTAATGCCAGTACCATACTGTTTTGATTAGTGTGACCTTGTAATACATTTTGAAATCAGGAAGTGTGATGCCTCCAGCTTTGTTCTTTCTCAAAATTGCTTTGGCCATTTGAGGTTTTCTGGGCATTTAAAAAATAATAATTCTTCCAAATTATAAGTACATGATGTCTTTTGATATATTTGTGTTTAATTTCTTTCATTTGTATTTTATAGTTTTAGTATTGCAAGTCTTTCATATCCTTTGGTAGAGTTTATTCCTATGCATTTTATTCTTTTTGATGCTATTATAAATTAGATTATTTTCTTAGTTTATTTTTTGGATTGTTGTTACTGTTATTATTTTCTGGCTTAAAGATGCTCAGAAGGCTAATCCTAGATTTTGTAGTATTTTAATAACTAAAGTGCTTTTGGAAAAAATATGAGTTTTTTATATATGTGAATTAAAATTGACTAAGTCTTTTGATGAAACATTTAAAGAAAAAAGAGAAAACCAGAGAGGTAGTTGCTCAAACAGCTTCTGAGTGAGCTGTTGCTCACCTTTCTGTGGCTACCAAGAAAATGTAGAGCTGTGCAGTCCAGGATGATGCCATTGTGGGATCTTATTCCTTCTGTCTTGCTGTCATCTCAGGATGTGGCTCTTACTCTTATAGGCACAGGGTAGCTGCTGCATCCCTAGGCATCATGTTTGTTGATGCACCATGAAGTTTGCCTTTTATTTCAGGACAACATTCTTCCCTAAGAACTTTCGTCTACATGTCATTGGCTTGAACCAGGTCGCCCCTACTTATAAGAGAGTCTGGGGAATCAAAGGATTTTAGTTGGACAGATTGTTACCCTGAGCAAAATAGAGATTCTTTTAGTAGCAGAGAAGAGATGGCTGGAAAGGCAACTAATACACCTTTTTCACTTTGTGACTTCAGTTCTTTAAATGAAGTAGAAATTCAAGGAACCAAAATTCAGGGACTGAGGCCAGCATTCTCTCTCTCCCACACATACCTCATCTCATTTCCATCAGGTGACATGAACACACATTATCAAAATATACTCCACACCAACCCCAGGCATCATTCTGAAGGTGGGTCCCAAAACTGGCATTGCTGCTTTGGTGATTAGATAATGAAGATGACCTTGGAAGAGTTTTCCATGGCCTCTTCCTTGAGTCTTAGCAGGTGTGGGCCCCCTCTAGGTGAAAGCAACCTGACTCTTCATAAACTTTCTTGCACCAGAGATTGAAGTCTTTGGGAAAATATGTTTGAATCCACCCTCTTTTTATTCTCTGACTTTTTTGGAAAGAGAAAAAGAACACTTGCTACATTAAGAAAGTCACCATTTTTTATACTCTCTGATCATATAAGAAAAAAAAATCGTTGTTATATAGTAAATACAAGGGAATTTTCGGAAAGTGGGAATCCTTTCCCACTTACACAAGTGGTGTATCCTTCCTGAGGATACACCATAATGCCAGGTGAAGCACTTAGTATCATGCCTGCACATGGTGAATATTGCAGCTGTTGGAGTTAATACCTACAAAAACTTTATCATAGGCAAGGATTATTCTTATGTTTCCAGTGCCTTGACTTAAACTCCCTGGAATTTAAAATGTTCTTTGTAGAGGTTGCTTAACTCATGAGAAAATATGACTTCTGAGTCTTTATTGCCTTTCAGTGTATGTGGTAAACTATGTTCATAACCAAGCTGATGAATGGTACCTATTATTTACATAGATATAAATAAATACTGCCCCACAATTACTGCTTTAAGAACTTAATTCAATGATCAGTTACTGATCATTTTTTATTTCTTTCCCAACTGTCACCTGATAGGTTTGATTCCTTCATTTTCCTTCCGTTTTTATTGGCTGTATTTCTGTTTGCAACCCTTATGTACATTATTCAGTACTTTCAGTACTTTTCAAGGAAATCCTTAGCTGGTTATGATCATATTTATTTATTTATTTATTTATTTTAAAAAATATTTTATTTATTTATTCATGAGAGACACACAAAAAGAGAGACAGAGACACAGGCAGAGAGAGAAACAGGCTCCATGGAGGGAGCCTGATGTGGGACTCAATCCTGGATCCCAGAATCACAACCTGAGCTGAAGGCAGACCCTCAACCACTGAGCCATCCAGGCTTCCCTGGTTATGATAATTTTTAACTGTATCATTTACAACCTTTGTAAATTCTTTAGAGTTGAGACCAAGTTTCACACCAGTGTCACTCCATGGCCCCATCACAGGGGCAGACATGCAGCAGATGTGTGATGTGTATGTGGTGATTGATTAGCTCTGACTTTATGACCTATTCCTATAATAGGAAATGCTGCCTTAGAATTGGTCCCATGATTGGCACCAGATAAAGGGTGGGAAGATAAAGGTCTTTTTAAAACATTTTTAAAGGACGCTGTAAATTAGAACTGACTGCCAATGGCCAGCTGCCACTTTTGAGAACAAGATGGCCCAGGCATACAAAAATGTAGTGACAAACATTCCCATACCAAATGCAGTCAGAACCTGGGGGGATAAAAGGTATGACAGGTTCTGCGTTTAAAAATAAATGGGCTTGTTAAATATGAGTACCAGGTGGGCACTGATTTCTAAGTTATTTGTACCACTTTGGTCCTTATGTAAAGCATAGAACAGGCTGGCTGCTTACCAGAACCTGCAGCCGTGCAGAAGAGACTTCTTTGCATAAATACCAGAAAACAAAGACTGATGATAGTCTTGAGCTCTGTTCTAGTTTTGCACATGAAAGGGAAAATAAAATTGTTGAAGTCATAGGCTTGGGGCCAAAAATGCTGACAAATATGTACCTCAATGGGGCTATAAAAATGGTGTGTACTCCCAAGAAATGTCTAAATCCTTCAATAATAGCCAGTTAACTTTTCAAATGGTAATTCATGTTCATATTTCACCCATTGCCATCTTTATTCGTTCTAGTGTCTGAACACTTCCTGTCTTCCTATGATATTGACTGCAGTTTGGAAACCAAGAAGGAAGTGGTCCAGTGCATGGGCTCCTTCCAGGATGGGGTAGCTGAGAAGTGTGTTGATTATTTCCAGAGATTCCGACGCTCTACTCATGTGACTCCCAAGTCATACCTCTCTTTTATTCAGAGCTATAAGTGCACATACAGAGAAAAGCATGTGGAAGTGCACACTCTGGCCAACAGGTGAGTGTGAAGTTCAGATATAAAATTATTTTAAAGCAGTGGCTGTCAACTGGGGGAAAATTTGCTCCTAGGAAGCATTTTGCAGTGACTAGGAGGAGCATTTTTGTTTGTTACAACTTAGGTGGTAGGGGCTGGCAAGGGGTGCTACTGGCATCAGATGAACAGAGATCAGGGATGCTGTTAAATATCCTCCAGTATACGAGGTAGCCCCCCACAGCAAAGAATCATCCAGTCCCAAATGCCAACAGTGCTGAGTCTAAGACACCCTCCTCTCAAGTCTATTCAAAGGATTATTCCATGATTGCTAGAAGCTTTATTCTTGCCCAGTAGAATTAAATGTTGCCCAGTGTTTTATGTGGCCTACCTCTTGTTATAATACTGAATGACATAATGGTAGAAATACTTCCCGCCTCCCTCTTCTCTCCCACTTTTCTGGGGTCTAGGGTAGGAGAATCTGGCCGATGCTAATTTTCACTGCATGGTGAATACCCTACTACCCTGGAGGCTGTTCTAGGTTTCACTACTCTGCCCTGCTCTTTTATGAACACTTAGAGCTCCTGCCTGCATATGGCCAGAACCAGCCAGAGCTGCTCCCTAAGAGTCCCTGGGTGGGAGATTGTGCTGACTGACTCTGTGAGCTCCAGTCTTTGAGGTCACATCATCTCAGGCCCAGATAGTCAGTGGTCTCTTCATAGGTTGTTCTAATGACTTCAAATTTGTTTCTTTCCTTGATCCCAAATCTTTCTTCTTTTAACTTGTCTTTTTTTTTTTTTTTAAACAGTAGTTATTTATTTTCCTTCTTCTGTGATAGGGCTTCAAGCATTTGAAGTCTATTGTCATTTAATTAAACTTCATTAAAGGTGAATCCTGCATGATACAGATTCTAGACCCACCATCGTTCTTCATGCTATGCAGTGTCATAACGGGGTCATGCTCCCACGTGTGGTCTATGAAAAACTTTCAAATGTGTTCCGTCTGGCATCAACTCTGGGTGTATATTTCTTTTTGTCAAGCCCTCTTGGATTGCTATTTGCACATATGCTCATTCTTCAAATAGAACTATTACTATCTTTATTAATCAGTGCTTGGAAAATGTGGCTGAATACAACAAATTTTAATATGGCTTGCTTGGATTTTCAATCCTAGAATGAATACTGGATTGGAAAAGCTAAAAGAGGCCTCAGAGTCTGTTGCAGCCCTGAGCAAAGAACTGGAAGTGAAAGAAAAGGAGCTTCAGGTGGCCAATGATAAAGCTGACATGGTGTGTGGGCACTTGTGCATGTGCCGTATTTGTTTTAAATTCCTAGTAATAAATGTTAATGACGTATGCATATTGACTACATTGTAACCATGAAAATATAAATTACTTCCAAGAGAATGCAGTACTCTTAATTTTATTGTGAAATATTTTATAAGTGGGCAAAATCAATAAACCAAGGAAAAATGTTTATCTTTCAGATTGACAAGGTATTTTTTAAAATTTTATATTGAATTAGGTCTTAAAAGAAGTGACAATGAAGGCACAGGCTGCCGAAAAGGTCAAGGCTGAGGTACAGAAGGTGAAGGACAAAGCCCAAGCCATTGTGGACAGCATCTCTAAAGATAAAGCCATTGCTGAAGAAAAACTGGAAGCAGCAAAACCAGCATTAGAAGAAGCAGAAGCAGCCCTGCAGGTAAATCTATGTGATAGGACAGATGTCAAGTTCAGTATCTAGGATGAGGACAGAGGAGATGAGTAACAGCAAGGAAATGTTCTACTGCTTCAGACCAAAGGTCTCTTCACTGGCACAATTGCAAGTAATATTTTCTGCAGGGAGATGTTAGTAGGTCTTTATAGATTTTGCACTTGCTACTTCACATCTCATTTTCTTCACTCATGAATGATGGGCAATGTCATATATTGATGGTCAGGAGTCCTGGGTTCTCTTTTCCACTCTGTCACTAGTGACATTGGGAATGTCACATAGAATTTCTAAGATAACATTTCCCTACTTGTTCATTGAGGATGCTGGAGTAGGTCTGTAAAGTATGGTGTTTTCTGAGTGTATCCACGAATTAGTATCCAAATACTAATGTGGCTTGTTAATGGAGGGTTTCGAGCAGGCTCTGACAGTTGTTCAACGCAATCATGTGACAAGAACAGAAAGAGGGAAATTAGAAAGAAGGTTGGATTCTGAGAAAATATGAGTTTAATGAAATGGGCCAGAACTTATAGGGCTAGTCAAATGCTGAAGACTCAATGTAAGATTCTTTGGACTCAATTTTAGATTACTTCTTCTTCAGTCTTGCTCATCTATTGTTGTATGTTATTCATTCCTGGCTGGAGAAATGAAGCCCTGGTGCTCTGTCCATGGCTAATTCAGGTTCTAGAACCTCAAATGAGCATGCCTCATTACTTGATAATGTAATTTTTTAAACTTTATTGTAAGCTCACCGCCTAAAACACTTCTCAATCTTTTTGATCCAAGTTGAGTCTTTAAGCTTCCTGAGCAATATACAGATATGAATGTCTACTCTTTTGAGACAATAAAGATATTGCCTTCTCCTATATCTGTCCAACTTTTTTTTTAAGATTTATTTATTTATTTATGATAGACATAGAGAGAGAGAGAGAAAGAGGCAGAGACACAGGAGGAGGGAGAAACAGGCTCCATGCCGGGAGCCCGACGTGGGACTCGATCCCGGGACTCCAGAATCACGCCTTGGGCCAAAGGCAGGCGCTAAACCACTGAGCCACCCAGGGATCCCCTCTCTCCAACTTTCCACACTACTCTTATTGGGATATATCTTTACTTTCTGCTCCTTTGTTTCTTCTTTCTCTGGCTACACTGTGCTTCTTTATCACCGAATGGGTCTTCAGTCTCTCTCGAGTTTGTGGGCTCCTCATCTGCCCCTTTAAAAAAAAACTAATTTATCAATGTATGACTGTCATGTAAAAAGCTGTACATGTGTAATGTATACAACCTGAGAGTTTGGGAATTAAGTGTATACCCGTGAAACCATCCCCACCTTCAAATCCATTGACATGTCCATCACCTCCCAAAGATCCCCCCTCCCCACACCGCTCCCTTTAATATTATTGTTGCTGTTTTATGTGTTAAAAACATTTAACATCATATCTAAAATCTGCCCTCTTGACAAATTTGAATATATAATACAGTATTAACTATAGGCACTGTGCCATGTAGTAGCTGTTCAGAATTTATTTATTCTGTATAACTGAAAATCTGTACCTCTTGACCATCAGCTCCCCATTTCCTCCTCCTGCCAGACCTGACAACCACTGTTCTATTCTCTGCTTCTATGAATCTTGACTATTTTAGGTTCCACATAAATGGAATCATATAGTATTTGTTTTCCTGTATTTGGTTTATTTTACTTGGCAAAATGGCCCCTAGGTCTGTCCATGTTGTTTCAAATGGCATGATTTCCTTTTTTTTTTTTTTTTAAAGACTGAATAATATTCCATTGTACATAGGCACTCACACACACACACACAGAAAGACACACACACTTGCACATGCATACACTCTATCATCTATCTATCTATCTATCTATCTATCTATCTATCTATCTAATTATCTATCTATCTATCTATCTATCTATCTATCTATCTCTTGCATTTCTTTATCCACTCATCCATTGGTGGATATTTAGATCGTGTCTATATCTTGGCTATTGTAAATAATGCTACAGTGAACATGGGAATGCAGATCTCTTCAAGATCCTGAACCCCACCCACTCCCTTTTTGAGGGGCATCTTGGCTTTAGACTAAGAGTCTCTGATCAACAGAGAGAATATATTGATAGTGTAAAGACACTTCTAAACCTTTACTGAGCTCATGATACCTAATGGCATCATGGAAACTGAGCATATGGCATCTTAGATCATGTTTGCACTCTCTCTCTGTCTCTCTCTCAAATAAATAAATAAATAAAATCTTAAAAAAAAGATCTGGAAGAGATGAGTGTACATGATTTGTCCTAGAAATAGGACTGTATCAGATTATTATGCTTAGTATTTTTCTAAAAATTATTCCACAGTGTAAGAGATAAAGCAGTTATCAGCAACCGCAATCATTCTACGTGACTATTAAGTAATTTACTCTCTCAGAATCTCCATACTAGAATGGGACAGGACTTATCTGAGTTCTTGAAATTCGTATTGCTTAAGTTCCATCAATTTAAAGGTAATTTCCCAGCTCAGAAACCTCTAATTATTCAATCTGTCAGCCCTGGGGCTACCTGTCGGTGTCAGCCCATTGTGACAAATCTGGGGGGATGCTAAAGAGGCAGATTCTTGACCCATATAACTAATGAGTAGAAAGCACTGCACATACTAGAGTTGAGAATTCCTTGTAGCTCCCTGAGTGCTGAGTATTCTTTTTCTTTCAGATTACACTTTTTTTTTCCTGACACAGAGTGGTCTGTATGTTTTTAAAGAAGTCACAGCTCCTTAGCTACTCACCAGCATTTCCCTCACTGTCTCCTCTTGCTGTCAGTTTGAATTGTAAAAGTTTGAACTTTTTAGGACATGTGTTTCTTTGGGATTAACTATGCATCTAAACATTATGACTCTGAATCTAACTCAAAAATGCTTGCTTTCCTCTGTCAAAATAGCACTTAGAGATTATAGGTTTGTTCACATTTTCTTTTCTGAGATTGGATGATGACCTCCTCTCATCTCACAGACCATCAAGCCTTCAGACATCGCCACTGTCCGCACGTTGGGCCGACCCCCTCACCTCATCATGAGGATCATGGATTGTGTGCTGCTCCTGTTTCAAAGGAAAGTCAATGCAGTGAAAATTGACCTGGAAAAAAGCTGTACAATCCCTTCCTGGCAGGAATCTTTAAAACTCATGACTGCAGGAAACTTTTTACAGAACTTACAGGTTGGTAGCTCAATAATGATGGACTGAGAGGGGACTCAGACTTCATTAGAGTGTCTGAGCCCTTTAGTAGAATAAATTTCAGAAAAGAATTTATTGCACAAACATACAAAAATTTTTTACCATCTTTATTGAGGTATAATCACATATAAAAATTCTCTATATTGGGGGATTTATAGTGTTTGCCAATTTCCACGGTGTAAATATCCCCACAATGGCCAATTTCAAGCTACCAAAATGATCTTGCTGAATGAATGTAGGGCTGGGGAGAGGTACATAGTCGAATATAAGGTATGTACCACCTTGTAGATACAATAGATATAGATGACCTCAAAACATAGATGGTAAAATGTAGTAAAATAATAGAAAGTGTTTACTTTTACTATGCATTATTTTTATTTTAAGGGAAATTTATGTAACTAAGTTTATATAAATTAATTCTTAATAACAGTTCTATTTAACAAGCAGTATACAGAATTCCTGAAAATTTAGCAATGTTTCCTCATGAGCTTGTATGAACAAGCACAGTGTGAAATCCTGTAATACATTTCAATTTATTTGTCCATTGGACTGTTGATGGATTTTTGGGTTGTTACCAGTTTTGGCTATTGTAAATAAAGCTACTATGATAGTTGGTCTATAGGTCATTTGGTGGGTGTATTTGCATTTCAGTTGGCTCTGTACTCTGGAATGGGATTTCTGGGTCTTTGATTTTACATTTTTTAATAGCTGTAAGTTTTCTTTGATTGGAGTATAGTTGACACATGTTACATGTTTTTCAGGTGTACAATAGTGATTAGACAATTCTGTACATTGTGCTATGCTCATCACAAATGTAGCTACCATCTCTATACATTTAAACAGCTTTATATAGAGTGCCAAAGAGTTTTCAAAAATAGCTGTGTCAGTTTACACATCTGCCAGCAGTAAGTTGTTCTACTTTTTTAAAAAAAATATTTTTATTTAAATTCAATTTAGTTAACTTAGAGTGTATTATTAGTTTCAGGGGTAAAATTTAGTGATTCATCAGTTGCATATAATAGCCAGTGCTCATCATGTCACATGCCCTCCTTAATGCCCATCACCCAGTTACCCCATCCCCCCAGGCACCTCTCTTACAGCAACTCTCAGTTTGTTTCCTATGATGAAGAGTCTCTTATGGTTTGTCTCCCTCTCTGTTTTCCTCTTATTTTATTTTTCCTTCCTTTCCCTATGTTCATCTGTTTTGTCTCTTAAATTCCACATATGAGTAAAATCATATGGTATTTGTCTTTCTCTGATTTACTTGTTTCACTTAAGGTAATACCCTCTAGTTCTATCCATGTCCTTGCAAATGGCCAGATTTCATTCTTTTTTGATGGCTGAGTAATAATAGATTGTGTATATATACCACAGCTTCTTTATCCATTCATCAGTCGATGAATGGAGGGGAGGTGACACTCTGAGTGTATGTGGTACTGATTGAGTGCATGTGGAATGGCAGTGGTGATAGAGGAGGCTTAAGAGGTTTTCACAGAAAAACATGACAGTGGAATCAGACTTCACATAGGATCCTGATGGGTTACTCTAGGTTCCCATCCTATGTACCTGGTGGCACAACCATTGCTCTTGGAAGCTCTCTTGCCATTTTTCTTTTGTCACCACTGTCTTTCCATTGTTCCCAAATATTCTTCTGGCTTCACTATTTCTCAAGTGTCATAAAAGAAACTGGTACTGGAAGATTTCTCAATGATAGTGTGTATTCCACCCTACCTTGTGTATGTTCTGTGAAAGCTTTTATTTAGGTGCTGCATTCCTTTCCACTTGGAGAACATCTGGTTATCTTTAAGATGAGCGAACATTGCTTGAGGGGGGTCCAGTTTTGTTGTTTGGCCAGTCTTCTGCTGACGCAAAAAAGTGTTCTTAATCCACTTCTGCTACTATTTCTAAGTTTTATCCCTTCAGAAGATAACAGTTCTCTCATATTCTGGATAATTTTATGATTAAATTTAATTCATTGCCCTCAGAGCCTAATGTCTAGGTTGTAACCTTTATATTTCAGATGAGTTTAATAGAACCTCTGTTTAAATGTATTAAGCATTTAGTTGCTGCTAAATGCTAAATATATTTTGTCCTTAGGCTGAATATACCTGAGTATATTTGTTTTCCATTATTGATTTTATGGGCTTATACAATTCACCTATTTAGGATTAATGACATGAAAATGTAACCATCTTAGTATTCATCACCTAAATAATTTACTCTTTCCCTGGGTCCCAGAACATTTATTTAGGGTTGGTATCTCTTATTCACAGAAGCTAAAGTAAGCTCTGACTTCTTTGCTATCACTGCTTGCCCTGTTTTCACTTTCATGACTTTGGCCCAATATCCTGAAATATCAGCAAAATGTGGTATCATGCATCCCTTCCTCGTTGTTCAGTAATTTCAATGACATAATGTGAGTATGACTTTGTGGAGAAAAGTATTTTGACTTAATTATACTCTTTTCTTTCATAGCAATTCCCAAAAGACACAATAAATGAAGAAGTGATAGAATTTTTGAATCCATACTTTGAAATGACAGACTACAACATTGAAACGGCTAAACGTGTATGTGGGAACGTAGCTGGTCTTTGCTCCTGGACCAAAGCCATGGCTGCCTTCTTTTCTATAAACAGAGAAGTGTTGCCTCTGAAGGTGAGTCTCCTAGGTAGAACTGTGCAATACATGCCTATAAAGCCCCTTAGGTCAATTAGTTTTGCCTTTTCATATAGCATAGGAGCCTTTAGCCTCTGGTGGTGTATTCAAGTCCATGGGAGAGCAAGTGACAGAAGGGCTGAGCACAGGATGTTTCTCTTCTCTGTAATACCTCTCTAATCAGAGTTGTATGAACCTTTAAGCATGGACTCTTTAGAAGGATGCCAAGTCCATTGTGGGATCCTGGATATTTTTCTTCCACAGTGTCAACTTGGAAAAAAGAAACACAGAAAACTATAGCATAGAATCTCCTGGCAATGTCCAAGATCTCCTGCCAGGGAATCTTATGTCTGCACACAATTGGTGGCTAGTCTGGGCTATAAGTTATGACATGGTATTCTTACTCTTTTCCTTTGTTTCTCAGGAAAGAAACTGAATGTCATCTGTTCTTCAATGTGATTTGATAATATGCCTGTTTCCCTTTGAGTAATTGCATTTCTAAGCTTCATAGGCACATACTCCTCCACCATCAGAGACAGTCTGCAGCAGATGGAGAGGCAAATACATGTTTTCGAAATGGCATACCAATGTCTCAAAAATCACACGTGTGGCCTGGTTGATTATTTTGCTCTTGTATGAGTCTAATCTTTCTCAACCATCAACTGAAACCCACTTATGCTTGTAAGCCGTCCAAGGAGTTTAATAATCATGATAAAAATAATAGGAAGTGGAAAGAAGATATGGATAGGGTTGCAAATCCCATTTTATTTTCTAACTGTTACCATACCTGGGTCATTTATTCAGTGGCTGAAGCCCCTTGGGGTCCTAAGGCAACTTAAAGGAACAATGACTCATTTAGTTTAGAGAATTTGAGAGCAAATAATTGATGTCATGCTGTCGATATGATGAATTCTGAAGACTCCAGCATAGCTCAAAATGGGCATTCTGATATTGCCTGAATTATAACCACCCTATCAAATGAAAAATACAGGGCATCTTTTGCAAATGTTTCTAGTGAGTAAGCATATAGTGTTTTTAAAGGAATTACTGTTGAATTTATGATGGGTAGCTTTTATTTTGTTGTAATTGTTTTAAATAAAATGAGCTGAAATCAGTACCAAATAATGGCCATTCTGATCAAGGTTTACATAAGAACAAGAAAATCCCTTCCTCTGGGATTTTCCAGGACATTTTAGCCCCGCCACAGTCATACGACAACATGATCCTGCAGTTGGAAGTGAAGAGAACACTGTCAGAAGGGGGAACCTTTTACTTACTCCTAGAATCTCTACCTTTCTTTCTGAGAAGTCGGTCCTGGAAGTGACCAGGACCCAGCCTCTCAGCTCCCAGCCTCTGGGAGCCTAGAATGTGTCAGGTCTCTCTGAATGTTCAGGCATGAAAATGAGTGCAATTAGAGAGAGTCTGCATACTCCCTGCTTAAGGAGAAGGTGAAATAGAGAGAGTGCAGATTATCACTGGGCACCTCTGCATACATTAGTACGAAGCATCACTGACCAAGGCCCCTCATTTCATATATTCCTGGAGGGACTTCTCTGGCCAGCTCCTGCTTCTGAATGAGGACAGCTTAAGGACACTTCTTACACTCCAGGTGGAACCTCCTCAACACTAAGCAGTGATGGGGACACCAAGGAGCTGTGCTTCTTCCGGCAATCCCGGTCAGTGGACCAAGTGACATCTAGTAGTGAATAAACTTAAATATCGGCTAATAACAATTCAGACTCCATTCAAGTAAATGATAATGATAATTCTCCTTGAAAACTGTGAAAACCAGTAAATATCAGTCCCTATAAACAGAACATTCGTAACAGTAGAACCTTAAATATTATACTTGGACAACAACAGCTATTATTTATTGAATTCTTGTTGTAGGCCAGGCACCAGCTGTGGGTGTTTACATGTTATCTTATTTAATCCTCTGTCACACACACACTGTAGGAGGTAGATTTTCAATATCTTCATGGATAAATGGAAGCTCACAGATGTAAGTGATCTGCATGGAGCTGCAGACTGGAAGGATCTGTACTTTTTGGGTAGCAACTTTTGAGAGCTTCATTAGATTTTTTTTTAATTTATTTTTTCTGAGTAAAATTCTAGAAAATATTCAAAATCTCTGGGGCTGTGATCATTTGACATTAGTTTACTGCTTCAGTGTGTGGTTTGGCATCATTACCTTGCTTTTCTTTTATGTTTAATCCATGGCAACAGGTGCAGTATAGAGCAGACCTGACAAGAAAATGTCCCAAGAGTTAGATCTTTTTTAAACTGTAGTTTTGCCTATCAGTGGTTCTAGTAAGTTATGGAACTTGGACTTTCCTTTAAAGGATTATTCTGCCCAAATTTGGGAGCCTGAGATTTTCAGACGGGAAAATAATTTATTTCAAAAATTTGTTTCAAGATAATCTTTTCTTCTGAAACACTCCAGAAAGAATGTGGCCCTAATAGTGGATTATCCTCATTAAAACAATTTTAACAATTTAGAGATTTAAAAAGGAAAATTTTGACTCCAAAAAATTGTTTAAAGCATCTAAATTCCTTTTTTTAAAAATTTTTTTATTTATGATAGTCACACAGAAAGAGAGAGAGAGAGAGGCAGAGACACAGGCAGAGGGAGAAGCAGGCTCCATGCACCGGGAACCCGACGTGGGATTCGATCCCGGGTCTCCAGGATTGCGCCCTGGGCCAAAGGCAGGCACCAAACCGCTGCGCCACCCAGGGATCCCCTTAAGGC
Source organism: Canis aureus (assembly GCF_053574225.1). Taxonomy (NCBI): domain Eukaryota; kingdom Metazoa; phylum Chordata; class Mammalia; order Carnivora; family Canidae; genus Canis; species Canis aureus. Next base: position 5,547,863 of record NC_135641.1, read on the forward strand.
ATCTAAATTCCTATAAGCATGGACTGTTTTCTACATCTTGTCTTTTGCTAATACTGCTTTTGAATACATCTCTTGAGTCAAATTTAGTAACTTCCTGAAAACAAATATTTTTAATTAATCACAGTTCAAGGGCAGCCCGGGTGGCTCAGCAGTTTAGCGCCTGCCTTCAGCCCAGAGCATGATCCTGGAGACCTGGGATCGAGTCCCACATCAGGCTCCCTGCACGGAGCCTGCTTCTCCCTCTGCCTGTGTCTCTGCCTCTCTTTCTCTCTGTGTCTCTTATGAATAAATAAATAAAATATTTTTTAAAAAAAATCACAGTTCAAGGCATCAGTTCGTTTATGGAAGGCAAACAATATATGAAGACTACAAGAACAACATCGAGATCACCACAACTCACAAAATCTACATTTTACATGCAGTGTATACTATTTCTATTCTTTATCTTGTTTTAATATCCTCATCAATAGTGATGAGTTTTACTAGGCAGAGAGTTCTCAATATTCAGTTTTTTCTTTTTCTACAATAATATTACAGTGTTCCATAATTTACCCATGGGCATTTAATACTGCAGTGCTCTGATCTAAGGACCAGCAAACTCTGGCCCACAGGCCAAATCTAGCTCACAACCTCTATGTGTATGTTTTGTAAATAAGAGTTTTTTCATTTATTTTAAATGGTTTTTAGATAAGTACCTGAACAAAATAGCCTTGATTTTGCCCCTTGACTCAAAATGTCTAAAATATTTACTATCTGGTGCTTTTTGGAAAAAATGTGCTGACTTTGAATGTATTAATTTTCTGCTTATAAACATTTATATCAAGTCCACGTTAAGATTTGATCTTGACTTAATGCAACTTGAAGAGACTCTAGAGGTAGAACAGAAAACAGGTATAAATATTGCTGAGGTCTCAGACTCTGAAATGCTGGCTGTTTGGTTTGCACACATGCATTATTCACCTTGCGTATGTCCTGTGCAGGCCAACTTGGTGGTACAGGAGAATCGCTACATCTTGGCCATGCAGGATCTGCAGAAGGCCCAGGCTGAGCTGGATGACAAGCAAGCAGAGCTTGATGTGGTGCAGGCTGAATATGAACAGGCCATGACCGAAAAGCAGGTAACTGTTCTCTGGCATGGAATGGACTATCATACACCAACATACCTATAGTAGACCCTTCCTTCCTTTGCTGCTTTCTTTTTCCAAGAGGTTGGTTCTCGGCAAGGATTGATTTAATGTATACATAGTACATAAACAGCACGTAATCCTTCACTAAACCCTAGAGTTTGTTTCTAACACATACTAAGGACCTTGGTGAGAGGTCGGGATGGTCAGCTAAGGTAGGAGGCTTTCTGGAACATATCTGAGTCCTCTTATTGATGGTGGCAAAAACAGCCTGCCATGTAGTACGTTTTGTTACGTTTTTCAAATCATGTTTCCTACTTTATCTTATTTAATCTTTGAAATAATCTTGCAAGGTAAGCAAGGTGAATATTTTTATATATAAAAATATACTATATTTTATATATTTTATAGTCCTTTTGGAGAAATAAGAAATTTATATATTTTATAGCCCTTTTGGAGAAAGAAGTCCAGAGGGTGGCTCCTTGTCATAGGGCTGAACAGTCTGAACTAGACCTTGGCCTTCTGGTGTTCACTTCAGGCCTCTCTGCTGGACTAATGTGACTGGCCACATGGTTGCATCTGATGACAATAACCATCTACAGTCTTCTCAACTTAGTCTACAAAATAGCAGCTGTAGATTCTTTCAGAATCTGGGTTCATACATTTCTGATCTCCTGGGCTATAGGTTATTTATCTTATTTATACCAATTACTCCAGCTCCACTGGGGCTTCTTTCCTTTTGGATATCCAGGAAGCTTTAAAACAGGCCAGTGTAGCTTAGGCTTCAGAGCTCCTCATGGGCACAGGCTCCTGGGACTTGTAGGGTGTTTTAGGGGGAGGGAAACCAGGTTATGATTGGCATGCATTTGTGTATAAGCATTCAGATAAAATACCTAGAAATTTCAGAGGAAAGGTGCCTGAGTTTTTAAGTCACCAGGACTTTGTCATGATTTTTTCCCTTTCGATATATACTCATTTACTTGGGAGTTTTGTATTTGTAAATCTCTAATGATTTTCTTGAAGTGGATGGACCTCACACATTATATAAGCTTCTGGCGCCACAAAATCTGTATTTGCCTCTGGTAAATCCTGTGTTTGGTAAATAAGAGATAGATTCACTCTGTTCTTTCCTTGATTTTGTGGACTTTCCTCCTGCCCATTTTGTCTTCATTGGTCATGACTGAGATTCCTGCTGTGATAGCCCAGTTTCTTATGGGAGTCCCAACAAGAGAACTTAAATGAACACTTCAGTTTTACTCTGTGCAAAATGTGTGATACTTCAGCTCCTGAAAGCAAAATAAAAGCCTTTTAGAAAAATTAGGGAAGTAATTGTATAACACCTATTTGAGTTTATTAATTATGCTCTTGGAGATTCAGTTATCATCATATAAAGAGAAAATCAACATTGCAATTTGAAAGAGTCTACTTTAGAAACTATGAGGAAGGTGTGATAATTATTTCCCGTGGTGGACACTCACTTATATTTGGAGGTGCTACTGAATATACTGAAAATATTTTAGGCCTCATGTTACCGTGTTTGAATTGTAACATTTTTGCATTAGTTCATACAATATGCTTTTTTGGTTTTGAGCATCTACTGCTTGTTAGGACCGTACAAGAGGTGCTCCTGTAAAGGTATGGCTCTGACTTCAACACTTGTTTCCACAAATGTCAAGTTTTTTAAAAATTAATACAAAATCTAGCTGTGAGTCCATCTGCCTCTAACATGCTGGCATTGAATCTGACCTTTAGTCACTTTGTGGCTCCTTTCCCCTAATGAACTCCATGAGAGTCCAGGGGGCTTACAGAGGACTTACAGAGGATGAGTAGGCGAAGGGCCTTGAATCCAGTTCATCACAGTCGGACCCCTAATCTCATGAACCAGGTCTGTGCTGTCCCCTGAAGGAGTGTATGCCCTGTTCTTCTCTACAGGGCAGTGCCTTCATGGGGGTCCACTTCCCTCGTCCTTCTGGACAGCTAGTTACGCTCTTGGGAACACTACAGAGAGTGGGCCGGGGCACTGCTCCAGGAACCCAGGGAAGTCTGCTCACTGCCCTAGCCAGGCTTAGAGGGTAGAGCTGCTCCTGGCTCCTGCACTCTCAGAAATTTCCTCTCCCTTCCTGCTACTCACATCCCCTAAAGAAGTGTGAGCTAACCCCCCCCCCCCAAAAAAAAAAAAAAAAAAGCCAGAGAGGAGGGCCCTGGCCATTTTCTTATTTGGCCAATTGAGAGTGGAGATGGGGAATTTTGGGAAGAAAACTTAATCTTAAAAATGTCTTTTACATGAAAAGTTTGTTTCAAAGGTAGGCAGAAATAAATGATTTATAATATCATTTTTCCCAGCTGGCATTTTTCTCCTTGGGGAGAAACAAACAAATAAATAAATATGGGCAATATAGATGTAGGAGTATACCTCTGCTGGGCTTTTAGGTTTCCTTCACTAAGCCTAGGGGGAAAGGAAAATAGAATCCCAGAGAACAAACTATAATAAATATCTTGCTTTTGAAAAACACGGTATTGTGTTATAATTACAAAAGCAGTTCGTGTTCCTTAGGGAATCTTGGAAATGAACACTAAAAATATTTGCTCTTTATCATCTGAACATCTATCTGAACATTTTCCTTGATTTATGTATATTTGAAAATATGTGTAAAGTATAACATTTGAATATATAATATAATTTAATACATACTGTTTTAAATTGAATTTTCAACTTAGTAATATATTATGAATATCTTTCTTGGTTATAAAAATTTTTACAAGACAATTTTTAATGGTTTCAGAGTATTCTTATTCACTGGTATGCCATAATTTGTTTAAATATTTCTCTAGTATTAGACATTTAGCAGATATAACATAATTATGCATTATGTGTAACATATACATATGTTATAAATGAACCTCCTGTGACTGGTCCTTTGCTAAATCTTTATCTGTCCCCACTATTATTTCATACATATAAGATTCTACAAGTAGCATTGGCAGTTGTCTTAAAGATAAAGAAGATTATTAGTTTTTAAGAATGGAACATTGAGTAGTAACAGTGTATGGAAGCCTGGTTCAAGGTCTTTTACTGACACACAGAGCACCAGAGAGGGACCAGCTGAGACAGGTGTCACTGGGATTTGTGAGAAAGCCTCAGAACAGAACAAACGGAAGATAATCTAAAGCTTCACCTAAAGTAAAAGGAGATGTGGATTTAGATAAAGCATTAATGATGCTAGAACTTTAACATGAGAAAGAATCCTGATTTTCTTTTTTTTATATAACAAATTTATTTTTTATTGATGTTCAATTTGCCAACATACATAATAACACCCAGTGCTCATCACGACAAGTGCCCCCCTCAGTGCCTGTCACCCATTCACCCCCACCCCCCCGCCCTCCTCCCCTTCCACCACCCCTAGTTCATTCCCAGAGTTAGGAGTCTTTATGTTCTGTCTCCCTTTCTGATATTTCCCACACATTTCTTCTCCCTTCCCTTATGTTCCCTTTCACTATTATTCATATTCCCCAAATGAATGAGAACATGTAATGTTTGTCCTTTTCCGACTGACTTACTTCATTCGGCATAATACCCTCCAGTTCCATCCACGTTGAAGCAAATGGTGGGTATTTGTCATTTCTAATAGCTGATAATATTCCATGGTATACATAAACCACATCTTCTTTATCCATTCATCTTTCGATGGACACCGAGGCTCCTTCCACAGTTTGGCTATTGTGGACATTGCTGCTAGAAACATCGGGATGCAGGTGTCCCGGCATTTCACTGCATCTGTAACTTTGGGATAAATCCCCAACAGTGTGATTGCTGGGTCGTAGGGCAGGTCTATTTTTAACTCTTTGAGGAACCTCCACACAGTTTTCCAGAGTGGCTGCACCAGTTCACAACAGTGCAAGAGGGTTCCCCTTTCTCCACATCCTCTCCAACATTTGAAGTTTCCTGTCTTGTTAATGTTCCCGATTCTGAATGGTGTGAGGTGGTATCTCATTGTGGTTTTGATTTGTATTTCCCTGATGGCAAGTGATGCAGAGCATTTTCTCATGTGCATGTTGGCCATGTCTATGTCTTCCTCTGTGAGATTTCTGTTCATGTCTTTTGCCCATTTCATGATTGGTTTGTTTGTTTCTTTGGTGTTGAGTTTAATAAGTTCTTTATAGATCTTGGAAACTAGCCCTTTATCTGATATGTCATTTGCAAATATCTTCTCCCATTCTGTAGGTTGTCTTTGAGTTTTGTTGACTGTATCCTTTGCTGTGCAAAAGCTTCTTATCTTGATGAAGTCCCAATAGTTCATTTTTGCTTTTGTTTCTTTTGCCTTCGTGGATGTATCTTGCAAGAAGTTACTGTGGCCAAATTCAAAAAAGGTGTTGCCTGTGTTCTCCTCTAGGATTTTGATGGAATCTTGTCTCACATTTAGATCTTTCATCCATTTTGAGTTTATCTTTGTGTATGGTGCAAGAGAGTGGTCTAGTTTCATTCTTCTGCATGTGGATGTCCAATTTTCCCAGCACCATTTATTGAAGAGACTGTCTTTCTTCCAGTGGAGAGTCTTTCCTCCTTTATCGAATATTAGTTGACCATAAAGTTCAGGGTCCACTTCTGGGTTCTCTATTCTGTTCCATTGATCTATGTGTCTGATTTTGTGTCAGTACCACACTGTCTTGATGACCACAGCTTTGTAGTACAACCTGAAATCTGGCATTGTGATTCCCCCAGGTGTGGTTTTCTTTTTTAAAATTCCCCTGGCTATTCAGGGTCTTTTCTGATTCCACACAAACCTTAAAATAATTAGTTCTGACTCTCTGAAGAAAGTCCATGGTATTTTGATAGAGATTGCATTAAACGTGTATATTACCCTGGGTAACATTGACATTTTCACAATATTAATGCTGCCAATCCATGAGCATGGACTCTTTTTCCATCTCTTTGTGTCTTCCTCAATTTCTTTCAGAAGTGTTCTATAGTTTTTACGGTATAGATCCTTTACCTCTTTGGTTAGGTTTATTCCTAGGTATCTTATGCTTTTGGGTGCAATTGTAAATGGGATTGACTCCTTAATTCCTCTTTTTTCAGTCTCATTGTTAGTGTATAGAAATGCCAATGATTTCTGGGCATTGATTTTGTATCCTGCCACGCTACCAAATTGGTGTATGAGTTCTAGCAATCTTGGGGTGGAGGCTTTTGGGTTTTCTATGTAGAGTATCATGTCATCGGCGAAGAGGGAGAGTTTGACTTCTACTTTGCCAATTTGAATGCCTTTAATGTCTTTTTGTTGTCTGATTGCTGAGGCTAGGACTTCCAGTACTATATTGAATAGCAGTGGTGAGAGTGGACATCCCTGTCTTGTTCCTGATCTTAGGGGAAAGGCTCCCAGTGCTTCCCCATTGAGAATGATATTTGCTGTGGGCTTTTCGTAGATGGCTTTTAAGAGGTTGAGGAATATTCCTTCTATCCCTACACTCTGAAGAGTTTTGATCAGGAATGGATGCTGTATTTTGTCAAATGCTTTCTCTGCATTAATGAGAGGATCATATGGTTCTTGGTTTTTCTCTTGCTGATATGATGAATCACATTGATTGTTTTACGGGTGTTGAACCAGCCTTGTGTCCCGGGGATAAATCCTACTTGGTCATGATGAATAATTTTCTTAATGTATTGTTGGATCCTATTGGCCAGTATCTTGTTGAGAATTTTTACATCCATGTTCATCAGGGATATTAGTCTGTAATTCTCCTTTTTGGTTGGGTCTTTGTCTGGTTTTGGAATTAAGGTGATGCTGGCCTCATAGAACGAATTTGGAAGTACTCCATCTCTTTCTATCTTTCCAAACAGCTTTAGGAGAATAGGTATGGTTTCTTCTTTAAACGTTTGATAGAATTCCCCTGGGAAGCCATCTGGCCCTGGACTCTTGTGTCTTGGGAAGTTTTGGATGACTGCTTCGATTTCCTCCCTGGTTATTGGCCTGTTCAGGTTTTCTATTTCTTTCAGTTCCGGTTTTGGTAGTTTGTGGCTTTCCAGGAATGCGTCCATTTTTTCTAGATTGCCTAATTTATTGGCGTATAGCTGCTCATAATATGTTTTTAAAATCGTTTGTATTTCCTTGGTGTTGGTAGTGATCTCTCCTTTCTCATTCATGATTTTATTAATTTGAGTCTTCTCTCTCTTCTTTTTAATAAGGCTGGCTAATGGTTTATCTATCTTATTAATTCTTTCAAAGAACCAACTCCTGGTTTGTTGATCTGTTCCACAGTTCTTCTGGTCTTGATTTCCTTGAGTTCTGCTTGAATCTTAATTAACTTTCTCCTTCTGGTGGGTGTAGGATCTATTTGCTGTTTTTTCTCTAGCTCCTTTAGGTGTAAGGTTAGCTTTTGTATTTGAGTTCTTTCCAGTTTTTGAATGGATGCTTGTATTGCGATGTATTTCCCCCTCAGGACTGCTTTTGCTGCATCCCAAAGATTTTGAACGGTTGTATCTTCATTCTCATTAGTTTCCATGAATCTTTTTAATTCTTCTCTAATTTCCTGGTTGACCCATTCATCTTTTAGAAGCATGGTCCATAACCTCCACATGTTTGAGGTCCTTCCAAACTTCTTGTTGTGATTTAGTTCTAATTTCAAGGCATTATGGTCTGAGAATATGCAGGGGACGATCCCAGTCTTTTGGTATTGGTTCAGACCTGATTTGTGACCCAGTATATGGTCTATTCTGGAGAAAGTTCCATGTGCACTTGAGAAAAATGTGTATTCAGTTGAGTTTGGATGTAAATTCTGTAGATATCTGTGAAATCCATCTGGTCCAGTGTATCATTTAAAGCTCTCGTTTCTTTGGAGATGTTGTGCTTAGAAGACCGATCGAGGATAGAAAGAGTTAGTTTGAAGTCACCAAGTATAAGTGTATTATTATCTCAGTATTTCTTCACTTTGGTTATTAATTGATATATTTGGCAGCTCCCACATTCGGGGCATATATATTGAGGATTGTTAAGTCCTCTTGTTGGATAGATCCTTTAAGTATGATATAGTGTCCCTCTTCATCTCTCACTACAGTCTTCGGGTAAATTTTAGTTTATCTGATATAAGGATGGCTACCCCTGCTTTCTTTTGAGGACAATTTGAATGGTAAATGGTTTTCCAACCTTTTATTTTCAGGCTGTAGGTGTCCTTCTGTCTAAAATGAGTCTCTTGCAGACAGCAAATAGGTGGGTCCTGCTTTTTTATCCAAGTCTGAAACCCTACGCCTTTTGATGGGGTCATTAAGCCAGTTCACGTTCAGAGTTACTATTGAAAGATATGAGTTTAGTGGCATGATGATATCTATTCAGTCCTTGTTTGTGGATTGTTCCACTGAACTTCTTCTTAAAGGGGAATTTTAAGAGTCCCCCTTAAAATTTCTTGCAGATCTGGTTTGGAGGTCACATATTCTTTCAGTTCCTGCCTGTCTTGGAAGCTCTTTATCTCTCCTTCCATTCTGAATGAGAGCCTTGCTGGATAAAGTATTCTTGGTTGCATGTTCTTCTCATTGAGGACCTTGAATATATCCTGCCAGCCCTTTCTGGCCTGCCAGGTCTCTGTGGAGAGGTCTGCTGTTACCCTAATACTCCTCCCCATAAGAGTCTGGGATTTCTTATCTCTTTCTGCTTTAAGGATCTTCTCTTTATCTTTGGAATTTGCAAGCTTAACTATTAAATGTTGAGGTGTTGAACGGTTTTTATTGATTTTAGGGGCAGATTTCTCTATTTCCTGGATCTGAATGCCTGTTTCCCATCCCAGATTAGGAAAGTTTGCAGCTATGATTTGTTCAAGTACATATTCTGGACCTCTGTCCCTTTTAGTGCCCTCGGGAACCGCAATTAAATGTAGGTTTTTCTTCCTCAGGCTGTTGTTTATTTCCCTTAATCTATCTTCATGGTCTTCTAATTGTTTGTCTCTTTTTTCCTCAGTTTCCCTCTTTGCCATCAACTTGTCTTCTATGTCACTCACTCGTTCTTCCACCTCGTTAACCCTAGTCATTAGGACTTCTAGTTTGGATTGCATCTCATTCGATTGATTTTTTTTATTTATTTTTTTTATTTATTTATGATAGTCACACAAAGAGAGAGAGAGAGAGAGAGAGAGGCAGAGACATAGGCAGATGGAGAAGCAGGCTCCATGCACGGGGAGCCCGATGTGGGATTCGATCATGGGTCACCAGGATCGCGCCCTGGTCCAAAGGCAGGCGCTAAACCGCTGCGCCACTTAGGGTTCCCTCATTCAATTGATTTTTAATTTCTGCCTGATTAGATCTAAATTCTGCAGTCATGAAGTCTCTTGAGTCCTTTATGCTTTTTTCTAGAGCCACCAGTAGTTGTATAATAGTGCTTCTGAATTGGCTTTCTGACATTGAATTGTAATCCAGATTTTGTAACTCTGTGGGAGAGAGGACTGTTTCTGATTCTTTCTTTTGAGGTGAAGTTTTCCTTATAGTCATTTTGCTCAGTGCTGAGTGGCCAAAAACAAGTTGTATTGGGAAAAGGAGAAAAAGAGAGGAGAGAAAGAAGGAAAGAAAAGACAAATAGAAAAAAGAAAAAAGGAAGAAAAAAGAAAAAAAGAAAAAGAAAGAAAGGGAAAAAAAGGTGGGGAAAGCAAACAAATCAAAAAGCAAAAAACAAAAAAACAAAACAAAAAAAAAAACAAAACCAAAAACAACAACAACAAAAACAACCAAAAAAACAACACAGGGGAGTATCTTCTGATTCTGTATACTGTAAGTCCCTTGACTTTCCCTGGAACTTGTCATCTAGCTGGTGTTCTGGGGGAGGGGCCTGTTGTGCTGATTCTCAGGTGTTAGCGCTTGGGGGAGCTGCTGTGCCCCTGCCTGGTGCCGGGCTCAGTGGGGGCTGTTTACCCCGTGAGTCCCCAGGAGGAACAACCGCAGTGGCGGGGCCAGCTCTGCAGCCCTGGAGTCAGCTCCTGCAGTAGCTCCAGAGCTCTCCGTCTGCAGGGCCTGGAGGCTCCGGGGCGGGGCCGCTGATCTGCTCAGCTCGGGGCAGGAGCGTCCTTGCTGTCCTGGGCCCTCCCGGCCTCTGCCTGTCCCGGGGGAGGCCGGATCCTGGGCTGTGTCCCGGCGCCCTGTGCTCCGGGGCCTGCACTGTTGGATTCGCTCCCGCCCCGCAGCCCCCTCCGTGGAGCCAGCACCCGAGCCCCCCCGAGCTGCTCCCCCCCCAGTCCCCTCCGCGGAGCCTCTTCCTCTGCCTGAGCCCCCCCCGAGCTGCTCCCGCCCCCAGCCCCCTCCGCGGAGCCCCCCGAGCCCCCCGAGCTGCTCCCCCACCCCCGCAGCCCCCTCCGCGGAGCCTCTTCCTCCGCCCTCCCCCCTCCGAGCTGCTCCGGGTCCCGCCGCCCGCGCTGCAGCCCTTAGGGAGCTCGGTGCACTCTCCCGGGGCGCAGGTGTCTGTTAGTGTCCCTGGGAGCCCGAGGGCATCCCTGCCCTCCTGGGGTCCTGCTCCAACGCCCCGTGAGCCCCTTTCCGCCCGGGAAGGTCGGTGCAGCTCCTGCTCCTCCGGGACGGGGCTCTCCTGTCCTGGGGACACTCGCCCCGGCCTCAGCCCGGCTCCTCACGGGGCCCCTCCCCCTTGGAGGCCTTTTGTTTCTTTATTTCTTTTTCCCCGTCTTCCTACCTTGATAGAAGCTCAAACTCTTCTCACTGTAGCATTCCAGTTGGTCTCTCTTTAAATCTCAGGCCGAATTCATAGATTTTCAGGGCGATTTGACGGTTATCTAGGTAATTTGGTGGGGACAGGTGACTTGGGGACCCTACTCTTCTGCCGTCTTGCCCCTCCTGAATCATGATTTTCAAGTAAGGATATGTATTGTATTACTTTTTGTGTGTATATTAGTAATATGTTTGTATTTTATTTCTATTTTTCCTTATAGGAAAGTCATAAATGCAGATTTCTATTATCTCTTAATTATTAACACCTGGGGAGAGTGTGACCTGTTGGCTCAGGACCCCACATGAAGGTTTAAGAGATGGGCTTTGACACAGGCACACAGAAATTAAATCTTAGGCTTCCTGTGAGATAAATGGCTCCTAGGTCTCAGAAGGGCAGATAATATATAATGGTTTAAAATTATATTCTTCAGCTGGAGGCTGTATTTTTCTGAACAGAAGTTTTCTTTTGATTTTGGCCCTTTTTTAGACCTTGCTTGAAGATGCGGAGCGGTGCAGACGGAAGATGCAGACCGCCTCCACACTGATCGGTGGCTTGGCAGGAGAGAAAGAAAGATGGACAGAACAAAGTAAAGAGTTTGCCGCACAAATAAAAAGACTTGTAGGTGTGTAGGTACCTTTATTAGTCAGATTGTGTGTTGACAATGTTAGGGAATTTAGCAAACTGAAACTTTTATTAGAATACAAACCAGCTCTCTAGTCCTTCAAATTCCTTTGTGTGTGTGTGTGTGTCAAGATATTTCAGATGGATAAATATTGGTCTGGCGTCTATGTAGCCCTTATTAGATATATTAATGAGCTATCAGGTCACTTTTGAATTCTCCTATTAGAGAATGGTTATGTTGATCAACATCACTGGAAATGGAAGCTCTGTCTTCTTAGGTTTTGCATCTCTTAAGTTCAATGTTATACTCTCACATCCAACCAGAGTCAAAATAACCTAGTGGTTGACTACTAGCAGGTATTACTTGGTGGACCATTTGGACCCTATTTAACAATGGACTGCTATTTTTTCACCAAGACACAGCAACATGTAGTTGCAGTTTGGTTTTTGGAAATTAGTTTAAAAGAGTGGTTGCCTTTAAAAAATGCTTAATATTCTGCACAATTACAAGGCTGATTATAAAGTATTTCAGTGGTGTTTGTTTTCTGTTTTAGGGGATGTATTGTTGGCTACAGCTTTTCTATCTTATTCTGGTCCATTTAACCAAGAGTTTCGCAACCTGATGCTATATGACTGGCAGAAGGAAATGAAAGTCAGGGAAATCCCATTTGGAAACAATCTAAATCTCAATGAGATGTTGATTGATGCTCCCACTATTAGTGAATGGAACCTCCAAGGTCTGCCAAATGATGACCTGTCCATTCAGAATGGAATTATTGTTACAAAGGCATCTCGCTTTCCTTTGTTAATTGATCCACAGACTCAAGGGAAGATCTGGATTAAAAATAAAGAAAGCCAGAATGAACTGCAGGTAATTTGTGTTTGAACATATTTATGCTACTGGTCAAGTTTTATTGCCCCAGATGAACAAGAGTCCAAGAATAAAGAAATATTTGAAAATTATAGAGATTGTAATCTTAGAGCAGTATTAGATGAAATCCTAAATTCTAATATTAAAATCTTTTCTAAAAATTGCATTTACGTTCATATGGATCTCTACTAATGCTGTCTTTTGAAGGTTTCAGATTTTCCTCTGTTAGAGCCTAAATCCCTTCTTGATGAACAGAGCAGGGTCAAGTTGTATGACAGTAAGTGTATAGCCCTTTACAAGGACACTTCATGGTTATTCCATTATTATTTATCGCAAAAGTGGTGGTGATGAGAAGATAAGTTGCACTGGGGAATAATAGTCAGCTAAGGAAAAGGATGGAAACAGTTTAAGCTTTCTGCACAATCTCACCAAGTATGGGTTTTAAATAAAGGTCTCTAAAGATCTCTGTATTTGTGTCCTGTGACAGAATGCTCAGGCACCATTTAATGTTGTTATCTCTGTGCATTGCATCATGATATTGTCAACAGCAACCTTTGGATCTTGTTTCTAGATCACATCTCTAAATCACAAGTATTTCAGAAACCACCTGGAGGACAGTCTTTCTCTTGGAAGGCCCTTACTTATTGAAGATGTTGGGGAGGAACTAGATCCAGCACTGGATAATGTTTTGGAGAGGAACTTCATTAAGACTGGGTCTACCTTTAAGGTAGGTTAAACCTATTGATAATAATGTGCAGAACCACCAGGCCAGATAAATGTCACATAGATGAGATTTTCTCACTAGGCAGCAACTGAAATTCGAGTCAGTGGCAAGAGGCATTTGTTTTTCTCTTCTCTACTTCCTGAGTTGGGATTAAAGTTTTCAAGAGCAGTCCTTTTAGAAATATCTACTTCTCTTGTGTGATGGAGTCTGACTCCATTTTGATGATTTACTGTGGACATCTTTCAAAACCCATCATGATCCTCCCCTCTTCTGTCCCAAATCTGGGCAAGCTGATAAGAAAACCTGGATCTCTCTCTTTTGGCATTGGTGGGATATTCAAACCACACAATCCTCTGTTCATGCCCTGTGTGGAAATCTTTATCTTAGCCCTCATCACTATAAAACCCTAAAATAGCTGCTTTTCCCTATTGTCTCAGTCAATTTTTGGGACCTGGTCAGAGGCCTACTTTAATCTCAAAAGAAATCTCATTATGTGAATAATAAGCCTTTTCATACCCTTTTGGTGCATGTGTGATGCCATCAGTCTTGACCTCTGCACCAAATTTTGGTTGGGTAATCCATCTCACTTCTGTGGTATGATTGCACCAATTTTGGTGTTAAATTCTACATTTGTGGTATATAGTGGCATACATTGAACTTCTTCCCTCTCTTCCTTCCTACCCATCTCCCTTCCTTTCATCCTAGTGGTTTTGAAGCCATTTGAACACCTGATGACCACTTCTTTTTCAGTTATACAAAGATCTCCAGTTATATAATTACTTAAAGCAATGCTTGATCCTGTGCAAAGGACACAGTAGGGTGTATGTTGTTTTATTACTTTTATTTTGTTTTTTTTTGTTTTGTTTTGTTTTTTGTTTTATTACTTTTAACATTATTTTCATAATAAAGGTGAAAGTCGGTGATAAGGAAGTAGATGTGATGGATGGCTTCAGACTCTACATCACCACGAAGCTGCCCAATCCAGTTTATACACCTGAAATAAGTGCTCGGACCTCTATCATTGACTTCACTGTCACCATGAAAGGTCTGGAAGATCAGTTACTGGGGAGAGTCATCCTCACAGAGAAAAATGTAAGTGAAGTGTGACTACCTCCTTTTCTGCATTGTGTTGCAATTCTTTCATTGATGAAAATAATATGATAAAAGTTGTAATAGAATTGAAGTCCCTCTTTAAACAGAAGTGTAAGATGAAGTGAGGAGCACTTTAAGCCCCTTTGAAAAGACTGAACAGCCTTGAAAAGCCAATATGGATCCCAGGTAGGGCTTCTTCTTACTCTCTGGAAAAGTACCTTGTGTGTCTTGAGAAAATTATTCCTTAACTGTTGCCTCATGATCAGAATCCATTCCAGGCTCATGGTAGATAATTCTTAGAAAAAGTATGGCCATAGGAACATGACCATCACACTCTTATGATATTAGAGGGTCCTCTTACCCTGAACCACATTATTATACAACATGTAATCTGTATTTTCTTTCCTCTAACGCAAGGTCTCATGCAAGAAATGAGCTGTTGGCTTTAATTTTGATGGATTTTCATTGTTTATTTCCTGTTAGCAGCCTTTTCTCTTGTAGTATCTCATCTTTCCACCATAGTCCGAACTTTTCTCACATTGCTGAATCATCTTAGCCTGGGTGTGACAAGTGGGTCTAAGTTAATCTCTGATACTTTCTGGAAGTTAAGTAACCCATTTGAAAAGAGCCTACAGATTGAAAAAAAAAAAGTGTTCCTTTGACTTCTGGGATAATATAGTCTTTCTGACTCTGATCTCTTCTTAGGTGATTATTATATAGACTACATCAATATAAAATGTTATTGAACCAAGGATGGGTATTGGAAGCAGGAAGGACCCCAACAGTAAGAAGTTAGTATTGGAAAACATCTAATTCCCTTACACATGGAGCTGAAACAAAGGGTGAGCCTCTACAGTCAGGATGAATTAAATCTTGACTGGGCTGTCAATTCTCCTTGAGAGATGTGGCTCGGAATAGTAACTTATGATGCCAGGGAAAGGCCATTCTTCTTTGAATCCATAAATTGACCAGCTGTCCCGTGTCTTGGAGATATGGGCAGTGAGGAGCCTTGTTAACACATGAGGTCTGGTCTCACGAGTGCTTAGCTGTACAGCCTGCTGGACTCTCAGGTTTGTTTGCTTTCAAAAATGAATAGAAACCTCAGAGCATAAGAATGCAGGGAAGGCAGATTTATAATGGATTTTATACTTTTCTGTGTGCTCCAAAGCAGTAGTTTTATTTATTTATTTATTTATTTATTTAGAAATTTCTTTGTATTGGAGTTCAATTTGCCAACATATAGCATATCACCCCGTGCTCATCCCGTCAAGTGCCCCCCTCAGTGCCCGTCACCCAGTCACCCCAACCCCCCACCAACCTCCCGCTAACCCTTGTTCATTTCCTAGAGTTAGGAGTCTTTCATGTTCTGTCTCCCTTTCTGATATTTCCCACTCATTTTTTCTCCTTTCCCCTTTATTCCCTTTCACTATTTTTTATATTCCCCAAATGAATGAGACCATATAATGTTTGTCCTTCTCTGATTGACTTATTTCACTCAGCATAATACCCTCTAGTTCCATCCACGTTGAAGCAAATGGTGGGTATTTGTCGTTTCTAATGGCTGAGTAATATTCCATTGTATACATAAACCACATCTTCTTTATCCATTCATCTTTCGTTGGACACCGAGGCTCCTTCCACAGTTTGGCTATTGTGGACATTGCTGCTGTGAACATTGGGGTGCAGGTGTCCCGGCGTTTCATTGCATCTGTATCTTTGGGGTAAATCCCCAGCAGTGCAGTTGCTGGGTCGTAGGGCAGATCTATTTTGAACTCTTTGAGGAACCTCCACACAGTTTTCCAGAGTGGCTGCACCAGGTCACATTCCCACCAACAGTGCAAGAGGGTTTCTCTTTCTCCACATCCTCCCCAACATTTGTTGTTTCCTGTCTTCTTAATTTTCATCATTCTCACTGGTGTGAGGTGGTATCTCATTGTGATTTGGATTTGTATTTCCCTGATGGCCAATGATGCATAGCATTTTCTCATGTGCTTGTTAGCCATGTCTATGTCTTCCTCTGTGAGATTTCTGTTCATGTCTTTTGCCCATTTCATGATTGGATTGGTTGTGTCTTTGCTGTTGAGTTTCATAAGTTCTTTATTGATCTTGGATACTAGCCCTTTATCTGATAAGTCATTTGCAAATATCTTCTCCCGTTCTGTAGGTTGTCTTTTAGTTTTGTTAACTGTTTCTTTTGCTGTGCAGAAGCTTCTTATCTTGATGAAGTCCCAATAGTTCATTTTTGCTTTTGTTTCTCTTGCCTTCATTGATGTATCTTGCAAGAAGTTGCTGTGGCCAAGTCCAAGATGGCTAGAACTCATACAGCAATTCGGCAGTGTGGTAGGATACAAAATCAATGCCCAGAAGCCAGCGGCTTTTCTATACACTAACAATGAGACTGAAGAAAGAGAAATTAAGGAGTCAATCCCATTTACAATTGCACCCAAAAGCATAAGATACCTAGGAATAAACCTAACCAAAGAGGTAAAGGATCTATACCCTAATAAGTACAGAACACTTCTGAAAGAAATTGAGGAAGATGCAAAGAGATGGAAAAATATTCTATGCTCATGGATTGGAAAAATTAATATTGTGAAAATGTCAATGTTACCCAGGGCAGTTTACACATTTAATGCAATCCCTATCAAAATACCATGGACTTTCTTCAGAGAGGTGAAGCAAATCATCTTAAGATTTGTGTGGAATCAGAAAAGACCCCGATTAGCCAGGGGAATATTAAAAAAGAAAACCATATCTGGGGACATCACAATGCCAGATTTCAGGTTGTACTACAAAGCTGTGGTCATCAAGACAGTGTGGTACTGGCACAAAAACAGACACATAGATCAGTGGAACAGAATAGAGAATCCAGAAGTGGACTCTCAACTTTAGTCAACTAATATCGACAAAGCAGGAAAGACTCTCCACTGGAAGAAAGACAGTCTCTTCAACAAATGGTGCTGGGAAAATTGGACATCTGCATGCAGAAGAATGAAACTGGACCATTCTCTTACACCATACACAAAGATAAACTCAAAATGGATGAAAGATCTAAATGTGAGACAAGATTCCATCAAAGCAGTCATTTTAAATGTGTGAGCTGTTCAAGGTGATATGAAGGCCCTATTCAATCGTTAACCTGATGTTCCTGTGAGTAGCTGTAGGCAGCCTGCTGTTGTCACAGAAGTTGAGGTATCAACACTATCTTGACAGTAAACCAGTAGATCTGTAACTATCCTTTTAAAAAAACAAATTTCTTAGGTTCACTCTTACCTTGATCCCAGAGAACAAGACAGAAACTCAAGTGAGTTATATACTATTAGGAAAAAAATACTAATAGAGGTTAGCAGATTCTACTGGCCACACAATACAAGGCCTTAGGGGTCACCTTGTTCAAAATCCCAGGCGAGGGCGCCACTTGGGTGGCTCAGTGGTTGAGCGTCTGCCTTTGGCTCAGGTAGTGATCCTAGGATCCTAGGATAGAGTCCGGCATCAGGCTCCCTGCAGGGGGCCTGTTTCTCTCTCTGTCTGTGTCTCTGACTCTGTGTGTCTTTCATCAGTAAATAAATAAATAAAATCTTGAAAAAAACAAAAAACAAAATCCCAGATGAGCCAACAGGTATGTGATTTCCTTTGGAAGTGGAAGCACCCAAACTCAGTGGAACTGACAGGAGAAATAGTTTAATGAAGACCTTTAAATAGATGTCATTGTCACCAGCTCACTAGTACAGAGAAACAATAAATCTGAATTCTCTTGTTTAATCTTTCTATTTTAATTACCAATGTAAGGTACAGAAGAGAAGGAACATTTGGGAAGGAAAGCCTGGGTGATCCTTTAGAAATGAGAACTCTGAAAGGCTGTCTGTCATCTGTTCCCTCTTACTGATTTCAAAACCATGGTTTCATTTTAGGTACACAGATAATTTTAGTTGTCTTTTGTATCTTTGTGGAATCACTTAATTTTTGATCATTTAATTAATAAATACTATGTTCCCTGAAATTGTCCTGAATCACTATTGTACTTTCTTACTCACTTTGGTGATACTCTTCATATTATTGCAGTTCATGTAAAACATTTACATGGCAGCCTTAGTAAATTGAGTACATGGGACAAATGTTTACCTGTGTGTGTGTGGTGTATGTGTGTTGAGTTAATCCCTTTGATGGGAAAATTGCTTATAGACAAAATGATTTTGATTAATTTTGCTCCTTATTATTATTTCTTATATATTGGGGGACCTAAAGCCATAGTTCAACAGAACCACATTTAAATCAGCCATACAAATGAACATACACCTAAAATTATTCCAAAATATGTTTTCCATTTAAAAATCCTGAATGAAAAGCAAGTAGCGGGGGTACTTGAGTGGCTTAGTTGGTTAAGTGTCTGCCTTTGGCTCAGGTAATGGTACTGGGGTCTTGGGATTGAGCCCCATGTCGGGCTCCCTGCTCAGCTCTCCCTCTGCCACTCCCCCTCCTCATGTCCTCTCTCTCAAGTAAATAAATTCTTTACAAAAGGATAAAAAAAGAAAAGCAAATGATAGTTCTATTTTCCTTCAGGAATAACTTTTTTCCATAATTTTTTCCATAATTCTTATCCCATTGTAGTGTTTGGTCATTTACCTACTATTTAGTATGCAGATTGCTTTCATAATTTCAAATTACTCTGAATTGTACTGTTTATTTTAGGGGATATTATTTTATCAACCTCAAACTTTGGGGAAAATATGCTTCGTAGCCTCATTTTAATCCTTTAGGAATATAGGCAGTTACTTTGATTGACAAATAAATGTATTAGTGTTAACAATGATATTAAATTGACCAAAACTATCTCAGTGATGTTCAAGCATTTTTTTTTTTTTTGATGTTCAGGCTTTTACTTGCCATTTTAAAAATCAGGAATTGGTTAATTTGCCCCTTTGTATACATTGTGTTAACTGTTTATTTTGTGAATAACGGTTTTCATAAGCACCATGGGAGCATGATTTTAGTACTGATTCTATAGTTCTCAAGTGGAGATGGGGTTGGAAATGTAGGTTGTAATAAGTCTTGCAAACTACGTTGAGAATTTCAGACCTTTCAAAACAACTGAGAGAGATCCCTGAATGCCTAAGAGCAGGAAAGGGGGTGATGGCAGCGGGGAGTCCATGAAGAATAACTAAAGCCTAAATCAGGGCAGTAGCTATAGGTTTGGAAGATATGGATGGAGGAAAAACTTTTGTGCTGGAAGAATCCATAAGACTGGGTGCAGTTTTTGGATTTGACGTCCACAGGATCGTCCCCTCAGGCATGAAAGCATGCATCCTTAGCCTAAGTGCAAGATTAGAAAGTTCTCCTCTTTTATCCCTTTGCAGCCACTTTATTACACTTTTGTAATGATATGTGAAATTCTAAAGTATGATTTATTTTCTGCCAACCTATAATTTTATTTTTCAAACTGCTTATTTTCCAAATAAGCAATGTAGTGCTTCTGAAAAATCCATGCTTGGAATGAATCAAGGGAGGGGACAAGAGGGGACAGGCATGTTTTGAACAGCTATCATGATTCACTTACTGTTGTAGCTGCTTTACTAGTTATGTCCTGAAAATCACTCTCCAAGCTGTTTTTATATCCACCTCACAGGTAAGGAAACTGAGGCTCATAGAATCATATATAACATATTCCTGTGGTTTTGTGCTCAAGTCAGCTGCATTTAACCCTAGTTTCCCCATATTGTGTTTATACCAAAGTGTGTATCATTCATTAATGCAGCTATGCATAGGTACCTTGATTTAAAAAGCTTTTCAAGCAAACTCATGAATGCATATCCTTCTTTCCAAATATTTAAATACTGTCTAACTCACTATCCTTTCCAGTTTTGATTCTTTTGCTAGCTTCAAAATTATAGCTGCTCATGAAATGATTTGACTTTCACATAACAGTTTGAGTTGGAGCCAGAAGCATTGCCTCTGTGGTCTTAGCCTCTGGGTTTCGGGCTGCCTTTGGCTTGTTCTGGGTCATGGCCATTCTTCCTTCCCCACCCTCACCAATCCCATCTTTTTCTCCTTCTGTACCATGGACTCTCCCTCTCCAAACTACTATGAGGAAGAAGTAGCCAGTAAGGATAATAATCTTCCAAAACCATTCTTTCCCCAGCTATCTATAAAGATCCTTCAGGAAAGACCTAGAACTTCACTTCTCATGGAGAGAACAGCACCTTTCAGGCCAAGAAGAGTTTCTAATTTAAATGTACCTGCCACAGCTGTGCAGGCTGTTTGCCTAATTTTTCGAACACTTGCTTTTCAGAGAATTGGATACTATTTCAACTAGCAAGTTGAAAATAATCACATTCAAACAAGAACAGAGGTCTTATAAACAAGAAACTAAACAAAAAATGTATTTAATCTGAAAGATCTATATGTATCTTCAAATGTATTTTACTATCCTTTCAAATATATTTCTCCTTCAAAACAAGCTTAAATATATCACAAAAGTCACCTAAAATGATTTCACTTTAAGAAAGAAATAGATGCTGGAGGGGATATTGGTAGGATTTTTAGCAAAATTCATGTTCTTCTTCCATCCATTAATTCTCCTCTTCTTATTTTGATGTATTTCCTGCCACCAAGTATGATAACTATAATGCAGTAGCTTGAGAGCAGCCCTATAGGTTAACTTTTTAAGGAATGGCCAAACAATAGTTGTTAATTAAGGAAGAAAATATATTTATGCAAATTAACAGGAATTGGAGAAAGAGAGAACTCATCTCATGGAAGATGTAACTGCAAACAAAAGAAGGATGAAAGAGCTGGAAGATAATTTGCTTTACAGGCTGACGAGTACCCAGGGGTCCCTGGTGGAAGATGAGAGTCTCATTGTTGTGCTGAGTAACACAAAAAAGACCGCAGAAGAGGTGACACAGAAGCTGGAAATTTCAGCTGAGACAGAAATTCAAATTAACTCAGCCCGGGAGGAATACAGACCTGGTGAGTTTGGTAATGAAAGATAAATGTCACAGGAAAATGAAGTGAGAAAAAAACCCTGAAAATCAGAGAAATTGAAAGAAGGAAGGATGTTAATGCAAATGGTTGTACAAAGTGGGATGGCCATTCACATTTTGTGGCATTGCTTTGAGATGAGGAAATTTTATAAGGGTGTAAATGTGTAATGGGTGCTTATAATTCATGTGAGTTGTAATTTCTTTAATGTTCCTGTGAACTTATTTTTAAATTAGAAAGCAGGGAGAATTTTTAAAGAACTTCTGAATGCCACTTTGAAATCTGAGGAATTAGCTGTGTTTGTGGGCTGTTCACTAGTTCTTTATCATTTGGTAACAGTAAGCCAGTTGTCCGTTGGCAATCTGTATTAGGAAGGTAGTTCTTTGGTCTCATGGGAGTCCTTTAGTCATACTCACCAATTTGCAAATCAGTGTTGTTCATTGGTTACAAGAGGGACCTGCTGAAAGAATTCAGTTTCCTTTAGAAATGTATCATTCTTTCTGGAAAAATAATCAAAACAGTATGGTTTGCTGGTAGAGAGTCAGGAACATCATCTTTGCCATGCCTTATTTTGCCAACCTGAGGCCGAGCTTAGTTGAAGCTTCTTCATGGAGCTTAAGAATGAGACCCATAGGGACATCTGGGTGGCTCAGTCAGTTAAGCATCTGCTTTTGGCTCAGGTCATGATTCCAGGGTCCTGGGATTGAGCCCAACATGCAGCTCCCTGCTTGGTGGGGAGCCTGCTTCTCCCTTTGCTTCCCCCCTCTGCTCTTGCTCTTTCTCTCTCTCTCAAGTAAATAAATAAAATCTTTAAAAAAGAAGAGAATGAGGTCCTTAAAATGCCTACACAATTTGCTAGGTGTAGCTTCTGCTATCCCATTAATTGCCTTTTCTATTTATGAAAAAATATAGTAAAAAAGTATTTATAAGGATACTGGAAGTTCTCAAATGGAGAATACCACGTGATAAACACAAATAGCAGACTACTTGTACAAAGTTTATAAATAAGAATTAAGTATATATAATGAGCCTTGTTCTAGACTCCCGGGGCTGGTAGATGGTCATTGGTAAATCAAAAATAAAACTTGTTTTCATTTAGAGTATAGGCAGATCTGTGCATGGGTCATTTATTTTCCACCCTCGTAGCACATGCAGCCTTGCTCTTCCTCTTTCAGTGGCAACACGGGGCAGCATACTCTACTTCCTCATCACCGAGATGCGCTTGGTTAACGAAATGTATCAGACTTCGCTCCGCCAGTTTCTTGGCTTGTTTGACCTTTCCTTAGCCAGGTATGTCTGTGCTCAGGAAGCCAAGTTGAATTTTATATATGTGGGCTAGAATAATGACATTATATTTATAACTTCTTTTCTTTTTTCTACTGGGTCTTTTTTTTTTTTTTAATCTAAGTTTAGTGTAATTACCAGTGTGTTAACAAATCATTCTGATTTGTCATTTTATGCTCAGAAACAGCTCTACCAACTATTCATCCATTGATTGATTCCTTTGGTTTCATGTATTTCTGTTAAACAAGAAAAATTCCCAAGACATTGTTGTGAGTGATAATACCCTGCGGGTAAAATTGATTTAGACAACATTGAGGATTTTGTTATGTTATTTTATGTTGAGACAATGCTTGTTATTTTAGATTTAGGATGCTTATTCTTATGTGTAAGAAAGAACTGACCCTCCAAAGTTACCTATTCTGCTTTAAAGACAATTTTTATGGACAACGGAAAAAGGTAGTGAGATAAGCCTAATTTAAATGTTCTCTCCTCCAGATCTGTCAAGAGCCCAATTACAAGCAAGAGGATTGCTAATATCATTGAGCATATGACTTATGAGGTTTATAAGTACACAGCCCGAGGGTTGTATGAGGAGCACAAATTCCTCTTCACCTTGCTACTTACCCTGAAGATCGACATCCAGAGGAACCAAGTCAAGCATGAAGAGTTTCTCACTCTCATTAAAGGTCAGTATAACAATGGAAAGTGTGGTACACAGGTCCAGCTGTAGGAATTACTTGAAGGACCTAGGCAGTATTTTTTCTCTGGCTGTAATAGTTTCCTTGCATTTCATTGAAGATTGCAGACATGTGAAATATTTTATTTGTTCATTTATTGCATGAATATTTATTGAGAGCATACTGTGTGCTAAGGCACAGAGCAGGCACTTGTGGCATATAATAAAACAATAAATAAATTATTTAGTACTTGAGAAGCTAGTGGGTACCCTGGAAAAACAGAGTGGGATAAGGCGGATGGGGAGTTACAGGGTGTGCAGAGTTAGTAGGAGCAGTTAAAACTTTAAAGGGAATATCTAATGGGATATCTAATGAAGGGGGCCTCCCAGAGAGTTGGACAGGTGAGCAAAGGCCTGGAGGGGCTGGGACACCGGCCCTGGGCACACATGGGCGGAGGGGGGCTGTCAAAGGAAGAGGAGATGGTATCTAGTAGGATGCAGGCTGGAGCCATGGGCAGGTGATTGTGCAGCTCAGCTCAGCCTGTGGATATTTATTCTGTATCTATTGAAGCATTGCTCATGGGCAGGGCCCTTGTGCCACTGCACAGTACAGCCCAGAGAAGGCTAGGAAACAATTTTGCTGTCACATTCTTAAATGTCTGGACAAAAAAATATCTAAAGTAATTGTGGAAATGATGCTGAGGTCTAAATGGCTTTATCTACCATACGTTTCTTTTCTTTTTTTTTTTTTTTAAGATTTTATTTATTCATGAGAGACACATACAGAGAGAGGCAGAGACACAGGCAGAGGGAGAAGTAGGCTCCATGCAGGGACCCTGATATGGAACTCGATCCCGGGACCCCAGGATCACGTCCTGGGCTGAAGACTGACACTCAACCGCTAAGCCACCCAGGGATTCCCTGGACTGGTTTTTGTGGGCTTTTGGCATTCAACAGTTTTATAATGCTGCTTTATGAAACACAGTGTCAGAGGAAGCTTTGCAAGGCAGTTATGTTGTAAGATTGCTCATTGCTGGTGATGTTGCTGAGAGCTACCCAGTGGGTGAGCTCCTTCTGCAAGGACTTTAAAATCACTTGTTATTTTGTGTTTGGATACCGGCCTTTTAATTTGCTCATCGTTAAGATGGAATGGGATGAGCCCAGATGACTTTCTAAATCTGCTTAAGCTAGACCAGTTTAAAATTGTGTTATCACTTGTATAGATTTTTCATTGTAAAAGCATATCATTTTTACAAGGTATTACGGTAAAAATTCAAACTTACTTTTTCCCAAAGTAAGGCTTTAGAGAATGAAGGGAATAACATAACTCTCAATCACCTCAAGAATTTATTTTGAATTTACCTATTCCAACTGTTCATTCATCAGAAGTACATTTAATCTGGTGCCATACTATCCAAGAATATGTCTGCCCCCAGCCCATTACAATCATTCTCTGTGGGCCATTGTACACTTTGGAGGCAGGCAAGATATTCATAACACATTTACCCTCTACTAAATGATAAATAATGCTTTGGTTGTAAGGAACACCCTTTCCTTCCCATAAATAGCTTCTCCCTAACTCTCTGGTGATTATCTTATTCTTTTGAGTTTGTTGGAAAATGGACAGGTTCCATGGAAATTGGTCTGACATTTTTCAACACAATACCATTGTCCTTAGGTCTTTAGCTTTTCCCTGCCATTAAAGCAATCTGTTTTGATTTGGGGAGTTAATAATCTTTTTGAGATTGCTTCAAGGCCATACTTGCCTTGTTGGAAATATACTAAGATGGATTTGGCAAAAGAGTAATTTAGTGAGGTCCATGGTGCCTAGTTAAAGTAGGGATTGGTTCAGTAATTATCTTGAGTATTATTATTTGTTCATGACCTGCTCTGTTCAAAACAGTATTTTAAAGGTAGCCAAATGAATTGGTTACATCCTTTTAAGAATTATGCTTAGAGCATATTTTCCCTGAAACATTTTAATAGATGGTATTTATTAAACAGTATATTTCATCCTATAAAGACTTTCTAACTCTTTTTTTGACTTAAATTATGATTGTTTACACATTTAGTTTTTCAGAGGTGGGCAACAATAACATGTTAAGGTGTCATTTATTTTATGGTGCTTTGAGAGTTATGTGAGTTATACAAGCTTGAGGTAAATCAGCACCAGCAAGGTAAGAGTCATGACCCAATGGAAATGTTTGCTGTGGTTAGATTGACAAAAAAATAAGTGATACAGCACAAAATCCTTGGGTGTGCTCAAAATGGTTATAAATAATACACTGTTTATAGAAGAGAACCCTTTAAACACGTGTAATGCTGCTGACGTTTCTAGATAAATTCTCTCCTAAAAAGAGCTTGTGCCAACATTGAGCAGTTCTTAATATTGACAGTAGCTGCTCATTTAGTGACCCTTTGCTATTGTCTTGATCCTATTTTGTGTGTTTTATGTATTTTTGTCATTTTATCATCACAATACCTAGGCTTCAGTATGCCCAGTGTACATATTTGGAAACAGAGACCCAGACAGATGAACTGCATTGTACAAGACCTTGGCCACATAGAGCTAGAACAGAATCCAGCATTCCCTTGGCCCACACCTATGTTTTCTGATTCTTAAATGTGTTTTTCTAAAATCCTCTGTTCCTTTATTAAATTTTAAAGCTTGTTCATTACTGTGACATGTTTCTGGGCCTAAACAATGATAAGTTGGTGGGATGCCTGGGTGGTTCAGTCAGTTAAGCATCTGCCTTTGGCTCTGGTCATGATCTTAGGATCCTGGGGATCCTTGTTTAGCCAGGAATCTGCTTGTCCCTCTGCCCCTCCCCCTGCCTGTGCGCTATGTTCTCTCTCTCTCTCTCTCTGTGTGTGTGTCTCTTTCTCAGAATAATAAATAAAATCTTTAAAAGAATGTCAAAGTAGTAAAATAACTAGAAGTGTGAGAAATAGTTTTTATATATAAATGGGTTGTTTTTGAATTAAAGAAAAATCTAGTAACTTTTTATATGTTTAATTTTAAAGGAGGTGCCTCCTTGGACCTTAAAGCTTGTCCTCCTAAACCATCTAAATGGATCCTGGACATGACGTGGCTCAATTTGGTAGAACTCAGCAAACTTAAACAGTTTTCAGATGTCCTTGATCAGGTAACTTGTGCTTCGAATAAGCTGATGACAGTGTCCCAGGGAACAGTTTCCTGATTTATCACTAGCTACAATATTTGTAGGAGAAAAAGAGTACTTAACGTTGTCACTCTTGCCATAGTATTACCTCTGCTTGGCTTTCCTCCCGCTCACTCACCCTCTGATAAAGCCTACTCCACCCACGTTTAACTAGTGCTACTCTGTGCCATGTGTTAGTATCACCAATTGGAGATCCCCAAGTAGGAATACTGATACATTTAATGAAATCACTAGACATATTTAAGACGTTTTGCCTTCTTTCTGGAGATTAAATGAAAAGAAATATGAAGAGCCAGCCTCTAAATGCTAGATACCCTTTCCTTGCCACTTGTTCTCCTTTTCCTCCTCTCTTGTCCACCTTAGCCAGGTGGCTGGCATAAGTTGAATGCCAATACTTGGCCCCTTATCTATACAAGTTATTGTCCTGACATAACCAGCTAGTTCTTGATGAATTTTGTATGTGCTGGGTTAATGGAAATTGGATCTGGAGAGCTGAATTGAGACAAACCAGGAAACAGATTCTTGAAAATCAGATGATCAGAGAGAAGTCACACTGGGATCAAGGGGGCTTTATTCAGTCACAAGCTATAGACTTTTTATGACCAAAACCTGCAGTAAGGATGGTTCTTGACTTTCCCAGTTTACGTTGACTGGAAGCCCAATGTTCATCTCTACTTGTATGTTTTGGCTTATGCCTGGTAATCTGTATTGTTTCTACCATATAATTTAAACCATTCTTTTGGGTTAAATAACTTTCATTTGAGGGGTTTAATGCACTCTAGTGTGTTCCCCTGTGAGATGACTTATGACCTTTCCCCAACTGATAACTTGTTACTGAAGTTGTTGTCTTCTGGCAATTCTTAGGCCCCAAACCCCTCCCTCCACATCATGGAGTCTTTCATGATTGAGGGAGGTTTTTATTCCTACACAATACTTTCTAAATATAGATCTGGACTGTTTTTTCCCTTTGATTAGGCCTCTAAGAAATAAACTCAGGGTTTTAATCAAAGGGGATATACCAGAGAACATAGGATTATATTATCTGCAGACATTATTTGTTTGTTCTATGTTTTGCGGATGATTGCCCATGGAATGCGAATGCTTGTCTCTGTTTGATTTTTTTAAGCTCCAAAGGATAATGGACTGTATTCTCTTCCCCTTTATCAATTGCCTAACAGAAGCATGTGTGTCATTACTTATTTGATGATAATTTTAAGTCGTATATTTCAAATTACTCTAGATTAATAGGGTATTGACCAAAAAGCTTTTCGTTCAATAATAAACATATATTAAATGTCTTCTTCTGTGCCAGGAGTGGTCCTAGGAAATGAGAAAACATAGGTGAATAAGTGAGTTAATTTGTTCCTGATCATGAAAGGATTTCATAAAGCAAATAAGATCTCCTTAAATAATGAAAATGAGTTTTCATTGATTTCTTTATTTCTTACAAATGTGTTACCACAAAGGCATTCGAAGAAATTAAACAACTCAAGATTCTCCCTGCTTCAAAAGCTAGCTGTAAGCTGGCATTAATACAGACTGACTTTAGAGCAAATCACATTTGATTTTAGACTGTCATACATTTTGGTATGGGAATATAAAATTTAAAAAAAAGTCAAGGGATATGGTTCACACGTGTCTAGAATAGTCAGAAGATTTGATGAAAAATATCCATGAACTATTGCTGAAAGATTTTTCTGTGCTGTGATGCAATTCTTATCCCCTGGTATCTGTAGATATCAAGAAATGAGAAGATGTGGAAAATTTGGTTTGATAAGGAAAACCCTGAGGAGGAACCCCTTCCAAATGCCTATGATAAATCTCTTGACTGCTTTAGACGTCTTCTCCTTATTAGATCCTGGTGTCCTGACAGAACCATTGCCCAGGTAAAAAGCTCATATTAGAAAAAATAGGAGGATATTTTTAAAAGACTTTTTATTATTTTTAAATAATTTCTACACCTGTTGTGGGGTTTGAAGCTACTACTATTCTGAGATCAAGGGTCCACAGACTGAGCCAGCCAGATGCTCCTAGGAGAATATTTTAAAGGAGAATTTCATTCTAAATTTAGAGAAATATTAAAAATTTTAATCCCAGTGAGAATTTTTTGGAGGCTTCTATGTAATTTTCTGGCAATACCTACGTGAAAAAATGGAAAAGTAAACAAATGTAGTGAGGGGTACATTTGGGCTAAGTGATTTAATAGTCTTCTTTGGTCTAAATGGTACAGGAGTGAATGAGAAAGCCATGTTTTTAAGGTTAGCTTGTAGGTATAACATAAAGGTAATGTATTACTCTTCCATACCATGTTTTAGTAGTAAAATGATATTTCTTTAAATAGAAAGGATGTGAAAACCCTAGAAAGAGAGGGAGGCACAGTATTCCCAAATCTACAGTTACAACCCCAGAAAATCTCAGGACCCTTGATGCAAGAGTTGGTTGGCCTAAAGCTCTTTGAATTTTGCATATGGTTTAAATGTGAATCCTGCCTCCAGAAGATCCATCTTTTCAAAGACCTTTAATCTCTGGTCTACTGTCATGGAAATGTCACTGCTAATAAGACTTGTCCTGCCTTCACAATGAAAAGTTTAGCTTGAATATTCAGGCAGGTTGATTCTTTAGGGGCTTCTCCAGACAAACCAAAGAGTCATAATACCCTGGGTTTATAATAGAATGTAGGAAGTTCTCTCTTCAGTCTCCAGAGGGAGTGTTAAAAACAAGGAATAACCACCTCCAAGTCCATGTAGGTACCAAGGAATCATGAAAACAACTAGATTCATTGATTTATTGAGAAAAGAAAAATGAGTTTTGCAAGGCAGGGCAACTGCAATCACTCTTTCCTCAGTTTTTCTTCTCAACTTCATTACTTTTATTCTGCCCAAAAGAATTGTCAAATTGTTGCCTTAAGGACAATGTAGAAGATTCAAGTAGTTTTTCCTTTTTCTTTCTTTCTTTCTTTCTTTCTTTCTTTCTTTCTTTCTTTCTTTCTTTCTTTCTTCTTCTTTCTCTTTCCCTTCCTTCCTTCCTTCCTTCCTTCCTTCCTTCCTTCCTTCCTTCCTTCCTTCCTTCCTTCCTCTTTCTTTCTTTCTTTCTTTCCTTCTTTCTTTCTTTCTTTCTTTCTTTCTTTCTTTCTTTCTTTCTTTCTTTCTTTCTTCTTTCTTTCTTTCTCTCTCTTTCTCCTCCCTTCCTCCTTCCCTCCGTCCCTCTCTTCTCCCCTTCCTTTCTCCCCTCTATCTCTCTCCATCTACTCCCTCCCTTCCTTTTTCTTCCCCCAATGTAACACTTTATGTGGTTCTGTGCTGAATTTAAGTCTACAAAGCTCTTTTGTAACCTTGTTGTCTTCATGCTGGCTTCTGTCAGCGTAGACTGACTATAGCCATGGCTTCCTGACTAGGATCTCCTTTTGTTCCTTCTTGTCTACTCTAGTCAATTCTATATACTCCAGAAGAAATGGAAATATGATTATACTATTCCTTGCTTTTTATAAAGTCTTTCAATGGCTTCCTGTGGCTATTATGATTATACCCAAGTCTTAAGATCTACAAGGCCCCTCTGGAAAAATATCCTCTCCTGAAATTCTTATACTCGCATTACATTCCTTTTGTGATTTTCAACCAGGCATCTTCTTGGGAAGCATATTAGAAGGTCTACAGTGTGGTTACATTCAGTCCACATTCCCCATAAGCAGCATCAGGCTTGTTCTTAGTATTTTGGCTGAGCATCACTGCCAGGAGACATTGAGCTGCCTGGTTGCCAAAACAGTGCCCTCCCAGAGGTTATCTCATGCCTCATACACATTTGTGTCTCAAAAACACTCAGCAAAAATAGAACAGGTGCAGAGGTTTGTGTTAGGTTTTTTCCAAATGAACGGCAGAGAAAAAAAAAAAATGGCAGGACCAGGCAGTAGGTTTGAGAGTGCTTTAATGGGGAGCACTCCCTGGCGAGGCTCCGTTACTCGGAGAGGTGGTCCAGTTAAGGAAGTGGCACCTGGGTTGGGGAGTGTGGGGTTTTTTAAGCCGTATTGGTTAGGGGTCTGGATCTGGGTGGGTCCCTTTCCAAATTAGGCAAGGGAACACCGTGTCCCTAGGTGACTGGCTGGGGGTGGGGATAGTACAGCCGATGGGGGTGGTCCCTGGCGGGAAAGTCCCGGGTGGAAAGTTTTGTTTTCCCATCTAGGTTTCGATTTACGGGAGATGAGTGGTGGTCACGGCTGCCTTGGCGGCAAGATCAGCCATTTTGACCCAATTTGAGATGTCCGCCATTTTGGGTGCCCCTGTCTCTCAGCCAGCCCAACAGTTTATTTTTTACCCAGACTCAGAGATTGAGCCTATTTCATTGGAATCAGATATTGGGACAAAAATACTCTTCAGGGGTATGTGAAAAGTAACCTGTGACAGTGTGGACTCTATTTCCATTCATGCCAATGAAGTATGCAGAAGGCTGAATGTCCCACAACTGAATCTTATATGAGTTACACTGGATATCCTTCTGTCCCCTACTGCTAACCTCTTTCTGTTTCAAGGTCTCTGCATATGTGCTCTCTCCATGGAATGCTCACCACTCTGGCTCTCCTACCTGTCATCTTTGTTTAGATAAATCCCACTTGTCATCCAAAGACCATTTAGATGAGTCTCTTATAGCTACTACCTTCCCACTCTAACCTGCAAAGGGGGCAAATATGAGTGGGAACATCATCCCAGTTTTTAAGCTCAGAGACCTGGGGCATGCACTTTGAGAGGGCATAGCACCTAGCTGGATATTCAAAATGGAGGAAGAGTAATACAGGCTTACTGTATTACTGTATGAATTACTGTATGAATTACTGTATTACTGACTGTATTACTGACTGTAATTACTGACTGAAATAAAACTTTGGATGTTTTTAAGTCAAAGTCAAACTGGTTAAAACACCACCCTCACTTTGGTCCAGGTTTATCTGAAGCCTCTCTGATTTAAGGGAAACACTGCCTACACCTGTTTTGTGTTTCTCTGGGAATGGAAGTAGGATTCTTCCAAGGCCAACTTCACCAAGGCTCCCTTGCCTAGCCCCTGGAAGCGTTAGGAGTCATGTGGTATCCACATCTGGGCTTGGCTTATTATGTGAGAGCAGTTCTTCTGGGGATCTCACTGGGGAGAGAAACTTGGGTTTTACCTCCATGGAGTAGGAGAAGAAAACAGAATAAGAAACTATTCTTTGAGGAAACCCAGTTTTTACCAGGGGGAGAATATGGACCAAAGGTCATACTCACAACAGGATTTTGTTGAGCATAACTATTTTACTTTGTTTGAAAAAGGACTATGTTGTTACTTGAAATACTTTTATATGGTTGATAATATAGTTGACAATTATAATTTTATAATATTATAATACTATATTATATTTGCAATATTACTATATTATACTATAATACTATATTATATAATATATATATTATATAATACTATACTATGCTGTATAATACTATAATTGCTATATTATAATAATACTATACTATACTATATTATATTTATTATATTATAATTGTATACTGTATTATAATTGCAATATTGTGAGCATATATTTTAATGAAAATAAAATTGACAGTAACAAAGATAAGCCAAAAATGGGGAGGGATCATCACATTAATCTTATGATTAATCTCTTAATCTCATGATTAAGAGAACAATTATGGACTAAATCTTTAAAACAATAATTAATTCATTCAGGAAAAATCTAATATATTTCACTCAATAAGAAGTCATTCAATAATTATCTATTAAGTATCCATTAAATCCAGCAGGCATTGTGCTGCTTATGTGATTATTAGAATGCATATACATTTCCCTTAAAGTATCCTAAATAATAGTTTCCTGATATTTTAAATTCTGTATAAGAAGTAGCCAGTGTATATAAACAGGTTCCAGACTAGGAGTTGGCCAACTTGGGTTCTGGTCTTTGAACTGTGTGATTGTGTGTTGGCAAATAATATAGCCTCTCCATCTATAGAGTGGAGATGTACAAGAAGAATGTCTCTGTCCTATTTCCTTGGCAGAGTTACTAGGGACATCATTGAGATAATCTACAAAAATGAATTTTGGAAGCCACACTGGATCATACACATGACGGAGTTAGAATCGTTTTGGTGACTCCTGTACTGTTTTTGGCAGGCCCGCAAATACATCATGGACTCCATGGGAGAGCGCTACACAGAAGGAGTTATCCTGGACTTGGAAAAGACATGGGAGGAATCTGATCCACGGACACCACTCATCTGTCTTCTCTCTATGGGCTCAGATCCCACAGATTCCATCATTGCTTTGGGGAAGAGATTAAAAATAGAAACCCATTATGTGTCCATGGGCCAGGGCCAGGAGGTCCATGTGCGCAAGCTTTTACAGCAGACTATGACGAATGTGAGGCCAAATGTCGACTTTTATGTTATGTTGCTATTATAGGTTATAGAATAGCAATGCAGAAAAGAATTTATGAATCATTAAGAGTTTTAATTTACATGCTGCATGCTGTTCACTTACCAGGGGAAAGTTTAATATCTACTAGAAAATTTCCATGGAAAAACAGATCTCATTTTTTCTGTTGAACCTTGACCTATAGAAAACCAACCCCATCAGAACGTTTTATTTCCCAACTGGTTTGCATAGGTCCCAAACACTCAGGGGAGTCCACAGCCCCACCCCCTCTGTCATACATTCTAGCCCCTCTGCATGCTTCCAGCTCTGTCTTGGAATCCCCAACACTCCAGAATCCACCACACCATGTCTT
Organism: Canis aureus; assembly: GCF_053574225.1. Taxonomy (NCBI): domain Eukaryota; kingdom Metazoa; phylum Chordata; class Mammalia; order Carnivora; family Canidae; genus Canis; species Canis aureus. Next base: position 5,580,870 of record NC_135641.1, read on the forward strand.
TCTTGAGTTCCAGAATGTATAATCTGTGCCCTGCAGTCCTCTGGGCCTGGCCCAAATCCCAGAGGCCAGGAATCTGCCATTACCCTGTGGTGGTACCAGAGATTTTAGGAAACCTGGCTTATTACCTTCCAGGCTGGGGCTCCTAGAGCCCTTTGTGGCTTGCAAATTCTATAGTGTGCAGAGCGTGCCATTCTCAGGCCTCACCTGGGGACCACAAAGTACTGGAAACCACATGATAATCTTGCTAAAGGGATAGTCAAGTCCAGAACTAGGGTACTTTCAGGGACTTAAATTAGCTTAATGCAGAAGTGGTGTTCCATTTCATCTCTAGAATTCCATCTCCAGGACAGGCACTCATGTGTTTACTCTGGTCTAGCTCTCTTAGGAGTGTCCAACTCTGTCTAGAGGATCTCTTCACCCCTTTTTCCCTTTTCCTCTGCACTTTGGCCAGGGAGGGAGAACCACTTGGCTTCTCATTGCTGCTGGAGAATATGCAATATTGGTCTAGATGCTTTTCTGGTTTTTTTTTTTTTTTTTTTTTTTTTTTGAGATCAGACCCTCCTTCCCTACATCTGAACTCTCCGTTCCTACATCAAGATTCCTTCTGTGCCCTCTGGGGAATTCCCTCTGCTGAAGATAAATCTGGCTGTCTTCATGCCACCCCCAACCTCCAACTACTAGGCCCACCATGAAACCACTGGGTTCTAGGTCCTGGCTACTGATTCTAGAACCTCACTATTGTGCCATATCTTGGTTTCCCCTGGTCTAGAACTGAGCCCATTGGGTTGTAGAACCTCCACATTTATCTTGTGGCTCTTTTATTCCCAAATTATGCCCTGCTCCCTGCTTTGGGGAAGGTTGTGATAGAACTCACATGTGTGCCATGTCTAAGCACTTGATAGGCAGCTGGGAGAGCAGCAGGGGTGGACTGAAGTGTGTCCAGAGAAGAAAATATGCATCTCTACTTAAGAATGCCACTCTGAAAGGGACACCTGGGTAGCTCAATTGGTTAAGTGGCCGACTCTTGATTTTGGCTCAGTCATGATCTCAGGGTCCTGGAATTGAGCCCCAAGTTGGGCTCTGCACTCAGATTGGTATCTGCTTGGGATTCCCTCTACCCCTCTCCATCTGCCCCTCCCCCTGCTCATGCTCTTTTTAGCTCTCTCTCTCATACATAAATAAAATCTTAAAAAGAATGGCAGATCTGGTCTGACATGAGGGCTTGGTGAGCTTCCACCCTGGCTTCTCCCTCCTCTTGGCCGCCTCCTCTCTCTTCCCTCCCTCTTTTCACTTCCTCTTTTCCTCCCTCTGCATATTACTGGGCTTAGAACAAAAACACCAACAATTACAGGACACTTATTTAACTCTAATTTAAAATAAATAACTGTTAAATAATTAGTTTCAGGCAACTAAATTAGAGTATAAATGGAATAATTTTAGCCCTCAGTTTATGGATAATTTAGTAAACTACTAAATTAGCAGTTTAGTAATTCAAGTAAAAGAAAAAATTCTTAGTATTAACATGCTAATAACTTTTCAGAGATAATAGTTTTTAAAAGTTTTGTAAGTAAGGTTTGAGGTAGGGCACCTAGGTGGCTCAGTCAGTAACAGTCTGCAAGTCTTGATCTTGGGATTGTGGGTTCAAGCCCCACATTGAGTGTAGAGAGTACTTAAAAAATAGAAAATACATATTTTTAAGATTTTATTTATTTATTCATGAGAAACACAGAGAGGGAGAGGTAGAGACACAGGCAGAGGGAGAAGCAGGGTCTCTGTGGGGAGCTTGATGCAGGACTCAATCACAGGACCCGAGATCATACACTCAACACTGAGCCACTCAGATGCCCCCCAAATAAAATCTTAATAAAAAAGCAAGATTTGAGGCAATATGACAGAATGAACCAATTACACAAGAATAACAACATGGATGATCTACTCAGTAAGAAGGACACATTCTTAATACAGAATGTGGTAATCCCACAGAAACAACCTCAACAAACAGCCAATAGTTTCCAGGGGGAGGATTAAAATAGCAAACTTCTCACTTCAGATTCTCTAGCATGCGGGGTGACAGAGGGTGGCTCAATCCTTTATGTGGTGGTTGTTTTATATTTAATTTTTTTGTTTGAATTGTGAAAAGTGCCAATTGAATTTTTCAAGGAACAAAAAATTACTTATTCAGCAGTGCTCTGTACTCAAGAAAATAAAACGGGATATGTGAAATTTCGCAGTGATCCGTTTTATACTAAGATTTTAGATTTGGTGCTTCATTTGTTTCTCGGAAAGAGAAATAACTCAGGCTGCACCAGTCAAATCTAAATGAGCCAAAGTTACAGAGTCAAAAAAACAGCTCTAGATTATGATGTGGATATTATCTTTCATTTTAGTAAGAATATTCCATAGATTAGATGTTGAGTAAATTATTACAACATGATCTAAAATATTGCCTCTGTTGCTTTATATAAGGAATATTCTTATGCTTATAAAATGTTTTATACAAAAGATAGGGCTTATTATTTATCTCAACTAAATGTTATTGTATCCAGAGATTCGACCTGGATTAATTTAGTGCTTCGTGTGCATCTCTGTTAAATTTTAATTACTTACTTCCTAAAGAATGTATTAATTTAAATCTGTGGGTGAAACACGAAATAGTCTCATTTCCATTTACTATTGTTGACTTAGGGAGGATGGGCACTTCTGCAGAACTGCCATTTGGGGCTCGATTTCATGGATGAGCTAATGGACATAATTATAGAAACTGAGACTGTACATGATGCTTTTCGCCTCTGGATGACCACCGAAGTTCATAAGCACTTTCCCATTACACTCCTTCAGATGGCCATTAAATTTGCCAATGAGCCTCCACAGGGCCTCCGGGCAGGACTGAAAAGAACATATGGTGGTGAGTTGAGGAATACTTCGAAGTTTACAGGAGTTTTTCATACTTAAATTTGTTGTGTTAAAGAAATGATAAAAACAGTTAGCAAGGATAGAGTTATAGCAAATTGTACTGTTATTTAACATGATGGGGATTGGATGCCACTTCGTCATGTTCCACATGGAATGTGTTCTGGTGGCCTTAGGGCATCAGAGCTCACCATTATCCACCTTGTGTTTTTCCTATTTTCTCCATATTGCTCTGTTTTGGCCTATGCTGTTCTCCAGCTAGACACCTGCCTTTTTATGTTTAACATAATTTTATCATTTATGATCTTCACACTCCATACCTAAAGTTGGCCAGTAGCGTCTTCCAAGAGGAGAGGCTGAATTAAAGTTATGACCTGCTTCCATTACAAGAAGCCATCTGAACAAACTAATTTTTATTGTGTTGCCAACAAGGCTCAAATTCCTGTCAAGCTACAAGGTAATGTGGGGGTAAAATAAATGTGGAAGGATGAGGGCAGTAAAAAATTTCTAAATAAAAAATATACAATTTTATATATAATATAATCTATACACATATATAGTAATTATAATTATTATTTGGGGAATATACTCAGCTTGTGGTGGGCTTTGATACACAGTTTTAATTAATATTAATTTGTTAGTAGTATATTCAGAAGCCCATTGCAACCTGAGTACATGCTCTAAATAATAATAATAATAAAAAGTAATTATAATTAGTAGTTTTAGTATAATATTTATAATAGCATTATATTACATAATATATTATTAAATTATTAGATATTAAATAATAATACAAATATTAGTATTTAAAATACTAGTATTTTAGTGATTATATTTATTTTACTGCCATCTTTCTTGCACCTGTAGTTTATCTCCACAGTATCTTGTCAGATTGTCAGGAACTTGACCCATGTTAGCCAGCCCCCAACCACCTCCCCAGTCTCTTTGGAGATATTTCAGAGAGAAATACCCTCTGGACACCCAAGTTAAATTATAATTGTCATGTGAATGTGATAAAATGAATTCAAGATAAGTGAATTTTACTCTCAGAAATTTACAAAAATAATCAGTAACATAAATGTAATAAAAAAATAAAGGTGTATGAGTGATGATACAGTTTTTCACCCCACTGACCACAACAGGTGTGAGCCAAGACCTACTGGATGTGAATACTGCCTCCCAGTGGAAGCCCATGCTGTATGCTGTAGCTTTCCTGCACTCCACAGTCCAGGAGAGGAGGAAGTTTGGTCCTCTGGGGTGGAACATCCCCTATGAATTTAATCAAGCCGATTTTAATGCCACTGTGCAGTTTGTCCAAAACCACTTAGATGACATGGATGTCAAAAAGGTACTGTGTGTGTGCCGCCTTGTGCTGCTGGCAACTGTGGGCAGGGGTCGTCAAGCTCATGCAGCTGCCCAGCTTTGGGATTGGTTCTGTGCGAGTGATGATCTGTGCTTGCAAAGTCATGGCAACCTGGTCACACTTGCCTCTCTGCATTTCACATGAAAAAGATGAACTTTTAATTTCTCACAGCCAAGTTGAAATTACATGTAAGACAACAGGGTCTATTGTGGGGGGAGATAGGTAATAAAACTTGTTTTTTAAAATCTTAAAAGATGAAAATGAAAGTCTAGAGTACTGTTGAAGCATGTGCTTTCTAAAAAGCTGCCACAATATTCTCAAAAACTATCTTTTTTTGGTTGAAATTAAAGTATGAAAGCTATGAATGCACCAAAAAGGTCTATTTCAAATCATGAGGAGGAGCCTCAAGTTTGTCTATGTCATTTTCTTCCTGCACTTTTAACATTACTGATGAAGAATGAATGAATGAATGAATGACATTGGTGACCATGAATATGCAGATTTTACTTGGTGGGGAAAATCAGGATGAGCCAGTAGTCAGTTCTATGCAACTGTTCTGTAAATTTCCACAGGGTGTCTCCTGGACCACCATCCGCTACATGATAGGGGAGATTCAGTATGGGGGCAGAGTCACGGATGACTACGATAAGAGGTTGCTGAACACATTTGCTAAGGTCTGGTTCAGTGAAAATATGTTTGGATCAGATTTCAGCTTTTACCAAGGATATGATATTCCAAAATGCAACACAGTGGATAACTACCTTCAATATATTCAGGTTTGTCAACTTCAGAATTTTTGCATAGAGAAAATATCTACAGCCTATTGATGATTTTGATATTTATTTACACTGCAAATACTGCTTTTAAAATAAATTTTAATGGTGATACGTACTTGCTTTATTCCTATGTTTATATTCACCTAATGATTAAAATGTTTTTCAGAATGTGTGTTTTGTTTGACTTCACACCCTGCTTTCTCTTTTATACTTCAGTGAGGAATATTCTTTGGGAATATGAGTATTTTTCAGGAACCCACTTTGCATAGGAGCTTCCTTCCTCAACCTGGGCACCAGTGACATTCTGGGAAGGATTCTTCTTGGTGGTGGGGGGCTGTGTATAGAATGGTTAGCAGCATCCCTGGCCTCACCCTACTAGATCTAGATGTCAGCAGCATTCCCCCCCACCCCCCACACCTTCCAGTTGTGACAACCAGAAATGTTTCTGGACATTGCCAAACATCCCCTGGGGTCAAAATCAGCCCTGGCTGAGAAGTGTTGCTTTAGGAAGGAATAAGAGATTTTGACAGGAAATTTTGGGGAAAAGATCTGATCTGTGTTTCAAGATAACTACATTTTCTGTCTCTATACCTTGAACTCATTAAATCATTATTTAGAAATCTCTTTTGCCTCTGAGATTTATCTCACAGTGAACAAACAAAAGCCCAGAGGCCCCAAAGGGCTAATTTTATCAGTATAGAGGTTCTGTGATATATAAATGCAATGAGTTTATCATATATTACCACCTCTACATTTTTTTAAATTCAAATCAACAAATATATTTGTCTTAACTGTACTACACATGTCTTTAAATCATTAGCACTGAATAGGAAAGTGCCTCTGAAGATATAAATTTAGATATGCTTGTACATGTATTTATTTACATATACCTCATTTCACAATGAACCTGAGGTTGTTCATAAGAAGACATTATATTAAAAGGAATAAAATAAGGAAGGAGATATTGCAGGAAAAATGTGAGGCAATAATAAAGTTTAAGATGCAATTCACACATAGAAACAAATGTCAAATTTAGGTACCTTTTTTTTCTTTCAAATAGCTGTGTTCTTTGCCTGCTTGTTCTGCTTCCGATTGTCTCTTGATGTCTGCATTTCTCTCAGACTTGGTTGTTTCAGTATGCCTCTTTTCCTAGTCTCCATCTTTCTCCTTGGGAGAGTACAGTTCCCACTGTACTCTTTGGCAGCCTTCTTTGGGCTTTTATTTTCTGGTACTTTAAAAACATAGTAGTCATTAGTTATACCACATTTATTAATGTTATGCCCAAGATTGTGAATCCGAGAAACCACCAAGGAGCCGACAACGATGCAAACACACGAGGGTTGATTTACAAGCTCGAGCTTGGGTCCAACCAAGTATACCTGACACAGCGGAGCAGGGACTTGGACCCTGAGGGGGGTTTCAGCTTAGTTTTAAGGGCTGGTTTAGGGGACCTCCAGGAGGGGTGGAGGAATTTTTCAAGTTCTGTTTACATTCTGATATGGGGCTTTCAAGGGCATTGGGCTCTGTTCTCATTCGTAGATGGGGGTTCCTGCCCTTGGCTTGGGCTCTGTTCTCATTCTAATGTGGGGCTTTCTAGGACGTTAAGCTGTAAGCTGTTTTCTTCCTGTAACTGAAGTAAGGTAAAGTTCAGCTCTTATTCACAGGGGCCTGGGATGGCTGTACTTGTGCTAACGTTGAACTTAAAGTGGAATGGCCTTAATTTTCTTGGCCTCCACAATTAAAATGATTGGTTTGAATTAAATCAACTTCAGAAAACAAAATACTAATCCATACCTCCCCTTCTAGTTCATGTATTCTAAACTAAGACCATGTCTCTTTGATTAAATTTGCTTGAGGTGCAGATGTTAAGGAACCATGAACTTATTATGTTTCTTGGTGTTCATCTTATTTCAAGCCAACTTTTTATTCTTTTCTGGAGGAATCATTGAGATTGCAGCGTGACACAAAAAAGACATACCATGTAAATACTTATCTTTTTGGTGGAGGGAGGATTATTTTTTGTTATCTATTTATTTTTAAATTCGAGTATAGTTGGCACACAATGCTACATTATTTATCTTAATAAAAACGTTTGTTTCCTAAGACAATAGAATTTAACTGGTGCTAATGTCAGCAATCTGGGCTTACCTGGGGTATTTGTTGTTCAGAGTTTGCCTACCTACGACAGCCCCGAAGTGTTTGGACTGCATCCCAATGCCGATATTACCTACCAGAGCAAGCTGGCCAAGGACGTGCTGGACACCATCCTCAGCATCCAACCCAAGGACAGCTCTAGTGGAGGGGATGAGACCCGGGAGGCTGTGGTGGCCCGGCTAGCTGATGATATGCTGGAAAAGCTGCCCCCAGGCTATGGCCCATTTGAAGTGAGTTGTTGACATTCAGACAGGTTGTCAACTGTGGAGGTGTCTGTTCACTTGGGGGAGCAAGGAGTAAGGAAATAGGACAAAAACTGATTTTTCTGAAATTAAAAATTATTAAAAAACTCACTTCCTGAAGAACCAGAAAAAGAAGTTTTTAAATCTATAAATGTGATAATTTTTGGAATGTAAACAATAAAGACACCTGACAGGAATGTTCATGTTCATAACAAGGTTATAAGTGTGTACAGATGGCTTAGGATTGTTTTTCTAGAACTTTCCTTTGATGTACTTCACATTGTCATTTGTTCAAAGGATATTTTTAGAGTAAAGCACCTGATCATTTAAAAAATATTGTGTGATTTAATGCACATCTTAAAATTCAGGCCTACCTAATTTCAAGGGGTCTGTATTTATATCATTAACTCTACAGCTTCATGGGTTTTGAAAATTGATTTGTCTTTTTAATATATAAAAAATTTCTAAGAAAAATTCATGATTAGGAAAGTTAATTTTTTGGACAGTTTAGCAAATGTTAGTGAAAAGATTTACCCTGAAAACATTTTAAAATGTTGGATAAAAGCACCAGGGACTGATTTACTTTCCAAGTAGTCTTAGCAAATGTCCCAGACTAACCGTGTAACACTTTTGTCATAGAACCCCATGTTTCTTTATATATTGCCCTTTTTTAAACCTGGTTTTCAAAAAAGAAAACTGCAGCATTTTGTTTCTTTAGCATCTTATTATTTTCCACAAAGCAGACCATTTTGATTGCTAGTGCTGTAAACTGAACTCAAGGACTTATTACCAAGGGAATAATTTCCCCTTGAAAAAACTGAGCACTTGCTTGGAGAAAATCAATCTACTATCAGCTTTCATAAGCACCTTTCATTATAGTATCAGGAAAGAGGTCATCCATATCTAACAGTGGTTGAAATATTTATGAAGCAATAAGAATATCTAAAAATATAATAGCAGTTACATAAAAAACATGGTAAGTAAGGGGGTTTAGGAGAGTCCCCTTTCTTTGGCTGACTTTGTCAGTGCTGCCTTAGCAGGGTTGCTGATCCATAGAAGATTCTCAATAAATACTTGTAGGATGCAAACGGATGGATGGATGGGTGGGTGAGTTGGTTGGTGGTTGAATGGATGGGTGCTTTGATGGAAAAAACAGGAAGCTTTCAAAACAGGAGTCTAGTCTTTTGAAGCAGCCAGCAAGATGGTTGTGTACGTATACCTGTCTGCTTTTGTGCATGTCTGTGTGTCTTAGACTGGCAGGTAATGAACATTTCCCAGTGAGCACAGTTGCTGTTTGGAAGGCTGTGTGGCTGTGGTCATGTGTTCGTGTTCCTCTGTGAATGCTCCCACCTGGGATGCAAAATCTGCTGGTCCGCTAACAGATGTTTCCTTTTATATTTCTTCTTTGTTTTCTGGCAGTGAAAAAAAAATAAAAGCTTACCATGAACAGAATTGTAAAAGTGGGGACCTTTTTAGCAGCCCTAGGGTACCAGTTACATAAATATTAGTAGCTGTCACATTTTTAACACGTGCTGAATGTCTCCATGGCAGGTGAAAGAGAGGCTACAGAAGATGGGGCCGTTCCAGCCAATGAACATTTTCCTCAGGCAGGAGATAGACAGAATGCAGAAGCTACTTAGCCTGGTCCGCAGCACCCTGACTGAGCTAAAACTTGCTATTGATGGCACCATCATCATGAATGAAGATCTAGGAGATGCACTGAATTGCATGTTTGATGCCAGAATTCCTGCTCGGTGGAAGAAAGTATGTTTAAGGCAGCTCTTATCCTACCTCATCAGTTTATTATTGTGAACAGTAGTGATTGGCGAGTGGAAAGCAGGCTAGCATGATTTACTTAAAAGGGCTCTTTTGTTGAGGGATCAATCCCCTTGTAGGCCTGTATTTTTAGCTTTTAGGTAGGGAAGGAGACTATTTAGCATCTCCCACATATCAGGCACTCTACGAAGCCATTTACATGCATTATTTCATTTAAATCTTTGCATTTTATTGCCCTCATTTTGCAGGTGAGAAACGTGAGATTAGAAGACACTAAGTCTTTTCCCAGATCACACACCTAAGAAGGCAGAAGACCAGAATTTAAAACCAAGCTTTTGAACTTAAAAGCCTGTGATGTTAGTTTTATAGAAGGAAGTGTTCCTAGACACACACACACACACACACACACACACTGCAAAAATCACACCAAAGAGAAGTATTTTTCATTGCTTTGTCTGTAGATATGAGAGTGTCTATACCTCCAGGTACAAAGATAAGGACTTACCAGTATGCTTCCTGGTCATGTGGTGGTATTTGTGCTAAATGACAGATATGCCTTTGACAAATACTTGTCTACTTGGAGAAGTAAAAGGAGTACCAAAGTATCTTTGTCCAGCAGTTCATGCATTGTGGGGAATTGTGAAGATCTGGGGTGTAGTAGGAGGACCTCGGAGGACAGACAGCTGGGGCTGGGCCAGGGAAAGCAGCATGTAGAGATGGGATTGGGTCATGTGGTGACTGGAGTCTTGGCCTTTCGAAGGCTATTCAGGTAAATGGGAAGGTGAGACATAACGGTTAGAACTGCCAGCCTCCTGGAAGAGACTCATTTAGCACTGAGACTCTGTTATCTCACCCAGGGCTTTAGAAACCAAGGTCAGCTTTGACCAGATTCCATCCTCTCCTTACCAATTCATTCCTAAAGCCAGCGAATTTTCTGTCTGGATTGACCTTTCTTGTTGCCAGTGACAGAGGGAGAACTTACCTGGTCACTAGCCATTGCAGGTTCATTCCCTACCCAACCAGCTCACTCAGCTTGGTCAGTACCTGGAAGGCTCTAGAATAGGGATCCTTGCCAGGGGGGACCCTCACATTAATGGTTCCCGTGCCCTCAGATTAAATGCAGTATAAATGCATCTCTTCTAGTTAACACATCCATAAAGATAGGATCAAATGAGTTACCTAATTTTAAAATTATGCTATTTTTTACAGGTTTTTATTCTATTCAACTTATCAGTATTTGAACCTCACTGTTTCTTGAAAAATAGGCAAATTAATTCTTGAATCTGAAATTCAAGCAGCATATCCACACAGGTTGATCACTGCATTTATTCATACATAAAGTATTCCAATTACAGTAAAATGTTACAAAATATGATTTGGAGATACCTACCCAGTACAGTTCCTGCTAGCACTTATGACATATCCATGCCAATTGTTTTTTTTTTTAAGATTTTATTTATTCATTCATGAGAGACACACAGAGGCAGAGACACAGGCAGAGGGAGAAGCAGGCTGCCTGCGGGGAGCCCGATGGGGGACTCGATTCTGGGTCTCTAGGATCACGACCTGGGCCGAAGGCTGACACTCAACTGCTGAGCCCCCCAGGCACCCCGTGCCAATTGTAATAATAGAAGTACCATGTGTGAAATCAGGCAGACTAATACAGGCAATGAGTGCAACTAATTTGTTTGTGGTAAAAGACCTGTGTTTCAATTTCTGCTCCTTCATCAGAGGAAATAAAAGTTCATTCTAAGAGACAAGAACTTCAGAAAATAACGGTTGTTTGCCTCATTGAAAATGAGAAGTGGAGAAAGGCTTCTATGATTTGTCATCCACAGAATATATTTTAAAGAGACCATAAGCACATTTGTGTAAAGAAAGACCTAGTTTTATAGTGTATCTATTAAAAATGTAACCTAAGGGAAAAAATGTGATCTAAGGAGAAATAGTTGAAACCTATGAAATTTAATTCTAATTAGCTGTTTTATTTTTTTAAATTAGCTGTTTTAATTGCTTTATAGCAGAATTGGTAGTGTGTGTGTGTGTGTATATATTATTTTATTTTTTTAAAAGATTTTACCTATTTATTCATGAGAGACCCAGAGAGAGAGAGAGAGAGAGAGAGAGGCAGAGACACAGGCAGAGGGAGAAGCAGGCTCCATGCAGGGAGCCCGATGTGGGACTCAATCCTGGGACTCCAGGATCACACCCTAAGCTGAAGGCAGATACCCAACCACTGAGCAACCCAGGAGTCCCAATAGTGGGTGTATTTGTATGTGGAAGGTGATCCTGTTGACATCAGACATTTTGACCGGCATACTGAGGGCGAGATTGATCTGGAATTCATGTGATGATTAGATGATTCTATTGTATCTTCATATCAGGAGGAGGAAGAATCATTTGAAAATTGAAATGTCAGAACCCAAGGGAAATTCATATTTTAGGGACTTTTTAAATTCTAAACATGAATATGGGATTTTGTAACTTATTTCTGTGAACATAGCTGGTTACACAACAGAAGTAAGCCTATATTAATTATTTCGATGAATGCATTTCAGGCATCATGGGTTTCAAGTACGTTGGGTTTCTGGTTTACTGAACTTCTAGAAAGAAACTGCCAGTTTACCTCTTGGGTTTTCAATGGCCGACCCCACTGCTTCTGGATGACAGGCTTCTTTAACCCCCAAGGATTTTTAACTGCAATGCGCCAGGTAATAGTTCTGATTTACACCTGTTGTATTATTATGATTTTCTTCTACAAGATTTTCTTCTATCAGTATAGTTTTTAAAGACTATAACAAGACAGAGAATGGCTGTCCTTTTTTGACACCAGCAGTTACATCGTCCTGAAAGTAAATCCAGCAACTTGTTCTCAGGCTGCTAGCTTGAATTTTAGAGCATTTATTTGTTATTTTTATACTTGGTATAACTTGATCTTTCTTTGTAGAGAACAGATGGTTAAATTAGGACATGGGTATTGTTTATGAGAGAATTTTTTTAACTACTTCCTCTGAATTAGGGTAATTTGGGATTACACTTTCATCACTTTCACACTCTTTATGTTAAGATGAGCCTGTAATCGCTCCCCTTGTCCTTTCCTCTTGTTTTTGTCCTGAGCAGGAAATAACTCGTGCCAACAAAGGCTGGGCCTTGGACAATATGATGCTTTGCAATGAAGTCACCAAGTGGATGAAGGATGACATTTCTGCCCCTCCCACAGAAGGTGTCTACGTCTATGGCTTGTATCTTGAAGGAGCTGGTTGGGACAAGAGGAACATGAAACTCATTGAATCCAAACCAAAAGTGCTGTTTGAGCTCATGCCTGTCATAAGGATTTATGCAGAAAACAACAGTAAGTTGTCTTGTGCATTCAGGGACGGCTGGCATTATCAATCAGGTTGGATAATGTTATAAATACAAGATCTCATTATTTTTGTTATCATGTCATGAGGATTTTATTTTATCAGCCTTCACATTCACGCCCATGTTTAATGAGTGCTTGTTGACTGCTAGGCATGTTTTGAGGGTTAGCAGGGAGGCAATGGTTCTAGATCATTCTTGCCTATCTACTAAAGCAGGTAAAAAATATATGGATACTCATGAAACATTAGCTGATGAGATAAGAAGCAAGTGTTTGGAATAGTTAATAGATAGTGGGAAAGGGTGGTGGGTAGGAGTGGGAAGAAGTGATCAGGGGCTGGGTCTCAGGGGCAGAGCCTGGATGGGGCCCAGAAGGTTGGACAGGTGGTGGCAGGACTGCACAGGGCCTACAGGAGATGCCCACTCTACCATCTTGGAGATTTAAGCCAGGTTATGAAAGCCAGGTTGAATTCAGGGACATTTGGCTTAATCTAGCAACTAATGGTAAAATGCTGGATTCATATTTCAGCCTGTGAGCACAGTAGCATGTCCATGAAGCATACATACTATTCCACTTTGACAAAGTTCTATTTGACAAGTCTAAGAATATCTAAATAGGTTACCATTGTTGGCCTGTTCTGAAGGCTTTTACTATTACATTTCCCCGAGCTAATATCTCCTCTGTGATAACCAACTTTCAGCACATGTGGGACTTCCCTGTCCATCTCATTTAAAAAAATTTTTTTAAATAAAAATTACATATACTTAAGGTATACAACATGATGATTTGATGTACATGTACATATATATGGTGAAATATTTGCTATAAGCCATGCACTCTGGAGGTGGCTGTGATGGTGGATCCCAAGGACTTCCTTGGAAGTACTGACTTGGTGACAGAAACACAATAGATTTTTTCTTTAAATAAGTAAGGAATAGACCATTTCCTCTTTGTTTTGTTTTTTAATATTTATTTATTTATTTATTTATTTATTTATTTATTTATTTATTTATTTATGATAGACATAGAGAGAGAAAGAGAGAGAGAGAGAGAGAGAAGCAGAGGAGGAGGGAGAAGCAGGCTCCATGCCGGGAGCCTGACTCGGGACTCGATCCCGGTACTCCAGGATCGCGCCCTGGGCCAAAGGCAGGCGCCAAACCGCTGAGCCACCGAGGGATCCCCGCCATTTCCTCTTTGAAAGACAGCTTCTAGTATCCCTGTCTCTTAGATAAATAGCACATTTGGGAATATGGGTCAAGGGAAGAGAGTTTATAAACTATGAATATTTATTTTTTAAGCAAATATTTTCTGGATGCCTGATACATGCAGCCACTATCTTAGGTACAAAGGACACAACGATGATGATGATGATGGGCAGATCATGCCCATAAGGGATTAGGGAGACTGGCAAGTAAACTAATAATTAAAATAGAATTTGATACATGGCCAGATAGAGATACACTCAGGATGCTCTGGGAGCTGAGAAGGAGTACATAACAATGCCTGCAAGGTTTGTGGAGATCGCTTTTGAGATGTGCTATGATGCTAAGAATGAGTGTGAGAGGAGCTGGAGATAGACTTTTCTTGGCAGAGGGAAGTAGCATGAGCTCACTCGGTCATTTGGTGAGTATGTGCCTGGTATTGACCATCTGCCATGCCACTCTGGTGCTGGGGATGCAGCAGTGAGGAAAGACCAGGCGAGTGCCCATTCTTGAGGATCCCAGTGTAAGGAGGGACGGGCAGCAAAAAAGAAGCAAATAGAGTTGGTCCTTGTTACTCATGGATTCTGTACTTAGGAATTCTAACCTTTGTCTGTAATTCCCGAATCCATGCTATGGCACAGTTCCTTGCAGGCATGCACAAAACAGCAAAAGATATGATTCACCCAACAGGCTGGTTCCCACTTGAGGTGCTTGAGGGGATACCCTGCTGCTTGCTTGACTCTTGTACTGTAAACAGGTGTCCTTTCCGTGGTCTATATAGGATTACATTTTTCACATTTTTGTACTGTTTGCTGTTTAAAGTGGCCTAAGTGCATGTGTCGAAGTGCTGTCTGGGGTTCCTCAGCACGAGAAGGCTGTGATGTGCCTTATGGAGAAAACATGTGTCTAACACAAGTTTCACTGAGGCCTGAGTTAAAGTGTCCTGAGTCAAATGTGAATGAATCAATGATATAGATTAAGGAGGAGCCTTTTTTTTTTTTTTTTAGACGGTATCTTTAAACAAAAACACACCTACAATAATGTTATGTATTGAGGGATGGATGAAAATGTTGGGACCAGAGGCTTGTACAGACCAGAGGCTGTATTTCAAGCTTGAAATACAGGCTTGAAAACCTGCCCTGTATTTCAGAACCCTTGGGGCAGTGATTTGGTAGTTGCTAATTCAGTGTTCATAGAGACTTCGTATATGTTAGCCCCGTGATAATGAGAATTGACTGTAAATGAACATTTGGTTTCAGATCATTCTTTTCTATGGGGAAAACACACATGTGCTGTGCTAGAGAGTAGATAGTTTTCAGGGGTTTGGAAAGAGGCTCACTGAGAAGAGAATATTGACCTGAGATCCAGGTGACAGAAGGCAGCTCTGCTAATATCCAGGAGCAAAGGTGAGGATGCAGAGGCTTGAGGTAGCAATGGATATGCTGTGCTTGAAGGAAGAGGAGTCTATGGAGAGATGGGCATCAGGAAAGAAACAGGAGGGTGCCCCACACAGTTCTTAACACATAGTGTTACTCGGCAAACCCCAACTGAATCTGGTGGGATAAATGTGTCTGGCTAAGCCTAGGCAAGCAAGCTGCCTGGGGCTTCAGCTTTGTTGGTTCTTAGGGTGCTGTGAAGACCTAGGGTGGTGGTTATTTTACAGCAATAATCATTAAGTGTTCTTTAAACCAAAATAATGTTTTAGAATTTTTGCTTTATCATATCATTGGGTCTAGTCAACATGTTGCAAAAAACATTTCCCTTATAAAGTAAAAGAAAAATCTTCCTCACATTTAGTTAGGTGTTACTTTTATGTATCTTGTACTAAATTGTAAAAATCCATTGCAACCTGACTTTGAGCATCTCAGCATGGTATTAATAAAATAATAATTTTATAATATAGGCCGTTCTTTATTATTTAAGAACACATTTTATAGAAAAACTGTACTCACCCTGCTGGGAATTAGCAATGATGCTCATTAGCAGCAGATTAAGGGAGAAAATAAAATAAGCAAAGGAAAAAGTGACTAATTTCAAAGGACTGAAAAGAAAACTTTCATTCTTTTGTATCTTTTTTGGGGGGAGGGTTTCAATAGCACTTAGTGGAAACTTGTTTTGCCAAATAGATTTGTTGTCAGAGGAGTGTTTTATTAGTGATGAAAAGCTAAAATTCCATTGCTCTTTTCATACCATAAATCTAATTTTCATTTAATTTTAAAAAATGAATAGGGCTCTAATTGAGCTAAAGGGGTGTAGCATCACTAATGACCAAAGGGCAATCCCCAAAGTACAATGTTTTAAAGGTAAAATTCTTATAGTAAGTTGTTTTTATGTTAACATGAAGGGTAACTTTTAGTTTACCCTTTTTATGAATTATTTATTAAATTAAATTATGAATATTATTTTAGTTTAAATAATTCATCATTGTATTTTCCATATAAAACCAGTTTGTTTTAAAAAAAGAAGTCTAGATATTTATTTTATTTTATTTTACTTATTTATTTATTTTTAAGGATTTTATTTATTTATTCATGAGAGAGACAGAGAGAGGGAGAGGCAGAGACACAGGCGGAGGGAGAAGCAGGCTCCCTGCAGGGAGCCTGATGTGGGACTCGATCCCAGGACTCCAGGATCACAACCTGAGCCAAAGGCAGATGCTTTAACCGCTGAGCCACCCAGGCATCCCTAGATATTTATTTTAACTCTAAAAATTGGATAATGTGTCCCTAGATTCTTAGGACATCATAAGAAAGTCACCCAAATAGTATGGAATTCACCCAAAGGGCAAAGCCTCCCACATCAACTTTAGCTTTCCTACTCTCAAAGGCAGTTGAAAAGAGGTGACATAGGAAAGATATGTCTCCTTATAGATTACTGTATAGGTAGGGTGGTGCTTCTACATGGACTTCAGTACTATAGCCAATGTGATGGGAAAATGGGGATTGGAACATTTGGAGGAACGAAGCAAGATTTATATGTACCTTTGGGCACTCAGTACGGTGAGAAGGATCTCAGGCTCTGTGCAGCTAATGAGGAGAAAAAGTGTTTCTAAGAATGCCCTATGACCCACCCTGATGCAACACTGTGCAGATGTGGGTTGGGGGTGAGAATAGCCCTATGCTGTGACCAGGAGGTAGAGGCCTCCTGACTTTTGAGCCCCTTGAAATTTAATCCACCTTCAGTTTGTAAACCTGGGACTCCTTTAAAGTCATGGGGAACGTGAAACTGGGGGGTTTGTTTCAGGAAAAAGGTAAAGGTGCATATATATTTGTGCACGCGTATGTGTATGCATGTGTGTGTACGGAGAGAGAGAGAAGAAATGTAATACATCTCGGGTGTCTATTGCATTTCAAGGGTTATGCTATGCCAGTCATTCACATATATTAATTTGTTTAATCTTTACAACAACTCTGTAGGATATATCATCCCTATTTTTGGGTGGGGAGATTAAGGTGTAGAGATGTATGAAATTTGCCTATGATTTCCAGCTACCAAGACTGTTATCAGAATGTGGGATGAATGCAAACCTCTGAGAATTCCTATGGTTAGTGTTCTACTTAAGACTATGCATTTAGTGAGTCTCTGGGGAGTCTGAGATGAAGCCTCAAAACAAAGCCTAAATTAAAAATGAGGATAGCTTCTTTGCATTTCGAAGTCATGAGTTTATTTTTCTCAGATACTTGGTGAAGGAGACACAGACTCTGCCCTATTTGGATGAGAGTGCTTATTCCCTGTGGCCTCCTCTGCATTCTGCAGGCTTGCTGGTCACCTCTCCTGCCAGATGGTGGGGTGGGGGTGGGTGACCATGTGCTTAGGTAAAAGACCAGGAACCTGGATATTTGAGTTGCACTTCTGGTTTTATCACTAAAGTAATTAGTCATGTGGCTTTAGAGGAGTCTCAAATATGCTATGACTTGAAGTCAGTCATCTAGTTATCTCCAAACATTTTCACATCCCCCTGCAAAGACATAGAGGCACACACACATTTACATTCTGACTATTGATGAGATTAAGGATCATAGGCTCTTGACTCATTCTGGCCAGGTTTGATTCTTATCACCTACATAACAAGCTCACCTTGTTATGTTCGTTTTCTCACCTGCAAAATGGATTTAATAATGGTACCCATCCCATAGGATTGTGAAGAGCATTAAGCCGACAGTGTCTAACATATCATACAATCATACAATAAATCAATTGCTATTATTAATATATTCACTCACATGTTTGTTGAAGGATTAAAAGAAATACATGAGTGCACCATTTAATCACTTAAATGTTTTTTGCAAAGAGGAGTTAAATTAAAAGGATGATTTAAAGGTTATATAGGGAATCTCTATGTAACTAGATTATTTTGGATATTGGAAAGAACATCTGGTGTAATGATATACTAGAACTTGGATGAAAAATGTAGGCTAGAGAGGGAAGTGAAAGAGTCAGAAAATGAAACTCCCTTAAGGTGTTTTATTCAAGCTTTTCAGATCCTAAAGCATAGAGTTCACCAATTTAGACAGCTTCTTGTCTCTGCTCCTCCTTCTGGGACCCTAAGGCTTTAAATATGTTTAGCTGATTAGCTTTACCTACCTAGCATGTTTGGTTTTATCTTCAAATTTCTTTGTCTAACTAGGGCTAATGGTTTTGAATCATCTGTTTATGTGGTTATTTAGCGTCTGTCAGCACTTTGACTATGAAATGGTATGTTCAGTGGCTTCTAATCCTACTGCAGAAGTTTGCTGCGTGCTGTGATTTGGCATGGGCACCTTTGGTTCTACAGCAATTACAAATGAATAAAATTGGATAAATATATCTGAGAGTTGTTTTTTACCTGCTTATTGAAAAGAATGCTATTTTTACCCCCAATTCATCTTTTCTTTTGGAATTAAAATCCAAGTGGTCAAATGCTTCTTGAGGTGTAATTATTATAATTACATCTATTAATTATTGCATACATATTATAATTACATTTGCACCAAATGTGAGACTACAATGGGTTACTTCAAGATTTAGGATGTTAGTCAAACTTGCATCAAGAAGAACAATATTTAACATTTATTATATATTTACAGATCCCAGGATTATTTAATTAGATCAGTCAGAATGTTCATATTAACTACACTCCATGAATGCACTGCCTAATAATTATTACTAATGATATTCCCATGGTAATTTAAAAAATAACACCTAGACTTAAAAATTAGATGTCACAAAAAAATTAGGTGTTAATTTAATTTCAATTGGTTCTAATGATTAATTTCGTGGGATTAAGTGAACATATAGTTCTAAAGTACTGTAAACTATGTATGAGTCTATTTTAGAATAGGGTTCCCTGACCTTGATATTATTGGTATTTTTGGCCAAATGTCCTCTGTTGGGAGGGGCTGTCCTGTGCATTATAGCATGTTGGCAGCATCTCTGGACTCTACCCACTAGATGCCAGTAGCAGTCTCACTGTTGTGGTAAACCACAAAAGTCTCCAGATAGTCGCAAATGTCCCCCAAGAGTAAAATGATCCTTGGTTAAGAACCACTGCTTTAGAATATTTGCTTTATATTGAAACTTAATGTATGACATCATCATATTCAAGTGTTTAACTTCTTCCAATAAAATGAATCACAGTGGAGATATAAAAACACATGGCAGAGCAGATAGGAGATTTTATTGGGTCAAAAAATGAGATCTTAACTTTCGAAGGTGGCTTGCTTTTGGAATTTGAAGGAAAAAGATGGATTCTTGAGCCAAGTTAGTTTTGGGAAATAATTTCAGCACTATGTCAACACTGCGTGTAGAGAATTGAGAGTTGCTGTTTCCATGTTTCAGTGTCCACACATGTCACACGAGTTCACCGAAGCAAAGTTCTCCTCTTAGTTAAATGTGCTTTTGTCTGAATGTTTATGTGGCGGTCATTTATAATATTGGTCTTGTAGGGGAGTGCAAGGATGGGTGCAGACCCCATGTTTGTGCTGAGATAATTTACAACTGGGAGAGAAGAGATAATGTACTGCTTCCTGCGCCAGATACTAGGAGATGTGCAGATAAACTGCGCAGGTGGTGTAGATTGAATGAGAAACTGAGGAAGCTGAACCTCCAAGCTACTCAATGCAGAGGCTTCTTCCAAAGCCTAATTTAGTATGTGTAAATTTTTATTCTTTTTCTTGAAGCCCTTTGCCCCTCTGCCTTGTATAAGGACCCCCAAGACCTGGATTCATCCCTGACCATGGGGTTTCCAAAACTGGAGAGAAAGTGAGCCTTTGGTAGGGATGAATGCATTAGAAAGGGTCTTTGATAGATGAACATACAGAGGTTGCCTTTTGTTGCATATATAGTTTTGGGAACTCCATGTATTGATCTA
The DNA here is from genome assembly GCF_053574225.1 of Canis aureus. Taxonomy (NCBI): domain Eukaryota; kingdom Metazoa; phylum Chordata; class Mammalia; order Carnivora; family Canidae; genus Canis; species Canis aureus. Next base: position 5,601,003 of record NC_135641.1, read on the forward strand.
CTCCAAAAAGGTTGATTGCGTCTCAGGGAGCTGAACTGTGTCATGGCTCTCTGCTTCCCAGCTACTTCTCTTCCTCTGCACACATGGATAACTTACCACCCCTGATAGGGATAGGCAATGTCCTCTGTCCTGTGATTTCAAATGTGGTTTAGACTATGGTACAGAGGGTTGAAGGCAGGATTTTGAAATCACAATCCTAATATGCTGAAATAATAGTGGTGAGCATTGGTGCTGGACATTAAAAGTGACAGATGTCTTGTGCCAAAGGCAAGCGATGAGAGAAAAATGGAGAGGGTGTGCATGCACAAGGTTTGGTGGGAAGTAAAGGAGAAAGGGTGGAGGGGCCATATTGAATTGATGGGTGGAAAGGAAGCAGTGGGAAGTTCATAGTCATTTCACATGGGCAGGGGTTACTCTCAAGGACATGGGACAAGAGGCCAATGGGATGAACCTGAAGATGCCTGGTTGTTTGTCACTTCCTGGAAACCTGCAGGTGTGTCTTCTTCACATCTAGAGACTGACTTACCTCAGGAAGAATTTCTCTCATTCTAGCCAAACTTTGGAATGATCTTTAGAATGCACAAATTTGACTCTGCTCTCTGTTTGGGCTGCTTAATTTAGAAATTCACCAAATTTTTTTTATGAATTTTTTTGTAGCTTTAAGAGATTCTCGGTTTTATTCCTGCCCCATTTACAAGAAGCCAGTCCGAACGGACTTGAACTACATCGCCGCCGTGGACCTCAGGACGACCCAGCTCCCGGAACACTGGGTGCTCCGTGGGGTTGCCCTTCTCTGTGATATCAAGTAACATGGGATGTGTTCCCTACCCAAAACCTCAGAAAATGCAGGATCCAAATTACCCTAACCTTTATTTGTCTATGAGTGCTCAACAATGAATGTATAATCAGATCATGCGGTGAATGAGCTCTGTAGGTTTTCCCTACTCTTTAGTTGGATGCTTAATTACATATAACCTGCTTTATCCTTAATGACCAATCACTGTGTTTGTTGAAAAGTTATTTGATGATTTAAAAGCAAATTTTACAACTTCCTAATGAAGTGTGGCCCTCAAATCCACAGTAATGCCTTCAGCTCTAAAGACTGAGTAGGTCAAGCAGACATTTCCTTCAAAGGATTATTTTTCTGCTAATGTGGTTCTGGTGACAACCCTGTTCTCTACAGTAACATGGCAGGTTTGTGCTGATTTTGCTTCTATGGCCTTTTGCATTTAGGTCAGATTTGTTTTCATGGCTCAAGCAGCCCTTGGGAAGACCTTTTAAAAAATGGAAGGAAACAGAAGAATGGGCTAAAAATGTGAATAGATAGACAATTCATGTGATCCTATAGAATAAACATGTGGAATAATGTTCAACCCCACTGATAATTAAGAAAGAGATACTGATATTTTTTATAATAAAAAATTGAAACTTAAAGTGAATTTTGATGAGGTCTTTATGAAAGTGATATGCTTTTAGAGTCCTAGAGTGATGGAAATAACCCATCCTTTTTGTAAAATAGTTAAATATCCAAACACAGAAAGAGCCATAAAAATATTCACATGCTTCGATCCTTATCTTCTCTCCTGGAAATCTATACCAAGAGAACAATTTAAAAAGCTGAAATAATTTATATATCAAAATGTATTTAATAACAGAAAACAGTGGGAGTGCTTTACATGTTCAATACTAAGTCTATATACGTAAGGAAGTTAGAGGATGTGAGGCAGCTGTGAAAAACAGGATCGAAGCTTTCTTAACATGGAAACAGTAAACATGTTGTACTATGAAGTGAAAGATATACCTCAGAAAATATCAGGTTGACTTGAAAGGGTGTAATAATCGGAATAACAGGCAAAGAATAGAAGTCAGATGGTGTGGGGGAGGCCACATGAGCTTTTATCAATGAAGAAAATACTGTATGTGGAATTTTTCACATATTTTTATTGTAAATCCTGGTTATAAATTATGAACTGCTTCATCTATAACTTATTGAATGAAAAGCTTGGTCAGCATTAAATTAGAATTGGGGTCTACAAACATTTGCTTAACTTCGTGTCTGCCTAACTTCGTGTTTCTGGTGATAAAGCATTTTCTAGGAAGGGCTGCAAGGAGACAGGTGTGGGTCTTTCTCACTAAACTTTTCTCTATGACAAGAATCATTTTATGTTAATTGTGGTCAGAGCTGGGACTGAGGGCTTCATGTGACACCTACTAGTCTTGGACAAGACTGTTTTCATTTGAGCAGCTTCTTTTGGTCTGAATTAACATATATCAGTTGATTGTGTGAATTATGCTAAAACAATCATTTTATTTTGAAGAACAAATAATGAAAATGTAGAAATGATGTGAATTAATAAAAAGTTGTCAATGAATGTCTGAATTGTAACTGCTATTTCTTTGCCAGGGGGCAAGTGCCATTGAGTATCCAAAAATAAGCCTTCAAAACTAGGTTTCTTATCAAGTTATTTGAAAATGTCTAATTTATCTACTTTTGTGAAATATCCTGTTGGTGTATATGTACAAAAGGACACCATGGAAACAACTAGAAATTTTTAGGGACTGATTCAATGAGAAATGTCACTGAAGGAGTGAAGAGCCAGTGAAGCACCTTTCTACCTCACATCCATCTCTTACCCTGCAGCTCCCACCTATGGAAAGATTCTCAGCTTCTACTGAATCAGGAAGTGGGGCAAGAGAGGACCAACTTATTGATTCTTCCTGGTGATGGGGATAGTTGCCCACTGCTTGGCTGAGGAGGAAACAACACCCAGTGTCCTGGTACCATTGCAGAGTCTTTGTTATCATCTCAACATTGATCTACTTAGAAAATTAGTTAAGTGTGTCTGACTCCTGTGTGTCAGGCACTCTGGCGCAAGCAGTGGTGGAATGATGGTGAGAAAAATGCTCACATTCCCCGATTCACGGACATTGCTTAAGAGGAGTAGACACAGAAAATAAGCGACTATTCAGGTATGTAACTTTATTTGATCTTAGTGTATGAATGTATTATATGACACGAGTGTGAGATACGTAGGAGGTATGAAGATGGGGAGTGTAGTGTTACAAAGGAAACTGCTGGATGCGAGGAGAGAGAAGCATGAAGGAGACCACAGCCATTCAGGTGTCATGGATTAGTAGGCAGAAGCCACACGACAGCGTCCCCATTTATTTTTAATGAAGGACACAAAGCATAACAGCAGCAAGGAGCTCCCCTGAGCCATAGCAGCTGCTGTCTGGCTTTTCCTGGTCCCCTGCGTTAAGCTGCCAGTGGCTCATTCTATGCATGTATAAAGTCCTTCCAGAATTGAGACAAAGAACTCCCACTTTGCCACATTAGAACTGTCCTGTTATACATGGGGCTTTACATCACCTTTCCACTTATCTCCATTTTATTTGAGCTTCTCTTTAAGGGAATGTTGACAAGGATCGTACCAATTCAGCATCAGTGAGGCCAGGTCCCCATCTGTGGATGGCAAAGCTATGGCCCAGGTGTTCTTAAGCAACCTCTCAATCATGGATACTCTTTCTCTGCAGAGACCTAATTTGGGCCATAAGGAAGGGCAGCTCTGTAGAGGTGACCTCTAAATTTAGATCTGAAGGACAAGGAAAACATCTCAGACCTGCATGGACTGGGGAGACTTCTCTTGCTCCCTCATGAGAGGAAGTGAGCCCAGTAAGGGTGACAAGAAACCCAGCCTGGAGTGAAAGGCATGAGAAGGGCTGCTTCCTAATGGAATTTCAAACTTTGCTTGACTGCTGCCAGCTACAGACTAGTGGCCAATGGAAATCATGTGTTTCTAAGTCACTGGAGTTAGAAGTATTTCCTAATGTTAAATGCTATTTGTGATGGAAAAGTCTTGTAAAGAGTTTGACATTAGGAGACAGGATGAGGCAAACCACAGATGGTAAGTGGCTTGCAGGATTCTCCAATATAGACAAAAGGCACAGCCATATCTTTACCAGTATACATATTTGTTCAAGGTGTAGAATTATAAAAAAAAAAATAGGTATGTTAACGTATACTGATAATGTAGCTTATGCATTTGTAGTTGAAGTTTACACAAACAGCATTAGTAATGATGAAAGTAATAAAATATATACATGAGCAGTTTTCTCTTAAAGATATAATTTCCCCTCGCAACCCCAAATCTGCAACATATTTTTTTCCTGTGTCAGGCCTCAGTGAGGTGCATAATTATTTTTAAATTTTAAATACTTTTCTCTTGCAAGTACTCAGAGTGATTGTTAAGAATTATATTGTGTGACTGAAGACTGTTGATGAGTAGCCCCCAACAATCCATCAAAAGAATTCCTCTTAAGGGTAAACAAATGGTGTACATGTATTTAAAATATGGTCCTCAAGATTGGATAAATGCTTTGGAAGACCAATAAGCAAATCAGTAGATGATGAAAACATGAGGAAATATAGTAGTTTTGGCTTATAATTTTTGTAGCATTTTGTCATAGTAATTTAAAAAAAAAAAACGTATTTAAATTCAATTTGCCAACATACACCCAGTTCTCATCACATCATGTGCCCTCCTTAGTGCCCATCACCCAGTTACCCCATCTCCCCACCCACCTCCCCTTCCACAACCTTTTGTTTGTTTCCCAAAGTCAGGAGTCTCTCATGATTTGTCTTCCTCTCTAATTTTTCCCCACTCAGTTCTCCCCCTTCGCCTATTGTCACTTTCATTATTTCTTATATTCCACATGTGAGTGAAACCATATGATGATTGCCCTTCTCCGACTGACTTACTTCACTCAGCATAATACCCTCCAGCTCCATCCACGTCGATATAAATGGTAGGTATGCATCTTTCTGATGGCTGAGTAATATTCCATTGCATTTATTTATTTATTTATTTATTTATTTTTCTTTTTTTCTTTTCCTTTTTTTTTCCATTGTATTTATAGACCACATCTTCTTTATTCATTCATCTGTCAAAAGCTTGGCTCTTTCCATAGTTTGGCTGTTGTGGACATTGCTGCTATGAACATTGGGGTGCAGGTGTCCCAGTGTTTCCCTACATCTGTATCTTTGGTGTAAATACCCAGTAGTACAATTGCTGGGTTGTAGTTGTACTAATTTTTGAAGTTTATGCATCCTGGGCTATTGACTGACATCTGTACCCAACATATGCATTTTAAGAGTCCACACATACCTACCTCCACAGTGAAAAATAGGAGAGAACTCAATGGTCAGCTTTAGAATTAGAGATGAGGTTGGCTAAGGCCCTGAATCCATGAACACATTCTCACTTATTGTAAATTGTGAGTGTCATTCTGTGTTGCACTTGAAATACAATGAACCTGATTGATGTAAGAGCAGAATGTGTTGCTGGCTCAATCTGCACCCGAGAGGCTTTCCTGGTTCTGTTCTTCAGCCTGGAAAAACATACAGCAGAGCAGCCTGATAGACAGTATTTATGGGTTGGATCCTACTCTCATTTGGATGAGAAGAAATGAAAATGTAGAGATTTGGTGGGAAGGAAGGAATCTGAGGGTGAGAAGAAGTATCCTGAGTGGGGTGGGGTGATGAATAAGAAGGAGGGTCAGATTTCTTTTCAGACACTGTTAGAATGCAATTATTAGCTGTAATTCTGGTGATCAAGACGAGGGATGAGTAAAAGAGCCTTTAAAAAATAGCTTTTTTACCCCCTGGATTTCAAAGTTTTCATTACAAAATATCAATGATATTATGATCTAGCATTATAATTTCAGTGCCTTAAAGGGTAGATCTGAGATTTTATAAAAGTTCTATCAGCTCCTACCTCTTAGCAACACTCATCAAACCACTGTGTGAATTTGGCTAATGAGTCTTCTTCCTATGCCTTCTTTGTATCTTCTTTGATATAGGGCTCCATTTAGTTTCCCAAGGCTCTGGATTTATAGGCAAGCTTAATTGTTTCCAGGTTTGAGTTTATATTGGGTGCGTACAGGGCCAAGATTGGGAGCCTTGTTCTGTCTTTAATTTGCATGCCAAATGCCATTTTTCATTGGGCTGTACATTATTGCTCCTTGCTGTGTAACATGTGGGTAGAGCAAAGACATATTGTGCAGCACCATGCTCTGCCCTTGCTCTGGTAAGGTTTTATGATTACTGTTAATACCTTTCTTCGTGTATTTCTTCACTCAGGCTAATATGCATAACATTCGTATTAAATGTAATCACAAAGAGAGTTGCCTGGAAAGCCAATTAAGTTTTCCCCATGACTTGTGCAGGAGTCGATTTTAATAAGGCCACATACCATGTTCATGAGTACTTGAGAAGAGAGAAAGATTAAATGTGATGAAGGACGCCCAACCAAGAGTCTACCTGGAAAGTCACAGAATGGAGAGATTTGTAAAGGATTAAGAAGCAAAGCCTGGGATCCCTGGGTGGCGCAGCGGTTTGGCGCCTGCCTTTGGCCCAGGGCGCGATCCTGGAGACCCGGGATCAAATCCCACATCGGGCTCCCGGTGCATGGAGCCTGCTTCTCCCTCTGCCTGTGTCTCTGCCTCTCTCTCTTTCTCTCTCTGTGACTATCATAAATAAATAAAAATTAAAAAAGAAAAAAAAGAAGCAAAGCCTGTGCTCTGGCTGATAGTGAGCACTCCCCTTTAGTGTGGACGCAGTTTAAAATTCATTCTGTGGAGCCTCCTCCTTGCTCCACTGAGTCTGCTGTGATGTATCCATTTATAACTTATTTGTGCAAATACTTAAAGCAAATCCCTGGAGACCTCTGGAAAAAGAGCTTATAAAATATTTTAGTGTTTTATCATTTGAAAAGTGATCATTTGCATGCCCCACTGAAACTTGTTTTGCTATTCTAGCAAATAGTGAAATATGAGCTACCCTTGGAGGACCGCTTACATTTAGATAGAGACCTAGACTTATAGAGACCTTTGCATGCGATACATCACAGGCCTGGACTGTTCTTTTCTCCTTCAGGAAACACAGCCAAAGTTTTCATGGAAACATCTTTAAAATGTGGGGCATGGTTGAACCTCCAGACAGTACAGGTTGTCTTTCAAATTTAATCCCATGTTAAAAGGACAACTGCATCTCATGCATGAGACCATGACAGAAGCGGGAGGTTCAAACCTATCCTGACCTAATTCAATAGGATTATTATTACTACTATTTTGTTTTAAAATGAAAAGTTCAGGAATGTCAAAAACAAATGGCACCTCGGGATGACAGGTGTAAACCTGGAATCTCCTGGCCTGATCAGTCACTCCATTTGGTCATATTACTTGGGCTCCAACCAGCTCACTAAAGGCTCTGTTAACTTTGAGCATCTTTATACATAGTAATAACACAGAGCCTAGTCTGTGATGAAACATTCATGGGAAGAAGTCAGAGTTCGAAGTGAGGATCCTAATACCCACACCTCCACATCAAGGCCTTACTTCCACCCCTGCACAGCAGAAGGTTCTAGTTTTCCCACCTTTACCATCTACTTGCCCAGTTCAGATCACCTTGTAGTAGCTGTCATCCTCTGGGGCATAATAGGAATAGGAGTGTGAATAACTAGCTTCTGGAGATCCTGCCTGGAAAATTTCTTCTCTGAGAAATTCCCTGTCCCCAGCTGGCTGCCTGGGCTCTTTCTTTCTTTCTTTCTTTCTTTCTTTCTTTCTTTCTTTCTTTCTTTCTTTCTTTCTTCCTTCCTTCCTTCCTTCCTTCCTTCCTTCCTTCCTTCCTTCCTTCCTTCCTTCCTTCTTCTTTCTTTCTTTTTCTTTTTCCTTCCTTCCTTCCTTCCTTCCTTCCTTCCTTCCTTCCTTCTTTCTTTCTTTCTTCTTTCTTTCTTTCTTTCTTTCTTTCTTTCTTTCTTTCTTTCTTCTTTCTTCTTTTCTTTCTTTCTTTCTTTCTTTCTTTCTTTCTTTCTTTCTTTCTTTTTTTTCTTTTTTTTTTAAGTTTCAAGGGTAGAATTTAATGATTCATCAGTTGCACATCACACCCACTGCTCATTCCATTACATACCCTCCTAAATGCCCTTGCCCTAGTTATCCTCTCCCCCCACCTCCCCTCCAGTAACCCACAGTTTGTTTTCTAGAGTTAAGGATCTCTTATGGTTTGTCTCTCTCTCTATTTTTAACTTTTTGAGGCCCCTCCATACTCTTTGCCAGAGTGGCTGCACCCGTTTGCATTCCCACCAACAGTGCATGGGGGTTCTTTTTTCTCCACATCTTCGCCAACACTTGTTGTTTCTTGTGTTTTTTATTTTAGCCATCCTGACAGGTGTGGGTGACATCTCATTGTGGTTTTGATTTGCATTTCCCTGATGATGAGTGATGTTGAGCATCTTTCCATGTGTCGGCCATCTGTATCTGGGGCAAGGGTTGTTAACCAAGGGTAACTTGGGTCCCCCATGGGGCGTTTGGTGAAGTCTGGAGACATTTTGGTTGTTACCATTGGTGGATGGGTGCTGCCGACATCTGGGAGGTAGAGGCCAGGGATTCTACTGAACATCCTAAAATGCACAGGACAGGGGCACATTCTTTCTTGACCACCACTCTGATGCCTGGAAGATATCAGGGTGACCAGAGAAAGAGGAGCATTTGGAGCCCACAGATTGGTTCAGACCCACAGATTGAATCTACCACTTATTAGCTGGATAAATTTGGTGGAGTTGATTAGCATTTCTGAGGTAGTGTTTCCCCATCTGCAAAATGGGTACACAGTAGCTTCCATGCTGTAGGTCGTAGGGGCTGTTGCAAGGGACAATAGTGACAGACAACCAGAAAGTGCCCAGGACAGGAATGCTCAGCAAAGAAGATTTCCTCTCCCCTACCTGTTACAGGTCAATTTGCATAAGGAGGAGTGGGGCAGGCTGCTGCTTCCTGGCCTGAGTACATTCTAAGGTGGTGATCCTGATGGTCAGCAGGTGCCATCCTTCTACATAAGCCAATAAGCCCAACTTTAACTCCATCAATGCCATTTCCTCCTTGTTTTCAACTTAAAAGGGAACTGATTTCCTTAATCCGTATTGTTTTGCTGTGCATGTGTTTGTAGGTAAATCCAAAGCAAAGCTTTGTAATCTCTACAATTTCTCTCCGCATGGTGTGTCATAAGTATACAAAGTGTGTATACTATTGTGCCATTAAATGCTGATGTCTGATGCTGTTACGCTGTAGTCAACGATACTACTCTTTCTTTGTGCTTGTCTGGACTAGTGCGACAGATTCTTTTTTTCATTTACCAACTGTGGTGAAATGACAAAATGGAGAAGTAAAATGAACAACAGATACTGGGTTGCAATCAAAGTTATTAGTTTTGTGTATTTTTTAAAAGACCGTAATTTGCGGGGTGCCTGGGAGGCTCAGTCAGTTGAGCATCTGACTCTTGATTTTGGCTCAGGTCATGATCTCAGGGTGGTGATATTGAGCCCCCACATCAGGCTCTGCGCTGGGTGTGGAGCCTGCTTAATGATCCTCTCTCTCCTTCTGCCTCTCCCGCCTCTCATGCACATTGATGCACATGCATTTTCTCTCTCTCAAAAAAACCTCCAAAACTCTTAATTTGTTAAAATAAAGATTTTTTTTAACCCTGGCTGTACATTAGAGTCATTTGGGGACCTTTAAAAAACTGTAGCTACCAGGGCTTCGCTACAGTCTAATAAAATCAAAATATCTAGGGGAAGGGCCAGGGCCTCCCATTAAAGCAGCGTGGAACCAGAATGACTACTTGAAAGTGTAAATGACTACAGACTATTGATGCTCATCAATAAAGCAATGGGGAAACCTGTATTTGTGGTTCGAACAGCTTAGAGCAATTACCTAACTAGAGAGTTGTGATGATTAAAAGTACCTTTAAAACATGATTTTAGAATGTTTCTCATACTTTTAAATGTTTTTCATATTAATACTTTTAGTCTCCAACTTTCAAATCTTTATTATAAAACATTTTTGCTAAATTCTGTATCCTCTATGAACCCATGAGGCAAAAAAGATTCTTTTCTAAAGAATTTTTAAAAATTGTAATTATTTGGCTAAATTGTTATAGGTTCGTTGAATTGTTTTATCTTATTTGTATTTACATTGAACAGTTTGTGGAATAATATAGATTTTAATTGTTTTTCAGCTTCGCTGAGGAGTAATTGGTGATTAAAAATTATATATATTCAAGGAGTAAAACTTAATGAGTTATTTGTACACATTGTGACACAGTCACAATCAGGTTAATCAATGTATCCATCACCTCACAGAGTTAGCATTTTTTCATGCCTTGTGCTGAGAACTGCTATGAAAATACACTACCTGAGCATTTATTCTCTATTGGAAGCGTGGCCTGATGCTCTCTATCAGTGTTCTTAGGTTTTAAAATGCACTAAAACCATGTGGGGATCTTGTTATAAATGCAGTTTTTAACCAGCAGGGCTGGGGCCTGAGGCTCTGCATCTAGCAAGCTCCCAGACGGTACCAGTGCTGCTGACATGATACCACACATTTCTTGATGGATTCTGATGGATTCTTACATACATGGTTAGGATCACTGTGTCCTCATGGTGAGTTGACGCCTTCATTATTATGTAATATTTTTCTTTACTGTGGGTAATATTCCTTCTTCTGATGTTTCTTTGATATTAATATTCCCATTCCAGATTTCTTTTGATTGTGTTTTTCTATCCTTCTATTTTCTTTCTTTTTGTCTTATCTTGCCTTTATTTTTAAAGTGAGCTTCTTATATAATTCAGTCTTTTTTTTTTTTTTTTTTGGTTTTGTTCTTTTAGAGGAAGGGAGAGAGTATGTGCAAAAGTGGGCAGGGGAGGGGCAGAAAGAGAGAATTTTCTTTGTAAAGATTTTATTTATTTATTTATTTATTTATTTATTTATTTATTTATTTATTTTAGAAAGAGAGAGAAAGTGAGTGAGGGAAAGTAGCAGAGGGGGAGGGAGAGAGAGGAGGAAAGAATCTCAAGCAGACTCTGTGATAAGTGCAGAGCCTGCTCTGGCTGGATCTCATGACCCTGAGATGACAACCTGAACCAAAAATCAAGAGTTGGAGGCTTAGCCAATTCAGCCACCCGGAAGCCCCTAATTCAATCTTCTTTTTATTATTTTTATTTTTTAAAACACTTTTATTTACCCATGAGAAAGAGAGAGATCCAGCATGTGAGAGAGCACAAGCAGGGGAAGGGACAGAGGGGCAGGGGGAGGGAGAAACAGACTTCCTGCTGAGGAAGGAGCCCTTTGTGGGACCCCATCCCAGGACCCTGGGATCATGACCTGAGCGAGGCAGACACTTAACTGACTGAGCCACCCAGGTGCCCCAATCTTCTTTTTAGTATAATCAGATAACCTCTTTTAATTGGGGTGTACTAACCATTTATATTTCATGTAATTATTGATATGGTTTGATTAAAACCTACCATCTTACTACTTGCTTTCTACTTATTCCATCTCTCTTTTTTCTGTCTGCTTTTGTATTGAGTATTGTTTAGGATCCCATTTTATCTCTAATATTGGCTTATTAGTTCAAGGTCATTTGTTTTTTCTCTTGGTTTGGAGGATTTCTGGAGTGACCAATGCCCAGTTGGCCTTACTGTTTCTGGAGTTTGAAGGAAATATTGTGCAGGCTTCTTCCTGACTCTGGGCCTCTGGATCTCCCTTTTCATAGACTGCTTATTTAGAAAACTTGTAATTATAAGTCCTATCTCTGCCCCTTTGAGATATCAGTCTTTCTCAAGGACCTGGGAGCCATCCCTTTGAAACACGACCCTCAAGAAAAGTAGGGTCTCTGTGGGAAGGTGGGAGTGTAACTTCAACAGGCAACAATTGGCAAACTCATATGGCCCAAGTACATTGATGAGCCATTCTCAGTGTCCTCCAGGACTTTTCCATTGGCTCACCCCAGTGTTTAAAAATCCACCTGCCTTTTGTTCCAATGGAGTTGAATTCAATCTCTTTCCCCTATTGCTGTAGCCTTGAAAAAGTCTTCCTTGCTGTTTTTAACAAGTGTGTAGTGCAGTTCTTCTTAGAGAAGAATTTACAAAATATATTTTTGCTTATCACGGTCTGCTTTTAAATTACATTATTTGTGTGTAAGAACCATATGGTCCCTCCCTTCCATCCTTTCTTGTTACCCATTTCACTTTTACTGGTGTTAGAGGCTCCATCATTCATTGTAACTCTTTTTGTCTTAGCTGTGTTTTAGAATGATTAAAACCAGAAATATCTTTTTATGTTTACCTTTTCCATTGTCTCACTCTTCTTTCTATAGATCTAAGTTTGCCATCTGCCTTCTTTTGCTTGATGAACATCTTTGAGGACTTTTTGAAGAACATTTCTGCTGGTATATTCGAGCATTTATTGTCCAGAAAAATCCCTATTTCACCTATTTTTTTTTCATTGTGTATAGAATTCTGGGTTGTTGGGTTTTTCTTTAAAACTCCTTTTTATATATGGTTAAATTTGTGATAGCCAATTAACCCAGGCAGGGTGCTTTCTGATAAAACCTGGTACTCTCTGATGCGAAAGACTGAATTCAACTGAATCCTGCCTCTTCCAGGGCCTGGGGGGCATTGAAGGTATCAGATGCCTTCTAAGTCAACCACCCCCTGCACTACAGAAATGCTTCACTGAAAATTCTGTAAGTGTTTCTGGAATGGTGAAAGATTAGTGTAGGCCAGTGAAGACACAAATGCCGCTTCAGTTTTAGGTGTCTATTTCATAAAAGTTATAATTTTATGGTTTATCTGGTATTTTGTCATGCTTAGAATTGGGGCAACTTTCTTCAAAAATTTCTGTATTTTACATAAGAGCAGAATATAGAGTTTTTCTAATTCCCTAAAATAAAACTCATTGTTAATACCTCAGTCTCTTTTGGCTTTTTCTGATGGTCAGGTTGTTTCTGTAAGTAAAGAGAAAATAATTTACCCTGTAAAATGCTTAGCTTTTGAGGTATTTGGAACTGTGCTTGTATATATGAACACTTAAACCAGTTGTGTTCATTTCCTATGAATGCTGTAACAAAGTATTACAAACTTGGCAGCTTAAAACAAAGGAAATATATTCTCTCATGGTTCTGGAGTCTAGACATCCAAAATCAAGGTGTCAGCAGGACTGTGTTCCCCCTGGAAGCTCTAGGGGAGGATCCTTGTTTGCCTCTTCCTGCTTTTGGTGGCTGCCAGCTTTCCTTGGCTTTTGGCCACCTCCTTCCACTCTCGTTTTGCTTGCTTGTTTGTTTCCTTCTTTTAAAAGATTTATTTATTTATTTGAGAGAGAGAGAGCTCGCTCAAGGGGAGAGACAGTGGGATAGGGAGAGAGAGCATCCCAAGCAGACTCCTCACAAATGCAGAGGTTGATCCTCAAAATGATCCTGAGATCATGACCTGCACTAAAATCAAGAGTCAGATGCTTAGCTGACCAAGCCACCGAGGCACCTCTCTCTGCCTTTTTCTTATACCACCTTTTCCTCTGTATGTGCATCTAATTTCCCTCAGTCACTTTCTTATGAAGGCACTTGCAATGGCATTTAGGGCTCACTCAGATAGTTCAGGATAATCTCATTTCAGAATTCTAAATTGACTCATATCTGCAAAGACCGCTTTTCCTTATAAAGTCAAATTTGAACACAGGTGTGAAGTATTAGGACCTGATCTCTTTGGGTGTGAATATTTAGCCTACTGCCCCAATGTTATTTTACTGTATGTAAACTTTTCTTGAACATCACTGTTCCTGAGGGTTAGTAGAGAGTTCAAGGCATTCCATAGCTGAAAGGAGGGCCAGTATGCAGAATTCTTTGATTTGGGATTTTTAATGGATAAAAATCATCATCATAAAGTAAATATTTACTGAATATTTATAATGCACCAGGCCCAAGACAACATCTTTAAAGACTGACTCCTAGAAAGATTGTGCTAGCACCAGCAGCACTGAAATTCTTGGGAGCCCATTAGAAATGCATGATCACATCTGCTCAGTCAAGATCTTCACTTTAGCAAGATTCCTACTGATTTGTCTGAACATTAAGGCTTAAGAAAGTTCTTTCCATATTAATGTATTTAACATTCATCATTATTATTGTAGGCATTATTGTCAGCACCTGTTCCACAGATGATGCACACAAGATTAAGAAAGTTTGGGTAATTTGCTCAAAGCCACTTAGCTAGCAGGGGTGGATCCTATAATCTAGGCCAGATCGGCTTTTCCTACTTGGTACCATTAACCCTATCTGATGTCCTGCCTCTTCATACAGCAAACAATGGCTGTTGACTCATTAGAAACACAAGGAAACCTACTTTCTGGCAGCTCTTATAAGTCCCAAGAGTTTCTAGTGTTCTCCAGGCTTCTCCAGGCTAGTCTGTTACTCAATATAGCCCTGCGGGGCTCCCTGAAAACAGCATTTCTATATAGTATCATCCTAGATAAATTCTCTAGACTTGCTGAAAGGAGGAGTTAGTCAATTGCTTGAGCATTGGTTAATGAAGTGACTTTTATTTTGCAGAAAATGAAAGTGCCAATTAGAATCAGAACAGGGATATAACCCTTGCCATCTGCCTCCTGTTCATTTGCATAGATGAAAAAAATGGACTAGCAGACACTACACAAGAGGGTGGGAACTTACTTGTGGTCTACGAACAAACTTACAAGGGCTCTGTGGCATTTTCTGTCTCTCAACAACTTTGGGTTTAATGATTTAAATTAATAGCTTCTCAGGAAGTGATATTAGGTGTGATGCTTCTAGGTGACATGAGTGTTCCCTTTGCTGTCCTTTAAGCATCAAAAATGGTTTTCATTGCAAACCTCCTTCCACCATAAATTATGGCCATGAATTCTCCACATCATGTTTATTAACAAAAACAATGTTCTTAACAAATACTCAAGAGGAATTTTCAATCTTTATTTGTAAACATTTTATTTTAGATATATTTTATTCATCGGGGATGACAACCCGGACAAAACTCTATCTGCCAAGTTAGTATATAGGTGTTTTAGCCAGTGTCTCATTTATGCCCAGAACAACCTTATGAGGTTAAAAAATCCTATCTTCCTTTTACATAAGAGAAAATAGAGGTGCCAAGAAATTAACTTTGCCACAGGCCAAGGTTACATGGCCAGTGAATAGTGGAGTGCTTCTGACTGCAGTGTTCATGTTCATTCCTCTGGGTGCTCAGGATTCAGTCCGTATCCCCTGCATTAATCTGAATTATTCCTTATCAGCTTTCCTTAAAATGCAGCTCAGACCCAAACCCTTTCTCTGTTACTCCTTGATCTTCAGGTTCATTCAGGGTCAAAGAGCCTACACGGCTCATTTCTTAGACATTCTTTGGCCTTGCTGAGTCTTGGCCACAGGTTGCTTGTTAACTCTAGAAAGAATAGTTTTAGGAAATCTCATTCAAGAGAAAGGCTGTTCTTACATTGTGATAGAGGAAAAGGAGACAGTTGCAACAGTACTTTAAAAATATCAAATCCCTGATGATGAAATTCTCTTCAATCAAAAACATTCCTGTGGGTTCAGCTCACTCTTCATTGACATACAGTTGTTTACTGTTCACAGAGTTTCTTCGTTATAAGAATCCTTGTTGAAAAGGGGTTATCTTTTATACAAAAGTGTTCACATTGAACAAAATGAGTACACAATTTTTGGAGACATTGCTGATGATGAGAATGACAGGTCCTTCTGAAATATCTCTCTGCTGGGGTCGAGCTGAGGCTTTGATGTATTATGAAGTGAGTCTACAGCCAAGCAGTTTGGAATCCTTTCCCACTGGTGAGAAGATTCATATTGAAAGATGGGGAAATGATCTTACAGCAGAAATAATGGTTATAAGTTCACCTTCCTCCTATTCCCCTATGCAAAAATGTGATGTGAATTAAATCACCCCAAAAGGAAAAAGAACACACACGTTTATTTGAGGCATGCAGTATGAATCCATATGCTCTGCAATTCATTGTTCAGATGTATTTTGAAGCCATGTAGCAAGTTTAGAAAATGCAACTAGGACCCAGTTCTTTTTCCATTAAGCTTTTAGTACAATTTGGGCAATAGTTGAATTAATCCATTTTTGAATTTATAATAAGAGTTGCAACCTGGCTGGTTTTTACCTTGTCCCTGAAGATTCAGTTAAAACTGGCCTAAATCCCATCTTACGTGTAGTGTGAAGCCCAACCTTCCTTGCAGTTTATCAGATGATTCTTGGCTGCTAATAGCTCAATAAACTCTGGCTTTGATTTCTTTCTTTTTTTTTTTTTAACTATTGGGACTTCATCAAGATAAAAAGCTTCTGCACAGTAAAAGAAGTGGTCAAGAAAACTAAAAGACAACCTACAGAGTGCGAGAATGGAATATTTGCAAAATGGCCTATCAGATAAAGGGCTAGCATCCAAGATCTATAAAGAACTTATTAGACTCAACAGCAAAGAAACAAACAATCCAGTCATGAAATGGGCAGAAGACATGAACAGAAATCTCACAGAGGAAGACATAGACATGGCCAACATGCACATGAGAAAATGCTCTGCATCACTTGCCATCAGGGAAATACAAATCAAAACCACAATGAGATCCCACCTCACACCAGTGAGAATGGTGAAAATTAACAAGACAGAAAACCACAAATGTTGGAGAGGATGTGGAGAAAGGGGAACCCTCTTGCACTGTTGGTGGGAACGTGAACTGGTGCAGCCACTCTGGAAAACTGTGTGGAGGTTCCACAAAGAGTTAAAAATAGATCTGCCCTACGACCCAGCAATTGCACTGCTGGGGATTTACCCCAAAGATACAGATGCAGTGAAACACCAAGACACCCACACCCCAATGTTCATAGCAGCAATGTCCACGGTGGCCAAACTGTGGAAGGAGCCTTGATGTCCATCGGCAGATGAATGGATAAAGGAGATGTGGTCTATATACACAGTGGAATATTACTCAGCCATTAGAAACGACAAATACCCACCATTTGCTTCGAGATGGATGGAACTGGAGAGTATTATGCTGAGTGAAGTAAGACAATTGGAGAGGGACAAACAGTATATGGTTTCACTCGTATGGGGAATATAAGAAATAGTGAAAGGGAATATAGGGGAAAGGAGGCAAACTGAATGGGAAATATGAAGGAGGGAGACAGAACATGAGAGAATCCTGACTCTGGGAAACGAACAAGGGGTAGTGGAAGGGGAGGTGGGCAGGGGAATGGGGTGACTGTGTGATGGGCACTGAGGGGGCCACTTGGTGGGATGAGCACTGGGTGTTATACTATATGTTGGCAAATCAAACTCCAATAAAAAATATACAAAAAAGAAAAAAAAGAGAGACTTGGCTGAATACATTCTATGAAGTCTATTTGCTGGGCGTGTGTAGGCTCTGAAGTCCCTGCTTCGATTTTTTTTCTCCTTGTTTTTGTCTTTCAGCGTAGCTGCCTAAGGTAGTTGT
Source organism: Canis aureus (assembly GCF_053574225.1). Lineage (NCBI taxonomy): Eukaryota > Metazoa > Chordata > Mammalia > Carnivora > Canidae > Canis > Canis aureus. Next base: position 5,618,362 of record NC_135641.1, read on the forward strand.
TGAGTCAGCTCCTGAGTCATTGGACTAAGGCTGTGCTTGTGCTGCCCAGCCTGGTAGGATCTGCTGGTTGTATATATGTACGGCTTGGTTGGTGCAGTCCTGAGCATGCACACAGCTTTTCAGATCACCAAGAATGAGTGCCATTTAATTTTAATTTAAGCTTCCTAGAAGTCGTCTCTTATTTTTTTAGTCAGTATTTGGTCACATGTAGAGCCTTGTACATCTCTTGAGCCAATAAGGCTTCTCTTCTTTGCTGAGGCTTCTCTCAGTGGCTTAGGGAATACTTTCAAGTTTATCCCACATCCTGCTCTGGCTGCTCCTCAGTGGGTGCAGTCTTTGTACACAGTCTTTCCAACATCCAGAGCTGAGACCCTTGAGTTCTCCTTTGCTGTCTCTTTCCTTGGCTTTCTTTGTTAACCTTCTGTGCTCTTCCATTTTATTTGTTGCACTATCATGGAACTACCAGCTCTTCTTAACGAGTTGTCACCAATATCTGCATGGCTTTTATACTTAGATGTGCAATTCTTCATGCTCTGTTCCAAATACATACATATATATATATATATATATATATATATATATATATATATATATCAAGGTATATTAGTTCATTTAAGCTCAAAGCAACCACATGATATTGGTATTTTATCTTTTCCATTTTATACGTGGGTCACTGAAACTTACTCAAGGTCATGTGGATAGTGAATGAAATACTGTGAGTCTGGCTGCCGTATTGCCTCTCATGATGGGTGACTGTGCTCAAGCCATCTTGGAAGAACCTACCCAAGACAGCAGCTACCTGAGATGAGAGAACTGTAGGGTGTGAGGAAGGAGAGCTGAGTAGGGCTATCACAGAAGTCAGGAAGGAGGTCATTGCCTAGCGAATAGAGGAGAGGTGAGGAGTCCACATTGGAGGTATGTGGATAATGAGTCAGGCCTGAGTGAAAGAAGAAGAGAAATTTTGAATTAGATATAGTATTAGGCCCTGACTCTAGTGACTGAATCATTGGGATTCAAGAAGACAACACTTACTTTCTCTCCTCCTTGTCTGATTTCTGTCTGAATTAACCAATGGACTAATTAAAAGTTGGACAGAGGTATTTTAAAAATATATCATTATTTCAACTTTTTTACAAATAAAGCTGGTTGGGGAATGAAGTTTCTGTTGTGTCCTCACATAGCTTTGCTAAAATGTTATCCCAGAATTAACTGACCCACCCAGTCACAGGCAGTACTGGACAAATGATATTCCAGAAGTAATGAGGGAGGCAGAAGAGACAAATGAGAGCTTCCTTTAATGGCTGTTCTTCCACCTGGACATGTGAAAAGTGCAGAGTAAGTGCCATTGGCAGTTACCTGAATGAGGTTGTTAAAATGACTAGAAAATGATAGATCCTTCCACAAATACTGGCAAAAAAGGCAGGGACAAGAATGTGGACAGTTTGTTTGTTTGAGGACAGTGGTTAGTTGGTGTAAAATACAGCATTCCCTGAAACCCAGGGTCTCACCCCATTCCACATTTCAGGGACATTTGAACATGAGATCCTTTGTACTCTTGTCTCATATGAAGGGAGAACACAGAACACTAAATTGTTTCCATAGTCTCTTCTCATTTATTTATTTCACTTCATTATTTATTTATGTTATTTATGCTCTCCCCCATCCCAGTTCTCCTACTGATTGCAGTGCTATTCAAGTTAATCTTCATAAATAAATTATTCCAACAATGGATTAAGTAGAAATTAGTTGACATAATTGTGCAGCTGTTTTGGTAACTACAGAATGCGATGTTAAGTATTTTATGCTAGCATAAGGTCTTGGTTTCTCTGATCATTAAAGTTCTCTAAATAATAATAAATCACATCCTCCTCATTATCTTTAAAAGTTCCCTTAAAGTCCATGAATTTCAATAGAGAGTGATGATGGGAAATGAAGAGAGCTCTTAGCTAGACTCCTGTATAGGGTATAGCAGAATAGAAAACACACACACTCAGCTTCCTTTCTTAATGTAAGTATTTTTCATTCCCATCAGTGGTCCATTTTTCTGCCTTCATTTTGAGGGACTTCCCGATATGGAAAAATTGGATATAGCTATTTAAAGCAATTCAACCCTTGAAAATTGGAAATTCCTTTCTGTTCCATAATTCAAAATAATTTGGGGGCTCAAACACCATCCCAAGGCTAGAACATTTATTTCAAAGGTATGTTGCATAGAGAGGATTCTTGATCATTGCCTTTCCCTTTTTCTCTCTCATATTTCACTCCCTTCCTTATCTTTCCTGCTCTCCTCCTTTCCTGCTTTGAACCCTTCTCTCTTCCCCCTCTCCCTTCACTCCTGTAGTAGAATAAGACTTACTATAGTTTTAGTTCCCAAGACCCCAAAGAGGGAATCAGTCTCCCAAGAATTCCAGCAAAGTCTTTGGAAGGCTCAGTTTACATCCTCATGAATGTGAAGTGGCGTGAAGGATGTGGCTCTGATGGGTCAGGTTTGGTTTTGATCTAGCACTGGAAGGTAGGGTGTGAGTCATGGGCACTAAGCAATAGGAAGGAATGGTTTCAGGAATGGTTCCTGAAAGCATCAGAAGTTTTCTCTTACTAAAGAAAGGAAGGAAGGATCATTGACAAGAACAATAGAATATCTCTACAGTTTGTGCATGTGTGTGGGGTGTGTGTGCACACACACGTTAAGTGATATGCTAAGGAGGTCTTTTTATGATACAAGTGTATAATATTTATTATGTGTTTACAGTTACATTTAATGTGATAAGAACTTGGTTTTGGTGTGAAATAGAGCTATTTTTTGAATCTATTTCCCAGAAACTATTGAATAATTTATCATTCCTCAGCTGATTTTAATGGATATCATTTTTGAAATCCAAACCGCCATCTGTACACACAGAGCAAATGGAGGACAGATCACTCTAGTATTTGCTACAATGCACTCCATGTCATGAAAGCTCTTTAACTTCTCTAGGTAGCCCTTTGGATTGACTCTCACAACCCCCAAGGAATCAGTCTGTGAATCCTAGTAGCCAAGAGCTCAACTTGAAACCTCCCATCCCAGCAGACCAGTGTCCTGGAAATATTTGGATAGCCAAGGACATTTGTTTTTTATATATTCATTTCTTTATCCATGGGTTATTTAAAAAGATATAATTGTGAAGTACACACTCACACTCAACTTAAAATAGACATATATATAAGATTTTTAACCAATTCCAGCAACTCATATCTGTTAGAAACAAAGATAATTCCTTTACATATTTTTAGACATAAGAAATTAATTTAAAATACAAATATTAGGTAGATATCCTATGATGGAAATAGCACCAGGTATAAAGTCAGAACAGTCCTACTCATTATCTGCTTAACCGTGGGCTGGTTACCTAACTTCTAACCATCGGTTTCCTCATCTATAAAGTAAGGGTAATACTGTGACTTACAAGGTTATTTGGAGATTAAATGAGATTTATTGAATATAGATTATCAATTTGGCAGTGCTAACATGGCTGAGTCAATGCTTAATTAGTTGTAACTCATCTTTAGAGCCTGCAAAATTGCCCTCACATATTGCCATAGTCAAACTCTCTCAATATAGGAAACAACTGCACATTGCTTATTTGCATTAATAAAACATGCCCTGCATCTGTTCTAGTGCTATCTATGGTGCTAGTCAAACCCAAGTCCATGAATTCCAAGATTTAATGGAGGACAAATAAGTTGACAAAACTATAACTGTCCGGCTCATAGTAGAAGCTTCTCAAATGTATGTTATTTTAAAATGCAATCAAAACAATTGAAATGGGCATTGAAAAATGTGGTATACTATAGCAATAAGTATTTGGAGGTACTTCCTATGGAAGAATTAGTTTTAAAACTCAAAATAGTCATGTGTCTATAGGGCTCATGCAAGTAGATTTGTTTTGTTCTCTTTTTTTTTTTCCCTATCTTGTAGCTGTTTGAAGTAAGCTTTCCTCTTCCACATCTATCATCTGTCCCTGAAGAGCATTCACAACCCCATTCTTATGGTTTTTGATGATTACTGGCCAGAGGTCCCTTTACTTTGGAACTCTTCACTGGAGCTGTTCCATTTGTGGAGGGTTACCAGCAGCTACTACTTAGGTGTTGTTTTTTTTTTTTTTTTTTTTTTTTAGGTGTTGTTTTATATTAAATTAAATATAAACATACATTTTCAAGGCAAAATTATACATGTGGGTGCTTTTATGCTTTTTAAATGCAAGTTGGATATGAATGTGAGTTTGATATTTTTAGATCTCTTTTGTGGGGGAAAGATTCTAGGGTGGCCTTCAAGATCCCTGCCTCCTGGTATTCTCTTATATGTGGGTGGAACACATTATTTGATTCCAACCAGTAGAATGTGGCAAAGGAAATGGGATGTTTGTGATCACATGTACATGATTCTGTGGTGGTTTTACATAAAACTGTCTTGTGGAGTCTTGCTGGCTTTGAAGAAGCAAGCTGCCATGGATGAAGTGAGCTACCTTGTTAGGGAAACCCACATGACAAGAAACTCCAAGAAGTCTTTAGGAGCTGAGAGCAGTCTGTCCTATAAAACAAGAAAATGAGGCCTTTCATCCTATAGCTAGCTACAAGGAAATGAACTCTACCAACAAACTGAGAAGTGTATGGAATCAGATCCTTCCTCAGTTGAACCTGATGAGACCACAGCCAGACAGCATCTTGATTTTACCCTTGGGAGATTCTGAGTCAGAAGACATAACTGGGCAGCCTGGGTGGCTCGGTGGTTTAGTAGTGCTGCATTCAGCTCAGGGCGTGATCCTAGAGTCCCGGGATCGAGTCCCACATCGGGCTCCCTGCATGGAGCCTGCTTCTCCCTCTGCCTCTGTCTCTGCCTGTGTCTCTGCCTCTCTCTCTTTCTCTGTGTCTCTCATGAATAAATAAATAAAAAATCTTAAAAAAAAAAAACAACAGAAGACATAGCTAAGTTGTGCTTTGACTCCTGACCTCAGAAACTACCTATAGAAACTATAGACAATTAGTAGGTATTGTTTTAGGCTATTAAATTTGTGGTTATTGATTATGAATTAATACATTTTCCCCCAGATTTGTCCTAGATCATATATTCCATTGTTAGCATCTAATAAATCAAGTAGTTGAAGTAAGGAATGATGTTAATCCATAATATAATGCGAATCGTTTCTTTCATAGGATAAATAGTAAGCCCAAATATAAGGACAAGGGATACAGTAGATACTGCGTGAAGCACCAGCCTGGGATTCAGGTTCTGGGTTCTAGGCACTCTGATGTTTCTTGTCATTCCAGTTCCTGGACCTTCCCCCCACCACTATCCATACAATTAAAAATTAAATGTTTAAATAAATTTTAAGTTCCATTGTGGCTACACATTTATTAATGGCTTTAAAATTATATAGCTTTATTACCTCTAGTTAACTATTAAATAAAACTATTGCTTGCTTTGGAATTGCCAATGCTCATAAATGCTTGTTTGGGATTAAAAAGACCTTATTAAATGACTTAAGAGAGCACATTAACTTCTCATTGGAAACCATATAATCAATTTACAAAATATTTTTTCATCTCCTCTGTTTTTCTTAAGTTGGAAGAACTATAGGCAGGAATCTGACCATTTAGATACAGCTTTGTTAAGTACAGATTTTCTCAATTCATTATTGTATTAAAGAAAAATGATACATTTTCTTTCCAAGCTGAAAAGCTGGAAATGTTTGACCTTTATACATTGCTTTCCCACAGAAAGAATGAAAGAAGGAAGGAAAGAAGGAAGGAAGGAAGGAAGGAAAGAAAGAAAGAAAGAAAGAAAGAAAGAAAGAAAGAAAGAAAGAAAGAAAGAGAAAGGCAAGCAAAAGAAAGAAAGCAGGAAAGGAAGAAAGAGAAAGAAGAGAAAAAGTAATTAAAAAAATTAATTTGGATCCACACAAGGAATTTAAAAATTAATTAATCCTATTCATTTTATTCTTTGAAAAAAATAGTTCATTTATCACAATTAGAATAGGGAATCTTTATTGCCTTACTTGTCTTCTATGTTTGTGTCTAAGAGATCCTGTCCAGTAGGTGTCAGCAAAGTAATCTTAAAAATAATCATGGGGGCTTCTCATATTAGCTTCATAACTACTTTTAGCTAAGTTATAAGAACTTTTCTCTGTACAGAGCAAGATGTTATTTCAGTGTATCTACAATTAAAAGAAAGGAAGAAAGAAAAAAGAAAGAAAGAAAGAAGGAAAGAAAGGAAACTTCTGATTAAAAAAAAAAAGCTTTCTACTCTTTTCTCCCCCATGTAATAAAAAGCCTATTCTGAAATATTGCATAAAAAAACAATGGAAAGTTTCTGAAATAAACACAACCCCATATCAACATCATTTTGAAATACTGAGAATGTGAGAGGCAAATAGACCCACTATATAGAAGGCTAACCTAAAGTGAACCATGGTAGTGGTTGTGGGGCAAGTCCAGCAGAGCCAAAGAGGTTTCATGTGGGAAGGGGGAGGGTGGGTGGACAAGAGGAAAAGGGGAGGTGCTTTCTCAGGGGAGATGTGTGGACCCAGAGGGCAGCAATATTCTGGAGGAGAGTTTGTGTAAAAGCCAGAGTGTCTACCAGTTCACAGGGCTAGAAGATAGAGCAGTGCAGACGAGAGGCGGACCACAAATCAGGAAGATGAAGAGAGGCAAAGTAGGAATGGGGAATTCATGTCTTTTTTATTTTTTGTTTATTTATATTAAAATATAGGTCAAGAAAGTGCATGTGTTATAACTGAGGAACTCAATGAATTTATATGCAAATATTAATATATAGTGTATAAATATATAGCAATAAAGATAAAAATTGCCCTGCTGGCAGCTAGACTGTAAAGGAAATGTTGAGAATTGAAAGGGAAAAATTAGTTTTTCAAAAGGGGTTGCACTGTAACTTGCAAAAAGAGATAAGTAGGACCAAACCAAACCAAACCCAGCCAAACTATGAGCTCCATCCTAGACCAAATTCTAATTCCTTTAATTCTACTCATTGAAATCTTTGTGTTCCAAGATAAGACCACAGGTAAACTGGTTGAACAGTAACTCCAAGGGGACTTCTGTGATCTACAGATGAGATACCTGGCTGATACAGCAACTCCGGTTTTAATGATTCTGTCAGGGTTTGGAGGTATCTACTTGTGGATTTAGTTTATATTTCCCTGATGGTCAATGGTGTTGAGCCATTGCACACATTTATTACCTATTGGCGGAGTGCTTCTTTAGTCTTTTGCCCATTCTTCCATGGGTTGTCTATATTTTCCTGATAGGTTTGTGGGAGGGATTTGAGATCCAGTTTTCATGTTAGATCTAGATTTGAATCCTAGATTTGTTGCTTGCAAGCTGTGTAGTATTAGACTGGGTAGACCATCAGTCTACCAGAGAGGAGCTTAAGAGAACACATGTTTTAAACAGTCTTATGTACAATTTCAATGTTAATATAAAACATCATTCTTAGTTATGAACAAAGCAAATTCTTAAAAATATCTATCTGGCTGAGCTCCATTAGATTTTTCTTTACTAAATCCTGAACACATTTGGTTCTGAATATTTGCTCCCTAACAACCTATAGAAGGGTCTGATGACCTGTGGGGTTCCTCTACTTCCAGTCCCTCTCCCTCAGATCTATCTTCCTAACTTCTGCTGATCAAGAAACTGAGGTGAAGAGGTGTGGAACAGTTTGTCTGAGGTCCTTTATTACTAATAACTGATCAAATAACCCAAGCTTGCTGGTCCAAAGGCAGCAGACTGGACATGTGCTAAACCATGCTGCCTCTTGATAGAGTCTTATAGTTTGAGTTAGAAAAGGATGTTGTTAAACTGCTGCTAAGCTTGAGACACATTGAGGCCTTGGAATAACATGCTGTAGCCTCTAGTCCTTATGCCAAATCTTCTTTCTTAAAATTTGCATTATAGAACTACTAAATCTAACTACCTGTGTACTGATCAATTGCTGTAGGTGTGATGGATACAGCGATGAGTAAGATACATAATTCCTGCCAGCATGGAGTTCACTATACACAACCATTGCAAAGGAAGTTGACAAGGCCCATAGAGAGGTGATATGAGAGATGTATACCTGTGATTGGGGGGGAGGGGGCACGAATACAAAACCAAGGACTAAAGAGCTCATGTTCCCATCCCTTCTTACCTCTTCAGAGACCTTAATCTATTGTTCCAAATAATTCTTTCCTATCTACTGGCTCCTTCTTATCAGAAGCTAAACACCCAAGCCTTTCTTCTCCTCAAAGGAACATGGTACCAAGAGAAAACCTTCTTACATGACATGCATCCTCTCTCAGCTCCCAATCACATTATTCTCCCTGAGTGGCTCATGGCCAGACCTCAAAAGCACACCTTCCTCCCCCTTCTTCATCTTTACCCCCTTTCCAGCACACTCACTCTGCTGTTGCTACTGATTTCCTAAAACAATGGTAGTGGTACTGCATTTAAAGAATGCTTCTTAGCCTTCAGCTTTCTCATCTCTTAGCATCACATGACTTGGTGGTTGCCTTTATTTTTTTGATGGTTTTCCTTCCCCCATTCTTCCCAGGATTTCTGAGTCTCCCTGGGGGTACTTTGTCTTCTGATTGTCTCCCAGAGAATTACCCTCTTTCAGTATACTCTCCAGGGCACCTGAGTGGCTCAGTCAGTTAAGAGTCTACCTTCTATTCAGGTCATGATACAAGAATCCTGGCATCAAGCCCCACATGGGGCTCCTGGCAGGGAGCCTGCCTCTCCTTCAGCCTCTCTGTCTCTCATTAAAAATACTAATTATATGTGTATATATATATATATATATATATATATATATATATATATATACACTCTCCCTAGGCATCTTTCTTCATGATGACACCACCTGAATCGATCTCCAGCATAGATGACTAAAAAAATCCAGATCCACATATCCAACTGCCATTTGAAATCTCCATGTAGACAGCTAGCTGACTGGGCATCACAGATTCCACATATCTCAAGTTAATTATCCTCATCCTGTTCTACTTCTCTGTTCCCAAACTAATGAGCAGCACCCACATTGAAGAAACTGAGTTATCCTGAATCCTCCTTCTTCATCTTCTGCATCCAGTCACAAATTTTGCCTCCTCCATTGCTCACATCTCTCCATCCATTGTTATTTCTTATCTCCTTTACATATATTGACTCCTAAGTGGACTTCTGGCCACCAATATTTTTCCAAACTGATTTACTTCATAGTAGTTGGAGTTATCTTTCTGAAGGGCAAACTGATCATGTCCCTGCTCTGTTTAGAACACAGTTCTAAAGAGTTTAATAGCTGCCCATAAACTCCAGGAGCAAATTGCAGGCCCTTTAACCTGACTTATGAAATCATTTTTCTGCCCCTGACTTACCCCTCCCTCTTATCCCTCACTGCTCTGCTCCTTTGGGCTCTGCACTGCAACCATAGTAACCTGATTTCTTGCTTCCCAACCCTGTACTTCTTCCTTATGTTCTTGGGTCTTTCTCCGTTGTCACACTCATCTGTTCTCCCACGCTTTATCGTCTTGCTGACTCCTGTTCACTCTAGTTCTCGGCTCAGCTCCCACTTCTTCTGGAAGTACTCCGCCTCTTCCCTAGCCAGCTTGAGTTAAGTGACTCATCCATGTGTCTTCTCAGCTCTCGAATCACTTTCTTCCATAACTACCTTGCTGTGAATTACAACTGTGTGATTAACAATGAGGACATGAAGAGACTCTTGTGTCGGGCCCACCATTTCCCTTCCAGCATCTGCACAACGTAGAAAGCATGCAGAAGACTTATAGTTACACTAAAACTAGTCAAATATTTCCACAAAAACTTTTCTTGAGCAAAATGTAAGTGTTCCTGAGCTGGGAGGAAATGCTTCTGTATAGTGGTGTCACCCCAATATGACTGCTTTCTGGCTACTGCCTATCTCACTCCTTTGGGGCTCCTCCTTACCCTCTGTGTTCTCCAACTCCTTCACAATTAGAAATACATGTGATAAAGTATAGCACAAACAAACAAATCAATGAATTTTTACATTCTCTACCAGAAGCAAAGTGGGAGACAGTATTCTCTATCTTCACAATTTCAAACCAGCAGCATGGAAGAGCCAGACATCAGCAGAATCCCCCTGCATTTCATGTTTCTCCCATGCTGGGGATGTGGAGGTTCTTTGTTTTATCTCCTTCAAGAAACATCATTCCATAAAGGATAACATACCAAAAATGTCATAAGATCTGGTCTCTGATGATGACACCAAGGTTTGTGTTATAGACAAGTTCTGTGTACATGTGTGCATGTGGATTGTGCGTGGTGTCACATAATTGTATTACTGCACTTTTACTTAAATCTCCAAGAATGTTGATCTTTAACATTTAGGAGCAAGGTTTTTCTCCTTAACTTTAGCTTCCCTGTAATTGCTAGTCGTGATTGTTCACATTTTTCCTCAGATCGGAACTTCCCAAAGAATTTTCTATGGAAACTAGTCCCTTAATACTAGACTGATGGACTAGATATATCCCTTCATCTAGACTCCACATATAGGTGAAGGTCCTGTATTTAATAAATCTCAGGGCTGCATGTCTTCTTTCCTCTTCAGCATTCGCTACCCACATCTGCCTAACGCAGGTTCTGTGATGTTCACAGGCACCTGTTTAACTAACATTTCCTGTTCTTATTAACCACAGAAAGCCTTTTTCCTTAAATTTATTAATTTTTCTGCAGAGTGCAGTTTGAGGAGTATTGATTGGATCCCTTTGGTCTTTTAATTTCTGATGTGCAGTGCCTCTTGCACTAACCAGATCTCTATATTTATTAGAAATTATATAAAATGCAAGCAATAATAGCTAACACTTACTGAATGTTACTATGTCCTAGGCATTATTCTAAGCACTTTGTAGGCATTGGCTGATTAATATTTCCACAAATTTTATGGAATAGATACTGTAGTTCTCCACATTGTATAGCTAGAACTTGGGCACAGAGGAGTAAAAGTATCTTGTCCGAGGTCACACAGCTGGTGAGTAGTGGAACTGGGATTTGAACCCAGGCAGTTAGGCTCTCTAGAGTCTGGGTCAGTACCATTCTTGGTGGCTTCCCTGCTTTACCTTTTATTGAATCTCCTGAGCCTGGTCCATGAACAGTGCCTGGCAAAGGATAGGCTTTTAGGAATATTAGATGCTGTATGAACCATCTAACATTCTGTATTTGATAAGCAAGCCACCGTTTGTCTCATCTATATCATTCCTAACAATGTAGCTGCCTAGAGTGGGCTGAAACTGTGACACCCCCCCCTCCACCCCCCACTGCCCCTAGTCTCTCCAAGGGCCAACTCTGCTGGCTTGTTAAGGAAACAGAGCAGGAATTATATTGTAGTGTGAAGCCAGCACATGGTGGGCATCTTCAAATAATGTGCCAGAACACAGCTTGAAAAACATGCTATAGTCCTGGGTCACAAAACAAACACAGACATCACAAAACAGACTGCCAGAGGATGACAAACATTTGAATATAAATTAAAAGAAGCTTTGCAGACACAGCATAACAAAAAGCCCAATTAACAAAATCAACCATATGCTACTTCCAGAATGGTTGGACAGAGTGTAAAACACGCACAGTAAATGCAAAGAAATCTCAGATGAAACAGCTTCATCAGACAAACTGAAACCAGTGCCAGACAGAGATGCTGCAGTGATAGAAGAGATTCTCTGGAGTCACTCTAAATGTCCCCCAATAAAATAGCTATTGAAGGTATACACACCCTGGAGCACTGAACAAATAGTCGTAGAAACTAGAGCAAAACAATACACCTTTGGATCTATTTTGTTTTTTTTCTTCCACATTGAATTATTATAGACCTTGATTTATTTGGCAACATTTTTAAGGGTATTATAAAGTTATGGTGAAGAGCATGAACTTTAGAATCGGACAGACTGGGTTTAAATCTTGGCTGTGTAAAATGCCAAAGTTGTGAATTTTGCAGCATAGTTTAGTATCAGTTACAGCATATAGAAATGGGCATAGGAATACCCAATTCATACTTTTGTCAGGATCAAAACTGATGATTAAAAAGCACAGCACATTTGTTTGGCATAGAGTGAGCATATACTCTCTAGATAAGAGCCATTATTATTTATTATTTAAAGTTATACATATGCCAGATTGGAATCTATAATTTAATTCGTATATTGTTGGCTTTAGCAAATAGAAGAGAATTCTATCTTGGACCATTCTACTCTAGGCATTATAGTATTGCAATGACAGGCTTTTAGTCTCTTTTGAACTTTTAAATTCACAGTACAGGGAGCCCTGCTCCATTTTCCTGAACTCATGATTTGATTTTACTTTTCTCTTTTCTAATCGATATGTTCTGTGGACCAAATACTCCAGTGAGTACCAGAGTGTTCCTCTGTGGAAACTCCAAGGCTACACTCTGAGCGTGTAACTGACCTACAGTAGCCACACACCAAGGAAGGTGCCAATAAATTCAAGAAGAAAATTTCAAAAAATCTTAATATACTAACCTTGGACACAAATTTTTTAGGGAGGCTTGAAGAGAGTGTGAAGGGCGGCAGCTTCCCCCACATTATAGGTGGGACTGTAAATCTTGGGCAGCGTGTCTCATATTAAATCCTAAATAAATAGGATTTTTAGTACTTTGCTGAAGTATATGCTAACAAACCTTTAGCACGGGAAACTGAATGAAGGTTTATCCAATGCCATGGATTCTGTTAGTGATCTGCATTCTGTAACAGAGGTGCTTTCCCATGATGTAGGCATGAAGTGGTGCCAATAAGTATAGACTGGAAGTGTTAACTATGGTGACTGGGTTCAGTATTTCCAATGCAGCATTATTGCCTTTAAAGTGGGCCTTTAAAGATATTTTGTGAGTATATATTAGCTTTCATTTTTGTTATTAAATTATAGCAGTTTCATTATAGAGAGCAAGTTTGCCTTGATTTTGTTTAAAATGACTTCTGCTCAGCACCCAGAAGATAAAATTGACATATTTTTTATAATATAAGCATGCTTTTTTGTATATTGTGTTCATTCAGTGTTGGCTTGTAGATATTAAAAGAAAGTATTGATTTTGATTCAATAAATGTTTTCTTTCCATCAAAAAAAAAGTGACAGAGATGGGTCATAAAACATTCATTTATTCCTTTGCTTGTTCATTTGTTTATTCTTTTATTCCTTCATTCAACAGTTCCTGAACATCCTTTAGGCTCAGGTGAATGGTCCTAGGTGCTGAAGATATAAATCTGATTGAGAACAACATCCCCCTTTAAGACACTCCTAGACTGGTCCGGGAGACAGCCCGAAAGGGAAATAATTATACTAAACATAGTGGGTACTAAAATAGATGCGTGTTTTGAACATTATGAGAGAGCTATTGATCTTGTTTGGAGAGTTCACTAGAGAGCCATTTGAACTTAGAAATTGAAGAAAAGTGATTTTAGGAGGAAATAGAGATTTGGAGATGTATTAATCTGCTTATCCCACTTATTGAAACCCAATTGGGAGAATGATAGACAGTTGATCTGTAGGATTATTCACCTAATTTCTATTTGCTTTATACAGAAAGGAAGAAGTTTCCAATTTTCTTTGGCTTATTTCCTCCCTCACCCCCCAAGCTACACAGAGCAGCTTTTAAAATGTCGATATTTATGAAAGAATGTGACTTTTGGGGTTTTTTAGACCTGAGTATAAATTTCCCTGAGTCTTTCTAGATGCGAGACTTAAGGAGGTCATTTAACTTCTTTGAGCTTCAATTTTCATCAGTAAATTTGGAAATTATGCATACCTCATTAGGTATCAGGCAGTATATGGCTGTGATCACGTAAGCCTCAAGAAATTGGGAAATAAACTGATAATATTGTTCTTAGAGAGTTATAAAATTAATATATAACATTTTGGAGCAGCATCGCATTTAAGAACCAAAGCAGGGATGTTCAAGAGGGAGTAGTCCCACTCATGATGCATTTCAGAGCTATATGGTGGTGGTAGTGGTGAAAATTTTTGAGTGAAGGAAAGAATGTGTCCATTGGTAGGGGAGGTGCTCAGTCATGGATTCATAGAAAAAATGGGTCATTAGATCAGAGATTAGCAGTGCTTACCCTAGACCTGTTCAGGAGAAGTGCTCACCATGTTTATATGAAAATCCAGTCTGTTTTACAGTGACTTGTATTACAGTGAATTAATATGTTCTTGTTATTATGTTCATCTCTTATGAGGGAGCAGAGCCAGTCTGATGAGCAGTGGAGCACTGACCCAATCACATTTCAGAACTATCAAGAGGGAAAGCAAGGAAGCTGCACCTCGGTCAATTCACCCAGGCAGGTGCCACATGTTGGTTTCTGCCTGGACAATCATGCAGTCTTCTCATGTCACCTGCAGTTTGCACATGCTTACTCTGACATCTCCACCGAGATATCAAATAGACATATCAAATAAAATAGGTCTGAAAGCAAGCTCTTGATTCTCCGCTCCCGCACCAAACCTTCAACCCTATCTTTTCTACTTTAGTAAATGAAAGCTCCAATTCTTTCAGTTGCTTGGGCAAAAGGCCAAGCCTCTTCAGGCCTCCTCTTCTTCTCTCACACTTTCTGGGGGTCATATCCTAGGGTGGCCTCCATGATTTCTGCACCCTAGTATGCACTCTCCTCCCCTTGTGTGTGAGTGGTACTGACGACGTGCTTCTATGGCTCTATATCCCATAGGATATAATTTCTGTGATTATGCTATGTTATACGGTAAAAGTAAAACGATATCCCTAATAAATTCACTTTAGGTTAGTCAAAAGGGAGATTATCCTGGGTAGCCCTGACCTTGTCAGGTGAGCCTGTTATTAGAGGATGTAGACATTTCCTAAGTCAGAGACTTGAAATAACTGAGATTCTATGACAATTCTGAGATTCTATGATTCTCCAGTCTTTGGAGAAGCAGGCTGCTGTGAATTCTACAGCTGCGAGGAAAGTAATTCCGCTATTATAACCTGAGGAGGCTTTAACCTGAGGAGGCTCCTTCCTTTGTTGAGCCTTCAGAGGGGAATGCAGCCTACCTGACACCTTGATTTCAGCTTTGTGCAGCCCTGAAGACAGGGCTCATCTGAGCCATGCCTGGTTTCCTGATGCACGGAAACTGTGCAATAACAAATGACTATTGTTTTAAGCTGCTAATTTTGTGGTAATTTGTTGTGCAGCAATAGGAGACTAATACACATGTCACATCCAGTCCATCAGCAAATCCTGACAGTCATCTCCTAAACATATCCAGAAACTCATCCCTTCTTTACACTCTTACCCTCTTCCTCTCAAATTGGAGCTGCCAACATTTATTGCTTGGATAATTGCAACAGATTGATGGTTAGTCTGCCGCCTTTTACTGTCACATCCCAACTGGTTTTCTTTCTTTCTTTCTTTCTTTCTTTCTTTCTTTCTTTCTTTCTTTCTTTCTTTCTTTCTTTCTCTTTCTTTCTTTCTTCTTTCTTTCTTTCTTTCTTTCTTTCTTTCTTTCTTTCTTTCTTTCTTTCTTTCTCTCTCTCTCTCTCTCTTTCTTTCTCCCTCCCTCCCTTCCTTCCTTCCTTCCTTCCTTCCTTCCTTCCTTCCTTCCTTCCTTCCTTCCTTCCTTCTTTCCTTCCCTGCAAATAGTAGCCAGGATTAGCCTTTTAAAACACAAGTCATGTTATGCCCTTCCCCTGTTCAAATCCTGCAAAGTATGATCATCCTGTTGGCCTTATCAAGCTCCTCACCACATCCTACAAGGCTTTATATGATCTGGCCACCAGCTATCACTCTGACCTTAGTTCTTCTTTCTCTCCTCTTGTTTTTATCCGTGAAGCCACACAGAACCCCTGTTTCCTAAACATATCAAGGTTGCTTGTATTGGGCCCAAGTGTGGTTCTTTATGAATCTGATTCAAGAAATAATCTCTTTGTATTGACTCTGGCTTCCAAAGGAAAAATATTTAAGGACACATACATGTGAAAATATATTAAGGAATTTTAGTTGGGCATTTTTTTTACAGGTTTCAAGAGATCAATACACATGTTACATGTTATTTCAACATATATGTTAAACTGAGTATTCAGATTTTATTGTGATGATGTAGGGAGAAACAAATCAAACGTGAACAGCGATACCGACAAACTTCAGGGGAATTGTTGTTGAATGAATTACTTAGAATTACTGGCCTTCAGTTTCTTCATTTATAAAATGGAGATTGTTACACTACCAACTGACTGAGTTGTTGTGGGGAATAAAATGGTTTAATTCGTGTGGAGTGCTCAGACCAGTGTCTGATATAAGAAAACACTCAATCTCCCCCTGCTATTAGCTCATTAAGTTATTGCTAATTAGGGTTAGAAGAATCAAGGAAATAGTACCCCTGAAAATAGCATGGGAATGAGGTGCTTGCTATAGCATAGCACACACAGATGTAGGAAGAGCTGAGGAAGGGAAGATCTGGATGAGGGGTATCAAAGAATGAGAGAGTCCAGTGAAGAGATTGGTATAAAGGATGACTTGAGCCTGCATTTTCCGGGTAGTTTTGGAGGAGTAAAAAAAAAGAGTAGCTTTTCCTGCTGACTCTGGAAAAATCCACATGGGAGATACAGCAAGCAACCTCAGCTTTAGATGCATCGTTTCTGCTCTTTGGCATTGCTGCCTGTGTAGGAACCCCGGGGACTAATGACCAATGAGAAGTGGCTGCTCACAGCCCTCATGCCCTGTAGAAGTTGACCTGGTTTCCGAGCAATTTGGGCAGCCCAATGCCAAAAATGACCTCTTTGCCTTTACTCATGCGCAGAGAGGATGGACCCAGCTGGAGAGAATGGCACAGGCTGCTGGCTCTAGGGACCAGGATATTTTGTGGCCCCCCACTCAGCTACAAGCATGTATTTTGTCTTGCGCTCTCTATGTTGCTTCACGCTGTCACTGTCTGTGCCTCTCCTACTGGTTCTCCACTACAGACCTCTTGCTTCTTGCTCCTGCTTACTTGTGCATTCTGTTGCTTCATGGCTCTGTACTGCATTTCTCACGGATGTGTCATTTAGCTTCTGCCCCCGACATCATTGGATTCTGTTCATAGGTCTCATTCTTCTTGCTCAAAAGGATTTTTTTTTCTTGGTTCAGTTAATTACAGTCATATCTGTAGAGCAAAGATTTTGCATTAAACTACCTTGTGGGTCTCTCATCAGCCTAAAGATCAACTGTCCTTGTACTAGGCTCCCTGATCTGGTCAAATCCACCTTGGCTGGGGTTCAAATCATGGAATCTGTGAGAACCCTTCAGAAGGGGCCTGGGTGAGTGGTAGCTGTTAGGCACCCCAGAGGACAAGTATGGTTGGCATTTTCTATATAATACCCACCTATAGAAAAGGTGGGAAGTGCCAGGTACTATACAAAAAACCGAATATGCATCATTTGGTGTGATACTGAACACAACCTCATGATTTAAATTTTATTTATTTATGTATTTATGTATTTATGTATTTATTTATTTATTTATTGGAGTTCAATTTGCCAACATATAGCATAACACCCAGTGCTCATCCTCTCAAGTGCCCCCCTCAGTGCCCATCACCCAGTCACCCCCACCCCCCGCCCTCCTCCTCTTCCACCACCCCTAGTTCGTTTCCCAGAGTTAGGAGTCTTCATGTTCTGTCTCCCTTTCTGAATTTTCCCACTCATTTTTTATCCTTTCCCCTTTATTCCCTTTCATTATTTTTTAAATTCCCAAAATGAATGAGACCATATAATGTTTGTCCTTCTCCGATTGACTTACTTCACTCAGCATAATACCCTCCAGGTCCATCCACGTTGAAGCAAATGCTGGGTATTCGTCCTTATTGATGGCTGAGGAATATTCCACTGTATATATAGACCACATCTTTATCCATTCATCTGTCAATGGACACTGAAGCTCCTTCCACAGTTTGGCCACCGTGGACACTGCTGCTAGAAACATCGGGGTGCAGGTGTCCTGGCGTTTCACTGCATCTGTATCTTTGGGGTAAGTCCCCAGCACTGCAATTGCTGGGTCGTAGGGCAGGTCTATTTTTAACCTTTTGAGGAACCTCCACACAGTTTTCCAGAGTGGCTGCATCAGTTCACATTCCCACCAACAGTGTAAGAGGGTCCCCCTTTCTCCGCATCCTCTCCAACATTCGTGGTTTTCTGTCTTGTTAATTTTCCCCATTCTCACTGGTGTGAGTGGTATCTCATTGTGGTTTTGATTTGTATTTCCCTGATGGCAAGTGATGCAGAGCATTTTCTCACGTGCTTGTTGGCCATGTCTATGTCTTCCTCTGTGAGATTTCTGTTCATGTCTTTTGCCCATTTCATGATTAGTTTGTTTGTTTCTTTGCTGTTGAGTTTAATAAGTTCTTTACAGATCTGGGAATCTAGCCCTTTATCTGATAGGTCATTTGCAAATATCTTCTCCCATTCTGTAGGTTGTCTTTTATTTCTGTTGACTGTTTCTTTTGCTGTGCAGAAGCTTTTTATCTTGATGAAATCCCAATAGTTCATTTTTGCTTTTGTTTCCCTTGCCTTCCTAGATGTATCTTGCAAGAAGTTGCTGTGGCCACATTCAAAAAGGGTGTTACCTGTGTTCTCCTCTAGGACTTTGATGGATTCTTGTCTCACATTTAGATCTTTCATCCATTTCGAGTTTGTGTCTGGTGTAAGAGAATGGTCTAGTTTCATTCTTGGGCACGTGGCTGTCCAATTTTCCCAGCATGATTTATTGAAGAGACTGTCCTTTTTCCATGGATAGTCTTTTCTGCTTTGTCGAATATTAGTTGACTATAGAGTTGAGGGTCCACTTCTGGATTCTCTATTCTGTTCCATTGATCTATGTGTCTGTTTTTGTGCCAGTACCACACTCTCTTGATGACCACAGCTTTGTAGTACAACCTGAAATCTGGCATTGTGATGCCCCCAGCTATGGTTTTCTTTTTTTAAAAAAACCCTGGCTATTCAGGGTCTTTTCTGATTCCACACAAATCTTAAAATAATTTGTTCTAACTCTCTGAAGAAAGTCCATGGTATTTTGATAGGGATTGCATTAAACGTGTAAAATGCCCTGGGTAACATTGACATCTTCACAATATTAATTCTTCCAATCCATGAGCATGGAATATTTTTCCATCTCTTTGTGTCTTCCTCAATTTCTTTCAGAAGTGTTTTATAGTTTTTAGGGTATAGATCCTTTACCTCTTTGGTTAGGTTTATCCCTAGGTATCTTATGCTTTTGGGTGCAATTGTAAACGGGATTAACTCCTTAATTTCTCTTTCTTCAGTCTCATTGTTAGTGTATAGAAATGCCACTGACTTCTGGGCATTGATTTTGTATCCTGCCACACTGCCAAATTGCTGTATGAGTTCTAGCAATCTTGGGGTGGAGGCTTTTGGGTTTTCTATGTAGGGTATCATGTCATTGGTGAAGAGGGAGAGTTTGACTTCTTCTTTGCCAATTTGAATGCCTTTAATGTCTTTTTGTTGTCTGATGGTGAGGCTAGGACTCCCAGTACTGTGTTGAATAGCAGTGGTGAGAGTGGACATCCCTGTCTTGTTCCTGATCTTAGGGGAAAGGCTCCCAGTGCTTCCCCATTGAGAATGATATTTGCTGTGGGCTTTTCGTAGATGGCTTTTAAGAGTTGAGGAATGTTCCCTCTATCCCTACACTCTGAAGAGTTTTGATTAGGAATGGATGCTGTATTTTGTCAAATGCTTTCTCTGCATCCAATGAGAGGATCATATGGTTCTTGGTTTTTCTCTTGCTGATATGATGAATCACACTGATTGTTTTACGAGTGTTGAACCAGCCTTGTGTCCCGGGGATAAATCCTACTTGGTCATGGTGAATAATCTTCTTAATGTATTATTGGATCCTATTGGCCAGTATCTTGGTGAGAATTTTTACATCCGTGTTCATCAGGGATATTGGTCTGTAATTCTCCTTTTTGGTGGGGTCTTTGTCTGGTTTTGGAATTAAGGTGATGCTGGCCTCATAGAACGAGTTTGGAAGTACTCTATCTCTTTCTATCTTTTGGAGCAGCTTTAGTAGAATAAGTATGGTTTCTTCTTTAAACGTTTGATAGAATTCCCCTGGGAAACCAACTGGCCCTGGACTTTGTGTCTTGGGAGGTTTTTGATGACTGCTTCAATTTCCTCGTTGGTTATTGGTCTGTTCAGGTTTTCTATTTCTTCCTGTTCCAGTTTTGTTAGTTTGTGGTTTTCCAGAAATGCGTCCATTTCTTCTAGATTGCCTAACTTATTGGCGTATAGCTGCTCATAATAAGTTTTTAAAATCCTTCGTATTTCCTTGGTGTTGGTAGTGATCTCTCCTTTTTCATTCGTGATTTTATTAATTTGAGTCTTTTCTCTTTTGTTTTTAATAAGGTTGGCTAATGATTTATCTATCTTATTAATTCTTTCTAAGAACCAACTCCTGGTTTTGTTGATCTGTTCTGCAGTTCTTCTGGTCCCTATTTCATTGAGACCTGCTCAAATCTTTATTAACTCTCTACTTCTGCTTGGTGTAGGTTTTATTTGCTGTTCTTTCTCCAGTTCCTTTAGGTGCAAGGTTAGCTTGTGTATTGTGTTTTTTTCCCAAATTTTGAAGGATGCTTGTATTGCTATGTATTTCCCTCTCAGGACTGCTTTTGCTGTATCCCAAAGATATTGAAGGGTTGTATGTTCATTCTCATTCAAAATTCTTCTTGTGATTGAGTTCAAGTTTCATAGCATTATGGTCTGAATATATGCAGGGGACAATCCCAATCTTTTGGTATTGGTTGAGACCTGATTTGTGACCCAGTATGTGGTCTATTCTGGAAAAAGTTCCATGTGCACTTGAGAAGAATGTGTATTCAGTTGCGTTTGGATGTAAAGTTCTGTAGATATCTGTGAAATCCATCTGGTCCAGTGTATCATTTAAAACTCTTGTTTCTTTGGTGATGTTGTGCTTAGATCTGTGCTTTGCAGAAATTGCCATGTTGATGTCTCCTAGTATTAGTGTATTATTATCTAAGTATGTCTTTACTTTGGTTATTAATTGAATGATATACTTGGCAGCTCCCACACTTAGAGCATAAATATTCATGATTGTCAGGTCTTCTCATTTTATAGATCTTTTAAATATGATATAGTGTCCATCTTCGTCTCTTACTACAGTCTTTGGGATAAACTTTAATTTATCTGATATGAGGATGGCTACCCCTGCTTTCTTTTGAAGATCATTTGAATGGTAAATGGTTCTCCAACCTTTTATTTTCAGGCTGTAGGTGTCCTTAGGTCTAAAATGGGTCTCTTGTAGACAGCAAATAGATGAGTCTTGCTTTTTTATCCAGTCTGAAATGGGATCATTAAGCCCATTCACATTCAGAGTTACTATTGAAAGATATAAATTTAGTGTCAACATAATACCTATTCAGTCCCTGTTTTTGTGGATTATTTCTTTGGGCTTCCTCTTTCTTTTACAGAGTCCCCCTTAATATTTCTTGCAGAGCTGGTTGGTGGTCACATATTCTTTCAGTTTCTTCCTATCTTGGAAGCTCTTTATCTCTCCTTCCATTCTGAATGAGAGCCTTGCTGGATAGAGTATTCTTGGCTGCATGTTCTTCTCCTTAGGACCCTAAATATATCCTGCCAGCCCTTTCTGGCCTGCCAGGTCTCTGTGGAGAGGTCTGCTGTTAATCTAAAACTTCTCCCCATATAAGCCTGGGATCTGTTGCCTCTTGCTGCTTTAAGGATCTTTTATTATCTTTGGAATTTGCAAGTTCACTATTAAATGTCGAGGTCGAGGTGTTGAACGGTTTTTATTGATTTTGGGGGGGACCTCTCTATCTCCCGAATCTGAATGCTTGTTTCCCTCCCCAAATTATGAAATTTCTCAGCTATGATTTGTTCAAATATGCTTTCTGGTCCTCTGTCCCTTTTGGCACCTTCTGGAACCCCATTTAAATGTAGATTTTTCCTTCTGAGGCTGTCATTTATTTCCCTTAACGTTTCCTCATGTTCTTTTAATTGTTTTTTTTCCTCAACTTCCTTCCTTGCCATCAACTTGTTCTATGTCACTTACTCTTTCTTCTACCTCATTAACCCTTGTTGTTAGGACCTCCAGTTTGGATTGCATCTCATTTAATTGTTTTTTTTTTTTTTTTTTAATTTCAGCCTGATTAGGTCTAAATTCTGCAGCCATGAAGTCTCTTGAATCCCTTATGCTTTTTTCCAGAGACACCAGTAGCTTTATAATTGCGCTTCTGAATTGTCTTTCTGACATTAAATTGTAATCCAAATTCTGTAACTCTGTGGCAGAGAGTACTGTTTCGGATTCTTTCTTTTGTGGTGAGTTCTTCTTTCTAGTCATTTTGCTCAGTGCCAAATGGCTAAAAATGAGTTTTACTTGTTAGAGGCACAAACTCTTCTCTCTGTAGGGTTCCAGCTGTTCTCTTTTTAAATCTCAGTTCGAATTCATAGATTTTCAGGATCAGTTAAAGTTATCTAGGTATGTTTTTGGGGACAGGTGACTTGGAGACCCTACTCTTCCGCCATCTTTCCTTGCCCCCTGATTTAAATTTTATTAAAATGTGCTTTTTCTTTTCTTCTTTCTTTCTTTCTTTCTTTCTTTCTTTCTTTCTTTCTTTCTTTCTTTTCTTCTTCTTCTTCTTCTTCTTCTTCTTCTTCTTCTTCTTCTTCTTCTCTTTCTTTCTTTCTTTCTTTCTTTCTTTCTTTCTTTCTTTCTTTCTTTCTCTCTTTCTTTCTCTTTCTTTTTTTGGAGACCTGAGGCTTATAGAGGTTAAGGCCACATATCTAGCATATGTTGGAACCAGAATATGAACGCTAGCAATTACCTCTGTGCTACATACACTCTGCTAACCTGGGCATCCATCTTAGAAGCATGATTGTGATTGTCTTTTATACCTTGTGTCGTGAAATATCTGAAATGGCTATGTTGTGTTGGAGCAGCTGAAAACAAGCTAGAGAAAATCACACCTTTAATAAAGTCCTTGAACCACAGCTTCCCTTGCATGCCTAAATAAATCTTTACTTCTTATTTTTAATTCTAATTCGAAGATTTGAAAAAAAAGTAGTGTAACTTTTCAGAAATCTCTTGCCTTAGATAATTTTAAAAACAGTTTAATTTCTCCATCAAAAAGAAATGGCTGTTGTATTATAAATTTGAAATGACTGAAGGGAAATTGTATGGTGGCCCCACTACATATCCCAGTGCTTACCTTCAGAGGGCAGCACAGCAGGGCAGCTCTGATTTGTGTTAACATGTGCTGCGGGGGTGTAGGTGGTTGCTAATGACAAAAAAAGACGAAGTTGTACTATTTACTATGTATGTAAAACTCATTTGTTTTCTTTTCCCTCTTTTAGAAAAATATTTTCCTTGTCTTGCTTCCACTAGCTCCCAGGCCTCTAGGCTGTCACTTGTTATACATGACTTGAATTATTTTACTAAAGAGGGAATGCTTTATCACTTTCATAAAACCAAATGTTAGAAAAGACCTTCTTTCACTGCTATTTGGATGTACTTATCATTCAGTAATTAGCCACCCTTCTAGACAAGGAATTCAAAATAGGAGTTATGATTTGCCTGGGCATCTCATGGTTCTAGTCATTAGTGTTCACCCAGCTGAAACTAGGAGACTAAAAAAAATCCAATTAAATAACAACGGTGTATTTTGAATTTGTATTCAGAACAGTGTGCTGAACAGGTGGTAAAGTATCCTCCGTTCGTCATTAATTAATGTTCATTTGGTGCCCACAGAGATCGACTCTGGGTTTACTGCTTCCTGAAGACAGAAATGAAACTTCCTTTGCATTGGAAGGTTGTATAGGTCTTAGTGAAAACCACCTTACAGGATCTGGAATAGTTATATAAAATAGATTAACCTGGAAATAGGAGCAATGAGGGCATGAATGGATTTTATGACCTCAACAGAGGATTTGAGGAATAAAGAGCCTAGAAAAGATGAATGTTTTTGTTAAGGAAGAACTTAAAATTGCAGATCTCTGTTTTTCCCTCCTCTATTCAAAATGCCAGCAGAGATACTGAATGATTTTCTCTTATATTGCCTCTATATTTTAATTTTATGAATATCTAATTTATCTCTTGTATCTGTTTTTTTTTTAAGTTGGCAAAATGATGTTCAAGCATAATAATCTCTCCTGAGGATTTTTACACACCAGTGTTTCAGAAGACATCAGTTTGGTACACATTTTGTGGAATGGTTTCCCCATAACTAAAATATTTTTCTTTTCCATAATAACCATAAAGTAGATCCATGCCTTTTTGAGTGCCTCTTTGCTCATAATTATCTCTAAGAGTCATGTTTTCAGTTGTATTCCCATACCAAAATAAAAGCTTTTCAAGTTTCCTTAATATGTTTCCGCTGATGAGATACTTTCAAAATAATAAAAAAATTGGCTTACTTATTTATTTTAAATAGTATTTTTGTTATGGAACTTTATTTTGTGGATAAAGTAACTGCCAAATTCAGAATTTCACTTTTAAATTTATCCAACTTATTCATTTTCTGATCGAAAGCTATGAAAAATGGTAACTATGGCAGCTAGTTGTCTGCTCAATACTCATTCTCCTCTTTCTCTTAGTGAGCTCTTAATTTGGGGAGATGGAAATGTACTTAGCTAACATTCAACACTTCCTGACCTCTATCATTGTAAGGATGGCCAGAGATTGCCTGAACATGTCTTTGGGAGGTTTCTGAGAGCGCCTTTTAAAAGGGCCTATCCAGGCATTGTCTGGAGTTCCAGCATTCATTCTGTGACCATGAGGTAATCTTGAAGATGGAAATCACAGGGTAATGAAACCAGAACAAAGACATGAATGGAGCTTGGGTTCCTATGACTGTGACAGTCCTGGACTATTTGTCTCTGAACTGCATGCTGTTATATATGAGAAAACTAACCTACAATTTTGGAAAGGCACTCTTTCCTTGGGTCAGTTCTCCATTCCAAAGGAAACAGACTTTCAGAGCCAAAGTGGGTCTTTACAGTGACCTATAAGGGCCCAATTTGGTGTTGTTTTTCCTTCCTCCTCTTATATCTTCCTGACTTTGTCTCCTACCACTCTCCTGCATATGCTATATTCCAGTCCCATGGCCTCTTTGTTATGTACGCCAGGTACACTCCCAGCTGTAGGGTTTTGTACTTGTCACTCCTACGTGGAGCACTGTTCCTTAAATGTTTGCCTAGTAAATTCTTTCACATTCCTCCAGGGCATTAATCAAAATCCCTTTCTCAGTGCTTCTTCCCTAGTCTCTCTGTCACTTTAACCTTCTATTCTCTGATATCTTATATCTTCTTTTCCTGATTTAGTTTTCTTCCAAGCATGATGTAACATATAGTATATTTTACTTTAAGTCCATTTTGCCTGTTTCCCCCTACAATGTAAGATTCAAGAGACAAGTATTTATGCCTATTTATTTATTTATTTATTTATTATTTAAAGACTTTTTTTATTCACTCATGAGAGACAGAGAGAGAGAGAGAGAGAGAGAGAGAGAGAGAGAGGCAGAGACACAGGCAGAGGGAGAAGCAGGCTCCATTCAGGGAGCCCGACATGGGACTCGATCCCAGGTCTCCAGGATCATGCCCCGGGCCGAAAGCAGGTGCTAAACTGTTGAGCCACCCGGGCTGCCCCATATTTATTATTTTTATTTAAATTCAGTTTACCAACATATAGTATAACACCCAGTGCTCATCCCATCAAATGCCCTCCTTAGTGCCCATTACCCAGTCACTCCATCCCCTCACCCTCCTTCCCTTCTGCAACCCTTTGTTTCCCAGAGTTAGGAGTCTCTCATGGTTTGTCTTCCTCTCAGTTTTCCTCCTCTCCCTTATAGTCCTTTCACTATTTCTTACATTCCACATATAAGAGAAACCATATGATGATTGTCCTTCTCCAACTGACTTATTTCACTCAGCATAATACTCTCTAGTTTATGTCAATATAAATGGTAGGTATTTATCTTTTCTGATGGCTTAGTAATATTCCATTGTATATATAGACCACATCTTCTTTATCCATTCATATGTTGAAGGACATTGTGGCTCCTTCCACCATTTGGCTATTGTGGACATTGCTGCTATAAACATTAGGGTGCAGGTGCCCCTTTGTTTCACTGCATCTGTATCTTGGGGGTAAATCCCCAGCAGTGCAATTGCTGAGTCATAGGGCAGATCTATTTTTAACTTCTTGAGGAACCTCCACACAGTTTTCCAGAGTGGCTGCACCAGCTCATATCCCCACCAACAGTGTAAGAGGGTTCCCCTTTCTCCACATCTTCTCCAACATTTGTTGTTTCCTGTCTTGTTAATTTTAGCCATTTGCACTGGTGTGAGGTAGTATCTCATTGTGGTTTGGATTTGTATTTCCCTGATGGCCAGTGATTTGGAACATTTTCTCATGTGCTTGTTGTGGGTCTTTTTTGGAGAAATGTCTGTTGATGTTTTCTGCCTATTTCATGACTGGATTGTTTGTTTCTTGGGTGTTGCTATGCCTACTTTATTTACTAGAAGAGAGTTGGATACTAGGAGTGCACATCCAAACTTGTTGAATAAATAAATGAATGTTATAAAGAATTGACTGACTGAGGAAGATTGTGGAACAAAAATATTAAGGCTCAGATACAGAAAACCAGAAAGCTGGTAACCCTTATTTAGCTTACATAGCAGGAAATGGCCAAATTTGAAAGGATAAGTCAAGAGGGAGACTACATATTTCCAAGAGCAAAGGAATAAAGAATAAAGTAAGGAAATGCAGAAAGATGAGGGGCAAAGAGCTCAATTAGAGGTGACTACTGCAGTCAAAGGGATGGATACCTAGAAATTGAATGCCAGGCAAATTTTGTGGTGGCTACGATGGAAGTGGAGGAGACTCCATTTGGACAGCCCAAACCTTCTAAGAATAGGGTGCAGGCAATCTGCTGAATATGGAGAAAGAAGTAGAAGTGGAAAGATGGAGAGGGAAATGTTCTCTGACACCTCCCATTGTGGGAAAGGGAAATAATTAAGAACTGAATGAAAACTGGTAGTAAACATCTCTGAAAGCCCAAGTTGAAGTACGTAATGAGAATGAGACTGATCAAGCCAACTGCTGTGGCTTTATTTCATTTCTCCTAATTCCTGGCAGTTCAGAAGTAGGAGTTTATAAACAAGAAAAGGTAGTCAATTTTCCCCAGGGTTGGTAAATGGTAAGGTGAGCATGGTGGAAAGGTGGAATGGTAATGTTTAAGTAGGTTGTAAAGTGACTGAAATGGCATTCAAGTTGGAGAAGGCAAGTGGAGCTAGAAGGAGGGAGATAGTAGTTGGGTGAAGTCAAAGCAGGACATGCACTAAAATCCCAGGATGTTCCTTCACCATTGACTCTACTTTCTCATTCCACTTCTGCTTATATCTTACATAAAGTTTTTGTTCAACGACTCAGAGCATTCTTTAACCCATATGCCCTTTGGCCTGATGTAAAAATATAACCCAGCAGAAAACTTCTAGGTCAAGGTATATGGTGCCCGCTTTTATGTACTCATGCCAGAAAAGATGGACAGTTCATCAGTGTGAACTTTAGTGTCCAACTGCAGGATAAATACTGCTTGTTTCTGCTGGGTTTTAAGTGTGTGAACTTCACATTAGCTCTTGTTGCTCCCGCTTCTTCTCTTTGTTCATGTGCTTCATACAATAGCAAGACAGATATTGGGAGTTGGGGGTTTGGGATCTGGAGTCTGTCATCTGCCATCAAATTCAGTTTCAGCACCACCTAGCTGTGTGATCTAGAAGAGCAAGGAACTTTACCTCTCTCCAACTCCATGTTTTCAGTAGTGAAATGGGGTTGATACTAGCACACGATATATAGGGTTATGAAGCTTGGTGAATTATAAAGTACTTAGAATGGAGTATGGCACACAAAACACACTTAATTAGCTATGATGTTGATGATGATGATGGTGATGATTAATTAAACTATAAGAAGTCAATGAAAGTGTGTAAGGAACACACCCATCATTTTCTGGAGATGGAGTGATTGGGCCTTGTGTCCTCTGAACACGAGCAGGGCACAGCTAATTATTAAAATTATAAACTATATAAATCTTTAATGAATAGTACATCAATTAGGTCTGGCCTAAGGCTTTCCACGTGGTACCTTCACATGAAACAAACATAAATTTCGAAGAGATGTCTAAGTTATCCAATGGCCTTTAAAGAAATTTCAGATAAAAAATATTCTCAATTTGAATCACTGTAGTTTCATTGTAGAAAACATGGGAAATAAATAAAGCAAAAATATGAAAAGAAAAAGAGGGTAGCCCAGGTGGCTCAGCGGTTTAGCACCACCTTCTGCCCAGAGCATGATCCTGGAGACCAAGGGATCGAGTCCCATGTTGGGCTCCCTGCATGGAGCCTGCTTCTCTCTCTGCTTGTGTCTCTGCCTCTCTTTCTCTGTATTTTTCTCTGTGTCTCTTATGAAAATAAATAAATAAAATCTTTAAAAAAAGACCTGTAATTCCACTATGCACATATAATCATGAAGAGCTACAAGTAACCAAGGATGTCTTGACCCTTGTGAATCTGTTTTCATGTGTATACACCTCCTCCAATTTAAAGGAATTTATTGCAAATATTAAAATGCCTAGAAATCCAGGCCAGGGCAACTGAAAAGAAACTATTGCTGTTGCTTGTACTCATTAAGAATTTGCATGTGGAGGGAAAAAATATCAGAGAGATTCTTTTTTTTAACTATTTATTTATGATAGTCACACAGAGAGAGAGAGAGAGGTAGAGACATAGGCAGAGGGAGAAGCAGGCTCCATGCAGGGAGCCCGACGTGGGATTCGATCCCGGGTCTCCAGGATCGCGCCCTGGGCCAAAGGCAGGCGCCAAACCGCTGCGCCACCCAGGGATCCCTATCAGATAGATTCTTAAGAAATGCTGAATCTAGAATGAACAGGAGAAGGATGTTCAGTCAGCACATACATTTTCTTTATCATTCTTTTGTTCTCTTTTAAGTCTGAAGATTTCTTGGCTTTCATGTATAGTTTATATGGCTTAGGCAGATTTTTAGAATGGATTTAAGCTAACTTGATGTTCAAACAAAGAAATTATAAAGAGCCTGGTTGCAATGGGTTCTGGTTTTCTCTTCAGCCTGTAATATAAATATCAACTATTCAACTTGAATGGATAAATATCATGACCTTTTAAACAGGGATGAGGGAAATCTACTGTAGTAGATTATTCATGTTATATAGAAATCACTATAACCAGAGCTGCTAAATTCTGCATCTACAAACGATTTGCTAGAGCATCTACTTAGTTTTCTAAAAATGATATCATGTGATTCCGATTCTATGAGAGCTATGTTACAAGCATTTAAGTTGCAGGTAACTGGAAGCAATGTGAAAGAATTCTTGTCTGTACACATGTAAACGAATGCTTTACTTTTCAATATTAACTCCTGGAACCAGGAGTGACACCTCTCAGCTTCCTCATTAATGGGTTAAAGAATATCTGTAATAGGCATTTATTTTTACACCTATATAGGAACCACAGTTTTACTTTTTCCTTTTTTGAAAAATTATTTTTTGACCAGATGATTTCTCTCTGCAGGAACAATCCATGGTGGATGTTTGTCTTTGGTAATCTCACTTCCTGATGTGGCCAGTGGTGGAAGAGATTGACACTGTTCCTTATTCATAATTTCATTTTAACTGCATTATTTAAAAGTTATAGCTCCTTAATGTTTGCAAGGTGCAGTTAAAATGCCTCCTGACTTTCCCACATGGTACAATTTTCTCAACTGCTTTCTCTTGGTTGGCTTATTTCATAGAAAATTAAGATGATTGAGTGTTTTAGCTTGGCTTACCACTCGAATGGTAACAAAATACCATAGACTGGGTGAGGGTGAATTGAACAACAAATACTTATTTCTCACAGTTTTGGAGGCCAAGAATGAGTGATCAGAGTGGCAGCGTGGTCAGGTTATGGTGAGGGCCCTCTCCTTGGCTTGCAGACAGCCACCGTTTCATGGTGTTTGCATAAGACCAAGAGAGGGCTCTGGTCTCTTCATTTCAAATATGGGCACCAATCCCATCATGGGGTCCCATCTTCAAGACCTCATGCAAATTCAGTTACTCCTTATAGGCCCCACCTCCAAATACTGCCACACTAGGGGGGCACATTCAGTGTGAAATCAAATAAATCCATTAGGTATACATCACATTCTCAAAGCTTTCTGTAATTAAAGATGTAAATTTCCTCTGGGAGGTTTTTGGTTGTATTATATTCATTTATCTTTATTATTTTTGTCTTTTGAGTTTTCACATATATATTTGTTCTTACCTTACTAATATTTATGCATTGTGACTTAGAAAAATTTCTGCTGATGGGAATGTATTGTGAATTTCCTTATAATTACAAATATGATCATTTTAAGCAAATATTTTTTAGCCTTAAAAATAAATATGTCATCAGTAGATGATAAGATATATTGTTACATATTTTAAGCATTTAAATATTTCTCAAATGCCCCTCTCTCCACCTTACCAAATTAACCGTTCCACATAATTATTCTCTTTGAAGATTGATTGATTGATATTTATTTTAAGGAATTGGCTTACATGATTGTGGAGTTGGCAAGTTCAAAGTCTATAGGGAAGACAGGCAGGCTGGAAATTCAAGTTATGTTGTATTCTTAGGTCTAAAATCTGCAGGGCTAGTTAGGAGTTTGGGAACTCAAGCAGGTTTTTTTTTTTTTTTTTTTCTTTTAAGATTTTATTTATTTATTTGAGAGAGATAGAGAGTAAGACACAGTGGGAGCACAAGCCAGGAGAGAGAGAGAGAGAGAGAAGGAGAAGCAGACTACCTTCTGAGCAGGGCGCCTGATGTGGAGGCTCCATCTTACGACCCTGGGATCATGACCTTAGCCAAATGCAACCACTTAACTGACCCACCCATGCACCCCTCAAGCAGGGTTTCTATGTTACAGGTTTGAGCCTGAATTCTTTTTCTTGGGAAACTTCAGTTTTTGCACTTAGGGCCTTCAATTGATTTGATGAGGTTCACTGTTTACCTAACATCAAGTGACTGTAAATGAAAATCATAGCTACAAAATACCTTCACAGCAACATCAAGTCTGACCAAAGAACTGGGCACCATAGTATAGCCATATTAATGCACAGAGTTACCCATCACACCCCCAACTAGGACAGAATCCCTCTGGAATGCTTTCTGGCTACTTTATCTTCCAAACATTAAGAGTCATTAATACATTAAAACGTAATGAAAATTGCTTTAAATTTTTAAACATGTATCACTCATTTCTTTTTTTATGAACATTTTTTTCTATGATATTTTATGTGACTATAGCTTATCTCTGCCTTTTTGGATGGTATTCTGTGATATTAGAAGGTGACTTGTGGTTCCCTTGGAGCCTATTATATTTCTTCTCTCTCCTATGCTTCACTAGGTCCATCATTGAGGGCCCCACAGCAATCCAGGCAAGGAGGAAAAATCAAGGCTTTGCTATGCTTCAGTCTGAACTGTGTGGGCTCTTGTCCAGCTTCACCAGGAATTTTGCTTTGGGAGTATATGAGGCAGTGGCTAATATTAATAAAGTGCCTTTCATTTTCACTTTTCCTATTAATCATCATTAGTTTTAGTGAACAAGTGAAACAGGAAGATTCTTAGCTTCCTGGAATAAAATATCATCAAACATCACCAAATTGAACCCAGATTCCTAATGACCCATCTCATTTCCTTACTCTACATAAGTCCCTTGTATGTGTAACTGAATTGATTTTCTTTATTTCTAACTATAATGTGCATGAAGCCTTTAGTAAGTGCTTAAAGCACGGTTACCACTTATCCAATTTTTTATAATTATTATTTCATCCTTAAATACAATAAATACTATAATGTCATTTAGCTCTTGAGACAAATTATTAGATACCGTAGCCTCTCCCTTTTTAAAAGATTTTATTTATTTATTCATGAGAGACACACAGAGAGAGAGAGGCAGAGACACAGGCAGAGGGATAAGCAGGCTCCTGCAGGGAACCCCAATGTGGGACTCGATCCCAGGAGCCCAGGATCATGCCCTGAGCTCAAGGCAAGTGAGCTCACTGAGCCACCCAGGTGTTCCTAACATAGCCCATCAAATAATTACTATAGTGTTGGAATCTGTGTCCTGCAGCTTCTCAGATATTTCTAGTTTCCCTGGGGGGGAAGTCACTCACAAGTGAGGTGAAATTGCTTAGACAAGAATTCCCCTGAAGAGGATTTAGGATTATGTACTTTTAGTGGGCTTTTCAATGTTGCCACATTGCATTGTTTGTCCTTTTGATTGTTTATCATTAGATATTTCACAACTTGCCACACAAATTTCTTGCTTGTTAAATTAATACTCAGCAAAGTTTGAGTTACTTTGATAACTTTAAACAGGATATAGCAAAATAAAATAAAATGTATCTCTAAAATATGACATAGTGTAAAGGAATAACAAGATGCTGAATTCCATGAATGGATGTCAAACTATTTATAAGTTAGAAACGAATGATAACTATGATGCTTTACATTGATATAGAATAATTTCTAACATTTGTTTTGTGACTTTAGTATACCCATATACCTAGCTATGTATCATACATTTTTACATTTATGAATGTTATTCTATGGTATTTTAGGTGGGTGTAGCTCATCTCTGCCACAATTACAAGTAAAGATGAAAAACAATTGGAAATACTTTTTAAAGTGTTGAAGTTAGAATAAATAGTAATAAAAGTATACATTTGTGGTTTTTATGTTTCTTGATTGATCGAATAAACCTAAATTCAAGATTGAAAAGTTAGTTTTGATTATTGCAGCACTATAGTTTTTTCAAATGAATTAGAAGAAAATGACTTCAAACTTCTCAGGAAGTGACAGATAATATAATATACTAAAGGTAACTTGTATCTAACTTAAATATTAAGTGAGTTAAAATAAAAGTTTTATAGCCTGAACCAATATAATTTCACTCACAAAATAGTTTACTGTTTTCATGTATGATTTAATCAGAACACCAAAGCTATAAGGTATTAGGCTTTATTTTACTCATGGTGAGACATGTCAGTAATAATATTTTATAGTACTGTGAAACTTGCACAGTCTATATTTTTTTCTCTTCTCCTATTTGACATTCAAATCAGGCAACTTTTTTTTTGTTTTTTGAGAGAGAGAGAGAGAGAGAGAGAGAGAGAAAGTACATGCATGTGAGCATGTGAGTGGAGAGGGGCAGAGGGAGAAGATGAGAGAAAATCTTAAGCAGGCTCCATGCTCAGTGTGGAGCCCAACTCATCTCGATGCAGAGCCCAGTCTCCTGACCCTGAGATCATGACCTGAGCTGAAATCAAGAGTCAGATGCTTAGCCAACTGAGGCACTTAGGTGCCCCTCAAATCAGGCAACCTAAGAGTGATGGTCTTGGGATAGTGTCATTTATAAAAGCCTTAGATATTCATTTCATTACTCACTTAAATAAAAATGATAACTTACTTTTGCATAATCCTTTAAGAAGGTAATAAATGCTTTGTATAATTTGTCTGGTTTGGTCTGCAGAAGAATCCTAGGACGTTGGCTTGTTTATTATACAGGACAGTGCACCATGGTGATCAATGCCACAACTGGTGCTGAAGTCCCTGGACTTGAACCTTCACTTGTCATCCTCCCTTCCCATGTGACCATGGGCAAGTAGCTCAACTGCAGCTTCTTACCTGTAACGGGAGAATGGCCACCTCGCAGTGGTGAAGCCTGAGTTGATGGGTGCGAGTTGTTTGGATCGCCTCCTGGGGGTAGCAGGCACCATCCCAGCTCCTGCTGCCCTTGTTCTGCAGAGGAGGAGCTCCATGCTCAGGGAAATTAGGTGCTCTTTTCAAAGTGCTTTTCCCTTTCTTTTTGGGTTAGCTCTTCATTGTGAAACAAAGAGAAAAGGGCTGATGAGTGCAACAAAGAACAATGAATAATTAAGGAATTGTGCTGAAGTTTAAGTCATTTTCAAGAATCATTTGTGTGAGAAAAGCCTTCGGTCTTATTTACTTCTGGAATAAATTGACTTCTTACATAGCCTTGGGAAGTGTACAATCATAAAAGAGCTAATTCTTAAATGCACTAACAAAAAAGAAAGCACATTTTCATTTACTATCTATGATATCAAAACACTTTCCTTAATGATGGATGATTTATGTGATGACAAGGGTATTTAATACACGTAGATACATTTCTTTTTCTTTCTTTTTTTTAAAAAGATTTTATTTATTTATTCATGAGAGACACACAGAGAGGTAGAGACATAGGCAGAGGGAGAAGCAGGCTCCCTGTGGGGAGCCCGATGCGGGACTCGATCAGAGGACCCCAGCAAACACGACCTAAGCCAAAGGCAGACACTCAACCACTGAGCCACCCAGTTATCCCAAGACTTTCCCCTTCATTTTGAGAGTTACTTTAAAATGGAATAGCAGGTATTAGAAAATTTGAACTGCTTGTCAACTTTTCTATAAGCTTTCAAACCGACTTGAGTTACAGTCTGTGCAGGTTATGGTCATAAAATAGCTTCTTTTTGAAATATAATGGCTACAGGTGGGGGAGGGATGGAAGGCAGCAAGACAGAAGGGGTGTGTGGGGTGGAGTTTATTTAAACTCTTATCTTCTCAATTCCTTAAAGTTTGGCTCAACTTCTTACCTGTTCTCAGTCTATGAATCTGTCTTGGCTAAAGTTTTTAGTATTTTTGCATCTTACATACTAATTAACAAATAACATTTGGATAATATATGTATAGATATAATTATACATTTGTATAATGTGTATATATGTATAATATGCATTTATATATAATTATACATTTGTATAATATATGTATACACACACACACACACACGTACAAACCCACCTTCTGACATGGGTCTGTACATCTGTTAACCACAACCTATCTTTTCACTTTAACCATCTAAACACCTGCCTACCTATCTTTTCTCCTAGGTGTCTGAGAGACACTAAAACCTCTCATTTGACACTCTATGTAAAACCCCTCATCAGTTGCTCTCACATGTATAACAACTTCTTTCATATAATTCTTTACTTATTATCTAATTGTCTCATTGGACTACAGCTCCATGAAGGCAGAGATAATGGGTGTTTTGTTCACTACTGTGTTCCTCATATCTACCAGAACTAAGGAAGGAAGGAAGCAAGCAGAAAGAAAAGAATGAGAAATCTCCAGTCTATTGCTAAAGTTTCAAAGGTTGTTAGTCCCCTTAGCTGTATGATTTGATTTTTCTTTGTAGACTGCACTAATATTTCCAAACAAATTTTTTTTTAGAATTTAACACCAAGTGCAATTTCCATTTCAAAATTGTGCCAGTCATTGAAAATGTCTTCAGTGATGTTACAAATGGTCTTGAAGCTATCCTGAATGTATTAGGCACTTAGTAATGGGTGTCTGTGACTGTTTTCTAAAAATTGCTTATCTAGTTCTCTCCAAACAAAAAAAGGAAGAAAAAAAAAGCCCAAAGAAGTCATCATCATTCTGCATGTAAAATAAGTGTAGCAAATAGCTCTAAAGAATAATATTTTTTGTCCTTCTCCGATTGACTTACTTCACTCAGCATAATACCCTCTAGTTCCATCCATGTCAAAGCAAATGGTAGGTATCTGTCCTTTTTGATGGCTGAGGAATATTCCATTGTATACATAGACCACATCTTCTTTATCCACTCATCTTTCGATGAACACTGAGGCTCCTTCCACAGTTTGGCTATTGTGGACATTGCTGCTAGAAACATCGGGGTGCAGGTGTTCCAGCGTTTCACTGCATCTGTATCTTTGGGTAAATCCCCAGCAGTGAAGGACAAACATTATATGGTCTCTTTCATTCGGGGAATATAAAAAATAGTGAAAGGGATTAAAGGGGAAAGGAGAGAAAATGAGTGGGATATATCAGAGAGGGTGACAAACCATGACAAACCAGATTCCTAACTGTGGGAAATGAACAAGGGGTAGTGGAAGGGGAGGTGGGCAGGGGGATGGGGTGACTGGGTAATGGGCACTGAGGGGGGCACTTGATAGGCTGAGCACTGGGTGTTATACTATATGTTGGCAAATTGAACTTCAATAAAAAAATATACAAAACAAAAAACAACAAGACCAAAAAAAAAAAAAATTAAAACAGCTTTTTTTGTTTCCTCTAATGTTCCAGAACCTTCCAACTGAGAATTAAAAGAAACTGCCACAGTGAGGAAAGCTGAGTAAAATTATTTCAGGACCAAACCACAAATGTCGGGAAAAGAAATGGAGGAGATCCATATAGACATGTACATCCTAAGCAAGGAAGTATGCATAGATATCAAAGTCTTATTCTGGTTCAGAAGAGACAGGTTCCTCCCAAGTCAATCTTCAAACAGAAGGTTCACTTCAGGTCTGCTGGAAATAATTTTTCATTATCACTGTCCAGAATATCCGGAAACATTTATTCTGAAATGTTTCTTCTAATTCTTGTGATCTGTGATATCAAACAGATTTCCTCACTTTTAAAAAAAATATTTTATTTACTTATTCATGAGAGACACAGAGAGAGGCAGAGACACAGGCAGAGGGAGAAGCAGGCTCCATGCAGGGAGCCCGATGTGGGACTCCAGGATCACACCCTGAGCCAGAGGCAGACGCTCAACCACTGAGTCATCCAGGCATCCTGATTTCCTCACTTTTGTTAAAGAAGTTTCCCTCTATTCCTGGCTACTGGGAGATGATTCAACTATGCTCATGTTTGTTCTGTCCACGAGGTCTTGCAGGTAACCCTTTCAGCTGGGCCTCTCCAACTTCGAGTGGAGAGCTTTTTAAAAATCAGAGTCATAGCCTCACCCCCTAGAAAGTCTGTTTGAATAATTCTAGAGTAGGGATCCAGGAATTTGTTTAAATTTTGTTTTGTTTTTAAGTTTCCATA
Organism: Canis aureus; assembly: GCF_053574225.1. Taxonomy (NCBI): domain Eukaryota; kingdom Metazoa; phylum Chordata; class Mammalia; order Carnivora; family Canidae; genus Canis; species Canis aureus. Next base: position 5,655,368 of record NC_135641.1, read on the forward strand.
AGTGATTCCATTGGATCACCCCAGGGAAACCTTATAAGCTCTTGAGAGCTGTTGTATATACATAGGCTTCATTGGTCCAATTATATCAGCAGAGACTTAAGCTATCAAGTATGCTTACTGTTTCTCTTGGATTAAAAAAATACATCCTCCCTTCCCTATTTTCTAGTGCAGTCTTTTCTTCTCTCTTCCCCTATTTGGAGCCCTGTGTCCCTTCACCTCACAGATCTCAGATATTTTAACTTTACTAAGCAGACTGATCACCCCAGTTCCTCTGATTTTGTCAGTACATTTCCCTATGCATCTCATCTGGACATTTTTTCCCTTTCTAATACCTCTGACTTCCAATATATCCCCCCTTTTCCTCAACTAATTTGCCTCTGGGACAGTCAGCCCTCATTGTTTGAGAGCCCTGACTTCAAAATGTTTCTGTCCTTCATGGCATTGTCTTTCCTTGAATCCATGTTTTCCTGCTTTTAAATCCATTTACATTTTCTAATGAGGAAGGACACTGAACTCTCTATCACTTTTGGTTGAGGTTTGGGTAAGGGAGTGTAATAATGAAGGTTGATAGAGATAAATATTTCCCTCTGTCTTTGCTAGTAATTCTCCTAAAACTGTGCTTCCTAAATCTGGTTATGATGGTTTCTCTGTGATGGTCTAATCAGAGGACAGAAACTACTCTATATGGTTAAACAGAAGGAGTTTAATTCAGGGAATTTGTTCACTAGGTAGTGGAAGATCTGAGAAGCCAAGTGGGGTGGTTGATGCACCCAGAAGATTAGCAGAAGCACAGATCTGTGCTCACTCATAAGGCTGGAGAGAGGGTGGGAGACAGTGGTGTTACCAGAGCTTATGACCCGGGCTCACCTTCAGGGAGTGAGAAACATGGCAGGGACATGGTGAATCTGGAGTGACAGAGAAGACACAGCCAGTTCTGTGGGTGCTGCATAAAGCTGAGCAAGAGAGGGAGAAATACCTGAGTTCTCTCCCGCTGCCCTCCAGTCTTTAGCCAGTGCCTGTCCCTGGCAGCAGTGATGTGCAATCCAGGTGCCAAGTGAAACTTGAGTGTGAAATCCCTTCGAGGAAGAGTGGGAAATGGATTTGACAGCAAAAGACATACAACTGGCATAGTTTCTATGGAAGATGATCTGATCTCATACCGTGTATGAAGTCTCTCTTTTCTATCCAAGAAATAGTTTCCATATCAAGGTACTTGATTCTATGCTAGTAGATAATGAATGAGGGGCTAGAGAATAATAAAACTGAAAAGTAACTGAAATGACATCAAAGAGACCTGTATCTAAGTTCTTATTTCCTCCTCTGTGGTGTCAGGCAGAGGCCTAGGCCTAGGCCTGTCCCTCATAAAGCTGCCATATTTTGTCAAGCAATCTCTTCAAGCCCGCTTCAAGCCTATGAAAAGGGAGCTACGTGTGTAAATCCCAGCTAGACACAGAAACCGGAATGGTCCCCCAAAGCTATTTATGTGGGAATCGACAAAGGGCATCCAAGAGCACAAGACTGCAGAAGGGACCAGACCTACTGAGGTGAAGCAGACCCCAGGAAGAACTACGACAAGCTGTCTCTCTCTCTCTCTCTCTCTCTCTCTCTCTCTCATTCTTACACACACACACACACACACACACACACACACACAGAGTGACTGTGATGCAGTTTACTTGTTTCATGCTAGTGACTCCCCACCCTTTCTATTTTCTTGCCTGTCTTTCTATCTTCAGACCTTTTCAATTTGGCTTTGGTCAATCCTGCCTCTGAAAAAGTCCTCTCAGCATGACCTGCTCACTGCCAAATCCAGTGTAACTTTTCTCTGGTCAGTCATTTTGGTTGGCTGTTTGGCAGCATTGAAACTGCTGACCACATTCTTCCTCTTTGAAACTTTGCAACTTTCATTTGAGATAATGTGTGCTTTTGTTTTCCCTCCAAATTTTTGTTTTCCTTTTCTAATGTCCTGTTCATCCTAAATAGCTGTGTCCCTGGGATTTCCAAAATTGAGCTCTGGCCTCCTCCCAATCAGCCCCTCTCTTTTCTTGATACATTTTCCCCAGACCTTCTCATGTATGCATTTAACTACAGTCTGTATCCTTCTGACTCACATCTCCTTCTTTAGACTAGAAGTATTTCCTCAATGTCAGGCCTGCTTTTCCATTTGTCTACAGATTATCTCCACCTGATTGTTGTTCTTCAAAAGCAGCATGTTCCAAACCAAACCTCTTATTTTCCTTCCTCAGGCATATTTATACCTCAAACAAGTTAACAGTAGCATGTCAACTAGAACATCTACTGATACCTCTGACTTCCTCTAAGTTGGATTAGGAATTGCCATCTGTGCTATCATAACATGAAATGTATTACTTTCAATACTTATTGCAGTGAGTTCTGAATTCTGATTTGTCTCTTCTTTGATCAGACTCTAAATTTATCAAAAGCAGGGACTGTTTATTATTCATCTCTGAATCCCTAGGGCCCAACTCACTGCACAGCTGATTCTCATCATCCCTTTCCTTCTCAAATATCTCCATCACCCTCCAAAAGAAAATTACACAATTTGTACGATTTGTACAAAGAGTCACTTGTTTGGAGAATTCATGTTATTTTTCATCTTCTTAACTGGGTTTAAAGCAGTTGTTTATGTTTGCTAATTCATTTTAGAGTTTGGGCATAGCTATTTTATTTCCAGCTGCCTGAGGATATGAATTCCAGCCACTTAAAAAATTGTGCAAGTTTTGAGCCTCAAGAGATCACTTTGTTACGACCATGAAGTTCATTGTAATGGGGACTGTACATGTCACCTGTACTATATTTTTATAATGTTGATGAGAAAAGTAATAATCTTTGACAATTTTTTGGTTGTTCAACCCAGAGTTTCAGAGATAAATCTTTGATTTTAGCCTTGTAGATTTTTTAAGAATAATTTTTTTATTAGCACCATTTGGAGTGCTTGAAGGAAGATAGTTAATTATAAAAATTTCCAAAGATATTTCTTAATTTAAAATTGGTGAGTTTGTATATACCTCAGTATTTCCCCAAGGATCTGACACACTTAATTTGAACTTACTTTTAGTTATATTTTAAGTCTAGAATTTGGATGAACGAACTAACTGAAAAATCAAGTTTAGGTGAAACTTTATAGATTGAGTTTTAGCCTTAGTTTCTTAGAAAATAAATCTGAGGCAAGGATTTAAAGTATTAATGTATTACTTGGGAGGTGCAATACTAAGGCAGTGAGAGTGAGGGAAAAGTAAGCAAAGATGTGAAGGGGTGCACTACCAAACCAACTGCTGCATCATGAAATGCTGTGAAAAGACACAGCTGGGCCCTCCAGGTGCACGTCCTCAGTGCCAGAAGACAAAGAAGCCTATGTGAGCCTTGGTGTCTATGATGGGGGGTGGGTGTTATGGCTCCCTCTTGTTTCCTTTTGACTATTGTTCAAAGTTCATTCTACAAGAGTTAATTTCCCTGTATTTTTGGGTTACATTATTCAACTCTGCATGTGGCTATTAAGGATATCAAAATCCTGGGATGCCTGGGTGGCTCAGCGGTTGAGCGTCTGTTTGATCCTGGACTCCTGGGATCGAGTCCCGCATCAGGCTTCTTGCATGGAGCCTGCTTCTCCCTTGCCTGTCTCTCTGCCTCTCTTTCGCTGTGTCTCTGATGAATAAATAAATAAAAATTAAAAAAAAGGATGTCAAAATCCATCCTGTGAGTTGGCATTCTTTTTATTTCCTATTTTGTACAAGCTCTATACATCACCAATGGCCTCACCTGAGTCATGTTGTTTGGATTCTGGAAGAAGGAAGGAGGCACACACTTCAACCAAGGCTGATGGGCCAAGCCACTGCTGATAATTAGGGACAAAGGACTGGTTGGCCCCAAGGAGAGTCCAGGAGGCAGGAGATGCACATATAACTTGAGGAAGTAGATGAAATTAGTGTCTAATAGAGCTACTGACTCAAAACTCTCCCCTTCCAAGTTTACAGAAAGCAAAGGGTAGCAGAATATGTCAATAGAGAAGTTGCATCGATCATGTACAAATTGCCAGGAATAAGTCATCACAGATTTTTAAAAATTGAGATATAATTTACATATGATGTATTAGTTTCAGGTGTACAACATAATGATTTGTTATATGTATATATGGTGAAATGATCACCACAGTAAGTCTCATCAACACCCATCAGCACACAGTTACATTTTTGTGTGTATGTGTGATGAGAACTTTGAAGATCTACTCTCATCAATTTTCAAAGATATAATACAGCATTGCTAACTATAGCACCATCTTCACAGATATTCTGATCTGGGAAAAAGCACTGAAAACTACAATGTCCTCATACCACACCTCCCCCCTCCACTTTAATATTTATTTATTCATTCATTTATTTTAAAGATTTTATTTATTTGTCCATGAGACACAGAGAGAGAGAGAGAGACAGAGACACAGGCAGAGAGAGAAGCCGGCTCCATGCAGGAAGTTCGATGTGGGACTTGATCCTGGAATTCTGGGATCATGCCCTGAGCCAAAGGCAGACGCTCAACCACTGAGCCACCCAGGCGTCCCCCCTCCCTACTTTTTAAACTCTAGGTATTATACTTGGAGAAGTTTGGGCTACCATTTGACAGGATGTATTCCATGAAATACCTGCGTGACTCTTTGGATGAAATTTTCTAGTGCGATTTCCTTTTTCCAAAGCGTTTTAAGAGGATCTAGGTATGTTGTCACGGTCTTCTATTGTAATAAATATAGGAAACTGGAAAAATTATCAAACTATAGTTTTTTAGTGGAAGAGTCATGCATAGAAAAGTATTATTCTGAGGACTTCTGATTATGCTACTTTACTGAGCTTGAAGTATTATTTTAGACAAATGTATATTCTGGCCCTGATTGTACTTCAGATTTTCTGTTTGTCTTTGGTTGGAAAATGGAACCAATATGAAATTTTATTTTCCCTGGACATTTTAGGAACAGCCTCACCATGGGTAGCTCTCTACACAGTCACACATAGTCAGTGGGTTCACATGATACAGTCAGGAATAAGCAATCAAAGCTTTGGCTAGAACCACTTGTCTAGCCCAGCTCTCCATGTTTGGACTTTGGACATTGACTCCAGCCCTCACTAAGCCTGAGTCAAGGTGTTGGCACTCCTGACAATACCCTTTTGCTGTGGTTAATGATGCACTACTAGCATGTATTTTTGAGAATCTTTCCATAATGTCCAGGAATCCTCTCCCTCTTAACTTGAATTGTCTGATCTCTAAAGGATTATAATAATAATCTTCTAGTAGTTTATTGCATTTGATTTTTTCTCTCTGAATTGCACTTCTATTCTTTGACTGGAAGAAGGTATCTAACCTGAATCTAAAACTGGGCTGGGAGTGCTCCATAGCTTATGTCCTTCAGGTAACTGCTCCCTGTCAGTTCCTGCAGTGTTGCTGCTTTTCAGCAACTGCCTTTGGAAATCTCTCACGTGGAATTCCAGATGATCATTTGTGAACAAGAACAGTTGCGTGGAGTTGGTTGATGGACTTCCTGTGGCATCCCAGTCAATTTAGAAATAGCCAATAAGTGAGAGTTCTTTTTATTTCCCTGTTTGTACAAGCTGTATCACTAGTGGTCTCAGCCATATGACTTGAATCCTGAGATGTACATCTCATCACTTTTAAAGTCAAGGCAGAGTAATATTTCCCTTTCTTGCTGACAAGGGAGAGGCTTGATACGGCAGCTTTCTTACCTTTCTTCCTAAAGGATAGACTAACACTACAAATTGTTGCCCAGCGTGACAGAAATCAATGAAATCCATTACTAGATATTCGCATTTCACCCAACAATGTGAAAAAGCAAATGAGTAAAAGTCTATTCAATTGTGTAAGCACTTTGCAAGTTCTGTCTTGGAAGCAGGATAAAAATAGGATGCCTTTGATGATTTAAAATTCATTAGGATGTTTCAATCCAGGTTAGTTCATGGTTTATCATGGAGATTTCAATTACCTTTACAGTGAATAGGTGAAAATTCTACCATACTCTTAGCCTTGTGAAAGAACGAATAGTTTGGTTTTATTGGACATTCTTATAATATTAGTCTACATTCCGGCAAGTGTTTTGCTAAGTATTGTGGGGAAAAGAAGGACTCACTGTTTGCCTTGTAGGGGTAAGTAAATATGGATGATATAAAGATGATAATATGCCATTAGGAATGATTAGGCTTAGACACTGCAGCAATCATGAATGGACATTGCATTGCCCTAACATATTAATTCATTGTTTTCAGCTTAATTGAGGTATAATTGACATATAACATTGTGTAAGTTTAAAGTATACAGTGTGTTGATTTGATGCTTGTATATTGTGAAATGGCTACCACCACAGGGTTAGCTAACATGTTCATCACATCACATAATTATTATTTCTTTTTTTGTAGTGAGGACCTTAAAGATCTACTCTTTTAGCAATTTTCAAGTATATAATACAATATTATTATAATCACCACATTGTACATTAAATCCCTTAAACTTATTCATTTTATAATTAGATATTTGTACCCTTTGACCAACATCTTCCCTTTACTCTCTTTCCCTAGCCTCTGATAACGACTATTCTACTGTTTCTAAGAGTTCTCCTTTTTTAGATTCTACGTGTAAGTATCCTATAGTATGTGTCTTTTCCTGTCAGACTTATTTCACTCAGCATTATGCCCTCAAGTTTCATCCATGCTGTTGCGAATGGTAGGATTTCCTTCCCATGGCTGAATAATATTTCTGTATTAATATATAAATTAATATGTTATTAATATAAATATATATTCTGTAATAATATATATTTATTATACATGTATTGTTAGATATTTCTTATTTCATATACATTATTGTTACATATTTCTCTATATATTACAGAATATGTATTCTAGAATTCTCTATGTATTGCATATTCTTTATCCTTTCATCTATTGACAGACACTTAAATTGTTTCTATATCTTGGCTATAGTGGCTAATGCTGTAAGAAACATGAGAGTGCAGATATCTATTCCAGAACCTGTTTTCATTTCCTTTAGATATATAAGCAGGAGTGGGATTGCTGGATCATCCACTGCTCTAATTTATTTATTTATTTATTTTTATTTTTTAGAGTTTCTATTGAAATTCCAGTTAGTTAACATACAATGTAATGTTGGTTTCAGGCGTACAATATAGTGATTCAGCACTTCCTTATAACACCAGTGCTCATTGTATTGTCCTAAGTTTAGATCTTGAAGGATTCTCCACTGATTGTCTCATTTGGCTAAAATCATACTGTAAAATAGTGATCCATTGTCTTAATTAAAAGATAAGTGCTCTCAGAACTCTTAGTCATGTATTTGAAAAAACTGAAATTATAATGAGTGAATAAATGACTAAGTCAATAAATTATTCACACTTTTCTATAAAAATCATGGCTTCTAAACATTATCTAGATATTCGAATGTTGGAAGACCTCTTCAAGTAAGTTCTTTTTCATGAAACTCATGTTTTCACAAGCAAAATTTAGAGTGCAGTTTTTGCTATTGATTCAGTTTTATTAGCTTTTTTTTTCCTTTGGGGAAATTTAGGGTCTGTGGAGGATTATTTAGGTCTTCTGTCAGCACACAATATTTAAAGTACAGTTTGGCTTTTATTGGGTCATTTCCAGTTTATCCTAATTCATCCTTATTATCTTTTACTTTACTTCTGTTCTTGACTCTATTGTCAGTTCCCCATATCATCATTTTTCACTTTTTTTTTTTTTTTTTTTTTTTGTTCTTGGATCTATGGTAGCATGCCTTCTATCCATCTCTCGTACAAAAAGAATTCCTCCTCCGCAAAGAGTTTTTGCTTCTAGGAGCTATATTGAAATGCTTAATTGCTAATTAAGTGAAAGTCTGGAATTTCCTAAAGATAAAGCAGCTGCAGAAGCTACCAGAGCTCTTTCATGAACTGGCGCCACCCAGCCTGCTCTCCTGCTAGCTCTACATACTAGGAGTGAATGGAGAAGAATCAGAATGACTTGGTGCTTCCCAGAATAACATGAAATTATAGATTGAAGATGAAGCGAGAAGACAATTTGTAGATTTAATGGATTGAACTGTTGCTGGCATTCACTGAATATAAATGACTGGGGCTCCAGGTGATTGGTAGAAAAAATTTTTTTTTGGTAGAAACAATTATTGGGATGTTTAAGACACTTTTGGGTGAACATAGTGGATGCTGTTGAGTGGCTGGCATTCTAGATGTTCTTTATTTTCTTTTTGTTATTCTGAATATTCTGTAATGAAATGCATTATTTTCGTAATAAGGGAAAGTAACACTTTAAACCACAAAATAAAAGCCACAGGTAAGTTTAATTTAAAATATAAATTTGTCAGATATGTCTGCTATATTCAGCAAAATTTGCATGATTTTTTAATTGTGCAATTGGAGGATAATTAATATTGTCAGCCACTAGTCTGTGTTTCTTTTTCTGTGACCTTGTTTATAGTGTTTGTCTATCTTTTCATGTGGCTTATTATAATTCTTTAAAATTACGGTATTTCTAATACAAATTTCACAGAGAGGGAATAAAAAGTGACTAGAAGTTAAAAAAAGGAGTAGAAATAATGTTATAAAATGACATGAAGCATTGCAGAACTTCCCTATGATGTCCTAAAAATTTAACAACTTATGGAAAACAAGTTCTCAGGGAATGTACATTTTCTATAAAGCCATCATTTTAAACTATTCTCTTTATTTATTTTGTTCAACACCTTGTTTAGGGTTTTGTATGTATTTTTAAAATTTGAGTATAGTTAACACACAATTTTACAGTAGTTTCAGGTGTACAACTTAGTGATTTGACAAGTTTATACATTATGCTATGTTCATCACAAGTATAGCCACCGATTACATTGCTATTATATCATTGACTGTATTCCTTATACTCTGCTTTTTATTCCTGTGACTTACTCATTCCAAAACTGGAGGCCTGATTCTCACTCTCCCTTTCACCCATTTTGCCTAACCCTCTATTCCCCTGCCCTCTGGCAACCATCAGTTTGTCTTTGTATTTATAATTCTGATCCTGCTTTTTGTTCATTTATTCATTTTTTCTATTCTTTCTATTCTATTCTATTCTATTCTATTCTATTCTATTCTATTCTATTCTAATTTATGAGTAGAATCATATAGTATTTATCTTTCTCAGTATAACTTATTTCACTTAGCATAATACCTTCTATGTCCATTCATGTTGTCACAGATAGCACGATCTTATCCTTTTTCTGGCCATATAATATTTCATTATATAAGTATGTATGTATGCATGTATGTATGTATGTATGTATCTATCTATCTATCTATCTATCATCACACTTTCCTTATCCATTTGTCTATTGATGGACACTTAAGTTGCTTCCATTTCTTGACTATTGTAAATAATGTTGCAATAGAGCCACCCTACGTCCCAGCAATTGCACTGCTGGGGATTTACCCCAAAGATATGGATGCAGTGAAAAACCAAGACACCTGCACCCCAATGTTTATAGAAGCAATGTCCACAATAGCCAAACCGAGGAAGGAGCCACGATGTCCAACAGATGAATGGATAAAGAAGTGGAATATTACTCAGCCATCAGAAAGGTTGGATACCCATTTGCTTCAGCGTGGATGGAACCGGAGGGTATTATGCTGAGTGAAGTCAATTGGAGGACAATCATCATATGGTTTCACTCATACGAGGATTATAAGGAATAGTGAAAGGGATTATAGGGGAAAGGAGGGGAACTGAGTGGGAAAAATTAGAGAGGGGGACAAACCATGAGAGATTCCTAACTCTGGGAAACAAAGGGTTGTGGAGGAAGGGGAGGTGGGTGGGGGGATGGGGTAACTGGGTGATGGGCACTGAGGAGGGTACTTGATAGGATGAGCACTAGGTGTTATACTATATGTTGACAAAGTGGATTTAAATTAAAAAATTTAAAAATTAAAAAAATAATGTTGCACTAAACATAGGGGTACATATCTTTTAAAGTTACTGTTTTTCCTGGTAAATACCCAATAGTGAAATTATCCAATATAGAATTTCTATTTTTTAATTTTTTGAGGAAACTCCATACTATTTCCACAGTGTACCAGATTACATTTCCACCAATGTTGCGGGAGGGTTCCTTTTTCACTCCAACCTCACCAACACTTGTTTCTTGACTTCTTGATTTTAGTTATTCTTATGGGTGTGAGATGATACCTCATTGTGGTTTTTATTTGCATTTCCTTGATGGTTAGTGGTGTTAAGCATCTTTTCATGTATCTGTTGGACTTCTGTATATCTTCTTTGGAAAAAATATCTATTCAGGTCCTCTGCCTGTTTTTAAATCAGATTGCTTATTACTTTGGTGTTGAGTTGTCTGAGTTCCTTATACATTTTGGATATTAACCCCTTATTGGAAATATCATTTGCAAATACCTTCTCCCATTCATTAGGCTGTCTTTTTGTTTTATTGATGGTTTCCTCTGCTTTGATTGGTCCAATAGGTATTTTTGCTTTTGTTTCCTTGCCTTAGGAGATTTATCTTGAAAATTTTTGCTATGGTTCATATCAGAGAAATTACTGCCTATGTTCTCTTCTAGGATTTTTATAGCTTTAAGTTTCACATTTAGGTCTTTAATCCATTTTGAATTTATTTTAGTGTGTGGTGTTAGAAAGTAGTCCAGTTTCATTCTTTTATGTATAGCTGCCCAGTATTTTGAGTACCACTATTGAAAAGACTGTCTTTTCCCCATGATATATTCTTGCCTACTTTGTCGTAGATTAATTGATTATATGAATATGAGTTTATTTCTGGGCTCTCTATTCTGTTCTATTGATCTGTGTCTGTTTTGTGCCAGTATCATGTTGTTTTCATTACTCTAGCTTTGTATTATATCTTGAAATCTAGACTTGTGATGCTTCCAACTTTGTTCTTTTTCAGGATTACCTTGGCTATTCTGGGTCTTCTGTGGTTCCATACAAATTTTAGTATTATTTGTTCTAGTTTTGTGAAAAATGCTGTTGGTATTTTGATAGGGACTGCACTGAATCTGTAGATTGCTTTGGGTAATACGGACATTTTGACGATGTAACTTCTTTCGATCCATAAGCATGGAATTTCTTTCCATCTGTGTATATCATCTTCAGTTTCTTTCATCAGTGTTTTATGGTTTTCAGAGTACAGGTCTTATACCTCTTTGGTTAAGTTTATTCCTGGGTATTTTATTCTTTTTGGTGAAGTTGTAAATGATGTTGCTTTAAAACTTCTCTGTGATTTTGTTGTTAGTGAATAGAAATGCTACCAATTTGGGGGTATCCATTTTGTATCCTGACACTTTACTGGATTCCTTTATTACTTCTAGTAGTTTTTTTGTGGAATGTTTAGGATTTTCTACGTATAGTATTACATCATCTGTGAATAGTGACTGTTTAACTTCTTTACCAATAAGGATACCTCATATATCTCTTTCTTATCTGATTATTGTGGCTATGATTCTGGCACTATGTTGAATAAAAGAGGGAGAATGGATATCCTTGTCTTCTTCCTGAATTAGCTGGAAAGCTCTCAGTTTTTTACCACTTGAGGATGATATTGGGTGTGAGTTTTGCACATATGGTCTTTATTATGTTGAGGTATAGTTCCTTTAATCCGATTTCATTGAGAGCCTTTCTTGTAAATGAATGTTGTATTTTATCATATTCCTTTTCTGCACCTTTTGAGACCGTCATAGGATTTTATTCTTCATTTTGATGGTGCATGGCATTGGTCATTTTGCAGATATCGAACCATCCTTGCATCCCAGGATTAAATCCCACCTGATCATGCTGAGCGATCTTTTTAATGTGCTGTTGTGTAGGTTCGCTGATACTTTGTTGGGGAGTTTTGTACCTATATTCAGATATTGGCCTGTAATTCTCTCTCTCTGTCTCTCTTTATCGTGGTATCTTTATCTGATTTTGGTACCGGGGTGATACTGGCTGTGTAGACTGTATTTAGAAGCATTTCTTCCTCTTCTATTTTTTTGGAATTGTTTGAGAATAATAGGGGTTAACTCTTCTTTAAATGTCTGATAGAATTCATTAGTGAATTCATCTGGTCCTGGACTTTTTTTTGTTTGTAGTTTTTGATTACTGTTTCAATTTTATTAGTTGTAATTGGTCTGTTCAGATTTTCTATTACTTCCTGATTCAATTTTGGAAGACTTATGTATCTAGGAATTGATCCATTTCTTCTAGGTAGCCCAGTTTGTTAGCATATAATTTTTTCATAGTATTCTCTTATAATTCTTTGTATTTCTGTGGTGTTAATTATTACTTCTCTCTTGTTTCTGATTTTATTCATTTGAGTCCTTTCTTTTTTTCTTGATGAGTCTGGCTCAAGGTTTGCCAATTTTGTTTATCTTTTCAAAAAACTAACTCTTGGTTTCATAGATTTTTTTCTTTTTTCTTTTTATCTCTACATCACATATTTTTGCTCTGATCTTTATTATTTTCTTTCTTCTTCTCACCTTGGGCTTTGTGTATTCTTTTTCTGTTTCCTTTAGGTGTAACGTTTGATTGTCTATTTGAGTTTTTCCTTGTTTCTTGAAGTAGGCCTGTATTGCTATATACTTCCTCTTATAACTTTTTTCACTGTGTCCCAGAGATTTTGGGCCAATGTGTTTTCATTTTCATTTGTCTCCATGTATTTTTAAATTTTTCTTTGGTTGCTTTGTTGACCATAGGTTGTTTACTAACATGTTGTTTAGTCTCCACGTTTGTTTTTTTTTTCCTTTTTTTTTGTGATTTATTTTTAGTCCCATACCACTGTGGTTAGAAAAGTTGCATAAATGACATATCAGATAAAAGGCTAGTACTCAAGATCTAAAAACAATTTATCAAACTCAACACCTGAAAAACAATCAATCCACTCAGGAAATGGACAGAAGACAATGAACAGACATTTCTCCAAAAAAAGACCTACACATGGCCAACAAGCACATGAGAAAATGCTCTGCATCACTTGCCATCAGGGAAATACAAATCAAAACCCCAATGAGATACCAACTCACACCCGTGAGAATGGGGAAAATTAACAAGACAGGAAACAGCCAAAGTTGGAGAGGATGTGGAGAAAGGGGAACCCTCTTACACTGTTGGTGGAAATGTGAACTGGTGCAGCCACTCTGGAAAACTGTATGGAGGTTCCTCAAAGAGTTAAAAATAGAGCTACCCTATGACCCAGCAATTGCACAGCTGGGGATTTTTTAAAAAAAAATTCATTTATTTATTAATGAGAGAGAGAGAGAGAGAGGCAGAGACATAGGCAGAGGGAGAAGCAGGCTCCACACAGGGAGCCTGATGTGGGACTCAATGCCAGGACTCCAGTATCACACCCTGAGCCAAAGGCAGATGCTCAACTGCTGAGCCACCCAGGCATCCCCTGGATATTTACCCCAGAGATATAGATGTAGGGAAATGAAAGGACACTTGCACCCCAATGTTCATAGCAGCCTTGTCCACAATAGTCAAACTGTGGAAGGAGCCATGATGTCATTCAACGGATAAATGCATATCTATCTATCTATCTATCTATCTATCTATCTATCTATCTATCTATCATTATTTATTTATTTATTTATTTATTTAGTTATTTATGCAATGGAATATTACTCAGCCATCAGAAAGGTGAATATCTAACATTTACATTGACATGAATAGAACTGGTATTATGCTGAGTGAAATAAGTCAATCATATAAAGACAATTATCATATGGTTTCACTCATATGTGGAATATAAGAAATAGTGAAAGAGACCATAATGGAATGGAGAGAAACAGAGTGGGGAAAGATTAGAGAGGAAGACAAACTATGAGAGGCTCCTAACTCTGGGAAAAAATAAAGGGTTGTGGAAGGGGAGGTGGGTGGAGGGATAGGGTAACTAGGTGATTCTCATTAAGGAGGGCATGTATTGTGGTGAGCACTTGGTGTTATACTATATGTTGGCAAATTTAATTTAAATAAAAAAAAAACAATGGTTACCCTCAAAAAAAAAAAAGGAAAAAAGTTGCATGATATGATTTCAGTCTTCTTAAATTCATCAAGGCTTATTTTATGTCCTAATATGTGATTAATTCTGGAGAATATTCCATATGCACTTGAAAAGAATATGTATTCTGTTGTTTTTGGGTAGATTATTCTGTGTATATGTGTTACGTCCATCCAATCCAATGTGTCATTCAAAAATACTGTTTCCTTATAATTTCTTTTTGGATTATCTGTCCATTGATGTAAGTGGAAAGTTCAAGTCACTTGCTATTATTGTATTACCATCAATTTCTCTCCTTATGTCTGTTAATATTTGCTTTATGTATTTAGATGATCCAGTTTTGGGTGCATAGATATCTATAATTGTTATATCCTCTTATTGGACTGATCCCTTTACATTATGCAGTGTCCTTCTTTGTCTCTTATTATAGTTTTTGTTTTAAAGTCTATTTTATCAGATATAAATATTGTTACCTCAGTTTTTTTTCTTCCATTTGCATGGTGATTGTTTTTACATCCCTTCAATATATCTTTAGGTTTGAATGACTCTCTGGTAGGTAACATGTAGATGGGACTTATATATTTACCCATTCTACCACTCTCTGTCTTTTGATTGGAGCATATAGGCCATTTACATTTAAAGTAATTATATATGGCAATTTAAAGATTGTTTTCTGGTTGTTTTTGTAGTTCTTCTTTGTTTCTTCTCCTCTTGCTCTCTTTCTTTGTGATTGATAAGTATCTATAGGTTTTGTTTTGCTTTCTTTCTCTATTTTTGGTGTTTCTATCATAGGTTTTGGGTTTTTTATTACTATGAGGTTAATATTTAACATACTAAGTAAATAGTAGTCCATATTAATTTGAGGGTCATTTAAGTTTAAACATTTTTAAAAAGTAGAGAAAGGAAAACATCTTTTTTTCTCCTTTCTCTTTCTTTTTACTCCCTTCTCATCATTTTATGTATATGTTTTCATATTTTGTATCTTTTTAAAAATATTTATTTATGAGAGAGAGAGAAGGGGGAAGGGCAGAGGGAAAGGATCTCAAGCAGATGCCCCATTGAGAATGCCAAGCAATGCACGGTCTGATCCTGACCTGGGACTGAGTCCCCAGCCAAAACCAAGAGTTGGATGCTGAACTGAATGCACTCAAGTGCCCCATATTTTATGACTTTTTATTCATATTTTTCTTATGACCATTTCTTCTCCATGTAAAGAAATCTCTTTAAAATTTTATGTAAGGCTGATTTAGTGGTGATGGACTCCTTTATTTTGTTTAGGAAACTATCCCTCCTTCAAATCTGAATGATAACCTTGCAGGGTAGAATATTCTTGGTTGTAGGTTTATTCCCTTCAGCACTCTGGATATATCATGCCACTTTCTCCTGGGCTGCAAAGTTTCTGCTGACATGTCAGTGGATAGTCTTATAGGTTTTTCCTTGTAGGTAATTTTTGTTTCTGTCTTGCTGCTTTTAAGATTCTCCCTTTATCTTTAGCCATTGACATTTTAGTTATTATGTGCCATGGTGTGGAGCTCCTTCATCTTATTTGGAGCTCTCTGTGCTTTTTGGATTTGGATGCCTATTTCCCTCCCTAGGTTAGGGAAGTTTTTAGTCATTATGTCTTTAAATAAGTGTTGTACACCTTTTCCTCTCTCTTCTTCCTCTTGGGCAGTTATAATGCAAACGTTTGTTTGCTTGATATCTAAGAGATCTCTTAGTATATTTTATTTTTAAAAATTCCTTTCTCTTTTTGATGTTCAATTTGTGTTCTTTCCATTACCCTGTCTTCCAAATCACTGATACATTCTTCTGCATCCTCTAATCTACTGTTAATTCCTTCTAGTGTGTTTTTTTTTTTGAAATTTTAGTTATTGTATTATTCAGCTCTTATTGTTTCTTTTTAAGATTTTCTATCTCTTTATTGAGGGTCTCACTGTATTCTTCCATTCTTTTCTCCAACCCAGTGAGTATCTTTATGATCATTACTTTAAATTTTTTTAGCAGACATATTGCTTATCTCTGTTTTATTTAGCTATTTTAAGTTTTTGTTTTTGTTGTGGTTCTTTCTTTTGGAGAGTATTTCTGTCTCCCCATTTTGCTTGACTTTCTGTTTTTATCTTTTGGCCAAATTAAGTGCTACCAGTGAAGCTAGTTCCAGTTTTTGTTTACTCCAGGTACTGGCAATCCATTTTTAATTATTATATTAAAGGAAAACAAAGCTTTGTTAACCCCTGTGCATCTCTTTTAATCAAGGGCCTACTACACTGGCATCATTGTTTCTCTGGTTAGGAGATATCCATTCCAGGATCTACCTCTGGCTTCTCACCCTTCTCTTCTCCTCCCCTCCCCCACCCTCCTACCTCTAGTCCTGTCTTCCCCTCCCCTTCTTTCTTCTCTCCTCTTCTGGCTCTACAGCCCTATTACCATCTTTTCCTTGTCTTTTTCCTTTCTGTCCTTCCCTTTTTCTCTATTTTCTTTTCTATTCTCTCCTCTTCCCTTCTCTCTATCTCTACCTTCTTTCTCATGTCTACTTCTCTTCCCTCTAATTTTAAAAAATAGAGCTGGAGTTAAAGCAAAAGAAATGAAAAGAAATACAAATCCAGTTATATGCTTTTTCTGTTGCCTGTGAATGAATGGGAAGATTCAGTTAGATCCTGATGGAAACTTTTAACCATTTAACTATGTTATAACTGAGACAGAGATCAACTATCCTCAAGACACTGATTATCACATTTTGTCTTATTTGGCCAAGTCATGAGTTAATTGAACATTGTGTTAAAAAGTCAATATGGCTTTAATTATACTATCATATGTTAATGATTTATTAACTTTTGTGTCATATAAGTTAAAAAATTAATAGCTTCATGGTTCACACAACATAATGGGATAAATACGAGAGTGATGATATAGTTAATATAGTCAGGCTTGCTCTAGTTTGCTTTAATTCAGAAATTATCTTAAAACTAGTGAATTTGTACAATAGTATTTATTTTTTGTTTCAGTCACCATTCTAAGCTCTCACTTTCCATACCATCTGTCACTGCAAGAATCTTTTTTTCTTACTACTCTGCCCACCTCTGAATGTGGCTTAGCTCATACTCCTCTTCACTTTCCCAAACCCCCCACTGTGCTCTCTTGCACAGCCTCTTTCCTGGTAATTTCTTTCATCATTTCCCGCCTGACTGAAAGCTGGCTCTCCTCCAAGGACAACTCTCTGAGAAGGCTGTGATTTCTTTGAGTAGCTTGGATACCTCAGGATCTGGTGAAGTGATCACTGTCCTCCTTACTCTCTATTGCTATTTTCAATTTTTTTTCTTTTTCTCCTTTGGAAATTTCAGTTCCTTAATGTGTGGTATATAGGACTTTTCCAATTCTTTCACATTTTTTGTCTCTGTCATCTGCTGGCTTCATTCATTGATGACTTCAGTACCTGGCTTATTGTCTACTCCTTTGACCATTCCTTCATCTTTCCTCAGAACTTTCACAACCACATAGATGATCCATCAAGATTTTCTCAGCTCCACATATATTGTACCCAACTCTCTCTAAACACCAATAGTAGTGCTGGCCTCAGGCTTGCTTGACAGCTGTGTAATGTTAGGGGAAATATCACCACTGGGCATTTCAGACTTCAGACTTCAGACTTCAAATTCACACTCTGAGAAAACCACCTTATGTTTTTCCTCTCTCAATTCTAATACCTCCACCCCCTAACCTTTCAGCTGATGTGTTCTTATTCTTCACAAAGGAAATAGATTTAGTTGGACAGAAACAGTGTTAACTTTCCATCCTAATTTATTAGCCCACATGATTTGTAAATACCAGTTTTCCACTTCCTTTTGTAATGAAGTGAACTGCAGGTGTGCTGGCTTCTGCCTAAGATCAAACTTTCGCATGCTCTGGATCATGTCAACTCTTGATTTCTCAATCATGTTGTTACCCTCTCACTTATGCCCTCTTCAGTCTCTCCTACTCTCTTTCCAGACCTCTTATTCTCATCAATTCTTCCTTTTTTTACTGGCTCATTGCCTTTATTTTACAGATATGCTTGTCTTCATTTTTTTTAATTTATTTTTTATTGGTGTTCAATTTACCAACATACAGAATAACCCCCAGTGCCCGTCACCCATTCACTCCCACCCCCCGCCCTCCTCCCCTTCTACCACCCCTAGTTTGTTTCCCAGAGTTAGCAGTCTTTACGTTCTGTCTCCCTTTCTGATATTTCCCACACATTTCTTCTCCCTTCCCTTATATTCCCTTTCACTATTATTTATATTCTCCACATGAATGAGAACATATAATGTTTGTCCTTCTCTGACTGACTTACTTCACTCAGCATAATACCCTCCAGTTCCATCCACGTTGAAGCAAATGGTGGGTATTTGTCATTTCTAATAGCTGAGTAATATTCCATTGTATACATAAACCACATCTTCTTTATCCACTCATCTTTCGATGGACACCGAGGCTCCTTCCACAGTTTGGCTATTGTGGATACTGCTGCTATAAACATCGGGGTGCAGGTGTCCCGGCGTTTCATTGCATCTGTATCTTTGGGGTAAATCCCCAGCAGTGCAATTGCTGGGTCGTAGGGCAGGTCTATTTTGAACTCTTTGAGGAAACTTCACACAGTTTTCCAGAGTGGCTGCACCAGTTCACATTCCCACCAACAGTGTAAGAGGGTTCCCTTTTCTCTGCATCCTCTCCAACATTCGTTGCTTCCTGCCTTGTTAATTTTCCCCATTATCACTGGTGTGAGGTGGGATCTCATTGTGGTTTTGATTTGTATTTTCCTGATGGCAAGTGATGCAGAGCATTTTCTCATGTGCGTGTTGGCCATGTCTATGTCGTCTGTGAGATTTCTCTTCATGTCTTTTGCCCATTTCATGATTGGATTGTTTGTTTCTTTGGTGTTGAGTTTAATAAGTTCTTTATAGATCTTGGAAACTAGCCCTTTATCTGATACGTCATTTGCAAATATCTTCTCCCATTCTGTAGGTTGTCTTTTAGTTTTGTTGACTGTATCCTTTGCTGTGCAAAAGCTGCTTATCTTGATGAAGTCCCAATAGTTCATTTTTGCTTTTGTTTCTTTTGCCTTCATGGATGTATCTTGCAAGAAGTTGCTGTGGCCGAGTTCAAAAAGGGTGTTGCCTGTGTTCTCCTCTTAGGATTTTGATGGACTCTTGTCTCACATTTAGATCTTTCATCCATTTTGAGTTTATCTTTGTGTATGGTGAAAGAGAGTGGTCTAGTTTCATTCTTCTGCATGTGGATGTCCAATTTTCCCAGCACCATTTATTGAAGAGACTGTCTTTCTCCCAATGGATAGTCTTTCCTCCTTTATCGAATATTAGTTGACCATAAAGTTGAAGGTCCACTTCTGGGTTCTCTATTCTGTTCCATTGATCTATGTGTCTGTTTTTGTGCCAGTACCACACTGTCTTGATGACCACAGTTTTGTAGTACAACCTGAAATCTGGCATTGTGATGCCCCCAGACATAGTTTTCTTTTTTTAAAAATTCCCCTGGCTATTTGGGGTCTTTTCTGATTCCACACAAATCTTAAAATAATTTGTTCTAAGCTTGTCTTCATTAAAACATTCTTGTCACTACATTTTCCTCCACCTCTTCATTTCTCTGCTTCCTTAACAGTGATGAATTGCTCTCTGTATGTTCTCATCTCTTATTGTGTCTTCAACCCACTCCCATCAGTTTTTCAACCTTACCATTCTGATGAAGTCATTATTAGATACCCTCCATCTTTCTAGATTCACGGTTAGTTTTTGTCCTTGTGTACAACCAGGTACACAAATGCTTAGCAGCATTTGACACTGTTGATCATTTATTCCCTCTGGAAACTCTTTTTTTTTTTTTCTCAGCAATATTACCAGACCAAAGGCCAGGATTTTTACTTAGATTTTTCTTTTCCATGTGTATTGTATATCTAATTTATCAAGATGTTTGGTCAGTTCCAAAAATGTATATTTTATCCTGCCCTACACTATTCTATCCATGCTAGCCTAACCTATCCCTCATATCCTATTTCTTCTTGCTATTTTTCACTACTTCTCTGGTGTACCTCCTGTTTATTTTATAGAAGTAGCATATAACATTCTTATGTGTTTTCATTTCCCTTTAGTGTCCCTAGAGCCCACTTTCTATACAGCAACCAGAATGATCTTTTAAAATGCAGCTTACGTCATATAACTCATTGGCTTAGCTCCCCTAACCCCATGATTTCAGTCTGGCCTCTCACCCCAGGCCACAGGTGGTAGTGATACTGACATTAGATGGGTTTGGAAAACCCAGGAACAGAAGAAAATCTGTATCCCTGTTTTCAAGGAGAGCTTGGGGAGGTGGTAACATCCCATAATCTCAGGAATCTTCTGGTGCTAGGATAAAAGCCTAAGCCTAGAAATGGTTGTGTGGTGTTGGGACAGAAGAAACTTAGAAGCTTAAGTTAGTTTCTCAGAGAGACATTGAAGCCTAATAGTTTCCTTATAACAGATAGGTACTGGCAAACAGCTGAGAGACATTTTGACTGGTAGAGTTCTCATAGTCAGGAGGAGAATAACAGCAGCCAAGGTGGGCCAACAACCAGAACAATGATGTTTTAGTCCATGTTGATTTGGGTAGATAACAAAGACAAAGCAAGGATCAGAACCCTGCACTGTACACACACACACACACACACACACACACACTCATGTTTGGCATCGTGAAAGCTCTTACAGAACACAGATGCTACTTTGGGGACTTGGGGACGTGGGCAAGTCCTTGAATTGGCTGCAATTTAGTTTATACCATCTGGTAGAGTGGGGATTTAAAATAGAAATTAAATTCAGTGTAGAATTAAAGTTAAAAAGTTATATTCCATGGGTACATGTATTTGTGGGTTGTTATCTATACTTGATATCTTGTAAAATTCAATGATAATACATATGGATGCAGGTTGAGGGAGAAGACTCTAGTTTTGACTATGTGTACTTAGTCTGGCTTTTCTAATATCTTTTGGTCTCATTTTCTTATCTGCAAAATAAAAACATTGAGCTAAATATATGGTTCCCCTAGACTTCCCCCTTTTATCTAATCAATTACTATCAATGATTTGTCTTAGAGGAGTTATTTCACACCTACTACACAGAGTATGTATATCTAGATCTAGCCCATTATCTCATTCATGGTAAGAAACCTCCTCTAATTACAAAGTTTTATTACTTTCTCATTCCTATTTAAGGGATGTTGATTATATATATGTACAGATGTGTGTGCATGTGTGCGTGTGTGTGTGTGTGTGTAATTTTTAATTCCCTGACCCTTTTTATTGTGCCCACTTTAATCATCAAGGAAATGAAAAGTCATATGAATTTGGCAGCAGAATAGCAAGTATTCCAACATATGCAATAGGAATGACACCTGTATCTAAATAATCCTTTGAAAACATATATTCTGGCCCACTTGTACACTTTAGTGTAGCTTTCAGAATAGATTCTCATTAGAAAATTTCAGCATTAACTAGACAAATATTTCACAGATTGGAAACAAATATGTAAACGAGGCCCAAAATATAAAATCTTCAATAAAGTCTTATTTTTTAACTAAGTGCAGTGCAATATTGATGTGTCACGCTGAGCATAAATGATATTTTGAATCATTCAGCTTCATTTTTCAGCACACCTAGGGAAATTATCTTTATAGACAAATGCAGTAGTTTGGGATGCTTTTGCATAAAAATGGAGACATGACATATGAATGAAATCTAACAAGTATTACCTCTTTACCTCTGGTCTTTTTTGTACCCTGGACTTAAGGGAGGAAGCATAATATTAATAATGCAAAACTCAATGGTAATACAGATGATATTTTATAATTTCATTGAGCTTATTACTGCAAATGTGATTTCTTGAAACATATCCACTATTACTTAATTTTTTTCCTTGTTTTTAAATAGCTGGGAAACCACACCAAATGTGAAATGAAAAAGATGAAGATATTGAGTAAATATGCTGAGTCCTGAATCCTAGCTCTGGTTCATCCCATGCTAGTTGGACCTGTCATTCATTTCTCTGGGCCTTAGTTTCCTCACTATAAAATGAAGGTGCTGACAGATGGTCTCTAATGGATATTCTAATTCTGATAATTCATGAAATGACAAAACCAGAATTGCTAAACTCCTGTAGGTGAGAACATTGATGATTATATTAAATGAGGATGTATATAGTGTATTTACTACCAAGAATATTGGTTGTCTTGCTGTCTTATGGTCATTGACACTTCCCTGAAGATTATCAACCTCCTATGTCTACCAAAAAATCATATTTCTTAAAATATCAATCTTGTTTTATTCCTTGTATCCAAAATACCTTGAACATTTGTCTGTCAATAAATAGGCTGTGTTGGCAAATCTTGTGCTAGTTATAAGGAATCCTTGTGTGTCTAATCCTCAGATTCTTATGGCCTTACAGGAAAGAGGACAGGTTTGGAGTCTCCAGGCATGGGTTTGAATCCTGGTTTCAGTCTTTTGTCCATGTCATAGAAGGTTTATTCTATTAAGTGAAGCATCAAGAGATACTGGAAAAAAGTTTCAAAGGGAATTTCTAGATAAAGAGGAAGATTTTTAATGGAAACCAGAGTTGCAAATCCCCAAACTCACCACCTGTAAGGAAGATATGAAAGGATTTTAAAAAATGAGGAGAGAATATTTGAGAGAAGGAGGCCTTTCAAGAAAGTTCTTGGAGTTCTGTGAGTCTTAATCCCTAGTTCACAAGCTATTAGTAAGATTATTTGGGGCTTTAACATGACCAGTTGAATAGCATAAAGTTGTTATGGGATTGGACCCAATGGTCTGGGATTGTCTTTTGCTGGAAAGATCTCTTTCCCCAGAGAGAGTGGCTGGTGAAGAGTTCTGAGGGCTGCATTAATGGAAGAGAGGCTACTGTTGAGTTTTGCATGGGTCTTTCCTGTGGTCCCAGTATGACTTATTTTACATTTTTCCTGACAGGACTTCTTTCAACAATGTTGGGACTACAGTGGACAGAGCATTTCTATGGATTGAACCAGCAGAAATCCAAGGTGGAAAGTCAAGAAACACCAAGAGGAAGTGTGCATATCTTGGGTCTTGACAGTTGTCAGAGAGTCCATGAAGGTGTGTGCCAGAGATGGACTCAGCTTTCTCATGTGCTAGGTCCTTAGCAGGCAGTCAGCATAGGACACGGCCAACAGGTAGGAAGTCTGTGACCTTCGCCTCCTCCCTCTCTATACCTGGTCAAGAGGAAACCTAGAGGTAGTGATGGTGTAGGTAGATAAGTCACTTGGTAGACAGGAGAAGGGAAAGAACAGCCAAAAAAGGAGAATATTGAGGTTTTTTTGTGCTTCTTGCTTAAGGTAGAAATCAGATATGATTACCAAATTGTGACTGTCAACTGTCTATAAGACTTCAATTTCCTCATGTGTTTGTTGGCCATGTCTATGTCTTCCTCTGTGAGATTTCTCTTCATGTCTTTTGCCCATTTTATGATTCAATTGTTTGTTTCTTTGCTGTTGAGTTTAATAAGCTCTTTATAGATCTTGGATACTAACCCTTTATCTAATACGTCATTTGCAAAAATCTTCTCCCATTCTGTAGGTTGTCTTTTAGTTTTGTTGACTGTATCCTTTGCTGTGCAGAAGCTTCTTATTTTGATGAAGTCCCAATAGTTCATTTTTGCTTTTGTTTCTCTTGCCTTCGTGGATGTATCTTGCAAGAAGTTACTGTGGCCACATTCAAAAAGGATGTTGCCTGTGTTCTCCTCTAGGATTTTGATAGAATCTTGTCTCACATTTAGATCTTTCATCTGTTTTGAGTTTATCTTTGTGTATGGTGCAAGAGAGTGGTCTAGTTTCATTCTTCTGCATGCGGATGTCTTTTTTCCAGCACCACTTATTGAAGAGAATGTCTTTTTTTTCCAGTGGATAGTCTTTCCTGCTTTGTCAAATATTACTTGACCATAAAGTTGAGGGTCCACGTCTGGATTCCAACAAACACATGAGAAAATGCTCCGCATCACTTGCCATCAGGGAAATACAAATCAAAACCACAATGAGATACCAACTCACACCAGTGAGAATGGAGAAAATTAACAAGGCAGGAAACAACAAATGTTGGAGAGGATGTGGAGAAAAGGGAACCCTCTTACACTTTTGGTGGGAATGTGAACTGGTGCAGCCACTCTGGAAAACTGTGTGGAGGTTCCTCAAAGAGTTAAAAATAGACCTTCCCAAGACCCAGCAATTGCACTGTTGGGGATTTACCCCAAAGATACAGATGCAGTGAAACGCCGGGACACCTGCACCCCGATGTTTCTAGCAGCAATGGCCACGATAGCCAAACTGTGGAAGGAACCTCGGTGTCCAACGAAAGATGAATGGATAAAGAAGATGTGGTTTATGTATACAATGGAATATTCCTCAGCCATTAGAAACGACAAATACCCACCATTTGCTTCAACGTGGATGGAACTGGAGGGTATTATGCTGAGTGAAGTAAGTCAGTCAGAGAAGGACAAACATTATACGTTCTCATTCATGTGGGGAATATAAATAATAGTGAAAGGGAATATAAGGGAAGGGAGAAGAAATGTGTGGGAAATATCAGAAAGGGAGACAGAATGTAAAGACTGCTAACTCTGGGAAACAAACTAGGGGTGGTAGAAGGGGAGGAGGGCGGGGGGTGGGAGTGAATGGGTGACGGGCACTGGGGGTTATTCTGTATGTTGGTAAATTGAACACCAATAAAAAATAAAGTTTTAAAAAATAAAAAAAATAAATTATTTCATAAAATAACAGTTTTGATTATAGTATTCTAGGAAGAGGAAGAAATTTAAGGTAAAAAACATGTTGAAATGCCTCAATTTTATTCTGATGAAAGGTTTCTTTACCCATATTCACAGTGCTTTTCAGTCTTCAACAATGGCAGGCAGGTATCATGCCACATTATTTTTTTCTGTTCTGACAGCCCAATGGGAGCCTATGGATTTCCATCTCTCATTCTCAAAAGAGATGGGGGCATGGAACTAGCTCATCAACTATGAGAGCACCTGACAAAAAATGTCTATTTTTAATATCCATGGACGCTCTAAGTTTTCCCAGGATTCTAAAGAGTGAGGGAAAAAGAAATTGTGCTATAGCAGGGTCTTAGAAACTGTCACCCCGTCCTTTGCTGGCTCTCAGGGCAACAGTAAACAAACAGGTGACCCCAAAAGCAGACCTTCAACAAAGGCTGTAATTAGATGTCAAAGAGACTCAAGTATCCCCACTTCTCTCCTCCACATCCTCAGGTGGTATAGAACCACAGCAAGTCAAATATAGTACAACTGTTCATATTGAAGAATAGTTCCTCTTGATTTCTTATCACCTATTAAATATGAGAAGGAGTATATATGTAGTTCTCTTTTGAACTTGCACTGCGTTGGGTGCAGAGATATGAGTAGTCTCCACCACAGAATTTATAGGGGCTATAGAACTGTTCATTTCATTGGATAAAGGAAACCTCTGTCAGTCCTCAGTGGCCATCAATGAATGTTCAGCACAAGATGGTTTAGAGAATATAGCTGATATTTCTGCTGTTGTCATGCTATGCTGGGAAGATCCCTGTCACCATGGGCCAATGTAAAGATGACACACAGGCCATTTGTATCAGAATATGGAGTGACGGGGCTGAGGTCTCATTGAGAATAGAAGAAAAGCTCCTGCTTTCATTCTCAGCAGGGACTGATTTCTGTAGCACAAATGCTCAGGAACTCAGTCCTTTTTTTTCATTAAAAGGATTTGTTGTTGTAATATGAACATAAAAGTTATTAAGTCAAATAGTATTGGAGGAGATTTAATGAAAAATAGCTGTCTCCTGTCCCACCCTTTCTCCCACTAAGTTCTACTTCAGAGGGCTAACCTTTTTAAATCAACAGTACTTTATTCCCCCTTGGCATTTATTTCTGTGTTTCTAAAGGAAATGCATATGCTTGATGTTCTCATATTTATCCATTTTAGACATTATCTATTGTCTTGTCATAGAAGAAAAAATTTGAGGTAGCTTTCTTCAGAGAGCTAACATAAGATATTTTTAAAAATGGTTTCACAGTTTAGGAGCTGCTGGGCCTAAAATTCTGGGTTATATATCATTTTTATTTGAAATTTTAACTCTTTGAGAAACCTCCACACAGTTTTCCAGAGTGGCTGCACCAGTTCACATTCCCACCAACAGTGCAGGAGGGTTCCCTTTTCTCCACATCCTCTCCAACATTTGTGGTTTCCTGCCTTGTTAATTTTCCCCATTCTCACTGGTATGAGGTGGTATCTCATTGTGGTTTGGATTTGTATTTCCCTGATGGCAAGTGATGCAGAGCATTTTCTCATGTGCATGTTTGCCATGTCTATGTCTTCGTCTGTGAGATTTCTCTTCATGTCTTTTGCCCATTTCATGATTGGATTGTTTGTTTCTTTGGTGTTGAGTTTAATAAGTTCTTTATAGATCTTGGAAACTAGCCCTTTATCTGATACGTCATTTGCAAATATCTACTCCCATTCTGTAGGTTGTCTTTTAGTTTTGTTGACTGTATCCTTTGCTGTGCAAAAGCTGCTTATCTTGATGAAGTCCCAATAGTTCATTTTTGCTTTTGTTTCTTTTGCCTTCGTGGATGTATCTTGCAAGAAGTTGCTGTGGCCGAGTTCAAAAAGGGTGTTGCCTGTGTTCTCCTCTAGGATTTTGATGGACTCTTGTCTCACATTTAGATCTTTCATCCATTTTGAGTTTATCTTTGTGTATGGTGAAAGAGAGTGGTCTAGTTTCATTCTTCTGCATGTGGATGTCCAATTTTCAAAGCGCCATTTATTGAAGAGACTGTCTTTCTTCCAATGGATAGTCTTTCTTCCTTTATCAAATATTAGTTGACCATAAAGTTGAGGGTCCACTTCTGGGTTCTCTATTCTGTTCCATTGATCTATGTGTCTGTTTTTGTGCCAGTACCACACTGTCTTGACGACCACAGCTTTGTAGTACAACCTGAAATCTGGCATTGTGATGCCCCCAGATATGGTTTTCTTTATTAAAATTCCCCTGGCTATTCGTGGTCTTTTCTGATTCCACACAAATCTTAAAATAATTTGTTCCAACTCTCTGAAGAAAGTCCATGGTATTTTGATAGGGATTGCATTAAATGTGTAAATTGCCCTGGGTAACACTGACATCTTTACAATATTAATTCTGCCAATCCATGAGCATGGAATATTTTTCCATCTCTTTGTGTCTTCCTCAATTTCTTTCAGAAGTGTTCCATAGTTTTTAGGGTATAGATCCTTTACCTCTTTGGTGAGGTTTATTCCTAGGTATTTATGCTTTTGGGTGCAATTGTAAATGGGATTGACTCCTTAATTTCTCTTTCTTCAGTCTCATTGTTAGTGTATAGAAATGCCATTGATTTCTGGGCATTGATTTTGTATCCTGCCATGCTACCAAATTGGTGTATGAGTTCTAGCAATCTTGGGGTGGAGGCTTTTGGGTTTTCTATGTAGAGTATCATGTCATCGGCGAAGAGGGAGAGTTTGACTTCTACTTTGCCAATTTGAATGCCTTTTAATTCTTTTTGTTGTCTGATTGCTGAGGCTAGGACTTCCAGTACTATGTTGAATAGCAGTGGTGAGAGTGGACATCCCTGTCTTGTTCCTGATCTTAGGGGAAAGGCTCCCAGTGCTTCCCCATTGAGAATGATATTTGCTGTGGGCTTTTCGTAGATGGCTTTTAAGATGTTGAGGAATGTTCCCTCTAACCCTACACTCTGAAGAGTTTTGATCAGGAATGGATGCTGTATTTTGTCAAATGCTTTCTCTGCATCTAATGAGAGGATCATATGGTTCTTGGTTTTTCTCTTGCTGATATGATGAATCCCATTGATTGTTTTACGAGTGTTGAACCAGCCTTGTGTCCTGGGAATAAATCCTACTTGGTCATGGTGAATAATTTTCTTAATGTATTATTGGATCCTATTGGCCAGTATCTTGGTGAGAATTTTTACATCCGTGTTCATCAGGGATATTGTTCTATAATTCTCTTTTTTGGTGGGGTCTTTGTCTGGTTTTGGAATTAAGGTGATGCTGGCCTCATAGAGCGAATACAAGTACTCCATCTCTTGTATACTTCCAAACAGCTTTGGTAGAATAGGTACAGTTTCTTCTTTAAACGTTTGATAGAATTCCCCAGGGAAGCCATCTGGCCCTGTATTTTTGTGTCTTGGGAGGTTTTTGATGACTGCTTCAATTTCCTCCCTGGTTATTGGCCTGTTCAGTGTTTCTGTTTCTTCCTGTTCCAGTTTTGGTAGTTTGTGGCTTTCCAGAAATGGGTCCATTTCTTCTAGATTCCTTAATTTATTGGCGTATAGCTGTTCATAATAATATGTTTTTAAAATCCTTTGTATTTCCTTGGCATTGGTAGTGATCTCTGCTTTCTCATTCATGATTTTATTAATTTGAGTCTTCTCTCTCTTCTTTTTAATAAGGCTGGCTAATGGTTTATCAATCTTATTAATTCTCTCAAAGAACCAACTCCTGGTTCTGTTGATCTGTTCCACAGTTCTTCTGGTCTCGATTTCGTTGAGTTCTGCTCGAATCTTTATTAACTCTCTTCTTCTGCTGGGTATAGGATCTATTTTCTGTTTTTTCCCTAGCTCCTTTATGTGTAAGGTTAGCTTTTGCATTTGAGTTCTTTCCAGTTTTTGAATGGATGCTTGTATTGCGATGTATTTCCATCTTAGGACTGCTTTTGCTGCATCCCAAAGATTTTGAATGGTTGTATCTTCATTCACATTAGTTTCCATAAATCTTTTTAATTCTTCTCTAATTTCCTGGTTGACCCTTTCATCTTTTAGCAGGATGGTCCTTAACCTCCACGTGTTTGAGGTCCTTCTAAACTTCTTGTTGTGATTTAGTTCTAATTTCAAGGCATTATGCTCTGAGAATATGCAGGGGACGATCCCAATCTTTTGGTATCGGTTCAGACCTGATTTGTGACCCAGTATGTGGTCTATTCTGGAGAAAGTTCCATGTGCGCTTGAGAAGAATGTGTATTCAGTTGAGTTTGGATGTAAAGTTCTGTAGATATCTGTGAAATCCATCTGGTCCAGTGTATCATTTAAAGCTCTCGTTTCTATGGAGATGTTGTGCTTAGAAGACCTATCGAAGGTAGAAAGAGCTAGATTGAAGTCACCAAGTATGTGTATTATTATCTAAGTATTTCTTCACTTTGGTTATTAATTGATTTATATATTTGGCAGCTCCCACATTCGGGCCATATATATTGAAGATTGTTAAGTCCTCTTGTTGGATAGATCCTTTAAGTATGAGATAGTGTCCCTCTTCATCTCTCACTACTGTCTTTGGGGTAAATTTTAGTTTATCTGATATAAGGATGGCTACCCCTGCTTTCTTTTGAGGACCATTCGAATGGTTAATGGTTCTCCAACCTTTTATTTTCAGGCTGTAGGTGTCCTTCTGTCTAAAATGAGTCTCTTGTAGACAGCAAATAGATGGGTCCTGCTTTTTTATCCAGTTTGAAACCCTGCGCCTTTTGATGGGTCATTAAGCCCGTTCACATTCAGAGTTACTATTGACAGATAGTAGAGGCGTGGAGCCTCCCCCGAGGCCCCCCGAGCTGCTCCCGCCCCGCAGCCCCCTCCGCGGAGCCGCCCCCGAGCCCCCCCAGCTGCTCCGGGTCCCGCCGTGCGTGCTGCAGCCCTTAGGGAGCTCGGCGCACTCTCCCGGGGCGCAGGTGTCTGTTAGTGTCCCCGGGAGCCCGAGGGCATCCCCGCCCTCCTGGGTCCTGCTCCACCTCCCTGGAGCTCCTTTCCCCTGGGAAGGTTGGTGCAGCTCCCGCTTCTCCAGGACGGGGCTCTCCTGTCCTGGGGACACTCGCCCCGGCCTCAGCCCGGCTCCTCGCGGGGCCCCTCCCCCTTGGAGGCCTTTTGTGTCTTTATTTCTTTTTCCCCGTCTTCCTACGTTGATAGAAGCCCGAACTCTTCTCACTGTAGCATTCCAGCTGGTCTCTCTTTAAATCTCAGGCTGAATTCGTAGATTTTCAGGATAATTTGAAGGTTATCTAGGTAATTTGGTGGGGACAGGTGACTTGGGGACCCTACTCCTCAGCCATCTTGCTTCGCCTTCTCTCTAATTTCTAATTTTTTAATTGTAATAATTTCCCCAACTCCATAACCCTCAGAGACTTATAGGTTCTTAGTCCTTGGGTTTCTGAGCCTTCATGGTGATAAGTCTTGGTATGGGTCTTTCTTTCTCTTTCATTGGGCTGGCACTTGTCATGCCCTGGGAAATTATATTTCATAATTTATTTCAATCTCTATTTTATTAAGTATTATAACTTGGGCAGATGTTGATTCTGTGTTTAAGGTGCTAAGTTTCTTGTGTTTTTATACTATTTTCCACTATTTTTTTAATATCTGGTAATGTTTTCTGGTATTTTTTTCTACTTTTTCTAATATATAATTCTAGTATATAATTCTATTTGTATGATCACTAGTTTCTTTTTTTTTAAGATTTTATTTATTTATTCATGAGAGAGAGAGAGAGAGAGAGTGAGAGAGAGAGGCAGAGACACAGGCAGAGGAAGAAGCAGGCTCCATGCAGGGAGCCTGATGCGGGACTCAATCCTGGGACTCCAAGATCACACCAGTCATTTCTCACAACCAATTGAGACCCAGTGGCTCTAGTCCCTCCATATGCATTTGGCAAATACTTCTTGCTGTGATTCAGGCACTCTCCTTGCCATGGGGCTCTAGAGATAAGTCTCTCTCCTCCAGGATTTAAATTTTACAAATTTTCAGGAAAACTAACAGTATGTCAGATGGTAATAAGTGCTATGTGCAAAAGTAAAATAAGGTCAGTACTGAGGTATGTGTGGAGGGAAGCTGCTGCTTAATGTAGGGTGGGCAGGGAGGACCTCATTGAGCATATGACCTTTAATGGAAACCTGGATTAAAGAGGCAGTCTACACAGGCCTCTGAGGGAAGAACCTTCCAAGGAGAGGGATTAGGCATATGAAACCCAAGGTGAAAGGGGCACCTGGCTGTACAAGCATGTAAAGCATGCAACCCTTGATCTCAGGGTTGTAAGTTCAGGCCCCATGTTGGGCATAGAGCTTACTTAAAAAAAACAAAAACAAACAACAAAGCCCAAAATGGGAGCATGATTGTCAGGTTTAAGGGGCAGCAAAGGGGCCAGTGTGGTCCAAGTGGAAGGAAATGAGCTCATACCTTATAAGACCTTGTAAGACCTTAGATCCCTTTGATAACACTTTGATTTTTCCCGAGTGGAGTTGTGAGCTATTGGCTGGCTTTGATCAGAGGAGTTACATAACCCCTTATAGATGGATGGACACCCTTTCACTATAATGTGTTATTTTTATATGATAATCAGTGGCATCATGTTGGCAGCATCATACCTGCTGGATCTCCACCACTTATGCTGGCATTGGCTGTGCCTTACTGTCCTGAGGCCAGGCTTTTTACCTTGGGTTTTGCCAACTTGACCAGAATCAGTTCCAGTTCTTCTCTATGCCCAAGCCTTCCTACTCCAAATCTCACTCAGTAATAATGTGTTTCATGTCACTCTTCAATGTTTGCCTAAACTTAGAGTGCCATTTTTGTTTGAGGGTAATAAGACTTTATGCTTACTTTCTTTTCCTCTTCTGTTTGCTGTAAGGTTTCTGCCCACAGATTCCCTAACTTAATGAAACTTGTTATTTGATTGTATTATGTCTGACAACTCATAATAAGCCAATCACTAAGATGAGATTGGGCTTTGGGATGGAACCAAATAGTTTCAGTTCTAAGCAGTATCTCGAAACTATATACTCTTACCTGAAATGGTCCTACAAAGACTATGTGGACCCTTGGGACACTGCTTGGCTACTTAACAAAGAAAAGCAGATGTGTTTGGTAATATATGCTGCCTTTCTAGTCTTGTGTTACACAGCTTTAATGTTTTTAGTGTCAAAATCAGTGTGAGTCACCAGGCATTTCTTCCAGCCAAGGCTTTAATGCACAGAGAAGCTATGTGGAGGGTAGAATGGCAGAGATCATGTGACAGTTTCCCTTTGGGAAAGCAATGACATGCTTCACAAAGGCACTATTCTAGGAGGAACACTCTCATTTACAGTTTGGGAACCACTCTATTTCCTTGGGTTCTTCATTGGTAGTCCCTTTACTCTTAGTTTAATATGAATAATAACGCCATTAATTAGCCTTAAGTTTCCTGCTGGATTCAGTGCTCTGGTGCATGAGTCCAAGATCAGCCATGGTAGATATTTCAGGATACAGGTGGGCAGTAATCTTTTTCTTTGTCTTAATCATATCCACAAATCCTTGAAAGACATTCCAATACTGCACTTGTAAGATAGTAATTTAGGGCTCAGGTAATCATCAAGGTCCAAACTTTGGACCTATATATCAATGCCTCCTTTGGGATTGTGCTAACTTCTGGGCACATAATGCTGAACAAAGCACAGTCATGCTCAGGAAGCTTATACTCTGGAGGTAGGAACAGACAAGTAAATGGGTAGAAGACATGCACAGATCTGTACCAGAGATCTATGTCTTCTCCCATAGTGTAGAGTTGAGGCTGAAGTAAGTTTTTGGCCTGAGACTACATTGGCCAGTTGCCTTGAATATTGTTATGACCTATGGCTTGTTCTCATTAGTGGAATATGATTAGATGTGTTATGTGTTGCTTCTATGGTCTCTCTCCTGTCTACCTTTTCTACGGTCTCTCCTCCCATCTCCTGTGTACCTCATAGTTTAAGTAACTTTGAAAGACACATATTAACAAAGGTGGAATCTCTTTCAATCTGAATCCTATAGGACTATATGGATCAGGAACTTCTCACCTTCAGCTTAACAGGTCACCAACATCAGCTATTACTATTATTGTAGTAAGCACTGCATTTACATTTTTTCCCTGATAGCAGGTGGAATTGCTCTAAATAATTCCATTGGTAATTTTGGGACCATGTAGGAACTGACCCACATTTGGAGAGTGAAGAAAATCTTTTCAAATGGCAATTATGTGGAATACTGATGAGTCAGTGCTTTGATTTAAGGGTCTGGAATGCAAGGGATTGATCTAGCCTAGGGGTATATGTTTGGGGGTTTTCAGGATTTTAAGTTTGCATATCATTTCATTTGGTAGCTATTTTGTCTCTGAACAGTGAGTCCTTGGAATTCCAGAGTCATTTGGCAGTTTTTGGCTAAGCACAACTCAAATGCTTTTAGGTGAAACATCACATGTAATAAATAGCAGTTAATATTCATCATAAGTTTTAACCCTATATATCTGATGGAATTTTCATTGCTTTAAATACTATCCAATTGTCTGTCTCCTTAGTACCTCCATTTGAATGTCTAATGGCATTTCAAATGTATAATGGCCAAATAGAAATTTTGGGCATTATCTTTGTTCCCCATCTCAGAAAACCTCAAAAACATTTATCCATTGCTCAACCACAACACCTATAGGTCATTCTTTACGGCTTTATTCATCTTTACATTTAATGCCTCAGCAAAGACTTAAAGCTCTATTTCTAAAATAAATCCCTCTTCTGTCCACCACTTTCTTCTTCATTGGTATTGTGTGGTCCAGGCCACCATCCTCACTTGCCTAGACCACTGCAATAATCTGCCACTCTGCCTGAAAACTTTGGTGCTGTTTTGTCCCCCATTTCCCACACAGGATCAGCCTAGGCTTTTACAACTTATGTCAGATCACTTTGATTACTTTCGTCTTGCATTTTGTACCCAGGTCTACAAGGCCCTGCACTTTTGGATTCCATCTGTGCTCACTAGGACCCAGTTGCTCTGTTTCTCAGCATACCAAGCTCATCACCACTTTGAGTCTTTGCACTAACCCTCACTCTGCCTGTAAAGCTTCTTCTCCATATCTTTTCACCTTGGCTCCTTTGTGTTGTTGAGATCTAAGCTTAAAAGCCACCTCTGCCTCTTTGGGGATACAGTCCTTACCACATTCTATTACCTAATGCCTCTACCGTATTTACCTTTGAATTATCCTGCTCATTGGTTTCTTTACTTGTGTTTGATATGGCTTACTTAGGGCTTCTCAACCTCAGAACTATTAACATTGAGGGACAGATGATGCTTTGTTGGAGGGGGTCTCCTGTGCACTGGAAGATGGTTAGCAGCATCCCCAGCTTCCACTCACTAGCTGCCGTTAGCATCCTCCCAACCCCATTCGTTATGACAGCAGAAATAACGTTTCCAATCATTGCCAAATGTCCCTTGGAGAAAATTCTATCTTCTTCTCTTGTTGAGAGCCACTTGCATAACCCATGGCCCAATTAAATTTACAGTAAAGCTACTCTTTCCCAAGGCCCTGGGAAGGGTCACACAGTGTGTCCCTGTGGGGACTGTGTGTAAAGTTGTTCAAAGTTAGATCTCTTCCTCTAAGGATAGAATCTCTTTCCACCCTATATTTTCCCCCTTTTCCTCATGTGGTACATTGTGTTGGAGTGGCCATAGACATGTTGGAGATTTAGCTAAACTGGCTTAGTTGAGTTTGAAGGGATGTGTGAATGTGGTAACTCCCCTGAGTATGAAGTTATTTCTAGTTGTCCTGGTGTAGGAGAGGCTACCAATAATATCCCCACAGCCCATTGTGCTGGCTTGCTTGCCATAGGCACACAAAGGTTTGGGGTCAGACATCAGACCCTGATATAAACATGACCCGTGGCACCTAGTATGGAGATTTGAAATGTATGAAGAAAGAGGCTAGTTTGTAGAAAATCATGCCAATTATCAAATATCTAAAATTCTAAAAGAAAGATTTGCTTCTCAACTTTTAAAATGAATATTCTCCCCTGCGAGGAGTATGGCCAGTGATAAACCATATAGTTTCTTCTTTTTGATGGTATTCACACAATATAGAAAATTTCAGAATTCCTTCTGTTCATAGTGCACAACATCTGTAGCAGAATTATCTCTAACAGCTCATAAGTGAAAGAAGCTTGATAAAGGTTTTCCCCAAATTGACAAAAATGCTACAAATGTTATTCCCAATATCAAGTTGTGAAGCAGAAATAAACTTTGGCTGAAATATCAATAACAAACACAAATTTGTTCAATGACACTAGAGGAAAGACTAGATTATTTTTCTATTTATAGGAAAAGATATTTAAAAGTCTTATGAGAAATAAAGAGTATGCAGTCAAAACATAGGAAAAAATGCATTAGGTAGGTAAGTAATTAAATGTTATATTATTTTTCAAAAAATGTTATGTATTTTTCAGTATTTGTGGTATTTGCTAAGTTTTAAAAGTTGCAAATTTTTTCATTCTAAATTAATATTCACTTTTGTACTTAATTTTATATTAATAACTTTTGGTATTCTTATTTTATTTTATTTTATTTATTTCTTTATGTTCAGATATTTTTTTATTTAAAAATCTTTTTTATTGGAGTTCAATTTGCTAACATATAGCATAACACCCAGTGCTCATCCCGCCAAGTGCCCCCTCAGTGCCCATCACCCAGTCACCCCAACCCCCCACCCACTTCCCCTTCCACCACCCTTTGTTCATTTCCCAGAGTTAGGAGTCTGGTTTGTCATGTTTTGTCACCCTGACTGATATTTTCACTCATTTTCTCTCCTTTCCCTTTATTCCCTTTCACTAATTTTTAAATTCCCCAAATGAATGAGACCATATAATGTTTGTCCTTCTCCGATTGACTTATTTCACTCAGTATAATTCCCTCTAGGTCCCTCCACATCAAAGCAAATAGTGGGTATTTGTCATTTTTAATGGCTGAGTAATATTCCATTGTATACATAAACCACATCTTCCTTATCCATTCATCTTTCAGTGGACACCGAGGTTCCTTCCACAGTTTGGCTATTGTGGACATTGCTGCTAAAACATCGGGGTGCAGCTGTCCCGGCGTTTCACTGCATCTGTATCTTTGGGGTAAATCCCCAGCAGTGCAATTGCTGGGTCATAGGGCAGATCTATTTTTAAGATCTTTGAGGTTCTTTGAGGGACCTCCACACAGTTTTCCAGAGTGGCTGCACTAGTTCACATTCTCACCAACAGTGTAAGAGGGTTCCCCTTTCTCCGCATCCTCTCCAACATTTGTGGTTTCCTGCCTTGTTAATTTTCCCCATTCTCACTGGTGTGAGGTGGGATCTCATTGTGGTTTGGATTTGTATTTCCCTGATGGCCAGTGATATGGAGCATTTTCTCATGTGCTTGTTGGCCATGTCTATGTCTTCCTCTGTGAGATTTCTGTTCATGTCTTTTGCCCATTTTATGATTGGATTGTTTGTTTCTTTGCTGTTGAGTTTAACAAGTTCTTTCTAGATCTTGGATACTAGCCCTTTATCTGATAGGTCATTTGCAAATAGCCTTCTCCCATTCTGTAGGTTGTCTTTTAGTTTTGCTGACTGTTTTCTTTTGCTTTGCAGAAGCTTCTTATCTTGATGAAGTCCCAATTATTCATTGCAAGATACATCTATGAAGGCAAGAGAAACAAAAGCAAAAATGGTATTCTTATTTTAAAGAGATCCCCAACCCCCCAGATTGGATAAACTAAAGGCCCACACAACCTGGACCAAGCACTAGTCTAACCCTTTCAGAAAGCAGATTACTTGGGAATAGGGACTTTGCTTGCCTTTTTTACAAACATACTCCTGGTGCTTAGGTAGGATACATTGCTCGTAGCACACTCTTAGCACCCAGGTACATGATTGCTGTTAAGCATTTTGTGCGGGTACCAATGAGACCTCTCAGAGACCTGAAAGCCTCTTAACTAGCATATACGTTAAGTTGCCTACATCCTGAGTGGGGGCAAAGGCTGGCAGCTTTCATGGGGTCTGTCAGAAGGAATGTTGGGAACACCAATTCTGCATTTGTTTTTCTTCTTCTCTTTTTCTTTCCTCAAAAACATAGCTTTCAACACGTAAGTTTTCCTCCTTTATATTTTTATGAGTTGGTCTATTGTCTGATTATATTCATTCAACTGAAATAAAAAAAAAACAATTTTGGGTAAAGTATACAGCCACTCTAAGCCATGGTTTCCTCAATAGTAAAGTATGGACTTAAAAGTATCTACTCTATGGGATTTTTGAGGGGATTAAATGGGATAAAGTATGAAAGCCCTCAGTACAGTGGCTGATATATAGTAAAAATGGTGATTTAATCTTAGCTGCTATTATTCTGATGTTATTCATGGGGCACTTGTCTCCATAAAGTCATAGTAACTGGTGGTATTGGTGCAAAGTCTATTTTTATATTTCCACATGCTCGTCAAAGCCCTACTATGGGGTTAATCACAGGTGGTGAGGGATGCATGTTAAGGTTCCACAGACACTGAGGAACATGATTGTAGTTCCTCTTTAAGGTCTCCTAGCTAGCGTGAGAGACTCTCAGCATCATGAATCTTCTGAAGCAGGCAAACTGACATGTGACTCATTAGTATCTTCAAGAGCAGTGCTTAGAACTCTGAATTACCTGGAATTTCATCGTATATATTGAAATATATTGTAGTACTTGAAAATAGATTTAACATATTGTCCAGCTTTCTTTTTATTGGGCTGCATTTTTGTCAGAATATTTTGTATTGGGCAATTATACATGCAGACAATAAGATTCTTTCAAAAACAATTATTTACTGAATCCAAGGCCACAAGGTGAAATCTGCCTCACATTCCTACTACAAAGAATGACAGAACCTAAAATAGAATGAAACACTTAAAATCAAGTGCCAGCATTTCCTCATTTTAAAAATGAACACTCCCCCCCGCCCCCAAATTTCCTTTCAGGTTTAAATGCTTGCAAATTGGCCTTGAAAACTACAGTATACATTAGATCAACACTGCCATAAAGATGAAGTAATGAAAACACAGAGATTTGTTAGAAATTAAGGAGCTAAAGCTTTGATGTTACGGCTTTGATTTTTTCCCCCAGCAAGATACTGAACATCAAACAATGTATCATTCCAGAATGTCAAGTTTCTACTTTATACTTTTTCGGTGGAAATTGGAATCTTCAGACTCTAACATGGAAGCTTATGTGGCAGAAAGTTGGCCTTCTTGAATTTTGCTCTTAATTACATTAAATAGAATTTAATCCTGTATTGCTGCTGATGCCCTGAAACAAGGGGATATTTTGCAATTTAATATAAAATTCATTAATTAACTCCACAAATGTTTATTGCACATGTAACTAATGCCATATATACTCTGATGAGTGTCACAGATTCAACTTCAAAACCCAACTCACCCTTTAAGGAGCCCACCATCTAGGAGAGGCTAGAGTATATGAGTAGGTCTTTGAAGCCTTGTCAGTTGGAGTAACAGAATCACTGAGTGTAAACAACAGAGTGGTTAGTGAAGACTTAGGAAGGGAGATGCTTAAAGTGATGCTTAACAGGGATTTGGTGTTTTTCAGATGTCGGGAATGAGAGAGGGTAAAGGAAGCTGCTGGGTGTGTTATCATCTATCTGCACCATGGACATGTCCTCCAGCTGGTCCATCTCTCCTGGGAGATACAGTGAGGGCAAGAGAGAGTGAAAGAGGTTCAGGCTTATAGGAAGTACAGATTTGAATGGCAAGCGAAACAAATTTACCCTCTGTGTGGTAACTATAATCCCAGAGGGGCCAATCCATCAAAGAGTGTTTGTTAGGGAGGTGAAGGCCACTGGGCACTTGGGAGATGAAACGAGGAGTCTGGGAAGAAAGATTTACAATGGAAGCAAAATGTGCCAGACTTGGAAACGGCAGACATTCCCTCTGGTGGGCTGTGCACCACTGCTGGCAGCTCCTGGCAGTCTTTGCAAAGCCTGCCATCCTCTGCAGCTCTACACCTTCTCTGTCTGCTGATGCCATTTTGTGCCTCATGGGTCTCCTCTGAGATCACTAAGGCAGCCCTAAGGTGGCAGAATTTTCCCTCTGTTCCTCCTCTCTTCTCTACCATCTTCCAGGTCCGCCTCTCAAAACCCTTCTATAGGCTTCTGGCTAAAGGCCTCTTGATAGCTCTGTAGCTGGTCACAGGGGCATACCTCTCTGTTCTCCTTGCATCAAAACTTACCCTGTGTCTTGAGTCGGGGCTCCTGGAAGCAGAGCTAGGGATTCAAATGCATGCCATGTACTGGTGGAGGGAGGGCTCTCAGGAGAAGGAAAGTGAGGAAGCAAGCCAAGGTGTGGGAAGATCTTGATGGATGTGGTCTTAGCCTGAATGCTCTGGAGCGTGACCTGCATCACAGGCGCACTTCACCTTGAAGTGCGGGGAGCCAGCGTTTGTACCGTGTGTCACTCATTGATTGGCTCTGGGCCATGCCATCTGCTGTGACGGCTGCCTAACCTTTCGGGAAAGGCTGCTGCCATTTGATTGAGAACTGTCTGCGTGAGGAGTAACTGTGGGCCATCAGCAGCCAACACTCAAAGCATCTGGAAGATAGGTTCACCTGAACGCTGGGTTACGCTGAGTGCACTGCCTGATAGGGGTCAGGGCAGAACCAACTGCATCAACCACCTGTGCTCTCTGCTTTTAGGCCAGGGTTTTATCCTAACCTCCAGGAGATGGTGAATGCTTACCACCATTTCTCTCCTAGGAGTATTTGCAGGAGTCTGGAGGAAAGACCATGATGGTGGAACCACAGGCTTTGGCATGCAGAATGCTTTTAGGGAATGACTGGGACTGTTCTGATATCTTCTTTTTTTGTCATACGTACATAACACAACCAGCAGCAAATCTGGTGGCACTGTTGACTGCAAATATTTCCTGGTAAACACCACGGCAGTGTGATTGGATCTGTGCTTTGTATTTGTCTTGAGAGAGCTGCTCTTCTAACCCTACAGCATGCACAAATCCATTACTGATATGCTGAGTTACACCAGTGGTGGGTTCCCTGAAGATAGTCTCTATGATCCTCTAGGAGAGACGGCTGCTAGAGTCATGCAGTTCCTTCCATGTTGGAAGAGCAGATGGGGTGGCATGCTCCCCTCGTCGGAGCAGACACCAGTGAGGGGGCACAACTTGGTGAAATCTTTCATGGAGTTTTTGTTCAGCACATAAGCGTAGATGTGCTGCAAGCTGGTACATGACCAAGTCTCGTCATTTTTGTTGATGATGTTGTAAAATAATTCTGACATTGCAAAGTAGTTCAGAAAATATTTATTTATTTATTTATTTATTTATTTATTTATTTATTTTTAAGATTCTATTTATTTATTCATGAGAGACACAGAGAGAGGCAGAGACAGAGGGAGAAGCAGGCTCCCCACAAGGAGCCTGATGCTCGATCCTGGTCTCTGAGATCACACCCTGAGCCGGAGGCAGATGCTCAACCACTGAGCCACCCAGGCATCCCAGAAAATATTTAAAAGAGAATGTTGGTCACCTCCAAAATAAATGCTGCAGGAACTGACAAATTGTTTGTGTGTATATGATGCCTCAAGCTGTGTATCTATACTTCTATTTTTAGAATGTTTACAAGTTCTCTTCAAGATTCTCAAGAGATAGCCGTTGTATGGTGTAATTCCCAGTTATTCTGTATCCATGGAGAGATATTAAATGAAGTCTTGAAATAATAATGTTACCTTTCTCCAAATACAGACTAGGATTTCTCATCATTTGGATTGAGTTGGTTGGCCTGGCTTATTTACCAAGATAAAAGGGAAACATTTTAATTACATATTTGAGAAAATACATCAGTGCTTCATAATATCACTAGAACAATTACTTCTCTGTGCCTTATGAAGCCAAATTAGGAGAGAAGAAATGGGTCTCTTGCATTAAAATTTATTTCAAACTCACTGCTAAAGGTAACTACTAGAGATGATATAATCTGTATTCTGTAAAGATGGCATCAAGTTGAATGTGTCAGGAAAGCAATTAATATAATTTTCCTTTCTTTAGGCAGTTGAATCAAAACCAAGAAGGAAGCTCTCTCTCTCTCTCTTGCTCTCTTTTTGAAATTCTTACATCATTTCTTTATTTTGGACTTAGAACACTATAATTCACTTGTACAATTTTCTCCTCAAACAACATACATAGACTAGATGTTGTTAAGTATTGTCAGAAAACTTAGGAACGAAGAGTTTTTCTCTTCTTTTTTGTTTTTTGTTTTTTTGTTTAAAATCATTGAAAAAATTCAAGCAAAATAGCACTAATATGGTGAAAAGTGGAAGTTTTCCCTCCATTCTCTGACTACCCTTTCCATTCACTAGGATAATCACTAGTACTAGCTCAGTGTGTATCCTTCTCAGTATAGGATCTATAATGTACTTTATATACTATGCTATACATAGTATATAGTATATGCCATATACTACATATTATAATATATAATTGTTTTATGCTAGTCTCAGCCTATGGATAACCACTGTTCAAACTGGACCAGCCCTTGTGATTCTTCTGATTGCAGGACACCCTCAGCAATAACCATCTCAATAACCTTGGGAAAAAAAGTTTATTACTTGAAGGTCCTTTAAACTTCATGGCACACCTGACGGGCCTCACAGCAAGGTCAGGGAGAGCACTCATGGGGCTGGGGTTCTGTTTTTATTGGGGTTGAGGGTGAGGGTTTACAGTTTCAAGGGTTCAGTTTTTATTGGTGAATTTAAAACAGAGGAGCAGGAATTTCAAGTGTGGGAAGAGAAAAAATAAGTGGCTCAAATGACCAGTTACGGAAATCAACCAAGCTCTCTAAAAGAAAGTTGCTGAGCAGGTGGGGTCAGAGGCCTGACTCTTGATCTAGTGCTATGGCTGGCAAGGTGCTTATTCCAG
This sequence comes from Canis aureus, assembly GCF_053574225.1. Lineage (NCBI taxonomy): Eukaryota > Metazoa > Chordata > Mammalia > Carnivora > Canidae > Canis > Canis aureus. Next base: position 5,697,249 of record NC_135641.1, read on the forward strand.
CTAGCCTTCTTTGAAAGTGGATGGCTTTTTGAAATGATGCCTTGGATAGCAAAGCTTAAGTCAGGTACTTGCAATACAAAAAAGAGAAAGCAACTGTCAGGAGTTATATAACAATAACAATAATGTCTGGTGTATCATACATTGCATATAACATATATGCTTATATATCACATATATAAATATATCTGAACACAAACTTTTAAAATGTAAAGTATATTTTACACACTCTTTGTACAACTTTCTTTTTTTTCCATTCAAGAATGCCTTGGACAAATCACAAACTAAAAAAAGTACTTATGGTTTAGTCACAGAAAATGTGTTAATATCCCTGATAGATATTATTGTTCTAAAACTTGAGAAGAAAATGCCCTACACCTTTTAGAGAATGAGCAAGAAATATGTTATTCATTATAAGGTGGCTAAAAATATAAATTAACACTGTGACATCATTTCTCAATCTTATGGGGAGCAATTTAGCAATATCTAGTAAAAGTACATATGGATTTGCCCTTTGACCCAGCAATTTCATCTCTATGAAATTCCACTTCAGTGTATCAGAAGATACACTGGAAAAAAAAATACAAACTTACATCTGAAAAAAGTATTTTTTTTCCCTAACTCTGGGAGATGAACAAAGGGATGCAGAAGGGGAGGTGGGCAAGGGGATGGAGTGGCTGGGTGAGGGGAACTGAGGAGGGCACTTGATGGGATAGGTACTGGGTGTTACACTATTGCTGGCACTATATGCTGTTACAGTATATGCTGGCAAATCAAACTTCAATAAAAAAAATATATAATTGGGCAGCCCGGGTGGCTCAGCGGTTTAGCACTGCCTTTAGCCCAGGGTGTGATCCTGGAGACCCAGGATCGAGTCCCACATTGGGCTCTCTGCATGGAACCTGCTTCTCCTTCTGCTTGTGACTCTACCTCTCTCTCTCTCTCCTCTCTGTGTATTCTCATGAATAAACAAATAAATAAATCTTTAAAAAATATATAATATAGAATATATATAATAATATATTAAAAATATATATTTTAATTGCAGAACCCATTACAAAATAAAAAATTCATATATTGAAATCCTATCCCTTAATGTGAATCTATTAGAAACTGGACTTTTGGCAGGTGCTTAGGTTATGAGGGTAGAGCTCTCATAAATGGGATTGGTGTCCTTATAAAAGAGACCCCAGAGCAGTCCCTATCCCTCCAGCCATGTGAGGACACAGTGAGAAGATGGTCACCTGTGAGCCAGGAAAAAAAACGGTCACCAGACGCCAGTGCTGGAGGCATCTTGATCTTGGACTTCCAGCCTCCTCTTAGGCTGTGAGAAATAAATGTTTGTTGTTTAAGCCACCCAGTTTACGGTGGTTTTGTTATAGCAGCCTAAGCAGACTAAGGCAGGGAAAGAGAATAGAGAGGACAGTGAAAGGAAACTCGACTTCTCTGAATATGTCTTTTTACCTTTAAATAGTTTTGACTTGGGGAGCATGAAAATGTTTTACATAATTATAAATAAAAATTAACTAAAAATTCAAAAGGCCACACTGAAAATAGAGGAAAAAAGGAAGAAAGAAGGCTTTTTTTTTTGAAACATATACAGTGTCAAAGCAAATATATAATTATATTAATGTCATTAGCATTCAACAATTTTGGCATAAGAAAAAGATACAATCATAAAATGAAAAATAACACTATGGACTCATGATTTTTCTTTGTCAGTGTGTATGTTTCCAGAGAAAAGAAACAAAAGTTGCCAACAACTCAGTAACAATAACTTCCCTAGCACTTAGATTCCATTTTCTAAATACATCATACTGAAGCTAACTAGAACAACTTTGGGGAAAAATGTATAATTGATGTTCTGGGGACAGAAATGCACAAGATATGCCCAGGACATTTTGTTACATTAAAAAGTAAGGAAGATATCAAGACTGCTGGGTAGTGTCACAGGTAAAGAAACCATCTTGAAAAGATGCCTACTAGTCAAAAGTAGGGCAATGAGTATATCAAAAAGGATAATGATGACGATGGATTGAAATAGGACTCAATTCAATGGACTGAAATACAATGGATTCAAGTAGTTAAAAATCTAGGGCATCATATTGAGCTATGCAACCCCTTCCCCCCCCAAAAAAAAAGCCTCATTGGTCATCATTGGAGGTTGAGGCAACAACTCATTGTTTGAAATCTGGTAAATAAAGGAAATAAATCAAGAATTCATTGGCTTTTCCTAAAAATATTGTATTTCAGGGGATCCAAAGAGTTGATAAAGGTGTTTGTTTTGAGAATTTCATTTAATGTATTAGTTGGGAATAAGAGAGTTTAAGTATCATTCTTTGGAAGCTCCATTAAAAGGAAACAACAGAAGCAGGGAAATTAATTTAGAGGCCAGAGGGGATCCCTGGGTGGCTCAGCGGTTTAGCGCCTGCCTTTGGCCCAGGCACAATCCTGGAGTCCCGGGATCGAGTCCCGTGTCAGGCTCCCGGCATGGAGCCTGCTTCTCCCTCTGCCTGTGTCTCTCCTTCTCTCTCTCTATCACGAATGAAAAAAAAAAAAAAATCTTTAGAGGCCAGAGCATGACCAGAGAGAACCAGATAAGAGCCAAAGAGAGCAGAAACCTGGTTCTCTGAAAGGAAAAAAAAAAAAAAAAATCGGGAATTTTGGACTTTTGGGTCCAGGTAATATGAGGTAAGTATACCTTATTGCCTGCTTCTTGCTAGCAATAATGAGTAACCCTGGATTAAAATGGAAAAAAAAAAAACTATCAGAAGGCTCTGGAAGGTAGAAAACTGTAGGCATTTTGGGTGAGAATTTCTAGACCCACAGAATGACCTGGCAGTGAGTTCTTGGAGTTGTTTTCTTTTGCTTCCTGTCTGTCTCCACCTGGGTGCTAGACAGACCAGAAAGCCAGAACTACCATTGGAAGAAAACATTAAAAACCCCAGAAGGAGACCATTCATTCTAGCCTGATGACCAAAAAGAGAAATTCCTATGGAAACAGAACCTTTTTGACTTTACCTGCTCTACTTGCGGTGGAGAGCAGCAAAGAAGTGATGGCTTGTCCTTCCCACCCAAAGTTTCATCTTTGGATCCTATGGGACAGAGCCCTGTGGGCTCTCCTCAAGCTGCTGCAGGAGCCAGCAGAGGTATGTTCTTCTGTCTCCCACGGGCATGGTGGACCCTAAAGGACAAAGCTCAGCTGACTGCACCCTATACCAGCACCTCCCATCCCAACCCCTACACACACATTCTTCTCAATTTTAATAATCTATCTTTGATCATGTAAAACACTAAAATGGTCCTAAAAGTCAGACTTATGCAAAAACAGAATGCTTAGAGAATGTTACCCCACTTTACAATTTTACCTCACTTCCAATTTTATCCTATTTTCATTCTCCCATTTTTTCCACCCTGTTTTCACTCAGGAACCAATCACATTAGTTTCTGGTTTATTCTTTCACAAATGAGCAGATATCTGTATATTTTCTTATTTTTCTTTCTTATGATTTTTGAAGTCTTTTTTGAGTGAATAGAAGCACACTAATTTAATGGGATTAGTTGTTATCTGGCTAACTGGAAAAAAGAGGAACAGTGTTCAGAAACAACAGTTATGATATTTGATTGGACCCATTTTATTTTAACAATATATACATAGGAACACAGGAATATATTTATAACTTTTGGTGTAGGGACAAAGACTTTTAATGAAAATACATGACTACTTGGAGATTACTAAGTTTTTACATAAAGCACTATGATTTGTAAGACTAATAGTGAGAGGTCTGTTTGAGAAGTACTCAAAAGTTCAAATTATCAAGCTCACATTCCCACCCCCCCTTTTCACCAATTTCTACTCTCATCTTATTGTTGGCTTATATTTGTGTGTTGGTTGAGTTTTGGGGGAATACTTTTTATAGGTTCCTGAGCTGAAGGCTTATATCATAGGCTGGGTCCCCAGAAGCAGAACCTGAGATGGGGATTCTTGTTAAGCTGATTTGTTAAGAGAAGTGCTCACAAGAAGTGCTCACAACCTAGAGGGAGTGAGGAAGCAGGGAGAGAATGGACATCTGACCTCACTCAGCCTGATTCTGGGGGGAGTTCTGTAGCATAAATGAAGCATGAGTTGTACCATAGCCTGTCCTAACTTGTGGCAAAGATGCAAGACCTAGGTGTACCAACATTACAGTGTAATCCCTCCTTGTCCATGGTTTCCCTTTCCATTATTTCGGTTACCAGTGGTCAACCTCAGTATAGAGACAGATGATCCTCCTCTGACAAATCACCAGAAGTTCAATAGTAGCCTAATGCTGTGTCATGAGGCCTACATCATTCACCTCACTTCATTTCATCATGTAGGCATTTGTCATATCATCACAGGAAGAAGAGTGAGTACAGTGCAGTAAGATATTTTGAGGGAGAGACCATATTCATGTAATTTTTATTACAGTATATTATTATAATTATTATGTTAGTTATTGTTAATTTTATACTGTGCCTAATTTATAAATTAAACTTTATCAAAAGTATGTATGTATGGAAAAAACATGCTATGTTTTTGGGGATTCAGTACTATCCGCGGTTTTAGGCATCCACTGGGGATCCTGGAACCTATCCCCTGCAAATAAGTGGGGACTACTGTAGTCAGCCTTTAGCTCCAGTGGAGCCAGTGGGAGCTGAGGCATAATTCCAGGCATCTCTGGGTGAGGCAGTCATCCAAGGACAGTCCATTACAGACGTGTGCAGGTGTAGGTCACTAGCAAGAGCACACTCCACAGCTGATAGAAGATCCCTAGGGATCTGGGCAGGGAACCCACAGAATCTGCTGCAATTAGTTTATGTATTTCAATCCTTCTTCTTGAATAATAAAAGCTTTTAAAACTCTCCCCTGGTTGAGAACCACTAGGATAAATAAAATATATTATTAAAAAAACACTATGAGATCTTTCTGTTTATTTTTAACTGCCTCCCTTAGGTTTTGATATTTGGTATTCTCATTTTTGTTAAGTCCTGAATGCTTGAGCACTTCCTGTAAGCCAGACATTCTGTGAAACACTTCATCTCCATTGTCTCATGTAAGCCTCACAGTGGTTCATGAAGTAAATACTGTTCTCGTTCGCATTCTTCATTTGATGACGCTGAGGCAGGCTGGACTTGTTGGAGCCTGGACATGCACGCAGGCAATCTGATTCTAGAGTCTTCCTCTCTGTCAGCCTTTGACCATAGGAGTTACTCTCAGGTTCTCTGTGAAAATGTCCTTTGTCTTAGTCCAACCTTATACCTGTATTTTAGTTTCCCTTTGTGGGACTTTGTCATCAGTTTGAGAAATCTCTTTGAGAAATCTTTCTTTGCTTTAGTTTGCTGGTGAAGCCTTTCAGCTTTAATTTAGACTCTGTTGTGTTTTATTTCATTCACATCAATGAGATATTGATTTCAAAGAGATATTGATTTCAAAGTGAAAGCTTGTGATTTGTCAGCTCTCTGGAACTGGAAGTTCCCCTATGTTTTCCCCCCAAAATATCTGAATTAAATACTTCCTTTAGTTTTCAGTGGCATTGTGCAGGAGACCTTCTCCTTGTGTGCTGTTGGAAAACTGTTTTCACCAAAATTGTTATTAAATTCCAGAAAGGCTAACATCTGGCTTTTCTCATTATTGGTTTCAACTTCCAAAAGTCTGTATTTCGGTTTCTGTTTTGTCAACATTTATATCAAAACAAAAACTCATCTTTGAAATAATTAATGATCTAGAAAACACTATTATGCCCTAATAGGATACATTATAGAAAGCAGTCCATTAGGGAAAGTGGCAAATCTTCCTGCATTGTGAAGAAAAAGCCAAGCCCTTAATTTCATTGATTATACATATTTTGATTAATCAGGATTATTCCTGCTGTTGCTGCTGTTGTTGAAACAAGGTACCCTGGTTTGCTACTGAGACCGTGATTCCTACTTACAAAATATAAACTGGGTATAACAGAAAAGAATCTCCTTCTTGGCCTATATCCTTACTTTCCTGCTTTAATAGATTTACTTGATTATTAACCAACTATGCACATTTTTTTCAACCTCCAAACTTAAGAATTTTTAAGTGCTATGCCAGGGGCCTCTGGGTGGCTCAGTTGGTTAAGTATCTGACCCCTGATTTCTGCTCAGGTCATGATCTCAGGGTTGTGGGATCCAGCCCTGAGTGGTGCTCACACTCAGCATGGAGTCTGCTTGAAAGCCTCTCCCTCCCCTACATGCACATGCATGCACTCTCTCTCTCTCTCTAAAATAAATACATAAAATCTTTAAAAGAAAGAATTTTTAAGCACTGTGCATTTCCCAAAATATTGTCACAAGTTTATATTGCCCATGGCGGTAGATTTCATATAAAAGAAGATCTTGTATTTTATCCTGCCATCATTTTAGTGGTGATATTTGATTTTATGAAATGCTTTATTACTCTTAGATTTGGTTAAAATATTTTGAGAAATAGAATTTTTCTTGGATGTATAAAGTCTCAAATGATTTAGAGACTTTTTTTTTTTTTTGGCCTCCCTCCCTTCAGAAAAAAATTGTCCTTCTGTTGAAAACCTGGTGAAAGTAATCCAAATCTAGACCAGCATTTAACCAAGACCTCAGCAGAGTATGAGTGCACCACTATGACTAAAAATTTCTTCACTTTTCTCTTCTGACTTTAGGGTCTTTGACTACAAATTCCTTCTACTGTAGGTTTTCCTTCTCCAATATTAATAGCTACAGCAGGTTGTTGTCTTCCCACTGCAGGAATTTGGCACCAAAAAGAGCTGTGATGGCAGATGTACTCTCTTCTTTCCCCACATAGAGTTATTCCACTTTTTTCATGAGAAAAAGTTCTAGGATTCAAAATTAAAGAAGGAAGGGGTTTTAAAGCACAAAGCTCATACAAGCTGCCTAGCAACGACTCACCATTCTTTGTACTAATACTAATGGAAAAGGATCAACAGGATTTGATACTGCTGCTAACAAATAATCATGTTGCTTTCCATTTGGCTCATGTGAACGTGGAAGAATGCCATTCCCGCTTTGCTCTCCAGTGCTCGGGTCTTCTCTGTCGTGTTGTTGTCACTGGCACTTTACAAGCCAGGTGCATCAGCTGGAAGTCTGTTAAGGAACAGAAATCTGCACAGATCGGTCAACTAGAGAGACCTTAATGAGAAGTGTGGAGTCCCGGCCAGGTTAAGGAAACCAAAAGAGGATGTTGGGGCACCCGGGGGCTGGCAGAGTGAGAATTACGACCGACTAATGGAGGGAAGACTCTTGCTGGGGTCCTGTAGGAGCTCGAGCAGTGGAAAAGCCTTGGTGTTGAGAGGATGCTGCCACCGAAAGAACCGCAGAATGGAAGCAGGGAATGCCAGAGAAGAGATGCACCAGCCACCGTCTTCCCACCTGCCTCTGTTGCTGGTGCCTCCCACTGACTAAAAGGCAGAGAGTACGGGAGCCCTGATGATTAAGTCTTTTAAGGATCAGATTTTTGGAACAGAAAGCCAGCAGCCAAAGGAGGAGAAAGAATGGGGGGGGGGGGGTGGCTGGGAGGGAGGTGGAGACTCAGCAGCATAGAGGGTAGTATTTCAGATGTTTTAAATAAGTTACCTCTGTCATTTATCCCCAGAACAATCTGGCAGGTTCTGTTGCCATTTATGAATGAAGAAAATAGAGATCAGACCCCTTCAAATGTGTTCAAGATACATGGGTAAGCAAGACTGCAGCTGGAATGCACACCTAGATTTGTATGTCCTCAAAGGTGATGTGTTTATGCTCTAACACCGGTTTTAATACATTTTGACACAGGGCCGTACCATTTTCTGCTGTAAATTATTTAGCATAAATAATTACCTTTGAGATAAAAATCAGACTCTTGAGCTTATCATGAAAGACCTTCAGTATCTGGCTCATTTCTCCCTTCTTTGCCACATCGTTCTCCCTGTCCCAGAACATGAATCTGCTGGACAAATAATGCAACGTGACCCTCAAGGGATAAGAGAAGATGTGGCTGACAAGTTTTCAGTTATCTGGATAGTGAGTAGAGAGTGAAATACCAAAACAAAACAAAACAACAACAACAAAAAAAAACCAACATATAAACCTGGAGATCTGGGGGGGGGGGGAGAGGAAAAGGAACAAATATGTGATAAAAAAGCCTCTGAAACTTCAGTTAATACCCCTATGACAGACATTTGATTTTCTCCCTTTCTTGCTTTTTTTTTTTTCTATATGCCCCCACTTCAAAAGAGAGAAGAGAATGAGAGGAATTGAATTGAAGAGGTGAAAGATGAAGTAGGACAGCGAGGAAGATAAATGAACAGATGAGAAAAGCAAAACTGGGAGCCAGGAAGAGGAATCATGGAGGTGTTCAGAGAGGGTAAAAGCTGCTGTATTTTTGGGAGACTGGGGGCAGACAGAAGAGGGGGTCCCAACTTTCCCTACCTCTTTATCTTACCTTAACTTAGCCATGGTCCCATTAGAGTTTCCATATAATCTCAGAGGCTAAATGGCCTGGAATAAAGCCTGGGTGTTACGTAAATGAGAGCAGTCAGCAAAAAAGACCCACAGAGAAGGCAAAACATTTCTCAGAATACAAGTTAATGCAGCAGTGAACTGAAAGATTGAATGAAAAGAACCAGTTAAAAGGCCTAATAGCTGTCACAAAATTTTGCCACTTAAATCTGCTTTAGGTTTCATGATTTTCCTAAGGAAATTAAAAATTAATGTTGTGAGCTTCAAGGTAGAAAAGAAGTAAAAATAAGAAATTTTGCAAGTGTCTTCAAGTGTTGGGAACATTTTGTTATGTAGAATTAGTGAAGAACTTTGCTTGACTAATAATGTGAGAACAGTAAGCATATTTGGCATATGTGGGTTTAAAAATATTATTTATAGGTAGCATATGTCATGGAGGACTTCAGAATATGAAATAAAAATTTAAAAAATCGTGGCAGAATTTGAAGGAATTAAGATTTTCATTTAAACATGTAAACACCTCCATCCTTTTTCTCTAGTTATAGCATGAGGAGATTTGGTGTAATTATAGTCTGGTGCTGTTGTGGAAGAAAGAAAAAATTAACAGACCCCCCTTTTCCCCCTAAGAAGTGAAGGAAACATCTAGAAAGCTTAGGAGCTACTTTATGTGTCAGCAGTAATAACATATGTAAGCTTAAATAAGGTATTGAAAGCAACTTTTGCCCTCTTGTGATAAAAGGTTTTGTTATGCATTCCAGTATGGTATTTGAATTTTTATTTGGCAGTAGATAGAAAGTCTCTCTTTGGGCAGCCCTGGTGGCTCAGCGGTTTAGCGCCGCCTTCAGCCCAGGGCGTGACCCTGGAGACCCGGGATCGAGTCCCACGTCGGGCTCCCTGCATGGAGCCTGCTTCTCCCTCTGCCTCTCTTTCTCTCTCTTTCTGTGTCTCTAATAAATAAATAAAATCTTAAAAAAAAAAAAAAAAGTCTCTCTTTCCCAATGTGTGTGACACTTTGACAATTGTTCCTCAGAGGCTGCATTGTAGATTAGGAATTAGAGTCTAAGGAATCTGGAGAAGACCATATGCCAAGAAGCTAAACTTCAAAGACCGTTTTTTAAAATAATGTTAACAGCAGATTTGGAGTCAGGACACTTAAACTCGGTTTGAGGAGTGGTAAAATTAAATCCTAGGCCATCCTATTTACCTCCTTATGTATGGAAATGGATACTAGAAGATTGCTAGTTTTTTTTTCCTACTTTATTATCAACAGTTTTCTGAAAAGAGAGAAATAAGTGGTACAAAAGTATATTCTTTATTTACATGTGATTATTATTATGTTTTCCCACTTAATAGCATTTACCCATATCCCAAGCCCAAGCAGATAATGCACATGAAAATCAAAGGGTTATTTTAGAATGGAAACATACATCAGACTATAGGGATATTGGAAACATTAGCTATTATATCTTTTCTTCTGAGCAATTCCCAATTGCAGTGTAAGCCTATAGAGAGATGATCTTCGGACAAACAGGATGGGCTTGTTTCCCTTCTCTACATTAACAGAGCTCAAGTCTAGATTTGAGTGTGAAGGTTGAATTGTACCCTTGCTGGTAAGATCTCCTGAGTGCCCAAAAGAAAGGTATTCATGCAATAGGAATATCACATACAATATAATATGAGCAATGGTAATTTAAAATGAAGTGATTTCTTCAAATATTTGAGAAGCAATCAAGCAATTTGGTCTATTTCTATATTGTACTTATTTTCTGACACAGGCATCAACTTTATTAGACCATAAAATTTTGGAATTTAGAGCCTATGTCTCATTCATTTTTGCACCTGTAACTCAGTCCAATCCCTGGCACATGTGTGTATTTAATACAATTATTAAATAAAAATTATGCCTGGCCATAGAGAAAAGGAAGCATGGAAATAGAACTGAGTGACACAGTATATGTTCACATGTAAGATCTCAACCTCCTAAAAAGATAATTTCACCCACTACATCCCAAGAGGGTAGCGTAGTTTCCCTGCTTACCATCAGGCATATAAGTTTGGTTTCCAGGAACTCCTGGGCACCTAGGGCAGGCCTGGAGGGAGTATTGGTGAATGGAACCCCACAAAGGCAGATGGTAGAAAGTGGAAGTCATATGTAATTGAGTAGACTAACTCACGTCTCTAGTGCAAGATCTGCTCTAGAAATTCTTGGGAGTGAAATTTTAAGGGGGTTGAGATATCTGGGTTAGTGATATTAACTTAATTTCTTTGTACTCTTGGATTGTGAGATCTAGGAAAACTTCCCAATACTTTATAATAGATTTGTTATTACTTCCTAAGGGCTAGACCTCACCAATGGCATCAGTTCAGAGAAACTTTCAAAGATCACATAAGATTTGAAAGGCTAATATTGAAGGCTAATAACATTCACCTGTATTAGTTGAGTCACATAAATTGATTTGTGTGCAAAATGTTGATAGAAACATTAATAGGAACCTCCACACTGTTTTCCAGAGTACTGTACTAGTTTGCATTCCCAAACTGTGTGGAGGTTTCTCAAGGAGTTAAAAATAGAGCTACCCTATGACTCAGCAATTGCACTGCTGGGGATTTACCCCAAAGATATAGATGCAGTGAAAGATCGAGACACCTGCACCCCAATGTTCACAGCAGTGATGTCTACAATAGCCCAACTGTGGAAGGAGCCTGATGTCCTTCGACAGATGAATGGATAAAGAAGATGTGGTCTATATATACAGTGGAATATTACTCAGCCATCAGAAAGGACAGATACCCACCATTGCTTCAACATGGATGGAACTGGAGGGTATTATGCTGAGTGAAGTAAGTCAATCGGAGAAGGACAAGGACAATCATCATATGGCTTCACTCGTATGGGGAATATAAGAAATAGTTAATGGGATTATAGGGGAAAGGAGGGGAATTGAGTGGGAAAAATTAGAGAGGAAGACAAACCATGCGAGGCTCCTAAGTCTGGGAAATGAACAAAGGGTGGTGGGCAGGGGGTTGGGGTGACTGAGTGACAGGCACTGAGGGGGTTGGGATGAGCACTGGGTGTTATATGTTGGCAAATCGAACTTCAATAAAAAAATAGAATACAGGATATTTTTATTTAAGAAAATCTGATCTGTGTACATGAAGTTTATAAGTGCTGAATAATTGTTTGATTATAAGAATATTTTCCATGATAATTTAAATATTGATTACCAAATATATTAGAAATACAATTCAAAAAAGTTTTATAGCATTTTCTACAAAAATAACCTCAAACTTTTATGGAGGCAGCCAAAGGTATATCAAAAATAATGTTAAAAAGCATGTAAAATACCCAGTAATATTTTGAAAATATGTAAAGAAATGATATATCTTCTATTATAAAGGCACAACATTTTCTCAACTCTAAGATGTTATCAGAGTTTGATTATGGCACTTTGAAAAAAATAGAAATACTACCATAAACATGTACATGTAATGTGTTATGTATTCAGAAACAATAAAGTATTTAATTACATATGCACTTATTAGAATCTAGGACATGTAAATTAATAGCAGAAATTGTGGAGAACCTAAATAAATGGAGATCTATATCATGTAGGGAAAAACTAAGTATAATAATGATATCAATTTTTCTTTCAAAATTAATCTTAAAAAATTAATCTTATAAAAGCAATGATATAGTAATAAAGACTAAGGAAATTTGCATGGAATCTGACAAACTAATATAAAGTTTATTGTAAACAATAGCCAAGAAAATTTAGAAATTTGGAAAAAAATCTCAGAGGTGGGTAGGATGCCCTAACAGAGTATATTATAAATGTAGATTTGCAAAAGAAGCAATAGATGTCACAGATTAAAGAAAAGAAAGTATGGAAATGTATGAGTGTATGTGGATTGTGTGTGTATGTGTATTTGGAATATGGCAATTTTGTATATGATAAAACTGGTATTTCAAATCAGCATAGAAAATTCAGATTATTTAATAAGTGGTTTAAGATAGGCACTGGGGATGCCTGGGTGGCTCAGCGGTTGAGCACCTGCCTTTGGCCCAGGGCGTGACCCTGGGGTCCTGGGATCGAGTCCCACATCGAACTCCCTGCATGGAGCCTGCTTCTCTCTCTGCCTACATCTCTGCCTCTCTCTCTCTCTCTCTCTCTCTCTCTGTGTGTGTCTCTCATGAATAAATAAATAAAATCTTTTAAAAAAAGATAGACACTTTTTTAGGAAAGAAATTAAGCTATTATACCACAGTATATTTACATATTAATTTCAAATAAATGTATAAATGTAAAAAGTGAAACTACAAATATTCTAAAAGAAAATGTAAACAGATAAATTTATATTCTTAGGTTGTGGAAGTCCTTCCTAAACATGACTGAGCACCAGAAAGATAAAACAAAAAGGGCCAACTGATTTAATTATATAAAAATGAAAAACATGCCTACAGAAAAGACATCATAAAGTTAAAAGATTAACATTAAATGAGACAAAATGCATGCAATATATACCACGGATAAAGATTAATATTCTTTTTTTTTTTTAAATCTTTATTTATTTATGGTAGTCACACAGAGAGAGAGAGAGACAGAGACTTAGGCAGAGGGAGAAGCAGGCTCCATGCACCGGGAACCCGACGTGGGATTCGATCCCGGGTCTCCAGGATCGCGCCCCGGGCCAAAGGCAGGCGCCAAACCGCTGCACCACCCAGGGATCCCAAGATTAATATTCTTAATAAAGTGGTCCTACATATAGAAAAATGAGAACAGAATGCAAATAATACATTGTAAAAGAATCACAAATGACAAGTAAGTAAATGAAAAGAATATCAAACTCATTATTAATCAGAGAATTACAAATTAATGCAATCAAATTCTATCTTTATTTTCTCTTTTGGGTTATCAGGATACAAAAGATTAAAAGCCCTAATCACACGTAGTTAGTAAGGATGTGGAAAAGTGGGACATTATACTGCTTGTTAGTATTATAAATCTACTTCTAGAAATATGTCCCATATAAACACTTGCTGTCTTGTGGTTCCCCTTTGGAAGGACATGTTCAACCACCCACCCAAATTTGTTTCAGATGCCACACATGTAGTGAGAGATTTATTACTCACATAATCAGGCTTTCTAGGGACAGCAGGGCAGACTCCTAAGCAAGTCTGAAATCGATTGAGACAACAAAGTGAAGTCAGTGGCTAGGGCTTTTTATTGTAGTTAGTGGATAGGACTGGGGAGAGGGCGTTCGTGTAGGAAACAGAGGGTGCATGTTCTGGATTTCTCACTAGTAACAGGAAAGGGAAAAGATGGTCTTTTTTTTTTTAAGATTTATTTATCAGAGAGAGGGAGAGAGAGAGAGAGAGAGAGCATGAGCGGGAGGGGCAGAGGAAGAGGGAAAGAATCTCAAGCATACTCTGCTGAGCATAGATCTCACAACCCTGAGATTATGACCTGAGCCAAAACTAAGAGCCAGACACTCACCTGGCTGCACGACCCAGACACCTAAAAGCGTGGTCTTTACTGTTAGCTTCCCCAAAGAAGAGGATGATGTGAGGTTTCAAAGCTATCAGCAGCCAAACATCAAAAAGTGGAGTCATACTTTTCATTGTACATACGCTCATCTATACATTTACCAGGACATTCATTATGGTATTCTTTATAGTAATTCAAACACAACAGCAAAGTAAGTGCTGGTCGATGCATATTATGGAATACTGTACAGTAAGAAAAAACATATAATGGAGTATGCTTGTGAGTCTGGACATGGGAAGATGTCCACAGTATGTTATCAGGTTAAGAAATACATATATGTAGGCATATGCGTATAGTATGATCCTATTTAGGCAAAAAATAAAAATATAGTTTTTAATATGATTTTTGGTATATGGATTAATGTAAAACTGGGATTATTTGGAGGTCTGCTTAGAGTTGGTATCTGATTTAAAGAAATACAAAACTCAGCATGCAAAATAATTAATTTATATCTTTACCATCACCATTGGAGGGAAAAAACAAAACACAAGAGTAAGTGGAGATGAGGAGACTGGTGATGCATTTATAGCATTCAGTAACAATAGAGCAAAATTTTGGAAATCTTTGCAATCCTTTACCTACCAGTTTTTTCTGATATCACAGTGACTTTCTAATTTTTTCTCCTTTCTCCTTCTCCTCCTACTTCTCCAGGCTTCCCACAGCACAATGAAGCTCAAATTATTTTAATCTCTCTGGGATCTCATTTTTGTATGTATTATTTCATTTCTCCCTTCAGAATCTCACTTCTCTTCCTTATGTAAAAAGTGCACTACCTCTCTGACATCTCTCCCTCACTAGTGATTCCCACTACCCAGACATAACTACCACGAAGTTTTATAAACACATAGAATATATATTTGTAACATGGTTTCTGTTTCATAGTTTGTGTTTTTTATTTAACATTGTAGTATCTTTCTATCATTAAATAGCCTGCCATAATTGAAAACAAATTGTATGACTCTATTATTATAACTATATTATCATGCTCTAACCATAACCAGATGAGAAGACTTAGTCAAGTAGAATGTCAATTACCTTGCCAAAGTTGGGAAGTTGGTAAGTAGAGGAGCCACAGGTGACCTCATGCAATCTACCTTTAGGACAAGGTCAGAACCCCTGTGCTCTACTCTTCTCTGGGGGCAAGCTTCCCTTGAGAAATTTCTCGGCCATTCATGTTTGTAAATTAGTTTAAGGATTTTTAGAGAGTGCTTCAGGATGTTTCTGTTACTCATGACACCCCTTAGTTATAATTGCACCCCTGCCTTAGGACACCCATTGGCAATGACGTGGTCAACCTTTTTTGGCTATTGTAGTCTAAAGACAGTGCATAGTGGGGCATGACTGACCTACTTTGTGCAAGACTCTGGAATCAGTATGAGAAATTCTTCTTGGGCAATAAGAAGAAATCTAAATTTACATCACCAATGAGAAGTACAAATACAGCATGAATACTGTGTCCTTCCAAGGGAGATTTGTTTTTATTGTTAGTACTTTCTTTTTGTTTTTTATGAATTTTTCAAAAAATATTTTATTTATTTATTACTGAGAGACACAAAGAGGGAGGCAGAAACATAGGCAGAGGGAGAAGCAGGCTCCCTGCAGGGAGCCAGATGCAGGACTTGATCCCAGGACCCCTGGACCATGATCTGAGCCAAAGGCAGACACTGAGCCACCTGGGCGTCCCTGTTTTTGTTTCTAAATATAACCAACTGTTTTACCATTTTTTATACATCTCAACAGCCACAGGCCATTATTTGGAAAATATTAAATCCTGCAATATGTTTGTACCATACTTTCTTTTATTAGTCTTTTGTTATGTATTTAATGAGTTATACTCATGGGGTAGTGTTTAGTTATGCACATATGGGAAACCAAAGTACCTCTTTGTAAAGACTGATAAGTTTTATGTTCAGACATGCTTTTTGTTCCCCAAATTAACTAAAAACATGCACACACAATTTCTTTGTTCCTAGTTTTCATAATTGTTGTATGCTATGATATAGTTGTAGCTAACACATCAGACTTTCCATTATAGCATTGTTTTTCTAAGGATATAACCCAGTTTGTCAAATTTCCCTTCAAGGGTGAAATGTAACTTATTTTTCAAGCTATTAAGCCCAGGAGGAACTTTTTTTAGAAAAATTAGTTTGATCATTTTTTTTAAGCTCCAAGAGGGAAAAATAAATATGAAGGACTTTTTTTTTATTGCTATTCTTTTACAGCTTTAAAGAATGGCTTTGTTACACTGTGTGATTTATGCATCCATGTAGAGAACAAAAATAAGAAATTCTTTTTAACAAACAACTTTGTCTTCTCTGAAACAAAATACAATGGAGGAAATCCATTCATAGTTGATAGCTAGAATCTTTTATTTGGAGGCCTCCAGAAAGCACTAATTTTATATAAGATTTAAAACTTTATTGGAGCAACTCACAGAGAGTTCAAGGGTAACTAACATTTATTACCTGGTATGAATTACCATGTTAAACATAGGAGGAAAAACCTTTGATATCTGGAACTGAATGCAGCTAAGAAAATGCCAACTCATATTTCAAGACACTTTGGTTTATGTTAATTTACCAACCTGTTTTTATATGTATTAACTTCTAGCAGAGATTGCTTAGATGAAACGGACTTAGGACAATATTTCATTCTTTTTTCAAGTTAGATCCTTCATAAGGATCACTTAGGGACTACTTAATACCTTGTGGGTTTCATTTAATTCTGTCCATCAAATACTACCCTTAAGCTGAATTAATCAAAAGATTGTTTAAAGAGTAGAACTCGTAAGCATAAAAATCTAAGTTATGCATATTCACTTTCCTGGTTTAATCAGCTCCATGAAGGGATAACTTCTAAACTCAGAGTCCTTTCATTCTGAACATGATGAGTTTTCCTTCTCTTTCTATCCCATTTGTACAAAGAAACATTACTTAAGAAACAAAGTAAGAAAGGAAGAAAGACCAGTGTCTGTTTCAAACTAAATACTCTGAATTTAAGATTTCCAATTTATTTCTCATTCACACTGGTGTAAAACCTTGACTTAATTGTCAGAGCCAGTGGAGAACAAAGTGAAGTTGTCTGAGAGAAGTAGGGCTCTGGAGAGGCAGAGACCATGCCTCTGATTTTGGGTTGAGAGGTTGCCGTTTAAAGGCAATCGAGCCATTTCTGTGCTCAAAGGGAGAAAGAGAGATCAGGGACAAAGGGGGGAAGGGACAGGAGGGAAATATGGATTATGTAGATTGAAAGGGGTAGGGTAAGACTCTTCAATTTTCTTCCCTCCTTCTCTCCTGTCATAGCTCCCCCCTCCCTTCCTTTCTTTCTTCTCAGAAGTTGTCTATCTTTTCCTGTAGGAGAAAGCAGGGAATGTCTTTAGGAATAAAGCAAATTAAATTAGACTTTGATCTGGGGCTCATTTTTACTGTTTGTGTCTCTGCTTATACCTAAAAACATTGAATTTATTTCTTAAGTTTTCTCTGTTTCTGAATGTACTTTACTAACAGAATTTGTGATATAAAATAATATTTCTATGTTTTTCTTAAACTTCGATTTTGTAGAGAAAAGTCTTTCTTCCTTTCTTACTTGTTTGAGAAGAGAGGAACATAGTTTTTTTAATAACAAATACAAATGTCAGTATCTCTTCTTTCATTTACTCATCAATTAACTTATTAAACAGACATTTATTCAGTGCTTACTATGTTTCAGCAACTACCTTAGGCTCTGCAGATTCAGCAGATCATTCAGATCATTAAGATTTGTATTTTTTCCTAGTCTACGAAAACGTTTTAATTATCTCATTGGTTCTGACGGGGAAAGGTTGATATAGTGGGCATATTTCTGTGAGGCATTCTTTGTATCAAAAAATAGTCTTAGCCATTCCTGCTCAGTGAACTTCAGAGGGTCAAGCTATGTTTATTGCGAGGATACATGCAGCAATAAAAGAAGCTGGGTTGCTCCAGGAATCCAAGTCCAGAAACCTTGTGTCTTAGCTTAATAGAGGCTGGAACTGAAAGTGAGGCACCTCTAGACTTTACTGATCTCCATACTATTGTTCCATCATTAATGTGCTCTACTGGACTTCACTTCTTTCTGCATGTTCTTCTTCCTTTGCATCAGTATCTTCTCTATCCTCCAATACCATAGAGCTTTGTAGCTTCTTATTACTTTCCAACCTACTTCCAACTTTAGCTCTTACTGCTCACCATTTGTTTTATTTATTACCCCGTTTATTTCCAAGACAGAATATCTGGCTGGACCAGCTAAG
Organism: Canis aureus; assembly: GCF_053574225.1. Taxonomy (NCBI): domain Eukaryota; kingdom Metazoa; phylum Chordata; class Mammalia; order Carnivora; family Canidae; genus Canis; species Canis aureus. The sequence continues at coordinate 5,715,534 of NC_135641.1, forward strand.
TCTAGCATTATTCTGCCGGGAAGGGCTATGTGGAGTAGGCTCCATCACAGGTTCCTGAACCCCAGGGCTTTAGTGTCTTTCTGCCTACGGCCCAATCATGTCTCTAACTCTGGAGTCAAGGCCTCATTCTGTGACACAGAACACGCATGTCTATGATCACTTCTCAGCAGGGCATCCCTGGGAAAGGCCTGGGGCATGCTAGTTATGTAATTGTTGAATAAAATGTATAAGAAATATTTTTGTCTACATTGGAATGAATAGGAAATATTTGACATTTTAGTTAGAAATTTGGTTCACTTTGTGAAAAATAAACTGTCTTGGGCTATAATATAGGGATCGTTGAGATTTGTGTTTTTTTCCTAATTAACTGTCAGTATATTAAAGCATCTACTTTTCTGGGTACATTCATATGCATATCACAGAAAATGTCTGCAAGTTTGGCTTGTGGTATCATCTGAGTGGTGCTAGGTACCTAAGTATCTTTTCAGAGAACAACCTCTGGTGTGCTGCAGTAGTCCCCACATAGCCTTCTTATATAGATAGCTAAGGACAGATAAGGTCCAACCTTGAGGATACCAGCCTCCACCTGGAATGTTCTTTGCTAGCCTTATTGCATGGCTTGTTCACTGTTAACATTCAGGTTTCAAAGCAGTCATTCCTAATCACCTTATTCAACTAGGTTCTCATCTTATTGTCCCTTTCAGGTGGATAATTTTCTTCCTGAAACTTACCACAGTTTGTAGTTACCTTTTTTATTTATCAGTCATATATTTCATATGTTATGTTATGACTAGAATATGATAAAGTGGGGACATGGCTCTTGACAGTCTTATGAATGGGTGTATCCCACCTGAGTACCCGGTACAAAATAGCATGTAGTAAATATTGGCTGGGTAAATGAATTGAAGAATCAATGACCAAACACACAGAAGATTGAGTCAGATTCCCAGGGATTTGGGAGTACTTGGAGGTAGACACAGATAATTCGGTGAGAGGTAAAGGAGTGAATCATCTCTTTGTGCCCAGTCTCCCCAGAGTGCCCCACTATTTTCACATTTCTTTTATGCTCTTCAAAAGTACCTCTCATAGCATAGGTCCCTCAAATTGTCAGCTGCTTTTAAATCATGAAGTCAGGTTTCCTTGGAATGATTACAAAACCCAATATAGTCACTGTTCTAGTTAAATGTCCTACTGACGACATGGTAAAATCCTTGCCTCATTTTTTACATTCTATAAGTATATGAATATTCTAGAAGAATACGTCTTTGTATAAGTTTAATATACATGGAGAGAATATCCTCTTGCCAACCTGTGCTTACCCATGCAATATAACTAATGATCATTTTTAAGTAAAATTTTTGTAGAGAGTTTAAATCTCATAAAATTCAATTTATTATGTACAAAATGCCTAGCATATGCTGAGACCCATGCAGGAAATTTTTTATTCTTTTTGGAGAAACAGCATGAGCAAGGAAGAGGAAAGGGAGAGAGAAACTCAAGTGGGCTCCATTCCCAGCACAGAGTCCAGTGCAGAGCCCGGCATGGGGCTCAATCTCACATCCCTGCAATCATGACCTGAGCCAAAACCGAGGAGTCAGATGCTTAACTGATGGAACCACTCAGGCACCCACTTGTGCAGGAAATTTTTAAAAAGAACTTACAATTGTTACTTCTTGGTGAAATAATTTAATTAAACAATTATAATATTATTTAGGAAAAATCTAGAATTTAACTTCAAAATAAGTATATACATAATATGTGGGTTAAGAAGTCAGAAGGCAAAAATATCAATGTAGATTAGAGTTATTAATAGCAGTCATTTGAAGATTAAAGCTTGACTGTTCTTTAAATGGAAGGAGGGAATGAAACAAAATGTGGGAATCCTGTTGAAGTCATGAGGACATAGTTCTGATCTGTGAGATTCCCAAGGGGAATGTGGTTTTTGGCTTTCATTCAGGGACTCAGACTGGCTGCCCTTTCCTATCTGGAATGCTGTGTTTTGTTCCTACTACAGAAATCAATGATGCTCCAGGCTCCACCTATAACCAATTTGGGTCTTCGCTTCCTCTTCTGGATATTTATTTCAACCAACATTGTATTGTCTTCTTATGATATCTGATATCTATATCACATTTCCTATATAGTTTCCACCTTCTCTCTATTTGGCTCTTGGGCTGCAGCCCATGTCTCTCTTGGCTGGAGCTACTAAAACCTAGTGTTCTGCCCCAGGAAAGTTGGTAAACTTGTCTACCTGTCTATCTGTAGCCTTGGATTTGAAGGCCATATGGATAATGGAGAAGCTTGATTTGACTTAAAATATAAACTCAGTGATGTTTTATCAAAAACTGTTATTAAGCTACCCCCCTTATAGGGAGGAAGGTTGATCTTTGTGGGAAGGTTGCATCTATCAGGTACCTCAGTATTTTATTTGTTGGTTAATTGTGTTTTTGTATTATTATTTTATGTTACTTATTTTATCATAATTCTGTGATATTTTAGAACATATCTGCTAAATTAATTTCACTTTGTTTAAGAAACATGTGGCAATAATATGTTAGGAAATGTGTATAATTGAGTGTATATGTCTGTACACACAATACATATGCACACATACATACTTTTGCCCATACTTAGAACAAAATCCCAAGTTTTAATATTGTAATAATTAGAAAAAATGACCTATATGACTCTAAAAGAGTTTAATAATCTTGAATTCCTTAGCCACAAAATATTTTCTGAAGTTTTTATTACAGATTTTTTGAAAATGATGTGGTCCTCTTGATAATTCCCTGGCTTGCTTGTTTATCATCAGTTTGACATGAAGTAGATGGATTTCATTATAATCATAAACAAATCTGAAACTCTGTATGAACAATGAGGAGTTGTAAGAAACCATCACTGAGCATCATTGCTCATTTTTCCTTCTCTTCAAGATGGAATTAAATCAATAGATTTTACACTATTGATTTAAGTATTTTAAATCTCCATGTATATATGATATGTATGACCTTGCATGTATATTTGCCACCAGGTTATTGAACAACTAAAGTGACAGTTTAATATTGATGCCTGAAAGAGGTATAAATATTTCACTAATTCCTAAAGAGTAAAAGAACTTAACTTTGTATTTTTACTAAGTCAGTAAAAGAATACATACTATAAGAACTTCTTTAAATGACTTTAAATATTTAATCAAACCATTGTTAATCAAATTGTTTTTTTTTTTTACATACTTAGTTCATCTACGTGTAATAATTCTTCTATCAAGTATCTGATCATTTGCTAACTGACTATTGTTTTAACTAACTCATTGGCAGTTTCTTATGTTTGCTTCCAGGATTAGTTTGAGTCCACTGTGGATGGCCAAATAACATATGATTTACCGACTGTAAGAGCCATATGAAATTTCAATTTCTTGTCATGTGTACATCTTTTTCATAAATCTTTGGGTGACTTCCTCATTGGCAATCCTCTTCTTCTTTTTTTAAATTATTTGAATGTTGATTTCTAAAACTAGATGTAGTCTTGTCTGTAACATGACAGATCAAAGTTGTAAAGAAACATCTGTCAAAGTGCTGATTTAATATTTTAAAGACCAATATGGATGTTTTGCTGAATTCTCTGCATAGTTCTAAATTTAACAAAACCAATTTGTGTCTGGGCATAAACATGAAACCTAAACATGTTTAAGTTCATGGCTAAAACAAAATTCATATATTTTATTGCACAAGAATGTAAACTTCTGTTTGCCAAAGCCAAAGCCAATAGGTAAAGACATACATATATAGTGCAAATATATATATATATATATATATATATATATATATTTTTTTTTTTTTTTTTTTTTTTGCACATTGCGCCACATCTCAAAAGGCAATCAGACACATTTGAAAACATCTTTTAAAGTCTGTGGAAGCAGGAAGAAATGTTACGAATTTCACTGAGTAACACTTTTCTATGAATGCGATGAAATGATAGAGTCGATTATCGACACTGACGACATTGAATTTCTATGAAAAACTTTTAATATAGGAGAACTGAGAGACTTCTTTTATGCTGGTAGACATAGCCTTGGCAGGAATCTGGCTGTGAATCAATCCCTGCTACCTAAAGCGCCTCCCGATTTAGGCCTATGTGGTCTACGAGGATCAACCCAACACAAGAGAATCGACTCACCATCATTTTATTTGATCATTTTATTTTATTTTATTTTTTAAAGACTTTATTTATTCATGAGAGACACATAGAAAGAGGCAGAGACATAGGCAGAGGGAGAAGCAAGCTCCATACAGGGAGCCCGATGTGGGACTCGATCCCAGGTCTCCAGAATTATGCCCTGGGCCAAAGACAGGTGCTCAACCACTGAGCCACCCAGGGATCCCTGATAATTTTAACAATAAACTTGGACTTGATCATCATATGAGCCTTGTTTAAACTTTTTTCATTTAAGTTTTTAAATCCTTGTTATGACCAGCTTGGCTTTCTGCCTCAGAATAAGTTCCTTTGCCCAGGGCTGGAATTTTAAGACTTCTAGTGGTATTTTTAGTCCCATTCCAGCCTTGGGAAAAGTCTTAATCACAAGGAGTTTTCAGAACCTTTTCTCATAGCTTCAATGGTTCTATCCTTGTATGGTGTCCTCATTCAGATAAACAAGCATCGCTCTTGTTACTGTGATGATACCCTCTCATAGTAATTTCCCTTTCAGTTATGAAGTCTTATGTATCCATTCATGAAGTTTTGCTTCAGAAAGATTCCATGACCAAAGTTCTGTGTCTGTTTATCAGCATAGAGATCATCATGTAACCAGTGCCTCGATTGCTCATCACAGTGCCTCGGTAGTCTGACGTCACCTTTTACTCTTTTCTAGAACATTCCAGATATCAATGGTTTGCCTGAGGGTAATTTTTACTCCCAACATTCTCTGTCAGGGTAAGATTAGGTTATATGGCAGCAAGTTAATTTCAGTATCTCAATTGGCTATACATAGAGAGTTTTTCTTGATTCTGCCATAATTAATATAGGTTGTTGGTGGTGGACAGAGCCAGACTCCCAGAAGTGCCATCATGTTGTGACCCTCGCATCCCAGAATGTGGATCACTACAGCAGGGGACACATGCATGAAAAACTCACGCCTACTTTTACATGCCTCAAACCAAGGGAAGCACATTTCATTCCTAAATATGTATATTGTCTAAAACAGTCACAGTTAGCCCCTGCTAACTGCAAGAGAGCTGGAACATGTTGGGAAGCATATGGGTATTGGTGACCAGTACATATCTCTCTCCACATACCCTTGAGACCATTCCTCACACTGTGATGATCTCATTCCATCTCATAATCTATGAGATTATTCATAGTAGTTGTTTCTACTAGGGTTGATTTTGTTTTAGGGCCCAGAGCATCCTGGATGGGCATCTATTCAAATACATTTGCACTAGTTTCTATAAATATTGATTACCACACAATTTATATGCATGGATGTTTATGTTTTGTTTCTGTACCTGCTATTTAGATCTTGGTAACCCTAAAAAATGAAATTTTAGTAATTGCTTATACTTGCTAAAAATATGGAAAGGCCAGTGTTAATGCCTCAATCTTCAAGGTTCTTATTGGCGAAGCAGACATCTCACCTGATCTTGTGGCTTAGCTAAGCAAGCTTTCAGTATTACAAACATCCAGGCCGGCAATTCTTTATGCCATGCAGACTTATAGGTTAAATGGTTTCTGATGGAGGGTGCCAAGTTTTGATGTTTGTCAGTCTGGCAGTGATGGATTCAAGACCAGGGAGACTCATTAAAATGGAGCCTTGGTCCTCAATCAGATGTCAGTTTTCCAACATGCATGGCAAAACCCAAGATGTCTTCTGGGCTTGGCTGGATTTCTGATGGATTGGGTTGCCCCAAAGTGGAGCCAAGGTACATTGTTTTCACATGGCACTGGAAACCGTAGATCATTCCAAATGAATGCTGTATGTAGTAATCAGCAACATTTGGGGTAGAATTATTCCCAGGAAAGCTACAGCCAAATTGTGATCAGTTAGGGACATAATCTGATAACGACAGCAGTGACCATGAGGTTGAATGTCTTTATTGTTATGAGCCACATTTTTAAATAAAAGCCCAATTCATTGCACTTCACATTGGCTAACAGGCACATGCAAGAATGCAGTAGCACTATTTATTAGATCTAAATCTTAAATACAGTTCATTCAACAAACAGAAAGTAATCACCTAAATTTTCCCAAAGACTGTTCAAGTATTATTGTTATAGCAGCTGTTCTGGGAACATCTGTGTATCATCCATCTGTTTGTTATCTCGATCTAATTTCGTTTTGTGTTATATTGTTTTACCATTGCTTTAGTGTCTGAAGTGATATCTATAATATTTGGCTTAAAGAACTCTGTGTCTTACTCTAGAGTTGTTAATAAAAAAAGGCGATATTTTCACACCCTTTGATATGCAATTTATTTCCCCCTATTTCTGTTTATCTCATATTGTTTATTTTCCTGTTACTGATGCCAACAGGAATGGTTACTAGGAAGTATAGATAACTTTATTCCACAGATTTAAAGTTGGTGACTTTCAGAAAATATAAAACATAATGCTCCATATTGGAGATGTTATTTCTAAATGAAACAAAAAAGACATAAAATAGTAGGAGTGAGGAGATCAAATGAAAGAATTAATATTGAGCTTCAGGAGGACTTTGTTTTTGTTAAATCTTAGGGTGAGTACTAAATTTTTTTTTCTAAATTTATTTGTTAATTTTAGTCTCTTAAAGAAGGACATACTCAATTAACCAAAATCCAGATTATTACATTTTGTCCTACACATCCCATTTTCTAATATCAGTAAAATTAAAAATATAATATTTATTAAATGGAAATTTATAAATGCATTTTCACCTTTCATATTACAGTGATTCAACAAGCTCGGATAAGAAGTATTTGCTCAAAACCTTATTTTACACCCAAAACAGCAGCAAAACAAAGTAAGAGCAAAGGAATTAATTTATGGATGTTCACTAGTATATGCAGAATATCATTGTTTCCATGGTCCAGGATCTCTTTTAGGTCCCTGAAATTTAGAGTTTAAGTAGGATTTGATATAATTTTAGCCTACGTAGCCTACATATTCTGTGCAAGAGTTTCCCTTATACATGAGGTGACAGTTATTATTAATATTATTTCATAAAACAAGACACCAGTTAAGACATAACGTGCCATTGTTTATTTCACATATGTTTGCTTAGTGAGTTCTACAGGAATCTCTCAGTGTAGTATTCAAGGGCTTTTTATTCTGGTCCTTGAGTGAGAACACACAAAGATGAGGAAGAGGATATTATTTTTCTACTTCAAAGAAGTGTGTGAGGTTTGTAATACCATTTGTGAGAGAATGACCTTTTAATGAAATAGCTGTAATCTGTTGTTTAGTTTAATGTTTACCATTTCAGGGCAAAAAATTGGTGAATGTTTTTTCCCTCTTTGGAAATGTATTAGTTACTATGGCAACAATTTCATTGGCAGAAACAGAGTTTTCAAAGACTTACACATATAATATAAACTTAATTTAAGCATTGGATTTGAATTTATACCTTTGTAGTTAGAAATAAAGACAATCATATAGAAACAGTTCCTTACTTGGAGCTGGGGCAATGACCAGTGAGATCACTGCATATTTATAAATCCATGCAACCAAAACAGGGCCTTACCCTGACCGACACAAGGGAATTTGGCTTTAAATTGTGAAAATTTCTTCCTCTCTATTACATCAAATTAAAATTTGGGAGTCCCTTCTAATTTTTTTAACCTGACAGATTTTAATTTTCTGCTCTAAAATTTTAGTCTTTTAACATTTTTTTTCCTTTGAGAATCTGTCTGGAATTATAATTTTCTGTCACTGGCAAAGTTTCCCTAACTAGCATAACTGTATCCACCATATTCTTTGTGGCTGGGTTAGACATTCTGCACTGCTGGGCATGGCTGGCCATTCATTAGAGCACTAAACAGTCGTGACTCCCAGATTATGCTCAACACATACATCCTGAAGTGGGTATGGAAAGGAACTAGGAGGACTTTGAAGTGGGATTCCTTCATACATTCAGTGTGTAGCTGAAATTAAGCCAGAAACATTCCAGATGTCAGGAGGTTTCAGTAACCTCTTGTGATTTCCAAGGAAGATGCAGTGAAAACTTCTCTTTTCTCCTGCCCCTCAAGTGGCAGTTGGAGGGTAAAGGGATTGAGAACAGCCAAGTTGGAGGATGTAGTTTAGTGTAAGAGTCAAATGGACTGGCTTCATTGCTTGCCCATTTGCGGCAAATGCTTGATACCACTTGTGCCCCATCCATGGCATAGCAGCAGACATGGTATTTTTCCAACAGGGAGCTAGCACCCTGGAGGGAAAAGTAAAAGCTGACCTAAGCTCTCTCAGTATTTCTTCCCAATCTGGCTATCAGGAAAGTCATACCACCTCTGTGGGGCAGAGCAGAGAGACCGCCTGGAGGGCAGTATCCCGAGTCTGGCGGAAGTGGTCTCTAACAGCAGGACCTGCATAGCAAGTGTAGCCTTCCTGGTCTTTGTGATTGCTCATTATGCTCAGCTTTCTTTGTATGTCTCTGTGCTACCAACACAAAAGACTTTGACACTTTCCTTCAGGACTCTATAGTTTGATTCTTATCTGTCACCTTTCCCTCTCCATCTGCCATCCCTGTGGATTTAACCATTTCCTTACCTTACTACTTCTTATTTTCTTCTTGCATGACCAGCACTTAAAGATTGCTCTCTTTTCACCCTGGACTCCCTCCCCGCTCTGACCTACATCGACAGTTACCTTGCCAAGTGCCTGCCCAAGGCACTATCTGCTTTCTCTGCTCATCTTGATTTGGCAAGCACTTCTGGAGAAAGTCACAACCCAAGGCCAATTAGTTGACCTGGAAGAAAAATGACATTAATAATGGAGTGAGTGGTGAGGAAGAGGTTAGTTTCAATTAAACCCTCCATTTGGATCAGTAATTCTTTATTAGTGTCTAATTGATTCTCTTTTAAAAATTCCATCCCACATAGTGATGGCTTCAAAATGTTTTATTTGCAAGAAACCAACTCCTACCCTTCTGTTTCCTTAAAATGACTTTACTTTTTCTACTTTATTGAAAACTTTAAACCCTCTAATTTGGTTATCTCCCAGCTTTTCTCTTCTGCATCTCAGGCTTTCTGCCACATTCTCTTTCCTTTCCTTACAAGAAGTGTAGAAGAAGCGCTCATTTGTGCCTGTCCTTCTGTCCTGCTGCATGTCTTTGGGGAGTCTGGTTCCCTGATGGTTCTCTTCTCTTATGTTTCTCGGAATCACTTTCTGTTCAGTGGTTCTTCCCCTCTGCCTACAAACATGTCCAAATGCATCAATTTTTTAAAAAAATTATTCATTCATTTTAGAGAGAGAGAACGAGAGAGCACGAGTGAGCACATGCATGCGAGTGAGTGGAGGGAGGGGTTGAAGGAGAGAATCCCCAAGCAGACTCCCTGCTGAGTGGGAGCCCAATGTGAGGCTCCATCTCACCACCCATGAGATCATGGCCTGAGCCAAAACCGAGAGTCAGATGCTTAACAGACTGAGCCACCCAGGTCCCAAACGCCTCTAATTTAAAGTGTTCCCTAGAGCCTCTGTCTTCTCAAGAGATCTTTTCTTGTTCATGGACAAATTTCCCCAAACTATTCTATGCTTGTTGCCTCTACTTTTTATTTTTTATTTTATTTTATTTTTTTTAATTTATTTTTTATTGGTGTTTAATTTACTAACATACAGAATAACCCCCAGTGCCATTCACCCATTCACTCCCACCCCCCGCCCTCCTCCCCTTCCACCACCCCTAGTTCGTTTCCCAGAGTTAGTCTTTACGTTCTGTCTCCCTTTCTGATATTTCCCACACATTTCTTCCCCCTTCCCTTATATTCCCTTTCACTATTATTTATATTCCCCAAATGAATGAGAACATATAATGTTTGTCCTTCTCCGACTGACTTACTTCACTCAGCATAATACCCTCCAGTTCCATCCACGTTGAAGCAAATGGTGGGCCTCTACTTTTTAACCAGTCATTACGTCTCCAACCCCTGAGACGTGGGCTTGGTTTTGGCAACTCCAGGAAACATCTCTGAGGATGGCCTCTTCCTGAGGCCATATTCAGGACTTTCTTATCCTGTTTTCAGCTTTTCACCACATCAACGGCTTGCCTTTTCCTGGGTTTCCACTTTTCCGAATGTTCTTACCATCTCTGTGGGGAGATCTTCCTCTTTTTCTCATTTTCTCTTATTACATACTTCTAATGTTAATCTTATGACTACCGTGGGTTCAGTAATTACCTCTCTGCAGAAGATGCTGGGTTTCAATTCTGAATTCTGAGGCCCATTTTCTAATTCCCTGATGCTCATCTCTAACTGGTAATGTAGTGGTGCCTAAAGGGCCACATGCCTCATCATCCCATTTTGCATTCAAATGCACTCCTTCTGAATTCTGACTTCTATTATTGGCCAGACTTTCCTTCTGACTCTCAAACTCCTTTTCCTATTCCCATTCTTTCAGTTCCTATTGCTCTACCTTTGCCATGAATCTTGAGACAATGTTCCATTTTTATTCCCACTACAACTGCCCTAGTTCAGGCTTCACTTGTCTATAGTTTAGATTATTAAGTTTCTCTCCTTCAGTGCCGTCAAACTTCAATCTCGCCTACACACACCAGATGAACCCCCCTAAAGCAAAATTCTGTTCATGCTGTAACTTGATGTTCAAATGGAAGTTTCAGCAGCAAGGCACTATACCATAAACAGATTTTCAAAGGCAATCAGAGAATCGGCTTCACATCTCTGAAATTCTCCACCTATAAGGGAGATTTTAATGAGTTCAGAGACTGAGTTTGGGAAATGATTCTGAGAATGAGAGCTGTGCTGTGAGCCCCACCTTCCTGCAATGGGCCAGGATGGGGACATTGTCAAGACTAAAGAACGATGCTTCAGAGAGACCCCTCAGAGTCCCCATGTCTGCTGTATCTGGAGAACACAGCAGGAAGGCACTTGCATCCTGTGCAAAGAAGCTAAAGCGCCCTGTCACAGCAGAATAGAGGGCGGAGGCTGGATGGTACTGCCTCTCTGAGCAGGAGTGTCAGTCTAACATGGTTCCCAAGGGGCTTCTGCCCAAGGTAGCAGTTGTGAGGGTCCGGGTGGGGTCAAGTAAAATGGTTAGAGGTGTATTGCCAGGGATAGAGCTACTGGAGAGGGGGAGGCTAGTAAAAGCTGAGGTCTAGCTCCTGACATAGATCTTGTAGGCAGAGGGACCCACAGGAAACTGGAGAAAGTGCTCTGAGAAGAAATCAGCTGCAAGTAGCTGCTAAACCCAGCAATGGCCAGGCTATCTCACAATAGTGCTGGGCAAGGATAGAGTCTTCCACCCACCAAGGTTTTGCACCCCCAGACCCCTCAACCCTGGCAGGAGTAGAGACATCAGCTAGTACTGGGGGCTGCAGTCCATGGAATGGAGAGAACACCCAGTGCGCGCCAGCCCCAGGCACCAGGCAGCCCAACTGCAGTTGTGGAGGAGGGCAAGGGGTTGCATCTGCATGAACGTTGAAGGACTGGTTAATTGGCCATTTTGCATCACCGAATTAAAGTTGTATCTGGACAAAATAGGTCTCTTTATTTCTTAAGAGTGGCCAAAAATGTTACGAGACTTGGCAGAGTTTTCTTTCTACAGCAGAAGGGCAGCCCTGCTGAACAAACATAAAGGCACAGTGAGAGACGCAGCACCCTGCCAAAAAGAAAAAAAAAAAAAAAAAAAAAAAGACCTGCTTTTATAATGACACACCACAAGTCTTCCTTATGTAGAGAACTGGTTAAGCTCACCTGTTTCCTCAGAGTCTACTGAAATAGAACAGAGCTTGTGTGGTGGTTTCCAGAGCACTCTTTCTTCAGCCTTATCCTTCATTTAGTTCATGCTTTTTCAGCAAAGATTTGAAAGCTACTTTTGCTACTCTCTAACTGAATTTTTGGATAGGTTACATAATCTCCTGAAGCTTTGTTTTCTTGTCAGTAAAGTACTCTATAGGTTTATTGTGAAGATTAAATGAAAAGGTGTATCTAAAACACTCAGCACAATTATGCTCATTATCTATTGCACTGTAACACATTAGCTCGAAATTTAGCAACTTAAAACAATGCACATTTATGATCTCATGGTTTCTGTGAGTCAGAAATCCAGCCACAGCTTAGCCAAGAGCTCAGATCTCTGACAAGTGTGCATCGAGGTGTCAGCCAGAGCTGTAGTCTTCTCAAGACTGTGCAGGACAAGAATGAATGTCCAGGCTCCCTTTTGTGGCTCAGGTCCTTGCCAGTGTTGGCTGGAGTCATGAGGTTCTTCCATGGGACAGCTCCCAGTGTGTTGGCTGACTTCTCCCAGGACGACTAAGGGGAGAGGGAGCAAGATGGAAGCCACAGCATATTTTTAACCTAAACGTGGAAGAGATATTTCTTCATATTTGTGTGTTTTATTCATTAGAAGTGAGTAATTAGGGATGCCTGGGTGGCTCAGTGGTAGAGCATCTGCCTTTGGCCCAGGGCGTGATCCTGGAGTCCTAGGATCGAGTCCCACATCAGGCTCCCTGCATAAAGCCTGCTTCTCTCTCTGCCTATATCTTTGCCTCTCTCTGTGTGTCTCTCATGAATAAATAAGTGAAATCTAAAGAAAAGAAAAAAAAAGTTAAAAGAAAAGAAGTGAGTAATTATGTCCTACTAACAAATAAGTGGAAGGATTTGCAATATCCGGAAGTGGGGATCATTGTGGGCCATGCTGGAGACTGCCTATCACACATAGGGTTTGGAAGGGGTGTTATTTCCTCCTTTACATACCCTGTGTCAATACCAGATTCCTATGCAACTTTCTCTTGTCCCTCCATTTAAAGGCACTCTCTTTCCTCTGAGCTCATGTAGCATGTTGTTGCCCAACATGTGTTTTTCTCATCGCTTTTTTTCCTTTATTGATTACATAATGGCATTCTGCTTTGTAGGAGGAAACATAGATGAGGTATTTTTCCTTCTCTAAGGACTGCCGTGTGTTGCTCAACTCCAAGGCCACGTTGTGTACAGTATGCGTTTAGTTATACGGCAGAGGTGGCTCCTTCCCAAGGAGCTCAGTGGTTAGCAAAGAGTGGTAGATTTGAAAATTAAGACCTATAAGAGCACAGTGCAAGAAAGAGAAAAACTACCTGTGTATGGTGAAGCAGAGGATGACTTCATGGCAGAGAGGATGCATTTATTCGGTGGGCTGGTAAAGAGAGAGAGGATTTGCTAGTCAGAGAAGGAAGCAAAAACATTTTAGACCTCCCGGTGATGAGTGAGAATGGAGATGAGCCATCTCCAATCTCTTTCCTGTTCTCCCTGTGTATGACAGTGGTTGGCACACTGCAGCTCATGGGCCACCTCTGACTTGATGCCGCTTGATACCTGTATATAAATAAAGTTTTATTTGAACACAACCACAGTCATTCATTTATGTATTTCCTATAGCTGCTTTCATGCTACAACAACAGAGTTGAGTAAATGTGACAGATTCTTTCAGGCTCACAAAGTTTAAAATATTTTCTCTCTGCCCCCTTACAGGAGTTCCCTGACTCCTGCTCTTTGATACGTGCAGGGTACAGAAGTAGATGCTCAGAGGTTGGCTACACTAAATGGCTGGATAATCACCATAGGCTATAATTCCTCTGTACATAGCTGCATAAAGAGTCAATCTACAGTCAGTGGCCCTGATGATTCTTTATCAGTGATTCTTGACAAATGTTTTAACTGACACTTATATCCACAATAATGAGAAAGCCTTTTGAAGCAAGAAATAAACAGCAACTGTGCTATTCTCTAGATCTGAGAGGAAATGATGTAATCTTTCTAGTTCAGAATATGTTATTTAAATGTTTTAATGAACTTCTTTTCTTTCAAAAAATAGACCAGCTGAATCAAGGATGGCACATGACAGATGTAACAATAGAACTCTTACAAATAAAGGATAAGTCCAATAATATCATTAAAAAAATAGCCAGGAGAATTTTATAGAATGTGCTCTCCATTGAGGCTGAGGAATATCTTTTTTTAAAACTTATAATTATACAGGAACCTGAAGTATTAACCACAAACTCAGCATCAAGTGACTTAAACAGTTTTTGCAACTGTGCATGTATTATTATTCATAAACATGAAGTAGTAGCACAGGCCCATCAACTTTAATGAAATGCAAGAAATTTCAGATATTAACACGAACTGGATAATAGAATCTGTTGAAGCATTTCTTTTTAAAACCTTGGGTGCCTAGTAAATAAGTTGTAGTGTCATAAATATTTGCATTTGTAGTCAGACTAACTGGTGATTAAAATTTCAGCTTTTTGTCCAGTCTCTTAAAATGAAACACAGGTATAAAAAAATGAACTGAAATGTTTCAGGAAAACCGAACCTCTGTATCCTATACAGACCTGAATCATACTTCTGTACATTCCATTTGAATTGTAGTGTTCGATGACCAGAAATTATTAACCTACTAATACTCAACTGGTTAAGAAGGCAAATAGTACCACAGATACTCTGTAAATTAGTGTTTAATGATGTTTCTGACTGATTTTTGGCCACAAAATCATGTTCACTTCCTTGTGTTCTATGATATATCACTACAATGGTAGTACCTTTGAAATTAGTTTTTAGAAACCCCTCCTTTGCCTCAACCATGGGTCTCAAAGATGAAAATAGATTCCGCTGTAGAGATGAGTGCTGATGTTTGATGAAGGATGTAAGGATGGTAAATAAAACTCCTGAGTTTGAACCAGTTAAAGATTAGGATAAGATGGAGAGTAAAATATATTTTTATCAATTTTAATGCTAATATTTAAAAAATAAATTGAAGGTTTTAAATAGTTTCGGTTTTACAGAAAAATACAAAGAGAGTGTTGGAGAATTCCTATATAACCACACATAGCTTCTATTATTAAGATTAGAATGGGGGATCCCTGGGTGGTGCAGCGGTTTGGCGCCTGCCTTTGGCCCAGGGCGCGATCCTGGAGACCCGGGATCGAATCCCACATCGGGCTCCCGGTGCATGGAGCCTGCTTCTCCCTCTACCTATGTCTCTGCCTCTCTCTCTTTCTCTGTGACTATCATAAATAAATAAAATTTAAAAAAAAAAAGATTAGAATGGTACATTTGTTACAATCAATGAACCAATATTGATACATCATTCTTAACCTAAAGTCCTTATTTCATTTATATTTCCTTAGTTCTTACCTTAATATCCATTTTACATTCCAGGATTCCATTTAAAATATATTACATTTAGTTTCTATGTCTTCTTAGAGTTCTGTTTTTTATGACAGTTTCTCAGATTTTATGTAATTTTGATGACCTTGAAAAGGGTAAGAAGTTGTGGCCAGATATTTTGTAGAGTTTTCCATTGTTAAGATTTGCCTGTTTTTTTAATCTATTAATTTATTTTTTATTGGTGTTCAATTTGACAACATATAGAATAACACCAGTGCTCACTTCTTCAAGTGCTCACCTCAGTGCCCGTCACCCAGTCACCCGCAGCCCCCGCCCACCTCCCCTTCCACCACCACTAGTTCATTGCCCAGAGTTAGGAGTCTTTCATGTTCTGTCTCCCTTTCTGATATTTCCCACTCATTTTTTCTCCTTTCCCCTCTATTCCCTTTCACTATTTTTTATATTCCCCAAATGAAAAAGACCATATAATGTTTGTCCTTCTCCGATTGACTTATTTCACTCAGCGTAATACCCTCCAGTTCCATCCACGGTGAAGCAAATGGTGGTATTTGTCATTTCTAATGGCTGAGTAATATTCCATTGTATACATAGACCACATCTTCTTTATCCATTCATCTTTCGATGGACACCGAGGCTCCCTCCACAGTTTGGCCACCGTGGACATTGCTGCTATAAACATTGGGGTGCAGGTGTCCCGGCGTTTCACTGCATCTGTATCTTTGGGGTAAATGCCCAACAGTGCAATTGCTGGGTCGAGGGCAGGTCTATTTTTAACATCTTTGAGGAACCTCCACACAGTTTTCCAGAGTGGCTGCACCAGTTCACATTCCCACCAACAGTGCAGGAGGGTTCCCCTTTCTTCCCATACTCTCCAACATTTGTGGTTTCCCGCCTTGTTAATTTTCCCCATTCTCACTGGTGTGAGGTGGGATCTCATTGTGGTTTGGATTTGTATTTCCCTGATGGCAAGTGATGCAGAGCATTTTCTCACGTGCTTGTTGGCCATCCTCTGTGAGATTTCTGTTCATGTCTTTTGCCCATTTCATGATTGGATTGTTTGTTTCTTTGGTGTTGAGTTGAATAAGTTCTTTATAGATCTTGGAAACTAGCCCTTTATGTGATATGTCATTTGCAAATATCTTCTCCCATTCTGTAGGTTGTCTTTTAGTTTTGTTGACTGTATCCTTTGCTGTGCAAAAGCTTCTTATCTTGATGAAGTCCCAATAGTTCATTTTTGCTTTTGTTTCTTGTGGATGTATCTTGCAAGAAGTTACTGTGGCCAAGTTCAAAAAGGGTGTTGCCTCTTTCTCCTCTAGGATTTTGATGGAATCTTGTCTCACATTTAAATCTTTCATCCAGGAGGAGGGGCAAGATAGCAGAAGAGTAGGGTCCCCAAGTCACCTGTCCCCACCAACTTACCTAGATAACCTTCAAATCATCCTGAAAATCTACGAAATCGGCCTGAGATTTAAAGAGAGAACACCTGGAATGCTACAGTGAGGAGAGTTCGCGCTTCTACCAAGGCAGGAAGACGGGGAAAAAGAAATAAGAAGCAAAAGGCCTTCAAGGGGGAGGGGCCCCGCGAGGAGCCGGGCTGAGGCCGGGGGAGTGTCCCCAGGACAGGAGAGCCCCGTCCCGGAGGAGCAGGAGCTGCACCGACCTTCCCGGGCGGAAAGGGGCTCGCGGGGAGTTGGAGCAGGACCCAGGAGGGCGGGGATGCCCTCGGGCTCCCGGGGACATTAACAGACACCTGCGCCCCGGGAGAGTGCGCCGAGCTCCTTAAGGGCTGCAGCGCGCACGGTGGACCCGGAGCAGCTGCGGGGGCTCGGGGGCGGCTCCGCGGAGGGGGCTGCGGGGCGGGAGCAGCTCCGTTCGGGGCTCGGGAGGAGGAAGAGGCTCCGTGCAGAGGGGACTGCGCAGTTCCAGGAGCAGCTCGGGGGGCTTGGGGGCGGCTCCGTGGAGGGGGCTGCGGGGCGGGAGAGCGAATCCAACAGCGCAGGCCCCGGAGCACAGGGCGCCGGGACACAGCCCAGGATCCGGCCTCCCCCCGGGACAGGCAGAGGCCGGGAGGGCCCAGGACAGCGAGGACGCTCCTGCCCCAGCTGAGCAGAGCAGCGGCCCCGCCCGGAGCCTCCAGGCCCTGCAGACGGAGAGCTCCGGAGCTACTGCAGGGGCTGACTCCAGGGCTGCAGATCTGGCCCCGCCACAGCGGTTGTTCCTCCTGGGGCCTCACGGGGTGAACAGCCCCCACTGAGCCCTGCACCAGGCAGGGGCAGAGCAGCTCCCCGAAGTGCTAACACCTGAGAATCAGCACAGCAGGCCCCTCCCCCGAAAGACCAGCTAGACGGACCAGTTCCAGGGGAAGTCAAGGGACTTAAAGTATACAGAATCAGAAGATACTCCCCTGTGTTGTTTTTTGGTTGTTTTTGTTTTTGGTTTTGGGTTTTTTTTTTCTTTTTGATTTGTTTGCTTTCCCCACTTTTTTTTCCCTTTCTTTCTATTTCTTTTTTTTCTTTTTTTCTTCCTTTTTTCTTTTTTCTTTTTCTCTTTTCTTTCCTTCTTTCTCTCCTCTCTTTTTCTCCTTTTCCCAATACAACTTCTTTTCGGCCACTCTGCACTGAGCAAAATGACTAGAAGATAAACCTCACCTCAAAAGAAAGAATCAGAAACAGTCCTCTCTCCCACAGAGTTACAAAATATGGATTACAATTCAATGTCAGAAAGCCAATTCAGAAGCACTATCATACAGCTACTGGTGGCTCTAGAAAAAAAGCATAAAGGACTCAAGAGACTTCATGACTGCAGCTTTTAGATCCAATCAGGCAGAAATTAAAAATCAATTGAATGAGATGCAATCTGAACTAGAAGTCCTAACGACCAGGGTTAACAAGGTGGAAGAACGAGTGAGTGACATAGAAGACAAGTTGATGGCAAAGAGGGAAAAAAGAGGAAAAAAGAGACAAACAATTAAAAGACCATGAAGATGATTAAGGGAAATAAACGACAGCCTGAGGAAGAAAAACCTACATTTAATTGGGGTATCGAGGGCGCCGAAAGGGCCAGAGGGCCAGAATACGTATTTGAACAAATCATAGCTGAAAACTTTCCTAATCTGGGAAGGGAAACAGGCATTCAGATCCAGGAAATAGAGAGATCCCCCTCCAAAATCAATAAAAACCATTCAACACCTCGACATTTAATAGTAAAGCTTGCAAATTCCAAAGATAAAGAGAAGATCCTTAAAGCAGCAAGAGACAAGAAATCCCTGACTTTCATGGGGAGGAGTATTAGGGTAACAGCAGGCCTCTCCACAGAGACCTGGCAGGCCAGAAAGGGCTGGCAGGATATATTCAGGGTCCTCCATGAGAAGAACATGCAACCAAGAATCCTTTATCCAGCAAGGCTCTCATTCAAAATGGAAGGAGAGATAAAGAGCTTCCAAGACAGGCAGGAACTGAAAGAGTATGTGACCTCCAAACCAGCTCTGCAAGAAATTTTAAGGGGGACTCTTAAAATTCCTCTTTAAGAAGAAGTTCATTGGAACAATCCACAAAAACAAGGACTGAATAGATATCATGATGACACTAAACTCATATCTGTCAATAGTAACTATGAACGTGAACGGGCTTAATGACCCATCAGAAGGCGCAGGGTTTCAGACTGGATAAAAAAGCAGGACCCATCTATTTGCTGTCTACAAGAGACTCATTTTAGACAGAAGGACACCTACAGCCTGAAAATAAAAGGTTGGAGAACCATTTACCATTTGAATGGTCCTCAAAAGAAAGCAGGGGTAGCCATCCTTACTTATATCAGATAAACTAAAATTTACCCCGATGACTGTCATGAGAGATGAAGAGGGACACTATATCATACTTAAAGGATCTATCCAACAAGAGGACTTAACAATCCTCAATATATATGCCCAAAAGTGGGAGCTGCCAAATATATAAATCAATTAATAACCAAAGTGAAGAAATACATAGATAATAATACACTTATAATTGTTGACTTCAACCTAGCGCTTTCTGTACTCGATAGGTCTTCTGAGCACAACATCTCCATAGAAACGAGAGCTTTAAATGATACACTGGACCAGATGGATTTCACAGATATCTATAGAACTTTACATCCAAACTCAACTGAATACACATTCTTCTCAAGTGCACATGGAACTTTCTCCAGAATAGACCACATACTGGGTCACAAATCAGGTCTGAACCGATACCAAAAGATTGGGATCGTCCCCTGCATATTCTCAGACCATAATGCCTTGAAATTAGAACTAAATCACAACAAGAAGTTTGGAAGGACCTCAAACACGTGGAGGTTAAGGACCATCCTGCTAAAAGATGAAAGGGTCAACCAGGAAACTAGAGAAGAATTAAAAAGATTTATGGAAACTAATGAGAATGAAGATACAACCGTTCAAAATCTTTGGGATGCAGCAAAAGCAGTCCTAAGATGGAAATACATCGCAATACAAGCATCCATTCAAAAACTGGAAAGAACTCAAATGCAAAAGCTAACCTTACACATAAAGGAGCTAGGGAAAAAACAGCAAATAGATCCTATACCCAGCAGAAGAAGAGAGTTAATAAAGATTCGAGCAGAACTCAACGAAATCGAGACCAGAAGAACTGTGGAACAGATCAACAGAACCAGGAGTTGGTTCTTTGAGAGAATTAATAAGATTGATAAACCATTAGCCAGCCTTATTAAAAAGAAGAGAGAGAAGACTCAAATTAATAAAATCATGAATGAGAAAGGAGAGATCACTACCAACGCCAAGGAAATACGAAGGATTTTAAAAACATATTATTATGAACAGCTATACGCCAATAAATTAAGGAATCTAGAAGTAATGGACCCATTTCTGGAAAGCCACAAACTACCAAAACTGGAACAGGAAGAAACAGAAACACTGAACAGGCCAATAACCAGGGAGGAAATTGAAGCGGTCATCAAAAACCTCCCAAGACACAAAAATCCAGGGCCAGATGGCTTCCCTGGGGAATTCTATCAAACGTTTAAAGAAGAAACTGTACCTATTCTACCAAAGCTGTTTGGAAGTATACAAGAGATGGAGTACTTGTATTCGCTCTATGAGGCCAGCATCACCTTAATTCCAAAACCAGACAAAGACCCCACCAAAAAGGAGAATTACAGACCAATATCACTGATGAACACGGATGCAAAAATTCTCAACAAGATACTAGCCAATAGGATCCAATGATACATTAAGAAAATTATTCACCATGACCAAGTAGGATTTATCCCTGGGACACAAGGCTGGTTCAACACTCGAAAAACAATCAATGTGATTCATCATATCAGCTAGAGAAAAACAAGAACCATATGATCCTCTCATTAGATGCAGAGAAAGCATTTGACAAAACACAGCATCCATTCCTGATCAAAACTCTTCAGAGTGTAGGGAGAGAGGGAACATTCCTCGACATCTTAAAAGCCATCTATGAAAAGCCCACAGCAAATATCATTCTCAATGGGGAAGCACTGGGAGCCTTTCCCCTAAGATCAGGAACAAGACAGGGATGTCCACTCTCACCACTGCTGTTCAACATAGTACTGGAAGTCCTAGCCTCAGCAATCAGACAACAAAAAGACATTAAAGGCATTCAAATTGGCAAAGAAGAAGTCAAACTCTCCCTCTTCGCCGATGACATGATACTCTACATAGAAAACCCAAAAGCCTCCATCCCACGATTTCTAGAACTCATGCAACAATTTGGTAGCGTGGCAGGATACAAAATCAATGCCCAGAAATCATTGGCATTTCTATACACTAACAATGAGACTGAAGAAAGAGGAATTAAGGAGTCAATCTCATTTACAATTGCACCCAAAAGCATAAGATACCTAGAAATAAACCTAACCAAAGAGGTAAAGGATCTATACCCTAAAAACTATAGAACACTTCTGAAAGAAATTGAGGAAGACACAAAGAGATGGAAAAAGAGTCCATGCTCATGGATTGGCAGAATTAATATTGTGAAAATGTCAATGTTACCCAGGGCAATTTACACGTTTAATGCAATCCCTATCAAAATACCATGGACTTTCTTCAGAGAGTTATTTGTTATTTAAAATAACAAATTATTTTAATCTTTGTGTGGAATCAGAAAAGACCCTGAATAGCCAGGAGAATTAAAAAAAAAAAAAAAAACCATAGCTGGGGGCATCACAATGCCAGATTTCAGGTTGTACTACAAAACTGTGGTCATCAAGAGAGTGTGGTACTGGCACAAAAACAGACACATAGATCAGTGGAACAGAATAGAGAACCCAGAAGTGGACCCTCAACTTTATGGTCAACTAATATTCGATAAAGGAGGAAAGACTATCCATTGGAAGAAAAACAGTCTCTTCAATAAATGGTGCTGGGAAAACTGGACATCCACATGCAGAAGAATGAAACTAGACCACTCTCTTTCACCATACACAAAGATAAACTCAAAATGGATGAAAGATCTAAATGTGAGACAAGAGTCCATCAAAATCCTAGAGGAGAACACAGGCAACACCCTTTTTGAACTCAGCCACAGGAACTTCTTGCAAGATACATCCACGAAGGCAAAAGAAACAAAAGCAAATAGTAACTATTGGGACTTCATCAAGATAAGAAGCTTTTGCACAGCAAAGTATAGAGTCAACAAAACTAAAAGACAACCTACAGAATGGGAGAAGATATTTGCAAATGACGTATCACATAAAGGGCTAGTTTCCAAGATCTATAAAGAACTTCTTAAACTCAACAGCAAAGAAGCAAACAATCCAATCATGAAATGGGCAAAAGACATGAAGAGAAATCTCACAGAGGAAGACCTAGACATGGCCAACACGCACATGAGAAAATGCTCTGCATCACTTGCCATCAGGGAAATACAAATCAAAACCACAATGAGATCCCACCTCACACCAGTGAGAATGGGGAAAATTAACAAGGCAGGAAACCACAAATGCTGGAGAGGATGGGGAGAAAAGGGAATCCTCTTACACATTTTAATTTAAAGTCTAGTTAGTTAGCATACAGTACAATATTGGTTTCAGGAATAAAATTCAGCGATTTTTTCACTTACATAGAACACCCAGTGCTCATCTTATTAGGTGGCCTCCTTAGTACCCATCATCCAACCAGTCCATCCCCCACCACCTCCCTCCCTCAGTTTGATCACTATCTTTGAGTCTTTTATGGTTTGTTTCCCTCTCTCTTTTTCTTCTCCCCCTATATATTCATCTGTTTTGTTTCTTAAATTCTACATGTGAGTGGAATCATATGGTATTTGTCTTTCTCTGACTACTTATTTCACTTAGCATAATATACTCTAGCTCCATCCCCATCACTGCAAATGGCAAGATTTCATTCTCTTCGATGGCTGAGTAATATTCCATGGTGTGTGTGTGTGTATAGTGTATGTGTGTGTGTGTGTGTATCACGTCGTCTTTATCTATTCATCAGTCAATGGATATTTTGGGTTGTCTCCATAGTTTAACTATTGTTGATAATATTGTTGTAAACATCAGGGTGCATGTACCCCTTCGAATCTGTAATTTTTATATCTTTGGGTAAATAGTAGTGCAATTGCTGAATCATAGGGTAATTCTGTTTTTTAACTTTTTGAGGAACCTCCATATGATTCTCCAGAGTGACTGCTCCAGTTTACATTCCCACCATTAGTGGAAGAGGGCTCCCCTTTCTCTGCATCTTCACCAACACCTGTTGTTTCTTGTGTTGTTAATTTTAGATATTCTGGGAGTTGTGAGGTGATATCTCATCATGGTTTTGATTTGTGTTTCCCTGATGATGAGTGATATTGAGCATCTTTTCATGTGTCTGATAATCATCTGGATGTCTTCTTTGGAAAAGTGTCTATATATGTCTTTTGCCAATTTCTTATTTGTTTTTGGGTGTTGAGTTTGATAAGTTCTTTATAGATTTTGGATGCTAGCCCTTTATCAGATATGTCATTTGAAAATATCTTCTCCCATTTGATAAGCTGTCTTTTAGTTTTGTTGTTTCCTTTGCTGTGCAGAAGCTTTTTATTTTGATGAAGTCCCAATAGTTCATTTTTGCTTTTGTTTCTCTTGCCTATATACCACATTAATAAAAGAAAGGATGAGAACCATATGATCCTTTCAATAAATTCAGAATAAGCATTTGACAAAATATAACATCTATTCTTGATAAAAACCCTTTAAAAAGATGTGCTATATCTTACCAGCATAAAGGCCATCTATGAGAGACCCACAGAAATATCATTCTCAATGGGGAAAAGTGGAGAGCTTTCCCCTAAGATCAGGAACACGACAGGGGTGTCCACTCTCACCATTACTATTCAACATAGTAATGAATGTTTCAGCTTTAGGAATTAGACAACAAAAAGAAACAAAAGGCATTCAAATGAGCAAAAAAGACATTAAACTTTCACTATTTGCAGATGACATGATACTCAATGTAGAAAACCTGAAAGACTCCACCAAAAAATTGCTAGAACTAATACATTAATTCAGTAAAGTTGCAGGATATCAAATGTTGCATTTCTATACACCAATAACAAAGCAGCAGAAAGAGATATCAAGGAATTGATCGTATTTGCAATTGCATAACAAACAATAAGATTCCAAAGAATAAACCTAACCAAAGAGGTAAAAGATCCATAATTGGAAAACTATAAAACACTAATGAAGGAAATTGGAGACTACACAAAGAAATTGAAAAATAGCCCATGCTCATGGATTTGAAGAACAAACATTGCTAAAATGTCTATACTACGCAAAACAATCTACATATTTAACATTATCCCTAATAAAATACCACCAGCATTTTCAAAGAGCTAGAACAAACAATCCTAAAATTTGTATGGAACCACAAAAGACCCTGATGGCCAAAGTGATCCTGAAAAAGAAAAGCAAAGCTGGAGGCATCATGATTCTAAGCTTCAAGGTATATTACAAAGATGTAGTCATCAAGACAGTGTGGTACTGGCACGAAAAGAGATACATAGATTGATGGAACAGGACAGAAAACACAGAAATGAACCCACAACTGTATGGTAAACTCATCTTTGACAAAGCAGGAAAGAATATCCACTGGAAAAAAGACAGTCTCTTCAACAAATGGTGCTGGGAAGACTAGACAGCCACATGTAGAAGAAGGACTCTGGACCACTTTCTTTTACCATACACAAAAATCCATTCAAAATGGATGAAAGATCTAAATGTGAGACAGGAAACCATCAAAATCTTAGAGGAGAATGCAGGCAGCAACCTCTTTGAGTGGCTGTAGCAACTTCTTAATAGTAATTTTGAGGTTTATAATACAATTTTGCTGATTATAATCACAAAGCTGTGCATTAGATCTCTAGGATTTTTTAATCTATTGGTTGTATGAAGTTTGTAGTCTTAAAAAATACCCCCTGATTCCACTATCCCACAGCATCTTTAACCATCATTGTATTCTGTTTTCATTAGTTCTGCTCTTTTAGATTCCACAAGAGTATTGTCTTTCTCTTTCTGACTTATCTCACTTAGCGTAATGCTCTCAGCATCCATCCATGTTGTTGCAGGATTTTCTTCTTTCTCATGGTTGAATAATATTCCATGGTGAAAGGAATAATATTCCATGAATAATGAATAATATTCATATAATTCCAATAATATTCATGACTAATATTCCATGGTGTGTGTATGTGTGTGTGTGTGTATATATATATATACAGATCTTCTTTATCCACTCATCTGTTGATGGACACTTTGATTGCTTCTCTCTCTTGGCTATTGTGAATAATGCTGCAATAAGCATGTGTCTTTTCAATATGCTGTTTTAATTTCCTTTTATAACACCTCCAGGATTGGGATTGCTGGACTATGTGGTAATTCCATTTTTTGAGGAGCCTCCATACTGTTTTCCATCCACAGTGGCTACACCTGTTGGCCATTTGGATGTCTTCTTTGTTAAAAAATGTCTATTTAGTTTCCCTTTGCCCACTTTTTAGTTGGATTATTTGTGGAGTTTTGTGGTTGTTGTTATTGAGTTATATAAGTTCCTATATATTTTGGATACTTAACCTCTTATCTGATATATGGTTTGCAAATATTTTCTCCCATTCTGTAGATTGCTTTTTCACTTTTTTATTGTTTCTTTTCCTGTGCAAAATCTTATTTATTTTGTTGCTTGAATTGTTCAAGCTTTGGCTACGGGGATCTTTTATGTTGGCACCGATGCCCCTTTACAAACCCCATCATAATATGTGTGTATTCTATTTTTTGTTTCCTATTCTTTGTCTTCATCTCCTTTTTCTCCTCCTCCTCCTTCTTCTAGCACTGCCCTACTCCTCAGTACCACAAGATGCTTCAGGCTCATCATGTTTATTTCTAATCCAATACCAGTATCAGTCATTGTTTTAAAAAACCCTGGTTCCTTTCATTAGAAAATGGTATTAGAAACCAAGATGTGAGCATTAGGTGTGGTTATTGTTACTGGGATGTCATAACTTTTAGGCCCTTGCAGCTGAACAGAACAATGAAATATATGTTTGTATACTAACTGATATATATATCTAGAAATTCTTTTATGTGTAACATCTGTATCTATGTTAAGCTAAACATGAATTTATACTAATGTCTCTGACTCTAATTCATTACCACCTGGACCATTCTAGCCTCTTCTCCTTGTCTATTTGTAACTTCCACTCCAGCAGTGAGAAACCTAACTTCCAACATCTTCAATTTATTTATTTAATTTTCCAATTCCAGCATACATGTTTAGAAATATTAGACTTTTGAAACTGTATCTGCTACAGGAAACACACTTTATCAACTAGAGTACAGTGTTTATGCACAGTTTCCTTTGGGTTTAGTTTTTTTGTTTTTGTTTTTTTTTAAGGGTTATTTATTTATTTATTTATTTATTTATTTATTCATGAGAGACACACACACAGAGAGGCAGATACATAGGCAGAGGGAGAAGCAGGCTCCATGCAGGGAACCCGATGTGGGACTTGATCCCGGGACTCTAGTTTCACGCCCCGAGCCCAAGGCGATGCTTAACCACTGAGCTACCCAGGTGCCCCCTTTGGGTTTAGTTTTATAGGCTCAATATTTTTTCCAGTGTTGCTTAAGTCAATACTTTTGCCCCTACTGTAATCAGTAAGGTAGTTTTATACATTTGTAATATAGATTGATTTGTCACATTTTGCATTCCATTCTGGATCCTCAGTCTCCTAAATGATGTTTTAAAAATTTGCACATGATTAAGATTTACTCTTTGTACTCTTGAGGTCGATGGTTTGATATATGCATAGTGCCTTGGATATGCCATTATCATATTATACAGATAGTTTTACCACCCTAAAAAAATGCCCTATGCTTCATCCATTCAACCCTTCCCACCCTCCCCTTAAGTCCCTGGAAATCACTCATCTTTTTACCATTTCTATAATATTGCCTTTCCCAGAATGCCATATAATTAGAATCATATGGCAGTATGTAGACTTTTTAAACTGAATTATTTCACTTAGCAATATGCATTTAAGATTCATCCATGTCTTTTCATGGCCTCATAGATCATTGCTTTTTATCATTAAATGAATGCTATTAGATTGTACTGATGTACCAGAGTTTGCTTATCCATTTACCTATTAAAGAACATCTTGTTTAATTGCAGTTTTGGGTGATTATGAATAAACTTTATCATGTTTTTATGTGGACATAAGTTTTCAACTCATTTGAGTGAATATCTAGGAATTTAATTGCTGGATCATATGGCAAGACTATGTTTTGCTTTGTAAGATGCTGACACCAAGTGACCCGTCCATCGCGGGGAATAAGACGAACCCAAACAAACCCAACAGAATCTCCCCCATATTCAGTTTTCTACAATGACTATCCTGGGTAAAAATAGCAATCCAATTAATGTTTTTTGCAGGTGACTAGGATGCACAGGAAATCAACTGCCTTCTCTACAAGTGCTAAATATTTTCAAAGTGAGAAAAGAAGGTCATGTCATTGGTAAGCAGTAGCAACCAAAGAACTTAAGGAAACAGATTTATAGGGATTAGTTATACCTAAAAATTATGTGGTTCACTTCTAACTGATTGGTATCTGTATGTGTTGTGTAATTTATATAATGACAGCTTATTCAGACAAATCCTTCTCTCCCACTCCCCACTATTCTATTGAAACAAAGTGGAAGGTTTAAAGAGGCAGCACAAGATGAATAGATAAAGAAGATGTGGTTTATGTATATAATGGAATATTACTCAGCCATTAGAAACGACAAATACCCACTATTTGCTTCGACGTGGATGGAACTGGAGGGTATTATGCTGAGTGAAGTAAGTCAATCGGAGAAGGACAAACATTATATGGTCTCATTCATTTGGGGAATATAAAAAATAGTGAAAGGGAATAAAGGGGAAAGGAGAAAAAATGAGTGGGAAATATTAGAAAGGGAGACAGAACATGAGAGACTCCTAACTCTGGGAAACGAACAAGAGGTGGTGGAAAGGGAGGTGGGCGGTGGGTGGGGGTGACTGGGTGACGGGCACTGAGGGGGGCACTTGATGAAATGAGCACTCGGTGTCATGCTATATGTTGTCAAATTGAACTCCAATTAAAAAAAAAAATAAAGAGGCAGCACATATAGGTCAGTATCTTGGGCAATAAGGTATCATTTTATTACCAAGAAGGTGGATTCAAGCACTACATATGCAACACACACATGTATGTCACTGTATAGATACGTAGTTTGCTAATTTGATGAGTGGAGCAAAGGAGAAAGAGGCTACTGCGCCTATTTTCTATGAAGTGGACATTAGGCAACATCAAGAAATAGATGACAACCATATATCAAGGCTCTAGTCACAGTTAAGAGATGAGAATTCCAGGAGTTTTTATGCTCTGACCATGTGTAACTCTAAGCAGATTAATCTGGAAAAAAAAAAAAAGTACTTGCCCACAACTGTACCTATTCCTCCTTTGTGGACTCCAGAGCCCGGCTTGGTAATAGTGTGGCAGTAGAAAAACCTGTACAGCAGCATCCTCACTGTTAGACACACAAAGTCTTTCATCCCACAATAAACCATATTATTTGCATGAAAATATCACAATGACCATCTGCACAGCTATTTTTATCCATTTTTGATAAGTCCTCTCCTTAGTGAACTCCTGGAGCAGCAACTTCTTCCTTATTCAAAACCATCTAGATTAAGGATCTTGTTTATTTAACCCTCTACTCATCTGAGCTTCAGGTGTCCTCCTATGAATCATGACCATATTCTGGCTTCTGAGTGAAATTGCTTCCAAGGTTCCAGTGAAGGAGAGGACACAGAAATGGTGACTGGATTTCTATCCATTGAGTCACAGGGCTCTCACTGATACAGGCAGGGTTCTCCTTGCATCTCCTGATGCACGTGTGCTTCAAGAGTTGAGTAGTGACCATCATATGGCAAAACACAGCTCTTAAGGCTGGCTGAAGAGTGAAAATTTGGATAAATGGGGAACAGAGAATGAAAATTAAGGCATATTCTTGTTAATGCAAGTATTCCTGAGCAGCTACTTACTTTCCACAGTTTCTTTGATTCTTTTTCCTAGAACATCTTTGCTGGGAAGCACTTAGAATTTTGTTGTAACATGTAACTTTGTTGTTACAAACCAAGGAGTAACATTAAGCCTTTTTAAGGATTTAGTGTTTCCCTTTCTTAGTTGACCAAAAGCAATGATACGCCATTATATAAAATACTCAAATTTACACATTAAATTGGTTTGTTTGAAAAGTAGCAAATAAAATGATTTTTTCCAAATTCAATTCAAATGTAAAATAATTTCATTGTGAGTCACTATGCAAGACCTTCAGGATGGAAAACTATGGAGAACTTTTAGGTTGGTAGTTAGAGGACCACAGAACTGTAATACATTTATTAATTTTCTTGATTAGGTCACAGAGTGGGGTGTTATCTTTCAGAGACTAATAGATCAAAGTCATTTTGCTTTGGGAAATCCTAACAATACAACAATACAACAATACATTTGTGTTGTTCAAAGCCATAAGCAATAGGAAACAAACAAATACTGTGTGGGGCATCCTGATTGGGTAGGGGCAGATGTTGTAGGAGGGGAAGAATTAATCTGAGGCAGAACAAGAGATAGAACTTTATTGAATACACTGCAAGGGAACAGTAGGTAGGGCTGCAAAAGAGAGACTGGCAGAAGGTGGTGGTGAGGGGCCACAGTTGTAGGGTGGAGTGAGGAAGTATGTGAACCAATGGCATTTTTCCTTATTTGGTAACTGTGTCTGGTTGCAAGTTGCCCATTAGTCAGCTAGGGCCTATGGCTATTTGAGGTGGGTCACCTTATGAACCTATTGGCTTTCAGCTAGGTGGTTGCTGGGGCCCCTTTTGCCTTGCTCCAATTTCAATTTCTTAAGCCTGTTGCCAAAAAGCAGCCTCTGCACAGTGGGGGCTGGAGTGTCTCAACTGGTGGTGGGAAATGATGGTAAGGGATGGGTATAAAAGAAAGATACTGCAGGAAGAAAACAGACAGTGGGATGATCAGAGGAACGTGTTAATGTGTACTGATTGGGGAACTCACAGTTACCTCATGGCTCTGTAACCAAATGTGAGTGGAAGAGTGTCTTCCAAAGTGGTGCTGCAAGGCTGGATGAGGTCCCACCCCGCAGGACAGTGCGGGGCATTGCATTTGTCCAGGAGGCAGTGGGAACCATACAGCCCTGAAGTAGCAGAATTATACCCATATTTTAGAGAAATCACTCCTGGCTTAAGGCATGTTGTGGTATATGAAAGAACCAGCAGCAGGAAGAACCATTGTGACGGTCTATGAAGGCCCGTGTGTGAGGCAGCCACAATGGGAGCGCAGGAAGAAGATGGTTTTGAATAATACTGCAGAAGTAGGAAGTGACAGAGTTAGTGAGCCTTTGGAAGCCTGGTGGTGGGAGGAGATATAGGCTTCTCGCATGATGTCAGGCTTTGGAATTGGGTGAATGGGCACCATGAATTAAAGGAGAGTCAATCCACATTTGTTAATGCTGGGCATCCACTTGCGTCACTCCAGCGGTGGTTCTGATCTTCACCGGAGGTCTGTCCTTCTTTCCTCTGCTCTCAACCCCCTGGAACATCCCTGTGGACCTGTGCAGAGTGAGACCCCACCCACTGCGTCTCTGGGCATATGTGATTGGTTCAGTATTAAGCATGTGACTTAAGCTGGTCCACCTGCGAGCCTCTGAGGACTCTGTTGAGGGTCCTGGCAAAGTAAGAAGACTAGCAGCTGCATGGCTGTGCTATCCTTTTTCTGCCTGGTTAGGACCTGGAAGTGTGTAGTTTGATTGTGATTACAAATGGCTGTCACTCTGAAGATGATATTTAAACTTGAAGAAAAAGGAACTATTAGAACAGAGGTGGGGCAATCATCAGTCAGATTCTGTATTAGTGCTGGGGCTTCCGCAACCAGCTGGGCTTATCCTGGGACCAGTATGTTATTTTTATTTTTATTTGCATATGCATTGGACCTTAGTTTTCTCTTAATTGCAACTAAAATGATCTTAGGACAGTACAGAAGGGTAGGCTTGGATGCTTAAGTTCAAAGACATTCGGTTGGAGTTATACAGTAAGGAAATGGAAAAATGGGTTTAATGATTGGAAATTGTGTCAATGGAAAGTTTTTATTTGGAACTAACCAGCTTATAGATGGGATAAAGCCAGGCATATTGATCACATTACCCAGAGGGTATATTGACTGAAACTAGAGGATGTTTAAGGGTAAAAGCAAAAGAATACCAAAGTTTAATAGGCAGGCACAGTAAGAAAAATCAGCTAAAGTCGGTGAGAAATCATTACAAGAGAAGAAACCGAAGTTTGTAAGTTTTGAAAAATGTAGAGAATAAAACAAGGAGAAAAGACTTTAAGGAGGATTTATCAAAATATGAATTAGTGCTGTGTGTTTTTGGGTATTGGGGATATGAATGAATGGTTAACTTCTCTTTCTATGTCCTACCTTTTCTTAATTTTCTATGAAGATTGCTTCTGAAATAAAAAAATACATTTTATATAAAAAAACTAAGCTTAAAAATATACTTTTTATGGATTTTTCTTCCCTAGAGAAGAACAACTGATCAAGACTTTCCAAAGTCATTGGGTGAAGAGGTGCATCTGTAAAATCTGGAAATAGGACACATTCTGAAAAACTAAGTCTCTAAGTCAAGAGAAGCAATGGGTTAAATAAAAGAGAAGTTGCTCTCTTTAAGAAATTTAGTGTTCAAATTGACTAATACTCTGTGTACTGCTTTGGTGCTGCTACTCTGTTTTCCTTATTTTATTTTATCTTTAACTTTTTAGCAGCAGACTTAATACAGTCAATGGAACATTATTCATGATCCTAAAATATAGATATAGTAGGTTAACTGAGTGGGTTTTTCAGACAGTTCAAATAGTCACTGTTTGGTAAAAAATGCTTTATTCTTTGGGAAATGCCTAAATTCGTCTATAGAGTATCAGTTTTAAAATCCATTGATCACAGGTTCCCAATGACTATTCACTTTCCTAATTCCTTTGTCCTTTATAACTATATATAGTATTGTGTGGCTAAGGGAGTTCTATGAAAATTCAAAAGTGCAATAGAGAATAAAGAAGCAATGATGTACAGAGATCAAAAGAAAACCTTGTCTAGAAAACTTCAGAATAAATTGTTTTCTTAAAAATGATATAACTCAGTTTAAATGTATCTCAGGAGGTCAACTCCTCCAAGCCTCTGCCTCTACTCAAGTGTATGTGCTGTCATTTTGGACAACTTTAGAGGAGATGCCTAGCTCCTTTCTTTAAAGACATGGACAGTAACTAGTACATGGAGGCCTCCTGGCAAGCCCCAGAGCTGCTCAGTAATGAGATTCTTGCAGCCTTGCAGTAACCCAACTACCTGGGACAGAACTCAAGATGAAGTTTCTATGGTCTTTCCCATAGTAGAGGATTCATGATGGCCTCTGTAGGGTCTTTTTCATAGGTGGGGCTCACCCTTTGTAGCAGAATTAAAGTAGTAAACGGATCTCCCAGTGGGCTTTCATTTACAAATATCTTAGCCTTGGGATTGCCAATGTAGGCTTTACCATAGTAGGCTCAAAATGAAAGATAAAAATGGCACACATGCAGGGCTGGGTTCTAGGACTTCTGTGTGGGAGTGCACAGGTTCCACTGCCCAGGCTGCACCTAGCCAAGTTCTGTGTGCTTCCTTCCCTCCATGGTCCCAAGCCCAGGCCTCAATGCTGCCTTGGGGCTCTCTATAGCTTGCTTCTCTGGGCCATCACTTCACCCCCAATTACTGTAGGGAGGAGAAATATACTCCATTTACATCTCAGTGAAGAGTGCTGTTACTGAAAAGAGTTTCTTGACCAGGAAAGACTCCATGAGAGGTGGCCGAGGTGTGCTTGGATCCTACAGAACTCACCCGTGACACTATAGGTCTCTTGAGGGAGGAGTTGGAGTCCTGTGGATAAGTTCCTCACCAAAACGTACAAAGCTGAAACCCCCATTGTTGGTTTTGCAGGCTAAATAATTCATAATTAGGATGCAGCCCTGTTCTGGATTTGAAGCTGGGAAACAGGTCCATTCTGATAATAGATGAGAGCTGATGTCCCATGGGCAGGTCCTAGGGACAAGTTCCTGGGGAGACAGAATCGGACACACTCAGATGCTAAGTCTTTTCCTGCAAGAGAGGCTGTGTGAACCTCAGACCCACCCAAATCTGAGTAAAACAGATGACCTGGGAAAGAAAAAATGATATGACTGCAAAACCCTTTTCCAAGCCAGTTGTTCAAACTCTTAATTTTAATCAGTTAACTCGTTTTCACTTACTTTTTTGGCAATTAGTAAATGCTTATAAATTCTGGAATACTAAGATTTTGAAACACATTTCTAAGCTTAGTTTTACATTTAATAATTTTTTTGTCCCACACTTTCTCCTCCAGTTCTAATAATCCATCCAAATAATGTTTGGACTCTGGATTAGTTTTCATAGCAGGAAACTGATGATTTTAATAGCCAAGACAATAGGACCTAGAACAGGAATGTGAAAAGCATGTAATAAATAATTCTTTAATACTTTTTTCTTTCTTATTTGATTTAAACCCTACAATAACAAATAGTGTGTTCCAATTTTTGATGATTCTGTTATGAAAGATTTTAGTCTCTGAGTAACAGAAAACCAAACTGACATTGACTCAAAGCTAATAAACTATGTGCAAATCCATGTTCAGAGGTAGAAGCTTCCAGGGCTGGTTAGCTTAGTATCTCATCAGATTCCTGATTCAGGTTGTGTCTAACCTTCTAATCTGTCACACTGGCTTGTTCTCTGTTAGGCTATGTCCGCCAAAGATAAGTGCCCACATTCTAGGCATGAAATGAAATCAATAAAAGTCAGAAGCAGGAAAGAGAGGAAATATGCTAGTATGTCTCAGTATTTTCTGTCACAAAAAATCTTTACAAAATCCTCAGCAGCTTTACCCTCCTGGTTTAGTGCTCAAATAGTGTTATAGGCCCCCAGCTAAACAAATCACTCATGGGGAGAAGTGGTTGATGTGTTTCTCAGATTGGAGCCCCCAGGGCCAGTGGCCTTAGCATCCCATGGGAACTTGGGCCCCCTCCCACACACTCTGGGGGGCACACCCAGCAAACTGTTCAACAAGCCCTGGAGGTGAAGCTGATGGGAGATAGAGATTGAGAACCTCTGGCTGAGATTGATTGCAGTTTACCTGGGGTGCTGGGGAGAGAGAAGCTCAGCTTTTCCCCAAATGCACAGTAACAAAACAGGATTTGGTTTACACAGAAGGAATGAACAGTGATTGCTGGGTAAGCAGCCCACATTGGAGGCCTCAATATTTAATTTTATGTTTGGCATGCAACACAGTAGTCCATTTTACAAGCAGACTTTTAGAGGTTTTTCTTTCTAGTGTGATGGTTAGAGACATTTTAAGGATTGAACCATTATTAAATTGTGGCCAGATGCCTCTCACAATGACACCTCACTTATTTGGGAGCTCCAGTTAACTTTTTTAAACCTTCATTTATGGTCAGACTTTATTAGTTTTGCATAAAATAAGTGTTCTAATAAAAGTGTTCATTTTGTAATGGAGGCAATTAGCTAATGGCTGAACACCTGAATGACTTTTACTTGTTGACGGTTAACTAAAGAGAATTGGAACAGTTTCACTGGAGTTCAGTTTTAAGATAGTTTAATGAAGAATAATTTCAGTGACTATAATTAGCTATCTGTAATGTGGGCAGTTGTATTTCTCCTGCAGGAGACAGGGTTCTTTTGTACATGTAAAAACTGCTCAGTCTATTTTGAAGTTTTCATTAGGATGTTTTCAGGTGGCAGGTGGGGTAATGGAAACAGATTTATCACAGCCAGTGACTGGAGCTCTCACTGAGCCTAAGCATTGCTCACTGCACGCCTTATTTGACTATTTCAGTGAATTAGAAGAAATCATTTGGAATCCTGTGATGTTGCCACAGCAACATTCATTATTGTAAAAATACCATGGGGACCAAAGGAGTGAGACACTAACCAGATGCCCAGGTGTGTTTCTCTTGGCCCAGGCTGTATGAAGTCTGCCACGTGGTGGGAAATTTTAAAGCACAGTAGAGGAGAAAGGTGAACCCCACGTGCTGCTTGCATTTCCCTTCCCCTCTACTCCGGGACCTCTGCCTTCTATTACTTCCATTACTTCCAGTGTTCTTTGTCTGGGGCTGCATAACAAATACCTCAACTGAGGGGCTTCAAACAGCATCTGTTTATTAACTCACAGTTTCCAGGGGGCAGGAGGCCAGACACAGATTAACTGGGCCCTTGACTTCAGAGTCCTTAGGTTGATGTCAAGGTGTCAGTGGGGATTCAGTCTGATTCTGGGCTCTGGGACTTTCTCCAGGCACCTAGGTTATTGCAGAAATCACTTCACTGTAGTTGTAGGGCTGAGCTTTCCACCTTCTTGCTGCTGTGAGCTGAGGTTCATTCTCAACTCCTAGAGGCCTGCCCTCGTTCTCTGCCATGTGACCCTTGCTCAGAACTTCTCTACAAGATGGCAGTTCCTCCTTCAGAACCAGGAGGAGAATCTCTTTCTTATGCATCAAATATCTGACTCCTGGAAGGACTCAGTCCTTTTTGAGGGCTCATCTTATTAGGTCAGACCCAATAAGATTCCAGGATAATTTCCTGACTTGATGAACTCAAAGTCAACTGATTAGGGACCTTTATTATGTCTGCAGGGATCCCTTCACCTTTGCCTAGGAAGGTGACCTAATTATGGAGGTGATGTCCCATCATATTCATGGGTCCTGCCCATACCCAAGGAAAGGGGATTGTGCTCACTGGTCCGGGGAACCTTGCCTGCCTTCTCAGAACTTTGCCTACTACCCTCCCTTCCCTCCCATCTCATTCTTTCAATTCTCTCTCTCTCTCTCTCTCTCTTTTTGTCCTTTGAATTCTTGTTTGAGGTATACATACATATGAATGTATACGTGCGTCCCTGGAATGACAGTGATAAAGCCCACAAAGAATTTTTAAAAATGATAGAATTTCTAAACACATCAAGAAGAAACAAGTCATGATTTTTCTCTGACAATTTACAGTTTATGAAAAAGTTGAGATAATTACAGCTCTGAAGTTTGCCGTGTTCATTCACACGGGCTCTTTAAAAATGGTCTCTGTGATAGCAAATCATGAAGGACCATATTGTCCTGGGTTTGACAGGCTACACTGACATAACCTAGGAAAGATATGTTAAGTTCTGGATCCTGGACAGAACACGCAGTTTAGAGCTCCTGGCTGAAATGTGTCCTTGGGGTCCAGCAGAACAAAGGTCTGAGGACTTTTCTGGACCCTGGTGTTCCAGCCTGGCTCAAACTCTCCTGGGGGAGTCACCTGGTCCATAAAATGAGGGTGTCCTAACAGATGCTGCTTAAGAGCCCTTGAGTGCCAATGACACTGACTGCCCCATTTTAATATTGTGAATACTAAACAAACGTCAAAATTCCTTTTTAGAGGAATGCTGCTCATCCAGATACATGGGTAGAAATAAAACCACTCGGCAATTCACTTCTTTGTGTTATTAAAACAATTGGTGAGATAAAGACAGAAGATAGACCTTGAATTTTCAAAAGCTGTGTCCAGGAACTACTGTCAATTTGTCCTTGAAAAAAACCGTAAATTTTGGCTTGCTTTCTAAAAGAAGCAAACTTTTATGAGAGGTTATACATGTGCTTTTCTCAATTAATAACTTTTCAGCAGCATGTCCTATAGGTGGTGAACTAGTATAAAGTGTCGTAGGTAATCGTGCTAGACTCCTTTGGGGGTTTGTGGTCAGTTTGAGTTATTAAATAAGATGATACAGGCAATGTGCTACTTCTGTGACATGGTACTTTAAAAAAGGTATAGAAAATGCCATAGGTATCAACTCATTTCTCTTTTTCTTTACTGAATTTCAGAGGAGTAAGAATAGTACATGTAAATATTCCTTATTTGGAAATGAGGTCTTTGTAGATAATCAAGTTAAAATGGAGTCATTAAAGTGGGTCCTGATCCAGTATGACTGTGTCTTTATAAAAGAATTTGGATGTGGAGGCAGACACACACTCGCAGGGAAGGTGACATGAAGACCCAGGGAGAACACTGTCTACAAGCCAAGGATGCCCGAGGCTGCGAGAACCTAGGAGAGAAACTTGGAACACGTTTTCCCTCATAGCCCTCAGAAGGAACCCAGCCTGCCCACGCACTGATACCAGATTTCCAGGCTCCAGAGCCATGAGACAATACATTTCTGTTGTTAAAATTGTCCGGTTTGTAGTACTTTGTTGTGACAGCCCCAGGAAACTAATACATGTGAGTTCTTTAAGTTTTAAAAATTCTTTGTACTTAAGTGATTCCCTTTCATTAATCTTGTATGGTGTGATCACAATATTTGATTTGAATGCTGTTTTTCTTTTGAAGATTTTTAAGTGGTTTTTAATTATTCTTTCTAGTTACAGTGAATTTCTATGTGAGCCAGAAAATCCCCAAATTTCTGCTCCTAAGAGTTCACTTATTGTTGCTTTTAAGATATCACTTATTGTAGTTTGAGATTTTTGCAGAGAGAATTTTTGCCTTCACTGGGCATTTACTGTTGTTGGAAGCATCATTTCCTTCTGTTTATCACTACAGAACCTGAAAACAAGTAGAACTATGCTGGAAAATTTTCTTTCATACAGTTATTTTGAAGATGTTTGGAGAGAGAATATAAACATGTATTTTTTTTTTTAAGTGAGTCCATAGGGGACAGTACCTGGTAGTTTTCCATGAGGAGGAAGACCTGAGAGAGTGACCTCACCCAGCATGATGCCAGGCCTGAAGAAATAACGTTTTTATTGCAGGGTGTTTCTAAAAAAGGGAACTTGGAACCACACAGCGTGAGCTCTGTAATACCAGTTCTGCTGTGACACACAGAGTGGCTCTGGAAAGTAAATTCTTTACTTTTAGAATAATTGTAGACCATCTGCTAATGCAACCTTTAGAGAGCACCTAATTGTGACTTGAAAGTACATGTCACACTATGAAGTGTTTTATATACTCTACATTTACACAAATGGACAGCAAGTGCATAATGAGGAAAAATTGCAACATGCTAGCAGTAATGACATTGGAACATGGAATTTTATTCTGCTGTTTTCTAAGTTATCCAATACATATTCTAGTCAAGTTGGAAATAGTACATAATTAAAGAATTTACATTAAAGGAACTTAAAAGGGACCCCTGTGTGGCTCAGTAGTTGAGCTTCTGCCTTTGGCTCAGGGTATGATCCCGGGGTCCCGGGATCGAGTCCCACATCAGGCTCCCCACAGGGAGCTTGCTTCTCCCTCTCTGTCTGTGTCTCTGCCTCTCTCTGTGTCTCTCATGAATAAATTAATAAGATCTTTTAAAAAATAAAAGAACTTAAAAGAATTTACTCAATAAGCATCGACACAATGTGTAATTTATGTAGGGTTTTCCCTTTTTCAAGCTTGACTGGCCAGTTGTGTTTTGGACTTGATCAACCTAAGTTCCAAACCCATTATGCCGATGGGACGGGGATCCAGCTTCGCAGGGTATTAGGGACCGACAGGCCTGGTGTAAACTGAGGAAAAGACCGGCAAGGCGATGCCTGACTTTATTGCTAATCTATGCACTGCATTGCCTGGATTCAAAATGGACTTACTACAAACTGAATTTTATATACCATAATGGTCATGCATTGCAAGAGAAATTTATGATTAACACAACTTTGAAATTCAGAAGTACTCTTCCTTGGCACACAATTCCTCAGAATAGCTTAAGAATTTATATTTTAACAATTTTCTCACAAAATTAGTTATCTTGATTGAAACTGCTGAGACAGATGGATGTAGTTACAGTAATCAAGACACGGAGAAAGAAACCATGTTTAGTTGTTGTTGGTTTGGAATTGCGTGCATGTGTGTGAGGGTGTGTGTTAGTATTAAGCCCTTGGCAGAAATGTCTTGGACTGACAATAATGAGAGGGGCACTAATAATAAGTGGGTTATTGTGAGCATCCAATTTGGTTTTCCAATTTTTTTCTCTCTTGCTTTCATTTAAAACCTATGGTAATTGCAAACACCGTTATATGAAAAGGTGGATTTTATGCTTGTATTGTTTATATGTGTGTGCATGTGGTGGGGGTAAGTGGGTGGTAGCCTGCTATATTAGATTAACATTTTCCCCTAATGTTCAAAAAGGAAGGTACCACAGCAATTTAACACTATTATATTTGACAGAATTAATTGTAATAATTTTTGAAGGATTTCTATTAAAATCAGGTGGGCGGAGTGGTGGACAGTGAAGGACACAGGTGGTATTGTGACAATTCTTTATTGAATGCCCACAGTATGTGGGGAACTGGACTGCGAGCTTTTATAGGTTATCTCATCTACTCACAGAGCCTGTTTCAGGATGGATTTTACTATCTCTACATTGCTGGCAAGGAAATTGAGACTAAGAACTTGTGTTCACTTTTTAAATCTATTAGTTATGGTGACACCAATTGCTGTAACAAATAATCCCTAAGATTTTGGAGACTAAACATACCAGAAGTAGATTTCTCATTGTGTAACAAATCAATGTCAGTGTTTCCAGTCATCTTGCTGTGATTCAGGGACCCATATTTATTTTATCTTGTGGCCCAATCATCTCCTACAGCCTCAGAGTCCTGTACATTCATCTGGTATAGACAGGAAGAGAGGGTGCAGGAGGCAAAAATGCTTCTTGAACACACTTGTCTAAGAGTCACATGTAGCACTTGGGTTCATATTCTATAGGTGAGAACAACAGCTTCATGCAACATAGCCACCAGGGGGCCTGGGAATCATAGTTCCAGTGGTAGGCACATTGAGGCGGTAACTTCTCAATATATGTGGGGAAGCATAAATTTTGGTAGATTAAAAATTATCTGTACCTCATCAGTTCATTACTATGACATTACCTATGCATTAAATATGCATCTGTTTTCCACATCACTGTAATTTCATTAAAAAAAAAACTTACATGAAATTACCGCCAGAGAAAAGCATCAGATTTCAATGCAGTGATACTTGTTTGTGATAACAAAAATGATTTTAATGAAACCATCTTATACTTTAATGTCAATGAGAGGTAAAAGAATAAATGAAAGATAAATGGTGAGGGATCCCTGGGTGGCGCAGCGGTTTGGCGCCTGCCTTTGGCCCAGGGCGCGATCCTGGAGACCCGGGATCGAATCCCACGTCGGGCTTCCGGTGCATGGAGCCTGCTTCTCCCTCTGCCTGTGTCTCTGCCTCTCTCTCTCTCTGTGACTATCATAAATAAATAAAAATTTAAAAAAAAATGGTGAGCCAAAAGTATTTCACAGGGAAAGTAGACACAATTAAAGGGCATATTTGTTTAGAATAACTGACTGTAACTTTTACTAGATAGATATTTCTTATAGGGGTTCTCATGGTGTTGACAAAATTTTGCTTCTGTAAAGGGGAGGTTTTTTTATTGGAATTCAATTTGCCAACATAAAGCATAACACCTAGTGCTCATCCCATCAAGTGCCTCCCTCAGTGCCCATCAGCCAGTCAGTCACACCAATCACCCGCCCACCTCCCTTTCTACCACCCTTTGTTCGTTTCCCAGAATTAGGAGTCTCTCATGTTCTGTCTCCGTCTCTGATATTTCCCACTTATTTTTCTCCTTTCCCCTTTATTCCCTTTCACTATTTTTTATATTCCCCAAATGAATGAGACCATATAATGTTTGTCCTTCTCCGATTGACTTATTTCACTCAGCATAATACCCTCCAGTTCCATCCACGTCAAAGCAAATGGTGGGTATTTGTCGTTTCCAATGGCTGAGGAATATTCCATTGTACACATAGACCACATCTTCTTCATCCATTCATCTTTCAATGGACACTGAGACTCCTTCCACAGTTTGGCCACCATGGACATTGCTGCTATAAACATCGGGGTGCAGGTGTTTCATTGCATCTGTATCTTTGGGGTAAATCCCCAACAGTGCAATTGCTGGGTCGTAGGGCAGATCTATTTTTAACTCTGAGGAACCTCCACACAGTTTTCCAGAGTGGCTGCACCAGTTCACATTCCCACCAACAGTGCAGGAGGGTTCCCTTTTCTCCACAATCTCCAACATTTGTGGTTTCCTGCCTTGTTAATTTTCCCCATTCTCACTGGTGTGAGGTGGGATCTCATTGTGGTTTTGATTTGTATTTCCCTGATGGCAAGTGATGCAGAGCATTTTCTCATGTGCGTGTTGGCCATGTCTAGGTCTTCCTCTGTGAGATTTCTCTTCATGTCTTTTGCCCATTTCATGATTGGATTGTTTGCTTCTTTGCTGTTGAGTTTAAGAAGTTCTTTATAGATCTTGGAAACTAGCCCTTTATCTGATACGTCATTTGCGAATATCTTCTCCCATTCTGTAGGTTGTCTTTTAGTTTTGTTGACTGTATCTTTTGCTGCGCAAAAGCTTCTTATCTTGATGAAGTCCCAATAGTTCATTTTTGCTTTTGTTTCTCTTGCCTTCAAGGATGTATCTTGCAAGAAGTTGCTGTGGCCAAGTTCAAAAAGGGTGTTGCCTGTGTTCTCCTCTAGGATTTTGATGGATTCTTGTCTCACATTTAGATCTTTCATCCGTTTTGAGTTTATTTTTGTGTATGGTGTAAGAGAATAGTCCATTTTCATTCTTCTGCATGTGGATGTCCAATTTTCCCAGCACCATTTATTGAAGAGACTGTCTTTTTTCCAGTGGAGAGTCTTTCCTCCTTTATCGAATATTAGTTGACCATAAAGTTGAGGGTCCATTTCTGGGTTCTCTATTCTGTTCCATTGATCTATGTGTCTGTTTTTGTGCCAGTACCACACTCTCTTGATGACCACAGCTTTGTAGTACAACCTGAAATCTGGCATTGTGATGCCCTCAGCTATGGTTTTCTTTTTTAAAATTCCCCTGGCTATTTGGGGTCTTTTCTGATTACACACAAATCTTAAGATGATTTTTTCCAACTCTCTGAAGAAAGTCCATGGTATTTTGATAGGGATTGCATTAAATGTGTAAATTGCCCTGAGTAGCACTGACATTTTCACAATATTAATTCTTCCAATCCATGAGCATGGAATATTTTTCCATCTCCTTGTGTCTTCCTCAATTTCTGTAAAGGGGAGTTTTAAAGACTACCAACAATATACTCCAAAGTTATCCTTTCAAGATGGCAAAGTTGTTATTGATGTCTCCCTTTAGAGAAGAGGGGTCTTTGGGTTTACCTAGGTTGGAGTTTATGGTGGTACAAGTGGAGTATGACACAGTGCACATTGTAGTTATTCTTTCCACATGACTTTGAGATTAAGTTGTCTTAAATTTTGAGAAATTTTAGTGTTTTGATTGAGGGTCATTTTCAGCACTTTGATTTCACTCAAATTGTAACCAAAATTCAAGGACGTAGTAATCAGGTAGTCAGATAAATTAGCACTAAAGGAGGTATTAAAAAATCCTACTCTATGATTTTATAGATAAATTAACAGAAAGCATCAAAATCTTTGGCATAGCTCTAGTTAGTAATCAGACTAGAATTAAAATTGGATCTCCTCTGTCTCTGCTCATCATTTCACCAATTCATTTCCTTTTACATTTACCCGGTTCAATGAAAGTATTGAGTGCCCTCTAGGTAACTGGCACTGTGTCAAGTTCTAGGGATCTGGTGAAGTCCAAGGTAAACAGTGCCCCATACTACTTCTTATGATACTAATTCTTGACTGACAACGAAGGCTCACTGTTTTAGATAGTGAATAGAATTGTGGTGTCTCTTGCTTGGATCCTTACTGTAAAGTTACCACATTTCCTATTGTCATTGTGGAACTCGAGATGATTTTGATTTTTCAGTCTGGTGCTATTTAGCATCCTCGTCTAATATATGTTAGAAGTTCCATGGAAATACATCAATAGATTGGTTCAATATGAATCCACCATCATTTTATCTATTACCACCAAACTCTTTTCTGGAAACTTGAATTTCACAGCACAGTTTTGACTTCGAACTGATGTCTTAGACTCTGAAGAGCTGTAGTGGCAGCTGGGCTGCCTGAATGATATACGGAGAAGTCTATATAGTTGATTAGTTGGCCATGAAGGTGGGAGATAGGGAAGTATTTAATATCCAATGGCGCACATGTTCTCCAATGTTACCAGCATGTAGCAGCCATATCGGGAGGTGGGAGGTGGGAGGTAATTATTGGAAAAGAAAAACTCGCTTTCTTTGGACCAGTCTCTCAATAAGGCTCCACAGAAATTTCCTTTTGGCTGGTTGGCCATTATCTACTGCTTGTTTCAAGAGAAAAATGCAATTTTACTTGATTTCTGATCTTGATGAAAACATGGCTGGGGATTCAGAAAACAGATTGTATGTCTCATGTGTCCTTAGTTTTGTTTTAGAGCGCATTTTCTCAAAAATACATCTTATTAATTTTGGGTAGGTTCCCAATTTAGTCCACCTTTTGCTTTCTACCCCAAATGGAAGACCAAAACAAAGTTTTATACTCCAAACTTGGCTGAAATGTAGTCTTATACGACTGGATTATGTGTGGTAGTGTGGGAACCATCTTTACCATCATTTCAAAATATGGTTTTGATTTATCAGATTTCATATGTAAAGTTATGTGACAAAAGAAACCAGTCTGTAAAAGAGAAAAAAAATTCACAAAAACTGGAAGCATTGGAAGGTAATTCATAGGTTTTTAAGCTTCATTTTACAGATAAAACAGGCCAGGAGAGGTAAATGACATGACTGTGGTTATACAATGAATGGAAGATGACTAGAATCTCTATCTTAGCCTAGATCTAGTGTGCTTTCTTTTAATTTTAGCCTCAATGCAGAACTCTCAGGATATAAGGGTCACAACTGTTGCAGGATCATTCTGAAAATAAATTCAAATACTGCTGAGATGATATTGACCTACAGATCTTATTTCAACAAATACTTTCTGTTTATTATTATTATTTTCTTTCAAGTACTATTTTTTTTAATTCCCCTACTATGTGTTAACTGCTATATCATCTATCACATACTGACTGACTTATTTTGATGTGAGCTGTTTAAAAGCCAGTGTGCTGTTTTCGGCTAATGTGAATCGCTTAATCAGTTAAAGCAATCAAACAGATGGTATGTGTTCAAGACCCAACCAGGCTTCTGAGAATCTCCAAACAGTATGTGTTGGATGTACAGTTAATAAACATAGAACTCTGTTATTCTTTGGCACTGATTTTCATAATCCCAGCAAAGGAAAAATTAGCAGAGAATTGATAGTAGTGATAGTGTTGGTTTTTAAACATGGCAAAAAAATGTCATGATTTTGATCCCACTGATAGATGGGCTGATGTCCACTTTCCTTGAAGGTGTGTGGTCTTATGATTACTTCGACCAATCAAGTTTGGAGGAAATGACTCCATATTTTTTCTGAGGTTAGGTCGTAAAAGGTTATACAGCTTTTGTCTTGTTTGCTAGAATGTTCTCTATTTGAGCCCTGTGTCAGCATATAAGAAATCATGAGACTGCCACACTGGGAAAGAAGCCCCTTCATATCATTCCTGCCTAGGCACAAATTTGTGAGTGTAAAAGCTTCTGGATGATTTCTGCCCCTAGCTTTGTTGAGTCACCTCCTGTCATTTGGGTCTTTTTTGCTGAATCCCCAGACTTCATGGAGCATGGACTTGTCTCTACAAGTCATTGCCAACATATACCTTTTGAATTCTGACTCACAGAATGCATGTGTATAATAAATGTATTAATTTCTTACATGACTAAGAGTTGGGATAACTTTTTGCAGCAATGGATGA
This sequence comes from Canis aureus, assembly GCF_053574225.1. Lineage (NCBI taxonomy): Eukaryota > Metazoa > Chordata > Mammalia > Carnivora > Canidae > Canis > Canis aureus. The sequence goes on from NC_135641.1 coordinate 5,760,246, forward strand.
CTGCAGTAAGACTGGAAACAGATGAGCTGGCAGCCAGTTGATTGATGTAGGTTTTATTCCTTCAGAAGAAAAAACATCCATCCTAAGCAACTTAAAGACATCTAATAATAGTTTAGTTTCTCACTCCAAAAAAGTTAATTTTTTAGACATTCCTCATATTAGCAGAGAGTGTTTTAATTAGAAAAACAAATAGATTGCAAACAAATGTCAGCACAGAAAAGCTGACTTTCCATGGCAACTGAGATGAAGTCTTGTTTTTAAAGTTCATGCTGAAAGCAAAACAACTTTGCAACCATCCTTATAATCTTGAATTGATTTATACAGTTCCCTTCCTTTTAATCAATCTTTCTATCCTTTTATAAATTCTTTTTCTGAAGTTAATGTTTCTGAATGTTGATTCCTTGATTTTTTTCTAGAGAATTTGAATAGCCATAGCAAAACTTCTGTGAAGGATATTACATGCAGAAGCATTTTGACTAATTTGATTGATAAAGAAATTTGTACGGCTATGTTTTCTTTGATAATGTTTTAATATTTAGTTCGTAGCCTCATAATAGATTACCATTAAAAAAAAGACAATTCAGTTATAAAACTACCTTCAAATACCTAAAGTGCTTTGGGTTCAGTCTAAGCCCTGAAATAATAAATTAACAAAGTAATTTGACACTGGACAGCAAATATGACCTAAATTAAAATGAAATTGAAACCGTATGATTTCTTCTAATATATATATTTTAGAAAAGAGATATAAAAATTTGAGTGGCAAATAGATAAAAACATCCTTAGTTCATTGGTTTATCCTTGCATTTAAGTTTGAAAATAAACATATATATGTATATATATATATGTATATATATATATATATATATATATATATATATATATATACTGTGTAAGTTTGTTAATGACACCCATAATTTAAAAAATATTTACTTTTAATGTTCCGTTAAGTTTGTGTTTTGTGGGAAGTAATGGATTCTCTTTGCATCATACACATATATTCCCCATAATAGATTGTATTTTATAACTCCAAAAATATTTATTCTCCTGATAGAAACAGGATTATAGTTTCTGAATATTTGAGTATTTTGAATACTTATACACTCAAATATTTACTCTTGCATACTGGTAGCTAAATGCTTTCAAGTACTATAATCCTTGTAAGGAAACTATTTAGGTGAGAAGGAAATTTTTGGTTGAAGAAGAGTGATCTTAGCCTTAGAAATGAAATTATTATTTGAGATTTGATGTCCACAAAGTTCTTTTGCCCTCTGATATTTTATCATTTTTATTTATGGAACCATCATAGTGCTCAGCTACAAATCTTATACTGCAACACCATTTCTAGTATGAAGATTGCATTTTGAGATTCAGAAATGAAATCTAAAAAGTCAAAAGAGAAAAAGAATTGAATCCTGATGTATGTATATATATATATGTATGTGTGTACTGAACTTATGTTTTTCTCCTGGAATCCTATTGTTTGTTGGTAGGCAAAATTTTCAGGGAACCCCCCAGTTCTTCTTCCTGCTGTGTATGCATACCTTTCATAATCCTCAGGATTATGATTTTGATGGATTTTTCTCTTTTGATTAGGTTGTTATCTGGCATAATTGACAATTATCTGGATGGACCTACCTGGGTGTCACATGTTGAGGCATGTGGTAGAGATGGCCCCCACTAACAGCCAGCAAGGAAGTGTGGACCCCAACCCATCAACCCTGAATTCTTCCCATGAGAATGAGCTTGGGGGTGCCTGGGCGGCTCCGTCAGTTAAGCTGCAGCCTTCAGCTCAGGTCATGATCCTGAAGTCCTGGAATCCAGCCCAACATCAAGGCTTCCTGCTTGGTGGGCAGCCTTCTCTTTCTCGACTGCTTGTGCTCTCTCTCTCTCTCTCAAATAAATAAATAAATCTTAAAAAAAGAAAAAGAATGAGCTTGGAAACAGATTTTTCTATAGCTCCTTCAGATAGGAACTCAACCCATCTGATTTCAACCTGGAGCAGAGAGCCCATTCACACATTGAGGGACCTTCTGCAGAACTGTGAGTTAATAAGTGGGTGCTTTTTACATCCTTAAGTTTGTGGTAATTTGTTATGCATCCCTAGAAAACTAAAACAGAAGTATATTTAGCAAGGGTGTCTTTCTAATGTCAGTGTTCAGCTCTTAAGTCCACTCACCAATGTTGTTTTATTTTTTGTTCCCTTGCTTTTCTTTCTCATGAGCAGGTCAGGATTTGGCACAGTGAGAAGCAGAATCATAGCTAATCTCTCCACCCAGTGATAACCATTTGTGGCTGTTTTCCAGCAAAGACTGGAAAAGTTCATTAAATTCTCCTCTTCATTAAAGTCTATAGGATTATGTCTTGTGAAACTGTTATAATGAACACTTCCTTGTTGTCTTTATTGCCATCTAACTGCTTATGATAGTTTGGTAGAAAGTTCCTCTGAGATTCTTAAAACAGAATTTTGAGGAAAAGATAGTCTGGGCTAAGAACTTGCCCATGGTGAGCAATGCTGTGCCAATAGCCAAGAAAGAAGTGGATCGGTGAGGTGACATATTTATTTTCAGTTCAAATCCCTCTACAATAGAATTGTTGGCTCTGTGTTTCCTGATCATTTTATCTGCAGGATCAATAAATATAAAAACAAGTTTAACTAAGACAGAAAGAATACACATAATGTATAGCATATAAACTGGATTGTGGAAAGCCAAAACTTTGGTAAATGAAGAGAACCAGGCAAACATTTTAAAAATAGACAAAACTACATATCATAGAAGATAAATGACCATTTAATTGCGGCCTAGAATCTTTCATTTTTTTTCCTTTCTCAGGACTTGATGGGAAAGATTAACCAGCATTATTTAATATAATAAATGACCTTTCAGCAGATGCTATCTATAATTCTAGCAGCACTTTCCAGACTTCAGTGCACGTGCAAAGGAAATTTAGTGTTTCAAATTCCATTTAACTGCAATTGAGGAGCATCTACCTAACCTTCAGTTGGAAATGATTAAGCTCAGACATAATGATATGCTGTAAGGCAAATATTAAGAGAGAAATCTCATAGAATTCTATAAGTGCCTGATTCCAAGTGATAAACATGCTCCAGTGAAATCATTTATTCATGGATTTATATCAATATTTAGTAGTACCTGTATATGTGAAAACATGTTTTCAGAGATGAAATATATAAAATCCAATCATTTTTGACCAAAAGAAACACTAACGTTGGAATGCTAAGCAAAATATTATCTCCCCCAAAAGAATTCCATTCCTCTGATTTTTAGGTCTGTATTACAAATAAAAGTTGACCTTGGGACACCTGGGTGACTCAGTGGTTAAGTGTCTGCCTTCGGCTCAGGGGGTGATCCCGGGGTCCTGGGATCGAGTCCCTTGTTGGACTCCCTGCATGGAGACTGCTTTTCCTTCTACCTATGTCTATGCCTCTCTCTCTGTGTCTCTCATGAATAAATAAATAATATTGAAAAAAGTTGTACTCAATTATTATTATTACTATTAATATATGTTGATTTTTGTCAATTAAAAATGTGAGAATTTATTCTCTTTCCTGATATAAATTATCTGCATAATATCTTTAATTTTCCTGTTTGGCCCACAAAACCTAAATACTTACCATCCAGGTCCCTTACATAAAAAGTGTGCCAGCCGCACACAGGAAGATTGTCTTTGATATGGCTCCTACAGCCCTCCCCAGTCTTGTCATTTCCACCTTACTCACTCCTCTCCAGCCACACTGGTCTTCCTGCAGTTCATCAAAGCTCTTTCTGCTTCAGGGCCATGACAACTGCTCTGTCTTCTCTCTGCTAACATTTATGCATCCTACTGGGCTCAGTTTAAATGTCATTTCCTTAAAGAAGCCCCTTATGACCTACCTCCTCACTGCCACCTAAAGCTGGTTCACCTCTTCCAATTGCTTTTCAAATCCTCCACTGCCTTTCTTAGCATGTAGGAACAATTCAAGTAGGTATATTTTGTACTAATATTTGTTTAATTTTTGGCTTACCCACAGGATCATATGCTCCATGACAGCATGAAGTGCATCTATATTGTTCCCTGATATGTCCCTATTGGTGCATAATTAGCAATTCTATTTATGTGCACAGCCTGGCTATCATAATTGAAAATCTGTTGAATGAATGTTGTGACAGTCTGTGGCTGGAAACTCAACAGTAACTCTTGTCATAGCAAGTGTCAGGAATATTTCACCAGAGCAACTTATAAGGGCAGTTGCTGGCAAAGTCTAAGTGTTTGTTTTATGTATATATAATAATCACAGCGATTTATATCTACCTTTATGGAATGGCTAGTTGGTCAACAGAGTGAAGGAAAGAATACATTTTTAAATAAAGTATCTTCAGATTTGATTCATTTTTATGGCTAATGTCTATATTTAGCCCGTTCTGGTAGGCTGCTAGAAGGGCCACTGGTGTTAGAAAAATAAGAAGTTAGCTTGAAGATTACTTAAAATCATCTTTTTTCCAGAGCTTGTTCACATCAGTTGAATTTCAGAGCATCTATAGATTAACAGGCACTCATTCTGGGGTCAGACATGTTTCAACTTTGCCAGGTATTAATATCTGTAAATTAACTATAAACACTTTTTTTTTGATAAGGCAAATGGGATGGTTCCTGGGCTCATATAAAGAGTGGAGTTTCACTTTCCTTAGATTAGAACTATCCAGTTTATGGCTCTATAAAATATCTATGTACGAGTATTTATGTCTATATGTGTTATTGAATTAAGCTCTCAGTTTAACCTGTAGAAAATGGAAATTTGGGATGTGTGGGTGGATCAGCAGTAGAGCTTCTGCCTTCGGCTCAGGTCATGATCCTGGGGTCTTGGGATCGAGTCCCACATCTGGCTCCCTTCAAGGAGCCTGCTTCTCCCTCTGCCTGTGTCTCTGCCTCTCTTTGTGTGTCTCTCATGAATGAATGAATAAATAAATAGAAAATGGAAATTAAATTCTATCAAAGTTTTAGCCTAATGCAGGACCAGTGCACAATCCAAATGAGGCCCATATCCCATATGTCTATATATTTAAAGTTATACATTATACTAAAATATGTTAGATACAGTGTGTTCTCTCTTCTGACCTTGACAAATTTGTCTCCGTAACATTCAAGAAGACGAGGTTTAAATGAGAATTATTAGACTTAGATTTTCTTAGTGGAACATGGTGGAACAGGGGAGCCATTCTTTTCCCAGCTCCTTCCTCCATTGTGGGGAACTTATGCCTTTGTGCATGGACCTAGAGGTCTGTATGTCTGAGAATAATCCACACCTTAGCAAATCACCAGTCTTGGCCACCCCTGCCAACACACAGGGAGTGTATATTTCTGAGGCACCATCTGCCTGTGGGAGGATGTACTCGAAGTTGAATGGGCTTGTGCAGCCCCTGGAAAGAGACTCTGAATTTTTGGACAAAGCATTCCAGGGTTCCAGGTAGTCTAGAACAGGGACCAAACATTTTCTATAAAGGGCCAGACACTAAATAGTTGATGTTTTGTAGTTTCTGTTGGAACTACTCAGTCCTGCTGTTGTAGCATGCAAGCAGCATAGGTAATACATGAATGAACAGACTCAGCTGTGTTGCATTAAAACTTTATTTAAAAACGAAGTTTGCAAACACAAAGAGTTCCAGGAAGCAGCTTCTCAGGAGCATTGAGATTGCCTGAAGCATAGTAAATAAAAGCTGGGTGGATCCTGGGGTTTAATGAAAAATCTCCTTAACTAGAATCTCTGGTTGGGGTAGTGTGCAAGTGCCCTAGTTTACCATGCCCTGGTTGAGAAAGAAGAGATATAAGTACCAAGGACACAAAAACATCTCTGATTTGTAACAGGTAAAGAAGAAAAGAGGTGGGTAAAAAAGGAGAATGTGACACGTGTTAGCAACAAGTAACGGTGCAGCCTGGCACTGACTAAGCTAGAGAAATCTGATAGCCAAACAAGATATGACTGACAGTGGGTTGGACCAGAGAACTAGGGTTTGAGGTATTGAAAATGGTCAGACTCTGGATATAATTTTCAGGTAAAGCCAACACAGTTGCTGATGGACTGTGTGTGTGAGACAGTCACTTTGGGATTTCTTACATAGGGGCTGTATTAGTTCCTAGGGCTACCATAACAAAATACCACAAATTGAAGGGCTTAAAACAACAGAAATTTATTATCTCACAGCTCTGGAAGCTAGAAGTGTAAAATAAGGTGTTGGCAAGGCCGTATTTTCTCTGAAGTCTCTAGGGCAGGACGTTTCCTTGGCTCTTCCAGCTTCTGGTGGTTTCTAGCAATACTTGATATTTCTTTCTTTCTAAAAATATTTTATTTTTAAGTAATCTCTACACCCAGTGTGGGGCCTGAACCTGCAACCCCAAGATTAAGAATCACACGTTGCGCTGACTGAGCCAGCCAGGTGCCTAGATACTTGATATTTCTTTGCTTATAGATTCATCGCTCCAGTCTCTGCCTCCATCATCACATGTTGTTCTCCCTAGGTATCTGTGTCTTTCTTCCACTTATAAGAACACCAACATTTGGGATTTAGGACACTCCCCTCCCCGTTACAAGTATGACTTCATTTTAACTTGGTTGCCTATGCAAAGACCCGGTTTGCATCCTCAAGGTTATATTTACAGGAACCTGGGGTTAGGACTTGAACACATCTTTTTAGGGGACACAATTAAACCCACAATATGGTCTTTAACTGGACTGCACTAACTCATGGAGTATCTGAAATCTGTGTGTCTCTACATGAGTCTATACTTCACGGGTGGGGCCCATCACTGTCATTAGGTTTGTGAATGTTTCTGGACCTCAGCAATTCAAAGAGCTCATTTAATTTCCTATTTAAGGAAAGTCTGACTTCTAAAGAGGATAAGTTCCTTGAAGAAGCCCTTGAGCTAAATCATAGTGAGCTTCATTGAAGAATCACCTGACTCTTCCAGAATCATCCAATAACTCCTTTTTTGGTGTGGGAAATGGAAAGAGTAATAATACAAAGAGGTGCTCTGTCACCAATAACATGCGAGAGTTTTCCGTGTCCAGCCTGTCTCTAAAGTGTTGCATGTGTGACTTCACTTTGAGGGTTGAGGTTCAATTCTAATCCAGGGTAAGGTGCAGTGCAGTTGTACAGAGCATGGCCCACGTCTGGCGTATCCTAGTGCATGACTGACGTATTTAATCATGCCGACATCTATAGTTTGGAAATGTACAAGGAATCCCTCCTGTGCTCAGCCAGGACAGGGCAAGAAGGCAGCTGACATCGGCACGGTTATTTCAATTATTTTCCTTCTTCTTTGGTCAAAGGGTTTTCTAACTAGGCTTCTGCGGTCATACATGTCTTCAGCCACATTTTTATCCCATCCAGTTCTCACCTGGGCAGACTGATAAGACTAACTGGTGTGATGGTAACACGCCCCCTCCCTGCTTCTCGGGCTGAGCTCCCGCATGTTGATTCTGTCTCTGGGACATTTACTTATAGAACAAACTGTGTGTCTTCAGGTCCTGAGAATAAATAGGGCGAGACCCCTGTCCTTTAGGATAGGAAAACACGTCAGCGTTTGGTTTCTTTAACCCTCAAGATCATGAAGAGAGGCATAAAAACGGGGAACATGACATTTATTATCAATAAGTAATGATATAGCTGAGCACTGATTGAGGTAGAGAAGTGTTACATTCAGTGACTTTTCTTTCTTGATTGTGTAGTTGAAAATGCAACTCCCCCCCCCTTTTTTTGTTTTTCTTCCCAAATAAATAGTAGAAATTGCCCGAAAATACCTGGGAGATGGCAGCGCTATAATTCACTTTTTTTTTTTAATAATTCACTTTTTAAAACCATTAGCAGAGCACTGCGATCTTACTAATATTCTTTTTTTATTACAAGGGAAGAGAAGAAATGATTTTTCAAAACTAACGTGAATGCTCAAAGGGAACACCAACTATTTGAGACATCACTGTTTCAATTTATTATAATTAGTGATCAAAGAATTATTCCTTAATTATCTTGGTTGAGTGTGACTGTCCTAGACTATCCTAAAAACACTTACATCTCCTCCACTTTTCTATTTGCAAATTACTGTGACCTACTGAGAAAATCCCAAAATCATCACAAAAGCATTCTTGTGGATTCGACTCCTGCCACTAAAAACCTCTGTCTCTGTGCTCAGCCTCTTCCCCACTCTGAGATCCTGGGAGGGATGGAAGCCTTTCCCATCCAGGGCTACTCCCCTGGTCATTGGAGCCCCGCTGTCTTCTGAGGAACCTCACAGTTCCCCTTTCCTATTCTGCAGTTCTTCTGCCCTGCTCTCTGGAGAGTCTTCTCTTATGGCAGGAACATTTAAATCCCTACCTTCTTGTAAAACACACATCCTTCTGTTTACTTCCAGCTACCTCCCTATGCCCTTCCTTCATAGGCAGCTTTCCTAAAAAAATAAAATAAAATAAAAAATAAAACAGACAGGAGCACCTGGGTGGCTCAGTGGTTGAGCGTCTGCCTTCGGCTCAGGTCATGACCCCGGGGTCCTGGGATGGAGTCTCACATCGGGCTCCCTGCAGGGAGCCTGCTTCTCCCTCTGCCTGTGTCTCTGCCTCTGTGTGTCTCTCATGAATAAATAAATAAAATCTTAAAAAAAAAAACCCCAGACATACCACCTTTTACTCTGTATTTACTTTTTATATAATATTTATTACAGTCATAGCACCATCTACTACACCTCCCCACTATCCACTACAAATCACTTAAAAGATAAAGTCATCAGTGGTCTCTAAATAACATATAGTACATGTTTCCTAAGTCATAGTTTTACTTGATTTTTCTGCCAGATTGGCATTGATTTAAACCCTCTCAAAAACTCTCCTTACCCTTGGCTTAGGTTCCTCATTTGGTCTCCATGGATACCTGGTGGAGGGGAGGTTTCTGCTGGTTGGGCTTGGGAGTTTGGGTTTCTCCAGGGGTCACTGCTGACACCACCCCACAGGAATGGAGAGAGGTGCCTCCTGATGGCCAGGGTGATTTCTGACACCCCAGGGGGTGAGGCTGTGGCAGTCAAGATGAGAGTGTCTTTTTAACTTTTTATTTCCATCTATAGTCTTGTTCAGACTGGTTACTTCACCAAGTGATGTTGAAGGAATAAAGAAATATGCCAACCTTTGTATTGGCTTTTAGCCACTTTTATAGTAGTTACTACACATTTGGTGACTTACAAACAACACAATTGTATTATCTCCCAGTTCTTTAGGTCACAAGTCCAGGTGCAGCAGGGCTATGTGGTCAGTGATGATGGGTCCCATTCCTCACATCTTTTTCACTTCCCCTTCTGCTGCATCTCTCAGATGGACTTTTCTGCCTTCTTCTACTGCTTGTGTGATTATATTGTGTGATTATATATTATATCTCTGTCTCAGGTCAATTGATTCAGGACCTTAGTTACATGCACAGAGTCCCTTCAGAGCAGTTCCTAGATTAATGTTTTATTGAATAAGGAGGATCTTCTGGGGACATCTTTTGAACTGTGCCGACCATAGCCTCCTTGGGCAAAAATACGTGAATGCAAAGAAAGGGTCCAAGATAATGCATATAAAGGGAAAAGTTATCAGCACACCAAGACAGTAACTGCCATGGCATTTTGATGTTTTGAGTACTCTCCATGAGTCATGTTAAACAGTAGATGTTAAAAAAAGTCAGTAAAGAAGTCAGTAAGATATTGTCTCCTCAGGAAAATTGTGGTGTATTTCTAGAATGTTAGCTTCATGATAAGAAGGGCAGATCCTTTGTTTCCTACTCTGTCGTAAGTACTTAATGTGGCTTTTGGTACCTAATAGATTCATAATCAACACTTATTTTGGTTAGTTGACTGAGTGTTTTTTCTAAAATATGAAAGTCCAAAATAAGGAAAGAAATCCAATTTCAAAGAGCCCTATGAACTAGAATGCTCAAAACCATACCTTTGGATTTGGTTTTCAAGTTGAACCTTTGTGGAGAGCATAGGTAAAATCTTTTGCTTTACAATGGACCTGTTGGCACTGAGGTTTTACTCTCTGGAGAAGGATGTAAAGCTACATCCACATGGAGGAGGGTTCTTAAGGCTGAATAAAGATGTTCAAATCTTTAATAAGGTTGACAGAAAGCCCACAACAGTGTTTGAAGAGGGAAGCCAATGATGAAAGCAGATTTATGAAAGATCAATTTAATGGCAAAATGGAGGGAAGGAGATAACTGGAAGGCTATTGCGCATCTACTATAACAACTTAGTGGCTTAATACAGGCATGGTTTCACTCAGGTCATAATGTGATCAGATGTTTGGTAAGTGACCTCCATATAGTGATTTGGAGTTGTGGTTCCTTTGTTTTTTCCTAGTGTTACCATTTTCTACAGCTTCCTGAGAGACCCCAGTTGACTCTCTGCTTTAAGTTCCCAAGAAGTGAGGCGAGGAAAGATAATGAGGTGTGACATTTGATGGTCAGCCCTGGAAATGGCACACATCACCCTGACCACATTCTATTGGATAGAACCAGCCCCATGGCCTCAACCTTAGTAGTAAGGCAGCTAGAAATGTGGCAGTCCATGTGTCTAGGAATAGAGAACAAGTGGTCAGCACCTAACAAGTCTCTGCTATGGAACTCTAAGAACTCAGAGCGGTCCTGCCATAAAATGCTTATTTAACCGTGTTTGGGTTCATGCTTGTCAAAGTTATTTGAATATGGTTTTTCGTTTCTAGAACAATACCTATTACTAATTCTCATAAGTGGTGTTATGAGGTACGTAATTTGGGAAAATAGTTCTAAGCATCTCTCTTAGAAACTTTTGGAAATATTATCACCTTTTTAAAGAGCACTCAGCATAGTAAGGACTTTGAGATCTTAGTCCTAAATAAATAAACATTTTTAAGACAGTACATTTTATACTTATAGTATGGTTCCTTTTTGGATGTAATATGGTCTTATTACAGGGTATTACAACCTCCCTAACCCAGTGATCTCAAACCTAGAGGTTTTTGAAAACAAGTTTGGTACCTATTGAATATGAGGAGTGATCATTGCTTTATTCTTAAAGACAGTTTATTGCACAAGTCAGGAGTTATTTCTCTTAATTTTTAATAAAAAGTCTTAAAATAAAATATGAGAAAGAATTTAAAGAGCAAAAGTCTGGCCTGTTTCTTGGAGAAGAAACCCTCAAAATAATGTAATGTTTGTTTTTCTAGAGCAGAGAGAAGGTCAAGTCAGTTCTTTTGACATAAATGTACAATCATGTCACATTCAGAGACCATAAAAAAATGGGAATTAGACCCAGAGGAAGTAAGACAAGGGCATGAGGTACAGGATGCAGTGCCGTGAGGTTTTTTTTTTTTTAATACTACATTTATTTTTTATTGGTGTTCAATTTGCCAACATACAGAATAACACCCAGTGCTCATCCCGTCAAGTGACCCCTCAGTGCCCGTCACCCACTCACCCCCACCCCCCGCCCTCCTCCCCTTCCACCACCCCTAGTTCGTTTCCCAGAGTTAGGAGTCTTCATGTTCTGTCTCCCTTTCTGATATTTCCCACACATTTCTTCTCCCTTCCCTTATATTCCCTTTCACTATTATTTATATTCCCCAAATGAATGAGAACATATAATGTTTGTCCTTCTCCGATTGACTTACTTCACTCAGCATAATACCCTCCAGTTCCATCCACCTCGAAGCAAATGGTGGGTATTTGTCCTTTCTGATGGCTGAGGAATATTCCATCATATACATAGACCACATCTTCTTTATCCATTCATCTTTCGATGGACACCGAGGCTCCTTCCACAGTTTGGCTATTGTGCACTTGGTGTCTTGGGCAGTCCGGGTGGCTCAGTGGTTTAGCACCGCCTTCAGCCCAGGGTGTGCTCCTGGAGACCCAGGATCAAGTCCCACGTCAGACTCCCTGCATGGAGCCTGCTTCTCCCTCTGCCTGTGTCTCTGCCTCTCTCTCTCTCTCTCCTCTCTGTGTATTCTAATAAATAAATAAATAAATAAAAAATCTTTAAAAAATGATTGGTGTCTTGTTGATCAGGCTCTGAAGGTGATGGTAGATTAAAAAAACAAGAATAATGAAAAAAGTTAAAAATAAAAGGAGAATAACAGGATATTTTGCTTACTTTTTGATTTTTTTCTCATAAATGTATGTGAAGTTTTCTGATATTTGTAGAAGTGGGGAAAGAGGACATCTCTCATTATTTTCCAAAAGGTGTCTGCCAACTTTGACCTCTGATAATTTTCCGTTCAGAAACTTTCAACTTCCAGTTACTGAACTCCAAGTTCAGCCAATACTCAAAAGATAAGTTTTGATTTGAAAGGAATTTGGGCTTTATTTATGAGGCCAATCACCTGGGGAGAAGGTGGACTCCTGTCCAAAGCATACTCTGAGGTTTCTGCCGGGCCCAAGGGCTTTCAAAGGGGTGTCAGGGTAGCTAATCACTGAAGACAGTGAAGGGGTCTATAACCTTGCTTACGGGCAGACCTGATGGTGCCAGCTGTGGATGTTATCGTCAGTGCTGGAGACTTGTATGAGGGGGTCTGGCTCCTCTTTCCTGATGTTCAGGAGCATTTTGTTCTTTCTGCAAAAGAATGCAAGGTTTACAGATATACAAAAGCATGTTAGTCAGCTATTTTCAAATGTAGTCAGACTTTCTTGGGGAAGTTTGGTCCTTTACTCCTTAAGGCTGCAAATCTCAAAGAAAGTAAGTTGGAAAGGAAGTCCCTCTCTGCTACAGGTCAAGGGACTTAGGTCAGCAAGTGAGGAGTGTGTAAGTTTGAAGCAAGATAACTAACCCCTAAGACCAGTTGGAGTGCTGTTACATTCCAACCCTAAAAAAAATCCACTGTTCTATCCATAGATTTTATGTTACTTTGAAGAAGTTCTTTGGAGGCCATTGAATGGTTCTGTTATGGGTCAGACTTTTGGTTATGGCCCACAATTATGAGGAAACAAATTTAAATTTTTGACTAGGGAATGCTAATATAGACCTTGTTACATCTTTATGTAAGGAAGTGTCCTCAGATTTTTTTTTTTTTTTTTTGGGAATAGACTAGTTAGACCAGGCATTGGATGCTCCCAGAGTTAGACGTTAGCCGCTAGTTATTGGGAAAGAATAATTTCTAGCTATTTTTTTTAAATGTATGCATCTTTCTCATTGTGGCTTAAAACGGTAGTATATTGAGGTTTATGATAAAAGCAAACAAAAGACAGTTGTTGGAGAATAAAATCTGATCTAGTCTCTCGCTGAAGTTGCAGTAATAAATGATTTCATGACATCTGGAGACTCCTAGGGCATGCTCACAACCAGCCAAGATGGCTTGTACCAATCAGCAGAACCCAAGTTTAAGGACAAGGGCAAGGTATGCACATCCTATACTCTACATACTGTATAGATCTAATATTCCTAGTTCAGGCCTTTGTACATAAAAAAGCATTGGCATTCTTCATGAATCATGGATATCTTATCCCATCAATATTTTGTTGCCATGATGAACTGATGAAGGCATTAATGTTCACTCTGGAGGAATTTAGTGGCTTAGGTATCACAGCACCTTCCTTATTTCTAGGTGAAACCAACTCTAGAAATAATTAAGGAACTTGATTGTGGCAAGTACCCCTGGTCTTTCCCAAATGCTTATCAGTCTTGTCATTTGAAATACGGTCCCTGGACCAGCAGCATCGGCATCACCTGAGAACTTCTTAGAAATACAGAACTTCAGGCACACATTAGATCATTCAAATTAAAGTATGGAAATTTAGCAAGATCTCCAGGTAATACAACACCTAGAAAGCTTGAAAATCCACTGTAGTTACATCCACACCCACAAGCACAGTCTTGAAAGCTTGCTACCCGAGCTATGCCAAATCCAGTGTAGTTTGTAGGTGAGAAAAGAGACAGCTAAGAGATCTCTGTGTTCCATGCTTTCTTGCAGATTTCATCTACCACCCACATTAAATGCCAAGACATTAGGTATTTCTCTAGAAGTCAGTACTGTGCCTTGCCCCACAGGTCACCAATAGCTTGGAGGATAACAACAGAGTGCCCTGTGGACGAGCTTTCTGATAAACTAGGGGCTCAGCAGTAAAACCCAGGGCACGCTGGGTGTCAGTGAAGCCCAGCCTCATTGCTTTTCTCTTTACTTTTTCTCTGGATAAACAGAGGATTTGGATCTCCTGGGCTGTCAATCTAACTCCTTCAGCAAGTGCCAAATAAAATAACAAAAAAGTAGGAAGGGGAGGGCAAAAAATGAAGTGGATAACAGTCAAAGCAAATATCAGACAAAGCAAACTGAGTGGCATATATACTGCAATAAAAGGAAAAGAACACTGGAGGGGAAAAATGGATTTTGCAGGTTTAAAATGTGGCGCTGCTGAACAGCAGTGCTAGTGACCTAAACTGTCACAAGAAAAATGGTGTTTATTTTCAGCTGTGGTTTCTGAGATTTAACCCTTCTTTGTTAGATAGCTACTTAAATGGAAGATGATTCTTTTTTATTTTACTCTAAATCAGTGACTGTTTTCTTATATTCTGATATAAAGTTTTATGAAGCAGTTTATGTCAGATGCAATAGTGAGGGGTTTCTGAAAGTTGTTTACCAATTGAATTGTGGCTTTTGAAGGGGGCACATTATATCATATAAAATTGTGTTTTAATCAATATTTGCTACTTCATTATCAAGAGAAATAGACTGTATCCAGGACCTCATCAATTTCACATCCTCACCGCACCGCCTAGTTTCCTTTTCTGGTTTCTCTTCTCTCCTCTGGCCACATCCCTTCAACTCTTCATCTGTGTCACTGTGGCTAGTCCTCTGAGGACAGAGAAGTTCATGTAATATTATATCTCACTGTCTCAATAGCACTTTTCCCAAAGCACTAAAAAAATATGAAATACTCTATGTTGACAGTCTCATGCTTTGTTTCAGATCATAAACGATCATGGCAACATGATCCTATGTAAGGATTCTGTAACATTAAAATTACGTAATTCCATGGTTTTTAAATTGCTTAATTCTCCAGAATTCTACTTTCCCATTGATGAGAAGGAGCAAATGCATTTTATTTTAAACTTTTTTTTAAAGGCTTATTTATTTATTTATTTATTTATTTATTTATTTATTCAGAGAGAGCGAGAGAGAGGAGGGACAGGCAGAGGGAGAAGCAGGCTCCGTGCAGGAAGCCTGACGTGGGACTCGATCCCGGGTCTCCAAGATCACACCCTGGGCTGCAGGCAGCGCTAAACCGCTGTGCCACTGGGGCTGCCTTATTTTAAACTTTTCCTAATAAGATTTGTTTTCCTAGGGGGAGTGGTAGATTATTGTTTTTTTGCCTAACAAATATATTCATTTCATTCAGGAGACCAGTAGAGATAAATGGTATTTTGGGCTATGAAACTGCCCAAGTATAGCTTCAGAGGAGACCCTTCTTTCTGCCTGGGAGGCAAGGATTATTCCCTCCACGCCCTTTCCCTTCCCTTCTGCTCTTCTCTTTCAAAAAGCCTCACCTGTGAGACTGCAGAAATTTACAACCCAAAGGGACCCATGTTTCAAGGTTAATGCAGTCAATCCTGATATTCTTCTTGAAAAATTATCCATTTCTGTACATGAGAACAGTTGGTACTGGGCAGACGTCAAACATTCTTGTGGACATAAAGCCTGCTTATTTTTTTATTTCTTCTCTTTCTTCCACATGAGGAAGGGATTCTTTCTTGAGGTCATTTATCACGGTTGGTTCAGAAATACAATAAGGAATACAAAATATATAAGGATACTGCAGGAAATAAATGTTTGTTTTCTTTCTTTTTTAATTTATTTTTTATTGGTGTTCAATTTACTAACATACAGAATAACCCCCAGTGCCCATCACCCATTCACTCCCACCACCCGCCCTCCTCCCCTTCTACCACCCCTAGTTCGTTTCCCAGAGTTAGTCTTTACGTTCTGTCTCCCTTTCTGATATTTCCCACACATTTCTTCCCCCTTCCCTTATATTCCCTTTCACTATTATTTATATTCCCCAAATGAATGAGAACATACACTGTTTGTCCTTCTCCGACTGACTTACTTCACTCAGCATAATACCCTCCAGTTCCATCCACGTTGAAGCAAATGGTGGGTATTTGTCATTTCTAATGGCTGAGTAATATTCCATTGTATACATAAACCACATCTTCTTTATCCATTCATCTTTCGATGGACACCGAGGCTCCTTCCACAGTTTGGCTATCGTGGCCATTGCTGCTATAAACATCGGGGTGCAGGTGTCCCGGCGTTTCATTGCATTTGTATCTTTGGGGTAAATCCCCAACAGTGCAATTGCTGGGTCGTAGGGCAGGTATATTTTTAGCTGTTTGAGGAACCTCCACACAGTTTTCCAGAGTGGCTGCACCAGTTCACATTCCCACCAACAGTGTATGAGGGTTCCCTTTTCTCCGCATCCTCTCCAACATTTGTTGTTTCCTGCCTTGTTAATTTGCCCCATTCTCACTGGTGTGAGGTGGTATCTCATTGTGGTTTTGATTTGTATTTCCCTGATGGCAAGTGATGCAGAGCATTTTCTCATGTGCATGTTGGCCATGTCTATGTCTTCCTCTGTGAGATTTCTGTTCATGTCTTTTGACCATTTCATGATTGGATTGTTTGTTTCTTTGGTGTTGAGTTTGATAAGTTCTTTATAGATCTTGGAAACTAGCCCTTTATCTGATATGTCATTTGCAAATATCTTCTCCCATTCTGTAGGTTGTCTTTGAGTTTTGTTGACTGTATCCTTTGCTGTGCAAAAGCTTCTTATCTTGATGAAGTCCCAATAGTTCATTTTTGCTTTTGTTTCTTTTGCCTTCGTGGATGTATCTTGCAAGAAGTTACTATGGCCGAGTTCAAAAAGGGTGTTGCCTGTGTTCTTCTCTAGGATTTTGATGGAATCTTGTCTCACATTTAGATCTTTCATCCATTTTGAGTTTATCTTTGTGTATGGTGTAAGAGAGTGGTCTAGTTTCATTCTTCTGCATGTGGATGTCCAATTTTCCCAGCACCATTTATTGAAGAGACTGTCTTTCTTCCAATGGATAGTCTTTCCTCCTTTATCAAATATTAGTTGCCCATAAAGTTCAGGGTCCACTTCTGGATTCTCTATTCTGTTCCACTGATCTATGTGTCTGTTTTTGTGCCAGTACCACACTGTCTTGATGACCACAGCTTTGTAGTACAACCTGAAATCTGGCATTGTGATGCCCCCAGAAATGGTTTTCTTTTTTAAAATTCCCCTGGCTATTCGTGGTCTTTTCTGATTCCACACAAATCTTAAAATAATTTGTTCTAACTCTCTGAAGAAAGTCCATGGTATTTTGATAGGGATTGCATTAAACGTGTAAATTGCCCTGGGTAACATTGACATTTTCACAATATTAATTCTGCCAATCCATGAGCATGGAATATTTTTCCATCTCTTTGTGTCTTCCTCAATTTCTTTCAGAAGTGTTCTATAGTTTTGAGGGTATAGATCCTTTACATCTTTGGTTAGGTTTATTCCTAGGTATCTTATGCTTTTGGGTGCAATTGTAAATGGGATTGACTCCTTAATTTCTCTTTCTTCAGTCTCATTGTTAGTGTATAGAAATGCCACTGACTTCTGGGCATTGATTTTGTATCCTGCCACGCTACCGAATTGCTGTATGAGTTCTAGCAATCTTGGGGTGGAGGCTTTTGGGTTTTCTATGTAGAGTATCATGTCATCGGCGAAGAGGGAGAGTTTGACTTCTTCTTTGCCAATTTGAATGCCTTTAATGTCTTTTTGTTGTCTGATTGCTGAGGCTAGGACTTCCAGTACTATGTTGAACAGCAGTGGTGAGAGTGGACATCCCTGTCTTGTTCCTGATCTTAGGGGAAAGGCTCCCAGTGCTTCCCCATTGAGAATGATATTTGCTGTGGGCTTTTCATAGATGGCTTTTAAGATGTCGAGGAATGTTTCCTCTCTCCCTACACTCTGAAGAGTTTTGATCAGGAATGGATGCTGTATTTTGTCAAATGCTTTCTCTGCATCTAATGAGAGGATCATATGGTTCTTGGTTTTTCTCTTGCTGATATGATGAATCACATTGATTGTTTTACGAGTGTTGAACCAGCCTTGTGTCCCAGGGATAAATCCTACTTGGTCATGGTGAATAATTTTTTTAATGTACTGTTGGATCCTATTGGCCAGTATCTTGTTGAGAATTTTTGCATCCATGTTCATCAGGGATATTGGTCTGTAATTCTCCTTTTTGGTGGGGTCTTTGTCTGGTTTTGGAATTAAGGTGATGCTGGCCTCATAGAACGAATTTGGAAGTACTCCATCTCTTTCTATCTTTCCAAACAGCTTTAGGAGAATAGGTATGGTTTCTTCTTTAAACGTTTGATAAAATTCCCCTGGGAAGCCATCTGGCCCTGGACTCTTGTGTCTTAGGAGGTTTTTGATGACTGCTTCAATTTCCTCCCTGGTTATTGGCCTGTTCAGGTTTTCTATTTCTTCCTGTTCCAGTTTTGGTAGTTTGTGGCTTTCCAGGAATGCGTCCATTTCTTCTAGATTCCTTAATTTATTGGCGTATAGCTGTTCATAATATGTTTTTAAAATCGTTTGTATTTCCTTGGTGTTGGTAGTGATCTCTCCTTTCTCATTCATGATTTTATTAATTTGAGTCTTCTCTCTCTTCTTTTTAATAAGGCTGGCTAATGGTTTATCTATCTTATTAATTCTTTCAAAGAACCAACTCCTGGTTTTGTTGATCTGTTCCACAGTTCTTCTGGTCTCGATTTCGTTGAGTTCTGCTCGAATCTTTATTAACTCCCTTCTTCTCTTGGGTGTAGGATCTATTTGCCGTTTTTTCTCTAGCTCCTTTATGTGTAAGGTTAGCTTTTGTATTTGAGTTCTTTCCTGTTTTTGAATGGATGCTTGTATTGCGATGTATTTCCCCCTTAGGACTGCTTTTGCTGCATCCCAAAGATTTTGAACGGTTGTATCTTCATTCTCATTGGTTTCCATGAATCTTTTTAATTCTTCTCTAATTTCCTGGTTGACCCTTTCATCTTTTAGCAGGATGGTCCTTAACCTCCACGTGTTTGAGGTCCTTCCAAACTTCTTGTTGTGATTTAGTTCTAATTTCAAGGCATTATGGTCTGAGAATATGCAGGGGACAATCCCAATCTTTTGGTATCGGTTCAGACCCGATTTGTGACCCAATATGTGGTCTATTCTGGAGAAAGTTCCATGTGCGCTTGAGAAGAATGTGTATTCAGTTGAGTTTGGATGTAAAGTTCTGTAGATATCTGTGAAATCCATCTGGTCCAGTGTATCATTTAAAGCTCTCCTTTCTTTGGAGATGTTTTGCTTAGAAGACCTATCGAGTATAGAAAGAGCTAGATTGAAGTCACCAAGTATAAGTGTATTATTATCTAAGTATTTCTTCACTTTGGTTAATAATTGATTGATATATTTGGCAGCTCCCACATTCGGGGCATATATATTGAGGATTGTTAAGTCCTCTTGTTGAATAGATCCTTTAAGTATGATATAGTGTCCCTCTTCATCTCTCACTACAGTCTTTGGGGTAAATTTTAGTTTATCTGATATAAGGATGGCTACCCCTGCTTTCTTTTGAGGACCATTCGAATGGTAAATGGTTCTCCAACCTTTTATTTTCAGGCTGTAGGTGTCCTTCTGTCTAAAAGGAGTCTCTTGTAGACAGCAAATAGATGGGTCCTGCTTTTTTATCCAGTCTCAAACCCTGCGCCTTTTGATGGGGTCATTAAGCCCGTTCACATTCAGAGTTACTATTGAGAGATATGAGTTTAGTGTCATCATGATTATCTATTCAGTCCTTGTTTTTGTGGAATGTTCCACTGAACTTCTTCTTAAAGCGGAATTTTAAGAGTCCCCCTTAAAATTTCTTGCAGAGCTGGTTTGGAGGTCACATATTCTTTTAGTTGCTGCCTGTCTTGGAAGCTCTTTATCTCTCTTTCCATTTTGAATGAGAGCCTTGCTGGATAAAGTATTCTTGGTTGCATGTTCTTCTCATTTAGGACGCTGAATATATCCTGCCAGCCCTTTCTGGCCTGCCAGGTCTCTGTGGAGAGGTCTGCTGTTACCCTAATACTCCTCCCCATAAAAGTCAGGGATTTCTTGTCTCTTGCTGCTTTAAGGATCTTCTCTTTATCTTTGGAATTTGCAAGCTTCACTATTAAATGTCGAGGTGTTGAACGGTTTTTATTGATTTTAGGGGGGGATCTCTCTATTTCCTGGATCTGAATGCCTGTTTCCCTTCCCAGATTAGGAAAGTTTTCAGCTAGAATTTGTTCAAATACATATTCTGGCCCTCTGTCCCTTTCGGTGCCCTCGGGAACCCCAATTAAAGGTAGGTTTTTCTTCCTCAGGCTGTCGTTTATTTCCCTTAATCTATCCTCATGGTCTTTTAATTGTTTGTCTCTTTTTCCTCAGTTTCCCTCTTTGCTATCAACTTGTCTTCTATGTCACTCACTCGTTCTTCCACCTCGTTAACCCTCGTCGTTAGGACTTCTAGTTTGGATTGCATCTCATTCAATTGATTTTTAATTTCTGCCTGATTAGCTCTAAATTCTGCAGTCATGAAGTCTCTTGAGTCCTTTATGCTTTTTTCTAGAGCCACCAGTAGCTGTATAATAGTGCTTCTGAATTGGCTTTCTGACATTGAATTGTAATCCAGATTTTGTAACTGTGGGAGAGAGGACTGTTTCTGATCTTTCTTTTGAGGTGAGCTTTTCCTTCTAGTCATTTTGCTCAGTGCAGAGTGGCCAAAAGCAAGTTGTATTGGGAAAAGGAGAAAAAGAGAGGAGAGAAAGAAGGAAAGAAAAGAGAAAGAGAAAAAAAAGGGAAGAAAAAAAACGGAAAAAAAAAGAAGAAAAAGAGAAAGAAAAAGAAAGGAGAAAAAGAGGGGGTGGGGGAAGGAAACAAATCAAAAAGCAAAACAAAACAAAACAAAACAAAAAAAAAAAAAAAAAAAGAACCACCGGGGAGTATCTTCTGATTCTGTGTACTTTAAGTCCCTTGACTTCCCCTGGAACTTGTCCGTCTAGCTGGTCTTCTGGGCGAGGGGCCTGTTGTGCTGATTCTCAGGTGTTAGCACTTGGCGGAGCTGCTCTGCCCCCTGCCTGGTGCAGGGCTCAGTGGGGGTTGTTTACCCCGTGAGGTCCCAGGGGGAACAACCCCAGTGGCGGGGCCAGCTCTGCAGCCCTGGAGTCAGCTCCCGCAGTGGCTCCGGAGCTCTCCGTCTGCAGGGCCTGGAGGCTCCGGGGCGGGGCCGCTGATCTGCTCAGCTGGGGCAGGAGCGTCCTCGCTGTCCTGGGCCCTCCCGGCCTCTGCCTGTCCCGGGGGAGGCCGGATCCTGGGCTGTGTCCCGGCACCCTGTGCCCGGGTCTGAGCTGGTGGATTTGGGCTCCCGCCCCGCAGCCCCCTCCGCGGAGCCGCCCCCGAGCCCCCCGAGCTGCTCCGGGTCCGCCGTGCGCGCTGCAGCCCTTAGGGAGCTCGGCGCACTCTCCCGGGGCGCAGGTGTCTGTTAGTGTCCCCGGGAGCCCGAGGGCATCCCCGCCCTCCTGGGTCCTGCTCCAACTCCCCGCGAGCCCCTTTCCCCCGGGAAGGTCGGTGCAGCTCCTGCTCCTCCGGGACGGGGCTCTCCTGTCCTGGGGACACTCGCCCCGGCCTCAGCCCGGCTCCTCGCGGGGCCCCTCCCCCTTGGAGGCCTTTGTTTCTTTACTTCTTTTTCCCCGTCTTCCTACCTTGATAGAAGCGCGAACTCTTCTCACTGTTGCATTCCAGGTGGTCTCTCTTTAATTCTCAGGCCGAATTCATAGATTTTCAGGATGATTGGAAGGTTTTCTAGGTAATTTGGTGGAGACAGGTGATTTGGGGACCCTACTCTTCCGCCATCTTGCCCCTCCCCCGTTTGTTTTCCTTTTTACCTAAGACACACAGAAACCACTCAAAGACAGAGGTCTGAAACTGCTGAGAAGCACATGCAAGGGGCAGAGAAAGAAGAGCCCACAGTCTTGCAGATCCCAGTCTCTTGATTGGAAATTCATAAAGCCATACTTACCAGGTTTTATTATGCCTCAAACCACCTGTGAATCAAAAGTGTGGATTCTGCTTTAGAAGTTCTGGGGTGTCTGTCTTTCTACAAAGGTTCCAGATGATGTCAATGTTACTGGCCAGGTGAGCACATGTTGAGCAGCCAGGCCTCAGATACAGAAGGAGCAAAGCTCTGTGCTTACATAGCCATGGTAGCTTTGTTGCCCCAAGTATGACCTGAAGACTAGCAGCAGCGTCCCACTGGGCAGTTTGGAACTGGAGGCCAAAGGAAATACGTGCTTCTATATACACTTAACAAATACCCTACCACATTTCAAACCATGTGGAAATCTTAATAAAATTTCTACTACTGGGGTGCCTGGGTTGTGCAGTAGGTTCATCGTCTCTTGGTTTTAGTTCAGGTTGTGATCTCAGGGCTTTGAGCTCCACAGGGAGTCTGAGATTCTCTCTCCCACTCCCTTTGCCCCTCCAGCTCATGCTCTCTCTCTCTCTCTCTCTAAATAAATCTTAAAAAAAAAAACTCTACTTTTAGAACAACCACAATAAAGATGATAAAGGATTATGATATATAAAATTTGCCATGTCCAACCTGTTCCCAAGCCACCATTGTCCTTGGGAACCTGTGTGGTGGAGTTTGCAAGAAAGCATGGGCTGGAAATAACTGGTAATGTTGCACAATAGTGTGGAGCTATAAAGAAATAACAGTCTTTCTTTTGTTTAAGCTTTTTGGTATATTTTAATTAGGACTATTTTTATATTCATTTTGGTCTTTAGAAATCTTGTGTTAAAAAGATTGTCTATTTTGATAAGCAAGTTTTGGGCATCCTCTTAAATGTGCTTGAGGCAAGTCCTTAACTTCTCCACCCTAATCCCAGCCCTGATCAGAAGCATAAGCATCACGTGGGAGTTTTTAGAAATGCAGGATCTCAAGCCCCATCCCAGACTGATCATGGAGCAATTCATGCACGTTAAAGTTTGATAAGTGTCCTTAAGGGATCATGTTTTCAAACAGAAGTAGCTCAGTCTGTGTCTCACCTTATCCTGGAAAGAGACTTTTGGTTTAATGTTGAGTTATCAGACCTGAGATTCTATGAGTTTCTAAAATGAAGATAGTCCTAAATTTCCTCCAGATTTACAAAGGTTGTATGAAGTGTGTTTATATAGCAACTAGACTTTAGAGATAGCCATGAAGTCCTGTCTACTTTTTTTTCTTTAACTTAAATATGTGCAGAAATAGATTTCAACATAGAAAGGTGGCTTTTGTAACTAGCAACTTAGTCCCAGAAGAATCTTAAGGTAACAAGAATAGATCTCCTTTGGAGTCTCTTTCTATTTTTAATTTGTCTCATCATGAAGGATGAAGGACAACAAAAAATGCCCTGAGTTCTTTGATGCACTCTCCTTCTTTTGATTGTATCTTTAAGGAGGGCTCTAAAAGGCATCAAATAAATCCATTGTCAGAACAATCTTCCAGTGTAATGAGAATGGAAAATGACACAATTATCTTTTCTTGTATCAAGGATTGTAAGGAGAGTTTGGAAAGACATTAAATGAAGTCTGTTCTTTGGGGAATTTAGAACTGTGCTCTACCAATTGTGCCGCCATGCTGTGGGAGGAAGTGAATACTTTGGTTTCCAAAGCACTGAGTAAAAGTTTACAGAGGCTTTTCATTAGAAAAATGGGGGATCTCGGTTTGTGATTGTTTAATGAATTAAAATGTCTTTGATTGCACTATCTTTTGTATTACATTTACATTAAAAATTGTTTTTCATGATGAAATAAGCAATATATTTCTAGGGTGACTTTATTTACAGGTCTCCCTTCTAGTTAAGCTTTATCTAATGTTAACTCAATGGCTGGTGCACTGGTTATACTGTCTCACTATGATATATTGCTTACAAGGTGAAAAGATTAAGATGTATTTTCTAGTCAGTTATCGGTCACATTTATAGAACACAAAGTGAATAGAAATTGAGCAATTTTGTGATCAATTTGATAACCAGAGGTCACAGTGGTTTTCAGCCAGAAGCCATGCTGGCATGTGACATGCATTTGAAAATACATAGGGACAGTTTTGTTTATCAAAATTACTGAGGGGCTCTACGTATTTGGTACACAGGGGCCAGGTATGCTAAACATCCTCTGTGTGGGGGATAGTAACACCCAAGTAATTATACCACCCTGTGACAGATGGACTCGAAGATGGCCCCCATGGACCCTTTGCCTCCTGGGATTCACCCTCTTGGGTAACCTCCACCCTTTGAGCATGGGAGTGACCTGTGATGTGTTTGTAATTGAGAATAAAAGAAAGGTGACAGAATGTATGTGATTATGTCAATGTGATTAAGAATGTATGTGATTACGTCAATGTGATTATGTTATAAAGGATTATTCTGTCTTGCTAGGAACTCTCTCTCTTCAAAACTGTTCAAAATTCTAGCTTTGAAGAAGCTAGCTGCCATTTTGTGTGCTGCCCTATGGAGAGGTCCATGTGGCAAAAGAGCTGAGAGCAGTTTCTGGCCAACAGCCAATAAGAAACTGAGCTTCTCAGTCTGAAGCCTTTTTTTTTTTTTCATTTTTTAAAATCTAATTTTATTCCTAAAGTTAAATTAGCTAGCGGTAGCACTGAAAATACACTTTCACTATACAAAACAGTGTAAACTGATTCAACATTAAGAATTTAACACACACACTTCTCTAATGAAAGCAGCTAGATGCAGCCCTTGCTCTAAAAAGCTGTACCTGAACAGAAATGGACATGTTAAGTCTAAGGCCCTGGCAGTTGACTACAGAATGTCAGTTGTTCCCAACTGCATGCTTCTAACTACTGTGTAGTCTCAGAAGGGGATCCTTCCCCATTCAAGCCCTAGGAGAGAACCCAGTCTTCCCTGATTATCTTGATTCCCTGCCTTATGAAGAATCAAGCTAAGTTGTGCCCAGACTTCTGACCCAAAGAAACTGAGAAAATAAATATATTTTGTCTTAAGCCATTAGGTTTGTGGTAATTTGATGATAACAAATGCAAACCTGTTTTACTCAGTTCAGACTGCTATCATGCATTACCATGGACTGAGTAGCTTAAATAAGAGACATTTACTTCTCACACTTCTGGAGGCCGGAAATGCAAGATCAATGTGCCTGCAGATCTGATGAAAGCCTGCTTCCGGTTTGTAGATGTCTGTCTTTTCTTTGTAACTCATGTGGTAGAAAGTAGAGACAGGGAGCAGGTGCTCATGTCTCTTCTCATAAGAGCACTAATCCCAGTCCCGAGGGTGCCACCCTCATGACTAAATTATCTCCCCAAGGTCTTACCTCCTAATACCATCACACTGGGGGTTTTGGGATTTTGGGAAGACAGAAACATTCAGTATGTAATAACACCTAAAAGTCAATAGAACCTACACTGGATAAGTCCTTCAATATATGTTGCCTAAATTGATTAATTTGTTCGTGACCTTTCTTGGCAGACTTGATGAATTTTAAACTAATTGGGTTATTGCACACCCAAATCATGTGGCATTAGGAGCACCTGATGTGAAGATCTTCTCTTCATCATAGTGGCCCTGGTGCACAGCTAAGAGCCCAGAACATAATAGATGCTCAGAAAGTTTGTTACCTGAATGATACATAAACTCAGCCTGCCAGGGAAACCATAACTCTCTATGACTACCACTTTCATCCTGTATTAAAGAAAAGTGCACAGGGAGTAAAAGTGAAAGATCGCTGGCTTAAAAAGTGGTGCAGTTTTAGATTTATCCAACATCCAGGTTAGGAGTCTTCGTTTGTTTGGCTGTAATTTTGTAGTTTTCAGCTGGTTGTTTATCACTGCATGATCACAGCCAGATTTCCCCACCTAAGGCAAGCTTCTAGTGTATACATGGATGTTTCCTTGAGGAATGTGATAAACCTGCCCATCAGGCTCATGTCAGCCTGTGACTCCTCACTCCTTAGGTGGAGAAGGGATGATGATGTGGTTTCTTGGATCCCAAGGCAGACATTCACAGAATTTCACTGGACTGCAGGTGAGAGAAGGGGAAAGGGAGGAAACTTGTCATTTGGAAAACCTAGGGCTAAATCAAAAGAAGCAATATCTTTATTCCCTTCCTTTCTCTTTCAAGGTTCAATTGAATATATGTGGTACATCCATCTAATGGCTTCCACATTTCTAAGCCTCCTCTGCAGCAAGGGATGGCCATGTAACCCAGTTTTAAACCATAGAGAGTGAGCACAGCTTCAGGATCACATTTTTTAAAAAGAAGATGGTTACTGTCACTTTCCCTCATTCCCTTCCCATTGGCTGAAACTGGAACTGTTTCCTGGAATGCAGAGTTGAGAGCATAGAGTGACTTGCAAGGTGCATGGAGAGCCAACTGTCTGCTTTGCATTCAGTGGTGTCTTTTTGGTACCATGAAAATTAACAGATGCTACAAATCAGGAATTTGGTGGTGTTTGTTTTTGTTTATTTTGAGAGCTGATTTTATACTTTTACCAGCAATACCATGGAATGAAAGTGCTTCTTGGGGACTGGGAAGTTGACTTTTCAGTCTGGTTCTACAGGGACAGAGCCTCTGCCTCACCTGGACTGCTTACCTCTGGACAGCCACGTAGATGAGAAACACCTTCCACCTATTTTTCAGTCACCACCTGGTGAGTCTACTGCAGCTGCTTAGCCTAGGCACTAAGAGCAGACACAGAATTCTGAGCTGGGGGCCACCTGCCGAGTTCTACACACTCCCTCCATGGCCTAATCTGACCCTCTTGCCACTCTGAAAGCTACTGCACTGGAGTCTGGACACTTCATCTTCTTCCTCCTGTATTTCCAAAAAGGAACCACTTGCCAGGTCTCAGATATAAAATATCCCTGTGGAAGACTCTGTCGCAAGGTTATGGCCTTGATCTTCCCAGACTGGCAGGTCTTTCATGTGAATTGCACACTGAAGAGTCCTCTGGAAGCTGCTTCTGATAGAGCCATTGGGAGGACATGGCCCCATGATTGGAATTTACTCTGCAGAGTCCCACAGTGCTTGGGAAGCCAGGGAAGGCTCTTCAGGAACTTCTTTACTCTGTTGGTTTCTGAGTCTGTTAATAATATTTCTGTTTAGCAGACCTCTCCCCTGATTTCCTATCCTCAGCTGTCAGGGTAAATAATGCTTTATACTTGCACCACACTATATAGACCTTTCCAAGCACTTTCATATCTGCTGTGTAGCTTGACCCTCTGAGGCAGCAGGACTCAGGTCAGCGTATCGACTGCCTTTCAGACGAATAGGAGGGCCAGAGGTGTTCAGTGCTTTTCTGAGTTCATACTGAGCAGGAAAGAAACCACATCTCTGAACCCTACTGCTGTACTACCGCGGTGGTTGCCTATACTTTGAAGTCACCAGTCCTGGGGTTGTAATTTTCACTCACAGTAGTTGCTTTAAGGGGTCCAAGCTTTAATTTCCTCATTTGTAAAATGGGGCTCATAGGCCTATCTCGGCTTATTGTGACAATCAGGTAACACTTAGCATAGTATATTTCACCGAGGTAGCGTCCGGTGGATGTTTGCCAATGTTCTCTCCCCGGGCAGGGCAGGGCTGACGGTTGCTGTTCTTTTTCCAGATTTCAAATCTCTATTTGACCCTGGCATCACCTCTGGATTCAGAGAATGCTGAAGAAAAAGAACAAGGCTGGAGAAGGGGCAAGGTGGAAGAAAGTGTTCTATTCATATTCTTATAAGTGACCAAAAAGAATTAGAGTTGTCAAACGGGTCACGATGGCCTTTAGCACAAAGCCCAATTCATCTCCTCACACAGGATTTTAGCTCCCTACAGCAGGCTAATTCATTGCCCTTATTAATTTTTTCCTGACCAAGTTCTCAGCATCACTATCCACTGAGGGATCATCTGTGGAGCCACGCCCACACCCCTCACCCAAACGCTTACCCTCTGTGATGATCTCACTTCTGAGACACGGCTCCCAGGCCCTTGGAGAAACTGTGAGACCTAAAGCTGAGAAGCCCATTTAGCTTTTAAAAAGATCTACATTTATTTCAAAGAGATAGAGAACAAACTTAAAATTGCAATTTTTCTGAAGAAATTGCTCTAAGAAAAAGGAGAAGGGAGGAGTTTCTTCCCTTACTTTCATTGCACTTGTCTTCATATCTGTTCATTTCAGAGGAATAAAAACAACCCTTCTTTCCTGTAGAAGACTTTATTTAAAGATGACACCTGCTGACAAATGGCCTGATTACTTTAGTTGGGCCAACATGTTCTCTTCCTAGAAAACACTTCTTGATGGCTGAAGAACCTGGAGATCGATGGGTCTGGAATGCATGGGTACAAGTGTTGGGGGGGGGGGCATGTAACAAGGGCCTTGGACAGAGTGAGAAAGGTTTCCAATTAAAATTAAAAGGGCTTTGGAAAGAGATTCTGTTGTTTGAGTCTACTTCCTCTATTTCATAAAGTATGCCAGACAATGTTACTATACATGAGAACATGCTCTGCATCACTGGCCATCAGGGAAATACAAATCAAAACCACAATGAGATACCACCTCACACCAGTGAGAATGGGGAAATTAACAAGACAGGAAACAACTCGTGTTGGAGAGGATGTGGAGAAAAGGGAACCCTCCTGCACTGTTGTGGGAATGTGAACTGGTGCAGCCACTCTGGAAAACTGTGTGGAGGTTCCTCAAAGAGTTAAAAATAGACCTGCCCTACGACCCAGCAATTGCACTGCTGGGGATTTACCCCAAAGATCTGGATGCAGTGAAACACCGGGACACCTGCACCCCGATGTTTCTAGCAGCAATGTCCACAATAGCCAAACTGTGGAAGGAGCCTCGGTGTCCATCGAAAGATGAAGGATAGAGAAGCTGTGGTCTCTGTATACAATGGAATATTACTCAGCCATCAGGAATGACAAACACCCACCTTTTGCTTCAACGTGGATGGAACTGGAGTGAGCATAAGCTGAGTGAAATAAGTCAATCAGAGAAGGACAAACATTATATGGTTTCATTCATTTGGGGAATATAAAAATTAGTGAAAGGGAATAAAAGGAAAGGACAGAAAATGAGTGAAAATATCAGTGAGGGTGACAAAACATGAGAGACACTTAACTCTGGGAAATGAACAATACGTAGTGGAAGGGGAAGTGGGTGGGGGGGTTGGGGTGACTGGGTGATGGGCACTGAGGGGCGCACTTGGCGGAATGACCACTGGGTGTTATGCTATATGTTGGCATATTGAACTCCAATAAAAATAATTTAAAAAAATTAAAAAAAATAAACCCTGTTATTACAGTCTGATAGCAAATTCATGTACATAGGTGATGGTTGTCGAAGGGTCTGGCTAATGATCAGCATGCACAAACCTATAGCATCCTCACATGCAGCCAGTTGGCATGACTGACGAAGAACAATGCCCAGCAGTGCAGTAAGGATTTACCTGGTGCTCTACCATCCTTCCATTGGGAAGTCTCCTCTGCTCGTCTTCCCTTCCCATGAAAGATGCCTCATCCTAGATAAGAAGATGTTTTTCCCTCCAGTCTTTTGCAATAATAAGAATGCCATCCACTTTGCATGTAACATGGAGGCATTGCTGCTTGTATGATCTAATACTCCTACGACAGGACATTTTTAGAGATGAAAACATTGAGGCTCAGAAAGTTGAGTTCCTTGCTGCAGGTCACACAGCTAATTCAGAGTCAGGACAAAATTGGGGCAAGTGGCAGGATTCTAGGATGTGCCTAGTGGCTCTGACAATAAATGTCTATTCCAACCCTAATTTAGGAGTTTGATGAACAAGTGCTGGCCAGCGTCTTGGATATGATCCAGCCTCAGGATTCTCAGAACTACAGACCATGATCCATTCATGGGCAAGGTTATCAATTTTACTGGCTCCAAAACAACCTACATTTTAAAAAAATGATATGGGGATCCCTGGGTGGCGCAGCGGTTTAGCGCCTGCCTTTGGCCCAGGGCGCGATCCTGGAGACCTGGGATCGAATCCCACGTCGGGCTCCTGGTGCATGGAGCCTGCTTCTCCCTCTGCCTATGTCTCTGCCTCTCTCTCTCTCTCTCTCTCTGTGTGACTGTCATAAATAAATAAAAAATATTAAAAAAAAGTTTAAAAAAATGATATGGGATAGAATATAAAATATCAGAGTAATCACATGTAGAAAGGGTGAGTACTGGTTAGTGAACTTTGATTTCAGTTATAAATGTATGAAATGAAATTGTTCTTGTGAAGGATTAATATACAAGGCTACAAAGCCTTGATCTCCACAACCTTTTCATTTTACAGATGGCGAGTTTGAGGTCCACAAGGAGTGAGGGGGGTAGCCTGAGGTCACAAAGCTAATTATCAGAAAAGCCCTGAATAGAACCAGAGGCACTTTTTGTTTTACTGTGTGTGCATTCTCCTCTCTGTGTCCTCCCTTTCGATCCCTGTGTAATACAGCACTGGGAGCTCAAAAATTTCATCTCCCGTCAGTGTTAGACAGTGGCTTAATAGGGCTTAGCTTTTCAGAACAAAAATGAGTCCTGTTTGTTTTGAAAGGCAAGCTAAACTGAACAGGCAACTGGATGTTGAGTAAAGGTCTTGTGGGATCAGGGCAAAAACAAGAAGCTTGTTTGTGAAGCTTCTTGGGGGAGCTGGGAATTGAGAACTCCAGGTGGTCTTGAGAAGCAGCTGAAATTTCCCTGCTCTACTGGGCTCTCCACGCAGGAGAAGGCAAAACATGCCTGAGGACTGCAAAACACAGGCTAACCTTTGCTGGAGAGCTGGAGCCTTTGCAAAGGGCATGATAACCACCGCATTGATTGCAAAGCCCTCCATAATTGGAGAAGGGAGGGAGGCAGTGGTGACCCAGCTCTCCGAAGAAGGGTTGGGCATGATGAATTACAGATTTGATTTCCCTAGTGTGGCATGCAAAGCCTTGGGGCATGCCACTTAACTGTTCTGTGTCTTAGTTTCTCATCTGTAAAATAGAGATAAAAATCCTTCATTATCTTGCAAAGCTGGATGTGGGGATTAGTTAGGTACAATATGAAGATGAGTAAGGGTTATAAATTTTTACAACAGTTAAAATAAGAAAAGGAGGGAAGAGCATGAAAAAAGAACAGAAGCCAAATATTACTGTTCATTTAAAACAGGTCCTAAGCATCTAAATGACATGGCCCATGTTAGTTTCTGAAATTGTAAAAACTACCTTGCATTCATAAACGATATTTTTATTTTTGTGAATAAAGGACTTCTTCCAACTGAGAGAACTCTCAGTGGCCAAAGCTAGAACAATTTGAGCAAGAAGATAAAGTGGTATTTGACTATAACTCAAAGTATGAAGAAAATATCCATGAGTATATTCTGACATAAATAAGAGAATTAATAAATGAGAGAGAAGAGCTAAGTCTGTTCAGAATTCCAAATAATTCTTGAGGATACTCTGCCCTCAAGGAGGTGAAGCATAACTCATGTGTGGGCTGCCCATAGAAACATGTTTCCAAAGAGTACCATAAGAAAAGGGTTGGAGGGAAGAATTACTTTATGGTGGAAGAAATCTGACAGTCACTACCTCAGCCGGGTGATCAAAGTCAGCATCAACGAAGTCATGTTGACAGTATGTACATCCTCGATATCATGTGATGAGAGTGGAACTTTACCTCTTTGGTCTTCCTCCCAAAACCCATAAGCACAGTCTAGTCATGAGAAAATCATCAGACAAACCGAAAATCGAGGCACGTTCTACATAATATCTGGCCAGTACTCCCCAAAACTGTCAAGGTCAACAAGAACAAGGAGACCTTGAGTCTTACGGCCAAGAGGATCCTAAGGCGATGTAATATGTACACATAGCGTGGAATCCTTGATGGGGTCCTGGAAAAGAAAAAGGGACATTAGGTGAAAACGAATGAAGTTAGAATAAAGTGTGGAACTTAATTAATAGTGATAGGTGTTGGTTCCTTAATTGTGCCTAATATACCATACTAATGAGCGATGATAAAAGGGGAAACAGAGGCATACGAGGACTCTCTGTATTATCCTTGTACTTTTTCTCTAAAACTATTCTGAAACAGAAACTTTATTAAAAAAAGACCTTCTAATCTAAAAGTTATGTTAATTTTCAGATCAGCTTCAGCAAACATATATGGCATGCTCGCCAAGCGACGGGCACATAGTCCTTGCTCTCAAAGAATTTGAAATATCCAGGAGTTCACGTGTAAACACACACTGGGATGTGGAGAGATACAGAATGACATACATGCTACACACTGTAAATGCTGAGATCATGGAGAGAGGGATAGATGGTATTTGGCTAGCGCTGGGGCATTTCTCCGACCTGTTTGCAGCATCTATCTTTACTAGTTGGGTAAGGGTGGTGCTATGAGAAGGAGCCTGCTGGGTGCTGCATATAGTTTTGAACCTGTTGAATTTGAGGTGCTTCTGGGATACCCAAATTTAGATATCCAGTAAGAACTGCAGTCTGTGGATGTGCTTACAGGTATGGACTTTGGCATCATCAGTCATTAAATGGTAACTAAAGCAGATGATAGGAAGCATGTGATAATATTTTTGCTAAGGTAATAGTATTAATCAGTGAGTTATAGTGTAACCTAGACAAAACAAACAAACAAACAAAAAAC
Organism: Canis aureus; assembly: GCF_053574225.1. Lineage (NCBI taxonomy): Eukaryota > Metazoa > Chordata > Mammalia > Carnivora > Canidae > Canis > Canis aureus. The sequence continues at coordinate 5,792,993 of NC_135641.1, forward strand.
AGAGTCCCAGGTGTGCCAACTACTAACTGAAGCAGAAGCAAATTGTTTTGACTTTCTGAGTCTCAATTCCCTAATCTATAAAATGGGGATAGCAATACCCCTGGGAGTCCTATCTTCCTTTCAGATTGGAAAGGGAGGGATAAGTCAGAAGACATACATAACCCGTAAAGAGCTAGAGACGGAAGACATTATGTTGCTGCTCAGCACTACTGAACAAAGTCACTTAAGAACTGGTATCTCTAACTGCTTAGGTCTCTAAAGGCTCTGGTTTAGTTGGATGTCATTATTATTATTATTTTTTTGAGCAACTAGTTCTAAATATCATGGTAATTTGCAAACTATATAGGGAGATCTTCGCAAGTAGTGGCTCTTAGCTCACTTTCCTTCCTAAATAGTGGACAAGATTGCATTTCCTATTACCTCTTAGTACCATTTTAAGGGAAACCTAGAAGCCATTTTTGAAATTTTTCCAGTGCAGATGTATTTTTATAACAAATAGGTTTTCAGTTTGTAAACTTTTCTAATAAGCACTTTGCCTGAAGTTCTTGTCTATTTTATTAGCATGAAGTGGCAGGACATGAAACAATAGAGAAACCAAATGAAGTTCTCACTGCAGAAATCATGTAATCTTTTCAAAATGAGGGTTGAGAGGCTAATTCAGCCAGAGAATATATTCAACTTGGGTGAGAATCAAGGGAATGAAGAAGCATGAATCATGCCAGAGAGATGATTCCTGGCTTTCATACTGTGGCTTGACAGACAGGGTTTTCTTCTTAGTTAACATCAGTGTATGTGCTCTCCAGGAGTGAACTTGACTGCTGGCCATGGATTTTCCCTGTTATTAACCTTTTTAGAGTTTCCAGTATTGGAATTAAGGGCTGCTCTCTGAGATTTCATTATGAGCGGGTACAGTCTTTGGCCTATTCATGCTAAGTGTTCACTTCCTTTTACCTGAAGCCCATGCACTGCCCTGCCACCTAGCAAGTTCCAACAAAGGTCATGGAGAAAACAGAGGGTAGAGCTGTAATGAAAAGTGAACCTTTTATTCCTCCTTTGGAACACACAGACTATATTCTTTCTCAATTAATAACCACCTACTGACGGGGTAGCCTTTTGAGTGGCTCCAGTAGCATCAAGCTCTCTCTGAAGCCCATTAGGACTAGCCCCCTCCCCCATGTGGGAATGATAATTTGCCTTTTGAAAATTTTGATATGTATTTTTAAAAAAATCTGAATAAGAGAATGAAAGTGAACTAAATGGAATTAAGTTAGAAGCTAGATCTTTTGTGATAAAACATAGGGTGTTTTAGTGTAGGAAAATATTGATCCAGACAGGTCTCTCATAGGGAAGAAAGATTTATCAGCTCTACAGTCAGATTCTGAAGAGGTGATTTCTCAGTTGACTTAAAGGAAGTGTGATGTACCAGGAAAGAATAATTTTGGTGAAATATTTATCTAGTGAGTAGTAGGATCATATTCTTGTATTTTCTCACCCTTCATTGTGACCATCCTTTCCAATTTCAAATAATTTCAAGTCACAGATGATCTTAAGCCATGTTTTAATAACTTGTGTTTGAATCTCATACCTACCATTGAGTAGAGTTGTGACTTCAGACATGAGTCATAAGATTTTTGAGGCTAATTATCTGCATTAAATTAGGATATTAATTTACATTTCATAAACTTATTGTTTAGAAAGACTAAATGTGAAATATCTATAGGGAGGCTCCTTATAAAGCATTTTAAATATGTGCATTGTTGTTATGTTATCCTTTCACTTTCAGACATGACTAAGCAATATTTGTAAATGCTCAAAGAAGAAATATTTTAAACTGGCCATAATTTAAGCCACACCTAAGTTAACTGTTATCTGAATAACTAAGATGCATAAGACTTGCCACCAATGTAACCGCCAGTTTAAATGTTATCGTGCAGATAACAGGTAATGGTGAACCAAGGGGAAGTGAACGCCACTCAGTAATTTGAAGAGACTCTGAAAATTTGAGAGAAGCAAATGCCAGGGAAAGTGTGAATGAGTAGCTGAAAGATTCATCTTGGTAGAACAACTGGAGCTGGAGCTGTTAACCACAGCTCTCCCAGTATAACACCAGGGAGGGCTGGAGAAATCCCAGAGGTTTCAACTGGCACCTCTCTACTTCCAGTTAGCTGGTTTCAGGGCCTTCCTGCCTCTGTGTTGTGGGTTGAATTGTGTCTCTCACCAATCCACAAAGATGTTAAAGTCCTAACTGCCAGTACTTCCCATGGCTTTATTTGGCAATAGGGTCTTTATGGATGATCAAGTAGAGATTAGTAGGATGGGCCTTAATCCAATATGACTGGTATTACTTTTTTAAGAGGAGAAATTTGGATATAGAGATAGATACATACATGTGGAGGGAATATGATGTGAAGACACAGGGAGAACACCATCTATAAGCCAGGGGACACCCGAGGCTACCAGAAGCTAAGAGAGATATGTGGAATAGATTTTGCTTCATGGCCTTCAGAAGGAACAAGCTATCAATACCTTGATTTCAGCCTTCTAGTCTCCAGAACTGTGAGACAACAAATATCTGTTGTTAAAGCCACCCAGTCTTGTTGTTTTATTGTGGCAGCCTCAGGAATTAATACATCACCCTTTGCTAGAGAGGCAAATATTATTTAGTGACTTGAATGCTTCCTCCATTGATTGGAATATAAGCTGCCTACCCTCTTTGTCTCCATCACGGCGCCTACAGCAATGCTTGGGAAGTGGTAGGTGCAACACAATCTATATTTGTTGAATTGTTGCTATTGGGCCTAGCATGGGGAGTGACGCATGCAGCAGTGATGGAGTCTTGGTCTGACTGAATCAAATGAAGCAGATAGTCAATATGTGATACTAATGCTAATCACAGATTTGCTCTGGAATATGACCTCCAATCAACAAATAAACCATCCCCAAATGGTAGCTATACTAGCTCTGATCTGCAAAGTATATCCGATAATTAGGATGGCCTTGCTGTTGTACTTGTATAATCAAAACTGGATTATAAATATTTAAAACATTCTGGCATGCAAAATGAATACTAAGCACTTAAATTTAGCTATTTTTTAACTTCTCTAGCAAGTATATGACTTACCCTTGGAAACCAGCAATTGGTAAGACCCATCTAAATTATTCTGGTGAGGTTCTGTATTAGTTTTCTATTGCTCCTGTGACAAATTACCGAAAATTTAGTGACATACAATTCTAGAGGTCAGAGGTCTAACATGGGCCTCACTGGGCTAATATCAAGATGTGGGCAAAGCTGTGTTCCTTATGCAGACCCAAGGGGAAGAATCTATTTTATTGCCTTTTTCAGCTCTTGGAGACCACTTACAAGTCATGACTTATGGCCTGCTTCCACCTTCAAAGCTTCAATGCTTTGAAGCTGCCATCTCTCTGGTTCTGACATTTTTACTGCTCTCTTACCCAATTAAAAGGAATTATGATCACATGGGACTCACATGGAATAAGCCGGGATACTCTCCTTTTCTTAAACTCAGACAATCAGCATACTTAACTATTTGCAAACTTCATCTCCTCTTGCCATATAACACATCACAGGTTTCAGAGATAGTACATGGCCACCTTGGGAAGGCCATTATTATGTTGCCTGGCATAGAGTTGTAGAGCACAGGTGGCACCATTATCTTACTTTGCCTGCCATGGTGCTCTCCTCTGGCACACAATGTTACCCTCAGGTGTTAGAGGGCTTTCTCATGCTGAGCTCATGTCATACTCAAAGCCCTAATCTTGGGGTTGATTTGTGAGAGTGAGGGAAGAATATGGTTTTGAAATATGCTTAAGGCTAGCTTTTCGCAAAAATCTATTCTGCAGTACATTAGTAAACAATATATGGGGAAAAAAAGTGTTTCATGGTCAAATCATGTTGGAAATGCAGGTTAAGCAAGACCAATTCTACTATTTTTTTTTTTTTTTTTTTTTTTTAGCTAAAAGACTTGAAGACCTTTGTTATGTGCATTGTGGTTCTCCAGGAAGGATACCACAGCATGTAGGGTCCCCAGAAAAGCTTGACTCCAGAAAGCTTGTTTTTGCACAGCATTTCGTGAGCTAATGATCTGTGGAATACACTATGAGACATTCTGACATACAATAAAGTGTGGAGTTCTGAAAAGAATTAGGAGCCTCTCTGCATGGAGCATCTACAGGAAATCAGCTTCTAGTGTTCCCAACACTTAATTGCACTGACAGTTCCTAAAAAGAATCATTACCTAGGGATTGAAAAGAAGCTTGCTACTTAGAAACCTTCATAGCAGAAAGTTGTAGGACTCTCTTGATGTCCTCTTAATTCAACATGTTCAAAGCTGAATTTACCATTTTTCTCCCTCCCTCTCTTTTATCTGCCTTACTATTATGGACTGAGTTGCATCCTCCTCACATTCATATGTTGAAATGCTAAATCCCAGTACCTCAGAATGTGACTGTTTGGAGGAAGAATCTTTAAAGAAAACACTAAATTAAAATAAGGTCATTGGTGTAAGCCCTATCCAGGAAGACTAGTGTTCTTATAAAGAGAGAGGATTAGAACACACAGTGGAAAGGGCACTGAGGAGGGCATTTGATGGGATGAGCACTGGGTGTTATGTTATATGTTGGTAAATTGAACTCCAGTAAAAACACACACACACACACACACACACACACACACACAAAGAACACACAGCAGGGAGGAAAGACTGCCTGAAGATGCTGGGAGAAGATGGCCATCTGCCAGCCATAAAGAGAGACTTCGATCCCGCCAACACTTTGAGCTTGGTCTTTTAGCCTGCAGAATTAGGAGGTAATACATTTATGTTGTTTAAGCCGCCCAGACTGAAACATTTTCATGGCAACCTTAGAAAATTAGTGTACTTACCGTATTAAATCTTTCCTATTTGACCCAAAGCATCACCATTTATTTCTACTTTTTCATGTATCCAATGGAAATCTTGGCATATGCTCTCCCACATATGTCTCAGGTTCGCCCCTTCTTCTACTCTTTTCCCACTTCCACCATACTTGCCCAGCAGTCTTTACTCTTCCTCACTGAACTGCCACTCCAGTTTTCCTGAGGCTGGTATGTGTTTCCACCTGTGCCGTGTCCTCTCAGAGCCTCCACCTACCTGCCTAGCATGCAAATGCCATCTCATCAGTTTACTGACTTCAGGAGAATGGTTCCATACTGTGGCCCTGTTAGGAGCAGTTTACAGCCCTACCAGTGCCCACCTAGTCCCCAGTTGGATCAGTTCACATGCTGCCTTCTCTGTACTGACACGCAGCTCTGCCCAGAACCCTCTCTTTCCTCCTCTTCATCACCCAAATCCATATACCGTTGAAGACCCACCTCACGTCTGTCTCCCTGATTCCCTTCAACGATTTTTCAGTCCATGCTCATAGTGCTTCTTGCTCTCCCGCAGCACTCATTGTGCTCCATAAAATGCTGCTCTTCTCAACAAAAACAAAGCTGACATTGCCAAGGTTATCAGAGGAAAGAAAATGAGCTGGTAGGAAAAAGCACCCATCCCCCTGGCCTGACTGATCATTGAGGATTGCCTTACTCTTGAATTGCTATTTCTGCAGTCAAGCTGGACTTTTCTTAAAAATTCCTTAAAATTCATCACTAATGTGGTATGTTGGCCACTTAATGTGGGATGGTGACCAGCTCTTTCATAAATATCCTATAGATTACATGAGAAAATGTTTTTTTTCTCTTTTCAGCTTACTCATAAGTAAGAGACAAAAAGGTAAGTAAATTTATAAAATATGATTGGCATTGTGGATTATAGACCAGGAATGTTAGCATGAGGTCCTGGGAGAAATCACATACTTCCAAAGTCAGTCCTTTTCTGGCCTCTGGCATGATTCTATGGGATAAATCTCACTTTGATTCCCATCACTCTGGTTAGTCACTTCAGAGTCCGGATCAAGGGTAAGATACTGGGTTCCTTTGCCTGCCCTCACAGCATTGAAGACCTGCCTCTACTCACAGGATTGACATTGGCAATGATTTCTCCTATAAGGTAAAATAGGAGACTATTTTACATGCTCTGCCTTCTGAGAGACTGCCCAGCTCTTGCAGAACCACAGAAAGTTGGAACAACCATGTGACACAAGAACCCAATAGTCATAAGACTATTTTACAGACTAGTTTACAGCAGTGGACACCAATGGATGTTTTATGCACATGAGTCTTAATTGTCAAGGCAGTCTGGCTGTGATATTTGTCACTTCATTCCTTGTCAGAATGATTTGGTAGATGTATTAATTTCCTATGGCTGCTATAACAAGTAACCACAAACTTAGTGGTTCAAAACAATAAGAATTTATTGTACAGCTCTAGAGATAAGAATCCTAAGAAGAGTTGTCAGAGCTGTGTTCCTCTGGAAGCCTGGGAGGAGAATCCAGTCTTTGCCTTTTCTAGAGTCTATAGGCTGCCAGTATTCCTTGGCTTGTGGTCCATCCTCAAAGTCAGAAAAAAAAAGCCATTTTCAAAGTCAGAAAAAGGGCATCTCTTACTATTTTTCTGTTGCTGCACTGCCTTTATTCTCACCACATCTCCTCGTCTCTCACTTTCCCACCCCCCTCCCCCAGGTAAGGACCCTTTGATGACACTGGTCCACCCAAGTAATCCAGGACAATATCTCCATCTCAGGCTTTTAAGTTCAATCACATCTGCTACTGCAGATTCCAGAGATTCAGATGTGGATATCTTTGAGGGGGGTGTCTTATTCTTCCTACCATAGAGGATAAGGATAGATAGATTAGATGCCTTTTTCTCCCTCAGCTAGGTGCTACAAAGGGAATGACTTTCCAGAAAAGTAAAAACTGGTGTTTGTGTTTGTTTTTTTTTTTTAATCAAGTTCATGGGAGTAGTTGAGCATCTCTATTATAACCTAAAATCTTGTAAACTATAGGTTTAATATATGTAATACATAGTTAAGATGTGTTTATATATATTTATATAAATTTATTTCTATGTTAGTCTGTTTGAGATACTATAAAAAAAGCACCATAGACTGAGTGGCTTTTAAACAACAAACATTTATTCCTCATAGTTCTGAAGGCCTGTTAGATCTGTGATCAAGGTAATTGGCGGACTTAGTATCTGGTAAGGACCTGCTTCCTGACTCCCAGATGGCTGTCATCCCTTTGTGTCCTCACATGGCAGGAGGGGTTAGGGAGCTCTGTGAAGCCTTTTCTATAAGCATTAATCCCATTCATGAAGGGTCTACCTTTCTGACCTAATCACCCCCAAATGCCCAACCTCCTGATTGAGGATCTGTTTTCAACACATGAATTTTGTAGGGACACAAACATTCATAAATATCTGTATAAGAAATATGTATAAAGAAATATATATATATTTCTTATCTCAGACTCACTATCCTGTACAAAGCACATCACTGGTTCCTTTTAAAGTCTTATAGAATTATAAGAAATTTAACCAGTGTCTTTTAAAAGAAGAGAAAGAGAGACCACATTTCATTTCTTTAAGCACTGTTGACTGGGAACTTATGAATAAATGAGGAATAGTGAAGAAAACTGTATGGGTGTTTTAAAAGACAGATATACAAAAGATGATTTTCTTGAGGCTGGGAGCAAGTAGATACCTTGAAAGAGTTTAGAAACTTGAAGAATGTGAGGAAGTATTTTTTTCCTATCTTTTTTTTTTTTTTTAATAAATACACACTAGGGAATACTATTGGCTGGATCTCATGGGGCAGGATAAATGAAATAGTAAGTACAAAAGTTAAATATGATTAAAAAACAGCATGCTAGTATTTAAAGATTAAAGATAAAAAGTTTTGCCAAAGACAATCAGGTGAGACACTTCCTACAGTACATGAAAATGTACTTGGTGAGTACAAGATGTTTTGTAGAAAGTGCTTGTAAAAAAGGCTTGTTCTGGATAAAAATTTTGATTTTCACTTAGTAAACAGAATAATTAGTAAAGATTAAGGAAATGCACCCTGAAGTTTCTTGGTTGGTAGTATTTACTTGGTATGGATTTCAGAAGAAAGGAAAGCTTATCAATGTAATCATGCATGGTTTTTAAATTAGAAACTGTTATTTGATCTTACCCAGTCAGATGAGCTGACAGCTTGTCTGGGTCTCAAAAAGTGCCTAAGTAAATTACCATCAAATCTATTGGCTTTGCATCTTGTTACTTCGGGTGGCTTTCTCTCCACTCCCGAAAGTGTTAAATAATGCCACAAAGAGGCCATTAGGTCACAGTGGCTCTAAAGCCCTGGTAGCCTCTGTAAGCAAACCAAAACCTAAGCCAGAGTCAGCACACTTGAATCTGAGAATATGAAATGTAAGAACAGCCACCACAAACAGCCAGCGAGGCTTTTTCCAATAAGGCACCCTTTTAAACTATAGCCAATTGAATAGTTTCCTTGCTTTGTTTCTGTGTCTTCTTAATAAAAGCCCCTTCCCTCAGCTTCTGTCTGTGGGGTGTCCTTAAGCACTTTTGGTTTTATGCTGCCCAATTGGAATCCACGTATGCTCAAAGAAAATCTTGCAAATAATTTTTTTAGTGTGCACCAGTTTACCTTTTAACACAAGTCAGAAGTAAATGGGATTTATACTTTGAGTGGATGCCTAATGGTTTAATTCAGCCCTGAAAAATTGTTGTTTATGTTCTTTTTAATCCATTGATAGTTCAGTGGTGTGTCTTGTGGAAAATGTAAAAAATAAAAACCAACAATCCACAAAACTTTGGAGAAAGTCTGGCGCTTCACCTTATAAGTTGTGTTACAGTGTATAAGTTTACCATGGTTGTCCATGTTACCTTCTTTATAAAAGGAAAATAACTCTTCTCCCAAAGGCAATTGTGAGGATTTTCTGAGACAATTTAGCAAGGAGGGTGCTCAGTGCAGGCTAATGATTATTACAACTGATGCTGAATATATTTCCTTACATCATATAGAAAATTTGGTATTTCTAGGTAGGGTACTACATAGAGATAGGTCGTAAGAGAGTGAACTGGGATCCTCCTTTCCTATTCACCTTCCCCCGCATTTGGCCTCACTTTTGAGTAAGGCTATCACTTGAAGGCAGGGAGAGAGGTCATCTACTCCACAGACTGGTGATAAGCCTGATACTGGGAAGCAGAGCGCGTAATCTCCCTGGGTGACAGCTTTTTCTCTCAGATACCTAATACAGCTGAAAGATGTGAGAAATGCCTGCCCAGCTTTAAAAAATAATCTTGCAATGTGAGAGGGCCCAAGAGTCTTACTTATTTCCACCAGGCAGGTGAAATAAATTACAGTACACAAATTGGCTTTTGAAACGTCCATGTTCTCCAGCAATAGAACGTGGAGAGCCATGTTAGTCTGAGCCTTTCATTTTGGTCAATCTCCTCTCTGTTTGGGATCCTACAGTAAAAATATACCGAACCTATTATTAGGATCAAGAGGGAAATCTAGATCAAAACTTGACATCTCCAGTCAGAGCTTGCTGCTTTCATCTTACCCATACATAAGCTTAAAATATTGTGTTTTTCCCTAAAAACCTCATGGTAGCTTCAGATTCCTTTGTCATAGACCTGTATTGAAATATTGGTAGACTGGAATGCAAAAATGTTTCTAATTTTTTTATTAATACCATTACTGTATTTATTCATTAGTCTGACATCCATCAGTGTTCATGCAGACTCTGTTCTAGATGTGAAGGATCCAAGTGTGAAAAAAAACAACTGCCTTCCAGCTTTGTTACTACTGCTCCTTCTGATCGTTTTCTGTGTCCTCTTGCTTTCCCTGACTTGGATGTTGGACAATCCCACAGCCCAATGCTTGGACCTCCTTTCTTCATCTCTAGGTCAAGAGTTGGCTTTACAAAAAAGTCTGGACAGTAAATATTTTAGGTTTTGCGGGCCATATAGCATGTGTTACAACTGCTCAACTCTACCAGTGTAGCACCAAAGTGTCCATGGACAATCGATGGAGGAGCAGAACACATGGCTATTTTTCAATGAAATGTTTTTCCAGAACAGGAAGGTGTCCTGATTTGACCACAAGCCACGGATTTGTGGACCTTGATTAAGGTAATCCCAAACCAGTGGATTTAATGGCCTCTAAATAATCTTGATTTATAAATGCATTTCCCTAGCTCCAATCATGTATATTCGGTTGCCCCCTTGATACCTTGCATATTAATAGGGCTCTCAAGCCTAATATTCTTAAGAGAGAATTCTGTTCTCTCTTCTCTATCCAAACCTGATGGCTCTCCAGCATTCTTCATTTCAGTAAATCTCATCTTTGTCTATCCAGTTGCTCAAGCCCCAAAACTTGGAGTCATCTTTGACTAAGATGACCCTTTTTCTAACACCCCTTTATCAATTTATCAGCAAGGCCATTGGCTCTATCTTCAAAATATGTTCCAAATCTGACAGCTTCAGTGAGTCTGTTACTGAACTCCAGTTTGGGCTGCCCATCACTCAAAAGACAAATACTAAAGAGATGAGTTTTTAATGGAAAGGAATATGAGCTTTATTCAAGAGGCTGACTACCTGAAGAGAAGATGGACTCTTGTCCAAAAGTCAACTTCCAGGTTTCTGCCTGGCTCAGGGGCTTTTAAAGAGGTTCAGGATAGCTGATCAAAACAGTGAGTACCACTGACATTTCCTTATTATGTACAGACTCCTTGATGCTGGCTGTATACGTCTCCATGCTTGAGGGTCTCAGAGGGTCTGGCTTCTGTTTTGTGAAGTGTAGGAGGACTCTGTTCTTTCAGCAAAGGAGGACAAGGTCTACAGATACACAGAAGGAGGTTTATCATTTGTGTGACCTAAATTTTTTTTTTTTTTGCTAAAAATTTGCTAGGCTAATCAGAAAGCTGAGGTGGCTTCAAAAAGACTTGCTGGCCTCTGCAGCCTATAAAAGTTCTGTTCCTCCTCTCCTCAAGGCCAGTGGTATGTCTGCTATGGATCAAGAGACTTAGGTCAGCAAGTAAGGAGTGTGTTAACTTGAAGCCAGTTAACCCATTAGACCAGTTGGAATGCTGTTACAGGGCCTGTTCATACTCCTTGTTCCAGGCCAAAATCCCCTCTTTCTTTGACTCCTGCAATAGCTTTTTGAGGGGTCTCTTTTCTTCTCCACCTTTAGCCTAATCCCTAGCCAACAGAAAGCCTGCATGGGCTTCTCATTATCCCTGGAATAAAACCCAATATCTTTATCATGGTTTTCAAGGTCTTATGTAGTCTGAGTCCCTGACTTCCTCTCTGCCTTATTTGTGTGGTTCTTCTCCTTGCTTCTTGCTCTCACATCACACTAGCCTTCTTCCTATGCCTTTAGCTCTTGGAGCCTGCTCCTACCTTAGCACTGTTGCTCTTGGTTTTCTATCTGCAGTTAATCATGCTCATCTTTCTCTTGCTTCCTCAATGAGGCCTTCTCTGAGCACCCACCTTGAATGAAATAATCCATAATCCATTCTCATCATTATCTCTTACCTTACTTCATGGATTACTTGAGAGCTAGTATTGCATGTATATTTATTTATCCTTTGTCTTCTCTACTCAAGTACAAGCTTCACATAGTCAGAGACTTTGCCATTTTTTTTCACTGTGGTGTCCTTGTTCCTAGAACAGCTTGTGGCACATACCATGTGCTCAGTAAATATGCATTGACTGTCTAAATAGAGAATGAATGAATGAGAAACATTCCTTTTCTCATAAAGCATGCAGTCCAGTGGGGGTGATTCAGAGAAACAGTCAAATAGCACGGGAAGACCCGCAATGTGAATGAAACAGAGGACGTTGAAGCTCTATTTCCCTCCTAGATTGTGATTACCAGACCATCTTTCCAGAGAAGGTAATTATCTTAATTGAGACTTTAATGACGAAGAGGAGTTAACTACCTCATGCAAGGCCTGGACCTCTGGGGGTGCCAGGGCTGAGAAAGGCCAGGGAAGCTGAACCTGCTGAAAGATCAAATGGGATTTTTTGCACTGCTTCCCTCTTACCTGAATGAATATTTAATACCTGCATTGTCACTAATTTTAAGCTGAGTAAATTGTTTAACTGAATCATAATTTTGTAACTTTGATCATTGGGTTGCAGTTGTCCCTGCTAAGACAATAGCTATGCAACTGGTGACAATTATAGTGGTCAGAATTTTCCATTGATAACACACTGGGCAGTCACATCCTTCTGAGGCAAATCATACTCCTTCTTGGTAATGCCCCAGGCTCTGATTCCAGTGTGTCTTTTCCCTTCACTGTGCCTTCATCTTAATGAATCATTTAGTCCTGGGGAGATTTAATTGTCTTGGATTATCATGGCAACTTCGCAACAAGAGGGGAAGGAAGCCTCAGCTTTAAGAAAAACATGTTAACAAAATTAGGTCATCATTCCTCTGCTTGCCAGATATGCAGTTTTGTCACATATTTCTCCTGCAAAATATACACCTTAAGATTTACTTTCATTTAAATGTGCCAATGCTTTCAGAGTGCCCATATTTTCATTTCATTTAAGCTTCATGAAACTGGCAGAGTTATCCCCATTTTACAGGGGTAAGTTGTTTTCCTTCTTGCTGTTGATGGTATCTCTTGGTACCTATTTGAAAGCTCAGAAAGAATTAATTAATGAGATGCCTCACATTGCCAAATACCACATAATGTGCCCAAAGTAGGACTGAAATCATAATAATGCATTTTGTACTATAGACAGTGTTATTTTTCAGTAATCTCAGGAACTGTTCAAGACAGGTATTCACAGGCAGATTAGGCATGCTTATGCTATTCACTTCGAATGCATGACATGAGGATTGTACATTATATGAAACCATTAAGTTTCACTTCTGATCTGCTAAAAGGATATGAAAAACACTTCATATTCAATCTTTGGAAAACTGTGTCACTCATCCAGACAAGTGGAATCAACTCACATGTTAATGCTATGGATCCCAAACTAACCTCTGAAGATAGATAATTATTTGGTATGGAATTGGGTAAAGGTGTAAGGTCTACTATGCTGAAATAAAAAAAAACCTATGTTTTAAAAATAAAGATTCTTCCTCATCATTTTGTAGATACAAATAATGCAAAGAAAGAACACCACATATTTTAGTCAATACTCCCACTCTTCCCAATTTGTTTTTTTTTTTTTTTTAATTTTTATTTATTTATGATAGTCACGGAGAGAGAGAGAGAGAGGCAGAGACACAGGCAGAGGGAGAAGCAGGCTCCATGCACCGGGAGCCCGATGTGGGATTCGATCCCGGGTCTCCAGGATCGCGCCCTGGGCCAAAGACAGGCGCTAAACCGCTGCGCCACCCAGGGATCCCCAATTTGTTAATGATCAATGTTATGGACTAAATTGTGTCTCCCCAAAATTTATATATTGGAGTTCTATCCCCAAATGTGACTATATTTGGAGATGGGCTCTGTAAAGTTATAATCTTTAAAATCTGTGGAATTTTGTTATGGCAGCCTCAGCAAACTAATATAATTACATTGGGGATACAGAGGACATACAGAATATGGGTCTTATTCTAAGGATCCTACATTATAGATTTAATATACTTACAATATTTCAAGAGTAATATCTTTATTTGTAGAGTGCTAAAGTGTGCTGTTAATTGTACACATTAAATATGCAGCTTTTTGTATCTCAATTACTGTAAACTTCAATAAAGCTACTTAAAAAAATAGTGTGCCAGACTCTTTTTCTATATATTCTATTTCAATTCATACATGTGAAATCCCTGGATTGCTCTCTTTGACTATCTCAAGGTATATCTGATTAATGACATGTGGGCCACAGGTAGAGTGACCAACTGTCCAGTTTGCCTGACACTCAGTGAAATTTAAATTGAGCAAGAAAGAAGGGTAGAATATATCAACTCTCCCTGAGTATAAATAATACAACCCCCCCCCCACATATTCTTTCTTTTTTCAGATTTTACTTTGAAATGGTTTTCTATAAATTTATACCAAGGATATTAAAAAGAAAAAAGAGGAAAGAGAATGCATTTCATTATTCTTTCTGGGCAATATGTAAAATTATTATTTTTTTACATTTCAGCCTACTTACATAGGTTTTTATTTTTTGGTTCAATATTCAGAATTGTTACCCTCATACGTAGGAACTAATTCATAACCCCAATTACAATATTGTATTTTTCCTTGGTAATAACAAACAGTGTATGTTCTCATTCATTTGGGGAATATAAATAATAGTGAAAGGGAATATAAGGGAAGAGAGAAGAAATGTGTGGGAAATATCAGAAAGGGAGACAGAACATAAAGACTCTTAACTCTGGGAAACGAACTATGGGTGGTGGAAGGGGAGGAGGGCGGGGGGTGGGGGTGAATGGGTGACGGGCACTGACGGGATGAGCACTGGGTGTTATTCTGTATGTTGGTAAATGGAACACCAATACAAAATAAATTTATTAAAAAAAAACCAACCAACAAACAAACAAAATCATATATAAACTATTATTTTAGAAAATCATAGATCTTTAAAACCTTCTAAAAACAAATACAATGATGTTTTTTAATGAATATCTTGAATATTTAACAGTAATACAAAAGGATTATGATCTAGGGTAGGTTATGCAGAACTAGAGTTTTTTTCTTATTATTTAGCTCCTTAAATGTTTTATGTATTTGTGAAAAGTGTATTTTAAAAAAATACCCATCATCTCATTATCCAGAGGTGATTACTGCTAACATTTTTATATATATTCTCCTAGGCCATATTCAATAAAATGATACACAATACACACACACAGAACACGTACACACAGCACATAAGACACAACACACACACATACACACCACTATCTATTATCTTTCAGGGAAAGAAATTGAATCCCGGAGAGGTGGTTATCAGACTAAATCAAGTCTTTTATTGTCAGTGTGAGACAAAAATTAGAGCCCTTACATCAGTTTTAGAAATGGCTCAAGAACTCTTATTTAGTGAAATATCCTTAAATATTGAAGAATCAGTAAATTGGCATTAACTTTTTAAAAAGTGCTAACTGAAAGTCTGTTTAGACTAGCTGCCTCTCCAAGGTTCCTCCTTAAAATGATAAACACCAAAAGCAGGGTGGTGATTTAGAGAAGTCTCTAGGAGAGAAAGGTAAATCTCACCAGGATCAACACATTTTGGGGAGCCATGCACCAGTGCACTTTGGAAAAGATGCAGCTCACCGTAAAAGACAAACTGCAAAAGCACTGCTATTTCTCAGAAGAACAAAGAATGAGAGGAAACCTGGATTAAATTAAGCCAATAGGGAAATTACATTTTAAGTGACATCTGACAGAGAATTCTGTGTGGAAATGTACTATAACCAGTTGCAGAATTATTTTATAATTTGTATTTTTCAGATGGATTACCATATAGAAAAATACCATATTCGAGTCTGGCCAAATGATGTTTAGAGTTGCTACATGTATACAATACCTCTCCTTACACTCTACTTCCTCACCGCATTGAGTCCTTAAACCATTTTAAATCTGACAATTCTAGGTAAAAAATTCTTAAAAAAAATTTTTTTTATTTATTTATTTGAGAGAGAGAGAGAGAGACAGAGATAGCGACAGAGATGCAGGATCCCCGCTGATCAGGGAGGCTGACATGGGGCTCAATCCCAGGTTACTGGGATCATGACCCTGGGTGAAGGCAGATGCTTCACTGACCAAGGGAGCCACCCAGGTGCCCCTAGGCAAAGAATTCTAAATGAAGAGGAAACTATATGATGATTGTCCTTCTCTGATTGACTTATTTCACTCAGGACAATCATTATATGGTTTCACTCATACGGGGAAGAAATAGTCAAAGGGATTATAGGGGAAAGGAGGGGAACTGAGTGGGAAAAATCAAAAAGGGAGACAAACCATGAGAGTCCTAACTCCAGGAAATGAACAAGGGGTAGTGAGTGGAAGGGGAGGTGGGCAAGGGGATGGAGTGATGGGGTGACGGGCACTGAGGGGGCACTTGACGGGATGAGCACGGGGTGTTATACTATATATGTGTAGGCAAATCGGACTTCAATAAAAACAAATGTAAAAAAATGAAGAGGAAGAAACCCAAATTCATCACAATTCAATTACATCGAATTCAAAGTACTAAATCTTGCAGTTCTTTTTCTTTTTTTTTTACTTTTTGCTATATATTCAAAGCTTTACAGTTAGAACTTGATAAAATTAAGTTCATTTACATTTAAATTTAAATTAAAAATTCATTTAAATAAGCAATGTTTCAAAAATATTGGAGATCTTTATAATGCTCATTTATAGACCCTAATTTGGATGTTGGGCAGCCTATGTTCATTTTCTGGAGGCTGTTAACCCCTCCAAACATTATTCCAAGAGTTATATACACCCATGTTGTGGGCGTAGCATTTGCTGGGTTCATTAGGCAGAATTATTCTCCTCCTCCAGGGTTGATGCATCTTTGATGGGCATTTTGATATGAATGCAGTAGATAGTGGATTGAATAATCTGTTCCATAATACAATAGAGAATGATATTTTGATCAATTAAAAACACATACATTTTTAAAATGCTATTTATTTTTTTTGAGAACATTTATAAAAGAAACTCATATTTACTACAGATTGGAAAATCACAGAAGAAAAAGCTCCCATGAGAAACTTTAGTCTTGAGTGGTCACACCCCTCCTGGATTGCCACTGAGCTCTCTATGGCCACGCACACATACATACACATTCACATAAACATACAAATATAAATTTATGGTTCACACTATTAATAACTTTCTAAGTCACCCTTTATGATGTGAATATTTATCCTATGTCATCAAACATTCTTTTAAAATGTAAATTTCAGTGGAGGGCAAATACTCCTTCCTTTGGATAGTTCATCATATCTACGTTTGAGATATAGGCCTTCTCAGCTATAAGTTGTTTCTTTTTTTTTTTCTTTATAAATAACCCTATGGCAAATGTATTCATTAATAGATAATTGTTTATTTATCTTCGATTATTTCCTTTTAGTAAATCATTAGAAGCAGAATTAGGAGACAAACATTAAAAAGATTTTTTGAAATGTTACTGAGTATTGGTGTATTTCCTGTTAAAATCTAGAATACAGCAGGTAACACTCCTAGCAGCAACACATGAAAATCATAACTTCATTAATACCGAATAATATATTGAATTATAAAACTAATTGCTTATATGATGGGTTAAGAATGAAACTCATGTTTATGGTTCCTTTTTATTTTTTAAAAAGATTTTATTTATTTATTCATGAGAGACAGAGAGAGAGAGAGAGGCAGAGACACACAGGCAGAGGGAGAAGCAGGATCCATGCCGGGAGCCCGATGTGGGACTTGATCCTGGGGGGTACTTGATGGGAGTGGGATCCTGGAACTCCAGGATCACGCCCTGGGCCGAGGGCAGGCACTAAACCGCTGAGCCACCCAGGGATCCCCATTTTTTAAAAGAGGTCCCTTTTTAAATTTATTTTTATTTTTATTTATTTTTAAATTAAAAAAAATTTTTTTTATTTATTTATGATAGTCACAGAGAGAGAGAGAGAGAGAGGCAGAGACACAGGCAGAGGGAGAAGCAGGCTCCATGCACCGGGAGCCCGACGTGGGATTCGATCCCGGGTCTCCAGGGTCGCGCCTTGGGCCAAAGGCAGGCGCTAAACCGCTGCGCCACCCAGGGATCCCGAGGTCCCTTTTTTTAATATGCACATGAATTGAACTCTAAGAGTAATTTCCATTGTCCATGTATATTTTTCTTTTGTGCATCAGCTTTTCACATTTTGCCAAACTTCCAACTGACATATTCATCTCTTTATGAAAGAGCATTTTGTATATTAGGAATAATGTCCCATTGTCTGTTATTTATGATGTACCAATTTCCTTCTAGTTTGAGCTATTCAGATCTTGCTTTTGTTGCATAAACATTTTAAATTTTTTATGTCATCAGGCCCATCGATCTTTTACTTTATATCCTCTTTCTTTATTTCTATGTTTTGAAATGCTTTCCCTACTCTGAGACAGATATTTATCTGGTACAACACAGAAAACATTGTTTTACAACAGTTGCTATTTTTAGTGGTTCTCTTTTGGAAGGGCATGGGGAGTGAGAAGGTGAGGGGGGGTGAGTGTGGTAAATGAGTGAGGTGTGGACAGAAAGGTGGGAGAGGAGTAATGAGGGAGCTGAGGAACAGATGCTGTTGAGACTTTCACTTCTGATTATGCTCAGAAGGCTTTTCCTGTTCCCATTAAGAAGAAGCAGCAAAGACTGATGAGACGAAGGAAGAACAAAACTGCGCACTCTTGAGTGATTGTCCTTTGGGAGGACTGGAAGGATGAGCTGCATCTGTCACCACTGTGGCCTCTGGCAATCCTCTTGGGTGCCATTCCTCCCAGGGAGCTGAGGGTCTCTGCAGCCCCCTCTGCTTACTTCTTATTAGGCTAGGAATGGGGGGGGGTGTGCCAGGGGAGAAAGATAGGTGCGAGGAACACAGGGTAGCGTCTGGAGTTGGGCGGTTTATGAGAGAGGAAGCCTTTCTTCTGTTTCCTCCACCTACCTCCACCTGCTCATTCTCCTCCCTTCCTGGAGCCAGAAATCAAAACACATGCTCCAGGATTTAAATCATGATAAGGGATACAGCACTAATGTGGGCTTCCGTGTGATGGAGGGACCATTGCTCAGGAATGAAATGAAAGAGATCAACCAGAAGAAGCTGAAAAATTGGAGTGCTCTAGAATTTGAGCCCTCAGGTGGCCATGACCTGTGCCTCCCTTGAGGCTAATCTTAGCATCCTTATGAATCCTGAAAGACCATTCAAGACAAAGAAGCCCTGAGCTTGGCAGCCATGATCAGAGAATGATCTGTGTGCTATGGGAGTTATTCCTGGAACTACGCACATGGTGAGTAGAGAAAATGAGAATTGGGGAACAGAACAGTGTTAGACTAAATGTCACCTTTAATTTCCCTTAAATGGCTGAGGTCCTTGCAAAGTATTTAGTTATTTAGTTGACTGGCTTTAGTGTGAGAGCAAGGGAGGCCCTCTGATGTTGGAAGGTGACCATCTCCTGTCCTTATTTGTATCTATTGCATCGCATAAGGATAAGGCACAAACTCAAGACCAGTGAAGGGGTCTTGAGGGCCCAGAAAAGGGGAAGGGATGGCAGTACTGTGAATGCTACTGTCCGTATCTCTCAGAATCTGATATTAGCCATAAAGGATTTCTTTCATGTTTTCTATCAGCTCATTTATCCGGCTCAGCAGAGAACAGATTTTTATAGGAATTAGAGTGCATGTTCGGGAGGGTCCAATTCAAAACACAGATTCCTTGGAGAGGGATAAATTCACTCTGGGCCTCCTGCACAGGTGTCTCCTCCCAAAGGTAGTTATCCTTTCCAGATGCTGCTGGTGGATAACTTCCTCCAACCACTGCACTCTTGCATGTGTAGGTGTAACCAGCCCAGGGTGTGTAGCACTGGGGGTTCCTCATTGTGTTTCCAGACAGTTCTCTTGGCTTCTGATTCAGAGCCCTACCCTTGTCAAGCACGACATCCTGGGTGAGGGTAAGGACTGAGGCAGTAATTCAAGAAGCAGACTTCTCCTGGACACCAGAGAGTAGGTGCATCCCTTTTGCTTTCCAGGAGTGGTAACTGAAGAGCAGAAAGATGAGCCATGCAGCTACATAATTTATTACATGTATTGATTTGACCTGAGGAAGTGGGAGAAACTATAGGTCAGCAGAACCCAGAAGCTCTCAAAGAACACAGACTACTGGGCTCTTTTATACATAATTTATCTTCTTTATGTCTTCCTTCTTTTCTGTGGCTTAAAACCTCCATTGTCCTCCCTGACCTTTCTCCCTTGTGCAGCTGACTAGACTATTAGAACTCTCTCTAATTACTATGTCTTTAATTTCCATGTAGATTCCTTATAATATCATTATCATAAGATAAGAGCCCTGTTATCAGGGTAACATAGAATGGAGTAAACATACTGTAGATTACTCTGGAGCTGTAACCTTACTTAGTTAGTGTTTCCCTATTCTTGGCTCATCACTTGCTTTCGTGATCCCAAGAAGGTAAACTATTTTTTAATTTTGCATGTTTTTTCTCCTTGTCTTGTCTCTCTGTCTTGACATAACCTGGCCCATCAGTACAATTTCCTTTGAGATTGCTAATCTAACCCTCCCGTGCCCTTGATCTTCTACCATAGAATAGTAGACTATATTTCTTAGATTTTACTTCATATTGGGATCATCCCTGGGGGTAAGGGCTTCGTGTTTTCTTACAGCTCTCCAGGTTATTTAAATGGGCAGCCTTGGGATCCCTGGGTGGCGCAGCGGTTTGGCGCCTGCCTTTGGCCCAGGGCGCGATCCTGGAGACCCGGGATCGAATCCCACATTGGGCTCCCGGTGCATGGAGCCTGCTTCTTCCTCTGCCTGTGTCTCTGCCTCTCTCTCTCTCTGTGACTATCATAAAAAAAAAAAAAAAAAAAATTTTAAAAATTTAAATGGGCAGCCTATGTATTTGAGAGCCAGTGGACTAGAGGCCTGCTACGCAAAGTGTGTACTTCAGAACAGCAGGATGGACATCACAGGAGCTTATTAAAAATGCAGAATTTTTATTTTTTTATTTTTATTTTTTTTATTTTTTATTTTTTATTATTTATTTATTTATTTATTTATTTTTTGTTTTTTTGTTTTTTTTTTTTTAAATGCAGAATTTTTAGATAAGGCACCACTCCTATCTTACTAAATCCAAATCTGCAGGGAAACAAGATCCTCAGATGATTCATAAGCACATTGATAATTAAGAAGACTAAAGACTCTCTCCAATCAATATGTCATAATCAACAGTGTCTCCTTTCCATCCTCTCTAGCCAAAGATCAACAAGAATACACCTGAGTCAAACCAGGTTAGGTTTTTTTTAGTTTATTAAAAGGTGGGAAAGTGCACATCAGAGGAACCATAGGGCATCTAGGTAAGAGGGATTTGGGAGAGGTTTATTATAGGATGGGGGTTGTGTCCTGTGATTTTAAGAGCAGTGGGCTGGAGCCCATGTTAATCCTCCCCACCTCTTGGTGAAAAAGACCAAGATACAATCACTGAATTGCTTCCACCTTGCCTTTCTGGTAATATCTAACCCGGAACTTGTCTCTGCTTTCTTGAACTCTTTAAGGGATGGGCATTTATGGCATACATAAAACAGTGAGGGATGCTGGTTAAGGAGGGGTAGAGCCCTGATGATTGTAAGCATGCCAGTATTTTTACAGCATGCAACTAACAGGCAGCCACATCACACGCTGACTTATATTAAGCTGTGTAACATAGTGCTATAAAGGATTTTTTTGTAGCGATAACTTGGGACATTAAACACTGCTCCTAACCACTCTTGCCCTGACTGTGCTAAGGGTGAGGTGTTGGCCACACCATGGCACCATGTAGACCATGGAGGTCAGAAGGCTTCACAGGCAGTGCTACTAGAGGGTCTTAGGCTAATTTGCCAACATCAAATATTACATCAACCAAGAAAGCCAGCCCTGACATCCTGGATCTCTGTAACTGGGTATCACCTCTCCCACAGAGGCTGATTCCCCTTCCCTTCCTACCAGTAGCAGAAAAAATTGGAAGCTCAGGAGGAGGGGGGAAGCATTCAGAGTGAGTGGCTATTATTAATAGAGGAAGATGGCTGCTTTCTGATCAGAAAATAGGCAGTCCCAGAGCAGCCTTGCAGTGACCATGACTTACTGCTCCAGTATTCCCGAGATTCGGGGTCAGCTTGTCATATGCAATCCACAGCGTTTGTAGTCTGTCACACATCAGCTCTCAGGCTAACTAACCATCTAATAATCAAGTACATATAGTTTTTACATTGCCCACAGAGTTATGCATGCAATTTTTGTCAAACATTTGGCTTAAGTCAAGAGCCAGGATCCCAAAAGAAAGCTATAGGGCTGGCTGCCAATTCCTAGGCATTACCTCTTCCTTTGCAGAGTGCTTACAAAACACTCAAATGCTGTCTCATCAGGGACTTAAACAGTGGTGATTATAGCAATGATGACTTAGTGTTGCTGTACTCCGGGCGCTCTACAATGATCTCATTTTATTTACCGTCAGACCTCTAGGTGGGGACAGAGTCCCAGAAACTCTTGGCAGATTTCTAGCCAGGTTTGGAGACTCAGAACTGCGATCTGGGCAGTGCGACCTGGTGGAAGGTGTGGCCTGAGAAAAAGTGTTGTGGTGGCTGTTATTTCCATCAGGCTTCATACTCTGAGGCTCACTACAGACTCTTTCTGTGCTTCTCCTCCTCTCTGGTTTCCTCCACTACCTTTTTGGTTTCTTTCTCACTAGGATATTTGTGATGAAATAAATGTAGTTTCATTTTCAAATGTCTCCCATGCTCTTTCAGCTGTGTTTCCTTTTAAAGTCTTTGCGATGGACCGATTTTCTCTACTTGAATTTTTTGAAATCTATTTTTACTGAAGTCTATGGAACAGCTGATGATTCTCAGTGTTCTCTTTCTTTCTCTTTTTCTCTTTCTTCTTTAGATTAAAAATTCCATTTCTAGCCTAACAGAGTAATCTGTAACATTTCCCCAAATTATAAATCACAAGGTTATAGAATGTCTAGTATATTTTAACCTTATTATTCTATATTATTAGCTGTTATAACTTCTAAAAGAAGATTTTTCCCCTCCAAAGGATATCTTCTTCTTCTCCTTCTCCTTCTCCTTCTCCTTCTCCTCCTCCTCTTCCTCCTCCTCCTCCTCCTCCTTCTTCTTCTTCTCCTTTTTTTTTTTTTTTTAAGATTTTATCCATCTACTCATGAGAGACATTGAGAGACACAGGCAGAGGGAGAAGCAGGCTTGCTCCTCACAGGGAGCCCAATGCAGGACTCAATTCCAGGACCCCAGGATCACACCCTGAGTCGAAGGCAGACACTCAACCACTGAGCCACCCAGGCATCCCCCAAATGATATCTTCTTAAAGCTGAAAAGTCCCATGAGACGTTTTAGAATGCAGGGTTTTAGAGTTTGGACTCTGGGGCCCAGTTTCAATGGGGTTTCAATGACCAGCACCACTTTGTATCAACTGCATGATTGGGAGACTCTCTTTACTTCTCTATGTCCCAGTAGCAGCATCTGTAAATGGGAGCAAAACACCCTCAATCTCAAACCATCAGCATAGCTAATTAGGAGTACTAAGTGAATTATTCCATGCAAAGCATTTAAAACAATGACTATGGGGCACCTGGGTGGCTCAGCAGTTAAGCATCTGCCTCCTGCTCAGATCATTATCTCAAGGTCCTTGGATCAAGTCCTGTGTTGGGCTCCCTGCACAGCAGAGAGCTTGCTTCTCTCTCCCTCTGCCACAAACTCCCAGTTTGTGCTTTCTTTCTCTTTTCCAAATAAATACATAAAATCTTTAAAAAACAAACAAATAAACGAAGGGTAGTAGAAAGGGAGGTGGGTGGGAGGATTGGGTAGGGTGCTGGGCACTGAGGAGGCACTTGATGGGATGAGCACTGGGTATTATACTCTATGTTGGCAAATCAAACTTCAATAAAAATAAATAAATAAGTCTCATGAACAAAAGTAAGTGGAACAA
Source organism: Canis aureus (assembly GCF_053574225.1). Classification (NCBI taxonomy): domain Eukaryota; kingdom Metazoa; phylum Chordata; class Mammalia; order Carnivora; family Canidae; genus Canis; species Canis aureus. The sequence continues at coordinate 5,816,581 of NC_135641.1, forward strand.
AATAAATAAGTAAATAAATAAATAAAATAAAAATAAAACAATGATGGGTAAAATTCATTGATGTGTTCCACAAATGTGTGTTGAGTGCCTGCCAAGTCCCAGACATTGTTCTAGATACTAGTAAAAAACAAATACATATGTATCTTAGCTGGTGTTGACAATTGCTATGAAGAATGATGAAGTGGAGAAAGGAGATAGAGGCATACAGACACATTTATATATGGAATTTATTTTAAGGAATTAGCTCATACAACCATGGAATTGTGGGGGCCAGCAAGTCTGAAACTCAGGAAGGAGTTGAGGTTGTAGTCTTAATTCCAAAATTTGTAGGGTGCATGGGCAGGCTAGGAACTCAGGCAAGATTTCTGTGTTACACTTTTGAGGCAAAATTTGTTTTTCTCTAGGAAACCTGAAGTTTGCTTTTAAGGCCTCATTGGATGAGACCTACCCACATTATGGAGGATAATCTTTACTTAAAGTCAATTGATTATAGATGTTAATCTTATCTACAAAATACTTTCACAGGGGCATCTCGACTAGTGTTTGGGCAAACAACTGGTCACTAAAGCCTCACCATGTTGACATAGAAGTCAACAACCACAGGAGAAGTATGTTCTCTTTTGTTAGATGGTCACAGGTGAGCTCCCTGAAGAGATGGTGTGTGAACTGAGATCCAAATGAAGTTAAAGATGGAGCATGCTGCTAGAGACACAAAACCAGAGAAAGGAGCAGCCTTGAGATGGAGGCATCTAAATACACATTGGTCATCATTTGCAAGGGTCTTCCACTTTCCTATGCTTTGATAATAATTTTGTACTTTTTTTGACAGATCACTCTATTTCTGTTATTTCTCTTAAAATCTTCAGATTTATACTTTAAACCAGTCAGTTGTTTGAAGTATCTTATTGAAAGTATCATATAAAAGGATACAGTGATGATGTGTTATTAAAGTCCAACTTCTCAGCATCATAAGGATGCCCTCTAGAGTTGTTCCACTTACTTTTGTTTTGCCACAAGAAGTTTTATTTTGCCTTGGAATCCTGGTATAGAGTACCTGTATTTTTAAAATGATAAACAAGAAATCAAACTCATGGGACATTTTAGAATCGTTAAAGCTTGTCAGGAATCCTCATAGATGTACAACACACACCTGAGTGCACACATTCTCATGTCCACACACTCATTTTTTCTTCTCTGCAATGGCATTTTCAGTGCTCTTAAATGACCTATGTGTTCCAGAAAGACTGCTCTTGCTGTTCCCTTATTGTTTGGCTCAGAACGCATTGCAGATTTGGAGATGTCTTTCCAGGGATAATGCTGAGGATTGGGCAAGTTTTTTGTTGTTTAAATTGAGAGAATGTTTACTTCTGTAGTGTTTCCACTACTGAGATACTGTGCTTTCTGCCCATTAGAGCTTTCTTTTATGTCTCTTCAGCCTGGTTTGCCTGTGAGATGTTGTAGCTCTGGGGTCTAGGGGATAGTTCTGCACTCTGGGAAATTTGAAAAGAGTGGTAAACGGCAGTCAAGCCTTGTCTTATTCTGTGTGGCATGTAACCTCTCACATTATTCTAATGAAAATGACATTTATGATTCAGCTTTCTGTGAACTTTCAAAAGGCAGTTGTAATAAAATTGCTGCCTGGATTTTAGATAGCGTCTTTAACTTTGAATTGTGTAACAATATGCCAGAGCCAATGAGATAGTGAAGCAAAGTTTTCTTCTACCACTAAGAATGCAACTTTGATATTAATGTTTTATGTCCACCCTAAGTTAAAATATGTGAAATTCTAGAAAACAGAACAAGTTTTGAATAAAAAGAAAGATAGGTCATGTCATAAGAATTTTTTTCCTTTGGGTGAGGTTTGTAGCATAATTTTGTTTCTCTGAAAGGATTGAGATGGTGCCCACTGGAGCTTACCTGAACAAACTTGCTGAACCTTTTGAAATTACCCGTTCTAAAGAATCAGAATTTTCTGCCTTGGTTACAGGCATGGAAGCTGACATTTCCCTTGGAGTCAGAAGGATATGTTGAGGTTTTTAAGCTGGGGCTCCTCTGATATTATTGAACCACAATGCCCATCCACAGAGCTTCCAGGTTGGTTAAGTTTGCACGGACGCATCGATGGTAGCATCTTAAACATCAAACTGTAAGCACCTGTTGATACTGAATATCATTTGATCAAAGCCACTTTAATGGTACCTTAAAAACAGAATCAAACTGACCTTTATCTTCCCTATTTTGTTAGTTTGATATTGCCTGTCAGAGCTGTCCTGAATATTCTAATGAGATCATTGGCCTGCCTCCAAGACTTGCTTTAGATTTGATCACAATAGTTATGCCCTCCATGATATTCCCAGTTGTTTTGGGATTGACCAAACATGCCCTATGGATGTCTTTTCTAAGCTCACATAGTCCCCCTAGAAAGGTCATGCTCACAATTGATGATTCCAAAGTCTTTGGCACCTGAGATACCTGCCATTTGTATTTTTATGTTGTTTCTCATTAATTCTTACAGAAGTGCTGGAATGGTTTTCCCTGAATATTTCTGGTAAATATTGAGATCGTGTTTTTTCTCCAAGTCTTGCATTTTATAAGAAAGCTGAGTAACTAAAGTAAGACCCAAAGCCCGAATCATGGCTTCTAATTTAATATTTGCAGGGAAAGTTCTACCTCTTCATTTAAACTGCTCACAAATCCATATTTCTTCTCTCTCTTTTCTCCTAAGTTTGTCAAGAATAGCTCTCTTCAAACTCAGCCAGAAGCAAACCAAACCTCCTAAAGGAAATTACAGTGAGAAGGGAGGGGAGATGTGACAGTTATCAACTTACAATATGACAAGAGCATCCATCATGTCTGCTTTGAGGCATCCATCATGTCTGCTTTGAGGCCAGGGTCTAGGTAGAGGGAAAAAGGAACAAAGCAAATAAAAATATGGTGGGCTTGATTGACGTCTCAGTAAGCATAGTAGTTGCTAACCTCTGATTGGGACCCTGTCCCTTTTGCCCTTCTCACACAATGAAGTTGTCATTAGGTACTTTCCTGGGCCAGAAGGCCATGCAAAGCTCCCCTCCATCAACAACTCCTTTGTATTCTCTTTTATTATTATTTTAATCTTTCTATGCTTAATAATAACTTTTTATGATCTTCTATGGCATGATGTTTAATCATCAAATAGTTATTCAAGGATATGTCATTCACCATGAGAACAATATACTCTTGGTCAAGACTGACTCAAGGACAAGAAAGAGATGAATGACACAGACCTGAATTCAACTTGTGGGCTAGAGCCAAGGTTGCTCACCAACAGCCTAGATGGAGCCATTGTAACCAACCTGCAGAAAGATAAAGAAGAAAAATAAATGCTGTTATAAACCACTGAATTTGAGGGTGTTTTGTTACACGATGTTATTATAACAATAGCTGACGAATACAATCACGAGTTGAGAAAACAATAATGTTCTTATGATACATTTTAATTTTGACAAATTGTTATCAGACTTTTGTATGATTTTAGTTTTTCACATATTCCTCTAGACTATAATTCTTTGGAAGCCAGAGACAATATCTATTTAAAGAGTGGGATTTAAATAAATATAGTACATTAAATCAATGCCCAATAAAAATTTACTGACAGTGAAGTATGAAATAGTCCTACTTTCTTTTATGAAAATTCTGCTTCTTATATCAGTGTAGCTGATAATTACCAGTAATTTCTTTACCATTTCTGCAGTTATGATCTCAGTTACTAGTGTAACTGAGAAAGTTAGGACTCTATTTTGAGACAAAGTCTCAAAGGACTTTACAAGTCTGATAAGGTCTTACCCTCTAATTAATTAGCATCACTGTGAAATACCAAAGCTAGAATAGAGAATAATATTGCACATTTCTTTTCTGTTTATGCTTGTTACCAAGAAAATAGATCATTCATCAGGTCTGACTCAGTTATCTGCCAAACTCCACTTTACCTATTGGAGAGGTAAAGGTTTCTGTTTCAGTGTTTCAGTATTTCCTGATTGAACCACTAACATATAACAGAGTTCTGGGAAGCAATAGTTAAAAAGCTCCAGGTGTATTAGGAAAAAATATGGTAGGGTAAAAGTTTAACTACTTTACAAATGCTTTTTGTGAAATTAATTTTTCAAATGCCTTTTCAAATGCTGATTTGTTCTCTATTTTACACCAGCATTTATTAAGTGAAAACCAGTGGTGAATATGCTAAAATAAACTTTGGTATGATGCATAGGGACTCATAGCAGTTATCTGTTGTGATACAAGATTATGGGAATTGGGTGGAATTGGGACGAGTATTAGAGGGATGCTTTCAATATCTATTTTTCAGATTTTCTGGTTTTGAATTATGTGGCTCTATTCCTTCTTTAAAAATTTTTATATAATTTAATATAAATTTTGTGACTTAGGATAGAAACTAAATTGGGGAGCTCAAATAGAATTTGATACCTTTACATGATTTACAGAATTCTATATGCTTAGCATAATGTATTGCTAGTAAATATTATAAGAAAGCAGTATTTCCAGGTGAGGTGAAATATGGACCGTTAAAGCCATACCCAATGTGTACTTGCTGACATTGTTGTTCATAGTTATTGCTTTATTTTAGGCAATGGTATAATTGATGTTTAAATGGTATGCTGTTATTATGAGGGAAGATAATTAGCAAGAAAATAGATGATTTATATACATGCATGACAAACAACTAGTTTATTATTATTATCATAAAAAGGAGGAATAAAAAAGCCTATTAGTACTCTGTAGTCAACAAAATTCTTCACATCATTGTTAAACAGCTTATTTTCTGTTGGATGGAAGTCATCTCCTTTGGTGTCAATTTTTGTCATTTTGTAAAAGTAAGCTTTAGAAAGGTCCAATTTCAGAAAGCACTCTCAAGTGAAAATTTAAATTTTCAATGAGTAGGCAGAAATATAAATACCTAATTCAATTTCTTGTTCTAATGAGAATGGGGAAAATTAACAAGGCAGGAAACCACAAATGTTGGAGAGGATGTGGAGAAAAGGGACTGTTACACTGTTGGTGGGAATGTGAACTGGTGCAGCCACTCTGGAAAACTGTGTGGAGGTTCCTCAAAGAGTTAAAAATAGACCTGCCCTACGACCCAGCAATTGCACTGCTGGGGATTTACCCCAAATATACAGATGCAATGAAACACCGGGACACCTGCACCCCGATGTTTCTAGCAGCAATGTCCACGATAGCCAAACTGTGGAAGGAGCCTCGGTGTCCATCGAAAGATGAATGGATAAAGAAGATATGGTCTATGTATTCCTCAGCCATTAGAAACGACAAATACTCACCATTTGCTTCAATGTGGATGGAACTGGAGGGTATTATGCTGAGTGAAGTAAGTCAATCAGAGAAGGACAAACACTGTATGTTCTCATTCATTTGGGGAATATAAATAATAGTGAAAGGGAATAGAAGGGAAGGGAGAAGAAATGTGTGGGAAATATCAGAAAGGGAGACAGAACATAAAGACTCCTGACTCTGAGAAACGAACTATGGGTGGTGGAAGGGGAGGAGGGCGGGGGGTGGGGTGAATGGGTGACGGGATGAGCACTGGGTGTTATTCTGTATGTTGGCAAATTGAACACCAATAAAAAATAAATTTATTATAAAATATTTCTTGTTCTTACCGTTTTAAAAGTGTGTTTTGAACGCTGAGCTTTATCATGGGCAGGTGCAGGGGGTTATGGGGGATGGTTATCTCTGAGAAGGATATAGTGAGAATTAATTAGGTAATGGGTGAAAGTGCTCTATGTGTTAACTGCCATTGATTATGAGCCAGAGTCATAGAAATATATATATATATATATATTGCTGCCTCTGGTATATTGCCTTTCATTTCTCTCTTATGATCTTGAGGACCTCTCTCCCTCATCCTTATCCAGTTAATTTTGTCATTACATTGAAGATCTACTTGCATGAGATTTATTTTTTTAATGACTTAGAAGATTAATTTGGAAGAAGAGAGTATATTACTTTTCCTCTTGAGTAGGTAGAAAATGAGGTCAACAATAAAAGTCTCGGCTGGCTTGGTTTTGTGTCCTGTGAACCCAAGAGGCTTTATTCTCGAACTGAGGGATCAGTCTTGCTGGCTTCTCCGGAGAAGTATGAGGGCATCCATTGCCATTATCTCGGCTCTAGAGCATCATTCAGCTGAAATGAGAGAACAGCTTGACAGTTTGCCTTTCCTTTCCACTGCAGTGTCCTTTCCTCAGACACTCAATTACTTAAATTACAGAATTGGCAGTGGCTTTTCAATTTTAGAAAGCTAATTGAATGTAGTCTTATGAGTTGCAAGACTTGTGATTCTCCAGGCCCAGTGCAGTAGAGGAGAGGGAAGTCAGTGGTGGTGGTGGTGGAGGCAGGTGGGGTTGTTCCTGACCTTGAAATTTCTGCTTTGGATCATTACTAAATGAGGTTTGGTAGTCCACCACTGGAGCCCACTTATTGATAATATTGATAATCATATTGAAGATAAGATAGCTGTAAATAAGGCAGCTTTGGAGCTTGTAGTAGTGTCTCAGCTCAGGCTACTATAACAAAATACCATGAACAGTGTGGTTTAAACAGCAAACATTTCTCATAGTTCTGGGAGCTGGAAATCCCAGATCAGCGTGCCGGCATGAATGCTTCTAGTGGAGGCCTGCTGATGGTGAGGGTTGAAGACTGCCTTGCATACTCACATGGCAGAAAGAGAGCGAGCTAACACACTGGGTGCTTCTTATAAGGCAGTAATCCTACATATAAGCTCTACCTTCATGACCTAATTACCTCCCAAAGGCACATCTGCAAATGCTATCACACTGAAGTTAGAGTTTCTACATATGGAGTTTGGGGGACACAAATGTTAGGTCTACTGCAAAAACAACCACCCTTTCAAAATCTCAAATGGTACTTTATAAAGACACACACACACACACACACACACACACACACACAAGTATGTGTCATATTGGATGATTCTATGGAAATGGGGAGAGGAATTCAATAAGGTGTTCCAGTTGGCAATTCTAGTGACTGAAATGTATGCATGAACAGCTATTCTAATGGTACAGTTTTGATCAGGACAGACTTCTCATTACCTCAGCTTGACTAAATTTCAGGCAGATTGTTTCATGACTCTAGACCCCTGACCTCCCTCTTTTCTTGGAGCATTTTCTTTAGAACAGTTACAACTATAAGTTCTTTCTCTGCTCCTTGAAATGTGTGTAAATCTCCCAGCCTCTTTCCAGTTTTACAGCCCAGGGAGTGTCTTTCTCATGGACATGAGGAACCTTTTCTTTGAAACTTAAACATCTAGTAAGGTAGTGTCTCTAAGACCCATCTTCTGTCTCTGTGGAAGGTAGGAGCCTAACTTGGGGGGGATGTGAATTAGCAAGCACAGACGGTGTAATTACAGCAAAAACCATTGCAAACTCGACAATAACTCAACATGCTGAACACATCCCATTGATCAACTTCACCCCTAATGCCTTCCAGTACTTTTCACCAGCTTACCCTAGTGCGTAAACTTCCTGCCATTTTTTTCTTTTTTTAATTTATTTTTTATTGGTGTTCAATTTGCCAACATATACAATAACTCCCAGTGCTCATCCCATCAAGTGCCCCCCTCAGTGCCCATCACCCAGTCACCCCCACCCCCCGCCCACCTCCCTTTCTACCACCGCTTGTTTGTTTCCCAGAGTTAGGAGTCTCTCATGTTCTGTCTCCCTCTCTGATATTTCCCACTCATTTTTTCTCCTTTCCCCTTTATTCCCTTTCACTATTTTTTATATTCCCCAAATGAATGAGACCATATAATGTTTGTCCTTCTCTGATTGACTTATTTCACTCACCATAATACCTTCCTGCCTTTTGATTGGGTGGCATTAGTTCAGTTAGTTTCTATGGCCTATCACAATAGACTGAATAAAGTCTTACTTGTCTGTTTACTTTGATCCAGTGCAGTTTTTGCTTTGAAATTCTATATGTTCTGAAATTGAAATAAGAAAATCCATAGAGATAGAAAGAGAATAGAAAAAGAAGACTGACAAAGCTTTTAGGAGATTGTAGATGGAGAGTGTGCCATTATTACATACTTGTAGTATATACACACTGAAAGATAGGTGGCAGTCGACATTTTAAACATAATTCTGGTCAGAAAATAAGCTTAAATCCACTATCCAGAATAGTGCACAGAGAAAATATAGAATTGTAGCAATTGTTGATAACACATTGCTCCATTTCTTTGAAGTTCCTCAGGAAACACTACATATTAAAAGATAGTTTGAAAGAAAGAATTGTTAGAGACTTAAATCTATAGGAAAGAACCATAGTCTCCCTTGTTTATGACAGAGTATTTTTTTTCTAGATAACCATTGTGATAATCATGTGTGCTGATATAAAAATACCACATTTGCAGCAGTGGAATGCAGATATTATAGAACCTATAATTAAAGAAAATACCCTGAACATCTGTAGTGAATGTTGTACAGTAAGATAATTAACCTCTTAGGATCACATCAAGATATTGTTCCAAAAAGAGATTTCTAAATATTTTCCTTGATCGATAGCTACTAAGTTGATTCCATTACTGTATTTTGGCATAAGATATCTAACAATATTTGCCTTTTAATTTTCAACAGACTAATAGCCAGCTGATGTGATTCAGGCATAGAACTAGGTTTTGTGGGAAACAGGAAAAAAGTAGCAATTCCTCTTCTTAAGACCCATATAATTTAACGATGGAAAGACATATATAAACTCACAATTTATACCATATAGTTAATGACCTATGAGCCAATACAGGAAACTTAGATTCTACTAGTCCATTATGCCCTCCATGCTACCCTTTAAAGTCACCTAACTCACCCACATAGATATTCATAGATTTGTTGCAAGTAGCTTCATACAGTCATTCATTTAGCGAATATTTGAGCACCTACTATGTGCCAGGATTCTTTCGGGTTTTGGGATACAATGGGGGCCAAAGAAGACAAAATCTCTCCTGTCTCTCTCCTGCAAGAGAGAAATGATACATAAAATAGAAAGTACTTTTATAACATACACAGTGATACACACCATGAAGAATACAACAGGATGAGAGTGATAGGTGATGGGGTATGGTGGTCCTGGAAGGCTTCTCTGATAAGGGCCACTGGAACATAGAGCTAACAGAAGTGAGGGCACAAGCTGGGAAAAACTGGGAGGGAAAATTCAAGTCCTGAGTCAGGAAGAGTCTGTGGAAGAACAGCAAAAAGACCAGTGAGGCTGGGAATAGCCTTGCTCTAGGAAGCAAGGAAAGACAGGTGCACAAGCAAATTGGAACAGGAGTCAGGGGTGGACTTAAGTGGCCTTGGAGGCAAGGCAAGAATTTTGAATTTGATTCTAAATATGATTGAGAAGCCTTGGAGAATTGAATTGTGTACTCTGAACCAATGAACATTTTATAAGGATGACTAGCTGAAGAGGCAGACAGGGACCTAGTCAGGAGGAAAGTATTGAAATCATTCAGGTAATAGATGATGGTGGCTCAGATGAGCATTTCTGAGTCTCAACACTATTGACATTTGGGGCTGGCTAACTCTTTGCTGTAGGGGGATGTCCTATGCATTGTAGGATGTTGAGCAGTATCACTGGCCTCTATTCACAGATGCCACTGGCAACCCCACAGTTGTGACAATGAAAAATGTCTCCAGACATTATCCTATCTCTTAGAAGGCAAAATCATTCCCAGGTAAGAACTACTGACTTAGACTCAGATGGCAGTGGTGGAGGTGATAAGAAATGTTGGATTTTGGATATGTATTAAAGACAGGATGAGGGACGCCTGGGTAGCTCAGTGGTTGAGTGTCTGCCTTCAGCTCAGGACGTGATCCTGGAGTCCCGGGATCGAGTCCTACCTCGGGCTCCCTGCATGGAGCCTGCTTCTCCCTCTGCCTGTGTCTCTGCCCCCCCCTTTCATGAATAAATCAATAAAATCATTAAAAAAACTAAAGACAGTATGACTGTATTTGTTGGTCAACTGAATGTGGGGTGTATTGGACAGAGAGGAGTAAAAAATGATTCCAGAATCCCTTAAGTGAGGAAGCTCTTTGCAGCTGAGGAGACTGAAGGAGCTGATGGCTGCCTGCTGGTAGCTAGTGTCAAGGCCTTCATGAAGAGGATTCTGGGCAGCACATCTCATTCAGTGCTGTCTCCAGCAATCATCTGCTGGATTGAACTTATTGAACTTATTATTGCTCCCAGACAATGGACTAGGAGGAAGTCACAAACAGCACATGGGAGTTCTTGTGAAAATATTAAAGAATGATATACAGAATTATCAAATCAATATATTGTACAACTGAAACTGATATAACATCCACTCTATGTTTCCAGTTACTATGGCTGCTGACCATTATTTCCACCCACCTTTTCCCTTCTGTGACTTAGTTATGTAATTATCTTTGGTAGTTTATATCTATTAGTATACAGAAAAGCAGACTGGACCCCTCAAATTTGATTGTCAGGCCCAGACACTACTTTTGGAATTTACCCCTTATGATCTCAGGCACAAAGTTCAAAAGCAAGAAGTTTGTCCTCATTTTCTATCCTCGTACTCTGGTCTGTCAGCCAGGCCCATTCAGTAGGAAATAAAATCAGATACAAACTGAGTGGGGCAGTCAGAGAAGATAGACAATGTGGGTTTTACCAAGCCAAGGAACAATCTTTTCAACCACTCTCAGAAGAGAAAACTCTGGTCCAAGATATGTGTATGCGTGGCATACTCGGAATTAAGGAATTCTGGCTAATATGGGATAGTGAGAGTATTTTATTTGTGATTGGAAATAATGATAGACAAGCCTGGCATAGCATTGGGGTGTGAATGGCCTTGGCCGCTGTGCTAAAGATTTTAGACTAAATCCTACAGAATCAGGTGATATTTCTGTAGCTGGGAACTAATCATCTTTCTGCATTTAGAGTGATGACTCTGGGGGAGGTACAGGGAGTTAGTTGTTGTCTCAGGACAATGTGCTGTGATTTACATTTTTTGTGGTGTTTCACCAGGCAAGAAATGAGGGATAAATAATGCTCTATCATGCAGATGCCACCACATAAGAGGGTCATACCCAACCCTTCAAAATGGGTTTCTTCTATTCCTTCTTCTACTTGACGCCTGTTACAACGAATGTCAATGAAAGTTCACTGAGACATGAAGCAAAATGGCAGACATTGGATGGACAGTCACTTAGTATTCGATTGCTTGCTCAAACCAAAGAAAAAAAGTAAATTGTGGCTTTTAGATGTCAAAATATTTATTGTGACAGAAGGCAGAAAAATTATAAATATACCTCTTATCTATAGCTAGTAGATATTTCAATGAAATTATAGAATAGCATATCTAATATATTCTTAAAATTTATGATTGAAGTACACTTGACATAAAATGTTATATAAGTTTCTGTTGTACAATATATTGATTTGATAATTCTGTATATCACTCTTTAATATTTTTCACAAGAATTCACATGTGCTGTTTGTGACTTCCTCCTAGTCCATTGTCTGGGAGCAATAATACGTTCAATAACATGATTTAAGTTTTATAGAATATTTAACATGTGCCAGATACTTCATGTATGTTATTTTCATTTATTATCACAAGAACATTTTGAACTTGGTTTTGTTTTTATCTCCAATTCAGATGAGGACACTGAGACTCAGAAGAATGAAGTTACTTTTCAAGGTCACATGTGACTTAGTAGCAGACCAAAATTCAAATCTACATCTACAGAATTCAGGAACACCAGATTTTAACCACCTTATCGTCTTTTTAGAGATGAGGCTCTGAAAGGGATTGAGATGGAGGGAGACTTCTTTTGGAGGTAGGAGGGCTGTGAGGAAGGAAGAGTCAGTGACACTGAAGGTCACTTTCCTCGATTAACTGGATTAATGCTAAAGCCATTTACAGAGAAGGGACACGGGGACAGAATTGGTGGATGGGTTAGGTATGTGTGATTATGCAACTAAAATTGGTTTATATTGAACATTTTGATTTTGTGCATCTAAACAGCATAGCTTTTAAGGTCTACTTAACATTCCAGTCTTAAAAGGAGTAAAGTTTGAAATGTCTTAGGGAACTATATCCCTTCAGTATAAAATCTGATTTCTATGCCAATGACATTTTTCAAGAAGTTATGTTTTTGACCTATGCTCATCCAAACTCAAATTATTTCATAATGGTTTCATGTTCTTGCTAAGGTGTCCATATTTCTCCCTAAAGCACTAGATAGTTATGCTCTTTCCTGATTGATGTCCTGCCTTTTATCAACCAGACTAAGTGGGAGACAAGATGGATTGGAGCAGAGTTCATTCTCTAACTAGCTGGGGCTCCATGAGATATAAAACTTCAGTGCTAAACATTGTTACAAATTCAAGAAGTTTACTCACTTTGGAGACACACATTATTAACTCTTACACAGGATGCCTTTGAACATGCATCACAATATTTTAATAATTTAAAAATAAAATCCAAACACCTATCTATACAAAGCCCTTTATATAACATTTTTGAAACGAGGCTAAACATGGAAAATAGTTTCACTAAACCCTTTTACTTTTCTCTGGTCATGCATTTTCTGTTTGTGCTTATAGCCTCTCCATCTTATATCTGTCCCCCTCACCACACACACACACACACACACACTCACACACACGTGTCTGGAATGTTGTTCTCTATTTTCCCAGTGAACTAGTTATTCTTCAAGTGCTATCAAGATTATCTATCATTTTTCTCTCCCCTGTCCTCCATCAGGTTATAGCTTTTTTTCCATTTATGACTGAAAAATGCTCTGTACACACCTCTTGTATGGTTCTGTATTTGTATTGTTCCCTTTTAAGTCTCCTATTGGACTGCGACACATCAAATATGGGTCTCTCTAACTTCTACATTTAACATCTCCCCAAATGTATAACATCTAAGTCAGCTGTCTGATGGGCCTGTTGCTGCTTGCATCTCTCTTAGACCCTGAAAGTGGATACTCAAAAATAAAAAGCAGCTTCAACATGTACCCTTTCTTCATTTGATCTGTTGACTGTGATGGTCTTGCAGTTAGTCGAAAGGAGCCTCATTAACAAGCTGTAGATTCCAGGTTCCCTTGGACATATCTTCTGTCCTCCATGATGATTACATTTACAACTGGAAACAGTAACTGCAGTGTTGTTTGGGCTTTATGGTGGTAGGCACAGAATGAAGTTTTGAGCACGCCTAGAGAAATGTTGGAGAACATAGTCCTAGGCAGGGAACAGATGAGGTTTACTCCTGCTTGCTGTAAAGGACACAGATGAAAAGACATAAAAAATTCCACTGATGCTCTGGGACCCACTGACCTTTCACCCTAAAGTTGTCCGGCATTTCCTTGAGAAGGGTCAACCTACACCAATATGAATTTTTCCCAGAATATGTGCTTTATTTCTCCACTTTTAATTACTATGCTGTGCAGGCATATCTGGGTTTCCTGGAACATCCATAAGTTAGTTCAGCAATATTTTTCAAAGTGCTCAATTATATCTCAAGGAGCAGAAACCAAAATGAAGGTTGTAGGTGGTCCTTTACAGTGACCTGTTCTCTGTCCTGGGAGTCTGACTAGGGGAAATAAAGAACCATCTCACCACACCCTTCATGGCATCCAGCCTTGCGGATGCTTCATCTAGAGTAGTTCTAGCTCCGTACTCCACTTTCTTCTTTGCTACTACTCTTCTGTTTCTATTTCTATTGCTTATTCTTTGGTTTCTCTTGCTATATCTGTACATTGAGATCCAATGTTCACTTCCTTTAATCCTTTCCCCTTCATGCTTAGTTCATCCCTATATCTATTCCCTTTTTTTTTTCTCATTAAACTTTTGTTTTAATGGGTCTCAAAATTCTGTGACAGATTTTTGGTCAAGTTGTTTCCATTAAAAAGTACTGATTTTAAAAACTAATAACTTAAAACTGCCACACACGCACAAAAAAAAAAAAAAAAAAAAAAAAAAAAACAAATGGTCCACAAAACATTCTCCTTTCCTTCTGAAGGTTTTACGATGCATTGTTATCATTAACCAGTCTTTTACTATTAAACTTAAATGGCCAATTGACACAAACAGTTCTGAGACCATTCTTCCACCACTGATTAAGACTGGGGTGGCAGGTATTGGGGATAATATTCATTTAGCCTTCTGAGCTTTCTGGGCAGACTTGGTGACTTTGCCAGCTCCAGCTGCCTTCTTGTCCACTGCTTTGATGACACCCACAGCAACCGTCTGTCTCATGTCACGAACAGCAAAACGGCCCAGAGGAGGATAGTCAGAGAAGCTCTCAACACACATAGGTTTGCCAGGAACCATATCAACAATGGCAGCATCCCCAGATTTCAAGAACTTGGGACCATCTTCCAGCTTCTTTCCAGAATGACGAAGCAATGTGAGCTGTGTGACAGTCCAGCACAGGTGCATATCCAGCACTGATTTGGCCTGGATGGTTCAGGATAATCACCTGAGCTGTGAAGCCTGCTGCTTCCATTGGTGGGTCATTTTTGCTGTCACCAGCCACGTTGCCACGACGAACATCTTTGACAGATACGTTCTTGACATTGAAGCCCACATTGTCCCCAGGAAGAGCCGCACTCAAAGCTTCATGGTGCATTTCAACAGACTTTACTTCAGTTGTAACATTGACTGGAGCAAAGGTGACCACCATACCAGGCTTAAGAACACCAGCCTCCACTCGACTCACCGGGACAGTACCAATACCACCAATTTTGTAGACGTCTTGGAGAGGCAGACGCAAGGGCTTATCAGTTGGACGAGTTGGTGGCAGAATGCAATCCAGGGCTTCAAGCAGTGTGGTTCCGCTGGCATTCCCATCTTTACGGGTGACTTTCCATCCCTTGAACCAAGGCATGTTAGCACTTGGCTCCAGCATGTTGTCACCATTCTAACCAGAAATTGGCACAAATGCTACTGTGTCGGGGTTGTAGCCAATTTTCTTAATGTAGGTGCTGACTTCTTTAACGATTTCCTCGTATCTCTTCTGGCTGTAGGGTGGTTCAGTGGAATCCATTTTGTTAACACCAACAATTAGTTGTTTTACACCCAGTGTGTAAGCCAGAAGGGCATGCTCACGGGTCTGCCCATTCTTGGAGATACCTGCTTCAAATTCACCAACACCAGCAGCAACAATCAGGACAGCACAGTCAGCCTGAGATGTGCCTGTAATCATGTTTTTGATAAAGTCTCTGTGTCCTGGGGCATCAATGATGGTCACATAATACTTGCTGGTCTCGAATTTCCACAGGGAGATATCAATGGTGATACCACGTTCACGTTCAGCTTTCAGTTTATCCAAGACCCAGGCATACTTGAAGGAGCCTTTTCCCATCTCAGCAGCCTCCTTCTCAAATTTTTCGATAGTTCTTTTGTCGATCCCACCACATTTGTAGATCAGATGGCCAGTAGTGGTAGACTTGCTCGAATCTACGTGTCCAATGACGACGATGTTGATGTGAGTCTTCTCCTTTCCCATTTTGGTTTAGGTTTAGCGGTGGTTTTCACGACACCTGTGTTCTGGTGGCAAACCCGTTGCCCCTATATCTATTCCCTTTAATGTGTTTTTTCACCTGGGTGATTCTTCAGAGGGTTGACTCGAGTGTGCTATTGAGTTTGCAACCACTCCACTCTGTGATTCTGATTGCCCAGCTTTATTTTCCATAGCAATTTTGACCTTCTTACTCACTATATAATTAACCTATAGATTGTGTTTATACTTCATTGTTTGTGTCCCCCTACTAGTTTATTTCTAGAGATTTTTGCCCGTTTTGTTTATTAATGCATCTCACCTGGAACATAGTAAGTATGCAAACACTGAACAGTAAGTGAACTCTTTGCTTCTGTAGCCATTCCTCTTAGTGATTACTATACCTGATCTCTCACTGGACATCCCCTCTGCCAGGCAGTAGACAGACCATTGGTGCTGCTGTCCTCCTGCAATGCTGGTCTAGGGATCACGGTACACTGACCAGGGGCTTAGTGTATGGCTTCTATCTCTTAGATTCCTCAGGAATTAATATAGATTATCTTTGAGGGGAAAAATCTATATTTTCTAGATGCTAGTTTTCATTAAACCAAAAATTGACAAATTAGAAGGAAGCTTATGACACATTCAAGAGTCACTTTTTATCTACCTGGTCTCAAGACTCTGTTCCTTTGAAAAATAATGTAATTATTTCCTACGAGGTAGGGTCAACTTTCTAAATTTTTGACCTTCTTTCATTAGGAGATTTGCTATATTTGAATCTGTTAAATCTTAAAATGGAACTCAACCTGTAGAGATTACAGGTCAGTGGGACAAAGTTATGGATCACCTACAACACTCCATGCACTGTATTGAATGCTAGAGTTCCAAGATGAATAGGACATAGGTTATGTGTGGTATCAGTCAATGGCTGAACATTGCTCAGGTAAAAATACACACACACACACACACACACGACAGTATACAGATAGATATATAAATACATGTGTGCAAATGTAATATAATAAAATATTTAAATTTCAATATTTATTCAAGCATTATACTTGGGCAACAACTTCAGGGTTTTTGAGCATGTAAAAGATAATCACATGGATCAGCCATTTTTCTTACAAAGGAAAGTAACCTGGGAAATATGCTGTAAATGTTCAGCAAAATCCTTGTTTTGGGAAGTGAATTTGAGGGTTAGCTGAGTTACTTTAATGGTGTTCTCTTAATTTAAAAACTATTTCTTTGAGATTTAGTCACAGAAGTGACTTTTTTTGTGTGCCAAACAGAATGCACAATCTCTTTACCATGGCATTAGCAGCGAACGTCATCAGCGGGCTGGGTTCATGCGTCCCTGTTTATGAAATGCTGGATCTCACAAGGGATTGCCCCAATTCCTAATCCATCGTTTCTGAGCTTCCTTCTTTTCTGTACTTGTCAGTGCAGGGTGCCTTAGTTCCTTTCCACTGTGAGCCATGCAATTCTACATAATTATAAACACTGCTTAAACCTTGATTACTATGACATAAAGTCTCTCATGAAGCGTAAAGACAGGATGCATTTATATCCGCATGTTAACCTTATTATTGAAAGCAGTTCCAATGCTACTCCTCTTACAGACAGGGAAATAACGCCTTCTCCCTTTCATCCTACTTTGTGTTCTGAACTGGTGTTTTTCAGCTTCTTTCTTGCTTCCCAGGAATTCTGCACAATTCTGTAATATTGTTTAGCCATCCTGAGAGAAATCAATATGAAACACATGGTGAATGAAAATCCCCTCCCCCTTTGAAGGTTTGTTTTCCACACTCTACTAAGTTGATTGTTTAAAAAGGCATATTTTTTTCTAGCTCCGCGTCCTTCAGGAGCTAGGGTTTCTATGTAGAGCTTTTTGGGGAGAAATAAAAAGGGCTTTTCATGCTTAAGCCATGCTCTGCTGTTACTACCAAGTCATGGGGCACAAGTCTCTTGAGGATGTGGAGAAGAGACACTCTGCAGCCTCACCAGCCAGGGGGGCCCACTCCATATTCAGAAAGGTAAGGGGCCTTTAAGTGTCTGTGCTTCTGACTCTGTGACCTAAGGCATCTGCCTCAGAGGTGACACAGAGAGGCTCGGGTCCTTTGCACCTTAGAATGCAAAATTGGGACATGAGGTTGTAGGTCCTGGGCCAAGCACTTAATTTTATTTTTATTTTTAAAGACTTATTTATTTATTTGTTTGTTTGTTTATTTATTTATTTATTTAGAGAGCAAGCAAATAAGAGGAAGGACAGAGAGGGAGAAAGGGGAGGGGAAAGAATTTCAAGCAGACTCTGTGCTGAGCACAAAACTGGACACAGGGCTCAATCTCATGACCCTGAGGTCATGATCTGAGCTGAAACCAAGAGTCAGACACTTAACTGATTGAGCCACCTAGGCACCCCCATGGGTGAAGCACTTAAAAGGCATGTGCTCTTCAACTGTTATCTATATGTGGCATATATGTAGGTAGTTACAGCATGTAATAGGAGGGGCCATATTCAGAAAATAACAGAAGATCAAAAAACTTACCTGAAAGTGCACAGGTGTTAAATGGCAGAGTCAGAATTCAATCAACCTGACCCCAGGTCCCAGAGCATATTGCTCTTTTCTGATTCCCTGTGGAATTCCTGGGTCTTACATATTCTAGAGCCCTTCAGTCTCTTTGGGTATTTCCAGGTAGTCTGCCCTACTATTTTCTTATAGTTAATATTTTCTGAGTAAAAATATACTTGCCTGTATATATATATATATATATATATATATATATATATATATATATATACACACACACATATATATATAGGATTGGACTAGGAGTGGAATTGGGATTGGACTAGGAACTACAAAGGAGACATAGGTAATGGTTTTCACCCTCATGGAGCTTAGAGCTTGAGAAGGTAAGGGGTTCCTTGGTGGCTCAGTCAGTTAAGCATCCAACTCGGTTTTGGCTCAGGTCATGATCTCAGGTTGTGAGATTGAGTCTCACAATAGGCTCCGTACTCAGTGGGGAGTCTGCTTGAGATTCTCTCTCCCTTTTTTGCCATCCTCCTGCTCACACTATTTCTCTCTCAAATAAATAAATAAAATCTTAAAAGAAAAGAATTATAGAAGGTAGAAACAAATGCATAAATATCAGGGATAACAGGAAGCATGTTAAAGATGTCACACAGGGAAATGAGAATCATATATTTTGGAAGAATAAGAAAGTATTCATGCAGAAGTGAAATTTGAACTGACTCATGAAAATACAGAATTAATTTTGATAGGAAGAAATGATGGTCTTAATATTCCTGGAAAAGGTGAAATTATAGGTCAAAATGCACAGCTAGGCAACTTCTGGATGTGGTCTAGGGATGGATATTGGTTTATTTTTTTTTTAAATAAATTTATTTTTAATTGGTGTTCAATTTACCAACATACATACAACACCCAGTGCTCACCCCGTCAAGTGCCCCCCTCAGTGCCCATCACCCATTCACCCCCCACCCCCCGCCCTCCTCCCCTTCCACCACCCCTAGTTCGTTTCCCAGAGTTAGGAGTCTTTTTCTTCTCCCTTCCCTTATATTCCCTTTCACTGTTATTTATATTCCCCAAATGAAAGAGAACATACACTGTTTGTCCTTCTCTGATTGACTTACTTCACTCAGCATAATACCCTCCAGTTCCATCCATGTTGAAGCAAATGGTGGGTATTTGTCATTTCTAATGGCTGAGTAATATTCCATTGTATACATAGACCACAGCTTCTTTATCCATTCATCTTTCGATGGACACCATCTCGTTCTATTTTTCCAAACAGCTTTAGGAGAATAGGTATGGTTTCTTCTTTAAACGTTTGATAGAATTCCCCTGGGAAGCCATCTGGCCCTGGACTCTTGTGTCTTGGGAGGTTTTTGATGACTGCTTCAATTTCCTCCCTGGTTATTGGCCTGTTCAAGTTTTCTATTTCTTCCCGTTCCAGTTTTGGTAGTTTGTGGCTTTCCAGAAATCGTCATTTCTTGTAGACTGCCTAATTTATTGGCGTATAGCTGTTCATAATATGTCTTTAAAATCGTTTGTATTTCCTTGGTGTTGGTAGTGATCTCTCCTTTCTCATTCATGATTCTATTAATTTGAGTCTTCTCTCTCTTCTTTTTAATAAGGCTGGCTAATGGTTTATCTATCTTATTAATTCTTTCAAAGAACCAACTCCTGGTTTGTTGATCTGTTCCACAGTTCTTCTGGTCTTGATTTCCTTGAGTTCTGCTTGAATCTTAATTAACTTTCTCCTTCTGGTGGGTGTAGGATCTATTTGCTGTTTTTTCTCTAGCTCCTTTATGTGTAAGGTTAGCTTTTGTATTTGAGTTCTTTCCAGTTTCTGAATGGATGCTTGTATTGCGATGTATTTCCCCCTCAGGACTGCTTTTGCTGCATCCCAAAGATTTTGAATGGTTGTATCTTCATTCTCATTAGTTTCCATGAATCTTTTTAATTCTTCCTTAATTTCCTGGTTGACCCTTTCATCTTTTAGCAGGATGGTCCTTAACCTCCACGTGTTTGAGGTCCTTCCAAACTTCTTGTTGTGATTTAGTTCTAATTTCAAGGCATTATGCTCTGAGAATATGCAGGGGACGATCCCAATCTTTTGGTATCGGTTCAGACCCGATCTGTGACCCAGTATGTGGTCTATTCTGGAGAAAGTTCCATGTGCACTTGAGAAGAATGTGTATTCAGTTGAGTTTGGATGTAAAGTTCTGTAGATATCTGTGAAATCCATCTGGTCCAGTGTATCATTTAAAGCTCTCCTTTCTTTGGAGATGTTGCGCTTAGAAGACCTATCGAGGGTAGAAAGAGCTAGATTGAAGTCACCGAGTATAAGTGTATTATTATCTAAGTATTTCTTCACTTTGGTTATTAATTGATTGATATATTTGGCAGCTCCCACATTCGGGGCATATATATTGAGGATCGTTAAGTCCTCTTGTTGGATAGATCCTTTAAGTATGATATAGTGTCCCTCTTCATCTCTCACGACAGTCATCGGGGTAAATTTTAGTTTATCTGATATAAGGATGGCTACCCCTGCTTTCTTTTGAGGACCATTCGAATGGTAAATGGTTCTCCAACCTTTCACTTTCAGGCTGTAGGTGTCCTTCTGTCTAAAAGGAGTCTCTTGTAGACAGCAAATAGATGGGTCCTGCTTTTTTATCCAGTCTCAAACCCTGCGCCTTTTGATGGGTCATTAAGCCCGTTCACGTTCAGAGTTACTATTGACAGATATGAGTTTAGTGTCATCATGATATCTATTCAGTCCTTGTATTTGTGGATTGTTCCACTGAACTTCTTCTTAAAGGGGAATTTTAAGAGTCCCCCTTAAAATTTCTTGCAGAGCTGGTTTGGAGGTCACATATCCTTTCAGTTCCTGTCTGTCTTGGAAGCTCTTTATCTCTCCTTCCATTTTGAATGAGAGCCTTGCTGGATAAAGTATTCCTGGCTGCATGTTCTTCTCATTGAGGACCCTGAATATATCCTGCCAGCCCTTTCTGGCCTGCCAGGTCTCTGTGGAGAGGCCTGCTGTTACCCTAATACTCCTCCCCATAAAAGTCAGGGATTTCTTGTCTCTTGCTGCTTTAAGGATCTTCTCTTTATCTTTGGAATTTGCAAGCTGTACTATTAAATGTCGAGGTGTTGAGCGGTTTTTATTGATTTTAGGGGGGGATCTCTCTATTTCCTGGATCTGAATGCCTGTTTCCCTTCCCAGATTAGGAAAGTTTTCAGCTAGGATTTGTTCAAATATGTATTCTGGCCCTCTGGCCCTTTTTGCGCCCTTGGGAACCCCAATTAAACGTAGGTTTTTCTTCCTCAGGCTGTCGTTTATTTCCCTTAATCTATCTTCCTGGTCTTTTAATTGTTTGTCTCTTTTTTCCTCAGTTTCCCTCTTTGCCATCAACTTGTCTTCTATGTCACTCACTCGTTCTTCCGCCTCGTTAACCCTCGTCGTTAGGACTTCTAGTTTGGATTGCATCTCATTCAATTGATTTTTAATTTCTGCCTGATTGGATCTAAATTCTGCAGTCATGAAGTCTCTTGAGTCCTTTATGCTTTTTTTCTAGAGCCACCAGTAGCTGTATAATAGTCCTTCTGAATTGGCTTTCTGACATTGAATTGTAATCCAGATTTTGTAACTCTGTGGGAGAGAGGATTGTTTCTGATTCTTCTTTTGAGGTGAGGTTTTCCTTCCAGTCATTTTGCTCAGTGCAGAGTGGCCAAAAAGAAGTTGTATTGGGAAAAGGAGAAAAAGAGAGGAGAGGAAGAAGGAAAGAAAAGAGAAAAGGAAAAAAGAAAAAAGGAAGAAAAAAAAAGAAACAAATGAGAAGATGAAGAGAAAGAAAAAGAAAGAAAGGAAAAAAGGGGGGTGGGGAAAGCGAACAAATCAAAAAGAAAAAAAAAAAAAGAAAAGAAAAGAAAAAAAAAAAACCACGGGGAGTATCTTCTGATTCTGTATACTGTAAGTCCCTTGACTTCCCCTGGAACTGGTCCATCTAGCTGGTGTTCTGGGGGAGGGGCCTGCTGTGCTGATTCTCAGGTGTTAGCACTTGGGGGAGCTGCTCTGCCCCTGCCTGGTGCAGGGCTCGGTGGGGGGTTGTTTACCCCGTGAGGTCCCAGGAGGAACAACCGCTGTGGCGGGGCCAGCTATGCAGCCCTGGAGTCAGCTCCTGCAGTAGCTCCAGAGCTCTCCGTCTGCAGGGCCTGGAGGCTCCGGGCGGGGCCGCTGATCTGCTCAGCTGGGGCAGGAGCGTCCTCGCTGTCCTGGGCCCTCCCGGTCTCTGCCTGTCCCGGGGGGAGGCCGGATCCTGGGCTGTGTCCCGGCGCCCTGTGCTCTGGGGCCTGCGCTGTTGGATTCGCTCCCGCCCCGCAGCCCCCTCCGCGGAGCCGCCCCCGAGCCCCCCCGAGCTGCTCCCGCCCCGCAGCCCCCTCCGCGGAGCCGCCCCCGAGCCCCCGAGCTGCTCCCGCCCCGCAGCCCCCTCCGCAGAGCCGCCCTGAGCCCCTCCGAGCTGCTCCGGGTCCCGCCGCCCGCGCTGCAGCCCTTAGGGAGCTCGGCGCACTCTCCCGGGGCGCAGGTGTCTGTTAGTGTCCCCGGGAGCCCGAGGGCATCCCCGCCCTCCTGGGTCCTGCTCCACCTCCCTGCGGGCCTCTTTCCGCCCGGGAAGGTCGGTGCAGCTCCTGCGTCTCCGGGACGGGGCTCTCCTGTCCTGGGAACACTCGCCCCGGCCTCAGCCCGGCTCCTCGCGGGGCCCCTCCCCCTTGGAGGCCTTTTGTTTCTTTATTTCTTTTTCCCCGTCTTCCTACCTTGATAGAAGCGCGAACTCTCCTCACTGTAGCGTGTCAGCTGTTCTCTCTTTAAATCTAAGGCCTAATTCGTAGATTTTCAGGATGGTTTGAAGGTTATCTAGGTAATTTGGTGGGGACAGGTGACTTGGGGACCCTACTCTTCTGCCGTCTTGCCCCTCCTCCTCATATCGGATATTGGTTTATTTTGGCTGGAACATAGGGCAAGAGAAAAGGCTGGAGATTATTGTCAAATTTTAGTGTTACCTTAAGGACCTGGTGGTTTATTTATAGGCAAAGGGCAACTGGAGAGGGTTTCAAATCAGGAGAGTAATGTATTGAGAATGATGTTTTGGAATATAATATTGACCGAGGGCAAATGTAAGGAGGTGTCTTACCAAACTTTCCCCTGCTTGTGGGCGAGCAGTTGTTTGTTCTCTCTCCAGAACCTCTTCAGACAGGCTATGCGAGGTGGTTGTCTCTGAGCAGAGTGTCCAGGAGTGTCAGGGAGGAGGAGGAAGGATAAGGAGGTCAGCAGATGGCTTCAGGTGGTGCCTGTAGCACACTGGCCAGGTCCCCTGGTGTCTCCAGCTTCTGTGGCTGCCTTGAATTTGCAAGGCAGGAGGTGAGAAGTGCATGTGGGGTAAGAGGCAAGATGTTGACAGGCAGTAGCCACCGATGGTGGGAGAAACCATGAATTACTGCTGCCGTGGGTTCTTTGATTTATAGCAATAGCAATAACTTAGGTCCTTCATCACAGGAACAGTATAGAAATTTCTGTTTTTACGCTAGCTGCAAAGCAAGGCAATGGCCCTAATCTGGGGTGGCACATAAAATAAATATGGAACAGCACTGAAATGTATATAGTATGGTCAGGAAGACATCCCTGAGAGGTACTGAATAAAGGAAATAAGGGAGCCATCCAAGCAGAAATCTAGAATAGAAGGCTTTCAAGCAGCTGGAAAAGCAACCCAAAGTCCTTAAGATAAATTGTGTCAAATATGTCTGAGAAACATCAGGGATTCCGGTATAGTTGGAGTAAGGGAGCGGAGGGTAGGAGAAAAGGAAGAGAGGGAATATGAGGATATATATGGACTTGTGGGTGATAAGATTTTTATGGTTTACTCTAAGATGTGAAGACATTTGAGAATTTAGAGTAAGTGGAGGGCTTGGCTCTCTAGAGCTTTAATAAGACTGCTCTTGGTACTGTGTTGAAAGGAAAGGCGAGAAGTAAGATTATGTAGAAGGTTACTGCAGTAAACCAGGCCAGAAATTATGGTGGCTTGGACTATATGGATAATGAAACATGAAAATGGTCAAACTCTGGACCTTTTAAGTTAAAGGTAGAACAAGCAGGAGTTTAGGACAGATTGGACATTTGGTATGAAAGAAAAAATGCACTTAAAGAATATAACAAAAATTAAAAATATAAAAGCTTAGAAATATATATATGTGTTGCAGTGTATATTTCCCAGTATGGAGAAGTCTACAGGAAATGCTGGTTTTGGTAAAATAGTAGAAGCTCAGTTTGAACATTTAAATTTGAGATGTCTACTAAATAACCTATGAAAAATATTTCAAGAAGATTATCAAAGATAATCTTATCAAAGACATATCAAACAGCTAATTTGGAAATGTGGGTTTGGGTTTCAGGGAAAAGTTGGAACTGGAGATATGCAGGTTGGAACCATCAGGGTTAGGCTGGTCCCTGAAGCTATAAATTGGGGACATGAACTGAGGAGTGGGTGCAGAGGGGATATAGGAGAGGGCTAACAGACAAGCCCTGGGAACCCCAACATCTGAAATGGGTTTAGAAAACACACAAAGGAGACTGGGAGAGATATGAGGACAATAAAGCAAATTTAGTATCCTGAAAGCCAAGAGAAGGAACTGTTTCAAGGAAGAAATGATCATTTCTGTCAAATTCTGCTGACAGGTCATGGCATATATGGACCCAGTGATGACCATTAGATTTAGAAAAGTGGCAATTACAGTGAACTCAGAAGGATTGGTTCTTAGAGAAGGGTGAAGGCAAACAC
The DNA here is from genome assembly GCF_053574225.1 of Canis aureus. Classification (NCBI taxonomy): domain Eukaryota; kingdom Metazoa; phylum Chordata; class Mammalia; order Carnivora; family Canidae; genus Canis; species Canis aureus. Next base: position 5,841,498 of record NC_135641.1, read on the forward strand.
GTGATTGGAGTGGAGTCAAGAAAGAATGGGAGAAAAGAGGTTGGAGACATAAGCAGGAAATGAATAAGGTAGTTGAGGTTATGCAGGCAGGTGAAGATGATGATTGAACACGGTACTTCAGCTGCATAAGGAAAGAAGAGAGGAGGATGTCATGGGTTGATAAGAGTAAAAAGGTGGTTGAATCAATAGGTTGTAGGTCCTGGTGGATTTGAAGAATTGTTAGAGATCTTAGTGTGACCTTCTATAAGAAAATACCACAGATTACACAGCTTGAACAATAGACATCTGTTTCTCATAGTTCTGGAGGCTGAGAAGTCCAAGGTCAAAGTGCCTGTATATTCTCTTCCTGGTGAGGGCTCTCTTCTTGGCTTGCAAACAGCCTCCCTTCTTTTTGTGTCCTTATAGGGCAGATAGAGATAGTGTACTTTCTGGATTCTTTTCCTCTTTGTCTAAGAACACTAATCCTATTATGGGGCCCTGCCCTCATGCCTGCATCTAACCAAATGACCTCCCAAAGACCCCACTGCCAAATACCATCATATTAAGGGTTAGGTTAGGACTTCACATTATGACTTTTTTTTTTTTTTTTTGAGGAAGGACATAAACATTCAGTCCATGACATTAGATTTGGGTTAATAGAGTGTGAGCTAAAAGTTAAGAGATAATGAGTGGTGTGAAATTAGGAAAGTACTGAGAAAGAATGGCAGTAGCCAAAAGCTAACCTCTTCTAGAAAGGAGAGAGTTGGACTCTTACAAGTGTGGAAGATGACTGGAACAGGGAAGTGTCTGATGAGATCACTCAATGCTGGGAGTCCAGCAGGGTAGGAGGGAGAATATTCTGGAAATGATCATGAGGAACAGGAGGGGCTTTCACTCCAGGTGCAGACTCCACAGCACACAGGAGTAGGAAACAGCCACTGTTGAAGAGGGCTAGCAGGAAATCAATGTCTTCAGTAGGGGGAACTAGCTTCAAACCAATTAAGAATATAATGAGAACTTCCAGAGAAGATGCTGAACTTAAGGGAGAAGGTTTGTGATTGACCTAGAATTTCAGGGGCAGAGTGAACAAAAAAGTTTCAGGAAATGGAGAGTGGGAGATGGGTCAGAAAAGGCAGCCTATGGTACCAGATGAGGATTCACTTTCAGGGAATGAAGAATGACCCTGGTCTCATGGGTCTTTTGTGGTGATTGGTATGAACAGGGATAAAGTACACAATTAGGTTAGTCCAGTTGGTCCAAAGTACAGACTGATGGAGGTGCTGTGGGGTTTGAACAGAGGGAGGAGTGCTGGGGCAAGTTGACAGAAGCATGAAGGCTTCTATCCTCTCATTGGAGTTCCACATAGTGTGCCTTTTGTGCTCTTGGTTTTAGCTCAATGGTGGTCTGCAGGATCGGCCTTCCTCTAAGTGTGGGCACTCCCCTGACTCCTTCACAGTGCCTTATACATCTCATGTGCTTAACAAACTTTGTTGAGTGAGTTAAAAATACCAGGAGTGAGAATGATACGGGTAAAATTCAAGCCAATTCCAGGAATTAATGATAAAGAATATATAGTTCAGTTCCACTGGGATCTTAATCAATAGTCTGATTTTCACATAGGCAATGGGGAGAGGGTAGTCAAGAAATTTATACTTCAAGACATAAAAAGAGAAAGCATAAGTAAATTTTATGCAAAGGAAATGCAGAGAAGAAGCTTGAGGTTTTTTTAAACCAAGTTATACTTTTATGATATGCGCTTTTCCCCCCTAAGGGAGTATATACTTCTTTTCATTTTTGTTTTTTTGACCAATGCAAGGTGAAGAACAACCATCCTAGAAAAAAAAAAAAACCTGCTTTATCTAGCAACATAAGCTCTGGAAAAAGTGGGAAACCTGGAAGAAGGGCAAGTTTTGTCAATGCATAGATCTCTATACCTCTTAACACCTCATTAAAATGAATGTCTCTTGGTGTTTGGAATTTTTCCAGACAAATGGAGAGTTTCCTTTGGCTTCATATGTCTTCTTAGAAGCTGATAGTGTTCCTGTGATTTTTTTTTTTTTTTTTGGTCAGGATTTTAGCTGTCTTTGCAATGAATTTCTAACAGCAAAGCATCTGCTCGTGGAAAGTGCTTCTTGATGTTCCCCTGAATCAGAGAGCAAATGGTGATATACAGATATTAGCTCTATCCTGTTTAGAACAGTGGATTTTGAAGGGTTTGAGAAGATTTGGGGATTAAGTGACCCAATCTGCACTTGGCTTTCCTCCCCACAGCTCCTCTGGAACTTTGTTCAAAGTGGTCCAGAGAAGTTAATTAGCTTCTATCGGTCATAGTCAATTGTACTCTACACCCATTTCAAGAATGTAATAAGCTGGAAGGCTTGTCATTATGTACATACGTGAACTTGATGCCCTGGAAGATGTGGTGGTGGTGGTGTGGGCAGGTGGTCGTCAGTGAGTTGCGGAGTTTAAAGTTACGCTTTTATAACGTGTGAGGCTTAATTCCAGCCTTGCATTCTTCGCTTCAATCCTCACAGCTCCCTTCCTTTTAAACCTATATTTGTGTTAGCCCCTAGAGGGAGAAAGGATCATGACACATCAAGGGAAATTATCATTTATACTTGATTTATGGTTCAGATAGTTTATGACTTTTTTCTATTTAAAGAAGCAAGAAGTATGGCTGAAAGTTGATTTTAAATATATTACATTACAATCACCCATATATGAAATGAAGTTTGTGTTATTCATAAGTTTGCTTAGGGTAGTGTGCTGTATATTGGATTGATTCTGAAATAAAATGAAAACTTTCTGAAAAACAGCTAACAAACTTAAAGCTTTTTTTTGTGTTTTTTTTTAAAGATTTAAATTCAATTTAATTAACATATAGTACATTATTAGTTTCTGAGGTAGGATTTAGTGATTCATCAGTTGCATATAATACCCAGTGCTCATTACATCACTTTTTTGTGTGTTTTAATATGACAAAGAATTTTACAGTTTACTTGATAATCTTTTAAAACCATTTTTGAAACAAATATGCAAAAATTTAATTACGGAAATATGTTTGCTATGAACCAACTCATTGGAATTAGGAGTATTTCCTTAAACACTAGTAATACTGATGCTACATGATTTAGAGTAGTTCTTATTCTCCTATATCTGGTTATTATATTTACCATGAAAACATACTTGATTCCCTCCAAATTGTATCTATTCAAATCTTTAAGGATATTTTTAAATCTTGCAATCATTTTTCTAGTACTAATGTTATCTATAGTAATAGTGTTTACCTAAACTAATGAAGAGAAATTTGGCTGAGAAAACTGAAACCATTGGGGTTCTAGTCTCAACTTTTCAGTGACTTTGAAGGAAAGCAACATCGTTGTGCTTCAGGTTCTTCATTTCTTTAAAAATAGTGCTATTAATACTATCTTTCAGAATGTGATTAATATTGCCAACTTTTACTAGATTAATTGGGGAATTTGTTTAATAAGAACAAAAGAGGTTTCTGAGGGAAGAGATTCATTTTGTGCTCCCAGAAGCCTCCTGTATGAGGCTGACGTTACCGTGGGCACACGTAAATGATACTGAAAGCTCATCTGCGCTGCCCTTCCACCACCCTTCTCCAGGTCTTGGAGACTTTTAAACACCTGATTACTTTTGATTTTTCCTCCAAAACCTGACAGTATTAGCCTGGCCAGTTTAACATTGCTCTCTGAATTCCCCCTTTCCAAGTTTCTCTTATAATAATTTCCCAGATAAATGTCACTATAACTTTTTGGAGTCACTTCTCAGAGTCCATGGAAGGGTTGTAGAAGAAGGAACGTGGCATATGTCAGTGATTAGGGAAGACTGAGTTGTTGTGCTGTCTTTTGTTTGGATTTGGCAATTACTGGTAGGTTATTGGTACTTGTATTATATCCAGCAGGATCTTAGGTGTCTCACGAGATTTTAAAGGGTTTTAATATGTGGCGTGTTCTCTGTGTTTTCCTCTAAGATCTTGATTGTTTTCTGTCTCACATTAAGATCTTTCATCCATTTTGAATTGATTTTTGTGTATGGTGTAAGAAAGTGGTCCAGTTTCATTCTTCTGCATGTTGTTGTTGTATGTTTTCCCAATACCATTTGTTGAAGAGACTGACTTTTTTTCCATTGGATATTCTTTCCCGCTTTGTCAAAGATTAGTTGACAATAGAGCTGTGAGTCAATTTCTGGGTTTTCTATTCTGTTCCATTAATCTATGCCATAGCAACTTCTTACTATATACATCTCTGGAGGCAAGGGAAACAAAAGCAAAAATGAGCTGTTAGGACTTCATCAAGATAAGCTCCTGCACAGCAAAGGAAGCAATCAGTAAAACTGAAAGACAACCTATGGAATGGTAGAAGATATTTGCAAATAATGTTTCTAATGAAGAGTTAGTACCCTAAATCTATAAAGAATTAATTTATGAAGCTTAGTACCCTAAAAATAAATAATCCAGTTAAGAAATGGGCAGAAGACATGAACAGACATTTTTCCAAAAGAGATGTCTAGATGGCTAAGAGACACATGACAAGATGCTCAACATCACTCATCATCAGGGGAATTCAAATCAAAAGCATGATTAGCTATCCCCTCATACCTGTCAGAATGGTTAAAATTAACAACAGGTGTGGGTGAGGATGCAGAGAAGGGGAACCCTCTTTTAGTGTTGGTGGGAATGCAACTGGTGGTTCCTCAAAAAGTTAAAAATAGAACTACCCTATGATCCAGCAGTTGCATTACTAGTTATTTACCCAAAGGCTACAAGCATAGTGATTTGAAAGGGCACATGTACCCTGATATTTATAGCAGCATTATTAACCACAGCCAAACTATGAGAAGAACCCAAGTGTCCAATGACTGAGGAATGGATAAAGAAGATGTGGTATAACCACCAAAAAGAATGAAATCTTGCCATTTGCAGTGATGTGGATGGAGCTAGTGTGTATTACGCTAAGTGAAATAAGTCAGTCAGAGAAAGACAATACCATATGATTTCACTCATATCAGCAATTTAAGAAACAAAACAGATGAATATGGGGAAGGGAAAAAAGAGAGAGGGGGAAGCAAACAATAAGAAACTCTTAACAATAGAGAACAAACTGGGGTGGATGGGGAGAGGTGGGTGGGGGATGGGCTAGATGGGTGATAGGTATTAAGGAGGGCACTTGTATCGAGCACTGGGTGGTGTGTGTAAGTGGATGAATCACTAATTCTATACCTGAAACCAATTTTATCATATGTTAACTAACTGGAATTTAAATAAAAACTTGAAAAAAAGAATAAGGCATGGCTTGTTCTCCATGAACTTCTCCAATTGTTTGAAACAATAAGGCTAGCCACCAAGACATGATATTAATTGTTAAGCTATATACATATGTATATAAAAGGTATGTCAGCCCCTATACTAGACTCTTTCCTATTCTACACATCTTTTAATACCATTCCTGTGAAGGAGACATCACTTTGCAGATGTGAACCCTTGACATTGAGGACTTTCCTACGATCAGTCAGGTGGTAAGTGGAAAAGTGGAGGCAGCACATCTGTCTGTATGACTAGACTTATTCTTGTTCCATTAGTAAGAAAATTACTGATAATTTTTTTAGAGTAAGACAGTATTTCCTTTTCAGTGAAGATACAACTGAATTCCAGAGGATACTCCTGTCAACTCAAGAATTCCACCAAAAGGCAAAGTGTTTTTTTCCAAGGTAACTTAGGTTTCAGAAAATGGAGACATTAATATGTTCATAGGATGTCCAATATCAATAACCACTTCTTCAGTTTTTCATATCGCCACAGCAGAAAGTAGAAAGTCTCAACCTGAGTCCCAGAACATTTACATGTTTCACAATGGAAAGTTGTAGAAACCACCACAGAGAGCCCAGATGCTTCTACAGACTCTGAATTATACCTCCCACTAGCACCATAGTTTCTTTTCTAGAGAAGCTTAATGAGCTTCCAGTACTGAGAAACTTCAAGGCTTTTCCAAGGGGGCAGACCTCCCGGTGAAGATATGGATCAAGAAATCAGGAGAGTGCACAGAACTGTTTGGATGAAAAGAGGGCTTTGAAAACACAGATTACTCTGACTTATACTTCACAGTGATACCATAGGACACAACTACAGGCAAGGAGTGGCTTGCTGTGGGACCTGAAGGCTTTGACCAGACTTCACCTTGTGTGGTGGCCCCTGGGGGAACAGTGAACAATGGATCTTCCATCTCCAGGACCAGAGCTGCTTCCTTATTTACAGGAAAAAACAGGGAGATTTTCTACATCTGTAAGCTAAGGATAATTATACTTTGATTGTTGTTACTATTAACTGTAATTTATGTTTAAAGCACTTCATGGTTCACAATAAATGGCGGCTCATTATGAGAAAACATTTCCTACAAGTAATTTAAAGTGTATTGGAAATTTGCCAGGTGGAAATGGCTGTAGAAATACATCTCTTATAATTTGACCTTGAGAATCTTTAACTCTGACAGGTTAAATGCTCCAGGTGCAGCGATATGATTCCTTCTGAGGCCAAGAATGCCTTATAGTTCTGCTGCAGTTAGGTGTTACACACTGATTTTTCTACACTATACACATTTTCAGCTATAGAACAGAAGTTGATTTGTGTAATGTTTGTTTTTTCTTCATAGTCTTGGATTTGAATAATTTGTACCCCTGAGGCAGTTTATGCCACTCTGATTGTTCCATAATTAGGGTTTGCTGTCAGGGGTTAGACAGCACATTTTGTGCCATAACATCCTGGTACAACAACTATACACCCATAGTAAATCCAACTGAAATGTAATAGTTTACTGCTTAATTATTGTTTGGAAAAACATATCATAATTCTTTATTTAAGAAATAAGCATTCTATTAAAATAATTCAGTTATAAGAAAAGTGAAACATTTTCAGAAAATTTTATAGAAAGGCAAATATGCTTAAAATGAACTACTATTGCAAATTATACTTTAATGAATTGCTGTCTCATACAGTTTAATTTCCTCCAGTTTAATCCCTGGTTTGAGAGCATTAGTTCACGTTGACTTTTCATATTTCTTGTCAATTCTTCTGCATGCCTGAATTATATTTCAATGTTCCAGATCTTTCCAATCATGGAGGAAAACATGAAAGTTTCCTGATTACAGGTTATTCATAGAAATATTTCTATTTTTTCCTTTGGATTCCTCGTTCATAACCTCTTTTCTCCTTGCCAAGTCACATAGCACAAAGAGAAAAATAATTTACCACATAAAGTCAATTTCTCCACTGTACATATGACCTGTAGCTGGTTTTCCTTTCCATTACTTTCCTTTCTTTTATCTTTTTCTTTCCTTATGTCTGTTTTTTATTCCCTCAGGTAGAAATGGTTTGGATCTCACACACAAGAACTCTAAGCCCATTTGAATCAAAACTTAAGTCTTCAAAGGGGTGCAAATTCCTCTGTTCTGAATGGACCATTATTCTTTTCCCTTGAGTCATCAATTGTAAAACTTAATTTGCATGGACTATGACAAAAATAGTACTCTTTAAACCACACAGAGTTTTTTTCTTCATAAGAAAATCAAATTATCAATGTAAATAATGTTTATCTTAGATGAAGAATTCAAAAAGAAGCCTATCTTTGGCTTGGAGAATAAAGTTTTATGGATGGAAAGACATCACCCTGAGAATGAAGGAATTTAAGGCCAGTGGGGAGAAAGCATATGGAGGGGAATTATTTGGTGCTTTAATCTTTTGAGAGCAGGTCTATGTAATGTGAAACTCAGCTTGTAATATTTTTTGTGCTTTCTTTTAATAAGAATTTTGAAGCATAACAATATAGAAAATGGTGGTATCATTTACATGGCTATGTAATGATAATAAGCATTAGTTATGGGATGGCTGGACAAACCGAATAGGATATACAAAGGGAATTATGGGAGGAGAAGAGCAACATACAAAGGCTGGATTTAGTCTTGAGTGGAGAAGACTGAATCTGTGATCCAAGCATTGTATAAGATGTAGTCAGGAAGCTAACTTACAAGTCATAATTCAGTCAGCAATTTTATTGATGTTATTGCAATGTCTTTTATCGTTTTTCTTTTCAAGGGTAAGTCATTCTTCATATTCTCAAAAGTCATACATCTAGTTGGAAAAATCTCTAATATACACAACGTGATTAGAGGGGTCCTTGGTTCAGTTACTTAATCCTTCTGACCGTCTGCTTTCTTGCCTGGAAAATAGGAATGACAACACCTAATTCTAACCCTAACCTTAACCCTAACTTGACCTTGACCCATTTGGGGGTATGACTCATAATGACTTTATGTGCCCCTGAATTCTTCTAGGTTGTCTTTTATTTCATAGTGAGTAGCAAGTATAAGAAGGCCCCTGCAAAATTCAGTATTGACCTTGAATATCACACTTAATTCTATGCCTACACATAACAGGTACTCAGAAATGTTTGTTCACTGAAAAAATAAATTTTAACCATTTGTAGGATAAAAGCAACATCTAGAAATGCTTTGATATTTTCAGTTATGCCCAGTAGTGTTATCTTTATTTATAAACAACAGTGATATCATTTAATTAATGTGCTGACTGAATAATGAATGCTCATAGTCTGTAAGTAGAACTTTGTACCATTCATTTAATACATATATGCTTAGATGTTATAATTTCAACTTTTATTTCTCACTGAATGTCACAAAGCCAGTCTCAGTTTACCAAGGAAAAAGCCCTTTAAACAGGCAGACAAAGGATCTGGTTTCCCTAGCAACTGGAAGCTCTGCTATCACAGCTCCCCTGCAATTCAGCTTACACATCTGTGCATTTTTCTTTCTTTATTTTTTAAGTGAGAATGCAGTTTTAGAATAATGGCTGCCAAAAAATGGATAATAGCACAAATCAGAAGGCCATTTATATAGGTAATTGGGATCTTCTTACGTTTTCTATTCCATTTTCTCAAATAGTTGATTTGAATACTTAATGGTTAAATAGCACTTACCTCTAATTATTTTTAGTAACTTTGTGAATTAAAAAAAATAAAACCCATGTATTTCTGGAATTTGGTTAATTAGAAAGATAGCATTACTTTTCTGGTCAATGAAACAACTATCGTCACTGTTTGGAACTTCATAATTGTGTGCATGTAGACATGTGTATAATCTTCATATACCATTTGAAATATTCATTAGCACATTAACACAGGCATTTTGAAATGTCCTGTGTTTGGGCAAAAACAATTAGAGGCTAGCCTAGGTGATGGTGGGATTCTCTGCTAACATCAAAAATAACTGGAATGTCTGTGGTTACATATTGCACCAAGACTTATATCCAAAGTTAAAAAAACAAAACAAAACAAAACAGTCTGTGCTTATTGAATATAATATACTAAGCTTTAGTGCTTGGATAGATCCTTCACTTTAGGCAAGACAATTAAACACTAAAGTTCTGGTATAATCCTTCTGGTGATGTGTTTAACGAGGCACAAATAAAATGACAGAGATCTTAAAGAAGGTTCTTCAGCAACTGTCATCCTTTGCCCCTCATTGTTGCAACTCCCTGGTATCCTTTGTTTACCTAACCCTGTTGCCAGGTCTAAGAGCTCAGATCCAGTGTGCTAGGTAGGAGAAAGAGCACCACAATATCATGGCATCAAGTATGTTGATTGGCTGAGTTTTTAAAATAAAAGTAAGTTATCCTGAAGAAATCTTGTAAACATCCAGTAGTCAAAAGTCTACACTGTAAGCAGGTACATTTTCAAAATCTAAGACTTCAATAAATGGCCCTGAATCAGGAAGGTTGCACCTTCCTTAGATAGTATGAGATCAGGAAAACCAGATGTCCAGCATCAAAATTTTTACCTCAGCCATATATTTTTTTAAAGAGAACCTGAGATGAATATCAGAATCTACAACATATCCTTAATGGTTTGTTGTGCTCGGAGCTTCTCAACATGTTTTTTTTTGTTGTTGTTTTTTTTTTATCACCTTACAGAGTCCTGATGAGAAGACCCTTTAGTTATTCCTATCTGTAGATTGAATGGACACAAGAAGGAGCAAATAATTAGAAGCTGCATCCCTCAGAATAGACAAATAATTAGGTAGTCTTTTATGTGGCATCAGTAACTGGGCATTTTTCTTTCTCTGGGTGTTCTGACATAAGATCTGCTATAAATAAAAACTGTGGTTTTTGAGAGATTGAGTTAGAATGGGGAATTAATATGCATAGTTAAGGCAGGGATCAGATGTAAATAACTTATCAATGTGAAGCCCTACACTTCTCTTTTTTTTTTTCTTTTTTGCCCTACACTTTTCTAATTCTCTGAAATCCATTTGAGTTCCATGAATAGCGTTCCAAGGACTGTGTGACTGATCATGGCCAGAGAAATAAACTGAATTGAAATAACTTAACCTAAAAATATGAGTATGTTTTTAGTTGATCATTTTACAAGATTTACAGTCACATAACATGGTCATATTCACCATGATTACTAAAAGAATTATCTTTCTGGTTAATGTAGCAACTGGATCTTGAGTATTCTCTTCTCAGATGAGTAAGAGCGAAAATGTTGTAAACCTTCCTAAGCCATATCGAACTGTAGTTGAGAGTCCCTAATAGATAAGTATATTGTGTACATAAAGCAGCTTCCACATAAGTACATGATGGTGTTAGTCTGTTCCTAATTCTGACTTAAAATATCTTTGTTCCAAATTCTGGGAGAATTAGAAATTCCTGATGTCTTATTTTGATTCCTGGGTTTAGACTGTAAGATTGGGGCAAAAGTTTGCTACAAAAATCCATGCAGACCCAACCTTAAAGTTGAATTTCATACATATTTTAAATTTTCCCTTAATTGTCTAGGTTATATTACAGCTCTTAGAGGAGGCATTTAAACAACTTTTGTACTAATTCATTTGCTTGTGTTTTGGTGGTTCCTTGGGGATGTCATAAGCCTTGACCATGTCTCTCTGAATGTCCGTCTTTGACAGGTTGTCATAGTCCCTCCCTACCATAGCCTTCATAACCCTTTTCTGTCCAGTTTTTGCTCAGTTTTCAACTCACACCTCAAATGTCACATGTTCTGTGTGTATTCCTTGATTTCATCAACTTGGTTATTTGATCATTTGTATTCCCTTAGCATTTATGCTCTAGCACTCTGTGAAGGATATTTTAAGTGCTTCTTATAGGGATCTGTAGGCACTATGTGTCACATTCATTTCTAAGCTCCTTAGAGACAATGACCAGCAAATACTTCTGTGTACCCCTCAATTCTGGACACAGGAGTTCAGTGTTAGCTTATGGGCTAAATTGTGTCCTTCCAAAATTCATACATTGAAGCCCTACATTTGGAGATAAAGTCATTAAAGAGATACTTAAGGTTAATTAATGTCCTTGGGAAGATCCCTAATCCAGTGTAATAGTTCTTACAAGAAGAGACCAAGACACAGAAACAGAACAGAAGGTAGATTGTGTAAACACATAGGGAGAAGATAGCCATCTATAAGCCAGGGAGAGAGACCTCAGAATGAAACCAACTGTGTTGACACCTTGATCTTGGACTTCTTGATTCCAGGATTGTGAGATAATAGATTTCTACTGTTAAGCCACCCTGTCCATAGTGCTTTGTTATAGCAGTCCTAGCAAGCTAATAGAGTGCATATTCATATCATTTTAACACTTTTAGGAAACTGACATTCAGGGGATCCGCATTCCATAATCACCCACTTTTATTCAAATATTTTCTGTCCCTTCTGCATGTAATACATTTCTATATAAAACTAGCAGGCACTCTTAATCCAGCCCCATATCTCAACTCTCTGTCCATCACTTCAGCATTTCCCCAGCTAAAAATGGCCAGGCTGGCAGTGCCTCCCTTAAAAGATACATTATATTTCAATAAGGCTCCGTGTAACCTCCCACTTTTCACTACAGAGGATAGAGACCAATGTATACACTTGTTTATACAGTACTTACCTTCAGCTGGATTCTTATTATAGCTTTGAGTGTCAAATATCAGTTTAGCTAGGAAGAAAGTATGTGTGTATGGAGTGTGTATGTGTGTGTGTGTTGGTGTGTTTATATTTAGGAGGAAGAAGACCTAACTTACAAAGTCTCACTGCCAACCGGTTAGAGGAAATTTGTCCACTAATTGTTTTTATTTTGGTAATTTTTTTCATGCACTTTATTACAATTTTAAGGCTTAACAAACTGCATCTTTGAGTTGTTGTTAAATTTCTTCCTACCTTAAACAATTTAACACTATATATGTTAAATATAGCATTATATATATTAAATATAGCATTGTTCTTAAATTTCTGCATATTATAATCATTTGGTGAACATGGAGGCCATGTCTACATAAGGTGATTATTTTAAAATTAATATTGGATCATCTGTCTCTAAAAACTATTAACAGATTTATAAATGCAACCTTTGTGTCTCATCATGTGAACCCTTTGCCAGATTTTTCTTTCAGCTCATTTTTGAAAGCTCAATGACATTGGCATTTTCAGGAATGGTGTCGCAATCCAACTGTCTTCCTGCTATTAAATGTACAATACACAACAAGGAGTACATTCTTCCAACGTGTTCTCCAGAAAGTAGCTTTGAGCATGGCACATCAAAAGCAAAATGAGTTTGGCAATCTTAAAGCAACATCTGTTCAGAGATTTTTTCTGCCACACCATGAGGGGGAGAAAAAGGAAATAAATGTATACTACATGGCACATTTAAAAAAATCAAAGAAAGGTGTCGAGTGAAAAAAGAATAAAAGGAAACCCAAGGCAAAAAAAAAATACATGAAATTATATACTGCCCTAAAGACAAATTCACATTCTATTTCCATTCAGCCTGTGGAGTAGCTATACAGGTGGCAACAGAAATATGGGCTGAATCACAATACTTTTCTTGTGTTTCCTGTCCTCAGTAAGCATCAATTACCATTGGGCAAATGATTTTCTCCCAATACATCTGAGCAGTCATAGATTTTCATTATTCTGCACTTTGTTTCAATGGCCCAACTGTAGAGGAAATGCTGTGTGTGCCCGCTGTGATGTTCATTGCAGCAACTGCACCTGTTAGGAGAACATTTCTGTTTATTACAAACATTTGGTGAACATTGAGGCCATGTCCACATAAGGTGATTGTTTTTAAATTAATATTGGATCATCTGTCTTCAGATAGGGTTCTCTTCAGTTTTTCACCATTCTCACATACACACAAAGTTTAAAAACCTGAAAGGGGAATGTGTTTTTCAAGCAACATAAATCCAGGAGGATGGATTTGAAGTGGAGTTGTCTTGCCCATGTTCTGCTCCCACCCCCACACCCACTTCTGATACCCAGAGCTACTTCAGGTTACTCACACTGACTCATTCCTGAATCTTCCTGAGACAATGCAGCTGAGCTTGCCTTAGTGCTTTGTATGTGTCCTCCTCCCATTCCTTCCTTTTTTCACTACCCCCCTCAGCCCCTTCCACTGAAGTCAGAAGGTGAAAAGGAAAGGGAGAGTAAAATGGAGCCAACATCTCCTTTTTAGAGCTGTTGGTAGCAGAAGAGAAGTAAATTAATATGAGGGCAACTGGCGGACTCAGTCAGTACAGTGTATAACTCTTGATCTTGGGGTCATAGTTTCGAGTCACATATTGGGAGTAAAGATTACTTTAAAATAAAATCTTAATAAAAGAAGTAAGTAAATGGATATGGCAGAAAGGAACCTCAATATCTACTTAATATACCTACATATGTTTCATTTCTGTCCCTCCATGGTTACACCTTTACAGGAACTGGGCCAGGGCAGCACTCTCAAGGCTCGGTTCTACCTGTCTCTGTTCCTCCAATTTATCCACACTTCCGTAAAAAGTACCATCCTGAAACTGAGATCTCTTCACATACCTTCCTTGAATAAAAGTGTCTCATGGCTCCCCACTGCTATGAGAAGAACATGAGCTTTTGAGTCAGACCAGACTTGATTCTGAATCCAAATTCTGTTATTTACTGGTTGTGATCCACCTCAAAAAAACTCCTTCACATTTTTGAACATTGGTCCTCTCATCTGTAAAATGGGAAAATCATCCCTTCCTCATGATTTATGAAAATTATGATAGTATGCACTAGGCACTTAACCTAGTGCAGCAAAGGCTTAGTAGCCACAACTTATGTTATCAAGGCCTTCTCATTCCTCCCGACTTTGATCTATAATCTCAATATGTTCTGTAGTCAAACCTTCCCAGTATTGTTCCTGCTTATTCCTTAGGAACAAACAAAATCATAACCTCCTAAAAGGATTTTTGCTAGTGTGTTTATTTTTTCTATATTTCTCTTCTCATCCTCCCAACAGTCTCTATTCCTTGCTCACCCGTACATTCAACTCCTGACCCCTATTTTTCACTGGGAGAATAAGGCATTTCATAAGAAAAAACATGAGGACCATACTTTATTGAAAAAATGGAGTTTTATTAGAGTAGAGCTTTTTTTCCTTTTCCTGCCAAAATACAAATATAATTTCCCTTATGTACAGATTTTACTGTTACCTTCCTATTTTGTGAAATAATTGCCTCTGATCCTTTGGAATATAAATTTCTCCACCTGTCCTCTCTGCCTTTCCAAAGACTGACCTCCGCGCAGAGCCCCAGCATCATGGTGCTTTCTGGATCTTTTCCAAAATATGAACATGTACTCTACCACCTCCCATTAGAAGTTCTTTTACTTCATATACTCATTGAGCCCTATTCCTTTGCTGTGTGCCAGAGCAGACCTCCAGAAAGGAGCTCTCTGTGCTCATCATTCCCCAGCCCTCATCTACTCGCTTATGGTTTTCTCCTTAATCCACCCTTTTGTCTGTTTCATTTAAAATCTTTATTAAATGCCTATTACATAACAGCCTTTGTATACTGAGGTGAAAGGCACTACTAAGATCTCTTACTTTAGTGATAAAATAGATGGGACTATGTTATAATAAATATTCCATTATGTATTGAGTGGAAATGCCCCCTGGATGTCAATTCATAAACTTTAACACCTTTGCATTGTTTTGGATAATATATACATAACATAGAGGAGGCATTAATGCATGTTAAGGTGTATGATATACTGATTTGATAGACTTGTATTGCAATGTGATTGCCATACCTCTCTCTTGTCACATAATTACAATTTCTTCTAGTGGTACAAACAATTAAATCCACTCTTATTTTGACCTTATCTTTCAGTAGAACTGAGCTTGCCCAGGTCATCAAAAAAAAAAAAAAAAAATCCCATGTTGCCAAATCTAGTGGGCACTTCTCTGACATTGTGTTACCTGACTTCTCACATGCTTTAGACATAGTTCTTTGAAATATCTCCACTCTGTTTCCATGACACCCAAACTATTTTGAATTTTGAATATCTTGAATACCTAATCAGTGGTTCCCTTTCTTGCTTCTTGTCATGACTTCCTCCTCTTCTATCCTATCTGATCATGTGGTATGCCACATGGTTTGCCTTTGCCACAAGGTTCCCTTCTCTATTCTATTGCCACAAGGTTCCCTTCTCTATTCTATTTGCCACAAGGTTCCACAAGGTTCCCTTTGCCACAACGTTCCCTTATTCTATTCTGTACACAGCATCCACATCTGTTCCCGTATCTTACATATCATATTCCCTATGACTTCCAAATAGATTTCTCCTGCTCTAATCTAGCTCCTGATATATCCTATATAGCCAACTACCCATCTAATTGTTTCATACCCAATTCATCACTGAGTTCCATCACTTCCATCTTCAGAATAGATACAGACTTTTTCTCTTTCCATCTCCCCCAACTGTGCTAGTTCTTGCCTCAATCATCGTTGCCCTTCATAACTAGTCTGCCTGGTGTTATTCTTGTTTTTGCTCCTCCTGTATGATGCATTCCCCACATAGCACAGAAGTCATTGTCATATTTTTTTCCCCATCCCTGAAATGCTTTCTCCTCTCTCCTTATTTACTATTGTTATTCTGTGATAAGAGCACTTAACATAAGATCCTCACTCTTAATAAAATCTTAATTATACAATGCAGTATGGTTAACTACAGGCTCTGTGCTGTATAGTAGATCTCTAGGACTTCTTCATCTTGTATAACTGAAACTTTGTACTATGTGACCAATATGTGTAATATACTTTCTGTTTGCTTTAAAGATTTATTTATTTATTTTTAGAGAAAGAGCACACATGCATGCACAGGGAGAGGGGCAGAGGGAAAGAATTTCAAGCAAACTCCCTTGTAACATATTAAAAGCAATATTTTAAAAATATAAAGTGATCTGCCTTTGCTGGAAAACAGTGACTTCTCTTTGTTTTCAGAATAAAACCCACTTCTTTCCTGTGGATTAAAAGTCCCAATATGATTTGCCTTTTTGTTCTGTTCGTCCTTAACCTGCTCTAGATATAGATCTCCTGGCCTCCTTTCATTTCCTTATACTTGCTAGTCTCATTCCTCTCCCAAAAACTTGGTTTTGTCATGTTGCCCCAATGGGCAACGTATTTCTCTGAGACACAGTTCTCCCTGGGTTCCTTACATTTCTGCATATAATAAGAAGATAAGCAAGGATTATCAAGGATAATCCTATCTTCTCAAGGATTTTTATAGAGCTTGGAAGATAGAGATACTGTCTCTCTGTTCAGCACAGAACAGATTTGTTTACTGTCCACTGTAATAAAGCAACATATATATAATATATATGCATATGTATATATAATATACATATAAAACCAACATTCTCCTCATTGTCCAAGGAAAGTTTGGAGCATTTTATAAAAAATTTGGGTTCTGTGACACCAGTCTGCTGTGTGTACAGTATCATCCTGTCCCCATTCCGCATTGCTTCCATGGGATTTGTCAGTAGTAATAATATCCTTTGTTTCTGACCCAGGAGTCTTGGGTCATCTGCCAGCATATATCAAACCTTGGTTACCTTGCAACCTGTTAGCTTACAAGAGGGTAAGAGACTCTTCACAGGTTTTGGTAAGTTTTGACAATTTCAAAAAATTACAGAAACATCATTTCTTTCTATGAAGATATTCACTCCTGGGTTCTTTCTAAGGACACAGTTATGTTAGTTACAATATTCTATTATTTGTGATAGCTCCCCAATACTCTCTTTTCCCCTCTTCCAAATACCACATGCCCTCTTTCCAGCAATGTATGTCAACCTATATATTCATATATTTGGGAATATATGTCAAGGAAGACAGTAACCTATTTTGCAAAAATTGCTGCAGTCTATAAGTTAGTGTCAACAGAGTGAAAGTTTTTTCATATACTTTTCTATTGGTTTTGCACTGGTAACTACAGAAGGCTCTGCTCTACAGTTTATTGTGTATTTAGTATGATACCAAAATAATTCACTCCATATTTAGTGGAATCAAGTAGGTCATTTTCATATACACATGAAAATATATACTTATATATTTCTGCTCTGAAAATTAATTATTTTGAAAGTATAATTAGCTCATGTATATTTGTAAGGTGTGTGTTTAAAATTATCATCTGCTTTCTGATAATTTTGTCTTTTACAGACAAATAAGTTATGGCTTTCATTTCAGGGATTCAAAGAAAATTTTTAGTATATCCATAGCTAAATAGGGAGCCTGGAACAACTGAACCTCAATAAATATAGCTCTTATTACTAAGTATGCCTTTGGAATTGATTCTGACACAAATATTTCAACATACATCTCTATTTTTTTTTCAGGCTAATGGTAAAAATTGGGTTTAAAATTTTAGAAAGACAGATTTTTCTTATTCTGTTAGGTCTAACTCAAAAGATACCTCTTCCTTAAAACTCCCAGTCCTCCTACAAAGAGCGAATGACTGATTTTCATTTCTGTAGTATCCACTAGATTCAGTTTGCCCTTACTTAATAAAGCATACCAACAAATATAAACAAGTTGAAGTGGTGTGAGCAAGACAGATGCTCCATTCTATCAGTAGTGTAGTTGCTCTGGTAATCACCAGGGGTTCAAGCTGTTTACCAGTTGCTGTTCTCAGTATGTGGCTTTCTTCCTCTAAGGTACCTCATGGTGCAAGAAGCTTCTAGAACTCTGACCATTATATTCCCATTCTGAGCAGGGGAGAAAGAGCTCTTTTTAAAAAGACTTTCTTGGAATTCACCCAGACTACTTGCTTACATTCCATCTACCAGATATTGGTCACATGGTGTCTTAGCTTGAGCTGCTAAAGCAAAAATAGTACACCTGAGATGGTTAAGCAACAGACATTTATTGTGGCTGAGAAGTCTAAGATCAAGCATTAGCAGATTCAGTGTCTAGTGAAGAGTGTCTTTTTGTTTTACAGGTGGCCATCTTCTCACTGTGTCTTCGTATGGTATGAGGGATGAGGGAGCTCTCTGGGGCCTCTTTTATAAGGGCACTAAAACCATTTATAGATAGGAATTCAACTCTCATGTGCTAATCACTTCCCAAAAGCCCTGCTTTCCAACACTGTCACCTTGGGGTTTAGGATTTCAATACACGAATTTTTTTAGCAGGAGGGCACAAACATTCAGACTATTGACACATGGCTACTGTAGCTACAAAGGAGGCTGGGGAATAATCTGGGGGGCTGCGTATTCAGCTAAAAACTGGGTTCTGTTATCAAGGAGGGAGAATCTATAGCTGAGTAAAGAACTACCAATCTCAGCTACATACTTCTATTTAATTCTTATGTTATCTTGGTGGTCATAACTAGTTTTCACTTGAATGCTACTATCACTGGAAAACTGCAAGTTCCTTGGAGGAAGGTATTGTGTATTATTTATCCTACTTCCTAACACCTAGCAGTGTCTTGTCCTGTATTTATTGAGTAACATAGGCTACCATATACCCAGTTTTAGAAAAATTACTTTAAACTGCCTTTAATAAGCTATATAATTCCCATAATAGAAGTCCATGAGGATACTCTTTGCATTTGCAACTTTATTTAAAATGTTCTCAATCTCAGATGATTCATTTACTAGACACTTGAATGAATTTTGAGTGTAAACACAGAATTGATATTCCTCAATTTCGTAATTAATCAGCTCCCTCACAGAATATTTATCAAGCATTTTTCTTTGCAAGACATTGTGGAAGGCATTTGGTATACAAAGATAAATGACATAATCCTTGCTCTCAAAGAATTCACAATCCAGTGGACATCTATTAGTGTGCAGGAATGTCATTGCCTATTGTATACCTTACCTATGGCACAGGTTTTCAGTACCTTTATACTTTGATGTGAGTAACTTTCTTTTGTAATATTTTCCCTTGATTGCTGCCATAGAAAAATTAATAACCCTTTGGGCAGAAAGAGAAATTGAGGATTAATCTACTTTTTTTTGAAAAAAAATCCATTCCAAGGAGGAACAGAGACAAATGGATAGAGTTTAATTATACAATAAAGATTTTTAAAAAGACTCCCTTACTCTATGATTTGTTCTGTGGGATTGTTGGATTTCTTTTTTATCACCATATAAGATTTCTCCCAACAGGATATTTTTTATAAGTCTAGGGTGCTTTTTACAAAGTCTAATATAGGATGCTTCAATACCTTGTAAGACTTTATTGAAACCTATTTCCTATGTTTTCCAGGTTAGTATTAACATTACTATTGTTCCAAACTACTCATATGACATTTTTTCTATTGAAAACAGATTTATTTATTATGTTGCACTGCTAAATTTATTTAGTGTCACTGTGGATTTCAGCTCATGCATATTTACTAATAACTTTGCATAGTGGATGTCATGATGTGCCACCCAGATTCCAAGGGACTCATTCCCTCAGTTTGCTAAAGTGTTGCTGCTTGTCAGTGGTTCACAACTGAGTCCCTACACAGTATTGCCAGCAGTTGAAGGGAACAGCCTCATTGAAGTTATGTGCACTCCCAAATGGAAGCTCACATGAAATGGCTTAATGATAGATGAGGTTCAAAGACCTGGCCTTCTTTTTTGAATTGGAACATTTTAAGAGCCAAATCAACTGAAGAGCTTTCCATGGGATGAGCTAAGGCCTCTATTTTAGCTGTTATATTGTAGTGGTGCAATTGTAAAACTTTCACCAGTATTGAGTTGGGATGAGATGTAAAAGAAAAGAGTGCAGTGATTTTAGAGGCAGGGATTTGGGATGTTTAGGATGATTAGTAATAATAGGTCTATAGAATATAATGACCCATGCTGAGTGCTACTGACATATTAGAGAAAGAAAATTAAGCACTTAGGGTGGTTAATTACCCATTTGGGGTCAAGTGTGAAATTCCTGTACCTTTCTTGAGAACCTAAACAGTCTGACTTTCTGGAATCCAAGGATAAGAAAAGCTGAGGATCAGACTCAGAACTTAATTAGAAGGGCACCAGGGCCCCAGAGAAGGTTAAATTCCAAATTCAGAAAGTCATTATGCCAAGGATAGCAAACTGATAAGAAAAAGACACAGACTTGAAAAGGGAGACATCTTTTTTGATGCACCTGACAATCTTGAGTCCCTAGTTTTCCTTGACTGTCTTAGAAGTGCAGATATGGTTCATTCCCCCATGCTAAAGCTGCAATGATTGAAGATGATGCAAGGGCCTATGCCTTGCAAGAGAACATGTGTCCTTTACATCCCCTGTCAGGGTCTACCATCATCTCCCTTGTAGCCAACAGACAAATAACTAAGGTTAAGTCACAGCGTAACTCATCAAGGCACAGCTGGATCTGCTAAAGTAGAAAATAGACTCTACTCTGAATGAGGCTATAGAACACACACAACATAACATCTAAAAGAAAATGTATGGGGCTGGATGCAAAAGGGCTGGATCAAAGTAGAGGGAGGAACAGAACATAAAGTTGTATAAGAGAGGATTTATTGAGGACCTTCCCATGCATAGGACTTAACTACCTGGAAAAGATACCTGGAGACAGTGCCAATATACTTTCTAGGTTAACTGTTGAAAGCTTGGATAAAGCTAAGGTTCATACTAAGTAGGAATGCCAGAATTCTGTGAGAATGGTGGAAGAAAGCAATAAAAACTCAGATAAGTAGGCATTAACGAGTGGATATACTATGAAAAACTAGAAAATCCACTAGCTATCCATGCTAGTGGATGGTATAGAAGACACTTTGATTCCTCAAGCTATGAAGTGTGTGCTGGTGGGAAGAGAACCAACATCATAGGGAAGCCCAATGGTGATTGAACTCAGAACACCAGAGATGATGGTAGAGATGTACTTACAGATCTAGGCTCCCTAATAACAATGGGTTGATATGATAGGAAATAAGAGAAGACAGGTGGTAGAACTTAACCACCAAAAACAAGGTAGGCACAATTATATCCAAAAGGGCAAGGTTGGTATGGTTGTCAGGGGTCCCTTAATAGCAAAGGACAATAAAGATGCTTATTTTAAAAAAGCAATTCTAAGAGCAAAATAAATGACAAGTGTGTTGAAGGTCTTGGTAAGACACGTTTACTCCAGAGGTAGAAAGATAAACCATGTGACAATTAAGGGAGCCATCACATTATTGTAGCTTTTAAGGAGTTTTGTTGTCTGAGGTATACCAAACATATAAAGTAAAAGACAAATTGTTACAACTCATCCTCCAACTCTAAGGGACAAAGAAACAAACATAATGACTGCTAAGGATTTGAGATCTAGAGATAGCATTTTCTACAACTTAGAAATATTGCTCTGACCCATTGCCCAGAGGTACATGAGGCTACCATCTCTGAGTGGGATCAGACCAAAAAAAGTGTTCTGCAGCCAGTCCAGGTTGCAGTATCAACAGATCTTCTGCTAGAGTCATACAATCCATCAGATCCTGTAGTATTAGATATACCTGTGATGGAAAAAATATATGTAGAGTTTATATCAAATAATCCTCTAATAGAATTACCATAGACCAAATAGATTTCTGGAGGCTTGACCTTGCATTTTTCAATGGAGAGTTATATACTGTTCAAAGCACTGTTCATTAGAAATATGCAGCTGACCATGTGACATCAAGTGAACATGCATCCAGAAGTGCCCATAAAAATTTGGGAGGTAGGAGACACAGTAAGTCATAAGATCATGCAGGTCTAGCAATAAATCTTGGTAGGTGGATGCAATACAACTTGGATCACACACAAGCTATGCCAGAAGGCACAAATAAGACCTTTGAGCAAGAATCTCAATCCCCTATGTCATATACCACTACTGCACAGGTACTAGTCCATTACTCACACCTGTGACTGCAGAGAGGGTTTGATCATCTAACTGAATAACAAAAAGGTAAAAAGTCATGGATAGGTCAGTATTGTAATTTGGTGCAAACCAAAAACGAACTGCTGCTGCACTGATGTGATCCTGAAAATGACAATGAGGGAAAATACTCTTAATGATAAGAACTATGTGAGGCATTATTGGTAATCTACTTTGTATGGAAAAAGAGCTAGTTAGAGTTTATATAGACTCAAGAGCAGTGGTGAATGACTTCACTGGTTGTTCACGGGCCTTGAAGGATCAAAATTGGTGTGTCAAGGATAAAGACATCTTGTGAAGTCATGAAGAGCTACCTATGGGAGTGGGAATAAAATGTGAGGTCTTAGGATCACATGTTTAACATCTATTGTACAGCATTGATCTAGAGAGGCACTAATGATGTAGATGGAAGAGCTTGGCCACATATGCCAGGTAGCTCCAATATTGTCCATTCCAGTAGTGGTGCGATCGGCACATAAACAGATTAGCCATTGTGGCAGAGAAAGAGACAGTGAATAGGCCCAACAGCATGAGCTTTCACTCACCAGGACTGATCTAGTTAATTCTCTGCTGAATGTCCTATTGGCTAGAGACAGAGATCAATGCTGAGTTCCTTAGAGCACTCTGTTCTTTGAGAAGACCAATTAGCCATTTGTGGCAAGTTGATTATGACCTATTTGTTCCACCCTGGAAGGGGCAGCAATTGATACTGAATGGAACCAACATATATATTTCAGGTATGTGTTTCTCTTTCCTGCTCACATTGCCTGAGCAAGTACCACTCTGGGGGGGTCCCAGAGGATTTGATCCACATTGGACTAAGGGATGAAATTTGCAACAAAGGAAATGTGACAGAGAACTCATCCATTTGTTCTGATACATATCACACTATTCAGAAGCTGGAGGGTCTGGAACAGATTTTTGAAGAGGCAGATATCCTGTGATATGGGGTACTATCCTCCCTCCAGAATACAGTATCTAATTTTCAACTAAATTAGTGACAATTGTGTGGTTCTGTGTCTCCAAACAGAGAGAATCCATAGCCTGAGAATCAAATGTGGAAATAGAATTGGCCAGCTTATTGCTCCCAATGACACTCTTGGGGAATTTGTATGTTTCAGCCACCTACCTCTAGGCTTTGTTGGATAAAACCTCTTCTTCCTGTGGGGGAAATTTACTAATTGGCAAAACAGAGCGCCATTAAATTTTAAGCAATGACTACCAGCCATCCCTTTGAACTTCTTGGGCCAAAGAACCGGTAGGCAAGGAAGAGAAGGGTCATTCTTTAAGAGTTAGTGACTCTGAATATCAGAAGTAGGTAGGATTGCTATTATATAATAAGGGCAAACAGAATATACAGTAGTCCTCCATTATCTGGAGTTTCACTTTTTGTGGCTTTAGTTACCTGTAGTAAAACCATGGTGTGAAAACAGATGATCCTCCATCTAACATGTAGTCAGAAGGTCAATAGTAGCCTAATGCTATGTCACAATGCCTGTGTCATTCATCTTGCTTGATATCATCACGTAGGCATTTTATCATCTTACATGATCACAAGAAGGATGAGTATAGTACAATGAGATATTTTGGGAGAGAAAGAGACAATATTCACATAACTTTTATTACAGTATACTGTTATAATCACTCTGTTTTACCATTAGCTATTGTTAATCTCTTACTGTTCCTAATTTATAAATTATCTTAGGTATGTATGTATAGGGAAAAATAGTATATATAGGGTTGGCACTATGCATGGCTTTAGGCATCTACTGGAGATCTGGGAATATATCTTCTGTAAATAAGGGAGAAATCACTGTATTTGGCGTTCAGGTAGCTCACCAAACCTTTCCTTTGAAATGCCATCCCCATGGAGAAGCTCTCCAGACCTGATAAGGGCATAGAGACCGGTAGCTCTAAACCTCTCAGGAATGAGAGTAGGGGTCAATTCATCATTCAGGCTATGTAGACTAGGAATACTGCTTGTGATGGATAAGAAGTCTAGAATGGATAATAGAAGAGGAAGATGAGTATTGGTTGCAGCTCTATGACTAGCAGCAACACAAGCTGTAGCTTACTCCAGTACCCTTTCTCTTACAACTTTCTCAATAGACCTGCCCTACGACCCAGCAATTGCACTGTTGGGGATTTACCCCAAAGATACAAATGCAATGAAACGCCAGGACACCTGCACCCCGATGTTTCTAGCAGCAATGGCCACGATAGCCAAACTGTGGAAGGAGCCTCGGTGTCCAATGAAAGATGAATGGATAAAGAAGATGTGGTTTATGTATACAATGGAATATTACTCAGCTATTAGAAATGACAAATACCCACCATTTGCTTCAACGTGGATGGAACTGGAGGGTATTATGCTGAGTGAAGTAAGTCAGTCGGAGAAGGACAAACATTATATGTTCTCATTCATTTGGGGAATATAAATAATAGTGAAAGGGAAAATAAGGGAAGGGAGAAGAAATGTGTGGGAAATATCAGAAAGGGAGACAGAACATAAAGACTGCTAACTCTGGGAAACGAACTAGGGGTGGTGGAAGGGGAGGAGGGCGGGGGGTGGGAGTGAATGGGTGACGGGCACTGGGTGTTATTCTGTATGTTAGTAAATTGAACACCAATAAAAAAAAAAAAAAAAAAAAAAAGAAAAAAAAAAAAAAGAAAAAAAAAAAAAAAAAAAAAAACAACTTTCTCCAGCAAAGAAGACCAAATTGAACCTTGGAGGAGATATTCCCTGATTAGGTTAACATATTTAAGAAGCAAGTAACAATTAATAGTGCAAGGGATGGACTATCACAGGTGATGTGTACCCTGTCCAGATCTCTATTAGAACCATGGCACTCATGCCAAAGCTGCTGAGAGTGATGCCTGCTGAGGTTCAAACCTGAGTCCCTAGTGAGAACTTTCCCTCAGCCAAAGGAGCTTCCCTTCTAAGGTTATGTCTCCTCACCATGGGAAGCTATATCCAATGATTGGTCTAGGAGAAGATCAAATTTCTGACTCTTTTTGTCAAAGGGAAGCAACTCTAAAGGATCATCCTTGTCCCATAGCTCTCCAGGGGATCACTTGAGGCCTTTGTTGTGGCTAAATATCAATTTAATTTCTCGCACAGCCCATCTTTGTTTCCTTCATTCCCTCATAGATGTTGCTCCAAAGAACATTGCTTAGTAAAATTCCTCCATGCAACTTTCCAGTTCATAGTCTATTCCTGGGGAATTCCAATGATAGTTCTTTGTTCTCTCTGGTGTGTGTGTGTGTGTGTGTGTGTGTGTGTGTGTGTGTGTACTTTTCTATAATACCTCATTTCTGCAGCCCGGGTGGCTCAGCGGTTTAGCGCCGCCTTCAGCCCAGGGCGTGATCCTGGAGACCGGGGATGGAGTCCCACATCGGGCTCCCGGCATGGGGCCTGCTTCTCCTCTGCCTGTGTCTCTGTCTCTCTCTCTCTCTCTCTGTGTCTCTCATTAATAAATAAATAAAATCTTTAAAAAACCCTCATTTCTATAATACCTCATTATTATTTCTACTTAGTCTCATAACTAATAAGAGTTCACTATTCCATTTTAGGGTGTGTAATTTTGTTGCAAATTAAGCATGGAGAATGTATGTTCTTCTTTAATTTATATCTTTTACTCCATTGTACATTTTTGATTCAGTACTTCCCCTTAGTTCACTGACTAATCCTATGGGAAACATTTTATCTGATTTGTGCCTTTCCAAAAAACCCTAATTTATGATACTAGCATTATATTATCTATTAGGATTATCTATCATTTTCTAATAAATGTAGGGTTTGAGTTCCTTCAATTTTATCCTATGAAACAATTTTTTTTAATTCATGCAGAGTTATTACTCTTCTGCTTCAGTGCAAGTTTCATTAGATGCATAAATCAAACATGTCTTTTTATAGGATAGAACAAATCAGGATTCAAGTAAGTAAATATTACTTTTGGTAGGGGTGACAAATTTCTTATCCATTGTCTTGATCAATTTTCACATATCAGAATGGTCATAATCAATTACCAGTTTCATCTATTTATCTATCCAATTAAAATATATTAAACATCTATGTTATTATGCAAAATTATCCATGCTCCTAAAACAGGTGATGTTGTTGACAACAAAGTTCATTAGTTGTGGTAACTTATAAGAGAGAAGTATAGAATTTCTTATAACTGTTCCTCAGGAGCATGTTTATGCCAGCATCCTGAACACACAACAAAGAACGCTCTAAGAGAGAGATCATCACTCTCAGGCTGACCTCCATATTTGTGTGTTGGTCTGAAAGGGGTGTTGTAGTTTGTTGGGGCTACCATAACAACCAAGTATCACAGTCCATGTGACTTAATCAGGGGGCTTAAGCAATAGAAATTTATATTCTCACAATTCTGGAGGCTAGAAGTCTGAGATCAAGATGTTAGGAGAGTTAATTTCTTATGAGGCCTCTCCTCCTGGCTTATATATAGCTGCCTTCTTCTGGTGTCCCCATATGGTCTTCCCATTATGCATGTTTGTATCCTAATCTCTTCTTAAAATGACACAAGTTTTATTAGATTAAGTCTGACCTTAATAACCTCATTTTTAACTTAAAAAAAATGCTGCCTCCAGATGCAATAACATTCTCCTGTACTAGTGGTTAGGAATTTTGGAAGGGACACAATTCAGTCCATAACAGGAGGGTAGAAAACTAGTTTCATTAAGTAACAAAACATGGAACAAAGAACCTCAAGACCCCAAAGCAATGCTGGGGAGTATATATACTAAAGGCTAAGGTTTGCATACTGAGAGCCCTAGGAAGAGTGTTAATATCACTCAAAAGCCCTACTATCTCTCCATAAACTGACTGTCTTGGTCTAGGTGAGCTGGCTTTACTGCCTGGCATCAGAGAAAAGGAAGGAGATGAACCTCATAGACTGCTAAAACTATATATGGATTTGGTCCCCTTCATACCTGTTGTATAACAGGCCCTGTTTTAGTTGCTGTAGATTTATCCGTGAACAAGCATTAGAAGGTCCTTGTTCTTGTGAAACTTATATTTTAGTAGGAAAACTAAATCTATGTGGAAATAAGAAAACAAGATAATTTCATATAATGATAAGTATTTTAAGATAATATAAAAGGATATTTGAATGAGTTCTAATTTAGTGACAGAGAGAGAGGGAAAGATTTTCTGAGAACTGCATGACAAGAAGAGCCATCATAGAAGAAGGGTTATGTACTTGCCTATGTTTAATTTAACTTATTTTTCCCACTTTGTTAAAATTATTAGAAATATCTTTAAAAATATATTGTGTGGTATATACACACACAGATACATATCTTCACAGTTCTTATTCCTCAGAGCATCTATACCTTTTGCAATGTGATTTTTTTATAGCTCCTCCCAATAAGAGGTAGAATCTATTTACCCTTTGAATATGGGCTGACCTTGTGACTTGTTTTACTCATAGAACGTGATACAGCAGCTCTAAGCCTTACACTCAAAAGACACTGCATAGTTCTGCATCCTTTGTTGATACTCATTATGGGAATAAACTTGGGCTGGCACCTCAGCCAGCAGCCAGCCGGTGTCAGAAGTATAAGGAGTATCCTAGGAAAGCCAGCTTTTACATAACACACTAGCTGACCTCAGATGCATGTTTGAGATGAACCAATTGGTTGAGATGAACCAATCTGGCCTAGACCTGAAGAACCAGCAAATGACCTATAGTCTATTATTTGTATATTGAATGCTTATTGAGTTAAGCCACTGAATTTTGATAGCTTGTTATGCAGTAACAGCTAACTGATACATATGATGAAATCACCCTAAAAATGAATGTAGATATTCAGTGCAATCTCCATTAAAAAGCTAGCAAATTACTTTGTGGATATTAACAAACTGATTCTAAAGTTTGTATGGAGAGGAAAAAGATCCAGAATAGTTAACTCAATATTGATGGAAAGGAACAAAGTCAGAGGACTGATGCTAACTGATGCTTACTATAAAACTATAGTAGTCAAGACAGTGTGGTATTGGTGAAAGAATAGACAAATATATCAATAGAACAGAATAGAAATCCCAGAAACATACCCATATAAATATGATCTACTGATCTCTGACAAAGGAGCAAAGACAATTCAATGGAGCAAAAATAGTCTTTTCAAAAAATGGTGCTAGAAAAACTGAAAAATTCCACATGGAAAAAGATGAATATAGACATGGACTTTACACTCTTCACAAAAATGAACTTCTAATGGATAATAATCCTAAATATAGAACAAAACCCATAAAACTCTTGAAGCTAACATCAAAGAAAATCTACACGATCTTGGGTATGGCAATGACTTTTTAGATACAATATCAACGTCACAATTTATGAAAGAAATAATTGATAAGCTGGACTTATTTAAAATGAAAAACTTCTGCTCTGCATTTTTCTGCAACAGAAAAATGTCAAGAACATTAAAAGACAAGCCGCAGATGGAAAGAAAATATTTGCAAAAGACATCGATACAGGAGTGTTATTCAAAAAATATAAGAACTTTAAAACTTGACAATAAAGAAACCAAACAACTCAATTTACAAATGGGCCAAAAAACTTAACAGACACGTCACCAAAGGATATATAAGGATGGCAAATCAGCATATGAAAAGATACTCCACATCATATGTCATCAGAGAAATGCAAATTAAAACGACTATGACATACCACTACACATCTATTAGAATGGCCAGAATCTGGAACCCTGACAGTACCAAATGCTGAGAAGGATGTGAAGCAGCAGGAACTCTCATTCACTGTTAGTGGGAATGGAAAATGATATAGTCACTTTTGGAAGACAGTTTTTCAGTTTCTTGTAAAGCTAAATATCCTCTCACTGTACAATCCAGAAATCATGCTCTTGGATATATACCAAAAGGAGTTAAAACTTATGTCCATACAAAAACCTATACATGAACATTTATACCAGCTTTATTCATATTTGTCAAAACTTAGAAGCAACAAAGGTATTCTTTAGTAGGTGAGTGAAAAAATAAAAAAATAAACTGTGGTACATCCAGACAGTGGAACACTATTCAGTGATTTAAAAAAAAAAAATCAAGACAGGCACGAGGGGGGCACTTGATGGGATGAGCACTGGGCGTTATGCTATATGTTGGCAAATTGAACTCCAATAAAATAAATAAATAAATAAATAAATAAATTAATTAATTTTAAAAAAATCAAGCCCTATGGGCACCTGTGTGGCTCAGTTGGTTGGGTGTCTGCTTTCAGCTTGAATCATGATCCCAGAGTCTCAAGATGGGATCAAGCCCCATGTGGGGCTCTCTGCAAGGCAGGAAACCTTTTTCTCCCTTCCTCCATCCCTCCCTCCATTCCTTTTTTCTCTCTTGCTCACTCTTTCTCTGAAATAAACAATAAAATCTTTTTAAAAAATCAAGACATGCAGAGACATGGAGAAAAACTAGATGCATATTACTAAGTCATAAAAGCTGACCAGAAAATGCTATATACTACCTGACTTCTCAATTATATAATATTCTGGAAAAGGCAAAACTATGAAGATAATAAAAGTATCAGCGGTCACCAGAGTGTGAGGGGAAGGAAGGGATGAATAGGCACTGCACAGAGAAATTTTAGGGCAGTGAAATTTCTCTGTGTAATATCATAATGATGGATACATGTCATTATACTTTTGTCTAATCTCTTAGATATACAACACCAACAATAAACCCAAATGTAATGATTTTTTAAAAAGATTTTATTCATTTATTCATGACACACACACACACACAGAGAAAGAGAGAGAGAGAGAGAGAGAGGCAGAGACACAGGCAGAGGGAGAAGCAGGCTCCATGCAGGGAACCCGACGTGGGATTCGATCCCGAGGCCTCCAGGATCACGCCCTGGGCCGAAGGCGGCGCTAAACCGCTGAGCCACCGGAGCTGCCCTAAACCCAAATGTAAACTATAGATAATTACAATGTGACAGTTTATTAATTATAAGAAAAGTACCATTCTGGTGAAGGATGTTTACAAAAGAGGAGGTTATATGTGAGGGCAGGGGATATACAGAAAATCTCTGTACTTTCTTCTAAGTTTTGCTGTGGATTTTTTTTTTTAATTTTTATTTTATTTATTTATGATAGTCACACAGAGAGAGAGAGGAGCAGAGACATAGGCAGAGGGAGAAGCAGGCTCCATGCACCGGGAGCCCGATGTGGGATTCGATCCTGGGTCTCCAGGATCACGCCCTGGGCCAAAGGCAGGCGCCAAACCGCTGCGCCACCCAGGGATCCCTCCTGTGAATTTAAAATTGCTCTAGAAACAAAGAAACAAAAAATAAAGTCTTTAAGTATAAATCCCTCCAAGATGAAAACAGAGATAGGTATAAATAAATCCAAGGAAAAGTGAGAATAAAATGTATACCATACAAAATCCATGCATTTGTTAGAGATGAGTCAAATATTTAGTGCTGGGCTTCACAACAATGGATGGGAGGAGGAATAGGTGGTCTCCTATATGATACATAATATTCATAAGGTAGCAGCAGTAAACCAATTACGTCTATGCCTTTAACATTTCTAATAAATATCTAAGTGCAATTATTCTGCATTGGAAATTGAGGAAGAAATGAAGTAAAATGCAATGTTTTTTTCTTTTATTTATTTACTTAAAAATTTTAAAGTATTTATTTAAATTCTAACTAGTTAACACACAGTGTAATATTAGTTTCAGGTGTAAAATTTAGTGAGCCAGCACTTCATACAACACCCAGTGCTCATCACAACAAGTGCACTCCTTAATCCCCTTCACCTATTTTGTCCAACCCCCACAACTCCCCTCTGGTAACCATTAGTTTGTTCTCTATTGTTAAAAGTCTGTCTCTTAGTTTGCCTCTCTCTTTTTTTCCTCTATGATCATTGGTTTTGTTTCTTAAGTTCCACAAATGAGTGAAATCATATGGTATTTGTCTTTCTCTGACTGACTTATTTTGCTGAGCATAATACTCTCTGGCTCCATCCATGTGGTTGCAAATGACAAGATTTCATTCTTTTTGATGGTTGAGTAATTTTCTATTGAATATATACACCACCTTTTTATTCATTCATCAGTCGACGGGCATTTGGTCTGTTTCCATAATTTGCCTATTGTAGATAATGCTGCTATAAACATTGGGGTGCAGCTACCCCTTCACATGAGTATTTTTGTATTCTTTGGGTAAATACCTAATCATGCAATTACTGGATCATAGGGCAATTCTGTTTTTAACTTTTTGAGAAACTTCCACACTATTTTCCAGAGTGGCTGCACCAGTTTGCATTCCCACCAACAGGATTCTCCACATCCTCATCAATACTGTTGTTTGTTGTGTTGTTGATTTCTGCTATTCTGACAGATGTGAGATGATATCTCTTTGGATTTTAGTCATAGTCCCTTTTTTTATTTCTCCAGAGAGGTTTTAGTTACAGCATTTTTCTATTGCCATTTTACATGCTAACCTTTTATTCCTCTTTCATCTTTTTTGTTCCACATATTTTTCTTGCCTTTTCTTATTTCCCTCCATTTCTACTCACTAGTAAAGAGCCGAAAAGATTAGAAAGGCAAGCTTAGCACTAGAAGATATTTGGTCAGGACTAATAGATGAGAATAATTCTAATTACACTTTTTGCCTTCACCAAAATATATTTAGATGCATGACATTTCATGCCACTCATCATCTAAAATGCTTCTGTAGTTAATGAGCTTTCCTATTTCATGGATTTATCAGATATCATACTAA
Source organism: Canis aureus (assembly GCF_053574225.1). Classification (NCBI taxonomy): domain Eukaryota; kingdom Metazoa; phylum Chordata; class Mammalia; order Carnivora; family Canidae; genus Canis; species Canis aureus. Next base: position 5,873,467 of record NC_135641.1, read on the forward strand.
TTAGAATTAATATATCACTTATTCATCATGTACCAAGAGAAGTGTTTGTATCATAAACAGCAATTATTTACTAACAAGTTTAGAAATATATCACCAGCATATTTTCAAAAGTTTTTGAATATGTGCTAACATGTGTCAGTCTGTTTCATGGCTTCTCATAGGATAATCACCACATTTTACTGTAAAAAAACATACCGGCTTTTAGCTTCAACAGTCAGCTCTTCATTGCAAATGAATTAAAAAAAATATGCTTACCAAATACCAATACTGGCTGCTACCAGACAGGATAAGGGTGGCCAGAGTGGTAGTTGCTAGAACATGAAGACAGATTAGCTGTTATGGTGCCAATAATATAAATTGATACTGGCTATGTTGATGTCTCTATTCCAGTCTATCAGTCTTGGGGCAATAAGATGCTAAGGACACCCTGAGGACCTGAGAGGAGGCAGCTGGTCAGAAAATTGGACATGCACTAATCTAATATAAATTTTAGTGACATGGAAGATTCTCAGAGATACACTGTAGAGTGAGGACTTGAATAGGAATTTGAATATTAAAGTACACAAATTAAACAGTACAAAAATGTCCCGTTTCTTTCTGAGTCCTATATTAAAGCAGGTAATTATTTTTAATAGTCTATAAAAACAGCAAAAAAGTCTTTGGTGGAGTAGCTGAAGGGATTAACCGTTTGTAACTCTGTTGATTTCTTTGTTTTTTTTGTTTTGTTTTGTTTTGTTTTGTTTTGTTTTTTATTAGAGTTGCAGTTTTAGTTAGGCACTCAGAGGCAAAGTTGTGTTACAAGTAGTTGAAAAAGAGCCTCAGGAGGGGTCTACTTTATGGTCTCCTGTCATGAAGAAAGTAGGAAAAAATTGAGATGTTACAATAGAAAGCCCGGGTGGTTTGGAGGGAGCGATCTTGAAAGAATGGATCTTAGCCAAATTTCCACAAATTCTCATTCAGCGTTAGGTGTGGGCCAGTGGGTGGACTTCTGAATTCCTGACGGAGAAGGAAGGAAAAGAAGTGAAGAGGAAAGAGAAAAGGAGAGAAAAGCAAAGGGAGAGTGTGGTATGTAGGCTCTGAGATGGCCCCCAGAGATCCTTGACTCCTGGTATTTGCCACCTTATGCAAGCCCCTCCCCTTGATGGTGGTCTGCACTTAGGACATGCTTCCATTGAAGAGACTACAGCAGAAGGAATGGAAAGTCATTTTCAATATTATATTGCAAAACATGTAGCTTATGTCTTGGGCTTCTCTCTGGGAGAAGCAGTCTTTCATGTTGCAAGCAATACTATGGAGAGTCCCATATGGCAAGGCATTGATATCTTTGGACACTGGCCAATGAGGAACTGAGCCCTGCCAACAGCCATGTGAGTGTTCTTGGAAGCAGATACTCCCCCTTTCAAGCCTGGAGATGACTGTATCCATCATCTATCACCATTTACTGATCTATGCCTCATCTATTATCTATCAATCTATTATTTAGATTTATTGTAGAAATTGGCTCACATAGTTGTGGAGTCTCACAATCTGTGCTCTACAGGCTGGGGACCAGGATAGCTAGGGGTGTAATTCAAAGTATGCTTAGGGACTGATGGTGTTAAATCCTGACCTGGGTCTGAACGCCTGAGAAACAGAAGCGCCCAAGGTCCAAAGGCAGGAGAAGATAGATGTCTCAGATGAAGCAGAGAGAGTGAATTTACCGTTCTTTAATCTTTTTGTCTTTTTGTTCTGTGGTTTTATCTACAAAATTATGTGTTATACATTTAAGTTTTAAAGAACTAATATCTTTGTAGGCTTGTTTGCATACTGCCCCTTTGAAACCTGAACGTTTCAACCATGCCACACATTCTCTACCTCTTAGTTATGTATCACTCATCAATCTCCATTATCAGTTAATCTTTTGAGGGAATTATGAAATTTATAATAAATTTCCTTGTTACAATCCATTAAGCTTGTCTCTGTGTGAGTTTAATATGCTCTCACACATCGGCCACTGGCTTGCTTGCTTTTCTTTGTTTTTCTCTGCTTCATGATAATATGAAATTAGAAATGCACTAGTTAATGTATACAAAGAACTATCTGTGTTAGTTTTTATTGTTATTCCATCCCTCACAATTAGCATTACTTTTATGAGATGACTCCAACCTCTTATTAAGTCACATCGTCCTTTGTTCTTGCCTTGCTCTGTTAAGAAGAAATCTGCAGTGTTTTACTTTCTCTGCCAATTCAGAACTTAGCTATATGTAGTAGGAAGATTCTTGGTTTTAGAAAAGAAATAAGGACTCAGTGCATTTGTGACATTTATTTGGATAACATGTTTCATCATTGTGCCTCAAAAGAATGGCACAAGCTTTTTCAATGTGTTGGATCATGAAAAGGGGAAATAAGAATAGATTTTCACATATTTTTAAGTGAAATAATAGCCAAGTAACTACATGGTTCATTGCCTTTGGTTATGTTCACAGATGAAAGCAGGCTTTTCATGGAAAACCAGCTTGTCTATTCTGCTCATTGTTTCTGTGAGGATGCTCTGGATCTCCAGTCTTCTCAACCTTTTCTGTGCATTTGCAATGCATCTAATTCTGAAATACTCCAAGAACAGATCTGCCAAATAATTAAATGAAAAATAATTTAAATCTGGCCCTCAAGGTATCCGGCCATTAGGAATGGCATTTTATTGGTGGCTGTAAATTACATGGTAATAACTGAATTTAATCTCAACAACTAGTTACAAAAAGATTAATTTAAATCAGAATTTAAATATTTCAATATTGGAGTTTTCTCAATTGCATTTTCTTTCATGCAGTTTTTGAGTCTGCCTGACAGTGGTTTCATAAAACAAGGTATGTCAATTAAAGAATTAAAGGGAAGCTAGTTTGCTGTTTTTTTTTTTTTCTGAAACCAAGTTTTTTTTTTTGTTTTTTTTTTTTGTTTTTTTTGACAGCATTAAATGCAACATCTTCAAGGAAGCATCTGGACTATGGTTATAGATGAACATTTCTCATTTCATTGTCTGAGTACAAAGCCATTTATAGGGCAACTTATCACATAAACACCCCTTGGCATCTTATAATAGAAATCAATAACACAGCAAAAAAGAAGACAGATGTGATTTAACCATATGCTATACCAAAAGAAAATAAAAGATATCCTGTGAACCTCTTAAAACTTTCTGTATACTATTTTTTTTTTACCTTGTATTGATGCCTGATGTATATTTAATTTTCATCAATCTTTGGCAAAAATAGAGTAAAGTGTTTGGAGTTTTTCTTTTTATAATAAAAAAAGAATGAAATATTAAATAGAAAGACTAGAAAGAAAATAATCATTCTGGGATTCATGGAACTTTCTCAGATTTCTTACTGTTTTTAAATGCACCATCACTCAGTGAGGTGTGAAGAAATGCTTTTGAGACATGAAAGAAAGTGGGGGAGAGGTTCATTTATCAAGAAGTAGAAGTCTAGAAAGAAGCAGAAAATTATTGTCTATTCTGAAATGTAGCCCAGGTAGGGAGACATGTGGACAAGTGGGACAAGCTGATTGTTGTAGAAAGGGAAAGTGTGAAGTGGAGTGGGGGTGACCAGGAGCTGGGAGGATCAATCCAGCTGATATTCTGGACCAGGGTAAGACCCCAACACTGAAAAGAGAGTTAAGTTGCCCCTGTCTCAGTCCCTGCAGTACCACCTGCTCAGAGTGGCTCAGCCAGATGGTGGCTGAGGCAAAGATGGCAGTGGAGAGACCCTTGGAACAACCAACAGTGACCTCAAAAGGCAGCCGTCATCTAGAAAAGAAGTGACTAAATGGCAAGCAGGTTAACATGCTTGGCTTGAAGGGAGGAATTCAGAGCAGTCAAATTTGGAGAAGACAGATGAAGACCTACTATGATCTTCTGACTCAGGGCAGCTTCCGTATGGAGGGAGCTGGGGCCCCAGGACTGAGTTGTGGTAGTGTCAGCACCACGAAGACTGGCGGTTTTGTTCCTCAAGGACCCCACAGGTCATTATTCTGTCTAGCTGCCTTGAAGACAAGGTGATGATGTCTAGTAGCTATGCCAGCCCTCATAAATAAATTCTTGTCACTGCTATTGTAGCAGTCCCCTGTTCAGAGATGGCAAACACCTGATTTGCATTTTAATGGTAAGAGAAAACTCAGTCAAGCACCACATCAGCTCTTACAATAATGACTGATATTCTCTTTTCCATTTCACAGGTTTTTCTTTTACCCCAGATATCCATCCCCTCACTTCCTTTAATTTCTTTTATTATATAGTGTCCAAATCACACATTTTGAGGAGGTCAAGCTGTTTTTTTTTTTTTTTTTTTTACTTTCTTTTAGTACATTTAGCATTTGTTCTTGTAATTTACATTTAATTTTGTGATTTTGTTAAAAGAAAAAGAAGACTTAATATTATTTTATTTTTTTTAAGATTTTTTTTTTTTTATGATAGTCACACACACAGAGAGAGAGAGAGAGAGAGAGAGGCAGAGACATAGGCAGAGGGAGAAGCAGGCTCCATGCACCGGGAGCCCGACGTGGGATTCGATCCCGGGTCTCCAGGATCGCGCCCTGGGCCAAAGGCAGGCGCTAAACCACTGCGCCACCCAGGGATCCCACTTAATATTATTTTAAATTTGTAAAATAAAAAGCCACAATCCTAATAGTTGCTTGTAATTTTACATGTACCTCCAAATGTTAGAGGGGGCAATTTTTCCCTTTGCTTCAGCTCCTTTGGAGCATGATCCTTTTCTGGATAAAGGATTAAGCTGGGACTGGTCTCCTTTTCTTCTCTTTCATATTGTACATCTTTATTGAGATATAATTCATATACCATAAAGTTTACCCCTTTATTTTTTATTTTATTTTTTTTTTAAGATTTTATTTATTCATTCACGAGAGAGAGAGAGAGAATGAGAGTCAGAGACAGAGGCGGAGGGAGAAGCAGGCTCCATGCAGGGAGCCTGACGTGGGACTTGATCCCAGGTCTCCAGGATCATGCCCTGGGCCAAAGGCAGGCGCTAAACCGCTGAGCCACCCAGAGATCCCCAAGTTCCCTTTAAAGTGTACCCGTTATTTAGTGGTTTTTAACTGTATCATAAAGTTGTAGAATTATCTCCACTATCTACTTCCAGAAAATTTTGATCACTCCCAAAAGTAACCCTATGCCTACTAGCCAATTTCTCTCTTCCCCAGCCCCTGGCAACCACTATTCTACTTTCTGTTTCTCTGGATTTTCCTGTTCTGTGATTTCATATATACAAGGTCGTATACTACCTGACCTACTGTATTGTGTCTGGCTTCTTTCATTTAACACAATTTTTTCACGGTTCATCCATGCTTTAGCAAGTATCAGTACCTCATTCATTTCTATAGCTGGGTAAGACTCCATTGAATGGATATAACACATTTTGTTCATGGTTATTTGGATTGTTTCTGCCTTTGCTGTTACCAACAATACTCCAATGGACATTCATGAATATGTTTTTTTTTGGTGGATATGTGTGTTTTCGTTTATCTTGGAAATAAGCTGATTTGTTTGCTAGGGCTGCCATAACAAAATCTCACAGATTGGGTGACTTATATACCGAAGTTTATGTTCTTACAGTTCTGGAGGCTAGGTGTTCAAGACCAAGGCGTCTGCAGGTTCAGTTTCTTCTGAGACTTTTTTCCCTGGACTCTCTCTCTCACACAGCCTACTTTCTGGGTCTTCACATGTTTTTCCTTCAGCCAACGTGTTGTCTGTGTTCTAATCTCTTCTTATAAGGACACTAGACATATAAAGTAGAACCTGGCCTAAAGACCTCATTTTAACTTAATTACATCTTTGAAGACCTTGCCTCCAAAATTGTTTACATTTTGAGGTGCTAGGACTCCAACATATGAATTTTGAGGGGACCCTATTTAGTCCATGGCACATACTTAGGAGGGAAATTATTGGGTCATAGGGCAACTCCATTTAACCGTCTGAGGAACTGTCAGTTTGCAAAGCATCTCCACCATTTTACATTCCCACCTGCAATGCAGAAAGGTTCCAATTTTCCACATCCTCATCCACACTTATTATCTGTCTTTTTGATCATTGCCATTCACTGGAGGTAAAGTTCTGAAGTGTATCTTTTTGTGAGTTTTCCATTTACTCATATTTTTCTTTTTTCTCTCACATTGTCCCTCTTGTCCGAGTTGCTAATGTCGTATTTATGTATATATTTTGTGTAGTCTAAAGGCTTAAATATTTGATCATTAAACTGGTCATATTAGTTGTCAAAATAGGTGAAGGAGGGCTGTAAGAGTCTGAAGAATTGTGTAGTTTATTATCAATAAAACAAACAGCACAGATGCCTTAAAATATTTCTTGGAAAGCATACAAGCTGAATGAGTGATTTTAGTTTATTTACATATTATTCACCCTAAATTTGAAAACACCCTGTATTGTTGATCTATATAAACCAATCAAACACTTACTACTTTGTCCTTTCAATAATACCTCTTTGCTTATTAAAAAAAACATCACAGCCAGTGTAAAGATACTACCCGGCTGAAAGATATTTCGGGAAATGTGTATGCCACTGCAATCATCTTCCAGAATGGAACTTACTGGGGGAACAAGTTAGAAATCTCTTATATACCTACTTGCATTCCAATGAAGAATTTCAGAGTTTAGTTTTTCAGTTAATTTATCATTTTTCTGGAAGGCCATAATACTTTTATATAATTGCATTCAAGAATATTCATTTTTTTGCCATAATCAACAAAGATATCCTTAAAATTCGAACAAAAGTATTCTACAAAGAGCTATAAATGGAAATGATCTTTCTTTTTGCCAGGTGTCTGGGAAAGGAGTTTACATTTTGCCTGAAGCTAATCCTTTTCTAATGTCTTCTTAATATCTTTGAAACTTACACCAATGCAAAAACAAATAAACCAATAACATTATTCTAAACACCAAGGTCTCATTTCCACCGAAACTATTTTTTTTTCTTTTTTTATGGCAAATTTATTCAATCTGAGTTTCTTGAGTGAATCTTGTTGGGCTGGTCACACCCATAAATTCAGCTCCAGAAATTCAGAAATTCACCAAATGTCATCTCCTCTGCAAAGCTTTTGTAGATGCTCTCAGCAGAATCCCACATCCCTCTCCTGTGTGTCCTGCCTGTCCTCTATCACAGCATCATCATCATCAGCTACAAGGTCCTGAATGTGTCCATCTTTCCATTCAGCTCAGTGGTTCTCCAAGGTGACAACCCATTAGTACCACCTGGAGAGCTTTTCAAATACCTGCTCCCTCTTGGGATCCTGACACCAGAAGAGCTATGTTGCGTTACAAACTGAACAGACCCCTCTCACTATATCAATGTTAGACTCTGGGGTAGTTGTTGGAATCTGGGAACAGGCAGGATGCCATTCCTCACCATGATTTTCAGATGGATCATCCTTTCTTCTTTCTTCTCCTCTCTGCCAGTCTTGTGGTCTGGCTCTGCTAGAAGAGATAGTGGATGTTTGTATATGAAAAGCTTACTAATTAAGTATTTCATAGACACATCTAAGAAAGTGGGTATAAGAAGTCTTTGTTGAAAAGATATTTTACTAGAAAAAAATAAAGAAAAAAATAAAGAATGGAAATAGTTTTTATTGAACACATGTGTTATGCACTAGATAGATTTAAAATTTAATTTAATTTAATTCTCCCCATAACTCCACAAAGCATGTATTGTTTTCCTGACTTGAAAAATTAAATATCCTCAGAGAAATTGAACAGATTGCTTGAGATCATACACTAGTAAATAATAGAATGGGGATGAGGCAAATCTTTCAGCTCCTACACATCTTTTTTCAATGTTTATTTTTTTCAGGTTCACGTTTTTAATGGTAGTATTTTTATGTTGTTATTTTATTATTCATATTACTTATCATTTACATTATTTATGTTAATATGAATTATTTAAATCACACAAATTATGTAATTACATAAATACTATTCTAAATGTTAATATTAACATATTAATGCTATTTTTATGTTAGTATGAAGTTAGGCAAAAAGATTAATACCCTCTGCAATCTAGAATGACAGTGTCTAAATACAAGTATGAATTTTATTATCTTGATGAAGTACCCAGGCCAAACCTGAGTCTGCTGACTTTCGTATCATGTGTTGATTTTCAAACAGACATGAACATGGCAACTGGTGCGTGTCCCTTTGTGCATGTGTGTGTGCGTGTGCGTGCTGAATGTGTGTGGTGAAGGTGTCTGGTTTTTCTCTAGTGCACGGTGTGGTTCTTCCTCAGAGCCTGATGTGAGCAGCAGACTCCTTGTTCATCTACTTTCTCAAATTAACCCCTTTAGTTTGAGGCATTTATAACTGTGGTATGTTTACCACTTTGGGGTGCTAGTTGGTGTGCCTGGGATGGAGAAGTTTCTATCTAGTCATGGCACATCTATCAGAGATTTGTTAAAATGAGTATGCTAAATTATGGAGGGTCAGGTGAAGTGGGGGGGGACTACAGTGTTACATTCATAGATCTGGACATATGTGTACTGTATTGGATAAGAACTACATTGGAGTCAGAGGATCTTTGTACACAAATAAGCATCAACTAAGACATCACACCAAAAATGTCTACATCTTCATAACAACTACTCATAATGTAGATTTCATTCACAGGTTAGTCCCTCAGAAGAATATGGGGATTCTCTAGGCCTAGAAGGCTTGGGACAACATATAAAATGAAAGATCCCTGAAAAGAGGTGGGAAATTGCGCTGGATGAGTGTTTCAAACTATCTGTTGTGAAGAACAATTCATTTTTCCCCAGTTTTTGAGATCAACATTGGTGTCAGTTCATACCAGATGTGACAATGTCAAACTGGCTTACACCCTATTCAAGATGTGTGCATTGATTGTGCACTTGAATATGAGGCCATGTCAAATTGCTCTACAAGTATCTAAATGCTCACTTCCAATTTCTGTGCTTATCTCATCAAGAGATAGACAAAGGTTAGCAGACTGGTGCCAGTCTATGGACCATACTTTAAGTAACAATGCTGCAGACAAGATTTACCTACTTCCCAGTTTCAGCCAAGGCCAACACTGCCAGTGATGTTATAAGGATGTAGACACTCTTGATAACAATGCTGTAGGTGGTGCTTATATATGTACATGGCTATTCTAACTCAGTCCTTACACCACACTCTTGTTCAAGTGGTAATGATTTCTTGACCACTTTTTTAGTGCATAGATATATGATAAGGAAAACAGCTTTTCTGGCCCTTGTGAAGAAATACACAAATAGCACGGCTGCAACAGCAATTGAGATCATTGCGCATACCTGTATATACCACAGTCAGTAGACTGGGCAACTTGCAAATATGAAAATAATGGTGGTTGCTTCTGGGGACAAAAGCCATGGCTGGTGATAGAGGACAGAGAAAAAGGTTCTACCAAGGCAGAAGATTTGGGGAAAAAGAAAAGATATTTTAAAAGAAGTCTATAAAATTTTGTTCTTTTCCCCATTTTCCTAAAAAATCATCTTCTTTCTCTTTAAGGGTTTTTTGGAGTTTGATTTATTTTTAGAATTTTTTGAATGCCCATTCCTGGAGATATTTACTTCAAATTGAGGGGTAAGAGGTGTTGACAGGGAACAGAGGTTATTCAAATGGAGAGAGAAATAAAGTTGAGAGTGTATTTATTTGACCTTAGTACTTATTTTCATTAGCTTTAGGAAATCAGCATCAATAAGCCATGCTTTATTATTTGGGTGACTATATTCTTCCATTCAACATAAGATTCATCTCTTCAGTGTTTCAATGCTCAGATCATTATGAGGAAAGAGGTTTCTAGAGCTCTCTTCCCTCGGTTATTTTTCTGTTTGTGGAATGTGTATTGGAGAGGTTGTTGGACTTCTTCATTTGGGCATTTCATGTCAGAAGTAAATGTCTGTAGGATAATGAAATTGAGTGGATTTATTGGAAATTAAGTGCTCGTGTAGAAAATATTCAGGTTGAGACAGCAGGTCTAGTGATTAAGGTAAAAATTTGATCTCCAGTGTGATACCATGAAACTCCAAAGCTTATTCTACAGCCAAGCATTTGATTGCTAAGCAAATTCTCTCCTTGATTCACAGGCAGGGTGTACAGAGAGTCTGTAGGCTGTTCCACCTCTCACTTCTCCCAGTCCAGTAATTTTAACATCTGTGTGTACTTTGTAAGACAAGTCTGGAAACAAGACAAGGAAAAATTAGAAATGGCAACACTGCTTCTTTCAGAAAATAATTCTTGGCAATAAGTGCTCATGAACTGCAACTCTTTTTGTTGATCTTGTAATGCTACATGAAAGATGAAAATCCCAGTGCTTCTCTAAAATGTGGTGAATTTTCAGCATTCAGATCATCATTTGAAAATTGATCCCCTTTTTTATGAAAAATATCACTGAAAAATATTTATTCCATTTTTACTTGAGGCACATGGAGAATCAAGATCCTTGATCTGAGATGACAGTTTTAGATCTGCAAGTCAATATTTGGTAGTCTTGAACACACGTAGGTGCAACCTGTGATCTGGAAAGCAGGGTGTGCAAATACTGAGTGCACATAACAGAGACTCACAGTGGATGCTCCACCAAGGACCAGCAAGAAGTGAGAGGGAGATGAGATGGAGGAGTAGGGAGAGGAAACATTGATGGATAATTCACCACGCTACACTGAGGCATTGTGGAAAATCCACAATTCCAAATACTACCTTAGAAATCGCCTCAACCTTTGAGAGTAATAGAAAAAGGCTATTAGTCTCAAAATATTTCCTTGGCTTCTTTTGTCAGCAGTTACTGTATTTCATTCAATCTAAGCTGCCATCAATTATAAGAGAGGACTTATTTTATTTCCAGCAAGAAAAAAAAAAACACTTCTGATTAAACACAATCATGCCTTCTCATTGAGATTTTCTATTTTATGTCTTTTGTAAAAGGTTTTTTAATGCTTTAATTAATTGGTCACACCAGCCTCTCATTACTTTGAAAAATCTTTTTATCCATTCTAGGGATGCAGCCATTTATCCTGCTTTTAGTTGCATTGGCTGGTATGTGTTGGGCTGTCCTTTTATGCATATCTCAGTAATAAAATTTTAACAAAACTTTATCTTCCTGTGGATTCTATCCTCCCTTAGTTTCTATAAAACTTTTTTTCCCCAGAAATATGCTTGGGTACAAATTCAAAAGAAACAAAACCACTAACCTGAACAGATATTTGCACCTCTGTGTTCGTCATAGTATTATGCACAATAGCTAATATATGGAAACAACCTGTGTCCATCAATGGGTAAATGGATAAAGAAAATGTGATGTATACACAATACATATGTGTGTGTGATATGTACATAATATACACACACTCACAATGGAATACTATTCAGCCATAAAAACTAAGGAAATACCGCTATTTGCAACAAATCGGATGATTCTTGAGGGCATTATGCTAAGTAGAATAAGTCAGACAGAGAAAGACAAGTACTGTATGAACTCATTTATATGTGGAACCAAAAAAAAAAACATAGAAACTGAGATCAGATTTGTGGTTGCCAGATGTAGAAAGTTGGAGTGGTGAAAAAAACGGGTGAAAGTGATCAAAAGATACAAACTTCCACAATATAAATAAATTCTGTGGGTCTAATGTGCAACATGATGATTATAGGTAGCAATACCATTTTGTATATTTGAAAGTTACTAGGGGAGTAGATCTCAATCACAAGGAAAAATTGGTAAACATGTGAGTTGATGGATGCTAACTAAATTTGTTGTGGTAATCATTTGACAATATATACACATATGAAATCACTATGTTAAATGTATACAATGTTATACATCAATTACACCTCATTAAAACTGGAAAAATGGTTTAAAAAATTATGGAATTGTAGTCATTTCTCTATCAGTTTCACTACCACTAAAATTATGCCCCACTATTGTTTCTGCTTAAACAAGCAAACTTGTGATTCAATACTGAATCACAATGTAATATTTTAGAATATGTCTTCAATGAATGTAAAACTCACAATATTAGCAAAAATGAACACTGCTCATTCAAATTGACAATTGAACCACCCTGATCAAGTTTCAGCATTCACAGCCAGTGCCAACTGTTGCATGGCCAACAGCAACAGGTAGACACCACCTATGAGACATGTCCAACTATCAGAGAAGTTTAAATATTTTAAAAAGTATATTTTAGAATTGATGAACATGATTGAGTGAAGTCAGTGGGACCCTAATATCACTACTCTATATACCTAATATATGTATAATTAATTGCGACATATTTTAAGAACTGATTCAATTAGTAGGTGAGAGTATCAAATCAAGTGTGTTCAGACAAGAACTGAATCAGAAGGTGGCTGATATGGTTTGCTGTGCTGTATATTTTCAGATTTCTTTTTTTTTTTTTAATTTATGATAGTCACACAGAGAGAGAGAGAGAGGCAGAGACACAGGCAGAGGGAGAAGCAGGCTCCATGCACCGGGAGCCCCACGTGGGATTCGATCCCGGGTCTCCAGGATCGCGCCCTGGGCCAAAGGCAGGCGCCAAACCACTGCGCCACCCAGGGATCCCTATTTTCAGATTTCTTAATTCCTTATGTAAGACAAGCTTTACTCAAAAGGACATTTTTGTTTTGCTTCTGTTTGTGTGTGGTAATCTTTATCCATATTAAAATAAGTGACAAAACAGAACAATTTTGAATCATTCCATTTTTATATCAAAAATAATATACTTGTATATATTGGAAAGATTGGAAATGCAACAAAGCACAAAAAAGTTAAAGAAAAAATTACTTTCAATTCTACCATCATGTAATAAGAGCAGCCTCTACCACTTTATGATAAAGGGTGTTCAACACACATTTTGCATTAGACACTTGTTTTATGTCCTGTGGATTTTCCAATGAATGAAGTCTTATTCTTAGTCCTAGTAGAAGTGGGTTGTTTAGGGAACATAAGAATTTCACAAATAACTGTGCCACATAACTAGTGCAGAATATCATGAGGGGGGTAATGAATACCAAGGAGTTTGGAGAAGAGAAGTTTACACAAGATTGGAGGCAGTTCAGTAAGAAAACATTCCGTGGCGCAGATAATATCTGGTTTAAATCTTCACGGGTAGGGTGTTCTTCAGGTTTGTATGAAGGAAGCAGGCATTGAAGGAGGGAAATTGCCTTTTTTTTTTTTTTTGTAAAGACTTTGTTTATTATTTATTTATTCATGAGAGACAGAGAGAGAGAGAGAGAAGGAGAGAGAGAGAGAGAGAAAGAGGCAGAGACACAGGCAGAGAGAGAAGCAGGCTCCATGCAGGGAGCCTGACGTGTATCACGCCCTGGGCCAAAGGCAGTGCCAAACCGCTGAGCTACCGGGGCTGCCAGGAGGGAAATGTTTAATCAACAATCAAGCAAGAAGTTCAGTTAGGCTAACAGAGGAGTCAATAATTCTGATTATAAATGCTCCAGGCTTTCCTGGGCATACAGTAGGATTCTGCATCCCCTGGAAGTTGGTGTGGTCATGTGGCAGATTCACACAAGTCAAATTTTAAAGGGCAATTTCAGGATTCCTTACCTTCTTCCCTAATAACGTTTGCAATGGTGACAGTTCTGTTGGCATATGTTCCTGATTGTTTATGATTAGCAGAGCCTCTTGACCAATCCACGGTGGACATGATAAAAGAAAGAGAAGCAAAGCTTGCCTGATTTAATCCACTGAGATCTTAGAGGATCATTTATAACTGCAACATAACCTAACATATCCTGATCATTACAGTTGGAGATAGAACATATGAAGACAAAGAATAGGAGATAAGGTAAAAAAGGTTTTAGGATGGAATCATTCAATGCTTGAATATCATAAATGTATGTGGACATCTGGATTTTACATTATAAGCAATTAAGAGCCATTTGTGTCTTTGTTGTTTGTTTTGTTTTGAGTAGGAATATGTTATTATCAGGTGTACATATTAAGAGGATTTGTTTTGCAGTGTTCTATAGAGTGAGTTGGAGGAAGTACACTAACCAAGTGAGAACGTTAAATAAGAGGCCAGTGTAGCAACCAAAGTGGGGGCATAACTTTTACTAAGGTTCCAACAGTAGGAAGAGAGATTAAGAGATTTTGTAGAAACAATACAGAGATCAAAATGAAGAGATTTGTACACAAAGTGATCATCACAGGACACTATTGTCATTCATTGAATTGTGTTTCCTCAAAATAGATCTCTTTGAGTCCTAACCCCCTGTACCTGTGAATGTGACCTTATTTGGAGATAAGGTCTTTACAGAGGAAATCAATTTAAAATGGTGTTATAAGGATGTATCCTCATCCAATATGACTTGGGTCCTTATAAAAAGGGGAAATTTGAGGTAGAGACAGTCATACACAGAGGAGAGGGGACGTGAAGAGCCAGAGAGAAGACAGTTGTCTGCAAGACAAAGAGAGAGGACTTGACAGATGTTTCCCTCCCAGTCCTCAGAAGGAACCAATCCTGGAACATCTAGATTTCAGTCTTTGGGCTACAGAAATATGAGACAATAAATTGCTATTGAAGCCACCCAGTTTATGCTACTTTGTTACAGTAGCCCTAGCAAACTAATATAACTATTAAAGTATTTACAAATGTTAGCCTCTTTCATCTTTAAAGATTACAGACCTCCCTCTTCCCCATATAAATACTCCCATTATTGTCTAAATTAAATCAGAAGCATGGGAGTAACTTTCTACTCCTTGGTGTATAGACTGAGTCACATCATTCTACTCAATTGACTTTTGTGAAAATTTGCATTTTACCCTTTGCCTTCCTCCTCATATTAGAAAGGTAGTAAAGCTTAACATGTTTTTGTTTTGTTTATTTTTTTTCAAACATAACCCCTACCTAGAAATATTAAGTAAGAGGGTTACATTTTTAAAACTCCAGACAGTCCAGAATTCTGCTTAACTGAAAAAGGCCCTTTGGTGTGATGGATACAGTCTTTAGTATAATATCTAGCTCCATTGAAATCTCTTACAATCAGCTTTTGAGTTAAAAGCGTCAAGGTAAAAGACTGCCAGGCCTTCACAGATTTCCTATCTAATAGTAATGGCCTATACACTAGAGATTTTTACTTGCTATTCTCTAAATTCTGGAGTGGAGAGGTGATAGGAGAAAATCTTTATAGAAATACAGGGCTCCACATTGGTGATATTCATAAACTCTTATACACCAAATTTTAATGCCCAGTAGTTGATAGACTATTGCTTTATAGAATAATTATTATTTAACCACATTTTGAAAGTCCTACACTAAGAACATATAAATCATTCTTTGTAATCTTAATTTGGTCCTGGAAGATTTAATCTCTTTTATTTTGCAATATGGCTGTTGAATCAAACGGAAATGGAAAACTTGGCTCAGTAAATTCTCCAGTTAAGATTTTATCCGAGGCTTTGCTTCGCTAACTCATTCATTTCACTCATTCATAGTATGGACACAAAACCTCAGTTTTAAAATGAGAATCTGGATTCACATTAAGATTTTTGGGTATGTACTAGTTTTACTCAAAGAATGAACTGAGAGACAACCTTGAGAGAACTGAAATTTACACAATAAACTTGTTTTAATTTCTCAATCAATGCTATTGGCAATGATTGAAAGTGAGTTTCAGATTATGATACCCTTGAAATTAGGTGCACTGAAAGCCTGTTCTAATGATTCTTGACATATAACATTTAATATGTGAAACATGTTTACAAAATCACAGTCACAAAATACTTTCAATTTATGTATTTATGTACCCAAGCTTTTGTTATGAGGGCATTTCACATGTAAGATGAACTGAAAGATGGCATTATTCATGCATCAAATATTTAACAGAGTCCAATGAATAAAGCAATACTTTAAATGCTATGGATTCGAAGACAAAAAAGACGATACCAGCAGCACAGTGTTCAAGGAGGTATGTATGTTAATGAATAATAAAATAATAAATATATAATGGAATACACATAAACACACACACATTTAGTAAACCATTGGTTCTGCTTGAGACTGTTGTATTGGAATAGATATAAGGTTACATTTTATTTACCTTCTAAGAACCATTAGATTTTTCAATCAGAAAATCTGGAAGGATATTCTATGCAAAAGAAATAGCATAAGCCAAAGGCCTAAAGTCCAGAAGCATGGGGAAAATCTGGGGCCCAGCACAGATCAGACATGGTTAGAGAAAGAACTGGTTGTGCAAGGGACACATGATATAGTTAAAAGTATGTTTGAGCAGGCTCTTCATCCAAACAACAGGAACTGGAGGATTATGAAGCTGATTAGAAATAGAAATTCAATCCAACAGTCAGACTAACTCCACCAGCATGTGATTTTAGAGAAAAGCAAACGTGGAGGTCATGTTGAGCATGCATAATTATATCATTCCAGTTCTGCCTCTGCAACTGATCATTTGGGTCATCTTTGCCAATTCACTCACTCTCCGTGCACATATCAAATGAAGTGGCTGACTCAGGGGCTCTCTAAGCCTAGTTACAGCTTAAAAGACAAGCTGGAGTTCTGACATGACCACTTTGGTTGTCACTTGATGCTAGAATCCATTTGTACTTTATCAAATACATATGTATGTCACCGTCAGTGACACCAACTAGAAAGCAATGATAGCTACAGATATTTCACATTCTGATATTATTTTCTTAGCATTTAAAGGGCCTCAAGGTATTTTTTTTTAAATCTCCCTTACTATAGTGAACATTCAGCATACAGTTTTAGATATACCTAGCATGTGTCCCCTTGTGAAACTCTTCCATCTCATGAGTTTCATGGCCTCAGGGCACAAACTGGAAATCCACTTTCCCACTTTCTTTGCAGCTGGGGCTGAGCACAGGACCTTAACTCCATCATTCAGATGCATTCCTCCTTAAGAAAGAGGAATTCCTCAGGTGGAGACATTTCTCTTTACAAAGCAGCAATTAGAGAGGTTCTGGCAAAGGATTTCCTCATTCAGCTTCACTGATGCAAAGAGCTGGCACCTTTGATGGCAGCAACTGGACTCCACTGTAGCCTCTGCCTGTATGACTTGGGCATTGAACTAGCTGCCTAGTTCTTGACCCTCCCAGAAAGTCTCTGTGCCACCTATATTGCTTAGGAAATTTATTTCTTCTAAACTAACTAGATGGGATTCTAGTATTTACATCCAAGAATTTTCTGATTCAGCAATCTGACTTCCTTCTCTTTTGACACTTCTTTTTGCCAAACTCCTTTTCTGCTAGATGGGTAGAGTTTTCCATCATGAGTCTGTGACAGAATCCCATTTCTCTTGGAATAAATAATTTTTTTTCCAAGCAATCTCTCAATGATGATGCCCAAGGTGGCCAATCTCCAAATAAACCATCTCAGGACTGAGCATTGAGTCAGTCTGGTGTTAGTTACCAGGGCTTCTCTCTGCCATCTCACTCCAAAATCTGATGTAAAAAATAGGTCTAAGAAAACAGCTACTGAAACTTAAAATCTCTTGGTAGAGAAATTGAGTGATAGAGGAAGAGAGGAATCAGAAAGAATAGAGAGAAAGTGGATCTATAACGAGAGCAAAAATCAAAACTGGTTAGAAGAGAAGAAGGTGAAAGAAAGTATAATTTTCTTCCTGGGACTTTGAACAGAAAGGATTCTTAACACTTCAATACACCCCAGGTGCCACCATGCCTTAAATTGTACCATTCAGTTATAATTTATTTTGATTAATTATGGCTCTTCAGATGTCTCCTTTACAATGGATATGTCATGCACAGGTAACCCACCAAGTCATTAACAGCTCCATGAGACAATGAGCCAGAGAGTCTTGAGATTCCCACTGCCTGTCTTGCATCCATTCCTTATAGCCTTGACCTTTACAATTGTGCCCTGCATTCTTTCCCAGCTTTGTCACTCCCCTCTTCAAAAAAATTGTGGGGATCCCAGGGTGGCTCATCAGTTTAATGCCTGCCTTCGGCCCAGGGCATGATCCTGGAGTCCAGGGATCGAGTCCCACATCAGGCTCCCTGCATGAAGACTGCTTCTCTCTCTGCCTGTGTCTCCTTCTCTCTCTCTCTCCTCTCTCTCTCTCTCTCTCTGTGTCTCTCTCACGAACAAATAAATAAAATCTCTAAAAAAAAAATTGTTCTACCTATAATCTCCCACTCTGTTTTCACAAGCTTTCAGAAAGATATTTCTAAAGATTCCCAAATCTACATTCTCCATATAACTGTAATGGAGATTCTGCCCCCTGCCCCCCACCAGGGTAGGAAATTCTAAGATGGGGAGACTTTTGATCCTTTCTTTTCCTATCAGCTGTATGTCCCACCTCTGCTCGTTCTGTAGAGAGGCATACTCAGTTTGGCTTTAAGGTAAAGTTCTTACAGTGCTTGCTTTCTCAGAGTATCATGGGGCCCTAATACAACCTTACACTAATAGGCTCACATGCTTTTTTGTTCATTCCTTTCAAGCAGTCAAGCTTGATTGGATCATCTTAAGATCTTTTGCATTTTATTCTTCCCACACTTCTGTCTCCTTAGATACCTTCACCCTGTCTCAACAGTCCCATATGCAAAACTGGCATACGAAGTATATTTTGGTGGATAATCTGGGCACGCATATGATTATCTGGATGCAACATATGCTTGGGTGGAGGCTGATACAGCTAGTTAGTTAATGTATGTAGAGTTCTACATGACTTCAACTCTATGACGTTATATGACAGAAAATGTAAGTAGTTCCTGGGGGCTCCAGCCAGGGCATATGTCCTTCAAAATAGTACTTCTCAATGCTTTTCTCTATGGAGTGTGTATGACAAGTGCACTTCCAAGGAAGAAGCCCCTATTGGCAATTCTCATTCGATCTCTTTAAGATGATGTAACCAAATGCATTTTTTATCAAAGAGATTATAGGGAGTCATTAAAGACTGCTTTAAATGTAAACATGTTAGTCATTCACAAACATTGCTCATGTCGGTAAGGCATGCTTATCACAGACCTCATCACTGATGAGAACACATGAATAGGAAGCTGCACCTCAGCTAGGCTTGCATGACTGGATTTCTTGTCCACCTCTCAAATGCCTCCCACACTTGCCCTTCTGACTATGCCTTATTTACCCTCTTTGACATCTTAGCTTGTCCTTTTGTAATTGCTTCCTCTTTGGCATATATTTCCCAAGAATATATGCTTTTAAGCAACTCACTTTTTTTTTTTTTTTTTAAGATTTCATTTGTTTGTTCATGAGAGACACAGAGACAGAGAGAGAGAGGCAGAAACACAGGCAGAGGGAGAAACAGGCTCCATGCAGGGAGCCTGACGTGGGACTTGATCCCGGGTCTCCAGGATCACACCTTGGGCTGAGGGCGGCGCTAAACCGCTGAAACACCCAGGGATCCCCCAATAACAGTGCCTTTTCACAAGCAGCTCTTTTCTTCTCTGCTAACAAGGAATGAGGAATCTGAACGTCATCCATCTGTCCTTTCCTAGACTTACTCACTAGGCACTTACTCGAATAGCTCTTTTGGAAACAGATGAATAAGACATTGGCCAAAATATTTACCTGGCTCTTTATACACTGAGAAGTAGGGGAGTAGAACTCAGAAGGTGGATGTAATCTGATATTTTATTATAAATATTTTTGTAACTTACAGAAAGTGTGTTATTTTAACCAAGACAGAGTTTAGCTCAAATGAGGTTTCTAGAATCCTCTTAACACAACACAGTCTTAAGTAGAGCTATATGTGCATTTCAGTTCCTACATGTATATATCTCTCTATAAAATTATCTCCCTAGAATTTTAGTTTTTAATAAATTTTACTAAAAAGCTAAAATAAATGTACTTGTTTTAACTGGTTGTTACATTTTGAGAAAATACTTTTAAAATATTGATTTTCTCGGCAGCCCGGTGTCTCAGCAGTTTAGCGCCGCCTTCGGCCCAGGGAGTGATCCTGGAGACCCGGGATTGAGTCCCAGGTCGGGCTTCCTGCATGGGGCCTGCTTCTCCCTCCTCCTGTGTCTCTGCCTCTCTCTCTCTCTCTATGTCTATAATAAATAAATAAATAAATAAATAAATAAATAAATAAATAAATACATCTTTAAAAAATATTGATTTTCTCATTGATTTAGAAAATATTTCTAGTGACGTTAGCTTCAAATGGAATTTATTACATTGTTTATATAATATATAGTGTTTATGTAATTTTAATATTGTACAGTTTTTCTTTCTGGAGTTGTCATAAATAAGAATGAGCTTTGCTTTTAGTTGGTGTCATTTTATATGACTGAAAGGGATTAGTTATTGCAGTGTAAGTGGAAGGATGTTGGTAAATTGACATACATCCAAAAGGCCCATTTATTTCTGTGTCTAATTAAATATAATAAGTCTACTTTGAGAGGCTTTGCTCATGTGATGTGCAATGTCTTTCTTACTCCATAATTGAATAACGTACTATTTATCACCTACATTTATATATAATGGAAGAAAAAAAGCTATAGAATTAGTTCTGATGCTGTTGTCTAGGTACTCCTTTCTGGAGATAAAGATGGACATCTCATGATATGTGTCTGCCCTAAGATGCAGATGTTATGATTTGGGACCCTTTTTACAGAATGTTAGTCTTGGCTTATGAATTTGTGTAGAGTACAGTTTGAGTTTCATGGGCCATTAGCAACTGATTGCCATGCGAGGCTTTAGCTTCCCAACACAGCACTCAGTGAAGACCTGGCTGAGGCTGTGGTTGCTGCGCCCATCCCTCACTCAAGGGTATGTGCCTCTGCATCTTCTTTGCTGGGACCAGCTCCTATGCATATGTTCATGTGGATGAAAACACAGTTTGTATACAGCCTCACAATGCTCCCCAGGGAACATCACTCTGATCCCCAAGGTCACACTGATCTAGAAGCTGTTAATAATTTTTTGTATGATAATATGTGCACCAATAACATATACATGCATGCATATATGTATATACACACAACACATTGCATGATGCATAATTTGAATGATTCTATGTCTTATAATTACTAAAATTTCAAATGTCCACATGTAAAAAAGAATCATAAATAAGGGATCCCTGGGTGGCGCAGCAGTTTAGCACCTGCCTTTGGCCCAGGGCGCGATCCTGGAGACCCGGGATCGAATCCCATATCAGGCTCCTGGTGCATGGAGCCTGTTTCTCCCTCTGCCTATGTCTCCGCCTCTCTCTCTCTCTGTGTGTGACTATCATAAATAAAAATTTAAAAAAAAAGCGGTTCCAATTTAAAAAAAAAAAAGAATCATAAATAAGAAACCAATGTTTTCACATAATAATATCCCAAAGGCAGTGTCTCTATGGTGGCAGAAAAAACCAAACTCAACAACTGACCAAAAACAAACAAACAACTCAATAAAAAAAAGTGAGTGTGTGTATGTGTGTGTGTGTGCACGCACGCACATGCTGGAGAAGGTCATTGAGAAGACATGACCTTCTGTTGACCCAGGAGCTGGACCTGGGCAATCAGAGGCTTTTTACCACCTCCCCTGTCCTTGGAAGCTGTACTCTGCCCACCATCAGCACAGTGGGAGCTGTTTTCAAGGATGCCAGGCACAGGTGACTGAACTCCGTTAAGGCATCTGTATAAACTAGGATTCTGGCCTGCAGGGGATGAGTTCTCGTGACTGCCCAAGATAAGCCTTGTAAGTAGGCCTCTTGCTTGTTAAGCCTGCCACCTACCACTCTGGAGTGGCCTCCCTCTTTCTTCCTTCTTTCCTCGCCCTCTGTGTCCATGGCCAGTTTGTGACTCAGTGTGTGTGAGGGAGAGAGGTTAAGAGGCGAGTACAGGAGGACAGATTGTTCCTAAAAGCACAGGTCTCTGCTTTCATGAAAAGATGATTTCCTTCTGAAGACAAAGGAATCCCCAAACCCAAACCTCCTTTGTTTCTTGGCTTCTACTCTCCCTTAGGTTTAACAGGTGATCCTGCCCTCATGAAATACAGAGGCATAAGGATGGAACTGTGAGGCTGTCTGGGTAAATCCTATGAGTCTGCTACTCACTAGCTGTCTGCCATTGACAAGTTATTTAAACATGAGGTCTCGATGCTTCTACCAATGAACTGGCTTTGCCTAATATGGGAGATATTTGCTATATTTTGGGGGGCCCATTTCCCACAAAGAACCTAAAAATCTTTGTTCTCCAGCCTGCTGGTGGCAAATGCATAAGCACGTCAAATGAACTTTCCTGCTTGCTCTCTTGTTTTTGTTTCTGTTTTTAATGTAAAGAGAAAGATATAAAATGCCATGGTCAGTGGAGCCTCATCCTAGCGACAAGGGCCAGAACAATGGCTGGTGTCCAGTTGCAGTGTGTTCTTAGTACAACAAATTTCCAATTTCTACGATTTTTCAAAACCAGTTCTTCAGAGCTCCTACTGATTGTATGTTTCCATTATGTTTTCATTTAACCTTAAAATTACTTAAAGTATTTGTTTCATATTTTATGCCCTGAAGAGTATCTATAAACATATGATTTAATGAAGAATGAACACTCACACCCACCACCCCCCCATGTAATCACTATCTAGGTTAAGAAATAAGACATTAAGAATACATATAAATCATCATATATTCCTTGCTACTTGCATTGTTTTCCTCCTCCCTAGATATAAGCACTGCTTGAAATTTATACTAATCATTTTATGCATCTAATATGTGTAAGAATAAAATGTTATGGTTCAAACAAGATGTGCGTGTTCAGATTTACAAAGTGATGATAAATTGTTTTATATGGAGTTCCTATTTCTCCACATCTTGCCAACATTTGATATTTTCAGACTTTAAGATTTTTGCCAGCACAGTAGATGTGCAATGCCATATAATTATGATTTCAAATTTCACTTCTGTGATTATTTTTTTATTGGAGTTTGATTTGCCAACATATAGTATAACACCCAGTGCTCATCCCTGTAAGTGCCCCCCTCAGTGCTTCAGTGCCCATCACCCAGTCACCCCATCCCCCCAGCCCACCTCCCTTTCCATTATCCTTTGTTTGTTTCCCAGAGTTAGGAGCCTCTCATGGTTTATCTCCCTGTCTAATTTTTCCCACCCATTTTCCCTCCTTTCCCCTATAATCCCTTTCACTATTTCTTATATTCCCCATATGAGTGAAACCATATAATGATTGTCCTTCTCCGACTGACTTACTTCACTCAGCAGTTGGAACCCTCCAGTTCCATCCACGTTGAGGCAAATGGTGAGTATCCGTCCTTTCTGATGGCGGAGTAATATTCCACTGTATATATAGACCACATCTTCTTTATCCATTCATCTGTCATTATTACTGGAAGTGTGCATCTTTTTATGTAACTTTTAGTCGTTGGTGGTTCTTCCCCCCCCCCCCCCAGTGAATTGCCTATTCATGTCTTCACCCATTTTTCTTTTGAGAGGTTTTTCTTTGATACGTTTGGACAATTCTTAATACATTCCAGAATTCAGGGTTCTGCCTTTGAAAATATTCCAATTTATAGATTATTTTTTGCTCCATTTATGGTGTCAGGATGAATAGAATTCTTAATGTAGTTATAAGTATTAATCTTTTCTTTTGTGGGTTAGTTGTTAAATTTTTTAAAAAAGATTTTATTTATTTATCCATGAGAGACAGAGAGAGAGAGGCAGAGACACAGGCAGAGGGAGAAGCAGGCTCCATACAAGGATCCTGATGTGGGACTCGATACCGGAACTCCGGTATCACGTCCTGAGCCAAAGGCAGACACTCAACCGCTGAGCCACTCAGGTGTCCCAATTGTTAAAAATTTTTTAAAAGAAATCTTTTCTTACTCAGAATCATGAATTTACCTATATTTCCCTTCTTTAAAGACTTTTCTTACACATTTAAGTTCACAATCCATCTGTGGTGTGTGTGTATCTGGGTGAGTGTGTGTGTAGTATAAACTAGCAGGATCTTTTAATTATTATTCTCTATAGATAACCAAGTGTCCCAGTTCTGAGCTGTTAATCCTGTTCCACTGATCTGCCTGTTTTTTCCTGTGTCAGTACTACACTGTTTTCATAACAGCAGATTATTTTAAGAATTCTTAACATCAGTGGCAGTTATTTGTAGTTAGTTATTCTTCTTTTTCAGGAGTATGTTGGCTGTTACTGGAGCTTTGCTTCTCCAAATAGATTTAGAATAGCTTAACAAGTTCCATGAAAAACCCTTGTATGATTATGATTGAGATGGTATTGAATTTATAATTTGGGTAAAATTAATATGTGTATAATAATTGGATTTCCTCATCTATACATATAATATATATTTTATTTTTGTTAATGTATTTCAATGATATAATTTCCTGCAAACTGTGCATACAGTTTATTAATTTAATTCCAAATATCTTATTTTTTGGTTGGTAGTAAAAATGGTGTTTTAACTTAATTTTCTAATTAAATAGTTCTTTGCTGGTATAGAATGTAATATTTTATTTTGGTCTAAAAATGTACATAACATAATATTTATCATTTTAACCATTTGTAACTGCATAACCCAGTGGCATTAAGTATATTCACAATGTTGTATTAAACTATCACCCTCATCTATATTCTTTTTTTTAATAATAAATTTATTTTTTATTGGTGTTCAATTTGCCAACATACAGAATAACACCCAGTGCTCATCCTGTCAAGTGCTCCCCTCAGTGCCCGTCACCCAGTCACCCCCACCTCCCGCCCTCCTCCTCTTCCACCACCCCTAGTTCATTTCCCAGAGTTAGGAGTCTTCATGTTCTCTCATCTATATTCAAAACTTTTTCACTGCCCTGACATAAACTTTGTACCCATTAAACAGTAACTCCAATTTCCCTTCCCCACAGCCCCTGATAATTTTATAGTAGTTTATGTCTCTATGACTTTGTCTAGTTTAGGTACCTTGTAAAGTATGTAATTGGGATGATAGAATATTCGTCCTTTTGTGTCTAATTTCACTTAGCATAAGGTTTTCAAAGTCCATCCATTTTGTAGCATACATCAAAATTTCATTCCTTTTTGTGGCTGAATAGAATTTGTATATTATCCACATAATACATAATTTATATGTATTTTGTTTATCTACTCATCCATAGACAGGCACTAGTTGTTTCAGCAGTTGACTGCTATGAATAACATTGCTATGAGCATTGATATACAAATATCCAGTCAATTCCCTATGTTCAGTTCTTTTGGATATATACCTAGGAGTGAACAATTCTGGGTCATATAGAAACTTTATGTGTAACTTGTTGATGAATCACCGAAGTGTTTTTCCACAGCAACTGCAACATTTTATATTCCAGCAGCAATGCACAGTGGTTCCAATTTCTCTGTATCCTCACCATTAAAAAAAATTATAGCATCCTAGTAGTTGTGAAGTCTTATCTCATTATGGTCTTGATTTGCATTTCTCTAATGACTAATGACTTTAAATATCTTGTCTGAAATGTTTATTGACTATTTTTATATCTTTGCAGGAATTTCTAAGTCCTTTGCTAATTTTTAATCAGGTTGCTTTTTATTGTTGAATTGTAGGAGTTTATATATTTTGAATATTGTCAGATATATGATTTGCAAATATTTTCTCTCATTCTGTGAGTTGCTTTTTCATTCTGTTGTTTGTGTCCTTTGATGTACGGAAGTTTTAAATTGTGATGTCCAATTTATCCATGTTTTCTTTTTCTGTCTGTGCATTTGGTGTCATATCCTCAAAATTGTTACAAACCTAGAATTATGAAAACTTTTTCCCCAATGTTTTCCTCTAAGAATTTTATAGTTTTAGCTCGTAAGCCTAAGTCTTTTAATCCATTTCAAGGTAATTTTTGTATATGGTCTGAGGTAAAGATCCAATTTTATTCTTTTGCAAGTGGATATCCAGTTTCCCCACACCATTTGTTGCAATGGTAGAATGTCATAGATCCTCACTAAAATCTTCCTTTTTCTAATAATTTGTCTATAGACAAATTAATCTGTTTATTAATTTAAGTTTTCTATGAAGACACTTAAATCAGTGACCAATAAGTGTTATACTTCTTTTCTAAACTTTATGCCTTTTTCTTCCCCTCTCTCCCTCCCTCCTTCCTTCTCTCCTTTTCTTTCCTTGTGTCCTTTCAGAAGCAATCTTTATGTTATTAGGGATTACCATAAATCCTGTCATCAACATTCCCTCCTGATAATCAATTACCTTTAAATTTGTTCCTTATTGTTGCTTTCAACTATCTCATTAATACTTAAAAATTTGCTTTTTAAAATGTTGTACCCAGTATTTTTAGTTGTGTTCTCCTTAGAATGACTTCTGTGAACATTGCTTTTTTAGTTAAACTAGTCAAATCGATTTTTTTTTGTGACCAAAAGTCTTAATGAAACTTCTTGTAGAGAAAATAAAAAAGACCTACTAATGTGGTTTCTATGTTAACATGATGTCAGTTATATGAAAACCACTCAGTAAATTTTAATTGTGATTGCTATCATTATCATTGATATCGTTTATCTTATGATAGCATCATACCATCTCAAGAATACTTCCTTTAAAAAAGAATACTCCCAGGAGGATAATACTTAGTTCAGACATATATTGCTCTTCGGCAAATATCAGGCATGAATGAAGTAGGTGTTGAGGAGGAAGTGAGAAGCATCCTATCACTTCATATATTATGGATTGGAAAACAGCACTTTTTTTTTTTTCTAGATATACACTTATCTTTCTGTAGGTTTTACTCTAACATGGAAAATGTTCCAATAGATAGCAGTATATGTGTCATACTGTAGAACATGATCATAATGAGAGCAAGACTACTAATTTTACTTTTGGAGTATTGATAAGTGTCAAACTACTGAGCACAAATTCATTAGCCAGCTGTATTCCTTCAGGGTGGAAGTTGGTGAATAAGCAAGTGTTTGTTTAATTTCAAATCTTCTCGATTTCTTTTCAAACCATGAAGCTTCTGGGACAGCTTCTTATGCATATGCACAAAGAGTGATTAGTAATGTCACATTTGAATTTCATGTGCTTCTGGTTTGATATAGACTTCTGATCCTTAGTATTTTAATATAATTTGCAATTTAAAAAAAAAATTTAAGATTAAAATTTCCCAGTAAGTTTTTAAAATGTTGTGTACCTTACACTTCTTTGTAGAAACCTCAGTTTACTGGGGCATCTGGGTTGCTCAATGGTTGGGTGTCTGCATTTGGCTCAGGGCGTGATCCGGGGTCATGGGATTGAGTTCAGCGTCAGATTCCCCAAAGGTAGCCTGCTTCTTTATCTGCCTATGTCTCTGCCTCTCTCTGTGTGTCTCTCATGAATAAATAAATAAAATATTTTTTAAAAACACCCAAAAGTCTCAGTTTACCAATAGGTTTCATACATAATGTGCGCTACTTTAAAAGTTTTTGTATGTTGAGAGACCCTCACTCAAACTCTACCTTATGGATTGTCTTCCTGAAAACATTTGGCAAAGTGTTTTAAAATACTTTCTTGAAAAAAGACAGAATAAGCTTTGATAAGCTATTGCATTCAAGCAACTCACACCAAAACTTATTGTTACTTACTTAAGAAAAATAAATTTCACATTATCTCAATTAAGAATTTGCAATTATTAAAATTTTGCAAAGTTCCTTTGAGAAGACATATTGAAAAAATTATAACTTGATACTTCAAATTGCTATACGAAGCAGTAAGCTTGTTGAATCCATCATCATTAAGGAAATGAAATTATGAGTTGACTTTATGCCTACAGATTCTTTCTATCCAAAGGCAATTACAAAAGGAGCCAGACCTCCTTGAACTGTTTTTTTTGAAACAGTTTGTTCATTGTATATGAAACTCTTTGCACCTGTTTCTCCCCAGAACTGGGGTGTCATAACTACTTAAACTTTTAAAGTAATTATGCACATAGGGGATATGTTAGGCAAGATAATGGCCTCCCAAAGATATTCATGTCCTAATCCCCAGAATCTATGAATATGTTAGGTTACAAGGCAATGTGGAATTAAGGTTGCAGATGGAATTAAGGTTGCTAATCACTTGACTTTAAAATAGGGAGATTATCCTGGATTATTTGGATGGACCTGAATATCCAAAGTTCCTTAAGTGAGGAAGAGAGAGGCAGAAAAGAACCAGAAACCCAGAGGCTCAATCCTATTGACTTTGAAAATTGAGAAAGAGGTCAAACCAAGAAATGTAGGCAGCCCTCAGGAAATGGAAAGGCAAAGGAACAGATTCCCTCCAAAACTTCCAGAGGGAATGCACCATGCCAGCCCCTTGATTTTAGCCCAATAAGACCCATTTCAGACTTCTGACCTCTCTAAGTATAAGAAAATAAATAAATGTTCTTTTAAACCACAAAGTTTTTGGTAATTTGTTACATGAGCAATGGGAAACTAATATGAAGGGTGAAATCAGTGTGACAGCATATGAACTTGCATAAACTGCTTTGAGCAGAGAATAAAGGAACTGCAGGATACCAATCCAACTGACCTCTAGGTATCTTAGTCTAAAGTTCCCACGTCTTCATTTATGTATCCTAATTGGAGCCATTGACAAGTGTTCTAATACAATTCAGTATGAATGAGTAGGTACCTTGCAGAGGCCCAGGTGACTGTATTGAAAGGAAACAAGAACTGTAATTTGAGCAAGCTTTCAGACGATTTCAGGTAGCTGTGTTCAGGTTGGGTCAAACTGAAGACAGTTATGGATTATCAGTGTTGCAGTTTCATCATAGCAAGGCAAGACAGCTCACCTTAGCTCAATTCTTTGAAGGTACTGAATGGAAAATACCACCACATTAAACTTTAGAGCAAAAATTGTATTTAAAGTACAACAAGCATGAACATGAGATCTACATAAAGAAGCATAGAATAATTGATGTATTACTGGCCACAGAAAAGGTAAAGAGTAAAATACCTGACCTGGCAGCCAATGGATAATCTTTAAACCATGTCCCTGCGGGGCACCTGGGTAGCTCAGTGGTTGAGCCTCTGCCTTCAGCTCAGGTCATGATCCTGGGGTCCTGGGATGGAGTCTCGCATCGGGCTCCCTGTGGGGAGCCTGCTTTTCCCTCTGCCTATGTCTCTGCCTCTCTCTCTCTGTGTCTCTCATGAATAAATAAATAAAATCTTAGAAAGAAAAACCAAAAAATATATCCCTGCAGCTAGAGAGAGAGGAAAACTCTGAAAGAGACAGAATACCATAGAACAAAGGTTATATAAATAGTAAGCTAATATTTCCTGGGTTCAATGTTATCCTTTTTTCTGTCTAAAGACAACCAGAAAATCATAGTAGATATTTTTCTAGGTGTTTTTATTTTTTTATTGTTTTTTGTATTTTTTTTTATTGGAGTTCAATTTGCCAACATATAGTATAACACCCAGTGCTCATCCCGTCAAGTGCCCGCCTCAGTGACCATCACCCCGTCACCCCATCCCCCCGCCCACGTCCCCTTCCACTACCCCTGTTTGTTTCTCAGAGCCAGGAGTCCCTCATGGTTTATCTCCCTCACTGATATTTCCCACTCATTTTCTCTCCTTTCTCCTTTAATCCTTTTCACTATTTCTTATATTCCCCAAATGAGTGAGACCATATAATGTTTGTCCTTCTCCAATTGACTTACTTCACTCAGCATAATACCCTCCAGTTCCATCCACGTTGAAGCAAATGGTGGGTATCCATCCTTTCTGATGACTAATATTCCACTGTATATATAGACCACATCTTCTTTATTCATTCATCTGTCGATGGACACCGAGGCTCCTTCCAGTTTGGCCACCGTGGACATTGCTGCTATAAACATCGGGGTGCAGGTCTCCTGCTGTTTCATTGCATCTGTATCTTTGGGGTAAATCCCCAGCAGTGCAATTGCTGGGTCGTAGGGCGGGTCTACTTTTAACTCTGAGGAACCTCCACACAGTTTTCCAGAGTGGCTGCACCAGTTCACATTCCCACCAACAGTGCAAGAGGGTTCCCCTTTCCCTGCATCCTCTCCAACATTTGTAGTTTCCTGTCTTGTTAATGTTCCCCATTCTCACTGGTGTGAGGTGGTATCTCATTGTGGTTTTGATTTGTATTTCCCTGATGGCCATTGATGCGGAGCATTTTCTCATGTGCGTGTTGGGCATGTCTATGTCTTCCTCTGTGAGATTTCTCTTCATGTCTTTTGCTCATTTCATGATTGGATTGACTTTACTTTGCTGTTGAGTTTAATAAGTTCTTTACAGATCTGGGAAACTAGCCCTTTATCTGATACGTCATGTGCAAATATCTTCTCCTATTCTGTAGGTTGTCCTTCAGTTTTGATGACTTTTTTTTTTTTTCTGTGCAGAAGCTTTTCATCTTAATTAAGTCCCAAGAGTTCATTTTTGCTTTTGTTTCCCTTGCCTTCCTAGGTGTATCTTGCAAGAAGTTACTGTGGCCAAGTTCATAAAGGGTGTTGCCTGTGTTCTCCTCTAGGATTTTGATGGACTCTTGTCTCACATTTACATCTTTTATCTATTTATCTTTGTGTCGGTGTAAGAGAGTGGTCTAGTTTCATTCTTCTGCATGTGGATGTCCAGGATTCCCAGCGCCATTTATTGAAGAGACTGTCCGTTTTCCAGTGGAGAGTCTTTCCTGCTTTGTCGAATATTAGTTGACCATAGAATTGAGGGCCCATTCCTGGGATTGTGTTCCATTGATCTATGTGTCCCAGCCCTGGATTCAGCTCCCCAGTAACCACCGCAGCTCCCAGTCTGCACTGGCCTAGGTACTCCCGGGTCGCGGGGTGGGGGGTGGGGGCTCTGACCCGCACAGCTGGGGGCACCCGGCTGGGGGAGCATCCTCGCAGTCCTGGGCCCTCCCCGTCCCTCCCCTGGGGGAAGCGCAGGATCGGGGGCTGTTTCCCCGGCGCCCTGGGATCCAGGGCCTGTGCCGCTGGACCCGCGCTCCCAGATCGGGGCTCAGCCTCACCCCCCCCCCGCCCCCAGCACAGCCCCCTCCTGACCCCCGGCTTCTCCTCGAGGCCCCGCCAGCCACACTCCAGCCCTTTCCCGAGAGCGGCCCGCAGTCTGCGGTGCCCCTCCTGTCCCAGTGACCCCGGGAATGGAGGCGCCCCGGCCCCTCCTGGGATCCTGCCCGAGTTCCCTGCTGAGCCCTTCTCCATCCGGGAAGACTCCGGTGCGGATTTTTAAAGTTCCCGCGTCTCAGGTGCGGGCTTCCCTGTCCCGAGTCTCCCCCGCCCCCCTTAGTCCGGCTCCTGGCGGGGCCCCTCCCCGCTTGGTTCTTTTTTATTTTTTCCCACCTTCCTGCCTTGTTGGAAGCGAAAACCCTTCTCTCTGTAGCGTCGGGCTGTCCTCTCTTTAAGTCTCAGGTCGAGTTGGCAGGTGTTCAGGATGGTTTGCAAGTTATCCAGGTGAGTTGGCGGGGCCAGGTGAGGTGAGGATCGTGCTCGTCCACCGTCTTGCCAGCCTGACATCTCTAGGTGTTTTTAGAGTTGGTTTTGTTGACAACAGATCCACAGCATGAATGTACATTGGTGGAGAGTGACAACCACCTGCCCTGATTCCAGTGTTTCCTTGACATATGAAAGAAAGAGTAGAGAACTATCTGCAATCCGAGAAGTGAATCAGTTGAAGCTGAGCAATATAAGCCCAGAGGACTTGGATTCTCTGCAGTTAGCGTGCAATTTTCTCATCTGAGAAGTGACTAATTCTGCATTAAGTACAGCGACCCCCATGGATGTTTTAGGGTTGGATGAAGTAACAAATAAGAGGATGATGCAGAAGCCAACATGAGAAGGACAGAGAGTTCATCTTCTCTCATGAACCAGGACTTTCTAATAACGTGATTGGCGGGCATTGTTAATTAACTGTGGGACCACTTTGCACTATCATGTGCTCATCAGCTATAGTGCTTGTGGCCATGTGCATTGTATGTACAGGCGTCTACCCACATTTCTCTATGCTTAAGTTGATTGTATTAGATGGATAGATCATTATAAATATATATTGGAGTCCATAGAGTGAGCTTATTTTCTAATACTTTCCCATTTTTATAAGCCCTACAGGAATTGCCCTGTGTATGTTCATGAGGAGATCTGAACTGGGTGAAATCGTTGTCTTTTGAACCAGGAAACTAAAATAAAGGGTAAAAAAATCCCTTGTAAAAATGGTACCTAAACAAAACCTAATTCTGTTTAAGTACCATCCCTCACATATATATTATTAAGAAGCATAACAAAGGTAATACAAATTAGTATTTAATGTGATTGTGCACATCATGTTTATAAGCACTTAAGTGGATTATTTAATTCTCAAAAAAATTACTATGAAGCATGAACTACTATCATCCCTATTTTATATGTGGGAGAATTGGGACTGAGTGATACCGGCAACTGGTTCAAAACTGGTTAGTAGCAGAGTAAGAGTCTGAATTTGAACACAGGCCTGCCTGATCCCAAAGGGCATGGCTCTAATGAGTATGTTTTGATAGAAGATCCCGGTATTGAGTCACTACCTGAACAGTACATGCATTTTCTTATTTTGGCACGATTCCATTCCCTGAATGCTGAAGTCCTCCACCATTTCACTGGATGAAACTGCAATCCAACAACCCTATATCTCTAATTTTGGAGACATAGTCTGAGGCACAGAAAGCAAAAATATGCATATATTGCCATTGAACGTGTCTTTATTCTTGTTTTAGCTTTTCACTCAGTCTCACCATTTCCTAGGTTCCAGCTTCCTTCCCTTCCCTATGAACTTCCCTGCTGTGGAGAGGGTTAAGTGGTTGAGTTTGCCTCAAGTCTGATGTGCCCTCTGAGTCTTTGTCATATCGACAAGAACACTGAGGTAGGCAGCAAAGAATCTGATTGAGTTGGATACAAGTTTCTATTTCCAGTTATCAATAAATTTGGCAAAACATCTCAAACCTAGCAATGCCTGGGCCCCCACATAATGATTTTTCAATGGAATTGATAACTGAATATTTGTATTTTCAATGTTTCAGAGTGATAGCAAGTCTAAAGCACAGTGCAAGCTGGCTGAAAGGTTTGAAAATTTTTTTAGTGAGCCAGCAGATGGCAAATGTAGTTCAGTAGAGAGATGAAAAATATACTGATCACAAATGTTATGTGCTAATTATACAATACATGATCAGAGAACAGATTTTTTTTATGGCTATTATGTGAAAAATGATGAAAACCATTAGTTTAATGCGTAAGTAGTATGCTTCATTTTTAATATCCTCTGTAATATATGCATGCAAATATTTAAACAAGTAAGGCATTGTTCAGTATATTTGATGTGGTCTGAGAACTCTTCTGTTAGACCATATTCATCAGAGGGTTGTTGTAGGCTCTAAACATAAGAGATCGACCATTTCCATAGGGAGAGTTTCACCGTTCAGGCAGTTCACATTGAAATATGAGAGACTTCAATATTCTAGAGGAGGCTTCTTGGCAATATCAGTGCAGCACAACTAAAAGAATAGAAAGTTATCCTTTATTTTTCCACGTAAAAAAATTTCCACGTAAAAAAATCCCCCAAAGAAATATCAGAAAGGGAGACAGAACGTAAAGACTGCTAACTCTGGGAAACGAACTAGGGGTGGTAGAAGGGGAGGAGGGCAGGGGGTGGGAGTGAATGGGTGATGGGCACTGGGTGTTATTCTGTATGTTAGTAAATTGAACACCAATAAAAAATAAAAAAATAAAAAAAAATCCCCCAAATAAGATGAATATACTCTTAAGTTGAATCTGTATTACAGTCTGAATAGTTTGCTAGGGCTGCTGTCACAGAGCATTACGGACCAGTTGGCTTAAACAGAAAGCTTCAACAACCTAAATTTATTTCCTCACAGTTCTGGAGGTGAATAGTCTGAGACCAAGGTGGTCAGTGGGATTGACTTCTTTGGAGGCCCTTCTCTTTGGATTGTAGATGGCCAGCTTCTCTCTGTGTCCTTACAACAGTCTTCCTTCTGTGTGCTTCTGTGTCCTAATATCTACTTTTAAGGACACCAGTTAGAATGGATTAGGATCCATGCAAATGACCTCATTGTAACCAACGACTTCTTTATTTTCTTTTAAATATTTTATTTATTTGACAGAGATAGAGCGAGAGCGCACAAGCAGGGGGAGCAGTAGAGTGAGAGGGAGAAGCAGGCTTCTCACTGAACAGGGAGCCTCATGCAGGGCTCAATCCCAGGACCCTGAAATCGTGACTTGAGCCAAAGGCAGATGCTGAATGACTGAGCCACCCAGGTACCCCCCAGCCCCCACCCCACACACAATGACCTCTTTAAAAACTTTGTCTCGGGGGATCTCTGGGTGGTGCAGCGGTTTAGCGCCTGCCTTTGGCCCAGGGCGCGATCCTGGAGACCCGGGATCGAGTCCCACGTCGGGCTCCGGGTGCATGGAGCCTGCTTCTCCCCCCTGCCTATGTCTCTGCCTCTCTCTCTCTCTGTGTGACTATCATAAAGAAATAAATATTAAAAAAATTAACTCCTGTAAATTACACAACAACCCAGTGAGGCAAGTACTTGTATAAAAATAAATAAATAAATAAAAACTTTGTCTCCAGATAAATCACATTCTGAGGTCCTGGGGATTAAAACTTCAACATATGATATTTGGAGAAATTTATCCCATAACACTAATAATCTTGGAAATAACTTTTTCTGTTATAATCCAGAACTCTTACTATTAAATGAACATTAATTGAGATGTATTATATGATAGATATACTTATGTTGAAATTTGCTACTACAGTTGCCAAGAGTATGGAGTCCAGCTACATCATCAAATAATATTCTCATTTCACATAATCAAAGGCTAGATATTGAGTGTTTTATCCTTTTTCCTTCCTAGAGATAGAACTTGTTGCCAGTTCCCAGATGCACTAATTAATTTGTTCATCAAATATTTATTGGAATTTTGTGCTTTCTAGAGTTTATCATTGCCTCATTGTCTGTTTCAACACTGATTGTTGTATTGGATTATAAACCACTAATGGTGCAATTAAGAATTATAAAAACAGTTGGGTATTTACTATGGGCTTGGCACTATAATAAAATTACTTATATTATATCATTAATCCTCATGACAATTCTGTGAGGCAGGGAGAGTTTTAATCTCCACTGTACATATGATGAAAATGGGTACAAAGAGATCATGTCAAAGTATTGGTGTGCTATTGCTGCATTACAAATGGTCACAAACTAAGTAATTTGAAACAACCGTCCTTTTCATCAGAAGTCTGCAGAGTGTGGCTGGATTCTCTACTGAGAATATCATGAAGCTGAAATCAAGAGGTCATCTTATTTATTTTATTTTTTTATTTATATTTTTTTATTTTAATTTTTTTTAGATTTTATTTATCTATTCCTGAGAGACACAGAGAGAGAGAGAGAGAGAGAGAGAGAGAGAGAGAGGAAGAGAAACAGGCAGAGGGAGAAGCAGGCTCCACGCAGGGAGCCCGACGTGGGACTTGATCCCCAAACTGGGATCACGCCCTGGGCTAAAGGCAGACGCTCAACCACTGAGCCACCCAGGCATCCCTCAAGAGGTCATCTTGACTGAGTTCTGGTCCAAAGGCCCTGGCAAAAAATTTGCTACTAAGCTCATTCAGGTTGTTGGCTGAATCCAGTGCCTTGTGGTTCTAAGGCTAGGGTCCCCATTTCCTTGCTGGCTGTTGGTGAAGGGACCATGCTCAGCATCTGGAAACCATTTGCCTTCTTTGCCACTTGTCTCCTTCCATCTTGCAGCCAGCAAGATCATATCAAATCTTTCCTGTGCCTTACATCTCTGATTTCTGCCATTCTCTGATATATAGATCAGTTTTAAAGGGCTCATATGATTAAGTTAGTCCTACACATATACTCTCCCTTTAACTGTACCATATAATATAACCTAATTATGGAAGTAACACTCATCATATTCACAGTTTGGAATTATGCAGATCATGTGTAGCTGGATGTGAGAAATCTTGAAAGCCATCTTAAAAGTCTACCTACTATACTCAGTTAACTATGGCCCAATGATGTTGTATAACAAACCATCATAAAAGCTCAGAGGCATGTAGCCCTATATCTTTATTTGCCTCACACATGTCTGTATTGGTGAAATGGAGGGTAGGGGAGTCAGGCTTAGCTTGGAGCACCTTAGCTGGAGGAGTTTTGCTATGTGTGTCTCTTATCCTCTGCTTGAGAAGTCTATCTGGGTGTGATTATGGTGACCAAGAGAGCAAGCAGAAAGACACAAAGTTCTTATGGTCTAGACTCAGAACAGCCAATTCCAATACCAGTCATTTGGTCTTCATTTTATCGGCAAAAGCAAGTCACATGGCCAAAATCAAGGAGCAAAAAAATATTCTCTCTACCTTTGGTGGGAAGCAAAGAAGGTAGATACAGAGAGGAGTGAAGAACTATAGTCAAAGATAAATCTATCAGAGCTATGCTTTGCCATAGTAAACTTCCCTGCACTCCTACTGCTGTTTCCCTTCCAGCACCTGTACTATCTGAATAGATGAGCTTAGTTTTAATTGCTCCATGTGTGAATGATCCTTTTAGATTTGGTTGAGCAATGTTTTCTGTAAAGAGCCAGATAGGGGATCCCTGGGTGGCTCAGCGGTTTGGCGCCTGCCTTTGGCCCAGGGCGTGATCCTGGAGTCCCAGGATCGAGTCCCACGTCGGGCTCCCGGCATGGACCCTGCTTCTCCCTCCTCCTGTGTCTCTGCCTCCCTCTCTCTCTCTCTCTCATAAATAAATAAATTTTTAAAAAAAAGAGCCAGATAGTAAGTATTTAAAGTTTCATGGATTGTACAGTGTCTGTCACAATAACTGTGCTCTGCCATCGAGGCATGAAAGCAGCCATAGACAATACATAAATAAAATTTGTATTTATAAAAATTGGCTGTAGAAAGGATTTGGCCTGTGGGCCATAATTTGCAGACCTTTGGTTTATATCCAGTTAACTATGATTTGACTATACCTGGTATTTTGCTTAATTGCTGCCAAACAACATTAAATAAATTATGCAAACACTCGGTGGCTTCCCCAAACATTTATTTTTATGCTGACTGCCCTGTAGAGGAACTGCAGTTTAGCTTGTCTAGGGTGGGTGGCTCTGCTTCAAGATGTGGGTTGGCTGGGCTTAGATCCGGGCAGTAGGTTGAGTCAGCCCTACTACACAGGTATTTTTTTGGGGCCCACGTTGAAAGGGCAATAATTACTTGCTGCAAACTCCGCTTATGGTAGTTCACCAGAGTGGAAGATGCAAACTAAAGTTCTACAAGCCCTATGATCATGTCATATCTAATAACATTCCACTGGCCAAAATAGTCACAGGGTGGAACTGAACATAAGTAATATGATAAAGTATACTCTGTCTAGGGGGAGAAAAGGAAAGAAGTGAATATTTTGAGAAAAAATATCCATGGAGCACCTGGTTGGTGCAGCTGGTTGAGCAGTTGACTCTTGGTTTCTGCTAAGGTCGTGATCTCAGGGTCATCAGATCAAGCGTCAAGTGCAGCTCTGTACTGAGGGCAGAGTCTGCTTGAAATTCTTGCTCTCCCTCTGCCCCTCCCACTCATGTGCTCGCTCTCTCTCTCTCTCAAATGAATAAGTGAATCTTTAAAAGAAATTCCAATGATCACACCAGGTTGAATTATAAGATGTAACAGTTTTTTGTAATTATTGTCAAATATTCTCTTTTTTTTGGATCTACAAACAGTCTGCACAAAGGAGCTCATTTACTATATCTTTGCGACTTATAAATGGTAGAATTATTTTGATTAAACAGGAAGCACTCCATTTTAAATATGTACATAGGAGAAAATGTTTATGTTACCATAATTCACTTGGGATATCCATCAACTACAACATAACAGGAATAAAACTGACTAGAAGAGTCCAGTTACTGCTCATGACAAGTACCAATCAAATTTACCAATCAGCAGGAAAATTTGCTAGAAGCACTGAAAGGAAATGTATAAAATCTACTCTACAGCTGATCAGTTCAGTTTCATCCCCTGCATGGAGCATCTGAGTGAGAATGGGCCATATAAACCAAGAGGAAAGCCCAGCTATAAAGTTGACTCAAAGAATTGAGAGTTATACATTGGAACCAGTTTATGAAGTCAGTTATGTAATCTGGCTGGAAGTGAGTTATCACTTTAGCAACTTAAGAGTTTTCTCCTGGGAATTCTGGAAAGATAGTAGTAGTAACACGTGTTAAAATCTTTCCAAATGTCCATATAAAACCAGCTAGAGCAATTCAATAGCAAACCCAGAAACCCATGGCTAATATTTATACCAAAACTAGGTGACAAGATGTTTTAATTATCCATGACTATGTAACAAATTTCCCCAAGCTTAGGGCCTTAGATAACAAAAAAATTTTATTTTGTTTCCTGATATTTGTAGACCATAAGTTTGGAAACAGTTCGGCTGGGGAGTTCTGGCTCTAGGTCTCTCAAGAGCATGCAGTCACATGGTGGCTGAAACAGTGGGGTGCTAGAGCAGCTGAGGATTGGCCAGGAAATTTGCTCTCTTCATGTGGTATCAGGGTTGTCTCATGTAGTCTCTCCAAATCATTTAGAGTGGGCCTCCTCAGAGCATATCCTCTGGGAAGTCAGACTATATACATTATAAGTAAGGCTCTAAGACTATTCCATTAAGCAAGATGGAGACGATACTGCCCATTGTGGTCTGGCTTCAGGAATCATTAGTAACATGTCTGATCTTTTTCTATGTAAAATTCGATTAAAAAAGCCAGTCCAGTTTCAAGAGAGAGGACTAGACCTCACCTCTTGGTGGGAATGGTGTAAAGATTACATTGTAATGTAAGCAGGTAGTTATTGTTTCAGCCATCTTGGAAAGTATTATCTACTATATAACATATTCCTATGAACCCCAAAGATACAAGTGAGTAGGGACAAATTATTCTCAGCTTTAATACTTGCATGGGAGGAACATAAAGCGGGAGGCATAATGCAATGGATCTAGGAACAGAAAAAAAAATCATAAAATAGCCAACAAGTATTCACTGGAAGTTTAGCAGGTGGATTTCTGGCAGCAGCTGCAATTCCCCTGTCTTTTCCAATAGCGGAAAATGCAACGGTTCAGTAGTAAGAAAAACCAAAGGGGCTAAAGATCTTTTGAAACTGACCTGACAGTGCTTTGTTATATATCAGGGTCCATAGTAGGGAGAAACTTCTGGAAATTGAATCAACATGGAGTAGGATGAAACACTAGAGATAAAGGAGGAGATGCTCAGATAAAATTCAAGAGGAGAGCAGATCAGGATATCTCAGGAAGGGAGTTGCTATATTTTGGTGCCATGCAAATGCAATAGAACATTGATTATCAAGGTCACAAACGAAGCTCAAACATGCTGGATCAAGAACTTAACAGCTTTGGCCAGGACCCTGGCTGACAAAGCCTACAAGAGAATCTAAAAACAGGTAAATGGCAAACAGGTAGAGGCTGAAAAATAAGGTGTTTGACACAAAGAAACTCCTGAGGAATAATTCCAAAGGCAGTGATTACTTAGTGGTGGTGTTTTTTCTTTTTTCCAAATCTATGTTTATAAGACACTACCAGGTGAGTAAGTACTGGCTGGCAATAACCATCACACTTTTAGCCAGTTGAACTTCCACTCATTTGCTTATGCATTCATTCCTTCATTTACTCATCAAATGTTTATTGAAGCCCTATCAAGTACCAGAGACTGTTATAGGAACTGGGAACAGAGCTGCTCTTCTTCTTTGATCACTTGTATCTTCCTCATGTTATCCCTAGTCTGGTCTTGTTTGCAGGCTAACTCAGCTCCACTCTGATTTCTTTGATCTTCACATGGTCTCAAAGCCTGTGTTTATTTTCTTGAGTTAACTTTTTCTTCTACTGTGCTGTGGATGGACTAACACCTTTATCTTCTTGCTTTGCATTGCAGAAAGATCTGTCTACCATAGGCTTGGATACACAGGGTCTGGAATAGTTAGTGGTGTTCTCCTTATGTTGGTGTAATAAAAAGTTTTGGGTAGACACCATAGGGGATTTTGACATGACAAATAGTGATTGAGGGTCACTATTGTGTTGGGCACAAAGGAGCAATATTAGACTCACAGAAGAAATATGTTTCTCACATTTAACTATAGCAATATAACTTAGAGAGTGTAGAGGGCTGAATAGTTATTATCTCTTTACTGTATTTCTTTATATCATACGTCTAAGAAAAGTTAAGTCCTAGATTGAAGACAACAATTTGATTTTTCAATAAGCACTTAAATGGTTAATACTCTGTAATTTTGATTAAAGTGGGAAATCACAATATGCTTTTATTGTCAGATTTCCAAATGACAGAATTGGTAATTGTGAATTTAAGGAGCCTAATGAATATTCTTGCCTGAAAGTAATACCATTTTACTTTTATAGGGAAGTAGGTCCAAAGATTACCAGCAAATAGGATCTATATTTCTCTGAATCAAAAACATAATTTTTAATCTTTTAAAAAATGTGATGGGTATATGTCTCTGTGTCATATTGCACTTGAAACATTGATTTTTTGGTATTAAAATCAAAAGAGAATGTTAGCAAGCAAGAGCCTTCATGAAAATAAGTCTTAGAATATTTGTAAAGTCTGCTAATTTTGAGCAGAACTTAGTAGAATTTTCCTGACGTTACCATGAATTAATCATGATAAATGCATTCATTGCAGGATGATATAACATTGCCCTTTTAAAATCTGAAGAATGAAAATATAGTTGAAAAAATTGATGCTAAATTGTCCTTTCGAACAACATTTATCTAAAAAGCTTATTTGCTTCTTAAAGTAGCACCTTTTTGGGGGGTACTTAACCAGTGTCCTCAGTATACTAGTGCTTTACTTATAAGTAATGGCAACTAATCACCCATCAGCTCATTGAGTGCATTGCTGTTATTTAAATGCATATATGGCAGAAAGGGAGGCAGCTATAGTACAGCCGTCTTTTTGCAGTCCTTCAAATGGGAGTTCTATTTATCAAAACATTGATCTTACTCATCCTGAGTCTGGCTAAATAATGATGCCACTGTATAGAATTTGAGGGAGAATGAATAACTTTGAATCTATACTGAAATTATGAAACTTGTCAAAGTCACAATTTTTGATAAATGGAAAAAGTTCATCTTTTCTCTGCTGAGATGAAGGGGAGTAGAGCTTCACATAGTGCCTGTATGGTACTTTGCAAAGCCCCTGGGCACATGGCATCTACTTGATCCCCACAGCAACACTGCAAGCAATTTTTATTTTCTTTTCCTTTATAAAATAAAACTGAGGCTTGCAACCTGTGGGAGGAAATATAAAATCAATACATATTTATACACCTAACAAGGCTCCCCATCAAATTCATATTAATAGGATAAGAGGTCCTGTAACATGTTACTCATTAATACTCACAAGAAATTTATAATGTTGTGAGTATTAATGAGCAGGCAAGGAAAATGAGTTAGAGGAATTATCTAGCACAACAAAGATCACACAGCTACTGTAAAGGAGATTTGAGACTTTTACTTCAGAGCATTTGGATTTGAAATCCATTCTTCTTCTTATTCTTTTTTATTTTCTGCCCCATGTTGCATGTTGTTTTTCTCTAAGGCCTATTTTAATGTAGACATTCCTTATGAATGCTTTGAGTTGTGATTCTGCATGATGTCACTGGAAATCAGTTACTACTTTTCCATACATTTTATCCATATTTTAAACTAATTTTTAAAGTGTTTAAATTCCATTTAGTTAACATACAGTGTAGTATTAGTTTTAGGTGTACAATTCCATACAATACCTGGTGTTCATCACAAACGAGTTCCTTAATTCTCATCACCTGTTTCACCCAACCCCTAACCAACTCCCTCTGGTAACCAGCAGTGTGTTCTCTAAAGTTAAGTCTATTTCTTGGTTTACCTCTCTTTCTTTTTTCCTTACTTGTTTGTTTTGGACTATTTTTTTTTAAACATTAAGAAACAATTGAGTTTGGCCAGTATTAAATTGGAAGATAAATTTGTTTTTTGGGAGGAGATGTTAAAAGTCATATTTTGATTGTCAGAAGAGTTGATAGTATTTGTGTGTCTGTGAATGCTCCAAGCAATCCTTTCATCTTTTGAAGAGAGCTTCTGCAGGGGAAATAGTTACTTTCCAGACTGTCCCAGTCTTATCTAGTTCTTGTGCAAAAGATCCTTTTACGCTTACCTTGTTAAAGGCTTCATCTTTGTCTCCTCCATCTTTTATGTTTGATTATCTTCCATTAACGCTGTTCCTCAGGCTCCCTTCTCTTTTGTTATATGAAAAGAACTCATCACATTCACTTTAGTTCCCCAGCTAAGGAAAATTTGTAGTCCACCTATGTAATTGCTGTGTCCTGCAGCAAACAATAAACCCTATGAAAAGTATTGGGCTCTTTTTGTTTATTTTCTCTGGCAAGTCCTTCATTTTTTTTTCCTCAGTTGTCAAGTAGACTTATTCCAAACAAGCTTAATAAATGACATATCTCATTCAATTGGTTTATTCCTTAATATAATTGTAGGTAGGTTAATAAAAATACACATTAATCATTTAGTACACTTTGCTCTGTATCCTTAGCTTCCGTGTTTTTAATTTCCTTGAAATGCACTGGATATATTTATTAATATTTTTTATTTAATGAGAATTCTACACGCATTAGGCAAAATTCTATATGTATATAAATTAGTATATATGTGCATGTAACTACTGGCTTCTATATTTTCTTTTAAGTTAAAATGGTGAATCATTCCTCTCTTGATAGTCCTTATTAGTAGAAGTATATCTTTCTGAGAAACTATAATAGTCCATTTATATGATAGAGTAAAAGAAAGTTCTAATAATCTTGTTACCCGAAGGCATCTAAAGAGTAAACTGAAAAGCCAGAATCCAGTCATCTGAAAATGTGTTTGAATGTTGGGGCTGGTTGCCTTCCCAACAACCAGACCTCCTGGACCCATCCAGCCCAAGAACCTACTTCCAGTGAGAAGTCAGTTTTGCAGGCTCTGCCTGTAGCTCCATCTCTAGCAAAAGTCACTCAGCAAGCCCAACTCCCCAGCCACAGAGATTTGTTCAGAAGTTGGCTTGAGACTAAGGTGAGTTTTTTGGGGAATGCTGATACTCAGATACTCATCATCTCTGGCCACTGTATAAATTCCTTCTTGGCTCTCCATAGCCTTTGGAGAAAATTCAAACCTTTTCCTTCAGCATACAAGGCCCTTTGTAAGCCAGCCTCTGACTTATTTCTCTAGATTCATCTACCACCTCCTCCTCTCTTGCACCTGGAGTGCCTGCGTACACACACATGTACATGCACACTCAGTCTGTTTCAGGAGCTCTTTTTACTAAAACTTTACTAAATGAAACTCATCCAGGCATTGATGTCTTTGCGACTTGTAGTTCATTGATTAGAACTTTTGTGCCTTGCTTTCCTCTCTCCTCACCTGCCTTGTAATTAGATTTCTTTATCTTTCTAGACATGGTCAAGTACCACCTCCTGACAGACGCAGAGCTTGGTGTGATCATTTGTGCTTCCACAGCTTTAACTTCAGAGTCTACCATAACATTCCTCACACTGTGCTATAATTGCTGGTTTTATTATGTCCCTAGAAAAATACTGTGACCTTCTAGAGAGCAGGAACTGTGTCTTAGTCACCAGAATAGAGTAATAGGAAGAGTATTCACTTTGAAGTTTGATGGGCC
Organism: Canis aureus; assembly: GCF_053574225.1. Lineage (NCBI taxonomy): Eukaryota > Metazoa > Chordata > Mammalia > Carnivora > Canidae > Canis > Canis aureus. The sequence continues at coordinate 5,917,168 of NC_135641.1, forward strand.
TTCACTGGCTCAGATATTTACTAGATACTCAGCTATAAGAAAGCCCTTCTACATTCAGGAGCATTAGCTTAACGTTAGCTAGAGCTACTAATGTCTACTTCTTGAGAAGTTTGTTTCTATAGGAAATACCATATAAATCACTTAATATGGTGCCTGACACGTTTCCTATTATGATAAAGCATTCAATATATTCAATAAATGAATAGCTTCTCATTATTAACATAAAAAAACAAAGTTTGCAGGCAATTTGGATTTAATTCCCATTGAGATGTAGCTTCTACAATACCATTCTAATTAATACCTTCTAAAAAGATGTCCTCGAAGTTACCATTTGAAGTTACCATCTGAAGTTACCATTTGCGTTACCATTAATGGTGGAAACTTCATGTCTTTTACAATCTAATTTCATATGTCATATAGCATTACTCTTCTATACTATATTAGTTGACATCCTCCCTATTAAAAAAGAGGGGTGATAGACCTTATCTCTGATGGAAACAATTGCAAAGAATGTGTTGCTATGTTTTAAAACCACTGTAATATTTTTATGGCCACAAATTATTTACATTCCTTCCAAATGAAAAATACTTCCTTCCTTCCCAAGATCCTCCCCCAACATCTCACCAAGTCTCATCCCATTATGGCATTAAGTCAGATTTGAGGTCAAGAATCTTGTCATATACATTTATTTTAGGTGCTAATGAGGTTCCTCAGATTCAGTCCCTCTCAATCTGAAGACCAGTGAACCAAAGACATGAGTTATCTGACCCTATCCACCCCTGGCCACATGTACGTACCCAATATACAGTGCTGGGTCAGATAAAAGTTGATTACTACAGAAACTCCTGAGAAAGACAGAGGAACCAGGACATACAGAAGTCACTGAAGTGCAGCTGGACATAACCACTTGCTTGGAGCTCAGTCTTATTCCTTGGTAAAGATTTTCTGTGGTTCTTAACTCTGTCCTCTGGACTCTTAGCTTTGCCTTGTAATTCTGTGGCTATTGTTTACATATTCCTTACATTTCCATGTTTGAAAGAGTATTTTCTCAGTCTGCTTGCTAAATGAAGAAATCTGTAGATCCAAAGGCCTTTTCTTCTTTTTCTCTTTTCATTTTATCACATTTTCATCACTTTCAATTCAAGTTGGTGTAATTTCTTTAAACACTACATACATATGTTGAAATATATCTATTTATAATCCACTTTTTAAAAAGATTTTATTTATTCGAGAGAGAGTACATGCAAATGAGAGAGAGAGAGAGAGAGAGAGAACATGAGTAGAGCATGCGGGGCAGAAGGGGAAGGAGAAGCAGACTCCCTGCTGAGTAGGGAGCCCCATGAGAAGCTTGATCTCAGGACCCTAGGATCATGAACTGAGCTGAAGGCAGACACATTAGTGAGTGAGCTATCCAGGTGCCCTTATAATCCATTTTTTTGTCAGATAAATGAAGCTATACCTGTGAATATGTGAGATATATCTTCTATCTTGAGCTCCCCTTGAAGCTGCTGTTGGACAATGCTCTTAGGAATCTTAGAAGAAGTATTGTTTACCCCAAAAGGATTAAGAGATTAAGAGATGGCCTTAAGATTTTTAGATGCTGTTTTGTTTCACTCAGTTGGTATGTGAGATACTGCTTTGCATCTTTCTGAGATATTAACACAGTGTCTTAAAGGCACATCCTTGGTTCCCTGAGGCCAGTGGTTCTCCTGGAGAAGAGGTGGACACTTGACAGTATTTAGAAACATGTTTGTTTTTCACAAATGGGAAGGCGCTATGGGCATCTAATGGGTAGAAATCAAAGATTCTGCTGAACACTCCACAATGCACAGGGTGGTCCGCCTCTCACCAACAAATAATTATTCATCCCCAAATGTCAGTAGTAGAAGGTTGAGAAGCACTACTCTAAAATCATTGATTTTTTATGAGGACATTTTGCTGGAATGAAAGACTGTCCTAGAGCTTTTGCATATCCTCCAAATGCTAACTCAAAACTGAAAAGTTTGGTTTTTTTAGCTTAGCTGTTTTGTAAAGAGTATGCTTTTCCAGGTAGAAAACCATATTTCAATTAGATATTTCTAGTCAATAAACTAGACCTAAATTTAGTGACATAAAACAACTGCATATTGACAAGACACATCTCATAATATTATATATATATATCATAATAATGTCCTAGATTGGTCAACCATCAAAAATATTGAACTTTATAGATTAAAAAAATCTTTAGGTCTTTTAGCAAAAAGATCAAATGATTTATAAGAAATAAAATATCAAAAACAAAATGTTATGCTAGAACCTGATGGGGCAACAATTTTGTAAGGTATGCAAAGGAAGGAAATGTGAACCAAAGATTTTATATCTAGCCAAACTTTAAACTTTAGACAAAAGATCACAGGAAAACAAGCAATTAAAAATTCAGGGACTTTTATATGGGACCAATCACAAGTCCCTTTCAGCCAATCACAAAACAGCTTCAGAAACTAGCATGAAGTCTGGAGATAACCAGCCAATGTTTCTATTTGTAGAACTAAAAGATGGGATAAGGAAGACAGATTATTATAAGGATTACAAGCACAGAAAAATATAGAAATAACAAATAAATTGTGGAAGATAAGGAGTAGGCAAGGAAACTAACTCTTTACTTAGAAATCTGGCAATCATGTAGAAGGAACTAAGCATTTGCCCTGACTTCTCTATAAGAATTGTGTATAAAATTGACTAAATAATCTAATTGATTAGTAATTAACTTCTTTACAGAACAATTTTATTTAATAAATGTGAAATTAGAAATTAAAATTTATGCTTAAATTAGAAAATTATAATTTGGTGTTAACCTTGATCATGGATAAACTATTTGGTGAAATGTTAGTGGGAATTTTACAATGAGAAGGTCTCAAACTACCAATTTATCTTAATTTTAGTAGGATAACTAGATGTTATATTCCTCTTGATAAGATGTAATATGAATGATATCGCAATGCCTATGCTAAAATATGGTAGCACTAGAATCCAACCAAGATTTTGGAACTCATTTTCTATTTGTAGAAAACACAGGAATGAAGAGACAAGTAAAAATATACTATAAGGAAACAAATAGACAAATCTACAATATGGAATATTCTGGAGAACAACTGGTCAAGTCAGGAGTGTGCGTAAAAAGGCAGGGAGTGAGCAATGCTTTGTATTCATACTGTGGATCCAAACCAATTCTATATACTGTATTTGATTTTTAGGTTATTGTGTGCAATTACATGTTATTTGTTTCTTATATAATTTATTATTCCCTGTATTTACTTTTGACTTGTTATTTCCAGCTTTGTTGATACACAAGTCTCTAATGTGCTTATTGGAGTATTCATGGTCTCTGGATACATTGGTAATGACTTCAATCATTAGATATTTCTGAAGGAAATATGTGCCAGGCACTGAGATGGGTACAAGAGAAATCTTGCAAATATAATCAGGAGGATTGACCATCTTCCACTTTCTGTATGCTTTACTGCTAGGGTCTCTGGGTTTCCCATACAATTGTATAGTTTAACATTCAGCCAGAGAGATGGCGAGGATTGGGTGGCCAAGGGCATTTTACCTGGATTTTTGACCTCAGGTCTTCTGAGGTTATCTCGTTTCTAGCATATATTCCTTTAACATTCTATTCATCAGCTTTGATGCCCTGAGCTTTATCATTGACTGCTTCAAGTGTGAGACTGCAGTTGTCACTGGTGGGTGAATGGAGGAATTGCTTCCAAGCTAAAAATCCATAAACCCACAGTTTTTAGTGAAATATGTATCTTTCAGGTATAAACTCTTTTCAAGTTTCTCCTCATTTTGGCCATTTTCTATTGCATTCACTGTTTTGAACATTGTTCAAGTTTTGTAATTATTATCTCATGGTGAAACTGCCAGTCCTTTTTATGCCATCATCATTGCAAAGTTTTCCTTTTTATCTCCCTAAGCCACTTTTTAAAAAAAGAAATGATAATCAAGTATTGTATGAAATCATGAATTTTAATTTGAAGAATGACTAGGTTTCTACAAGATTTTCACAGTTTATTCAGAGTCCATCTTTACCCAGGTGTAGGGTTTAAAATAGTTTTTTTTTTAAGATTGATTTATTTATTTATGATAGACATAGAGAGAGAGAGAGGCAGAGACACAGGAGGAGGGAGAAGTAGGCTCCATGCCGGGAGCCCGACGCAGCACTCGATCCCGGGACTGCAGGACCGCGCCCCGGGCCAGAGGCAGGCGCCAAACCGCTGAGCCACCCAGGGATCCCCTAAAATAGTTTTTTAACAGATGAAATTTCTCATCTTTTTTTCCTTTGTCCATTGTATATTAATGACAAAAATACTTCCAATGATTAGATTGAAATATATTCTGGAGAGAGAAATATTTTAATAACCTTAAAATTTTTAAATTTATGTGTATTAGATAAAGACATTCTACATATAGCTAAGATGAGTATAAATACTCCCAAGAGATTAGTAATTGTAAAAATAATCAGGTATGATAATATCCCAGATATATAAAATTATATATGGGATATGTGTCACTTGCTCCAAGATCCCTGACCTGAAGTCACTAGTCCCAGATATGTTTAAAAATTCTTCAGGTTTTAGATTTTCGACAACATACCATAATCAAATCCACAATATTTCTACTGCAAAACGTATAAACATTACATTAATCGAATGAATGATGAGTATGCAAAGTTTCTGTCAGAGGACTTATCAGGGTTTGTCACAGAAAATACAGGATGATGTAGTTTCAATGAATTTTTACTTTCCTGATACTTTTAATTCTTTTTTAAGATTCTCACAATTGGACGTATTATTTAGGTGATAGTAAAAAATGTTTTTTTAAGGGGAACCTGGGTGGCACAGTCAGTTGAGCCGCTAACTCTTGGTTTCAGCTTAGGTCATGATCTCAGGGTCATGAGATGGAGCCTAGTGTAAGGCTCTGCACTCAGCGTGGAGTCTGCTTGGGATTCTCTCTTCCTCTCCCTCTGCTCTTCCCCCCACCATCTCTCTCTTTCAAATAAATAAATAAATAAATAAATAAATAAATAAATAAATAAATCTTGTAAAGAAAATTGTGTTTCATAAAAAAATTTATATTGTCCTTAAGACCTCTACTAAATGGATTTTGCATTTAGATTTTACCATTTTTAAACTTAATTACATATTATTTAGATAAGTCAATATTGCATAGCAACAGATTATTGCCTTATTGAAATCCTGCTTTAACAAATGAATGATGATGGTTGAATCATGATTTACACATGAAAGCAAGCAGGTAAGCATGGCTGATGACTGGAATGCTCTACTTACTGGTACAGAAGATTTTTTTTAAAAGGTGGATGCTATTGAGATGCTTGAAAGAGGTTTGCTTCTTGAATGTCTTCCAGTCTTGTTCATTCTATCCTTTGGCTAGTTGAGTCTATTTTCCCATACATAATGCAAAGTATATTTTTCTTTAGTCTTGGCATGACTATAAATAACAAAATAAGTCTTTATAAGTGAGATTTGACAGTGCCTGCTAACTAATGCATGTTTTCCTCATTTCCATAAGCTTTTGCTAAGAACTGGTAAGTTTTAGTTCTCTCTTCCTTGTTCAACTTAGTATCCCAGGTAATTCCTCAGTGCCCTTGGACTTGATTCTCATTCTTCTCTATTTCCCTGGATGAGTCATCTGCATTCTTTTGAAGTTGGTAGAGACCTTATACATGAAAGAAATAAGGCAGGGCTAGGAAAGGAATAGAATAATCAGAACATGGAATTTCATGCTGGGAGATTTTGGTGCAGAAGAGGGAAAGTATAGATATCTTCAGATAGGTTGTCTTTTATTCTATCTAGACATGTAAAAAGTGGATATGTAGCCTTGATATTTTGTTTGTATTTGATACATGGTTAATAAGATGTAAATGACAACTTTAAGCATTTATGGAAAATATTTTTTTCTTTGCTTGCTAAATAGTTACAGGGAAATAAAAGAATATGACTTTCCTTTTAGATGTTTTGTAGCTCTGTTAGATGTGATTTAAGATGTTTTATCTTATAAATCATTGTAGGTTTCTATGACTATCTTTTGCTGCATTGTAGATAATAACATTTTCACACCCATACACATGTGTGTCCTATTTTCTGGAAAACAGATTTTTTTAACAATGGACTGAGAATTGGAAAATTATATGCCTACACTCTTTACTTTTGCCTTGTATAGAAAATTAATGGGAGCAGAGTCTATCTTTTCCAGTTAGCATAATGGTTGTTAGTAAATAATCTTGAAATAGGAGATTATTGGCACAGGTGTTTTGAAAAGCCAAGTCTTAAGTTAGTCATTTTGTATAGAGGATTATGATAATCATTTTATATATTATGATAGATGTGATAGTTATCCAATATTTTATATTTTATAAAATTTAAATTAAATGTATGTATCTACTTATTGTATATCTTATTATAAAGTTGAGTTTCTTTCTAAGACTGTATACCAAGCAAAACAAGAAGTTTTCTTTGTAACAGCAAAAGATTTGCTTTAATGGTTATGAAGATTGTTGATTTATAAACATAAGGCTACAACACATTAGTTATTCTAAAACTTTCCATTTTGAAAGATCAGAGTCAAGAATATACAATGAGGAAAGGATAATCTCTCCAGTAAATGGTGTTGGGAAAACTGGACAGCCCCATGCAAGAAAATGAAACTGGACCCCCATCTTTTACTCTATGTACAAATTAACTCAAAATGGATAAAAGACTTGACTATAAGACCTGAAACCATAAAACTCCTAGAAGAAAACATAGTGATTAAACTTCTTGACATTAGTACTGACAATAAATTTTTGGATTTGACACTAAAAGCAAAAATAAACAAGTGGGACTACATCAAACCAAATACATTTCTGCACAGCAAAGGAAACCACCAACAAAATGAAAGGGCAAACTACAAAATGGAAGAACATATTTGAAAATCACATATCTATAAAAAGTTAATATCTGAAATATATGAAGAACTCATACAACTCAATAGCAAAAACTAATCTGATTAAAAAATGGGCAGGGATATCTGTGTGGTTCAGTTGGTTAAGTGTCTGACTTCAGCATCTGGCTTTGGCCTCAGGTCATGATTTCAAGGTCCTGGCATTAGCCCAGTGTTGCTTAGCAACACTTAGCTTAGTCCTTGCTTAGCAAGGAGTCTGCTTGTCCCTCTCCTTCTACCTGTCCTCCCAACCTGTGGTTAAATAAATAAATAAATAAAATCTCTCTCTCAAATAAATAAATAAAATCTTTAAAAAATGGGCTAAGGAAAATAAAAATAAATAAATAAATAAAAATGGGCTAAGGAACTGAACAGATATTTTTCTAAAGAAAACAGAAAAGACCAGCAGATACGTGAAAAAGTGCTCAATATCACTAATCATCAGGGAAATGCAAATCGAAACCACAATGAGGTATCAGTTCATACCTATTAGAACAGCTGTCATCCAGAAGACAAGAGACAACAAGGATTGGTGAGGATGTGGAGTAAAGGGAATATTTTCTCACTGTTGGTGAAAATGTAAACTCTTACAGGCACTGTGAAAGATAATTTGGAGGTTTCTTGGAATTAAAAATAGAACTACCATATGACCCAGCAATTCCATTTCTGGGTATTTATCCAAAGGAAATGAAATCAGGATCCAAAAGATATACTTGTGCCCTGACATTCATTGAAGCATTACTTGTAATAGCCAAGAAATGGAAACAACCTAAGTATCCATCAATGGGTAAATGGATAAAGAATATGTTACATGCAAACACACACACACACACACACACACACACACACACATCACACATCAAACAGAGTGGTATATTATTCAACTATGAGAAAGAAAGAAATTCTGTCATTTGTGATAACATGAATGGATCTTGAGGGTATTGCTAAATGAAATTAGCCAGAAAGAGAAAGGCAAATATTGCATTGCATCATGGAGTCTTAAAAAAAAAAATCAAACTCTTAGAAACAGAGAGTAGAAAAGTGGTTACTAGGGGCTAGAGGGTAGGGAAAATAGGGAGCAGTTGGTAGAAGGGTATAAACTTTCAGGTATAAAACAGATGCTGTAGATAAGAAGTCAATGTAAAACACAATGGTTGTAGTTGATAATTCAAATTTGCTAAGAGAATAGAACTTAAGTGTTCTCACCCAAAATAATAAATAAGTAAATGTGATTGTGTTAATTAAGTAGATGTTGCAAATCCATTCACAATATATACATATATCACATCACTGTGATGCACACTTTTTAATTTTTAAAAAAATTTTTTAGGAGAAAGAATGTGTGCATGCATCCACATGAGCAGGGGAAGGGCAGAGGGAGAGGCAGAGAGAGAATCTCAATCAGGCTCCATACTCAGCACAGAGACCACAGTGGGGCTCAATCTCATGACCCTGAGATCATGACCTGAGCTGAAACCAAGAGTGGGATGCTTAGCCACTCAGGCACCTCACAATGATGCACACTTTGAATGTCTCACAATTTTTTGTGTCAATTATACATCAACAAAGCTAAAAATAAAAAGAAAGTGGAAAAAGAAAGTAAAACAAAAGGTTTATTGTAAAAAAATGCTTATTCAAATTTATCAACTTTTATAGTTTTCTTTTATTCACTAACTGTGGGTAATAATTCATCACTAATATAGTTCTAATTATCTTCACTAGTTAACAAAGATTATGCATATCTTCACAAAATTAAAATGTCACTGTAACAGGTTAACTTTAAAACCAGTGCAGAATCTCACATCTATCTCTACAGAACTTCAATACCTGTCTTGGAGGATTCCAGACAGTGTGGCTCATCTCATTCACTGCCATTCCAATCATGGCTCTTTCTATCACCTTAACAGAGTGGCTATTGGATAGAATATGCATACTTTCTACTGCTGTTATATAAAATTCATTGACACCTATACTAACAGCTCTATTTAGGAGAGGGAAACAATTTAGGTATACAGATAACATAATCTGTTCCCACAAAAGCAGGCATAGCTGAGAGGAATCTTTTCAGAGCTCTGATCATTATTTTCCTTAGTAGGGTAATGGGCAGGATTGTGTGCAGGGAGTGGTTGATCAGCTGGACTCAATGGCCAAGTGTGACTTCTTTGCCTCAGTAGAATCATCCAAATTCTAGATAATGTTTTGTAGTAATTAAAGTATAAATTTCAGAGACTAACAATATTATATGCAATCAAATTTATTTAAAAAAACATGTTTCAGATTTTTACTTAATTTATTACTGAAGAAACAAGTAGGGTGGTAAATCCTACTTGAGAAAAGAAAAGTTGTCGGGACGCCTGAGTGGCTCAGTAGTTGAGCGTCTGCCTTTGGCTCAGGGCGTGATCCTGGGATCTGGGATCGAGTCCCACATCCATCTCCTTGCATGGAGCCTGCTTCTCCCTCTGCTTGTGTCTCTGCCTCTCTCTCTTTCTCTCTCTCTCTGTCTGTCTCTCATGAGTAAATAAATAAAATCTTTTTAGAAAAGAAAATTTGTTGGACAGATTATTGTAGTCGGTAGAGTAAATAAGACGAGAATAAGATTGCTAGGTAAGATACAAAACTGGTTAATGTCCTACAGAGCAATACAATTATAACCTTTATTATCTTTTCTATCAGATTATTTCTATCAGAAATTATTTACCTCTGTAGCAGCCAAAATCATTTATAACTTATTGATTTTCTAGAAGTCTAACTTTATGTATTCTTAGCCTGATAAATATTAATCAATAATTCAACCAATAATACACTAGATGATTATGTAATAATATTAGGTTGGGCCTATTTGACTGCATCATTGTAATATTGGAACCACATCAATTTTAGCCCTATTTTCAAGTTTCAGATAACATCTTATTAACAATTATGATTTCTTGTAAACTATAAATCACCCCTTTTTTCCCCATTAAAAAATTTTTAGAGACAGAGCTACATTTTCCAGAGAACCACTAAATCCTGAATTTCTGTGGTATCATCATGGACTGACACATTTAATTGTCTATAGGTATTTGAAATAACTTTTATTTATTATTATTTTTATTTTTTTAAAAATGTATTTATTTATTTGAGAGAGAGAGAGAGAAAGGATGAGCAGAGGGGAGGGACAGAGGGAGAAGTAGAACCAGACTCCCTGCTGAGTGGGAGCCTAATGTGGGGCTCGATCCCAGGACTCTGAGATCATAACCTGAACTAAAGTCAGATGCTGAACTGACTGAGCCATGAAGGTGCTCTGGAAATAACTTTAAAAAAAGACTGGCACATTTGTTAATTTTGAATTTGCTTATTTTACTTTAGCAATAGTTAGAATTATAGAAAATTGCTTAAATTTTAGTTTAATTTTAAACTTTGCAGTTTGCATACTTTAGGGTGCTGGGATGTTTTTCTGGGGCCTAGATTACAATGTTAGAGATAGTCAAGTTCAAGGAAAGTTCTCTGAAAATGGATCATATTCTGGGAGTCATATCAGAAAGATAGACTGCCTTGGTGGAAAACAATACTAATAAAGAAAAGATAGTGTTACACTTCCACTACAGGTGTCTATGTTTCTAGCTGTTTTTTTTTTTTTTTCCAGTTTGTAAGCTTTGAAAAATATGATGAAATCTCAGTATATCCATAGTACATGCATTAGTATTCCACTCAGGAAATTTTAGAGTTTATATATATATATATATAATTTTGGGCTATATTTTGCCAGGTAATTTTTCAGCATGTTTACAATGGCTGTGGTTTTGAGACCACATTCTAGCTTTGGAATGAATAAGTCATGGGAATAAAAGGCACACCATAAGGACTATAGTCAATGATATTATAATCACGTTGTATTGGGACAGATGGTAGCCACACTTGTGGTGAGCCCAGAATAATGTATAGCCTTGTTGAATTACTATGTTGTACACCTGGAATTCATATAACATTATAAATCAACTATACTCAAATTTAAAAAAAAGACCAAAAGAGAGCCTCAAATCCAGTGTGGCACACTATGGAGAGTGGCATCACTATTGAGAACAGAGTGAAATTGATTGACAATAGTTTTAGAAGAAATTGATGTTAGACATGTTGAATTGGAGGTATCGTTTTGGAGGAGAAGGAGGTCATAGAGATAACCCAGCTCAAATGATTCATAGTGTGAATGAATAAACTAAAACTCAGTTTACACTTAGAGGCCCAATTGCAGATAAATATTTGCAAGTCATCAGCAGGTGAAGATAAAGTTTTGGACATGAATGAAATCAGAGAGAAACTATGTAAAAAGAGAAGTAAGGCAGACCTTTGGCAGATATCTACAGTTTTTAGACAGAAAGTAAGAAACTAGGAAAGAAAGAGAAGACAAGAGTGTTAAGACACAGGGTGAGAAAAGGATCAGAGTTGTGCTTTACGAGTGTTGAGTATTATTGAGCATTAAGTATGTTTATATCTCAAAGTTAGAGTAAAGGCCTTTGATTTTTATTCATTAACTCATTCGGTTGCTTTCTCACTCAAAAAGAATTTATTGAATTCTTTTTAATGTGCCCAGTCCTCTGGTGGGTATTTAAGATATGATAATAAGCACAAGGAAAGGTATGATCCTTGTCCCTACATGGCTTAGAAGCTTGTGGAAGAGAAAACAGGATATATCAAATAATCACACACATAAATATTTTGCGAGAATAATCGGTACTAACAATAAATGATTCAGGTCACTATGATGATGAAGGACCTAGGTATATGTGTGAGGGGTTGGGGGGTAGAGGACAGAGATTCAAGGAAGGTCTTTCTTTAGGCTGTGACCTTTTAACTGGGAGCTCAAGGATGAGTAGTTTGAAAGGAAAGAGATAGGGTGGTTGCTTTAGAGATTGTCACAATATTTTTTTATTTTTGTTTTTTGTTTTGTTTTTAGGTGGAAGAATCAAACATGGGGGTCTTTACCTCACTTATAAGGACTTTTGAACTATTTAATTTTTAAACTCTGCATGTTCCCAGATTAACTCATTAGTAGCTCCTTCTTGGAGACCCGAGTCACATTTATTTACATCATTATTATGTGGTTATAACTGGCCGGAGAATCTCACTTGGGATTTGGTACAAGGGATGAGAAATATTGTTTAAGTATATGATATTCCAAGACCATACAGCCAATATTTGGTGGAGCTAAGCTTTGCATAATGTTTCCAAGACTTTAGCTCTTTCAAGGGCCAACAGCAGTCATCCACTAAAGATACTGTTCATAAATCAAAAGCTAATTTAATTCTTTAGTTTTTTGTTGATCATTATTCTCTTCATTAGCATAGTTCTCAATATATGGTTGATTAGAAATAGGTAAGTAGAAAAATTATTCTCCCCTATTAAAGTAACTTGCTTCTGACCACATTTAATGTGCATAATTCACATGCATACTTTTTGCTTGTACAAAACGTAACTAATATGGATCAGGAAAAGTTCAACTCATTTATAGCAACAGACATTCAACACCCCCCACACTCAATTAAAACCATAATTGTCATTTGGTAATTACAAGGACTCTATTTGAAAAAGTAGTTGACAAGCAACAAGATGAATGATCCAGAAGTACCATGATAAAGGAGCACTGGTAGGTGACAAATCCTTCCCTTTCTTTGAGTAACTAAGGCAGGGGCTCATTTTTCAAATATGACAGGATTGCTTAAATAGCTAGCATTTCTCTCTGGTATATTTGAGATGTCACACTATGAGAAAAGACAATGAAAAAGCCATTTCATATTTTGAGTACTCTCTGCAAAAAAGAAAGAAGCTTTTTAATTGGGTAGATGAAGGAATTTGTTCCTCATTAAGGACATGAAATAAATACAATATTAGGGCATTTTTTCATAGGCAAAAAGAGCTCTAGAAAAGATGTTGCCAAAGAAATCCATGTCAAAGATAACCCTTAAAATGATAAAACAACATATAAATCTCTCCTTCTTTGAGCTATATCACTGCAAAACTGGGAATATTTCAAATGTACAAAGGAAATTATTTAAATAAAACATAGTACGTTCTTTTTATTTCTTTGAATTCAACAATAATGCTATAATTCCTTCATTCATTTCGATTATTATACATTGAATTTTTCATGAGAAAGTCATACATTCACACTAAAGTTGGAGTTTGTACAACCATTAAGTAAAAGTGTCATTATTTTGTGTACTTTTTATCTTATTGAATTTATTAAAGAGAAACTACAACACACTCATGCTATGTGACTGTAATGACTTTTATTTGATAATAATTTTTTGAAATAGGTGATTTAAAAACTCTTAAATTAGCTGAAGAATCTTATACATTCACACCTCTTGATTCCTGATTCCTAAAATAAAGAAGAGGGATGTCACTCCCAAATTACACGAAGTTAAACAAAGCAAGAAATTCATTATGGGGCAGTTGAGAGTAATGTTTTGTCCAGCAAGCTTAGAGTTACTATGTCTTTTACACATCAACTGATTTTTTAGAATTTTACATCCACAGATATTTTCTCTTACTTAACATTATTTTATTGGAAGAATTTCTTATAAAAAGAAGACATGAAAAATAGAAAATAAACAAAGCATCCATTTCATGCCCATTCTTTTCAATTAATGGCTAAATGAAATGGCAACTGTTGAGTGACAGACATGGAAAATCACAAGGATTAAAGAGTGGTGCAGAAAGGTGGGAGGCAGAAAGTCATGGGAAGTCCCAATTTCAAAATCTACTCCATTTCATATGGACTTAAGATATCCTAACAACCATGTAATCATGCATAGAATTTATTTTGGAGCAAAATTGATTAGGGAATGATTATTTGGAGGCCTGGGGGGGGGGAAGGGAGCATGTAAAGGTATTTTTAGCAGCCAAGTGTGGGAAGGACAATAATTCTGTTTTTATGAATATGGACTTAGGTACAGTGTCACTTTAGAGGGAAAAGCAAGCAGACATGAGGAGTGAAGGTGAGAAACAGGGTAAGTGTATGTGGGGATGGAGAGCAGATGACTGTCAGCTTTGTCATTTCTGACCTCCCAAAACTCTCCACTGATGGCTTGGTCACTCCTAAATCAATTTAATGGGAAAACAAGCATTTCATTTTAACACATTAAGTAAGGCTGAAAAATACTCAGAAGCCCTTAGAAGATACTGACTTTTTTTAAAAGCAAGCTTTTACTTATTTATTTATGAGAGAGAGAGAGAGAGAGAGAAAGAGAGAGAGAGAGGCAGAGGGAGAAGCAGGCTCCCTGCAGGGAGCCCGACATGGGACTTGATCCCCAGGACTCCAGGATCACACCCTGCGCCGAAGGCAGATGCTTAACTGCTGAGCCACCCAGGTATCCCTACAAGATACAGATTTAAGCCAGTATGGTCCTCAGATGAGGTCCTGTTTGTTTTTTAAAAAGTTGGTTTTGACAGAGATTGAGATCCTTCCTGAGTGTGCGTGTAGCTGATCCCATGAGTGGGAAGATCTAATAATATACATAGCAGAGGTGACTTAGGTGTCACCATTGTCCACTGGCTCCAGAGTATTACCTACCTCAGATGATTACCTTCTTCGGTTCACTACCTACCACTACTACCTGTCTGACTCTACCATGGCCTGGACTGATAAAGGAGATATATTTGGGAGGCTAAAATTCTTTCAGAAAATTTGCTAAAGGAAAAGAAGCATAAGAGGTATCTATTATTATAAAATGCTGGCATTATGATTTGAAAGGCAAACCTCTCTAGTATAGGCAGCTAAATGATTTTGTTTGTCAAATACTGAGAATTCACCAAAAATGTATTTTTATGGTTATAGAAATGATGGAGCTGCTCAGCCCCTTACATTAGATACCACCCAGTCATGGACTATTGCATTTAAATCCTAGAACTTGTGGATGATATACTGAGGTTTTATGAGTGCCTTGGCATCTTAAATACTCTCTTTTTGAAAAATCTACTTACAAATTAATTCCTCTGGCTGGTAGCTAAGGTATTGGGTTCTTTTTTTTTTCCCCACCTCTCTAGTTATTTGTTGCTGTTTTTGTTCAGGCATTCAAATGATGAGTCAAAGTATAATTTTCAAAGGTAAAAAGTGAACATGACTGCCATAGAAGTAAAAAATTACCATGTGCCCAAAATTATTTTGTTAATAAATAATGGAGGTATTAAAATAATATTGTTGGGATGCCTGGGTGTTTCAGCAGTTAAGCGTCTGCCTTTAGCCCAGGGCATGATCCTGGGGTCCTGGGATCAAGTCCCATATCGGGCTCCCTGCAGGGAGCCTGCTTCTCTCTCTGCCTGTGTCTCTACCTCTCTCTCTCTCTCTGTCTCTCTCTCTGTGTGTCTCTTATGAATAAACAAATAAAATCTTTAAAAAATAATAATATAGGGGATCCCTGGATGGCTCAGCGGTTTGGTGCCTGCCTTCGGCCCTGGGTGTGATACTGGAGTCCTGGGATCAAGTCCCACATCGGACTCCCTGCATGGAGCCTGCTTCTCCCTCTGCCTTTGTCTCTGCCTCTCTCTCTCTCTCTCTCTATCTCTCATGAATAAATAAATAAAATCTTTAAAAAAATAAAATAAAAAATAATAAGATAATATTGTTATTCTATAGAACATTCTAATTTCCATAATTTATAGGTTAATATTCCATAGGATAATAAAACCATTAATTTAGGGATTTTCTTTTCTGCTCAGAGATAACATTTGCATCTCTACTGACAAAAATCTATAATAACTAACTTCATATATCTAGAACTTTAATCAATACCAGGTTGTAAGTCACATAAAGTAATATTCCCTTAAAAATGAAAGTATCCCTGGGTGAATATTAAAATATTTCATGACTGCTGTCTTTACATTATTTACAAGTTATGAATACTTAAAAAATATCTATGTTTTAAAGAAGTGAAAATAAATAAAAAATAATCAACCAAAATACTATTGTGCACATTACTGCTCTGAAGTATTTACTGGCCTATGGTGTGTCAGGGCATAGAGAGTGAGTTCATTACTTCTGATTAAATAATATCAACTTTGCATAAGGTTCATGGGTTTGCAGTATCTAAAACACAATAGGAAATTTCAAGCCCTCTGCCCTATTTATTCAGAGATTGTACACAATATTAACTTAATTAAAAGTCTATAAACCATAGTAATTTTGCAGTTGTAGAAAAATAGTTTGCATGCAAATTTGTTGTCTTTAGTAATAATCTGCTTTGATGTTCTGGGTTTTTTTCCAGAGTTTTGTTTGTCAGCTGATATCAAAGTGGTTAGGGTGACTAGAACTGTTCTATTAGTCTATTAATTTAGATCTAACATTTTGATATACTTTATTGTCAGAAGTTACATTGCACTTTATTCATCCATTCAGCAAATCTTTAATTACTAGTAAGTATGGGATACTTGTTATACAGAAGAAGCAAAAATGAACTTATTCATATGATGAATATTGATTGAGTTCTTATTGTGTGCCAAGTCCTCTCCTAGAAACTGAGTATAACACAATGGGCCAAAGAGGAAAATACCCTTGCCTATAAATCAAATTTATATTCTATCTAAAGGAGGAGACTTAACAATAAAATAGGATAGAATTGAAGGGTGAATAGAATGTCTGATGGTGATGGAGGCAGGTCCAAGTGAGGCAGGAAAACAGCACAAGAAGGCACCTTACTCCAACTTCTTTGCCTACAGCTTTCAAGCCCCATCACAACACTCCCCCTCTGTGCCACATGCAACCAAATTGACTGGAAACCTGCTGTTCTGTCCTTTGACACCTGTGTTCCTGCCATGTACAGGAATGTTCTCTGGAGTCTCATTCTCAACCACCATGAGGAAACCTTAAACCTGTCTCCTTTTCCTGTGATTTCAGGCCACTATGACCCATTTACTGAACTGGCCCTGCTCTCCCCAGACAGCTACATCATGTGAGGAATAAGCCTATTCTACTCTTCTGGCATGTATATGGCATTATCAGTCTCAACATTGGAACAAATTTTGTATGTATGGGGAGGGATCCCAACGCCATGGAGTATGAATACACAAAAGGACAGGGAATGCTGTTTTGGGGGAGAAGGGCTACAGAAGACCCCTCCAAAAGGGAGCCATTTTAGTGAAATTCTTCCATTTGAATGAAAGTAGGAGTTGGGTCATGGTGCAAATGCATGGAGGTAAGGAAACTCTGTGACTTCAAGAAGCGGCACGGAGGCCAATGAGGCTAGAACTGAGAGGCCACAGAGAAGGGGGACCAGAATACCCAGAGAGGTGCAGATAGAGGGACAGACCAGGTGAGATCTAATTGACCATTGATAGAATATTTATATTTTTTCTCTGAGATGTAAAGATCCTCAAGAAATTTTGAACCACCTTAAGGTTACATAGGATGAGAATATTTGAACTTTCAACATAACAGAATAACTCTGTTGCTGTTTCCAGAATGGGCAAGGTTGTGGGTATGTGTGAGGATGAAATACTTGGGAGGCAGGAAGTGTTAAGGAGATTGGATTTGACTGAAAGCAGTGGAATAAGTAAGAGGCAGTTAGAGTCTCTTCTGAAGGTGGATCAGCCCATTATCCTCAGATATTCTGGGGCGTGGACTGTGAATGAGAGTGGTTGGGAATGATGACAAAGTCTGTGGGCTGTGCTAATAGAAGAACAGATTGGGCATCATATGCCTTATAACAGGGAAGGGGAGGTCAAGTGCAATACCAAAAAGATACATGTTATGTCTTGGGGGAGGGATCAATGTGGCCAGTAATGAGGAGCAATATTTTAAAATGTGAAAAAAGAAAAATAACACATTTCAGGCTTGATTTTTCAAGAGAAGAGAAAAAATGGAAAGAGAGGGAAAGTCCTCCACGTCTGGAGAGGGCAGCCTCTCCAGTTTCTCCTGATAATTCCCTATAGTTTTACTCACTCTAAGACTCTCATTCCATCTGTTCCTGACTTTAACAGAAGTTTGCACATAAAACAATATAACTGGTTCCTTCCTTCAGCCAAGGCCACCAACTATTCACAACTGAGAAGTTGAGATTTACGGTGACCTGTCATTCTTTGTATATATAGAATTTAAATATATATATAACATACAAATTATATATGGATTAAATAATTATAAATATATGTAAATTAAGGTATATATATATATATATATATATAGAGAGAGAGAGAGAGAGAGAATCTGAAAAAATCCGGTGAATAATTAAGTCCAATAAGCAGAGGGATCTGCAGTCTTAATCAAGAAACAATTAAAAATCTCCCAAACACCTATATAATCTAAGGAATTGTAGCCTCATGATAATATCATTTGCTAAGTATAATGAGTAGATTAAAAATCAAGAGTTTAAATAACAGAAAACACATTCACAGCTCTTCAGTTCAACAGTTAGGGGTTACGGTTCAAGTGGTTTCTGATTTGTTTTCCGTTGAACTCAAGCTATGTTTGCAAGATGCCAGCACAGCCAAGTAAAGTCAAATTCCAGTTTAAAAATTCCATATCCAGAATAATTGACTTTAAAAAATGAATTAAGGCTGATTTTGCATTAAATTATGGTGAGTATACCTTTGATGTTTCACTGGGAATACTCCAGTTATTTAACAAATAGCAGTTCTTAAATCCACTGATTAATTTATATATATATGTATATATGTGTGTATATATATATATATAACAAATATATATGTATATTCGTTGTTGTTAATGTCCACATTAGTTTCTCGTTCATAGTCACTGGTTTATGATGTTATGGAATTAGTAGTGATGATTACATGATTCTGTAACTCTATTAAAAATCTACTGAATTGTATAATCTAAAGGATTAATTTAATGATATGTAAATTATGTTTAAAAAAGGCGTGATGTATATTTTTAAAAGATCCTACTGGTACAAATCTTCACATCTTGCTGATAGCCTCTCAAGGAAATATTTTGGACGGTATGGGGTATGTCTAAGGCTTTCACAAATGCTGCGAGCATATGGGAATTACGAGGACAGTGCTGAATGATGACTCTCATCACGTTAAGCATTAATGCAAGCTGCTCACTTTCTTTTCTAATCTTAGGGTTATAAATAGCTAATAGGTATTCTACATCATCCTAATAGCAGAGTAGTAGGATGACTTACTAGTTTTGATCTCATGGTAGAATAATAAGTACTCAACTTAAAGAGCTGTCCAAAAATGATAAATGTCCACACCATAGTGTCCCCATGGATGTAATGTGGTAACACTATTTTGCCATCTGGTTGAAAGCAGAATAAAGAAAGTTTTAGTTTATTTAGTTAAGGTCACATAACAATTTGATAGTGGAAGATCCATGGATCTTTTCTCCATGTACATTGGTGACTCGTTGCCTACCCATTTTATTAAAAAGAAATCCTGTAAATTGCCAGGATATTTCAGTGTAGTTATTGACAGACTACAGTTTACAAGCTAGTGGCCTGTAGGCCAGAGGTGTATTTGTTTCATTTGTGTCTTGAAAAGCTATGAATGTAGGCAGGGATTATGATTCTAGCTAGTTAGCACCCATTGTCTAAAATCTGCTTATTGCAATAAATTTATTAATTCTCCAACTTTCCACCAGCTGCAGGGCTTCAGCTTGTGATCCTTGCTTTGGTCATCTTAGAGCCAAATCAACTCCTTGGCCTCTTTATGACACCAACGAAAATGACAGTGACAGCCCATTCCAGAGTCTGCCTGCCTCTTCTGATGTAAAATAACCCGACTGATTGATTACTAGGGGAAATGTAAGTTCTCATAAGAGTAGCTTTATTTTAAGTTTAGTAGCATTCTGGGGGATTTACATTGTTTACCAGCTATTGTGGTTTCCTCCTTGTAATTCCCTTTTCTTATGGGAACACTTTACAACTCTATTCTCTCAAGGGTGGCCTTGTAAACTTGCTTTCAAATTGAAAGATGTTTGGACAAAAGGGATGTATGCCACTTTCAGGCAGAAACTTCATCATCCTGAATATATTCTGCTATTTGCCTCTCCTCTTTCTTACAACTAGGGGTAATTTCCAGGATATTGAGAAGTTTTCCTTTTAACTTTCAAATTCTCCCTTCTTTCCTACAATCCAGCCCCTGACTTGTTTGATTTCTGCTATTTTGGTGACTATCTCTGAGTTAATCAGATGTCAGCTCATTCTGTGCATCAACTTCACCTTTGAATTTTCCAAGTAGAAGACAAAAGATGTCTTTTGAATGTCTAAAAGGTAGAAGGTAAACAGTGTCAAATGGTTAACTAACATTTTGCTGAAACTTGAACCCCATTTTCACCTCTTCTTATTAGTTAACGGCTCCATCAGCCTTGTTCCTCCTGACCCCTTGCTTCTAAGAACACATACCTTAAATATCTATATATGAATGCCAATCCTGTTGATGTTTTTTACTATCAGTTTTCCTTCAGACATATTTTTCACTCTCCTTAAGCAGCCTTTGTGCCAAGCTCTGAGATTTGAGTGAAGTAGATAACCTTTCCTAACCTACCTGGCTTCTTGCTTATCTACATCCAGAGTAGGGTGTCACTCTCTCCCTTGCTTTTCCTTCTCTCACTTCCTTCTTTTTTTTGGGGGGGGGGGTATAAATCTTCTTTCAATTTTTTAAAATTTCTTTTCATTGAAGTTCAATGTGTCAACATATAGTATAACACCCAGTGCTCATCCCATCAGGTGCCCTCCTCACTGCCCATCACCCAGTTACCACAAACCTCACCTCTGTTCTGCAATCCTTTCTACATTTCCCAGAGCTAGGAGACTCTTTTGGTTTGCCTCCCTCTCTAAGTTTTCCTACTCATTTCACTCCTTATCCTTATAATCTCTTTCACTATTTCTTACATTCCCCATATGAGTGAAACCATATGATGATTGTCTTCCCATTGATTTACTTCACTCAGCATAATACCCTCCAGTTCCATCCACATTGAAGCAAATAGTGAGTATTTTTCCTTTCTGATGCCTGAGGAATATTCCACTGTATACATAGACCACATCTTATTTATCCATTCATCTGTCGATGAACACCAAGGCTCCTTCCACAGTTTGGCTATTGTGAACATTGCTGCTATAAACATTGGGGTGCAGGTGTCTTGCCGTTTCACTGCATCTGTATCTTTGGGGTAAATCCCCAGCAGTGCAATTGCTGGGTCTAGGGTCGCTCTATATTTTTTTAACTCTTTGAGGAACCTCTACACAGTTTTCCAGAGTGGCTGCACCAGTTCACATTCCCACCAACAGTGCAAGAGGGTTCCCCTTTCTCCACATCCTCTCCAACATTTGTGGTTTCCTGTCTTGTTAATTTTCACCGTTCTCACTGGTGTGAGGTTTTTTGGTTTTGATTTGTATTTCCCTGATGGCAAGTGATGCGGAGCATTTTCTCATGTGCTTTTTGGCCATCTGTACATCTTCTATGATGAAATTTCTGTTCATGTCTTTTGCCCATTTCATGATTGGATTGTTTGTTTCTTTGGTGTTGAGTTTAAGAAGTTCTTTATAGCTCTTGGATACTAGCCCTTTATCTGATAGGTCATTTGCAAATATCTTCTCCCATTCTGTAGGTTGTCTTTTAGTTTTGCTGACTGTTTCTTTTGCTGTGCAGAAGCTTTTTATCTTAAGTCCCAATAATTCATTTTTTGCTTTTGCTTCCCTTGCCTTCATAGATGTATCTTGCAAGAAATTGCTGTGGCCAAATTCAAAAAGGGTGTTGCCTGTGTTCTCCTCCAGGATTTTGATGGATTCTTGTCTCACATTTAGATCTTTCATCTATTTTGAGTGTAAGTGAATGGTCTAGTTTCACTCTTCTGCATGTGGCTGTCCAAATTTCCCACACCTTTTATTGAAGAGAATGTCCTTTTTCCAGTGGATCATCTTTCCTGCTTTGTCAAGTATTAGCTGACCATAGAGTTGAGGGCCCATTTCTGTGTTTTCTATTCTGTTCCATTGATCTATGTGTCTGTTTTTGTGCCAGGACCAGGACCACACTGTCTTGATGATCACAGCTTTGTAGTACAACTTGAAATCCGGTGATGCCCCTGGCTCTGGTTTTATTTTTGAATATTCTCCTAGCTATTCATGGTCTTTTCTGATTCCACACAAATCTTAAGATTATTTCCTCCAACTCTGTGAAGAAAGTCCATGGTATTTTGATAGGGATTGCATTGAATGTGTAAATTGCCCTGGGTAGCACTGACATTTTCACAATATTAATTCTTCCAATCCATGAGCATGGAATGCTTTTCCATCTTTTTGTGTTTTCCTCATTTCTTTCATAAGAGTTTTGTAGTTTTCAGGATATAGATCCTTAACCTCTTTGGTTAGGTTTATTCTTAGGTATCTTATGCTTTTGGTTGCAATTGTAAATGGGATTGACTCCTTAATTTCTCTTTCTTCAGTCTCATTGTTAGTGTATAGAAATACCTACCACTGATTTCTGGGCATTGATTGTGTATCCTGCCACACTGCCAAATTCCTGTATGAGTTCTAGCAATCTTGGAGTGGAGTCTTTTGGGTTTTCTACGTACCGTATCAAGTCATCTGCAAAGAGGGAGAGTTTGACTTCTTCCTTGCCAATTTGAATGCCTTTTATTTCTTTTTGTTGTCTGATTGCTGAGGCTAGGACTTCTAGTACTATGTTGAATAGCAGTGGTGAGAGTGGACATCCCTGTCTTGTTCCTGATCTTAGGGGAAAGGCTCTCAGTGTTTCCCCATTGAGAATGATATTTGCTGTGGGCTTTTCATAGATGGCAGTTAAGATGCTGAGGAATGTTCCCTCTCTCCCTACAATCTGAAGAGTTTTGATCAGGAATGGATGCTGTATTTTGTCAAATGCTTTCCCTGCATCTATTGAGAGGATCATGTGGTTGTTGTTTTTTCTCTTGTTGATATGATCTATCATGTTGGTTGTTTTACAAATGTTGAACCAGCCTTGCATCTCGGGGATAAGTCCCACTTGGTCATGGTGAATAATCTTCTTAATGTACTGTTGGATCCTATTGGCTAGTATCTTGTTGAGAATTTTTGCATCTGTGTTCATCAGAGATATTGGTCTATAATTCTCCTTTTTGGTGGGGTCTTCATCTGGTTTTGGAATCAAGGTGATGCTGGCCTCATAAAACGAGTTTGGAAGTATTCCGTCCCTTTCTATCCTCTGGAACAGCTTTAGTAGAATATATATTATTTCTTCTCTAAATATTTGATAGAATTCTGCTGAGAAGCTATCTGTCCCTGCACTTTTGTGTCTTGGGAGGTTTTTGATGACTGCTTCAATTTCCTCACTGCTTATTGGCCTGTTCGGGTTTTGTATTTCTTCTTATTGCAGATTTAGTCATTTGTGATTTTCCAAAAATGCATCCACTTCTTCTAGATTGCCTAATTTGTTGACTGCTCATAGTACTTTTCAAAATCATTTGTATTTCCTTGGTATTGGTTGTGATATCTCCTCTTTCATTTGTGATTTTATTAATTTGAGTCTTTTTTCTTTTTAATAAGACTGGCTTTTTAATAAGGGGTTTATCTATCTTATTAATTCTTTCAAAGAACCAACTCCTGGTTTTGTTGATCTATTCTACAGTTCTTCTGGTCTCCATTTCATTGAGTTCTGCTTGAATCTTTATTATCTCCCTTCTGCCTCGTATAGGTTTTACTTGCTGTTGTTTCTCCAATTCCTTTAGGTGCAACGTTAGCTTGTGTATTTGAGTTTTTTCCAATTTTTGAGGGAGGCTTGTATTGTGATGTATTTCCCTCTTAGGACCACTTTTGCTGTATCCCAAAGATTTTGAACAGTTGTATCTTCATTTTCATTAGTTTCCATGAATCTTTTTAATTCTTCTCAAATTTCCTGGTTGACCCTTTAATCTTTTAGTAGGATGCTCTTTTACTCCATCTGTTTGAGTCTTCCAAATTTCTTCTTGTGTTTGAGATCTAGTTTCAAAGCACTGTGGTCTGAAAATATGCAGGTGATGATCCTAATCTTTTGGTATTAGTTAAGACCTGATTTTATGACCCAGTATGTGGTCTATTCTGGAGACAGTTCCATGTGCACCTGTGAAGAATGTGTAGTCACTTGTGTTCAGATGGAAAGTTCTGTATATATCTGTGAAATCTATTTGGTCCAGTGTGTCATTTAAGGCCCTTATTCCTTTGGTGATGCTGTGCTTAGAATACCTGTCATTTGCAGAAAGTGCCATGTTGAAGTCTCCTACTACTAGTGTATTAATTATTATCTAAGTACCTCTTTACTTTGGTTATTATTTGATTGATAAATGTGGCGGCTCCCACATGAGGGGCATAAATATTCATGATTATTAGGTCTTCTTGTTGGATAGATATTTTAAGCATGATATAGTGTCCCTCTTCATCTCTTACTACAGTCTATGGTATAAACTGTAATTTATCTGATATGAGGATGGCTACCCCTACTTTCTTTTGAGAACCATTTGAATGGTAAGTGGTTCTCCACCTCTTCATTTTCAGGCTGGAGGTGCCCTTAGGTCTAAGGAGACAGCATATAGATGGGTCTTCTTTTTTAAACAATCTGATACGCTGCATCTTTTGATGGGATCATTTATCCCATTCACATTAAGAGAAACTATTGAAAGATATGAATTTAGTGTCATCGTAATACCTATCAGTCCCTGTTTATGTGGATTATTTCTTTGGACTTCCTCTTTCTTTTACAGGGTCCCCCTTAATATTTCACATATTGGTGGTCACATATTCTTTCAGTTTCTGCCTATCTTGTAAGCTCTTTATCTCTCCTTCTATTCTGATGAGAGCCTTGCTGGATAGAGTATTCTTGGCTGCATGTTCTTCTCATTTAGGACCCTGAAAATATCCTGCCAGCTCTTTCTGGCCTGCCAGGTCTCTGTGGAGAGGCTGTTAATCTGATATTTCTCCCCATATAAGCTGAGAATCTTTTGTCTCTCTCTGCTTTAAGAACTTTATCTTTGAAATTTGCATGTTTCACTATTAAATGTCGATGTGTTGAATGGTTTTTATTGATTTCTTGGGGGCGGGGAGAACTCTATCTCTTGGACCTGAATATCTGGTTCCTTTCCCAGATTAGGGAAATTCTCAGCTATGATTTGTTCAAATATGCTTTGTGGTCCCCTCTCCCTCTCTCGGCCTCTTTTGGAACCCTAATTATATATGTAGATTCTTCCTTCTCAAGCTATCAGTTATTTCCCTAAGCTTTTCTTCATGGGTTCTTAATTGTTTTTCTCTTTTATCCTCAGCTTCCTTCCTTACCATCAAATTCTCTTCTATGTTGTCACTCTCTCCTCCACCTCATTAACCCTCATCATTAGGACCTCCAGTTTGAATTGCATTTCATTTAATTGATTTTTAATTTCAGCCTGAGTAGATCTAAATTCCGTAGTAACGAAGTCCTTTATGCCTTTTTCCAGAGCCACCAACAGGTTTAGAATTGTACATCAGAATTGACTTTCTGACATTGTATTGAAATCCAAATTCTGTAACTCTGTGGCAGAGAATACTATTTTTGGTTCTTTCTTTTGTGGTGAATTCTTCCTTCTAGTCATTTTGCTCATTGCAGAGTGGCTGTATGAGCAGGCTGAGTCAAAAATATCAACCACCACCTAAGTAAAATACACACTAGATGATTCCGAAGAGTTTAGAGACCAGAAAATCAAAGAAAAAGAGGACAGAGCAAAATAAACCAAAAGAACCACTAAAGTGAAAAACAAATTTTAAAAGAAAGTAGTAAAAGTAAAAAGCCAAAAACCATAAACAAAAAAGAAGAAAAAAGAAAAACAAAAATAGAAAAGAAAAAGTAAAGAGTAGAGGAAAATGAGATGAAAAGAAAAAAGGTGGTTGGTGGTAGTGAGGAAGTAGTAGTGGAGGGAGCATGTAGTCTACCTGAGTGTCCTAGAGGGTGATCGTCTTGGTTCTGAGTAAATTTTTTTCTGTATGTTAGAAGATGCTCAGTCCCAAATATATATACACCAGCAATACTTGTAGAGAGCCCCAACCCTGACCACCAAAACATAAACGAGATAAAGAGGGGGGCCAGGATGGGAATGAAGAGAGAATATAACCTCATAGAATGAACTAGCATGATGTGCCACTTGGTTCTGGGTGCATGCTGGTCATGTGTTAGAAGGTACCAACTTCCAACATTGTAAAACAAAATGAGACAGAAAAAAACAAAAAATAAAAACCCATATCTCGTATATCTACTAAAATTAAATTGAATACACTGAGGGGAATCCAGAAGCGAAAAATATATCTAAGACATGCATTTATAGAAATATGAAAGTCGAAAAGGAAAAACCTTAAACATGAAGAGCTGGTAAAATATTGTAGTTAACGTGGGAAAAGAGAAAAAAATTGGAAAATTTTTAGTCTGAT
The DNA here is from genome assembly GCF_053574225.1 of Canis aureus. NCBI lineage: Eukaryota > Metazoa > Chordata > Mammalia > Carnivora > Canidae > Canis > Canis aureus. The sequence goes on from NC_135641.1 coordinate 5,943,513, forward strand.
ATAAAAAAAGTCATAATGGAAAAAGGAAAAAAAGGAAAAATAAAAAAATATTAAAAAGGGGGTGACCATCTAGTTGTATATACCATTTTCTCTCGTTCCTGGAGCTTTCCAGTGCTGTTTGGTCCAGAACTTGCTCTTCCTGTGTCCTTCCGGCTGGTCTTCTGGGGGAGGGGCCTGCTGTGCTGATTCTCAGGTGTATGCACCTGTGGGAGCTGTCCCCCCTGCCAGTGCCGGGCTCAGTGGGAGCTGCTGACCCCGGGAGGCCCCTGCCCCCTGGGGCCCAGCCCCGCCAGGCGCAGGGTGACACCAGGAGGAACACCACCACTGGCTGCGGCCAGCTCCCCAGCCCTGGAGTCAGCTCCCGAGTAACCACCGCAGCTCCCAGTCTGCACTGGCCTAGGTGCTCCTGGTTCGGGGGGGGGCGCTGACCTGCACAGCTGGGGGCACCGGGTCGGGGGAGCGTCCTGGCTGTCCTGGGCCCTCCCCGCCCCTCCTAGGGGGAGCGCAGGATGGGGGGCTGTGTCCCTGGCGCCCCGGGATCCGGGGCCTGTGTGGCTGGAATCGCACTCCCCGAACGGGGCTCACTCAGCCCACCGCCCGCAGCCCCCTCCTGACCCACCAGCTTCTCCCTGATGCCCCGCTGGGGGCACTCGAGCCCTTTACCGAGACCGGCCCGCAGTCTGCGGCGCCCCTGCTCTCCTAGTGACCCCGGGAATGGAGGCGTCCTTGCCCCTCCTGGGATCCTGCCCGAGTTCCCTGCTGAGCCCTTTTCCATCCGGGAAAAATCTGGCAGGGATTTTTAATGTTCCCGCATCTCTGGGGCAGGCTTCCCTGTCCCGAGGCTCCCCTGCTCCCCTTAGCGCAGGTCCTCGTGGGGTCCCTCTCCCACTTGGTTTTTAAATTTTTCCCACCTTCCTACCTTGTTAAAAGCGAAAACCCTTCTCTCTGTAGCGTCCGGCTGTCCTCTCTTTAAGTCTCAGGTCGAGTTGGCAGGTGTTCAGGATGATTTGCAAATTATCCAGGTGAGTTGGTGGGGCCAGGTGAGGTGAGGACCCTGCTCCTCTGCCATCTGGCCTCTCCCTCCTCTCTCACTTCCTTCTGTAGCCCCTGCAGGGATTTAAACTGCACTAGCCCTCATATAACCTTTTACTTTTTTTGTACTTATTTAATGGTTTTCTTCATTAAGTCTCCTGCTGGAGAGTTCAATTCTCCTCTCCTCAGCACTACCAATAATCCTAGGAGCCAACTAAGCAGTCTCTTCAAGGTTGTGGTCTTTGAGTCTGATGCTGGAAATTGAAGTCCAGGAAGGGAAGGCAGTCAGGAAGGAAGAAGGTAAGACAGGAGAGAGGAAGAATACATGGATATCCATAAACATAAACTGGGGAACAGGAGAAGAGGTTGAAACCTGCCTAAGTTTTCTTTGCCTCTGACCTAGGTGGAATGGGTACCCTGTATAAGTTGGGGCTCTTTGCCATAGAGCTGATCACACATACTTGGTCCAGGAGTCTGAGAAGCCAAAGTAGGATCCAGGGGCAGATGAAGCTGTTGTGCGCCTGTTGTGCCTCACACCAATGATGGAGTCAGTAGGTCAGGAGCAACATGTGGAGCTGAAAATGGCTGCTCCTTCATGTCCACTGCCTAGACTTTGACCACAAGAATCTCTCTTGTGGCCCACTGTAACAGAAACATAGGATCAATTAGAGGTCAACTAGAAGACAATCAGCTTAAAAATTCTGCCTCAAATTGCTCTGAGCTTTGATTCTGGGTAACTTAGAAAGTTGTAGAAGTTATTGACCAAATGAGGGAAGACAAGAGAAAGACTGTGGTTTAGAGACTGGTAAAAGTTGTCTGGAAACAAGTACACTGCATTTGAGTTCCCATGAGTCTGGGGTAGATCTCCTGTGAAAATAAGCATTGTAAAACATACTGAGCATTCACCTTCTTCCAGGAAGGACCTACAATGTTATGCAGTTATAATACCTTCTATGAGACAGCTACTGTTTCTCTTGATTTTACAGATAAATACACCGTCAGGTTTAAGAAAGTTGCACAAGGTCACACAGTAAATAACTGGCAGAGCAAGATTGGAAACCAGACAGATCAACTCAGGAACCCCTGAGCTTTACCACTTTGCAACACTGCCTCACTTCTGCTATATGCAGTTAGATCTTGATTTGTTGTCATGGAAATCAAACAGGCTTGATTTTAATGAACTTCTTTAGCAAGTCTTAGAAACTAAGAATACAACAGATAAAGGTGCAGATGAATGCCTTATGTCAAACATAATGGTATTGCTAGAAATTTTATCCTCATTGCTCATTGGGGTTTGTTTGTTTCTAAGATACTCACTAATGACTACCGAAAAAAAGTTTAAAAAAATGCTCACAGCTAACAGAAAATTATGAAATGAACTGCAAGAACACAGTAGAAATATGTGCTTCACACCCCATCTGGAAGTTTCCTCTTAAGAAAATCCTTTTAAATAAATATCAGATTATTTTGCCAATATAGTTTATTGGCAGGAATTATCATAATTTCATAATTTAGGCTTCTAGTTCTATATTAATTTCATACTTCTGTGTAACAAACCACCACAAATGTAGCATCTTTATAAATACACACACACACATACATTGATTATTAGTATTCTGTAGGTGAGAAATCCAGGGTGACTCAGATGGTCCTTTGTTTAGAGTCTCATAGGACCAGAATCAAAAAGTTAAATAGGCTGAACTCTGATCTGGAGGCTGTAATGAAAAAAAAATCCGCTTCCAATATCATTCAGGTTGCTGGCAGAATTGAGTTTTTTGCAGCTATAGGGCCGAGGTCTTCATTTCTTTGTTGATTGTCTGTTGGGGGGTGCTGTCAGTTTCTAGAGGACACTAACTATCCTTATACATGACCCCTCCATCTGACAGGTGACAAGCTTCATGCTTAGCCCTCATGCTTCCCATCTCTGAATCTCTCTTGTGCCCCCAGACAGAGAAATCTGTGCTTTTAAGAAACTAGTATGATTGGGTTAGGCCCCACTGGGATAATCTGTAACATAATCATGGGAGTAACGCCAGGGTCTGAAGGTCATCAGAGCCATCTTAAAATTCCACTTACTACAGGTTTTATAATATATGACCAAATAGAATGACTCAAGCTAAGTAGGTTGGGATAAGTCAAGACATGTACTTATTGTAACTTATTAAATAAAATATAGCAATGAAATAGATTGTACTTCATATGACCATTAAGTGAAAATTTATCAACTCTCCCCAAGAAGATTATCAGAATATATGACCTAATTTCTGTAATTTGGTCGTCACAAAAATGAGTCATTCTTATTCAGGAAGATTGAAAAACTCTCAAAGTGAACTTTGTGAAAATGTGATGGAATATACATCTGTAAAACCTTTGCTTCATATCTTGCTCTGATTTGCTTCTTATAATGGCTTTCCCAATATTCTTGATGTGCTTGTTTCCTCAAATACAACAAACAGATAATATTGGTGGAAAGCCATGGTTGGAAGGTGGTCAAGGTAGAATGCCACTGTATATCTTTTTAAAATTCAGTTGTGGGAATGATGGGAACTCAGAAGGCATTTTGAAAGAGCCAAGAACTTTAGAATTTAGAGGAAGAGATTATAGGCGGTGTTGCACTAAAAAAGGATGCCAGTTGAGGGTGATAATATAATGTCCCCTTTCCTTCATATATGTACATTTTCCTCATCCTTGCTTCTGTTTCCATGCTTGTCCCTACCATTTTGAAAGTAAAATAAGCAATGGTATCAGTCATTGTATAGAGGATATAATACATAAAACATTTCACTGAAAGGTGGGATTCCATATCCAAACCAGTTTAAGCTATTAGAAATGACAAATACCCACCATTTGCTTCAACATGGATGGAACTGGAGGGTATTATGCTGAGTGAAGTAAGTCAGTCGGAGAAGGACAAACATTATATGGGGAAACATATAAACATTCATTTGGGGAATATAAATAATGGTGAAAGGGAATATAAGGGAAGGGAGAAAAAATGTGTGGGAAATATCAGAAAGGGAGACAGAACGTAAAGACTCCTGACTCTGGGAAGCGAACTGGGGGTGGTGGAAGGGGAGGAGGGCGGGGGGTGGGAGTGAATGGGTGACGGGCACTGGGGGTTATTCTGTATGTTAGTAAATTGAACACCAATAAAAAATAAATTAAAAAAAATAAATAAAAAAATAAAGAGAGAAAGCCACAAAAAAAAAAAAAAAAAAGAAGAAGTCCTCCTCACACTCCATTTTTAAAATCTAGATTCTCAACCTTGTGCCTGACTGGCCAATTGCCCTTCCATAGCTCTTACAAAGAATCTGTGACCACAAATGCATTAATTATTTTAGGTAGCAAGGCATTCATGTTAAGCACACGTAAGTACCCAATGACTCTTTTCAAGAGCTGTTGGGACTTCTTCTCAAATGCTCCAACAAAGTGGGTCCACTGAATTTACACTCAAATTTACACTGGACTCTACTGAAAATAACCTTGATTTTGATCTATCTTTTTTTCCCATTCTCTCTTTTCTAGAGTAATCTTCCTTGAAACTCCTCATCCCCTCAAATGATTATTGTTTTCCACTTCTTTAATGTGTACCTTCATTCACTGATGGTAATTCATTTATCAAATTATGTTACACCCTGTCTTTTTAGATCCTCAAGATTCCTTGTTATAATTAGTGGCACACGTGGTGTTTCTAATTAGAAAACATTCCGTTCTCTATAATTATGAAAAAATAAAGAGGTAATTTATTACATAGGCAATGCTACAGATAAGTCTTTTGGGCTTAAAAAGACTATTTTAAACTGTGTTCCTGATTCAAGCTTCCAATACTGAAAGCTACCCTAATCACACATACTCATTAATCTAGATATGAGATTTAAAAAAAATGACATTTATTTTGACTTGCTTAGAGCTTTCTATGTCTGGTAAGCAAGATGTTGCCATTCTTTGCTAACTGAAGCAGGTGGAAATCTGGTAGGAATAAGGAAATAACCCATTAGAAAAATGCAAATGTCTGACATAGGCATAAAGACAGATTACTTCCTTCAGACCTCTCTGTTGATAAATATCAAGAACTAGGAAGGAGCCGACCTTGTGCTCTAGTTACAAGTGAACAAGTGGGCCTGCACAGTATTGTGGATGCTATTAGTACTATCAGAAGACCTAAGACTACCAGGTCAGAGACAAAGGATAGCTTGTTACGAAAGCAACAAGCTTGTTATGGAACATCCAGGGCCTTTTCACTGGTTCCCTGAGTACCAGTTGGAGGATGACATGACTGGGCTGCTCAGGTTGCATTATGAGAGAGAAGCCATGAACTTAGGGAACCCAAATTTTTTCTTATAACAGGAAGCAAACCTGTCTGACTTCTGCCTCTGAGAGAGACATTATATTATTATAGGGAATAGTAAACAAACCTCTCCTTTGCTCCTGATGGGCACATAATATCTATTCTCTAAACTTCTGCTGTACAAACACATTTGAAAAGATAGACCAGAGCAAATACCATCATTGCTCATGAAGTGCACAGAAATGTGACAGACCCATGGAGAACTGTCTTCCAAAACTATGTTGTTGAGATTGGAAGAGACAGGTATGAACAGCGACCTAAGGCCATTGATGCAGAAGTGCTGATGCAAAGATTTAAACCAGCCTTGGTGTTGCCTTAGATTCTTGCCACCTGCCCCATCAGATCTATCAGATATCAAGGAGTCTAACAGACCCTACCTTCAAAATACCTCTCAGAATACCTGTCTTCAGCTACTGCCTGATTTGTGGTATTGTCATTTCTCCCCTGTGCTCCTATAATATGGAACAACCTCCTATTTTTTAAATCTCTTCTTTGTCCCTTTCCTGTCCTTTTATAGTCTGTCCTTGGAGCAGTCAGAGTGGTCATAGTAATCACCTACAACCTTAAATCAGATAATGCATTTGCCTCCTTAAAGCCTTTCCTTAGTTTCTAATTGTACTTAGAATGCACTCGAACTGCTTGGCACATGGGCCAACTTCATCAAGCTTCTCTCCTGGTCCTCTCAAAGGCTTTGACACAGATTTTACTTTTCCTAGGCTGCTTCTCTGTGCTATCTGTAGATGTCTGATTCCTGACCCTGTAGATTATGATCTACATGTTGTCTCCCCTCCCTTTCCCCGCCTTCTCCAACACCAAGATCACCACCTGTATAACTACGTAGTTAACCTATACAGAAATCCTGTTCATTAGGTTTATATGCAGTGTCACTAGGTATCACCATATTATTTGCCTTATTTTTTTTCTCTCTGCTTTTCATCCAGCCTAATTGTAGCTTCTTGAGTTCAGGGACTTTGGCTTTTTTGATTGTAATATTCTTATAAGAGCATTTAGAGCAGTGCCTAACATTGTCTACAAAATATAGACAAATGTAGTACCATAGGGCTCATAATTTAGCCAAGGATACAGAGTTTCTAGGACTTCTCTAGGTTTCTGTTCTGTGACCACTTAAGTTGGTTGAAGCCTTTGTGCTGTGTAGTGTTGTTCCTAGCCCACATTAGTGAAGTAGAAGCAATGTATAAATTCCCTGAATGGCATAAGGATTCTGCACAGGCTTTGGGCTTCAGTCAAGGAGGCTTACCATAGCAACCTGGAAGCATGGTACCCATCATGAACGGAAGAAAAATCACAGTTTTTTAGGAAACTTCCCTTGCAACAATAGTAACCCCATCCCTCCTCACCCAACACACATAGACTTTATTTAATAGACTTTTTAAAAGAGTAGTTTCATAGCAATACTAAGCAGGAGATATGGAGAATTTCCACATACCTCCTGTCCCTGCACATGCATGACCTTCCCATTTTCAACCTCTCCTTCCAAATGGGTACCTTTATTACAACTGACCCCATGATGACACATCATTATCGCCTAGAGTCCATAATTTGCATTAGACTTCACTTTTAGAGTCGTATAGCTATGGTTTTGAACAAATGTATAATGACCTGTATCCATCACTATAGCATCGTAAGAATGTTTTCACTTCCTGAAAATATTGTGTGCTCCACTTATTCATCCTCCTGCACCAACACATGGCAACCACTGATATATACTACATATTTTTGTCTTTTCCACAATGTCATATAAATGAAGTCATATTATATGACTTTTCAGACTGGCTTCCTCATTTAAGACTCTTCCATGTCTTTTCATGGCTTGATAGCTTATTTCTTTTTAGCACCGAGTAATACTCCATTATCTGGATATGCCACAGTTTATTTATCCATTTGTCTATGGAAAGATATCTTGGTTGCTTCCAAGTTTTGGCAGTTATTAATAAAGCTGCCATAAACATCTGTGTGCAGATTTTTGTACTAACATAAGCTTTTGACTCCTTTGAGTAAATGCAAGAAGCATGATTGTTAGATTGTTTGGTAAGAGTATGTTTAGCTCTGTATGAAACCACCAAACTGTCTTCCAAAGTGGGTACATCATTTTGCATTCCTGCCAGCAATAGATGAGAGTGCCTGTTGCTCCACATCTTCACCAACATTTGGTGTTAGTGTTGTGGATTTTGAACACTGTGAGGCTTAATTTTCTTTTCTTTTCTTTTTCTGGTACAGAAGACAGAGTTTGGAGGATCTGAGCTGCAGATAACTATTCTATTACTACTTTGGAACTATAGTTTGGTGGCCTGGAAATAACTGACTAAATTTTTGCCCTCATATGGATTTATTTGTGGTTTATAGGTAATAGTGATGATTAGCCTCTATTGGAATCCTGTCTCCTCTGGTTTTATGCAATGCAGAGGGGGGAAGTCAGCAGTAGGATAATTGAAAAAAGTTAGAATTCAATGTCAACTTTTAATAATACATTGATAAGTTTTACCTTTTTATAGTACTATTAACAAACCTTCATAATTACCTTATAGTTTCAGTAACAATCCTGGTAAAGAATGATTTAATTATTTTCTTTTTTTTAATTTAATTATTTTCAACAGGCAAGTGTTCGATTAACTTAATGAGCACTGATAAAGTGTGTTATAACAGAACAAGGTGACACTGGTTTTGTAAAAATGTAGTCTTGACTTTGATTTAGGTATCATTTGTTTCAAATCTGAGAAAACTTGGAATTAAAGATGGGGGACAGGAAAACCAACTTCACTGAAATATGGAAGTTATTCTACATTCACTGTGGAAAAGATGGAGTCTTGAAGGATAGCTCATATCAGTGAGTAACTTCACAATGAAGCAATATCCCAAGGTTATAAAAATTCTTCTTGTAAGCTTGATATAGGTATTACAGATGATTTTTGTACTATATAACTGTGAGTTTTCTATTGTGTTCTCACATTTCTTTTATAGTGACTTAAAAGAAGCCTTGTCTCTCATCTCTCAGTAACTCAGATTTTGGTCTTCATTAGGAAATTGCCACCACAGTTAGACCTGGTAGAGCAGTTCAACAATTACATCAATTTTGTGCTTACTTCACTTCTCCACCAACATATTATTGGCTTTTTTGTTTTTGCTTGGAGTCAATAAACATTTCAAAGTTATATCTCATGATTCCCAAATAAAGACCCAAGGAAAGAAATCACTCTATGGCAAGAAGATATTTGGTCGTACCTAAATTTATAATTTAGCTTCCCTAATATACAAAGGCTCTATATTCTCTAGTGTTCCATAGAACAGACACTGTGTTTCTGGACTTTTATATTGTCTTATGTATTCGATCCTTTGATATTAAATATCTTGTTAAATCTGGAATTTTTTGTTAAATGTGTAGTCATTTTATTTTTCTGTCTCCTGTTTGAATCAATAGTTGAATCCAGACACTTAGTTACTCATATAGTTTACCAGCAAAACCACTTTTTAACTTTCTTTTCTACTCTTAAAATGAGCTTTTACAACCTATCTTTAGAAGCTTATTGTTCCTGTTTCATTCTAACATTATTCCTGTTATCTCCTAATATTTTTAAAGTTTTATTTTTTTTCTTTGTTGATACTCAACTCATTTGACTTTTTTCCCCCCGCTGACCCATTATTGTGGACCTTCTTAATACCCGAGGTCTTAAAAAAAATACCCTAGGTCTTCATACTCTTTCCCTGCTAATAGCTCCTCCCCATGATTATATTTTTGTTTCTTCATATAATTGTTGGCGTTTCCTGCCAATGGGTAAGTCCTTCCTCTCTTCTCACCATATTCATGATCTCCAAGCAATTTTTTCTGTGCCCTTGGAGTTTAAGGACTTATTATGTGTCTGTGATTCCTGGGTCTGGATCTTGTCTTTGGAATTTTAATATGTTAACACAAACTGAATGGTATCTAACGCTCATTTTAAGGTGTCAGCTAGGTATTAACACAGAGAATACCACCTAGCAATGGAAACCAGCAACCCAGAGCTCAATCTAAATACATGAATGAATTTCACATAATTTGAGTGAAAGAATCAAGGTGCTATAGAACAAACTCTATACTTCCATGGTTTATATAAAATTTTAAAATGCACTACCAGGCATTATAGCTTGAAGATGAATAACTATGGAATAAAACTAACAACAAAAGCAAAATTAAAAAATGATTAACACAAAACTCAGGCCACTAGTGTTTCTGGTGTGTGACAATATCCTCTTCCTTGTCTCGTATTATGATACCCAACTGATCACATCTTTTTCTATTTTAAAAATTGTGTGTGTGAGCACTTTGTGTAGTTTTTGATTGTATGTATTATAGATACAAAACAAAATGTTAAGCTAAAGCAGAGAAATGAGATGAAAGGCAGTTCTATGTGAGCAAAGGCAGGAGGATGTAGTAATGACTCAGGCAACATAAGCTCTCTTGACTGAGATACTACAGGTAATGGGGTGGGGGGGTCAGATCATTGGACTTTATTTAGCACAGAATGAAGCATCATGAATGATTTTTGCTAAGGTGGAAGAAATGGTCAGAATTATACATTAGGGAATATCCTGGCAATAATTGAGATGATTGATTAGAAAGAGGGAAAAGGTGGTAAGAATGAACATAGGAGTGCAGATATCTCTTTGGGATCCTGACTTCATTTCCTTTGGATATAAGCCCAGAAGTGAGATTGTTAACTCTTATGGTCATTCTGATTTCAATTTTTTAAAGTTATCTCTATGCCCAATATAGGGCTTGAACTCATGACCCCGAGATCAAGAGTTGCATGCTGTACACTCAAGCCAGCTAGGTGCTGCTCTATTTTTAATTTTTTGAGGCACCTCTGTAGTATTTTATATAGTGGCAGCACCAATTTACATCTCATCAAAAACTAGGTGTTGTTGAGGGTGTTCTTTTCTCCACATCCTCACCAACACTTGTTATCTCATGTCTTTTTGATAATAGCCATTCTAGCAAGTATGAAGTAATATCTCCCTATGGTTTGATTTTCATTTCTTTGATTATTAATAATGTTGAACATCTCTTCATGTACCTCTTGGACATTTGTATGCTTTCTTTAGAAAAATGTCTACTCAGAACCTTTGCTCATTTTTAAAAAGATATTTTATTTATTTATTCATGAAAGACACAGAGAGAGAGGCAGAGACATAGGCAGAGGGAGATGTAGGCTCCCTGTGAGGAGCCCGATGCAGGACTCAATTCCCGGACCAGGATCACTCTTTGGGCTGAAGGTAGATGCTCAAGCGCTGAGCCACCCAGGCATCTATCTTGGCTCATTTTTAACTAAGATTTTTTTGTCTATTGATTTGCATGAGTTCTTTATATATTTTGAGTATTAACCCCTTTTCAGATATATGAGTTGCAAATATGTTCTTCCATTCTCTCGATTGTCTTTTCAATTTGTTAATTGTTTCCTTGCTGTGCAGAAGTTTTTAGTTTGATGTAGTCTCACTTATATATGCTTACTTTTGTTTGTGCTTTTAGTGTCATACTCAAAAAGAATGTTGCCAAAACCAATGTCAAGAAGCTTTTTACCCTATAATTTCTTTTAGGAATTTTAAGGCTCATATGTTTAAATTTTTAGTTCCTTTCCAGTTAATATTTGCGAGTGGTATAAATTTGTGAGGGGTCAAATTTCATTCTTCCATAAGTAATTATCCAGTTTTCCAAACACCAGTTATTGAAGAGATTGTACTTTTTGCATTAAGTATTCTTGACTGCTGTGTCAAATACTAGCTGACCATACGTGTGTGGGTTTCCCTCTGGGTTATCCAATCAGTCCATTTTTATGTCAGTACCATACTATTTTGATTACTATGGCTTCATAATACAGTATGTAGTCAGGAAATGTGATATCTCTGGCTTTTTTCTTTCTCAGGATTCCTTCGGCTATTCCTTTGTCTATTCTCTTGTAGTTCCATACAAATGTTAGGATTTTTTTTCTATCTCTGCAAAAAAAAAAAAAATGCTGCTAGATTTTGATAAGTAGTACATTGAATCTGTAAAAGGATGGCTTTGGACAGAATGGACATTTTAACAACATATTATTCTTCCAATTCATAAACATGGGATACCTGTCCACTTATTTGTATCTTCTTCAATTTCTTTAATCAAAGTCTTAACAGTTTTTAGTAACCAGGTCTTTTACCTGGTTTTTGGTTAAATCTTTAGGATTTTCTAAATATAAGATCATAAAATTTACAAACAGACACAATTTTACCTCTTCCTTTCGATTTGGATGTCTTTTTTTTTTCTTGCCTAATTGTTTGACTAGGACTTCCAGTACTGTGTTGACCAGGAGTGGTGAGAGTGGACATGCTTTTCTTGATCCTGATCTTAGAAAAAAGCTTGTAACCTTTCACCTTTGAGTATGATGTTAGCTGTGGACTTGTCATATATGTTCTTTTATTATGTTAAAATACATTCCTTTTGCTTCATATGCAACTTGTTGAGAGTTTTTTTTATCCTGAAATATGATTATTTAGAAATGGAAAGTAGAACGGTGGCTACCTGGGGCCAAGACAAAGGGGGGATAAGGAGTTGTTCAATGTCTACTGAATTTCAGCTCTGCAAGAGGAAAAAGCTCCATACGTCTATTGTTAACACTACTGTGCTATACACGTAAAAATGGTTAAGGTGGTAAATTTTATGATATCTGTTTTACCACAATAAAAAAAGATAAAAATTTGGCATAGTGTCGATCATGTGGTTTTATCTTCATACTATCCACACTAATTTCCTTATCAAAGGGTCACTTGGTCACATTCTTAGTGTTTTCTTCCAAACACACTTTCTCATTTTTTTGCAATATGGATAGGCTGAATTTTCCTCAAAATTTTAAATTCTGTTTCCTTTTTTATTAATAAAACCATCTTTAAATCATTTTTCTCTTCTCACATTTTACGATAAGCATTTAAAAGAAACCAGGCAGCTTTTTCCATACTTTGCTCAGAAATTTCCTCAGCCAAATATTCAGTTGCATTGCTTACAAGTTCTACCTTCCATAAAACATTAGGACACAAACACAATTCAGCTCAGCTCATTGTCACTTTATAACAAGAATTGCCTTTTTTTCAGTTTCCAACAAGTTCCTTATTTTCATTTGAGACCCCATTAGAATGTCTTAACCATCCATCTTTCTACCAACATTCTGTTCATGACTACTGAGAGATTCTACTTATTCCCTAGCAGGATTGAAGTTTTCTCTACAACTCTCATTTTGTTCTGAGCCTTTAGCAGAATTGCTTTTAATGGTTTGTTCATGGCTTTGGAGGTTTGTTTGTTTTTCTTTTTAATGTGCAACCTATATATCTGATAAGGGGCTAATATCCAGAATATATAATTAATTCCTATAACTTATTAACAAAACCAAATTAACTCAATTAAAAAATAGGGAGGTGACATGATTAGACATTTCTTCAAAGAAGATATACAAATGACCAACAAATATTAGACAGAAGATGTGCATCATCACTAATCATCAGGGAAATGCAAATCAAAACAACAATGAAATATCACTTCATACCATTAGGATGTCCACTACCAAAAAAGGAGAAAATCACAATTGTTAAAAAGATGAGACTTTATACACTTTTGGAGGGAATGGAAAAATGAGCAGTCACTATGGAGAGCAGTATGGAAGTTCATCAAAAACTAAAACCAGACCTGCCATGATATCATCCAGTAGTCCCACTTCAATGTATGTATCCAAAAGAATGAAAATAGGATAATGAAGAGAGATTTGTGCACCCTTGTTAACTGGCACTTTATTCACAATTGCCAAGAAATGGAAGCAACCTTAATATTTATCCACAGATTAATGGATAAATTATGGTATATACATAACATGGAATATTACTTAGTTTTAAAAAAAGATTTTGTTATATGCTACAGGATGAATGAACCTTGAGGATATTATGCTAAGTGAAATAAAGCAGATAAGAAAAATGATTACATGATTCCATTGATGTGAAGTCTCTAAAGTAAAAACTTTTAGAAATGGAAAGTAGAACGGTGGTTACCTGGGGCCAAGACAAAGGGGGGATAAGGAGTTGTTCAATGTCTACTGAATTTCAGCTCTGCAAGAGGAAAAAGCTCCATACGTCTATTGTTAACACTACTGTGCTATACACGTAAAAATGGTTAAGGTGGTAAATTTTATGATATCTGTTTTACCACAATAAAAAAAGATAAAAATTTGGCATAGTGTCGATTTTCTAAGGAAGAGGTTTTTTTTGGTCATTGTTTATTTCTCTTTCTTTCCTGGGAGAATTATTCCTCTTAACTGAAAATGGTTTAAAATTACTTCTTTCTTCTAAACTGAAGGACCTCATACAATAGCTCACATGTTAATTATTGTAAATTTGTTAATTTGAATCAAGCTGAAATAAGAACACAGAAAGTTTAGTGTCCTACGATTATTTTGATTTGTCAATAATTTGAAGCATGGTCTTTAAAATTTTTTCTGCTCATATTTCTACCTATTTCTTCACTAAAAACAATATAAACAAACATAAGAGCTAAACCATAAAACTAGTATATAATTATTCATAGGCAGTGGTTTTGTGTGCATGGCTTTTGGGCAAAAAAGATAAGAGTCACAACCATATAGACAGACTCAGTCACCCATCAATGGGCCAGTATATGGAAGGACAAGTAAAGATTTTGCCTATACGTAAACATATGCCAGCTAATTAAATTACATTTTGGAGTTTGCTTTAAATGTGTCTGACTTTTGTCATTCTAATGTACAATGAATTTTAATAGATGAGCTAAAAATACTATCCTAGAACAAATTCATTTTTGGGGCACATGGGTGGCTTAGTTGGTTAAGTGTTCAACTCTTGATTTCAGCTCAGGTCATGATCTCAGGGTCATGAGATCCAGCCCTGCATCAGGCTCTTTGCTGGGTATGGGGCCTGCTTAAGATTCTCTCTATCCCTCTGTTCTTCCCTCACCCCCCTCAAAAATAAATGAATAGACTTTCAAATTCATTTTCCATTTACCTTCTTGTTTTCCCTTTGGTAGAAATGTCAAAATCTTAATTTGGCAAAATATGTTTTGTTTTTTTGTATCAAGGTTTAGGAACATAACTTGAAATTCACTTTTTCCTTTTGTTCAAAATAATATTCGTCTATAAAACATTTATTTTAACATTTCTAGAAACTGTTTTTTAATCTCATAACTTCATAAGGCATAAAAGTTTAAAAAGTCAGTGAGTTTATAAAGTAGCAACTTCTTTTTGATTGATCTTCCACTGTACTTGTTAAGTATGAGGGCTACTTTCTTATTTTCCACTCCATTTTCCTGTATAGTTTTTAGACTTTAATTTTATCCTTCTCTGTCTTCAAATTTGCTGGATGAAATATATTATTACAAAACATAAAGATAATACTAGCAATCTTGGGGCTTTTAATGTATAAAAGATAGAAATTGTTATAACCAATTACTTATATCATTTTTAATTTACTTATTATTCTTCTCTTGCCATTACTTTGATGATAAGAGCATATAAACTGTACACGATGCCAGCCTTTCAACCCACCTGAAAGATATGGCTATATCCTGGAGACATAATTTTCACATTGTTACCTATTAGCATCTTGAATTCTACTGAATGGCTTTTAAGATTCAAAGATTATTTTCAAAAGAGAAAGTGTAGTCGATTGGAACTGGTAATCTTAGTATAGTTCCTCTGGTTTCTGCTTTGGCCCAAGTTAGAGACAGTGAGAGGAAACACACAGATGACTTTCCTATTCCTCAAATGCCATTAGATTTTTCACTTTTTAAAACACATTATGACAATTACCTTTATGATAATGATTTAATATAATGAGGGCAATAATAGTGTGCAAATGGCAAAATATCAGGGGTCTACTATTGATACACAGACATTATAGACTCAGGTAAGACAAATATGGAGGAAAGAAATTGTTTGCATAATTTTTAATATATATTTTTGGTTAGAGATTTTGGCCAAAATAATTTCTACCTTTCCCCCAAACTGAGATCCACAGACCTAGATGTTTTTTTGTTCTCTGTTTTTTGTTCTCTATGGACTATGGATATGGGATGAAGTCAGGTTGCAAAGCATTCAAACTCCACCTTATGACTGAGCACATTTTATCTTTGGAAGAACCATGAAATAGTATTTTAAATTCCAGATCAATGTACAAAGCCTGATCCTATGTTTTAGCTACCACCCCCCACGACACACACCCCCTTTTTTAGTGGAAGTGGATTCATCTTGAAGTCAATCAGACCTTAAGTTGAATCCCAGGTGCAATGTTTACTACCCATATAATCTTGAGCAATGTGCTTTAATTTTACTGAGTCTCATTTTTTCTCCAGTAATAAACCAAATTGGAAGAAACATAACTTACAGGGTAGTGTAATTATTTTATGATGTAAAGTATGTGAGAGTGTCTAGTACAATATCTGTATGCAGTAAATGCTAAATGGCCATTTCTTTTTCTCCTTTGCTTTCTTGCATCTAAATACTGGTTGAGAGGAGGAATGGTGATTAAGACAGAGCCCATGATTTAGTCATCATTTCAATTTTGTTGGGTAATGGAAATTTAAAGAGAAGGCAAAATGCAGAGAAAAAAGGGTTAGTAGAGTCATAGATTGGTGATTTTGTTCTACTTCTTTTATTACTTAAAAATTTAGCTATGGTGTACCCTTAATATCCCTTTCTGTATAATGACAGTGCTTGAGTTAATATTCATAAGGTTATCATCCAACCTGAATATCTTTTGTCTCTCACATAGTTGCTTTCAAATAAAAGCATAATTTAAACTTAACCTGAGTTTTTCACTTCTAGTTAACTAATGAATCATCCAGTTATTATTTGGCTGAATAATGGACCATTTATTGGAATTCAAAAAGATAATTGTAAAATAATGAATAGTGTATGGAATTTCTCATTTTATAATTCCTTGTTAATTATACTTCTTCATTTCTTGGAAGAATTGATGTCTGTTATGTTAGCTTACTGGAACTATCCCACCTCTTGTGTTTTTCTAATGTTCCTATACTTACTCACCTTGGCTAGAGTATCTTTGGACTCTGTGGTTCTAAGGGAAGAAGGATAAAAATTTCTGTAATTCAACTCATTTCCTTTTAACATTGATTAAAAATTCCTAGGACTAATAGTTAATAGGGGTAGAGTGGCAAACATTTAAGAGGCATAGGGCTAAAAAAAATCTTCATTGAGGCCCTAAGTTATAAATCTGTAGCCAGGGAGATTTAATATTGAGCACCAGTGACTTTTTCCTTTTACCTTTTCTGACTGACTCTAATAGGGACTATTTCATTTTATCACTATCTCCTGGTATTGGGGAGGTGTCATAATGTTCTATATTGCTCAGTATTTTGGAGGATAGAAATTCTGGATAAATAGCTTCACATGGACTTTGGGTTAGTAAGTTTGCTGATACATAAAAGAGAAGAACTTGCTCTTTGAATGCTTCATTTAAGAACATCATGCACTTCTATAGTTGAGTAACTAACTATGCACTTGCCCTCTCAAGTCTCTCATATTGATAGCCTTTCATAAAGCAAACTTCTTATGATTGAAACTAAATAGTTCACATAATATGCAGATATTAGCACTTACTCAGAATTATTAACTGCTCCTATGAAGACTAAAATTATATACTCAGTAAATATAGAAACACTAAATTATAAACCTTTGTAACTAATATTTTCATTCAATGCCCTGTGTGAAATAATAATATGTAAAGTAAGTACAATTTATGTGCTTCTAGAGAAACATTCTAAGGACCTTTTGATGCCAGGAGTCCCATCTGCACTTCATAGATATGCGGTAATTTATTCCAGGGTTGTGCTCATGAAAATAAATGCAAATATCTTCTTCACCGTGCATTTTTATCCTTGAAACAAAAGAAAACACTGGTTCATCATGAGCCATAGGATTGGATACTTTGGGCAATCTACATTCTATCACATAATGAGATTGGCTTTTAAATACTATAACACTTTGAAAAAGAGAAATAAAGAGGAAAAGGTTGGACTTACAGAGCTGCTGCAGAATATGAGGGACTCCTGAAGGCATAAGGGAGAATGTAACTTGGCCCACCTTCCTTTCCAACCAGCTTGATTGCTGAAGCCAAAGCTAATTAGGATCAATGATATCATTTTCAGAACAGCCTAAAGTACTCCATCCAAATAAAACAAGCAATAGTCAGAGAGAAGATTCCAAAGGGATAAATTCTGTGTTAGTTAGGGTGAAGTCTTAAAGATTCCAAATCTTTGCTAGACTGGATATTTGGCTGTTTTTTTATTCTGTTCTCTTTCCATCTGCCAGGACTCTCAATATTGCACCTTAGCACTGCAGGGGTTGAAAATTCATTTAAATGAGCCTAATATGTAATGAAATAAAAATTATACCTAAACCCAAGAGTTATATATCAATTTGCCTTGAGTTAAGCTACTCAAGTAACTCAAAGCTACTGTTAGTAGTTAAAAGAGTAAGATATAACATGAGATGTTATAAAGCCTGTGGTGATATGGGCAATGTAATTCTATTACTTGCAAGATAAAGAAATAAAAGAAGAACCTACTCATTTTGCACAGCCAGTTTTGTGGAGCCCCCAACCAATTCAATTACCTCACCAGTATTAAAGGTCACAGGATATAAAAGTCTCAAATTCTGCAATAGGTAGTCTGAAATCCCACCTAGAGCATTTAGAAGGATAAAATGAATTGAAAAGAGAAAAATAGACCAAGAAAAGCAACAATGAGAAAGCATCTTTCTTGTCTTGCATCAAAACGAAAATAAAAACAAACCCTAAATGTTCTCCGGGGTGACTGCAGAGACTTTTTCCTGGCACCTACTTTCCAAGATGGCTTTACCTACTCGGAAAGACCGGTTAGTACAAATTATGCCTGTCCTGTCTGCTGCCACCTAGTGGTCTATAAACGAATAAGTCATTTCTTTTAGCTCAAGCCTTCCACTCTACTGCTGAAATACACCATCCCTCATCAAATGCTCACATTTTAAGACACTAGTGCAAATAAAATAAGCAGTTTTGATGGAGCAAGAATAATGAGAGCAAGAAAAAGGGAGAGATGCTTGCCATGGAAAAAAGGGGCAGGGTGGTTGCAAAAAATAAAGATTCTTGGCTTTAAGTAACAGCCTACCTATTCCGCATTTCTGAGCAATGAGGTTTCTTGCTAGACCCTTGTTCTCTGTAGATCAGAGCCTCTAGTGTGAACTTGGGGCTGGAAGCAGTTTACTGAAAAGATAAATATCAGCTTTAAGGTAAGAATTTAGAAGCATTTTTTTTTATTGTTTTAATTCCAGTTAGTAAATATACAGTATTATATTAGTTTCGGCATACGATATACTAATGTAACAGTTCTATACATCACCCTGTGTTCATCAAAACAAGTTCATTCCTTAATCCCCATCACCTATTTCAGCCTTCCCCCGACTCACCTCCCCTTTGGTGACCATCAGCACAGATGAGGCTAGAGAGATGCTAAGTGAAATAAGTCAGACAGAGAAAGACAAATACCATATGATTCTACTAGTGTGGAATTTAAGAAACAAACAAGCAAAGGGAAAAAATGAGAAAGACCAAGCAAGAAACAGATTCTTAATTACAGAAACTTTTATAGCAATTTGATATTACTAGGACATACAACATATGATCAGTGAACTTGTTCCTTGAATAAATATAGATGAGTTCAGGTGCTGAGGTCTTTTCTTGTAAGATGCTTATAACACAAACTCTTTAGTGGTTACACACAATTGGAGGTGGTGTGTCCTATTTTCCGTTGAGTATTTCAACTGTGGCTAACGAGTATATGAAAATCCGAGTCCTTTAGTTTTCATCAAAAAATGATTTAAATTTAACCAAAACTTTACAGACTAAATTATTAGAAAAGGCTGCTGATGTAGTAGTAAAATTTTCATTTTAAAATACAGATTCAGGGATCCCTGGGTGGCGCGGCGGTTTGGCGCCTGCCTTTGGCCCAGGGCGCGATCCTGGAGACCCGGGATCGAATCCCACGTCGGGCTCCCGGTGCATGGAGCCTGCTTCTCCCTCTGCCTGTGTCTCTGCCTCTCTCTCTCTCTCTCTGTGTGACTATCATAAATAAAAAAATTTTAAAAAAAATCTTTAAAAAAAAAATACAGATTCACTTGTTCTATGTTGTATGAAAGTTAAATATATCTTGAGCTTTCTGAAATTGCTTTAAAAATCCTTTTTCACCAATATATGTCTATTCTAGTGCTCTAGATTAGATGCTTTTGAAACCAAACCAAAAAAGGGGTTTGTAAACATTATTACAGAAACAGCTTTGTTGTCAATCTAACTTAGAATATTTAGGTAAAAAGAAAGAAGCAAGTTTATTTGTCACATCAAATATTGATATACACAGTGTTCATTCAAATTATATTTATATATATGTGTGTGAGTATTTAATATGGGGAAATTAGTACTTCATTCATAACTTCTGGTTAATTGTGACTGTAGGACGACAAAAAGCTAGGTATAATAGCAATTCTTTCTGTTAGTTGCCCAGATGTTTACATTAAACAAACAAGGCTTATGGTATCTAAATTATTTCCTTTTTCTCAATAGCATGTTTTTTCTACTTTTATTGAAATTTGTTTATCAACAATAATATTAAAAAATGGGGAACTTATTATTGGTATTTTTATCTTCATATTTATTGCATTTTATAAAATAATTTGTTCACAATGGATATTAGAAACAAAGCAAAACAAATAAGCCTAAAGGGCTCTTATAAAAACTCAGTTCTATGGGTACCTGGGTGGCTCATTTGGTTAAGCATCTGAGTCTTGATTTTGGCTCAGGTCTCCATCTCAGGGTTGTGAGTTCAAGTGCCACATCGGGGTCCATGCTGGATGTGAAACCTACCTTAAAAAACAAAAACCACATGGTTGTAGTTCAATGTGCCAGACAGAACTGATTCATGGCAGTTGGCAGGATAACCAAGAAAGTCATCAGGTAACATCACTAATATCTAATGCTATTACTCATTTATGTCACCTCTAACATTATACATTCCAGCAAACCAGAACATTCCCAGCATTCAACTTATCTTCTGCTATATTGGTTTAACCAATGCATAACTTAGGGGATTAATTCTCTTGTTTCACTGACGTTTTGTTATGTGGAGAAATATTTGAAATTTATGAGCCATTGGTCTGATGGGATTTGGAAAGCTTTATATAATATGGAGATTAAGTACTTGTAATGATATTTTTCCTGTAGGAAATCAGATTATTCAGAGACCGCTTAATCCTTTTGGTTATTCAGTCCCCATCCAGTGCATAAGAACCAACAGATTTTTCTTTGCAAAGGCAAAGAATGGCTGTGGGAGTCCAATGAATTTATTGTCACCTCAAATATCTATCCACCACCAGCCCAATCCCAAACAATGGCATTGATCCTTTAGGTCTAGCATTGCCTCAAGATGACTGCATTTTCTGTATATATTATTTGGAGGGGGTAAATAGTCAAAGGTCAGTGAGTCAGAGTAACTAAAGTACTACTCAGAAGAGAAAAGAGTCTAGAAAGTTATTTTTTAAGGGGGACATTACAACAAAGCTTGGAGCATGGGTGGTTGTTTGAGGAGGATGAACTCAACATCTTTTGTAAACTGTCAAGGAAGCAGGAGATTCCTGTACATAATCAAGTGGTTAAAAACATGGACTTGTCATGTTCACGTGTTTTTTTCTTCCTCTAAGTCCCTGTTACCTAACCTTGCTAAGCCTACACTGTCTCAATTGGAAAACAGGGAAATTCTGTATCTTCAAAGATTGTGAGGATAAAATGATATAATTCATATGAATCATGTTACATGTGTCCCATTAATGTACTGTAACCAGGATTACTACACACTTCACCACAGTTTTGCTCAGGATAGATGAGATGCTTATTAATTCATGACTCTCTTACACATGATTTAAGAGTGCTCTTGGTTACAAGTAAAGGAAACTCAAATTAACATGCCTTAAGTGAATAGGAGGTTTGTTTTTTTTTTTTCCTCACATAACAAATCCAGAGGCAGTTTCTCCTTTAATCTGGATGCTTAGCAACACAGTGAGGTGTTCAACCTCTTTTTAGTTTTCTCTTCTATCACCTCTGGTGTGTTGACATTTGCCAGCATGCTTTTTGCCAACATGGTCACTAAATGGTATTTTCATCTTCAGGATGAAATTGCCAGAAAGAAAAAAAGAGGAAGGGAAAAAGACCCTTATCCTAGAAGGCTTTGTCTTTTTATCCAAGATGGGAAGCAACTGAGAGACAGCTCTCCATGAATATTTCTGGTCTGCAATGTCTGGACCTTCTAAACAAAAGGCATGTTTGAACAGCAAAGGTTTTGCAAGCTAGAATCTCAAAGAAACCACCCTGCTCGCTCTTATCTGGACACATTTGTTTATATACCAAGGTATTAACTTAGAGACATTCCTCTACTCTTTCCAGACAGGATCTGTTCACAGTCCAGAGTAAAGATAAAGTCTCTTCTCTATCTACTGATTGGAGCATGGGCAACTCAATTATCCTATAGAAGCGCCAAGTCTTAAAGTCTTGGAGTTCCTCTCTTGTGATGCAACTAACTGCTTATGCATGTAAACATCTGGCCCTTGCCACATTGCCCTATGGAATTGGAATGGGGGAAACTGGTGCATGGTGTCTGTCTGGCTGCTTCATTGTGACAGGATTACTATCTGTTATATTTCTCTGTCCAGAAGTGTTGCACTTTTCTATCAGAAAATGTCTATAAAATGTGGCAGTTGTTAGTTTGAAAGTAGGCAAAATCTCAAACTCTTCATAGTTTCTGACTTAATAAGAACAAGGTTTCTCAGCAAATTTTTCTCTTATATTAGAATAAGAATACATACCTAATCTTAGACAAATCAATGACAACAAAAATGAGATTATATGAGTTTATCACAATCATAATTTATCTCTTGGTCTTGGAGTAGCATTCTCTCTTCTGTACAAGGTAACTCAACCTACTCTGGAAATACATATTTTTAAGAAGTATTTGTGTGTACAAGTGTGGGTAACCAATGTTACCGAGAAGTGGTCGGTATACCTGCTGTATACTATGAATCAATGATGTATGTGTTTGTCAATACTGGACACTAAATTCCTTCAGATTAAGGAATTCTATCTAATTTATATTAGAATATACTTAAGAGCCCATATAGATTCTTTTACAATAGATATTTATGAATTTATGTTAGCCAATAGCATTCTACTTCTAAAAATAATTTGTGTTCAATTAATCAAAATACCTAAACTAAACAGAAAGGAATGGAAAATTTTTAAGTCACTGAGTGAGAACAAGTTCTGTTTCTTGCCTGATTGATTCTGGAAGTTTGCTATATACTGGAAAAAAGTTCCAATAAATTACAATAATGCCATTTCATATAACTATTATCTTTCTTTAGTTTCAAGGTTGGTTTGGATGTTCCATCTCTACAAGCTACACAGGCACTTTAATATTGTAACTGTCAAATTCCTGTATGATTTATAAACTGGTAGCTAAAATGTCAAGGATGTTGTCAAGAAAAATGTTCTATATTCTTAAAAATGTATTTATAGTCAGAACTGAATAAATATGGGGGCATGTGTTTATTCTTAGTGACTTTCTTGTCAAAATTTATTGGGCTTACTTGTCAGGTGAGCACTAATCTTATTGTCTGTGCTATAAAATCAACCTGGCATTGGAACACCAAGCTGTGCTCTTCTATTACGATGTCATTATTGATACTATACATTTCTGAAACTGAAAATTACCAGGCAATGTTAGTAATGAAGTAAATGACGCAACCTGAGACAACTCAACTATAATACCTCTGCATGAATGAATTGCTGTTTAGACTATGATATAAATTAATTCTAAGTGAATCACAACAAAATAAATATAATAGAGCAAGTAGCAAAATTATGATTATCTGTCCCATTAATAATAGCAAATATTCAGATATAATTATAGCTAGAAAATATTTTGAATATTATTTATTTAATCTAACATGTCACAGTCACAGATAAGTTAAATGGCTCATTAGAGCACACAACAGGATGCCACTACTGATGGTACCATAGTACCAACATGGTATCTATAAGATACCCACTATCCTAAGGTGGTTGTTCCTGACTATGTGAATTCCTGAGAACTAACCAATTATTATGTTTCTTTTATGCACTTGATCATTGATAAAAAGAGCAATCTGGCACATATAGGTGAAATATAAAAGCTATTATAATTTTGCCATTCACAAGAAGTCAGTCTTGGCTAATATAGCAAACTACTTTCCCTAGGTTTTTTTTTTTTTAAGATTTTATTTACTTATTTATGAGAGACACAGAGAGAGGCAGAGACACAGGCAGAGGGAGAAGCAGGCTCCCTGCAAGGAGCCCGATGTGAGATTTGATCCTGGATCACGGGATCATGCCCTGAGGCGAAGGCAGACGCTCAACCGCTGAGCCACCCAGGCATTCCTTGCCTCAGTTTCTAATTGCACTTCATTCAGTCTTTCTATTCTGTGGTTCTCAAATGAGAAGACATTTTCTTCACATGATGGATCCCACCCATTTTAGATGGGTTAACCCTCCCCACAAAGAAGGAAACCTCAAAACCACTGACACAATGTCTTTCACATTTAAATGGATCCTTACACAATAAAGCTGCAAAAATATTTTAGTGATTTCTGTACTTACTAATGGAAGAAAAGAGATTGACATTTATTGGGTGTCTTTTATGAAATATGCTTTTTAAGAGACACTTTATAGATATTATTTATTAAATTTTTACAATGACCCTATAGGACTGATATTGCTAATGATCATTTGACAAATAAAGAAAATTGAGATTTGGAAAAGTTAAGTAATTTGCATCAAGTTTCTAAATATATATGATAATGAATATTGAGTAGTAATTCAAATTCAGGACTGCTGATCTTCAATGTTCTTTCCACAAAAGAATGACTGCTTCTTAACATTAAATATTTCCAATTGGAAAAGAGCTCTTTTTGATACATTGTCATCAAGAGTATTGTTGTATAGTGTCAATAATCACAGGACTTCCTAAATTATACAGAACCCCAAATTTATGGAGAAAACATTACAAGAGGAACAATCACCATCTTTCCTTAGAAAATAAAATACAGAGGCTTGGAATATGCCTAATCCTGGAAAGCACAGAGGAAGAAGAAATTTTACCCAAGTATCTTCAAATTACAAACAACTGCTGAGACATGGCTGGGCAATTTAACATCGAGTGTTAACTAATGTGTCAAGTGTAACATACAGACATTTAGTAGCGGGGTCTTCATTAAGTAGACAGACTTCAGTAGCCACATGCTAGATCACACACACATGAGTCCCTTTATCAAGTGCCACTCTGGTCATCCTGTGGCATGTGTTCCCGGAAGGTCAGAGGGATTCCTACAAAGTTGTCTTCACCCTGACTGAGGCTGGCAGACTCTAAGGTTCTTCCATGTCAATTGTGGCTTCTGCGCAAACAATGTCATTTTAGGAGATGCTTTTCTGACATAAACCCTCCATTTAGTAGAAGCCAGAGAAGAAGGTACGAAGTCCCTCACGCCTTTGATCACTGCTGACCTGGAGTAGTGACCTGGAGCCGAAAGACTTGGTGTTCCTTCACCAATTACTGTCCCAGAGCCATCTACTATCCTATATACCCATAATTACTAACCTCCTTGGCCCATCAGGGGCCAGACTTTAAAGGAAAGTTAAATAGTTTGTTTTCTAACAACACCCTGAAAGCAGAATATAACTCTATAAAACGTTTCATCCATGAAGGGCAATCACAGTTCCACTCATTGGAAAAAAAACAGAGCATTGATATCTCATCACATAAAGAACGTGTGTTGCATTTTGAAAGAAGAGTTATATTCACCCTCTGGGGTTAGAGAACCAACACAAAACTGTGAGCAACATTTATATATGATTGAATCTGGCTGCTAATTGACTGGACAGTCAAATTGCATGCAGCCAGGAAAAATGTCAACTTTAATCTTTCCAGAACTGCTTCAAAAGAGAATTAAGTGGAGAGCAATTTTTATCAGAATTAAGCCAATATTGTAGGTTTAAAATGGAAACCTGTAAAATGACAAGAGAAATGGGCAGGTATTTAAATGAACTTAAAAATGATTATTCTGCTGTAGGTACTGTTATTGTCCCTATTTTATTTGTTATAACAAATCTGTGAAATAGTTCTGTTCTGTTTTGACTTAAAAAATTATTTTATAAAGGAGGAAACTGTTTCAGAAGGTGAAATAACTGGTCTGAGCTCCCCCAGTGAGAATGTGGCTGAGCTGGATTTTACATTCAGATCTTTTTGACACCATATTCTACAATTTTTCATTCAGCCATCACATTGAGACCATATATCTTATTTCATGTATTATAGATCCTCCAGGATGCCAAAATAATAGCAGAGAGAAATAGGGCTTCCTAAATCTCTTCATCGAGCTCTATTTCTTTCTCAAAAAAGAGGACAACCACCATTACAGGTAACTCTCTCTTCAGACTTTGTGTGTGGTCCTGGCATCAGGAGTCACATACCACTTCTATCAGATTCTTTTAGGGAGTAATCAAAGATGCTACTTTACATACCAGATCTCTGGCCTGGATTCTCGGGAAATTGGGATATTGACTCTACATGTTTAACAAGATTCCCAGGTAATTCTTGTGATCCCATAGTTAAGAACCACTTTTGTATGGAATGTGGATTGTGGTTGAGTGGGTAAGGCAGACTCCTTGTCACCAGAATAAATACCAGTAACACTGGTACAAATACTACACACAAATACTACAAATACTCAATGTAACGTTTGGATATGTCTGGCAGCCTCACAGAGAACGAAGTGAGCATCTTTTACATGTTATTTAAAAGACCACAAAATATCTTCAAAGGTATTTAAATATATTTAAAAATTTCAAAATATCTTTCTCTCTGGTTATCAAAGTAGTAAAATCACTACACTATAGAGTTACCATCATCATTGTTGTCTTCATTATTGTTGTTAGTCTTGAAGGTTCTATTTGAAATTTGGCTGCTCTTTCATGAGACATTGCTTGTAGAGATTTGAAAGCACAGAGCTCTGTAATTCTGTCTTCAAAACAAATATGTCCTCTGCAGTGTGGTCAACGATCAGCCAATTTGGGGACCCTCAGCAAATGTACCATAAGGTAAGTGAGCTGCTGACATGGTCAGACAACATGCCACCAGAAAGTAAAAGTTGGGAAGGGACAAGGGAATACTTCATGGAGGCAGAGAACAAAAACAGGCAGTAGCCACACATTAAAGCCAAGTTTTGTGTTTTTCATGGTTTTGTTCCAGCCCATACCCTACTGTCTACAAGAGATTCACTCACATCTACTAACTGAGGTGATAAATCCTCCACCTGCTTCTAAGAAAATGCTTGCACATAAGTGTAGGATGTTTTTCTTACAAGAAATTTTATAAGAAACTCATGGTTTCAAAAAAAGAGAAGAAAGAAAGAAAGAAAGAAAGAAAGAAAGAAAGAAAGAAAGAAAGAAAGAAGAAAGAAAGAAAGAAAGAAAGAAAGAAAGAAAGAAAGAAAGAGAAAGAAAGAAAGAAATTCATGGTTTTCTCTATACAAAAGGAGAGGAATTTTAACACAAATCATAAAAATGAGCTCTTATTTTACCACCAGCTATCACGTGAATCTAAGCGATTTCTAAAAAGAATCATGCCTTTTAATTTCTTGCTGATGATAACAGTGGTGCATATTCTATGTCATGGATAAATAACGGATAAATACCAATATATTTACTTATATAATTTACATATTTTATAGAATATATTACACATATTTATATAATTATAGAAATGTGTAAAATACCCTTCTGAACCTATGCAACTAGGTTCAGAACAATGTACAATTGTTCTTCAACTATGTTTACTAAATAACTTAGGCATTTCAAACACCTAAGTTTGAAATAAATAGCTTAGGCATTTCAAATCTCATTGAGATTCACATCAAAATTGAATATTGTTTCCTCACCACAATATTCTCAATTGTAACTGAGATATACAGGAAATTATAAAATATTCAAATAAACAAACCACTCTATAGTTTTAGAATGATCCAGTAGATTTTGTTATTTGTTTCGTTTTCTTTTTGGATGACTGAATATTACTAAACAAAATTAAAATTATGCAAGAATCAAACACAGTTGCTCCACTGAAGGGCTTTACAAAGTTTATTGGATTTGACAGATTATTTTGAGAGCTAATTTAGTTTTCATTGGACAGGTACTACATCTATACTAAATATAGGCTGTGATGTGTTTTCCTATGAAATATGTTTGACAAAAGAAGAGATAAAATGTTAGCTTAGATGATATGTGAAAAAGAATTTGGGTAAGTGGGGATGTATCCTGGGTATTAAAATAGACAAGGCAGAGAGAGAGGATAGGTAATTAGATCCTTACAAAACCATTTCGTAAGTATGCTTTTGTATTGCTGAGAGAAGACATTTATCCCTCCTATTTCTGCTCTGAAGGAAGGCTCACATGGTCAACAAAACCAGCATTTGCCATCAGTCACAACACCTGCATTAGTATGGCTGCAGTAAGTTGTGCTCTGGTAAAATACAATCCCAAATCTTAGTGGCATGAAAGAATTACATTTTATTTCTCTCTAGCTCTGTCCATCATGGGTTTGCAGGTGGCCCCACTCGGTATCATCCACACTCTCACTCTGGGATGATCCAGAGGTGATGGACTCTTTCTGTACTTTGCCAGATTCTGCAACATAGGGAAAGAGACCTCAAGGTCCCACATTGGCAACAAAATCCTTGGCCTAAAATTATATAAGTATTTTCCCCATAACTTCTTTTTTTTTTAAGATTTTATTTATTTATTCATAGACACAGAGAGAGAAAGGCAGAGACACAGGCAGAGGGAGAAGCAGGCTCCATGCAGGGAGCCTGACGTGGGACTCGATCCCGGGTCTCCAGGATCACGCCCCAGGCTGCAGGCTGAGCCACCAGGGCTGCCCCTCCCCATAACTTCTTAATTGGAATTGGGGACATGGCTCCACCCAACAAGAAGGGAAGC
The DNA here is from genome assembly GCF_053574225.1 of Canis aureus. Taxonomy (NCBI): domain Eukaryota; kingdom Metazoa; phylum Chordata; class Mammalia; order Carnivora; family Canidae; genus Canis; species Canis aureus. The sequence goes on from NC_135641.1 coordinate 5,972,053, forward strand.
AGGGTTTGAAATTCTCCCATGTGCCTGGATAGGGAGAGATGAAATATTTGGAAAATTCATGACTACTATAGCATTTAACTCATTGTTACTGCCTTCTAAGAAACTGGGCCATTGACTAGTCATGAAACTGAGTTAGGAACAAATGGGGCTAGGCTGGGCTAGGTAGTGGGCCACAGAAGCAGGCTCACAAAAATCTCAAAAATGCTGAGGTATAAGGAAACCAGAAATAAGGGAACAAGCCAGACCACCCTGCATTAGGTGAAGGTGAGAAGGGTGTCTTTTATATGACAGTCATCTGTGACCAACAAAGACTAACCAGACCACAAAGAGGAAGTAAGCCATTAAAGATGCTATCACTAGTCCTACTCAATGGTGATATGGATAGAGACGTTAAAAGGATTTAGGTTCCCTAGTTGGCTTTCAGTAAAAGACCAACCCTACAAGCCCTCAGTGGCAACTCTGTCCGGACTCCTCTCACTTCTGAGAGCTTTCTCTGTATCTTTGCTTAATAAACTTCTATCCCTTTACTCACTCTCTTTTGTCTGCGAGATTCATTCTTAGACTCTGTGAGACAAGAACCAAGGTCTCCCGTATCAAAACCATTAAGTAAGGGAAATATTCTTTGACTGAACTTTTAGCAAAATCCCATTCTTTAGTTGTAGCTTTAAAATCCTATTACCATGCTGAAAACTTTTGGATAAAACAAAAAGAAAAGTAAATTTATTATGCTGAATGGGAAGGTAACACACACACACACACACACACATATACATATATGTGTGTATATATATAAAGGAAAATGAATGAACTTGAGAAGCTTTGATACAAAATTAAAACACTGAAGAACTCTGAAAGAGTAAATATATGTGGATATGTATACATACCCACGGTGGAGTGATGTACCAAGTATCTGGGGGGGAAAATTTACATTTTGAAATATCATATCCTTTTTCATGAGAGAGCAAAGCCACATGGCCTGACCCTCATTGCCAAAAAATTATTAATTAAAAAAATTAAGTAGAAATTATGATTATTTCTATAATAGAGGATTTAGAAACTTTGTTAAGGTTCTTTTTCTGTCCACAAGGAATCAATAATGTATTTTATATAACAAATATCATACATATGTGTCCACATTCAAAAGCATAGTATGAAAATGGGACTTTATCTATATAATCCTATACAAAAATTTTCCTTCATGGAATTCATTTAATTACTACCAAAAAATTATTGTATGCTTTTACCTTAAAAACAACTGTATTATGTTTCCATTTTAACTGAAAGTTGACATTCCCACAGCACACGTATGTATGTCCATTTATCTATATGGATAATCTATATCTATCTCCAGAAAGAGATTAAGACAGAGAGAAGACAAGGGGAGAGAGGATGACAGGGACAGGCCAAATAACAGACTGAAATATTAATATAGTGAATATAATACTTAATAATTCCTCACTAATATGCTTTTTTTCATCTTGCACAACTCTTTTTTAAATGTTTTTTTCTGTAAACTGAGTAGCTGCAGCATTCACATAAAATACAATGTGTGGAAGTATGTTAATAATGAAACACAAGAACAATAAGCTTGTAGCAACTGTATAATACCCTAGGAATTAATGAAAAACCTCAAATGGGGAGATAGGATAAGAATTAGTTGCGTTTGCTTTTGACATCTCATTGAAATGTCAAATAAGAGTTTAAGATATCAGAAATTATACCCAATCAACAAAATAGCTTATTTGCTGACTCTGCAGGGAGAAAGGGTAGGTTGGCATTTCTCCCAGATTCTCTACTTTGTGAGGATTTATTTTCAGAACTGGAAAGGAAAAGACTATGTTGGAGAATCAAGTTTATTATTCACTAGTTTTCACATCCCTACTTCACACACACACACACACACACACACACACTCACAAACATATAGATCAAATTATCAAATTGGTCTTTTAACAAAATCATAGCGCTTTGTTGTAAAAATAGACAAGTGACTATATCTCTTTTGTTCATCTTGTCAGTCTGATTTTTAAAATGTTTTAGAATTATATTCCAAATTTTTTTTGTCAGTTCCAAAATAGCACATACCTAGTACTGAACTGTTATGAGTCCAGGTTGAGAAGGAAAATCTACATCTATATGACATATAAACTCTCCAGAGCTGAATTCCAAGTTATCACTAAATAAATAATTCCTTCCTTAAAAAGGTGACATTTGATAAGAACCTTGATAAGAATCATGAAGAAAGTGTCAAGTGTCAAATATTTGAGGGCCTCTCAATAAGGATGGAGGCAGGAAAATTTAGGAAAGCACTTATCCAGTCTGGCTGAGAGACTGAAATAGAGAAAAATGAACCACTTTAATGTGGTTCTGTATTCAGGGGTTTTGTTTCCATGGATTGGCAATAGTGAGCCATAGAACAGTTTGGAGAGGTGAGTAACTTGATTAAAGCCATTCATAGTGCTTTGTGTTTTCCTTAACCAGGGAATTTTTAGTTGAATGAGTATAGGGACTATGCTGCTTTTGATTATACAGATCTATGTGTGTTATATGTCACAGGACACGTCACAGGACACGTTACATAATAGGGTGTCAATTAACATTTGTTTTTAAGGTTCTATTTATTTATTTATTCATGAGAGACACAGAGAGAAAGAGGCAGAGACATAGGTAGAGGGAGAAGCAGGCTCCCCACAAGGAGCCCCATGCGGGACTGGATCCCAGGACCCCGGGATCATACCCTGAGCTGAAGGCAGATGCTCAACCACTGAGCCACCCAGGCATCCCTCAATTAACATTTGTTGAATGCTGAATAAAGGAAAAATACTTTAATGATTACATGGGAGATGGATTAAGATGGTGGAGATAGAAATGAGGACAATTTATGGAAAATTTGAGACATGTTTTGAATAGGAAGGACATAGTGAAATATGTGATGACTTTGTCCAAAACCATGTTAAGTACGATAGCTATTAGCTGCACAAGGCTAAATTTTAATTAAGTAAAATTAAATAAAATTTAAAATTCTTGGCAGCCCCGGTGGCCCAGCAGTTTGGCGCTGCCTTCGGCCTGGGGTGTGATCCTGGAGACCCGGGATCGAGTCCCACTTCGGGCTCCCTGCATGGAGCCTGTTTCTCTTCCTCTCCCTCTGCCTCTCTCTCTCTCTCTTTCTCTCTCTCTCTCTCTCTGTCATGAATAAATAAATAAAATCTTTTTAAAAAAATTTAAAATTCTACTTCTACTTTTTAGTTACATCAGATAATTTCAAATGCTCAGTAGTTACATGTGACTAATATCTACCATATTGGACAGCACAGATATAGACCATTTTCATCATTGCTGTAATATCCATTGGACAGTGCTGGTCTAGATTACGCTTTGGGAGGAATTGGCCTTCCTATAAAATTGCCCATTACTTACAATATTTCTTGTTTAATGTATCTTGTCCTTTGAAAATATGTTACTAGAATATGCTGCTTAAGCAAAGTGAAAGCATTTTAGACATCTACGAAGAACAGAGGCAAGTAAAAATATCCCCTTTTTGAAAAAGTACAACAAAGACACTAATCGAATCATGCTGATTCCATTTGGATTAAGGATAAAGTCCTAGACTGAGCATATGTAAACATCCTAAATTCCTTTTATGGCACATGAAACTTCACCTACTTATATATTAAAGATTATTAAGAAGGTAACAGTTATCTTCTACATTATGCCAAAATGTTGTCAATTTCAGAGGAAATATCAGTTATCTTGATACATATTGACAGAAACAAAAGAAAACATTTAATAACAATAGTAATTCCATAAATTTTTCCTGCTTTTATTAGTTTCTTGCTCTTTGAAAAAAGCAGTTAAAAAGAGAAAGGAGAATGACACACACATGTGAAGTGTCTGTCTTGTCAGTAATCTGGCCTTGGATAGACTGAGAGCAGTAATTAGGCTCCTCGGGGATTTGGATACTGAAGTAAAGTCACCATAAGGCTATATCTACATTTCAACAAGATTATTTTGGCAGTGTATATAGCAGAAGGCTGTAATTTGATAGCATGTATGTAAGGTTTTTGTAGGAAATAAAGAAATATAAGAGAATGTGAGTCCAGGTGTGTTAATTTTAAACACACACCATCCTATTTTTTATGGCCATTTCTTACTCATGTAGACAGAAGCAAAACTATAGCCCTAGTTCCAACTTATTTTTCCCCAGACAATCCACTTCCAGGCCAAATTCTCAACATACTAGAATCACCTTCTGCCTAATTTGTAAATAAATATCGTCTTTCTTTTTTGCTTAATGGAAAAAGAAAAGAAAGAAAGAAAGAAAGAAAGAAAGAAAGAAAGAAAGAAAGAAAGAAAGAAAGAAATCTGCCTTGTGAAAAGATATAATTGGAGAAGATATTTTGAAATAAATATCATAAGCAGATCATAATGGCAAATTCAATCTGAAAGGATGATCAGATATATTTGAAAATTTCTACCTATCCTGATTCAGATTTCATTTTACTTACCACCTTTAGAGATAGACGCTTAACTCTTTTATGTTCACTCTCACTTAGGACTTCAGAAGCTATAATTCTGTTTCCAAGCCTGTATAGCAAATCATACCATGCAAATCCATTCTCCTATTAAATAAACATTTCTGTGGTTCCTCTGTTCAGTGTAGTGGACAATCCAAAAATGACATAGCAGGTAAATTGATAAAGCTGATAAATTCTGGTCCATTTGATGTCCAAGCATGAACTCCCAGTCCCTAAGCCATACCACCTCATTTGTGGTTGTGATTATGATGCTGAAGGGTTAGAGAAACCTGGGTTTCAGAAGCCCCTGCTGCTTCCTAGGCTTGGAAACCTTAGCCAACTTAACTTACTTTACTAAGACTGATTCCTCATCTGTAAAGTGGTAATAATCATAGTAACTACCTCACACCATTATTGTTTTGAACAAGTTAATTCATTGTTAGCTTGTGACCTACCTGAATATTGTTTTCCAGGAAGTAGCTTCTCCTGTTTTCTTCTGATTAGTGTTACTTATCAAATATAAGTATATGCTATTGCATTTCTGTCATTTGCTTACCTTAAATTTCTAACAGATATTGGGTGCCTGGTTGGCTCAGTGGTTGAATGTCTGCCTTTGGCTCAGGTAATGATTCTGGGATCCTGGGATCAAGTCCCACATCAAGGTCCCCGCAGGGAGATTGCTTCTCCCTCTGCCTCTGTCTCTGCCTCTCTCTGTGTCTCTCATCAATAAATTAATAAAATCTTTTAAAAAAAATTCTAACATATATGGATGGTAAGGCATTCACATGTAAAAAATGAACCACCATAACAAAAAAGGATATAAAATAGATGGAAGTGCAACATGATGTTATAGACTTTCAGATCCTAGTGGCTAGAATTGAGTAAGGGACAAATAGGGCTAGGCAGGGAAAGACAAGAGGAAGGCCACAGAGTCAGGCTCCCATAAATCCCAAGGACACTGAGATTCAATAGAAACAGAGATAAGGAAGTAGATATGGTCACCTAGCCCCAAATGTTAGGGAGTATCTTCCTTTGACAGGTACAAAGTAATCACAGAGACTCCCCAAACCAAAAGATATATGTCATTCACTCAAAATGGCACAAGAAATCTCAAGGCCATAAACTCCTTAGTTAGGTTCTCAGTAAAAGGCCAGCCAAAAACCCTTCAAATTGCAACCTTGTTGGGACCCCTCTCTCTTCTGAGAGCCTTCTTGAATTGAGCCTTCCTCAATTAATAAATTTCTTTAAAAAAAAAAGATTTTACTTACTTATTCATGAGAGACACACACACACAGAGGCTGAGATACAGGCAGAGGGAGAAGCAGGCTCTATGCAGGGAGCCTGCCATGGGACTCAATCCCGGGACCCCAGAGATCATGCCCTGAGCCAAGGGCAGAAGCTCAACCGCTGAACCACCCAGGCATCCTTCACTTAATAAATTTCTATTGCTTTACTCACTCCCTTTTGTCTGAGAGATTCATTCTTCCACTCTGTGTGGAACGAGAACTTACCTCTCCTGCATCAGAATGCTGCAGGAAGCATCAAGGAGGATGCCAGACTTAAGCTTGGCTGGGGAAGTTTTGATAAGGAGAGTAGAGTGTGAGGACATTCTGTTCGAAGGATTCAAAAAGAGAAGAGACCCCGAGATTCTCTATGTTCAGTGATAAGGCCTTGATGACTTCTACTCTCTTCAGTAAAGACTTAATTGATTTCCTATTTCAAAGTCTCCAAGGGAAAACTAAGAGGAAATAAACTATCACATCTAACCAGGCAACCTCAAATAATTCGGCCCTTTGTATGCACAAATGGCAGGTCCATTTATGCCAGTTCACACCTAGCACTCATTTTCAAAAGATGAGTGTTTGAGAAGAATTCATGGCACATTCACTTCATCTCCGTTCTGTAGTTGTTAATATGCCACACTTCCTTTAATGCGTGAGCTACAAAGGCACCCAGCCTATGGAGTGACACTAAAGAATGCAGAAGTAACCTGTCCTGGAATAGAGCAATATCATGAAACTCAGTGGTGTGGACTGACCCCTTTAAAGATAGTGGTACCTGGCATTTCATCAGGCTCTTTCTAGTTTATAAAGCATTTTCCAAAAAGAGTTCAATTTTAACCTCTCTACACAATCCCGCAATTAGAAATAGTGGTCTTTGGGTTTCTGTTACTAATTTCACATACCTTCTTGTGTACAATAAGCACTCCATAAAACTACAAATCCATAAATGGGAACTTGGTCATGAGTTCAGAACCTCGAAGTTTGGCAGGATTGGGGGTAAAAGAGAGAAAATGGTAATTAAGCATGATACCCCTGAATGGCTGATGTGGAAGGTCTCCTTCCTTTACAACCTGCCTTTGTGTAAATAGCCTATGTGTTCTCCATACAGGGAGGCTCCAGGGAAGACAATAGAGCAACTGTGAGACCCAGTGAAGATGGTATCTCCTGAATACTTAGTTTGGCAGAAGATGAGCTGTACAGTTGGGTTTGTGATTCAAGTCTACTGCTGCATATGTATTTAAATTTGGCTGTTGCCTTTTCTCAGTTAAAAAGAGTGATGTGTCAGTTTAGGGAGAGTACACTAGAAGTAGGAATTTTTACAGTGTTCCAAAATAAACCTAATTTATGCTCAGCCATTTCAGGTTTTGAGTATACGTGACTGTTGACAAAAGTTTCCTATGGGAAATAGAGAGGAAAAAAGAAAAAGTTGAAGCAATTGCACTGTTGGTGGACTTCATATCATGCCCCAAATCAGAAAAACTTCTTAGAGTACACAGTGATTAGGCTTACCATTCACTTATTTTTTTTTGGGGGGGGGGGGAGGAATATTTTACTTATTTATTCAAGAGAGAGAGCAAGTGGGAGGGAGAGGCAGAGCGATAGGGAGAAGCAGACTCCCTGTTGAGTAGGGAGCCCAATCCAAGGACCCTGAGATCTGAAGGCAGACATGCAACTAACTGAGCCACCCAGGCACCCCTGTGCTTGCCATTTATTGAGCAATACATGCCAGGCACTGTGTGTGCTACACAGTGAGATCTTATGAGATAGATATTTTTAATATTCATTTTAGATTAAATGGAATTGAGGCATAAAGTTTAATGCAAGTACCCAAGTTCAAACAATTGATAAACACAGAATCAGAGACAAACTCCTTTCCCCCTTGGATTCAAATGGGATTGAAGATATATTTTGAAAGTAGAATTAAAAGGATTGGCAAATGAAACAGTTTTGGGGTATGAAGGAATGAGAAAAGTGAAAAATGACAAAAGATTTTTTGGTTGAGCCATTGAACACTGGAGTTACTGTCTTCTGAGATGGGGAAGATTGGAAAGGTGCACCTGAAAAGAAAATGAACAATTCACATTACATATTACATTTCAGGTGCTTATTAAATACTAAGTAGAGATGTCATGTAGGAATTTGGCTTTAGGACTTCTGAATTTGAGGGAAAGTTCAAGGCTGAGCTTATAAATTTGAGTGTCATCAATTTAAAAAATTCACTTCTATCCAGGGGACTTTTTTCAGTGAGAGAAGAGTAAATGGTAATAGAGAAGGGTCAGAGGACTGAGTATACGTAATACTCCATCTTTTTAAGCTCATGAAATATTATGGATTAAATTGCATCCACCCACCAAATTGGTGAAGTCTTAACCTCCTCAAGTGACTGTATTTGGAGATTAGGTGTTAAAGGAAAATAATGAAGGAGAAACGAGGTCATCAGAGTGGGACTCTAGGGGCGGCCCCGGTGGCACAGCGTTTAGCGCCGCCTGCAGGCCACGGCGTGATCCTGGAGTCCCGGGATCGAGTCCCGCGTCGGGCTCCCGGTGCATGGAGCCTGCTTCTCCCTCTGCCTGTGTCTCTGCCTCTCTCTCGCTCTGTATCTCTCATGAGTAAATAAAACAAAATCTTAAAAAAAAAAAAAAAAAAAGAGTGGGACTCTAGTCCAATAGTACTGCTATGTACTGCTATCCTAATAAGAGGGAGAGACACCAGGAGGGTCGCAGGGAGAAAAGTCCATAAAAGGACACAGTGAAAAGATGGCCATCTACAAGCCAGGAGGGGGTCAGGAGAAGCCAAACTGGTGACACCTTGATGTTGTATTTCCCATCTCTGTAACTGTGAGAAATAGATTCTGTCCTGTAAGCCACCTAGTTTGTGGTATTTTGTTATGGCTGCCCCAGCACACTAAAACATGAAGAGAACGCTCAGTCCCACAAGAATGACACAGAAGCAGCCTTCAATAAGATGGAGGGAAAACTGGCCATGGGTTGGTGTCCCTTAAACCAAGTCAAAACTGTCTGGAGGGGTTGTGTCAAATGCTGCAATCAAGAGGATCTTAAAGTTGCTCTCAGCTTGGCTGAAGTTCAGACAGGCTTTTTCCTGACTCCCAAACTTAAAGCATTTATTTTAGAAAACTTGCAATTGTAAATTCTTTTCTGTCTCTTTGAGATGTGTATCTTTTGAAAAATCATCACAACCCAGGAATGTCTTCCTCAAGGACCTGGGAGCCATCCCTTTGAAGTGTCATTATTAAAGAAGATGGTGCTTCTGTCTCCCAGTTGCTTTGGGAGGATAGGAGCATGACTTCCATTAGGACACTTCCAATTAGCAAGTATGGATGGTCTACTCACAGAGAGAAAATATCTGTGAACTCAGGAATAACTCAGCATGCTCAGCACATCCCATTGATCAACCTCAAGGCTAACTTCCTCCACTATTTTTCCACTAGCTCACCTCAGTGATTAAAATTTTCCCCACCTTTTGTCTCAATAGAGTTGAGAATTTAGTTTTCACCTTTTTCTTCTATTGCAATATTCTATTTTTCTGTTTTTTTCTTTCAATATTCTTGAATAAAGTCTTCCTTGCTTGTTCAAATTTTCCTAGTACACTTTTTGCTTAGGACCAAGAAGTTGAAGATTGAGATCTGATCACTTCACTCTCGATGTGGATGTCATTGGCAGTCTATAGCTTCAGGTTTAGAAATTTAATGAATAAAGTGTTTCCAGAATACCAGTAGATGATTGATATGAAGAAATTAGTTCACTGGTTTCAATGACAATATCTCTTTAGTTTGTGATTAATGATTTGTGCTGCAAATATTCACTTCTTTTTGATACTCATAGATTTTAACTCTTTGGAAATACTAACAAATAACATAAGCTATTTAAATATTTAAGTATACAGTTAGTTATTCAAACACAAATGGCTATATTTTATTTTTTAAAGTTAAAGGTGGAAACCTACTTGAGGTGAAATGAATGTTATAGACTATGAAATCTGTCCCATGGAGGGAGTTGTCTTTATGACATTTGATTAGCATCCTCTGAAGTATTTTTTTTTTTTTTTGACTCTGAGGAAAATTCCTATTCTTTTTCTTGTTAATGCTTTTTTCATCATATGGTTCTTTTATGCACAAATGCCTGGTTTTGGTTTTGGTGAACAATTTAGGTCAGACCAACACGTTAGTGTCAGAGGTGGAGGTTTTTAAAACTCAATGCTCAGCTTTTGGATTTGCAAACAATTCATCAAGTAGTATCTACAATTACTTTTGCTATTTGGAAAATGACTGTTAACTTGTATTGTACTCAGAAGTGATAATTGCTAATGATATGGAAATATTTTAACTTAATGAAGTAAGAAGATGTAGTTGGCTTCCATATCTTAATATCCTAATATCCCTTCCTGCTAATTTGATGTCCTAACCTACTTGACAATTTTGTCTGTTTCTAGCCTTAAATCATCCAAGGGATATTTGTTAGAAAATTTACCATATCTATATAAATTAAACATTTGCAAATTACTTTTCCTTTTCAAATCCTAAATTTTTCCTTTTTTTGTGTGTCAAAAGATGTGCACAATTATTGAAGAAAAGCCTGAAATACATAAAAGAAAAAAAAAAAAAAAAAGGAAAACAAGCACAATGCCCTGAGCCACAGATTAAATTATTGAATAGGTGCTACTGCATTCAAGCCAAGATAGTAATGGAATTCCATATTGTGGATCTCTTTCTGCTCCAAATGTATAATGATGGCAGAAATTTAAAAGAGAACATGCAAGAAGACATTTATATACAATTAGATCAATACAGACAACTTTGTGTAACAGAAATTTAAAAAAAATGGAGTGCCTGGGTGGCTCAGTTGGTTAAGCATCTGCCTTCAGCTCAGATTATGATCCTGGGGTCCTGGAATCAAGCCTAGCATTGGGCTCCCCACTTGACGTGGAGCCTGCTCTCTCTTCCTTGGCTGCCCCCTCTCCTTGTGTGCTCTCCCTCTCTGTCAAATAAATAAATAAAATCTTTTTAAAAATTAAATTAAATTGAAAAAGAAATAAAGAATTCTTATTTGGAATACATTGTGCTTGGCTCATGCTGTGAGGAGAGCACTGAGTTTGGCCTTCTTGGGAAAATAAGAATAAGAAGTCCATTTGATCAAGTCTCAATGTTTGGAACCACTTGCTGGAGCAGAGCTCTCCTCAGCCCTAGGGTGACATAGTTTGTGACCATAGAGTAAAAGGAAGTAACACAATAGTATATGTTTAAGTAAAGGTGCTCTCTGACTTATAGCTTGATGCCTATCTCCTCAATAACACCAGGGTACAAGAGGCCTCAGCTATCCAAAATAGATTTCGTTCTGAACAGGGGCCCTGGGGAATAGAGAGAAAAAGAGAGGAAGAGAGAGGGATTGGAGAGAGAAAGAGAGATCTTTTGTCACCCAACATGAATCTTATGTTCATAAAAATTATCAGTAATATATAAGGCATAATAAAGCAGAGACATACAAGATCCTAGGTGAATACAAAAATGACCAACAAGAAATATTAGAATGGCAAATCTATTCATTTAAGTCACATTTAATCGATTGATAAACTTCAAGCTGGATAAAACCAATGATAGAATAGATGAATGAAATCATATTTAAGAATTAAATAAGAATAAAAATATTTAGTAAAAGAAAAAAATCACACACACAAGTGCAGACACATATTTAGAAAGCTAATATAAGGCAGCAGAAAAAACAGAAATTGAAAAGTTTCAATATGTATATAATTGGAATTCCTAAAAAGAGAAGAAATGACAGTCAGTATTCATTCAAACTGCAGAATTGTTTAAAATTAAAAAAGAAATAAACAATCAGCTAAGAAGTGCATTTCAAATTTCATGTAGTTAAAAAAAATTCTCCACCTAGATAAATTGAATTAAAACTTCAAACAGCCAAAAAAAAAAAAAAAAAACCCCAACAAAATGCTTCAAACATCCAGATTAAGTCCTACTATGCTAAAAAAAAAAATACAGATATTCCCTAATTATCCTGACAAAACTTTCACCACCACCAAAAAAAAAAAAAAAAAAAAAAAAACAAGATTGTAGAAGACAGTAACATAATGTCTCCAAAGTACTCAAAGGATATTAGACATTTACAAAGGTAAGTAGCATTCAATGAAAGGGCACACCAGAGGCATTGCAGAAGCTAGAAGATGAAGACAGTTTGTCATTCACAAACTCTTAGATTTATTGCTCTTTCTAAAACAGAATCATTGCCCATTTATCACTATATTAGAATATGTTTATCATACTACCATACCATAGTACACCATGCTATTTTTTTCACCTGCTTTTCCCACTAGAATACAAGACCCGCAAATACAGAGACTTTACATATTTAATTTGTTGCTGGATTTCTGTCCTTTGACAGTTAGGCACTCAAAAATATTTGAATTGTTGGGATGCCTGGGTAGCTCAGCAGTCTCTCAGCTCAGGGCATGATCCTGGGGTTGTGGGATTGAATCCCACATCCCGGCTTCCTGCATGGAGCCTGCTTGTCTCTCTGCCTATGTCTCGCCTCTCACTCTCTTTCTATGTCTCTCATGAATAAATAAATACAATCTTTTTTTAAAAAGAAAATATTTGAATTGTTAAAATGGAACTACTTTATGAGATAGCTCTGTTTAGATCAATTCTGAGAAAAAAAAATGAGATTTCAACTACCTAAATCCTTCATTACTTGTATTTCTGTAATTTTATTTTAATTTATTATCTTCTGCTTGCTTAATTAATACAATAAGATTTTATATCTCTTTCTATTGCCAATGCCTTACAATGCTACTCTATTATTGACTTTGCATTGGGTTACATGGTAATCTAGACTTAACAACTCATGTGATTGTTAAATTTCTGCATGATAAAGTTTTTAAACTACAGTTTATTATAATCAGTGGAATTTATGTCCAGATAAGTATAATTTATATTCTAGGAGTGGCTATCACTTGGAACACATTAATTTGAAATCTTCATCTCGGGAAATAGCATTAGGGGTTGAATATTCAGAGTTATCCATGAACTCTAAAAAGATGAGGATTAAAAATACTTTCTAACTAGAGAATTGACTGCTGTTGTGGCAAGTGATGAAAATGGCTAGAGAGATGCTGTGGGCACCTCTGCCCTTTTATGAGCAAATGGAGAGTATCTACAAGGACAAGTCAGTATACTTTAGGTCTAAATAGTTTCTAGTTTCCTAAAGACACTGTCACCTGGCTCCATTAGAAACCTAAATGATTCCACATGAAAATATTGTTTCATCCATCTTAGAATGAATCTTTTAATCCTGGGAATTGTTGGAGTGTCTGAGATAAAAAATAGTCTTTGGTGATTAAAAAAAATAGTTTGTAATATTGCTGTTGTGTCTTCTTGCTAAACCAAAATAGATTATTTTGTCTAAAATACATTTTCACTATAGCAAATCACCTAGTAACCTGATAACCAGGTCGTAGAAGATGAGGCTTAAAGCCTTCATTTAACTTTAATTGCTGAAAGCAGTTGGTATTTATCAAAAAAATCTGACCTTGCCTGACAGTTAATCCACAGTCAGATGCAAAAGTTGTAGAATAGCAGGCTATATCAGTATTTTCCAGAAATACAAAACCAGTAAGATTCTCTACAAATTTAAAATAAAGTCATTATGGAAGTCCTTATTCTGTCTGCTAAATTATTCCTATTCGCCTCCCCAGGTAACATGCTATGAGTGAACTTTATGTCTTCGTATGGTTTGTGCCATGTAAGTAGCTCTGACCAATGATGTGTCCTTCCAGGACATGTATTTCATTGCAAACACATGATCATTCAGGGAAAAAAGTGATCTTTTTTATGTAGCGGTGAATTATTTGGTGAAAATGTTGCCTGAATAAACTTGGAATGTATATAATGTACCTAATGAACAGGAAGCATTAGTGGCAGAGTCTGGAGAGCAGATTGTTATTAGATAAGTTTGTCATTCCATTTGAAAAGGCACTAAAAGAAAGAGAATGTAATTGGTTGGTTTGCCAGCAGAAATAAAGAAAATAAAGAGTATAGATATCCAGCCACTTGTAGATTTGGAACAAGTAACTGCTTCTTAACCCCAAACAATAAAAGACAGATAAAAAAATTCTTTGAGCAACAAAATCAGATGAAACCACTGTCTAAATGCAAGAATCAAATTAAGGATGCAGCTTTCAAATCCATTGTTTGACCTTTGAATGGCTTAGGTGCACCTCATTAAGCCTTTTCCTTGGACAAAATGACTTAGAAAAAGAGAACAGAGTGTGCCTCTCTCCTGGAAACCTATTAGGCCCCAGATAGCAGCGATTCTACCCAGAAAGAGGGGGAGTAAAAAAGTCTTGGAAAGAAACTATGGGTGTGGCTATAGGAACACATTGCTAGCTAGAATAAAATAGGTAAGAGCGGCAAAGAAAAGACCTGGCTTACATTTTACTGTTTCAGACATTGAACAATCTTGAACTCTCACATTTATATGAGAGGAAAACAATCTGAGAGGGTGTTCAATCCCAAAAGAGAGTGAGGTGGCCATGAGGATGTGCTACTCAGATCACCAGCTGCAGGAAGCATGATGAACAGTGGCTCCAGGGGGGCCCCTCCCAAACCACCACCATGTGTATGCTGAGGCTACACCACCCATGGATTCCTCCCTTCTAATAACTGAACATAGGCAGGCTCATTCCTGGGAGATGTGGGACCCCTCTGATGGGCAACTTTGGCTCAAGGACTCACTGATGGCCTTGTCAAAAGTTCCTTGGATTGCCCTGCATTTTAAGATACATCAGCTCTCCTTCCTTCCATCTCTCCTCATTTCCTGCTCTTTTCCCTTTCCTTGGGGTCAGACCTGCATCTGATGTGAAGCTTCCCAAGCCTCCCCTAGCACCTTCTCCATTTTCTCCTACAGGCATTTCCCCAAATAAAGTTTTGCATGTTTAAACTCTTGGCATCTGCTTATCATAGGACTCAGGTGGTCACAAAGGGAATGTTTTCCCACACCCTCTTCAGAGTGGCCTAAGAGGATAACAAAGGACCTTCCAGAGGTTGGAAGTAAAGGAACAAATAAGGGACTGGAGAGATCCTCCCAGGGAGCAAAACCAGGGCATAATCATGAATATTTTCCTTCCCTTAGAAATTTTTACCCAGCTCCAAGAACTGGACTGCTTAGTATCTCATGTTCTTTCTGCTTTCTAAATAAGAGACTTTATTGCAGATACCTTATTCCTAAACCACAATTGTTTATAGGGTGGGTTGTTGACAAATGGCTTATCTTTTGCGTACATAATACCCTGGGTCAAGAGGAGCCAAATCCAACCTGTAATATACACTGTATTAGTCAGGAATCCAGTCAGGAGGCAAAAAACACACCAGCTTTTTAACAGATAATTAAATAAGAAACACTGTAGATGAAAAGGCAGAAGGGAGCACTAAAGGTATCACAAAGAAAGTATCAAATGGAAGCAGCTACCACTTCCAGGGGTTGGAAACTGAAGGGAAAAGTTAGGATTATTACAGAGCTGGATTCTGAGCTAAGATTCAGCCCTCTGACTGGTACATTTGGAGGAAGTGCTCTCTGTGCAAACCTCAGTGGTATGGCACTCAACTGTTCACTGGTTCTGTTGCCCTCAGGGGACAAAGTGAGTGCTTTCTTTAGAGAGTTTTGAAAAATTGCAAACCATTATTGGCTACTGTTACTGGAATATCTACCACTGATGTACTGTAGTACTATTACTGGAGTGATTTCACAGCATCAAAATGCAAGTATCATGTATATTTTTCTTCTTCTAGTCTCCAGTCTTCTTAAGAACCCCCAATTGCAAAGCCTAACTGGGAGTCAGCTGGTATAAGAGAAAGGATGGTTGTAGAATCTCA
Source organism: Canis aureus (assembly GCF_053574225.1). Classification (NCBI taxonomy): domain Eukaryota; kingdom Metazoa; phylum Chordata; class Mammalia; order Carnivora; family Canidae; genus Canis; species Canis aureus. Next base: position 5,987,751 of record NC_135641.1, read on the forward strand.
GTGTCATGAAATGGAGTTCAGAAAGTTAGAATTCAAGCTGGATGATAGTAGCTTAATGATCAGCATACCTCCTGCTATAAATATTACTCAGATATCTCAACATCTAAGCCTTTACACTTCGTGGCATGACTGGATTAACATCTTTTAAATTTTCTCATTCAGAGAAGTTATATGTGCTTTTTGATTGTAAAATGAATGGTGAAGCAAATAGTCGTTGATTAGAAGGGTAGACCGTGCTGGTCTTTAAGATTTTTTCCATTGCATGTCTTTTTCTGCCCTAGTTTTGGGGCCTAAGGTTGATTCATTCTCTGACTTTTGGTGATAGAGCCACAAATCCATTTCTGACCAAATAAGTGGTCATTGGGAATGCTGTGTATTATTTCTGGGGTCTGCATTTAAATTTTCATCCAAAGCTCTTGAGAGCACCTTCTTTCCCTCTGCACTCAGAATGATCCCCAGAGTTCAAGATAGTGGCTGCCTCATTAGCCTAGATCCAGAGGGACTAAGACGAGCAAAGTCTCTAGTTAATTACAACAGTGAAACATGAGGAAGAAAAGAACCATGTTTGTGCTTAAGCCACTGAAATCTGGGGGCTATTTATTACTGCAGGATACCTAGCCCATTCCAACTGACATTATCTATGTTTGTCACAAAACAACTTCTTATTGATGTACTCTTTCTCTGGTGATATCGCAGATGAACTAAATCTTCTAAAGTTTATTTTGAAAATTGTTTATTTCTATGCCATTTCTTTTTCAAAGAGGATTTGGGATAGCTTATGGGGATACTAAATACTAAATGATGGAGAAGGTCATTGAGAGGATGTGACCATAGTTTGACCAGCGAGCTGGGTCATGGCAATCAGAGGCTCCTCACCCTCTCCCTGTTCTTGGAATGTACATTCTGCCCATGGCTCCTCCAGTGGGAGTTGTTTTCAAGGACATGGCCTTGAGAGATTAATGTGTCATTAAGACCATCTGGACCATGTACATGACTGAACCCCATTAAGGCCTCTGTATAAACTCAAGATTCTTCACCAGTGAATGTGGAGATCTACTCATCTTGCAGCCAGTAAGACAAGCCTCATAAGTAAGTTCCCTTGCTTGTTAAACCTCCCACCTACCCACCCTACTGAAGTGATCTGGCCCTTTCTACATCTTTCCCTGTCTTCCATGTATGGGGGGTCAGTTTCAGATTTTACTTGGGAAATTCCCAAGGTTTCAAACCATCAGTGATGCTTTTTACATGGACAAAATTAATTTGAATAGCAGAGCACTATGAATATCAGGGGCTTTCCTCCAGTTTGAATTTTAAGGAAATTAAAATATTTTTTATTTGGCCCAAAAGATACATTTTAAATAAAAACTTCAAGAAATAGGAAGGTATTTAGTATTTATAGTCAGAGTTCAAACACAATGTAACTGTTAGTGGTTGATTGTTAATATGGTTGACAAGCAAAACCTTGTCAAAATATGAAAGATTTAGTGGTGCTAAGCATAAATAACTGAATAATTCATCATTGAAAATAAAATGAATTTCTCTTTAAAAATTTAAAGTTCATGCATTTGAAACATAACGATGGCTATAATTTCAAAAATGTATTTGTAAAACAGTGGAGAAAGTAGAATAAAAACTTTATTGTAAGTGATCCTATAAACTATCAAATGAGTGGTCTGAGACAATATTTTTACATGTTATACTGGGCATTTTTTAGAGTAAATATCATTGTGGGGCACCTGGTGGCTCAGTCGGTTAAGCATCTGTTTGGCTCAGGTCATGATCAGAGGGTTCCTGGAAAAAGCCAAGAGTTGGGCACCCTGATCAGTGGGGAGTCTGCTTCTCCCATTTCCGCTTGTGTTCTCTGTCTCTCAAATAAAAAATAAAATAAAAAAACTTAAAAAATAAATACTGTAACCTCTAAAAAGCAAGATTTTTAATTACTGGGAAAAATTTTATTTTATTTTATAGATTTATTTATTTATTCATGAGAGACACACAGAGAGGCAGAGACAGAGGCAGAGGGAGAAGGAGGCTCCTTGCAGAGAGCCCGATGTGGGACTTGATCCCGGATCCTGGGGTCAGGCCCTGAGCCAAAGGCAGATGCTCAACAGCAGAGCCACCCAGGTGTCCCTAGGATAAATTTTAGACATTATTTCTTTATATTGCTTTATATTTCCTAAGTCTCATAATCCATTTGAATTGATGTAGAGGTCAGTTAACAAAGAAAATCCTTTTGTTATTTATTTATTTATTTATTTATTTATTTATTTATTTATTTATTTTCTCTCCCCCACTTTATTGAAATATAATTGACATATAACATTGTATATACTTAAGGTTCACTGTCTGTTGATGATACTCGTGTGTACTGTAAAATGATTAACACTATAGTGTAAGCTAGTACCTCCATCCTGCCAAGTAATTACCAGTTTTTTCTTCATGTTTTAATCACTGTCTCTACTTACCTAGACTCCATATAGCCCCAAAGTAAATAATTGTAAATGCCTGGTTTTGCCCTGAAGTTCACCCTGATGGCATGCCCCAGGTGTGAACTTTCAAATGTGATTCTATTGAAATGTCAAGGTTTCCAGAACAAACCTGGCATGCCAGCCATACTGCCTTTACCAGACCCAAGTTCTCTCCAGTGGAACTTGGATTCCATCTAGCAAAGCCGGGCAGCAAACCTCCATCAGCTAGAAGTAGGGATCTGAGTCAATCTCTTTCTGCTTTTCCAAAGAATATGTAGCAAGTGATTATTTTGCCTAAGTCTATCCCTCAGGGGATGTCCTAGAGAATTAAGTGACAGAGCCCTTCTCAGTCTTGCTTTGTTGAGGTCTGAAATAGGGGAACTATTCCCAGGGAGCAGCCCCCTCAGCAAAGTGCTTAGCCTCCACAAGCTTGAGTGTCTGATTTAAGGTTTCACGATTTCCAGGTGCAGAAACACTGAGGTAGATCAATTTAAGATAAAGTATTGATGACAATTAGATATAGGGCAATTTGTGGCAAGAGTCAGTCTTTTGAAGACAAGGATTCAGTTGCTAATGATGTAATTTTACCTTTGTAAAGGTCTGTTAGATTTTCAGACATTTTGAGGAGATTATAATTTTGTTTTCTTTTCCAGAACACAGGAAAGAGTTTACTAATTACCATTTCACAAGATTTGTAAGTAGAAAGCAAGGGGAAAAAAGAATGAAAACACCTTGGTCTTCTAACCTAGAGGCCGGTGTCTGTCCCACTACACTATGCTCATTAGCTTCTAAATGTTGCCTCTGTTAGGTACATAGGTGGCATCTTGTGGGCATGTGGATACAATCCATTATAATGAAATGATGTATAATTTTTAGCTAATCTTGTAAATATCCATAATTCAGACCAAGGTACAAAATATTTCTGTACTTGATTTGATCAGAGTCAATCCTTTTTAAAATTAAAGTAGGCTCCATGCCCAGCGAGGAGCCCAATGTGGGGCTTGAACTCACAATCCTGAGATCAAGACCTAAGCTGAGATCAAGAGTTGGATGCTTAATGGACTGAGCCACCCAGGCGCCCTGTCATTTTCTAACCTTGTATCCATTTTTTAGTGAATATTTTATCTCCTCATATTGGATTTACTAGAAACTTTTCTTCCTCTTTGCCTTACCCTCCCTTGATGGCTTAGGTTTCCTCCCAGTGAGAAAACAGGGTACCTGTGGTCTCCTCCATTCTTTTGGGAAGATAGGGACAAGGGGTGTTTTTGTCTCCTCAAAGCTTTCAGTCACTCATATTTTTTTCACCCTGGTGGGACACGGGTAGTGACTGTGATGTCCACTCAGATAGCATAAAGTTGATGTGCTAAGACATTGTCTTTTTTAAAGTCCCTTCCCTCTATGGAATGGAAGAAAAAGAAAATCCTGCTTTGCTATAACCACCTTCCAACCACCTGTCTTACATCCTATTCCTATGCCAACCCCATCCCCACTCTGAAAAAAAAAAAAAAAAAAGATATTTGCAAGTGGTTAGTGATGAAATTTTGGAATATAGGTGAGGTCTGGAGCCGATTACCAAGAAAGAATTCTTGAGACATCTTTGGTGCAAAATGGTGGTTTTATTAAAGCCCGGGGACAGGATCCATGGGCAGGAAGAGCTCCTGCCCTGGGCCTGTGAGGGGTGGCTGTTTATATACCTGGGAGTTAGGAGGGGTCTGGGGATAGCGTACTCTCTAAGGAATTTTGGAAGCAAGGTTTCCAGGACCTTGAGGTGGCTGGCTGTTATTGGGAAAAAGTCACTTATTACCATCTAATAAAACCTGAGTCATGAGACCCTTCACATGTGTATTGGTGGACCATGTGCTTGGGGGATGATTGCCAACATGTATCATGGGGGTTTAAAGATAAAAGGAAATTTCTAAAGGAATTTTCATATGTTAAAGTAGACTTACAGGATCCTGGGGGCCGGGCTAAGATTGCCTTCTGCCCTTAGCGAAGTAGGAACATTTATGCAGTTGAGTCTCTAGAGGAATGTTACTCTCCCTGCTTCAAGGATTTGTCAATGTGCTGGCCCAAGCTAGTGCCTTGTCCTCAGCTAGCCCTGTGTCCCCCCATCAGTTAGGACTTGATGTGGTTTGGAGTGGTGTTGAAGTATGAAGCTCAAGGCCAAGAAAGAATCCTTGAGACTTCCTTGGCGCAAAATGGTGATTTTATTAAAACAAGAGGACGGGACCCTGTGGGCAGGAAGAGTTGCTGTGGGGATGTGAGGAGCAACTGATTATATACTTTGGGGTTGGGGCAAGTCAAGACAAAGAAGTTCCAAAAGGATTTTCACACGCTAAAGAAGACTCACAGGATACTGGAGGTCTGGCTATTGTCAAGCTAAGATTGTTTTGCCTTCTAGGAAAGCATTAAGCTTAAAACAGTTGGGAATATCCTGGAGGAACATTATACTCTGCCTGCCTCAAGCATTTGTCAGTGGTCTGCAGGTTATAAGGACCTTTAATTTTATCTACATTTTCTTTTGCCTTTGTTGCCCACATCAGGACTTAACAGCAACAAGGCTCATAAAAGTAGCATTGAATGCTATGGCTTCATAGTCAGCTGTGTGTCCAACAGCAAGGAGAAAATAGAGAGGTGATTTGATCAGATTCTATCAAATTTGAAAATCAAAATAATCAAAACTCTCCTATATATCTAAAAGCCACAGAGGTTGTGAGTTTACTAACAAGTAGTCTCATCTCCACACAGAATGTAGAACATATTATCCAATCATACAGCCAATGTGTTTAACATTAACATATTAGGTATTTTGGGTTAAAAGTCATTATGAGTAATCCCCTTCTGGCTGCATATCATACATCAGTCAGAAAAACAGCCCTAGAGTAGATTGAGTGGCTATAAAACCAGAATAAATAAAGGCCCTGTACTTTGTCCAACAGTCTGAAAATCAGGTCTATGAACAGCGTGATGACAGCATACATAAGCCTCCAGAGAATAGGAATACAATTTGAGCAACTACCAGTATTAGCATTTTAGTGACAAATGATATGCAGAGCAGGCTGGTTTCAAAAGATATGCTTAGGGCTTCAGAGGACTCTTACTGTGAGCGCCATTGGGATGATCTTCCTTTCAAATGCCACCCTAGCCTTTGATTGCCAACTTGGCTTTGACTGGAGCAGTATCAGTCTATAAAAGCGCAAAGGTTAGCTTTCCATTGGAGGAGTGTGTAAAGGAAGTGCAAGAGGGAAGCTGAAATCATAAAAGAGAAGCATTCCAATATGTCACGGGATTGCTGAAACTCAATGGCACAGAATTCATCAGAGCTCTGTCCCCTTCCTCCATGAAGGTTGCAACAAATGGAGACAAAGGAGGGCCTTTCACTTTCCCTATTGCTGGCCCTTTACTAGTGCGGGGTCAGAGTTCTCCAAATGCTGTGTGGAAGGTTTGGAGGCCTCTAATTAAAATGCAAAATAGCTCTCACCTGGGACTTATCTTGTGGTGAGAAACCAGGCTGTGAAGAAGTTAATCTTAAAAATCTTTCAACAGAAGGTAAGCCTCTCTGTATCAGGGAATAACATAATTTAATTATAGAATTCTAAAAGTGTCATTTGTTTTCAGGATTTATGGCTTGATCTTTGAGGAGTCCATGCCATGAGGCGGGATCTGGCGAGGGCAGCTCTATCGTAGTATCGCATTTTCCACTCAGCCAAGGGTAAAGTATAATGACATAATAATAAAACTTTATTTTTAAATATAGCCTTAAACCAATTTAGCACATGTTAGTATTTTCTGTCATCCTTAATTACACCAAATAATAAGTCAATTTAATTTTAACTAACATTAAGAGAGCTCTTTGACTAAGAATGGAGCTTGCAATTATAAAAGAATAATAATAGCTTCTATTTACTTTGCTTTGACTCACTTCCTACGTGTGAACTCCATGAGTTTTGCTCATCTGAATTCCCTTCAGCCACATTAAGTGCCCTTTGAGCTTGGTCCTATTATTAAATGCCTCCTTCATAGATAACAAGATTGAAGCAGAAAATTAAGTAACTTGCCTAGGGACACAGGTCTAAGCTGGTAGAGGTGATGTGAAGCCAGGCAGGTGACTACAGAGTTCAACCCCCTGCCCACTCCATTCCGGTAGCATTTTGTACCATGAGATGGTGTTTGTCAAAGTAGCTCCCATGGACTAGATGCCCAGGGGATGTTCAGTTTCTTCTTCTGAAGAACTTTGTGAGAGAAGCATTCCCACTAAATCTGATGGTTTGTAGATTTCATCCTTAAATAGAAATAATAAGCTAAGAAGTCAATTCAAATTTGTAGTTGAGTGCAGATATAATGAAGTATATTGTCCAAGATTCTCTTTTAAATAAAACAAAATTTCATGTGCTTTGAAACACAGGGGGACGGAAGTCAATTTTCATCTCAGATGTTTTGATGTACTTACTAAGGGCCTAGATAAGTAGTGACTATCCTTTGTGGCTAGTTACACCATTAAGTATGTAGTGGCCTGGAAAAAACTTCACCTTCACCCAGTTTACACAAATAGTGTTGAGTCATCTAGGATAGGAAGTGTTGTCGGAATCACCAGGGAAAAGCGCCTGGCTGGTTTGGAGCATGCGTTTCTTGGTCTTGGGGTCATGAGTTGGAGTCCCATGTGTGGTATAGAGATTACTTAAAAAGAAATTCTTAAAAAAAAAAAATAATCACCAGGGAAACTCACTAGATTTCAGACTTCCTGGCCTACATTCTTAGACTCTTGGGCAGAGGTGAGCTGACAAGTTAATCTTTAACAAATATCCTACTCACATTAACAAATAATGTTTGTGATTCATAATAAATGCAAGCACGAAAGTCTCTGCCTCAGCCTCAAACCTCCCTAAATCCACCCCAGAACTTTCCCACTTTGGGATGGCCAACATGGGGCTGACTTTCTTCAGGGTTCTTCAGTCTACGGAGGTTTGACTGAGATGTCATACTGGAAACTGTGGGCAAAGAGATGCCAAAAAGCGCATGGACAGGCAACAGAAGAATTGCAGCTAGAAAAAGTAATGAAATATAAAACAAACATGTGGCAGTATTAAGAAAATTGTAAATCACCGAGAAAATGTAAACATTATCATTATGGCTGCTATTGTTGTAGTAAGTACAATTTAGTAGAGAAAGAACATTTTCTCATCATGTATAGATGCAACAGGAATTTATATTTCCTCTTTGTATGGCTCATTTCACACAGCAGTTTTTGAGTCATAAAAAGGAGAAAGCAATCTTCATGATGAAAATTTTAATAATGGGGAAAGCATGTGCATTATAACTGGAGATACTTTCAGGACTCCTGCCACACCTGACTGCTGTCTCACAATGTGTCCTCTTACCACCCTGCTCAGGACAACTCCTCCAAGTTCTTCTCTGCTCCATCAAGGCTACTGAGTAGCAGAGGGGCACGTGGGATCGAGGGGAAGGGAAGTACATTTTATTGATGAAGAGAGGGTAGTCATGATCTTAGCAGGAAGGCAAGATTTGGAGAGTTGATCAAGCCTTTGGCTACCTGAGAACAAAGCCCACGGTCCAGTATCTGGCATACAGACCCTGACCTTCCTGAGGCCAGTGGCTCACTTCTTCCCAGGCTCCCACTAATGTAAACTCCTATATCTTGATGTTCTGGTCATGATCTCTGTTCCTTGCAATCAGAAGGACCTACGGTTTCAACCACCTATAATGGAAATGATTATCTTGAAGGCATGAGTTGTGGACAGTGAAAAGACATGCACAGCGTCCTTTTATGGTGACTTGGGTGTGGAAAAGGCACACAGGGCAGACTGAATGAACTAAGGGCTTCTGCCCACTTTTCCTTCTCTGACATCTCAAGTTGCTTCTCATCTCACTAAAGAAATGGAGACCAGTTTCCCACCTCTTATATCTGGGCTGGCCTCGTACATTGTTTGGCTAAGTAGCGGATGATTGAAGGGATCAAAGCTCCAAATCAAGGCTCCAAGAACGCTCTTGCACTTCTCTTGCCATGAGAAGTTGCCGTGGTTATCCTGCTGGAGGGTGATGTAGCACTTGGGGCAGACTGAGTCACCTAGGAGCCAGCCAACTGTCAGTGAGTAAACCCAGCCAAGATGAGTGGAACTACTTGACCCTGCAGCTGACACTATACCCATTAGTAATGAACCACCATTGTGTAAGCCAGTGATGTTTTGTATTGTTGGTTCTCTACCATTATTGTGACAATAAATAACTGACACAGCATAAGATGGATGTGGATTAAATGAAGACAGGAGTGAAAGTATTTGTCTGGCATGAGGCAGAGGATGGTATAGATTTATACTTGAAAATTAATTGAGTCATTGTTCTGGTATGAATATACACAATTAGTTTAACAATATCAGTTAAAGTAGATTATATCTAACTTTAATTTAGTGTTCTTGGAGCTTCAAATCTTAAAGTCTTTTTAAGAAGAGATTACATATTATCTGTTAATTGCATCTGTTGGGATTTATCACTTGCTTAGGTTCTTGCTTCAGTATCAACAAAACATTTTTACTGGGAACTTTTTATTCATTTTCTTGGTCACTTGAAAAGAACCCCTTGATGTCCATTTTTTTCACTTTCATTAAAATCCACCACCCCTATTTTTCCCATATGTATGTCACCTAGAAGTCCTGCAGAAAAAAAGATGGCACACACAAATTAGGATATTTTGAAGACAGTTTAATAAATGCACCATCGACATAGATTTGAGTGAGCTAACCCACAAGATCATGAACCCAACAAAGTACTAGGAATACAGGGGCTGTTGCTACTCAAGGCAGAAAGAGTGAGATGATTGGTTTCTATGACCTGAAAGGAGAGAGTTCTTTATGGAACCTACATGTGGGGAGCTGGGAGGATAAAAATTCCAAGCTTATTCTCCTTCTCTGATTTTGTCTTGGGATCCCTTTTAGCCAAAGCCAATTTCAGGGCAAAGGAATGCATTGAGACAGTTGATGTAGGGAGGCTTCAGAAACCAAGAATGCCAAATGTGAGCATGATAGTACATATGCCTCTCAAATTTTACCCACAAATCCCCTTTCTAAATAGCAAAGCAGGACTTCTGGAAGCCCTGGATACTAGATTTACTGGGTTTTGAATGACCAAAATGATCATTTGAATGATCACTGCCCAGATTATTTCAGTTTATTAACATTATGCCTTCTATTGTCAAAACACTTTTATCTCTCAAAGAATCTCAGGCACAACTACTGCTCCCTGACCTATGTAACCTGCCAACAACAGAGACCAAGGCTGAAACCCTGCCATCATACTACCAGCCACTGGAGGTAAATTGATTACACTGTGTTGTTATGCTTCTTCTATCCTGGAAGCAGCAGCCTTTAATCTTTACTAGAATCAACACGTTTCCAGCTATCAGCTTGCCTTTTCTGTCCATGCCACTGTACAAGGGCTTATAAAGGGTGATCCATTGGCACAGGATAGTGGGTAATATTGCCTTAAACCAAGAGGTGCACTAAACTTCACAGAGGATGGGCAATGGACACAGGGCCATAGAATCCACTGGTTATACTATACCATCCAAAAACTGCTAGAAATACAGTACGTTTTTGAAGGCATTGTTGAGGTAAAAAGTTGGAGGAGATAACCTTACATGGCAGGTTGCCATCTTCCAAGATGCAGTACAAGTCCTATATCAAAAACTATTATATCAAGCTGGGTCCATTAAAGATAGAATATGTGGGTCTGAACACCTAGGTATAGAATTAGGAGTGGCATAATTTCCCATCACTCTCAGCGATCCACTTAGGAAATTTCAACCTCCTATCTTCAAAATTGAGTTACCTGCTAGGTGGCTGTGAAGTGAGGGGAGGAATATACTCCCCCAATTTTTGAGGTACTTAAAATTGACTTTATATTGGTTCTGTTCCTAAAGTGTCCACAGTGGTCAGCCAGTTGGGCTAGAGGTATAGAGGGCCAAGTATATAATAGACTGTTTTTTGAGATTCACCTTACGGTGGGCAAATTTGATCCCTGAACACCTCCAATGGTTATTTTTCTAGTTCCTTAGTGCATAGTTTAGTATGAACACACCCAGCAAAAAGCAGAAGTCTCATGTTGGTTCTCTGACAAGTAGAGTCAGAACTATTATAGTGGAACCAGTTTAATGAAAACTGGTAGATCGGTCTCTACCTAGAAAACTAGTTAACCAAGAGCAATACTGCATTCCTAGAGGGTCTGCAGAGATTAGTGTCACTTTCAAGGACCTGAAGGATGCAGGGAGAGTGATTTGTGACACATTATTATTCTAATAACCCATCTGGTCTGTGCAAAAAAGATATGGACCTTAGAGTGACAGTAGGTTATCACCAACTTTATCATTCAGGGAATTCAATTGCAAATGCTGTAGATGTGTTTTCTCTACTAGAGCAAGTCAACAAAAAGTAACTAGTTCTTGTTACCTAGGATGCAATTATTGATCTGGAGAACTCATTTTTTTTTTTTTCCTTTATACCTTTTAGTAAAGCCCACCAACAAGAGCGGGCTTTCAATTTTCTGGCCATTTACTTTTCTACCTTGTAGCTATTCCAACTTCTAGCCTTCTGTCATTAGCTAGTCTGCAAGGACCCCTATTGTCTCATAAAATATTGTGCTAATCCACTATGTTGATTATATCATGCAATTGCACCTGCTGGTCAGGAAAAAGTTATTTTAACTGCTTTTATATGACATTTGTTCCAGAGGATAGGAAACACATCCCTTGAAAATTCAGAGTCCTGTTCCTTAATTAAATTTTGAAAGTTCCAGTGGTTCAAGTATGTTGACCAAATCATTGTATCGGATTCAGAGGCAAGATGAAAGATAAGTCATTGTATCTTGTCTGTCCTAAAAGCAGGAAAGATGTACATTACATAAATAGGGCTCTAGAAGTTATAGGCAGTATATTCCTCATGTGGTATGCTGCTTTGATCTGTTTGCTAAACAATGTAAAAAGCTGACAATTTTTGTGAGTTCCAGTGCAAGAGAAGGATCTGCAGTTGTCCTAACCTGTCATGCAAGTTGCTCTGCCACTTTGACCACAGGACCCAGATTAAATGGAGTTTGAAATATATGTGCCAGGTAGGGATGTTCTATGGAGATTTGGGGACATTCAGGATTTTACAGTAAAGTTATACTATTCTTTTGCAAATAATATTCTCCTTTTGAGGAAGAGCTTCTCGGTTGCTTTGTGCTGTGTTTTGCAAACAGAGGATAGTTCTCTGATGCAGGAGGCCTGGTCTTGACCCAGAGCTAGAAGCATCTGTGCTGAATCTCTACTGCCCGGACTTTCCGGAGGTTATATAAAGCTGCTTTATCCTTGACTGATGCATCTAGCAACATCAGATCCATGCAGTCTTATAGAATAGGTTGCCAGGCAGCTTGTACTTCAGCCTGTTCCTATTGCAAAGCCCTTTCTTTCTCTCTCTCTCTTGCTCTTTTTTTTTCTTTTTAAAGAGTTTATCTATATTAGAGAGAGAGAGAGAGAGAGCGCATGAGCTGGGGGAGGGACAGAGGCAGAGGGAGAAGCAGGTGCTGTGCTGAGCAGGGAGCAATGCGGGGCTCCATCCCAGGACCCTGGGACCATGACCAGAGCCAAAGGTAGATGCTTAACTGGCTGAGCCACCCAGGTGCCCCCAAAAGCCCTTTCTTGATCTCTTTTTTGAAAGTCTATCCTTCTGTGTCTTTTGGTAAAAGGGTTGGAGCAGTATTCCTAAATTCTTTCAATTCTTGGGATGTGGGCATGTGGTCCTTAAAGGACCATGACATTCCATTTCAGTGAATGATATCAGCCGAATGCTTCTTAGCTTTTGATTGTTTTTTTTTTTTAATTATAAAGTCAAGAAACATCATGTTTTGCTGTTATGCTCCTAGAATAATCATGATATATATTCCAACAACAGAAGTTGTATGCTATGATTATATTTACTTTCTTGTTCAATATTTTCATTTTTTGACAAAATTTCTTTTTAATTTTTTTTAGTTTTCTATGTATCTATTTTTATTTATTTCATATAAAATTTGTCATAGGCCTATTTATGTATTTATGTTTTTTTTCACACATATATTCAAACATAGCAGATTTTCCCTCTGGAGACCTTCTTCTGGGAACTCTCTGCCCTCCTATTTACATCTAGACTGGGTTCTTTTTAGGAATGCTCTAAAGTTGTTGTCCTGAATGTCTTCTATGCCACTTTGCTTTGTTAGATCTCTTGTTTGCTAGATTATCAATATTTAATTTTCTTGATTTGCCTCTCTTCAACTGATGTGTACCATGACATGCATGGAATGTAAGTATTTTGCATTTTTTATTTATTTAATCTTTATTAGTTTTCTCAATTTTTCAAACAGCAATTTCTAGATAAGGACTGGTAAGTCTAATTTCTCTGTTAGAAAATTTTCTATCAGTTCTCCTGTCTTCAGACTCATAGCATCTATACTTTGCTTGGAACTGAAAGCTTTCAAAAGGCAAATTAGCTTACCTCACTTCAGTTCTGGCCTCTGAATGTACTTTAGAATTCTTATCTCTGAAAAATTTACCATTTTATCAGTAAATTTCAAATATTTGCTGAAATCTTTTGTCCACTGGTATTTTTGCTGCCATTCTTTCTATTTTTGAGGATATACGTACTGTAACTTCTTGACTATCATTTTAGAAAAGTTTTGAGAGTAAGAATATAAATATCTATGGCATATCTGCTGTGTGTAACTAGAATTTTTAATTTTTATAGATTTTCTTCTAAACTTAATACATTTATCGAAATATGCATTTTCCCATCTCTAAAGCGGTATGCTTCACACAGAATTGTAATCATGAATAATGGTTATAAGCTCATGGAATGTTCTTGGTAAAAGAGATCTTACAGATTTCTGGTGCAATCCACTCAGTTTTTAAAGGGCAAACAGGCCAGTTTCATGTAAGTAATTAGTCACAAAGCTGGAAGGAAAACACATCTTCTGGCCTGTTCTTTCTAGTCTTTATTTTTATTTTTAAAGATTTTATTTATTTATTCATGGGGGACACAGGGAGATAGAGAGGCAGAGACACAGGCAGAGGGAGAAGCAGGCTCCATGCAGGGAGCCTGATGTGGGACTCGATCCCAGGTCTCCATGATCACACCCTGAGCCGAAGGCAGATGCTTAACTGCTGAGCCACCCAGGTGTCCCATAATCTTATTTACTTACTTGGATCAAACATTTTTGAGGACCAGGTATTACACTATGTGCTGAAGGTAAGAGTTTGGATAGGAAATTATATGTCTAGAGAGCTCAATGTTTATTGGGCAGTAGGTCAGTGGTGAAGAAGGACATTTTAAATTTCTGAAAGCATGTTAAATATAACTTTGTATTTGGAAAACCTAGAAGTATTAATTTTAATAGTATAAACAATGGAAAATAAGGCTCTACAGAAATTCTTGTCTGACTGGAAGACACAAAGTAGTAAGTTGTAACTGCAGTCTTCATTAGAGTTATCAGAATATCCAGGCATTGCTGGAGGAGGGCTGAGATGTCTAATTTATCACAAAGAAGGCAAATAAAAGTGCTGAGAAACAATGCTATGTATAATGTTCAGCTTTTAAAAAAATGTCTCCCCTGTTTGTCTCCTTAAATAGCTTGTGCTGACAATCATTTTGGGTAGGTAAAGAGATCTTGGTCTGAAATAAAGTTGGCTTTCCAGTGCCGAATATACTCGTGGGTGTGCTACATTGTTCTGTCTCAGATTTCTATAATATGATGCCAGGTTCTAGCCCCAGGATTCTCATTACTAATCACAGACTCTTAATTTCTGGTTAACTCCAGAACAACTTCCAGACATAGTCACCTTGTGTTTCAATAAATTGGTGAGTTTTATTCTCATTCTGTTTGGGAACTGTGTTCCTTCCACTGAATTAGTGTTCTCTATAGGCTGTAGAAATGAAATGAACCTTTTAAAATGTCTTCATAAGTAAAGCCTCTTTATGCTGGAATACACACTTTTTGAACCCTCAGTATAAAGGACCATACTTCTTTCTCTTCAACATCATTGGATATTCCCCAGAGAAAAGTATCCTAGGCTACTGTGATCTAGTATATATAGGTATGTACTCATGCCCAATGTCAGGTAAGGTACTTTGGGAACTTTTTAATAAATTTAGCATCCAGAATATGATCTTTGCTTAAGAGTGAGCAAAGAAGCTGATATAGATAGAAGTGTTTTTATTATGATTGGACAGAGATTCATGTTTACTTGTCATTTATTGTTTGTATTGGAAAATAAAAAGAAATGATAAGCAATTCATCAGTTATTAAAGTGATTTGTGCTTTTATTTGCGACTTCTGTGGGTAGGCTTAAACAATTCAGATTGTCTTAGGTCTCAGTAAATCAAATTATATCTATCTACATCTATATATAATTTGCTTAATATATAATTTGCTTTGATAAAACACTTTATGTGGTTTTTCAAATGCTATTGCATATTTTTGTTAAGTTACTTATACTTCTGATAAAGTTAACTAAAGAGGTATCTAAACTTTATTATATACATTGATAAGGAAATAATCAAATTAGTTGATTTCTGATACAGCTATTGTTACATAGCTTATTTACCAATTTGATATGGCCTATAATCCAAAAATTTGAGACAACTGTGGGAATGATGGGAAATTATTTAGAACTAACCCTAAACTCCTATTTTAATGACTCTTGTCAAACATTTATTGTGGTTTATAATTCCTATACTTATGTGAGGTCTCTTTTCTTATTTACAAAGTCAGGTGAGGCATGGTTTGTAGCACTTCTCTAATTATTGATTTTCATAATTTGTTAAAATTTGATTTTAGGAGGTCAATCCAAAAATTAACGACAGCTAGGGACACCTGGGTAACTCAGTCAGTAAAGTGTCTGACTTTTGGTTTCAGCTCAGGTCATGATCTCAGGATTGTGGGATTGAGGCCTGTGTTGGCCTCCCGACTCAGCAGGGAGTCTGCTTGGGATTCTCTTTCTCCTGTCCTTCTGTCCTTCTGCCCCTCCCCCATGCATGTGTAAATAAAATATTTTTAAAAAATCAATGGCACCTAAAAGTGCAAATGTTCATCTGCATGTGTCTGAACAACAATATATATTGTCAATCATAACACAAAAATTTCTAAAATTTATAAATGTGATTAAGAAATGAAATGATTCATGTGCACCTTTATTTTTTTAATATAATGCCGTGTCATTAAATGAAAAAACTTTACTAGGTAGTTTTGAAAACTATCTTCAGATTAACTTGATTAATTTTTGGAGTCTCTACTTTAAAAAAGCATTAGATAATACTGAAATTAATGTTGAAATAAAAAATGATACAATAATATTCTCCATGCTCTTAGGTCAAAATGTCTGCATCCTGGGAGACCAAACAATGAAGTGGCATTCATCCTGGCATTTTGTAATATCAGAGCCTGCCAGAAATACCACCAGAGGCTCAGCTCTGACAGCATCCTGGTGGGTCTAGTTGGTGGTGACTCCTTAATATACATGACAGGGTGATTAAGGAACTTCTTTTTATTTCAGCAGAGATTAGTTTTTTTGTCAGGATAACTGCAGATGATCAGAGTGGTACTTTTATACTTTTTATATCTGATAAGATAATTCCTATACATTGTCAGTGATATCTGGAATTTTCACAATATCACAAACTTAGCTTTTGCTAAAAAGCAATATTTAAAAATAATAATCAAACATCAAAACACACAAGAAGACCTATTCTTTTTTTATGTATATATTTCCTGTAAGGATGGGGAAAGTTAGTTAAAATGAAGGACTGTTATCAGTGGAATCTTTTTCACAGTATTAAATTAGCTTTGTCCCCCCAGGTATATATGGCCCAGTATTTCTCTGCCTGCCCCTTTTTTTACTGCTTTGAATGGGAAAATTATAGGAAATCTGTGCATATGGAACAGAGTGAGATTAGCGGAAATCCAATTCTCTTTCATATCGTGAGATATGTGGAATTTATACCATCTTAGAGTTAATGTTTCTATAATGCACAAGCTTTAACTACAGGCTGTCAGTTGAAGGATTTTATTATTTTATTTATTTTTTAAATATTTTATTTATTTGTTCATGAGAGAGAGAGAGAGGGCAGACACATAGGCAGAGGGAGACACAGGCTCCCTGTGGGGAACCCAATGTGGGACTCAATCCTAGGACCTTGGGATCAAGACCTGAGACAAAGGCAGATGCTCAACCACTGAGCTACCCAGGTGTCCCAGTTGAAGGATTTTAAAGAGGAAATTCCTAAAACATTTTACATACACAGAGCAAACTGAAATACCAAACTTCTCAGAAGGTAAGGATAGGCAAAATTTTAGACTTTTTAAGACTAAACAATAACTAAACAATAGTTTTACTAGTCTAAAATTGAGGTGTTGGCTGAACTGAGTCCTTTCTGGGTGCATTAGTGGAGAAAGGGATTTTCTTCCCTTTTCTGGCTTCTTGAGGCCACATGCCCTCCTTGGGTTGTGGCCTTTCCCTCTATCCTCAAAACCAGCAGCCGAGCATATTTTTTTTTTCTTTCTGGGCTCTTTTCTCCCTTTTATAAGCATTGCTGGGGTCACATTGGGCCACCAGATAATCCAGGATGATCTCCCTTCTCAGGATTCTTGCTTATTCACATATCCAATATCTCTTTTGCCACATAAAGTAACATATTCACAGAATCCAGGGATTAGAATGTGGAAATAGTAAGGTTTTCTGTTATATGTTCTCTAAAATATAATCTGGTGACCAAAAATTAAACCAAATGATAAAAACATTTATAAAGTACTAAATTTTCAGGTCCCAGGTAACAACTGATTATTTGCTTTTGTTTAAACTTCTCCACATTTTATAGTTTTATATGTAAAATATGATATGTTACTTAGTGATTTGTGATTTTTAAGGGAAATTATGTGTATCCTGGGTCACTTCCTGTGGCAATGCATGTTCGTTCAGTTCCTTTATACCTAGGGGAAAGTCGGTCTGTAGATCAACACAGTTGTAATCCTAGGAATTCATTTTAAGGCAACACCTCTTGGATTATAAGCAGAATTCTTACTAAAAACCAAACCAAAACAAACAAAAACCACTGTCTTAATTCTATATTTATATACTTTCTTAGTATATAGTTTATACTATGGTAACAAGCGTCACAATAATCTGTATAGATATAGTAGAATTTATTCCTTACTCATATCAAGTCCATTAGTGGCCTAAAGAAATTATCTATAGCCATAGACATAGTGATACCCAATGTTATAGATTGTTTGTGACTCCCTCCAAATTTAAACGTGGAAGCTCTAACCCACAACATAGTGGTATTTGGAAGAATGGGCTTTGTGAATAGCTGGGTTTAGATGAAGTCATGAGGAACAGACCCCTACTGATGGGATTAACGCCCTTGTAAGAAGAGGAAGAGAGACCAGAGTTTCCTTTCTATGTCATGTTAGGACATAGCAAGATAGTAACTGTCATCAAAGCAGGAAGAACATCCTCACCAAGAATGTGATCATGCTGGCACTCTGATCTTGGACTTTCCAGCTGCCAAAACTGTGAGAAATAAATATTTGTTTGAGCCAGCCAGTCTAGTGTTCTGTTATAATAGCCCAAGCTGATCAAGAATCTTGGTCATCAGAACAATAAAAATGAACATGGGGAATCATATCCTGCCTGGTACCTCCCTTCTGTCCTATTTCTTTCAGTAGATCCAGCCAAATGGATGTGCTTTGCTGAAAGTAGACAGGGAAGTGAGATACTCTGTGGTAAGGATTCAAGGAAAACAGATGTAGGGAACACTGGTCATGTTGCCATATTTACTCAAACTGAAAAGGTCAAAGCCAGCATCACAGTAACCACCTTCCATAGCTTTCAAGGGATATGGAAATGGAAAATCCTGTCAAAAGGTCACTTGTGAAACTGAAAATAGCTTTTTATAGGAAAGATAATGCCTGTGCTCATTTCCTGTGGCTACCCTAACAAATGACCACAAACTTGGTAGTTTAACACAACAAAAATTTATTCCCTCAGGATTCTGGAGACCAGAAGTCTGAAATCAAGGGATTGGAAGGGTTACACTTCCTCCAAGGCTCTGGGGATGAATCTTTCCTTGTCCTTCTTAGCTTTGGTAGTTCAGTGTTCCTTGGCTTGTGGCTACATAACTCTGCCTCTGTCTTTACATGGACTTTTCCTCTGTGTGTTTCTCTTCTCTTTTCTCTTATGAGGACACTTGCTATTGTAGATAATCCAAATGATTTTATCTGGGGTTTTAAAATTTAATATCTATAAAGATCCTTTTTGCACATTCATGGATTCTGAGTGGACATATTTTTGGGGGGAGAGAGGGTAGTGATAACATCATTTAACTTGCTATAGTAACAAAATCAAGGGCTTTTATTCATTTTGTATTAATTTTTTTAAACCAAAGGCTTTTAAAGAATGTTACAAGGACGCTGATCAGCAGTAGGACAAGACATGGTCATCAGGTACAGTTATTTGATACACTGGACAGATGTGTTAGCTTGCCAGCCCCTGTTCTATATGAGAGTTATGTAACGGATTTCCCCTTCCTCAGTTATACATGTACAAGTGATTACTGGGCTCCCAGAGATGAGACATTGCTGTCAGTCATGCCTTTGTACCAGAGACTATACAAGATATGAACTTTAGAGAGTTCAAACTGAGAAAAATGTTGAAATATTAACATTATTTTAATAAACATTTTTGAGTTCCATTCATAAGGCACTAGGTTAGGTACTCAGGACATGGACAAAAATGAGAATCTTTCACTTCATTCATTGAAAAGAATTGTTAGAGAGATGACTTTGTTATGTAACTATATTTAAAGAAAGAAAAAATAACGGTGACATTCAAAATAAAACAAGATAGAGTTTGTCATTTATTTCCCTTTTTAAAAAGATTTTATTTATTTATTCATGAGAGACATAGAAAGAGGCAAAGACACAGGCAGAGGGAGAAGCAGGCTTCCTGCAGGGAGCCCGATGTGGGACTCGATCCCAGGACCCTGGGATCATGCCGTGAGCCATCCACGCACCCCTATCCTTTATTTCCTATTTTCAAAAAAGGACCAAATATAATTTATCCTGAAGACTCTAAGAGATTTGAGAAAATAATTGAAAATATTTACTTTATCCTAAATATATAAGAAAATATTTTTCCTACTGACAACAAAATTACTAATGAACTTGAATTTTTTTTTTTCATTTTCAGATTAGCAGGAACATTTTTTCCTCTCTTAATGACTAAATGAACTTTACAATTTAGGGAAGTAAAAGTGACATTTCTAATTAGTGTGCCAGGTTTTTATCCAGGTTAGGTAAATTTGAAACAAATGCACATTTATATCCCAGTATGTTTTCATCAACAAATTATCAAGAAATAAAGGTGTGTAGCACTGATAATATATCTGGCAAATTTGTGAATCATTCAAACAACTCTTATTTTCTCTTCTACATTGGTCATAATAGTTCTTTTTTTTTTATCTTAATTACTATTCAGATCTCTCCATTCCTATTTGTGGAAAGGTAAAGGTAAATATTAAGATATATATATATATATATAAATCACAGGACTGTGAAAGGTAGAGAACATGTTAGCCAATCTTGGTGTCTCCGATTTATAGGAACCACCCTGCAGTTTCTTCAGGACACAGAGTTCTTAGGGTTCTGGGCTGTGAACACTTTGCTTTAGACTTTTCCTGCTAATATAATTGAACAGGTAACAGCTGGGCTTTACCTGTATCCCCACACTTTGTGACTGCTACTTTCTGACTTCCCTTACCTGCTTCTTTTTGTCTGAAGACTTTCTGTGGCTGTGGAAGAACACTTTGGCTTGCCTGCATCTGGGTGGATGTACCATAAGCACAGCCTTCAAGCAATGATGCACAAGAGATGGGGCATGACTGTCCTAGCTCTCTCACTATCCACATGGGATGGCTCTGGTCTCCTATAGTTTCTTCAGTGGGATTAAGTTCCAGTAAACCACAGTGAGAGCTGGCTTTAAAAGATCTACTCTGTTGGCTCTCTCCTTTGTCTGATTTTGCTTTTTCCCCCTTTGGTGTTTTCTTTATGTCCCAAATAACTGACATATTCTAAAAACCTTATCTCAGAGACTACTTTTGGGTGAATCCAAAATGAGCCAGAAGGGGGGCCTGATTCTTCTCTTCCTGTGAATAAAGGCTCAATTTTACCTGGAATTTTAAATCACAAGTTTGACAGATAATTCGGGTTGGAGTGCTGGGACATTACTTCAATTAAATACAGGATTTTCTCTCTGGGTTTAAAGTTTGGTCTGAGAGGGACACCCGGGTGGCTCAGCTGTTGAGCATCTGCCTTTGGCTCAAGGCATGATCCTGAAGTCCAGGGATGGAGTCCCCCATCGGGCTCCCTGCATGGAGCCTGCTTCTCCCTCCCTCCCTCCCTCTCTCTCTCTCTGTATCATAAATAAATAAATAAATAAATAAATAAATAAATAAATAAATAAATAAATAAAATCTTTAAAAAAATTTGGTCTGAGAATCAAACACTTAGAATTTTAGAGCTGGAAGATGTATCCAAATCTTTTTATTTTACACTCATGGAAATTGTATTCTAGGGAAATCCAGGGGGCATAAAGTAGTGACAAGTTAGTAACAAGAATAAGAACTAAGAAAAATTAACTTAAAACATATAAATTGGTATATACAGTAGCACCCTAATAGATACAATTCATATAGCTTTCTCCCCAGTTTTGTTTCCAGTGCCTTCAAGGTGGTACATTTGTGTGTGTGTGTGTGTGCAACCTATCAATATTTAAAGATCAGACCTCATAGGCCAAATAATTCAAATTCTAAACCAATTTTCCCCCAGATACCCACATCTAGCAACTATAGTTGGAAGTTTGTCAGATGTCCAAATTTAATATGTTCAACAGGCTGAACCAATCATCTGGCAGAGTCCCACACCCTGTTGTGCTTCTCATTACTCTCTATATCTGTCTAATGTCTGTCCTCACTGCCATTGTCTAGATACAGCCAGTATTAAGCCCCTAATAAATCTTCTCGCATCCCATCTCACCTCTCAGCAGTGCTTCACACAGTAGCCGGGATGATATTTTCAATGGGTTAAATTCATATTTAGTTGCTTACTACCCTTCTCTGGTTGTCCAGACTCAGGATAAAACATCCAATTCCCTAGCATGGAAGTCAAAAGAAGTTTTCTTTTTCTTCTCATTTTTCCTTTTAAGAATTAATATATGGTGGGTATAATGGATTAAAGGATTCTAAAGAGAGAAGCAAATAGATGAAACAAGAAGGGCTAATTGCAAGTGAGAAGTCCTCAAGAAGTCTAGATGAAGAAGGGTACAGAGATTACTAATGGCCAAAGCTAGGGGAGGGGGGGTGTTTTAACAGGGGTGAAGGCAGGGAATATAGATAGATATCTGGGGAAAAGTCATAACAGGATGAGTCCTGGAATATGACAATTCTTGCTCATCTTCAGCATTTTACAACTGCTGTTCCAAATGCCTGAGAGGAGATCCACCCTTGCTTCACCCAGATAATTCTAACTCATTGATTTCTGGTCTCAGAGTTGAATGTATTCTTCCCAGGCAACCCTTTCTGACATTCAAAATGTGTATGTGCCCTCATCCTTGCAGATGCCATGTCATATGTGCTTATACATTGTAGTTTTATGCTGACTTCTCCGTCTCTCCCACTGTGAGCTCTCTATTCTATCTGTAAGGACCACACTCCTCTCACCATTGTATGACTAGTATGTGGCACATGGTAAATACAAAGTAAGTGTAGTTGTTGATTAAATTCATTTACCAGGTGCTATAGGAAAGATGTGTGTGCTTTGTGATAATAATGGTGGTAAGGAGTGACTGTCATAATTTCACTTATAAGGTAAAGATTGGCAATAAATGGTAGGATAGAGAGGGAGGAAGACACATTAAAAACAACAAAAACAACAATAGATTTTCCAATTTAACTTCCTTTCCAACATGGCTCCAGATCATATTGCTGATACTCTGTCTCTGTTCCAAGAAAATCCCATATAAGACATTTTGACTGTAGCAGAAAGGGCCATAGGAAGTGTGGCAGTTCGTCTTCGAATTATACTGTTCAAAGCTTAATTATGAAAAGCAATTGTCCTCGGGAAAGGCAGCTGAGCTAGTTCAGCTGTCCTAACATGGTCTTTTGACCTCAGCCTCTGTGCAACTGCTTGGAACGTGTTGGTTTTTAATTACTAGGCATAGAAACATGTATTAGATGTCGATGAGAGTTGCCAAGAATTGCTGTACACAACAGAAACCCAGATCCTTCCCCAGTGGTCAGTGCAGAGCAGCTGGGCTCAATTTTTCTATTTCAAGTTAGTAATGCCTGTAATTGCTCTGTGATTCTACGTGTGATTCCTCTTCCTTGTCAGAATCTCCACTTACAGCTCCCATCAGAGCTCTCAAGCTAGTAAATTCATGGGGATTGTTCCGCGGTTTGTTTTGAAATGGCAGGAGTTATGAAAGCAATTCAAACTCTCTTTCTGGTTATTTTTCCTTCCTAGTGCTTAGTCTTTCTACCTGGGGCAACAGTTTAACATGATTGTGCAAGTCATGAAACCTCTATCAGGCTCCAATATTCTTGAAATAGATGATGTCTATTGTCAGAGACTCATCCAGCTTTCATATTTTACTCTATATATTGAGTGGCCAGTTATTACCCTTTCTATACCAAAATGGCTGCCTGTTAAACTGCCTAATACTCGCAAGAAAGCAAACAACCAACGTTCAATGTTTTACCATAAAAGCAAGAAATGGAAATGACCTTTCCGGTCACTTTCTCTACTCCCTTGTCAAGTCCCCAGAGGAAGGATGCACTAAATGTGTCATAGTTTCTCGCACAATGATGAATTAGAAGGTCTCAAACATGAGACCAGTAACTTCCCACAGGGCGCCGACAGGTGGAGTTCATCTTACACACAGTAGGTTATAGGGCATTTGCTGCAAAGATAAGGAAGGAGAAACCAGAAAGACCATATGAGTTTGATGGAATTTTAATAGAACATCTACGGTATGGTGTGAATTTCTTAAACTACACTTCTTTTTCATTGGGATAAAATTCCTTAGCCTTCCTTTGCTTAAATCTATTTTTCTTTATAAAATATATTTAGACTTTGAGCTAGTGACAGGATTCTCTATGACTCAGTTCTTTGAAAAGCAGTTCTGATGGTGCCACAAAAGAACTGTTGAGTGATTCTCCCCTTGGGGCATTTCACCTGAAAGACTGCAGATTCATCTACTTGCCAGTTTGTTTGTTTCTAGGCCCTCCTGGTTAGAAAACCTAAACCAAATAATCAGGAATAGTGTTTATAACAGAAATAAAAAACAAGTGATATCATAAGGTAAAAGTTTTACAGGAGACTGTGAGGATTGAAATGTGGTTAATTATTACGTAGGAAGAACTAAGATGTGAGGTGGGACAGGACAGCTTTCTATTAGCAAGAGAGGCAGAGACTGTATGCCACCTACAGGCACTTTAAACAATAATACATATTAATTTTGACTCAGTTATCTAAATATTTCAGTGAGAAGAATTATACTTTGGGACCTATATAATTTGAATAATGAAAATAGTTTTGTTTCATCCTGCCAGCATGGATTTATCTTGGTGCAGTAGTACAGTCTGTAGAAAGCTTTCTCTTTTTCTAAATATGATTTTTGATGTATTGCTCATGTTTGAGGGTGACAGTGGTGGTCAAAAGGTCAGGTTTTTTAGTTGCACTAGAAAGGAAAGGAGAAAATGAACACACTAACTACAGTTCTCTGAATCCCTAGTTCTTTTTTTTTAAGATTTTATTTATTTATTCATGAGAGACACAGAGAGAGAGGGGGAGGCAGGCAGAGACACAGGCAGAGGGAGAAGCAGGCTCCATGCCGGGAGCCCAATGTGGGACTCGATCCCAGGTCTCCAGGATCAGGCCCTGGGCTGAAGGCGGCACTAAACCGCTGAGCCACCCGGGCTGCCCTGAATCCCTAGTTCTGATAGAAGTGACATATCCTGTCTATTCAGAAAGTTCAAGTGTAGCATATTATATATATATTTTTTATTTTTTAACTGAGAGGATTTATATTATGCTGACTCAAAATAACTTTGGATTAACTGGAATCAGAAAGAATTTTTGTAAGACAGAAGAATAGGAGCCTCTAGTTATCACAGAGGTGGTTAGCTTAAAAATATGTTTACAACTAAATAGAACTTCACAATTTTAAGTAAGAAGTGGGCATTTTTATTTTTGCTCATTGGATGAGAATTGGTATATGGTTTAGATATGTGTTGAGTAATAACTGTAATTTTACATTTGTTTTATTTTATAAATCTCCCTTCAAATTTCTAAATTAGGAAAGTAAAATGAAAAGTTCTCTGTTTCTCTTTCCCCTATAACTCCCTAGTTTATTGGATTTCCTTTAAAATTTATTTCTAGCATGTGAAAAATACAGTTGATCCTTGAACAATGCAGGGATTAGGGGAGCTGACCCCCCAACCCTACAGTTGAAGATCCCCACAAGCTTAATTGGTAATAGTCTACTGTTGACCAAGAGCCTTACCAATCACATAGTCAATTAACACTTTGTGTACGCTAGATGTATTATATACTACAGTCTCACAATGAAGTAAGCTAGAGAAAAGAAAATGTTATTAGGAAAATCATAAGAAAGGGAAAATGCATTTATAGTACTGCTCTGTTGAAAACCCATGTGTAAGTGGACCTGCAGAGATCAAAGCTATTTGTTCAAGGGTCAACTGTATATACTTAATATTATCTTTATTAATGGATTGTACAATCTATATTGTTTTTTATCACATATGCACACAAATTGCTTTATGATAATCTATTTTGGGAGCAATAGAAAGCTACCACGAACACATTGGTTTTCTGCTATAGAAAGAATCAATTATCGTACATCCAATAGGCCACCAATTTTGTTCTCTTTCTCCTCTATTTTAGAAATATTGTTTCAGGTTATTCTAGAGGTTAACTTTAAAGATTTAATATATATGAACTTTATTTTATGAATAATCAGATTTAGCATTTATCTACTCACTATGCACTGTAAAAGAGTACGTTAATATATATGTTTTTTATTTCATTTCTTTTCCCCTCTACCTTTTTGCATGGCTTAATTATTATAAAATGTATATAGCATTGTGATTCATAACATAATTAATTTCCTCTGTCCTTTGGCTATTGGTGACTTCAAAATTTGAAAAGCTTTAACATTTGTTGAGTGATTTATAACAAGGAGGCACTTAACTAGGTTCTTGGCATATATTATCTCATTTAGCCTTCAGGAAAATATTTGTCAAATATTTAAGGGCTGAAATACATTGACACCTGGGTGTTTAGGGGCATCTCAAAATTAGCATATGTAAAACTCAACTCCTAATTCCTGTTTTGATAATCTCTTGACATACAGCAAACTGTTCCTCAACTTAGTGTCTGAAAATGGCCATTTTATTTTGCTCAGGAACTTGTGGATTGGAAATTTGGGAAGGGATCAGATAGGCAGTTCATCTCTGATTCACATATAATTAGCTTGGATGTCTGTGGCTGACGGATCCTCTTCCAAGATAGCTTCTTCTCTTACATATGTGCCTTGCACCTTGGTTCTCTCTGTCTCTGTCTTTCCCTCCAATTCCATGGTGATTCATGTTCCATGGTCTTTCCACATGGCTTGAGCCTCCTTGCAGCATGGTAGCCTAGAGTCATACTTCTACAGGCCTTCAGAATCTAAAGAGTGTGTGTTCCAAGAGACAAAGTAGAAGCTGCCAAGCTTTGAAGTGTGGGCCCAGACACTGGCACAGCATCACGTGTGATATTCCAAGGGGTAAAATAGCCACAGAGCCCACCCAGGTCAAGGGGGAGGGTATAGACCCACCTCTCAAAGGCAAAAATGTCAGAGGATTTTGGCACTATTAAAATTTTGCTATTAATTTTGTATTTTACAAATCACCTTCCACAGTTTTTCCTATCCCAGAAAAAGAGTTCTTTTAATCACCTTGGCCCTAAACATTGGAAATAACTTTCACTGTTCTCATTCTCTCTCAAAGTGCATCTCAGAAAACTCCTGTTGGCTAAACCTTCAAAATATATTCATGCTCTGTCTACTGATTACTACCCCACAGCCATGATCCTGGTATAAGATGTCAACATCTGTGTTCTTGACAATTGAAGAAATCTCCTATTCCCTACCTGTGGCTCTAGGTGTTTGTGTGTTAAGAAAAGGATAATTTCTGTCAATACTACGGATCAGTGCATGCCATCAGAAGAGGTAGATTTAGGACTCAAGTCATAGGAAGAGGAATTCACATTTATTATATTTTATTTTATAGTATCAAAAGTTATAAATGTACATAGCTAAAAAGTTTAATGTTCAAGTGAGTTTGAATGTTCTTTTACTTTTCCTTTTTTACCCTCTTGCCCCATTCCCAAACTGAATCCTTTAAACTTTAAAAAAATTGCTTTAATTGAATTTTTTTGCTGATTATATCCATTACTAAATAATGTGTACATCCAGCAATTTATCAACTCGTCTTTTGTGGGAGTAATCATCCTAGATAATTCCACTTTCTAGTTTTCTATTTGGAATTTTTGAAATATTACATTTTATTTGTAGAATGTTTTTTAGGTATATAAATGAGCTGTGAAAAATGCAGGTCTAAAATTTTCATTTTCATTATGCCTCAAATGTGTTAAATATATTCAGAAGATGGTAACAAGTTATGCATGAAATATACACTCTCCCCTTTGTATTTTAACATACACTCTTTTGTATGTGGATAATAGATGAATCATTAAAAAAAAAACAGTATTTTTCAGGATTTATAGAGACCACATTTTGGGGAGTTGGTTCTTTTTTCCTAGAAAAGCTATAGGTCTATCAATACAAAATTGATGTTCTAAATGGCTTTAAAAATCACAAACTCTGCATATCCTCCTGGGGCACATTCTTATTTAATGTGGGTTGTAATCAGGATAATTAAAAACATCACTATTTTTGTTTGGTCTTTGGAGACTCAATAATGAGAGAGAGTTGTAAGTAGGTTCAGGTGTTTTAACAAGGGAGCCATAGCATTTGTATGCCATTAAAATTAGTGTAGTGCTTGTTTACACATGATTATCATTAAGTTATTATTGTTTTTCTTAACAAATTCTATTGCCTTACACATACAGCTTACGTAATGGTCATGATCAAATTACTTTTGATATTACTCCTAAATTAGGAAGGCTGCCAGGTGACTCCATCAAACTTTAGAGGAATTTATTTAACATCTCCTGCAGGTGGTGAAATGTTTAATGTATGTAGCACGTACCTAACTACCCAGCATCTTGCTAATAAATACCATAAATACATATATAATAGAAAAAGTCTATGAAGGTTATTACATATTTATCTTATTTTGATAAATAACATGTAAAAGTGAATTTAAAAAAAGTCTTTCATCCAAAACTTGAAATGTTGATTGATCCGAGGTTGTCAAGGCAACTCAACAGCATTGTGTCATGGTCTGACAGGGAAGTGTAGTCTCTTGTTTTCAGAATAATTGAATCTGTATTCTTCATCTAGCAGATGAGTGACCCACAAAGTGTGGAAAATGTTAATCTCCTAGTGTTGCTGTTAGAACATTTGGTTTCCTCTCTCGCCTAATTTTGAGGTCAACTGGTAATGAGTTGCTATTTCCCAGCTTTCACTCTGTTGCTCAGTTTCTTGATTCTTCTTTTATATAATAGATTTCTTCTCATTCTGAGTCCTCCAGCTAGCCTTCCTACAGTGTCACCCATCATTCAATGTACACTGAATATGAGGTCCTATTGAAAAATTCATACAGATATACACATACTGCATCTGAATATTGGCATATTGTTTTACATTTTCATCATTAGGAGAACTATGAATATTGATTTTAATAACTCTTCCACTAATTTGATGTGTGATTTGAGATAAAAATGTTCCACCTAAATATCACTTTCAGCTGTGAAATGAAAGCAATACTTATGGGGTTCTCATAGTGCTATTGTGAGAATTAATAAACATATGTAATGTGCTCAAATGTTTTCTATTACTGCTGTACTTAGAATTATTATTTATATGTGTAAGTTCTATCAATACCCTGAGGCAATATACTATTTGGATCTAGACACAGTGAGTCTTCACATTGGTTCATGGTCTCAAGGAGGTAAGGATAGAATCTGGGATGGTTGTGAACTTGTGGTGTCTGTGTTTTCACTAATTTGTAAGGTTACTTTCCTTAAGGGAAATATAGCATTGTTTTCCAATGTAGGCAAAATATGGACAAATACTCTTAGTATTGAGCATTAGCTATGGTACTGGTATCGGTTGAAACTATTGATATTTTTTGACATATTAGACCTATGCTTATGTATATAAAATAAAGGATAGAGTGTGTATATGTATACACACATATATAAAATTAATGCTTATAGCTATAACCAAATACAAATAGCAATTATTTTATGTGATCTGAGTCTTACAGTTTCCAACTGGCCAACTCTGGTAATGCTTTGCCTGGTGGTCATTTAGCCACCAAATGATGATGTCATGTGTTCACACAGGGATGTTTAATTCAAAATATCTTATAAAATTCTGATGTTCTTTGAGAGTAGTTAGTCCCCATCTTAATGAGATGAGCCATGAAAGCTTTAATTGCATTTGTAACAATAAATCCTTGGGAATGGATATTTTCAAGCCTTATAACTTTCAAACAAAATATTGAAAATTTTGGTCCTCCAATGTGACATACATGTTGCCTTGTCAAAATCCACTCAAATTTCATGTTCTTATTTAGGATAAGCACCTATAGTTTTTTTATTGCTCTCTTTAAAAAGATAAAATTGGGGATCCCTGGGTAGCTCAGCGGTTTAGTGACTGCCTTCAGCCCAGGGTGTGATCCTGGGGTCCCAGGATCGAGTCCCACATCAGGCTCCCTGCATGGAGCCTGCTTCTCCCTCTGCTCCCTCTCCCTCTGCCTCTCTCTCTCTCTCTGTGTCTCTCATGAATAAATAAATAAAAATCTCTAAAAAAAATTAAGGTGATGAAATAAACATTTCAACTGTAAACTTTCAATTAAAAAAATAAAATAAAAAGATAAAATTTAACTGTGCCTTGCACATATAATAACACATCACTATGTCATGAATATATTTTTAAAATATTTGATGACATGTCTATAATTTTCTCTGTAATCTTTGTATTTTACTATACTGAATTTAAAATATTATTCTAAAAAAGGGATCCATAGGCTTTACTAGACCTCACAAAAAGTTTCAGGATTCTTGATCCAGAGAATTGAATTTATTAATATTTGCAGATACTGTTAATGTAGTGCAGATACTTCATCTACTTTGGAGCTTCCTAATAATATCCTATTTATATATTTTTTCCTTGAGTTATTTTTAAGAGACAAATGCAAATTCAAAACCTAATATTTTTCTTCTTTATTATTATTTACATTAAATCAGTGAGCCTAGGAAGAATAACTTGCTTTATGCTTTGTACTTTCTCATGCTACCATTTAATATTCTCTTTAATATTTGTTTTCTCCCTTCCATTGTCCTATCTCTACTAACTTATGTTAATTGACATCTGTATGAAGAATCTTCTTTTAGGTACTTATAACTTTCCCAGTTGCAAGGCCTTGATTTCTATGATGACATTAGTTTCTTCTACCTCTAATTCACTTTTTCCTTTTGGATTTATTTAGACATTTCATATAGTTCTCCTTATTATTCACTAGAACTGTGAAACTATTTCAAAGGTAAAAAAGAATACTACTTTACTACTGGTAGAACTTTTAATATGCCATTCATTCATTTAACAAAGCTCTCTGAAAGTTATTCATTATATATTTTGTGAGCACCTACCACACTTTACTTGTGACAAGTCTTCCTCAGTTATAAACAGGTAAGATGATCTCTACTTACAAAGTGAGTATTGATGGGAAGTATATGCATGTGACATGTTAAGTAGCCATGAAAATTCACAGTGATAAGGAGTATAGGCAAAGAATAAAAGTGCAATGGTGTAGGCAAAAAAAGCCTATTTTTTTCTTCTTAATTTTTTAGAGAAGAGTTTTTTATTTGAACAAATTATAACATATTGAATTAACATATATAGAAAATAATATGAAAATTGCTGCACAGAAAATAAGGGAGTAGGAGAGAGGCCCTCTTTACATAAAAATATAAACTGATAAATAAAGAAGAAATACTAGGAAAGATAATCTCATAACCACTGTGGTAATAATTGATCTTGGCTGGAATCATTAATGGTTGTTAACAATTACTGGAGAAAAAATTTAAGAAACAAGATTGTTATGTAGTGTCAATGCATATACTAATTTGTATACAAATAATAAAAGCAATCTTTACAGGGTAAAATATTAACAACCAAGTTCAAAATAAAACAAGAACCTGTCATTTATTTGGAATGACTTAATACCACAAAGATATAATTTCTCCCCAGTCAATATATAAATGTAATAAACTTTCAACCAAATTTTGAGAGGGATTTTAAAAAGTAAAAATAATGTATTTTTCTACTATATGTACTCTTTTTCTTGTATCCAACCTAAAAGGGTCTTTAGGTATTTTTTTCCCATTAGTATTGGACATATATTTTTGGAATATAACTGTTACTGGTTAAGGAAGTTCTCTGTTTGCTGAGACATTTTTAAATCACAAATTGACATTTATGCCCTAAAATATATTGTCCTGCATCTACTGAGAACGTTGTTATAATAAAGTACATTTGCTTATTCCAAACCATTATTGAATTCCTAGTTTATACTCTAATAATTTAATAGGATTTTTAAAATATATTACTGAATCTTGGTATTTTATTTGCATCTATATTTATGCATCATTTTTTGACATTACTTTTATTTGGTCTTGATACTAACGTTCTATTAGCCTACAAAATGTGCTGGGTAGCAGGTTTTATGAGACAACTTGCATAAGATTAGCTATTTCTCTAATATTTGATAAACATCTGTAAAACAGATGAAGTTCAGTATTTTTTAATTCTTTCTCTTCAAAAATCATTGCTCTCTTTAACAAATGGAGTTGAGAGAATTCTTGGTTTCTTTGAATCACTGAAATTGTACTTTAATTTGGAATGAAAGATCTCAAAAATCTTGTTGACTTTTTAAATAATTTATTAAGTGAGGTCTATCTATTTCTTGCTCATAGTGTTCAGTAGCTCATTAGCAACAGAATTATGCAAATTGAAAGAAGTGTAAGCAGTGTTTTTGAAGTACTCCATTGCTGTAGGGAACTTGTTGAATGAGTTAGACAGAAATTACAAACTTTTAGCTCTTTAAATGTCAAA
Organism: Canis aureus; assembly: GCF_053574225.1. Classification (NCBI taxonomy): domain Eukaryota; kingdom Metazoa; phylum Chordata; class Mammalia; order Carnivora; family Canidae; genus Canis; species Canis aureus. The sequence goes on from NC_135641.1 coordinate 6,019,653, forward strand.
GCTGTTCTTAAAGGGGACATTACTTATGAAAAAGCAATACTGAGTTGAAGTGGATAATTATAAACAATTGTTATGACTGTTCCTTGAAATCGGCTTCATTCCTTGAAGAATCGAATTCTTTTATGTTGGTGTAACTAATTACTCTTCTAAGATGGGGACCAGTAGTGTCATCCTGTGTAGCACTGAGAAGGGATTAAAAATTGACATTAATGTTTTTTGTTTGTTTTTTCAATGGAGAAATTTAAAAAATTTGTTGGTCAAGAGATTCAAGGGGGTTTTAAAAAAAATGAAAAAAACAAGGTATGTCATGAAAGATAACTTTCATGTCATGAAAGACGGCATTATGTATTTCAACAAATCAAACTAGAAAAACAGTTGTTAGACTTTATGCCACTACATGTTCAGTCAGCATACCAGCTCATAATGTTAATGTTGAGTGGTTTTTCATTAATGAATGTTCAATGAGCAAAAACATGGAATAAGTTGTATGTGGCCACTGTATGATGTACATGGAATATAGACTATAACTGAAAGGACTTTAAAGAAATAAGAAGCAAGAAATAGAGCCTTACTAGGGAATACAACAAAGCGTATAGTTGAAAAGGTATGTAATTTAGATATTTACACTGTAGGGGGACAGATGGTTTTGACTTACACTATTTTTGTCTAATCTCCATGGATTTCCAGGAAAATTCTAGGAAAAGGGGATTCAAACAAACCTAGGATAGCCATTTTACTTACAAAAAAAGTGTGAGACATGGAGATTGAGAAAATTCCCTTCTTTTGTTACCAATGTAGTAGGATATAGCAGGAGTAGGGTTCACAGGTCTTCTTGGATTGCCTGTTGTGGCCATATCAGAGTCCTGGGATATTGGGAAACTGGCAAAAAGCCAAAAAATCTGGGATAGTAAATCCCTTCTATCTATATTATTTCTACTTTTCATAGCTGGGAGCTATTTATATCTCTGTAAGCTGTGTAAAACTGGTAATAATATAAATGATTCTTGTCCATGGGACACCTGGATGGCTCAATAGTTCAAAAGGACCTCTGCCTTGGGCTCAGGTTGTGATCCTCAGGGTCTCGGGATCGAGTTCCACACCAGGCTCCTTGCAGGGAGCCTGCTTCTCCCTCTACCTATGTCTCTGCCTCTCTCTATGTATCTCTTATGAATAAATAAATAAAATATTTTTAAAAATGATTCTTGTCCATAAATATGGAAATCATGGCTAGCAGAATGCAATAGGTAATTACCCTAAGGATAGACTCATTTGCCTCTATCTGTAAATTCATTTTAGCATTTCTTGTTTCCTTATGTATGTGTTGTACTTTGGATTCTCCCTGGAAAGAGGTGAAACATTTGCTGGTTTCCTCATTAGTTAATGAGTTAAATAAACCTGTGGCAATGCTTGTTTTGTATATGTGTAGAAGTCATGATTATGATGTCTTTCAAAAATAATTATGTATCATGTTTGAAAGTTGTTTCCTGAGATGTGAAGTAGATTCACCTGACAGCCAGGTTATGTGTTGCCAGAAAAATGCATCTCCTGGGCAGCATAAGCCCAGGCATGTCTTTCTATCACCTGCAGAGGTGAACATGGGTGACAATAAAAGTTTAATTTTGCTCAAACTCTATTTCTCTAGATTTTCCTCCTCTCAACTAATTTTGGATTTTGTTTCTACTATTGCTTTGTTTATAGATGAAAAGTTATTCTCAACTTGTGGCAGCAAGGATCAGAAATTTGGTTTTATAATCTAAATATTTGATGATCTTTGTAAATGGATTCATGGATTTTAGAGATCTATTTTTGGTTGGGAGGGAGATGACAAAATCTGGATTGTTCATCATTTATCATTAGAATTAGAGTTCAATTCAATTAAGAACTTTGTGGCCATTATGAAGGAACAGAGCTCATTGAGATATTGTGAAAAACAAGTATGTCTCCTCCTTTTATACTTGTTTGATGCTTGAAAACAAGTATCAAAATTCATTTAGGAGAATTACCTCTATTCTTTAGTTTCTGTTTAGGTGTAGGTGGAGTCATCTTCTACCCCTACCCTTAGTCTAAGGGTGGGCATGGGACGTAGACCCAGCCAATAAAAAAAAGAAAAAAGCATCCTATCCCCAGTGACTGGTTTAGGGAAGAGCATGTAGCCCAACTAGAGCCAATAAAGAACAGTAAAGCTCTTATAGCAACTCTTGTGAAGTAGAAACTGTCCTGGTGGCTCAGCGGTTAGTGCTGCCTTCAGCCCAGGGCATGATCCTGGACACCTGGAATCGAGTCCCATGTCAGGCTCCCTGCATGGAGCCTGCTTCTCCCTCTGCCTGTGTCTCTGCCTCTCTCTCTCTCTCTCTCTCTCTCTCTCTCTCTCCCTCCCTCTCTGTCTCTCATGAATAAATAAAACCTTAAAAAAAAAAAAGAAAGAAAGAAAGAAAGAAACTGTGTTGTCAGCTGTACTACAACCTGAAAGGATTTCATTTTGAACTTGCTGCCAGGCATGTTTCTACCACATGAAGTCTGAGATTGAGGAAGTATGAAAGAATAGAGCCAAGAGATCAAGAGAAACTGAATCCTGAGGACATCAGTTGGACCCTTGCAATAATCCTGGTGTCTGAATGCAGCCTTAATGTCAGACTTACCCTTTCCATGAGTCAGTACTTTCCCTTGTGTTAGTTAAAACAATCACCTTATATTTTTTGTCACTTTATTTTAACTTATTCCTTACAATCACAGAGGGTTCTCCAGATCCTTATTTTACGCTAGTCCACTAAGTATACATTAACTTCTCTGTGCCTCTATTTCTTCTTCTGTAAAAAAAAAAAAAAAAAAAAAAAATACATGATATCTGCTGCTTTGAAGAGTTGTAATATTAAAAATATAATAATAGAAAATCAAGAACATATTTCACAACTGGTTAGGTGAAAGATATATCTCATCACTTAATTTTTCAAAATTAAATTTTATCAGATTTGAAGTCAGTCTTTACTAGGTAAAAGACATCCAATACTAGCTAATATTGAGAGCAAGTTTCCCCTTAATCATGGTGTCCACCTCAATAAAATGCTTAATAAAGACCTTGTTTTTGGTCCTTCATTGTTGCTATTGGAAGTTCTTAGTGCAAGCCTATATGGTCCACTAAAATGTGAGGGCCCCATAGCCTCTGGGCTAAGTATGGACACCAGCATGTTTTGTGCAGTTCCTAAACTATGGTGATTATTATTCAGTCCCTCCATTAAACACATTGGTTCATCTCAGCAGAAGTATGTCTGAATCCACAGGCATAGGAAAGGGATACCAATTGACATATCACCACATTCTTTCCCTCAATTACCCTGCTAACTTTGGCCAACTCTTCCTTTTTTAACCCAGCATCCATCTTAGCCCCTGTCTGCTCTATCTCTGGCGAAATTTCCTCCCAGGTGAGAGCCTAGGTAGGAATGTATAATAGGTATCTAAACATTCATGCATTTTGGTTACCCTGATATTAGGTGCATGGTATAGGCCTGAGTATCATATAACTCCAGGAAGTCCCATTCCCATTGCATTCAGTATCAGTGGCACCCCATGAAACACAGCCCTGTACAGGGTGAATGGTGGTTCACCCTAATTGTGTGTTCTGATTGTGAGCACTACCACTCAAAATGTTTTTTTTTTAATATTTTATTTATTTATTTCGGGGGGGGGGAGGCAGATGGAGAGGAGATGGAGAGGATCTCAAGCAGATTCCACACTTAGTGCAGAGCCTAAGACCCTGCACTTAGTGCAGGACCCTGAGACCATGACTTGAGCCAAGATCAAGGGCAGATACTTACGCTTAACTGACTGAGCTATTTGGGCACCCCCAAATGTTTTTAACCAAACATTTCCTACCTTTTCCTGAATTCTCCACCTCCAGGGATCACCAGAGCACTACCCTGAACCTCCAACACATGGCTTCACCTAAAGCAGACCCCACCCTATGTTCACTGTGCATTGGTTATATTTGCTAGAATACAAAAATGGAATTGTTTTGAGGAAAAAGTCCCTGTCCCTGAGCCCCTTCAAGCAGCTGTTTTCCAGTTGTCATGGGTGGAGGTTGGGCAAGCTGGCTCAGGCCAGGAGGTGATTTTAACATGTCGCTGGCTTTGAATTCTGTATGCATCCAGAGGCAGGAGAATAACCTGAGTGCTACTTGGAAATACATAAGGATTTCTTGGCCAAGCCTGAAAATAGAATGTCTTCCTTCTCCTCCCCACTTAGCCAAGCCCTTTTCTCTGCCCTCCTTACCCTCTGGCCTCCTTCTATTGGGAAAGCAAAAGAAAGGAGAATGTTCTACCCATTAACAACCCCGAAGTGCACAGGACTCACCAGAAAATAGCCAAGGTGACAACACACATGCTAATGTTCCCATATTACTCACTCAGACATGCTTACAGACTCACTTTATCTCCGGTGTTGAGATGGAAAGGAAGGTAGGTTTTTGGTGAAGAACTGGCTAAGCCAGGCCCTAGGCTTTGGTCTTTACTTGCTTTTTTTTTTTTTTTTTTTTCACTTTCATAAGCCATTCAATGGATGAATGAATGAATATTTTTATACTAGTTTTTGTTTTTTCCCCAAATGAAAGTTACACAGGATAATTATGTATTTCAAAATTAGGTTATCTTAGCAGATTGAAAGGACTCCGGATGATAGTGGATGTGCAACCCTCCCTCTCTTTACCTCCCTCCATGCGCCTGCCACTCTTTAGAAGCATAAAAATGCAGAGTGTTAAAGCCAAAGCTGACACCTTCCTTCTCAAGTTCCTGGATGCCTCAAACCTCCACGCAAACCAAGACACAGATGGAGGAAACCACTTTTGTATTTGAAGGAAGACACGTATTTGTGAAGGATAAACCTCACTGATTACAAAAAAGCAGAACTCTTAAGGAGATGTGCTCCTATGAGAATTAATGAAGTTCCTTACTGGAGTGAAATTTTCTTCCACAAAAGACTTGGAGGAGCATTTTCTGTTTGGCGATGAAACACATATTCATGAAGATAGTGGCAATGGCCTGATATTCCTGGGAGCAATAGTGCAATCTTGTGGAGTTCTGGCGGTGCACACAGGCTTCCTGGAGAACATGTAGAGAGGATGCCCTGGACACCATTATCAATCCTGGGATTTCAGAAATTTCCTGGGAAGACTATCTCTGTGTCTGATTTTTTCTGTCTAGAAAACACACCATTAGAGGCTGTAGGAAAGGAGTCTAAGGGATCTTCTAGGACCTGGACTTTGCTAAGCTACAACCCAAGCATCAAATTGATGCTGATCCTGATATGATGTGTGCAGGGGGTAACCTCAATACCACATTTCTATTCAAGACTTTATACTTGGAGCAGCCTCTGGGAGTGAGGAAGGCAAGAGAAGCACATCCCAAGGACAGGAGATGGGATGGGGAATCTCCAATTGCCTGTATCCAGCTTGCATGTCTTCTTGCTTACTCCTTCTAATAGTGGGCAGGGCAGGAAATCTGCCATGTATCCTATATTCCCTTCCTATAAAGCTCCCTGCTGTGGGCTTCATTTGAAAGACTTGTATTAGCAACTTATGTCCTCTGAGACTGTGGGCATAGAAACTCATGCAAGGAAAGATCATAGGTAACCCTTGGAAAGCTCAGGGTTAAACAAGTCAAAACCAACTTGTCAGTGGTCCCTTTTCCCCTCTACCTATCTCTGTCTTAATTCTGAAAGACAAGGAAAGAATAAGTGTTTCAGATCCAACTCTGTCTCCTCTCTTTGGGGAAGGTACAAACATCAGTAGTCATGATTTTCTACATTGGAATACTAGGGTTCTGTGTCCCTTTTCTGCTTTATTTTTATGAGGGCATAACAGTATCTTTTTATAGTATTTTTTCTTTGGAAAACTCAAAGAATTTCTTTCTCTACACAATCTTCAATTGATGTTTCACTCAGTATTCCTCTGCTTAAGAAGAACATAGCATTGCAATCCTACAGGGCAGAGTTGGGGGCTCTCGTCTCAGATCTGTGGTCTCAGGGGCTCCACAGTGCTCCCTTCATCAGCCTGAACTCAAAGGATTGGCTGCCTCACCTGGTATGGGAAGGGCACTGATGGTCAAGGATTGGGGCACTCTGTTCTCTAGCAAGTATCTGGAATCCTCTGAATAATCAAATCCAGGGTCACTGAGTTTATACCATGCAGCCATCTATCACACGCACAAGAATTTGTCTTTTCTTCTGGAATGATGATGTTCTAATTCATCCTGAGAGCTCCTGTCTTTCTCTTTGCCAGTGTAGCTGCTTTGGAGAAGTGGGAAGAGGAAAGGAGGGACCAGAGTCCAGTTGTTCTGTGGTCTGGGCCAAGCATTTCCTCACCAGATCATTGTCACTACTTCCCCAAATACTGATGAAGATGAATGCCTCTTTAGAAGATGGAAAATTACAACCAGGAGCCACATACCACACAACCAGGCAGAAATAAAAACAAAATTTCAAAATGACAGCAAATTCTTTATCATCTGAAAATCCCCATGGCTTGGGGTAAGTGGGATTTGGACATGAATCCCAGATGCATATCACAAAGTTATGACACAGAGTCATGCAGAGTTTCTGAGGACAGTGGTGGTACAGAAAGGGGAAGATAGTCACTCAGTCTCTCCCCGACCCTAGAAGACACCTCTACCCATCCTGGGCTTATGACATCACTCCTCTCTTCTAGCATCATTCCTGTTTTCTATCTCCCTTGTTTTTTCATATGATTTCACCTACTATAACTTCTATTCATTCCCACATAACCTAGTGTGTGTTGCATTAATGAGTCTGTTACTGCTGTTGGAAATCAAAACTCTGCATAAAGTAATCCTTAGAATTGTCTCTCCAGAGGAGTGAGAAACTATTTTGTTTGCCCACCACCTCCTGTTTGTCATTGTTTGTAGGCTGCTTCAGAGCCCTTAAGTCTCTTCTACTTCTGAGGCATCCTGCAGAGAGACTGAGGCAGCTCCTGCCATCAGAGAGAGCCCACCATGGGAATGGTTATTATGGGACCTGCAGAGGTACAAACTGGTCACAGGCAGCATTGCCTACAGTTTTTCAGCATGTTTCTCTTAAATCTGCCTCCTGATCCAGATTTGTGAGAAAGAAACATAAGAGTCAGTGGTTTACCCTCCTAGGATTTAAAAACACATATATATTCTGTTCTAAGCTTCCCATAAAATATTAACCAGTTTGCAAAACTAACTTGTGGCATCTTGAGCTGCGTTTTTACATCTGTATTTCATGTTTCCACTTTCTCATTGCCCAATTTGCACACTGGGTGGGCAAGGCTGAGGAGAGCATCTGTTACTGGAAGACAGTGCCAAGGAGTGCCATCTTAATCACAAGACCCAGCTGATAAATTATTTCTGGGTTTTCCAGAAACCTTACTCCACTGGCCAGGAGCCTCACTGATCAATTGCCTCACATCCATTATTCTTTTCTTAAATCTGCTATCACTCTAGTGTCAATCAGGATAGCTTCCTATGAAGATCATCCTGCAGGAAGACATCATTTTGAATAGAAAAGAATGACTTTAGGATACAGTGTTTCTAAGAAAGCAGCTCCCCAAGGAGCAACAGGTTTCCTTTTCTATGTATGGCTTTTCTGAAAATTTTGCTTTCAAAATTATCACTTTTTCCTCCTCAGCCTCAGAACTATGGCCAAAATTATTATATTTAATAGTCTGATACTTTCGCTTTAATTCAAACACTAGCTTTGCAGAAGAAAAGTTTATATGATAATTCATTGGCCCTTAAGTCCTTTCCTACTATGTATGTATTACAGCAACCTAAGTGACTATGTATTAGCCTATGTAGGCCACAAACTAGGGATGCTATTAGCAAAGACCTTTTTTTATGGCTCTGTCTACATTTTAGTGGCCTCCTCTTCACCCTGAAGCCCCCAAATGACTGTGTCCCACTTATTTTCAAGGTCTGGAGCTAATGTGGGCACTCATTACTCCTAAAAGACTGAAGAGGAATTAAGGCAGAAAATTTGTCTAAAGTTGCTTAGTAACCTTTAAGTATAGGTATAGTTTTGAACAGCACTTTGTTTCTACTCTCTTCCTGCAGAATTTCATAGGATATATGAGACCGAGCTAATCTCCCCATATTAGCATGGTGACTCATCAATGACTAAACATGCATATAAGCTGGTGAACATAACGTAAATGCAAAATAATCATGCAACGTCCTCCCACTCATCCTCACACTGCCATGTTTTGAGGTATCTGGGGGATTTTTTTCTTTATTTCAGAAAGTACTGTTAAGATTTCTCAGGTTCTCTTCTCCTCCAGAGAGACGTGCCCCAGAGTTCCCAGTATTTCAACCAGAGACACATTTGTCAAAGAAAGTCACTCAGATGTCATCACTACTGTTTCTCAGAAGCAAATAGTGGGTAAGTCCTCTGAGTAATGAGCCACCCTTCTCCCTTGAGTCATTAGCAGAAGACATTGTTGCTTTCTCCATCTCTGATGGTTTTATGGAACAGATGGTCAATGAAAAGTTTCTTCAGCTGTGTATTCTCATATTCAAGCCTGAGGCTATAACATTTTTGACTGCTACAATCCAGCTGCTTTTTCCAGTGTGCTCCCACTAATAACTCTATTATAATATTTATAATACTGTCTATTAAAGTGAGAGGTTCTTTTCCCCACAGACACTATCAAATTATCCTCCATCTTTAGTTTATGCTCATGCCTTACTTCTTTTCTGAGAGGGGGCAGACCTGTTGACAGAGAAGATTGCTACTGAAGATCTTTGCCAACATTACATCCACTGTAGCTAAAAAGATTGTCCCATCTGCTTTTGCTTGGCCTAGAGCCACCAGTGCTATCAATTCCAAGGGCTGTCAGATGTGCAGCTGGAGTCTTACCACATCAACCAGGGTGGATCTTGGGAATACTCCTGGACTAGAGAATTTGCATTCTGGGGGGCTTGTTTTGTTTTGGATGCTGAATTTATTCCTATTTATGAGGCAGGTGAATTTCTGGCCACAGGGTTTGTAAGGCATCATATTCTGAGATTAAGTAAACCTATTCAGCCTAATAAAAATGTAAACCTATTCAGCCTAATAAAAATATAAGAGATAAAATTATGTTTCAGAGACACATCAGGTGCCATTAACAGGATGATGGCAGAGATGAAATGAGTTCAAGATGGGTCAATATGTGAGATGGGTTCTTCTAGACTGGTTCTTGCCAAGATAATTGCTCTAAACATTTTTATAATTGAAATGGATAGATGCCATGCTAAAGACACAATGACTATTGTGGAGGCCATTTATGTCATATTGTGAGGAAAACGAAAGCAAGTTGGCAGGAATTCCTGAGAACCCAGAAGGCTGATGTCCTGTTTACGGTGTTGGTATAGAGAGAGTTTTCTAGGAAGGGCAGTGACCAGATACTCCTTTATACTAGAAGAATATGACAAGTGTTTTTGTTATTAAAGCAAAATAGCAAATGTAGGAAATCAACCAAGATGAAATCCTCTGGCAAATCATAGAAGCCCAGGCATCTGAGCATACACTCAACAGCATTAAGAAGAAAATTTTAAAAATAGCCTCAATTGTGAGTCATAAACTACATTAATACAACATTTAATCAGATCCCAGGAGAAAAAAAGCTTCTCTTTTAAAGTATGTGTGTGTGTGTGTGTGTGTGTGTGTGTCTGCTATTTTATGATCCTATAAAATAAATGGGTGTTATAGGAGTTACAATTCAAAAAGAAAACTTGTAAGGTTTTAGAGCAAAACTACAGTGCAAATCTAGTCACACTGAAGTGTTGTTTTCTCCCAATTAAGCCAGGAAAATAAGCATGGTTCTGTGTCTTTTCAGATTTTACAGCTGAGTTTCATTCAGTTAACAAGTGAAAACTGATAAAGCAACTGATGAAAATGATTGGAGAAAAATTGTCAGAATTATATAACCAGATAGAAGGAAATTCCATGCCAGGGTGAAGGTCGGAATGATGGAAATAGACACATATGAAAATGAAGTTGCTCCAGAAGTTTGAGGAATATCATGATTAACTTGTTCCATTCATATTTTCTTTTTTGTTCACTGTGCAAGGTCAAAATGCATGTGTAAATAAACTCTTTAGTCATGGTTTATTGAACATGTAATGAAACAATTCTAAGTGATAAGAGAAGCTTAGAAGTATTTTCCTTTCATAGACAATAAATGGTGTTCTAGATTTTCTGAAAAGTACATTTTATCTTGTTTACCTATCCATCTACTTTAGTACAGAACTTGTCCTAAAATTTACGGCAAGCTTAATGGAGAAAAGGAAAAAAATGGAAGAAAAAGCAGGAAAATAGAAGCAAAACACTATAGTGCTTGCATTTCACTTTGTATCTTGGCTTTTATTCCCTGCTTGTTGGCTCAATGTGTGTAGAAATTTTACCATCTAAATTTTATTTTTTTTTACTACTTACAGCTGATAACAAATAGCAAACTGAACACATTTATGGTATGTATTTCATAAGAGGCTAACAAACTAAACAAAATATTACAAAAGACAGCCTTAAAAAAGAAGTGAGCTGCCATTTGGCATATAAAGGGAAACAAATCATAATATGCTGATTCATCAGGACAAATACATATTGTATCCTTTTAAAAGAAAATATGGAACTGCTGAATATATTTTGGAACTGTTTCCTTCAAAAATAGTTATTTTTCATGACAATATTATAAGAAGGTAAATCTCAGGTATTCTGAAACCTCCTTCAGAACCTTCCTCCATGGAGACAAACAAGTTCATTTTTATTATGTTGAGTCTGTTTTAAACAACTGGTTGTTTAAAATTCTGGTTGTACAGAATCATATTCAAGAGTACCAGCAGTTAGTTGTGCTGCAAGATTTAGTAAGATGTTAAAGCTGACAGTCTGAAAGGAACGTAAGTTGGGCAGGCAAGCCAACGGTGGAATTAATGACGAGGTCAGGCAATGCAAGTTGCCAATGTCTATACCAATCACAGTACCACTATCACTTTCTAGACAACTAAATGTCTACATGAAAGAACAGAAGATGGCCTGGTCCAGATTTCTCACTAACAGCAATAATAACCATCACAGCTTTTACACACTTGTGTGGAAATAGTGCCCTTGCTTATTCTTGTAATAATCGAACTGCAGGGAAAGCATCTGTTTCCACTTCTGTTTCTATGCTGCTATAAAGAAAATACAGTGAAGTAATCTTTTTGGATTACTTTTTATGGGATAGAAATATTGTTGGTTTTGTTTTTAAGGAGACAGTCTTTGTCTTCATAGGTAGACATTTCTTCCTTCTTGAACTGTAATTATATAGATCTCTATAAAACCAAACTTGTACTCACAGCAAGGTTGAATAGAGCAAGAATTTGAGCCATTTCCCAGAGTTTTCTTAAAGTACAGCTAGTGTCTCCTTTATTTAATAGGCATAATTTATGAGGGCTGACCTGAGGCTAACTTTACATAAAGGGGTCTCCAGTCATCTATTTGCTTATCACTCAGCAAGTTTTTGAATATATACTCACACCAGGCCATGCTTCTTCTAGGAAGTTTCAAAAAGGGGGATGAGAGAAATTTGAATAAAACACCTGCCCTCACCTCAAGGAATTTTTGGTTATACTCAGGGTAATACAACTGTCAAAAGTTAATTACAGTACAATATTGTTATATATCCATTTGTTCTTTCATTTTTTTGTTCCTCTATCCATTCATCCATCCAGTAATTTACTTAGCAAATAACTCATGAACACTATTGTGTTTCAGGCCCTGTACTAGGTGTTAGAGATGCAAAGACACATTTATTCAAAGAGGAAAATATCCTAGAGATAAAATTTTCAAAGTAATTTAGTTAAGAAGGTAAAAAGAGTCACTTTCATTGTTGTTCCCAAATACATTCAATCTATTATTGCCATTATAAATGCAGTGCCTCCTACTGATGTTGGGTTGGTCCATGGGGCTTGCTTTGTCCACAGTGACTTTGCTTTGTTCACATGTGCATACTGCTAGACATGATGAGTGCTGAAGCCAAGACACAATTTTAAAAGCTATTGATACCTGGGGGGCTCGGTGGTTTAGAGCCTGCCATTGGCTCAGGGCGTGATCCCAGGGTCCTGGGATCGAGTACTGCATCAGGCTCCCTGAATGGAGGCTACTTCTACCTCTGCCTGTGTCTCTGCCTCTCTCTCTCTCTGTGTCTCTCATGAATAAATAAACAAATAAATAAAATATTTAAAAAATAATAAAAGCTATTGATGTGTTTCTGCCAGGTTTTTAGTTCTTTTTCTCTGATCAGGAAAAAGGTGAGTTCAAATAGGGATTTGCCCTTCAATGAAGTCCCAGAATGAATAAGAAAATACACAGAAAGGCATTTAGCAGCCAATGCTGAGCTGCTTACAGAAAAGACTTGAGAAGTGAAGTTGTTGTGAGTCATTAAGATTTTGGGGGGAATTGTATCAGTGTAAGATTGATCAACATGGTAGTATTCAACTTTACCCATCAAATTCTGAAAATTGTTTATTGGAAAAATTCAGAGAAATCCAGTTTGAAATTTTTCCACCCATAGATAGGATATATAGTTCCTACCATGCAAAACAGCATGAGAAAATCCAAGAAAGTACTGATAAGAATGATATGTAAAAAAAAGAGAGAGATTGTGGTGAAATCTAAGTCAAAGGAAATGTTTAATGAGAAATTATCCTGAAGAGAGAAACAAGAATTATGCCTTGTATGCCATTCTAAAACATTAGTATATTTATCCTCAAGCAAATAGGGAACTAACAAAGTTCAAAGAACAAAGGTGAATAATTTTGTATTTTTGAAAGTCTTCTGTGGTGCCACTACTCAAAATCCTGTGAGACACACACGTACGTACACAAGGAAAAAGAGACAGAAGGGTAGGGGCAAGAAATGGTTCTCACTGGACCCGTGGTTCATCAAGGAAGTGCTATTTGAAACCATTTTAAAAGATGAGTGTCTTAGTTCATGTGGCCTGCTGTAACAATATCACAGACGGGCCAGCTTATGAACAACAGAAATTTATTTCTTACAGTTTTGAATGCTGGACGTCCAAGATCAGGTAATGAGCAGGGTTGAGTTCTGGTGAAAGCTACTTCCTGGTTTAGAGATTGCTGACTTCTCACTGCGTCCTCACATGGTGGAAGGGGTAAAGGAGCTCTCTATTGGGGTCTCTTTTATAAGAACATATTCATGATCTAAGCACCTTCTTAAGACCTTAACTCCATGTGCCATTACACCAGCATTAGGTTTCAACATATGAATTTTTGGTGAAGATTGGAAAGTGGAGATGAGCATTGTGATCATAGAAATGAGCAAAATTTCATTTGGAGAGCTAAAGATTGAGGCTATTCTAGGGAAGGGGGATACCATTACAGATAGATAAGGTGATCATTTCTAAGTCGGGTTCATCTGGGCCAGTGGGAAATAAAATTAAAAAGCAAGTAGATGACTGGTCATCAAAAGATTTCTTTATGCTATGCAGGGATGCCTGGCTTTCATTCATGGGTCAAGTTTGGGTGACAACACCCAAAAGCATAAGATACCTAGGAATAAACCTCACCAAAGATGTAAAGGATCTATACCGTCAAAACTATAGAACACTTCTGAAAGAAATTGAGGAAGACACAAAGAGATGGAAAAATATTCCATGCTCATGGATTGGCAGAATTAATATTGTGAAAATGTCAATGTTACCCAGGGCAATATACACGTTTAATGCAATCCCTATCAAAATACCATGGACTTTCTTCAGAGAGTTAGAACAAATTATTTTAAGATTTGTGTGGAATCAGAAAAGACCCCGAATAGCCAGGGGAATTTTAAAAAAGAAAACCATATCTGGGGGCATCACAATGCCAGATTTCAGGTTGTACTACAAAGCTGTGGTCATCAAGACAGTGTGGTACTGGCACAAAAACAGACACATAGATCAGTGGAACAGAATAGAGAATCCAGAAGTGGACCCTGAACTTTATGGGCAACTAATATTCGATAAAGGAGGAAAGACTATCCATTGGAAGAAAGACAGTCTCTTCAATAAATGGTGCTGGGAAAATTGGACATCCACATGCAGAAGAATGAAACTAGACCACTCTCTTTCACCATACACAAAGATAAACTCAAAGTGGATGAAAGATCTAAATGTGAGACAAGATTCCATCAAAATCCTAGAGAAGAACACAGGCAACACCCTTTTTGAACTCGGCCATAGTAACTTCTTGCAAGATACATCCACGAAGGCAAAAGAAACAAAAGCAAAAATGAACTATTGGGACTTCATCAAGATAAGAAGCTTTTGCACAGCAAAGGATACAGTCAACAAAACTCAAAGACAACCTACAGAATGGGAGAAGATATTTGCAAATGACATATCAGATAAAGGGCTAGTTTCCAAGATCTATAAAGAACTTATTAAACTCAACACCAAAGAAACAAACAATCCAATCATGAAATGGGCAAAAGACATGAACAGAAATCTCACAGAAGAAGACATAGACATGGCCAACATGCACATGAGAAAATGCTCTGCATCACTTGCCATCAGGGAAATACAAATCAAAACCACAATGAGATACCACCTCACACCAGTGAGAATGGGAAAAATTAACAAGGCAGGAAACAACACATGTTGGAGAGGATGCGGAGAAAGAGGAACCCTCTTACACTGTTGGTGGGAATGTGAACTGGTGCAGCCACTGTGGAAAACTGTGTGGAGGTTCCTCAAACAGTTAAAAATATACCTGCCCTACGACCCAGCAATTGCACTGTTGGGGATTTACCCCAAAGATACAAATGCAATGAAACGCTGGGACACCTGCACCCCGATGTTTCTAGCAGCAATGGCCACGATAGCCAAACTGTGGAAGGAGCCTCGGTGTCCAACGAAAGATGAATGGATAAAGAAGATGTGGTTTATGTATACAATGGAATATTACTCAGCTATTAGAAATGACAAATACCCACCATTTGCTTCAACGTGGATGGAACTGGAGGGTATTATGCTGAGTGAAGTAAGTCAGTCGGAGAAGGACAAACATTATATGTTCTCATTCATTTGGGGAATATAAATAATAGTGAAAGGGAAAATAAGGGAAGGGAGAAGAAATGTGTGGGAAATATCAGAAAGGGAGACAGAACATAAAGACTGCTAACTCTGGGAAACGAACTAGGGGTGGTAGAAGGGGAGGAGGGCGGGGGGTGGGAGTGAATGGGTGACGGGCACTGGGTGTTATTCTGTATGTTAGTAAATTGAACACCAATAAAAAAAAAATAATAATAATATTTGGAAGTAAGCAACTCCTTAGCCAAAAAAAAAAAAAAAAAAAAGTTTGGGTGACAACAAAATAAGTAAAACAGGGGAATAACATGACTCAATTTGCATTTTGGAAAGAGATATCCACAGAGAATAGACTGGAAGTAACAAAAGAAAGAATTGTTATTAAGAAGACTAATTAGGGTGTTAGAGTAATGGTCCAAGTGAGCTACGGTGAGAATCTGAAGGGGGCAGTAGCAATGCTGATAGAGACAAAGAATTGCCTCTGAGAACTTTTTAGGAGCTTGAGTTGACGCGGTGTATTGATTACCTGGTGGAGAGGGCTTGGAATTAAAGTTGATTGGGGCTTCATACCACAAACCTATGTGGATGATCTCATCCCACAAAGCTGGGAAGCGAGATGTTGAAGATGCCGTTATAGGGAGAAGATGATGTGAGGAAAAATCAGGCTTACTCAGAAGTCAGTATCTGACTCCACATCTGGCTCCAGGGAGCAGCAGGGGTTCTTAGAAAGGCATCTGCCTGAGATTCCAGGGTCACATACTTTCCTTTCCACTCTTAGTTTAGGGATCTTAATCTCTTGTATTTTCAGTACCTCATTTAGATAAATACAGATAAATACAATCAGATTAGTGAGCAAGCATCTCTGTCAGATAAGTACAATGTAAATTTTGGGGGGTTTCAGAGATGCAGTGTATGTGGGATTATTTAAAGCTACCTCCACCTTTCCCTACCCCTACCAGAAATATAACTGGTTATTTCTTACTTTACTTTTTATACTATTTGAAATTTCATTTTCTTCTGCAATCTGTAAGTTGGGTATCAGCAGGTAAGAGATGGGCCCAGAAATATCTGTAAGAGCATATTAGGGAAAAAAAAATCCTCTTACTTCTGGCTTAAGTGATGCTGCTTAAGAGTTGGGATGATTTGCTTCAAAGTTACCTTCATGGTGTGTATCATGGAAGATAATCTGCTGAGTTATTTTGATACGGTTTGAAGTTATGCACATAAACTGAAATATCCTGATCTTGTTGAAAATGCAAAGACTAGGCAACCACTTAAATATCTAAATATAATTTTCCTCAAATGGAGCATTCTATTGGTGCCCTATGGATCCTGAAAATTAAGGTGGATTTGAAGCATATAATTAGTGCTCAAGGGGCAGCCCGGATAGCTCAGTGGTTTAGCCCCGCCTTCAACCCAGGGCCTGATCCTGCGGTCCCAGGATCTAGTCCCACCTTGGGCTCCCTGTGTGGAGCCTGCTTCTCCCTCTGCTTGTGTCTCTGCCTGTGTCTCTCTCTGTGTGTCTCTCATGAATAAATAAATAAAATATTAAAAAAAATTAGTGCTCGAATTTACCTTTAGGGAATACTAAATATAAAAAAACACTGAGTTTCGTGTGGGCGGACACATGCATGCATTTATGTAAAATTATCATGTTTTATCAATGACTTTTGAATTAAATATATCAAATAGAGGCCCAGCAATTTGGGAAATTTACTTTCTGTGCTTTACAAAAAGCTGTATACATGTTGCTTTTTTTTAGTTCCTTTATTTCTAGTAAATCATAGTAGCATCTTTTATGACTATAGCCTATTTATCTTAGCAGGACACATTAGTAAAATGCATCTGCATCCCATGGATGCTCATCTGATAAGTGCTTCTCTGTGCACGGAATGTTTTAACTTTCATAAATAGAGAGAACAATTTTTCCCCTGGGTAAAATCTATTTCATAGATTAATATACACCCTTTCATCATCTAAATGGGCTGCAGTTAGAGATCTATGTTTATGATGCTGCTTTGGTGCACTGATAGGTAGATAATACATATTCGGTTCTTTCAAAAGCAACACAGTTGTATTATTCACACCATTGCCTTTAATGAGCTGGCTCTGAGCCATCATCATCAATCCTGACATTTACGCTCCCTTCATGTTGTACCAGAGCCTTGTGATGACATAATTGTTGCTTGTATAATAAGTGCCAATGTGAAGTACATTAGCCATGAAAAACCTAATTTATAACCCAAATGGCCAGTTTGACCATTATCTGGAAAAAAAAATTAGATCTCACAGTTTCAAAATCAATGCTACTTCAGAGCAGATAAAATATATGTTTAAAATCTTACAGCTTGGTGAAGATTGCAAGGTTGATTGAAATGCCTCAAAAATAGGGATGAGGGCCATGCAGCTGAGCAACATAGGACTTGTAACTTATTTCTTTAATACAGCAGCAGTTTGTCAGGAATGTCACAAAAATGTGGATTTGGCTTTATTATTGTTTGCACATTGCTCAGTACAAATGAATAATTCATTCCAAGGCAGAGAAAACCGAAGAAATATTAACAATTATTTAACCTGATCATTATTGTATTTCAAAAAACCACATTGTCACCAGGGTTCACAGACAAAATTCAAAACACTCATTTAAAGTTTAGGTAAATAACAAGTGATGGTTTAGAAACGTTATGTCTCAGATAGGGCAACATCGAGGGCCACTGGATTGTTGGTCCGAGTTGCACGCCACTGCCACTGGGTAAGGGTGGGGTAAAGAAGATGAGATAGTGATTGCATCTGCTTGGGTTCCTTTCAGTAGTTTGGTGTCATTTATATGAAAATGCAGTGCTAAGCATTCTCGATGAATATCTGGTCAGGTACCCAGAAACAACGGAGAGATTAAACTAGGCACCGCATTTAAATCATACTTTAAATCATTCTAGTTCACTTTGATCTAAGAAAGGTGCTTATTTTTAATAGATAGGGCCAAATTTAATAATGGATTTCTCAAAAACGTTCTAGAAAATAAACATGCCTGCGTTGTAAGGTAAGGAAAGCCATAATAAGGTGCTACACTTTAAATCTGTTTTGTGAGTAGTTCAAATGAATTATGAGTTTGGAATATTTTCCACACCATCAATTAAGGGAGGTACTTATGGTGTCAAAGCAGCTGGTAAATTTGGTCCACTCAGTCACTACTCAGTGAAAAGGTTTATCAACCTAATTATCTGCCAGCCAACTATTTGACCAAATGACTGATAAATTTTGTCAGAACTCATCTGAAGATTGTAGTGAACCCAATCTCTGATTTTATTCCAAGACTCAGTGTGTTCTAGCCTAGAATGATTTTGCTGCAGATGTTATATGAAGAAACTAATTTAGGTATCATGAGATCATTCCAGCTGGAACTCTAGTTTGGAATGTGTTTACACACATTATACACATAAACCGAACTGGTGCAGATTGAAGATAATCTATATAACAGTGTGATTGAAAAGACCCAAATTTCTATTATCACTTGTGCTATGCTGTTTTGATATTAAGCATCACAAATATAATAAAAGCTATAGGATATTAACATTTATGTGATATTCAATATTGACATAATCACCAATATGGAAACTCACTGAATTTTGCCTGTGAACATATTGTACTTATGACCTCTGTCACAAAGAATCTTCAAACAAAGCTACCAAGATTGAGACGTCATTTTTTGACCAAGACCTAACCCAGTCTATCAGGACCACTATGAGCATCTATAAAGTGTAGAGGAAAACATATACATCCAAGTCACTCACACTAGTCTAACGAGCACACGACACTAGTTAATTACAACAAAAAACAAAATAAAAAATAAAACCCTGAATTATCCACAATCTTAAAGAGGTTTTATTTTCAGGAAATTATTTCTGGCAACCTGGCTATTATTTAATGTATTATGATCCCAAACTCGTTGTGAGTAATGGTCTATTTTTTTGCTCTGGTTGGGGTATATAACACCACCTATATTAGGAAATCTGTACTTGAATCTAGTTTAGAATCTCAATCAGCCTCATTCCTCTCCCAAAGATAGGTTATCCCTTGTTTTGTGGATGCATGTAGCATAATGTTTTAATATTATTGTAATTACCAATATTTAATTTTTAATTCAAAGTCTTTGGTGACTCATATGGTTATATGAAAGGGAAGAACTAAAATGTCTCCACTGTCTATTTCGTGCCTAATACTGTAGTAGATTATGTAATAATCAGAAAACCTGTACTTGGGAGAAGACAACGTCTAAAATCTTATAGGTGGGGAGTGGAAGAGTAAAGTCAGAATCACAACATACCATCTTCAAATAAATCTCAGTCACCTAAAACCTATGCTTTTTTTTTTTTTTTTTAAGATTTTTTATTTATCTATTCATGAGAGACACAGAGAGAGAAGCAGAGACACAGGTAGAGGGAGAAGCAGGCTCCATGCAGGGAGCCCGATGTGGGACTCGATCCCGGGACTCTAGGATCACGCTCTGAGCCAACCAAACACAGGTGCTTAACCACTGAGCCACCCAGGTGTCCCGAACCCATGCTTTACTCCGGCCCCTGCAGTCTGTGACTTTGCCGGCTTTGCATGTTGACACTCTGCGTGTATCAAGCAGGGTAGGTAGAACAGACTTTGTAACAAAAAAGCCAAGATTGGGGATCCCTGGGTGGCGCAGTGGTTTGGCGCCTGCCTTTGGCCCAGGGCGCGATCCTGGAGACCCGGGATCGAATCCCACATCGGGCTCCCGGTGCATGGAGCCTGCTTCTCCCTCTGCCTCTCTCTCTCTCTCTCTCTCTGTGACTATCATAAATAAATACAAATTAAAAAAAAAAAAACATTCAAAAAAGCCAAGATTCTTAGTGGCTTAAAATAATAACATTTATTTCTTATTTGTGCTTCACATCAACCTGGGTTTGTTGGAGGATGTCTTCCCCACTGTTCCTTCATTCCAGGACCCAGTTCTTCTATCTGTTATCTCTATTATTTATCTGTTACTAATACAGAATGGAAAAGATAAAATTAAAGCACAGTAAAGCTCACACACTGTCTCTTAAATTTCTATCCACAAAGCACTTAAGTCATAGGTATGTCATTTGTCACATTTTGTTGGCTCACATAAGTCTCATGGGCACACCTAATTTCATATTATTTGGGAACTGTAATCTTTACTTTTTGGAAGTAGAGGGAGTAAGAATATGTATGAGATCAGCCTGATGGCCATCATAGCATGCTAACTCAATTATTACTTTTTAAAATTTTTTTCAGAGAGATGCATGTTTTGATTTGGAAAAGGCTACTTCCACTTTGTTCTTTTAGAGTATTTATGTGGAACTTACATTTCTTCTGATGAGGCAGGACAGTTTTATAAGTGAAAAATAGGAAGCTGACGTTGAATTAGTATCAGTGTTTTTGCTTGGTTCTACTGTCAAAGGATTCAAAAAAATCCTACACATATTAATTGTATAAACCTGAAGTTCTTCAACATTTTTTAACCTGTAAAATTGCATATCTCTCTCTCCATTTTTCTATTCTTTTCATTCTCCAATACATTTAATTTTTTCTATCTTCAGTTCCCTTATCCATTTCATTTCAGGCATGATACATCTTATTGATCTTCATGTCAAATACAATGACTACACTTTTGATCAAATATGCTGTATAGTTAGGACAAAAGACACTTGAAAGACCTGCTCAAAATCTCAACTCCACTTTAAAGCACACCGCTAGATTTCTCAAGGCATTCTCAGTTTCGCTAACTGAATAAAGGCCCAGAATTTGGCTTAAAATGCTGACCTTGGCCTCACACTGGTATGGCAACGAAGTTGATCCTTCCTGGTTCAGGCAAGATGTTTAGACATTATTTATAGGAATCTAGTACAATAGATACTTGATTGGCTTCTTGGTAAACTAGACTTTTTTTTCTAAAATTGCCCTTTTCTTTAATTAAAGTATCTCATTTTTCTCCTCTTGAACCATCTTTATCATACCTATGCCTGGACAATTGTCTAAATTCCTGGGTTATGGACATTTGACTCTGGAGAATAGGTGTCATACTCTGGTGGCTTATAAGTGTTCTTGTTCTTTTAAAGACTTCTGAAGCATAAACCATAATAGCAAAAAGTAATGAACATATTCCTATTTGTATTTAATATTCAAAAAATCACTCATCATTAGCATATCACTAATTAGCATGTTGAAACATATTTATCAAAGTGAGACTCTTTTATTAATATGCATATATTCTTAGCATCATATGCAAAGAAACAAACTAGTTTCCAGTAATTCAGTTACTTTTATTTATATTGCACCAGGCCTTATTCTACATCATGGCATTTTAACAAAGAATGTACCTGGTATCATCGGTGTGAAATTCTGGACATCTGAGCTTCCAAGACTGTGGTAGTTATGCTGGGTTAGAAGGAAATATTTCAAGCTGGAGCTACTGCTCAGAGTGGATATGCTCACATGAGTGTGGTCAGAAGGGCCATTGAGCAGAGTGAAGGCAATGATGTTACCCTAGATGTAGGAGAGGCGCTCAGGAAGAGAATGAGCAGAATGCTGCATGCAATTTTTATTTGTTCCAAAATTTAATTTTAGACAAGATTTTTTTTTGGTGGTGGGTTCCACAGGTAATGGAAACAAGTTTTGTTTGTTTGTTTATAAATATTTTCGTTTTGTGTGGTTTTGCTGTAGTGGTCATATGTTTCTATGGACCACAAGAACTCCTATCACTTCCTTTGCATTATTCTGGTGGAATTTGGGGCACAGTTTCTTACAAATAGCCCAGAGCACCCTGATGAACAAGCATCTGCAACTCAAGGCAGCCACCACAAGGTGGCAGGTTGAGCTTGTTAGGAAGAAAATTCTAGCAATCTCTTGCCCTTGAAGTGGGCAGTTTACCAGTCCTTCCTTAAAATAGGTCATTGTAGAGTGATTTTCCCCTTTTGTTACTGTAAGATTACCAGTTTTACCAGAAAATATGTCAAGTTGATTTGTTACTCAGAAGTTTGGGAGCAGTCATATTTCTAGACTAGTCTTTCTGATAAAATTCCCTAGTTTTGTTTCTATTTATTCTCTTCTAGTATTTGCATACTTCATTGTGTGTGCCCCACCCCCCCAAGTCTTTAGTAGACTACTTTATCATAAGCTATCCTTAACTAAACTCCCAGAATGTAATGGTGTTTTTTTTTTTCTTTCTTCCTCTTCCTTCCCCTTCTTCTCCTCTTCTACCCCCTCTTATCTTCCTTTTCCTCCTTCCAATTAGAAAATTTTGATCTTTCCTATTCAAGTCCAAACAGAAAGCTCAAATTGATTTATTCATTCAGACAAACACTTATGTAATGTTTGCTGTGTACCAATGAAGCTTTGTGCGCAGCACTAGGGACCCACATAAATAGCCTACATCTCATAGTCTACTGATGATGACAGCCAGACTCACAACTGGATGCCAGGGGGTCCTCAAGGAAGGCTTAAGAAATGTTCTTTTGATTAGGTATTATTTATACAATGGTCAAATTACTTTGTTCACCAATTTCTTTTTGTTTTTGATTCTTCATGCTTTAAAAAAAAAATACCTAAGTATCAAAAAGAGATCTTGGCATAAAAGATCCTGTGTGTGTGTGTGTGTGTGTGTGTATATGATGGTCAAGTTAAGTCAATTACAGATCTTATATTAAACTATACTGTTCTCTAATTAAATGATTGAAGTGGTGTAATAATGAAATTCTAGAATGATTGTGATAGGAATAACAGCTTTACAATTGTTGAGGCATAAGTACTTTGACATTTCTTGAAAATTGTACTGTATTCTATGCCTCCTATAACATTGCCTCCCCCATGATCTATGTCAAAATCACTCATCATGTTATTATTTCTTGCATTTATTTTTACCACATTCAGGGTTATAACATTTGGATGAATGCCAAAGTCTATACAGAGTTATGGTTTAATACTTAGATCATCTCGATTTTAAATTTGCAACTCTATCTTTGAAAACAAATAACTGAGTGAAGACCAAGGTAGAGAGTGGAAAGTTAAATCCTCTTTTTCCTTTAATTTTTATACAAGATTTTATTTATTTATTTTAAAAAGAGAAAGCATGCAAGCAGGTGGAAGAGAAGAAGGGAAGGGAGAGGAAGAGAGAATCTTCAGCAGACTCCACACTCAGTGTGGATCCTGATGTGGGGCTTGATCTCATGACCTGAGCCAAAAATCAAGAGTTGAAGAGTTGAACACCTAACTGACTGAGCCACTCCATCACCCCTAAATCCCTCTTAAGTTGTATAGACATAAATGCTAATAAATGATAAGTATGAGAATAATGAAGCCTTTTCTCTGGTGCTGAAATATATACTTAGATGTTGCTTACATGTAGTTTTGTGATGATCAATATAACAGGAAAAATGTTAACTATTAGATGGGGACTATTTTTAAATGTGAAATGGATTTTGAACATCGCTCTATTTCTTTTTTTTTTCTTCTTTTTTTTTTTTTATTGGTGTTCAATTTACTAACATACAGAATAACCCCCAGTGCCCGTCACCCATTCACTCCCACCCCCCGCCCTCCTCCCCTTCCAACACCCCTAGTTCGTTTCCCAGAGTTAGCAGTCTTTACGTTCTGTCTCCCTTTCTGATATTTCTCACACATTTCTTCCCCCTTCCCTTATATTCCCTTTCACTATTATTTATATTCCCCAGATGAATGAGAACATACACTGTTTGTCCTTCTCCGACTGACTTACTTCACTCAGCATAATACCCTCCAGTTCCATCCACGTTGAAGCAAATGGTGGGTATTTGTCATTTCTAATAGCTGAGTAATATTCCATTGTATACATAAACCACATCTTCTTTATCCATTCATCTTTCGATGGACACCGAGGCTCCTTCCACAGTTTGGCTATTGTGGCCATTGCTGCTATAAACATCGGGGTGCAGGTGTCCCGGCGTTTCACTGCATCTGTATCTTTGGGGTAAATCCCCAGCAGTGCAATTGCTGGGTCGTAGGGCAGGTCTATTTTTAACTGTTTGAGGAACCTCCACACAGTTTTCCAGAGTGGCTGCACCAGTTCACATTCCCACCAACAGTGTATGAGGGTTCCCTTTTCTCCACATCCTCTCCAACATTTGTTGTTTCCTGCCTTGTTAATTTTCCCCATTCTCACTGGTGTGAGGTGGTATCTCATTGTGGTTTTGATTTGTATTTCTCTGATGGCAAGTGATGCAGCATCGCTCTATTTCTGCCACTGTTCTGCAATGTCAGTAAAACCTCAAAGTAGCTATAGGACCAGTGGGACTTCATTCTCACTGTGGTGTCTGTTTCTTCATAAATTAAACCAAACGTCAGTCTTGTGTGTGCAGAGCAAAGGATGCCAGGTGGCTTTGGCCTCAGGATACAGTTGTGAGCTAGAACGCATAGGCAATAAGAGCATTCCACTTTCCCCTCTTAGATCTGCCAGTTCCCATCTATTGTGGGATGACAAATATCTTTTTGTCCTAGGGCAGTTGATTTCATATATTCTCACTGAGTCCAAATTGTTGTCAAGGAGAGAGTTTCATTTTTCTCTTTTCATTATTTGATGAGGTGAAGTGAAGTCTATTATGAGGAGTAGTAAGGTTCCAAAGGTGTCTGTTTATCTGAAAGTTATAAGTGATTTGGGACTTTGTAACTGATTTTTTTTCTTTTTTTTTTTTTCAGGGTTAATAATGCTTTATTAGGATTCAGGTTCCAAACAAGGTACAAAGCGTGGCAAGAGGGTGTAGGGAGTGTAGCTCTGCTTTTCTACAACTGCTGCAGTAATAGACCTGTTGGTAGAGGGGGAGTGGGGGAAGGACAGGCTTCCCAAGTATTGAAGATTTTACTGAAATGTCCACAGTCTTGGAGTCTGCTTGCAGAGTTTCTTAGATTAAATAAAGAGAATGGCAAATGAACATCAAAGCAGTTAATCTTCTGTGCTCTTTGTTGGCTAAAGATAGTACAGTAAGATGTTGAGGGTACTTTCAGCTGCTTCTGGTGATGATGATTCTTCTATAGCCCACTGTGAGGTCTTCATTATAAACCGATCTTCCTAATTGTTTCCTTGATCTTTATTCTACTCCACTAAGCCAGCTTTTAGACATTCCTTATTATGTAATATGCTTTTGCATAGTGACCAACATATAGTGGATGCTTAATAAGCTCCCCATACCATACTCCCATACTCAGTTGTTTTTATGATTCTACAACAGAGGTTTTAAAAGAGTGAAAAGTAGTACAGAATGGGAAGATACAGAGTGTTGTAATGATTGTTGTGTAATGGCCCTTCTCAAGATTCCTCTGGTGCAAGACAAGTTCTTTTTTTTTTTTTTGTTTTGTTTTGTTTTTTGTCTTAATCCATTACAGATGAGAAATGAAATTAAAAAAAAAAACTGATCTGTATTTTTCTCTTTAGATTCAACAGATATAAAATTAATCTTCAAAGTACCATAAATGTTTTCAAACACTTATCTTCAATTCCCATACTTAATTCATTGCAAACAAGTAACACTTGGTGGATCAGCTTTGGTCCACGGACCACATTTTGAGCCCTACTGGATTAGATCACACATGACTAGTTTTTATTTGTTACCCATAAAGTGAGTTATAATTTCACTGGCTTTATATGTGTATCTTGCTCAACTATAAATATGTAATTTTTGAGAAGGCACTTTCTAAAAATGTAATAATTTTATGTATATACAGTAGTGACAGGAACTTGGGTTATATTTTAATTTCTGAAGTTGAAGGATTTTCTTATTTTCTTTTTTGACTTGAATTATTTCACATATGCATATGAGCAAGGCATATGGAATGGAAATGTTGTAAATGACCACAAAGTAGTTTCTTGCTGCTCATCAGGTAAATGAAAACCATAAGATCCTATTTTTGAAGTACAAATGCATTCTTCTACATGTGTCTTTACTATAAACATTATTATGTATGCATGGAGAGCAATGTGGGGAATCCATAAATGGCAGCTAGTGCTGAGCAGTGGAAATGAGAAAAAGGAGTTAAAGCTAGAGGCCTAAAGAGGCCACAGTAAACTGGAAAATATGCAAACCATCAAAGTGGAAGACTTGGGTAGGGGTCCAACTGTCAACCTTTGACAGTCCAGGACTTAATGGTCTGTGGAATGGTCACCTGATTGTGGAGACCACATTCACGGATCCTGAATGCACAGACATGTGTTGGTGGTTGGAATTCAGGTTGAGCACCAAGAAAGATGAAAGAGAATGTATTCCCCCAGAGAAGAGGATCTCTAATGGATACCTACATCAGCCCTTCCTGGGTCAAGCCAGTGGACCTCTTCCTCCAGACCATGACTGTCTTTCCTCACTTTGCATAATAATCAGCCTTTCTGGTATGGACAGAAGAGGCTTATAGGAAGCTGCTGTCTTCCTCAAATACTGACAGGCTTGAATATTGGCTGAAGACCGCAAGGGACAAGTGACTGAGTCCTTTGAAGATCCCTCAAGGATATTTTCAGTGCTTTGGACTCCATGGTGCAGAATTACCCTTTGTTGGATTGAAGTATGATGTCGCTTTTTGAAGTACCAGCTATTCTATCTCCTCTTCCATCTGCCATGAAGTTGGTGTCTTCTCCATGTGGATAATCATGGAAAGTACTGTGCCGCAGAAAGTGAAAACCAAAGAAAGCACAGCAGCGGCCTTCAGTTGTATATTTTCCTCATACACATAGACTGTGATCCACTCTGTGAAATTCAGTGGGAAAATCTGGGCAATTACCTAGATAATCTAACCTAAAATAAAACAAACAAAGTTTGAAAAAGACCCATTTTAGCTTGTGTTGATAATATTCAGATTTTTCTAGTATGTCACCAATTTCTCTTTAAGTTTTTAAATTTAAAGGCAGCACACAAAGTTGTAATCATACTGCATGAAAGACACGGTTAAGACAATGCCCTAGTGGGGAAGCTTACCACTCCACTGATGGTAGGTCCAACCTAGGCTCTGGTAGAATAGGTTCACCTGCTTTTCATTTTCAAAAACAATATACTTGATTATTAAGAATTTTAATCGTAGCATGATCTCAGAAGTTACAACATTCTCAAATTAATAATTCATCTATAGTACTTTTGTCAGGCATATAAAGTATTAGATATTTGTGTGATAAACAGGACAATAAATATGTGAGTGGAGCTCCCCTGGTCACTTTCATCTATTTAACTGGTCAGGCATAGTTTTTCAGTCTTATAAACTGTCATCTCTCTTCTTTGTACATGCTAACAAGAAACATTAAATTTTCCGACTCCTGTTTATATTCATTTTATTTAAAACAGAATTCAGAATTCAGATATATCTACTCACAGACAGTAAAATCATGATTCTCCACTAGCTTAACTGAATTTATTTCCCTCATGACAGTTTAAATAGAGTTAAAAGACTAGAGGACTCTGTTTCCATTTTATCGAATATCTAGACCAGGAGTTGGCAAACAATACCCTTAGGACAAACCTGGTTTGCTTCTTGTTTTTGTTAATAAAGTTGCATGGGATCATGACCATGCCTGCTTTTTAAGTGTCACCTATGGATGCTTTCACATTACAGTGACAGACTTGAATAGCTATGTCAGAAACTTATGGCCTTCAAAGGCTAAGATATTAACTACCTGGCCCTCTGCAAAAAAAGTGTGTCAACTTCTGATCTAGATGATTAACAAAACTTTAGCAAAAGCTTTGGATTTTTAAAGTAGTATGAATAACACATTCAGTCTTTTAACCGAATAAACATTGAAGATATAGTTTTATCTTTAACTAGAATAGAAGGTATAAATAGAAAAAAAATCTGTGAGTCATTGATTAATTTTATCTAGACTATCGTGATATTTCTACAGTATAGACATTTAACTAAAAAGCTGACCTGTGTAGAGAATTGACTGCATGCCAGACACTGCTTTACATCCTTTATCTATACAAACATCACCAATCCTATCAGGTGGGTATTAATATGATGTTCACTTTATAGATGAGGAGACAGAGGCTGGTAATACTAAAGAACTTAATGATGTTTGCATAGGTGGCATTGGTATAGCTGGATTTGAACTCAGTAAATCTTGGTTTAGAATTTACATTCTTAAACATCACACTCTTATTTGTCAACAACAATGAAAAGTTTCCTAATGAATTTTAATGCTTAACTTCATTATTATTGCCAGTTATATGTGTTAATGGTAATACGTAAGGCTATATTTGCATTTGTTGCCATATAGCATATTATTTCTGATTACTAGTAGAATCTTCTTATTAATTTTACTTGTATGTAGCCCATGATTAATACTTTCATTGGTAATGTTTTATGGTCTTGGTACCTGTACCTATGGAAAAGACTTACTAGAGTGAGTTTTAACTTCTCAGCTAATTGTTTGAAATACTATAATCTTAGATACAAATTAAGAATAGTTAACTATGTAAATATCCTTGAACATTTTGTTTTCAACGTAGTTTCAATGTCTTCTTTTTGAGACAAGTGTGGAAAAAGAAAGGGATCTAGCTTGAGAAAATGAAGTAAAAAGGTACAATTAAGTAAGATTGCGGGTAAGACTTTATATAATCATCTCCCTGAAAATTATAGGGTTTCTCTATCTTTTGTAAAGAACTGTTTTACCCAAAGTGTTTCTCCAACTTCTTTTTGGTCATATATTAACAGTTCTACAGCAGCAATGTGATCCAGAATGGAAGTAATTATGGTGTAAATTTAGGCTAAAAATATGCATTCATCTCAGGTATTTGGTGAGGCAAAAAGAAATATTCCTAATATATAACTTTTTTTTTTTTCACCTGGTGCCTGGCTTTAGATTTGGAAACTCATTCATGATCTTTTTGCAGGTTAGAATCATGATGTCATGCTTTCTAGAGCCTAGGGATCCTGTCACAGTGAGCATGCCTTGGAACTTCTACAAATTTCAAACTGAAATGTTTTAAATCATGGAGATTATTAAATAACTAGGTGTTTGTCAGTAGTAAAACAATTTTTAGACATTTTCTGGCAAAGTAGTGACTTAAAAAATATTTTCTATATGTAGTCTGAGTGAATAGAGGATCAGAATAACACATTCATCTCTCCTTTCCTTTTTGTAACTTCATCACCCAAAATTTCTATTAGTGAGCACTCTTCTGTATTTAGTACCACATAAATACTTGAACAATTATTTATAGATCAAAGTCTGTAAACAACATGGAAAATATGATATTTTACTATTAGAAGAAGTGACTGAGGCTCTTCCTGTTGAATCCTTTTATGTCTTCTCAAAGACTTGCACATCCTTCTC
The DNA here is from genome assembly GCF_053574225.1 of Canis aureus. NCBI lineage: Eukaryota > Metazoa > Chordata > Mammalia > Carnivora > Canidae > Canis > Canis aureus. Next base: position 6,049,049 of record NC_135641.1, read on the forward strand.
ACATTTTGGTAGTTTTGGCCTTGTCAGTCCCATCATGAAAATACCAAGTATTACAATTTGCTTTCCAGATCTGTAGGGCAAACATGAAGCTTAGTTACCACCAGGGAATTGTACAAATAGTGTGCTTTGAATGAAAAATGGGCTCCCTAAGGAAACAGGTAGTAGTGTGAGGTACCTCCAAGTTGGGGAACCAGACCTTGGAGTTGCTGGCAGTGGCCTGACTGTGGCTTCAGTTGGGGTTTTATAGCGTGACAGTATCTTTGACTTTCCCAGGACATTGTGGTGTGATTCTGAGTTGTTCCTCAAAGTTCAACCTAGAACATTTCAGTTCTGGGAGCTCTCAGAATCTTGTTACTACTATTACTACTACTGTCATCTCTGTTACTTTTAGAGCTGGAGTGAATTCTGTGCATGCATATATAGGATGGGCTAAAACCCACAAGGAACCAACAAGGAATGAAACCAACATTTCTAAAACCAACAAGGAATGAATTAGAAGCTGAAAATCAGATTCTTGGGCCAGAGTCCAAAGCTGAGAGTAAATTCAAAATGAGATCACAGTTAGGACTAAATGGAGCCTGAATTCATATTCAACTCCACTTTCTAACCCTGTCAGCCATATAATTCCTCCCCACTTGCTCCAACACTGCCATGCAAATAGTATTCTATCGCATTGAGATCTTCACTCTATTGATCCACAAATGTATCTATGTTTTTTTAGTAAATTTACTAACTCACTTTGTATCGTAACTATCATATCCATTTTTCCCTCTTCTAAAATTCCAACTATCTCTCCTATTGTGTCCATCTTACAACTGTTTACTTAAATCATATTTCACTGAGAATTCAGCTGTTAACAGAAAATAACTCTCTCTTTTTCACCTGGTCAGATCAGAATATACATGTTTGTGTTACCTGTTCACTCATCACTTTTTCTTTTCAAACCAAGTACTTTCTCCTACCAGAGGGAAGTCCTTCCCAGAAGGACTAAGATTACATGCCTTCTGGCTTTCTCGAAGACTTTAATCCCTTGGCTATTACCATTGCCTGCATTATTAGCCTCCCTCTTTGTCATGGATTTTTCATATCACATACAATCATCTTCCTCACTTTTACAAAAGTCCCCTGACCTTCATTTGTTCCTTCAGCTACTGTGCCATTGATTTGCTACACTCAGAGTCATTTTTCCCAAATGAATTATCAAATCACTGAATTTCTACTTCCCCATAAAACAGGCTACATGAGCATTTCATGGAACCCAAAGATAGTGAATAAAGCCAGCCCACATGGTGAGCTGGTTCTGACAACTGGGAAACCATCAGAGACCATGATTTTTTTCTCTATATATCTTGTTTTGCATGGTCTTTTGTGTCTGTTTCTTTCTTTACATGTGCATAATTTCTTCTTTCTGCAAAACACAGTAAGGTATAGAGAAGATTTCTGGAAATAATTTTTGTCTGATGAAATATGTAAGACCTTTGGCCTGGACTTTTTGAGATAACCCACATTGTAGATGAACAATATGCCTTAAGGTTTCTGGAATAAATCTGTGCATCCTTTGAATGTGTCTCTAGGCAGAGATTGGTCAGATGGGGGCTCAGGTTTTTTTTATATATAGATTTTATTTATTTATTCACAAGATACACAGAGAGACAGAGGCAGAGACACAGGCAGAGGGAGAATCAGGCTCCATGCGAGGAGCCCAATGCAGGACTCGTTCCCAGGACTCCAGGATCACACCTTGAGCCAAAGGCAGGCTCTAAACTGCTGAGCCACCCAGGGATCCCCAGGCTCAGATTTTATTAAACTTATTTATGTCTTCAAAAGACTAGCTTTTACTTAAAAATTTCAGAGCTCTCTTTTCATAAATTTTCATGTATAAGTAGGAATCTTAAAGGCTCAGTGGGAAATATATAGTATATTTTGTTGAAACATAAAACATAGTGTTCAGTTACCATGATTTTTATCAGCAAGATGGTATGCATGTTAGATAGAAACATTCAACAAAGATTGTCTGATCATTCTGCATTTAATGATGCTTTGTCTCCAAGTTAATTTTTCTTATTCTTGATAAATATTCTTTAATAGATCCTCTAGCTTTATGTTAAGTATATAGACTCTGTATCTGGAAAATATGTGGTTTCAAATTATTGTCTTGCCACTTGCCATTTAATAGGTTCATAGCTTGCCACTTGACAGCTATAATGCCTTGGGAAAGTTACTTTAACTCATTTGTGTTTCAATTTATTAATCAATAAAGTGGAACTATATGGGAAGTATATATGTCCAGAAGAGCATTCATTGATAACTACTAATGGTATTTGTCACTGAGTATCTGAAAATACCTATTATGTCCTCACTATTAAATAATAGTTTTTCTGGGTATAAAATTCTAGGTTACCAGGATATTTCCTAAGGAATTTTGAAGATAATATCATATCCTTTTCTGGCATTTTTGTTATAAATCAAAAGTCTGCCAATAGTCAGCAGGAATTAAGTTCTTTGTTTTTGGTGAATTTTATGATTTTTTTCTCTCCTTTTAGAACATGTGTTTTATTACTTAATATTGTGGTAAGGTTAATTACATATATATTTTTTGTCCTTTTTTTCTTGTGGTAAAAATCCTTAACATGAGTTCTACCCTCTTAATAAATTTTTAAGTCCAAAACACCATATGTTAACTACAGGCACTACGTCATATAGCAGACCTGTAGAAATCATTCATTTTTGTAAATAATAACTCCTCATTTTCCCCTCCACCACAACCCCTAATAGCCACCATTCCACTCGCTGCTTCTGTGTGTTTGACTATTTAGATTTCTCCTATGAGTGAGATCAGGCAAGTGTTGTCCTGTGACTAATCTATTTCTCTTAGCATATTGTACTTCAGATTTTCCCATGTTGTTGCAAAATGGTAAAAATCCTTTTTTAAATAAGACTGAATGATATTCCATACTATGTACATTACACATTTTTAATCCATTCATCTACTGATGGAAATTTGAGTTTGTTTCCATATCTTGGCTCTTCTCAATAATGCTGCAATGAAGATGAGAATGCAGATACCTCTTTGAGACCTTCATTTCAGTACTTTGGGAAACGTGCAGAAGTGAAATTGCTAGGTCATATGGTAGTTCTATTTTAAGTTCTTTATGAACACCATCATGCTATTTTACATAGAGACTGAACCATTTTACATTCCTACTAAGAATGTATACGCTCTCCAATTTCTCCACTTGTTTGCCAATGGTTATCTTTTTTTCTTTTGATAATAGTCATCTTATCAAGTGAGAGGTAATATCTTATTGAGATTTTGATTTGAATTTTGCCAGTCATTAGTGACAGTGAGCATCTTTTCATATATTTCGGCTATTGAGTGTAGGAGCTTCTTTTATGTTTTAGATAATAACCACGAATCAGATAAATGGTACAAATATTTTCTCCCATTCTGTAGATTACCTTTTCACTCTCCTGATTGATTCTTTTGGTATGTTGAAGCTTTTTTGCTTGATGTAGTTCTGGCTGTCTCTTTTTGCTTTTTTGCTTTTTATTTATTTATTTATTTTTAAAAATATTTTTTTAATTTATTCATGAGAGATACACACACACACACACACACAGAGGCAGAGACACAGGCAGAAGGAGAAGCAAGCTCCATGCAGGGAGCCTGATGTGGGACTCAATCCCGGGTCTCCAGGATCAGGCCCTGGACTGGAGGCAGCGCTAAACTGCTGAGCCACCTGGGCTGCCCTTCTTTTTGCTTTTGTTGTTTGTACTGTTGGTGTCATATCCAACACATTATTTCTAAGACTAATGTCAAGGAGGTTTGTCCCTATGTTCTCTTCTAAGAGTTTTACAGTTTCAGGTCTTATGTTTATGTCTTTGATGTATTTTGAGTTATTTTTTGTGAGTTATGTAAGATGTAGGTCTAATTCAATATTTTTTACTGTAGATACTCAGTTTTCCCACCATTTGTGGAGACTGACAGTGTGAACAGACGGTCCCACACACATTATGGGACAAGAATAACATACTGGGAAAGAAGATATAGTTCCTTACCCTCAGTCTAAGCATAGATCTAAAGTGGTTGGGAGAATCACCTAAAATTACATAGTATTCAATACAGGTGTTACAGAAAGCATAATATGTTTTTTTCCCATTTCTAAAGTCCTACTCTCTGTCAGAGGGTTTGCTAAGACCTATAGACAAAAGGATTTCCTCTGTGCCAATTCAAACATCCAGAATTTTGGAAAAATCAGCATTTTATGAGGAAGGTACACACATATAATTACTGTACTCTATATACATAGTGGATTATATCATAGAAGGCTGAACATTGTGCAATAGAAAATAAAATGGAAAAATAAAGAAGGTAGTGAAAAATGTTGCCTGTGGCAGTTGAGGAAGATCTCACATGGCATGGTTTTAAATTTTATTATATCTTCCCTATTAAGTACCTGTACTTTTAAGATTCTGGAAAATTAAATGTAAAGGACACATAAAACACTTCTGCCCTTCCTGAGGTGCAATGGTTGTTTCCAAAAGAAGCACATGTGTGATTGTCTGAGTTGTGAATTCATCTGACAGCTTTTTCATGAAACAACTTTTTCACCTGAGAAAACAACTGAGAAACTGGTTTTCAGATCTAAGAACCTGCAGACATTTTCTCATAAATGAACAAGATGAGACTATCACTTCAAGGAAAGTAACTGATAGTATTTAAAACCAGTGTTAAAAGATGAATGCTTAAGGAATAACTAGAATATGGGAAAATGTATATTTACCACTGTTAGTCTCCTAAAACTTAAGGATTTTTATGATGAAATATGAGGTTGCCAGTGATGTTGATGAATGTGCTTTTTGACACTGTGTCATGAGATATGTTAACATTTAGATGATCTGCATAACTGAGGGAACCAATATTTTCTTAATTACCAATGCATGGTGTTAGCAAAATCTTGCAATGAGCAAAAAATCTATTCAAAGTACAAAAACAAAACCAAACTACCTTGAAGTCACTAACAGATTATACTGTAGCAGAGTACAAAGAGTTAATTGATATGATTTCAGATTTCATATTACAATGAATCAGAGTTTTAATGTGTTAACAAAACAGAATGTCCACAATTCTGTGAAAAGATTATTAACCTAATTCTCCCTTTGCCAACTAGATATCTACCTGCTTTTTTCATTTGCTTTAACCAAAGCCATGTATTGCAACAGAGAGGTAGCCAGACATTTAAAAGATTTGCAAAACTGCAAAAATATACTATTGTTCCCATTATATTCTTTGTTTGGAATATATAGTTTTGTTGTTATTTTTGTTAACATGTAGAAGATTGCTTTCATTTTTAAATGAATAAAATACTTAAGCATTTTCAGTTTTAATAATTAATGCAGCAAATATTGATACATATATCATCAAGAGTTCTTTGTGGTCCTCATTAATTTTTAAAATTACTGTACAAGATCTTCTATACAAAATAGAGATCTACTGTTTTCTAAGATATTACATATAAGGTTTTGTTGGAAAGACTGCTAGTCCCTCTGTTCCCATTAACAATGCAAAAATCACTGAAACTGGAAGTCATCCAATAACATTAAAAATGATTCTTAGAAACTAATACAATCTGGGATTATAACTACTTTTTTGGCTCCCTTACAGATGGCCATAGTTTAAATTTAAATTTCTAATATACTGCTATATCTTGTTATATTCTGGATAATGTCAAATTCTGTGGTTTTGTCCCAATACATTGATTGCCAAGTTTCAGCTTCACTGTTTTGTGAGTTACTTATTAATGTGATGTTATATGTAAGCAAAACCACTTGTATATTCAAGTCACTAAACATAAGCACTAGTATTAGTTTAAGTTAATACTTCAATATATGTTAGAAATGTAATAATGGTTTGTTTATAGGTCAACAAATCTTAGGAATATAGAAATTCAAAAAGGAAGCAAATTTGTTAGCCATGAAAAATAGTATTTTTCCCCCCTGAATCTTGTTTGACATTCACATAGAGGAGTAACAATTTATAAAATGTGTGTAATGAATCAAGTTGGATATTATATTGATAAATCCAGAAGCAAACAAAAATGATGAAAGAAGAAATATGTAAATTGATCAATTGGTTCAGCATAAAAATCACATAAATTATTAGAGTCTGGTATAGCAATATGCAGAATAACTCTTTCAATCCAAAAATATTTTTGCTAGTGAAATGAAGAAATAAATCATTCAGTATTAAAGAATATACTATAATTTTCTTCTGCTCTCAAGGAAAAATAACAAAAATACATATTGCAAGCATGACAATAAAGTTTCCACAGTAAGGGATCATTTTTCAGACTAAAACTGTAATTGATTTTTGAAAAATCCACAGGCATACTGAGGGTAAAAGTGTAGAAGGAGGCAATCGTGATGGATGGCTATGGATGTGTCTCCCATTAGATCTGTATTTGAAATAACCGAGATAAAGGTGGACATTTCTCTCCCTAATATTATTTAGTTTTATATTTTCATTTTATCTTTTGCTTGTACAGCATATGCCAATTTGTGTGTTCAAGGGAAAGTTTGTGCCCAGGTTTCAATATGAAAGGACTATGCATTTACTACTTTTAGCGGATTAGAAGTAGCAGCATGTCATCTAGCATGCAAAGAACACACAGTGATAAGTTGGATAGATGATGTGTCAATGCCCTCCAGCTAAAAGACCCCTGGAACACACCTGTAGTTGAACCCTTCGGTTTCTTACAAATTGAAGTAAGGGAAAACACGCATGAGGACTGTGAGGCATCTCAGTAAGAAGGTATTAGAAGGATTTGAGCTTAAGGTAGGTGATTTGGGGAGGGCTTAAGGAAATGGGCTTTGCTATGGATTGATTACTGTCATGAAGTAAGGATGTTACTATGATTAGATATCTTTATAAACTTTATCTAGAAGAAAGGAAGACCAGATAGGGAAAAACCACAATTAATAAAGAAATATCAGCCAGCATAGGGAGATGCTTGGTCACATCTGTGGTTTGAACAACATTCATGTTTCTTTTGTGTTCAGATATTATTATGGATGGATCATGTTTTTTTTTTCTTGATCCATAATAATCACAAAGTGACCTTGTCTGATATTGATGTTCTTGCAATTGTGATATTTAAGAGGGTAATACCAACACTGGGTCCTAGACCAGCTTGTGGCAACACCAAGACCTGGTTGAAATATACATCCAACTTTTTTGCATAACCATAGGTGTGATTCACATTCCACCTTAATTCAGTTTCTTTCTTTTATTTTATTTCTACTATACTGGACATTCTTAACTTATAATTTTCATCTTTATCTTACTCACATAAAGCTAGATTTTTAGGTAGCATGGGTTTGGAATAACAAAGAGATGACTCAGTGGAGACTAGTGGAGACTACTTACACATTCCATTAGGCAATGAGTAATCAGGATTTAAGGTTAGTGGGTTAAAGATTTCACAGAGGTGTTGCCCAGTGAGTACTTATTAAATTCTTGTCTGACATATGGTTAACAGTGGATAGTGGTTTTGTATAGACAATGATTCCAAGAAAGAGGTGCCAAGTTACTAGAGGTGGTAGAAACTGGCTAGAGCTGAGAATTCAAAGAAAGGAGCAGAGGATATGGGAGGGGGGAACTTGATCATTCTCTAGCCCAGCTCTTTCTACCCATGGCCCATCTACCATCATTGTATGCTTTGTGAGGAAATGATTTATGATTTAAAAGGAAAATCTGCATTCCCAAACAACTATCATCTCAGTTGTTGAAAACTTCTGGAAAAGAGGTTATCAAGAGAATGAATATTCTCCATATTCCCATCCTTCAAGAAGGTATCATCATAGAACATTGACGATATTTTTATAAAAACTAGGTAGGTCTTAAGAACATTAATCTTTGTAATTTTGCTAAAAATATGAAACATAACTTTATTTTGTTCTTTGTTCTAGGCACCAAATTTTTTTGATCATCTTTTAATAATAATCAAGTTTATGTATTTGTTCATTAGGCAAAGTTTTGGAGTGCCTGTTGGGCCCACTCTAAGTAATGGGGAGAAAGGGATGACTTGATAGAGAAGACTTTTCTAGAGAATCTTGATTCAGAATGAAGTTCCTTTTTGGTAAAAAAACTTCAGAATGAAGTTCCTTTTTGGTAAAAAAAGAACAGTGAAAATCATCTTCCTCCTAACATGTAGATTTCTGTAAAGTATATGTAAGGCAAAACTGTGGATCTGACGTTAGATCTCCCATTAGATTATATTGGAATAAGCTTTCCTCAGAACTCTTCAAGACTGAATGGATATAAGGAGGGATGAACAAAACATCCAATTAAAAATTAATGAGACTTATGTTTTGTTTGTCTTTTTAACTTAGCTCTTGTATTATAGTTAACATTTTAAGTCATAATTATTAGAAAACTTATGTTACATTCAAACTAGATCTGAGGTCTCAATTTGTGATTTGCTAAGTATAATCAGAACATCCAAATGAAGGCAATGGATTACTTGTCAAATTTTGGATTAGTTTAAGAAGGCTTGCTAATTTGGAGACTTTTTAAAACAGTCACATTATGAAAGTTATAATCAAGATACATAATCTAAAGTCAAGGATAATCATCTTTTACTACTGAAATGTCAGACATGAGCCCAGTGATTTCAGTGCTGACTACCTTTCTTACTTGACATTTAACCTTGAATAAACACTTATACATATGTTTAAAAGCTTTCTCTGGTATTGAAGTACTCTCAGTGAAATTACAATATGAGCTTTGCTGTATTTCTCTGCTGGAATGGCTGCTCAGACATTTTCTCTCAGGTTCAGGATTATAATGGAATCTCTGGGTTTCAGTAAGTTAGAAGAGAAAAACATGGCTAGGAGCTTTTGGATATGAGTAAATTTGGTTAGAAGGCCAAAAGTAACAGAAGCCAATTCAATTCATTTTATGTCTGCTTTTGTTACTTTGAAAAATATACCTTTTTATTATATTTTCCAATATGTTTTATTTAGGAGAGGAAATATATGTAATCTATAGGTTGGTTTTAAATTACCAACATATGGTGTATACTCATGAACCCTTCACTTATCCCAAGAACTAAAAGATGTCTGATGTTTGAAGGAGGTTTTGATTATTCAGGCAAAAGATGATTGAATTTATTAAATAATAGGGCACTCAATAAAGGTTCAGGAAAAAAAGAAAAGTGCTGACTGACGTTGAGGTAACATTAATACTACTAAGGTCAACTGATAATAAGAATACATGCCTATATTTGCCATTTTAAGGGCTCTAGTCCTGATAACAACATTTTAGGAATGTCATGAATATCAATATTTTTCATGGATATCTTTTATCCTTAGTAAATCACAATATATTGTTTGTAGCATGTATAATCTGTGCTCTGCTACACTAATAAATATTTGTGGAGATAGAATGTAACAATTAGCCAATAAGCAAATGAAATCCAACATAATCCATTCATTATCCATCCTTGAATATGAATTTTTCAGACTTGGACTTGCCTAAGATTTCTCTGGTCATAGTTTTTCTTTGTGGTTTCAGAGCTCATATATTGCCATCTTTGGGGGTAGAGTCAAAAGTTCATTTTCTATTGAACTGTAGGCTGTGTTGTGTTTTTCCCTTCCTGTTAAACAAATCAATCCTTCCTTGGATGTAGGGTATTGGTTTTCTGATTTACCTATTGTCAGTGATCTATATTTCAGGTAGCTGGTATCTATGTCCTTTGTAAACTGCCACACATTTATCAGTAGAGACAAATCAAACAAATATATGCAGAAATATTAAAGATAATAGTTTCTTTTTTGCCCAGGAAGAAGCATTATTTTCCCATTACCCCCTTCTGGGTTCTTTTCTAGGCATATATTTTTTTCAATTTCTGGTGTTGATTGCAGCCTTCATGAACTGCTTATCCATATGCCTGTGTGATCAGCTTTATTAGCTGTTGCACCCATAGTTCTGTGAGCATCTATATCTATAACTATTATCCAGAAATATCTCTGGTGAGTGTTGATAATATCTATGAAGTATGTCACAAAAGACTTCTAAGTTCAAACAAATTAGACTACCCTGCCCCCCAAATCTGCCCAATTTTTTACTTCTACATTTTCTATATAGTACCTACTTTCCTGTCCCACTTAATATAGCTAGTTTTATATATTTTTTCCTAGCTTTCCCAGTTAATTGCAAACTTAGACTCAAGGGTCATGTGTTGTTTATTTCTGCATCACCTAAATTGTCTAGAAAATGACTGGTATTTGGGCATTAGTCAACACAGTTTGACTGAATAAATTAATGTTCTCCTTCTATTTAATGAGACTTGTTTGTGTGTAATGAGGTCTGTTAAAGAAAAGACTATAGTGTTGTCATGTGGTGTCTGTCTCCCCATAGTATCCTATGAACTGTGGACAATAAGTAAATATTTATTCACTCAAATTGGGAAATTTTTCTGTGATCTGGTCTCCTAAACAAGCAGTCACTAACTGCTAATAATTTGGAAAGTAAGATATTTTCTCCAGAGTATTTTTTTCCCTTGTCTGCCGTAAATCTTGTGCATGAAACTGAAGGCTCATGAGACCGTCCTTGAAACACAAAACTGCAAGAACAGAAACTCCTTAATTCTGTAATCAGCTAATATGTGCTAGTGGAGCTAAATAAGGGACTAAATATGACATTTCTTTTACATCCTGTTTATCAGTTTTGTCAAGAGCAGACAGGAGGGGATCAACAAAGAGCTTGCACTTCATTATGGCAGGATAGCTTTGGGGCGAATGAATGATATGGGTTATAGATAAAAGTCTTTAAGTGGGCTGAATGAGCTTAACCATTAGCCAAATCACTAACTTATGCCAAATTTAGAGGAATATTCCTGTAATTTAGCTGAGGACTTTATCCTGATATGTGGTTTCCTTCAGGGACCAGGTATTCAATCTCACAGCTGCTGATGGTCTCCATTACTGCCCATATCACTCAGTTCCTCTCCAAAACTGTCTTTCACTGAAGGAAACTGCCTTGTTCAAGTTTATGACTGCTCTCTGGGGGCAACCTGTAGCCAAAGATTTGATATAAGAAGAAAGAGGCATGGCTTCCTTGCCTCCATTGCAATAAGCCAAGGGCCTTCCTAGTCTCAGAGCTCCCCACAATGTCCACTGGAAACCTCTGTTGAAATATCATCACAGTTCATCTTTCTATCTACCCAAACCTGTTCCCTTCAGCCTTTCATTTTTTATAAACCACTTGCATGCTAATTTCAGAGTCAACATATTTCTTGGGATTCATAATGAAGACAGTTACTACGAGCTACTGATATAGGAAGCTGACTCTAAAATAGGGTTCTCAAACTGGATTTTACTCAGGGACTGGCTGGCAGTAAAAATCTTGTGGAAGATAGAGCATTTCTCATGGCATATAGTTGTGGTATATTCAGCTTTCACTGATGGGGAACTGAAATGGAACACTGTGGAAGGGAATGTGCTGGTGTGTACTTTATATCAGGTATTTGATGGGCTTGGAGGAATTAGTAATTATGTTAAATAGAATGGCTACTCCTGGGGATTATCAATGAATTAAAGAAAGACAATCAAAGGCTGAAGGTGAATAACTCCTAAACAAGGGAAAGCACAAAAAACAGGATGTTATTATTGCAACAAACAGACTCTTAAATGCTACAGTGAGAGGGCAGAAAAAGATGAGGATCCAGCTCAGTTCTTATTTATAAGAGTGAGAGAGCTCCAGAGATGATTGAACCTCCAACATTCACCAATTCGTTATGCCAAAGTCAGGACCCTGATTGTGAAGGAGTGTCCTTATAAGAAGAGACAGCAAGGTGGCCATCTATCTGCAAGCCAGGAAAAGGACTCTCACTAGAAACCTAACCATGTTAGAAGTTTGATTTTGCACTTTCCAACCTCCAGAATTGTGAGAATATAAATTATTTTGTTTAAGCCATCTAGTCTATGGTATTCTGTTATGGTAGTGCATCAGACTAATACATGCCTCAAGGACTAATATTCCCAATGACACACTTAGAAATTCATCCTTCTATTCATAAGACTCTTAACTTCTGCAGATCTGATTTTATTTTTTTTAAATGCTTTTTATTTATTTATTTTATTATTTATGATAGTCACACAGAGAGAGAGAGAGAGGCAGAGACACAGGCAGAGGGAGAAGCAGGCTCCATGCACCGGGAGCCCGACGTGGGACTCGATCCCGGGCCTCCAGGATCGCGCCCTGGGCCAAAGGCAGGCGCCAAACCGCTGCGCCACCCAGGGATCCCCAGATCTGATTTTAATACAGGGAATATCCACCTGGGGATGCAATGGCAGTTCTGCTAAACTTAAAGCTACCTGGATACCTTTGGTTCTTTGTTTCAAGGGACTAGCAAATAAGGAAAAGAGGCCCCTTCCTGGGTAATTGAGGAAAAGCTTCTATGATGCAATGGGGGCAGGGAAGAGCAGAGATAACTCTCTGGGGTGTCTTTTAGTACTTTTCTGTTCAATCTTTACTGTAAATGGACAAGACATCAGCCGCAACCTGGGAAGGACAAGGTGGACAGGAACACAGAGCCACTGGAGGGGAGGGTCTGGTTCACCACATTAAGTAGGTCCTTAATGTTGTGCCCAAGATTGCGAATCCGAGAAACCACCAAGGAGCTGACACCGATGCAAGCGCATGAGGGTTTATTTGCAAGCTCGAGGTTGGGTCCAAGTGTATCCGACACAGCGAACAGGGACTTGGACCCCGAAGTGGGTTACAGCTGGTTTTTTTATACGCTGGTCTAGGGGATTTTCAGAAGGGGTGGAGGAATTTCTCAAGTTCTGTTTACACTCTGATGTGGGGCTTTCAAGGACATTGAGCTCTGTTCTCATTCTAATATGGAACTTTCTATGGCGGGCCTGGGCTCTGTTGTCTTTCTGATATGGGATTACCTGCCGAGGACATTGAAGACATTCTGCAGTTTTTCCCATAAAGTTCAGCTCTTATTCACAGGGGCCTAAGATGGCTGTACTTGTGCTAATGCTAAACTTGAGGTGGAGTGGCCTTGATTTTTCTCAGCCTCCACACTTAAGGCCAATCAAGGCCCTAGAGAAGGATGTGGGAAATACAACATTGGTAGTAGAGAGGAGGTGATGAGTACCTCCTGTGGCTTTGAGATCAGTTGCAGTGGCAGTGGCTCTAGTTAACCCACTAACTTTCCTCATGTAAGTTTTCTTAGGAAAAGAGACCAAGAAGAATCCTAGGGAAGCTCTTTTCAGACAGGTAGAATTCTTTATGGCTGTCTAGAGAGGATTCTGTGGGATGCTGGCTAAAGTTCCTGTTAGAATGGTGTAGTCATTATCCCCAGTGCAGGAAGTGTTAGCTCTGATTGTTCATGGTTAAGTTCCTGTCTAGGAATTGATCTTGGCCGAAGAAGAGGCCTTACTTAAGAGGGAAGCCTATATCCAATGGCAGATCAATGGAAGGGGCATACCAAAACCCAGCCCTCTTGCTTAAATTGGGGGAATTCTGAAAGGCCTTTCCAATCCAGATCAGTACATGGATTACATGAAGACTTCACCACAAATGTGTCATGGCCCAACTTCTCCATCTGCCCAATCCTGCTTTATTTACCTGTTGCAAGTGCTCTTCCATAGATTACTTCCCAATAAATGTCCTCCACACAAATCTCAGTGCCTTGGGATTTTTTTCTTCTGTGGAATGTAACTTATGACAACACTAATGTAACAGGAACTTAAACCTTAGGGGCTGAAAGAGAGCAGGTATAGGATTTAGGAAAAGAGACAGAGATCCAAGTCTGGCTTTTTGGATCTATTCTATTGCAGCTCAACATTGTTTTTGCTCTACACATTCTTATTCTGGGAGCTAGGCTGATGAAATTCTTTATGAGATTTGACCATCGTGTGGAGAAAAGATTTAATAGGAAACTAGTCCTGGGTCTTCTAGATCCTCCCCCAAAAGAACGAATGTTACTCAAATATTATTTTCCAAAACTGGTCATATGACCATGCTGCTTGAGTTCAACACCATTCGAGGAATGGTGATATAGGATAGTATAATGGAGATTTATGAGCAGCAATTCAGCCTGCCACAGGGACTGAAACAGGAGAGACAATTCAGAGTCTGTGCAAGAGAATTTGAGCACAAAGCAGAGATGAAATTTCAGGGAAAATATAGAAACTATGGGCAGAGTGAGGTCGTTGGGCTCCAGGTCAGAGATTATATTTTTAAATCATGTAGTAGGCAGTATATTTGTTGTCTAAGAGCTAAAACTATAAATTTAAATTTGTAGCCTTGGACAAATTCCTTAATATCTCTCAGCCTCAGAAAGTGGTCATAATAAAACTTAATATGCAGTGTTTCTGGAAAGATTGAATGAGATAAGGCTTGTACAGTGATTAAGAATATGCATGGCATCTAGAGTATGGTTGTTAGCTATTATTAGGCATGAACAGTAAAGGTGAATTTTTGATAAGTCCCAGAGTGCTGGGTTAAAGCGGATTTGATCATTTTTATCTAAAATCATATTTGTTGCTGAATTGATCATATTAGATTTAATGATTGAAAAAAAGGATATAAAGGCAGGAATGTATGGGGCTGATACGACTGTCAAAGCATTTTGGTCCTTTTTTATAGGAGTTAGCCTTTTCTGTCTTATAGTATAGATATTTTTTTTCATAATTTTATCTTGTATGCATGTGTATTTTTCCCACTTGAAGCCAGGCACTACAATTTATTAATCCTTATTTTCTATGCAGTACCACTCCCAATGTAGATGATTATGACATATTGACTGTGGTTAATATTGTCGGTGTTGTTTCATTGGTGTGAGTCAGTTCTCTGCTTAAAAATCCTCCATGGGGGGAGCCCGGGTGGCTCAGCAGTTTAGCGCTGCCTGCAGCCCAGGGCCTGATCCTGGAGACCCAGGGTTGAGTCCCACATCGGGCTCCCTGCGTGGAGTCTGCTTCTCCCTCTGCCCGTGTCTCTGCCTCTCTCTGTGTCTCTCATGAATAAATAAATAAATAATCTTTAAAAAAATCCTCCATGGTGTCATGCATAGTTTGAGTTTTGGTTTCCTTAGTGTGGTAATCAATGCCATCTATAATCTGGTCTCAATCTGAATTTCCAGATTTATTTTCTATTCACCACTTCTTGAAATACTAACCCAGCCAAACTGAGCTACTTGTTCTTTGCACATGTTTATTGATGACCTTGAGGCCTCGTGTTAATGTACCTCTTAGTTTTGCTCTGATTCCCGGTTGTAAGCACTTCTTCCCACATCCTTCCCAATAGCCACCCAGGCAACCACTCTGCTCCACCAAAAGGAGTCTAGTGGCTCAAATTGTTTGACTCTCACTAGGTAGAAACTGATTTTCACTTGTGCATAGGCTTCTTAACTATTTGTGTGCATCTGAGCACAGAGATGGATGGTCACCTATGCAAAGAATGGTAGCATAGATAGATCACTGTGCTCCTATTGTGGTTCTGGGTATGAGCTCAGGAACAGAAGTATAATTTTCTCTTCTTTTTAGCTTGCATTATCCTGGAGAGGCATAAGACAGATAATTGTATGAACAAAATTAGTATTTTGAACTAAGTTATGAGAGAATGTCCAAAGTATTTTAGGTAGATAATGTTGTGTCATATAAATATAATTTCATTCATACTATTTGATTTGGGTCAGAGGATATATTCTACAACTGCATAGCAGGAGAAAGAAAAGAACAGAATGAGTTAAGAGTCAAAATGTTTGTTCTTTTCAAACTTTAACAAATGAAATTCTTTAGTCTATCTAGGTAGAAGGAAATATGAAAAAGGTTATTAAAATATTTAGAATTGGATGCAATAATAAATGTTTATGGTGTTCTTTGCAATGTGCTATCTTTTTAGTTTTAGTACTTTGAGTCTGTATTGATTGCTATCAAGGTCTTCTACCAAGTTTTCTGCATTTACATATGCCTAGGAGATCTTGTAAATGTTGTTGGGAAAGCTACTCTAATATATTCAAAACAAAAGAACATAACATTGTGATACTAAATTTTTAATGAGAGATAACCTTCTGTAGAGATATAAAAGACAGGTGTTCCATGCACATGGATTAGAAAAAAAAAAGCCTATTCCAACCTAATTTTGATTTAATGAATGTTATTTGGAAAGATCCCAGAATAAAAGAAATTAAGGCTGGTGCTTCATGAATGGGAGAAACGAAAAGATGAGTTTGAAAGGATACCATGCCAATTTACTTTAATCCATTTAGATGAAAACTAAAAAATTCTATAAAGATCTATGTATGCTCTTCACATGCAATAAAATATCTATTAGGAAATAATTGGCTAAATGAATGTTACAGTTTTCATGGAAGTGGCTGTTTTCATGGCAAGATCTCAAAAATTGAGGGATTAAAAACATTGATGGATATCATCTAGTTCAGTATCCTCAACTCACCAATGAAAAAACTAAAATGTTACTTGCTTGTCTCAACCTATGATAGAGCTGAAATGGAGTTCAAGTCACCTGACTGTTATTTAAAATACACTCTCTGTTTTTCCAGTTCAATGTCTATTACATACTTTTTATTGAGTATTTTGAATTAGCAAAATATTTTTGGTGACATAATCATAGGAAACCAAAGGCCAACTTGTTACTATCCAAGAGAGACTCATGGAAACTAAGGCTGTGAAGTGAACCAGCTTTTCAAGGTTATTAGAGAGAAGCAGGACTAGAAAAAGGTCATGGGAAAGTTTCTCCATCCTTAACTCTTGACTTTCTTCCTTTTGGCATTTGTTCTATCTGTCTCTCTCCACAGACCAGCTTTCTCTGCTCCTCAGAGCCATCATGCTTGACACGTGCAGCTGTGGCAATGTGTGCTATCTCACCTTGCAATTCACCTTATCCACCAACTTCAGCTGCTGTAATGCACTCCAGTGCCCCCAACTAATATTTCAACCTGAATAAGGGAGCAATCTGACTGGCTAGTTTAGATTTGGTGTATCCTATTGGTCCAATCAGTTATGGAAAAAATGGGAGGGGCATCACTGCCTACAGGGTTCACTTTTGGTTAGGGAGGAGGTATTCTCAGAAACAAAGGAATATGGGCTGGGAAGACATCCCATAAATTAGATAGATAGAACTATCTGATAGAACTTCCTTCATTCATTCAATAAACATTTCCAAAGGCTAATATCGTATATCAGGTTATAAAGGTGAACAAAAGAGCTAATGTCTCTGGCTTCAGTGAGCTTGTATTCTAACTTAGAGGAAAATAAGATGAATGCTCAGGGTTACATGTGTTGTAGGATGCATATTCTTATTTCTAGGAGTTTGGTATTTACAGTTTAATAATTTATATACCAGTAAGAACTCAAGTCTAGAAAGCTTAACAGTTGAAGAGATTAAATATTCTGTATAATTTCCCTTTTATGACATTACTAAATCAAATCTATCAACATTTTCAAGTACCTACTGAGTAGTATCCTAGTCACTCATGGAATACAGAGGAAGAATAATATAGGTCTTACTGACAAGGAGATTAAGCACTGCTGGGGAAATAATTTACACAGAGAATAACTACAGAATTTAAATATATGTGATTAAGTTTATACTGGGAGCCATAAATGCAAAAGGCACTTGGGGAAAAAGAAAAAGAATCTCTATAGGTTGAGTTTTACCAAGGAAAACTGTCACAGAACATCAGGGATTTGTATTTGGGCACAATTTGAATATGACAATCATTTTAGGTCCTATGATTTATTATCTTCCCTAGTGAACCATTAGGAAATGATATGTTTCTTTTCTATTAATACTGATAGAAATATCATAATCATGAATAAATGTGAACTATAAAGACCAAGATGAGGGACACCTGGGTGGCTGAGCAGTTGAGCGTCTGCCTTTGGCTCAGGATGTGGTCCCAGAGTCCCCAAATCGAGTTCCACATCAGGCTTCCTGCATGGAGCCTGCTTCTCCCTCTGCCTATGTCTCTGCCATTCTCTCTCTCTCTCTCTCTCTCTCTCAACCTTCCTCTGTGTGTGTGTCTCATGAATAAATAAATAAAATGTTTAAAAAAATAAAGACCAAGATGAGACATGGATAAGAAACATAGACATAAAATTGCTGGCATTTGTGACATTCTGGTTCCAAAAAGATTTGTCACAAAGAAATTTATTGATGGATGCAGGTGGTTTAGAAATGACAGATGATGGAGAATGCTGTCACTGGTCAGTGTTGAATTATCACTTATAGAGAAGAGGTAAACATGATTTTTCCCATTGGAATCCTTGACTGTGTGTGGGCATTGGACATTTGCAGGTAAGATCTAGGCTGGCTGGCAGTGTTTGAAGACCTTGGAATCAAATGTGCTGAAATCAAAGGCGCAAATAAAGAAGGAAAATAGGAACACTAGGAATCCAGAATTTTCATTTGAAAACAACTCATGTGATGATTCATTGAAAATAAAGGTCACAAGAACTTTGTTGGTCTTCATAAAACTTTGTTTAGAAAAATGTCAAATTTGCAATGCAGAAAGTTAAGCACAGATGTCATCAAGGGGGAAGCAAGCTTTCTGATAATTAATATGACCATTTGGAACAGAAGTAGTATCTCCATAAGAACAGGTTTCATTTATGCCAAACTACTCGAGGAAAATGTTTTATTTTTATTTGTTCTTACATAAGGATCAGAAGAAAAGTGAAAAGTGATTTTCTTGTGGTTGTGAAAGGTTATCCTACCTGTACCTCACCCTCTCTTCTCTCACCTGCAATACTCAACACTGTCTGCAAGTCATGCATTGTATTCTCTTTCACATTATGTTTTATAATTATCATTTTGAGGACATTTATATTACCACAAGACCAAACTTTAGAGCCAGAAGTTTCCTGTTGTCATAGTAATGTGTAATGTTTAGAACAGATTTTGGTTGAAGAATTCTTTATCAGCTACTTTTTCTTTTGCCTGGAAGTATTACTGGTCTCTTTCCCAAAGGAATGTACAAGTGGCATCTCTAAGCAGGGAGAGCCATAGCATTCTTTATTCTTCTTTGTAGGCCTAAAATACTTTCTGGAAAAGTTTATATACCTGCTTGTAATAAGAAAGGATATTTCTGTGGGAGTATAAGATTCAGAGCCAATGGAATATGGATCACAGAATTAACTGTCAAACACAGTTAATATACAGAGAAATTTTGCAAAAATATCAGAAACTTACTGATGTATTTAAAGTCCTGCCTTGAGTTTTGAGAGAATTTCCATTTGGCTGTATTGTTGGTTTCTGCAGAGAACCAATCCAGCCAGACTAAAGTGCAGAATAACACCCCAAGGCAGTCTAAGGCAACTCCTTTGTCTTCTCTATACAGCCTGAGTAAAGCTGTTGGTGTACTGTAAAAAACACAAACTATGCATCAGATTTTAATAAGAAAGGTTTGCAACAAAAAAAGCTTCATGATCTTTGAATCAGGTCACATTTTATTAGTTTTATTGCCCACCTAGAAACTTAGTGAAATGTTTTCATTGAAGATTTCTTAGGTAGATGTCTAGCTCAGTGGTCTACTGTCCCTTTCCCAAAGACACACACACACACGTATGCACACACAAATCACATGCTACACACACACATACAAACACACATACTGTACACACAAATGTACACACACACACACCCAACAGTTATACCCACATGGATACACATTCTGCAGTCATATCGATTTATATTTCAAAACTGAAGTCTTACTGTTGTAAAAGTCAGCATCTTTTATGCATTAGGAAACCAGATCAAGCTCAAATCCCACAGTATCTCATAACAACCAGCACAGAATATTACTGAAAATCCTAGGGAAAGCTACACTTTATACAGAAGCCTAGCACATCTCTTCTTGCCCTTGACACATGTTGCAATGTAAGTGCAGTACTTTCTGTAGGCTTGGGTCCTGTATGGAGGAGAGTATAAATACAGTCCTGCCCAATGATTTTTGTCAGCAGAAGTTCTTCCCATGCCTACGTTTTGGTCCTGGATCACCAAGGATCTTCTTATTGCCATATTTAACAGACTTTGTTTGTTTAGATAATTACCTAAATTCTCTGTAGTACTTGACACAGTTGGT
Organism: Canis aureus; assembly: GCF_053574225.1. Classification (NCBI taxonomy): domain Eukaryota; kingdom Metazoa; phylum Chordata; class Mammalia; order Carnivora; family Canidae; genus Canis; species Canis aureus. The sequence goes on from NC_135641.1 coordinate 6,069,172, forward strand.
TATATCCTCCTCAAAATGTCTCTACTTCTCTCTTTCTAGATTTTCTGCTTGTTTTATAATCCTGCAAGACTTACCCTTGACCAAGAATTGTATCAGCTAAAAGTATAGACAGTCTTCAAAGGTCTAAAGCTTGCTCTACCACTTCCTAGCACTGTCACATTATAGATAACTTACTAAAACTGCCTCAATTTCCTCAAAAGTAAAACATGGAACATGATAGTACTTATGATGTAACTATGATGTTGTAATGATTAAATGAATTAATATATCTAAAGGACTTAGAAACATGTCTGGAACATATATATTTCTCCATAGTATTAGTTAATTATGTTTTCAAATTATGTTTAGCATATAGCAAGTACACTGCAATTGGCAGTAACCAATTATACCAATAAACAACACTGGTTTTCAGATTTTTAAGAAAATTATTTTAAAAGATTTTTAAAATTTATTTGAGAGAGAGAAAGAGCACAAGCAGGAGGGGGAGAAGCAGAGAGAGAGAGAGAGAAGCAGACTCCTTCCTGAGCAGGGAGCCCAATGTTGGGCTTGATCCCAGGACCTTGAGATCATGACTTGAGCTGAAGACAGACACTTCAGGTACCCTAGTGTTCATATTTTTAATTATTCTCTTTTTTCTTTCTAGAACCCTTACCCATATATTCCCAACTTCAGTGACTTCAACTGTGAAATCCTTGCTGGTGACTCACAAAGATCCCTGTCCCAACCATTGTGCCAAGTTTTATATTAATATAACTAATTATGGACATGATATTTTCAACTCAATTTCAAATTTTATAGAACAGCCTCCTCATGAGTTTTTGATAAATATATTTATTTATTTTTGATAAATACATTTCTTTTCCTGCATCTTCTACCATGATAAATATAACTAAGGAGAAACATAGGCAAAAACATAGGTAGTCCTAAACAAATTGAGACCAATCCCTTAAATTCAAGTAGAAGATGTTGACACCTCTAATGGCTACCGTTTTCTCCTTCTCCTCACAGATTCTGCCTTGGTTCAGGTCTTCATCCTATCTGAACCTTTAAGATGATTTCCTAAATAGTCTCCCTACTTCTAAAACTTAATTCCTCCATTTTATCCTACTCCTCAATACTCAAGTGTTCTCTTAAATGAGATGTTCATGTCTTTCTCTTCCCTAAAAGACTTTCATTATTTCCCTTTTGTCTGGAGAATAAACTTCTCCAACTAAAATGTCTCCAATAATCTGGTATTTTTCACCTTTCCAGATTCATTTCACAATCCCCTCTGCTGACTACTTCGCCATTTCCTGTCTTGGGTGAAGAGTAGTGTCAATGGCCTCTGAAGAGTGCAAGACTTTATTATACAAATATATGGCCAATTGTTGAAAAGAACTTACAAAGATAGTCATGGTGGCCCAACTTTTGGGTCTTGGAATAACTTATGCTGCACATTAGACAGTTAAGTCATTCTGTTTTTTAAACCTATAGTCTCTATTCTCTAGTCAAATGCAATGAAGAAATAGCATTATCAAAAATAGCTCAAAATTAATCAATATTACACCATCTTTTGATATCAGACTCATAAGTTACCATAATTACATTTGAGAAAGCTTGTCATTGATTTTCTTGGGAACATGATCAACTGGAAATCCCTGAACAGGTGTCTTGATCAGTGAGCACCCATTTTGGAAACAGGACTTAGAAAACCCAAACTTCTAAAGGGCAGTCAGGCAGAGAGCCGTAATGGAGAGGAACTTCTGGAATATTATGAGACCCAAAGGTGACAGACTGAAAAATAACTGAAAATCTGAGGTGACTAGAGAAAGGCCACTAAAATAGATGAAGCTAAACATAACTGCTAGGACATGATCTGTGAGTTAGAGGCACAGAGAAATTTGGAGGATATGAGCTGGGAGTCAACTAAGGGGATTATGAACAACCTCAAAACCCATGCAGTTAGCTACATTTTTTTCTTATCACTTTCCTTTTTTTTTCATCTTTTATTTGATTTGCCTTATGAATGCATTCTTTTAAAAAAATATTTAATTATTTATTTGAGAGAAAGAGAGACAGCATGTATGCAAGCGAGAGGGAAAGAGAGAATCCTGAAGCAGACTCTCTGCTGATCATCACATAGCCAATGAGGAGCTCCATCACAGGACCCTGAGATCATGACCTGAGCTGAAATCAAGAGTTGGACACCTAACCAACAGAGCTACCCAGGTGCCCCGAATGCATTATGATTACATAATTGATAGTACTGCAACTTGGATGTATAAAATAAACTCTGCTTTTTCTCAGTCATCCATCTGATAGGTGGTGGAGGGAAAATAAACATTGGCCATTCCAACAAACTTGAAAACTTAAGAGGATATTTTAATCACCCTAGTTAAGTAAATCATTAGTTTCTATAGATTTAACATCTATCTCTTTTAAGATTATTTTCTTTGCTTTTTTCTTCAAAATGGGACCTGGGATTTTGGGGAGAGGAGGTGCCCCAAGGGACTTTGTAACAATTGGAGGGAGATGGGTCTTTGAATCCTTAGGGAATTTTCTAGATTTATGTTAGTATTTGGAAAATTGGTTTAATTTTTGGACTCTTCTAGATTCTGGGGCTAACGTCTACCATTGGTAAAAGACAGGTCTGTTGTCAAAGACACAGCTTATCCATAAGGGAACATAGTTGTGAAGTTTTAAAAAATAGCCAATAATATAAATTTTATACACACAAATACACACTTATAATTATAATTATATATATATATATATGACTCCATGATATTTATGTATCTTTTTTTAAAGATTTTATTTATTTATTCATGAAAGACAGAGAGAGAGAGAGAGAGAGACAGGCAGAGGGAGAAGCAGGCTCCATGCAGGGATCCTGATGCAGGACTCGATCCTGGGACTCTAGGATCACAGGGCCAAAGACAGGCACTAAACTACTGAGCCATGCAGGCATCTTGATGATACTTATGTGTCTTGATTCTCTTACTGGTCACCTATTATCCTAAGATTACAAAGTTAAATAGTGTGGGATAGAAGTTATATATTAAAATAAAAATAAATAGATTTATCCAGATGTACATTTTTCTTAACAAGGAAGAAACATGATGTATATATTTCATTTAATACATATAACATTATTGTCACTTGCCTTTTTTTCCTGAGTTTGTGTCCTTTCCATTGAATAAAACCCATGCATTGCTAAATTTAATTATGGTTTCCTTATAAGAATTAGAAATCATTTTACTCTCCAGTTTCTTATGCTGTTTATGATTTTGTAAGGTAGACTCAGTGAGAAGATTGTCTTCCAGATATCTTTCTGGAAATCAGAGTTCTCAGGGGCCTACTCTGGGGACAAAGGAAGAGGAAACGCAACTGCCATTAGATTGTGGGGACTCATGAGGATCCAGGATGCTAAAGATATGAGAGATCCCATGTTTCTAAGGCAGACATGAATTGAGCAAGGACTGACTGCCATCTGGCAAATAGATCCTAAATCCAGCATCTTGTCTTGCTTATTTACTCTTCCAAATGATGCAGTTTGTAAGTAACAATTTCTGATCATTAATTACTTTGACTCCAGTGTGAATTTTATGACTAATTATGGCCTTAAAAGGAAAGCTCAGCATTCTGTGCCTTCCTGGTACGACCAGTGCCATGCTCAGGCTGTTGGAAATGTTCTGATTGGTTGGATAGTGAATAAAATCATTTGCCTTCCAGTGAGACACTCTTCTGTTAAATTCATCCACAGGGATTCTTGCCAACACTACACATTCAGACAAATGCTTTTATAAATTAACTTCCCAGCCAGCTATTCAGTAAAATAATAAATGATTTAAAACTATTAGTTTGAAATAACCTCTGCAGCTGTTTGCCCTTGCAGTATGCCTTCAAAGAAATTTATTCTTTATTTAAGGTGGCATGATTTAGGTTATTTAAGGGAAAATATCCTATTGGTTTTTATAATTCTGATTTTCTTATATTTCCACCTGCTTGTTTCTATTAACCCTAGTATGGTAGTAAACGTTCCTTTTTTAATTTCAATCTGCTGTCGGAATTGTACCTATCTTAGCTCCCTTCTCCCATACCTCTTTTTAAGTTTTTATTTTAATTCCAGTTTGTTAACATACAGTATTATATTAGTTTCAGGTGTACAGTATAGTGATTCAACAATTTCATATATCACCTGGTGCTCACCACAAGCGCACTCCTTAATCTCCATCACCTATTTAACCCATCCCCCACCTACCTCCCCTCTGGTAACCATCAGTTTGGTCTCTATAATTAAGAGACCCCTATATCTGTTATCTAATGAAACTTATCACTAATCTTTTCATCAACTCATTATTTGACCTCAAATTTTTCCCTTTTCTCAAGAACATCATTTTTAAAATTTCTCACAAATTCCCACAGAACAGGAATAGTAGCAGTTGTAGGAAATAAACAAATATTTTGAACCAATTAACAAAATTATAATAAGTACTTCTACTTATTATAGAAGTACTTCTATGTTCAACACAATTAACCTGGTGGGTTATGACTTTGTATTTATTTGTGTTCATTTATTTCATTCAGTTTATTTCAGTGTAAATTTGAGCACTTCAATACACTTTATAAAAAAAGAATTCCAATAAAATACCAAATCCAATGTCTTTATTATAAGGGTATAGATATAAAATGTGAAATGATTGTGAAGTTATCTTTAAATTTTTTGAATGCTAATGAAATTCTATAGTGAATTTTGCCTGTAGTTGAAGTGAGGTAGAAAATTAATGCTGCTTAGAAACTTTTGCTCATTCTTAACGTTTAACCCCATCCATGCAGCTCTTACAAATGTTGAAAGATGATGTAAACTGTATGTATAATATGACCCAGAGGACTAAATGATAACATATGTGAAAAGTGATTAATATTAAATTCAGATCAGCATTCAATCTCCAAGTAAATAATAACCTTAAGAGATTGAGAGTATTTATACCATTGACATGATAGAAGAGTAAGCAATTCTGATAGAAACTGAAACTTAACATTATCCTGTACCCAAGTAGATTTTGGGAATACTTTTGATTTTGACTAAAAAGGTAGTAAAGCTATCATACAAAGCAATGAAGTAAGATCTAAATAAAACTTCACTTTATGAAACAATATTTTATCATTTATGACTCTAATGAGAAGCTTCCCTTTATTCTTTTTACTGTTCTGGAAAGTAACACTCACGTGACCCTTGAGTATGTGTCTTTTAAAAATTCTATGTAACAACATGGAAGTATGAATTAAGCACATTTGTTGCAAGATGAAATATGATGTTTATCTTGAGTAGAAGTATTCATGGAATTGTTTGAGATGTGAGATACACTAGCTGCTTTTTCCATGGACCACCATTTTTATTTTAAACAATTATTGACTTGGAATACCTATCATTTTTATTTTAAATGATTCACAATCACACCAATTATTTGGATTTGGGCTTTTGAAAGATATTTTCTTGAAATTATCAATGGAATGAGATTGAACAACTGACAGTATTTGTTACCAATGATTATATTGAACATTTCAAGTGAAAATTAGAACTTTTGAAAACTTGTAGCCGTCACCATGATCTTGAGAGCGTCCTGATTCTTAAAGACTTTTCTGATTGGATCACTGGTGATATTAACAAACGGGCTGTCTTAATATCATAATTAGTCAGCATTTTGATTATCTGCATAAATCTGTGTACCAATGTTTGCCAAATGATCCTTAAATTATGTTACAAAATCATACATGGGTAAATGATCCATTCAGAGTTCAGGAAAATGGATTTTAATGTACCAGAGTACAAAAAGTACACGAATCAAATTTACATTCTACATTGGACTTAACCTTTAAGAAAACACAACTTGTCACACTGTGGTAGAAGAAAAGATTACTTAAAATTATCTGAAAATTGTTTGTAAATAATCCTGCCTTGGGATGCCTGGGTGGCTCAGTGGTTGGGCGTCTGCCTTTGGCTCAGGTCACGATTCTGGGGTCTTGAGATTGAGTCCTGCATCAGGATTCCTGAAGGGAGCCTGCTTCTCCCTCTACCTATGTCTGCTTCTCTCTCTCTGTGTCTCTCATGAATAAATAAATACAATCTTAAAAATAAATAAATAAATAAATAAATAAATAAATAAATACTCCTACCTTTTCCAGCTACATACACATTAGAGGCAACAGGTGGAATGTATTAGGAGATGATAAACTTCCTGTGGTCTAAGCTAGACAGTAGAGTAATGTGCAAAACTGTAACATGATTCTCTTCTTCTTTCTTTTTTAATTAAAGCTTTTATTTATTTTATTATTTTAAAAAGATTTTATTTATTTATTCATGAGAGACACAGAAAGAGAGAGAGATGCAGACAGGCAGAGGGAGAAGCAGGCTCCATGCAGGGAGCCCGACGTGGGACTCGATTCCCGGTCTCCAGGATCACGCCCTGGGCTGAAGGCGGCGCTAAACCACTGAGCCACCAAGGTTGCCCTTTCTTCTCTTTTCTTAAGAAGAGTATAGTTGTATATAGTATTTTTTTTTTTACTAAAAATTTGTATTATTTACATTAACATGAAATACACTTATTATTGTTATTTAAAAAGAATTAACGAACATATTTTTAAAATATCTCCATTCTCATTTTTAATATGGTAGATATCAATATATATAACCCACCTAAAGAAAAGCCCTTTTGGTTTCTCAATTTCAATATCTTTTAATTGTATGGTGCTCCTGAGATGAAACAAAAATCTGTTTTAGAACAGATGATCTAAGCACATAAGTGACATAGATTATTTTTAAATTAATGTTTTAATTAACATGTAATATATAAAAGTTTTAGCAAAACTAGGCCAAAAAATGTAAACGTTTGTTTCGTCAAATATCTGCTTTTAAGTGTGATTTCTGTTTTGGGGATGAGTGGTGTTCCGGAGAAGAAATAAACAAATCTATGTTAGTATCAACATAAATGAATTTGTCTCAAAGAGCATTAAATATTATCTTTTTGTTCCATATAAAATGTCTTTAAAATGAAAAAAAATTAATAATGGTCTATGTAGAAAGTGTATTTCTAAGACCTTTTTTTCCAGGCCCACGAACTACTAAATGCTTTCCAGTGTCAAGGAAGCTGTAGAAATGGGATCCTGTAGGACCAGACATAATTAAAACTCTGCATCAAAATCATAGTATCTTCTGATATAATGTCAAACTGAGTAATTTCTTTTACTCAATTAAAAGTACTTTTTAACTTCATAAAGAAGCAATTTATCAAACAGAATTTCGTGAAAAAAATTTGTAATGTTAATTTTGGTACCTAAAATGTAAACTCTACAGGTGCTCCCATCTTATTTTCTGTTCCACTTTGTGGTCTGTAATGCAAAACTCTCCCACTCAAATTTCAGAATACTAGTGTCAAAAGTAAAATCAGTGATTGTTACGATGTGTCCGCAGCTGGCAGAAAGATACAATACATGCAGGTTACTAATTGGTAGATATCCACAAAAAAGAAATTAATAGGAAAGATTTAGTAAAGAAAGAGCATTTTTTTTTTTTTTTCAGAACAAAAAGGTCAACCTATTGATGGATGGTGTTTGGGAACCATGCAAAGAAGCTTTGGGGGTCATCCTAGTAGATGATGAGAGTTACCATACAAATAAGAGGTAGCTTGAATTTATCTATAAAGGTTTCCTCTTAGAACATAGCCAAATTACGCTCAAAATATCCTAATTAAGGACTTCAGTTTTAAAATTTTCTGGAATAGATATTTTTTTAGTTTTTGTTATGTTTTGTTTTGTTTTTTTTAGAATCTATTCATTTGAGAAAGAAAGAATGTGAAGGGAGGGAGGGGCAGAAGGACAAGCAAACTCCCACTTGAGTGCACAGCCCAACCTGGGGCGATGTGAGGCTGGACTGGATCCCAGGACTCTGAGTCAAGGTCAGACACTTAACTGACTGAGCCACCCAGGTGCCCCTGGAATAGACATTTGTTTCACATAGTTCAAATCTGAATAATTTCAATGCCATGTAGCATAATACTTCCCTGTCATTTGTGTGTTTCTACAGACATCCCACCTCTCCCTCATTTAGCACATAAAGATAACACTTTTCATAAAATTATTGTACATTATTTTTAATTGAAATTTGTAAAAATTATTAGAACTAACTCTAGAATCGTTATGGATAAAAGTCACATATAACTATGTGCTCCAGTTTTCTCTTTAATTACAATGGTAATATATCATGCATATTATTATTTATCTTGATCTTTTTTTCTTTCAAACATATCTTGAAGATCATTCCCAACTAGTAAGTGTGGTGCTTCCTGCTGAGGTGAGATCAGACTTTCATTTAAAGACTTTGTTTAAAGTGCAGTGCCTGCAAATTATTCATCATTAACACTGTCTTCTTAGATCTCTTCACCCATTTGTTCATTCATTTACTTATTTATCAAATGTTTATGGATGCTTGTGGTTCTTGCAGCATTGTTCTAAGTGTTGGCCATACACTGTGGAGCTGAGAGGAACTCTAGGAGTCGAGCCAGAGAGACAGGCAGCCTCAGGAGAGACTGCTAAAAGTTGGATGGATTACATGTTTTGCTTTAGGAAAATGGATACTAGTGGAATATGGATTCCACTGTGTATGTAGAATATGCTTCAAAGCTTGCGGATCTTCTCTAGTTTGATGGGCTTTGTACCATGGGTTTATGAACTATAGAACTTATTTTGGCCAGGTTTTGTAAATAGGGCATTATTTCAAAATGAGTCATAGGAAAGAATTTTGTTTTTGCTTCTGAGTTGTGACTTGTGCTAAAAGGAAGTAAATCATTTCCGGAATATCTGTCGGCTCTAAAACAAAATGTCCTTTAGTCACCAGAAAGATGTGAGATTTCAAGCAAATATTTTTATCATCAGGGCTCTACTCTAGCTGGATTCTGCCAAGATGCAATTGCTGTTATAGGGGGAAAAAAGCCACATTTCTATTCACTTGACTGCTCAAGGTTAACATTTTTATAGAATTTTCATAGCTTTTACTTTGTTTCCTGTATCCATAACACTTACGATGATGAAATATAATTGGATGACATTTTCCTTGCAAGTAAGGATTACACTGATTCTCCTTTGCAAAAAGATCATAATGTCTGAGAAAGTGAAGACAGTTTTCTAAGAGCAGAACAAGGCAATTGGTTGGAGATTTATCCCTGTATTAGGCATTTTCAACAGTGGAAAGAACACTATTATTTTAAGTGTTATAAGGCAATAATACCCTTGTACTCCTGAGGATTAGAAACTAAAAGTTCTTGTGATCCCGAGTGTTAATGTGAACAGCACTGACGGGCGATTTCAGGAACTTGGGTTATAATTTCTGGATAGGCATTCACTAGCCATGTATTTTGAGGTGCAATTTGACTTCTCCAGGTCAAGTTTTTACGTGTCTTTAACGAAGAGCCTCAGTTTCATGATGGTGAAGGTCTCTTCCAGGCCACGTAGAAATTTTAATGACTTCTTGTTCTTTCATCCTTCCTACAAGAATATAGCCTTTCTGTATTTTTTGGGAAAAAGTGTGCAAATAGTTTAAATCAAATGAGAATTTCAATCCAGCAAATATTTTTTGAGCCTGGAATTTTACATAAATAATTCAAAGGTGAGTAAAACACACACTCTTGCTTTCTGCAAGTCTAATTAATACATGAGATCAGTCAAGCAGCATATGTTACAGTACGCGTGTATATAAATTTTGTTGGAGAAGTAAAGTTTAGTTCCAAAAATAATTTCCTCTGAGTGGCCTTCTATGACTGTTATGTAAGTCTAAGGTATTATATTATGATAATACATACAACAATGATACCTGTTATTTACTGAATACTAGAAATCATTCGAAGTGTTTTATAACTATTAATTCATTTAGTTCTCAGAAAAGCCCTATGAAATCTTCTTATCATTATCATTAGCAAAAGATGGACAATGTGAGGTTCAAAGAATTTAAGCTTTTTTTCCAAAATCCACACAGCTACTAAGATTCAGAGTCAGGATTTAAACCTTGAGAGCTTGATTCTCACACATTCTTCTCCAAAGCACATTTCACTGTGATTAAAAAAAAATATATATATATATTTTTAATTATGAAACCAAGAGCGATATAGATATAGATATAGATATATAGATATAGATAGATATAGATATCTTTAGATCTTATAGATCTTTATATATATATATACTGCTCTTGGTTTCCTAATTCAATGGAACACTAATATAAATAAATGAGAGTTTTTATTCTTTCCATGACTATTGCCTCTGATTTTTAGAATCTTATTTGTAAAATCTTAAATATATAGAAATGTAGGAGATACTATAAAATAACTTTTACTTTTATGAAACTCACCCATTATAGTTTTGCTACTCAAATCTAAATTATTGTAATTCAGTATCTTCTATTTAAATATTTTTAATGAAAATAAATCCTTCCTGAACAAAAGATCCAATATTTTATTTTAAAATATTTTCTTCTTTGGTTAATTCATTTTCATTGTACACTGTTATTGCAAACCAAGGATGAATATATCTATCTACATCTTTCATTTTCTGTTTCCCTCTACTTCCCGACCCTCAACAGGCAACTTTCTCTTCCTTAGAATGTAGCACTGAGATTTTTTTTAAATCGTTACTTCAACACATTCTAACATTTGAGAACACAGCTCTAGTTTACACTATCTCTATTATGAGATTTTTAAATGAATGTTGTTATTTCTTTGTTAGAATAGTTAAATTATCATTTGAATTAAATGACCTTTTTAAAATAAAAAATTCGGGCAGCCCAGGTGGCTCAGTGGTTTAGCGCGGCCTTCAGCCCAGGCCCTGATCCCAGAGACCCGAGATAGAGTCCCAGGTCGGGCTCCCAGCAGGGAGCCTGCTTCTCCCTTAGCCTGTGTCTCTGCCTCTCTCTCTGCGTGTCTCTCATGAATAAATAAATAGTTTAAAAAAATCATAAATTCTTGGGATTTTTTTAGATGAAAAGGCAAACAGATGTAGATATTGTATGATGACAATTATCATTTAATAATGTATTAGTGATAACAGTCATGAAAATCAATTATATTAAAAAGTTAATTCTTTTGTTATAGTGAATTTTAAAGAAGATAAGTTCATTAATGGCCTAAATAATTTTCCTTTTTTTAAAATTTTTGTTTTATTATCTTGAGACAAGACACAACTGTATCAAATTACTCTACCACTACCCTTCTCTTACAAACCTCTCTTCTCTTTCAATTTTCTTTCTTTGGGAATGTCTGCAGGAATTTTTTTTAACTTTTTAACAAAATACTATTCTGGATTGCTTACTTCTTACTTGATGGAGAAATCTAAATTGCAATGAAGACTAACTCCAGAAACATGACAATGTTCTGAGAAGAAAGTTAGAGCCAATAAGAATATTCTTAAAAAAGCCTTTTCCACTAAGTATTGCAAAGAAATATCATTTATTTTTGTTTAGGTAGTGGTTATAATATTAAGTATTTGATACTATATCTCAACTAGACAATGGTAATTTTCTATATATGAACAAATAAATCAAACAACATTTATGACAGAATTAAGCCTAATTGATAAATTTGAGCTCAGATTTGACATTTTGTCTTACAGAGCCAATATTACTAAAAAATTCCTTTAAGGAATTGAGGAATTTCAGTAGCTTAAGCATATGTAATATATTAATAATAATGTAATGTGTTATACATAATAAAGTTTGTAGTTATGTAGTTAAGTTAAGTTATGTAGTTACATTATCTGGGTATTTTCTATTATGTTTATAGAATAAACTCTTTCCTTTTCTTTATGTTGCATATGGATGAATCAAACAACTTGAAAATAATATCAAATGGCAGATGCATTGATAATACTTAAAGATTTACGAGTTGAGACGCCTGGGTGGTTCAGCGGTTGAGCGTCTGCCTTTGGTTCAGGGTGTGATCCTGGAGTCCTAGGATTGAGTCCCGCATCAGGCTCCCTGCAGGGAGCCTGCTTCTCTCTCTGCCTGTGTCTCTGCCTCTCTCTCTCTCTCTCTCATGAATAAATACATAAAATCTAAAAAAAGAAAGAGAGAGAGAGAGAGAGAGAGAGAGAGAGATTCATGAGGCAAGGCTTTATTCTGTCTTCAGGTAATGTATTAAGACTATCTAGAATCTTGAAACATAAGCTCATTGAAATAATTTTCATGGGAATTTGCTGCTTTGTAGCAGCTATAAAACAGTGCCACATTAGTTCCACTGTTTACCAGTTTATATTTATCTTCTAAGTTTGTGTTTCAAAATATTTTGTTTTCTCCAAGTCATAGCTATTATTAATTAACTACGTGAATCCGACACCTGCATTCTTAATTCTCATAGTGTGAACAGAAACCACTAATTAAGATGGCAGGGAGAGATTTGGGGCTATGTACAAAAAAAGTCCATGAATAATGATTGTCAAGGAAAGATGTTGCTGGAAAGCTGTCAAAAAGACAAATGAGCTCAGCTATTTCCCATGTTGAAACAGAAGATCTTATTCTATAACTTGAATTCTAATATTGAACAACCATTTATGCACATTGGTCACTACATAAAAAGGATGAGATATATAGACCATTAACTTTAGGTTCTAGTTGATTGGGTATTAAGTAAGGAGCGTCACAGAAAACAGGACAATATCCACTCAAGTAGGCTACAACATAGCTAATAAGATCACTATTGTTCATGCTGATACACGCTTCCAAGAAGGTCAATGCTTATAGCAAGAAAGGCAGAGATTCAGTGGAAATGAAGCCCCATTGCATAGCTGATTAGGTCTATATTGCTCATGCTGATAAACACTTCTAAAAAGACAAAACAGAGTGATACCCAGAAGAGCAGCTAGTTCAAAGCAATGCAGTCTTTGGAATGATAACAAGGTCTCTGGCAATAATCATGCTCTTCACAGTTGATTATGGTGTTGACACATCCACTATATGTATATGTATTTATTTACTGAATTGAGGCATAAACATATTTGGAGAAATCTTTACAAATTTATCTGGAGAAATCAAAAGACCTTTGGGAGGAGCAATGTTAACTGTCAAATTTGGTGGATGTTAGTCTAAGAGAATGAAAACTTGGGTAAAGATAGATTCTCTCTTGTGGCAAAATAAGCTGGTAAAATTCACCATCTGGTGCGTTGGGTGATGCCATGGGATAAGCACTATATATGAGGAGATTTTACCAACTATAACAGAATGTGGATCTAAGTAGTTGAAGAAAATGGAAGAGGAATATAAAATTTAAACATACATATTACTCTACTTATATGAAATACACACAATAAGCAAATTCATAAAGATAGAAATTACATTAGAGATTACCAGGGGTTCCAGGAAGGGAAAATGGGGAACTATTACCTAGTGGGTACAAGATTTTTATTTGCTAAAAATTTTGGAAATAGTGATAATGGCGGCACCACAGTGTGAATTTAACCAATGCCACTGAATTTTACACTTAAAAGTGTATAAAATGGTATAAATTATGTTACATGTATCTTGCCATGATCAAAGAAAAATAGAGGTAGCAGAAGCATTAAAGACAATTTATGTGTCCTTCATAATTTGGCCTAGGGTCAGTCTGAGCTGATCTCATCTTGGGGTTCTATTCTAAACGCCCATAACAACAGGTTTTGATTAAACCCTTTTTTCTTTCTTTCTTTTCTTTTTTTAAGATTTTATTTATTTATTTGACAGAGAGAGAGAGAGAGAGAGAGAGAGAGCGCACAAGCAGGAGGAGCAGCAGAGGAGAGGGAGAAGCAGGTTCCCAGTGAGCAGGGATCCAGTGAGCAGGGCTCTTGATGCGGGGCTCCTTCCCAGGACCCTAGTATCATACCCTGAGCTAAGGCAGATGCTTAAAAGGCAGATGCTTAATGGACTGAGCCACCCAGGCACCCCCTCTCTTTTCTTTCTAGGCATGGGAAACCAGGTGCAACCTGTTTTTGCTTTATTTTTTTTAGAGATTTTATTTATTTTTTCATGAGAGACACACACACAGACACAGAGAGAGAGGCAGAGACACAGGTAGAGGGAGAAGCAGGCTCCATGCAGGGAGCCCGATGAGGGTCTCGATCCAGGGTCCCCAGGATCACACCCTGGGCCGAAGGCGGTGCTAAACCCCTGAGCCACCTGGGCTGCCCCGTTTTTGCTTTTAAGATCTCATAGTCATGGAGACTATAAAGGTATATAAAACAAACATAACCCTGTCATTTGATGTTTGAAATACTGCCTTAGGCTGCAATATCTACACATTATTCAACTTAATAGACAATAGAATATATTTTAAATAAATCCATGCCAGCGTAAATTAAATATTCATATCCATTTTCACTATTATTAAAATACTATTTTTATAATTTATTAAGTATTTATTAATTTGTTCACATAATCTGAGGAATCATTTGTCTGTAATACTTCTTTCAGTATTTGGTTACTGAAAAAACTCAATTTCCACCCTCCTAGATACAGATACCGATTTTGCATACCCATGCCAGAATATATACTTCATGTAAACAATTACAGCTTAGAATAATTTTAATTTGTATGTTACCTACATGTGGAAACTGAAACAGAAGCTACTGTCTGAATAATTTAATATTCACTAAAAATACACAGATATTTGATTTTAAAGTTAAGGCTTGTATTTTAAAGTTAAGCTTTGTTTTAATAAATTTATCATTATTTGGGAAAACCACTGCATTCTTGAAACATATTTATATCTGATATATTTCAAATTTATCAGTATCCTGACATATCCAGTTATTTTGAATATTTTGTAAATTATAATGAAAAATGAGAAATGAATCAGAATATATTTTTTCTTGCCCTCAATATACTGAGTGACATCTATCAGGTAATTTAGCTATGGTTCCAAATTTAATTATTATATATAATATATATAATTTATATGTATATATAAAACCTATAAGATAATCAGTATTTCTTATTGTTATTGAAAAATTAAATTAGAAAAGTTCAATTCTGTTTGCTTTTGAGATGTGAATTCTTTGACATGTTTAAGTTGTAGAGAAGAGGAACTGGTAGTAAGAACCTATTGAGCTAATTATTCAAATAATTCAGTCTCTTCAACATTTTTTTTTAAAAATACATTGATAATTGAGACAAAGAAGATCAGGATCTATATGCTTGCCTCATTTCTATCCTACTGAAAGCTATAGTTTTACCCAATGTTTTTAAATCTTCCCCTGAACACCGTGTAGACACTAAAACACACGAAACAAAGTAAACCACTCGTGAAGCAAGAGGGCAGGTCTCCATACTTATGGGAATGATGGATTCTTATTCCAATTCAACATTGTACTCCTGAATCCCCTGAGACCCATCATGTCTGCATCATTACTCTGCCGCTGAGGAACAGGTTGCCATGCCCCTTCCTTAGTTCACAGTAGATTAGTGCATCTGTGAATAAAGAGAGGCTTTTTCCTGTGGCTCAGAGTGCGATGACCTCGGGTGGAAAAGGGGAAAGTCCATGTGACCTCTTTATACCTGAGAGCCTCTTTACACCTGAGCAAGCCTTTTCCTTCTGGCATTCATAGCTGTATTTTTAGAAGCAAGCTCCATGACATATATATCCACATTATAAGGGCTCCAGTGAGATGAATTAGACAGTTTACTTTTCTCTGCACTGTTGTTTCTTAAAATTTCAGCTTCAGCATGATCTCTTGAGGATCAACCTCAAATAATTATATTTAGATTATTTAGATTAAAATATCCAAAAACCTCAGAGACCCCTCTCAACAGTGAACTACATGCACACAGACTCCTGTATTTACCTTTAAACAATGTTCTAATTCATCTGAATTTAGCCGTTTTTTTGTGTCAACTTGACTGACGTAAGTGATGCCCTGATAGCTGGCAAAATATTTCTGGATGAGTCTATGAGCGTGTCTCAGGTAGAGATTAGCTTCTGAGTCAGTAGACCAAGTAAAATAGATTACTCTCACCAATGCTGGTGCGTGTCATCCTATTCCATGAAGACTTGAATAGAACGATAAGGTGAAGGAAGGGTGAAATCACTTTCTCTGTTTGAGCTGAGACATTTAACTTCTCCTGCTCTCAGACATAAGTGCTTCTAGTTCTTGACTTTTCAGAATGAGACCAAGACTTACACTCTTGGCCTCCAGATTCTCAGGAATTTGGATTCAGATTGAATCATACCATTGGCTTTTCTGGTTCTCCAACTTGCAGATGGGGACTTCTTGGCTTCCACAATGGCATGAGCCCATTCTTAAAATATATCTCCTGTTATATATGTCTGTTTATATATCCTATTGGTTTGGTTTCTCTAGAGAACACTGACTACTGTAGCATCAAATAACATAGGAAGGAATTTAATTTTTTTAGGCTAATAATAGCAGCAAGAATACCAACAGGGCCTGTCTTAGTCAGCCTGGGCTGTTATAACAAAATGCCATGAACTGGTGGCTTAAACAGTTCATATTTTGAAGACTGGAAAACCCAAGGTCAAGGTGTTGGAGGATTCAGCTCTTGATGAAGGCCCTCATCCTGGTTTATGGATGACCACGTTCTCATTGTGCACTTGCAGGGCCTTTTCTTGGTCTGTCTCTCTTCCTTTCTCTATAAGGGCACTAATGCCATCATCCTCATATACCTAATCTAAACCTAATTACCTCCCAGAGGCCCCATATCCAAAGACCATCATATTAGAGGTTAAGACTCAACACATGAATTTTGGAGGTACACAAACTTTCAGACCATAACAGGGCACAAACCTACCTTTAATGCCCCCTCCCTCCCTCCATCCATTCTTCTTTTCCTACCTTCTTTCCTCCCTCCTTCCTTCCCTCTCTCCTTCTCTCCCTTTCTCCCTTGTCCCCCCTTCCTTCTTTTTCTTTTGTGATAAGAACTACTAGGCTCTCACCAATAACATACCTGGAGGAGATTTTAAGAATCACTGAAAAATAATGGAACAAACTTTGAGAATCACTAATGTAAACAAATTAAATTACAGAATTACAGCTTGACGATGATCCTAAGCATGCCACCCTCATTTCTTAAAATTGCACTACAGTTTTGAGACATGAGAAGTTTAGACTTTACTTCAGACTGTTGTGTTTCAATTTATAAGTGCCATTATTGTAGTACCATTGAGGCTATCAGTAGATAGACCATGTTGTAGACCATGTTGATGATAATTCAGTGATGTGCACACATGGTGATTGTCATCTAAACTGAAATCACTATCTCGTTTCTTAAAAGAAATATAAATATGGGTTAATGTGTTGTACTCATTAACTATCCTCACCCCAGAGTTATGTCTAGGTTTCTGAACCAAGAAATCATCAAAATAATTATACTTTGCAGTTTAGTGCTACAGTAAGGTCAATTGGCTGGTTTTTGAAAAAGAAAAGACAGTCTTTCACTTTTAAGAACAGTATCATGATTATATGTAGGGACTAGAAGCTTTCAGTATAAACTTAGCAAATGTTATTGTATTTACCAACATGGAAAAATCCTTATAAATGTTGTAAAATTCTCATGAAGCCGAAGGCATAGACCAAAAAATATTTTCCTGTATTTAGTAGTCCATTTTTCTTTGAATTGATATTAAAATATAATATATCTTTGGAATTACCATTCCATAGAAATAAAGAAAACTAATCAAAGCAAATTTGCATTCTGTTTGAAAAAATGGATTTAGCTTTGTTTAAAGCTTTTGAATATTCTATGCAAGTAAAAGTGGCACTTTTGTTTAGTTTTTATGCTTATATTTTCCAAGACCTCAATATGGCTTTTTTTTTTCATTTCTCAAAGCAAAGAGAAGACAGCAAATGCAAAATATTGTATTTAAATGCAAATGTTAGATTGAATATAACAGAAGGGATTTGGAGGAATGACTTGCCACAGATTCTTTGAATAAGGTCATT
This sequence comes from Canis aureus, assembly GCF_053574225.1. Classification (NCBI taxonomy): domain Eukaryota; kingdom Metazoa; phylum Chordata; class Mammalia; order Carnivora; family Canidae; genus Canis; species Canis aureus. Next base: position 6,087,118 of record NC_135641.1, read on the forward strand.
AACACTGAAAAAGTACTGGTCCCATTGTTTATGAATTCATTTTAAGAAATTACAACAAATGGGAACGTTCAGGTAGTTCATTCAATTCGATCTTACATATCTATTTATAGTCAAAGTATAGGCATAATGCCTTTACAAAAATGTAACACCAGGCAGAGTGAGTATTTCATTGTTACGTTTATATTCCAATTGCACAATATAAAGCTCAGAAGATTGCAAATAAAGATAGGAAAATTTGCATCATTCTATAATTCCAGAAGCTAATATTTAATTTTATTAAAATCTTTCCAGAAATGGGCTGCTAGTGTTGTATACCTAGAGAATTGTACTGACCCTTGGTTGGAGTTTTCTTTGCTTTTAGGACTAATACTGTTTTTTCCAAGTAAGAGATTAAGTTAATTGCTATATCCTTATATATTTGTATTTCTCAGTCTTATTTATACAAAAAATTCCTAGGATTCCCAGAATTTCACTGTAATGGGAACAGAATTCCCAATTCTACCTGGCCACGGGCCTCATACAGCAGCAGGTCTATGATTCAGAAATTGATCTTCAGAAACCCAGTGATGAATGTTCCCTGTAATGTTCTGAAAGTTAGGAGGGAAGAATTCTTTTATTTGTTTTACCCAAAGCCTCCATATATTCTTTGAAACTCTCCCAATTATTCCAGTACACAATAGTCTCATAAATCAAAACCCCAGAGTAGTCCAAGATATTCCATTTAATCTGACACACAATCCCCCCAAGACAATGAGATGGGGCAGCTTTTTGTATCTACTTAGAACAAAGTTTCTCACTGTCATTTCACAAGTATAATCCTTCTAAACATTTTCAATAGCTTCTGGCCCTGATAACAAATCATGCCAGTGTTTTGCCTTTATGGCTGCTTTGTAAAAGTCAGACTCAATAACCTTGGGAGTCACTCTCTTTTGCCCATTTTCTTCTAGTTGTCTCTGCTACATCCTTCATCCAGCCATGAAGGTAAGAGAAGGTGATTACTGCAGTTGTGGAGGGCAGGTAGGTAATCTGGGCACAAATTACATCACATGAATATTTATATCAGGTTGAGTTTAATGATGACAGTTTTTTTTTTTTTTCTATAGCTCTGTGGCTTCAACTGACATCAAAGTTCTCAAGACTACAGAGACTTGAAACATTCATTAATCAGATATCAAGGAGTCTTGCACACAAAACAGGCTGCTTCTGTGATGTCAAATATTAAGGTCTTTTTAAAACTACTCCAAGATGTTTTTGTGGTGTCATTTTCTTCTCTAACAATTGTATTCAAGTCACTGAGAGAGAGGAACATGAAGAACAGTTTTCCTAAGATCGCCATGTTGTAACGAATCATGACTGCATATGCTGTAGTCACCAACTACGGGGAAAGCAATGCGGAATCTGGTGGGAAGACTTCACTTTCTACATGCTGTCTACCCTTCAAATGGAAACACTTGTTCAGCCACGATGCCCCCGGTGCCTACTATTCCACAGCTCTAAAGGGTGACAGTCCATAACTGTATTTGTGCTACCAAATGAATTTTTCCTTTCCTTGGGTCTGAATACATAGTGAATGAAATGAACAAGGGGGCAAATAGCAGTGATGTGATCTGAAGGATGAATGTTCTAATTAAATTTTAGATGTCCATGGCATAAGTCTCAAGAATGAACTGGCGTAAAATGACACTTTCTAAAATAAAGCACAAGCTACTTCTCTCTCTCTAATTAGCAAAGAAGAAGATGCAGTCATTTGCTCCTGGAGAGATAAAACTAAGAGTGGAGCAGAGATTTGCATGAAACTGCATATGATTGAGAATGACCTTTAAATGAGGAGCAGTGGTTCCAATCAGTCTTATTCGAAGGCACTGCATAAGAGTCCCAGGTCCTGAACGACGTTCAAAAATCACAATACATTTGATTTCCATTCCTTTCTGGTATCCTCTCAGATTTCAGAAATCATCTTGAAGCATTATCTTCCCTTAAAAATCCTCAGAAGAGGAAAAAAACCTTTCTACTGAATCACTGTAATTTATTATTTTAAGTTATTTGACAAAAATATAAAATCACTGTTTTTCTCAAGTTACTGTTTTGTGACAATTATAAATTTCATCTTGGCTTAACACTGGGCAAATATGCCATATAATCTTCAAAAAAATAAATATATGGATATATTGGTATAGAAATAGAAATTCAGAACTAAAATTTATGCCTGTGATCATCTAGTATATCTCCATTTTACTGTAGGAAAAAAGAATTCAGTGTCTTGTCCCATTTAGCTGTTACAGTCAGAGGACTTCAGATTTCAAGTCAGGAGACTGCAGAAGCCTCTGATTTAAGATAGAAATGCTCATAATTTAATCCTCCTAGTTGTACTACTAACATTTAAAAATAATGAACATATAACCTGTAAACATTTCTGAATGGCAGTTGTTATTTCTTCTATGCTACAATGCTCTTATATTCAGAAGTCTACCTTCTAGAAACTTTATCATTGTCTTTAGTATTGTTATTGTCATTGATATCGATGCTATTTTGTATGCATTAGTCAAAGTGTGTACTTTCTTGTCTACAATAGTGTGTTAAAATTTTGGGTTATGCTTCAAAGTACTTTTCACGTAAGCTGTTCAACTTCTATAGAAACTGCTCCTTCCTTTTCTTCATAATGGGGTTTCATCTTAACTATCACAGAATTATATAAGTGGAATCATCATACTCAATTTTTTACTCAGCATTAAGTTTTTATAATTCATTCAAGTTGTTTCCTGTAGCTATAATCCATTTAATATTGTGGCTACATTATATTTCATCGTATGGGTACACTACAAATATCCATTTTATATTTTATGGATATCTTTTTTTTTTTTTTTTTTAATTTATGATAGTCACACACACAGATAGACAGAAAGGCAGAGACACAGGCAGAGAGAGAAGCAGGCTCCATGCACCGAGAGCCCGACGTGGGATTCGATCCCGGGTCTCCAGGATCGCGCCCTGGGCCAAAGGCAGGCGCCAAACCGCTGCGCCACCCAGGGATCCCCCTATTTTATGGATATCTTGATCAGTTCTTGTTAGTGTTACAGTTAAAATGATGCCCTGAGATTGTTAGTACATGTTTCCTTGTGCACATTTTTATACTTTGCAGCCATAAAGTGTGATTGCAGTAATATTTTATTGAACAAAGATTCCACAATATAACCAATCTTTTGGTTGTTTCCAGTTTTGGCTGTTATAATTAGTGATGCTTGAACATTCTTATATATTACTTTTGTTGAACAAATATATTAATTTTTGTGGAATTTGTACATAAAAGCACTGGGACATGGGATATATGTGTTTCTGGCTTGGTAGATAATACAAATGATATTTTTCTGAAATGATTGTACCTGTTTGCCCTCTCATCTGCAGAGTATGTGATTCTTGTGCAGTGTTCCCATTGACACTGGGTATTGTTTGTCATGATTATTTCAGTCATTCTAGTCGGTGTGCATTTGTATCCTCCCATGCTTTTTAGTGTACATTTCCTTGATTGTTAATGAGAGGAATTGCTTTTGGATAGATGTACTCATCATTTTGAATTATCTGTATTTTAAAGTGTCTATTTTTTTTTAACAACTTGTCTTTTCTGTTGTCTTTCTTTTACTTAATGGTTCATACAATATTACGTTGTATTTTAGATAGGAACTTTTTGTTACTTATGTGTGTTGCAAATAACTCTTCTATGACTTGAAATTCTCTCTTTATTAATGATCTCTTTTGGCAAACTTTTCATAAACTTTACATTTTAATTTTAAATGTAATGTAGTCTTTTATTTATGGCCAATATTTTGTCCTTAAAGCTGCCTACTCCAAAGGCATAAACATATTCTATTTTATCTTCCAGAAGCTTTAATATTTTGCCTTTTATATTAAAATGTTATTGCACTTTATATCGAGCAGTCTCTTGTAAATATTAATAATTTTTGGTAGATAATTGTGTATTTTGAATATGCAATCTGTTAGATCTGTTCCTAATAAGACATTTCCCCCAAATCTACCTGCATGTGTATGTGTGTGTGTTTCTTGTCTTTATTCAATATTGAATAACAAGATAAGAAACATCCTTGAATAATTTCTAGATCTTTAAGGAAAATATCTCAGTGGAACACACTTGACATGATATTCACTGTAATATTTTTGAGGATACCCTTTATTAGATTATATTAGTTTCCTTATATTCCTACTTTTTAAAATGTTTCTTGGTGCGGCATCTGGGTGGCTCAGTGGTTGAACATCTGCCTTTGGCTCAGGTTGTGATTTCAGGGTCCTAGGATCAAGTCCCACATCAGGCTCCCTGCAAGGAACCTGCTTCTCTCTCTGCCTGTGTCTCTGCCTCTCTCTCTGTCCCTCATGAATAAATAAATAAAATCTTAAAGCATTTCTTTGTTAAACTGTTATTAATTTTGGATATTGAATATTAAGTTCTTTTCTGCATCTACTGATGTGATATAATTTTTCCCTGTTATCTGTGCATGTGATTGTTATGAGTTGGAGTCTCTCAGAAAACAGATGACATGTTCACTAAGGGTAATTGAAGAGTTTGCTATTTATTTATTTATTTATTTATTTATTTATTTATTTATTTATTTATTTATTTTAATTGAAGAGTTTAGAGATTATTGACAACAGAATGAGGACAGTTAGAGAACCCTATAAGAGAGACTGAATCACTGCAGAATAGCAACAGTTAGGATCTATTAACACTCTTTGTTCTAAAGGGAGGGTAAAAGGGACAACAAAATTATCAGAATTCGAAAGAAGGCTGATAATGAATGTGACAGCCAACAAACCTAAGCTCCAAGTTGCAGTAACTTAAAACAGCCCCTACCAAAGCATACCAAGGAAGAAAGGGAATATAATATATACTCCCACATCATGTTTTTCTAGTCATATAATTGCCTACTCTTGTGCTACCTCTGGCTATCTTTCTATAAAAGTTAGCCTCACAGGATACTTAATTGGGTGAAGGAAAGTGGAGAGTGGATCTAGAGAGACAAAGGAGTGTATATATGGATACTTAGATGGATCCCTCCCCTCCAGCAATCCTCAATTTGTTTATTTTATTTATTTTTTTATTGGATACTGGAAACTGTGGATGACACATTTATAGACATTTGTTACCTTTTAAGAGTTCTTGAGTTTTGTTTTAGAAGGCAGTTCAACTACAGATGATTATTTTGATTTTGTATGGCTTAGGCTTTAGGTTTTATTAAAATGAGTTTACTCATTATGATATTATGATCTTTTATTTTGGACAAATCCGTTAGAGTGTGTATGTGGTCCTTACTCCTGAGTCATGGTCCTTTTTGAACTTGAATAGAAAGCACAAAATATTTACAGAGCCCATTTTACTTGGCAGAATTAAACTCCAAAATCTGTTCATTAAGTCACAAATGGCTTCCGAAATCTTTAGTCATATATTTCAGACTTACAGCTATTGTTTTCCCCTCGTTTTGTTTTATTTATTTTTTTATTTTTATTTTTATTTTTATCTTTTTTTTTTTTTGAGAATTAGAGTTAAAGCCCCAGCTAAATATTTCAGGTAGTTTATATTTATACTTTTGCAATCACGTCCATATGGCACTCTCCTTTCTAGTAGATCCTCCCTCAACTTCCAGCTTTTCTGACAACTCTAAATGATACTTCATGAAGTTATGGGGTCATGACTAATACATTTGTTACTTTCTCCTTGCATCATGCAAGTGGATTATTTTAAACCACTAAGTTTTGCAGTGTTTTGTTCACCAATGCATAGATAACCATTTCAGGGAAATTATTTTACTGTGGCAGGAAATATTAGACATTTATATTTTAAAATTTTCTTATATGGTTTGTGTATGTACAACTTTATGTTCATTCGCATTCTAATCAAATATTAATGACTAAAGTTAGGAATTGCCCTAAAATAGATTTGGTGTTATGTTTCAGATGTGTTACAGGATTTGTTTACTTATTTTTAAAAAATGATTTATTTATTTATCTGAGAGAGAGGGAGAGAGAGAAAGCATGGAGGAAGGGAGAGAGAAAACTTAAGCAGACTCCCTTCTGAGCACGGAGCCCCATGCAGGGCTCGATCACAGGACCCTGAGATTATGACCTGGGCCAAAATCAAGAGGGGGGACACTTAACTGACTGAGCCACCCACGTGCCCCTACAGTATTTATTTTTAACTCAGTAACCTTTATTCCTCTAAATTTTTTTCATGAAGTAATGGAATCAGATAAAACAAGTGATATAACATGGAACTATAAATACTTATTAAGTAGCAAATCACATGGAATCAGAGAGAAATAAGTTACACAGTTCCCAGAAAATTTCAGAGCACAGAAATCAAATTGAGTTTACAAAATATTCAAATTCTTCTTTCTACCCCCCACTATCTTATTCTTTGTTCATTGCAAAAACCCATTCTGAAATATTTTACAGATATGCCTCCAAATATGCATCTTTATGTGCTCTTTAATGTGGACTTTCTAATTTTAAAAACATCAAAATAAAAAGACTTATTTTGCAATTGGAATGCAAATCAGTGCATCCAATGTGGAAAACAGTATGGAAATTCCTCAAAAAAATAAAAATAGAATTACTATATGAACCAGTAATTCCATTGCTGAGTATTCACCCAAAGAAAATGAAAACATTAATTCAAAAAGATATATGCACTTCTATGTTTATTGCAGTATTATTTACAACAGCCAAGATGTGGAAGTTACCCAAGGGTCCACTGATAGATGAATGGATAAAGAAGATGTAGTTTATATGTAAAATGAAAGAATATGTGGAATATTACTCAGTCATAAAAAATGAGAACTTCCCATTTGCAACAATATAGATGGACCTAAAGGTTATAATGTTAAGTGAAGTAAGTCAGTTAGAGAAAGGCAAATATGATTTCACCGATATGTGGAATTTAAGAAACAAAACAAACAAAGAAAAAAAAGGCAAACAAAAAATAGCCTCTTAAATACAGAGAACAAGTTGGTGGTTGCCAAAGGGGAGGTGGGTGGGGAAGCATGAAATAGATAAAAGGGATGAAGAGTACACTTAGCGTGATAATCACTGAAAATTGTAGTGAGTTGTTGAATCATTATATTGCACACCTGAAACAATTACAACAGTATATGTTAACTATATTTCAACTAATAGAAGACTTACAGCAAGCAGGATGAACTGTGTGCACATCTATTTTAAGTGGATTCTTACCATATCTGATTAAATTCTAGCTTTGATCCCAACTCAACTGTTGTGTTCACAAGTAAAAAACTATTCTGAAGATTGTCTGTCTCATTTTGGTTTCTCTACAAAGTATTTCTGAGAGTGTACTTCTCTCTGAGTTTACTAAATTAACATATTTTACTTAAAACCAAATAGCTTCAATATCCTTCAATCCTACATTCTAACAATCAGTAATACCCATTCAACATTTACTTTCTGCTTTCTTTTTCTTTTTCCTTTTCCTTTTTTTTTTTTTTTTTTAAGATTTTAGTTATTTATTTTTGAAAGAGAGAGAGAATGAACATGAATGGTCAGGGGGAGGTGCAGAGGAGAGGGAAAGAAATTAAGATTCCCTGCTGAGCACAGAGTTCCACATGGGCTTGACATGGATCCAGGACCCTGAGATCATGACCTGAGCTGAAGTCAGAGACTTAAACCAACTGAGCCACCCAGGTGTCTCTATATTTTCTATTCATAAGCCTAGAATAGTGTCAATAAAAAACGCTTTCTTTTTTTATCCCAAAGATTTCTGGATTTGGTTCATGACCTTCCATAATAACTTTGTGACCATGTTCAGTTCCTTGGCCAGAGTTTTTGTAGCTCTGGAACCTTTTCTCTTTCTTCCTTCATCTCCATTTTGTTCTCCTGTAAAATTTACAAATCATATATTTTTAGCTAGTTTGTGTCATTTCTACTCTTTAGTGTAGGTTAACTTCTTGACCTGGGCTTATAATAGACTTTGTTAGGAATGAAAATAATGAAAAGATTACTTATTATAACAAATAGAATAGTCAACTGTCCTTTACCCCAAGTTGTTACAAATATATGCATACATCTATAATGACTATGTAGTCTGAATGTGAAACTTCATCTTTACTGTAAACTTCTCCACGCCATGTCATTTTCTTCCCATTTACAATAGGTCTCTTCCAAATTGTTATATCAAATTGGATGTAGCATTTTGATCCTCTAGTAAAGTGAATAGGGAAAAAATACATGCTTTGTATATAATTTTATGATTTGGTTAGTTCTAGAGAATATTGTGCTTGGTTGAACAAATGCCTAATACTTTGATTTTTATCAGAAACATACTTTGCTCCGGGGGAATTTTTTAATCATTAGTCTACATACTCCTAAATATTAGAGCTAGAGAGAAAATGTGTTATATTGAAGGCATGGATTTTTACCAAAAAATAAATTTAAATAGTGTCTTTATGTTCTGAATGTTTGAAAATACCAACAGAAAATATGATAAAATTAAAACTTGAATATTGTTATAAAAGTAAGTGCATATATTGGGTTTATGACACAAAAAGTAAAATGAAAATAATGATGATGGTGATGATACAATGTAACAGTAACCTTGAGGCAGATTTGAGTCAAGATGAATTCATTCTTCAGAAAGCAACTTGTATTTAAGACCATTTCAGGAAAATTGAAATAACTATTTTGCCTTTTTTTTTGAGAAAGTTTATTTTCAAACTGCAATATAGTTGTTAAAGAATCAAACTTTCATCACTTCCTTTTTTCCCCAAGACATCATCATGGCAAGTAAATAGAAGAATCCCAGTGATGTCTAGTACTAGACCAAAGGCCACATAGTGAAGTCTAGAATTTAAGAATTCTAATCTCTGATGAATGATTGCTTTTATGATCTTAGACTTGTCACTTCTGTCTTTTTTATCTTTTATCCTCACACTGAGCTATTCACCATTCTAATCACACTTGCCTATTTCATTGTAGCACCAGAAGATTAATTGCTAAATGTCTGCCTAGAACTCAGGGGAGGAAAAAAAGTTAATAAAAAGAAGCTGCCAAAAATGTTGTACTGTCAATTTTTTAAAATATCAGAATATCTAGTAGGTTTTTCCCACACATTTTTATCTGTCAAAATCTTACTCATTTTCCAAGACTATGGAAGATGTAATTTTACCTTTTTGTGTGTGTGAACTTTTCTCTTGTCTTCAGTCAGAATAAATCAATATCTTTTTAATATCACAAAAGTTTGTTTTCAACTTTGTTACAAAACTGTACCACAGTTGTATAGGTGTCTCTACACAAGCACTTTCTTTTTTAAAGATTTTATTTATTTATTTGAGAAAGAGACAGGGATAGTGAGAGAGAGAGAAAGAGAGCATAAGCTGAGAGGAGAGGGAGAAGCAGATTCTCCACTGAGCAGGGAGCCCCACATGGGAGCCCAAGGCTGGGATCATGACCTATGCCGAAGGCAGATGCTTAACCAAATGAGCCACCCAGGTGTCCCACACAAAAGTTTTCTTTCCATTTAAAATATACTTTCAAGGTTTGCTATTGAACAAAGAAGAAATAACATTCTAGGTCATATGTAGAAGAACTCTAGTTTTACTTATTGCTATATAAACCCCATAAACTAAATTAATTTAGGTTTTCTTATTACAACATTATCAAAGATACATCTCTTACCTAACTGTGCATCAGAGTGGAGTGAGTTAGTTGAGGAAAACGGCTGATAGGAAACAAACAAAAATTCAAAAACAGAGAAGAAATAAGAACAACCTCCACTTGCGAATGAGCTGACAAAGATGGCCTTTTGTAGACATTACCAGGGAGTGATGACTTTCTATCAAATCCATTATTTATTTCATCACTTACCCTAGGAGGATTGTTTAGCAAAAGGAAAATTAGATTTTTATAACATAAAAAAATAAGCATGTATGAATGGCTATTTAAAGTCATATCCAGGACTTATTTGACACTGTTATTCTAAACATACTTTATGAGAAAGATAGTTTTTATCTTCTCTAATGCTAACATATATTGCCCCACGAAAACTCTGCCTGAGACTGTGGACATTCCTTTTCTCCAAATAAGTCTTTTCCAAATTTACATAAACCTTTTACCTTCTTCAGAGATCCTTCCTGACATAGCAAGAGATTAGTGAATGCTGGATGGTGATAAGAATATTATTTGTACTAAAATATAGATTTCCTTCCTAACTCCTGTAGTATAAGAAAATTAAAAGTAGAAAAATTAATATTCTCTATGGTGCATTTTTAAATTCCTAGATTTAAATACCACAGCTTTTTCCGTGTCTTATCTTTTGTTCAACATCAGTATCCTAACATTGCAAGTCACGTCAAATTAATAAGTTTATTCTGCATAAGAATAAAAGAAACCCAATGTAAGATACAGACGTTACATTATATACTAATAGCAGTATGCTAGGAGATTAAGAATGCTAAGTATGAATTAAAGAGCAAGGAAAGCATAAAGAGAAAGAAGGCATAAAATTAATATTCAAATATTTTCATATGCAATTATTGGCACAGAATACCCTCCTTTCATGAAAAAATACTATGATGCATTAATTTTGTCTGATTTGCTTTGATTGATCACCTAAGTTGATATGATTGACTTTGTTTTTATACGGAAGAAAATGCAGCATTTAGTATTCATGAAAAGTCATTTCTTCAGTAAGACAGAAACAGCTTAAGAGAATTTTATTCAGGCGGGAATTATTAGCCAAAATTAAATACATTTATTAAATTCCATTAAGGCCAAATAGAATATAATTACATATCTGTATATTTACAATAACTAAAGTGGAAAATTTAAGACCACAAATATAAATTCTTATCAAATAAACGAATACTGAAGTGTATAGAAAAGTGATACCGTAAAGTTTGATTTACATATTGGGAGGAAACATGCTAATTGTGTTGTTGTTTGTTTATTTCACATAATATTCTACCAGTAGCATTTTCTTAGTTTATTTGACAAAATTTTAAAGTGGTTATCATAGGAATTTATAAGACTTTATAAAGCATGAGTTTTGAGTGACTTAGTTCATACTTGTTTAAATAAAGCATATGGAGAATTTACCTTTATTCATATAATTCAAGGAAAATCCTAGAATCGATAGAATTAACATTTTTTTGTTTTATACAGATTCATTGCTATTTATATCTATCCAGTATTCCACTTTATAATCAGGAGATACATAGTCCTATTTGTTTTACATAATATTCTCCCCATGAATATTTCTCCTTTACTTGTGTTGGTTACATGTGAAACATGTATAACATGAATTTTAACTAACTGGGTTTATATTTGCCTTTATACAGCAAATGAAGCAAATTAATGGTTATTCATACAACTCAAGGAAAGTCCTCTAATAATAAATAATTAGTAAAGGTAACAATCTATTACAAGTCTGTTTTCATGTTTACAGTCTGCCTTGATCATTCTTATTTTTTTGAAGCTAGCCAGTTGACATTTAAAAAGAAGAATTGGTGTTCATTCAGCAATTATTATTTTATGTAAGTAAAAAAAAAAATTACTCAAGAGCACAGGTTTGCTCTGGATTATGTGTGTATGGTGGGAGTATTTTGAGAATATTTTAAGTCCCTTATTGCCCCTGTCACACTTTCCTACCTTAAGCCACCCTTCCCTCCATGAGTCCTCACACCTCTCCATTTAGATGTTTGGGTGTGTTTGGGTATAAGCCCTGTCTTCAATATTATCTCACCCACCATGTTCCTTGTACATAGAATACTCATATATTATGCTCTGTTACATTTTCTCCTAATGCTACTGCTCTCATATTATCTCCAGAGTCACCACTCTTCTAATACATACAAGCTTCCCAATTACCCAAGTCCGCCTCTTTTCCTTATAAATGATATAATCTTTACCCTTTCTCTTGGAAATTGAACATTCTTTTCTGTCCTTATCCATAGTGAAGGCAGTGGTCAGCTCTCTGCTTGTCACTCACAAAGTGAAGGAATTGTGCAAAGATGGGCAATGCAATCACAAGCTAATTTTGACTCGCCACCATAGAAATCAGATTTTGTTTATTTTTACAGTGTATGCGGGGGTGTGCATGCCCATGGTAATGTTGGTAAAATCTTACCTGAGAATCACACAACAATATTTATATTCTACTGAATATATACACATTTGAGTATATGTGTGTATCAAGAATGATTAGGGGAAGAATGTATTCTAGTAAATTTAGAAATACAATAATCATAAAAGAAATTTTTAACACAAATAGGTTTAAATTGTTTTGAAAAATTCAAGGCAATTGTTTGCCAACATACATTCTCCAGAAATTAAGTCATTGCATTAAGGATCTATCTAAAGAATGAGTTTGTAAAAACTAAGTCAAACAAATTATGCAAAAGATATTCAGATATCATTCAGTTGAATTTCTTAAAACCTTTAGTATACTAATTAGGATGACTAATTCTCCAAGGCAAGATACAAAATTGTGTATTTACAAAGTTTATTTGCTCATAGAATCCTAGTCTCTGGAAAATATTCCATAAAATTTGTGTCCCTTAATATAAACATTTTGGATTAATTAGTTTCAAGAGATACTTGTTTAAATCTGAGCAGCCATTATAAATGCTGAGTTTCATTCTTAAAAATGTGACCAGTCATTACAACATAACTTCAGTACAGGAGTCCTAGCTAGCCTCCTTTCCCTTAGTTTTAGTCAGTCTACTACCTTTTAGAGAAAAATAAAGGAATATAATGAAAAGATAGGTTGAGAATATTGATTTGGAAAAAAATATTTATTGGATTAGAATAAAAATTATATACATATCAGCCATGTGAAATACTGGACAGAAATGACACATCAGGGTCTGAATTTATAGCTAAAATAGAAAGTGTAAAATTCACCATAAATCCTGCAATCTAACTTTGATCTCAAGCATATTGACCTCTCCTGTGTTTATGTAAAAGGTTTTACTGTAAATCTAAGGAAAAGTCATTTTACTTTAAACACATATTCATGTAAAATTCACTTCATTGTCAATGTCATCCTTATTCAATTTAAACACTTTTTTCCAGTTAAATAGCTTATTTCATACATCAATAGTGACAGAGGCAAATAACAGAAAATAAGTCTGGAGAGAGAGGTGTTTCATGTGAATATAAATGAATACATATAAAGCAAAAGCATACTGTATGACTTTTATAGGTGAAATGGACATGAAATACTGGGAATTCAAACTAAAAGAATTTGCAGAAAATAAAATAAAATATATTCATGGTAATTTGTTCATGTTACTAAGAAATTTTTTATTAACATTAAAATCAACTTTATCAAATTCCATATTTATTCAATTTTACAGTTTTAAATAAATGATACTTTGCACACTATATATAACGTGTTTCACTTGTTTGCCTTTATATGTAATGTTTCATAAATAATAACACAGTGGCACATATTGTGAGATATAGTTTCATTAAATGATGAGGATATATGTTTATATTTATAACTTGATTTTATTATGACTACTATTATGGATTTTCATATTGATGAATTAGTTTTCAATATTGAAACTGTTAGTGTTAATGGGTCCTCATAGACACCTAACCCCTAAGATTGGTCTTGTTAGAATGATGCTTTCTATATACTAATAATTTACATTTATTTATTTAATTATGATTCAATCATCCACCCACACTTGCTAAATACCTACTATATGCCAGTCAATGAAGAGAGACAAGGCTTCCTCTCAAATGTAGATTGCTTTTGATTGGGTGTGAAAGTCTTTAGTTATAAACAAATAAAAAATTAAATATGAAGTATTGCTTAGTAGAGAATGAAAATAAGACATTGACTGAGTGGCTACTTTAGACTGAGAAGCCAAGTAAGCATCTCTGAGGAAGATTCAAATGTGGGAAGGTGTCAACCCATGAGGAAATCAGGGGGAAAAGCCTATGGGCAGATGGAAGAGCTAAGGAAGGATTGAGCTTATATTTTTAAAAAATAATCTCTTAAAGCTGTAGTTTGGGGGGAATAATAAGGGGCAAGATTAGGGAGGTAGGTGGGATCAATTTAGATAAAATTGATAGGTTAGTGTAAAAATTATAAATTATTCTAAGTCCTATGGGAAACTGCTACAAGTTTTTACTCAGAGATACAGCATGGCTTGGTATCAATTCTATAATATTTTTCAAAGATAAAAAGTCATTGAATTTTTTTTTCATCATAATATCCCCATAGATATTTCTCAGAGTCACCCTTATATCTTTTGATATTTTTCTCCTCTACTTAGGAATGACAATGATTATGTATGCATAGCATTTTATATTTCATAGATATTTTCACGTATGTTGCTGCATAAAATCTTCATAATATCCTTACACAGTATGTTAAGAGGTAATAAATATGACACTGTCTGGCAGTGGGAACTCTGGGCCAAATTACAGCCAGGTTCTACCACTTAATATCTGTGTAACCTTGAACAAATTACTTAACCTTTCTGTGTTTTTTTATGCTTCATCCATATAAACCTGTTTTTTTGAGTACTCATTGAGTTAATTTACTGACAGATCCTAGGAGTGTGCTTTGTACCTTCTAATCATACTAGTTATTATTATGCCATAACTCCACATGGTATTGTGAGTTTAGTGACTTCCTAAAATACGTTTCTAACAGGGTAATTGTGGTTCCTGGTCGATAAGTTTGGTTACTCCCTTTCTCCTGCTCAAATGGCAAAGCTATATTTAGATTCTCAAATTTTGTCTCAGGAACAAATAAGAGGTAAGTTCACCCAGCACTTTTAACTTGACTTTGCTGGTTCTCTTAGCTGACAGGGAATATCACAATGTCAGTATGTTGTTGTGCATTAGTACAGCAATGGAGCACAGCTTTGAGACAAAGACTAAGCTGAATAAATTAGGCTATTCCCTGTTAACATTGGTTGCTATTTTAGGATTTTTCCTATTTCTTACCCTGTTCAAGGTATGCAAAAGGAAAATACATCAAAAACATGTCTGCTGATTGTTGTTGTCTACCTTTATTAGCAGGCACACAAATACATAATTATCAACCAGGTTCTCGGATGTTCTATAGTAAGACTGTCTCAAATCATCAACAAATAGTTCTCTTTTTTCTTTTTATAATATTTAGCTGTACCTGGATTTCTGAGGGACATTTAATTTTGCTTTCAAGTTAAATAAGGAGTTGACATAATCATAATCAAGTTATTTTTTTCCCCCCAATTGAATCATTTAGTTCCTTCTACCCTTATTGTGGTGACCTTTGTCCATTTGCTCTCAGTTCCAGCTTTTTTTTTTCTCTTAACCAACTATTTTCTTCTCACTGACAGGCACTGGGGAAAAAATTACGGGGTCAGAAGATGGGAAGACCCTATCTCTTTTTCTGCTCCAGGAGGTATTTCTAGAAGCAGCTGGATCTACTTCTGTGGGTCTTCTTCCCACCAGAAACTTTGGCTCCAAGGCTTGGGCAATGCTATCTCCTCTCTATAGCTGATAGCAGTCTGGTGGTACTGTTGATTACAGATTGCCTCATCACTTGCTCTTTATTCTTTTTCTTCCTGACTCCTTAGAAATTATTTCATTCTATTGAAATACCTGACTAGGGCTCTGTTATTTGTTTTTTTGTTTTCTGACAGATACACTGACTTATGACCCAATAGCGCAGAATTACTATAGTATAACATCTTTGCATTTAGCATGATACAAATCTAAAGCCTTATTGACTTGGAATATTTATAGTTCAGACAGAAATGTACTATTCCAATTATTTAACAAAAACTCACAGTTTAAACTCACAGTACAAAATTATCAAGTTAAAATAAACATAAATGTCTGAGCTTTTAAGGAGAGCAGGAAATTAGTTTCTTTACTTTGTTCTGCAAGAATCTAAACCCACTTGAATTTGCATTGTTTTTTAAGTTGAGAATGTTGTTTTAACTAATTTCTTTCAAGTGCTTCATCTGGCATTCTTAAACAGACAAAGGATGTTGAATTCAGTGTCCTCAGGAGAGTAGAAATATGTCTATTGCATGTGAAGGAACAGGATTACCTTCTAGAAAATCAATGCAATCTGAATCTCTTTCCTGTAGAGGAAAACAACCCATGTATCAATAAATTATGGGCCTATTGTTCATCTAAGGGCTTTAGAATTGATGACCATGAAGAGAACCCTAACCTAAACCTTCAGGACAGACTGAACTGCAGTCACTTATTTCCATCAATAAGTTAGGAAGTTATGCAGAAAATATCTTTAAATTACAGTACAAAATCTTTTCATGTTCTAAGTATTAACCTTTCGGTTTTTAAGAAAATCATCCGAAAAATATATTTTCTTAGAAAAAATTAATAGTTTGCATTTATTATATTGGGGACAATGTTATAACTGTGGCAATATATTTTTTTAATCTCAACATCCCTAAAAGGTAAGTACAATTATTATCCATGTTACTGATGAGAAACTAAAGATCACAGTTAAGTGGCTTGTTTATATTTACTTAGATGGCAGGAGGCAGGCTACCCCAGAGATCATGGTTGTAACATGGCTAATGTGTTCCCTTTTAATGTCCTGGTGGGTTGTTTAGAGGCATAGCTAAAGCTGGACAAATTTAGCTCATGCTAAATACCAGAAAAGAAAGTGTTCAAGACTAATTTAGGGATAGCATCCAACCTCTAATGCCTTTATTTTCATGAGTGAACAATCTTGGCATGTATAATTGGCTCCATTGTTATTGGCTTGTCTATTTATTCCTACATATAAATGATTATCAGATTCACTTAGAATAATTTTCCTATATAGTTTCCTATATACCTCCCTCGATTTATGGGAACCCTTGGCTTTTTGGATTTAAAATCCTTAAGGAAAGCCAAGGAATCTGTATTTTTTGAAGCATTCATTGCATGTTGTCAAAATTTAGAACCACCGCAGTGCACTTTGAGATCCTTTAAGGCAGATGTACTGTCTAACAGTGATCCTGGTATATTAAGCATTCAGTAAATGCTTGTTGAATACAAGAAGTGAGCAGATCATTAGGATATATTCAAAAATTTGGCATCATAATAGATGAGACAAGAGAAATAATTCCAGAACTATTGTCTTTGGAATCCATATCAGCTCTAGAAAAGGAGATCCATTCAAAGGTCTCATGGGAGGATACTGGTAATATCTGGTAAAATTTATCAGCACTTCTAAGAACATAAAGGAGAAACCATCAGGGCAGGAGTAAATTTCATGACCTAAGAGTGAATTAGAGTAAACAATGGAGGTACATCAGTGGATAAGAAAATGAGTACATGTTACCACAGGGAGTGGGGAAATAAAGAAGGTGACCAAAGGCCAAGGCCAGGAGGGACTACATGTCTAGTGAAACAGGGAACCAAGGCCACCCAGCTGGCCATGCACCTCTTTCATACTTGTGAATAGTAAGTTCTGCTTCTAAATTAATCTAAGATCTGAAGATATGGTAAGGTCCTCTTCTGGAATCACTCATTAAGTTCTAGAGGTGCATGAGAGCAGATGGACAATAGCTCCTACTAAGGGGAGAGAAAAGACAATATAGGAAAATTGGGAATCTTTATACTTAGACCAAGGGCAGATGTGTCCTCCATGACCTTTGTCAAACAATGTTCTGAAATTGTCAATAATCTTTCAAACACAAAACAGATACTTGTTTTGTTCTAATTCTGCCCCTGAATTACATATAATAAATTTGTTTAAAGAAGGAGCCAGCTATGGGTCGTAGGGTTAGAAAAAGTTACATTTTTTTGACATTCCTTTTGTGAACTTCAATAATAGAGGTTTGTTGAATTATGTTGAAGCTTCAACATAATTATTTATATGTTACACACATTAGTAGCTCAGATTGTAAGTTTAGCTTTCTATTTCATGGTGAGAGTAGATGCTTTTACAGAGAAAATTGTGAATGGATTAGAAAAATATCAGTTTCAAAACTGGCAAATAGTGCTTTTCTACTCTCTCAATGTACATTATTCTACAGATTAATCTAAAATTTTTGCATTTTCAAAATTATGACATAAAACTCAGTTAAATTTCTGGAAAGGACAGCATAGTTACCAATGATCCAACTATAATTTATTTTACAGGAGAAAGATTTTGATATATTTTTTAAAAGTCCTCCCATGATACTGGTTATCTTAAATATAACTGCAGTAAGATAAAGTGCTTTCTAACTGAGAGATTGCTATATTTTCTTTTTGTTCTTAGAAATGGAAAATTCATTCATTGGTTCTTGTGTTTGGGCAAATTCATTTAGGATACCACCACAAGAAGATTCAGTCTGAATTCACTGATACCATCAATTTGACCTTCATTATTAGAGTCCTAAAGGCCGCTCTTTGTCTTTTTGTACCTATCTCCTGATTCATGTCAACTTTTAATCTTTGAATTAAATGCTAGAACAATTATGAGTAATAATGAGTAATAATGAAGTAGGTTTCAAAATATAGGAAAATGTTACTGATAATCCAAAATGAATTGAAAATTTATAAAAATAAGTTTAATGAATTTGTATTGTAATTTCAAGGTCAAATGACTTTTACTTTTAAAAACAAGCAATTTCTTTTCATTTTTCTTTTAATTAATTCTGACAAAGAATGAAAGTGGTAGAATATCTATATGCATAAATAGTAGGAACTACTCAAATGAGGTCACCAGGAGCTTCCTTCTTCAACATTACCTTCAGGTTTCCAAGACTTTTTGATGCTACTTTTGATTAGAGTTGAAATAGGGTTTTTTTCTTGCAAATTGTGACTTAAAACTATCTATTTCCCCTGCAATGTATAAAAGACCTATTGTTGAATAATTGTATGCCAGCAATTAAATGCAAATTTTGTCACAATATGGAATTTTGAAGACTTTTTCTTCCTGTTCTACAGAAGAATCAAGAGAAAAAGCAGGGCTCTTAGCCTTTCATATAAGAGGTTTCCTAAAGAAGATGACAACACTAAGGGAAAATAGTAAAATGGATCCATTCATTCTCTGTTTCCTCATGCAATGATTCCTAAGAAATTTTGTCCTGAGAGAAGAAGAAAAAGAAAATAGCACACACTCACAAATGGTATTTGCAGGTTCTGCATCACAAATTCATACAATTTAGTTAAAATGAAACAGCTGAGAGCCAAAATTTTAAAGTGTGCCAAATAATGCTTTCTAAATGACTGACAGCAAAACAAACATTCTCTGGCGAAATTCAGTTTCAAACCAGACCTCAAATAATTCCCATGGAAAAATTCCACAAACATAAACTCACAATCACAAATCACAAAACACAAAGGAGATAAAGTAGTGTTATTCAGGACTAGCGGATAAAGTAGAAACCAGAATAAGATCCATAATGATATTAGATATTAGAATTACCAAATGAAATATAAAATAACCACCTAAAATATTTAAAGAGATATGCTATTGCAAGTATATTCATAATAAAAGCTACATAAAAAGAAATAGATTTGAAAGGAAACTAAAGAGAAAAATAAATAATTGAAATCAATAGTAAGTAGACAGTTTTGATTGCCTATTAGGAGCATCTGAAGACAACATTAGTAAGTTTATTTTTTTTATTTTTTATTTTTAAAGATTTTATTTATTTATTCACAAGACACACACACACAGAGAGAGAGAGAGAGCGAGGCAGAGGCACAGGCAGAGGGAGAAGCAGGCTCCACGCAGGGAGCCCGCTGGGGGACTTGATCCTGGGACTCCAGGATCACACCCTGGGCTGAAGGTGGCTCTAAACCGCTGAGCCACCTGGGCTGCCCAACATTAGTAAGTTTAAAGATAAATCTAAGGAAAGTATATAGGATACAACACAGAGAGATAAAGATATTTTTTTTAAAAAATGGTTTCAAGAAAATAGAAAGTCAACGTGAGAAGAAATTTCACATATCTAATCAATGGTCTTGAAGAAATGGAGAGAGGAGAAGAGATAAGGTGACAGAATTTTCCAGAACTGATTATATGAAACAGTGTATATATTTTTGAAAGCTCAGAATAACAAGCAGGATAAGTAAAGAGAATATTTTTCCTAAATATATTGTGGCAAATGTCCAAACCATCAAGAGAATTATGTTTTCAAAAGCTTCTAGAGCAAAAAAAAAAAAAAAAATAGATTATGTTCAAAGGCATGAGAATTATCCTGACAGCTGACTACTTCTCAACCACAAAAATAGAATCCAGTAGACGGTGAAAAAAAAAGTCATAATGTTCTTAGGGGAGGAAAAAAAACAACTGAGAGTTGTTTATCAGCTGAAAATATCTGTCACAAAAGAAAGCAATATAAAGACATTTTCAGACAAAAATTTTAAGTGTTTACCACCACAGACCTTCTCCAAAGCAAATAATAAAGTATTTTCTTAAGGCAGAAATGAAAATGATCCTACATGGTGCCTGAAAAAAGAAAATGAAAAGACAAGAGAATAAAATAGTAAATATGTTGGTAAATCTAAATGGATAAATTGAAAAATATATCTGGCAAATACTAATCAGTAACACACCAAAAGAAAGTTGATGAAATTATATTAAAGTGATACAAAAAATGACTTTGGGGACAAAAAAGCATAATTAGAGACAAAAGAAGTCACTGCACAATAATAAGTTTCACCTCATCACAAATATGTAACAAGCTGATGCACCTAACAACATAGTTCATGACAAATATGTAGCAAACTCTTAGAAGGTTGAGTAGAAGTAGACCATCCACCATCATGTTGGGGGATTTTTGACTTACTGTCTTAATAATTGGTTGAACAAAGGAGACCAAAACTATTAGTAGATTCATAGAACATTTGAGCAAACACTAAACAAACTAGAGCAAACACTAAACATACAACATGACATATGTCTGAATCTCGACCTCAACCTAGGACATGAGGCAAATCTCAAATATTTTCAAAGGAACAAAATGCTCGGTGATTACATGCATCTATGTTAAAAAGCAAACAATAAAAATGACTAAAAAAATTAACACGTTTTGAAATTTAGAAAAAAAAATAAGCCAAAGATCAATAACTCCTCAAACAAATAAATTATATTGTTAGTTAGAAAATGTTGAGACATCAATGACAAAATTCCCCTTGTGAAAAATCTGTCGGATGTATCTAAGATGGTTCTTCAGTAGAAATATATAGTCTTTAATGATTAAACTAGAGAAGAAAAATTGAAGATTGATAACCAAACACCTAACTTGAGATGTTATTAAAAACAGTAGTAAAATAAATCCAAGTAAATTAGAAGAGAATAAATAATAATGAAATACATATGTAGGCCTAGGGCCTGTGTATATCTTAAGTATTTAAGACTTAAACATTGCTGTAGGGTGGTCTCTATTCTCCATGCTTGTGAATGTGAAAAGACTAGCTCCAGAAACCCTGATTTAGCTACTTCTATACCCTCTCTTTGGCAATGGAGATTTAAGCAAAACTTTAATGCAAAGCAAGATGAAAATTGAATCACGTTTAACACGGAATATTCTAAGTTCAGGCTTATATTCTGCTTCACAGGGTTTAATACACAAGTTTAGCCAAGAGATTCTAGAATGACAGAATGGTCTATACCTTGAAGAACCACATGGTGTGGACTCTCAGATAACAGGATCTAAGAGAAAAGACATAACAGACTGCTATATCCATCTGTAAAACTGGGATAATGTAACAGAAACTACCTTATTTTGCTATTTTGGGGATTAAATGGGACAAACTATATAGAATTCCTAATAATGACCTGAATGTTAATATATGTTGATGATGTCATTTCAACTGGCAATCATGTGCTTGCCACATATGAGTTATTGCATGAACAAGAGCTATTGGTGCTTTGACATTCTAATTACTTTTCTTTGTTTCTTTTCAGTTATTCCATTTTAATTTTAAATATTTCTTTGATTCTAGTTGTAATCAAAATTATTAGATTTTTATCTAATAAATGAATTCATTCTCTAAGAGGTTGGACTGATAAAATTATTAACCTCTTAGGGCCAAAATTTAACTTCACTTTTCTCATACCTGAGTTTATATTCCTTTAAAGCAAATCCGGTAACCTAATGAGCTCTACAAGACTCCTGACACTTTAAACTGCTTTTGAATTTTAAATAATAGTCTGAGCTCATTCTTCCTTTTGACTGATGGGATTGTAATTCTATTTCTCATGCAATTTTGAATTGCATAAATTAGTCCATTATTAAATATTTCATACCTTGATTGTGTGTCTTTATTTTCAAGGGCTTAAATATCTCTGATGTGTTTTTAAAATCAACAACTGTCATTTATTCTTTTGCTCATACTAGGAAAATATTTCATAAAAGCTTGCAAAAAAATTGTAATATATTTTTGGGTTGGGGCAATATTCTTGTAGATTTTAATAGAGTATATTGAGAGGACCTATTCATTTTTCTAGCAAAAGTGAGTTTATACAGGAAGTTGAATAGGGACACTTCATCCTTTACATGAACAATAGTATTATTTTGTGAATAGTCATGAAAAGTGGTATAAGTCACTGTTCCATTATAGCCTCTTGGCTTTTCATGACACCTCCTCATTCTTAATCCTCTTCTCTAGTGCTTTGTCTGCAGCACTGTTGAAAAAGTGTGGTCAGACAAAAATCCCTTCAAGTGGTCTCACAAGCATATTCTTATCATTAATTCGGTAAATAAATTATAGCATTCACTGAGGGAGTTTGCCCAACACATGCTGATTCCCTGTTTTTTAGGATTTGATGACTCCAAGTGGAAATCCTTCCCAAAATTTGCCCTGGTCTACACTTGTTATGGCTACTCACTGTTAAGTCTCCCTAAAGATTTGACTAATACTACTTCAGACTTTCCACGTTATTATTCAAGAAGTGATTATGCATGTCATAATACTTACGGTGACACATTATGTTGTGACTCATATTTTTTGGTTTTTTATTGATATAGTTTATATATGGTAAAATTCTTCCTTAGGAGTGAATCTTCTTGTGAGTTTTTTTTAATGTATTAGTTATATAAGCACTGCTACAATCAAAATATAGAACTGCTCAAATGACCAAAAAAATTTTCCTACCCCGATTTGTAAAATTCTCCTTCCCTGCCTCCTCCACTAATCTGTTTTTTTTTTCTTTTGTCCTGATAAATTGGTCTTTTCAAGAATGATAAAAAAATGGGAACACCTTAGGTAGCCTTTATAATCTGTCTTCTTTCTGTAAATATAATGCATGGGAACTTCATCCATGTTGTTGATTTGTAGGTAACCATTTCTTGTGATTGGTGGGTACTATTTCAATATAGGAATTACCACTTTGTCAGTTTCCAAGTTCAAGTCCCATTCAAGTTCTTTCAAGTGTGTGACAATTACAAATAAAGCCACTCTAAGTTTTTTCATATAAATTATTTTGTGTAGATGTAGATTGTCATTATTCTTGAGAAATTATATGTGTTTATAATTTTAATCAGTTTTAGGCTAATAAAAAGATTGTGAAGATAGTAGACAGAGTTCCCACATACCTCAAACTCAGTTTCTCCTGGTATTAACATCTTACTTTAGAATGGCATATTTGTTACAATTAATAAACTTACATTGACATATTATTAACTAAAATTTATAATTTATTTAGATTTCTTAGGTTTTATTTGATGTACTTTTTAAAAATTTAATGTACTTTTTTATATGACAGGATCTCACTACGGTATGCTGCATTACATTTAGTTTATATGGCTTTTTAAACTCCACTTAGCCGTGACAGTTTCTCAGGTTTTCCTTGTTGTTAATGATCTTGACAACTTTGGGGGGTAATGGACAGTATTATCTATCTATACTGTCTCTCAATTCTGGTAGATTTAATGTCTTTCTCATGATTAGACTAGGCTTATCTCTTTTTTGGAAGGAAGATCCCAGAGGTCAGGTGCCATTTTTATCATATCATATAAAGGATACCTATTGTCAGGAAAACCTATCATGAATGCATTAGATGATGAAATGTACTTTCTAATACATTTCTTTCTTTTTTTTTTTCAGAAAACCATGACATTCCACAATTTTTTAGAACAATAAGTAGTTTAAAACCACTTTTGCTCACATGGAATTATGTTTGGTCTTAAGTTGCAACTCTTGTAAGTTTTAATCTTTACATACTAACCAACAATGGAATTTCTTTCATGTTCTGTTTTCCTGTTTATAGACACTCTACCATTGTGAAATGAGCTAAGATCATTTGGTTCTTAGCTCTTGAAAGTATTAGAAACCCAAACGTGCATTAGTACCTCAACCTTTCTGAGATTTAGCCTTTAATTTGCAAAATTTAGCTAATTTAGTTAGAAAATGAAAGCCATCACTTTACTATGTAATCGTTTTGAAAGTTTAGTGAAGACAATGGTGGGGAAGATGCTGTGTAAAGTGTGTCATATTAGAAAAAATATTGGCTATAATTATTTTCACCAAAACTTTTTGGAACTTTTGACTTCAATACTTGTCATGACTGTCATAATATTTGATGGGTTAAAATCCTTATGAAATATGTTTGGGTCTACACATCTCTTCAAGTTACTTTGCTAGCCATAATGCTAATTTGACAGAGAAATGAGATGCACTAGGTTCTTGCCATTCACATCAGAAATGAATGGGAAAGCCTAAATTCACAAAGGATGCTGAAAAGCTGCAGCCCACAGGTAGGAGGGGCTCCAAAAATGTTTGTTGTCACAGAGGCTAGGAGATGGGTGTGTCAGTTAGAGGTCATCAGTCAACAGTGTCAAAGCAGGGAGAGAGAGGTCAGGTGAGAAGTATGGGAAGGGTACCATGATGCAAGTTAGTCAATTTCCTTTGAAGCTTGGGCTAGATATCCTACAGCAGCAAAAAGAGAAAGGAGTTAATGGAAAGTGAAAAATTGAAGACTGCATTTTTCAGTATAGGCACGTATACTCTGCAGGTAGTACTTACCGCATATTTTACTATTATTATTATATTACTGAAATGCAATAACCACATTTTCTCAAGCTTTTTGATAAGTTCATCCAATAGTAACTCTTCTAGTAAAATGTTGCTCACCCTCCAAAAGCTGGGTATTGTCAAACAATGACATTTGCTTGAAGGAAATGAAAACTGTCCAGGAAAGTAGGAATATCCAGCTGAAAGGACCAGAGGGTATATGTTCATTCAATCCGTGGTTTACGTATTTACTCTTACATCTCTGACTGCCCGCTTCTCTGAAAACCCACTTGATCTGACAATTGTTGTCTCTTCAAAATGGATTTCTAGCATGTTAGCCAATATTCTGAAGAGTGTAAACACCTTTGAATAAGCCGTTAAACTCTGTTGAATCTTACATGCTGAGCTATTGGATTTATCCTTTAAGCTCAATTAGGAAATGCATGTAGAAGTAAAACTGTCTGCAGGATGAGCAGGGTCTTATTCAGTCAAGGAATCCAAAGTTAGAACTAGAAAGTGAAATGTGAAATTGCTGAAACAAGCTGAAATTGCATGATCCTAAAATGAGATACATTTATTCGTCACATTCAAAGATAAGCCAGCATTCCCTATTCTTTGTATAGGCACAGTTAACATGCTTCTTGCCATGTCCATTTTGATGCACATTTCTATTATTTTTAAATGGACTAAAAGAAGATTCTCTATTCTCAAACATGCTGTTAAAATCCTTGATATTTCAGTCTAAGAATGAAAAAAATTATATTGTTACTGAAAGCAGCTAGTTGGCTGGAAAATAAAAGAAAACAAAACCAAACCAAAACAGAAAGTCAAAACCTAACCTCCAGAAGAAATGCTATTCCTGACAACTTTCTTTTGCTTTATTGATATCAGTGTGAGACTGTTTAAGAATAGGATATGAGCAGATAAATAAATATTGACTGGTAGTTCAGTATGATTGTAATGAGGTCAGGTGGTAGGCAGACTCTGGGAGGGCACAAAAGTTGCTTTGGTACACATTTCCCCTTTAAAGAACCCTCAGGTTCATGTTTAGAAAAATATTCTTTGAAAATATTTGTAATATTTATTATATTACACAATAATTAAAGTAAAATTTAAGAAAGATGATATTTTGTGTGACATAGGGGTTCTAGGTATTGCTTTTAATATTTAAGGAATTTTGGTTAGATGAGAGAGATTCCGGGGCACTAGCTCACTTGCTTGCTTTAAGCTTCCATAATTTCTGAACATGCAGAGAGACTTGTAAATTATTTTTGTGTCTACTGTCAGAAGGACTGCTGTTTTTCTCAGTTTAAGATTAAAATCACAATAGCAAAAGCATAAAAAAAAATCACATATTTTGCCTCATTGTAGTTATAACATTTTAGTTTTTGTGGGACAATACAAATCAGCATGCATCGAGGAACAATGGAGGAAAGTAGAATGAGTTGTCAAAAACTCAAGAGGAACTCTCAAAATCTGGAGCCACTGAGCATTTCAAATTTTCTCCTAGGATAATCCTCTAAATCTTCATGAGTCATTTACTAATATCTTAAATGGTTCACAAGTAAGAGATTTGTAAGTTTCTTTTTTTCTTTTTTTTTAAGATTTCATTTATTTATTCATGAGAGACACACACAGAGAGAGAGAGAGAGAGAGAGGCAGCGACACAGGCAGAGGGAGAAGCAGGCCCCATGTAGGGAGCCAACATGGGACTCAATCCCAGGTCTCCAGGATCAGGTCCTGGGCCGAAGGCGGCACTAAACCGCTGAGCCATCTGGGCTGCCCAGATTTGTAAGTTTCTGAAACAAAATTGTTGCTCAGTTGATAATTTTTTTTCCAGACATTTATCTGAGAAGTTAGGTTTGTTTCTAATGTTTGATTAAGTTTACCTAATGACTGAATTTTTCTAATAACTTTGGCTAGAAATAGAAATAGTTATTTCGCTTTTCTTAGTAACCTTTATATTTTTTTTTCCCAGTTCTAAAATATGATAGTCACATTGATGGTGGAATAGAGGACTAGCTGAGGACAAAGCACATTGACAAATCCTTGAAGCAGGGAGAGTAACATTCCTCTATAGACTTAACTGCATAGATGTTCACACTTCACTAAGGGCAGAAGCCAATCTTAGCCCGACCCCCAGGATCCTGTAAGTCTACTTTAGAATATGAGAATTCCTTTAGAAATTTCCTTTTATCTCTAAACCCCCATGATACATGTTGGCAATCATCCCTCAAGCACATGGTCCACCGATACACATGTGAAGGGTCTCATGACTCAGGTTTTATTAGATGGTAGTAAATGACCTTTTCCCAACAACGGCCAGCCCCCTCAAGATCCTGGAAACCTTGCTTCCAAAATTCCTTAGAGAGTAAGCTCTCCTCAAACCCCTTCCACCTCCCAGGTGTATAATCAGCCACCCCTCACAGGCCCAGGGCAGCAGCTCTTCCTGCCCATGGGTCCTGTCTCCAGGCTTTAATAAAACCACCATTTAACATCAAAGATGTCTCAAGAATTCTTTCTTGGTGGTTGGCTCTGGACCTCCCCCCACCAAACCTCACCTATATTCCAAAACTTCATCAACATATACAGAGGATTAACTTTCCTCTTCTAATGATGCAGTGTGCAAAATTGTCCCTTTCACTAGTCATCCCTAAAACAACAACAATACAAAACTAAACCAAAAACAAAGACATTGAATGGAAGAGAAAATTAGCTGGTCTTTTCACAAAAGAAGTTCAGGTCCTCCAATCGTGCTGAACAATTGGACTCCCAGGGTAACATTGACTTTGTTTTCATAGACATCTTATCATGGGAAACTGCTTTTCATTGGCTGTCTGTCTTTCCCCACATTTTCTATTCTAAGCTCTGAAGATTTTGCAATCTATTACCATGTTCTTTACCTTCTAAGACTGGATCTGACTTCCTATAATGTATTTATATCCACATATAATGGAGTATTGTCTATTAAATGTTTCATCTCCTGCATTTTACAAATATGAAAAGAATTTAAGAATTTCAATTTAAGAATTCAAATTTATTTATTTATTTATTTATTTATTTATTTATTTATGTATTTATGTATTTATTCATGATAGTCATAGAGAGAGGAGAGAGAGGCAGACACAGGCAGAGGGAGAAGCGGGCGAGCCCGATGTGGGACTCGATCCCGGGACTCCAGGATCGCGCCCTGGGCCAAAGGCAGGCGCTAAACCGCTGAGCCACCCAGGGATCCCCTCAAATTTATTTTTATGTGAAAATCCTGCCTCTAATTTTTAAACTGTTACACGGGCTGTGAGTGTTAAAAATGTGAGTTCATTTAAGAATTTGAACACAAACTATATAAGAAAACAAAGGTCTTCTAAAAATAAATCTTGGTCAGGCTGTCATGAAAATAGAACCGCCTTGGAAATCTGAATATTGAGGGAGTAGTATTTCTTTCAATTTTTTGTTCTTCCTAGCATGCCAGCATGGCCTTTGAATGAATCTGAGGCTTCTGTCTGCATTACACTTAACATACTCAGACCCAGAAAGGAAGAGAGGAAATTTGCATTAACTAGTTTAGCACTGTAATGGTCAAAATAAATCTCAACAAGGAGTGGAAGTATAAGCTATAGATAGATTTGGTGATGTGAGCACAGAGATGGTTTGTCACTCTTCAATATCTAGGGTTCTAAACTTTATCACACCACAGTGAAATGTTAGGAGAAATTTGTTCATGTAATGTATATAGGCTAATCGTAATATTCATCAGAGTATGATTTTCATGAGACCAGTCTCAACCAGTAAGTGTTCTGACATCTATCATTATGTGAAAATCCTGCCTCTAATTTTTAAACTGTAACATGGACTGTGAGTGACATAAATATTTTATGTGTTTATGGGGATTTATGTTCTTAGATTCTTTTTTTTTTAAATATTTGTGCTAGAATCTCTGTACTATGTAATTTGCACCTGTGACAACTATCTTCAATAGGGTAGCAAAACTACTTTATTCCCCTAATATAGTCACTTTTTAAGCTTTTTTTGGGATATTTAAAAAGGGCCAGATTATAAGAACTCGGAAATCAAATTATTTTGATACACATACATAACATTTATGCCTTCTATATTGTCATATAGGAAGTGTTGTCAGAGATCCAAATGAAGAAATAAAAGCATCAATGAAAGATGTTAACAATTTATTAATTCCTTTCACTATATGTGGGAATGTTATATAGGCCATTGATAATGAAACCACAGGAAATACGCTTTTTTTTTTAAAGGCAGCTTTCCCACTGACAAGCATATAAAAATACTTTTAGATGTCTCCTTATTTCTTTAATTGTAACTTTAATGTTATTTACTCTGATGTCTATGGAAATATAATTAAAATGTCAGCCAAAATTTGTATATTTCTTTTTTTTTTTTTTTAAACTGTCTTCTACACCTGTGACCAGACTGCTATGCTTGTCAGAAACAATAAAAAGAAACTCTCCTAACCACTGGGAACAGATCTATCCACAGGACCATCGGGAATCCCACTCAGGCCGCAGCTGCTCTGCTTAAATCTATTTGGCACCACAAGCCATATGCAAGAAGTTCTCTTGAAAGTTGTGTTTACCTCATTTATTTTCAAACATTTTTTTTTCTGTTGGGCTATAAAATTGCAGTGCAATATTTCCTTTTTTTTTTTATTTTTTTTTTATTTTTTAATTTTTTTTTTTCAGTGCAATATTTCCAATTCAAAATTTTCCATCGAAGTTATAGAAACTATGAATTTGCAACCACAAGCTCCAAGCATTAAGAGAGAAGCTGTGATGTCGGTTGTACATTCATTCTCTCCCAGATATGAATATTTCCCCTTACACTGAAAAATAGACGTTCATCAAAAGACAAGAAAGTGAAGATCTTATCTCTTTTTGTCAGGAGGTTTCATCCTGACCCAAGTACCAGTTGATATTAAAATAAATTCAAATTTTTTGTGAGTGTATATTCCAAATATCATTTGAAATTCAAGTGCTCTTCACTCTAGGTAGATTTTGAATATGTTCAAATTGACATGATTGGTTAATTTTAGCATTTGAATAGAAAGTGGAGAAACAGCAAAATTGATCAATTGTTTTCCCTGATAAAGGTGAGGAGATGTTGGAAGACCACTTATCAAGAAGGTCACTGATATATTACTTTTACAATTATCATTTCATGTAATTTGGGTGCAAAGGAAAGGGAAGTAAATTCAAATTTGAATGTTGCTGGTATGTCTTTTCAGTTTTTATTCTAAATATTTACAAATTTGGATTTTACATATATTTGCATTCATAGTCAAAAAAAAAAAGAAAAGAAAAAAGAGAATAGAAAGCTAAAAGGAAATTAATCTTGTGTTTTATTTTAATATACATCCTGGGTATTGAACTAAAGAGAATTTTGTGTATGCAGGATGATATTATAAAAAAATGCATACTTACGTATCTCTTAGTGGTAATCTATACTAGTAAGATCTAGTCATTGTTAATTGTCATATATAAATTTATCTGAAACATGTACAGAATGTTTCATGATGTTATATGCTCTTTAAATTCCAGTGTTGGGACGCCTGGGTGGCTCAGTGGTTAACAACGTCTGCCTTGGGCTCAGGGCATGAATCCTGGAGTCCCGAGATCAAGTCCCACAAGCAGGCCCCTTGCATAGAGACTGCTCCTCCCTCTACCTATGTCTCTGCCTCTCTCTCTGTGTTTCTCTCATGAATAAATAAATAAAATCTTTAAAAATAAATAAATACATACATAATTACATAAATAAGTAAGTCCCAGTATTAAGATAAAGAAAAATAAAACTAGATCACTTGGAAAAATACACAACTAAAAATATGACACTATTAAGAATGTGTAATTAGTGATTGAAATTTCTAAGTGGTTACTTCTATAGTCTTATTCATTTATAGTCCTTCAGGTTTATTCATTAATGATAATCAAATGCTTTGCAAATGCTATCAGATGGGTTGAAAGCAGTCTTTGATTATATGCCTTTATGTAAGTTAGTAAGTTTTTAAGAGTTGAAATAAAACTTTATGGCTTATGATTTTGCTTACTTAGTTTACATGTATTAGATAATGGAAAAAAATTGCTAAGGAAGTTAATAAATTAATTATGCTTTTAACGTCAAATTTATTTGGAAAATATATTTTGAAATAAAGTTATATTTATTAAATTAAAAATAAATCTATAAAAGCACTATCTTTTTAAAAGCATATACGCTAAAATGTAGTAAAGCTAAACTCATTTTTAGCTTTAGAAATAGAAAAAACAAAAAACAAAAAACAACAACAAAAAAAAGAAATAGAAGATTTATTTTCCAATGAAAATCATACTAGAATTAGGCTTGTTAATTAAGTCAGTTAAAATTGTGATGATTCAAAAAATAGTTAACACGCATTTAGAGATTTTTATGTGCTGTAAGCACTTTTCACATAGTTTTTTCTTTTATTTTGCACAACTCCAAGACACCTGTACTATTTTTAACCTATTTTTACAAATGAGGACCTAAGTTATAGGTAAGTTAAATAACTTGGTCAAAATCACACAACAGAAAGAAGATTCAACCCCGTACAATATTTGCTACTCTTTAAAAGTGGTATGTATGTAAGTTAAACATTTTATCTTAATTTAAATAATTTTCACTTATACCTATAAGATCAAGGCCTTTTCTTTTAATATGAGTCTATTTGAGTCTGATTATGAAAGCCTTTTTTCATGCAACTTGCAGAAATAACTATAATACATCCATTAGGATTATGTGCTTTTTAAAAAAGTTTAATGAGAAGTTAAAATCACTCACAAAGAATCCTTTTAAGTCCTTTTAGTGCCTTTTCCTTATTTTTATTTATGTATTTTTTTCATAAATTCTACTGACACTTAATTGGGTATTATGCTTCTGAAATCAATTAGTCTTCATCAAAGATGTTCCAAAGAGGTCATGTTATATTAAGCTATACTTCCATTTTTTAAGTATTCTTTAATATATTTCTTAAAATTTGATCAAATTACACAATGACAACAGAAGAAACAGGTAATGCTCACCAAATATCCATGTATTCTGCACATCACAAGCTACCCTGCAGTTTGTTTGATTCTATGTGACTAGCTCTGGACAATGAGTTGTAGGAGACAGTGTATACAAACTCCTGCACAGAGCATAGAAAATCCATTTGTTCTCCATGTTTTCTCTTTCCTTGCCCCAAGAAATCAAACACATACATTGAAAGACAACACAAACAACATGATGTCTGTATATGGTATCTTGAAATCAGTCCAGGTGTTTGATGGAGGCTGGCTGACTCAAGGGTCATAGAACATACAGCCGACTTTGCGTAAGGAAGCAATCAACTTTTGTGGTAAGCCAAGAGACTTTGGGGTTGATTTGTTTCCACAAAAACCCCCGGTTTACTCTGATGTGAAAGGATTAAGAGCTAATGCAGTTGCTCTTGGTAACCACAACTCTTGGTAACCACAATAATTCACCAGGTGAGAATAGGCATACATTGTTGTACTTCAGCCTGGCCAATCAGCAGAAAGTTCTTAGCCTACCCTGGACATTGGTCAGCAAGCTTTGTGGGAGGAATAAACTACATTGATTAAGAAAGTTCTATTGTATGCCTGAGTATATATATCATTAACTAAAATGGCTTTCCCAGCACTGTAAATTTATAAGATTTAATCTTTATAATAGAGAATATTTTAAACAGATTCAATTGAGCTTCCTAGCATAAACCTCCCACATATTTTGCAAATGAATTTTCCTCATTCATTTGATACAATACATTTTTATTTTATTTTTTCATTTGTTTTTATCGAAGTTCGATTTGCCAATACAATAAATTTTTAAATTATGGTTTGAGAAAAAAATAATTATTTTAAGCAACAAGAGGTGAAAGGGAGGATCTTACTATTTAAAATCTAACTCAGCTGTGTGAGGTTTTGATGATTTGGATAATCCTAATGGTTTTATTATATCCCCTACAGCAATGAATTAAGTAATGAGAATGAATAAAGGCAACAATAACACATTTTAATAAAGTACATTAATTAACATATGTTAACTAATCTTTTATTCTGGCAGCAAGTTTTACCAGCTAGAGGGCAGTAGAATATAAAGTGAGCCCACCCTACCTCCTTTACAAAGGAATTTGGAGAAGACTGGAAGTGACTCACAGGCCATGTTAACACACTCATTTCTAAATTGAAATTATTCAAGCAGAGTAAGCTTTCATTTATTTATTTTAGGGGTGTTTCTCACTTTAATACACTTTAATGTATGATCAGTAAGAGTGGAGTTATAACTGCCATATATCAACAATCTCTGGAGAGTTCTACTTTATTAATGTGCATCATAATTCAGCACAATTTAGCTCATGGTATTCAGGCACCCTAGTATAATACCTGCTGATTAATATTTGCTATGGAAATGGTAATGTGCTAGTTATGACTTGGGTAAGGAATGAGCATTGCTGATTGATTGCACAAGTCGAGTAAATAACAATTCCACCCAGTAACTCATCAAAATGATGAGTGATTCCATGGAGATTTTGCCAGTGAAAATTAATCGCTATCGAATGAAGGAGGATTTGCAAAGTTCTAAAGACACAGATGTTAAAATTATGAGAGTTCTGTATTCTTTTCTAATTTTATTATCCTTGAGAAATTTTTACTCTCTGTTTTGAATTTGTTCCTCCTGTGTTCTTATACTTTCACTGCATTATGCAGTAATCAGCAATGCAAATAACTAATTGGTTAATGTAAATAAACAGTTTATGAATTGCTTCCTATTTTCTAGGTATTGTGTTAAAAGTGGAGAAAGGAAGGGTAATAAAATCTGATATCATATTTCAGATGTTTCATAATATAGTAGGAGGTGAACTTGTAAATATATAATTTTGACATACCAAAAGGTTTGCTAAATGCTTATTTTGGTACATATAGATGGTAGTACAGCTGCAAAGACAAGAAAAGTTTCAAATATACCCTTTGAAGTTAATAATTATCATAAAACACACCAGCAAAGATTAAGCAATTGTTAGCACAATTCTAGTTGTTGGATACTGAAAAAAATATGTATCTTTTTACTCTCCTAAAATACTATTTCTGCATCAAATTCTATTGTTCTCACATTCATTGTAGGAACACTCTATTTAAGAGATGAAGAGAATAATTCATTTCCTGGGTAAGTTTTTTATGACAACTAAACTTAGGGTCTTCATGATATATGACCCTATATTCTCCTATGGGAGTATTTATCACAGTAATTTAATTTTTATTACAATTATTTGTCTAATATCTCTGTCAGCACTATGACTTAATTTAAGCTCTAATGAAATGAAGAGTATTCATTTTATGGATTCTTCTGGATTCCGTGTGAAATGATATAAATTCTAATTGACTGTCTAATTCTATCCTTTTATGAGCCATGTTAGTCTCGTGTTTCTAAGTCTCAGGCTAGGTCTACTCCTATGTGCAGCATAACAGTTTATATACATAGATATGCTTAATCCTATAGCTTAAAACTATTTTCTAAACAACAGATATTAATAAAAATCTTTGGAGACTGGGAAAATAAAGGCCCAGAACATCAGATGTGAAAGACAATTCAATATTACTCACGGAATAGGTAGAGAATGTACAAAAGGGTAGGTATACAATAAGTAAGTATGGATTGCGGGATGCATAAAAAAATAAATTAGACCCAAGAAGATTCACGAAAATATTTTCTCCTCTATAATCCTACTACAACTTGGGATCTCCACTTAACACTACTTTGAAGGTCCTTCTGGGTCTGTAGAAAGAGTATACTTTTAGTAGGAGTATTTTCAACGTGGATTATTGGATACAATGCTTTTCACTCAACATACTTATACCAAGCTTTTTCTCATTTCAGTTCTTCAAGTCAAACATTAAATGGGATTTATATTTGTTTTTTTTTTAAATGGAATTCCTGAACAGATACATAATTTTAATTCTTTATTATAATTTATATGATTTAAAGCAATTTCAAGATGAAAACCCTAACGCAGCTACAACTAGTCTAAAAAATACAATTCAAAACAGCTTTTTCTTCATATCTTATTAATCAAGTGACTGATTCTGAGACACTAATTTCCCATGTAGATGACCAATGTATGCTTATCCCTACACATATTATCAAAAGATATCAATAATGTATTTCAACTCTTGCTTCTATCTTCCTCCATTGTAGGTTATATGTCATCTTAAAAGTAGAGCTTTACTTCTAAGGCAGATGCAAATTTAAAAAGAACTATGTTAACTTTGTGAAGCTATGCAACAACTAGTAGTTAATTGTTTGTATCAAGATCCTAGGCATTAAAAAAAAAAAAAAAAAAAAGGATCCTAGGCATGCTAATGAGTTAGTGACAGATAGGGCTAGGCAGGGAAAGAGAAGGGAAAGGCCCAAGGTCAGGCTCCCATCCCAAGGACACTGAGATGCAACAAAAACAGAGATAAGGAAGTAAATCTGGCCCCTGGCTCCACACTGCTAGGGAGTATCTTCCCTTGAGGGCTATCAAGTAATCATCAAGACTCAAAACAGTCCTATGTCATCCACTCAAGACAGCACAAGAAATCTCAAGTCCGTCAACTCCCTAGTCAGGTTTTCAATTAAAGGCCAGCCAAATAAAAGCCCCCAGGGGCAACCCTCTCATCTCTGAGACCTTTCTCTGAATCCTTGCTTAATAAACTTCTATCACTTTACTCACTCTCCTTTGTCCAAGAGATTTGTTCTTCAACTCCATGACATAAGAATCAAGCTCTCTTGCATCACCATGTACCTGTAACCTGTTACATGGACTCTAATCTCTTCAACCCTAAAAAATACTAGAGTATACTTTGGCTAGGGTCATTTGGATAGAGATTTTGAAAGTTGATTTGGATGGATCACATCAAGGAGAGTGTGTAGACATCAACCGTACTAAAAACTGACATCAATAGTATCGTAGTCAATTTGTACTTCGTAAGATCTATGGTCACTCTCTGGCATTAGGCTGTATACATGGTGAGGGATGTTGGGTTTGGGATTGAACACAGTAGTAAGAGCATCTGGAATTCTAATAATGGTGTCCCTAAGAAATGACCCAGTGGAATCACTTGGATAATATGGCCAGTCGGTTTATTATATTAAAGGCAGAAAAAAAATATTAGTTTTTTTTTTTAATTCTACATGTGGAAAGTCACATGACTTCCCTTTTAGAGTTAGCTTAGTTCTTAAAATCTCTTGAAATAGTTCACACAGTTCTATATTCTGCAGGTAGAAAAAATAAATGCTCAAGAAAATGAAAACAAATGGGAAATAGATATAGGAACTCATGATCAAGCCTGGGATAAGATTGACTTGGGATATAGTTCTTCCTTATTTCTTAGAAGTTGACCACAATTTATCGATGAAGATTTCTAGGGTCCAAATTAAAAAAAAAAAAAAAAAAAAAAAGGTAGAACCTATGGCATTTAGAAGGAATATAAACCAGTTAGTTCTGACAGGTTTTTTTCCCCCCTGGGGATACCACTCAGCATGCACTGAGTGGTTGGAAATAACATTCAAGTCATGCATAAGTAATGACTATAAATATGGAAATATATTTTCTTATGGTCATTTCTTAGGTTTTAGACCTGTGTTGAGGTAGTGTAATAACAAAATGCAATTCAGTAAAAGCCATTCTTAGAAGGACTAAAATAACAAAATCAAAATATGATAGGGCATGAAAGAAGATTTAAAAAATCTATTATCTGGAAAATTGGTGCATTTTGCTTGTGTTTAGTCATATGTGTCACTGTATTTCAGACCGCGTGTCCAAGGGAAAATGACCCACTGAGGAAACTTGAGAAGAGGGTTAGTCAAAAAGGAAGGACCCCAAGCAGATTCTTAAAAGCAAAAAGGCATGGAAGAGGCTGTCAGTAAGGAACTGAGAGAAAATAAGAATATTAGCTGGAAATTGGAGAAAAGAAGACCTATGTTATTTAGTGGTGGTAATTTGGACACGCTGTAACCTGCAAGCCATGAAAAACATGATATGTACCTAATGAACTTGGAAATGGAATTCAGAAGATCTCCAGACAGAAATGAGCTAAATATAAAAAAGGCAGGGCCTCCTCGACTAAAAAAGAAAACTCTTTCTCACTCTCATTCTCTCCAGATGGCACATAATTCTCAAATAATAGCTTCCAAAACAAAGATATCATCCAAGTTGCTATCAGGCAAATTAAATAGACATAAAACCAAGAGTGTGATGTAAAACTCTTTGTAAAAACTTCAGAAAGATCTAAGCCACTCGTCTGAAATCATCAGCTACCTTCATGGAAAGGAAAGATGACTCAGAGGGCAGAGCCAAATTGGCAGAAAGAACAGGTACCAGGAAGAAAGTCTGAGCCCTAACTGAGGAGCTAGAAACGTATTTCTGGTTTGATTTAAGGTTGTTTGTTAGCATTTGAAAACATACATACAATTTAAAAAAATGTTATTTTGCTTTAAATCTTATGCAGATGTTGGCTATGCATTGAATTCTGGGTTGATTGTTATTTTCTATTTTTCTCAAGTATGTACTACTCTTGAAATCCACATCCTAAATCTTGGATCGCTCTACTCTGTGGATAGCATGAACCTGTTAAATATTTCTCTACAGTTTTTCCCCTCTCCCCAACTACAGGTTTGCTTTCCTTGACTAACAACACAGTTTTCCTAGACCTATCACAAACAGGAAAGATTTTCTACGGAATACCCTAAATTTGGATTTGAATCTCGGCTTCAACGAGTTGGGCAACTTACATAAACCTTCTGTGTATTTTTATTTGTAAAATATTGACTTTTAAAATTTATTTTTCATTTTTTTTACTTTTAAAACTTAAATGAATATATGTTTAGAGAAGTGAATACAATTCATTATCATTGATTTATTTATTATTTATTATAGTGCCAGTATTACTTATTACATTGCCAGTTTGAAGTGATCTGCTAAATACCTACACTCACCAAGCTAACGTGACTTCAGAGTAGATTGGTTCCTTACAAAGGGCGTGGCATAAGATGCCAATGATGAATTCTTTTTTTTTTTTTTTAATTTTTTTTTTTATTTATTTATGATAGTCACAGAGAGAGAAAGAGAGAGGCAGAGACATAGGAAGGGAGAGAAGCAGGCTCCAAGCACCAGGAGCCCGATGTGGGATTCGATCCCGGGTCTCCAGGATCGCGCCCTGGGCCAAAGGCAGGCGCCAAACCGCTGCGCCACCCAGGGATCCCGCCAATGATGAATTCTTAATAGCAGTTATCCTAGAGTCCAAGGCACTGGCTGACAGAGTTACTTTTGTAAACTCTCTATGTGGTAGGTGAGGTCTTCAGTTTTCCTAAAATGTTTTTCACTTATGAATGTTATGAAAGAGAGAACTTTGACAAACTTCATTATTTTTCTCATTTAACATTTCTATGGCATCAGTTTTGTCAGTTAACATCTAAATGTCTACATGGAAAAATGATCCTATTTAATAAAATGATCCTAATATTTAATAAAAATATTGAGTTAAGGTTTAAAAACGTTTCATGTTGTTATTTATTGGCATACTTCATTCTTCTGAGAATTGTTTTAGAAAGAGAGAAGGCAGGCAAGGAAATGGATCACTGACATATTTTTATGCTTTCTTCATAAATAGTCTCTGAAGTAATGACAATCTGCTCTGGTGGCATTGCATGGTTCACTTTTAAGAATTTAACTCCTAAATTGAAATGAAAGATAGATAGATAGAGAGAGAGAAATGGCTTAAAAAGAAGTCCAGAAATACCAGACATTCAGGAAGAAAAATAAATTAGGTATGATACAATACAATATTTTATTTGGTACTACTCTATTAGTACAATAGTTTTTAACCACTACTCAGTAAATAGAATCAAGAAGTAAGTGCTCTAATGTCTTGACGTAGTCTCTTTAATCAGGTTAGGAGCAAGGGGGATTTAATATGATACTGGAAATTTTCTACATGTTAAGACTGTGATGAGATGCGTCACTGTGAATCCATTCTATGTGTGGGGAGAGGTGTGTACTTAGAAACAAAGGGTATTCATCTTCTTGTGGATGCTTAACTATGCTTTATTCATGCTGTTGCTTAACCTTGTGGTAATAACTCAATTTTTAAAGGAAGAGGGCATGAGCTAAATGTCATGTAGTCATTTGAAATAACCTAGAAGTATCACTGATTAAAGTTGTATAACAGTTCTACTACTCTCACTAAAATACATGTCATTAAAATACACAAATTATCAGAAGATCATGTTTAAAAAACAGAAAAGCACATATAGGTGTTAGCAAATCCAGAAAATATGAGAACACAATATGTTTATAAGGAATTAAATGAATTGTCATTGTGAGAGCCGAATGACTAGATGTCATTATGATGAAATTTGAGGAAATTCTGCCTCAATAATTCTCATTGGGAATTTGCTGATATAATGTATGGACAAGAGGAAGAAAAGATGCTCATTATTGTGGTAGGCTCTTGAGGATGCTCTGAGAGCCCTTCTGAAGGGTCTTTGCCAGTCCATGCTCCATTCACTGGATATTGTTGAGAGTTGATTGCTAAGCATTTCCAGCTGTCTTTCTCCCTGATTGGTGCCCAGGCCAGATGGGATCCACTCCTCCAGTGGGGAAAGGCTGTGTACATCTCTCATACTCATCCTCCACAGAACTCAGCCAAAGACATGGGGTTAAGGGTACAGGAACTTGATTCAAGGGAGAGACCTATTCTGTGGTGCAATTCAAGTTCTAGAGCTTTCTCTGGATCACTCTAGCCACTTCCTTACTAACTCTCAATGCAGCAGTGAAAGATTGGCTGTCCATCATATCAGCCATCCTTTTAACTAATTGTCCAATTCCAGTAGATGTGAATATAGTGCCAGAATTTTTCAACAGTAC
This sequence comes from Canis aureus, assembly GCF_053574225.1. NCBI lineage: Eukaryota > Metazoa > Chordata > Mammalia > Carnivora > Canidae > Canis > Canis aureus. Next base: position 6,126,992 of record NC_135641.1, read on the forward strand.
CCCATGGTAAACAGCCTTATTCAACTGATACGAGTTTATTTTCCCTTTATTACAGACTTCATTCATTTCCAAACTTACCTAGGTCAGCACATTTTTCCCTAACCCACTTTGATAAGTTTGTTTCATGCATTTGCAATATGCTTTGATTGTTTTGCCACGTACTGGATTCCATCCTGGAAGTTCTATGGATTCTGATAAAAGCATAGTGTTGTGTAGGCAAAATCATAGCATAGTACAAAATAGTTTCACTGCTCTCAAAAAATGTCCTCTGCTTTGCCCCTTCAATTCTTCACTTCTCCAGAATTCCTGGCAACCACTGATTATTTATTATGTCTATAATTTTGCCTTTTCAAGAATGCAATATAATTGGAGTCATATAGTATGGAGTATTTTCAGATTAGCTTCTTTTACGTCGATATATGCTTTTAGGATTCATTTATGTGACTCCATAGCTCATTTGTCTTACTGCTGACTAGCATTACATTGTATGAATGGATCACAGTTCACTTTATCCTATTAATGGAAGTCAGATTGCTACCAATACTTAACAGCTATGAATAAAATATCCATGAACGTTAGCATACAGATTTTCATGGCAACTTAAATTTTAAATTAGCTGAGCAGATACCTAGAAGCAAGAGTTTTGGATTGCACGGCAGTACATTAGCTCTGCCAAAAAAACAAACAAACAAACAAACAAAAAAAAAAAACAAAAAAAAACAAAGCAAAACAAAACAAAACAGCCGAACTGTTTTGCAAAGTGTCTGCGCCATTATGGATCTCCACCATAGTTCCTGTTGCTCTGCAATTAATGGTTTAGTTGCTGAATTTTAGCTTTTCTAAGTGTGTAGTTATTCTAAATTATCTCCTTATTTTAATCAAATTTGATGTTTTTTGTCATTTGTATATATATTTTTTGTGATGTTTCTCTGCTTAGACTACTTGCTCATTGCTTAATTGGGTTGTTTGCTTTCTTATTACATTTTAAGAGTTCTGTGTGTATTTTGAAGGCAATTTCTTTACCATATCTGTAAATATTTTTCTAATCTGTATCTTTTCAGCCTTCTAATAATGTTTTTCTCAAAAAATTTTTAAATTTTAATTAAGTCCAATTTATCCACTTTTCCTTACATTTGTTGACCTTTTGATGTATTTTTTACAAACTCATCACCAAACCCATAGGATTCTCTCCAATGCTCTCTTTCAGAAGTTGTATATTTCTGCATTTTACATCATTAGTCCATTTGAATTTTTCTTTATAAATTATGTAATATCTCTGTCTAGGTCTGTGTTTATGTATATGAAAGTCCAATTTTTGCAAGTCCAGTTGTTCTAAAACTTTCTTCTATAAATTGATTATATTTGTTCAGTCTCTTTCTGGACCCTCCCTGCTGTTTGATCGACTTTATGTCTATTCTTTCAACAATATCACCTGCCTTGATTACTGCAGTTTTTAGGAAGTCTTGAAATTGGGTAGCATGAGTTCTCTAACTTTGTTCTTTTCCCTCAGGATTTTGTTAGCTCATCTGAATCTTTTGCCTTTCCATATACACTTTAGGACCAGATCGTACTGACAATCTGTCCGGATGAGCTTTTGGGAATTCTGATTGCAGTTGTGTTGGCTCTATAGATCAAGTTGTGAGAAATTCACATCACAGTATTGAGTCTCAAAATCCATGAAAATTAAGTATCTATACATTTATTTATTTCGACGTTTAATTTCTTTCGGCAGAGTTTTACAGTTGTCTGCATCTAAACATTTTACGTTTCTGTTTGATTTGTATCTAGGTATGTCACTTTATTGGATGTGATTGTAAATGTCACTTCCTAAATTTCACATTCTAGTTGCTCATTTGTGGCATATAAAAAAGCAATTGAGTTTTGAATATTAACTATTAAACTCATTAAAACTTAAACTGTAACCAGAGGCATCAGGTGGGACTTTTGGTTTCCACTCAGGTTATGATTTCAGCTTCCTGAGATCAGCAGGACAGGGGCTCTGTGCTCAGCAGGGAGTCCCCTTCCCCCCTTTCTTCCCCACTCCCCTCCCTTTTCCTCCTTCCTCCCATCTCTCCCCACTCTTCCCATGCTCTCCCACTCACATGTTCACATGCACCTTCTCTCATTCTCTCTTTAAAATAAAATAATCTTTGAAAAAAAAACAACTTAAACTGTAATCTTGTTATATTCTCCTATCATTTCAGTATTTCTTTTGGGTACGGATTATTTTCAAAAACATGTCATCTGTAAATTTAAAAATCTGAAATTCTTATATTCATTTTTTTAGCCATAAAAATATGTTTCATTCAAATGTCTTCTTTTCCTTGGATCAAAATATGTATTCTTGCATTTCCCCTGATTTTTCATTATGGTTTATTAAGATAAATTTAATATTTATATAACACTTATAACACTATTAATTAAATTTTTATTAATTTATTGGTTATAAGTGTTTCTTTAAATTAATGCTCATCTTCCTTAACCTTAAATGATCTTTAGATATGATTTTTTATAATATATCTTTAAATAACTTCTAGTGAAGAAAAGTGAATTTGTTAAAGCATTAATAATTTTAAAATTTTAATTTAGAAGGAAAGAAAACATATTTGATATTTTTATTCAGTTAAGCTTCTTTATGTTTTCTTTCATTTGTATCAATACATCAGTTAAAAGTTATATTTAGTATTTCCTCTAATCATATTAATAAAACTTCAGTTTGTGTAAACCTCTAACAACAACCAGCATAATTTTAACTGTGTTTGTAATTAAGAAATCAACCCTTTTCAGTTTTTGTAACTATCAACTGGCAAAGTTTTATTATTCAAGTTCTGTTCACAAAAACTGCCATGTGGAATATCACATTACCAGATTTTGAAGAGAAAAAAAATGTGGAAGAACAATGGCAAGATCAGAGTAGTCATTCTCTGAGCAGAAACTTTAAATATCAGCCTTTCCTAGATCTTATCTTCATGCTTTATAACAATTTATGAAAGATGAAACTTATGAGCACTTATTCAGTTCACAAATCCCATTCTTTGTCTGAAGAGTTCCTTGATAATTTGACATATCAGATGCAAATAAAGAGATAAAGAGATTGAAACAAGAATGCATGTGCCACACATTTTCTATTTAAATCCAATGTCTACATTTCAAAATGTGACACACTACATTTTTACTCAAGATATGGAGTTGATTTCTTCAGGGAAAAAAAAAGGAAATATAGGACTTACTTTTCTTTTGATTTTTTCTAGTCCCTTAATTGTGATAAGAAAAAAGTTACTATCACTATTTTATAGCGAAATGATATAGGTATCCCTTGCTTTCCAAAAGTTCACCTTACACAACTTTCTTTTTAAAACAATCTATGTTGGTACCCTTTTTCATTAATGTAGGTCCTTTAAAGAGCATAGTGCTATAAGGCAAACTTCTGAACAATGGGGAATACCTACCCATGGGCCTTCTCTGCAACCATCTGCAAGGTGTACAATGTGTTAATTTGGCACATTTTAATATTGTAATATGATTAACCCTGAGCATTAGTTAGCACCTCTATCATGTCATGCAATTATTTCTTTTTTTGTGGTGAGAACATTTAAAGTCTAGTCTCTTAGCAGCTTTAAAGTTTATAAGACAGTATTGTTCAGTAGATTTCATCTTTCTTTGTTCTGGGTTTCTCATCACTTCAGAATTCCTGTTGTCACTTCTACTTTCCATCTTTAACACTCATAGTGGCTGATTTCTGATGACTTGTGCTCCACAGTGAGAATCTCCAGTGATGAACATCTGTGTCAGCATCCCTGTGGACATTGTCAACAGCATCATGTGTCCTGAAAGGTCTATCTCAGAGGATAAGTCCTTGAGGACAATACAATTTTCTCCTTAATACTATGTGCTAGTCTGGGCTTCTTCCCAGGTTGAGATTGAATCAGAGAAAAGGACTGAATGATGTAAGTAAGGAGCATGCACACATCTGGACTGAATATTTGACCATTTGGGAGATTATGACCAATGGGAGACCATTTGGGAGATTATGACCAATGGGAGACCATTTGGGAGAATGGAGACTTGCAAATGATCTCAAACAACTTATTTTAGGCCAACAGTTAAATATCTGCTTTCACAGCTATGCTCACTTTAATTCCTTTTCTTGATGCATGTTCAACTCTTTCTCTTGCATCTCACGTTTACCTTCTTTTTGAAAACTGTTTAAACATGCTTAGCTAAAGATATTTTTTACCTTCTCTCAATTCTTGAGGGAATTGCTATGAATGTTTTTTAAATATTATGGTTAGATTTTGTTAGTATATACTATTACATTTGTATGTTTTTATTTTAGACCTCCAAATAACTAATCATCTCTTGAAGTTAGTGCTTCATGCTACTCTAAGCTCTAAGCTAGAATTTATCTACTGACTGATCAATAATAGAAGACAAAAAATATTAGAGCCAGACATTATTTTCTGGACTTTAGGAGAGACCAATCTTTATTTTAAAAATAAGAAAGTCATAACAGGTAGATAAGGTGAGTTACCTTTTATAATTCATAAAGTTTAAATTACATATATGTATTATATTTAAAGCCAGAGTTTAGGAAGCAATGTTATCCTAGGAAATGATCTAAATAACTTGTATAGTTTTGGAATGAAATGTGACAAAATGTGGTTCAATAAATCCAAGGGATAAATGAGAGCATAACTGAGTTGACAGAGAGGAATTTGCACTTAAGCCATACTTATTTGTAAGACAATATATCTTTTTTATCTTTTATATTTCATTTTTGAAGATATTCATTAAGACAATTTAGCTGTCCATTGTTGCAAAAATTATTGAACTGAACATCGCCCTTTTTGCAATATCCAAACACAAATACAATAATTTCTACTTGTCTGGGGACCACATTTTCAAAGCCTGTCACTGAATTCTATCTCTTCACTTCATAGATTACTCCAGCTGCTGACCTTGGTTTAACTAGTTGTGGTAAATGTTCTGAATCCAACAGCTGCTCGCTTAGCCCTTGAGTTCATGGTCATTCCACGGTTGCCATGGGTACTCATCCAGTTTCTTTGCTTCTAGAGACAACACTTCAGTTCTTCTCACTATGCATGAGAGTTTTGTCAATATAAGTTTATTATTTGAAAACAGCCTTGATATTGGCAATGCTAATTCTGAAGGAAGGTAACAATTGGAAACAAAATCCAAAATTTCAAGTGTTTCTTCAGAATAGTCACCAAAAAATCCTCAGGCTACTAGGTAGACTTCTATTTGGAGAGCATATAAATTACATTTTTAATTTGGACCACAGCCAAAAAGTGAAACATGGAACTTCCTGATGCCTAGCCCTTGATTTCCTTTCTCTCCACTAGGTGAGTAGCATAATTAAATCATTACATCTCTTTTTCAAACATGCCTTTAACTCTACTTCCTTTTGGAGGATGTTTGAGAAACTTAAGAAGCTTCAGTTCCAGACTCTAATAATTATGAATTGATTTTGTTAATGTTACTCAGATTTTATATTCTATTTCCCAGAGTATGTCCTGTTCATCTAAGGCTGGAGTTCTTCTCTCCTTTCTTAGCAGCCAAGTGATAAAGATTTGATATTAAATTTTAGCTTGATATATAGGCAGCCAAAATGTGGATAAATATTTCTGTGATATCATCAACCTATCTGCTTAGATCTCTGTGGTGGACTATTGCCTTGTTGATGCCTGATTAATCATATCTTTTAGAATCCATAACCTTGTGAAGTGCTCTCCAACATTGACTCTGGGCTTGGCCAATAGAACATTTCTAATTATTATGCAAACAAAGATTGATAAATGCTTACACCTTAGGGATTTTTCTTTTGGAATATTCCTTTCTAAAAGTCCACTGCCATGTTGTGAGGAAGCCCAAGACAGCTACTTTGACTCCCCGAACTCTGTAAACAAGCCAACCTGAAACATACATATTTAGGGATACATATAATAAATCTATAACGACAAACAAGTTGTTGATGATCACAAAATATAAGAAAATGCTACACTTTTGGATTTTGGAATGTGTGAGGAATTTTACCAGGAAGGGCAAAAGGAGATGTCAAAAATATAAGTAACATGTTTTGAAAATTTTTATCATCCTTGAATATATACATCTATCTGATATACGTATTCCTGTATGTTGCACTTAATGATGAAAAGAAATTTAATGACTTAAGGTCCCATATCAACAGAATAATTCGTGTTAGAAGCTGACTTATTGCAACTAAATTTTGCATAAGGATGTTGCAGTTTATCTAGCATTCCCATGTATGATCTCTCTTACTTATGCAACAGAATATCCTAGAGATGAAGGTCTTATTTTCATCATAATTGTAGACCATTTTATGCAATTGTACAGGTGGATTTGAATAATTGACCAAGGTGAAAAAGTAACTAATGGAGGAGAACACAAAATCTATTATTCTGTTGTCAAGACAGAAAGGTTCTTCCAAGATACCAGATTTGTTCTGATTTTTTTTTTTGCCCATGTTATTTCTAATACATTTTAGTTGGTCTCTTCAATGATTGTCAGAGAACTGATTCTAATTTTTTATTAAACATCCCATGTGGTGAGTATTTTTATCATACAGTTAAAAGTAAACAATAAAAAATGTTACACTTTTCCTAGTCATTACTTTAAAAAAATTGATTCTTATGATTTTCTAAAAGGGTTGTTTTTATGTGGAGACAGTTTTCAAGGATGGATACATTGTTACCATTTCACTGGTGAGTAAAAGTCATGTATCTCATTTACTGAAGAAAGCTTATTTTGAAAACATCATTCTGTTGTCTCCAACAAAGATTTATTCATAGAATGATGCTCTTAACCTTACTGCTTTTTAAGAGTTTTAGAAACATTTTGAAACTGCAAAGTACATTCACTAATATTAAAACCCTGGAATGTCTTGAGCTATAGCCAATTTGTTTTAGAAGAAAATATGGCTTTTCATTCTTCAGGTGCTTCATTAAATTTTTCACTCACATTTTTCATGAATCAGACCAATTCCGTGGCATAGAAAGGTGTGTGGTGATTTGGGGAGCTGTTGCAGATACTGCTGATATTTTGTCTATTTTCCTGCATAGAGGTGGCTAATGCTAGCAGCAGATCATGAATTCTTGACAATGAATGGTGGAAAAATGCATTAAGACCAAGATTGATAGTGCAATGTCACTGGTGAAGCATTGCACTCCAGTCAAAATGTTAGCCCTAATTTTTCTCCTGGGCTTTATTTTCTGAATGGATGTTTATAGCCAACTGTGTTGTCTCTAACAGAATGAGAAAAGTACATTTCCCCTAATTTATGTTGTTCTTTCCATCTAAATTCTTCTCAAATCCTATTTTTTATAATTATGTATTTCTGCAGTATCCAACAAACATTGTCTTGTTTTGTTAAAGTCTATGGAGTTTATAACACACCAGTTCGCTTTGATCCCATCCAAAATGGCATTGATTTTGAATAATTTTTGAAAGCAAGAATAAAAGGGAAAGGTGAACTGAAATCATTTAAAGAATAATCTTTCAGATGAGTTGATAAAGAATTTTAAGAAAAGAGGAATATATGATGATTTCACTATGGGAAACTGTATGATGAGATAGTGGAAGTATCAGCCGTAATCTCTGGGAATAATGAGGCAATTAGTTTGGTGGTGTAAGAAAACTCTAATTTCAAAGCAGATGAAATGTAATAATTCATTGGGCTATGTGTGTGAGATTTCCAATTAAAAAGTGGCATGGATGGGAAATAATTTCAGATACAGAATTCAGTTATAAACAGATTTATAAATCACAAATATCATTGTTGATATATTTAAAATGCAAAAATACTTTTTCATATATAATTTTCTACTGAAGTAATTATAATATTTAACATGTTAAGTAATATGCACCCTGAAATAAATAGTATGAACTACTATAACTTGAACTTTAAAAAAAAGACTTATTTTTCTATAGAAGTTTCAGGTTTATAGAAAAATTGAGCAGAATATAGAGATTTCCCATCTACTGCTTGCCCCTGCACATGCATAGTCTCTCCCATTATCAACATCTTCCACTGGAGTGGTACATTTTTTATAATTGATGAACCTACATTAAAACATCATTAGCTCCCAAAGTCCATGGTTTACACTAGGGTTCACTCTTGGTATTGTATATTTCATGGGTTTGAACAAACATGTAATGACACGTGATAAAAGAAAAATATATTCTTTCATTCAGATGGCCAAAATACATTCCTTGAATACATTTGGTCTTTGTTCACAACTCCTGGGTCAGAGCTCCCCAAACCCTTGGAAGTCCTTAAGTGTTGAGAACGATAAAGGCACCTTTTATTATATAAATGAAGGTGACTTTTGGACCTCAGGAAAGGGGGTTGCTGGTTGCCAGGAGGACCAACCAGATGATTAGAAGGTTGCAACTTTCATCTTTCCATCCCCACCTGAGATCTCTGGAAGGGAAGAAGGGCTGGAGGTTGAATCAGCCAATGGCCAAAGGCTTCACTGATTATGACACTGCAATAAAGTCTCCATATAAATCCAACAGGAATGGGTTCAGAAAGCTTCTGGATTGGTGAACATGTGGGGATGTGGGAAGAGTGGTGCCTTGGAAAGAGCAAGGAAGCTCCTGCTTTTTCCCCATATCTCACCCTATGTACCTCTTCATCTGGCTGTTGATTCATATCCTTTGTCATATCCTTTTAATAAACTGGTAAACATAAGTAAGTGAATTATTTTTTTTAAAGATTTTATTTACTTATTTAAGAGAGAGAGGGAGAGAGAGTGTATGCATGAGCAGGGAGTAGAGGGAGAGGGAGAAGCAGACAGCCCACTGAGCAGAAAGCCTGGTGTATGGACCGATCCCAGGACTCTGAAATCATGAGGTGAGCAAAGGCAGCCATTTAACCAACTGAGCCACCCAGGAGCCCCTAAATAAGTGAATTCTGTGAGTTGCTCTGGCAAATTACAAGGACCTGAAGGGGAAGTTGTTGGACCCTCTAATCTCTAAGCATGTGGTCAGAAGTACCACTAACAAATAGCCTGGGGCTTGCCACTGCCTCTAAAGTGGGAGGTGGAAGGCAATCTCATAGGACTGAGCTCTTAAACCACGGAATCTCATGCCATCTCCAGATAGTGTCAGAAATAAGTTGAACTTTCAGATATCCTCCTGGTGTCCAAGAATTCCTTGATATTGTGTGGGAAGGAATCCACCCCCTCATTGGAACTGGGTCCAGGAATGCAAAAAGAACCTGTATCCACCATCATAGCATCTTACAAAGTAGTTTCCCTGCCCTAAAAATCTCTGCTCCACCTATTCATCCTCCTCTCCCCCTTCCCCACCAACCTCTGGCATCCATTGATCTTTTTATGGTCTCCAGTTTTGCCTTTTCCAGAATGTCATATTGTTATAATGCTGTAGTATGTAGCCTTCTCAGATTGGCTTCTTTCACTTATTAATATGTTTTTAAGTTTATTCTGTGTCATTTCATAGCTTGTTAGCCCATGTCTTTTTAGTACAAATGTGTAATAAGATGGATTAAACTGTTTGACTTATTAAAATCCGTTAATGACTATAATCTTATATATATCTATATATATAAAACTCAAATAAAACCTATTTCCTGAAGACATACTGCTAACAGTAAAATTATTTTCAAATTCTTTATATATACATGTATATTTATATATAATCATATATATAAACATGTGAATTATATATAAACATATATAAATGTGAATTATGCTTATAATTATGTAAAATAATATATATAATTCACTTGTTTTCCTTGAGTAAAATTCTTTGGTTAAAGAAAAAAGTAGCAATTATCTACACCATGCTTTCCCTTAAGTAGCCATTGCTTTATAGACTTTACTGGACATTTGTATGAGGATGCTAAATGGTTTTTCCAATATATCATTGAAGGACACTTTTTCAATTCTGTGTAAAACACATATATATCTTGGAAAATCATCCCATCACTGTTCATTTTGCTTTTTTTAAGATTTTTTATATTTATTTATTCATGAAAGATGCAGAGACATAAGCAGAGAGAGAAGCAGGCTCCCTGTGGGGAGCCTGCTGTGGGACTTGATCCTAGGACCCTGGGAACACGACCTGAGCCAAAGGCAGACACTCAACCACTGAACCACCCAGGTGTCTCTGTTCATCTTATTTTTATTGTCTATTCACCACGAAAATGGACTACAAGGCACTGATAACCATCAGTTTTCATTGATTTATTAAGATCTCAGGTTGAGTTGCTATCAATTGATTGAGAAAATATTGTATATTGAGTTGAATTTTTTAAAAAATAAGTAAAATAACATATAAGGTAAATAGAATGAAAAACTAATAATTGATAGCTTTATGATGGGTGATTTAGGAAATAATGATTGAAATGAATGTCATAATTTCACTACATCTACTCTATATAGGCATGTACTTTTTATCTAAATAATCAAAACCACCTGTGTCAGTGCTCTACTTTTAAAGTACAGCTATTAATTTTAGTGTAAAAGCCGTAATGTTTGGAGAGAATTGTAATTGGAGAGAAAGGGATATTTTTTTCTCTTTAAACTGAAATATGTTGTTAGACTTTGGTTACTGGTGTTTGCAAATTAAAAAACTTATTATCATTAAGTGTAAAGGTTTGTCTACCTCTCAATGTAAGTATTGTCAGAGCTATCTGGAGTTTGTCTTAAATTATTTTTTTTCTAATTTTATTTATGTATTCATGACAGACACAGAGAGAGGCAGAGACACAGGCAGAGGGAGAAGCAGGCTCCTTGTGGGGGGCCAATGTCGGACTCAATACCGGAATTCTGAGATCACGCCCTGAGCTGAAGGCAGAAGCTCAACCACTGAGTCACCCAGGTGTCCCTTGACTGAAATTCTTAATGAGAACTTAAGACAGAACAATATGGAAACATAATACAAAGGTAAAAATTTGTTAAAAATTACAGAAGAAAGCTTTTCTTCAATGCTTACAGCAGGTATCTTTTCTACTGAAAGACTTAGGGAAAGTAATCATGTTTTAAATCTGCTCTCTCTTCCTTACAGACATCAAAATGACCTTTTCACAAAATAAATTAATAGCTATTGAGAGTTTTTTTTTCTTTTAACTTATAATATATACGTGTGTATTTGGATGATCCTAGAAAATATTTTTAAATAAAGCATTATGATAATTGGTAACTAGAGCTGTGTGGTCTCTAATGGATTGTGCCTGTTTGCTCTTTTTTCACTGAGCAGTGAGAACTGACAAGCTGCCAGTTCTGCCTCAGTGATTTTTGACAGTTTGGTTTCTTTGGTGATAAATTATTAAAGGATGTAATAAACAATAAAAAAAAAGTTAGCTTTTTTCCCTCAGGAATAGTGAGCATTTCTCCATTTTAAAATGCATTGCAAAATAGAAGATGACAAGCCCACATGATGCTTTGGACATGATGATTTTCATTGTATCACATTTAAAATGATGTCAATACATCAAAAACTCTGTAATACAAACACCAGGAACTTCTGATTTTTGTAGGTGAGGTCAGAAGTGTTGTTTGTGTTGTATTATCCATCTCCAAATTCCAGAAAAAAAATAATCTCTGTGCTTTTACTTGTACATGGTAATAATAGGTGAACATCTGGTGACTTACTGAATTATTTCAATCAACTTGATGAAATTCTGTTTACAAATCTTCAATAATTTGATCTGAATACAGGCAAACATCTCAGATCTAAATCAACATAGTTTAGTAAATAAATCTTGGCACATCTGGTGTAATTTTAAAAGATAGTTTATACTTTTAATTTAACTGTTTCATGAGCCAAAGTGGATGATATTTGAGATTAAGACTCCCCCAAACCTTTGAAGTAACACTGATAACAAATGTTTTCACAATGGCTTTTTCCAGTATTAAAATTCACCTACTATTTACATATCAACGAAGACTTCATATCTTACAGAGTGACCTGCTCAAGTAATTTATATGGCTCAATTTTAGATAGAATAAACCTTTGTATTCTGTAATTATTCAGAAGAATTTAAGTAGAAATATTCAAGGATGAAGTAGCCATATGACATATATGGCTATTATCAGATCTTTTCCCAAGAGCAGGAGGATATTACTATTACACTAGAAGAAAGAGTAAGAAGATTAGAGGAAGATGTAAGAATCTATCAGTACATGAAGGAAATGTGACCAATTGCCAGTGCTGAAGAGACAGGAATTTGACATCCAAATCAAATTTAGATACGGATTTTGAAAACAAGATGATTAAAACAAGATAGAGAATTAACACCTTTTTGCATTGCTTGGGCTTCTTAACTCAGTATGTCTAATGACCAATATGGAGGAAACATCACTTTGTAGTTGCTATATAAATACAAACGAATAAATGGAAGGAAGCCCCCCAAATCAGTAAGATAATGTTTGACAGTGTTTTTAAATCAGTACTGATATTTTGTAAAGGTAACCTAAAAATTTTAAATTTATTTTTTAAGATTTTATTTATTTATTTAGAGAGAGAGTGATCAGGGGAAGGAGCAGAGGGAGATAGAGAATCTCAAGCATATTCCACTCTGAGTGTGGAGTCTGACTCAGGGCTTGATCTCAAGACCCTGAAATCATGACCTGAGCCAAAATCAAGAGTTGGATGCCTAACCGACTAAGCCACCCAGATGCTCCCAAATTTCTTTTTTTATTTAAGTTTTTATTTTAATCATATGGTGCTCATCACAAGTACATTCCTTAATCCTCATCACCTATGTCGCCCATCCCCCAACTCACCTAAAACTCCTTTAAAAAAAAAGAAACAAAGAAACAAGTTTATGAAGAAACATTCTTTGGATGTCTACATTCTACCCAATTGTCTTTAGAACTTCAAAATAATTATGCATTCTAGTCATTATCAGCTCCTGCTTCTATTGATAGAAGCAATCACCACTCGTGTAGGGTTTGTAGTTTTAGGTTAGGGTACCTGACCATGGGCTGACCTGAACCTTCTACTCCATTTTCTGTGCTTTCATCTTAACTGCGATGAACATGGCTGTCTACCTGTATCTTGTCTTGGACTTCCTACCCTCTTGCCTCTACAGAGTTTGGATTTTACTCTTGGTCAATTGAGGGGAGTCTATGATAATGCACTCCTATATTCTCAAGTACAATTCCAGATTTGAAAGGAATTCCAGTAGGTAATGCAGCCTTTGTCAAAACTCTGTCCATTGAGTAACAGTCTGAACTTCAAACTTATGTACTGTTCCTGCAGGATGCCTCTCTTCAGCATGCCAATGGCTTTGAGTTTACTAATTTCTGTGGCATGCCCTGTGTCCCATAATTAAATATAGGCCGCAACAAGTGCTTCATTAGAATTGGGACTATTGCCTTTTAATGCAGAATATCAAAAAGAGATGACCTGAACTAGATTATTTCACTGTTCTCATTCCTTCACAGAAAGTATATATTGCTGAGTTCATGGTGACTATAGAAATAAAGTGATTCAAAAGACAGATGAATGACACAGAAAAGAATGAACAATATTGAGTTAAAAGTAACACTTCATGAAAAGTTAATTAACACAGAGAGTATATGCACAAAAATTAAGCTGAATGAAATAATATCCTGCCGTCATTCCTGCAAATGAGCTATAAATGAGGAAAAATGAAAATTTTATGTAAAAGTCAATGATTGACTCTGGTCAAAGCAGCCACATATAAATATTTACAAGGACACTTGAAAACATTGCCTTTGCACTACCTTAATGAGGTTGCAAATAATGATTGTTGGTGTTTCATAATCATGTGCCAGATCTCAAATGTTAAGGTGCTAATTGCTAAAGATTGCAACTATTATTGTAATGACTTCATCTTGAGGGTCTCATGCCTCTGACAGAATTTTTTATGTGCTACTTATTCTGACCAGAGCCTGGAACCAAAGCTAACACAGTCTTTGCTTAGTATTTATATTTTCATAATTTTTTTAATAAAAGTTGTTTGGTCACCTGAATATTATTAAGTTAAATTAAAAGTTAGACAATCAAGTTTATCTACTTAGAGGATTTATTAAGGTAAATAATATTTATCGAATACTTACATAATAATTTAAAGACTACCATATGTTGCCTGAGTCAAATTATTAAAAGTATAGCAATCAACAAGATAGATATATTGAAGACAGGTTCTTAAAATTATGATTGTGAACATTTGAGGCTATTTAACCTCTTAAATATTTTGTTAGAATTATATTAGGTAGTTTTTTTGGTCAGCATTTGAACTTTATCATAAATGCACAATTATGTGAAAAACTTTGACAATATGTATTCCCTTTTATATTTTCTAAATAAAAAAAATTATACCCAAATGGCCTTAAATTGTATACAAAAAGTATGTTTCTGATATTATTTATAAATCCTTCATGGAATGTATTGCTATGCTTCTGTTCATAAATCTTCCAGAAAAGAAAAAAACCTGTTTGAAGGTATTTTCTGGAGATACTGAATTCTACATACATGTTTTCCTAAGTGTTTAATACTATCAAGTGAAAATTCATATCTTGTCTCTTATTAGTGTAATGCTGACATCGATAATACAAGCTGTGCCTTGCATTGTTTATTTAAAAAAAAATGTAGAAGAGTGATTCCTCATTCTGACATCAACCAAAAGAAAGATGACTCTAGCGGACCAAATGAGAAAGTCTTGCCAGGATTTTAAAGTAGTAAGTAGTTAGATAGAATGTTATAACATTGTTTTCAACATAGAGTATCATGCAGGAGAATTCACTAACAATGAGGTATAGTAAATGAAAGTTGAAAATACCTGGATGCAAATGATAGCTCAACCAATTCTATTGACAGAAAATTATGAATATGAACTCCTGCAGGTATCATTGTCTCCAAACGTGACATGATAAAGATAACAGTAAGATTTCTAGAAGTGCTCTGAAATTTTTAAATACCATAAAAATGCAAGCAATAATTATATACTAATAGTTTTAATTATGTATCAAAAGTATATAATTAAGATGGTGAGATAAAAAGTAAGAAAAATAAAGACGGATTTTAGGGTGGGAGCAATAAAAGGAAAGAGGAAATAAATGGAAAATAATGAAGATATGAAAAATAGGAGCTTGTATAGATAAGAATAGAAAACAGAGATTAGATACAAGATAAAAACAATATTTAAAAAGAAAAGAATGTAGATCAGAAAGAAGATGAGAAAGAAATAAAGAGTAGGGGAGAAAGGAAGAATCAGAGGAAAGAAACAGGATTGAAGGAAGAAAAAAACCAGAAGTGGTAAGGAAAGATAATGTTCCATTTCTTACACTTCCCTTTGCGAAAATCCTCCAATTTCACCTGAGGCTACCAGACTATGTTTACTGCTGAAATTCTATTCAAATTTGATCTAAGACATGGTGCTTTACCTTTTGGATGCTTGTATCTATTAAGCTTTTTGTTCCATTCTATTTTACATTTAATTTTAATAGATGAAAAAAAATATTAGAATTAAAATTATATATTAGAGCCAATGAAAATATGTTTGAAATATGTTGTTTCTACCACTTTATAGAGTGATAATTGATAGATGATAAACTGCACTTATTTACTGTAGATTCTATTGAGTTTTGACATATGGACATACTGGGAAACCATCAATATGGTCAAAATAAAGCGTATTTTCCTCACCCTCAAAAGTTTGCTTGTGTCCATCTGTAATTTGTCTTTCCTTTCATTGTTCTTCCTAGGAAACCACTAATCTGTTTTCTTTTACTGTAGATTAGACTTTATCTTCCAGAATTTTGTTTGAATGAATTTACACAGTGCATACTCAGTATTGTCTGACTTCTTTCACTCCGCATAACTATTTTGAGATCTCTGCACTGTTGCACATCACATTAGGTCATTTCTTTCTACTGCTCTGTAGTATTTCATTGTATGGATACAGCACAAACTGTTTATTCATTATTCACCTATTCAGAATCATTTGGTTATTTCTGTTTATTTGTTTCTACAAATAGTTATAAACATTTGCACAAAAATATTTATAAGGTTATGCTTTTATTCCTCTTATGTATACTCTTAGGAGCTGAATTGTGGGGACTTAGAGTAGATGTATGTTTAACATTTTAGAAACTCCAAACTGTTTTTCACTGTATTATTTTGCATTTCTTTTTAAAGATTGATTGATGATTGATTGATTGATTTAAGAGACAGAGAGAGAGCAGGGAAAAGGGTTAGAGGGAGACGGCTAGAGAGAATCTCAAGCAGACTCACTGCTGAGCACAGAGCAAGACCTGGGGCTCCATCTTGCAACCCTGAAATCATGACCTGAGCTGAAATCAAGAGTTGGATACTTCAATGACTTAGCCACCCAGAACCCTATGTATTATTTTATATTTATAACAGCAGTGTAGGATGCTTCTACTTGCCCACATGTCTGTTATTATTAGGTACTATCTACATTTTAAATTTTAAGCATTTTAATGAATTTAAGGTGTTTTTGAGTTATGATTTTAATTTTCTTTTACCTTTAATATGTAGAACATTTCAGTGTGTTTATTGACATTCATATATCTTCCTATGTGACATGTCTGCTCAGACCTTTTTGACCATCTATATAGGGTTGTTTTTATTACTATACTTGAGTTTTAAGAGTATATTTCAAGAAAGTTGCTCTTTGTGGTCTGCCTTTTAATTTCTTGAATTTTAATTATGATAAGTCCAATCTATCTTTTTTTAGAATTCTTATAATTTGCCCACCTGGAGTTCTAGCAAGGAAATCTTTCCACATTTAACATTTTCACTTCTGTTTTCCATAATTTTTAATTTTTATATTTTACATTTAGGTGTATGATTCATTCCAACTTGTATGGGAGTCAATGATTCATGATTATGATTTTCCATATGAATATACAGTTGAAACTATAGGATTTTTGAAACAACACTAATTTCCTGAATTGTGTTGATACTTGTTGAAAATCAAGGGGCCCATACATTTGGTTAGTCTAGAGCTCTTTATGTCTTTTGAAGCTTAGGAAGGACTTGTAATTTTTATTAAAAAAATCCAGCTGGAATTTGATTTAGATTGTGTTTAGCCTGTAGATTAATTTGAGGATAATTGGCATCTTAAAAATATTGATTCTTCTTCTATGTGAACATAGTATATTATTTAATTTTCCATATCTTCTGTCATTTCACCTTGTATTATTTTGTAAATTTCAGTGTAGAGATCCTGATTATGGTTATGTTAGATTCATTCCATGGTATCTCAAAGATTTTTGAGCATACTGTAATTATAATTTTTAAAATTTCTTTTTCTCCAGCTATCTGGTATTTACACAAGAACACTGATTTTGTATATCAAATTTACACCCTAATTAAATTTATGTCTTACTCTTAGAAATGATTTATTGATTTCTGGAGTATTCCATGTACAGATATTATATCAAGATAGAAAAAGTTTTATTTCATTATGAATTTTGTGGATTTTAATTTCTTATTTTATTATAATGGTTAAAATGACCTGTAAAATGCTATATAGAAATGGTTAAATTTGTCATATATGTCTTTTTAAATTTTTTATTATTTTTAAAAGATTTTATTTATTCACAAGAGACACAAAGAGAGGCAGAGACACAGGCAGAGGGAGAAGCAAGCTCCATGCAGGGAACCCAATCTCGATCCCAGGAATCTGGGATCATACCTTAAGCCAAAGGCATATATGTCTTTTTAAAGATCTATTAGGAGGAAACACTTTAATGTTTTGCCATTATATATTATGTTGTCAAATTTTCATAAATGTTTTTCATCAGCTTGTTATTATTCTAGTTTGCTTAGCATTAAAAAATCATGAATGGGAATTAAATTATATGGTTTATGATTCTGTTAATATCAT
This sequence comes from Canis aureus, assembly GCF_053574225.1. NCBI lineage: Eukaryota > Metazoa > Chordata > Mammalia > Carnivora > Canidae > Canis > Canis aureus. The sequence continues at coordinate 6,144,882 of NC_135641.1, forward strand.
AAGTGCATTTATTGATTTTCAAACATTAAATAATGTTACATTCCTGAGGATCAATTTCTGGCAATAAAAGAACCTCCACCGATCTATTCCTTGGTGAATTATATGATTTTGGATGCTAAGGGCAAAGAGCAATGAAAAAACACCTACTCAAGGAAATCTATGAAAATTCAGTAAGAAGGGTTAGAGAGCAGGAGAGTTGAGAGGAGCCTTTATATAGCCAAAAAACATCAAACACAGATCTCAGACACTATTCCTTCAAAGAAACCACAATTAGATTAGTTTGTGGAGCAATTTAGGGCCTAGCTCAAAACGAAAGGATAATCAGTTGGCCATCAGTGGAACGTAACAGCTGTGTATAGTCAAGAAGCCAGTAAGAGATCTGTACCACTGTCATCCCAGGATGACTATGCCAATGCTCAAAGTTGTGGCCTCCCTGAGGACCAACATCTAAGGCCTCACATGTAGGATGGAGCATATGCTTCACAGAAATAATCCAACCAACAAAAAAATGACAAAGAATATAACAATAAGCTCTGGAAGAAGGAGTATCAGTACCCAGACTTGCCATTAATCATCACCTAAAATGTCAGGTCCTCATTAAAAAAAACAAAAACAGAAAACTACTATTATGAGGCATGCAAAGAAATTGGAAAGTATTGCCCATACACCAGAAAAAAGTACAGGAGATACAAACTGTCTTTGAGACTGACTGGATGTTAGATTTAAAAGTGTTAACTCCAAGTTGGCTGTGAAAAGTTAAACATGTATATAGTAATCTCAGGAACAATTACTGCAAACTAATAGAATTTTGGCCAAAAATAGATGATTTAAAATAGTCTATTAAAATATTAAAATTGGGATCCCTGGGTGGCGCAGCAGTTTAGCGCCTGCCTTTGGCCCGGGGTGCGATCCTGGAGACCCGGGATCGAATCCCACATCGGGCTCCCAGTGCATGGAGCCTGCTTCTCCCTCTGCCTGTGTCTCTGCCTCTCTCTCTCTCTCTGTGTGACTATTATAAATAAATAAAAATAATTTTAAAAAATAAAATATTAAAATAATGACAAAATAAGGAAGGAAGGAAAATGCAATAAAAAATTAGAATGTAATACAGTGAAATTAAAAGATTGACTTAAGCTTTCCCATATGTATTGAAAATGAATAATACCATAAACACTCTTTTTAAAAGGCGCCTATTGACATAGTGATTCAAAAAGAGAAACTCAGGTACATGGCACCTAAAGAAGGTACAACTTTAATATAAATATAGATACATGAGAGTAAATGAATTTTAAAAGGATTAAAACATGCAAATAGTTTTAATTTAGTCAAATAGGACTTTAAACTTAAAAAAAAAGGAATATCACTATAGAGAAAGAGGGGTGGTCTACAATGATTGAAGGGGCTTATTTTAGACTCAGATTGATGCATGTAGTTCATGACTCAGTTCAGATAGTTAGCATCCTTGGTGCAGCCTTGGGTCTGCTTGTACATGGGAATGTACAATTCAAAAGTCAAGTTAAGAATTCTATTCACATCAGAATTAAAAGATTTACTTCTTTGGCTCTCTCCAAAATTCCTTCTTAATCTATCTGTTTACTGTGGCTTCTTTCCCTGGTTTCTATGGCTAGAGAGAAGGCAAGTTTCAACAGTGCATCTGCTGCACTGATCAGTAGCTGGAGTCCATCCTTGGGAGCAACTCAGAAGAGCAAAAAGACACAAAGGAAAAATAGGGGATGTTCGTCTTTCCTCCCAGTATTGAATACCTTCCAGATTTTACCTACTTCTGCAGATAAGCTGCAGAGGCTAAGGCCAACACAGAAGAAATGGAACTCATGCGTTTTGTTTTATAAACACAATTTTGAGCTTATTCAGAGATGAAAATTAGATTAACTGCCCCATTTCCTAAGTTAGAGAGGGCTATGGAGATCAATTTTAGTTACTATGATTTTTAATGCAAATATAAAACTGTCAGATTATTTGAGGTAAATTTAAATTTAGTGCTACCATTCCTAGTTGCTGTGATAAATTGAGTTTAATTAATATTGATGTCATATTGTGGGCATATTCAGTATTACTATAACCCAAACAAAAAAATAGAACACAGTGAGTAACTCGTAATAGAACAATAAAGAGGGATATTTGGGAACATGATTTCTAATGAAACCACAATTATGCAAGGTAATTTCTAGATCAACAGAGCTGGCAATCTTTGGCAAAACCTGGCATAAAACCAACATGTTCCAGAATCAAAATTATTTTTTCAAGGTTTCCAAAGAGACTCAGACTTGAAAAACTTGTCTTTCTGAGTGATAAAGTTGTTTTTAATATTAGTGACATTGCTTTCACCTTAAATCTCTGTCCTTAGCAGAAGAAAACTCAATCATTAAATTGTCAATAAAATGCTTCTAGGTGACACTAATTTCTCAAAAGCTGTCTAAGTTAAAAGCCCCAGACGAGAGCTTCCCCTCACCCAAGTTTAAATCTGACAGCACATTAAACTTTGCTTTATAATATGGAACATGATTTACATATGATAACTTTTGAGAACTATTTTGAGACCCTTTACCTGGAAGATGAAAACTTTCTTTGCTTTTATATCTAAGACTCTAGGCACTTTTGACCTGATGAGGATGCAGACTTTAGTGATAAGGTGGTAAATCAATCAAGTATACTCTTGGTTTGTAATGAATATGCTACACTCTTAACAAATATTCAATAATAATAATAATAATAATAAGCTTTACAAGTCCTATGTGAAACAAGTCACCCCAAAGGAGCTGGTCTTTCCTCTGTTATGACATTTTCCATGTATGTCTCACACCTATGAAAATGCTCAGGAAAAAAAAAATCTATGAACCTCTGGGCTTCAAATTAGTGATTTCCCAAAATTTGACATCCAGTTTCTCTTTTTAATTGTCACCTCTTTGGTTTTCACTTTCCGCTATTTAGCTCCATACTTGATTTCTGCTTTTGATCTAGATCACTTCTTCCTCTTTTCTAAAAAAGATTTATTTACTTATTTGAGAGAGAGAGAGAGAGAATGCACAAGAGCCAGCATGATTGGGGGAAGGGGCAGAGAGACAAGGAGACAAACTGTCCATGCCCTGCCCCACTGAACAGGCAGCCTGACATAGGGCTTGATCCCAGGACCCTGAGATCATGACCTGATTCAAAGGTAGATGCTTAACCAACTGAGCTATCAGACGCCTCTGTTGAAACCATTTCTATCAGAAGCAAGATCCAGATACTTTATTCCTATTCTTATATATACCCCTTGAAGTAGGTTTTACATGCATGGTTTTGCACATTATGGCTATGGTTAAAATATATTTATTCCCTATGCCATGCTCATTGTTCTATAAAGTCTCGAATGGAATGATGCATTGGCATAACTAAGCTAATAATATTAATATTTGGATTTCTGATTTCAGCTCCCACTGTAAAGAGTTTGCAAGTCCTTACTCCTCTCATTACAATAAGCAAAGGCTGGAGAAATGGAAAAGCAGTCACTTACCTTGGACCCATCAGAAAATTCATTTTGGGAGAAACTACTACCTGTTTATCTGGAGAGACAGGCTCATTTAGTGAGACATCATGAGATCAGTTTGTCTGGAAGAGAAGTTGCAGAATCCATAAATGGAGAAACACTGAAATGGTAACTTTAACAAGTAGCTTGAGACAGAGTGTGGAATAATGTGAATATGAGAAATTCTTGGGAACTTCATTCTTTTTTTTTCTTTTTCTTTTTCCTTTTTTTTTTTTGAGAGAGAGTACACACATGCAAGTGGGGGGTCAGGGAGGGGCAGAAGGAGAAAGAGAAAGAGAAAGAGAGAATCCTAAGCAGATGAAACTGATGTGTGGCTCAATCTTATGATCCTGAGATCATGACCTAAGCCCATATCAAGAGTTGAAGGTATAACCAACTCAGCCACCTGGGCACCTGCTGGGAACTGCATTCTTAATGGGAATGGGTGCCCTTATACTTCTGCAGTTGTACCTTACCTGCAGGAACCTCAGAAGTTTCACACTGTCACTATCTGAGAGAAGTCCTCTCATGTATTTGGAAGGGGCAGGGGAAGAGAAAAATTGTGAAATAGATTCAAGGCCTTCTCCATAGCCAACGTCTATATTCAGAGGGGAAAGATCTGATAGGGTTTTATTTTACTTATAGGAAAGGTATTCCTCTTATTCCAGCCCCATCTAGCATTTTTATCTCACCTAAAGGAAAAAAATAAAACACCACCACCACCACCAAGAAAAAAAAATTAACAGGTGTAAAAGCTTCAAAGAGATAGACTGGGAATGATGATACTAGGGATGAAAAGAAGGTAGAAGGAAAAACTATCACACTGGAAAACACTTAAGAAGGAAGGCCACCCCCCTAAGACACCAGTCCACTAAAAGTCCGGGTCAGCCCTCCACATCAGGTCAGATAGAAGTTACTGGCCAAGCCATGACCTGAAACTTCTTGGGTTAGCTGCTGTCACCCATTCATGACAGATGTCTGGTGATACAGTCATGTGGTACACAGTGCAGCTGCCTAAGAGTTGCTTCTAATAGGAGAAGTTACCACGACCTACCTACTCTTAAAGACAGGGATTGTGTTTGGTTTATCACTGCATCTCAAGTAACTTTAATAGTAGTGCTCAATAAACACTTATTGAGTGAAGGAATAAAAGATAATTTAATATGCCAGAAAACTGCAAGAAATGTCAAGAGAAGTCGATGAATCTACCATAAGACACTACTGATACCTGAGAGAGAAAGAGGAGTGAGATTCATGCCCATCTACTTGCTCTATGTCTTTAAATTGTGGGGATTATAATTGTACACAAGGTATTGGTCCTGATTTTCTATAATACCATATATTGGAAGAGGATTAACACAAATCATAGTGAGGAATAAACAGTAACATGATATGAAGACCCTAACACTACCACCATGGACAACAACTAACACAACAGCATAGTTATGGTACCATTTAACAGGGCACGTTGTTCTTGTCACCCCATTCTAGCATATAACAGTCGCACAAGTTTTGATGTCTACTTATGGGCTGTTTGAATAAATGTTAGTTTATTTTTTCTCTCTGTGTGCACTGAGGATAAGTAATATAAACTTAGCTGCTTTTATTTCTTTGATAACATCTTGGTAACATATATGTAATTATGGAATAAGTGGCTTCTTCTTGGATTTCACTCTAAAAATGTCAACAGCCTGAATAAGCAACACAGCTACACATCAGTTTTATTAGTATAATATTGTAGAAAGTATAGTTTTTATTTATTTTTAAAGATTTTATTTATTTACTTGAGAGAGAGAGAGGAGAAGCGGGGTGTAGGGTAGAGGAAGAGGGAGAAGCAGACTCCCTGCTGAGCAGGAAGCCCAATATGGGGCTCGGTGTGGGGCTCGATCCCAGGATTCCAGGATCATGACCTGAGCCGAAGGCAGATGCATAGCCTACTGAGCCACCTAGTTGGCCCTCCAAGTTCCAGTTGGAGGCTTTATACTCAATGCACAATGCATACCTATGTGTAACTTTTTCTGAGAACATGCTAGGACTTAGCTCGGTAAGACAGCCTCACAATCTACCTAGTGATTCCAGAAGTCTACAGAACTCTTGGGAATAAGAAGAAAAGCAAAACAAAAAGATTCCTCTCCCAGAAAACCCGCACTCCATCCTCCACTCAGCCTGCGCAGAAGCTCTGTTCTGCATTCTCCAGGGATTCAGTATTTCATGTTCCTTCGGAAAGCATTTTCTGTGCTTTTTACAATTCACTGTCCAATTTTCCAGAACAAACACTCAGAAGACAGAGATGCTCTGAAGATTACATGGAGCTACAATGAAATATAAATTTATAACAAGTATCTTCATAAATAATGAAGTTCATGACTTATTTATTTTGTGTGCAGATAATGATTTAATTTATTTAGGCGGTTTAAAATTAAACCTCCTCATTCATTTTAATTTCAAAGATGGAAAGAAAAAACTCCCACCTCACCTTTTTGTGGACCATATAATCCTTTCTGGCTCTTTCCTCTATGTGCAAATATGTTTCCCTCTTTATTTTTCATTCTTTAATTCGATCTACTTAGCAGTGATCACCCTGCGTGTCTATTTTCCTGGTTTCTTGGAGGACAGTACTCATTTTTAGCAAGTTGTGTTTGTCAAACTGTAAATGTGTTTACTCTTTCATTCTTTAAAATATATTTCTTCTTACCAATATTCTGTTACCCAATTCTTTGTTTTTGTTTCTTGCAACCTGTCAGTACCATTGTTATCAACTCTGCCCACAGAGTACAAGATCCAGGGATGACAAGCTGCATTGCACTTTGCATGAGCTACTTTCAAGACTTGTTCATAAACATGACAGTTTTCCTTGTGCTGTCACAAGGACTGTATTAATACTTCTTCTCATTAACTTCACATTGGGTCAAAGAAGAGCTTCTCCTAATCTAAAGGTCCTAGTTAAACAATTGATTAGGTCCTGAGTAGAGTAGTCTATACTGATTAGTCTTGCAGTTTGGATTCCCACACAAAAAAACAACTCAGAAAATTATGTTTTCAAGCTGTGCAATCACTCTATCAGGATAATAAAACATTTTATTTTTAGTTTTTTAAAGATTTTATTTATTTGAGAGAGAGAGAGAGAGATTACTCATGAGTTGGGGGGGGGCAGAGGGAGAGGGAGAGAATCTCAAGCGGACTCCACCCTCAGTGCAGCATCTAGACCCCCACCCCTGGCTCCAGAAAGGGCTCCATCCCACAAGATCTTTATCTGAGCCAAACCAAGAGTTGGTGGTTTAACCAACTGAGCCACCCAAGCAATCCCATAATTAAGTATCTTCAAGCTATATTTAAGGTGGACTGATCATCCTCCTCTCCCTCCACCCTACTCAGGGATTTGCATGTAAAATTTATAGGAGATAGCAAGTTTATTATATGGTTTCCTTCAAATGCTGCCACCTTGCTTTAAATGCATCCCAGGTTTTCTGGAGTGTATCTACAGAAAGATCTTTGGATAGCATAACATAGGCTAGAGTGCGATAGGATGTGGTTTCTAATGTTCATAACCAGGCTTACATAAGAGCCTGGACATAGACACTGCATAATGAGTAAATTAGGAAAACCAACAGAAAATCTTACAGGATTATGTTCAGAGTTAACTCACTCAGGGATAATGCTAATAGTAGCAGAGAGTATAAAATTACACATCTTGATGCACTTGAGAAAACCTGCTTCCAATTCAGATATCCTCACTTCCGCAGAGTTAGGAGCACTGGCAGTTGCAGCAACTGACCATGAAGGCTCTTCTGGAAGTGGGGAAATAATCTTCAAGTGCTCTTAAATTTACTATGGGCCCAAAACTCCAAATCAGTGTGGCAAATTTTTGTTATCCACTGCTGAGCCAAGAAAGTTGTCCACAAAGGCAGATAATATAGATGACATTATTTTATATGCTGTAAAATTATACAACTTTTGGAGAAATTTTCCAAGTAAATGGATTTGCATTCCATAGCAAATTATAGATACCCCTGTTGTGTTTTATTGTCATTTTATTTTATATGTAATTGCTTCCTGTCTGACTCCTTCTCTTGGTTCTGAACTAAAGGCAGGAATCTGGAGCAACATTTATAACTGGTACTTGTGCTATAGATATTTGCTAAATGCAATCACATTTATTTTTAATGCAATTCTGAGTTTTTTTAATGTTCAATTTCAAAGGCTTTTAGTGTAGAATTCTTTTAGAAAAGAGTTTTTTAGACCACTATTCTTTCCATGAAAAGCATATATTTATTGGAACATCAAAATTGATTCATAGATAAAGGGTTGCTTTGGATCCTTCATGTCCCCAAGGATTTGTGTTTATGAAATTCATTTAGAATGCCGTGTGAAGTTCATACCTCCTGGTCCCAAAGTTACTGCAACAAGGGTAAGAAATGTCAGCCTGTAAACATATTATTTTGAGGAAGAAGCAATAAAAGCCACAGATATTCAAAAACCTTTTATAATGCTTTAGTAGTATCAGAATATTTTTAATATATCCAGGCTCATTTACTTTTAAAATGCAAGACTGCTGCTGCAGAAATGTTTTGTGAAATGTTAAATTCCAATGTGTGTTTCTGATCACTAATAAATTTCATTTACATTAATGTGCTATTTTTATTTTTATTTCTCTTTTAAAAGTATAAGTCATAATTTTCTTAGTTTTTGTGTTTCAGAGAAGACATCAAGTTAACAGGGGCATCTGTTGTTTCTGTACAGGCCATTTGCCATGAAATTCAGAGAGAACTAAATAAATTGGTCATTTTTTTTCCTTAGAGCACCAACTAGTTTGTGATTCCTAATGTGCCAAGATAGAAAATATCTTCGCTCAAATCCTGTCCTCCACTCCCTCGTATGTTTTACTGGAGACATAATTTGCCTTATAATAGCAATAATGAAGTAGATTCCTTTTCAAAGTAGAATTACATATAGATTGTTAGGACACTGGGGATCATGCCCATTTTACAATGAAATGTTTATTTTCAGAATTTGAAAAGGTTAATTGATTTCTTCCCTCAAATTCATAAGACAAGCCACCACTTAGGGTTTTTTTGTAGTGTTTCTTTCCTACACCTTTAAACTATTCAACAGTACACCTTGCTACAGCTCTAACAGCAAGACCACAGTGAACTTCATTGCTAAGCATAGTCAATATTTTTATTCCTGTATTAAATGTCACTTGGGGTGGCTTTTACACTACCAGCCCGCCATTCTCTCCTTCTTGAGAAATTTACTTCTCCTGGATATTCTGGCCCTCGATGCCATGGTTAATCTTCTGCCTTTGGGATGCATCCATTTCTACCCATTTCTACCCATTTTCCCCACCACCAGCCACTTGGTACCAACACCCTACTTTTCCTTTCTATTAGTTGTGGCTTTTTTCCATGTTGATTTTCCATTAAGGTTTGAATCTCAGGCCATTTTATTGTTATTTTAGAGGTTATCTCTGATTGGTACCATTTATTCTCATGATTTCAATTATCATCTCTTGAGGAGCAGTATATAATGCTATGTTTCAGACCTTATACTTGGCTAAAAATTTCCTGGGTTCAAGCCTCAGCACCACTAATAATATTTGTGAGCTTGGGCAATGCACTTAACTCTTTGTGTCTCAGTTAATCCTCTGGCATGAGAATCCAATAATATCATTGCACCTCATTTAGCTGTCATGGAGATTAAATTGTATATATGGCAGTACACATATACGGGACACTTAGAACAGTACTTAGGATCTAGCAATTATTCCTTGTGGACATTTAAATGATAGCTATGCTTCTAACTCCATTATCTCTATATTTAGCTCAAAGAATTTTCTAGGACTCCAGACCATTATATATAGCTACCCACAGATGTTTATCTTGTAATATTACACAAGAATATCAAGTTCAAGGCACCTGACTAGCTCAGTTGGTGGAGCATGCAACTTGTTCTCGCAGTTATGAGTTTGAGCCCTACATTGGGATTACTTAAAACTGAAAAAATCTTTAAAAAATAAAGATTATCAAGTTCAGTCTGTCCACATTCAACTCATCAATACCCATCACATTGTTTTTCCTCATATCTATCTCTACAAGTAAAAATATCATTTTCTTTCTTTTTTCTTTCTTTTTCCTTCCTTCCTTCCTTCCATCCTTCATTCCTTTTCTTTTTTCTTCTTTTTTATCCTCCCTCATTTCTAATTACCAAATAATCAAAATCCTTTAATACAGATGTCTTACTAATTTAGTTTTCTATCATTAAATCATCACCACAGCTACTGGCCTTCCTGTAAGCTATCATTAAAAGTCAATTATGTGGGTGCTCTTATAACTTTCTCATCTGCCTCCATTCTTTTCCTGTTCCATCCAACATCTAAAATGGAATGATTTGTCTAAACTGTAAAAGAATTCATGGGTCTCTTGAGGCACCAGGGTGGCTCAGTCTGTTAAGTGTCCAACTCTTGATTTCAGCTCAGGTCATGATCTTGAGAACCTAGGATGGGACCCCACATCAGATTCCCCACTGAGCAGAGAGTCTGCTTGTCTCTCTCTCCCTCTACCCCATATCCTTCTAGTTCACATTCTCTGTCTTCTTTTTCACTCAAATAAATGAATAAATCTTTAAAAAAATAAAGAATTCATGTTACTCTTAAGGTTAATGCTAGCCAACACTCTAGTCATAAAGAATACACTTCTTCATATACAGAGAAGACTTAAATACAAAGAAATTCTTATTGTAGTTTATTTTATTTTCTCCAATTGTATGAATTCTTGACTCAAGACATCATTTTGTTGTTCTTTTGTAATAGACGTTCTGCCTAATTCTTTTTCTCTTAATTTCATTACCTAGAAATTATGTAACATGTTACACAATGATCAAAATGTGGTGGGAAGGGGGATCCCTGGATGGCGCAGCGGTTTAGCGCCTGCCTTTGGCCCAGGGCGCGATCCTGGAGACCTGGGATCGAGTCCCACGTCGGGCTCCCGGTGCATGGAGCCTGCTTCTCCCTCTGCCTGTGTCTCTGCCTCTCTCTCCCTCTCTCTCTGTGTGACTATCAAAACTAAATAAAAATTTTAAAAAAATGTGGTGGGGAAAATGTTTCTACTCTCTTTTGATACTTATATTAAAAAATACTCAAGAGAATGATAGGATAAGCCACTGACATGGAGAAAATATTTGCAAAAGACACATCTGACAAAAAATTGTTATCCAAGATATACAAATAACACTTAAAACTCAACAATGAGAAAAGAAACAATCTGAAAATGGGCCAAAGACTTTACCATGCAACTCAACAAAGAAACTATAAAGATAGCGAACAAACATATGAAAAGATGCTGTACATCATATGTCAACAGGGAAATGTGAATTCAAACAACAATGAGGGGGCACCTGGGTGCTCAGTTGGTAAAGTGTGTGACTTTGGCTCAGATCATGATCTCAGGGTCCTGGGATGGAGCCCTGCACCAGGCTACATGATCAGCGGGGAGTCTGCTCCTCCCTCTTCCTCTTCCCTGGCTTGTTCATGCTCACTCTCTCTCTCTCTCAAATGAATGAATAAAATCTTTAGGAAAAGTAAATAAATAAAATAGCAATGAGATACAACTACACGTCTCCTAGCCAAATCTGGAACACTGACTAACCAAATGCTGAGGAGCATGTGGGACAAAAGGAAGTCTCATTCATTGCGTTATGAATGCAGAATGATACAGCCATTTCAGAAGACATTTTGGCAGTTCCTCATAAAACTAAATATACTCTTACCCTATGATTCAGCATTGTTGTATTTACTTAAAGGAATTGAAAACTTATGTCCATGTAAAAACTTCACACAGATATTTATAGCTGCTTTATTCATAATTGTCAAAACTTGTAAGCAACTAAGATGCTTTTCAGTAGATGAATGGATGAACTGTAGTAGATCCAGACAATATATTATTCAGAGCTAAAAAAGATATGAGCTATTAATCCATGAAAAACATTAAAGATCTTTAAATGCATGTCACTAAGTGAAAGAAACCACTCTGAAAAGACTATGATTCCAACTACATGATATTCTGGAAAAGACAAAACTATGGAAACAGAAAAAAGATAAGTAGTTGCCATGGACTGGGGAGGAAGACGAACAAGTGGCGCCCAGAGGATATTTAAGGAGTGAAAGTATTCTGTGTGGTATTATACTGGTGAATGTATATAATTTTACATTTGTCCGTACTCATAGTATACACAATGCCAAGAGTGAACATTGATGTCAACTATGGACTTTGGATGATAATTATGTGTCCATATAGGTTGTTCAGTTGTAACAGATGTACCACTTTGGTGGGGGATCTTGATAATGAAGGAAGCTACAGTGAGTAGGAATAGCTAGTGGCATTAGAGGATATAAAAGTGACCTCCAACTGCTCTAGCACCTGGTCTTACTTCCTAACTAGGTCCTTCACTGATTCTATAGCAATTTTCTTCAGATATGTTTAGGTCATGTTGAAGTTTCAGAGAAAAACAGAACTGGATGGTTGTTCTTCCATTAATATAATATTCCTAAATTATATTTGGATAAATGTTGAAATCCCTGAGATGTCAAAAAGCATCTTTTGATAATTTTATTGGAAATCAGGAAGAGAGAGAAGTTTTTAGGCATAAAATCTTGTATAGTTATCTTGCCACAATTCCTGATTTTGGATGATACCATTCAGGACATGACAGAAAAGTCAGAGGTGACAGGCATGTAGGTAATGATGAGAAGCATCTGAAGTAAGAGTCAGCAAAGAAAGAAGAGACATTAAAATAGAAGTGTACCATTGATTTTTATTACAATGTTGTTCCCATTTTTTTGATGTGATTGGGATGTGGTGCAGTAAATGTGTGAGTAGAGAGTAAGTGAAGCACCACTATGAGGAATAGTTCATTAAGATACAAAATAAATGGAGATTCACTTCAGGTAGAGGAAAAATAAACAGGATATGCTTTTCAATATGTAAAATGCCTTAACATAAGAAAAAATGAGTTTTTCACTGAAAAGTCAAAAAGATCATGGATGCAAATATAAAAAGGTACTAAAGTTCAGCATTAATTAATTAAAGTAAAAGATTTTAAATTATATTTCTAACCTGTAATATTAAAAATACTCCTTTTAAAGTTAAGATTTGCTTTTTCTTTTAAGATTTTATTTATTTATTCATGAGAGACACAGAGACAGGCAGAAACATAGGCAGAGGGAGAAGCAGGCTTCCCGTGGGGAGCCTGATGTAGGACTCAGTCCCAGGGGGATTATGACCTGAGCCAAAGGCAGATGCTCAACCACTGGGCCATTCAGATGCCCCTTAAAAATATTTTATTTTTATTTTATTTTAATATTTTAAATGAACTCAATAATGTCCAGTGCTGAAGTTTTCAGGGAAATAAAAATTTCAAATAGTATTTGTAAGTGTGTACATGAAGAAAGTCCTTTTCTAAGAAAACTTGGAGGTGTCTATTAAAATTATAAGTACATAAGCATTTTCAACCAGAAATTCCAATTCCAGAAATCCATCTTTCCAAATACTATATGTGCATAAAATCATATGCTCAAAGATGGACAATCTTATTGGAAATCACTTATTGTACACACGTAGGTAAGTGAAAATTGTAATAAAAGCATATTATTTAAGAACATGTAATCATTAATAAAAGATGAGAAAGGAAGAAAAAATACACAGAGCTAGTCACCTCTGAAATTCCAGCCTTTGAGAGAAGACTTCCCTTACATACATGTTTCTTGACTCAGAAGCAACAGATGCTTCATGCATATTGCAATTATTGTGTATTTCATTCTCCCTTGTCAAAGAAGAAATATGTGGCTGTTCATATTTGTGAGCAAGTAGAGATGTTTCTAAAGCTAAATAAAGTTCAATGCTATTTCAAGATGAGACACAACTAATCCATCTTCACATCATAAATTCCAGTCACCTAGTACTGTTCCTAAACTTCCCGTTATTGAATTAAAGATGAATTAAGGTTTTTGTGTGACATCAAAAAAATTTATATATGTGTGTATATACATATACACACACACATACTTTGAACTGGATATTCAAGGTGTTTATCAACAAGTTCAAAATAGAGATTATTGGTGAGAGTGTAAAATGTAATTCTGTATGGGCCTAAAATTAAGATCAATGAATAAGAATATTTGGTATTTTAGCTAGTGATGTGAAATTAAAGACCATATCAACCAGGATTGTGACTTGCATATTTCAGTAAATTTGCCTGATTGAACTATATCTATCATAATAATTCTTCAAAATTTTGCATGTGTAGGTGGGACATAATGTTAAAATTACTCATTTCAGGGATTCCTGGGGGGCTCAGGGGTTTAGCACCTGCCTTCGGCCCAGGGCATGATCCTGGAGTCCTGGGATCAAGTCCCACATCAGGCTCCCTGCGTGAAGCCTGCTTCTCCCTCTGCCTGTGTCTCTGTCTCTGTCTCTGTCTCTGTCTCTCTCTCTGTGTCTCTCATGAATAAATAAACAAAAATCTTAAAAAAAAAAGTTACTCATTTCATGACATCTTTTTTCTTAATTCTATCTGTTACTAATTTAGATATGATTTTTTTTTAAATATAAACACTAGTTTAGATGACAGTTTGATAATTTCTATTGTGGCTTAAAATGTAGCTTATGTGAGACACCATGTCTCTTAAGGTAGAATTATCTCTAATCCTCTAGAATCAGTATTATATACTCGCATATTCATAGTACGATATAAAGTAATTTATTTTAAAGCTTTTCAATCAGCACCATGAAATGTAATTTGTGGAAGTAGAAACAAATTTTTTTAAAGATTTTATTTATTTATTCATGAGAGACACAGAGAGAGAGGCAGAGACATAGGCAGAGGGAGAAGCAGGCTCTATGCAGGGAGCCCGATGTGGGACTTGATCCTGGATCCTGGGATCATGCTCTGAGCCGAAGGCAGACGTTCAACCAGTGAGCCACCCAGGCATCCCTAGAAACAAATTTTGAGTAAATACATGTCAAGGCTAGTGTTTAAGCTTATTTCATCACACTCCCACATCTGCGCTTTCTCCAATGTACCGGCAGGATGAAAAATGTCATCTGGGATAAGCTAGTGAAATTTATCACGTCATTACCAACTCTTCAATTAATAAAACATTGATATTGACCTTAAGGAGAGGTTACATTTGATCATTTAATGATCTCAACACTGTTACATTTCACATAACGGACTAAGAGAAGTCATATACTTATTCACAAAATGAATACATTCATTCAATCATGATTCAGTACATCTTAATTGAAGACCTACCATTTGCCAAGCCCTATAGTACTTGTTGGGCATAATGTTGAATGTGATAAAGACAGTCCCTGTTCATGAGGGTTGTAATCATGGCAGGAGACAAACTAGCATATACTCTAAAAAATATTTTTGATGAGCCATGCCATGTGCCTTTGGCCAACCAATTTTCAGGTCAGGTCCACTGGAAAATTTTGTTTACTTTGCTAGTTTCCTATATCAAACATGGACAACCTTGTTTTATTGTTCTAGACATTGTTTTATTTTGGATTTATTCCAAATTCATAAGTAATTGGAAAGCCATACTCATACAGAAGTCAGAAGTACAAGGATTTTATGCTCCCAACCCTAACTCTGTAATTCAGATGACACTGAGGTGCAAGTGTCAGTGGATAAGTGTCCATTGGAATGAACCCAGCAGGTAGAATAGTAGAGAAGCTTAATTAAAGCTCATTGAAAGGACAATAGGGGACAATACCCTGCAGTGTTTGAAGCTCTATTCTTTGGGCCACTGACACCAAACACTTCAGATGTGGTGCTATGTTGCCAATAGCTAGAATATACAGCTCTAGTAGCTAAGGTACAGGGAGCAGATTAGACCTGCTTACCATCACTCAGCTACCCACTTACATCCTTTAAAATTAAAGTTCTAGCTCTCATCCCAGTTCCTAGGGTTTGTGGGGAGCATGTCTACCACAAGAATACAGTAAGTGTTCTTCATGAATTAAAGTTCAGATCACTACCTTGTTGTCACTTTGGGCTCCTTATGCTCAAACAATAGAAAACAGAGCAAGCAGACTTGAATAAACATTGCTTAAAAAAGGCATCCAAAAAAACAATAAACCATGAAAGGTTGCTCAGTATCATAAATCTCAAGAAATTCAAATTAAAACTACAAAAAAAAAAAACAAATTAAAACTACAATGTGATACTAGTAAACTTCCACCACAGTGGCTAAAATGAAAAACTATGGAAAATGCAAGTGATAGCAAAAAGATGTGGAGTCCTTGGCCCTTTCACGTAGTGCTGGCAAGAAGGGAAATTGGGACAATCAATTTGGAAAATGATGTTTCTTCTAAATCTGACCTTATAAATATCATATACTGGCAGTTCCATTCCTAGGAAAATATCTAACAGATCTATGCCTTTGAATAGCCATATGCCTTAATGTAATAGCAGCTGTGTTCTTATTAGCCCAAATCTAGAAATTACCCATATACCTTTCAAGAGAACAGATACAGTAGTGGTGATAGATTTAGAGCATGGCTTACTATTCTGCAATGAGATTAGATACCATTAGTATAATTAGATACAATTAGTAGATGCAATTATCTACATCTATGCACAACCATATGGATGACTCTCCCAAAGAGAATGTTGAGAGGTAGTTTCCACTCACAGAAAATGGGCAAAACTATTATCTATTGCTAGACACATGAATAGTGGCTGTCCTTGGGGGTTGTGCCTGAAAAGGTGCACAGGTGGTGGAGTCTCTGCAGTGCTGGTAATGTCCTTTCTCTAGCTGTCCTTTCTCATCTATGCTGGTTACATAGATGTGTTCCCTGTAATATGCCTCAAAAACATGTGTGTGTGTGTGTGTGTGTGTGTGTGTGTAACCCAGGCTAAGCCAACACCAACTGAATCAGTATATCACATGATCACATTTTGGCTCCAGACATCTGAATTATTTAAAAATTCTCCAAGATTCTTGATGCAGAGAAAAGGCAACAATCGCTTCTCTCTTCTGGATGGAGATTAATGAGAAAAAACAACTGTATTTGTATCCTGAGTAGCTGCTATTTGAGGGTGTTACCCATGTGCATTATATCCATGATTACTTTTAGCACTCAATTCAACCCAAAAAGACCTACATCGATGCTCCTATTAACCATGAGAGACTTGAAGCACTGATCGTATCAAGGACTGGTCTCAAGGTTCAATAGCCAGTAATTGCCAATGTTGGATTTGAACTCCAATGCCATCTTAGGCTAGATTTTGTTTTCTTTACATACCATCACTGCCTGATAACTTTATACTTAAAACTGGCAGAAAACAATGAAACGAAACACAAAATTTAGAATGACAAAAATTTGTTTGCTTCTTTTCAGAGTTCGTGTCTGAAAATGTATCAATGTAAAATCAGCTTCCTTTTTTTTTGACATAAGAATTGAAGACGATTCTACAAACCCTTTATTTAGAACAATAATACATTCTTTTCATCTCCATCCTCTCTGCCTTTATTCATTTGTGGTATCTTTGGGGTCCCTTCCAACTTTTTGTGACAAATATGAAAGGAAACAAATATGACAAATTTTGACAAAATACTGAACACCAGAGAGAAATTGGGGCAATATTCAGAAGTAGCATTTTATCCTCTGCAATCCTTATCAATGTGCCTCTGCACACAATTTTATTTGTAAAATGGCTCTTTTAATTCAAAATGCTAAACTTTGTTAAGTTACACTGGCAAATTCTTTCTTTACAAATAAACATAACTTAATGGATCATGGTTCAATTTCTTGATTTCTCTTTCCCTTTTGTATACTTGTGGCATAATATATTATTCTTTGGAGCATTCAGTCTTCATGTATCATGCAAGAGTTTAAGAAGATCAAGACTAATGGAGAGTGAAGAACTAGATATTTATGGTATTTACCATTTGACCTAAATAAACAAATCTCCACAACAACTCCCTTGGTCCTGACCCCACACATGTGTGTGTGTGCACAGACACACATTGAAAGTAGGGCCCATGTCCTTATGTATTTTACTTTTTATTTTAAGTACCTTTCAATTATACTAGATAAGGGACAAGTTATCAGCATGAATTGTTAGATGTAAAGTATTCTAGAAGGGAATAAAATCATTTGGTTAATGAATTAAAATTGTTTTCATGAAAGACAACACAGGGAAGGCCAACATCCAGATTCTGGGATCCTAATAGGGCCATCATTTTCTTTAAGTTATTTAAATCTTTTAAAGAATTGAAAGCCTAGAAATAATTCCCTCCTGTATACACAATGGGCATGGAATTATACTTCTATATGAATACAGAGAAGCACAGTGTTTATCTTCATAAAAGAACAAAAACCACCTCTTGAATGTTTTTTTCCTTTCATTCTTTTTTTTTTTTTTTTTTTAACCCAAATAATCACATCCTCTTTCTGACAAAATAATTATCCCATTATGTTCTTCCAGGGACTGGCTAAAAGAAAATACAGTCCAAGAACATTAAGATACAACAAAGAACTTTTGCTTTTAATCTTATTTTAAAATATCTCAAAGAACTGACCTTTTTCTGCGTGAAGTGTCAGTGGCCTTGTAGGCGCTTTGAGCTGATTCACAACCGGGATCGTCAGAGTTTAGGGATCAAAGCTGTCATGCACGTACTCTATTTTGTACTAGGAATTAAGACCATTTAGATGTGTCTGATCGTCACTAACTGTATCATGTCCTCAAATGGCACACGGTTTGTCTGGAATTTGTGATCTTCTTCCCAGGAAAAGCGCTCAAGGGCGTTCCCTCTCCGCGCAGCTGCCCCTGCCTTCCCGGAGCTGCCCCGGCCGAGCCCCCGCCGGGCCGACAGGTGCGCGGGCAGGGCGGTCTCCAGGCGGCCCCGTGCCCTGCCCTGGCAGTCGTGTCTCCCTCATCTGCAGAGACGGGTGCAGAGCGAGGAGTGGCTGCCCGGCTCACAAGGAATAGAAATAAAGACACCGGTCTTACATTTTCAAAACGTTGCCTTCCAAACTCAGATTTGGATTAAATTCCATTTACACCAGGGAGTGAGCCTGAAATTCTCTTCTCCTGTTAAAAACTACAATTTGGGCTACCAAGACACCTATTTAGGGTCAAGTTCTAGAATTCTGATCTTGTTTTCCAAATTTCTAGGATAAAGAGAACTATTAAAAACCGTTTTGCTATCTTAAACTACATGTGACAGTAGGGGTGCATTTCAGCCTCTTTAGGACATATTCTTTCCAAGAAGAGGAAAAATGCTTTGTTTTTTCCTGAATCAATCTCACTGAAGCCCAGCTGATTTTAGCACTTTTCCAACGAGTCACATTCAAATGTAGGAGCAGAACATCTAGGAGTCATGTGACCTGAGAACTGAGAGACCTGGTAACTGTCTGCTCTGAGTCACACAGGCATCTGGTTAAGGTGGAAAAAAGCAGAGATAGAATTAGAGAAGGCTTTCTTTATTTAGATCACTACTATTTTATAACATATCAAAATCAGAAAGGATTAATTGACTCAGACTTTGAATTCACACTTTTAATGCATCCTTTATTTATGTAACTTTGCCTTTAAAAATAATTCTATTTTTAGCTGCACCTTTTTTTTTGCTGCATTAAGATGAAAGGCATCTTTTGTTCTTTCATGCTCATCTTTTGTATTCATTATTCCACCACTCACTGTACTCCAATGAGTACATATAGGTGGACATTAATTTCAAATAAATAATTCCAAAATATTGCATGATGTACATAAATGAAATTCCTAAATGTATACTTTTACAAAATTAAAACTCAGCAGGCTAAATAAATAACACTTAACCACTCCAAATTACTGGAAAGAGATGTTTTCCTTTCCCAGTGAAATCCTGTAACTTAAAATTATCTGCTGTGAAAGTGACAACTTGTTAATAAAGGTTTACTTTTTCCCAGCTTAAAAACACCTTCAAGGTCGTAAAATCAATAAAACAAGCAAGCTGCTATTATGTTCCTTTAAATTTATGGGAAACCAGCTGGCAGAATGGAATAAAAAATGACATTTACTTACTGAGTCGCAGAGGCAGGGACTGATTCTCTTTGCAGTTGGCCATGTCAGATATTTAGATGACAAGAATATTAAACTTATTTTTGGAGGGGGGAATCAAAACGTTTCTTCAAAGAAATTATATTCAGAACTGTGTTATGTTGAACTGGATGGAGTACAGTCTAGTCACCAGGAGTCCTGTTCCTTGCTCTCAACCTCATTCAAGTAAGTGGGCGAGTCGCGCCAACCAGGTCTCCGGGACTCGGGATCAGTTAGGAATCCCGGAGAGGAGAACCCGGGCATGCCCCTTTTGTCAGCTGTATTATCGGCTTAGGTACTGAATTATTTATTACTCTCCTGAAAGCACTGGGCTAGGCTTTTTTTTTTTAATTTTTGATTTTTGTTTTTAGATTTTATTTATTTGAGAGAGAGAAAGGGAGAGGGGATGACCAGAGGGGAGGGGCAGAGGGAGAGGGAGAAGCCGAGGCGGGGCTCCATCCCAGGACCCTGAGATCAGGACCTGAGCGGAACGCAGACACTTAACCAAATGAGCCACCCAAGCTCCTCAGGAGTTAGTTTTTTTTTTTTTTTAAGATCGATCGATTGATTGATTGATGATAGAGAAAGAGAGAGGCAGACACACAAGAAGAGGGAGAAGCAGGCTCCATGCAAGGAGCCTGACGCGGGACTCGATCCTGGCACTCCAGGATCGCACCCTGGGCCAAAGGCAGGCGCCAAACCGCTGAGCCACCCAGGGATCCCCAGGAGTTAGCTTTTAAGTAGAAAAATACCATCACATGATTTTGAGAGTTGAACCAACTTTTAAAATTTTAAATGTAAAATAATTGTTGAAAATATAAGACATATATAAAATCATAAGAAAATTAGATAACGCTACATTTTATCATCACTCTACAGTGTTTTGATTTCTGGCATTTGTTATATTCCTTATTGCCACTGGTTCCCTACACATGTTTTCCTCTTCTTCCTTCCTGCCTTTCTCACTTCCTTCTTTCTCTCCATCACTCCCTTCCATGGTTTGCTTCCCCTACTTAAGGTCATACTCAAAATGTTATACTATTTGTCATCGTTCAAGGTTAAATAAAAAATATTTTGTTCATTCAAGCAACAAATAAATATGGCATGGTGTCTGTGGAAAGGGCTCTGTCAGACTACCTAGGGTATTAAAATAAATCAATCCCTGCATTTTTGTTTTGCTTTTTAAATTATGTATTCTGTTTGGCATACCATTTTTCTGACTTTTGAAGTTATTAGTTTTATTAAAGTTATTTGGGGGATCAGGATTACTCCCTAGTCATTTTAATTTTCATGAGTTTCATCTTCCTCCTCTTCATAGAAACTTTTTGTTGGAAATGGGACACACTGTATCATGGGTTACTAAGAAGGATGAGCCATCTTATTTAACTTAACACACATTATTTCCTGTAATTGATACTATGCACAAATATTATTTTCCTCTAATTTGAGGTATAGGATCAGGAAACACCTTTGACTTCATGCATATTGCTTTGGAAGCTGAGGGACTCCGTGAGCTGCCTTCATCCCTTCCAACTGTGTAAGAATGAGGTCTAAGTTAACATGAGGGTTGATATTCTGTAGGGAACTTTTAAAACTGTATTTTAATATCAGTGGATCATTTTTCAAATCTTCCAAATTGTGTTCAGACCAGCAAAGAAGCAGATCAAGATTGTAATAGATTCAAGTCATAATACTACCAGTAAAGTATTGCAGAAGACATGAGTTGGAACTTCAGGTTTACTCCTTCCTAGATTCATGATGTTCAAACTTTGTATATATGATTTTGATTTTTTAAAAACTGGGATAAAAAATAAAAATAAAAACTGGGATAATAACACTGCCTTGACTAATTCAGAATTATTGTAAGAAAATGGTTAAAAGTGCACTTTCAAAAGATTTTAATATGAATGTAAATATAATAAAACACATAACCCTGGGTTAGTCTGGATTAAACATACTGAGTCTCCATTTTATCACTTAAAAATTACTTTATTGGGTTATCTAATGACTAAAATGTTTATTATTATTATATTCTTTCTAGGTCACGTGCATCAGTGGCATCACCTCTAAACCATGATCAGAGTGCCAAGGAGCAAGAATGATGTTCTCCCTCAAAAAGTATTCTATCTGAGTAAATTCATGTTCCAAAAATTTGATCTGAAATTTGTACTTTCCATTCAGTCTATAATAAGTAGAATTTTCTAGTAAGATAGAAGTTTCAAATTAGGCTAATTTTTTTAAGAATAAAATGTAATTTTTGAACATAACTGGAAATTGTAGAGAGTTAAAGTGACGTTAATATGTTGGGTTGTAGGGTCATCTGGGTGGCTCAGTTGGTTAAGCATGTGACTCTTGATTTTGGCTCAAGTCATGACTTGTGCTGAGCAAGGAGCCTGTTTAAAATTCTTTCTCTCTCTCCCTCTCCCTCTGCCCCTCACTCCACTCATGCTTGCTCGCTCTCTTTCAAAAAACAGTTGGTTTACAGATTAAGAGAAGTTTTACAAAAGGCTAGGGAATAACAATAAATGAGTAAGATTTAGTCATAATTAAATAAATAATTGAATAAAATATCTAAGAATTACACAAAATTCATTCATGTCATTGAAATCAAATTATGTCTATTTTCATGTAAAGTAATTTCAAGGATAACATGATTCTTATTATATGACTGAACTGATTGATTTTTTGCATCCAATATGGTCACTGGAGTTAATTTAATGTTTTGAGCAGAGATGTACCAAATTATGGTGAGTGATGCCAGTAAGAATATTGTAAATATTTAATCTATCATGTGTAATTGTTGTGTTGACCGAATGAGCCATAACTTTAACATGTTGTTTGGTAATAGGCTCTAGGAACACGCCATAGAACAGAGGTCTGCAAAGTATAGCCTGCAGGCTAAATCCTAAGCGCTACCTGCTTTTTGTGTTATTGGCAAACAGTCATGCTTAATTGTTTATGTGTCATCTGTGGCTCCTTTCACATTACCACAGCACACTTGTGTAGCCACAACAGGGTAACTGTATGGTCGGAAAATCCTAAAATACTTACTATCGGGCCCTCTACAAAAATTTTTTGCCAATTCTATTTATAGACCATTCTTTGTGCCAAGAAAAATTGTGAGACACTGAAATGGGCAAAAGGTCACTGGGTTTCTTTTCAATAGACTGTTGATTTTTTTTAAACAGATCCTTCCAGGTTATCATAAAAAGAGAAAGATAGCATGTTTTTCTTTCTTTCTTTCTTTCTTTCTTTCTTTCTTTCTTTCTTTCTTTCTTTCTTTTTGGAATTTGATTTATTTTTTATAGGTGAAGTTCAAAATATTTTATAAGATTCTGGCCTTTTATTTTTCCTTTTCTGTGAACACTATCTTAATGCCTTTTGTTCACTTTTTCCCCATTGGTTTTTAGATATTTTTTTTTCTTTTCAGCTTGTAGATTCCCTTTGTTTATTAGAGAAATTAATTATTTGCAATATAAAATTCAAATATTTTTCCCACTGACAAACATACTTGATGACTGACAAAAATTAAGAAGCTCATATTTTTATATGGTGTAAGGTAAAAGTTTCATTATCTTTTTCTTTTCATCTAACTGCTTTCCCAACATGAAGTTAATTTAAATATATAGCCATTTTTCATTTATATGTAGTTTTATGTTATAGATCCCTGTCTGTGTCTTGTATTTTCTGTTCAACAGTATGACTTTCAGATCGAACCGTTTTGCTGTAGGCCACCTTGTGTCATTATTTCTTCTGCCCAATGCTGCATGTTCTCTGCCACATTTCTTATCCAGTTGCCGAGGCATTTCTGTTTTCCCAAATCCACTGCTGCTATCTCAAGCACCATTACCTCTCTTATAGATTTGTGCAAGAATGTACAATAATGGGTCCTAAAATATGTGTGTCTGATATCCAGTCGAGTAATGTGGGTGGTCTCCAAAATCTGACAGCAGCTGCACCTGGTAGTAAGCATGCAGACAAGGACCTCAGCTTCAAGGAAATGAATTCTGTCAAAAACTAGAATTCTCTTGGAAGGATATTCTTCCCTAGAGCCAGCAGATAAAAACTCAGTCTGGCTGACACCTTGGTTTCAGCCTTGAAATATTCTTGCTAGAGAAACTAAGCCACATGATGCTGAACTTCTGATACAGAACCACAAACTGGTAAGTAGATGTTTCAAATTCATAATTTTGTGGTAATTTCTTACACAACAGTAGAAAATGAATGCAACTCTTATAGATGAGTATGTGCCTAATATTAAAGCTTCAAGTCAGTAAAACAAAAACGGATGGAATTCAAGGGCTATAACATATCCATATACTATGTTTCTCTCTATATATCATATTTGATCTTATATATCTATACATAGATTAATATAGCTATAGGTTAGATATATATTATATTAAATCTAAATATGTCACTATATAATAGATATTAAGTAATAACATTAATAAAAGTAGACAATTCTATAACTATTGTAGTAGTTTTTAATGTGCCTTTCAGGAAATGATAAAATAAGAAAAAAATAACACTAAGATATAGAAGATCTGAACAACGCAATCAATTTAACTTCATGGTTTTCAATGCAACTTCTAGTGACAGCATCTTATTTGGATTTTAACAGTTATCTAAAAAATAGGCTCTCGCAGAGTGCTATCAGCACGTCAGGGTACAGATGCATTTGAAAAGTTTGAATACCAATTAATTCATAACTGTAAGGGTAGAAAATATTATATCATTTTCATTAGAACAATCAATTATTTTGGGCAGCCTGGGTGGCTCAGTGGTTTAGCACCGCCTTCCACCCAGGGCGTGATCCTGGACTCTTCGGATCCAGTGCCACATCGGGCTCCACGCAGGGAGCCTGCTTCTCCCTCTGCCCGTGTCTCTGCCTCTATCTCTCTCTGTGTCTCTCATGAATAAATAATAAAATCTTTTTTTAAAAAAAGAAAAAGTAATTAAAAAAAGAAAATAAATAATAATGCTATCAATTCCCTATTATGGGGATCCCTGGGTGGCGCAGCGGTTTAGCGCCTGCCTTCGGCCCAGGGCGCGATCCTGGAGACCCGGGATCGAATCCCACGTCGGGCTCCCGGTGCATGGAGCCTGCTTCTCCCTCTGCCTGTGTCTCTGTCTCTCTGTCTGTCTGTCTCTCTCTCTCTCTGACTATCACAAATAAATAAAAATTTTAAAAAAATTCCCTATTATGATTAAAAAGTTATTTTTATCAGATCCATTTAATAACAATGTTGTATTAGTTCACTGGGGCTGCCATAACAAAATATCACAAAGTGGTTTCCACAACAGAAGTTCATTATCTCATGGTTGGAGGCTGTAAATCTAAGATTTAGGTTTCCACAGAGTTGTTTGTTCTGAGGCTTCTCCTCTTGGTGCATCTGTCTGTTCCCTATAATTTCAAATTATCTTTCCTCTGTATATATCTGTATCCCAATTTCCTCTTATAAAGATACCTGTTAAATTGCATTAGGTCCCAGTCTAATGACCTTATGTAACCTTAATGACCTCTTTAAAGACCCTATCTGAGTGACATTCTGAAGTGCTAGGGATTAAGACTTCAATATATGAATCTGGGAAGAACACAATTCAGCCCATTATAACTGTCCTAATGAAGGTCTTCATGTAATTGGAACCAAAGGATATTTACACAGAGATAGAAAAGAAGATAAAATAAACCCCTATAGAAGAGACTCTCAGTATGATTTCCTTTCTGTTTATCAATCCAAATGTTACATTAGCACTATACTAATCACCGTAAATGTTAACTCTCTCCAGATTGATTCAAATTGATCAGTGCTAAATAAAGTGGGAAATAAGTAAACTGCAAATAGTGAGGGAACAATTGAAACACATTGTTGAATTTATACTAATAACCACAACACAGACATTATACCTGAAATAAAATGGAATAAAATAGAAACAAAATCAAAATGAAGGCAATTTTGATGTTGAATTGATGTCCTTAAGCAAGGCATTCCAAAGATGGCACTCGTGTCTTTGTCACTTTGGTTAATAGAATGATCAAGGTTATACTACCTGAAGTCTGAAATGTCTCTGTTATCACATTTAAGCCTGGAAATACAATTTGTTTTTTTGAAATTATTTTACTTCTTTTTTTTTTTTTTTTTTTACCTCAGTCTGTTTAGAATGTTTGTGTCATTTCTAGGAAGACTGAAGTATGTATTTTGTTTTTAAATATAACTTAAGAAATTTTCAAGTGGCATATAACATCTACTCTTTTGGAATTAAATTTTATTTTAATCAGATGCTTCTGAAGTCATAGCCTGTTAAATCTGTGTTTTGCAGTAAGAATAACTCAAAGTTCTAATCTGAACTGTTCTGTAGGATTCTTATGCTTTAGAAAGCATTTTCTCACCAAGACCCCTATTACAGGATACACAGTCAGCCAGAAGTTTGTGATGTTTAAAAATTCCTTTTGCTTTTAGAGAAATATTTTAACTTATTACTTGCACTTTTTAAGATTCTTGTAATATTCTAAAGTATTACTGTAATTCAGTTGTTTTAGTACAAGATAGCATTTATTTTCTGATGGGATTTTACAAAATAAAAACAATTTAGGGAAGGAACAGATAGAGACAATATGATCAGGCTCGGTTAAAGGGAAAATGTGCAATGTGTTATACACTTTTTAATTATATCTTTCAAAAAATGGTAATGCATTAAAACCCAAGTACCATTCGCTTTTAATATTTATGGCAGAACACAAGAAAAGCAAGGTTGTATTGTTTCCATGTCATTGTGAAAGAATGGCAGTATAAATCACTGGTTCCACAGGGGACATGATTAGACAAAATCCTGGAGATACGAATATTTTTTAAGTGTCTTACTGTGAATTTCATGCAAAAGTACCTTTCTATATTATATTGTTGATTTGGTTTTGACTTGGGACTAATATTTCTTTCTCCTAGATTTTGTGGCTTATATATATATGATCGTTGTTTTTGAAAATTTATAAAACAAATTTTTCTTTAATATGCATTATATTGGAAAGTATAGGGTGGGTTGAAGTTTCTTCTTTATTACGCAAAAGCAATATATCATTGCATAGTCCAAATGATCATTCCTCCAGAATTTCCGGCAGGCTCTTAGCCACTCTGAACATAAAGTCAATAAAATGCATCTCTCTTTATGTGTGAGTCTATAGGTTAAAAAACAAACAAACAATAAAATTCCAATGGAAGAAGCAAATAGAAGTAAAAGGGATAAATATGAAATATAGCTCTCGGGGGGCTGGTTGTAAAAAAGAAACTGCTGGAGAGATGAAGATCAAAAGCAATTTCAAATGTATGGAAAAGAAGGCATTATTAACAGTATATTTCAGTTTCTGAAGGGAAATAATGTGATGACTAGTGAAGATATCAAATACAATTTCCTAATGTAAACAGAGTTGAAGTAAAATATTTTCGATCATGGTCATATATACTTCGACCATAGTTACTTATAAATTAAAAACTTGACGTGTTCCCCAAAGTCTGTTGGAAGCATTGATTCAGCTTGGTTTTACTTTCTTCCCCCAAGCTACTGATATATAACTGACATATAGCATTGTATGTTGAAGGTGTACAAGGTGTTCATTTGATACACTTATAGCTTATCAAATTATTACTGCCTTAGCCTTAGCTAATACCTGCACCTCTTCACATAATTTCTGTCTCTGGTGGTGAGAACATTTGAGATCTACTTTCTTAGCAACTCTCAAGTATACAATACAGGATTAGAAAGTATAAACACACACAAAGAAAAAAAGAAAGTATAAACACCAATTAGACATTAGATCCCCAGACCTTCCAAACTGGAAGTTTATACTCTTTGGCTAACATCTACCCTTTCCTCCATCGCAACCCCCACACCCTATAACCACCACTTTACTCTCTGTTTCTATGAGTTTGGCTTTTTTCGTTTCCACACACAGGTGGAAACATACAGTGTTTTTCCTTTTCTTTGTTTTTGCTTTTTAAGGTGCATTTTATGTCTCAAACACTATTGATTTTCAAAGTTGTTTAAATTGTTCATGATTATATGTGTTCTCATTTCCTGAAAAATACGTATTTTGAAATCATTGAGACAATATTTGTAGGTCCATTTGCCATTAGGCATAGACAGCACACACTTTTAGAAAAATCGTGAATGTTCTAGTAAAGATGATATAGGATTAATGTAGGGCCTTGAAATATTCAAATGTACAAAATATGCTTACTGACTGAATTCATTTATCAGTAAATTGTAGAATATTCTGGAAAGCTTTGTATTGCTTTCTCATTTCTGAAAAGTTAATACCAAAGCAATATAAATAAAATCCATCAATATAAAATGGAGATGATTTTCATTTTATATAAATAGGGTATTTTAATAAAAATCATATAGATATTTTATTTTTTAAAGATTTTATTTATTTATTCATGAGAGACAGACGGAGGCAGAGACATAGGCAGAGGGAGAAGCAGGCACGCTGCAAGGAGCCTGATGTAGGACTTGATCCCAGGAGCATAAGATCATGATCCCAGCTGAAGGCAGACATCCAACTGACCACCCAAGGCAAGGGTCTCTCTCTCTCTCTCTCTCTCTCTCTCTATATATATATATATATATATATATAATCTATACACCCAATGTGGGGCTTGAATTTACAACCCTGGGATCCAGAGTGACATGCTCCATCAGTTGAGCCAACCAGGTGCCCCTCTAATAGAAATCTTCAAATAACAGTTGAAGGGGTTTGTTTAGTAGAAATTAAAGTCACTGGAACAATCTCTTCCATGTCTGTTAGAATTTCAGACTTAAAAAAGGGGGGGGGATGCCTGGGGGGCTCAGTGTTTGAGTGTCTACCTTTAGCTCAGGGTATGATCCTGGGGTCCTGGGATCATGTCCCACATCGGGCTCCTCCTGGGGAGCCTGCTTCACCCTCTGCCTATGTCTCTGCCTCTCTCTCCATGTTTCTCATGAATAAATAAATAAAATCCTAAAAACAAAACAAAACAAAATTCAGTACGCTCTAGTAGTACTTTTATTCTCCTTATTTCCATACAAAATAGAGTTCTTCTATATAGCC
This sequence comes from Canis aureus, assembly GCF_053574225.1. Taxonomy (NCBI): domain Eukaryota; kingdom Metazoa; phylum Chordata; class Mammalia; order Carnivora; family Canidae; genus Canis; species Canis aureus. Next base: position 6,173,585 of record NC_135641.1, read on the forward strand.
TTAGGCTGTTGATAAGAGATTAAATGACTCAGTACAAACCTCACTGATAGACGACCAAAAGAATCAACCATTAAAAATATTGTGTGTCCACTATTCTTTAACCAGGCACTAGTCAGGTACTATAGGTACTCCTATAGTACTCCTATAGTACCTCACAAAATGATAAATATAAGAGCTTAGAAGAGACTTCTTGTTGTGCCCAAGGTCGCGAATCCGAGAAACCGCCAAGGAGCTGACACAGATGCAAACACACGAGGGTTTTTTTTTTTTTTTTTTTTTAAGTTTTTTATTTATTTATAATAGGCACACAGTGAGAGAGAGAGAGGCAGAGACACAGGCAGAGGGAGAAGCAGGCTCCATGCACCGGGAGCCCGACGTGGGATTCGATCCCGGGTCTCCAGGATCACGCCCCGGGCCAAAGGCAGGCGCCAAACCGCTGCGCCACCCAGGGATCCCCACACGAGGGTTTATTTACAAGCTGGAGCCTGGGTCCAAGTGCACCCGACACAGCGGAGCAGGGACTTGGACCCCGACACTAAGAGGCGCAGCAGCTTTATAGGGGCCAGTGGCCCATGGGATACGCAGAAAGTTGCACAGTCATGCTGGTCCACTCGCAGGTGGCCGATTGAATTACATTTTACCCTAAAGAATTACATTTTACCCTAAAGTATCCATTTGAACTGGCCTATCCCTGAGCCGGATTTCTGGTTAGGGTGTCCTGACTAGGGCGGGGCAGTGCCCTAAGCAGGTTGGCACAAGGCGGGGGCAGCACAAAATAGAGTCAGTCCTGCTCTGCTTGGCCAGGGGTAGGGGATTTTTGTTAAATTTCCTGGGTCCCACACTTCTAATGTAATCGACCTGGTCATAAGTTGAATCCACTGACTTGTCTCCAATGTGTTTCTATCGTTGTCTCAGTATTTTCAAGGATCTTTGTTTCAAGGTTCCATATTGTGAACTGAAGGTTGTCTGTTTGCCTTGGTCCCACATCTGAACAACCAGGCCCGGTGGTTTTATGCATTACACTTCCAACATACATCAGAGCATGGTAAACTTTTCTCCTCTTTGGTAAACACCTGAATTTCTTCACCCAACCTACCATTCCATGAACACACATCACAGGACTTTGCTGGCTTTTTCTAAATATGTCATCTCAGTATCTATTTTTTCTTTTCTTTACAGTGACAGGATCCTAATTTTATTTGGAACAGCATGGTATACAATTTAAAGATGACTCTCTAAGGTCTTCAAGTAGCAGTGCCCAGTGACCTGTGCTTGCAAGGCTTTGCCTGGGAGTTTTCGAGAAATGTCTTGAAAGGGGACTGATCAGTTAGGAGATGCACCTTTTTTCCTGACCATTTCTCCTCCCTGCCACCAGGACTATAAGTCTGGGAGCCATCTACCACTTGTCACTAGCAAATAATAGATGGCCATGGAGCCACCCTACTGGCCCTGGACTGAGGCTAACACTCATTTTATGTGAGAAAAGAAGAAATACTTGCATATGCTTAACTCACTTCTATTTTAGGATTCTCTGATTAGCAGAAACATGCAGCCTTAAATGATTCAATGCCACAGCGTTTTAATTAGCATCAATGAAGACAAGCGTAAGGAGCTCTGTGAATGTTTGGTTTATAGGCAGCATGCCAGTCAACGCAGGTTACAGTCACCTAGTTATAATCATTGAATTGTTATGTCTGAAACATTACATTACTTAATGACACTGAGTATATTTTCAATGTATATTTTCTAGTTCATCCAAATTTTCTTAAAAATTCTACCAATGCAAAACGCCTGGTCTTTCATTTTCTCAATGGAGGCCACATTTTAGTTTATCCTCTCTGCATATTTGAAAAATACTGATAAGGGAATACATTTTATTACTGTTCTGTTGCATCACATGCTATTATGTATATTTTAAGCATTTACTTAGATCTTTATAAAGTAATAATTTGGGAATGTTACATACACAAGTGGAAGAATGAGCTCATCATTAATAAAAAATTTTATTGTATATATTTTCCCATAATACAACACTAAAGAATTGGTCAGGGGAAATTTTTTTTAAGTATAAAATTTAAGATATAGTGTTAAAGTGATAATATATTTTAATATTATATTATATTATTAATTAATAATATAATTAATATTATATCAATGAATAACTGCTACAATGGTTTACTTTATGAAAATATCTTGATGGATGACATTTGTATTTTGACCACATGGGAAACACTAATAAATCCTTGCTCTTTTTCACCTTTCAGATAGAACAGAGTTATTTGCCCAAGTAAGAAGCATCTAGAGATCAAATTAGTGCCTATTAATCAGATACATTTCCTGTGCCATTTATGAATAACCATCCAAAACAAAATTTCCCAGGAGCATCCAGATATGTGAAAGCAAAGGAGGATTTAAAAAAAAAAATCAAGTGGCCCATGGTTGCTTTATTCTTCTTGTCTTATCCTCTGCATTGGGTATACCAGTCCAGACTCAATGTTTTTTCTTTGTGACTGGATTCTGGGTGTTACTGTGCAAACAGCGATGTAAGCTCTGGAGGCTCTGTCTGAATGGTCCAAAATGACATAACCACTATAACAGCCCCTTTGGAAGACATTATGGCTGGATATCCTCATTTTATTCTCAAGCTCCCTCTTTTTGGCCTGCCTCCACCTTAGAGACTAAATTACCTAAATATATGCCTTCATATCCTTCTTAATAGATAGGGAGAAGTCATACAACAAAGTTATAGACACGATCTTGTAATATACATTGTACTGAAAATTTCTGAGATCTGTAATATACATTGTACTGAAAACACTGAATTCCTAGATGGAAGAGATAAATACAGTTTGTGTCAATATCCGTTTCATCTGCCTTGATGGCCAGATCTACAGCATCAGCAGTCGGACTGTCCCAACACTAAAATCAGTAGAGTACACAAATAGAAATATTTTGATATTTGATTCCTTCAGTGAGTTGTTGCACAGAAATTAGTGGCTATTGTCTTCCAAACACTTTTTTAAGTGAGCAAACTAGATTTAAGCCACTAGCATTAGATATTCTGTTACTTGCAGCCAAACAGCATTTTAAATTGCTTCTTCCCAATTTTTCTCCTCAGAGATACAAGTTTCCTGACTCATGTAACTAAGTTCCAGAGATTGGGTGATTTAGAAACAGAACTGTATTGTCTTGCAGCTCTGGAAGCTACAAGTCTGAAATAGAGCTGTCAACAGCACTGGTTTCTTTGAAGGGCTGTGATGGAGAATCTGTTCCATACTTCTCTCGTAGCTTCTGGTAGCCTTGGGCATTTCTTAGGTTATAGATCATGTTTCCCTTCTGTCTTCCATTGGGTCTTTTTGTCCAATGTCCCCTTTTTATAAGGACACTGACTATATAAAGTAGGGTCTATCCTAGTAATCTCATCTTAACACGATCATCTGCAAAGGTCCTATTTTCAAATAAGACCACATCTGGCCAAAGCTTAGGACTTCAGCATCTTCTGTAGGGGGTCAATTCAACCCATAATGTCAGGGTTCAATACTGTAAAATATTTTACATTGTGAACGAGGTTTAGGTGAATCCAATTTCTGCATCTGTATTCTACCTATTTCCCTCTCTGCATTAACCTAAGCCTCAGGGTTTATTTCACTGCTCTGGAAGGAAATGACTTATGTCAATGGCACTCAAAGATTTTGTTTTTTGGACATTTTTTTTATCTTGGAAGTTTCTTTCCTTAATTGGCCATTAAGTGGCTATATTTTTCAGATTGACATTTAGATTCTCTCGGAATTCTTTTATATGTTAGATCTTGCTAACATTGAAGTACTTTTTCCAGGTTGACCTTCTTTCCTGGTATAATTTCTTATGCATATGTCTATAAAAATAAAATTAAATGATATGGAAAAATAATGAGCATTCATACCTGGACCATTATTCTCATTAATAAATTTAGGGTCATATTGGAATATTTGAACTGATACCAAGGAATACTTAAACCAGTGTGTCACATTATCCTATATGAAAGAAGATAATATTTTACTTGCACCTCGAGTGACATGGAAGGTGATTTTCTGGTATGCCAACAATACTATATTTTAAGTCATATTATTCAAATATGTCTTATATTTAGTGAGTGTCTAGCTCAAATGTTCTATGTAATATGAAGAAATAAAGTGATTTTTTTCAAGAGTTTGAAACTTTCCTATTTTTTTCCATGTATGCACCTAATAAAATGTCTCACAGATGACATATGGTGTATGTACCATTTTGAATTCTATTAATTAACACTGTTAAATCTTCTTTTTAGAAAATTTTTTATTTATTTATTCATAAGAGACACAGAGAGAGAGGCAGAGACATAAGCAGAGGGAAAAGCAGACTCCCTGTGGGGAGCCTGAAGTAGGACTCAATGCTGGGACTCTGGGATCATGACTTGAGCCAAAAGCAGAAGCTCAACCAATGAGCCATCGAGGTGCCTCAAATGTTCTATCTTTTTTTTTTAATAATAATTTTTTTATTGGTGTTCAATTTGCCAACATACAGAATAACACCCAGTGCTCAACCTGTGAAGTGACCCCTTCAGTGCCCGTCACCCATTCACCCCCATCCCCAGCCCTCCTCCCCTTCCACCACCCCTAGTTTGTTTACCAGAGTTAGGAGTCTTTACGTTCTGTCTCCCTTTCTGATATTTCCCACACATTTCTTCTCCCTTCCCTTATATTCCCTTTCACTATTATTTATATTCCCCAAATGAATGAGAACAAATATTGTTTGTCCTTCTCCGATCGACTTACTTCACTCAGCATAATACCCTCCAGTTCCATCCACGTGGAAGCAAATGGTGGGTATTTGTCGTTTCTAATGGCTGAGGAATATTCCATAGTATACATAGACCACATCTTCTTTATCCATTCATCTTTCGATGGACACCGAGGCTCCTTCCACAGTTTGGCTATTGTGGACATTGCTGCTAGAAACATCGGGGTAAAGGTGTCCCGGGGTTTCATTGCATCTATATCTTTTGGGTAAATCCCCAGCAGTGCAAATGCTGGGTCGTAGGGCAGGTCTATTTTTAACTCCTTGAGGAACCTCCACACAGTTTTCCAGAGTGGCTACACCAGTTCACATTCCCACCAACAGTGTAAGAGGGTTCCCTTTTCTCCACATCCTCTCCAACATTTGTGGTTTCCTGCCTTGTTAATTTTCCCCATTCTCACTGGTGTGAGGTGGTATCTCATTGTGGTTTTGATTTGTATTTCCCTGAGGGCAAGTGATGCAGAGCATTTTCTCATGTGCTTGTTGGCCATGTCTATGTCTTCCTCTGTGAGATTTCTGTTCAAGTCTTTTGCCCATTTCATGATTAGATTGTTTGTTTTTTGGGGTTGAGTTTAATAAATTCTTTATAGATCTTGGAAACTAGCCCATTATCTGATACATCATTTGCAAATATCTTCTCCCATTCTGTAGGTTGTCTCTGAGTTTTGTTGACTGTTTCTTTTGCTGTGCAGAAGCTTCTATCTTGATGAAGTCACAATAGTTCCTATTTGCTTTTGTTTCTTTTGCCTTCGTGGATGTATCTTCCAAGAAGTTACTGTGGCTGAGTTCAAAAAGGGTGTTGCCTGTGTTCTCCTCTAGGATTTTGATGGAATCTTGTCTCACATTTAGATCTTTCATCCATTTTGAGTTTATCTTTGTGTCTAGTGCAAGAGAGTGGTCTAGTTTCATTTTTCTGCATGTGAATGTCCAATTTTCCCAGCACCATTTATTGAAGAGACTGTCTTTCTTCCAATGGATAGTCTTTCCTCCTTTGTCGAATATTAGTTGACCTTAAAGTTGAGGGTCCACTTCTGGGTTCTCTATTCTGTTCCATTGATCTATGTGTCTGTTTTTGTGCCAGTACCACACTGTCTTGATGACCACAGATTTCTAGTACAAGCTGAAATCTGGCATTGTGATGCCCCAGGTATGGTTTTCTTTTTTAAAATTCCCCTTGCTATTCGGGGTCTTTTATGATTCCACACAAATCTTAAAATAATTTGTTCCAACTCTCTGAAGAAAGTCCATGGTATTTTGATAGGGATTGCATTAAACGTGTAAATTGCTCTGGGTAACATTGACATTTTCACAATATTAATTCTGCTAATCCATGAGCATGGAATATTTTTCCATCTCTTTGTGTCTTCCTCAATTTCTTTCAGAAGTGTTCTATAGTTTTGAGGGTATAGATCCTTTACCTCTTTGGTTAGGTTTATTCCTAGGTATCTTATGCTTTTGGGTGCAATTGTAAATGGGATTGACTCCTTATTTTCTCTTTCTTCAGTCTCATTGTTAGTGTGTAGAAATGCCACTGATTTCTGGGCATTGATTTTGTATCCTGCCATGCTACCTAATTGCTGTATGAGTTCTAGCAATCTTGGGGTGGAGGCTTTTGGGTTTTCTATGTAGAGTATCATGTCATCGGCGAAGAGAGAGAGTTTGACTTCTTCTTACCTTACTGTAATAGAAATTACTGAAAAGAAACAAGAAAAATGGGAAAGGACATAAGAACATCAACAAGAAAATCAAGAAATTCTTTAAGAATATAATATATGGATAAATGAAACAGTGAATACTTAAAAGGCTGCAGCAATATAGTCTAATCTGATGATAGCTTTAGAGACATACTCATGATTTAAATACACACACATGCCAAATACACACATGCCAAAAAAATGGTGAAAGATATGAAAACACACCTTACTAAAAAAAGACACATAAATGGTAAGTAAACATATGAAAAAATGTCCTCCATTATATGTCATTAGAGCATTGCAAATTAAAACTAGGAGAAACCCCTACATGCTTTTTAGTATAGTGAAAATCCAGTGTGTGCGTGTGTGTGTGTGTGTGTGTGTGAGAGAGAGAGAGAGAGAGAGAAAGAGAGAGGGAGAGAGAGAGATTTCCTTGTGCAGCCTACTTCTTTTCTCTCTCTCTCCCTGATGTCTCTATGAAAGAGCTGTCTTCTGGGTTACTCAGAGAACATACTAGAAGACTGTGTGTGCGTGTATGTGTGTACATGCCAGGGAGGAGAATCACTAATGATAAATTAACATCATTTATAAATCCCAAATTATTCCCATCATCAATGAATTTCTGCCACTTCAACCTCATTTAGCAAGGAAAATACTTAATACACCTCTCTCTAGGCTGCTTTCTTTTAAAATGTCATACATGAAAATTTAAGACAACATACATGACAATTCTAGAAGCACTGATATCTTCTTTGGCTTGCCATTAAAAAGCTGAATGGAAAAAAAAAAGTTAATTTTGATCATTTAGATTTGTCCACATTCACACAAATAAATTTCATGTTTAAATTTGACAGTCTTTCCTGGATATTTCTGGCAACTACACAGAAATGACATAAAACTATAATCAGTGAGATTCTCTTATCATCCACTCACATCACTTATCCCAGTGGGGGTGAATTTTAATAATGGGGAACATAAAAAGGGACAGTGAAACAGAGATTCACAATAATGATACACATTTTCATTTATTAGGTGAAACATTTACTAAGCTATAGAAAACATCTGATAAATATGCTTGATGGAAAGGAAAAAATGTATATTACCTGTATTCAAAAAGGCTGAAACCATTAGAAAAATTAACTCAAAATGGATGAAAGATCTAAATATAAAACACAAAACTTTAAAACTTGTAGAAAATAATTTAGGGAAAATCTAGATGACATTGGACTTGGCAATGACTTTTTAGATACAACATGAAAGGCAAAAGCCATGAAAAAAATTGGTAGATGAACTTAATTGAAATTATTCTCAAAAGAATGAGAAGACAAGCCATAAACTAAGAGAGAAAAATATTTGCAAACTCCATATCCAACAAAGAACTATCCCCCCAAAATATTTTTAAAAACCCTCAAACCAAAAACACCTGCTAATATTCAACAATAAAAAACAAATAGTATCACTTTAAAAATTGGCAAAAGATATGAAAACACACCTTACTAAAAAGAGACACAAATGGAAAGTAAGCATATGAAAGATGTTGCCCATCATCTGTCATTAGAGCATTGCATATTAAAACAAGGAGAGGGATCCCTGGGTGGCGCAGCGGTTTAGCGCCTGCCTTTGGCCCAGGGCGCGATTCTGGAGACCCGGGATCGAATCCCACGTCGGGCTCCCGGTGCATGGAGCCTGCTTCTCCCTCTGCCTGTGTCTCTGCCTCTCTCTCTCTCTCTGTATGACTATCATAAATAAATAAAAGTTAAAAAAATAAAAAATAAATAAATAAATAAAACAAGGAGAAACCACTACATGCTTCTTAGTACAGCAAAAATCCAAAGCACTGACAACACCAAATACTACTGAAAATGAGGAGCAAAAGACATTTCATTCATCGCCCATGGGCCTGCAACAATTGGTTAATTTGAAAAAGTTTGGTAGCTTCTTCTAAAAGTACAAATAGCATTACCACCTGCACAAGATGTTTATAACAGCTTTATTTATCATTACTCAAACTTGGAAGCAACGAGGATGTCCTTCAGTAAGTGAACGAATCAATAAACTATAGTACATCCAGACAACGAGACTTTATTCAGCAGTAAAAAGAAATGAGTTATCAAGCCATAATAAGACACAAAAAATCTTAAATATATATTACTGAGAGAAGCCAGTCTGAAGGGGCTACATACTGCATTATTCCAATTGTATGATGTCCAAAAAAGGCAAAACTATGGAGGCAATAAGAAAGTCAGTGGTAGCCAGGGTTTACAGGGCAGGGAGGGATAAGTAAACAAGAGAAAAGAGGGTTTTTAGGACAGTGAAACTATTCTATATGGTATTGTAATAGTGGATATCTGTCATTACATGTTTATTAAAACCCATGGAATAGGGATCCCTGGGTGGCGCAGCGGTTTAGCGCCTGCCTTTGGCCCAGGGCATGATCCTGGAGACCCAGGATCGAATCCCACATCAGGCTCCCGGTGCAGGGAGCCTGCTTCTTCCTCTGCCTGTGTCTCTGCCTGTCTGTCTCACTGTGTGCCTATCATAAATAAAAAAAAAATAAAAAAAATAATAAAACCCATGGAATATACAATTCCAAGAACAAACCCTGAAGTAAACTACAGACTTTGGGTGATAGTGATATTTCAATTTAGGTTTATAGATTATAATAAATGTAACACTTTGTTGGAGGATATTAATGGGGGAAGTTGTGCACATGTGGGAACAGGAGATTATCAGAACTCTCTTATTTTCTGCTCAATATTGCTGTGAACCTAAAACTGCTCTAAACATGTCTATTTTTAAAATAATAAATAAAAAGAAGACTGAGAGTATATATTGTCTTTCTGTTTCTCTGTTGAAATTTTTGGAGTTTGGAGAGAAGAAATTAGAGTCAGAGAAAGTATTCTAGAAAATGTGACCTTTTAATTAAGTCTTAGATAGTATGTAGGATTCTGCTCTAAATTTATTGATCACATATTAGGTATTCAATATTTCACATGGGGATTCTTAAACCTTATGTGCCATAGGACTCTTTAAGAAAATTATATATATTAAAAAAAAAAAAAGAAAATTATATATATTATATTATATTATATTATATTAATATATATATATGTATATATATATATATTTTTTTTTTTAGAGAGAGAGAGAGTGCATAGGGGCCAGGGGGAGAGGGAGAGAGAATCTAACCCAGACTCTGCACTGAGTGTGGAGTCTAACATGGGGCTTGATCTCAAGACCCTGAGATCAGGACCAGAGCCAAAACCAAGAGTCCATGCTTAAGCAACTGCACCACCATGGCATCCCATGCCATGGGACTTAAAAGTCGAATGAATCCATGAATCCTTACTTAAAACATCCAAAATAAACACACAAAATAAACAGACAGTATTTTATAGGAAACCAATTATACAGTTGGCAAAATATTACTATTAAATTGTGATCTGTATCTATTTGTATTCACATCTTCATTATTATGGTTAAACAAAGTATTCTTACATTTGAAAGGATTGATATGCATGTATGATATTTTTCGGTATACATAATAAATCATAGGTATAAAATTTTTTTATTCCATTGGTGCTAATTGATAATTACCACTGCTGTAACTATGAATTGCTGCTTACATACAAGATAGAAGTAGATGCTAAATTTCAATTGGAAATACATAGATATACTACATTTTCTTTCATCTCTTAATGAACATTGGGTTGTTTCCATATTTTGGCTTTTGTGAATAATGTTGTGTCATGGGGACAGAGACACTTCTTTGAGATCCTGAATTCAGTCAATTCTTTTGGATATATCACCAGAATTGGATTATTGGGGCTATATGAAATATCTATTTTTAATTTTTTGAGGACTCTTTAGCTGCAATACTATCTTATATTCCCACCAATAGTGTATAAATGGTCTAATTTCTCTACATCCTTCTAACATGTTTTTTGCTGTTTTTTTTTTTTATTTTGTTTTGTTTTACATTTTGCTAATAGCCATGCTAGCAGGTGTAAGGTGATATCTCATTGTAGTATTGATTTACGGTGTTCTGGTAATTAATAATGTTGTGTCTTTTCATATACTAGTGTCATTTATACGTCTTCTTTGGAGAAATATCCATTCAAGTCCTTTGTCCATATTTAATTGGATTATTTGGGGTTTTGTTTTGGTTTTCTGCTATTGAGTTGTTGGAGTTCCTCATGTATTTTGGAAATTAAACTTATTAGATACATGCTTTGCAAATATTTTTCTCATTACACAGGTGCCTTTTCATTATTGATTGCACTTGCTGCTCAAATACTTTTTAGTTTGATGAAATCCCACTGTCTATTTCTGCTTCTTTTGCCTGTGTTTCAGTATCATATCCATGAAATCATTGCCAAGATCAATGTCAAGAAACTTTTTCTCTGTTTTCTTCTAGCAGTTTTACAATTTCACGTCTTACATTTAAATCTTTAGTCCATTTTGGTTGATTTTAATGTACAGTGTAAGGTGACCAATTTCATTTTTTCATTTCACCATGAAAAGGACAAATATCACATAATTCCACTCATATGGGGTATCTAAAATATTCTAACTCATAGAATCAGAGAGTAGAATAGTGGTTACCAGGCCCTGGAGTATAGTGAAAACAGCATTATTGTTCAATGGATATGAAGTTTAATGAAATAAATTCTAGAGATCTGCTCTAGAACACAGTGCCTACAGTTAACAATACAGTATTTTGCTCTTAACAGTTTATTAAGAGAGTAAATCCTATATTAAGTGTTTTACCCCTCCCCAAATAAAAATAAGAAAACATAAGTGACACAAGAAAAAGGTGGGAGTTAGATATGTCTATTACCTTGATTATGGTGATGGTATCATGGGTATTTGCACATGCCCAAGCTCATTAGTTTATACACAATGAATGTATGCAGTTCTTTGTATCTCAATTATTTCAATGAAGCTGCTAAAAAATGAAAGAAAAATACTAAAGAAAAAAGAGCTCAGTGGGAATAAAATTATTTCTTTCTCTTTGGAGTTTAAGAGTTCCCTGAATTCTATCCATGAACACATTGGGGGAATCCCTGGATCCTAGGCTCAGAACTCTGGTTTCATAAGTAAGTCTATTGCACTTACTGCATTCTGGACTTTGTACTGAATACTTTACAAAATGGGAGTGGTGACATTATCTTATAGACATATTGCTTCCATTAGTGATAATTCACTGGTTTGATTTATAATAAATAAACATGGGAAAAGTTTATTGAATAAAAATAATGAGACTCTCTGTTCTTATCAAATATTCTTGGCTACAAGTATCACATTGATTTCCTCCTGTCATAAAATATCCATATCTGCTAATGAAACCTTTCCCTCTTTTATAAACAAAGATTTATTAAGGTATTGTCCAAAGTCAGATATTGAGCAAGATACCCTTCAACAGTTGTCTCCTAAACAACCAATGAGCTTGAGGATACATTATTACAGATTTAGCTGATATTTTGATTGATCTCAAAGCAATGACACGTAATTTTTATTTAAGTTTCACAATCATTCTATAGAAATGCAAAGTGAGGAATTACTTCATCAGATCATGCTTATCATATTATATTAAATTCTAAGTAAGGTATCTTATGATAGATGGTTATAAATTATATGGGAGGAACTCCAGAATGATAAGAAGGTTCTATAATCAAACTCATTTAAGAAATTGATCATGGAAATGAAAACATGTATTTAGAATAAAAGGTGTTAATGAATTATGATATATTTCTTTATAAACTTGAAGTTTAGTCAATGAAAAGAAGATAACATAAATTGAAACTCTGGGAGTCATATTTAGGCAAAGCATAGGAAAGAAGATTAAAACAAGGAGAATTATTTAATAATGGAACGGACCATCATCATAGAAAATCAACTCCATTTCTATAAAGCTCCTCAAATGACAAATGAGTGAGCAGCAAGTACACAATAAAAAGTTCTCCATTTGGGAATTTAAACTAGATTATGTAAAATGTTATGTTCAACTTTTTATTTTTTATTTTTATTTATGATAGTCACACAGAGAGAGAGAGAGAGAGAGAGAGAGAGAGGCAGAGACACAGGCAGAGGGAGAAGCAGGCTCCAAGCACCGGGAGCCCGATGTGGGATTCGATCCCGGGTCTCCAGGATCGCGCCCTGGGCCAAAGGCAGGCGCCAAAACGCTGCACCACCCAGGGATCCCTAACTTTTTATACCATGGCTTTTAATCATTGATTTCAAAGTAAACAAAAATCTTTATTATTTTCTTCTCTTTTTTAGAATCAGTTAATATTATATTCATAATTTTATTGGCTTTTCCAAATTAAAAAAATGCATCCTTATTACAGAAAATACAATCATTGGATAAATACATAATAGTTAACATGCATAAATAAAAGTAAAATTACCCTAGATTTGCACCCTTTCAAGAAAAAGAAAGTATGATTCACCTATACATATTCCTCTTATTAGTCATTTTTTTCCTTCCAATATATTTAAATTTGAAATGACTTGAGCAGGGATACAAAAGAAAGGTTTATCCATTCACTTGATATTCTGATCATTTTAAAAACTGGAAAATTGAGTAGAGTTATGTAAATGAAATATCGAAATATTTCAAGTAAAATACCAGCAAATTAGAGTAGAAGTTTTATCATTTGTAATTGTGCAGTTGTCACCTGCAAATTTTTTCCATGACTCATTTGCCTTGCCTTTGGATGCAGAGCATGTTCAAGCACTTCTTTAGTTTCAATTAATCCATTCACTTTATCATAGACTTATATTAGTACCTGTTTTCATTAACTGAAAGAAACCGAAAGATTTTCACTTTTGTGAAAAAAGGCAAAAAACCAAAGCAGTGTTCAGTGTTTGGCAGCAAGCCATTGTGGAGGTAGCATGCACCCAAGCAGCGGGAGTGGCACCGCCAAGCTTCTTCCCTGGGAACCATACACAGTAACTTAGCATTAAGCTGCCATAGCTTTGAACTGCATCTGTGAGCATCTGGACTTTGTCTCGATGTATTTTGTATATCCGTTTGGCAAGATGTATCCTAAGCTATCAGAAAAGCCTAAGGCAGGTAGGTTTTTGGTTCTAGGGAGGCTAAAAAACATTCCAAATAAATTAATGGCAATTGCTTCTTCACTTTAATTTTGGATTAGGAAAGGTTTCATCGGAAAGTTCTACTTTCAGATGGCGAGAGGAGTGGGGGAGGGGAGGTACTTGTATCTGTAACATGATATATTCTCCTACAGAGTTAATTCAAGTAATAAATATGGTGCTGGTTGGGCTACAGGAGTTTTTTTGTTAAAAAACAAAAAAAAAAAAAGAAAAGAAATGTAATTACCTCCTTTGGCATCAGACTGAATCCTAGACCTACTTGTCCAATTTGAATACAGTACATGACAATTAGTCATTCTAAACAATAGATTTATTGGCCTTCATGAAAAAATATACTAGCATTTGCCATTTCCTTACATATAGACAGCATCATCTGTCATTATAACTATTAATACTACTGTCATATTTACTCATTAAGTCTTACTTTTAACATTAACACAGTCTGACACAAAGATAGAAACTAATATGTAGACCTGAAATAACACAATTTAATATTTTTTAAAGCCATGTTTTGTAATATATAGCAATGATTGTAAAAATTTTTATTGTTTCAGATTTGTTTCAAAGAAGTTGTTGATACATTTCATAGATTTCTAAATAGATATGAAGCAAATTTAGATATATATATATGATCTTAAAAGTTCAAAAAGTACATACATTTGTGGCAATCATAGAAAACTATGCTGAAAACACTGCAGAGTTTTCCATGGTCATGAAGTAGATCTTAAGAGACTATTCTATCAACTGAAATAACAATGTCTAAAATATATTTGGTCTACAATGTTATTTATGTGTTTATACCGATTTTTATTGATTGTATATTTTTATGGTGTCTTTTCTGATGGATCTCAATATTTTGCATAAAAGTATTCATAGCATATCAATGGAAAAATATTGTTATCAGGTCATTTGAAAATAATAAAATTACACAAGTGAAGACTTAAGTTCATCGACTTTTAAGGGTAAATAAACATAACAATTTTCCTTGAAATCTATGTACAATCTATCTTCAAAATTTAGCTTCTTACTGTTTTCATTGATGAATAATTCTTAAAGTTAGTATAATGCAATTAACCCAAATTTCAAAATATACTGTATTTAAAATGCATATTTAACCTCAAATGTTGAATCAAAATTTGGTTACAATTGCCTTGTATAAGATAAAGCTTTCTAACCTATTTTTAAAGCTGAATTGAAATGATTTTAAATAATAGCAAAATTCCTTTATGATAGAACTGATAAATTATTAAAGTCTCATTAACCTCAACTTTGTATAACAAGGATTAAAATAATATTTAAAATAATCAAATTAATAAGAAGTAATAGGAGAATTGTAACGTTGGGCAGAAATCCCAGAATTTTATATTAATCAGTTTATTTTGTAAATATATATATCACAGAAGTCATAAATTGCTTAAAAGAAGTCACATTTTTAAATTCTGGAATGGACCTACAAAAGTGTTCTTGGTGGAGGGAAATGACAATGTCAAATTGTGTTGGTAAAATATAACATGTGTGATAAAGATTTCAACATCATAGTCATTTTTCCCCCCAGAACATCTAGCATGAACTTCCCTAGCCTTTTCTGAACATGTGCAAATTGTTCCTTCAAGCTGTAGCTAAAATAAAATTTTGATTATGATACCTTTCTGGGTTTCATGATAAAGCTCTTTTTCTGTATTTTGCAAATTTCTACTCTATAATGGTCTGCACATTAATGCTGATTTTTATTCTTTTCTCTTTTGTCCTTTCTTTAGAAATAAAAGAATAAACTCTATAAAGAGAAAGAAAGGTCCAAGTATAAGTTTTCACTTTTTCTGCTTCTGCTTTGCTGTGGGAACCCCTGCTTTGCATCCCTACCAAGGCATGCATAAGCAGATCATACTCTAAATGTTTTCTGCTCCTTTTTCCAATTAACCAAACAGAGTAAACATAATTTTAGTCTATATTCACAGACATCTTTATTTCTTTTTGATTCTTGGTGTTTCAGCATATAGAAATAAAATGATTCATTTAACATTTCTTCATGACTATTTTTTCTTGTTTCTATTACAATTATAAAAAATGCAGAAATGATCATCTCTATAAATGCAATCCTGTGTAAATATTTCTGTAAGATAGCTAGCTAGAAGCAGAATCATTTGATAGGTGGTAATATGTGTTGAAATTGTGTTTTCTCCATAACTTATTTCAAACTGTCTCTCTTGTGGGAGTATATGAGAATATTGATTTCCTGGAAGCTTGGCCAAACTCTAGCAATCTGAATAACTGAAAACTTTTCGATATTCGTTACATTTGCATTTACCTGATTACTAGTGAAGTTGAACTATATGTATGAATGACTTATTCCTTCTATTCTAAGTTGAACCTTGAATTTACTGCCTATTTTGCTGTATTGAATGATTTACCTGATTTTCTTTTTTTGATTTCTTAGATGTTTCTTCATTTTTGTGAGAGTAATTTTAATATATTGCAAATTTTTCACTCATGTATCAATATTTGAAATTTTATTTTAAAAACAATTTGAGGTATTGATGTTGATGATGATATTCCTCATATATGTCATGCATCTTACCTTTTAGGTTCTATTTTTTCATTGATTTTGCATCTTGTCCATCACAAATAAAATACTTCTAAAACATTATGCTTTAGGGAAGCAGGGCAAGATGGTGGAAGAGTAGGGTCCCCAAGTCACTTGTCCCCACCAACTTACCTAGATAACCTTCAAATCATCCTGAAAACCTACGAATTCAGCCTGAGATTTAAAGAGAGAACAGCTGGAATGCTACAGTGAGAAGAGTTTGTGCTTCTATCAAGGTAGGAAGACAGGGGGAAAAGAAATAAAGAAATAAAAGGCCGCTAAGGGGGAGGGGCCCACGAGGAGCCGGGCTGAGGCCGGGGCGAGTGTCCCCAGGACAGGAGAGCCCCGTCCCGGAGGAGCAGGAGCTGCACCAACCTTCCCGGGCGGAAAGGGGCTCACGGGGAGTTGGAGCAGGACCCAGGAGGGAGGGGATGCCCTCGGGCTCCCTGGGACAGTAACAGACACCTGCGCCCAGGGGAGAGCGCCACACCCAACGGCCGAGCTCCCTAAAGGGCTGCAGTACAACCACAGCGGGACTCGGAAGCGGCTCGGAGGTGGCTCGGGGAGAGGCAGAGGCTCTGCGCAGAGGGGGCTGCGGAGCCAGGAGCGCGAATCCAACAGCGCAGGCCCCGGAGCACAGGGCGCCGGGACACAGCCCAGGATCCGGCCTCCCCCCAGGACAGGCAGAGGCCGGGAGGGCCCAGGACAGCAAGGACGCTCCTGCCCCACCCCGGAGCCTCCAGGCCCTGCAGAAGAGAGCTCCGGAGCTACTGCGGGAGCTGACTCCAGGGCTGCAGAGCTGGCCCCACCACTGCGGTTGTTCCTCCTGGGGCCTCACGGGGTAAACAACCCCAACTGAGCCCTGCACCAGCAGGGGGCAGAGCAGCTCCCCAAGTGCAAACACCTGAGAATCAGCACAGCAGGCCCCTCCCCCAGAAGACCAGCTAGACGGACAGGGAAAAAAATTATTGATCAAGCAACACTAGAAAGTTCCAGGGGAACTCAAGGGATTTACAGTATATAGAATCAGAGGATACTCCTCTTGTTTTTCTTGTTTTTTTGTTTCCTGTTTTCTGTATGCTTCCCCCCCTTTATTTTCCTTTTTTTTCTTTTTTCTCTTCTCTCTTTTTCTCCTTTTTCCAATACAACTTGTTTTTGGCCACTCTGCACTGAGCAAAATGACTAGAAGGAAAACCTCACCTCAAAAGAAAGAATCAGAAACAGTCCTCTCTCCCACAGAGTTACAAAATCTGGATTACAATTCAATGTCAGAAAGCCAATTCAGAAGCACTATTATACAGCTACTGGTGGCTCTAGAAAAAAAGCATAAAGGACTCAAGAGACTTCATGACTGCAGAATTTAGATCAAATCAGGCAGAAATTAAAAATCAATTAAATGAGATGCAATCCAAACTAGAGGTCCTAACGACAAGGGTTAACAAGGTAAAAGAACCAGTGAGTGACATAGAAGACAAGTGGATGGCAAAGAGGGAAACTGAGGGAAAAAGAGAAAAACAATTAAAAGATCATGAAGATAGATTAAGGGACATAAATGACAGCCTCAGGAAGAAAAATCTACATTTAATTGGGGTTCCCGAGGGCGCTGAAAGGGCCAGAGGGCCAGAATATGTATTTGAACAAATCATAGCTGAAGACGTTCTTAATTTGGGAAGGGAAACAGGCATTCAGATCCAGGAGATAGAGAGACCCCCCCACCCCCCTGAAGTCAATAAAAAGCTCTCAACACCTCGACATTTAATAGTGAAGCTTGCAAACTCCAAAGATAAAGAGAAGATCCTTAGAGCAGCAAGAGACAAGAAATCTCTAACTTTTATGGGGAGAAATATTAGGTTACCAGCAGACCTCTCCACAGAGACCTGCCTGGCCAGAAAGGGCTGGCAGGATATATTCAGGGTCCTAAGTGAGAAGAACATGCAGCCAAGAATACTTTATCCAGCAAGGCTTTCATTCACAATAAAAGAGCTTCCAAGATAGGCAGAAACTGAAAGAATATGTGACCACCAAACCAGTTCTCCAAGAAATATTAAGGGGGACTCTGTAAAAGAAAGAGGAAGTCCAAAAAAAAAAAAAAAAAGAGGAAGTCCAACGGAACAATCCACATAAACAGGGACTGAATAGGTATCACAATGACACTAAACTCCTATCTTTCAATAGTAACTCTGAACATGAATGGGCTTAATGACCCCATCAAAAGGCATAGGGTTTCAGACTGGATAAAAAAGCAGGACCCATCTATTTGCTGTCTACAAGAGACGCATTTTAGACAGAAGGACACCTACAGCCTGAAAATAAAAGGTTGGAGAACCATTTACCATTCAAATGGTCCTCAAAAGAAAGCAGGGGTAGCCATCCTTATATCAGATAAACAAAATTTACCCCCAAGACTGTAGTGAGAGATGAAGAGGGTCACTATATGATACTTAAAGGATCTATCCAACAAGAGGACTTAACAATCATGAATATATATGCCCCGAATGTGGGAGCTGCCAAATATATCAATTAATAACCAAAGATAAGACATACTTAGATAAAAATACACTTCTATTTGGTGACTTCAATCTAGCACTTTCTACACTCGATAGGTCTTCTAAACACAACATCTCCAAAGAAGCGAGAGCTTTAAATGATACACTGGACCAGATGGATTTCACAGATATGTACAGAACTTTACTTCGAAACACAACTGAATACACATTCTTCTCAAGTGCACATGGAACTTTTCCAGAATAGACCACATACTGGGACACAGATCAGGTCTGAACTGATACCAAAAGATTGGGATCTCAGACCATAATGCCTTGAGATTAGAACTAAATCACAGGAAGAAGTTTGGAAGGACCTCAAACACGTGGAGGTTAAGGACCATCCTGCTAAAAGATGAAAGGGTCAACCAGGAAATTAAGGAAGAATTAAAAAGATTCATGGTAACTAATGAGAATGAAGATACAACCATTCAAAATCTTTGGGATACAGCGAAAGCAGTCCTGAGGGGAAATTCATCGCAATACAAGCATCCCTCCAAAAACTGGAAAGAACTCAAATACAAAAGCTAACCTTACACCTAAAGGAGCTAGAGAAAAAACAGAAGATAGATCCTACACCCAGCAGAAGAAGGGAGTTAATAAAGATTCTAGCAGAACTCAATGAAATAGAGACCACAAGAACTGTGGAACAGATCAACAAAACCAGGAGTTGGTTCTTTGAAAGAATTAATAAGATAGATAAACCACTAGCCAGCCTTATTAAAAAGAAGAGAGAGAAGACTCAAATTAATAAAATCATGAATAAGAAAGGAGAGACCACTACCAACACCAAGGAAATACAAACGATTTAAAAAACATATTATGAACAGCTATACGCCAATAAATTAGACAATCTAGAAGAAATGGACGCATTTCTGGAAAGCCACAAACTAAGAAAACTGGAACTGGAAGAAATAGAAAACCTGAACAGGCCGATAACCAGGGAGGAAATTGAAGTAGTCATCAAAAGCCTCCCAAGACACAAAAGTCCAGGCTTCCCAGGGGAATTCTATCAAACGTTTAAAGAAGAAACCATACGTATTCTACTAAAGCTGTTCAGAAAGATAGAAAGAGATGGAGTACTTCCAAACTCATTCTATGAGGCCAGCATCACCTTAATTCCAAAACCAGACAAAGACCCCACCAAAAAGGAGAATTATAGACCAATATCCCTGATGAACATGGATGCAAAAATTCTCAACAAGATACTAGCCAATAGGATCCAACAATACATTGAGAAGATTATTCACCATGACCAAGTAGGATTTATCCCCGGGATGCAAGCCTGGTTCAACACTCATAAAACAATCAATGTGATTCATCATATCAGCAAGAGAAAAACCAAGAACCATATGATCCTCTCATTATATGCAGAGAAAGCATTTGACAAAATACAGCATCCATTTCTGATCAAAACTCTTCAGAGTATAGGGATAGAGGGAACATTCCACAGCATCTTAAAAGCCATCTACAAAAAGCCCACAGCAAATATCATTCTCAGCAGGGAAGCACTGGGAGCCTTTCCCCTAAGATCAGGAACAAGACAGGGATGTCCACTCTCACCACTGCTATTCAACATAGTACTGGAAGTCCTAGCCTCAGCAATCAGACAACAAAAAGACATTAAAGGCATTCAAATTGGCAAAGAAGAAGTCAAACTTTCCCTCTTTGCCGATGACATGATACTCTACATAGAAAACCCAAGACTCCACCATAGATTGCTGGAACTCATACAGCAATTTGGCAGTGTGGCAGGATACAAAATCAATGCCAAGAAGTCAGTGGCATTTCTATTCACTAACAATGAGACTGAAAAAAGAGAAAATAAGGAGTCAATCCCATTTACAATTGCACCCAAAAGCATAAGATACCTAGGAATAAACCTGACCAAAGAGGTGAAGGATCTATAGCCTAAAAACTACAGAACACTTCTGAAAGAAATTGAGGAAAACACAAAGAGATGGAAAAATATTCCATGTTCATGGATTGGCAGAATTAATATTGTGAAAATGTCAATGTTACCCAGGGCAATTTACACGTTTAATGCAATCCCTATCAAAATACATGGACTTTTTTCAGAGAGTTGGAACAAATTATTTTAAGATTTCTGTGGAATCAGAAAAGACCCCGAATAGCCAGGGGAATTTTAAAAAAGAAAACCATATCTGGGGATATCACAATGCCAGATTTCAGGTTGTACTACAAAGCTGTGGTCATCAAGACAGTGTGGTACTGGCACAAAAACAGACACATAGATCAATGGAACAGAATAGAGAACCCCGGAATGGACCCTCAACTTCATAGTCAACTAATATTCGACAAAGGAGGAAAGACTATCCACTGGAAAAGACAGTCTCTTCAATAAATGGTGCTGGGAAAATTGGACATCCATATGCAGAAGAATAAAACTAGACCACTCTCTTGCACCATACACAAAGATAAACTCAAAATGGATGAAAGATCTAAATGTGAGACAAGTTTCCATCAAAATCCTAGAGAAGAACACAGGCAACACCCTTTTTGAATTTGGCTGCAGTAACTTCTTGCAAGATACATCAATGAAGGCAAAAGAAACCAAAGCAAAAATGAACTATTGGGACTTCATCAAGATAGAAGCTTCTGTACAGCAAAAGAAACAGTCAACAAAACTTAAAGACAACCTACAGAATGGGAGAAGATATTTGCAAATGATGCATCATATAATGGGCTAGTTTCCAAGATCTATAAAGAACTTATTAAACTCAATCCAATCATGAAATGGGCAAAAGACTTGAACAGAAATCTCACAGAGGACGACATAGACATGGCAAACAAGCACATGAGGAAATGCTCTGCATCACTTGCCATCAGGGAAATACAAATCAAAACCACAATGAGATACCACCTCACACCAGTGAGAATGGGGAAAATTAACAAGGCAGGAAACAACAAATGTTGGAGAGGATGTGGAGAAAAGGGAACCCTCCTGTGCTGTTGGTGGGAATGTGAACTGGTGCAGCCACTCTGGAAAACTGTGTGGAGGTTCCTCAAAGAGTTCAAAATAGACCTGCCCTACGACCCAGCAATTGCACTGCTGGGGATTTACCCCAAAGATACAGATGCAATGAAATGCCGGGACACCTTTACCCCGATGTTTCTAGCAGCAATGTCCACAATAGCCAAACTGTGGAAGGAGCCTCGGTGTCCATCGAAAGATGAGTGGATAAAGAAGATGTGGTCTATATATACAATGGAATATTACTCAGCCATTAGAAATGACAAATACCCACCATTTGCTTCAACGTGGATGGAACTGGAGGGTATTATGCTGAGTGAAGTAAGTCAGTCGGAGAAGGACAAACATTATATGTTCTCATTCATTTAGGGAATATAAAAAATAGTGAAAGGGAATAAGGGGGAAAGGAGAAAAATGAGTGGGAAATATCAGAAAGGGAGACAGAACATGAGAGACTCCTAACTCTGGGAAATGAACAAGGGGGGGGGTGGAAAGGGAGGTGGTTGTGGGGTGGGGGTGACTGGGTGAGCGGCACTGAATTGGGCACTTGATGGGATGAGCACTGGGTGTTATTCTATATTTTGGCAAATTGAACACCAATAAAAAGAAAGAAAGAAGAAAGAAAGAAAGAAAGAAAGAAAGAAAGAAAGAAAGAAAGAAAGAAACCAATATGATTGCTGTGAACATAGCAACTATGGTCATAGTTGAACTAACAATATAAAGATAATAGTATAAGTGAAGAAGTGAGGGTGTTGGGAGTGGGTTGTTGAAAGTAATGCAATACCACCAAATCCTTTGTCCTACGTAGATAAGAGGCAGAAATCTATTGACATTTTTTCATTGTCATTTAAGTCCTAAATTAAAATGTAAACCTTAAGTTAAAGAGTGAAGTATCCAAACAGAGTGAACCTTACAGGGTCCGGAGGCAGGACTGCATGGAGTACCGACGTCCTAGATTCCTCAGGGTCTCCGCGAGGTGTCCTAGGCTGCTCAAATGGGGAATGTGGAGGTAAGGAGGCAGGTGCAGCGCCCCGCGGCTCGGACGTGGGGTGGGGGGCGGCCTGGCAGGAACACCTGGCTGGACAGTTGTACTTCCTGTTCATGGTCCTTCCTTACTAATGGATCGTTATTGTTGGGGCAATGGAATTAAACACAGACTCTTGTGCCAACTCAGGAAATGGTTCCAGGAGCCTAGAGGAGAACAAAGGTCTTCTCATGGAAAATCACCCAACCAGACCATGTGCAGGGCACCTGCAGCTCCCGTAGCTCCTGCAGCTCCTTGTCCACGGAAGCTCCCCTCCTGTTTCCCGGTGGCCAGGGCGCCCCGCCGCGTGCACGCCTTCAGGTTAACACCGAGTCGCAGCAGGACAGAACTTGACCCCAGTATCTGCCACACACGGTGCATCCTGAATTCACCCGGCAATCCTATGACCATTTGTGTTTGCTGATTGCCTTCACTCAAAGGAAAAAAAAAAATGCTTCCAATATATTTGTGAAAATATGTAGGTTTGCACTTGGAGTCAGGCACCCAGAAGTTAGCTTCCTACCCTCGTCCGGAAACTAGACGATAAGGGTGTTGCCTTCCTCTCATTTCAAAGGGGTCCTTCCAGGTCCTTAAAAAATAACATCCTAGGGTTATGAAATTGGCAATTGCTTTTTGGCTTTTAAAAGGTTTATACACATTGTAAAGGGACAGAAAAAGAATTCACAGTGATAGGTTTTACAAAGTAAATGCCGTAAAAATCGGGAGGGGTTATCACTTTCCTGCTTCAGGTGTAATTATTTTTTCTTGTGATTTGTGTTTACTCTTATTTTAGTTACATTGTCTTTCTTATAGTAAAATATAATCCAATAAAATTTAAACTCAGATTTAAGTGGCATTTTGAAAGGGCTATAAACTTATTTGTAAATGTCATCATCACTACACAGAACCAAGAGATACATTTTCACATAGATGAAACATTCTGTTTATGATCAACAAACTTGACCCTTGTAGTTGGGGGTTTATCTTTTATATTTGCTGTTGTGGCATGATATTTTTCAAAAATTAACTGCAATCAGCATATCAGTAGGTTTGCCTTTAATATTTGTGAATTATGAAATAAACATTTTTTTTCAAGTACAGCAGTGGTGGGATTACTTAGGTAGAAGCTTAGTGAACAGAGAGAAAAAGGAGAAAGCATCAGAAAGAAAAATATTCCAAACTCACTTTTGCTTGTTTTCTATGTTTTATTATAAAACTCCTACACAACTGACTATAAGAATTAGCCTACAAATGTTCAAGTCAACAATATCTAAGAATCAGTCTGGGCAGCCTGGGTGGTTCAGTGGTTTAGCACCGCCTTCAGCTCAGGGCATGATCCCGGATTCCCGTGTTCGAGGCCCACATCAGGCTCCTTGCATGGAGCCTCCTCCTGCTTCTCCCCCTGCCTGTGTCTCTGCCTCTTGTGTGTCTCTCATGAATAAATAAACAAAAAATCTTTAAAAAAATCTTTCAGTCTACTACCTTTTTAAATTTTGTCTGTGTATCTGAGATATTCTTGATAGAGATGTCCTTGGAAAAAAGCAGCTCAGTTGCAAATCAATATCAAATTTTGGGAGAATTTAGGTCAAAAACTTTAAGTTTTTGATACTTGGACTGTACTCTTTCTTTTTTTTTTTTTTTTGACTGTACTCTTTCTATGTGGCATTTTAATATTTATAACACGTTTTCCCAATTATCAAATAGATCTCTTGATCTGAGATACATGGCTACCTCCGTCTTAGAGGCATATTCTTGTCTACTTCTTCATTAGTGAGTATCATTGATATCAATTTCAAATCATAGTAACTGTATATACCAAATGTGGTCAAAAGTCCAAAAGTCTTTCGGCCTTTTTCACTTGTTGTAACATCTAACAAATAGAAGGTTTCCTCCTTTTCTCCCTTTTTCTTTTTCTTTTTTTTTCATAAATTTTTATTTATTTATGATAGTCACACAGAGAGAGAGAGGCAGAGACACAGGCAGAGGGAGAAGCAGGCTCCATGCACCGGGAGCCCGACATGGGATTCGATCCTGGGTCTCCAGGATCGTGCCCTGGGCCAAAGGCAGGCGCCAAACCGCTGCGCCACCCAGGGATCCCCTTTTCTCCCTTTTTCATAGAGCCTCTATTTTAAGAGGTTGATAAATAACCTACAACAAATCTGCAGTATATTTGCAAGAATGGAGTACTACATTAATATCTAAGTGGATATTATGTTGTCTTTTCTTTTTCTGGGACTTCGGGTCTTAGGAAGCTATGTTAAAACTATATTTGATTATTTCTAAGGAAAGTATAAGGTGTAGATATAGCTTGGGTATTTTTCTATTGTACATATGTCATCTGGAGATTTTTTTTAAATCCTCTCCAGAGGGAAAGAATAATTTTAATTATGGATATTTAATCTAAGCCTTTCATAATGATATGCTTCCTTAATACTGAAGTTACATTTGCATTTAGTATTTACATCTCTTGGTTGAAAACAGGATGGTGTGTGAGATGTAAGCAAGTTTAATATTTCTTTAAAAAGTACATCGTTCTTCCTCTTCTTACCTCCTGATAGAACAATTATCCATATACATTCATTTTGTCACTTGTACTCTTCAATGAGCCAGAGGAAAATGTATCATTTTCATCTTCATATCCTTTCAAAAGTTTACTTATAAAAGTCAATACTAAATACACTACTTGTGAAAACTGCTTTTATTAATCTATGTAACATTTATATTTCATAATTGAAATGAATCCCATGTAATCATGGGATCCTACTTACACTTTGAATGAAGAAAACTGGAAAAAAGCATTGTTACCACCGTGATAACAAGAAAAATTCAGATAATCTAAACAAGCATAATTTTTCATTAAGTCATCAAACTTATAGAACCTAAGGAAAGAAGGGGCTTTGTAAGGAGAGACCAATGCAGAAAATACCGAGTAACAATAGTTTGCCATTAAAGGGGGAATAAAAGCATGAATAGAGATTCTTTTTGATTTACAGGTGTGCACTGAAGGCCAATATGTTGCAGGGAGAGCAGGAGTACTGAGAAATTTCCTCTGCTACTTCAGACTGCCACACTAACTGCAAGATAAGGCTAGAGAACTGTGACCCTGGTGAGACATTCAAGATGACAAAAGAAACTGCAAAATCCGAACCTAGCTCTGTTCCTGACTAGATTGAGACAATCACCCATACTAAGGGCATGCCACCCAGTACAAGAAAAGCTATGAAAATAAATACTATCCACGGTATAAACACTATTTACATCACTATCTACTCTTTTATATATGATGCCTATCCTTCAATGAAAAACAATTAAGTGACACACAAGAAAGTGTGGAAAAACAACAATAATAAACCCATTGTGAAGAGACATAAAAATCAATAGAAGTAGACTCAGATATAGCTCGGATGTGAAACTTTCACACAGAGAATTTAAAATAATTATATGTGTTAGACTCTGGTAATGGGAAAGAATATGAGCATGTGGAGGATTTCACCAAAGTGATCAAAATTACAGATTAGTGGATCTGATATATCTGAAGAAAGAATCAGTGGATAAGAAGAAAACTCAATGAAATTACCTAAAATTAAAAGCTTAAAAAAAAGAGTTAAAAATTATATGAAATTTGAAAATAAACACTATAATAGACCTAAGACAATTCCAAACATTTTAACATACATAAAACCACTTCCAGAAAAAGAAGAAATAAAGTTCAAAGAAATAAGGTGAAGAAATAACTGCTAATAATTCTTAAAATATTGGAAAATAATAATATACAAGATAACAATAATAATATACAAGCCATATATAGAAGATTCTCAGAGAACCCAAGCAGGATAAATTAAAAACAAATGATCAAAAACCAGAGAAAAAAAACTGTACATATAATTTTTATTCAGCTCAAAACCAAAGATTAAAAAAAAATCTTGAATGTAGCCAAAAAATGATGACATTCTACATGCAGAGGAATAAAGATAAGGCTTTGAGTAGGGTTTCTGACACTATGTAACTTAGAAGACAATGGGGTAAGGTCTTTAAAATACTAAAGATAAACACTGCCCACCTAAAAGTTTGAGTTCAGCAAAATTATCAAAAATACAAGAGAAGTAATATATTTTTATAAAACAATCTGATATAATTCATTGCTAGCTGACTTTCCCAATGAAAAAATTTAAAAAAGCATTCTTCATGAAGAATGAAAATGATATACGATGGAAGCACTCATCTACATAAATAACAACAAAAAGATATACAGAAATGGTTAAAATAAAAGTAAATAAAAGAGATATTTCATCTGACTTTTAATTGCCCTAAAATACACTTGTCTGCCCAATGTAAAACTAGTAGCAATTTTGCTGGGACTGAGCCCATTTCCCCCAAATTCATACACTGAAACCCTAAGCTCCATTGTAATGGTATTAGCAGATGGAGCTTTGGGAAGTAATTAGGACATATGAATGGGGCTCTCATGCATGGGATTAGTGTCCTTATACAACAACACATGAGAGCTTGCTTCCTCTCTGCTCTCTGCCAGAGAGGCTGCACTAAGTCAGCCATCTGCAAGCTAGGAAGTCAGTTTTCACCAAACACCAAATCTGCTGACACCATGATCTTGGACTTCTGAGCCTCTCAAACCATGAAAAATAAATATTTTATTGTTTAAGCCATCCAATTTATGATAATTTGTTATAGCAAACTGAACTAAGGTGTATGGCATATACAAAAATAAAGTATTTGATAACAACAGTGCAGAAGATGGGAAAGAGGAGTGATAAATACACTTTTTTTTTTAAGTTTTAAGCCATGCATGAAATAATATAATGTTATTTGAAATTAGACTGTGATTTATTTAAACATGTATATTATAGATTCTAGAGCAGCCACCCAAAAGCATAGAAAAAGTAAGTATAAATTATGATAAAATGGAACCATAGAACATAATTAATAATAATGCAGGCAGAATAAAAAGAGAACATGCAATAAGAACAGATATAAGAAAGATAAAACAACTATCAAAATGGTAAATTTTTGTCCAATCATAAAATTCCATTAAATGAAAAATCTGAACAAATCACTTTAAAAAACAGATTTCTTAATTTCATTTAAAAAGACCTCATTAGGGATCCCTGGGTGGCGCAGCAGTTTGGCGCTTGCCTTTGGCCCAGGGCGCGATCCTGGAGACCCGGGATCGAATCCCACGTCGGGCTCCCGGTGCATGGAGCCTGCCTCTCCCTCTGCCTGTGTCTCTGCCTCTCTCCCTTTCTCTCTCTGTGACTGTCATAAATAAATAAAAAATAAAAAATAAAATAAAAAGACCTCATTAAAAGATATCTATTAGAAACACACTTTACATTCAAAGGAAAAGATAGATTAAAAGTGAAAAGATGGCAAACGATATACCATGCAAACACTCATCCAAAGAAAGCTGAAGCAACCATGGTAATACTAAAAAATGTAGACTTCGGAATAAGCGATGTCATCAGAGACAAAGAGAATCATGGCATAATGATAAGGAGGACAATTCAACAATGGACATACTGGTCACATATGTGTATGCACTGAAAAGCAATCTTCAAAATATCTGATGCAAGTATGAATAGAATGTAAAGAATAGACAAACCCACAAGTGGAGTTGGAAACTTCTACACCCTTTTTGGTACTTGATATCATTTTATAGATATTAGAACTGCTAAATTCAAAACTTCTGATGATTTGAAATGTTGATATAAAATGAGAGCACCTAGAAATGGATCATATGTCTAATGGAAGTTTACAATATTGCCAACACTTTGTGGAGCTGACAGATAATAGTAAAGCTAACAATATAACTACTCCATGGAAAGCAATCCCACTCTTTGGTATTTTATCAAGATAAGGGAAAACATTTTCTAACACAAAAAACTAATCAGAACAGTATTTTTCATAATGCTAAAATCCAATGTTCATCAATAGATGAATGGATAAACAAGCTATTGTATGTCTATACTACTTAGCATGGGAAGTGCTCAAATGAAGTATTTATAGATATAAAATATGGGTGATTCTCAAAACTTTATCCTGAGGATCAAAACTAGACCCAAATGAATGCATTCTGGATGAGTCTATCTGTATAAAATCCAAGAGGAGGTAAAGCTAATCTTGGGTGATGAAAATAAGACATTATTTGACTTTGAAGGAGCAGATTTTTCTGGAATTAATCATGAGGCAACTTATCAATACTAAAGCAATTAGCATACTGATAACAACATCTGGGGGGGTAAATTTATTTGATCAGGAGCACTTGGGTGGCTCAGTCCATTAAGAAGCTGACTCTTGATTTTGGCTCAGGTCATTACCTCAGGGGCCTGGGATTGAGTCCACATCAAGCCCCACATCAAGTCCTGCATGAGGCTCTGTACTCAGCCAAGAGTCAGCTTGAGGATTCATTCTCTCTCTCCCTCTCCCTCTGCCTCTCACCTCCACCCTTCCATCCCACTCACACGTGCTTTCACTCTAAACAAATAAAATCTTTAAAATAAATAAATTTAGGGACGCCAGGGTGGCTAAGCAATTGAGTAACTGCTTACAGCTCAGGGCATGATCCTGGGGGCCAGGATCGAGTCCCACATCAGGCTCCCTGTGGAGCCTGCTTCTCCCTCTGCCTATGCCTCTGCCAGTCTCTTTGTGTGTCTCTCATGAATAAATAAATAAATAAATAATAAATAATAAATAAATAAATAATAAATAAATAAATAATAAATTCATATGATCGGATAATATATACTAAAAATTAAATTTGAAATCACTCATTGAAAAATAATGCCAATTGTAAAATTCTCATATAATACCTGTTGCTATAGATATAAAAATACATATGCTATTATTGCTTTTATTAAAAATGCTTTTACATAGAATATGCAAATGCAACATTTAAACAGATTAGTATGACCATAAGGGACTCATGCAGATGTGTATATTTTATGTTTGAAGCAAATAGAATTACCAAACCTATAGGAAAAACATGGATAATGCAATAACACTGTCAATTTTTTATCCTTTGGTAAAAAAGTAATTAGATCCTTACCTCCTCCTATATGTAACATAAATTTCCAGAATCAAAGACTTAAATAAACATCAATAGAAAAACTGAAATCTTTACAATAAATCATGCCTATGGAGGTTAACATTCTGTGAATTGGAAGATATCTCTTATGAAGTTTGACCATATATACATTAAACAACAACATTTCATGACAAATGTGTCATAAAAAGTGAGGTAATAAAGTCAGAATTGGAAAATGGTTTCCAAAAACACGTGGGTTAACATCTAACACCTTCTAGAAATCTTTCAATCCAATATTTCCATTCATAAGAAAGAAATGCAATATAAATTAGCAAGATAAATAAACAGGAAAATCTTAAAAGCACAAAGCAAAATAGGACAGTTCCAATAATTGAGGAAATGAAGAGACTATTTCACAGCATCATGTTAGCAAAGATTTAAAGATCTATAAGCATAATGAATTCAAAAGAAAATGGAATGTAAAACAACTTTCAATGGGCTGAAAATTGATATCTGATATGTAAAAATCTGACTATGAGTCCTTGGAGTTCCTAGCATTCCAGATGATGCTCTGATTTTGAAGAAAAAAAATACTTTTGCAGGAATATTTTCATTGTAATATTACCAAAACCTTGAAAACAAGATGTAATATACTTTGTTATAATTGAACAATGGAAATTACAAAGCATTAAAGTGAAATTAACAACACAGGCCAAAATAGATGGTCAAAGTATTTTTTCAGGATGTCTGTTAATTAAATGCAACTCAGGCATCTAGATTGATAATAGAATAAAGAATATTGCTTTAAGGGACATTAGTGAGAACTAGGAAACACTGGACTATGTACTGTGGATGAGATAATCATCTTGCATCAATATCGAACTTCCTAATTTTGACAATTGAATGCTAGTATGCAAGAAATATCCTTGTTCTTAGGATATATATACTGAATTATTTAGAGAAAATTGTCACAGTATCTTTAACTGTATACCGAATTATTCAGAAAATAAATTATATATGTGTGTTTGTGTATGTGTAGAGAAGAATAAGTGAAAAAGGAAATGTAGCAAAATCATAAAATTTGGTCCATCAGTGGGTGCCTTTTTGCAACCTATGAATTTTAAATAATAAAATAAAATATAAAATATTGAATAAAATGCAAGTTGCAAAATACATATTTCATGAGATAATTTATTCACTATTTCAATATATATCTTGTAACTATACATTACATATACATACTGCACAATTAAAAGACATGAGTAGGATGGGAAAAAGCAAGTTTATGAAGCTTTTGCTCTAAAAGAGGGCCATATTACTTTATATTTTCAAATCCTTTCTTTGATGCTATAACCTAGAAAAGGTGTCTCTCCCTTTAATCTGCTTTCTAAACCAATATGAAAGACAAGGAAAATGAAGCAAATGAAAAACAGAAATGATAATTATAGTTTTTATGATTTTAACAACTCCTTTATTCTCCAAACACGGTATAAATGAGGGTGGGTTCCCAAGTTCAATGAATATTAGATCAGCTTGAGAATGGATGCAACAAGAACATCCACAACCCAGGTAGCGCTTGCAGAGCACAGGATTTTCCAAATTAAGAAGCACAGGTTAAGAAGCAAGATCTATGATGGAAATACAATTGTATTGATTCTAGGAGCCTCCCTAAGAGCCATCTGAAATCATGGAATCACAGATGTACCATTTCTTGAGATGACCAACAGGATTGTTTTACAAGTTCAAGTCTATTAAGGACAGAGACATACATTAAAGCATAAACTTGTGGAATCACTATGGTGCACACCTGAAACTAATGCAACATTGTACATCAATTATACTCAAAGGAAAAAAAAAAAAACACCCAGCTACCAGTGAATTGCTACAGGATATCTACACATGCATATACACTCATACACACATGCATGAGCACACACAGACACACGCACACACACGCATACTCCTTGTCAAAAGAGCTCCCGAGTCAATCAATATGATGTCTATCTAAATAACCTTAATCACTCACTACCTCCTTTTTAAATTGCTTTGCTGCAAGGAAGACGTGTAGGCATGCAGAGATGAGGAAAATTGGATCAATATTCAAAATATTGAAAAAAGAGGTAAGGAATGCTGAAAACAAATAAGAAACACTAGAGACATATTTTGTCTATAAATAGGTGAAGTTGTGACTAAAAAGGATTCAAAAATATGTATTAAAATGTTCAAATAGTGCACTCTATGCATGTAAATATCAAATAAAAATTATAAGGATTAATGAAGAAATAGCAACTCAACAATATAAATTAAGTTGCTGATGATAAAGTTAATAAAGCCATAGCCAAAATTAATGCCATAGAGAAAGTAGCAAAGTAGAATGATAAAAAAACAACTAAACAGAATAAAGAGAGCATTGTAACTCTAAAGAAAAGGAATAGGCTTTCTACATGTTCAAAAAAAAAAAAAGGCTAAATAAACTTGAGGCAAAGGAAAAAATACAATTTTATAAAGAAATTATCAGTATAAGCAAAGATAGTTCATATAATAAAATATATTTAAATAAAGGGCATTAAATAAATTATTCAATTAAAAATACTACAATATTTTAAAATTAGTTTTGAAACTAAACGTATTTCTCATACCAAATACTAACATATCTATTATTAGGAAAACAGTCTTAAGTTTTAGTTTATAGAGCAGAACCCAAATATATACTGCATTCCAATGTCACATCTAATATACATGTTCTTGAAATGTTTGAAAGTAGACAAATGGATATAACAATACCAGACAAAGGCAATAATAAAAGGAAAAAATGAATGAAAATATTAATAATTGTCACTTTAAAGTCTATCAAAAGTTGTTAAATGTGAAAGGGAAGGGCCCCACAATAAATAGCTTGTAATCATGAATATGCACGTACCAAGTATCATAGCATCAACATTCATGAAGCAAAAAACCAGAGGTATAGGAAAAAGTACCCTTCTGATGTTTCAGTTCATGATAGACAATACTGAGAAAATATTAGTAGTAATATAGAACACTTCAATAAAATAATATATAAATGTAATTGATATATATAAAAGAATTTACATAGGAAATACCCTGCCCAAATGTTCAGGAAACAATAACAAAATCTCAAAGTATATATTACTAATAGCCATGAAGAAAAAATATGATAAGTACAAGTAGAGAAAAAAATCTTGTAAATAGCATGTTAATATTTTCTTACTATGTAAAAAGCACACACATATACACATCCCTTATAAATGTTAAAGTACAAAAGACAGTTCCTTCATAAAACAATCTTCAAGCAAGAACAAAATAAAAATTGAAATTCAGAATATTTTGAAAATAATCATGAAACTACTGATGTCAGCACATACAAGAACAAATTATGTGATACTTATATGGACATATATATTCATTAATGACAGAATAAAGCTACATGAAATAAGATCTTAAAACTACATGTGGCAAAGTTACTAAAATGTATCAAAATATAAAAAGAATAAATTAATAAAGGCTAAATCAGAAATTAATAAATTACAAAAAAGAAAAATGATGACCAAAAACAAGTATAATAAGTAATATCTGGGAATAAACAAAACAACAATCAAACAAATCCGATTAGCTAACAAAACCTAAAATACAAAGGAAGAAGCAAAATAAAACAAAATATGAAAAATAGAAAAAGAATGGTGGAAAAAAAGTTGAATAAATCTCTCCATTCTATGGAAATAAACATGCCAGCCTAGAAAAAAGGAAGATTTAAAGAAATGTAAATAACTTGAATATGACATCAGAAAAATATATAATCTAAATGGAACACTTACCACAGCATAAAGAAAGATACAGATAAAATGAATGAAAATAGCCAATACATTTCTGAAAAAAACCTGAACAGAATAACAAAACTGCAAGCTGATGTACTATCTTCATTTTTGATCGTCTACATAACAAATTACCAAAAATTATCAAGCACTTAGCAATTTGAAACTCTTCATTATTTCACAGTTGCCAGAATTTTGGAATAATACATCTTGTTTCTGTGTACAGGATATCCCCACGGCTGAAATCAATGTATCAACCAGGCCAAGTTCTCATCGGGGATTTCGGTACTTAATCTATCCTCATGATCTTTTAATTGTTTTTCTCTTTTTCCCTCAGTTTCCCTCTTTGCCATCCACTTATCTTCTATGTCACTCACTGGTTCTTTTACCTCGTTAACCCTCGTCGTTAGGACCTCTAGTTTGGATTGCATCTCATTTAATTGATTTTTAATTTCTGCCTGATTAGATCTATATTCTGCAGTCATGAAGTCTCTTGAGTCCTTTATGCTTTTTTCTAGAGCCACCAGTAGCTGTATGATAGTGCTTCTGAATTGGCTTTCTGGCATTGAATTGTAATCCAGATTTTGTAACTCTGTGGGAGAGAGGACTGTTTCTGATTCTTTCTTTTGAGGTGAGGTTTTCCTTCTAGTCATTTTGCTCAGTGCAGAGTGGCCAAAAGCAAGTTGTACTGGAAAAAGGAGAAAAAGAGAAGAGAAAAAAGAAAAAGAAGAAGAAAAAAAAAGGAAAATAAAGGGGGGAAGCAGACAAGAAACAAAAAACAAAAGGGAGTATCCTCTGATTCTATATACTGTAAATCCCTCGAGTTCCCCTGAAGTTTCCAGTGCTGCTTGGTCAATAACTTGCTTTTCCCCTGTCCGACTCAGTGGTCTTCTGGGGGAGGGGCCTGCTGTGCGATTCTCAGGTGTGTGCCCCTGGGGGTGCTGCCCAGCCCCCTGCCAGGTGCATGGCTGAGTGTGAACTGTTTTTCCTGTGAGGTCTCTGCTCAGTCCCAGGTACAAGGTGACACCAGGAGGAACAGCGACAGTGGTGGCGGCCAGCTCTCCAGCCCTAAAGTCAGCTACCGCAGTAACTATGGAGCTCCCAGTCCGCAGGGGCCTGGATCCTCCAGGGGCCGGCCCGGTGATCTGCTCAGCTCGGGGCCACCCGGCAGCTGGAGTGTCCTTGCTGTTCTGGGCCCTCCCGGCCTCAGCCTGTCCCTGGGGGAGCACAAGATCCTGGCTGTGTCCCTGGTGCCCTGGGCTCCCGGGCCTGCGCTGCTGGAATCGCGCTCCCAGCCGCATAGCCCCCTCCGCCCGGAGCCTCTGCCCGAGCTGCCTCCGAGCTGCTCCCGGGTCCAGCTGGGCATGTGCTGCAACCCTTTAGGGAGCTCCGCTGGGGGTGTGGCGGGGTCTCCCTGGGGCGCAGGTGACTGTTAGTATCCCAGGGAGCCTGAGGGCATCCCTGCCCCTCCTGGGGTCCTGCTCTAACTCCCTGCGATTGCCTTTCCTCCCGGGAAAGTTGGTGAAGCTCCTGCTTCTCTGGGGCGGGGCTCTCCTGTCCTGGGGACACTAGCCCAGGCCTTAGCTCAGCTCCTCGTGGGGCCCCTCCCCCTTGGAGGCCTTTTGTTTCTTTATTTTTTTCCCCGTCTTCCTACCTTGATAGAAGCGTGAACTCTTCTCACTATAGCATTCTAGCTGTTCTCTCTTTAAATATCAAGCCAAATTCGTAGGTTTTCAGGATGATTTGAAGGCTATCTAGATAAGTTGGTGGGGACAGGTGACTTGGGGACCCTACTCTTCTGCCATCTTGCCCTGTCTCTCATATTGGTTTCTTATGGAAAAATATGAAGGCATGTAGTCCATTTATGATCCTTTGATGGTGTAATAACACTGCCCATGTTACATGTGTTTTTGTGTGCTAAATATTATGCATTGTGCTTTGGTGATTTACCCACCTCATCTTTATGATAACCCCCACGTAATTAATTCTATTTAATCAAGATTGTATACCTCCCATGTTTATTTGGCTCTAACCTCCTCTGAGCCATCAGACATTTACACAAAGGAAAGTGAATACACTCTTGTCCTAACACTGATGAAATCTCAGCCTCCTCAAATTGGCCCCTGGCCTGGCCTCCACTGTGCACACCTAAGCACAAATCTGAACCACTCTATGAGGCCCTTCTTGACTAGACTCCAAGAGGCTGTGGCCACTCCATCACATCAGGGCTAAAAGGTACACAATTGATAGTACCAGGCTTTGTCAACTGCTGCCCAGAAGAGCCTGGTGCCAGTTCAGAGGTATGGGAATGTTAATGTTCCATGAGAAATATCTTGACAAGAGGCAGGAGGTGAGGAAGAGCTGACCAAGTGGTTTTTCCTTTCTTTATCCCTACAAACTACTCCAAAGCAAGAAATTTCTATGCAACTCCCTTACAATTCATTTCACATTAGCAGAATGATTAAACGAGCCAAAAGGATGTCTAGTTAAATCTGAATTCCCGATAAACAAAAATCATTTTTAAAATATATTTTATCTAATTCTTTTTAACTTTTATAAGTGGTTGCCCTAGCATTTGCAAAATACATCTATAATTAATCCAAACCCATCTTTACATAACACTGTACCACTTCATGGGTATTGCAAGTACCTTATATTAATATAATAAAATATTTCTAGTTCTTTCCTCTTGTCTCTTATGTCATTGTCAACATTCAACTTATGCATAGTCATTATAAGCATGCGTACTCACATAGATCTGTACAGCCACATCCATAATCAAATACACTGTTGCTATTACTATGAAATGTTACCTATTAGATCAGTTAAGAATGACAAAATAGAAGTTTTATTTTACCTTCCACTAATTTGTCTCCAGTGATCTATTTTCCTTCGTGTTGATCCCCGTTTCTAATGTACATTACTTTCCTTCTTTTAAGACTTATTAACATTTCCTGCAGGGCAGGTGTACTGGCATCTTGTAATTTTTGTTTGTCATGAAAAGTTTTTACTTCCCTTTCACATTTGAAATATCATTTCATAGGATAAGAACTCTAGGTTGGTAAGGTTTTTCTTTCTATGCTTTAAATATTTCTCCTTTGTTTGCCTGCCTGGTTTCTGAGAAGTCAGATGGAATCTTTATCTTGCTACTCTATAGGCAAAGTGCTTTTTCAACTCTGGCTTTTCTGAAGATTTTTTTCCGTCATTTTTGAATTTTCTGTATTTTGAGTGTGGTACGCCTAGTTTGTGTGTGTGTATACACATTGTATAATTCTATTCTGTACAATTTATTCTGCCTTTTGTTCTCTGAGTTTCCTACAGTGCTATGCTCACCACAAGTGTTGCTACCAGTGGTCACCATACAATCCTCCTATAGTACAATTGACTCTCTCTGCTTACATTATCCATCTGTTCTTGCGTACTGTCTGCTTTTTACATTATGGTTCTTAGCACATCAATCATAGTTGTTTTAAATTCCTGCCTGATAATTTCAGCATCCCTGCCATATCTGAGTCTGGTACTGCTGCTTGTTCCATCTCTTCGAATCTTATTTGTTGCCTTTCAGTATGCCTCGTGATGATTTGTTAAAAACTGGACAGGATATACTAAGCAAAGAAATGCCGGTAAATAGGACTGTAATGATGTGTTGTAAGATGTGGAGAAAGAGAAAGTGTTCCATAGTCTTATGATTAGATCTCTCAATGAATTTGTGTCTTTATTGAGACATGAACTTCATGTGTACCTCTCAGTACCTCCCTCTGTTTGTGAGGTGATTTCTCCTCAAGATCATTTACTCTAAAATTTAAATTTTTTTTAGGGGGGATGCCTGGGTGGCTCAGCAGTTGAGCATCTGCATTTGGTTCAGGGCATGATCCTGGAGTCCTGGGATCGAGTTCCACATCGGGCTCCCTGCGTGGAGCCTGCTTCTCCCTCTGCCCGTGTCTTTGCCTCTCTCATGAATAAATAAATAAAGTCTTTACAAATAATAAAATAAAATCTTTTGAATCTATTCTGAATTTCTGTGCTACTGATAAGACATATACTATCATTCTGATTTTTAATTTTTAATCTATCTAGAATCTATTGCAATGTTTACCTTTAGTCTCTGGAGACAGTCTAATTAGATAAATCACTCAATTCCTAGAGCCAAAGATCAGTTTTGTACTTGCCATTCCTAGCATTGTAGTTGATAAACAAGCTCTTGCTTTCCTTTCCATGTATAAAATGAAGAAAATGACGGCTGTGTCGGGATGTATGGAGGTTTGTTTGAAGGGATTCCAGATGGGATTTTTTTTCCAAGCAAAAATGAATGACATAAATATGTTGTTAAATGTTTTAAGTTTGGATTTACATTAAAAATAAATAATGTCTACCTATTTATAGCTCATGACCCTTGGGTATCCTAGCATCCAGCATGCTTTAGAAGAGATTTAGCTGACACAGAGTTGTGAGCTGAACATCTGCATTCAGCATAAGCTCATTTGACAATGAATTCTTGCTTTTGTGGTTTTAAAGAATACGTAGATTTCCCCATTTTGCTGTATGATGCTTGGTTGTTGCAAAAGTCCCTTCATTGTGATTGGTTTTTCCCATTGCCATCTATATCTAAAGAAGGTAAACAAAAACAGGCTCAAAGGAACCTAGCGCCTGCATTCTGTTTAACTCAAATTGTGGTATAGCTCTTGCTGGAACATTTTTCCATTTCCACTTTTCTTAACTTGGCCTCATTTCCTTCATTAAATTCTTTACCTCAGTACTGCTGCCACAGCCACTTCAAAAGATAATTCCCTGGAGGACCAAGGAGCCAGCCTACTTCCCTAAAAGACAATGCCTTGTTTAGCAATCTGGTCAGATGCTTTAGCCCAGCACAATTGATTGAAAAACTGCTGTCTGTAGATATGGCTTGAATTAAGTTCAGTGAGCTTAAGCAAGGTACTTGTCACTAATTAATCACACTCACCACCACACACATTTCTAGAATCAGTTCTTAGGCTCATTTCCTTTGATTTTTTCCTTAGTAGAGAGTAGCTGGATTACATTAGTGTGATCCACTGAACAAAGTGTTCTTCCGCAAAAAGTTTAAAATTTTACATTACCAGAATAAAAAATTGAAAGACAAGCAATAGAGAATGACAGAAATACTCCAAAATCGTAATAACCAGTAAGATTTTTAATGTAAGTAGAATTAGGTTCACATGTGCATTAAAGCAGGAGAATGTTTTTTGCCAATAAAATTCTGGCAGTGATACCACCAAATAATTGATTAGTAGAAATTTGAAATAAAAGACAATTTAAGGAGATCTAAAACTATACTTTTTTTCTAAATTAAAAAAAAAAAACTATTCTTAGCTTAATCCAAACATTTTTTTTTTTTGCTTTGTACAGCTATGAGATTTGACAAGCGCATGACATCACGTACCATCATTTCAGTATCATATGGAATAGTCTTTCTCCTTGTATGAGTTTTGTTAGTTTGTGTCTTTTAAGAAATTGACTTAATTCATCTAAGTATCGAATTGGTAGCCATAAAGCTTTTCATAATATTTCTTTATTACCACTGTAATGTCCATGGTATCAGTAATGAGGATCTCTTTCATTTGAGGAATTAGTAATTTGTGTCTTCTCTCTCTTTCCCTAGCTATTCCCTAGGAGTGGTTATCCTAGCTATAGATTTATACATGTTATTGATCTTTTCAAAGAATTAGATTTTATGGATTTATTGATTTTCCACAATCATTCATTTGCTTTTAATTATACTGATTTATGCTTTTATTTTTGACATTCTTTTCTTCTACTTGCTTTTCTTTTGGCTTTTCACTTTGTAGTTTCCTAAGGTGGAAGCATATATTATTGAATTTTTTTTTTTTTTTTTAGTAAGTGCTGAGGATGTGACCTAACCAGTGTTTCGTTGACCTTTGTGTTCTCCTACTTGGGACAGGAAATCTGGGTTTGGAGAGGAGACAAGGGTTGTTTAACTGCTGCTCTATTTGTTCTGATAAGACTCTGGTAAAGTAGTTTCTCTTCCAGGGCAGACCATTGTTATGAAGAATGCTCTGGGCATATTTCGACATTTTTGTTTCACCCTCCCCTGCTTAAAACTGGAGAGGACATTTTTGTAATCTTTACTGTGAGAACTCAGTGTAAGGGTGGGGCCCTTGTACTTATCATCCATGATCTTATAGGGTTCTTCTAGGACAAGAACTCTAGGAGCTCTTAACTCTCAAATTAACTTACTTCAGCCTGCAATAATTCATCAAAATGTATTCATCTTTGTTCTTATTGTGAGAATAAAAGAGAGGAGTTCTAAGCCTTTTTTCATGTCAGATCTGAAACTGGAAGTCCAGGAACATATCATTATAGAAGAGTTTTCCCACATCCAAGACAACTTGTACTTAAAATTATGTCTCTTTAATTTTTGAAATTAGGCTCTCTGATTTCAGTTAAATGATCAAGTATTAGTTTCTAATGCTGCTCTAGCATTAGTAAATTTTAGTGGCTTAAAACAATACAGATTTGAGGCACCTAGATGCCTCAGTCAGTTAAGCACCTGCCTTAGGCTCAGGTCATGAGCCCAGGGTCCTGAGGTTGAGTCCCATGTCAGGCTACCCCCTCCCTCAGCCTTCCTCATGCTCTCTCTTGCATTCTCTCTTTCAAATAAATGAATAAAATCTGTATTTTTTAAAGATTTTACTCATTTATTTGAGAGAGAGAGATAGCAAAAGAAAGCACAAGCAGGGGGGAGGACAAGCAGGAGGGAGAAGGTCAGGCAAAATGAGGCCTATATGTCATTCTGAATGAAGGAGAAGGGTGTAAGAATGCATGTACACATTTTTTTTCTTTATGTGCTGAGAACAAGTCAAAAGCTATTTTTATTTTTTTCTATATGGATAAATTCTGTTTTTTTTTTAATCTGGATGCTCATATTTTCATATGTTTTTAAAATTCAGGATTTCAATAACAATATTTATAGGGATTAGTCATCAGCATTAATAGTATCTGGGTCCCAGTATGGCTTTCATTTTTTTTTTTTTTTTAAAGTCCTTGTTTTGTGTTTATTTTTTTTTTATTTTTTTTTAATTTTATTATTTTTTTTTAATTTATGATAGGCACACAGTGAGAGAGAGAGGCAGAGACACAGGCAGAGGGAGAAGCAGGCTCCATGCACCGGGAGCCCGATGTGGGATTCGATCCCGGGTCTCCAGGATCGCGCCCTGGGGCCAAAGGCAGGAGCCAAACCGCTGCGCCACCTAGGGATCCCCCAGTATGGCTTTCAAAATAGAGACACAAGTTTCTAGCATTCCCCTGAGGTAATCATT
Organism: Canis aureus; assembly: GCF_053574225.1. NCBI lineage: Eukaryota > Metazoa > Chordata > Mammalia > Carnivora > Canidae > Canis > Canis aureus. Next base: position 6,214,541 of record NC_135641.1, read on the forward strand.
GAAGTGACACTGTGTCCCTTATTTTAAATACTAATAGTCCTTTATTTGTATTATATAAGTAGATACTCAAAGTATTTGGAGTTTTTATTTATTTTTATTTTTATTTATTTATTTTTTTTTATTTGGAGTTTTTAAAAAAAGATTGATTTATTTATTTGAAAGAGAGGACAGGGGGAGGGGCAGAGCAAGAGGGAGAGAGAGAATCTCAAGCAGACTCCTTGCTGAGTACGGAGCCGATGTGGGGCTCAGTCCCACAACCCTGAGATCATGACCTGAACTGAAATCAAGAGTCCAACTCCTAACTGACTGAGTCACCCAGGTGCCCCTGTATTTTTTTTTTTAAGAAAAGTTTTGTTTTCACAGGTAAATAAAAATTGGCCACTGGAAATGGGGAAAGAATATATTCTATAGATAAAGGGAAGAGCAAATAAAAATAGCAAAAAAAGAGTGCCTTTCAGAATTACAGGTAGTTCCATTTCCTAAGAATGAAGGTGAGTGAGACAGGGACATTATCTGAGACAAAAGAAATTGTCAAAAGAACAGTGTATACTGACCAAAATATTTTATTTATTTTATATACTTTATTTATATGTATTTATTACTGAAATATATTTGACATATAAAATTATGCAAATTTAACATATTCAACATACTAATTTGATACATTTATGTGATATGATTGCCATTGTATGAATTAGTACCATGTCACATAATTATCATTTCTTCTTGAAGATTGGAATAACTAAGGTCTAGTTTTTTTGGCAAGTTTGATAATTATAGTATAATATTGTCTATATTCACTATACTGTGCATTGCATCTCTCTATATATACTACAATTTCTTTATCCATTTTTCCATCCATGGTTGCTTAGGATATTTTCATATCTTGGCTATTGTGAATAATGCTGCAATGAACATGGGAGTGCAGTTATCTCTTTTTGAAGTATTGATTTCATTACTTTTGGATATATACCCAGAAAAGAGATTGCTGGATCATATAGTAATTCTGTTTTTAATTTTTTTGAAGAACCTCCATAACATTTGCTATTCCTTTAACTGGAATGCCCATCTCCTGGAATTTCACAGGGTCATTTCATACTATTAGGTCTTAGCCATAGGTCACTACCGTGGTAAAACCTTCCCACTTACAGAGGTAATGTCCTGTGCCCTCCCCCCACTGTCAAACACACACACCCACACAAAGCATATCCTATTCTTCTTTTTCTTTCAATATCTCTGTAGTACTTATGATTGTCTAGTGTACTATGATCTTTCATTAATCTGTTTAATTGCTTGCTCTGATCCACCGAATATTATTTACACTTCTTGGAACAATGCTGAATGCATAGTTCCCAGAAGAACACTCAATGGTTGCTTGTTGAATGAATAAAGTAACAGTACTATTGACATCTTTAAATATGTTAAACAAACTTTTAAATTTCTTTTTGTTTTTATCATAGTATTTATTAAGAATGTACCAAAATCCTATTGTATTTCTCTAGCTTTTTAAATTGTTTTTATCATTTTATAATGAAATCAATATCTTATAGTGAGTAAGATTGTTTATATATCATGTAAGAAATTAGAATAGGCTAAAGGCTGTACCTATTTGTTTAAATTATAATAGCTCAAAATAAGTTTAAGTCAGATAAACGTAAAACCATTTATTTAATATTTCATAAAAAATTGTCTCTTATTCTCCTGCTGCTCATTAGTGAGACTATATGTATTTTTATAAACAATGTGTGGAAGGGGAGGGCATGTGCTGTGATGTGTTTATTGGCACATTTCTGTGAAAGGTGCACGATGTTAGCAATGATCGGGGAGTCTTATCATCCAAGTACTCACAACATAAATTTACAGCAGGTGGTAATTGTCGTGAATCCATATAAAATAATTTCCTTGGAGAACTATTTCAATTTGAACACATATCTAAAATGTGCTATTTTATTTGTATCCATTTTCCTGAACTGTATTATTTTTTTCTTTCCACGACCATGAATTATAAACCAAAATTGATTTGATGGCAATCTTCTACTTGCTTTAGTCATAATGAATTGAATCAGTGCCATTCAGCATTTGAATAAATTTTTGATACTACAGTATAAGAGAGAAAAAGTCTGTGCATAACTGGATTATTTTCCAAAATCTGGTACTGTTAACATAAATAAATAAATAGAAAAAGGACTAAAATATGAAAGCAGTAAATTTGCAGAGCCAATATGAGCAAGAGAAAGGAAAGCAGGAGTAGGGCAAAAAAGAAGCCAGTCTGATTCTATATTAGACTCTCTCTCTCCAAAGAGTCAACTGGATCTCATTTTATTTGACTGTGTTTTATTGCTTTTATTACCTTTTTTATGTTAATTCCAGTATTCTTAACAGTGTTATATTAGTTTCAGGTGTACTTGGATCCTATTTTAATCTATTCTCTATTTATGTCACTCACAAGTAAAAACACATTGAGCCATCTTAACATGTGAACTTTTTTTTAAGATTTTATTTACTTATTCATGAGACACAGAGAGAGAGAGAGAGAGGCAGAGACACAGGCAGAGGGAGAAGCAGGCTCCTCGAAGAGAGCCCGATGTGGGACTCAATCCCAGCATTCCGGGATCATGCCCTGAGCCGAAGACGGGTGCTCAACCGCTTAGCCCCCCAGGCGTCCACAACATGAGAACTTTAAGTTGAAGCATTCAATTGATAAAATACCTGAAATGTAAAAAATATTATCCTTAATCCCTCAGCTTTATCCAGTCTATATAGCACAAAAATACTCACATATCCCATCTACGCAGCACAAAACTACTACTGCTACTGTAAACACACACACATCTGGATTTTTATATTTGACTTCCAGTTCTTTCTCAGTCTTTTAGCAATGGTACTCTGGGCATTTACAGATCTGTTTCAATCTATGTTTATAACCCCATTTCTTTCCATTCCCAGTTTTTCCGCTCTTCCTTTCAGCCACATTAACAGCTCACTGCCTCCTACCATTTTCTGAACATTCTATTATTTTCACAACTCACAGCTCTGCACCTACTTCTTCCTGGTGATATCTTACTTCCTCTTTTCCATACCCGTTAACTATATATCCTCTAGAAAAATAAGATCCTATTTTCTCTAAGTAGTTTTTTCCTCTCTCTAATCCTTTAAGGGATTAAGGATTTTTTAAAGGATTAATTCCCATCTCACTAGTTCCATAGAATTTTATATCCTTATCATTGACACTCACAAGTGTTTTTATGATACACATTATTTTAAAGATTGTTTAAATCTTTATCTTTATCTTTATCTCTCAATCTGTGTGCTATTTATTATTTGAAATTGAGAATTATGACTTATTCATCCTTTTTTTTTTTAATTTTTTTTTTTTTTATTTATTTATGATAGGCACACAGTGAGAGAGAGAGAGGCAGAGACACAGGCAGAGGGAGAAGCAGGCTCCATGCACCAGGAGCCCAATGTGGGATTCGATCCCGAGTCTCCAGGATCGCGCCCTGGGCCAAAGGCAGGCGCCAAACCGCTGCGCCACCCAGGGATCCCGACTTATTCATCCTTTTATTGTGACATGAATCCTATTTTCTGGCACTTCATAATTAAAATGAAGAAGCAGATGGTGTTACACAAAAACTCTCAAAATGCCCTCCTCCCAAGATTCCTATACTACGGCTATTCATTCAAACAGGAATCCAGGTACTACTATGAGGGACATTGCAGATGGAATTAAGGTTACTAGTCAGCTGACCCTAAATTAGGGAGATTTTCCTGAATTATCTAGTTGGATGGAGGTAATCATGTGAGCCCTTAAAAGCAGCAAAATGCAAAGGGGTCAAGTGGAGCCATGTTGCACACAGGGATGGAAGGAGAAGAGGCAGACAGGAAGATGAGAGGCATTTGGAGCATGAAAAGGACCTGCTATTGATGGTTTTGAGATGAAGGAAGAGCACTGTTAGCCAAGAAGTGTGGGTGGCTTCTGGAAGCTGCAGATGACCCTTGACTGGCAAGCAGCAAGAAAACAGACACCTGGGTGCTACAGCCTCATAGAACTGAATCCTGCAAACAACTTGAATAAGCCCAGGAGCTCATTCATCTCAGAACATCAGAAAGGAATACAGCCTGACTGACACCGTGATTTAAGCTTTGGAAAACCTTTGCCAGGATTCTGACTTCCAGAAATGTGAGATAATAGATAAAACTATGGTAACTTATAGTGATGGTAGAGAAGTAATATAGAAACAATGACTTGTATTCTCTCTTCAGAAAAAAAAAAAGACTTTGTTCTTTCAGTGTTTCAGTTAAGGCTCCTTACCCTGGATGCTTTTCTACGGACAAAAAATACAATGGTGAACAGGACAAAGTGTCTGCTCTCATGGAGCTTAATTCTATTTATCTTGCCTTCTTGCTAACAGGATAAACCTTTTTTTGTCATGAATTATTTGCATGACAACAAGCAACCCAATGACTAATCAGTGTGGAGAATTAAGTTTACATGATTACAACAGATTCACTACCTCCTACTACCCTTGATTTAGGATTTATGTTCATATACCTACCCTAGTATAGATCCTGTGGAATTATTTTTCCCTTGTTGAATGGATTGTATACTATTTTTTTTTAAGAAAATGCAGTGTTTTCCAGTTATTTTGAGAAATTAGATTGCCTAATGTTAAGAGGCGCAATTTAATGATGTTACTGAGGTTTTATTTTCTTAATATTTAATTATTTTCCAGATGATTTTGCAAAAACTGCCACATGTACAGATGTGGAATTTGATTTTCATCAATTTCCCTCAGATTTGATATTATTTCAGCTTTTGTCACCAAAATTGTGTGCATATTTTTAGTCAATAGTATGCATAATAATGAAGTAAGCTCTCAGTAGGAGAAACTGTTTTTAGAACTATTAACATGCTTTTCTTAGTTGCCTTTTTGATAACAAAAGTTTCATTCTGGTGGGCCCCTGTTGACTGTTATTTGTTTACTCTCTTGGACTGAGAGGTGGGAATGAGTTGAAGATTGGGATATTACTGAATTCATGTACAGAGAAGGAAGACTGCAAGGACCACAAAAAGTTGGGGATTAGAAAAACAAATAGAAATAATATAAAGGGTTTTGAGATTAGAAAAACAAATAGAAATAATATAAAGGGTTTTGAGATTAAACGTAGGATTATTTTAAGACCCTCCTTTTGTTTTGAGAAAAGATTTTCTAGAATCATTTTCCTCTACTGACAACATCGAAGGCTTGACCTGGAGGATTCAGCTTAGAGAGTCAACTCCTCCTGTGGAGAAGATTCCACCTCATTTATGACATCAGAGCTTGGAGATTTGCTCACGGGTATGTGTTAGAAGAGATGGAAACAGGACTGACTCACAGATAACTATAGAAAAATAAGTAAAGAGAGGTAGAGAAGCTTCTAGTTCAGATTTATTTGCCCCTTTCATGCCTTGGTCTTGAGGTAAGGCATTTTGTTAGATAGGAGAAGCAGATGTAGAAATCTTGCTTTGGATTCCTTTTTCGTGCTCTTGGGGGGAACCACTTCTATGCAGAAATAACTCCTAGGCATGCATCATCCAGCCTAGTGCAGAAGGTGCAGAGGGACACGTGGAGGAAGAGAGGGCCAGGCCCTAGTGGCATGGCACAGACTTGGCCAAGATTATTACAGCAAACTTCAGGTACTTTGATACTTCTTCTCAGGTCAAGGGCTCCAGGAATAGAAGAGAGTCTGAAGCTAGAGAAATTCTTAAGGAATAGCTGAGTCTTCAAGGGTATAGGCCAATGATCTCCAAGAGTTCTACCTGAGCCCCCAAAGCAAAACTGTATTTAACAGCTACATTGCTGCTCTCAACAGAGAGAAATGGGACATTGCCTTGGAAGCTAGGGAGAGTCAAAAATACACTTTCCTCAGGTCCTACACTCGGAGTTCACAAGGAGCCCACATGCTCCCACATGTGCACTCAGACACACCTATGGAAAGGGCACGGAAGGTGGATGGAAGGCAGAAAAGTCTGAGGCTGAAGATGTTACCGGAGCCCAAGTTCGACTGCCTGTTACTCGAAATGCCAAGTCGCAAGAGATGAGTGTTGACTCGAGTATGAGCTTTATTCAGGAGGCCAGCCCCCTGGGGAGAAGGTAGGCTTTTGTCCAAAAGGCAACTGCAGGTTTCTGCCTGGCCAAGAAGGCTGGAAAGAGTTGATCAGGGAAGGGGGGCAGCAGCCTGAAACATTTCCCGATTCCATGGAGATGTAGTGGTAAATATGAACAGCTCTCGGTGCTTCAAGGGTGCGCAAGGACTACTTCCAGTTCTGTGACTTGTGAGAGCTTCCTATTCTCCTCCTAGAAAGGGCCGTGAGATTTATAGAAGTTGTGCTCAAGATTGTGAATCCGAGAGAGCCACAAGGAGCCGACACCGATGCAAGTACACGAGGGTTTATTAACAAGCTCGAGCTTGGGTCCAAGTACACCCGACACAGCGGAGCAGGGACTTGGACCCTTAGGGGGGTTACAACTGGGTTTTTATGGGCTGGTCTAGGGGATTTTCAGAAGAGGTGGAGGAATTTCTTAAGCTCTGTTTTCATTCCCAATACGGGACTTTCTGTCTCTGTCAAGGGTGTTCTGCGGTTTTTCCTGTAAAGTTCAGCTCTAATTCCCAGGGGCCTGAGATGGCTGTACTTGTGCTAATGCTGAACTTGAGGTGGAGTGGCCTTAATTTTTTCGGCCTCCACAATATACACAAGGAAGGTTAGTAAATAAATCACATGAATTTAAGAACATTTAAAGATCACCAGGCTAGTTATGAAGATCAAGAGCCCTCCAATACTCCATTTTTAAAAGAAAAAGTACAATTACTAAATTTTTGGACCTGACAGAGTAAACTCAGCTTCCACCTAAAATTATGTAAAACTTACTGTTATTATTTTTTACTGTTAACCAGCACACGGAGGATCATGGTAGGACCCAGGTTAGTTCCCGGCCAATCGAAAACGTCGGTACACTCAAATGTTAGTGCAAATTAAAATCTGTGGCTCCATCTTTTATGTTTTGGAAATTCCTTTCTCATTTTGGGGTTTTGCATTTTCTACAGAGCAGTTACAATTTTCCACAGTTAACCAAGTTTTCGGTGTCGTGTATTCTCTGGAGGCATATGACAGCAAGTACTTATAATCCTAGCACCTTGTATTCACATACTTTTTTATAGATTCAGTGTGCTTTCCCATGCATTAGCCTTCTTGATTCTATAAAAACTTGTGAAGGAGGCTGTATACAATTTCTCCTGCAGCATGCTCTGGCATAAATTACCTAGGTCTAACCACTGCTGCGGCTCCCAGGAGGAAATCACTGGGCTGCAGAAACCGAAGCCTGACAGGGTTAATCATAACGGTACTACTAATGGAAGCCAACAACTATTAAGCCTTATTTGCTGCACACCCTCTTTACAAGGCTTATGCTGATTCCTTCATTTAATTCCCACAGATACATTTTTCAGGGAGGCGTCTCAAGGTTAAAGGAACTAAAATCAGGACTCCTATGCCTGGTTCAGAAAAGTTTCTACAAAGTCCCATACTCAATTTTACACTAAATGTGTGGGGATTTAGAGTTGAAAATCCAGAAAGCTTAATAGTTAAATTGATTTATAATATATAACCCTAGGTCCCAGGGATTATTTCCAATACCACTCACTTTTGGCAGCTCTTTGTCATTTAGCCTTTAAAAATTAATCAAGCCAAGATATACTTTTCAAGATATATTTTTATTTTCTCTGGTAACTTAATAAGAGTCAAATGTTATCTCAGTTTGTTGAGCAATTTTTTGTAGCTTTTTCCTTAGATACCCAGTAACTGGTAAATTTAACTATTTTCAATGTAATACGTTTTTCTTAGAACATGCCTACTATAGGAGCAGAAATTTTCCCCCCCTTCTTCTCTTCAAGGTTCTCTGGTTGGTCTAATCATTAAATTAATATAAAGCAGAATAATGGAAGAAATACCAATTTTGGACATGTGGGAGCCCCACGAAAATATGAGACTCAGGGGTGCCTGGGTAGCTCAGTTGCTTAAGCTTCTGCTTCAGCTCAGGTCATGATCTTGGGGTCCTAGGATCCAGGCAGCATCAGAATCCCTGCTCAGTGGGGAGCCTACCTCTCCTTCTTCTGCCTCTCCTCCTGCTTGTGCTCTTTCTCTCTCCTACTCTCTGTCTCAAATAAGTGAATAAAATCCTTTAAAAATATGAGATCCAAAGGACATTCAAGTAACATCTTGAATTAAGGAAAGGGGTCTGAGGATACAGAGAGGAGGAAGGCCATTCCTAAAAAGGTTGACTTGTCATGTAATATGTTTCCTAGATACCTAGGAAAGGTATCTCTGGTGATAGCTTTCTTTCTGGTACAGGCTCCCTTTCCAATGTAAATTTATGCAGTTGAGGAGGTAAAGAGCTTTTTCTGAGTCCACTAAGTTGTTTTTTGTTTTTTGTTTTTTGTTTTTTTTGTTTTTTTTTGTTTGTTTGTTTGTTTGTTTTTGAGTCCACTAGGTTTTGATTGCCTTTAGTTCAAAATAATTCTTCTGTCAAAGAGATATATTTTGGAGTGGCTAATTCTGTTCCCCTTCATGGTTAAATAAGAGTACTGTGGTAGTTAAGTTAATGAAAAATACGGAATACCACTTGTTATTACACAGTTTAAAAAATATCAAACCAGTGTGACAGATTTTGGATGGTAGACAAAGGTCCTTAATCAAACTGTGGTTGTTGTTTCTACTTTGCTGAGAGCCCCTTGATTTATAAATATGTTCTTGGCACTTTTCTCCTAACTAAAATAGTCTCAGTTAACCAGTTTAATTAAAAAGATAATATTCAGAGACCGAATTAATGTAAAAAATTTGTTTTATTCATGATTCCACTTTATCATTTGAACAAAATGTAAATATAGTACTTTTGTTCAGACTTGGAGATTGTTCTGTTAATATATCTAGACTACAGAAACATACTCAGAAAATGCATTTTATTACAAGGACCTAGATTCCATTTGGTATTTCAATGTATTTATACATTTACATCCTAGATATGATACAAATTAACTATCAGGGTATTAAAAAAATAGAGACAAACCTTTTATTAAAATGAATAAGAAAAAAATCAATTTAGGAAAGCCAAATGTTTTAATATAGAGCATCTGTTATTTGTGCATCTGTCATTGTGTAACTCTTCATCATTCCAGGCTACCGAGTGCTGTCTGCTCTAAAGCAAGAAAATAACCAATCTGATCATTTATTCTTACTTGGATCAGTTAGCGCTCTAGTCCAGACCTTATACAACACACATGCAAAACACATTTTTTTGATCTCTAAGTAGAAACTACTGACAGGAATCAGGAGACTAATGGCACCATCAGTGCTGGAAGGAAGTACAGGGAATGAGGACCTGAACCATGATTGGTCAGAGGCTACACCCAGAACACAGGAAAATAGACCTACTTTTCATTAGGTCTGTGACCTTGGAGGAGCAAAAAGACTTTTCTTGGCACCATGTTTGCATCTGCAATGTCAAAGAACTTAACCAGAAGTTCCCAGTGTGTATGAATCTGGGTTCTTTGAAGCTCAGGAGAAGACTGATGCCCCAGCTCCTAGCCAGGCAGGCAGAGAGAGTAAAGTCTCTTCCAACTCAGTCTTTTTGTTACATTCAGGCCTCCAAGGGATTAAATAAGGTCCACCTGCATTAGAAAGGACCTGGTGCTTTACTCATTCTACAGATTCAAAAATTAATCTCATCTAGAAACTCCTTCCCAATCACACCCAGATTAATGTTTAACCAAATATTTTAACACCACATAGCCTAGTCAAGCCAACACATCAAATTCACTGCCACAGCAAACTTTATTCCAGATATTCTCTGTTCTGGTTTACTGACATTTTGCTAAACCAGATCCTCCATTCTCTTCCTTTTACTTTGACCCAAACCACAATATTTCCTTCCATGAAAACATGTCATATGTTATATTTTATTGTTTTCTCTTTTATACTCTAATTGTACTAGCATTGTGAGTGATTACACAACCCTGTGACACAGTCTACCATGTATTCTCTAGCTCTTTGACAACTAGGTTCTCTAGTCTTCATTCATCAGATCCCAGTCCCAGGGCTGTATCCTTGGACTTTATCTCTCTGAGATAAATTCAGACAATAAAAAGGAATCTCTTTTTTGCAGAACGAAAATGGAATACTATTGGCAGTTTCTGTTTCAGTGTCATATTACCGGTACATCTGTTCTAGAACAAATCAGGACATTGAGTTCATTAACTTTCTTTCTTAATTCTCTTATATTTATAGTCTCCTATGCCTGTTTTTCTTCTTGCTTATATGCTTAGAGTCTATCATCTAATATCAAAACATTCTTTAACCAAGATTCTTATCTCAATTTTCTAGTATCTTTCAGCCAAGTAAATATGGCAACTGCATTACTGACCAAGTTTAGCAAAAAATTGCAAATGAACAGATCAGATTTACTCTTATCTTGTGACATCAATAAAAGCTCCAATTTCACCCAACAATCTGACTCAGTTTTCCTATTCAATGCTCATTCACATTTTCAAAAAACAAATATTTCAATATTTTCCTTTGCTATCTTTCTTCTGTTCTCAGCAATTAACTCTACATTCTGTATTACGGCAAATATAAAAACCAAAACTAAGAGTTTTCTTGAACTTCCTATCATTAGCCAAACACCAGACAGCATATATACAATGCATTTTCACCTTTCTACCTAAATAAAATTAAAACTCGTCCTTTCTGCTATGTTGCTTATATTGATTTGATAGGATTTCAAATCTACCTGTTGATGAAAGAAAAAGAAAAATTGTGTTTAGAAGTAAAGTAGTTTTGATATAAAAATGAAGTGAGTTGAGTCAGCATGGGCACCATCAAATGTGTTCTCACCAATAAGAACTCAGTAGCTCAGCTACAGAGGGGCCCTGGTGGAGGCTTATCAACAAAAACATAAGTAGAAACAACTATGGCAAGACCACATTTAGATAAATACCCAGAGTTTGTGAAAAGTGCCCAAGAGTGTTCAGTCTGGTCAAGGTGGTTTTGCTGATCTAAAATAGCTCCCTGAAGACACTTGGGCAATGAGCTCCTGTTCCAGTAAAGGTGACTCCTTTACCAACAGTGACAAAAGCCCGTCAGATAATTCTGATTATCTTGCCCACCAATGGCAGTATCCGTGTTCCTTAGCAAGTCCTCCAGTGAAGGGCACTGGATGTGAGCTCTTGGCTGGCTAAGCTGTCCCTCCTGAGGACCAACTCATGTAAAGGTACACCTAACCCAAATTTGGACTTTGTTCCTTTCATCTCTCCTTGCCTAGAGCAACAGTGTGATTAATCTATTATTGGTATGGACTATATTATTTCTCTATTGGCTTGTTAATAGACTTTATCCGCTATGCTATTAAGCTTATGGAATTCCCAAAATGAATCTGTGTTAAATAAAGTATTGGCCAAGACCATTTCAGTCGCTGGGCAGTAATTTGCCTCTCCAAAATGAAACGTGTAAGTTAGTGTTCTCCATTTCTCCCCACTGTTTTTTTTTTTTTTTAAGTGCCTCATAATATTACATGCCAATCAATGTCCAATGTTTTCAAACTCTTCATTTTTACTGACTTGTTCCCACTATCATTTAAACTCAACTTCCTCCCCCAGAGTACAATGTCTGACCTCAAGTCTACCACCAGCTATCACCTTTCTCTCTCCTCCCATTGAGTTTCCTTTGATATTATCAAAACGGAACTATTTTTGTTTTAATTTAATTGTATACTTCTTAGCTCCTAGCATATACAAATAAAATTGTTTTTTGTATATTAGCTTGTATCTGTGTACTTGGCTTAATTCATTTGCTTCTTCTACTAGTTTCATGGTGGAATCCTATGTATCCAGTAATGCCATGAGTAAGAAGAGACCATTTTCTTTCCTTGAAAATTTCATTCCTTTAATTTTTTCACCCTTTTCTCATCAAAATGGCTAAGATCTGCCGTGTAATGTGTTACAGATGTAGTGAGAATAGGCACTTGTTTCCTATCTTACAGCTGGACTTGGGAGGCTTGTAAGCTTATCTCTGGGGATAACTATGTCCACTTTTGACTGCTGACCAACTTGAGAAACCTTGTGATATGTGGTTAAATTTCAAAACTCTCTTGTAATACCAGGGCTGGGTTTGTTTTTGATGTCTTTCACTTGATGCAACTGGTTAAATAGTCTGGTTTGGCTACATAACCAGAGGAGCATGAGCCAAGATTAACACTCAAGTCTTGGTTAAACCTGAAGAAGAGCTTTCTGTGCCAGTGTTTATATAAGTAGGACCTTGAGGAGCCTGTACCTGGATAGCTCTTAGACCTATAATGTTGCCTGCACTTTTGTTTTCTTGCTGCATCATATATTTCACCTTTAAATGAAAGCCTTATGTGAATAAGTTCTGGGAGGTCTTTTGAGTCTCTCAAAATATCCAAACTTGAGAAACCTTTCCTCTACTTAATGAGGAAAGCATTCAATTTTTTGTGATTCAGTATGATGTTAGCTGCTGTTACTTTTATTTTCATGGATGCTTTTTAACAGGTTGAGAGGTTTTCATTAAATTCCTAGGTTCAGTGTTCATTTTTTTTTTTAATGGTATCTTCCAATATGGTCACACAGTTTTTGTCCTTTATTAAAATGGCAAACTGCACTGTTTAATTTTTCAAAAGTAAACTAACCTTGCTCACTAGGACAAACTCTTCTTGGCCATTGCATAGTTATTGTATTTTATATTTTTAATTCAATTTGTTAATTTTTTCCATCTATACTCATGAGTGATATTGGTCTTGGGGTTTGTTTGCTTGTTTGCTTGTTTTCAATATTATTCACAGATTTTGTTTTGTTTTTTATTTTTTTTTAAAAGATCTCATTTATTTGAGAGAGAGCAAGCAGGGGGAGGGGCAGAGGGAGAAGCAGACTCCCCACTGAGCAGGTTGCCAAATCATGGGCTCAATCTCAGCACCCTGGAATCATGACCTGAGCTCAAGGCCCAAATGAGCCACCTAGGTGCCCCACAGATTTTGTTTTTATGGTTATGCTGGTCTTACAGAACGAGTTAGGAAATGTTCTTATCCTTTTTATTTTCAGAAAGTCTTTGTGGAAAACTAGGGCCACATCTCCCTTTTGTGTTTGACAGAATTTGGTACTGAAGCCATCTGAGGTTGAGCTCTCTTGAAGGAAGTTTGTTGATAATTAATCAATCTTTTTAACAAATACGGGACTACTCACCTTTTATGTTCCATCTGTATCATCTGTGTTAAGTTTAATTTTTTTTCAAGGAATATGTATTTTCCATGTAAATCAAGTTGTCTAACTTTTTGGTGTAGTGTTGCTCATACTATTTTCTTATTATCTGTTCACTTTTTATACGATCAGAGGTGAAAAGCTCTCTTTTGTTCCTAATATTGGTAATGTGCTTTTTTTATTAGTCTATTCAAGGCTTATCAATTTTACCAACTTTCTCATAAATCAACTTTTAGCTTTATTAATTTTCCTTATTCATATTCAAAATTTTATTTTCCTGATTGTTATTATCTCTTTCCTTATACTCATTTTGGGGATATTTTGTGTTTACTTTTCTAGCTCCTTGGTGGCTTTGGATCTTTGAGATTTTGGACATTTCTTCTTGCTTACATAAGCACTTCAAGCTCCAAATTTTATAATAAGCACTGCTTTAAACTAAATCCCACAACATTAGGTATGCTGATTTTTTTATTATCACTCAGTTCATAATCTTTTATTTTTTAGAAAGATATTATTTATTTATTTGAAGGAGAGAGAGTGAGAAAGCACAAGCAGGAGAAGGGCAGAGGGAGAGAGATAAGCAGGCTCCTGACTGAGCAGTGAGCCTGACAAGGGGCCCCATCCCAGGACCCCAGGATCATGACCTGAGCTGAAGGCAGATGTGTGACTAAGCCACCCACGGTCCCCATAATCTTTTCAAATTATAATTTCTTCTTTGATATGTATTATTTCATCCAAAGCTCACACATCCTTCACTAATAGGCTATTTTAATAAGTTAAAGTGATGAATAGAATCTTATATCAGAGAGTGAAATGAGCCCCATGGTCTGATTCTCTCTAGGGTGTGAGATTCTAGAGCAGGCAATGGGCAGGGAGTTCCTGCAATTGGCAGCATAGTAGAGTTTTCCTCTGGGTTTGGAAAACATTCCTATGACACCTCCATAGAAAGAATTCTCTCCTTTATTTTCTTTTCTACTTGGTCCCATGAAAGGTTCTAGATTTTCCTCACATTTTTGCTATGATTGTCTTTCAGGAGTCCTAGTACTCTACTAAAAGCTTTTAAATACCTGGGTGAAATACAGAGAAAGGAGTTAAAATTAGTGATAATGGATTAAAGGGATGTGTGGCTGCTTAGTCTATCTAGAAATACTAGTACTTCTCTTCATGAGCATTGATGGCTATCTGCTGCACAAGTGACATAATTACTTCCACAAGTGAATCAGATGTGCTATACTTTTGAAAACGAGAATGGTGGATCTTATATGTCTTTGTGGTATATGTCCAATGGTCAGTGTTATTTTCGTGTCTTGGGTTTGTGTAATGTAAAACTGATGAAATATTTGCTTTCCTTAGGCAAGAGCTATAAGAAAACAGAAGTAGAAACTACGTTTAAACAGAAACTGCTCTGTGAATTACTTAAATATTTTAACTTGATGGCATTCTCAAGGGAGGTCAAAATAGTTATTGTAGACTCAGACTTGCCAATCAGAAAGACATTTTAAAAAATAAAATATTTCAAAAAATGTTTGGTTCCATGTAATAAAAAATAAATAAGAAGTGTTTGCTTGTCAGCATAAACACAAACCAGCATTTATCACAGGGTATACTTTTCCAAAAAAACACTATCTCCAATTTGTTAAAGATAAACCTCCATAAAATGGGCATCACAGGGGAGAATATAATGCTGATAAATATGATTTTACTGTGTGTCAAACAATAAAGCAATTTTTCATGCATATGTCATACAATAAGCACTAGAAAAGATTTTCAAATTCTGTCATCTCATAAATACATGTAAATATTATTTGTGGGTTATATACTATGAACCACTCAAACAACTCATGATGAAAGTCAATTAGTCATATTCTTGCTTGGGACAGGATTCATATGTCAGCAGCAGATTGTATATCCTGGGAAACAACCAAAGTATTTAGATCTGTGTATCTCAGAATGAAGTATCAATTAAGTACCAATAAATATAAAAATATTGTTATAAGCCATCTTGTTCATAATATATATTTTCAATAATGTCATTGAGTTTATATGTCACAAAGGGCATTATACAATCGCTGTTGGAATTTCCAATCCAATATTCCTAGGACATGATTTTGTCTCGAAAGTAACAGAACAAATAAAATCATCAGGACTCATAAATAATACTCATGTTCTAACCTTTGTCCCACGTGGCTTATCTTTTGTCATTGCTGGTCCTCAGTTGCTATAAAATTACTGGATTGGCATAGATGATCTCACAGATGTCTCCATCTCTAACATTCTATGATTTTATGATTTTAAGGTTAATATAACAAGTACAGTACTAGCAGCTGTGCTAAGGGGTATAGTGCTTGACTTATATTAGTGTATTCCAGCAAGAGCTTTCTTAGCTAGAGTTATAGCTCTTAGTGCTTGGACATCATTGAAGTATACATGCTTAATGTAAGATGCTACACTGAGAGAGGTGGAAAAGACATTGAACATGGCCCCATTTAGCAATACAGAACTCAAAGCAGAGCATTGCACTTTTAGTGTATTAATAAATAAGATCTCAAACTTGCAAGTGGAAGGAAAGATACTGGAACAGAAGATATGTTGATAATTTATTAGCAACTTGGTACAGGTTCAGATAAATCAAAGCATATAGTGTAGAGAAGATAAATGTAAGTGGTATTTTAAATATGTGGTTTAGTAATGAAAAATAAATTTATTATGATTGGACATTTGCTTTGCATCCCAAATCATTTGAATTGTAGAAGTGGAAAGCAATCCTCAGCCTGATTTAGGAGAGGAAATTAGAAAAAAATGTCCTTTTTTCTCCCCAATGTACCAATATAGTTTCTCCCAACCATTGGAAAAACTGGAAGGTGAAACTATAGAAAATAAGATTCTTCCTCTATCCCCTCAACATAAACTGAGGTCCTGAAAATGTGAAACTAAATGGTAATTTTTTTCTAGTTACAAGAGGTTTAGGCAACTATACTTCATATACTTTCTAGTCAAAACTATATGAAGCATTAATGAAAGTTATTTTAAAGTACTCATAGCTGCCCAATGACATTGAGGAGCAGAATATCATTGCTTGTTTAAATCACAGAGGAGTTAAGGAAGGAATGTGCATGTGTGTATATGCACACATGGGAGTAAAAATGGGGAGAAAGAAACATTTTTTTCAAAAAAAAAAAAAAAAGAAATATTTTTTTCCAAAAATTGAAGGAAAGAAGTATGCAAAATTAAATAATAGATTACATACACCTATATGACACAGAAATTTTAGAGAGAGATAATGAAATTTAATTATACTTCATTAATAAGTATTAGGACTGTCAACAAAATCAACAAAAAATAAAGTACTCATAGTGATATTTGAAATGATGATAATGCCAGGTCAAGAAACTTTAAATCTGAATATATAGGCATTCTCAAAAATCTTCAGTCTTGAATGGAGTCACCTCTACAACTTTGCAATAGCTAAAGCTTAGACTTGCAAGAAGAAAATTCTTAATTCAACCACTGTTGCTTTTAGCATCAATCAATACCAAAAATAACATGCATAGTGAGAGGAAAGGGTTGGTTAATAAGACACATGCAAGTTCTCAATGATGGAAATGCTTTGCTCCAGGTCTTACCATAATTTTCTACTTTCAGGAAAATTTAATTTCAAAGAAGTCCTTAGAGATGTAGCCTCTAAGAATGTTAAAGATAAAACAAATGGTTTGGGGGGCACCTGGGTTGCTCATTGGTTGAGCGTCTACCTTTGGCTCACGTCATGATCCTGGGGTCCTGGGATCCAGTCCCACATCGGACTCCCCATGAGGAGCCTGCTTCTCCTGCTGCCTATGTCTCTGCCTCTCATGAATAAATAAGTAGAATCTTTAAAAAATGTTTTTGGGACACATAAATATAGAGGTAATTTTTTCCATGTCTCATATGGTCTATATTGCTTTATGTTGAGTTGCTGCATTTTTTGTTAGCTATACCCCTAGTAGGCCATTTGTTAATATTAGATTATACAACTTTTGATGTAGAAAAAGTCATAGTAATGTTCATTTCACTTGGGTACATATTATTTTTATTGAAATATATTTGATATATAACATTGTGTAAATTTATGGCATACTTTTTGATTTGATTGTGATATGATTGACATTGTAACAACAGTTGATTACTCTATCATGTCACATAATTTTCATTATTTTTTGTGGTGAGGATAGTTAAGATCTAGTCTCTTACCAAGTCTGGTGATTATAATACAGTATTATTTTATATATGCTATATTCCTAAAGATTTATGGAGCCAACAAAAGATCCCAAATAACCAAAGCCATCCTGAAAAAGAAGCACAAAACTGTGTCACACCTCTTGATTCCAAATTATTCTACAAAGCTATAATAATTAAAACATATGTTTGGCATAAAAATAGATAACAGGTTAAGGGAACAGAATGAATCCAGAATTCAACTCCCTCATATATGGTTAATTAATATTTAACAAGGGAGCCAAGAACACCCAATAGAGAAAGAACAATCTATTCAACAAACTGGATAAACAATGCAGAAAAATGAAATTGGACCACTCACAAAAACTAACTGAAAATGGATCAAAAACTTAAACATAAGACCTGATACTATAAAATTCCTAGAAGAGAATGTAGAGCATAAACTTTTTGTCTTTGGTCTTGACAATGATTTTTTTGGATATGACACTAAAAGCACAAACAGCATAGCAAAAATTTAGTGGGATTACATTAAACTCACCTGTGTACATATTAAAAGGCAATTTGCCAAGAGCCCACTATTGATACCAAAATACTTTATTTAGGTTTGTGGAAATATCAAATATTATGGGAGTGCTTTCCAATGAAATTTGTTCAACATCATTAAGTATTGAGATCAGAAACTTATAATGGTTCAAATTAAGATTCTATAATAAAATTACTCTGTCTTTAGTAAGGAATATTATAAACAAAGGCTGTATTTTCCTTCAAAGGTATTTGTTTACCTAGAATATTGTTTTTGAAATTGTATTCGAAAATACTTTTGCATGGACCATCCATTCAGCAGTTTGCTATAGACACCACATGTTTCTATTGTTCAGTCCTTTCATACCTTAGTTTATTTGCTTGATCCTATAAGCATTTGGTTTTATGACTTTATGACCACTGAGTTGGGGTTTTCTTGAAAAAGCGCAAACATACTATAACAGACAGATCATGACTCAAACTATTATGCTTTTCTATATCATATCTTTGCAATAGGATTTTGCTTACCTGCCATCAAGCAGTAAAATCAATTTTCTAAAGACTTTCACATGGGCTAATCTCATGACTTATTTCTTCCAATAGAACACAGATATAGTGTTGTCCTGTCATTTATGAGGCTAGCCTTCATAATTAGGAGACAGAGCTTGTAGGAGAAGAGACAATGTG
Organism: Canis aureus; assembly: GCF_053574225.1. Lineage (NCBI taxonomy): Eukaryota > Metazoa > Chordata > Mammalia > Carnivora > Canidae > Canis > Canis aureus. Next base: position 6,233,261 of record NC_135641.1, read on the forward strand.
AAGGAGAATTGTTTTCCTAGCTGAGGCTGTCTAATCGCCTGCAGCCAAGCATGAGAGAGCCCAAGCACTGTCAGCTTAGATGTTCATCCACAGCTCACACAGACATGTGAGTGGGCCCAGTTGAGAATTAGCACTTCTCCAGTTGATTCAGACTATTAAACATTAATGAGTGCTTCTTGTTTATACCATTAAATTTTGGTATACTGACTTTTGACAGCAAGAACAACAAAGACAAAAACCCCTTGTATTATACAGACTTAATTTTTAATTTTCTGAAGGCCTCATGCTAATTGCACACAAAGACTGATTCTGCCTGATTGACCAAGTTGAGAAGCTACAAAGGGCAACTACACAAGTGCCTCTCCATGGAATGAATCTGGCATAACCTGTCTCCTTCCTTCCCCCGTTCTCTTCCCTCTCTCTGACAGGTATTTATTGAACATAACTGTGTCCCAGGGACACAGCAGTGAGCAGGACTAACGGCCAACCTTTATGGAGCTGCCAGTGGGTTTTGGTATGGGGTTGCAGTACTGAACATTTGATTTTGGAAATATATATGTTGATCCCCCCCCCACCAATGTCGCACACAAACCTTCTGAGCTCAGGAGCCTTTGTTATTACCTACTTCAGTAAAATTGTCAGTCTTTCTTTCATTGCTGCTGGATTTTTTCTGTGGAAAAAAAAAAAAAAAAACAGAATCCAGCAAAACTAAATCAAATACATACATAGATAGGTCTATAAAACTCCTCCAACTTTTATACCATCTGTAGAGCTCTGCTCTGTTAATAATCTCTAAGTTATATTACTGGTTTAAAATGGCATCATTCAAGTTCTCAAGCCTTGCTTTTTGCTAGTGGTAATTTTCTGAAACAGAACCATAATTAAGTAATTAATTATATTAATTACTGCAAAATACTTAAATAAAATCTTCCATGATTTTTTATTGCTGAGGGGTTAAAGTTTATTAGTGTACCATTAAAGACTCTTCACAAAGTATTTGGTACCAGCCTTAGAAATCTCACCAGCCACTAAACTCTAAGCAACTTTATTACAGACTCAAGGACATAACTTTTAAATGCACTAAATCCAGGGCAACTGGGTGGCTCAGTTGATTAAGCTCTGATTCTTTGATTCTTATTTTTAGCTTTGGTCATGATCTCAGGGTCCTGGGATTAAGCCCCATGTAAGGCCCAACATTCAACAAGGGGACTGCTTTTCCCTCTCCTTCTGCTCCTCTTCTGCTCTCTCTCTCTCTCCTTTCTCAAATAAATAAACAAACAAATAAATAAATAATTTTAAATCTAAAATATTAAATACACTCTACTTGTTTTTCTTCATTATTTTCTACGTGTTTTTCTTCATGGAAAAACAAGTCATGCTACTGGTCTAACTGATGAGACTTTTCTCACCAAGGAAAGACAGGTTATTTCTATGACACAGCTAAATATTCCTCTCTGCAGTAAAGCTACGCTTGGTTCCGAAGACAATACAATTGCTTTCTATTTTATACTCTCAAAACCTCAGTTATTTTCAATTGCTTCATGAAAAATAATTACAACCTAACATCTACTAATTATCTCATGGTTATATACACCAAAAGTCAAGACAGAAAAAAACTGGATTCTTTGGTATGGTTTCACTCAACTCAAGGTCAATCCATGTACATGCTCATTTAGGTTGTTGGTCAAATTCATTCCTTGTGGTCATAGGACAGAGTCTCTTTTTCTTTGCTGGCTGTCAGTCACGGACCACTGAAGCTCCTAGAGCCATGTTACTTGCTCCCCTCCATCTGCAAACCAGAAACATCACATCAGATCTTTTCCACATTTCAAATCTCTTTGATTTTATTTTCTGCCACCAGCCAGAGAATACTCTCTGGTTTCAAAGTGGTCATATAATTGGAGATTAGATATTCTCCACGTACTCCGTGTAAACCAGTATCCACATAAACTATGACATAATCTCTCTTTTGGCTAATTCAAAATCAACTGATTAGTAACCTTAATTGCATCTGAAAAATCCCCTGCCATGTTACACGACATAATAAGGATGTTTTATCTCATCATTTTTATAACCCTAGATCAGGGTAGGAAATCACAGAGGTGAGTGGATGGGGGGTGGTGTTAGGATTCTATATAACACAGATATCTTCCATATATTGCTCTGATACTACCCGGAGTGTTGTGGTAGAGTCATTGTTTAAATATCTTCCTAGCTAGATCACTGGTTCCTTCAGCACAAATATTGTGTCTGCCTTCATCAATTCTTAGCATCCATTATGTATGGTACTTGCCTCAGATTAAGTACATAACAAATATCCATTAATAAGCAAGACTAATTGTTGATAAATAAAATAATATGGAATTCCATTCTCATGATATAAAAATTACATAAACACAGACCATCATGTTAGAAAAATAATCAAATTTGTCAACTGCTTAGAATAAATTTATTATAAGCTACTCTATCATAATTGCAAATCTCAATCTAAATAGATTACTTAAACATTTTAAAGAAAATACATATATATATATTTACTTTTTGAACTTTGGGTCCAAAGTATAAAGGATTTCTATTTACGTCCTTGTCCTAGAAATTAGGACATTGATTAATTACTATTGGTTATAGCAATAAGAAAGTTAACGAGTAAAACTATTCTAATGTAAATGTAAAATTAAACTATTATATGGTCTGAGCCTATAATAATACTTTTCTTATGGCATCTGAACATACAATTGCAAAGGTAAAAGATGCTGTGATATTTGAGTTTACAGATTTCTATTTTCCCTTTTCATACAGCTATTTTTATAAGTAATACATTTCTGTTTCTCTTTTATGAGGCAGCATGTTTCAACAATCTCTGCCCTCTTGGCAGTGTGTAATACCATTTCTGCTTTCAGTACCCTAAAGCAAAGCTATTATCCATGTAGGGAAAACAGCAAGTTAGCATTTTTGATGTAAATCTTTCAGTTGATATGCATTGTATTTTACTTAAAGGCATTTTCTTTCTTAACATTTTATGCAATTACAAGCTGGGGAAAAAAAACCCATAAAATTACCACAAGAAGTAAAATACCATTCTTGTGGATCTGCCTTGAGGTAGCAGGATGAACAATTTTCCTTCTGACATGGATGTCATGTAGCATTAGCAAAATGACCTAAAGTGACTTACTTTATTGTCTCATTGGAGGAACATAAGACTAGACATTAAATACAAGTATTAACAATTACCATATCATCTTTGAAATATTCATCCTTTGTTTGCTATATATTAATGTTGACAGTGGCAAAAACTTTAGTAATTTATGAGTACTATATTGTTTGTTGCTTTTTTTTGGTAATTTCTCCATCATTAAGTCTATCTTCTACTCTACTTTCTAATGGAAATAGCATTTCCACGCCTCAATAAGCAAATAATAGTCTTTAAAGAGTTTTATAACCATTGTACCATTTGATACGTATCTACTCTATCATGTATATGGTCCTGGCAATTCACACATTCATATTTTCAGGTTTAGCTTTCACGTTTCCATTTCTTTCATCTATGGCATTTGCCAATAAATGAAAGATACTAAGCATCTTGATGATGTGGATATGGCTGTAAGACATTCAATTGATGTTTCAGCTATAAGAAAATGAATGAAAAATTAGTTTTCTCTCCAATTCGATTACAGTAAGTCAGGACTTTATAAATCCAATACTACAAAAACTTTTAAAAAGTGACATGAACAGGGGCAAAATTAAAGGTATAAGCATCTAAGTGCTTCAGTAAGTTGTTTAATTGGATAATTTCTTCTTACATACGGAGGAATTATCTGTCCCTTGCTAATAAAAAACCTTATTTTTATAATAATAAAAATAAAAGAAGCATATGCTAATTATTATGCCTATAGAAAATATAAAATCATAAGGAAGGGGATATAAATTATTACAGCTTACACACCTTTGAGAAAAGCTGCTATCAAAAATCTTATATAATTTTATATTTGAGGAAGTCAAGGAGAGGTCTATGGATTCTCACAGAATATGAAATAAATTTGAAGCTTTATAAACTAATAGAAGTGGATAGTCCTCAACTGACATATAACATATGGGTTAAAGTTTTTAAGTTATCCATTCATTTGTTTATTCAAAAATTTATAAGTGGACTTAACATAGTAAAAACACTATTTGAGTACTTAAATACACCTATGAACCAAATAGACAAATACTCCTAATTTCTTGGAGTTTAGAGTATAGTGGGGAAACCAGAAAATAAACAATAAGTATAATAAATTATGTTACATAGCATATAAGAAAGTGTTCAAGGGTTAAGGAAGAAAAAAAATAGAAGTACAGCCGGAAAGGGAATAGAAGCAAAAGCATTAACCCAGGAAATTGAACAAAATCCCCTACCCTTGGACAAGCAGAGCAGGACTGATTATTTTGGGCTGCCCCCGCCTTGCGCTGACCTGCTTATTATTTAGGGCACTGCCCCGCCCTAGTCAAGCCCAGGGCACACCCTAACCCCTAACCGGAAATCGGCTCAGCGGACCAGCATGACTGTGCAACTTTCTGCGTATCCCATGGGCCACTTGCCCCTATAAAGCTGCTGCGCCTCTTAGTCTCGGGGTCCAAGTCCCTGCTCCCCTGTGTCCTGTGCACGAGGACCCAGGCTGGAGCTTGTAAATAAATCCTCGGGAGTTTGCATCGGTGTCGGCTCCTTGGTGGTTTCTCGGATTCGCAATCTTGGGCACGACACTAGGATGACAAGATCTTAGTGAAAATCTGAAGGAGGTGAGAGGTAACCATGCACCTGGGCACAGGGCACCAGAGGCAGAAGGAAAAGCCAGAAGAGTTGTCAGGCAGCATGGAGCTTGACCGAGATTGAGGAACGGAAAGGAGACCATATAAAAGAAAAAACAGAGGAAAAAAAAAAAAACATAGAAGAAAGTGATAGGAGTGAAAATGGAGGAAAGACATAGAGTAGACATTGAGACTGCTCTGAGCATAAATTCATGGGTGGTAAATCATGGAAGTATATTACAACATTAAATATTTTTAAACTCATTACTAAAGGAGTAGAAATGTAGAAAGCATTTCAGCAACTCAAAATGGTGAATTAGCTGTAAAACTAAAAAATGTTAAACAAAAACTTAAATATTAAAACTATCAGTGTCCCATCAGAGTAGAAACATAGTCAAATAAACTGTAATAGGGAAGGAATGGTATGGATGGTAGTTACACTTGCGGTGAGCACAGTGTTGTCTATGTACGTGCTGACTCACTAAGGTGTACACCTGAAACTAATGGAGCGTTGTGTATCAACTGTACTTGGATAAAAAATAAGTAAATAAAGCAAAGCACACTGAGCTACACTGTAAAAGATGCTGAATTGTAAAGCAGAAAATCTTTATAAAGTAAAAGAAAACTGAAGAGAACTTTTTTATTATTGGAGTATAGCTGATACACAACGTTCGATTAGTTTCAAGTGTACAGCATAGTGATTCCACGTAACCGTTGTGCTCACCACCAGTGTAGCTATCATCTGTCGGCGTGCGACACTATTCCAATACCACCTACTATAGTCCCTGTGCTGTGCCTTTTATTCCTGTGACTTACTCATTTCATAACCAGAGCCCGGATCTCACACTCCCCTTTACTCATTTTGCTCTGGGCCCCGCCATCAGTTTGTTCTCTGTGTTTAAGGGTCTGTTTCTGCTCTTTGTTTGTTTACTTGTTTGTTTTGAAGGACAGAAAATATTTTTAAAAGAAGAAAATGGAAGGAAGGAAGGAAGGAAGGAAGGAAGGAAGGAAGGAAGGAAGGAGGGAAGGAAACATCTAGAAGACAGGCACATGTGCAAACCTTAGTCAGTCCTCCTGGAGGGACTAAAGTACAACCTCACAGCTCACATCCTCAGGGCAGAGAGTGACAAGTGGGCCCAGACCTCTCACTTACCCTTCAGGTGTGGGAGTTGGTTTATCTAACAAAGATCCAACTCTATTTCTAGCACAGAGGGCCACATTCTTGTCAGAGAGAGAGAGAGAATTTCATTTTAGAAACTTAATCTTTTATTGCCTCAGAGTATTGGAAATCCCTAATCTTTCCATGTTAAAATAGACAATAGTAACAAAAGGGAAATGCACAAAAGCCTCTCTCACGGGAGAAGTCCATCTTCTTTCCTCTTTACTAGCACAACTTGAGCATCAGCATGTTCTGTAGGTTTTCTCTCTTCTTTTTTTTTAAACCGTCAAATGTGATTTTAGTAGAAATCCTTTTCGCTGGATTTAAGTCTTGATTTATACCTCTAATTATATATTGCTTCCTGAAATAGTCTCATTAAACACCGAATCCATAAGCTTATCTTTATGAAGTATTTCAAATGTAGCTAAGCCTTTAACCCTCAAGGAAATAGATGAAAGAGTGGGGGATTTTGTGAGGAATGTTTGAAATATATTTATAATGTATATCTTCAGTCTTTAGGTTTCTATAGCAAGCAGCAATATATTAAAGCTACTACTTTCTGGATTCCATTTTATTTTCTTCTTTTTGTGATAATAGTTTTCTATTTCAGATAATTAGTTAAAATATTCAAAACTTTTAATTTCAGTGTTAATGAAAATTACCGATCCTGTCGCATTAGTTTCCTAGGGCTGCCATAAAGTATCATACACTGGTTTGCTTAAGACAACAGACACTTATTCTCTCATAGTCCTGGAGACCAGAAGTTCAAAATCAAGATGTTGGCATGACCATCCGTTCTCCCTCCAGAGAAGAATTCTTCCTTGCTCAACATATCGTGTTGGTGTTGGCTGGTAATCTTTGACCTGGCTTGCAGCTGCATTAACTCTAATCTCTGCCTCTGTGACCTTCTTCCTTCCATGTCTCTGTGACTGTGTGTGCTTTCCTCTCCTTATAAGAAGAATTTAGGATCCACCTTAATACCACATGACCTCATCTTAATTAATTATATCTGAAGGGATGCTTTTTCCAAATAAGGTCACGTTCTGAGGTTCTGGGTAGACATGACTTTTGGGGGAGGGATATTATTCAACATAGTATACCCACTATCTACAAAATAGGGGGATTATGACATTTAAAAAGTATATTTCCAATGTTACTTGGGATGTGTGTTTTTGAGACGAGGGAGAACCTTCATCCTGGGACTTCCCTGAAATGCTTTCATATTCCCCAATTAAGACAGACTCTGAAAGAGTCTGATGTAGATGAATTACATGAGCACTGAAGCAACTCCCCTCTTTCTAGAAGGGGCATGCATCAGCAACTGCCCAACAGCTGGTGTTCCTCAATCAGCTTGCCTCTGTCAATGAAATAGATTTTTGCAGAATTTCTTAATTACTAGATACCCTCTAAAAATTCTATAGGAAAGCCATTCTAGCTAATAGATGTATGCTTTTTTCAAATTAAAAGTTCATATTTTTTTGTAAATTGCAGTTATGCTTTCCATATTCTTTCTCTCTGTGAGTTGCTTGTAGAAACTTGTGCTCATGTGATGTATGCTTTGTAGGCATTTGTAGACAGCAAATCCTTTGAGTGACAGGGCCTGTATTGTTCATTTATGAATTCACAAAATTAACAAGATTTCCATCGATGGCAGGAGCTCTGTGTGTATCTATCATGAATATATGGATGGATGGATGAGCTGTGACAGCATATTTTTTCTCTCTTCTCCTACAATATTTTGCACTGTTTTTTTTTCCATTTTCATTTGTTGAAATGGATAACACTCAATACAGTTCAAAATATTCCCATCATTAAACAAGCCATGAGTTTATCTATTCTACAATGTAAGTATATAAATGTATACTAGATGGTGGTTTTCAAATCTGTGATGACTCTGCTTAACTATCAGTTGACATTATGTTTGAAAGCATGTGATTCTAAGTACTGAGCCTAGTTATGACTGACGATAGTGGAAATATAGTGCTTTCATATGTGAACTTTTAATTTCTTCCCTAATCTAGTGGTATTCATCCAGATTCATAGGTTAGATAGTCCATTAATAGATGAAACAGCATAAAGCCACATTCTCTTCCAGATCTTCACTACGATATGTATTCAGGCATTAGACTCCAATAGCTATTTGGAGAGAATTGGGCAGAGAGCAGAGTCATGTTTTATCAAGTATCTCTGGGATGATATGTAGTTTACACAGTAATCATGCCACCAACTGATATTAGGCAAAAGGAGTCATGGTTTTGACGTTCAGATTCTTTTTTTCTTTTAAGATTTTATTTATTTATTCATGAAAGACACAGAGAGAGACAGAGAGAGGCAGAGATACAGGCAGAGAAGTAGGCTCCATGCAGGGAGCCCGATGTGGGACTCCTGAAACTCGATCCCAGGTCTTCAGGATCACAGCCGGGGCTGAAGGTGGCGCTAAACTGCTGAGCCACCCAGGCTGCCCCCTTGAAGTTCAAATTCTTGGCATAAAGTATGGGAAGTCTGTACAGTCTGTCAAGTCTCACTCAAGCTGGGTGGAGTCAGGGAATGGTCTCAAAATGATCGGTTGGTAAATCTTCTCAGTGTCTATCAAGAAACACTTTTCTGTTCTTACTATATAAAAATAATACTTATATTCACCATAAAGGTCTTTGGACTGCCAAAAACCACCAAAATTCCTCACGGAAATCAGAACGTATGATTTTTAAATTTTTAACATTATAGAGTTTATGTAGTATAATCACATTTAAAAAATAAATAAAATGTATACCCATACTGATTCATATATAAGTAGGAAAAATTTCATGATAACCAGTGTGGTAACTTTTGCATTGCCTTGATCTTTTGACCCTGAATATGTATCAGTAGGGCACACACACACAAACACACACATATTCACACTCACCACATGTAATGCTGTTAATGTTGGGGAGATTACTTATATGTAGAATGGACAGATGAAGTAGGTACAAAGTCTTCTTTTGAGAATAGAACTTTAATAATGTATATTCCTGTTTCATGTTGTGCTAACTTCAAGTTAGAAGTGTTTCAAGTTGTACTAACAGGTGCTTCATATCAGAGTTTCCAAAGACAGTTCTTTACCGAATATGGGAATACATGAATAAGCGAGTGTTGTCCTTTTTTCTAAGAATTATTTAAAACCTAGGGAAGTGAGGATGTTAAATCACTGTTTGAAATTATATTGAAAGTCCCAAATTTTTGCTAAATATTTCATACGTGTAACCTTTCTCAACTATACAATGTCCAAATACAGAAAACAATTTATTTGATTCTATAGCTTCTTATAGACATGAATTATGTATGCATTGCTTACAGAAACCATATTATTTATTACATTTAAATTTTAAAAAGATTCTCCAAAACTTTAACACCATTCTCTTATAAAATTTTTTATGTGTTTTTTTCTTGTTATGCAGGAATTGCCCTTGAAAAAATAAGAAAGGCCTAATTCCAGTTTGGACACAAATAGTCCTTAAATATAATTGTAGCTTCAAATCAGTTGTGTTTTTTTTTCCTTCTACATTCATTATTGATATATATTTTTGCTTCAGGTTTTCATAGCCTAAAGTAATTTGTATAGATTTAACATGGTTGGTTGGATATAAAGAAAAATGGATGGTTAGAAAGTCCCTATATCTTCTATAACTGTGATTTATTTATTAAAATTAGGATTTCATATTCAATCTATATGTCTGATTAAAATAAGATCTCTTTTCTGAATGTTTTACAAGTTGGTCTATGTGTATTTTTAAATTGCTCTGAGCCATGTACTATGGCTAAATTTCTTCTTCTAGTCTTAATACTTTTGGTACTTAAAAGGATTTCAAACACACACTTTGTGTGTAATTTGAAAATAAATGTCCTGTTAATTTTTCTGTTAGTCTGTGTTAACATGAACACTTAACCATTGAACTATCCTATGTGTTGGTAATGTTCTAAGATATTGAACTCTCATTAAAACACCTGTTTTATTTTATTTATTTTATTTTATATATTTTTAAGTATGTTTGTCCCAGTTCTGAAAATAATACAATCGGAAAAGGACAAACATTATATGGTCTCATTCATTTGGGGAATATAAAAATTAATGAAAGGGAATAAAGGGTAAGGAGAGAAAATGAGTGAAAATATCAGTGAGGGTGACAAAACATGAGAGACTCCTAACTCTGGGAAATGAACAAGGGGTAGAGGAAAGGGAAGTGGACAGGGGTTTGGGGTGACTGGGTGATGGGCACTGAGGGGGGCACTTGGCGGGATGAGCACAAGGTGTTATGCTATATGTTGGCAAATTGAACTCCAATAAAAAAAATAAAAAAAAATACATGTGCATAGACTCGCAAAATTACCATTTCACACTTTTGTCTTCCTTCTAATTTTCAGCTTTTCATGCTGTTGATGATATAGCTGTTTTATTTTTTACAAATGTGATTAAAGTATGAATAATACAGCCTATTAGAATTGAATTTTATCTTATAACTAGAAAAGAAGTAAAGAAAAAGAAATTCAGATTGGGCTGGATCAGGCAAATTGGGCAGGATGGCTGAGACAGGGGTTTTTTTGGAGCTGGTTAGGCTGCAAATATTGAAACCTGCTATTCCTCTTACCATCTATGCGACCTGAAACAAGTTACTTAATCTATCTGGGCTATCTCTATAAAGGAATTAATAGCAACTAGTTGATATACTAGATGAAGATTAAATAATTTTAAATGGGTAATTTCATTAGAACTGGGCCCATCATGTAGTTTCATAAGATTAAAAACAATTTTACATGAAATCAGTAGTAAATGTGCATTCAATACTTACGGCAGTGGACCGCGTCACAATTTATCTCACCTTTATGCATTTAAAGTTTGTCACATGACTGTTGTAATAAGTGAAGTAAAGGGAAAAGACTTCCAATGGCAGGAAAAAGTTCTGACTAAAATGGTATAAAAGGGGTAAATATTTATTAACCATTTTTCTTGAACCAGGTCTTAGCTATGATGTTGCACTTTAAACAAAATGAGCCAAGTCCAGTCATGGGCAACAAGGACAGTATAGCCTAATTAAGAAAGAATAAAATATAAATTGTAGTTTTCTCCTGAGAAGATACATTAAGAAAAATGAGTATATTTATAATCTGCTGAGAGGAATGAATGGCATTGAGGCACAGAAAACCGAAGTCAAGGCATAATGTTCAATCAATGCTTTTAGGAAAGGAATAAGTCCTGCCTTTGTCTTCTGTAGGTTAGTGGTAAGATATGAAATTAGACAAGCAGATTTGAGGTAAAGAATGAAGAGCCTTAAAAGAATCTTTTGGAATTTTAACTGTTTTTTTTTTTGTATAAATATAAACATTTTTCAGGAATTTACTGACCATTTAAGTGTATTTGTGCTAATTAGGTTGGATGATGAGCTAGTGCAAAATAAAAGACTATATAAAGATACATACAATATAAAACACAACAAAATCATGAGATGAGGAAGTAACCAGTTATCTATTTAATAAAACCTGTGTATAAGACATAAAAATCCAGTACTGGTAACAGAAGAAACAAATTACTCATATGTTCCTAATGATAATGATACTTTAAATAGTATAATCTAGAAAGGAACTTCACAAAGGATAGAGTTAAGAACTCAATCATTTATTTTTTCCTACATTCCACTTTGGTACTATTTATGTATTTTATACATGGATATACACATACATACAAATTCTTATTCATAAGGATAAATATACATATGCATCTATATGTTATATGCATTATATATACACACAGAGAAAATACATGTTTTATATAATATATATGAATATACCAAGTTATATAATATATAAATTTACCATTTGGTACATAATTATGAAAATGATAGTAATGATAACTAATATTTTGGTATTTTTCATTACATTAAATAATGTGCTATACATAGCTATGCATAGTATGGACATGCAGCATGAGGGAAACATATATGCTGGTTATATATGTTGGTCAAAACAAAATGTTGATTAAAATATAACATAAAACACAGTGTAGTCAATGGTCAGAAACATGAATGATGAAGAGGTATATTTTATATTATTATTTTTCTTGTAGCATTTTTACTTTAAATAATGGGAACAAATCCATTACATATTATATGTAACAACATATTCTAATTCCAGATTGGTGACATTGAAACTTTAAACCATATTTTATCATTATGCTATTCATCTTTATATTCTAGAACCTAGGCCAATGCCTGCATATAGTTGGTACTTCATAATTACCTACTAGAGTGAATTAATAGGTGACTAGCCAAATGAGCAAAGATAAGTGTTGGAAGAATGTCAAAATGGCACAGATCTAGGAGACATTATGTAGGTAGTACTTGTACCTCTGTCGTCAGTGGAATAGTGATAACTGTGTTATTTACCACAGTGAGAAACTAGAAAGGATGAACTTGAGACATGTTCTTTTTTTCATATAGTTAATTCAGAAATGACTGGACCTTATGTGAAGTATCCAATGGGCCACTGAAAATTCTAGACTATGCTCAGAAAGTAAGATATCACCAGATTTGAGAATTATCTATGTGATTGACAAGAAAGATGATACTTTGAGGCAAATAGATGGGGGAAAGTGGAGAGAAACTGATATACAGGAGATATGGACTAAAGATAGATTTATAATTAGGGACTTGATTTGACATAAATGAGCCATAATACAGAGGCTAGAAAAAACAGATCACACTTGAGAGGATATTGCCTTGTCAGAGGTCTGGTCATGATTGTCAAATGCTGCAGGGAGCCAAGGATGACCAGCAGTTGATGGTATCAACTTATTCTCTCTCCTTCATTTTAAGGGTTTATTGAATGGGGATAAAGATGGAGAAGACTTTGTTGTCTAGTACTTTGAAAAGATAATTGGCAATAAAAAGGAAATGAATGAGGGGTTATAGTTGAAAATGACTTTTTAAAATCTTATGGATTCAGAGGGGCCAACATCTTCAAAAGAGAGTCCTCGAGTTGCCAAAGGAGAAACAAGGAATAATTGATGGAGCAAGGTCCAGAGGAAATGGATGGAAAAAGGTTTAATTTTATCCAAAACAGATTTCCCCAATATGTGAAATGAATTCAATGGAAGCAAAAGATAAATTGCCCTCCATGTCTGAGAGCTTAAAAATCAAGCTTTTCTGCCATAAATTCGGTTTATTGGGCAGACAGAGATATGTGCCCCATTGTTCAAATTCTAACATAAAACCATGTATTCAGAACATGTCAAGGAGAAAACCAATTATGCTGTATTGCAAGCAAATGAGCTGTGAAGCTGGTCCAGACATAAAAAGGGGAAAAAAATCAGGTAAAGTGACAGAAAATATGAACGTATGGAAGATAAGAATATGCAGGGATATAGGGAGTAGTGGATGATTCATATATTTCAGCTGCCTGTTTAAAACACTAAAATTTAGCTTGGCCCACGGGTAGTTTAATTTTTAAGATAATTGCATTTTACTTCATCGTTAGGAACGATTCAATTTTACTTCTAAGTTCTGGGAAGCCTGAGTGGTGGAGTATTAGATTTGAATATTTCTGTCTGCCTCTCTTTTCTGTCTTTCATTTTTCCTGTAAGACCAGTGAATCATTGGAAGGAACTCACTTTATGTTATTTATCCTCTTTTTTCTTTTTAAATTTTTTTTAAAGCAATACATGATACTATTAGGTAGTTCAGAGAATCTAAGATGTTACTAGGCAGCACTCATGCTCCAAACCCCACACAGTGAGTAAGTAGATGAAGAATTTCAGTCCAGTTGCTGCTCTTAGAGAAGAAAGGGGAAAGGCAGTTCCATTTCTTATGTTTAAGGGTCTCCATGTTTTCCATAGTGGCTGTAACCATTTATGTTCCTACCAACAGTGCACAGGGATTTCTTTTTCTCCACATCCCTGCCAACAACACTTGTTATCTCTTGTCGTTTTGATGACAATTGTTCTAATCGATGTGGGATGTGTTATTGTGATTTTGGTTTGCATTTTCCTAATTATTAGTGCTATTGCGAACCTTTTCATGTACCTGTTGCCCATCCGTATGTCTTTTTTCGAAAATATCTGTTCAGTTTCTCTACTCATTTTCTAATCAGATTGTTTGTTTTTTTGCCATTGAATTGCATGAGCTCTTTATATATGTTGGATATGAACCTCTTATCAAATATATATTTTGCAAATAAGTCTCCCAATTCTATAGGTTGTCTCTTCATTGTTTTGCTGTGCAGAAGCTTGTTAGTTTCATGTAGTCCCAGTAATTAATTTTTGCTTTAGTCACTTACACTTTTGGTGTCAGATCCTGGAAACTGCTGCCTGGCCAATGTCAAGGACTTTTTTCCCTTTTTCTTCTTCTAGCAGTTTTGCAGTTTCAGGCTTTATGTATAAGTTTTTTCTTCCATTTTGAGTTCATTTTTTATGAGTGTTGGAAATTAGGGGCCCAACTTCATTCTTCTGCATATAACGACCTCATGAGTTTGATGAAAATCTTTTCCTTAGTCAAACATCAATTAAGACCCAAACTTTTACCAACATCTCATTTTGATTCTTGTGAGAGATCCTGAAGCTGAGGATTCATCCAAGCTATTCTCAGGTTTCTTACCCTCACAAACTCTGAGATTACAAAATGTGTGTTATTTTATGTAGCTAAGCTTGTGTCAATTTCACATGCAGCAATTGATTCAGATTTTGTTTACCTGGAAATGAGGTGTTATTTTAACAAATAAGGTAAAATGTGGGAGTGGATTTGGAATTGAGCAGTGGACAGAGGCTGGGAACCCTCTGAAGAGCATACTAAACACTAAATTTCCGGAAGCGATGAACCACTAAATTCTACACCCAAAACCAGTATTACACTACATGTTAACTAACTAAAATTTTAAATAATTTTTATAAAAAAGAATTAACATAAACCAAAAAATAAAAAGAGACAAATAAATAAATAAATTTCCTGGAAGAGATAGTTATGTGTCATAACTTTGAGAACACTGCCAGTGATGGATCAAAAGTAAAGGAAAAGTATTTTACTAGAAAATGGAGTAAGGGAGATCCTTGACATGTACCGGCAGAAAACTTAGGGACGTTTTCTTCAGCACCTTTCTGGAAAGTAGTACCACAATTGGTGAGCTTTGTTCTTGAGCAAGAAAGATCTCCAAGGGAAGTGTTGGGGATGCTAACTGGTGTCTTCTTTTTATTTATAGTAAAAAGTGTGAATAGAAAAATAATTTGACGGAAGAACTGTTAAAAAGAATATGAATATTTGGAAAACTCTGACCTTTTCTAGATAAAAAAGATATTAAAATTAGAAATTGTTTTTAAGAACTGTCAGGAAAACATGATCTTTACGGGGAGTGGGGGGGAGGGACCAAAACCAAAAATGAAGGCTGCGGCTATACAAATGTTCCCTAAAACCTCAAAAGATCAATTGGCTATTTAGTTACAAAACTGGTCCTTTGGAGAGATTGAGGTTTTGTCTCAGGTTGTGTCAGTCTAACAGTAGAAACTAAGAAGCTTGATCACTTGGCCTGCATTGCCTCAGCATCTAGTCCTAGATAGAGGTGGGATTATCTAGAAACAAAATGTGGGTATAGTTTTTTTTTTTTTTTCTCTAATGGAGTAAACTCTCGTGAAATCCACAGAAAATCCACACAGCGTTTGAGAAAATTATTTTACCCAAAAGGTTGCCAGCTTAGACTGAAAGGAGGAAGGGGGGATCCCTGGGTGGCGCAGAGGTTTAGCGCCTGCCTTTGGCCCAGGGCGCGATCCTGGAGACCCGGGATCGAATCCCGGGTCGGGCTCCCGGTGCATGGAGCCTGCTTCTCCATCAGCCTGTGTCTCTGCCTCTCTCTCTCTGTGACTATTATAAATAAATAAAAATTAAAAAAAAATAAATAAAATCTTTAAAAAAAAGTTGAAAGGAGGAAGGGGAGTGGAAAATGAAAAGAAGCTTTCATGGTTTTGAAATTCTACAGGCAGGAAGCAAGTGCTAGAACTATTGGGCCACTGATACATGCTACTTTGATGGAAGAGGGAGGATGACTGGAATGAGGAACACAGAGGGAGGAGGGAGAGCCTCAGAGAGTCATTCCCAGGCCTGGAAACTTTTCAAGAGATGGCTGGCATTTCCCTGGCACCATCTTAAAATCACTATGGAGCAGGGAATCCTTTGCACCTTCATTGTCACCCTTTTGGAACAGAGATGTCTACATCTGTTACCCTGCCTGCTCCACCACTGCAGGTGGTGTGGCCGGGGTGGGGGGGCAGATAACCTGCCTCTTGAGTTTATAGATTTTTTTTGAGTTTATAGATTAATGAAGAGTCTCATCTTCACCTGGATCTGCTCTAGATGACAAATATCGACACTTAGAACTGATAGCTTAATGGGATGCATCTCTTGGGGACCTTGGAAGCAGGTGGATGCATTTTTCCTGTGGGAAGGACACAGATCACTGAGGGCCAGAGGATGGACTGTGACAGGGAGACTCTAGCATGACCCAAATTAGCCCCACTTCTGTGTCTTCACATCCCTCTGTAATCCTATCCCTTTACGTGGGGGCAGAATCTGCAAATTGTTTCTAATAGAAAATAACAGAAGTACTGAGATATCACTTCAAAGCTATTTAATCTCTCCATGCCTTACTTTCCTTATTTCCTGATTATGAATGAGTAAATAAATGCTAATATAGGAACTTTATAGGTAAAATTCTTACAGGAAGATATTTTCACATACATGATAAGTTGTACAGATTAGCGGGCTGTACCCCCCACATCCCCTCATAACCCCCAGTTTGCTCTCTATTTTCATGAGTTTGGCTCTTTTAGGTTCCACAAAAAAATGCTATCATACAGTACTTGGCTTTCTCTTCCTGACTTATCTCACATAGCATAGTACGCTCAAAGTCCATCCATGTTGTTACAAGTGTCAGGATGCCCTTCTTTCTTATAGCTGAAAAAATATATATCACCTCTAATTTGTCTATTTATCTGTTGATAGGGACTTCGGGTGTTTTCACATCTTGGCTAGTGTGATTAATGCCGCAGGAGACATGGTAGTGCAGTTATCTTTAATAACTTATTTTCATTTCCTTTGGGTATATACTCAGAAGTGGAATTGGTGATCGTGTGGTAGATCTATCTTCAATATTTTGAGAAATCTCACATTGTTTTCCATAGTGGTTGAACCAATTTATATTCCCATTAAAGCTTTAGAGATCTAATGCATTGTATAGTGAATATATGATGCATATTTTATTATAATCATAAAAACTTGCTAAGAGACTCAAACTTAATGATTCCAACCCCTAAAAAGAGGAGATAATTACATAACATGATAGAAGAGCTAATTATTGCTACAATGACAATCATATTACAATATATGAATGTGTTAAATTATCATGTTTTATATCTTAAATTTACTCAATTACATCAAATTATTTCAGTAAGAAAGATTAACTGATATTGTTCTTAAGGTTGATGCTATTATTATTAATATATTAAATCAGTCATGTCATGTAAGATTAAAAATATAGACAAGAATTATGATTAACGAAGCATGTGACAAGTGTCGAGAGAGAAGCATATCTTAATTTAGCAGAAGAATTTTGGAAGCAATTGGTGGTATTTGGGAAAGATTCCAAGAAAAGTTACCATTTGTGCTAGATCCAATGTGATGAACTTCATTTAGGGGGACCCCTGGGTGGCGCAGCGGTTTAGCGCCTGCCTTTGGCCCAGGGCGCGATCCTGGGGACCTGGGATCGAATCCCATGTCGGGCTCCCGGTGCATGGAGCCTGCTTCTCCCTCTGCCCGTGTCTCTGCCTCTCTCTCTCTGTGACTATCATAAAAAAAAAAAAAAGAAATGTATTAACATGAGATGTGGGTGTTTCATTGAAAGAATGTAAAGAATAATGGTCTAGTGTTGGTTGTACAAAAAAAGTATATGCAAGGAAATAACACAGAAATTGCACTGGAAAGGAAATTTTAGAGAAGATGGAGATGTCCTGAAATAGCATATTAAAGGTATGGATATTATTTTGTATAGAAAATGGGAGTATGTAACTTCTTTAGTTCCCACAGGAAACTCAAAGCTATTTCCAAATGATTACTTACAGTAATTTTAAAGGAGGATCGGGTATATGTCTTTGCATACCCTTTTCTAGTGGCAATGTTTCTTTTGTTCACTATATTCCAAAACTGTGAAATTGTTTGGCTCTGAGTCCGTTGTAACATTAGTTGAATTAATGTCAAATGAAATTAACATGCCCTGTTATGAATATGTGTACAGAGGATTATCATGGTGCTTTGGACCTCTTAATTTATCAGTTTGTAATAGCATCTGGAACACTAAAAACAACAACAACGAAAACCCAAAACAAAAAAACCCCACAAAAACAAAAACAAAATCCATCTGTATTATTTGGAGAAATTAAAAAAAAAAAAAAACTACCTGCATTATTTGTGGAAATAAAGGACGTACCAGGGAATTACTGATGAGAAATACATGTAGAGGACTAGTAGATGACATAAAATTCCCTAATAGCCATGTGTTTGTCCATATACCCAAGAGACACATTTTCAGAGGAGTATTGTTGGTTAGAACTAGCCTTGAACATACTGGATTGGGGCTCAATTTTAGTGGCACATTCACAATGACACTCAAGACACTGTTTAAAACAATTCAACAAGTAAAACAAAATGGGATTAAACGACATGCGTCAACTCACAAAAATGTATTAGGTGTATGATATTTCAAGTAGGTATAGCTCCTTGTCAAAGGAAGACAATTAGTGTAAATTATCCAATTATCCTCTCCACAGTTTAGAAGATGAAACTAGGT
This sequence comes from Canis aureus, assembly GCF_053574225.1. NCBI lineage: Eukaryota > Metazoa > Chordata > Mammalia > Carnivora > Canidae > Canis > Canis aureus. The sequence goes on from NC_135641.1 coordinate 6,252,057, forward strand.
TTAACATTTGAGTCTATCAATTCCCTAATCTATTGATGTTACCTGTCGTTTTTCTCATAGTTACTGAAATACGTTTATGGAAGTAACAGCACCTTTAGGGTACTGTTAGAGGCAGTGATTCTTTAAATGTTATGAGAGATTATATTCCAATGGAACTAATTTTATCTGGTCTCCCAATACATTCATTTTGTGTTAACCATTCACCACCATTAATATAAAACCTGAGATAGAGATTTTATTTTTTTGCCAATATGACCTACAGGCAGAATTGACTTATAACCACTGCATACTTTCAGCTTCAGCTTCATGAACTTAACTTCATTTTGGCTTTTGCCTTGAGTTGCTCTTAATCAATTTCTCTGTTCCACTTGGCTAAACTATCCTTATCTTTTTTTTTTAATTTTTATTTATTTATGATAGTCACAGAGAGAGAGAGAGAGAGGCAGAGACATAGGCAGAAGGAGAAGCAGGCTCCATGCACCGGGAGCCCGACGTGGGATTCGATCCCGGCTCTCCAGGATCGCGCCCTGGGCCAAAGGCAGGCGCTAAACTGCTGCGCCACCCAGGGATCCCTAAACTATCCTTATCATTGATTCCTTCACTTGAAGCAATTACTGTTTTTTTCTTTTCAAATTTTCATGATTATTTCTTATTTACTGTACAAATAGTGACATGTGATTATAGTATTTTTGCATCACAAGTTTAGAGTGAGTCAAACGGTTGAGGGTTGCTTGCCTTGTGGCCCACTGTGGCTGTCTTTATTTCTTCAAATTATGAGATGACAAACTGAGATGCTGGTATGTGTGATTTACCATAATGGTACTCAGAAGGGCTTTGAATATTTACATTTGCCTTCCACAATAATATAAGCACCATGCAGTATAAATGAAGAAGATAAGCTTATCCCAAAATAATGTATCAAAAGTATTGATTAATTGGTATTGCCAACCTATATTTTAATATTGATACTAAGAAACTAATTTATAATAATCTCAAATAGTCTTAATCAGAAGTATTGTAAATGTTCAAAATATCTATTGTACTAAATTGTTTCAAATAAATATCCATCTTTTATTTTTTCACTTAGAAAATAATCTGTTGATAATTTGAATGAATTGAATATTATTACATACTCCTGGATTTAAGTTATAACTAGTGAGACTCAGAAATAACGTCAAATAAGCAGCTGAATTATTAAAGCAACAAAAAAATTTATTCATTGCTTAATTAAAAATATTGAGATACATAATTGGTAAGATGGAATATACATAAGCATTTAAGAAATGGTTATATTTGATTACCATAACACATATTCTCAGGGCTGCCCTCCCTATGTTGGCAGAGTGTTTAATAGAGAGATACTCTCCAAATATACACATTTTGATCACTCTCCAAGTTTTGATGCAGAAACTTTGAGCAGAGATAAGGGCTCTGCATATTCAATGAGCATTCAAATATTCATGCATCATCCCTGCAACACTGCATGGACCATTGTGTGGGAACCTGTACTTCCAAACTGCCCAACTGAACAGCCTTGATACCAGCTGTATCGCCCATTTGAGATGATTTTGAAATTAGATAATTTGAACTGAGGTTGTATTTCATAGCAAATCTTCATGTACTTATAAATTAGGCCATATGGGTTTCCTGGAAATTCCCTTCACTAATTAAGCAATTGAAATATCAAATCCTAAATAAAGAAAAAGTACATAAGTTGTATTAATATCTTTTTTTACTCCATATGTATTTTATAGAGTACTTACTTGCTACATCTCAGTTCTGAAGAATCTGAGACATGTAGATGAGACGGGGATCTATATATTACATCAGTGTCTAGTAGAATAAATTAACAGTTTGTGCTATAGATCAGGCCAATTTTGTAAAAAAAAAAAAAAAGGCTCTAAAAATAGTATAGAGCTAAGTTGTACAAGTTTCAGAATTTAAAATTCTGTATTCTATTCCTATGTCACTATGATTTTAAATATACATGATTTGAAACAAGGAGAAAAATTAGAAAAATGTTCATTTCTGGGCAATTAAATGCTATATATATGCAAATATATACACATATATATGTATTTATTCATTTTAATTAAAAAAGGGAAAGATAGTTTATAAATATATCCATTTAATTAAAAAATATAAGAAAACTTCATTTGTTTAATGCAAATAAATTCATTCTATATTCTATATATGTACTTATATAAGTACACATGTGTGTATTATGAAATTTTAATAACAAGATATAGTTGATAATTGTTTAATGTTTTTAATATTAGTAATTTATAACCTTTGTGTTATTCATCTGTATATAAAATCATAAGCATTTAATTTTAATGACAATGCATTTACAGAATTTACATTTAAACATTCCTAAAATTTTCATTTTTTGAAAAATACAGCAAACTATAAAAAAAGTTTTCAACTAATTTTATAGTCCAACTGAGAAGAAACAAAAAGAAAAATTGGTTTACTTCTGATCTTTGGACAAGGATTTTTAATGACAAAACATGGAAATTTTTTCAAATGAGAAGAAAAAAATTTGATTCATAATATATGGAACAATTATCAAATACTTAAACTTTTAAATATGTTTTGGTTGATGTTTAATAATACTGTGTTTGAGAAAATTTTCTTTTCTCCTGGTATAAGTATGATAATTTTCAATTATATCTTAATTTATAATTAATAACACTGATTTAGAAAATATGAGTATCAGTTCAAGGACACTTAACAGGACATGAGTCACACACCTATCCCAATACAGAAAATTGAATTTTATGGCTTTTTTGTTGTTGTCCATTTGTATTGAAAATAAGTGGTTACTTTTACAGAAGAAATAAAATCTTATTTTCCATTTATGGTTTTTTGAAGTAAAAAAATAAGGTATTCTATCTCAGTAATACATCTGAATTAATATAAAATAGTTCGTGAATTATAAATGTAATTCTTTCTTCAATGTTTTTGCAAGATATAAAGACTGTATTATAATTAATTAATATATGTATTTTAATTTCTTTTTTGTAAAATATTAATCCTAAAACCTACTAGTTAAACAAATTGGATAATGTAAAATCAGATTTTTATCTTACACAATACTCAAAGGAATTCCTAGTGAATCTATTACTATAAACACAAAAAAAGAATGTCCTTTTTCATAGATTCAAAGATAGAACTATACAGGGAATCAGTGATGAATTTCACTACATAAGTGATTCTGCTCTAAAAAAAAAATTTTTTTTAAGATTTTATTATTCTTCTGAGAGACAGAGAGAGAGGCAGAGACGGAGGGAGAAGCAGGCTCCCTGCAAGGAGCCCGACGTGGGACTTGATCCCAGGATCCCGGGATCACCACCTGAGCTGAAGGCACTCAACCACTGAGCCACCCAGATACCCCTGCTCTAAAAAGCTTTAATTTTATACAACATTGCTGTTTAAAAGTTTTGGTAACTGCAGAGGTTGATGTATATCAATGTATGAAAATTTGTTAGTATTTACTACTTAAGATACTAGAAGAAAAATGTTTTGGTAGGTAGGAAGACAAAATATAGATCACAGCAACCTTTGTGAAGGCATACTTCATTTTACTGCATTTCACACATACTGCATTTTTTTTTTTTACAGTACTGAAGGTTCATGGTAACCCCTATATTAAATCCATCAGTGCCATTTTCCAACAGTATTTACTCACTTTGTGTCACATTCAATAATTCCCACAGTATTTCAAACTTTTTCACTCTTATTATATTTGCTATGGTGACCTCTGATCAGTGATCTTTTTGATATTATCATTGTCATTCTTTTGGGGCGCTTTGTACAGCACCCAAATAAGACAGGGAACTTCATCGAAGTATGTGTTCTAACTGTTGCACGGATGGGCCATTCCCTGGTCTCTATTTCTCTCCTCGGGCATCCCGGTTCCCTGAGACACCACGATATTGAACATCACCAACTCGATAACCCTGCCTTGGCTTCTAGGAGTTCAAACGAAAGACAGTTGCTGAGGCCACTTCATTGTCTTATTTTAGGAAACTGTGCATCGGCCACCACCTTGATAGTCAGCAGCTGTCAGCATAGAGGTAAGACCCTCCACCAGCCAAGTGTATATATTTCTACTTGAAACTATGCTTCTGGGATCCCCGCGTGGCGCAGCCGTTTGGCGCCTGCCTTTGGCCTGGGGCGTGATTCTGGAGACCCGGGATCGACTCCCACATCGGGCTCCCGGTGCATGGAGCCTGCTTCTGTCTCTGCCTCTCTCTCTCTCTCTCTCTCTCTCTCTGTGTATGACTATCATAAATAAATAAAAAGTTATTTTTTTTAAAAAAGAAACTATGCTTCTGTCAAATCGAGCTCAAAATTACTAGTAAAAATTAGAATCAAAGTGATGATTAATATGAGGCTAATAAAGGAGGAAGGGAAAATCTTAAAATGCCAGATGGATTTTGAGAATTGGGTATGTGTGGTAGTTCTGGAGAATGTTAATGAAGGCAAAGAAAGTTCCGGAGGTGTGAGGTAGGGGACGTGAGAGTGTGTTAAGTTAGGTTCACTGTGGGACAAAAGATGATCATGCAAAATGAACACATAAATGCAATATGAACACGATACACTGCCACCTCGTCTTAATTGTTAATAAAAAATGCTTTATTTTTTTTCCTGTAGAGAAATGTGGTTTAAAAGCAACTTATCTTTAATTATGTGTGTTCATTTAAGAACTTCTTTAGAGAACACTGTTTTTAAACACTATTGTCCTCAGTGTTTGACAATAGCATTCAATCCTTATTGTGACAATGAACATCATCTAATTTTTTACAACAATTATGGCTACTTTGAGTCAACTGGTATGGCAGAGATATTCACAAGCTAAAATGAAATGAAAGGGATCTTACTATTGTGTGATTTTATATGTTACTTTTTGCTTATCACAAAATTATACTTAACAGGTTTCTTTGATAAAATGATGTGGTTTCCAGCTACTTTGTATTGTGATTATATAATTGACACAAGAAGCCAAACAAATGATTGTTTCGTCATATTAAATATATTTATAGCGAGTGTATAAATCTATATTTGGCCAGTATTTTGGAGATATTTGAGACGAGTAAAATGCTACAAGTATTAGGCATATAAGATTAAAATAAAAGTATACTTATTAATAATGCATATGCATAAGTTACAGAGGTGCTTTTTCATATCTGATACATAGCTTTTAAAAAATACTGTATTTTTAGAACAAATTTGGCTTTAGAGGAAATACTGAAAGAGAATACAGCTTCCATATATTCTCTCATTTAGTTACTGCTTTATGACTAACAAATTACTATGTGCATTTTGTTACAATTAATGAAACAATACTACCACAATATTACTAAATAATTCCATATTTTCTTCAGATTTCCTTAGTTTTACCTAGTGCATTTTTCTCAGTTCCAGGATTCTATACAAAATGCCACATTGTATTTATTTTTGTTTCTATGTTCCTTTTGGCTGTGAAAATTTTTCAATGACGGCTTCAAAAGGTGAATTCTAATAAATATTTATTTATTTGTTTTAAGATTTTATTTATTTATTCATGAGATACAGAGAGAGAGAGAGAGAGGGAGGGAGAGGCAGAGACACAGGCAGAGGGAGAAGCAGACTCCATATGGGGAGCCCGATGCAGGACTCGATCCCGACACTCCGGGATTACGACCTGAGCTGAAGGCGGCGCTAAACTGCTGAGTCACCTGGGCTGCCCTAACAAATATGTAAAAGAAGAAGAAACATCAGTTCTTTACATCTTCTAGCACATGAAATTGGGTGGAACATTTGCTAACTCAATCTATGAAGCTAGAATTACTTTGACATCAATGACAGAAAAAGACACCCCAAGAAAAGAACATGACATATCCCTTATGACTATAGATAGAAATATCCTCAATATATAGCTGAAAATTGAATTCAGCAGCATATATAAAAGAATAAAACACCACGAACAAGGGGTTTATTCAAGGAATGCAAGGGTGGTTCAACATAAATACACTACCTTAGTGTAATATACCACCTCAGTAGGAAACAAAATCGCGTGTTATCTCCATTCATGCAATGAAAGAATTAGATATCAGGATGCCTGGGTGGCTCAGTGGTTGAGTGTCTGCTTTCTGCTCAGGTCATGATTCAGGGGTCCTGGGATGGAGTCCTGCATCAGGCTCCTTGCTCAGTGGAGACCCTGCTTCTTCCTCTCCTTCTGCACCTCCCTTGCCACTGTGTGCATGTGCTCGTTTTCTATCAATAAGTAAAATCTTTAAAAAATAAAAATTAGATAAAGCTTATTTCCCTTTTATAATAAAAACAATTAATAAACTAGAAATAGAAAAACATTTCTTCTACATGATAAAGGGCTTTTATAACAACACCTGGAACTCACATCATACTCAGCAATGAAAGATTGAAAGCTTCCCCACCAAGATCAGGACTAAGACAAAGTTACCCACTTCACTCACTTCCATTCAACATTGGACTAGGGAGTAAAACCAGATCAATTAGGAAGAAAGATAAATAAAAGCTATTCACTTTGAAAGGAAATAGTAAATCTATCTCTAGTCACATTATGGTATATATAGAAAAACCCAAAGAGCACACATGCACAAATCCAGAAATATTGAAAAAGTTCGACTTAAAACAGCATCAAAAAGAATACTATACTGAGGAGTAAATGTAATCAAGGAATTGAAAGACCGGTACAATGACAACCACAAAACATTCCTGAAATAAATTAAGAACATAAGTGATGTGAAAGATATTCCCTGTGTATGCATTCAAATATTTAATATTGTTAAGATGGCAACACTCCCCAAAGTAATCTACATATTCAGTGTAATTCATAAAATGTCCCAATGGCTGTTTTTTTCAGAAATGAAAAACTTATCCTAAAATTCATATAAAATTGCAAACTACCCTAAGTAGTTGAAATCATTCTGAAAAATAACAAGATTAGAGGACTGACACATCTCGATTTCTAAACTTATTAAAAAATCTGCAGTAATCCTAACAGTGGTATTAATATAAGGATAGACACATAAATCAATAGAATAGAACTGAGAGTGCAGAAAGAATCACACATTATGGTCAAAAACGTTTTACAAGGATTCCAAGACCATTCAATCGGAAAAGAATACTCCCTTTATTGCTGGAACAACAATACCAAAATGCAAAGGAACGAAGTTAGACTCATATTACATTAAATATAATGATCAACTCAAACTAGATCAAAGATCTACATATAAGAGTTAAAACCACATAACTCTTAGTAGAAAACAGGGTAAATTTCATGACTTCAGAAGTGGCAATGGTTTCTTAGACATGATGTCAAATGCACAAGTAACAAAGGAAAGAACAGACCATTTGGACTTCATTTGAATTAACTCTTGTGATCAAGGATGCTATTGAGTTAGGGAAAAGTATGAATGGGTTTGAAAATATGTGATATTAATTACAGAAAGTAGGTTGATAAAAATATGTTGACTAAAAAGACAGTGCCTATTTCATACATTTTATTTTTTTAATATTTTATTTATTTATTCATGAGAGACACAGAGAGAGAGGCAGAGACACAGGCAGAGGGAGAAGCAGGCTTCTCCAGGGAAGCCTGATGTGGAACTCGATCCCAGGACTCCAGGATCACAACCTGAGCCGAAGGCAGATGCTTGCTTAACTGCTGAGCTACCCAGACATCCCTTTTTAAAAAAGATTTTATTTATATTTCATACATTTTAAAACAACACAGCACTTGAGTTTATTTATGGATAGATATATTATAGAAATATTGTAATATAATAAAACAGACAAAAACATGTAAAGAAAACTATCCAACTTCACAATAATGTTTTCTCCAGAAAAAGAATTAGTGGCAGAGATTTGGGAAAGGTCAGATATGTTTGTAATTGTTTTCCTGATAATTAACAATAAAAACTTTAAAGGCAAATGTAATATAGTAGGTGGTTGTTTCTCATGTTATTCTTTGTGGTTTCCTGTATTGTTAAGTATCTCCAAAACAAATGTATATGTATTTTTTATGAGAAAATAAAGCATAGTGGAGTATAGTATTTTGTTTCCCGTACAAAAAAGTCAAGAATATAAAATTATTAAAGAAGAAAGTTATAAATGTACATATGTTCATAATCTATGCATTTTGCATAAATATATTTACCAATGTTAAAGATAAGTATGTTGGGCAGCTCTGGTGGCGCAGCAGTTTAGCGCTGCCTGTAGCCCGGGGTTTGATCCTGGGGACCCTGGATCGAGTCCCATGTCAGGCTCCCTGCATGGAGCCTGCTTCTCCCTCTGCCTGTGCCTCTGCCTCTCTCTCTCTCTCTCTCTGTCTCTATGAATAAATAAATAAAATCTTTAAAAAAAAAAGATAAGTATGTCATTTTATACATATTGTTGACATACAAGTTTCTAGCATTTATATTCAATTAGCAAAGGACCATAGGTACAATACTGAAAATAACAAAGTTCATTTTCATGCTTAGTTGTGTATCCTAGGGTTACCTTGATAGGAAAAATCATGGTGGCTTGATGTTCTCTATAGTTTGTTGACTTGTTAAATTACACTTGTCAAATTGAGGATCTTAAACCTGTATTCCATGGATTCTCTTATTTAATAGTTTTCTTTGGTAAATAAAGTCTGACAAATTGGAACATTTATTACCTGCTTTCTTTGAAACTGAATGCATTATTAAACAGCTCTTTCAAAAGTCATTGCAATAAGTACTGTAAATCCCATGTGAATTAAAACCTGATTTTTAACTAAGCAATCCATTTATTTCATTCACAGTAACTTTTGTGGGTTATATAAAAATACAGAAAAAGTTAAAAAAAATCAGTCAGGAGTTTATAATGGCTCATATCTCACTTGTGATATGTTTTATTTTCTAGTTCTAAATTTTCTTTTAAGTCGATATACAGAATTATCATAATTTACATTCCAAGACAGATACCCACACACTCATGTATTTCATACATATACACTTGTGGACCTCCAATGATATATTATTGAAAGAATATTCAAACTTCTCAGATTCAGAGAGATTTGTAATCCACACTGAACAGATCTTTTTCTTCCCAATTTTTGGGCTAAAGGCACATTTTAAGTTAAACAAATGGTTATGGAACTATGATTGTAATAATTTTAAGGAGCCAGAAGTAATGATGAATACATATAGATATAAAGGAGAAAATTATTTTTTCAGACCTTATATCAAGCTAGGCATGTAATCTGGGGAGTCATTTGTTAAAGTAACTGGTGTTTAAAATACTCTTGAGGGCAGCCCCGGTGGCCCAGCGGTTTAGCGCCACCTGCAGCCCAGGGTGTGATCCTGGAGATCTGGGATTGAGTCCCACGTCGGGCTCCCTGCATGGAGCCTGCTTCTGTATCTGCCTCTCTCTCTTTCTCTCTCATGAATAAATAAATAAAATCTTTAAAAATAAATAAATACATACATAAATAAATACTCTTGACCTGCTTTAAAAAGCTCTTCTAAATGTTATTGAAGTAAAACGATGAGGTCAATTTGGAAAAGGCTAATATTTAAGCTTATTAAATTCATTTAAAGCATTTACCAAGAAGCTATTATTTGTTTGATATTATGACAGACCCTGCAGCAAACAATAGTGGGCAAAATACTCTTTCAAGGACATTTCAACCACTCTTTCATAGAGCACTTGAAGGTTGTAGTGAAATCATCAATCTTCTGGCATTAAATGTTGTGTCCAAACAATTGTTTCTCTACCTTCGTGTAAAATTCATGGCCTCCTATTTACTCATGTGATCTGACAATAAGTTGATCTGTTTGTGAAAATTCAATATAAATCAATATGCAAAAAAAAAATCAATATGCCAACACATACACAAAGAACCAGTTCAGAATAGTCCATAGGTAGCTAAGAAACAAGCTCCTCCATTGAGTGATGGCAAAAACCTTCAACAATAGGTTTGTCCTAGGCAAAAAGGAATTGGCCTACTTTTGAATATGTTTGGGGAAAACTTAGTTAAAAACAAGAAAATACCCATAAATGCCTTTAGTAGGCTAATGGATGTTGAGGACCTCAAAATTCAGTGGCATTTGTTTTCCACAAAAGTACTTTGGACTCCTGCCCTTTTTTTCCCCTCTAATATCTATTCTTCTAAGCTACAGAGTGAATACTGTGCATTCAGTTTTGCTTCTCTGTGTGTATGTATGACATATCTTTAATTTTTAATTTTTGTTTTGCTTTGCAGCGATTTTGTGTTTCTTCTTGTGGTCGTAGTTTGCTTTAAGTTCAGAAATTAAGTGTATGGATCCTTTCAAATCTTGTTTGGAATGAAGTCTTAGGAACATTTAAAATATTCAGGATGTTACTTGTAATATTTCCATCTTAACATCAAATTATCCATAAAAATCCATCGCATTTTGTTTGATGAGCCTCATTTTATGTTACTGATGGTAAATGTCTAATCCATTAGGACCATAAACCACACTCCAGTGTGTCACTAAACATGTTTGTTGCAGTTTGACCAGAAGGAGTTAATGGCAGCCCTTCTGTCATTTGGTATAAGCAGGTATAAACCTGCTATTTCTGTGTTAGCCTCTTGGTAATCCTGTGTCATCTTCTTCACACTATGGGCTCTCTTATACTAAAAATTGTGTATTAAAAGTGTGGCATTGCCATAAACATTTTTTTAATGTGAAATTAGTTTTGACACTAAATGGCATGTGGGCCTTGAACAATGATGAATAAATTATTAGCAAAGATTGAACAATTGGTGAAAATAGAGTATGTAATTTGTGTCCGGAAAAATGATACTTAGAGTACCGAAACCAGTGCCCAAACTTTTTTTTTTTTTTTGCACTAACTTAGCAGATATAAAATATGTTAAAGACATTTGGATTTTATTAATTTTATTTTTTAAACATTTTTATTTTATTATTTTTTAACAGGTTTCCTTTGTTTTTTCTTTATTTATGATAGTCATCACACAGAGAGAGAGAGAGAGAGAGAGGCAGAGACATAGGCAGAGGGAGAAGCAGGCTCCATGCACCGGGAGCCCGATGTGGGATTCGATCCCGGGTCTCCAGGATCGTGCCCTGGGCCAAAGGCAGGTGCTAAACCGCTGCGCCACCCAGGGATCCCAACATTTGGATTTTACTAAGGCTAGATTGAGGCAGATTGTTCAAAGTGTCAGCTAGGTGCACCTTGCTGAGCCTGATAAGATACTGCAAGAAAAAGATGAACTAAAGAAAGAATTGTGATTTTTAAGCAGAATTTAAAGGGAACATATGGGCCAGTTGTGTTGGATTGGAAAATAATATTTTAAAGTCTAGTTTTCTAGCCAATAAAAGATTTTGAAATGAAGTAAAGCCTATGGACAAAGAGAAAAGCAAGAGCAAGGTTGTATGTCTCTTTGAAATAAGATGGTAACTCCCTGGAAAGGAAAGGTTACTGTGATACTGTGATTTTTGGTAAATAAAGTGAAAGTGACTCAAATCAGTGCATACAAATTTCAAAATTTTTTGAGTAACATATGCCTTAAAACACTACTGAGTTTGCTAAAATTATCTGAGACAAATCAAATTGCAAAAAGGCTTTTGGGACTTGAGTCTTATACAAACAAAAAGCAGGCTACTTAAGAACCATAGAGAAAGCCATGATGAACAACGAATTAGGGAGCCACTCCCAGGAAGAATTATAGCTATTTTGAGCAACTATTTTCAGAGAGCAGGACTAGATCCTAATCAAGGAACATTTTGGTCCTGTTTTAGGAAACTTGGAAGTATTTTCCCTTTGTGATTTCAGGCATTACTCTGGACTGATGATGAATATATACAGATTAGCTGTAAGCATTAGAATAATTTAATTTGTAACATGCTTAGATTGAGAGTTGCAGCTGTCATGAGCAAATGAAAACACTGCACTTATTGGTTGTCATTGTTCTCATGTAAGTGAAAGTGCCCAGTCAGATGCTACAGATCTGAGAAAAATGGTATCTCCAATTATATAACCAATTCATTCCACTAAATTTCCTAAAAAGCCTACAAATTAATTTGTACAAACTAAGATTGTGGTTTTTCTTTTTTAATTTCAGAATCCCATCTTCCTCAAAGGTAAGACTTTTCACTAATGAATGCATTTAAGTGCTATTTCAATTACAGTTAAATGCACATATGGACACACACTCAACATACAATTAAAAAACAAAAATATTTAGTAATATCCAAACCAAATAAAATTTCCCTCATGTAAGTCACTTTATCAGAATGTATTTGGTAAAAATCACTTACTCTGGGGCAAAAAGTTCTGAGAATTATCTAATAAGATTTCATGCACTATAGAACAATCACAGGACAATATCCACTAATTCAAAGCCTAATTTGGTCAGCACAAATAATATGTAAGAAAATACTGCATTGATTTTCTTTATAAAATGATTCCTTTCCAACTGCCTTTTTAAATTGATTTACAACATTAAGGTGTTAGATGATAAAAATTTTCCAAAGAGCATGCTGTTGCATTAATATTGTGCAAAAAAAAAAAAAAACCAAAACCAGCTTTTATAGGAAAATGAAATATGATGGTCATAAGCAGGGTAGATGGATGATTAAAGTCACACACAAATTCTAATTGATCTTTTTATAACTTCCTCTACCATGAGAGCCTACAGTCCAAAAGCAATTGGTGATTCATTTGCTACATAAGTGAAAAATTGTCTTTCAAAAACCTTCAACACATCTGTATTGGTTGTTTATTCCTGGGTAACAAATTGTCACAAATGTGGCTATAAGCAACACGTATTTCTTATCTCACGTTTATTGTTTGGGTTGACCAGCAGTCTAGGTACTGCTACTGCTTAAGTGGTCCATTGCTTCAGGATCTCAGAGGCTCTAATAATGGTGTGGGTCATAGCTGCAGTTCCATCTAAGGATCCACCGGAGAAACATCTGCTGCCAATTTCATGTCTTTCTTGGCAGCATTAAGTTCCTTGAGAGCTGTATGGCTAAGATCACAGTCTCTGGTTGGCTGTCAACCAGATGACTCCAACGATTCCTAACTGTTTTTTGGATGGAGACTATCCTCAGTTGCTTGCCATCTGGGCCTCCTCACCATGATCACTTATTCTAATCAAGTCAATAAGGGGGAAAAGCCTACTAGAAAGAGGGGCACTACAATTTCGTGTAACACAGTCCTAACAACGGTCATTCTATGCTATATCCTATGATTTAGGAGCAAGTCATAACTCAAATAATCCCTGCCCATACTCAAGGATATTAGGAGGCAGAGATAATCTGGGGCCATCTTCAAGTCTGTCCACAACAGTTTCCCACTGCATTTAGAGTCACTTTCGAATTTTTTACTATGTCTACTATTTTTACTATTTTACTATGTCATACTATTTTTTACTATGAAGCCTTACATGATCTTCTAATAATGTCTTTTACACCTCCAAATTTGGAATACACCTCCAGAACACCACCAGATTTAGAAATTGAAGTTAAAATATTTTATGATATATACTTATCAACATTTAAAATAAAAAAACTATACTGACAAAGCATTCAAAATAATAAAAAATCCACATTCTATTACATAGGTATATATCTAATTGAAGATAGAGCTTAAAGAAATATATTGCTTAAGAAGAGTAAATCTCTTTGGACTAGATAATTTTTGAGATTTCTTTTATTTCCAATTATCTGAGAGTAGTTAAAAGAGAATAAACAAACCGTGATTGAGACTTTTACACTTTCTTTAAAGCTTAATTTTAGACATTCTCACAGGTACAAAATATATTGAACAATTTATTGATCATAAGAATATGAAGTTACATCTCAATCCATTTGGCATCAAAAATTACAGCTTAATAATTTTCAATGTTCCAAATGTGATACAATTTTATCTTTAATTTTATAAGTAAAATTTATAAATATTAATGAGTTAGTATGGAATCAAGTTATACTGGTCTTTAATTGTAAAGACAGAATTAGAATAAGAGAAATGGAAGTAACAGATTGTTCCCTTTTACAAGCGTCTGTGAAGTCTAGTCATGTCTCCTAAGACATTACACTGTAAAAAGTAGCAGTAAGGAGGTCTGTGGATGGCTCAGTTGGTTAAATGTCTGACTCTTGATTTTGACTCAGGTCATGATCTCTGGGTGGTCAGATCAAGCTTCATGTTAAGCTGTGTGCTCAGTGTGGAGTCTGCTTGAGATTCTTTCCTTCTCCCCCTTCTCTCTCTCTCTCTCTCTCAAATAAATAAATGAAGATAATTAAATAAAATCTTTTTTTAAAAAAGCAGAAGTATGGCATGGTTATCAATGTGCCATATGGAGAAACAGAAATATTATGTAAAAAGCTTCACCAGAGGATCCCCTAAAATGGTTCAGAGGTTTGGTGCCTGCCTTCGGCCCGGGGTGTGGTCCTGGGGTCCTGGGATCGAGTCCCACATTGTGCTCCCTGCATGGGGCCTGCTTCTCTCTCTGCCTGTGTCTCTGCCTCTCTCACTCTGTGTCTTTCATGAATGAATGAATAAGATCTTTAAAAGAAAAGAGAAAAGGAAAAAGGAAAAAAAATAAAAAGCTTCACCAAAGAAGAATTACAGTAATGTTAACGTTCACTAAAAGAAACACCACACTGAAACAATAAAATCAGATGAAATAAAGGAAAAGTAAATATGAAATAAACAATAATGTATTACTATTGATTTTTTATTTTCAGTAATACTGGATTTTAGCTGTGAAATGCCATTTCAATTGAAAATGTAAGTTTATCTTGATAAAATATTATTTATGCCAGAAGTCAGGAAACTACGGCCTGCAGCATTGAATAAATCCAGCCCTCATCATTTTGTCATCCATTTATTTACTGTCTGTGACTACTTTTGTACCATAAATGGTGAGTAGTTGTGGCAGAAACCATATGGCCTACAAAGCCAAAAATATTTATTATCTGTCCCTTTACAGAAAACACTTCCCCACGGTTAATTTACGCTAACTATGTACCAAAAGATTTTTATGCATACTTAAAACTTTCCTATCTGTTCTGTGATTATATTGGTTAGAATTTAAAACTAATATTTTAATTTAATATTTTAAATAAATTTCACTGATTGGATGAGAATCTGATATTCTGATTCCACAAGCTAATGATGAAAAACATTGTTTTATTACATCTAAATACTTCTATCTAGCTAGCTAACTCTAGTCTTATTTTATATTCCCAAATGCATAAATCTAATCTGTTACTTTAAAAAGCACTAGCTAACTAAATGCCCCAAATATACATTTTTTCATTAAATATTCTTACTCTTTTATTTAAGATTTTGTTTATTTACTTGTTAGAAAGGGAGAGAGCACAAGCAGGGGGAGCTGCAGGCAGGGGGAAAGGGAGAAGCAGGCTCCCCACTGAGCAAGGAGCCAGGATGGCAGAAGGACCCTGGGATCATGACCTGAGCTGGAAGGCAGACACTTAACAAACTGAGCCACCCAGGTGTCTCAAATATTTTTACTCAAAATAAGAATAGTAATTAACACAAAAAAATAGGTACAATTATATTAAACACATGAATCATTATAGGGTAACATGGTTCTTGCTCATAAGTCTTTAAATAAGAAATCAAAATAAATAATAGGAATCGAGAGAAATCTTTAGAAAATAGTGAGATGCCGTTTTTATTAATAACTACTTATGAAAATAAAACAATACTCATATTTTATTACTAACCTGACAGATATAGCATGTAAGATTAATCTGTTTATAACTGTGACTGAAAAGACCTAAGTTAATTGAAATGAAGTAAAAGTAGTTAAAAATCCAAAATAGTGTCAGTAACAATTGAGGTATCATAAATGCCTTAATTTCTAGACACAAAATTAGCACTTATTAAAACAAATTACATATTAGAATATGTTTACATTTATGAATGGCCAAGGGCCATAAATACCAGGTTTGCATCTCATTTTGTACAATGAGTTTATGATATTTAATCCACAGCAGTGAGCTGAGCATATGAAAAACATGCTCTAGAGCTCAATCTTAGACTAGTGAATAGCTATAATCAATAATCTGTTTAAGTTGACATCTTTTTTCCTCACTCCCTCTTTTGCTGCTCCTCCTATCCTTTTTTTTTCCTTCTATCCTTCTTACCATTCCTTTCATAAATCAGTTCTATTGTACTTTTCTTGATATGATTGTAAGATTCTTTTCTTACTCACTTTATTCATGGATACAATGTTTTGAATATATGTGACTTTTATAGAGGAAGTTGGGGATCCCTGGGTGTCTCAGCCGTTTAGCACCACCTTCAGCCCACGGTGTGATCCCGGGGTGCTGGGATCAAGTACTGCGTGGGGCTCCCTGCATGGAGCCTCCTTTCCCTCTGCCTGTGTCTCTGCCCCTCCCCATCATGAATAAATAAATAAAATCTTTAAAAAAATAAATAATAAAAAATAATAATAATATTTAATAAATAAATAATAATAAATAATACCCTCCTCATCTAGTTTTCAGAGTTAATCTTCGCCTAAGATACATTGTTTGATAGACTGCCATTGTACAAGATTGTAAAATATATGTCTAAACTATGGAAAATATACCTAGATATAATTATTAATTATTTCAGAGGATTTCATGAAGAGGGTACTTAGACTCTTTAAAACAGTGCATATTTTCTAGTAATTAATGGCTAACTGAAGAGTGCTGATCATCTACAATAATCAAATTATGCTGATTTTTAAAAAATATTTTATTTATTTATTGATGAGAGACACAAAAGGAGAGGCGGAGACATAGGCAGAGAGAGAAGGCTCCATGCAGGGAGCCTGAGGCAGTTTTCGATGTCAGGATTCCGGGATCACCACCTGAGCCAAAGGCAGACCCTGAACCCTGAGCCACCCAGGCATCCCCTGAATTTGAAATATATATTTTATAGGCATATATTTTCAGTTTCTTTCTCTAATCTCAGTCATAGTATAAAAGACATAATTAAAAATAGGCATACAGATGGCATGGCATGATTTCTGGAAATTCATGAGTTTCCATATTATAATATTATAAATTAAGTGTTTCATCTTTTACTCAATTAGATATAATACACACACACACACACACACACACACAGGAGATTCATATAGCACTAAATGAATCCCAAACTAAGCATTGATGCATGACTGCATAATGGTAAGTTAAATTAATATACAATTTTAACGCTTATTAAACTCTATGCTATGAACTCTACTAGAGTCCTTGATAATATAAAGCATAGTCTCTAGTGGATTAAAGAGAATATTTAATAATTAAGTTGAATAATTAATGATATAAATATTTACTATCCAGTAAAAGTACTATAAAAAAAAGTGCATAATACTTTGTGCCCAGATCCTGTTTTCTAACAACATTCTCCAATAAATGGAAAGAGGGCACCTTAGAGAAATGGTTGACTCTAGAACTGGGAAGGAAATATACAAAATAAACATCTCATAGTACCAGCAAGCGAGGAAGTGATTTAAAGTAATCAAACAAAAACTAAAAACTCACACTATTGGGGATATACCAAAGGGACATAAGACCCACCTGAAAAAATACCTAATAGCCAAAGCTAAAATAAATTAAGGAACAAAATACAGTTGTATTGAATTATAACTCAAAGTATAAAATAAAACATTCATGAGCCCAGATTCACGTAAATAAATTATTAAATAAGTAAAAAGTGAGAGATAAATCCAGATTATGTATATATTCTACCCTTACTGAGGTTGAAATACTGCTCCCCCTTCTTTAGTGTGGACTATATACATAGTAACTTCCTTCCAAAATATACTGTAAAGGGAAATGAAGTGTTGGAGGTGGGCAGAGAGTGAGTCACTTTACAGTGCACAGTGTAAAAACCTGGCAAATACCACCTGAGTCTGCTGATGAAAGTCAACATCAAATATGGCAAGTCATTATGATCATGTGCAATTGATAAGTTGTCTTGAAGGTGGCATTTAACCCTGTCATTCTTCCAAGAGCACAGAACCCCAGTTTGCTCATAAAGAAACATTGCACAAGCCAATATAAAAACACACTGTAAGTTATCAAGCCAGTATTCTTCAAGATTGTCAAGGTATCAAAAAGAAGGAAGCCTGAGTAACTGTAACAATCAAGACAAACCTGAAAAACATTACAGCTAAATGTCCTGTGGTATCTTGGATGATACCTTGGAACAGAAAAAGACAAGAGATAAAACAAAAACATCTGCATAATGTATGGAATTTAGTTAATAATGTTTTAATGTTGTTTTGTTATTATAACAAATGTAACATATTAATATAAAATGTTATAAGAGAAACTGGCTTCAGTCTGTATGGAAACTGTGCTATCTTCTTTTATTTATTTATTTTTCTGTGCTATCTTCTTAATATTTGTGTATATCCAAAACTATTCTAAAAAATAAAGTTTATTTTTTTTTAAAGGGTGCGTCCCTAATTGTAGTTTGTAATGAGAGACAGACCTCATCTAGGAATTCAGAGAAGATTCTCCTGAGGACATGATACCTAGACTGAAAACTAAACAATCTGTTATTAAAATAAAACTAGGTGAAGATTCTTTAAATAATGTATACAGCAAAGGTAAAGAGAGGAGTAAATCAACAAGATGGGGAGGACTGTGGTAAAATTCAATGTCTACAGAATGTTTTAGGAGAGAGCAAAAGACATGGATATCCTGATAAGCCAAAGCTGTAGATGGATATTGCAACATGCTTGGCTTGAACATTGACCACCAGCCTGTGCCTTATGTTTCTATGTGGAAAGATGTGACCATAGCAGCATTCTTGGCTTCTCATCCAACCTTATTTACTCTTTCCGATGGAAGACAACAAATTACCTATGATTCATAAGGGACAGTCATCAATTTACACTTTTCAATTGGGCTTGGCTATTCAAATATAAGTATGTAAGAATGTATACCTAAAGCCAAACCATTGAGTTCATCCAAAGTTCAGATTTTCTTAGACTTGTGTAACAAAAAAAAAAAAAAAAAAGAGAGAGAGAGAGAGAGAGGACAAGTTAATTTCTAGTTCCAGCTAAAGTGTTTTGCAGACATGGAATATCCAAAGCATGTTTACTAGGAATAGAGGGAGGCCAGGAGAAGGCTAACAGTTAAAAGTAGGATGCCAAAATGAACCAAAAAATAATACAAGAGATATTTTAATAAAATTCAAAGAAGAAGAAAATCCCCAATTCATTTTTCTTTTATGGCAATAAAAAAGGATTTTATTATATAGCAAGTTTTTTAATTGCTATATTTACAAATATTATTTTGCAACTATATGAGGATAGCTCAGCCTCTAATGTGAAATTTCTTTAAGATTAAGTCTCATAGCTGGGAACCATGAAGTAAGATGGAATGTTTTTTTCTAAGACACTTATGAATTAACCTTGAAATGTAAGGCAGGAGATAAGCCATTATTTTGTAAAATCAGAAAATGCTAGAGTTTAGATTTACTGCTCAAAATTTCACAATCAGTAAGCAATGAAGTAACCATTTAAACACATATATGGTTGATTTCAAACTTTGCTGCAAAAGTCTGACAGCTGTGCCAAGGCAAATGAATGACAGAGTCTACTACTCAGTGTTGTATGACATCTACAGAGCAGTTGTGGAGATAGCTGATCTAAAATATCTAAAAATGGTCAACCGCATAGTGTCACCAACATAAATCCTAAAGGGTGGGGTTGTTTTGGCGATTACTGAAACTGTTTGCACTTAAACTCATTTTCATTTGCCAGGGCATCTAATGGGGGTAAATTTAGAAGGGCCTTGCCAAAAAAGCAGGAGAGAAAGGAAACTTGAGAAGACAGGATAAAACATTTTGTATATACATTGGCTGCCAAGGCATGATTGACACTGGATGTTTATATGTGTTCAGAGATGGAAATATGACATTTTAGCAGAAATATACTGCATGATGCCAAGACGGAGAATTAACAGCAGTTACTGGCTTGGCTTCCAGCAGCCACTTACTTTAATACACTTCTAAATAAAGAAACATGAAATCATATTTCAACATATTTAGAGACACATATTTCTCCAATGATTTTAGAACCCTTTGCAGTGGAATGAAAAATGAAATGTTCATAATAAATGATGAATAATACATTATTCATCCAAGATCACCAAGTGCCAACATTTTATTTCAGGATGAGAACAATTTGATAACAGTATTTCAAATTTTGCTTTTTCGGTTAAGTGGGGTTAGAGTTTTTTCCCAAGGTAGATCAATGTTTGAAGAATGACAGGATATTGCTGGAGAGAATTTTCCTGATTCATAGCCCCTTCTATATGTATAGGAGAAAGAAATTTAGCAAAAGAAAGCATCAGCACATTCTCTTAATTTGTTTTTTTTTATTTTAAATTTGTTTAAAGATTTTATTTATTCATTCATAAGAGACACACAGAGAGAGAGAGAGAGAGAGAGGCAGAGACCCAGGCAGAGGGAGAAGCAGGCTCCATGCAGGGAGACTGATGCAGGACTCGATCCCGAGACTCCAGGATCACGTCCTGGGCTGAACCCAGGTACTACACCGCTGAGCCACCCGGGATCCCCATTAATTTGTTTTTTAAATAATATTTTCATAAATACAAAGTTCACATATTTCCACTAGTCTTTAGTAAATAACTTTATTTTCATATGTAACCATTCTTATTGTTCCGTGATGACAAGATAGTCATTTTTTCATAATTTACTGCCATTTGAGCATGCTTTATTTTAATATTTTGAATATTTTGAACTATGTGAAAATCACAATATTATCAGTTTGTATCTGCTCCCTAAAATCATATCCCCTATGTGCAGAGAGATCTGAAGACACACATTCAAAAACTGACATTCACAAATTCTTTATGTACTTAAAAGAAGTATTCCATTTATGCCACCATTTTGAGAAGCAGATTCGATTTGGATCAAATATTCTTTCACTATTTTAATGAAAAATTATCCCTGTGGTAACATTTTAAAATAATTTTTAGTTGAAAATAATTTTTCCCTTTTATTCATGATTTTAAAAGTTTTGATCATATATAGTGACAATTTTAATTATATGCAATTTAGAACTTTACTATTTTATTTTTATTTTTCTTTTTAAAATATTTTATTTATTTATTTGAGAGCGAGCATTCATGAACAGGGTGGAGAGGCAGAGGGAGAGGCAGAAGCTGGCTCCCTGCTGAGCAGGGAGCCCAACTCCAGGCTCCATCCCAGGACCCTGGGATCATGACCTGAGCTTAAGGCAGATGCTTAACCACTTAACCTTCTGAGCCACCAGGTGCCCCTAGATTTTTACTATTTTAAATTTGAAAGCAATATTACATTGTTTTCAGTGTTAGATTACATTATAATTACAATTATAAAACTGAAAGCAATTTTACACCATAGTTGTAAAAATATAAATGGAAATGTTGCAAATTTATTAGTATCTTCAATATTTTAACCAAATGTCTGATACAAATATATTTAATGGGTGGTGGTATGGGAAGAGTACCTTATTTTGTTGGAAATAGGAGAAAAAAAAAACAAATTGACATGTCGTTAGCATGAAGTCAATACAATACACCTAATACTTAAAAAAAAAAAAAAAAAGAATATAAGAATGTATTGAAGGCTAACGGGAAAAAAAAAAAAACTATTGTAGTAAGCTAAGATAGATGAATTTAATTGCTTATGGGGAAAGAGAAATCACAAAGAGAGGAAAGGTGAGAACAGAGGCCTGATATTCTATGAACCAGTATTTTTAAAATGATTTAATGCTTTAAACTGTGTGCATATATATTGGTGCTTTTCTTGTTTTGTTTTGTTTTTTATAAAACTGGTAAAATGAACTTGAAATGTATTCTTTTGTAAAATTATTTATTTATTTATCTATTTATCTATTTATTTATTTTGTGAGAGAGGGAAAGAGAGCGCTTAAGTGGGGGGAGGGACAGAGGGAGAGGGAGGCAGAATTTGAGGCAGGCTCCCTGCCCAGTGTGGAGCCCAGTCTCTCCACCCTGAGATGACGACCCGAGCTAAAATCACGAGTTAGAGGCTTAACCTGCTGGGCCACCCAGAGGCTCTAGGAAACGTATTCGTAATAGAGGTAGCTCTCTGTGCCTCTAATTAAGAAAATGAGGGTGTTTTTTTTTTTCAATCAGAAGTGTTTAAAAATGGGGCACCTGGGTGGCTCAGTGGGTGAGCGTCTGCCTTTGGCTCAGGATGTGACCCTGGGGTCCTGGGATCGAGTCATCGGGCTCCCTGCAGGGAGCCTGCTTCTCTCCCTGCCTGTGTTTCTGACTCTCTGTATCTCTTATGAATAAATAAATAAAATCTTGAAAAGAAAAGTTTAAAAACTATAAACTCTAGTTCATAAGTAATCGAAATCTTTGTAAAATATAGAAATATAGAATTATTATGAGACATAATACTTGATTAATGTTATAACAGTTAATTTTTAAAAAAGATTTTTTTTTTTTATTTGAGAGAACGAGAGAGCATTAGCAGTGGAGGGGCAGAGGGAGAAGTAGACCTCCTGCTGAGCAGAGAGCCCAACCTAGGGCTGGATCCTAGGACTCTGGGATTATGACCTGAGCCAAAGGCAGATGCTTAACCCACTGAGCCACTCAGGCATCCATGGTATAACAATTTAATAGATTATTGCAATGATAACTAACGTCAAAGAACATTTTTTCACATATGAATGTCAGGCAGATTCTTTTTTTTTTTTCTTTCTTTTTTTTTTTTTTTGGTCAGGCAGATTCTAATTCCAATTTGTACTCAAGTCTTCTCTTTGAAACTGTTTCTTTGAAAATATGCACAGTTCTCAGTGGCAGATTAAAACTTTCTCAAAATATATACATCTTTTAAAAATATAATTTCACATAACAACAATTCAAGTGATTTTTTAAGGTCCAGAAGTATGCATTGTATTAAATAATGTATATTTATTTATATTAATAATTTGTATTACCTAATGTACAGTGTAGTTTATGTGTGATCTTTGACTAAGGTGAAAATTAACATATATAAGTGTAGTATGATAAAACTGTATTTTTAAAAAGTTTAATAGCAAACCTTATTATACAGAGTATATTTTTCCCCAGGATTCTAATTAGTACAATTTAACTGTTAGAGTTTAGATTCCTTTTAGGTAGCCATGATTTTTTATGGGCAACAGAAATGCTAGGCCACTCATCCAATAATACATTTAATTGGATTAATTATAGAAATGATGTTGAATGCTAAATATACACACAAAAATGAATTAACCAAGAGTTTTAAAATCTAGTAGGTGTGGTGGGGGAGAGATTCTAATGGAAATGTTTTTCAAAATTGCATTATTCTTAATATCACCAATTCACTTTGAAATTTCCTGACAAAAAATTTTTAATAATTATGTTTGTTGGTTAAAGGTGTTGTGATATAATATCTTAACTCCCCAAATGCCTTCACTCCCATATCCACTCAATATTCCCCAAACATGCATTCTCATGTAATTTCTCTTCTTACAACTTTTCAGTAGGTGCTCATTGTTTTCACTGGACATCCAAGTGTGTTAGGCACCATCTGGGGTCTTTCCACCACCAAAATTTTGAACATTTGAACTTTTTTTTTTTTAAGATTTTATTTATTCATGTGAAAGAGTGAGGCAGAGACATAGGCAGAGGGAGAAGCAGGCTCCCTATTGGAAGCCTGATGCAGGACTTTATCCTAGGACCTCGAATCACGACCCGAGCAAAAGGCAGACATTCAACCACTGAGCCCCGCAAGTGCCCTGAACATTTGAACTGAGTGCTTTAACTGTAGTGAAAAGCTTTGTGATGGTTCCAATTTATCAGATCTTTGTATCTTGGCTCACCCCACTGCCTCCACGTGGAAGGAAAATATTTGTACTCTCTTCCGACCAGCCCATTTCCCTTTAAGAGATGTGTATTCCTCATCATTTATCCTTTCTCTGACTCCTTTGATACTTCCTCTGCCTCTTGGCAACAACTGACCACTCTCTTCCTTGAACTTCCCTTTTATTCTTTTCAGATATCTGTTACATGAACTATAACATTGTATACATTATGTGACTCCCCTACTGGGAGCTCAGTATGTTATAGATTCTTTATGATTCATTTTTGTGTCCCTTGTAACTATACAGAAGAGGTACAAAATAAATGCTTGATGAATAACAAACATCCAAGATAATAATATAAAATTAAGAAATTTGGCCTAATTTTACAAGAATGCTATTTGCTAACCTAGTATATCTTTGGGGAAAAATTGCAAACAAAAATTAAGCTGTCTTCCCTGTCATTGAGGGGCTGAGAAGCTAAAACTTGAGGACTACAAAGTTATACTAAAAATATGTAAGTATACTTTGAGTTAATAAGACTTTTCTCAGATCTCTTAGTTGTAATCAGCTCAAGGAGTAGCACTAATATATGATTCCAGACTCCTAAAACATATTTTAAATTATCATTAATAATGCTATGTTTAGTAAATGAACATATTTGTTATTTATTGAGAAAGACCCAAAGGACAAAGAAACAAACCAGAAAACTAGTTGAAATATATTAAGTAGGGACATCTGGGTGCTCAGTGTTGAGCCTCTGCCTTTGGCTCAGGTGGTGATCCCGGGGTCCTGGGATCCAGTCCCTCATCCGGCTCCCTGTGAGGAGCCTGCTTCTTCTTCCTCTGCCTGTGTGTCTCTGCCTTTCTCTGTGTCTCTCATAAATAAATGAATAAAATCTTAAAATATATATAGATACATATATATATATATATATATATATATATATATATATATAAAGAAGTGAAAATGTAGCTCAAGTATTTCCTTTTTTTAAAAAGATTTTATTTATTTATTCATGAGAGACACAGAGACAAAGGCAGAGGGAGAAGCAGGCTCCATGCAGGGAGCCCGACGTGGGACTCAATCCCAGGTCTCCAGGCTCACACCACGGGCTGAAGGCGGCACTAAACCGCTGAGCCACCCTGGCTGCCCTCACTCAAGTGGGATGAGCCCTCACTTATCCCATTCTAGATCAGAGTAGGCACATGTAATTATGGAGTTGAATGATCCATTCTTATTTCCATACTCTAGACCATATGAATGAATATGTCTACTCATCAGAAGTGTTTTTTAACTTATTCAATGTAATCTTTTGAGATAAAAAAATCATAGTTTAAAATGTTTAGAAAAGCAAATATCATCATGAACAAAACTGAATGTTCCCACATGACCTGACTGCAGATAAGTACAAAATTGTAGAACAATATCTCTGATTATTATATTTGTTACTGAATTATTATATCTCTTATTGTGAATATCACTAAAAATGAATTAACCATGGAGTAAAATGAATGTGGGAGCCTCTGCAATAATTAATGCTTTTGGAATAATTTGGATTTTCCAGGGGTGAAACTAATGTATTGGTTATCTCCTTCTTTCATTTCATGCTCTGTGGACATTTTGTGTTGTGTGACTGTAGCAACCACTAAAGGATCTGACAGTGGCCTCTTTAAATATGAAGACATCTGAGGCAAGTACGCAACTTCTGAGACTTGGATGGCTTGGATAATGTAGTATATCTCTGGACAGGAATTTCTCACTGCTGCCATCGGAGATCCAGGCAACTAACATCCGCCTTCTTTTTGACTTCCAGTCATGTCATGTCCTCTTCCTCATGATCTGATCACTTAATTCAGACTCTTCCTGACCCTTCACTATCACTAGTAGTTCTGGGAATTGACAAGCTGTTTTTTTCAATCTCTTCATAGATGTTGGCAGTCTCTTTCCTCCCATTTTCCCAGTCTCCCTCTTCTGATTTTACACAGAAAATTTTTCATTTTGTGCTAAATCATGCACCAATTCCTGAGGCAATTTTCACTAAGGCAACAAAATCATCCATAGCAGTCCCCTCTGAGTCAGGAGCTCTGAAATGGTATAGCACCATCCATTACTGTGTGACTGAAGACAGTCACCTAAGTCATCTCAGATACCCCTCTTATATCACCCAGATATACATAAATAAATAAAACAACAAAATGGAAGAATAAGATTGTAGGTTCATTTATACAGTCTACATCTTATTAGTCATTCTTATCCCATTCTAGATCAGAGTAGGCACATGTAATTATGGAGGCGAATGCTCCATTCTTATTTCTACTACACAATAACTAAATTACTACAAGAACACATACTATATCCTGCAACATCAGATGATGTATTTTACCAGAGTGAGGGTATTTTGGGGTCTTAGGCAGGAAAAATTTCAGTTATGGATCTACTTTTCTTATCTCATAAATATACTCTTCTTCTTAGAAGTATATATGCCCATCACTCATTGCATCATTTTGATTTCCAAATTTTATGTAATTCTGATTTTTCATGCCTTACTTTGTATATTTATCATACGTAGCTTTGAATCAAACTATCTTAAAACGTACTAGCTTCACATATAAACATTTTATTGTATCTCATGGTTTTATGAGAAATTGGCTGGATGATTTTTAGGCTCTAGATGGTATTGACTGGGATCACCCCACAGTATTTAGCTGGCAGCTAAACTATGCTGGAAGGTCAAAGATAGCTATACTCACATTCCTGGCATCTTGATGAAGACAGCTAGAAACTTGGGTCCTCCCAATCATTCTATCTATCCATGCCATCTTAAATTGTCTCCACATAAGCCCTGAGCAGAGCAGTTTTCTTTCATAAATGAAGGCTCTGATTGAAGAGACAAACACCGAACTACTGACTCTCTTTATTCTACTTATCAAAGCACTGATGAGGTCAAAGCAGAGAAAGTAGACCAACTTCTCATTAGGGGTCATGTCAAACAATCTGTGGCTACTGTTGATCCATCATGATCATCTTTTCAAAATTTCTTGACTTGACTAATTTGCCAAAATAAGTCAACTTTCTAGTACCTTTTTCTCTTCCAAAAGTGGTTAGCTTGAAATTTTGCATTTAAGCACTTGAATACTAAGACAGTTCGGGCTCAGTCTCCTTGCTTTTCACATGAATTTATTTGGACTGTGAATATCTAACAACAATGTACATCACAGTTAATTTAGTTCCTTGGTGTTTTAATCTGTATGGCCCTTTCTTCGCTTATGCTCCACAAGTGACTCTCTAACATTTAGCATCTGTCAAAGGGGGCACAGATGGGGAGGTTTACCTAGAGGTTAGGGGGGATATCTTCTGTCAGAGAGTTCAAATTACTCTGCTCCATGTTGAAACCTAAAAACAAGCCCCCAAATAGTATCTGTATGTGTGTGTATGTGTGTATTTGTACATGTGTGATACATGTCAACAAATGGCTTAAAGGTATTCCTTTACTTTTCTTACTTGTAATTATATGCCTTGTACTACCAGTTCCTGTAATGACCATTCAACCCTGAATGTTAATTTGATATCATATCTATTACTCCAACTTGATTTCCAACATTTGTTTAATCTATGGATCTAAACCAAATTTTTACTATTTCCTACTATTCCATGACGAATTTTTTTGAATTCTGAACACCTCTACACATTATTCCTACCCATTACTCAAGGTGACACAACTGTTTACTTTGCAGTTCCAAAGTATCACCAGTGGTATAACTATATATTCAGACCATGCAAATTATTTGCCGAAAACAAAACAAAGTAGATGTTACTGAGTGTACACTATGTACCAGGATTTGTGCTAGGAACTTGATATTTAACAGTCAATACAGATCTGTGAATTGGAATTGTTTTGTTACTGTTTTCTAGTTAAACAATCTAAACCCAATTGCCTGCTGTCATATATGTCTGTTTATTCTCATGATCATTTACCTTGCATTTTGAGGAACAACCACAAAAAGCTTTTTTTGCTGTTTTATTGCAATACATATTGAAGCACCTCACCAATCAAATAATGTAAGCATGGAAGAATCAATATGTAAGGGACTTAGTTTGACATTATTATAACTGCCCATGTGTCTACTTAAAAATTTAAAATTCCCTTACAGTGGAATAAAAAGAGAAATAGATGTTAGGCACAACTATCTATATGTCACACAGAAATGGTGAATGCAGATGCATAATTTTAACAAATATGTACATAGGCAAAACTAAAGGACCATGCAGAAAGAGGAGCAGAGTAGTTGAATTTTGTCAAATATGCTAAAAATAAAGGAACTGTTTTAGAATTTGTGTAAATATGCTCATCCAAGTCATGTAAATTTGAGAACACCTGGAGGACCAAACCTGTTGTTTTTCTAGCTGACCTAGATCAATGTACTTAATAAAAAGAGCACTTGTTCATACATATTCTGCTAACTGGTCAGCTGGGCTAAGAGAGGAAGCATGTGGTCAGAAAAGACAGTAGCTCTACTCATGTCTTGCTAGAGATTTCTGTAGAATTTAACAATCTAGGATTGGATTGTGGTTTGGCTGACTCTCAGTATCCTCATCATGACCTGGAAATTGGAACCCAAGGAGAAGAGAAATTACAAGAGACATTATATGTACACTGTTTGAGCTGGATTTTGCAGAAAACTTAGATACATTTGGTCAACACACCTGCCTGAGGAGGGAGGAAGTAGGTCCAGAATGATACTAAAGAAAGATACTGATAGAATGGAACGTACTTTCAAAATGAACCATCCCTAGCTGTACTTTCTATTAGGTCAACATATGCTAGATTTATTATAGGGCAGACTTTAGGAATTGAGATTTGATTTCTAGGCCTTAACATGTAAGTGCCCCTAAGGGTGGAAGTAAATGTCTCAAAGGTAGTGCAGGAGAGTTATTTGGAGGATGGGAAAAAAAGACTCACAAACTGTAATATTGGGATTAAAGGATTACAGTCTCATTAAATATGTGTATTAGAAAAGCAATAGGTTCAAGAAGCAGACTTAAAACTGAAGAAACCAGTGACTTGAAATTTTTAAAAATGAACAGTTTTTATCTGTAGTTTGCCTTTCGTTATTTTTTTTAAATGTTTATGTCTATTTACAATATTGCTTAAGCAGGATTTAGGGACACTTGAGATCATCTTGAGGCAGTTTTCAACCTTTGCATTACTGACAGTTTAGACCTCATGAATTTTTTGTAGAGTGAGGACTATATACATTATGGAATGTTTAGCAACATTCCTAGCCTCAACCCACTAGATGACAGGTGTACCCTCTTGGTCTTAACAATAAAAAATATCTCCAAATATTGTTAATTTCCTTTTAAGAGGCAAACAAGGTGATCTGATTTAAATATATGAGACATTAGGGCACCTGGGTGGCTCAATGGTTGAGCATCTGCCTTTGGCTCAGGTTGTGATCCCAGGGTCCTGGGATAGAGCCCCTACAGGGAGCCTGCTTCTCCCTCTTCCTATGTCTCTGCCTCTCTCTCTCTGTATCTCTCATGAATAAATAAATAAAACCTTTAATAAATAAATATATTTATAAATATAAAACATTGATGTATCCAAATATTTATATATCTCACAAATACATACATACACACATGCATATGTGTATATATTTATGTATGCACACAATTCTTATACACATACATGCATATATGCATATAAGATACATTATGCACACACACATATACATATAAACATTTATATATGTATGCTGAACTAAAAGTTTGTCATTGATGCTAGTGTTGGTAGTGATAATGATGTTGCTTTGGCTGCTTTTGAGGAATTATTAAGAATTAGGAAGAGATGATGATAAATAGCAGGTAATATTTCCTTAGAAAAAATATTAATCAGGGATCCCTGGGTGGCGCAGCGGTTTAGCTCCTGCCTTTGGCCCAGGGCGCGATCCTGGAGACCCGGGATCGAATCCCACGTCGGGCTCCCGGTGCATGGAGCCTGCTTCTCCCTTTGCCTGTGTCTCTGCCTCTCTCTCTCTCTCTCTCTCTGTGTGACTATCATAAATAAATAAAAATTTTAAAAAAAGAAAAAATATTAATCAAATACAGACTAGGGTGGATTCCGAATAATAAATTTGAAGTTTTCAATATGCTTTCACGATAGGGAATAATAGAATTAAAATATCTAAAATAGCCATGAAAATCTTTTTTTTAATCCATAATATACCCATCAAAAGGGAGAAATACAGTTTGTTAATAGATGACTATGGCTAATTAAATATAACAGATGTTCAATATAAATGATCAATAAATAACATTACTAGAGAGTGGAGGCTTCAGATAAGTTACAAGCTTTAAAATGTATGAATACTTTTAGAATAATTCTTTAGTAGATGTATTAAAATAGGTTTATGAGAATTACCACAGAAATTACTAAATGAATGTTTAAATCCAGGTATGATTTACTGGTTTGAGAAAAAGTGAATTAAAATTAAAAATATACCTTGAACTATTAACATAAGATATGAGTAGTTAAAGACAAATATATTAAATGCTATATGAAACAAAGTGGATGTAGTGATCTCTGCATTAGTCAGAGTTCTTCAAATACATAGAACCAATATTGCTTATAATCTATTATAAAAAATTGGCTTACATGATTATGGAGACTAAAAAGTCCCAAAGTGTACTCAGCTAGCTGGAGACACAGGAGAGCTAATGATGTAGTTCCAGTAGGAGTCTAAGGGCCTGAGAACAGGAGACCTGATGGTACGGGTGCAGTCCAAACACCCTTCAGGCTCAAGATCCAGGAAGAGCCAAATTTTCAATCCAAGTCTGAAGGCAGGAAAAACAGCTGGCATGCTGTTAGGTAGGAGAAATCCCCTTTTATTCAGGAGAGGGTCAGCCTTTTGGTTTCATTCAGGACTTTAACTGAGGGGTTGACGCCCACTCACATTAGGGAGGGCAATCAGCTTTGGTCAGTCTATTGATTTAAATGTTAACTCATCAAAAAACACCCTGAAAGAAACACCAGAATAATATCTGACCAACCGTTTGGGCACTGTTGTTGTCCAATCAATTTGATAAATAAACCATGACATCTCCTACCACCATTTCCGAAATGTTTGTGTTTATTATTTCCAGGAGAAAAGAAAACACAACAGAGAACACACATGTATTAGATGCACTAGTGTGGGTACTTTATCTCAAAGACTTAAAACAGTACGTTTTTACAGACCTAAAGATAATCTCAGGAAAAGGACAGCATATACCTAGTTTATGAGGATTTAGTGCATCTCCACAAACATTTAAACCCTCAAAGAATTTTTATGTGACTTGGCTTTGTCTTTTCTTTTCTTTGTATTCACCTAATATGTTTTCTGAAATTGGTAATTTGTCTCCATGATCTCTATTTCTTTCTTCTGCATATTTCCCAGAATTTCAAATATTTTAATTAAACATTGAACCTAAAGAAACAATTTCCATTATCTAAGCAGATTTGCATTTCAAGAGCCTGCCTTTGTTATTCCTATGCTGTGTTCTAAAGCATGACTCTGTAGCTTTTCCCTTTCTAATTTGCTGAATTATTACCTATAAAGACTGAAAAACAATGTAGTATTATTAAAATTACCCAATTCAATGACTTATGTGTTTATAAATCCCTATGAGTATTGTCGATATAACCCTCATTATCTTTAAATATTCTTACTTTGTAATCTCCATCAAATATAATACCGTAGGCCAGTCATAGTGCTAGCTGTTTAGCAGTTTCTCATGCATTGCTCCTTTTGCTATTACATAGTAAACATAAACTACATAATGGATATCGATTCTCAACAATAGTATCATAAACCTGTGTGTATATGTTAATGCTTTCCTTTTTGTTTTGTTTTTCTTCTATAATTTATTTGACTTTTACATGGAAGATCAATGGGGATTAATAAAACATCTGTTATAAGATGTAGCAGGCAAAAACTGTCTGGCTGTAAGTGTGCTTCTTAATCACTGCCTAGTTCTCAACACATTTTTCGAAGAATTTAGTAATCTTATATCTCGAAGTAGTAATGAGTTTTTCTCTACCTTTGCCACAATATAAGAATCCAAAAACATGTAGAGCATTATGTGCAGAGATAGAGTTACAAATGGAAGAATCTGACCACCTATGTTTAACTAAAGCATAAAGTATATATTAATTGTTGCAAATCACAACATGCTTTATTTTGAAGAAGAATATTATAATGCCTCTTCACTTTATATTTGGCATTAAAAGAACATAAGGCAATCAACATGAAATATTCAAAATAACAACTGAAATTTTCTCTCTTTAAGATAATTGATCTGCTCATGTTAAATCTAGTGATGAACTCACGGAAGACCTTCTTCATTTTTCTTACTCTCTCTCTCTCTCTCTCTTTTAAGATTTATTTATTTAAATCATTTCTACCCCTACTTGGGGTTCAAACTCATGACCCTAAGATCAAGAGTTGCATGCTTCACTGACTGAGCCAGCTGGGAGCCCCATTGTTTTATTTATTCTATTTGATTTCTAGGATTTCTTTTGATTCTTAGTTTCCATCTCTTTGCTTACATTATCTATCTTTGCTTCTATGTTGTCTACCTTTTCATTTAGAGCCTTGAACACATAAATCATTATTTTAAGTACTAGATCCAATAATTCCAACATCTTTGTCATAACTGATTTTCATTTTGATGATGGTTTCATGTCTTCAGACTGGTTTTCTTACATTTTGCCATGATTCATTTCTGTTGAAGCTGGACATGTTAGGGATTAAGATAAATTGGTCCTTTAGGGTGAAGTTTTATGACCATAAAGTGTGAGTTTTTAAATATATTTTTAAAATAAGTTCAAGTATCAGAATTATATGAATAGAGGTATATCTTCACAGATGGTCAAGTACATTAAGTAGCCAGAAAAAAAAAATATAAAGGGTGACCTCTTTGTGGTGGCTTTCTGTTACTGACAATTTAATGTGCCAAAAACATTGATCTCTTCATCTTGATATCCTTACATTAGAGGTAGCTGCCTAGATAGATTACCATAAAACTTAAAATAATAATAATTTAGTTAAACATTTATAATTCATATTCCTCACAAACAGGAGAAATTTTGAAGTAGGTTGCCATTTTATATAATTGGAGTTTGAGACTTGGGCTGTAATAACTTATGATTTGTTGTTACTCTTTTGTGTTGTTTTTAGGGACTTTGTAATAACTTAAGGTTTATTTTACTAATTCAGAGTACAATTTATTATCAGGTTTTTATCTTTTACTCAATAAAAACCTATAATACCGACCCAGATAATCCCACAACTTTTGCCTTATTAATGCAATTCTAACATACTTCGAATAATACACATTTTAGTTATAATCTATTGGTTGCCTGCTCTGTGTCAAATGTTTATTATATAATGAATCTAATCTTAGCAAAACATGGCAATAATGCTATCCTCCTTTTAGAAACGAGGAAATTATCTTAGAAAGTTTAAGCAATTTAATGTATATAATTAGTAAGAAATATAACCTGGACTCAGATAAGCCTCCTCAGTGCATAGCAAAAAAAAAAAAAAAAAAAAAATACTCTCAATACAATACTTTGATAAAGACATAGAAAATTTCCATGAATACATTTAATGGTTGTTCAAATTATATTTCTGAAAGAATATAAGAAAACACCCCATATATAATGTTACACTGAGGTTGCATGTTGTCATACTCTAATTTCAGTATCAAACAGATTAAATGCATTCAACATTTTTAAATTATTTTTAAATATTTTATTTATTTATTCCTGAGAGACACACAGAGAGAGGCAGAGACAGGCAGAGAGGGAAGCAGGCTCCCTGTGAGGAGCCTGATGTGGGACTCAGTCCCAGGACCCTGGGATCACAATGTGAGCCAAAGACAGACACTCAACCACTGAGCCACCCAGATGCCCCTCAACATTTTTTTTTTAACAAACAATTATAAGTTGCCCATTAGTTCCAGACATTGTGATGAGAGTTGGGCATATAGATGCCAAGAGAAGAAAAAAAGAGATACACATAGATATAAAAGCAGATGTACATTTAGGTATAAAGACAGGTATAGATATACCTCTACATACACTGATTTCTAAACTGCACTCATGAACCTACCCCTCAGACCCATTCCTCTTACATCTTTTCTATTATCAGTAAAGGGTCACAACTTTTTGGTTGCTTTGACCATATACATTAGTCATTTTTTTACTCATTTATTCCCCACATACCTCACAGTCTGTCAGTAAAACTTCTTGGAAATAATATACTTTCAAAATATATTCAGAATTCAGCCCCTTCTAACCACCCAACCATTATCACCCAAGTCAGTATCACCATCATTCTTCCCTTGACAAATCTAAATGACCTAATCATGGGTCTTTCTGTGTCAATTCTCCCACTTCCCTTTCCAGCTCACGAACCTATACAGCAGCCAGAAGATTCCAATGAAAAAGAAGACACATCAAGTCCATCAGCTCAAAATACTGCAGTGGCTTTCTGATTTACTGAGTCAAAACTCCTTGCCCTTCCTCTATTCTACTCTACCTTTATCTCTCCTATCACTCCTTCATCAAATTCTAACCACCATAATCTCTTCCTATTCCTCCTCTGACCTGCCTGCTAAGCAATTCTTTTTCTTCAGGGCCTTTGCACCCCCTGCTCGGAGGATCCCTCCTCAGCTGTTCATGTATTATGAGTATCTTTACAATTTTCATATCTTTGCTCAATTGCACCTCCTCAATTAGACCAATGAAGTCCAGGATATTTAAATTTGAAATCTGGCTCTATTTGGAGCCCTTCCTATTGCCCATTTCATTTCCCCATAGTACTGATTGTCATCTAACATAGTATATATGTCACACTTTTGAGTTTATCAGCTGTGTCTCCACTCTTGAATATAAGCCACAAGGCGAGGAATGTGGTTTATTAATTCAGTGAAGTTGCTACAGTACTTGGGAGAAGGGTCATCCCTAGTCTAATTATAAAAATACTTGATTGATTTATGGATTTATATATGTTTATAAAAAACATATGGATAGCTATAACTATATAGTATATTTCTATATTTATGAATATTTTCTTTTTTCTTAAATTTTGTTTCTAAGTCACTTAAAAATAAATACTGAAAGTGTGAAAACTGAATTGAAAAGTAAAAACAGTAATGAGTCTTTTTTTTTTAACTAATGAGCCTTTAAAAGGCATAAATCATACAGGAGTTTTTGTAATGTCAGAAATTGTGATACTAAATGAGGTAGAGGAAACTGCACTAACTATTAAGCAAAAATTAAAATTAAATAAATTTAAAATATTTAAATTTTTTCATGTTAGTAGCAATTCATTTTAACAAAATCTGAACTTTTATTTATTAAACTATAAATGCATATATATACTTTAATTTAAATAAGTGCTGATCAACTGATCAACATATGTTTCTTTTGAAGTCATCCAAACTATTTAAAATCTTTGTTTATAAAAGAAAGTTACAAATCTGCAGGCTTTCTCTATCTAAAATAACTTTCTCAGTTAGGAAGCAACTTAAATCATTTTATCTTTATGATGTGCTTAAATTTATCCTACTTTTAAATGTAACAACATTTTGTGAACAAGGCTAATGAATTAAGGTTTTGTATCTATATACTACTTGTCAAGGGAATATGAATGTGTACCTTAAGGCTGTCTGCAATAATAAATGCACCTTATTTACAAATTATGCTGCCTCAAAAATGTTAAAGTCTTCCAGAATTGCATGTCACAGTGGCCAGCTTTTCAATTATCAAGTCTCATTTTTACAACATCATAATTCAAAGGAAATACTTACACCTGTCTGACCTGCCATGAAGGAGATGGCCGATGAACCCATTTTTAGTGCAAGGTGGCTAATGTCTTTGTAAGACTACGACATGACATGAGCCCACTTACATCTACCAGGTAATGCTACAGTATTCTGATGGATGGTAGGTAGAAGAAGGCAGCTATTTTGAGACAGGTGTTTTATATAAATATAAACATCTGTCTATTTATCAAGGGAAAATATTAAGATTTCATTAAACTATTTCAAATTTTATATCTCAGCTATAAAGACAATTCACATTATGCAAACTATACTCATGCATTTTCAAACATTGTAAAATCTCAGATAAAGTACAATATCTAGATTTAATTTGTAAATGAAATAAGTTTCCTTACATAGGCCAAAGTGACATTAACAAACATCATCCACAAACAATGCATTGTGATTTTTGCAAATGCTCAAAAACAAATTTCTGAAAATAGAATTCTTTTTCTTTTTTAAGATTTTATTTATTTATTCATGAGAAACAGAGAGAGAGAGAGATAGATACAGGCAGAGGGAGAACAGGCTCCATACAGGGAGCCCAATGTGGGACTCAATCCCGGGTCTCCAGAATCATGCCCTGGGCTAAAGGCGGCACTAAACCGCTGAGCCTCCCAGCCTGCCCTCATTTTTGTTTTTATATTAAGTGCTGTATATGACACAGTTTGGATTATTTCTTAAGTAGCATTGGTAAATAATATGTACGTAATAAAAGGAATTTTAAAAGGCCAATTTGGGTCAATGTTAAAGCTAATGAGATTGGTTACACAACTATAGGATTATGCTTAACACTACTGTACATTTAGCAATAGTTAAAATTTTAATTTTGTGTTATGTGTTTTTTGTCACAAAATTTTTTTAAAAATAAAGAGTGATGGGATGCTGAGCTCAGTGGTTGCCTTTGGCTCAGGGCATGACCCCAGGGTGCCAGGATTGAGTCCCATGTCAGGATCCCCAGAGGGAGCCTGCTTCTCCCTCTGCCTGTGTCTCTGTCTCTGTCTGTGTGTCTCTCACAAATAAATAAATAAAATCTTAAAAAAAAAAAGTGTGAGAGAGGGAGACGGAGAGCAGAGAAAAAGAAGAAGAAAAGCACAGACACATAAAGTAGAGGAGGCAATGTGACTCCAGAGGCAGAATTCAGTCATGCAGCCAAGCAGAAGCCACAGGACTGGGGTCACCAGAAGCTGGAAGGGGCAAAGAGGGATCTTCCCCTGGAAACATCAGGAAGAGTACAACCCTGCTGACAGTGTGAGTTTGGACTTCTGGCCTCTAGAACTGTGAGAAAATAAATGTCTGTAGTTTTAAGTTTTATCCAGGGGGTGACAATTCTTTTGTGGCAGCCATAGGAGGAAATAA
Source organism: Canis aureus (assembly GCF_053574225.1). Taxonomy (NCBI): domain Eukaryota; kingdom Metazoa; phylum Chordata; class Mammalia; order Carnivora; family Canidae; genus Canis; species Canis aureus. The sequence goes on from NC_135641.1 coordinate 6,289,150, forward strand.
GGCACCATTTAAACCCAACTTTGCTCAGATTAAAGAATAGGAAGTAATGAAAAAGAATTAAAGTAGCTCATTGACTAACTAAGATGGCTGGAGAACAAGTTGTAAAACAAACATCAAGGGAGGCTGAGGCCAGGTCCACAGACCTAATCACGTAGTGGGAATTATCCAGAGAGGAGGTGATCCCCCCGTCACAGGCAGACACTGGGCACAGCCCCTGGCATACTATCAACTTCAGCCTTCAGAAAATGTCACAGTACCTGCCACCCTCCTAATCTTAATATATAAGGTGGGGGGATTCCTCAAAGGTGGTATCAGTTAATGAAAAATGAAGCCTCTGCTTATAACCAGAATATTAAGTCTTTTATAAAATGGAATGAATTAATTCAGCTTTCCACATTGTGATAAATCACACTTAGGTAATAATTCATTACTCTTGAATCTCTAAGAGAATATTAACCTAGTAATTATTGTAAATGATGTGGGTTTTGTACCCTTCCTAGACTTAAAAGTGAAACTAATCCAATTTGAAATGTTGAAATCTAGTTACAACTACTTTTTTTTTTACATTGTCAAACATCATTTATAACAAAAAGTAAATTGAAATTAAAAATAATACATTAGCTTTGCTATGTCTGTTTGTGTGTAAGTCTTTAGGGATAACCAAGAGAGTGAGTGATTTAAATTGTATTTTAAATCACATTACCTTCCTTATTAATTGTAGTGCAGGCTTGCATTAATATTATTGCTGTGATAGAAAAGGCTAGGAAGGCACTGTATGGCTAAGAAGGATTCTTTACAATACGTATAAAACATCCCGAGAAGATTCCCAATCACTAAGACAATATCAGACTTCCAACATTATGATGGCAAAACCATAATTAATGAAACCCTGACAGGAAACTAGGAAAAGTAAAGGCAACATTGTTTAACTTCATGCCGTATTAACCATCAGGATGTCTAAAACCTGGATCAGTTTCACCATTAATATATTTTTAGTTATAGGCAAATTACAAAATCTCTTTGTGTTTCTTCAGGAAAAGGAGGAAATATTACTGCCTATTTATAAATATTTTTATAAAAGCCACATGACATTCATACATCCTTATTCTCATCCTTCATTAATTAAGTATGTATTACATCAATTTAACTATCATGTATATTTATATACATATGAATAATCATAAATAAGTCCTCCAAGTTGATGGGGATGGCCATGTAAATAAAAATCTGCAATATAATGACATAGGTGTTAAACGAGGCCATGCTTAGATAGTTCAAGAAGCCAAGAGACAAATGGATCCACACAGGAAGAAAATCATTCTCCTTACCCAGTGTGGCCAAATGGGTTTCAGATTCCTTAAAATTTTGCTAATAAAATCAATTAAGTCTTACTCATGGGGAAAACATAATGGAGAGTTAGGACAGAAAGAGTTTTATTAATGGCTCATTTTATTGTTACACCCTTTCCTCTTAAGGTGAAGTATTAGCAACAGTGAGATAATATGTCTCCATACATTTTTTTTTTTTTGCTCTAAATCCACTGCAATTAAAAACTAAACCTATCATCAACTACATGTGTGGTGGTGTTAGGACAAAGACCAAAATTTTATTGGGGAAGCCCTATGTCTGCCTTTCTCAGGTGACTAATCCAATAGCACCCACTGCCTCTTCCTGGAACTGTCAAACATTTCTTGCTCAAATACAAACAAATGAATGAAAATAGGACATTAATTAAGTAAATTTTAAAGGTACATTTTAGCATAGGCCAACAATTCAATCATTCCTCTATTTCTTAGTTAAAAGTTTGACCATATTGCATAATTTTTAAACTATATTTGTACAAAAATTCAAATGACAGCATTAAATATGCAAATTATGTCATCAAATGAACTTCCTTCTAACATGAAATTTCTAGGAAAAGCTGATTGATAATAGTTGCTAAAATAATTCAATTCTGATATTCCACCTTTTAACTTCTCTTCTCCAATATCAACCATGAATTTTTATTTACATGATTAGATGGAGGCATATTTCATTATCATCCATATCTTGATCTTCTCTTACTGGCAACTATATACTTGTTTCAGGATTTACAAAGCTAAATTAATACACTCTGTAGTGGGGGACGCCTGTTGAGCCTCCAGCTCTTGGTTTTGGCTAAGTTCATGATTTCAAGGTCTTGGGATTGAGCCCCACGTAGGGCTCTGTGCTCAGCAGGGAGTCTGCTTGAGGATTCTTTCCCTCTTTCTCTGCCCTTTCCTTCACTAAAATAAATAAACAAATCTTAAAAAAGTACACTCTGTAGTTGGCTATATGTCCTATTATTTTTTAAAAAACACAATCTTCATCAGAATGATCACTGTGACATCAGACACAATAAACACATTTTTTTAAAACCACAAGTGAATCACAAATCTCTGAAGTAATTTTCTGAATCAGAATTATGTTTCTAGAACTCAGTAAAGAGTTCAACCCAAATATCTATTTCTTCAAATTGTCAAGTGTATTAAAGTACATTATAAATTGCTGGAGGGAGGTGGGCAAACAAAAGAACAAAACAGGAGAAAAGATTTAAAAATCTGCTTGATTTTCACTAAAGTAGTATGCAAGTTAAGAACGTACAAATTGACAACATAAGTGAGGTGGAAGGAGTCTCCGATCACATGCATATTCTCCTTCTTCCAGGAGCCTTGAAGGCAAATAAATGAGTTAGATGAGTGGTGAGTGTGCCAATGTTCAGACCTTACTTGCAGTACTTGTGTTTCCCCTCAGTGATTATCTGATTAAATATCCTAATTTCCATTGAAGATTTGATATTTGAACTTCTGTCATTTCAGAGCTAAACTGAGTGCAAGTTAATCCGATGACACATCTTTCACTTGTTCTTGTGATACAATGCCATACCTTTACATTTCCAAATATCAGAGTGAGATATATTAGAGCCAGTCAGAGGAGTCTCCTAAAATAATCTACTTACCAGTGACATTACCAACTTCTTTCTCTATGGGAAAGTTCTTTTCAGGTGGTATGCTCCTACAATTTCAACACTTACCCCAAGTCTTGATAATGGAATAACCTCCAATTCTTTCCCTCATATGCCCAACCTCATATACTCATTGGAATCCTTCTAATGTTTAATTTGATACTAGTGCCATAATGTTGCTTAAATGCTCAATACTGAACTTCCCATTCATTCTCTCAAAACTTTCTAAAAAAATTTCTATGTTTTTTTTTGGGGGTGGGGATTAGATTGTTTTAGATTTCTTTGAAAGATTTTCTTTTTAATTCTTTGATTAGAATTTCATAGATCTTCCTCATCCTTCCAGATATGCTAAAACTAGTTAAACTAATTCTTAGTCCTGTATTTATTATCATTTTGGAAAGACTACATCATTTCTCCCTTTATCATCTGTCTAAACTGGCTTCCATAAATTCAACTGTTACGTTAGAAGAATGCTTCTTCTTTCATTTCATTTTTTCATTCACTCACTTTCATTTATTTCCTTAGAATTGTTCCCATTTTTTTCTGACTATAGGACTACAATATTGCAAACATCAAGCTAATGCCTTTTCATTTCTCTCAGTGAACTTGATTCCTAGTAAAAATATGTTCAAGTACAAACATTTTTACTTTGCTTGTAACATTTGGCCACTTATAATTTCATTAATATTTTCCCCTCAACTCAATGAAAATGCAAGAAGTTTGTTCAGGGCAGAAGAGTTATAAGGTGGTTGTAAAAATGGTATGTGGGGGTCAAGAAGAGAGACATGTCTATGGGGAATCGATGCTTCTTGAGATTAAAGTGTGTTCAGTGTACTTGAATGTTGAGAATGATCTAGTTGAAAGAGTGTTGTAAACTTGCAGAAGTCATGATATAATTGGAGTCCTGTATTCCTGAGAAGCAAAGATGTGCTATCTAAAGTGAAAGATTAGTCATACGTTAGCATGTAATGCTTTTAAAATGTTAGAGGAGGAATAAGAAAATGAATGAAAATGGAGACTTTCTTTTAAGTTTATTAGTTGGAAGGAAGTACTTATCCAATAATTTTAGATTTTTACCTGTGAAAAAGAGAAAGAGAGAGAGGATATAAATTACTATGATCAGGAAGGAAAGGTGGAGCATCACTACAGATCCTTCAGGTATTAATAGGATAATAAAAGTAATACAATGACTTTGTAGCAAAAAACTGACAATGTAGATGAAATAGGTAAATTTCTTAAAACACACACACACACACACACACACACACACACACACAACCTGCCAAAATCGAAACCAGAAGAAATAAAAAAATTGTAGTTTTTTTAGATTTTCTTTATTTATTTGTCAGAAAGAGAGAGAGAGTGAGAGAGATCACAAGTAGGGGGAGTAGCAGGCAGAGAGAGTGAAGTAGTTTCCCCTCCGAGTAAGGAGCCCCATGCAAGACTTGATCCCAGGACCTTGGGATCATGACCTGAGCCCAAGGCAGATGCGTAATCAACTGAGCCACCCAGGCATTCAGAAATGAAAATTTTGAATTGTTTTCTATGTATTAATGACATTCTATTAAAAATTAAACCCATCTCTCAAAATACAGTCCAGACCCATAAAACTTTTCTGGTGAATTCTATCAAATGTTTGAGAAGGAAATAAAGCCAATCTTGCCCAAATGTTTTCAGAGAATCATGAAGAAACAATTTTAAACTCACTTGAAGCTTAATGTAGCTTGGCACCAAAACCATACATAGATATTTTAAGAATGAAAGACACAGACGAATATCCTTCATGAATATTGACACAAACTGTCTTAACAAAATATTAGCAAAGTGATTCCAAAAACATATAAACAGGATAGTCCACTGTGACTAAATGGATTTTACCAAAGAATGTAAATTGGTTTAACATTTGAAAATAAATGTATTTTATGCTTATCAGAAAGGGGAGAAAATCATAGAATATTCTCAACAGAGGAAGAAAACCATTTGACTTAATTTCATAATCACACATGGTATAAACTTGCAGCACATTTGTAATGTAAAGTTATATTTTCAGTCTGATAATGGGCATCTACAAGAATCCAACAGCTCATGAAACACTTGTTCATTAGGGCCATCAAGAACAAGGAAGAATGTCCTCTGTCACCAATAGAATAATCATTGTTTTACTGAAGATACTAGCTACAGAGTAAGGTAAAGAAACAATATAGATTCAGGCAGACATATTTGATAGGAAGAAGTAGTTTTTTTTCTTATAGTCAAAACAATTGTCTGGGTAGAAAATCCTAAAGAGTCTTGCCCCAAAACCAACTAGAATTAACAAAGATAAAACAAAAAAACAAAAAAAACAAACAAACAAAAAGAAAAACGCCTAAAAACTACTCTATTTCCATACACTAGCAATTCCCAATTAGAATCTGATTTAAAAACTTGACAGTTTTTGATAATCTCAAAACAGAAATTGCTTAGAAATATACTTAATAAAATATGTGCAGATTATATATACTGAAAAATATATGGAGAGAAATGAAAGAAATATTTAAGGAAATAAAAAGATGTATCATGATAACATATGGGAAGGCTTATTGTTACATGATGTTTCCTCAAATTTATATATAGACCAATACAATTCAATGGAGGAAGAGTTTTCTCTTCAAGAAATTGCTGAAAAAAAAAAAACAGTTCTTTTGGTATAAAAAGTGAGCCTTGCCTTCTTACACAAATTATACACGAAAGATAATTTGAAAGGGATTATAGACCTACAGTCAAAATGAAAACAATAAGACCTTTGTAAAAAACAGTGACTAAATCTTCTATCATGTAGGCAAATTTTACACCAAAAAAAGGCACTAGAGCATGATGAAGAAAGCATAATAAATTAGAATTTGACAAAAGGTAAACATTTATGCTCTTTAAAAAACACTGTAAGAAAATGAAGATACAAACCAGAGACTGGAAAAAAAAAAAAAAACACTATAAAACACATTTTTAACAAAGGGCTTTGCATCCAAAATATATACTTTTTTTAGTGGCCAAAAATTTAAGCAAATATAAAAGAAGATATGAATGACTAATACAGACATGAAATATGCTCAATATGCTCACTATCTCTTGTCAAGTAAAAATTAAGATCATGGTAGAAATACCATTTACATTCACTGAGTAGCTAAAATTATAAAATCTGATTCTGTATCATGTTGGTGATGAATTCTTGCAAACAAAACTCACACAGTCCTGGTAAAAATGTAAATGGTCACCAAAAAAAAAAAAAAAAATAGAGAGAGAGAAAAAAGAGAGAATGTAAATGGTACAACCACTTTTGAAGAGTTGGCAGTTTCTTAGATAGTTAAGCACACATTTACCATATGACTCAGAAATTAATTATAGTTATGTATATTCAAGAAAAATCAAACCATAACTTCACATAAAGCACATACACAACTGTTTATGGAACATTAGAATTTTTTCCTCCATAATATTCCAGAACTCAAAACAGCTCAACTTTTTGTGTATAGGTGAATAAATACTGATATACCTACATGGTGAGATCTTACTCATAAGTAAAAATGAACAAATTAACATTGCCATAACAGCACAGATTAATCTTAAAAAATATTTTGCTGGGGCACCTGCGTGCCTTAGTTGGTGAAGCATCTGACTTCTGCTTAGATCATGATCTAAGGGTCCTGGGGTTGAGCCCAGGGTTGGGTTTCTCGCTGAGCGGGGAGTCTGCTTGCCCCTCTCCCTCTGCCCCTGCCTCCACTTGTGCTCTCTCTGTCTTTGAAAATAAATAAATGAAATCTTTTTTAAAAAAACATTTGACCAAGGAAAATAAGGCATTAATACATCCAGTATTATTCCATGTATATAAAGATTGATAATGGACAAAAATAGTAAATGGTTGTAGAAATCAAATTATTGATTACTTGGAGTTGTTGGTGGCAATAATTATAAAGTTGAAGAAGGAACTAGGGTGAGTGATAGAAATGCTCTATGTGCAGATTGACATAGGATTACATGGGTGTATATATATATATATATATATATATATATATATATATATTTTTTTTTTTTTTTACCAAAAATCTTTAAATTATACACTTAAAAGCATACAGTTTAAGTGAATTATACCTCAATGAAATTATTTGGAGAAACACAAAAATTAAATATAGGTGAGGATATGGAGTCACTAGACATTTTATACCGTGCTGCGGGGAGTACAAATTGGGATAAATACATTATTGGAGAATGCTTTGGCTTGTGCACCAAGGTTACATATATTCACACTATGATCCAGAAATTCTAATCCATAGCATATATGCAAAAGAAATGAGTATAGACCTGGACAGAAGACAAGTTTATAGCATCATCATAAACTAAAATCTCTAACCAGAACAACCATTAAAATAAGTAAATAACCTAAATTAGTTCAATCAAGTATTACACAAGAATTAAAATGAACAATTAATTATTGCTCCACAAAAATCATGTGTAAGTCTCTCAAACATAATAATGAGAATAAAAAACAAAAGCTAGACACAAAATAGTATTATAGAATAAAAATTAAGGGGGGGATCCCTTGGTGGCTAGCAGTTTAGCGCCTGCCTTTGGTCCAGGGCGTGATCCTGAAGTCCCGGGATCGAGTCCCATGTCAGGCTCCTGGCATGAAGCCTGCTTCTCCCTCTGCCTGTGTCTCTGCCCACCCCCCCCCCCATGTCTATCATGAATAAATAAAATCTTAAAATTAAGCAAAACTAAACTAGGCCATTGGAAAGCAGGATAGTGGTTCTCAAGGAAGTTGGTGGGTAGTCACAAGGGCTTCTTCAGGTACTAAAATGACTGTCTTGGATCTGTTATACAAATGAGTTCATTTCGAGAAAATATATCAAATTAGACGTATAATTTCGTCTAAACGACGTTTACCTGTATGAATGCTGTATTTCACTTAAAAAAACATTTTATTAAAAATCTATGAAACACATTTCTAATTTGTTACTATTTTTTATTTTAAGCTTAAGCTATTTAAACTGATTCACGTTGGTTAAACAGGTCAGTAAAATTACTTTATTTATTGTCCTATAAATCTTTCAGTACATATCTAATGTCTATTTTTGTCTATCATGAAATCTAATCGGTAAAAACTACTACTAAATATAACCAAATAGATAATAGGTTATGTGGGTAGTTTTAGAAGAAAGCTAAAACATCTCCCTCTTTCATTACATGCCGTTTGTTATCTGTTTTTTTCTAAATGATGAGGGAAGGGAGGTACCTTCTGTGACCAGAAAAACAGCACCTAATAAATTAGACAACACATTATTAAAATGTTTTCTGATTGATATGCAATCTGATCTTAGAAAGTAAGTAAATTATAATAACAATAAGTTTAATTTGCCTTTCACTGATAAACTCATAAGTTGTTAATATTTGATTTATATAACTCATTTGAAGTTATATAGTTGGTTTCCAAACACTAGAATTATAATGACCCTTTGTATTTTGTACATAGTCACGCAGTAGTGTAGGTGTACCCTTTTATTGGTTTATTCCTAATTTTTCATCCTTTTGTTTAAACTGTAGTTTTGAAATACAAACTTCAGCATATATCTTTATATTTTTAGAATTTACAGATACTTTAACATAAAATATTAAAGATGCAATTTCACCCCAAGTTATCAGATGCCTTGGTGGCTCAGTCAGTTGAGGGTCTGCCTCTGGCTCAGCTCCTGATCCCAAGGTCCTGGGATGGAACCTGGCTTGGCCTCTTGGTTCCTCCGGGAATCTGCTCCTTCCTCTCCCTCTGCCCCTCCCACCACTCATGCTCTCACTCACTCACTTTCTCTGCTAAATAAATAAACATATACCTATATAGTAAGTTATAACTTCTTTTTCATCTCCTCTTTGCATTTAAACATGAAAGTGAACTTCATTGAAGCATAATGCATTAGAAAGCATTGAGTTCATTATTGATGATAACTACTTCCATATAAAGATTAGCTCTATTTAAAGAAAATGCACATATATCTCTAAATCTGTTGCTTCTGTAGTATAATAAACTATCCAAGCCTTCTGATTACTTCAAAATTTTCTTTTGAGGGCACCTGGACGACTCAGTCCCCTAAGTAGCTGCTTTCCTCTTAGGTTCTGATCCTGGTGTCCTAGGATAGAGTCCCACATCGGGCTCCCTGCTCAGTGTGGAGTCTACTTCTCCCTCTCTCCGTCTCCTTCTGCCCCTGCCTTTTTTTGCTCGTGCTCTCTCTCACTCACACATTCTCTCTCAAATAAAGAAATAAAAATCCCCAAAAAAAAAAAAAAAGAACAAGTTTGTTTTGAAAAGAAGTCACTAGAGCATTTGCTTTGTGTTATATAGTGATTTGAATTGCAACCAATCAAAATCATAAGCACAAATTTGTAAACAGACCAAGGGGAAAAAAAGTAAGGATGCAGTAATGGTTTTAAAGTTTATGTATAATTAACTAAGCTTGTAATTACCTGAGTGCCTTTTGTGGGGATCAGCTTAGGAAGCCCAATGGTAGAATTAACCCCCTCTATGTGTTGGAGGCTCCACTGTTCCCTTTCACTATTCTATTTGTGTTCAGGCAGTCTTTGCCGTGCTCCTTTGCTTCCTTCTATCAGCCTCCAGCCTCTCCAATTAACAAGGCTTATTTTCCCATGCTACCACCCATGGCTGAATGTCGTAAGACAGTACGTGAGGTTCTCAGTGAAACATCTAATAAGTTCATTACTAAAAACATTTGAAATAATAGTTTTTTTTAAAGCATTAAACCAGAGTTTTTGAATGGATAAGTTATCTTTGGTTTCGTATTAGACACTGAAAACCACATAAAAAATGAGCTGAAATTTGTTAAATTGTTGCTATGTGTCAGGTACCAATTTCAAGTGCTGGGACTTAAGTGAAATACAAAATATGCTGAAGATCATGTTGCTAGAGAGAGGCAAAGCCAAAGGCCCATGTTTACCCAACCTCAAATCCCTAACCTCAAATCTTCTTTAAATGCCATGGTATTCAGTTTTGTGTGTGTATATATATATATATATATATATATATATATATATATGTTTATAATATGGGTATAATATGGGTATTATATATGTGTATAGACACCATATGTCTAAGTTTATGTAACATATGTATATATAATACAGGTGTATATATAAAAATATATATGTAGTTAGGTGTATACATAATATGCTTTAGGGATATGTATGAAAGTGTGTGTGTGTATGTATATTTTGAAAACTCGAACTATGTCAGCCTGAGAAAATTACTTAAAATCCTTGTGCCTCAATTTACTCTTTCATAAAATGGGAACAATAATGGAACATAAATCAGAAATGTTAGAATAATTATATAACCCAAAAAATGGGCTTATAATAATAAACTGCACAAAGAAAGATTTCAATATCTTTATTGAAAAATGCATATTTGCAGGCTACCCTTATTTATTATTTAGTTTAGAGTTATTTTTCTTGCCTTATCCTGGCTCTGATAATTTTCTTCTCTGAGCCCCATATAATCATTTTACCAATCTATAAAGATCTAGGATGGTCATTTTCTTGTGCCCAAGTTTAACATTCTATGTGTTATAAATCTGACCAAAGTTGATGCAAACTATTTAATATTTATAGAGTGGCCAAATATTTTGTCATCTAATCCTAGACATCTTTCAGAAAGAAAGGAGGTGCTACGACTAATACCAGGAAAAGAAGCCTAAACTGAGACTATTATGGGAAAATGGTGGCATATGGCCCTGAAACCATGTTTTGCCAGAATGGATTTGCGTCTGGGTGGCTTCGTCAGTTAAATGGCCCACTCTTTTTTTTTTTTTAATAAATTAATTTTTCATTGGCGTTCAATTTACCAACATAGAGAATAACACCGAGTGCTCATCCCGTCAAGTGCCCGTCAGTGCCCGTCACCCAGTCACCCCCACCCCCCGCCCTCCTCCCCTTCCACCACCCCTAGTTCATTTCCCAGAGTTAGGAGTCTTTATGTTCTGTCTCCCTTTCTGATATTTCCCACACATTTCTTCTCCCTTCCCTTATATTCCCTTTCACTGTTATTTATATTCCCCAAATGAATGAGAACATACACTGTTTGTACTTCTCCGATTGACTTATTTTACTCAGCAGAATACCCTCCAGTTCCATCCACGTTGAAGCAAATGGTGGGTATTTGTCATTTCTAATGGCTGAGGAATATTCCATTGTATACATAAACCACATCTTCTTTATCTATTCATCTTTCGATGGACACTGAGGCTCCTTCCACAGTTTGGCTATTGTGGACATTGCTGCTAGAAACATTGGGGTGCAGGTGTCCTGGCGTTTCATTGCATCTGTATCTTTGGGGTAAATCCCCAGCAGTGCAATTGCTGGGTCGTAGGGCAGGTCTATTTTTAACTCTTTGAGGAACCTCCACACAGTTTCCAGAGTGGCTGTACCAGTTCACATTCCCACCAACAGTGTAAGAGTGTTCCTTTTCTCCGCATCCTCTCCAACATTTGTGGTTTCCTGCCTTGTTAATTTTCCCCATTCTCACTGGTGTGAGGTGGGATCTCATTGTGGTTTTGATTTGTATTTCCCTGATGGCAAGTGATGCAGAGCATTTCCTCATGTGCTTGTTGTCCATGTCTATGTCTTCCTCTGTGAGATTTCTCTTCATGTCTTTTGCCCATTTCATGATTGGATTGTTTGTTTCTTTGGTGTTGAGTTTAAGAAGTTCTTTATAGATCTTGGAAACTAGCCCTTTATCTGATATGTCATTTGCAAATATCTTCTCCCATTCTGTAGGTTGTCTTTTAGTTTTGTTGACTGTATCCTTTGCTGTGCAAAAGCTTCTTATCTTGATGAAGTCCCAATAGTTCATTTTTGCTTTTGTTTCTTTTGCCTTCATGGATGTATCTTGCAAGAAGTTACAGCGGCTGAGTTCAAAAAGGGTGTTGCCTGTGTTCTCCTCTAGGATTTTGATGGAATCTTGTCTCACATTTAGATCTTTCATCCATTTTGAATTTATCTTTGTGTCTGGTGCAAGAGAGTGGTCTAGTTTTAGTCTTCTGCATGTGGATGTCCAATTTTCCCAGCACCATTTATTGAAGAGACTGTCTGTCTTCCAATGGATAGTCTTTCCTCCTTTATCGAATATTAGTTGACCATAAAGTTAAGGGTCCACTTCTGGGTTCTCTATTCTGTTCCATTGATCTATGTGTCTGTTTTTGTGCCAGTACCACACTGTCTTGATGACTACAGCTTTGTAGTACAACCTGAAATCTGGCATTGTGATGCCCCCAGCTATGGTTTTCTTTTTTAAAAATCCCCTGGCTATTTGGGGTCTTTTCTGATTCCACACAAATCTTAAAATAATTTGTTCTAACTCTCTGAAGAAAGTCCATGGTATTTTGATAGGGATTGCATTAAATGTGTAAATTGCCCTGAGTAACATTGACATTTTCACAATATTAATTCTGCCAATCCATGAGCATGGAATATTTTTCCATCTCTTTGTGTGTTCCTCAATTTCTTTCATAAGTGTTCTATAGTTTTTAGGGTATAGATCCTTTACCTCTTTGGTTAGGTTTATTCCTAGGTATCTTATGCTTTGGCGTGCAATTGTAAATGGGATTGACTCCTTAATTTCTCTTTCTTCAGTCTCATTGTTAGTGTATAGAAATGAAATGGCCCACTCTTAATTCGGCTCAGGTCATGAGATCAAGTCCCATGATGGTTCTGCACTCAACAGGGAATCTGCTGGAGATTCCCAATCTCTCTCTCTCTGTCTCTATACCTTTCCCACCACTCTTTCTAAAATAAATAATTAAAAAAATTATTTTGTGTCTAATCAATATGCTGTAATAAGGCATGCTGTATATCCTGCAGCTATTACTTTTTATATTAGTATTGCCTATGAATAAGCTCTACTCATCTGAGAGAAGATCTGTCTTTTATGACAAGTTCCATTTGTTTTTCTCCTCTGGCTTCCGTGAGACAATAAGTAATTTAAACTCTGAAATTTTGGTAAGAAAAATACATTTTAGGGTAGGGCCTAATAACCCCAATTTGTACTCAGAAAAGGTTCACACAACTTTTATTTGAAACAAATGGCCTGCCTTTCATAGTCTCTGGTTTTACACTTTTACCATGTCATGACTATATTTATGAAGACTGTATATGATTATTATGTTATTGCATAGGGTTGTAATTCCTCAAATCATTTAGAATATGAACAGAACTTAAATTATAAGTACATCTGAATATTTAATTTTTGATTATATATTCTATTAATGTACCTTTTAGCCAATCACTTAGGTAAATTGATTCACATTCTGAATAAGATCAAAATTTATAGATTCACTGTTTTTACACATATATCTCTACTAGCACTTGGTTATGTAATTTCAACAGGCATATTAAAAGTCTAGAGTTGGGGCTAACTGACAACAATTATCATGACCATACACAACTTTTACAGCTTTACCCTAGAAAGAGAAATGTAAAAAATGTCCTGTCAATGTATCAGGAAACTACTCAGCTACATAATGGAATCAGTAATCAAAACAAGTTTAAAATTTTGGAATGGCTTTCCGGGATAAAAAAACCCTTAATATTAGATACTGTAGTAGTTAAGATGGAATGATTCTGGGTTCCTAAAATAGCTTATTAAATTTTTCCTTTCTATTACTGTAGAATCATGAATGAAGCAGAACTGAATTTGCAAAAAAATATTGTAAGAGAGGCATGGATTCTGAATATGGGGAAAAATCAGAGACTGGGATCATATTCAGATTCTAGGAACAAAAGAGATAAGTAAGTTTAGATGTGAGTACCTTGCCCTTTGAGTATTGTCCTGCCCTAACCTTCCAATGGCTTCACTTACTTAATCTAAAATATACATTATAGTCATTTTAATAAAAGTGAACTTATTAAGGTAGAAACCTATTAACACATCTTTATTATCGCCATACACAGAACTCTTTCAACTGCTGAGCCACAGCAAATTCAGCAGAACACCTTAATAAGTCAGGATCAATACGTTTAGATCAGGAGTCTAATTTGGATAAATGACAGTAAGGAAAATTCATCTGTTGAAAAAAGTGAGAGTGATGTTAGGGGCTAAGACTGATGGATACATAGAGCAAGTAAAGTAAGAATAGAGAAAATGACATTCGTTAAGGCCTCAACAGAGGCAAGGGCAAGCAAAAACAAATGAAGGAACAAAATCAAAATCAATTCTGTGAGTCAAGTGTGTAACATTCAGTCTTAAATTGTTGATTGCATTACAATGTATTCTGAATACTTGGTTACTCCAAAACTTCAAAAAGAAGCAGTGCATTCACAAAAAGTGTGGAAGGAAGGAAAACAGTGTAGATAAACATGCTGTAAAAAGATTCCAGATTCAGTGGGGCCAATCATACAGCAGAGTTCAGTGGTCTAGGAGTTTATAAGAAGACGAGTGCCAGCCCTCTGAGGATTCTCCCAGACGACTAATTATTGGTGACTGAAATACTGTATTTGAACATTAGAGACAATGATCCCCTCAGGCAGGTTTCTCCAGACACCAAAAACTTGAGTTACTTAAAAAAAAATGTATTTATTTATTTTAGAGAGGGAAGGGAGAGGCAGAGTGAGAGGGAGACACAGAAACCTCAAGCGGACTCCCCACTAAGTGCAGAGCCTGATGCGAGTCTCAATCCCAGGATGCTGAGATCATGACCTCAGCTGAAAGCAAGAATTGGCCACTTAAACGACTGACCCACCCAGGCACCACCCAAAACTTGAGTTACTTAAAGGTATATTTGTCCATGTATGTTACTAGAATGGTATATCTTCTATACTCACTCTTCTAGTAAAAACAACTTCAAAAAAAGAGGATTCATCTGAGTTTTTAAAGCAATTATATGCCCAGAAATGGTCTTAAGATAGGTGAAGAACAATGAATTATTGGGCCTCCATTTGTAAAGTGTGGTCTGCACAGAAGTTTCACTGGTATCAATTTGAAAATTGTGGAACATATAGAACCTCCAGCCCTGACCCCAGACCACTGAATCACAACCTGAAATTTATCAAGATGTCCACATGACTCAAATGCTTCCAAATCACCATTGATTTCAGTTGCCTCTTGCTGTGTAACAAACTAGTCCAAGTTTATGGCTTAAAATTTAAAAAAATACTGTAATATTGCTCATGTGTTTTTGAATTGATTGGTCCTTCTGCTGGACTCCTTGGGAGTATTCTATGCTGCAGCGGCCAGACAGTAGCTCATGCTGGAACATTCAAAATGGCCTCATTCATGAGTATGTACCTCAGTGGGAATAGCTGGAAATCTGGGACCTCTTTTTCTCAATCTCTCTTATCCCTCCTTGTGGTATGTTAGACTTCTTTTCAAAATAGATACCAAGCACATTGCAACAAAAAACAAGCTTCAGAGTACATAAGCTGAAATGCTTACCAAGCTTTGACTTATGTCATATTTGCCTACCTTCCATTGACCAAAGCCAGTCACAAGACCAAAGTCAGAATCCATGTGGGAGGGGGAAATTCAGTCTTTGAATTTCAGTGTCATGGTTCTTTAAGGATCAATAAATTTATAGCATGCCCCACTACTCTCAAGAATTTCAGTTCACTACAGTTCATGTTTGCCAGTGGAAGTGGCAATGGCATAAGCCCATTACAGGCTGTCCCTTTAGTCAAGATGTAGTACCAAATTAAGGAAAAGTCTATACTGACAAAAGAAAGAGTGACTAGGATGGATTTCTGAGGGCCGGTCCTCCCTTTCCTTACAGTCTATACAGCTAACCCCCAACAATACAAAGCAAAACATCAAAAATAAGTGGAGTCACTAGGGCCAGTAAACATCAGCCTGTTTGTCACCACTTCATCACATCAGTGAATTAACTTTCTTGATGACACTGCTGAGAATTGCTAGACCAAAGAAAACCAGATAGCAGTACCTAGAAAAGGAAACTGTATTGGCTAAGATATCAGCTTTTAATTAATATGCGTTATTCCTCATGAAAATGTTGTTCTTAGAGGTAAAACACACCCATCAATTTTCTAAGTGATAAATAGTGGATCATTTTGCATTTGGCAATCAAAATAACAGGGGCCCTAAACCCTATTTTCTCAAGGCAAAGAAACATTATTGAGACTTATGTAGGACTTGTGTTCAAACACAATCAATACATCTTGTCCTTTTAATAGGTAAATGAATCCAAACTTGATTAAAAGAATTAAGCTGGCCAAAAAGAAGTATGGCTAGTTACAATAAAAATTAATTATTTGTTCAGGATACTCATTTGGTCTGCAAATGTAAAATAAATAAGATAAACAGAGCTCTCTACCATTATTGATCATGATGTCTTATAAGAAAAAGGGAATTATATGGCATTCTTTAACAGAATTTGACTTCCACAGAAGGGTTGCATTAAATTGAGTTGCCTCTAAGTCTGAGGAGTAAGAACATGAGATCATTGGGTGACCCTCACATTTAAAATCAGCCATAATTTTACATTACTGTCTACAAGTAATTTGGCAAGCCTGTCTGAGCATCAGTTTCGGCTAATATAAAGTCTCAGCTATAATACACTTTTGGAAAGTTTTATATGTTGTAATCAGAGTTGAGGGCACTAATGGGTCAGTGATAAGAAGCCTCAGCTTCTGGCATATTCATTGTTCCATGACCAGAGATAACATTAAAATTTATATGCATAGAGTAAGAACAGCTTCATTCATCTTTGTAGTCATAAAGCGTAGTCACCAAACAACACTTCTCCACAGAAATACTTCTGGGAGACTTATCCTGCCTTCCAGTCTCCGGAGACCTGAATATATGGCCATGTCTCACATAGTTGCATCACTAGAATAAGAAATCAAATACTCAAAAAGTCACAATTTCTCAAATAATGGATCTTTTCGTTCTCTCAGAAGTTGAAATGCAATGCACGGAATTCGATGATATAGGTCAAGAATAGAATCCATAAAGGTGCAAATGTCTTATGTAGTAAAATGATAGCAAACACTCAGGCTTTGAGATAAAAATCAGAGCTTGAGTTCTGTGAAGCCAAGGGAAGCCCTTCAGTGTGAAAGACATGGCTTCCACTATTTTATAGGTAGTCTTTCTGAGGAGTTGGTGTAAATTTTAAATGTTTTGATAGGTCCAGGGAAGAAGGGCAGTGGAATTGATACACTATGTCTCTTTAAGACTGTCCTGAAGACATTCGACATTTGTTTGCCTTTACCTGACCCCTGTGTAACATCCTTGGGTTAAGGCAAATTTAGAAACCTCGTAAGTACATATAGTTTACAGGGAAACAAATAAGATGGCAAAGCCACCTGAAGTTTAAGAGGGAGAGCCTGGAAAGAGAAAATCTCAAAGAGTCCTCCTAGAAACCCACCCAAATATGTGGATCAGGATAACCTGTGCACATGTGCTAGCCTACATACAGGCAGGAACAATCAGAGAGAAATAGGAGCACACCTGCTAACATTGTTCAAGCTCTACATGCGCTCAGCAACACAGGGCAGAAGCACAAAAGGAATGTCAGAAAAGGAATGTTTTAGCAGACACAGAAAGATAAACTATACCTATGCCGGGTCAATTCCTATCAAGATAGACTTAAAATAGCATCACACTTAACCCTGGCACTCTAAAACACTGTGCACAGGACCAACTTTGCACCTTTTTTCAGGACCAATCGAGGGACAACTTCCAAGCTTATCCCTGACTGAATATGGCAGTCATGGGTTGGGTTGTGCTCTCCGTTCATGTGTTGGAGTCCTAACCTCAGTACCTCAGAGTGCCAGCTTATTTGGAGATGGGGTCTTAGAGAGGTAATCAAGTTAAAGTGAGGTGATTGGATGGATCTCCATCCAGGATGACTGGTGTCCTTTCTAATACACTTGTACACAGTCACGAATAAAGGTAAGACGTGTGAAAAAGCATACAGAAAAGACAGCCACCTACAAGCCAAGCAGAGAGAACTGGGAAGGATTCTTCCTTTATAGTCTCCAGAAGAGGCTAACCCTGCTGATACCTTCAGGTTGGACTTCTAGCTTCCAGAATTGTGAGATAATGAGTTTTTGTTGTTCAAACCACCCAGTCTATAGTATTTTGGTACAGGATCCCTGACAAACAATTACAAGGGTATAAAGATCTGCAAACCCCTTGGACTATAATACTGGCCAGGCATACATGCAATAGCAGAGGAGAGAAATCTAACTGGCCAAGGGGGCATAAAGCACAAATTCTGAACAAAAAGTGGCAGATGCAGATCCAGGGATGACTCTTAGGTGATTAGGCCAATAAAACACAGGGAAAGATCTGTGTGGGGACATCAGAGTCTGTACAAAGTGGGAAAACAGACTTTGCAGAATTAGTCCATCATGTCTCTAAATAAAGAAATAAAGAAGTAAACAAAGACGACAATATCATTATCGAGAATGGATCATGATCCAGAGTTGCTAAAGTATATTATTTAAATTATTTTCTACAAAACGTGAAACATGCAAATAGAAAGGAAAATTTGAACCATACACATTAAAAAGAACAGAAATAAAAACTGTCACAGAGGTGGACCTGGTAGGGTTTGCAAGCAAAGCCTTCCCAGTATTGCTTGTAAATATGTTAAAAAATCTAAAGGAAACCATGCTTAAAGAATTATAGGAAGGAAAGATAACAGTGTCCCATAAAATAAGCAGATGTGTATAAAAATTATTTTAAAAAGTGGAAATTATGATATGCAAAAGTACAATAACTGAAATTAAAATTTCAATAGAGGAGGCTCAATAATAAATTTGAGTTGGCAAAAATAAAAATACACAAACTTGAAAGTGGGACAGGAGAAGTTGCAATCTGAAGAAGGAAGAAAGATGAAGAGAGCTCCAGAGAAATGTCATAAAACCCACAAATGTATGATTTTATTTATAAGAAATATTCACAATAGGCAGATTTATGTGACCAAAACAGATTAGTGGGATTTGGGGTTCTACATAGAAGGAGTTTGGGAGTTATTGCTCTCTTCTACCAGGAAGTAAAATGCTGAATAGAGCAATAGTTATTGCTCTCTTCTACCAGGAAGTAAAATCCACAGTCTTCTTGGAAAATCACTGCCCCCAAGTTTGGAGAGGCAGGTGTTTATGGGGAATTGCAGTTTACGGGAGCAGAGGTTCAACGGGGTTTCCACCAGGGGAAGTAGTGTCAGAGTAGGAAAACCTGCACCGTAACTGATGAGATACTTGAGGTCCAGCAGGGAGACTTGAGAGTTAAAACCTTCTGTGGGAACCAGTCTAAAACAGACCCCACAATATTGTGAGATTTATGTCATATTTACACATTTAGAAATCACAGGAACACCTGGGTGGCTCAGTGGTTTACCGTCTGCCTTTGGCTCAGGGAGTGACCCTGGAGTCCTGGGATGGAGCCCCACGTCATGTCCAGCAAACAGCCTGCTTCTCCTTCTGCTTGTGTCTCTGCCTCTCTCTCTTTCTCTGTTTCCCATGAATAAATAAATAAAATCTTTTTTACAGAAAAGAAATCATATCAATTTCTGTGACTTGAAAATCACATATCAGCAAATGGAGAAAAAGTATTTGGTGAAATTCAATACCTGTTCATGTTAAAAACTCTCATTAAACTAGGAATAGAGGAGGAACTTCCCCAACTTGATAAGTAATATCTATGAAATACCTACAGCTACATCATACTTAATGGTGAAAAACTCAAAGCTTTTCCACTAAGGTTATGTCCAAAGCAAGGATGTCCCCTCTCAGCACCCTTTTGCAACATTCTGCTGGAAGTTCTAGCTAGTGCAATCAGACATAAAAAGTAGATGAAAAGTATACAGGTGGCAAATGCAGACATAAAACTGTCTTTGTTCAGAGGTGACATGATTGTCTATGTAGAAATTTGAGAGAATGAGCAGGAAAACTTCTGGAACTAATAAGCTATTATAGCAAGCATGATTCTAGTTCTTGCTCTTACAATATTGTTGGAAGTGACAGTCCATCCATATGTCTTCAATCTCT
Source organism: Canis aureus (assembly GCF_053574225.1). Taxonomy (NCBI): domain Eukaryota; kingdom Metazoa; phylum Chordata; class Mammalia; order Carnivora; family Canidae; genus Canis; species Canis aureus. The sequence continues at coordinate 6,309,167 of NC_135641.1, forward strand.
CTCTTTTTCTTCTTCAGAGAAGGTAGTTTCTTTTGATCTACATTCAAGGTCACACATAAATTTGTCTCCAATTTGCTATGGGTCTAAACAAGCATTTTTATACATTTTAGTGATTCCACTTTTCAGCTTTGAAAATTTTATTTTTAAAAACATAATTTCGATTTCTCTTTTGATAGTCTTTACCTGAATATGTATTTTCCCTTATTTAAAATATACACTTAGGAGCCTCTGGGTGGCTCAGTGGTTGAGTGTCTGCCTTTGGCTCAGGGCGTGATCCCGGGGTCCTGGGATCGAGTCCTGCATCGGGCTCCCTGCAGGGAGCCTGCTTCTCCCTCTGCTTATGTCTTTGCCTTGCTCAGTGTGTCTCTTATGAATAAATAAATAAATCTTTAAAAAAATAAAATAAAATATACATTTAAAAATTAATTTAGGTGCAATAGCTGTTCTATAATCTTTGTCTAATAAGTTTAATTTCTGATTGTACTCAGAATCTGTCTCCACTGACTACTACTTTTCTTTGGTGTGTCTCATTTTCCTATTTCTTGTTATTTCTAATGGTTTGAATTTGGAATTTGGAAATTGTGGAAAATATACCACTGCATCTGCTGTTGTAGATGGCAGTTAATTTCGTTGAACTCAACAAAATTTTTCTTCTCTGCATTTCACAAAAATGCCTATCACGTTCTTGTGATTTCTCAGCATTGCTGTTTTAGCCAGCCCCCTGGGGGTGTCTCTCTGATTCCTGTGCAATTTACAGCTCTCTGCCAGCCTAGGCTCTGACATCTGACATTTTAAAAACGAGGGCTTCCACTTTCTGTTTCATGAGGTGCAGAATTTTAGGAGTGCACTGTTATAAAAGCAAAACCTTACACATCTTGCCCCATGTGGCTCTATGGTTCAAACTGTCTGTCTCCTCATTGATTCTCTTGGGCCCTGGGGTCTCCATAACTCGTACATATTTATATAGTAGCCAGAGATCTGTGGGGAGCATATGCTCAAGATATGTGTTGCTCCGTGATATCCTTGCTACCTAACTTTCCTCCTTGAATCCCTGACTGTAAACCCCTATTTCTGGCACCTGAGCTAAAGCTCTGTTTCTACTGCTGTTTGCCACAGTTTCAGAAAAGAAGTTTGGTCAGAGATCTCACGTTGGAAAGCCTCAAAATCCTAATTCTTCTGCCTTCTGTTTGCATTTTTTTGAAAGCTTCATTTTTGTGAAATGCTCCTCTGACTTTTGTGTTGTCAGATGCTTCATGGTGTCACCTTCTCCTCCTCCTTCGTCCTTTTTACTAAAGAAACCGCATAGTTTAGTCTAATTCCCAATTTTAACAAAAGGTACAGAAAAATAGACCTAATAATTCAAGTATACCAGTCTTATTTCACTATGTAAGAAATGATCAAGCACGAGAACTAAAAGAAGCACTTATATCAGGAAACTAGAAAAAGCAGAACATTATAGACCAAAGAAACTGGGAGGAGAAAACTAGTAAAGGTAAATAGTGAAATTAATGAACTATGCAAAAAAAAAAAAAAAAAAAAAAAAAACCAGCCAAATGCATAAATAAACTCAGTAACTTGTTACTTTGAAAATACCAGTTACTATTTATTTATTTTTAATATTTTATTTATTTATTTGACAGAGCGAGCAAGCACCAACAGGCCCAGAGTGTAGGCAGAGGGAGAGGGAGAAGCTGAGAGCCCAACACAGTCAACCCAGGACTCTGGGACCATGACCTGAGCCGAAGGCAGGCACTCGACCACTCAGCCACCAGGTGCCCCACCAGCTACTTTTTTTTTTTTTTAATTGTATTGGAGTTCAATTTGCCAACATGTACCATAACACCCAGTACTCATCTTGCCAAGTGCCCCCCTTAGTGCCCATCACCCAGTCACCCCAAACGCCCGCCCACCTCCCTTTCCACTACCCCTTGTTCGTTTCCCAGAGTTAGGTATCTCTCATGTTTTGTCTCCCTCACTGATATTTTCACTCATTTTCTCTCCTTTCCCCTTTATTCCCTTTCACTAATTTTTATATTCCCCAAATGAATGAGACCATATAATGTTTGTTCTTCTCCAGCTACTTTTTAGATAAATCACTGAACTGCACCTGGAGCAAAGCATTTCACCAATATGTTTTATCTGACTTTTAAGAAGCAAGTAATCCCAAAGTAATCTAAAAGTCTCCAGATGATAGCCAAAGTTAGAAACTTCCCCAATCAGTTTTGCAACACTAGCGTAGTATTTGAAGGTATGGTAAATAATATAGTTTAAGCTGAGGCCATAAAGACATAAATTCTATACCCTCTTTTTGCTGACAGTAACTGAACATCGAGAAGAGTTTTCTCACCTTGCAAGTCCAGCCCTTTCAGCATCCCGGAAGAAAAATGGAGGCTCAAGAGAGACCGGAGGACTATTCAAATTAGCATTACAATCTACGGGAGATTTATCTAAGTCATCACCTAGAAAGATATCTCCTCCTTTCAAAATTAATTTATGAGCACACGAAAAGCTAATCTTAGATTTCTTATTATTTAATGCATCTTTACACACTTAGCTCCCCTCCTGTGAACAGAAGATATTACTTTTCAATGAAATTCTATGGAATTATCCTTAACTATCCTAATAGCAGAACAGCTGTGCATGATTAATGTTATTATAATAAATACTATGAGAATTTGTAATAAATTGTCAACTGCCATTATCTGCTACCAAAATAATTCATCACTTTTTAATTTCTTAATTCATAATTACCAACCTAATTAATCCATTTTAAGATTACTCAATTCATTAGACAATTTGATTTGGTTCATTGGCCAGGCCCCAGTATGTATGTAAAAACTATACTTTAAGTCTGTTAATCAGCTGCCCTCTATTGGAACAATGTGCTGATGATTTAATATGTTATTCATGTGAATATTTTATGTATATTCATGTGAACTTTAATTAACCTTATTGAGCTTTGGGAATAAAAATTAGCAATGTTTCTACTCTAATATCCAATAAATGTGCAATCCAGACACTTTTGTCCAGAATGCCACAGGGGATATTTCACTCATTTTTTAAAATCTATTTTGTTCCTTCTTATGATTAGTAGGAAGTGCATTTTTCTAGCTAATGTGAAAGGAGGAAGTTCAAGCAAAGAAGAATTGCATTATTAGCTTCCTTGTTAAGACATTATATTGTCATTAACTATCACTGCTCAATGTTGAAATTCAAATGTCTATAATATGGGCAAAGGTAAAACATTTTAAGTGTGTGAGCTTTCATTCATATGTTTGTGACAAATATTAACGAAAAAAAATGTTTCCACCATCTGTGTTTCCCGTCCTCACAATACTATATGTTGTTGGTCACATATTTCTTTTCCTTTTGCATTCCACAAATGCATGTCTACTTGTCTCAGAATGGTTTGGGAGGCTTTTGTGATTTAAAAAAATGTAGACACAAACAGCAGTTAGTATGATAAGTTTGTACTGAACAGGAGTGCAGGGAAAACTTCCAAGGGTTTTTGATGAGAGGCTGGCAAAATTGTTACAGGGTATGAAGAAACTAGACAAAAGACGGAAAGATATTCACTGGCTCTCTGTTTCTCTCTGTATACAACACTAGAACTATAGCGTAAACTTCCTAACACTTAGAAATGATTATTTCACTGATGGCCTCAAAATTTCGGACTCAAACTCTCTTCTATAGTTGAATCACGGGTTTCACTGCCTCCACTTGCCATAGTGTGAAGATTTCCAACTGATACTTGGTTTTAATTTAGCAAGTAATTGTACTATACGTAAACGTGCTACACTCACACGAGGGTGGCAAACCGTGTGGGGACTTCATAGTTCACTAAAGTCATACCTTTATTCTTTCATTTAATTTTTCCAACAAAGTTGCATAGCCTCCAGAAACACGCAGTCTTGTCAACGTCTCCAAATAGCAGATTAGCTAGACCTGCTGCACCTAAAATGTTTACTGGTTGGGAGTATAGCAGTAAATCCCGGAAAATAGACTTGGGTCAGCATTCCTTATGTGTTGAAATGGCCTGGGTGGTGTCAAGTCATTGGAAGAAAAAAATGGTGGGGATGACGGGTATCCCCCACTTTTCTTTTCTACCATGCTCTGCTCTTCAGGGTTTGTGTAAGAATAACTAAAAGTTGGAAAGCCAGAGTGGTTTCCATTGTCTGTTTCTTCTTGAATCCATGAGTCCAGGCAAAAGAAAAACAAAAATAAAACAAACTAAAAAAACAAACAACAACAAAAAAAAAAACACCTTAATTAGAGTTGGAAAAAAAACTTCAGTGGATCAAAATGCATTAAATGTCCTATGAAAATATTTTAAAATAAACCTGTCATTTTACCAGAGTTATTGAACTTATTTACAATATGATCTTAAGGTATTTATAAATGTATTGCATTGCTATTTGTTGCTATTTTCTTTCAAGTTAAAAAGCTATAACAACTGCATTTCCCTGAACCTATTTTTCAATTAAAATTAATGTTTCTTACAATAATTTGAATATGAATAGATTTCCGGACTATTTTTTTGATAATTAGTCACTAAACAATAAATTATTATTCTTAAGCGTTTAAAGGTGAATTGAAGAACCTCAAGATACCATTTACAATAGTGCTGTGGAATTCCAATTTAAAATTATGTCACTCTTGGGGCAGCCTGGGTGGCTCAGCGGTCTAGCGCCGCCTTCAGCCCAGGTGGGATCCTGGAGACCCGGGATGGAGTCCCATGTCAGGCTCCCTGTATGGAGCCTGCTTCTCCCTCTGCCTGTCTCTCTCTCTCTCTCTCTCTCTCTCTCTCTCTGTCTTTTCTGTCTTTCATGAACAAATAAATAAAATCTTTAAAAAAATAAATAAAATTATGTCACTTTAATGTTTTATGTTTCACATGTGCACATGCAGTCAGGGATCACATAAATCACATGATCGCCATGCATTTCACTTTAGCATGTTTCCTCTAAAATTGTCACAAATACATCACTCTTATATTTATTTACAAAAAGAATAAAATAAATTCAATTGTGGTTGTGTGTTCAGCAGCCCAAATCTTAGAAAATTCTTCCTTGATCATTTCCCAGAAATATATCAAAAATAGTTAATTCATTGATAGTTATATGCAAAATTAACTCTGGAAATCACAGATTTCATTGCCTATGTGTTTTTAGCGACATTTGAAGTATCTGTTGCACCTCTTTGATATCTTCTATTTAAATTTTACCCTGTCACAAATTTTTTCTGACAATTACATATTTTTAGTTTAATTTCCTAAGATGATGTGGAATGAGAAGAGTAATAAGAGCATATTTCCTGGCTATGGGAAAATTTAAATGGTGAATGGAATCATTAAAACCACTATACACAATTCCTCTGACACTGCCAATAAACATATGAAGTTTTCTTTTCAGATCTATACTCTGAAATCAGTGTTGCTTTGCTTAAACTACAATTAAATTAAAAAAATTGCATCTGAGGGTAATATAGTCAATAAAATTGTAATATTTCTGTATGGTGCCAGATGGCAGCTACATTTATCATGGTGAGCACTGTGTAATGTATATAATTGTGGATTTGCTAATTTGTACACCTGAAATGAATATAACATTGTACATCAGCTATACTTCAATTAAAAAATAGCATCTGAGATCATTTTTCTCAGACGTTAAATTCTGATAATTCTTGGAAACAAAGCAATTAACCAACTATTTAATGGCATGTGTTTAGAGAACTTTCAAGAAATTAAGGACAATAAGAAAAACTTCATTTTTCAGGAAGTACTATGATCATTCTAGTGACAAAACCATTTTCACCATCATGAACTTGGTCATTAATAGGCATACACCACAAATCTGGCCATAGATAGGCAGTTTTTGCTAGACATTTGGGAGAAGTCTTTTCTACTCACAAGAAAGAATTTGGGAAGCAGACATTCATTGCTTGCTGAACGAGATGGCAAGGTTCTATGTCTTGATACCCATGGTGACCAACCTACAAGTATTGAATTTACCTTAGAATGAAACTTGCAATGTTGCCAATAATTCTGATGATGAATAGATAGAAATAGTCACAAATCCTAAGTACTGACATTCTGCAATTATTGGTAATGTTGAAACTCTGAAGGCTAATTCTCAAAGTGAGTTCAACAACCACTCACCTAGGAAGTAACTGACTCAGCTTAGCTCAAAATATGCCCAGACTGATAAATATATTTCCAACATCTTCTCATAAAGTTCATTGTATTGTTCTCCAAATATTATTTTGTACTAGAGAAGCAGGATGTCTTATGTAAAAAATGGTTATGCTTTTCTTTATATTAAAGAGTTGGAGGTGCAGTGGGAAAGGAAGTGAAAATCCATTTAATATTTTTGCTTTGCAGGGTCCAGTAGCTAGCATTTGTTTCCCTGTTATCCTCATGATGATGTTTATCTGTTATCAACTCTGACTTACCAATGAGAAAACTAAATTTTTTCAAGACATTTATAAAGTCAGTAGTGTCAATAGAGATGTATAATATATTTATATTTTTACCTTGTTTGCACAAAATAGTTTTCATCTCAGTGACTGACTATGATCTACTTTCATCTGCCAGCAACAGTGGGAAGTATTCAGGATTTGAGTTCTGTGTTCTATAGTTCTTATAGTTCAGAGTTGTTTGCAAGTGAATAGCTATTGCTAAATTTTCATTAAACCCCAGACAAGTTAGAATATCTCCATCTTATCATTTCTTTAACTTTAAATATTTCTCTTAGTGAAAGTTACCAATATAATAAATTCAGAAATAGTCATGATGTAAAAAACAGCAAATGGAATTTTGTACATTATTTAAGAGCCTTTTTGGTCATAGTAGAATTTATCATAAATAAATCATTTAATAGTATAAAGTTTTTGCTCTTGTTTATTGTATGGTTTTGAAGACAAATTGAGGACCTTAACACTTAATATTTGTTAATTGCATTATGATACAAACTTGCATTGAAAAGTAATATAGCCATTAAATAGGATAAATTTAAGCCACATTTATTGTCATGCAATTCTCTGCCATCTTGAGTTAAAATGCAAATCATGTTAATTAACAACATAACAAAATATGTAATGTATATGTAAAAAATATTTGTTTTATAATATAAATGGATTTTATTACCATGTAGAGACTATTGTTAAAGGTGGTTACCTCAAATGATGAGATATTATTTGGTTTTTATTTTATCTCTATAATTTTTTTTACACATAGGGATGATTTTAAAAGCTTTGTTCTGTTTTTAAATTTATTTTCCTTAAAAACAGTTCTTAATTTTTTTCCTCAGAGATCTCTTTCAAGATCTAAGGAAAGAGGCATAGCTTTTTCCCTAAAGAATGCTTTAAAATATCACAGTGACTAAAAAAATAAAAACAAAAATAATATAAAATAAAATATTGCAGTGGCTAAGAAATTAGTCATAATTGCCAATACCAATGATTTCTGATGTAAAAACAAATATGTCATGCTGTCTAATGGAAGACCTCTATCACTAAAGCAGCAACACTAGAGTCATTAATGTGTTCATTTATTTATTCAACAAAAGCAACTGAGGGCTGGATATGCTCAGAATTAATGATAGTGACAGACAAGGTGTGGTCCATAAGCTCATGAAATATTCTATGCCAAGGAAGACAATTCAAGTAAATAGATAAAAGCATATCATAATGCAGGGCTCTACCAGTGGTATGAATACAAAATAAATCTGGGTGATAAGTGATTGAGAAAAGAGTGCGAGACTGAGAATGATGAACAGTTTTTTTTTTTTTTTGAGAAGTCATAAAAAAAAATCTGTGATTACATGAAAATTGAGATCTACATGAAGCAATTGACTTAATGTGTGTCAATGTGTAGATTTGTAAATGTTTTAATTATACTTTTGAGTTTTTATGTATAGCACCATCATGAAAAGAAAAATTCCTATTTTGACCTCTGGACATGGTATAATCTGATGTTTTGCTCAAGATGGCAAATATTTTATTTTCTAAAATGAAAACTTTCCAATAAGAAAAAGAAACCTATGTATTTCATGAAGAAATAGAATGTCTACCGCTCTGAGTCACATGTCTCTTGTGATCTGTTCATCCTTGTTTCATTTTTAAAATTTTATTTTTTTATTTTTATGTATTTTATTTTTTTTATTAGTTTTTGCTCCACTCCATGCACCATGCTGCCTGTGGATGGAATAAGTGTGTTCATTGCTCATTTTTATTACTTAAAGATATTATGCCTTTTCTTTTAGAGAAAGAAGTAGCTCTTTCAAAGTATCCTTTTAGGGATGCCTGGGTGGCTCAGTGGTTCAGAGTCTGATTTAAGATCAGAATGTGATTCTGGAGTCCTGGGATTGAGTCTCACATCGGGCTCCCTGCAGAGAGCCTGCTTCTCCCTCTGCCTGTGTCTCTGCCTTTTTCTCTCTCTTTCTCTCTCCCTGTCTCTCATGAATAAATAAATAAAATCTAAAAAAAAAAAAAAAAAAACCCAAAATATCCTTTTAGTCTCAATTACTGAAGATTTATTGAAAATATTTGCTATTGACTAATGGATTTCTTTCCATTAAGACTTTCATGATCATTTTTGATGAACTGATGGATGAGTCAACATGTATAATCTGTTCAATGCCTGTTTCTATTCCTTGACTGCTTTCCTCATCTTCTGGTGATCTTTTATCATTCCCTATCAACCATTCACTTATCTTGGACTAATATATCACCTGCAAAATCTTGATATCAAAGTTACACTCTCTTAACATTATCCCTTAGCTTTACAAATAAATTCATCACAACTTCAGTGTGCATCGGGTTACTTGGAGTGCTTTTGAAAACAGATTGCTGGGTCTGTCGCCAGCAATCTGATTCAGCACGTCTAGGGTGGGACCTTAGGATTTGTGTTTCTAAAAGTCCATAGATGATATGTGCTGCAGGTTTATAGACTGCATTTTGAGAAACACGGCTCCAGACAATGAATTTCTCTTACCCCAACCACCCTCAAACATCCACAACCCTTTCCTTTTGCCCTCAGTGTCTTTCATAACTTGCTCCCATTTAAATTCAAATATCTATCTCTTCTGTGTCTCTCCGAAGTGGCATAAAATGACAGGCTGTCTAGCTTCTATTCACATTTTTCTGATCAACTTACTATCCTGCTTTCCAAAATGGTCACTCTTTTTCCTTTCTCAACCCCTTCTAAGAGTTATTATTTGCTCTTGGAAAAATAAGATGATATTACGATTGCCATAGCTTTGAAATCCAAAAACATCATAGTTACTAAGGAGAATGTCAACGATAAAAAAATGAGTTATAGAGATGAAAACTACAAAGCTTTTGACTAAAAATATTAAGGTAACATGAACACAAAAAAACCACAGAGATTTTTCTTACTAAAAATATATCCTTAGATATTCTGGGAGTAATAAAAAAAAACTTTCAAAATCTAGAAGAATGTTTCAAATTGGGACAAAACAAGAAATCAGAGACTGAATGAATTTCTAACTCATAATTTGATTGATTCTACAAAGTATTTATATTCAATCAATTATTTTAAGAAATTTTAATTATGCCAATAATACCTAATCATTTCCAAAAATCTGACATGTATAAGGAATCGGTAAGTTTTTAGAGAAAATTGAAATCCTAGAAATTGAAGTGTGTGGATCATAATTTTGTTCTTACTTTTTCCTGAAATATTCTCTGAAAATTTTAAATTGGTATATTTTTACACTAAAATAATACAATTAAGTATTTCAAGATGGTAATATATAACTCTGATGTATACAGATTTGAAGCCCTTGAGATATACTTGAAATTCCATAATTAATAGCTATTGACACAAAGAAAATCACTCGAATAAAAACTTTATTTCAACCATCCACTTCAAAGCATTCATACATGTAGGAATGTATTTTTTTTTTTTGATGACTAGGGTAGTTTTGAGTAAGAAAAGTTGTGTACTGATTTTCCCTTTCCTGTATCTTATTTTTTACAGAATATTGGAATCATACACAATCAAAGGTTATGATTTACATTTTTCTGAAAGAAATCAAGATCAGAGAGTAAATTATTGATAACTGGCTACTGAATTTACATAAAACAGTACATGGTTTGATGATACATAAGAATAAATGCATACTTTCTTCAAACAGTGACTTTTATACTTTATTTATGGTATGTCAATACATAAATGAGTGCACTCTAACCTCACAGCTCATAAAACACAAGAAAACAAAATCCTTTATCTCCTAATTTTCTCTACAAAGAGAAAATGTCACAAATATTTTCATTCAGGCACTTTCTACCAGTGTACCACACATTGCACATTGAGAGCTTCATGAAATTCTAACTTTTTTGATAAAGAGTATAATTTTTTCTGCCATAGGTCTGACAATAATAACATAGAACAATAATCATGTCATTAGACAAAGATTTTTTCCAAAAACGTGTTTTTTCTTTTTGTCTGAGGGTATTTGTCATAACTTTCCATCACATTTTATGAGCCTCTTAGGATAACTGTGACTTTTTTCCAGCTTTTACAAAGGAAAGAACAACTTCGAATAATGGCCCCATAATTTTGTTTTCTTCCTCTTCTTTAGCTGCTACACTGAATGCTTATAGTGAAAATCATTATTTAAGCTCTCTCTCAGGAAAATTCAATAAATTAATGAGAAAGAAACTTTGAATGTTATGCAAAAACCTTAGGTTGCTTCTATAGGATCTACTTTCATTTCAGACTTATGGCAGACTAGACTATTGTCCTAAGGTCACTTTTCTAATAAAATTCATTTTTCACACATTTTAACATTTTCATATTTTTCCTGTTTCTTCAGTATCTTTTTACCAGCAAAATTGGTTGCCTGACAACTATAAATTTGCATTTTGTCATCTTTTAATTGTTTTTTTATAGCACATTATTATTTAAGTAAAATTTAGTGATGAATAATGCTTTACTTTATTGAATTTAAGATGCCATGTAATATAAAATTCATCACTCTCTAAAAAATACTTTCAATTAAACTTATACACAATCTACTATCAGAAATGTTAACATGAAATATGGGTCATGCAGCTCTTAAATGATGGCATACCTACAATTAATTTTCAAAAAGTTGACCCATTTTTCTAAAAACACAGTAAATAATAACAAATGTAAACTTAATACAATTTTTTAAAATTCCAGTAACTTGAAATCAGTAAAAGAAGCTTCATTAAACAAATCTATGGAAATTAGCTGAAAAAAACATAGTTCCTTGAGCTTTTGTAAACTTGAAGAAAGTAAGGTTTAGTATGTATGGATACTTTGAGATTTCTATATGAAAATCTCAATCTTTCATTTGAAGTTTATGAACTTCATAGGAACAGAAATATCAAACAGCTTGCATACTGTTTGCTAGTCTACCATTGATCTACAGTACATAGTCAACAGTGACCCTGAACTTAAACCTACAGCAATCCAGTTGAGAAGATACTTAGCTAGTTTCACTGAGCCTATTATTTGCCAACTCAAAAAAGTGCAGATTTTAAAAAGAACCAGTTCCTATATTAAAGAAATTTAAGTTATGATAGGAACATTGAAAATAGAGCAAATAGATCTAGAGGAACTATCTCCTCATTGATCTGGGTGTTGGCTGATTGAGTAGGCATGTGCCATCCATAGGTCCAAATTGAAGGGCTCTGTGCAAGGACAAAAATTTTAGCAGGTATTGATGTTATATATTTGTATATAATGAGATAAGATGCTCCGTCACGGGGTGGCACCTGGGTGATTTCAGTCACTTGGACATCATCCAACTCTTGATTTTGGCTCAGGTCATGATCTTGGGGTGGAGGGATTAAGCCCTGCAATGATTCTGCACTCAGCTCAGAGTCTACTTGAGATTCTCTCTCCCTCTACTTCCCTCTTCCTCCTCCTTTGCCCTTCTCCCTGTGATCTCTCTCATTAAAAAATAATAATAATAAAATAAAATAAAAAACTAAATTAAAAAAAGATGCTCACGGGGACAAGGAACAAATTATATAGTACAGTTCAGAGAGATATGGGCAGGATTAAAATGTTGATGCAACATAAATGAATTAGGATTTTTATCTGTGAGTAGCGATAAAAGTTTTTTTTTTTTTTTTTCTTTAAGGTACATGGTGAGCATTTTTTCCCACATTTAATTGCAACCTCTCATCATTCCAATCAATGTCTGGTGTAATTAGACTAAGAAACAATAGCTCTGTATTATAGACTTCTAACACACGACAGGTAAAGTTGTTCTAAATGACTTAATAAACCAAGTTAGAGGTCTTTTCACATATTTGGTGCTTGGATGTTAAGAAAAATATACACGGGAATACATAAGACATATGACAGTAACATTTTCATTTCTCTATAACTTATTTCCAATAAGCCATTTCATTTCATTGGTTTGGAATTATTCCTAAGTGTTTCTCATCTTCCAGCTGTTATCTGAAAATAAATGGAAGTGATGCATTTTGTGTTGTTCTTGTCATCAACATTCAGAATCAAGAGTTTAAATAATCTTGGGAGCAGGGGGATTTACAGTAAGTATTAAGCTGGGTCTGTACCAGGAAAACATTGTAGCTAAAACTTCCCTGCTCTCTTGATAGATTAATAGGTCCTATTCTTATTTCCCATTCTGCATAATAAATTGAAGTTTCACAATGAATTTGTGTAGTGACAATTTCAAACTTGGCATTTTGGGAGAACATATGCTTGTAAGGGGGTTTGGCTGAAAGTCAAATGTAAGCTTTTCTGAGTTATTAGAGCCCAGGGATCTGTTCTAATACATAAAGTGCTTATGGGAAAAACATTTAAAATAAACATCCGGAGAACTGTGGGAAGGTTAAATGAATCTCCTCTGGTGACCCATCCCAAGAGCATATCAGTCACAGCTTTGTAGAACCTGCAAAGCATCAAGGGAAGCCATGGGGCTATAAAGAAACAAAGAAAAACAGTACTTTCAATCCCAACATGAAGTCCAAGCTACTCACAGTATCAAAATCACTTGTGCATGAAGTGTTAAATTACACAATTTTTAAGTATCATGATGTGTAAAAAATATTGATTTTTATATTTGCTCATTTGCCAAGTAAAAGCAGGCTACTCTTTTTATAGGTTAGGATTTTTAATTTATGTACATTTTATAATTAAATATCACCCTCTCATAGACTACCAATGGATAATAAATTCCAATTTCATATAACTATGTAGATGAACTATTTTATTAATGTACCTTGTCATAAAAGTTGAGAAGTATTAAAACTGTTTTATATGGGCATTTTAGCTATATATGCATTACTAACTTCACTTGCTACTGCATTTCTCTGATTATAAGTGCCATGATCAATACCAATTGGAAAGGTTCTTCCTATGTTAGAAGGAAAAGATAACTTTAAATTAAAGAAGTTAAAAGATCTGGACACCTGGGTGGCTCAGTGGTTGAGCGTCTGCCTTCAGCTCAGGGCGTGATCCGGGGTCCTCAGTCGAGTCCCACATCGGGGTCCTCGCAAGGAGCCTGTTTCTCCCTCTGCCTGTGCCTCTGCCTCTCTCTATATCTCTCATGAATAAATAAATAAAATCTTGGGGAAAAAAAAGAAGTTAATGTATCTTCTAACTAACTGGCCAATAGTCATTCATTTGAAAGACATTAATTAGGTAAACATTGTTCAAATCATTAGAATAAAAAATAAGAAAGGAAACGTTAGCAAGCCCATATTTAAATTTTTAAAAATGTTATAGAAACAGAGGTAACTATCCAAACTTGACACTCCTATGAGTATTCAACTAAATACATGAGTTGTACCAAATACAGACTGAAAGATACTATACCTGGTAAAAATATTTACGAATATTGAAGAGTGTTGAAAATTATTGCTTTATATGAGGTCACATTGAAAGAGAAAAGTTTAAAATTGTGTGGAAATTGAACACCAATAAAAAATAAATTTATAAAAAAATAATAAAATAAAATAAAATAAAATTAAATTAAATTAAATTAAATTGTGTGAAGATGGTGATGATGGAGTCCTTTCCTGCTTCAGCTCTAAGTAATAATGAGGAAATAGGAAAATTTATCTCCAGAGACTGCAGGATTGGGGTATGTTTTTTGGTTGTAGACTGATCAACTTGACCAAGCTAAAAATGCCTCTGAAACTACAAGCAAATGTATTATCTGAAAATTCAGGCTCTTTAATCAGTGAGCCCTCACTATCACATTACTCAAAGCATTTCTCAGAGAAAGCAAAAGATATGTCTTGTTTTGATATAGAACTAGGAAAAGACCCTTAGTGAAATAACAGGTGAGGTGTAGAATGACAAATGTTGGAGAAATTACAACAAAACACAACAGGTGCTGTTGTATCCTAGTCACATCTATGTTGTCATATTTCACATTTTCTTACTGTAAGAGTTCTACTAAGTAGATACTACTTTCATTTTTTATACAGAGGCCCATAGAGGTCAATAACTTCACTGACTGTCCTTATATTCTGGTGTCCATGGTAGTTTTAAAATATGCCTGCAAACTATTAGAACATCCTCCCACTGAGTATCCCCTACTCTCAAATCCGGTTGGATTTGAAACCAATATAGCCAAGAGAGTATAGGAAATATAACACAATGAGATTTCCAAAGCCATATCAGAAGAGACGAAGTTTCTTCAGCCTTATTTATTTGGATATTTGATCCAGAAGAAGACAATTGCCTGTAAAACCTGACTCTCCATGTTTACAGTCCATGTATAATTTCTTGGGTACATCTCCCAGAAGACAGCCAGCATCAATGCCAGCAAGTAAGTCATCCTGGGAATCCAGTACAGCCTAACTTGCAGATGACCTCAGACAGCTGACATCTGACTGCACTGCATGAGAGAACCAGACAAACTAGAACTGCCAAGACAAGCTCTGTCCTTATTCCTGACTGGTATACGTGGAATTCTATGATGGCTCCCAGGTAGACCTGGCCTGGAGCACACACTCTGTATATTCGCTTTCCTTTGAGTGTGGGCCAGAGTTGTGAATACAACAAGATATTCACTCCCTTGATCATGCCATGTTCTATGAGACAAAGATAATGGAAGTGTCACTCCTGTGATTTTATTTTATAAGATTCTATGGTAGCATATCAAAGAGACACCTCCTCTGCAGGCTTAGAAAATGGAAGCTGCCTTGAGTACCCTGTAAGCAGAAAGTGCACTATTTTATGGCCAGACTCCTTTGTGGTAACAAATAGTTGTTTTAAGCTCCTAAGTTTTTGGTAACTATACAATAATAAAAAATCAATATACTGGCCCACAAAAATAATGAAAAAGGTAAGCCAGTTGTTTTCAGATGCTCAAATTTTTGTAATTTGTTGTAAACATTAGTAAACAGAACTGGGGATCATTTGTTATGCAGCAAAAGCAAAAAGAATAGTTGCCTTCTCTTCACCCTTTTTTTCATTGAGAAAAATAGAACATAGGTCATTCACCAGAGTCCACGATACTAAAGGAAAAGAGATGATGTGGAGTATTACTGTGAGATTCAGACTGATTCAGAAAAATAAACCATTAAGTTTAAGACAAGAGAAAGTGTAAATCACATATTTATCTATGTATTGTCTATGTATTTGCCATAGAAATCAGTTTTTTTTAAATTATTTATTTGACAGAGAGAGATTACACAACCAGGGGAACAGCAGGCAGAGGGAGAAGAAGAAGCAGATTCTTCAATGAGCAAGGAGCCCCTTGTGGGGCTCAATTCCAGGACCCTGGAATCATGACCCAAGCCCAAGGTGGATGCTTAACCAACTGAGCCACCTATGGGCCCCTTGTCATAGAAATTCTTGAAAATATCTTCTGCAAGTTTATAAGAAAGTAGTGAGTTCCCTAACTGAGTTCCATGAACTGCCAAGTGTTTCCCACCTGCTGGACCTACAGTTCTAGTATCTGTAAGATACGGAGGTCCCATGGATTTTCTATACCAACATGAAAGCTGGTTGCTTCATCTCATTTCTAAAATAATCTCACCACTCACCCTCTGCAGGGGATTCAGTAAGCTACTTCCACGATTTCTGTGGTCAAAGCAAACTTGTTTTCAGTGTCACTACCCCCAGAAGTGTATTTGTTCATCAAGCAAAGTCTCATCAGGCTTGTTTCATTTATCTATTCAAAAAAACCACCTCTGTGGTTTAAATAGATACGGTTTTCGAGTATTAAAAAAGCTGTTTGAGTTGAATTAACATATCATAGTTTGCTCTTACTACACTGGTTTCCTATAGCTATTGTAACAAATGACCACAAACTGGATGGCATAAACAAAAGAAATTAATCCGCTCACATTTTTGATGCTAGAAGTTCAAATCAAGACAGCAAGGGCTCTCTCTCACACTCTCTGAAGTCCCCAGAAGATGATCTGCTTCGTGGTCCTTCTCTCAGTTCCTGATGTCATTGGCAACCTTCGACTTGTAGACACCACTCCAATCTCTCTCTCCATTGCTTAATTACATTCTCCCTCGGTGCACACATTGTCTTCTCATGTGTGTCTTTTTTTTTTTTAAGATTTATTTATTTATTTATTTGGGAAAGAGATAGAGAGAGCATGGGGGGGGGGGGAGTGGCAGAGAGAGAGAGAGAGAGAGGGATTGAGAGAGAGAGAGAAACTTAAGCAGATTCTATGTGGAGCTCGGAGCCTGACTCGGGGCTTGATCTCACAACCGTGAGTTCACAACCTGAGCCGAAAGGAAGAGAGCATCACTTAACGGACTGTACCACCCAGGCGCTCCTGTGTGTGTCCCTTTATACCTATTCTCCTCTCATAAGGACACTTGTTACATTGGATAAAGGGCAAACCTTACTTCAATATGATCTCATCTCAATTGACATCATAATACCATCAGCAAATAAGGTTTCACACCCACAGATACCAGGGGTAAGGGTTTTAACATATCTTTTGAGGGACATAACTTAATCCACAATGAACGGTGAGATAGATTGCCAAGGGAGAGACAGCACTAAGGCCTAGAAAACACTTGAATGTAGAGGACTGTTGACAAATAGCAGGTGATACTTTCGGCATTTTAGCTCAACCATCACAACTCGCCATCACATGCAACTTCCCCCATAGGAAAACCCCCCACATTCCTCCTACCTCAGCTTCAGAAGGCCATTCATGCAGCATTAAACTCCATCCTTATTACTGATGTCCTATAAACCCATGCATAACTTGACTATAGCTTCTTGAGTATATTTTTAAAATTTCTACAATAAAGCAAGTAAAAGGCAGTGGGGGGAGAAGTGGGTAAAAACTGAAAGAGTCACTCCAAAACAAAGAATGTCAAAATAATAAACACACAGAAGCATTCAAATGCAAACCCATATGTGTATATGCATGATTTGCACAAAAGTAGATTTTTGGTTTATTTATTATGGCATTTACATAATATTGTACAAAAAGATATATGCCTTTTTATTAATAATAAAAGCTCTACTCAATCTATATGAATGTTAATACTTATAATTATTCTCATCACTTTTGCCCAAATTCTCCTTTGAAACAAAGTATTTTAATTCATGAGAGTGTCATCTCTAGTTGGTATACAGACAAATCATTAAGATCTCCTACTTTGTGCATTTTGTCCTAAAATTATGTGGGTTTAGGGATGCTTGGGCCAGTCAGTCAGTTGAAGAGCGGACTCTTGATTTTGGCTGAGATCATGATCTCAGGTCCTGGGACAGAGCCAAGCATGGGCTCCTTGTTCAGCAAAGAGAGAACTCTAGATGTAGATGGAACCATCATGTTTTGTTTTTTTTTTTTTTCCTAGAGGGAAATGCTTTTTTCCTTCTCCATCTTCTTTTGTAATGATTACTGCACCATCTTTACACGTTTAATGAGGTTTTACTCTGTAGTTCTATGTGTATTGGTTTGAAAATCTTTACTTGCTTCCTCTTAAGAACAACTGAGGAGAAATTCCTTTTCTCTTTCTTCCGTGTTTTCTTGCCCTGTATCAGTCCTGACTAACAACAATCCCATATGAGAAGGATGGGTAATTCTAAAAGATACTATGTATTAAAACTTGTGGCATTTTGTCAATAGAGATGACCTCCCTTCTAGTATAAGAACCATGCAATATGACTAGCTCAAGCACAAAACCAGGATCAAGGATCAGATATAGAACTAGTTCTATTTAACTTCCGATCAGAAAATCTTGCCTGCTCTACAGAATGTATTTTTCATGCTTGCATTTAGATTTGTTTTTTGTTTTTTTTTTTTGCTTGTGTTGTTTTTTAGTAACAACAAGATAAATGTTGTATGGATACTATAAAATAGGAAAAATCCAATCCTTCACATTCCACTTATTTGATAGACTGGACATAGGTGGCAAAAACTAAATATTATGTTATCCTTTGGGTGTATTAGAGAAATTGAAAACACCACATTCCCTTTAAAGTCTTGATGAGTTAGTATTTTCCTCTTCATCCTGTGTCTGGATCCTGTCATTCACCTTTCTTAGTACTGGAGAGGCTTTCTCTTAGGGTTTAACTAAACATACTGCCACGGGAAAAGATCAACACATTGCAGTGGTCATAAACCTCTCCCTTCTCTCTACCCCTTTGTTTACATTGTAACTAATGAATTAATTTAATGGTGACTGTGCAGGGAAGTCCTCACAATGTCTTTTTGTTTTGTTTTGTTTTTTCATTTTGGAAAGAAAAGCATGTCGCTGATGAGCAATTGTTTTTCCTATGTTGGGATATCCTAAATAAAGCCACTGTGAATATTTTTCATGGGCATATGTGTAAGTTTTCTAGGTTCATATGCAATGGAGCAATTGCTGGGATATTGTTACTGGTTTTCAGATGTTCAATTGTACCAGGAAGCACCAAGTTCGTTTCTTTTTTTTTTTTAATTTGTTTTTTATTGGTGTTCAATTTACCAACATACAGAATAACCCCCAGTGCCCATCACCCAATCACTCCCACCCCCCGCCCTCCTCCCCTTCCACCACCCCTAGTTCGTTTCCCAGAGTTTGGAGTCTTTATGTTCTGTCTCCCTTTCTGATATTTCCCACACATTTCTTCTCCCCTCCCTTATATTCCCTTTCACTGTTATTTATATTCCCCAAATGAATGAGAACATATAATGTTTGTCCTTCTCCGATTGACTTACTTCACTCAGCATAATACCCTCCAGTTCCATCCACGTTGAAGCAAATGGTGGGTATTTGTCATTTCTAATGGCTGAGGAATATTCCATTGTATACATAGACCACATCTTCTTTATCCATTCATCTTTCGATGGACACCGAGGCTCCTTCCACAGTTTGGCTATTGTGGACATTGCTGCTAGAAACATCGGGGTGCAGGTGTCCTGGCGTTTCATTGCATCTGTATCTTTGGGGTAAATCCCCAGCAGTGCAATTGCTGGTCGTAGGGCAGGTCTATTTTTAACTCTTTGAGGAACCTCCACACAGTATTCCAGAGTGGCTGCACCAGTTCACATTCCCACCAACAGTGTATGAGGGTTCCCTTTTCTCCGCATCCTCTCCAACATTTGTGGTTTCCTGCCTTGTTAATTTTCCCCATTCTCACTGGTGTGAGGGGGATCTCATTGTGGTTTTGATTTGTATTTCCCTGATGGCAAGTGATGCGGAGCATTTTCTCATGTGCTTGTTGGCCATGTGTATGTCTTCCTCTGTGAGATTTCTGTTCATGTCTTTTGCCCATTTCATGATTGGATTGTTTGTTTCTTTGGTGTTGAGTTTAAGAAGTTCTTTATAGATCTTGGAAACTAGCCCTTTATCTGATACGTCATTTGCAAATATCTTCTCCCATTCTGTAGGTTGTCTTTTAGTTTTGTTGACTGTATCCTTTGCTGCGCAAAAGCTTCTTATCTTGATGAAGTCCCAATAGTTCATTTTTGCTTTTGTTTCTTTTGCCTTCGTGGATGTATCTTGCAAGAAGTTACTGTGGCCGAGTTCAAAAAGGGTGTTGCCTGTGTTCTTCTCTAGGATTTTGATGGAATCTTGTTCTTCTTGTTTGATGGAATCTGTTTCTATACTGGTTATAATTATTTCCACTTTGCCCCACTTCCCCTCACAGTGGAATAGAGTTTTAGTTCCTTTATTCTCACCAACTCTAGGAAGTAATAGAGTTTTTAGTTTTTTTCTATTTGCTATGTGTAGCAGTATTTCATTGATGTTTTTTGTTTGGTTTGGTTTTTGAAGATGTTATTTATTTATTCATGAGAGACACACAGGGAGAGGCAGAGACATAGGCAGAGGGAGAAGCAAGCTCCATGCAGGGAGCCTGATGTGGGACTCGATTCCAGGACTCCAAAATCATGCCCTGAGGTGAAGTCAGGCACTTAACAGCTGAGCCACCCAGGTCTCCCTCATTGATGTTTTAATTTATATTTCCCTATTTGTAATGAGGCTGGGTACTTTTTCATTAGTTCTTAAGAAACTTGGATTTTCCCTGTGTAAATTATTTGAACTTTAGGGATGCTGAAATAAATGACACACCATCACTCAGTCAAGCAAGCATGCAGTTTAGGGTGGAGAACTGTGACTAATGGAATTTGTGAGGTAAGAAATTATAGGGCTATGCACCAAAAACTAGAGGACTCATGAAGATATAGAGCCTGGGAATCAGGAATGAAATTGTGGAAGTGAGGCTATCTGATCAGTCTAAATGTATGCCTCGAGGAATTTAGATGAATAAAGATGGCAAGGCTATTTCAAGGAGAAAAAACAAGTAGGCGAGGTGCAGAAAACAAGAGTCTACATGGTATGTGCACGTATCCTAGATCTTAAGCTGTAGAATAACCGTTCTCAAGCTTGAAAGTATATCAGAAACACTTGGGCAGATTCTGGACCCTATATCTAGAATTTCTGATTTGCTGGCTTGAGGATGCAGCTTGAGACTTTCATTTCAAACAATTTCCCAGTTAATTCTGGTCCTGCTGTTCTGTGGACTTTGCTTTGAAAACCATTGTTGTTCAATTTTTTAAAAAATTTCATTTAGTTCAATTTGACAGTTCTTTAAAATATGGATTTGAAGCAAAAATTGGAGGCAGAGTGGCAAACTCAATCACAACTGTTCTAAAGAATTGGGAAAAGAGCCTGAGTCGTGTCGATAGATACAGAGGTGATAAGATGCATTGAGAAATAGAGGATGGCAAAGAAAGGAATTTCAGTTGATCGGAAACAATGGTGAGAGAGAAATCCAGGATAATTTCAAAGCTCTTCTGGATTTACATGTATGATTGTGCCACAGCTGAAAAAATTTGAATAAAGACAGAGGAATAAAATTCAGAGAAAAGATGATGAGTTCAAAAGTGTATGTACTGATATAGCAATGTGCGAAGTTATTCCTAATACACATGTTCTTCAGACAACTGGACATTGAAATTTAAAGTTCAAGGGCATAACAGGATAGAGTTATACATTTGGAAGTAGTAGGATGTCAGTTAATAATGACCAAAGGGAAGTAGGGGGTGGGGAACAGGAGGGGGAAGATGTTTAAAAAGTGATGACAGAAGGAACCTTGAGAGAGGCCGAGATGTTAGGAAAGGAATGGACATCACGGAAGCCTCAAAGTAAAGTGAATGGTGTCCATATGTAGCAATTTGGTGGTCGTTGCTGAATTTGTTAGGGTAATTTCTCAGAGAGCAAGGGGCAGAAGTCAGAATTTGGAATAAGTAAGGAGAATTGTGTGTAGAATCTACTAGTAAAGGCTGTAACTCTTAATGAAAGCAGAAAACAGGACAGAGGCAGTCTCTAAATAAAAAATAAATAAAACAAACAAACAAATAAATAAATAGAATGATTCTGGAAAATGTTAGGTGCTCTCTCTATCCTGTAAAAGTGTAAATATGTGCTATAGTAGTTGTTCAAAGGCCCGCCCTTTAGCAGGAGCACACTAAGGATGAGGTTCAATATTCCACATTTAGTATAGGCACTTCCCTATTCACACTGAATTTGCATGCAAAATACTTGAAACAATCAGTCTTCTGAGAAACTTGAGTACATATGTTGTAAAAGCCACACACCAGAGTAATTTCAAAACAGTCTGCAATAGATTACTCTTAGATTTCATCCAATTAAGTTAGAACTGAATTGGTTTTCTTTTTGCTTTGAGATTCTTCTGGAGTTAGGCTGTAAGCATTTTGATAATGTTCTTTACATTGGAAGTAGTAGGATGTCAGTTAATCAAGATGGTTTTGCTTATTTTAAAAGTATGTATGTGTGTGTGTGTATGTGTGTGTATAAAGACAGAAGAACTTGGAGATATATATATATATATATAGCAATTTGCTTATCCTGCTTTAGCTTACTTAACCAAAATTGAGAATGGTGACAAGGAGACCAGAAAGAAGTAGGTCTAAATTATACTTATTTTTGTATATACATTTTCAGTGGCTCTACTGAAGCAGAATTAGGAACAATTTGGTTTCTTTGTGTTCCTTTGTAGTTACTTTTATTGCTGCCCAAATTCTCAAGATGCTGAAGACTTCACTAATTTTAAGAGTTCAATCTACACTTATGTTTTACTGCCATATGGTATTACAGATTCAGGTGTTTTGCTAACTCTATCTAATTATCCTAAAGACACTGGGATTTGTTTGGCCCAGGTGCATAAAAATTATATAATTTAGGAATAAAAGCATCTAAACCCTACATAATTTATGTAGAAATCAATAAGCAAAGTAAAAGATGTATAAATTACCCACCCTATCAAATCACACCATAGGATAAACACGCCAATTTAACAAGTTATTTTCTAATTAAATGACATTTTATTAATTTATGGTTCTTAAATATTAATATGTGCAGTATATTTTTATTTGCCAGTGGAAGAATATTGTGAAAACAGCACAGCAAATAATAAATATCTGTTCAATACAATGTGAATATACTTCTAATTTGTACATAATGACTGCATTGTGTTAAATTAAAGAAGTTTCTACTTAAAGTTTCTTTCATGTTACCTTGAAAAGAACAGCTATATGGTGAAATTATATGCTGAAATTATGTTCTAAATAAGCTAATAGTTATCATTCTTTTTCTAAAGAAGGTCTGAATTACGAGATCTGTTGACTGGCCATGGTTGCATTCTAATAGAAGAGAGGTGTTTGACCCTTTATTCTTGTCTGAGCAATTCTTATGGTATTGAGAATCTCAAGATAATGTAGAGAGATTACTTTAGTTGATTTTATTAAGAAAATATTTATTTTGCATAAATTCATGAAAATTTCAGTAGATGTATTGCTAAGAAAAACAAAACCAAGTGCATAATATAAGTAGTAGAACAATAAAGAAATAAAACCAGCTACTGACTCGTTATTCCTTATATTGATTAAACCTTTTTTACTTCCTTGCCCTTTGGATCCTGTTCTACCCAATACCTTATGGCAGATACATTAAACACCATTTCTTGCATGGAACACTAGGAATTGTCAAAAATAGATGTCAAAAATAGATAACAGAGCACTGGGATGGCTTGTTGATTAAGCGTCTGCCTTCAACTTGGATCATGATCTCAAGGTCCTGGGATCTAGCCACACATTGAGCTCTCTGCTCAGCAGGGAGTCTGCTTCTCCCTCTGACTCTCCAACTGTGCTCTCCCCCACTTTCTCTCCATCAAATAAATAAATAAAGTCTCTAAAAAATAGATATATTTTTCTTTTTCATGATGTTTTTATGATGTTTGTAGTCTAGTGAGGAAAGATAGGATAGTAAATGCATAATCATTCTTCAGTATGTTGAGCTCTCTGTTAGGGATAATAATGGGAAGAGGGACTTAGCACAATAGATTTAAAAAACTCTGTGATATGTCATATCCCCAGAACTAAAAAGGCTCTTTGAACATAATGACTAGCTACCTTCTACTCAATTCTAACATTCTGTCAGACGATGATAAAATAGAGGCTGAAGAATGAATGTGGGCTTCCTAGGTCCTTTTTGAGAGTCAGCCAAACGAGGCTTTGGCTTGTCTAGATGGTCTCCGTGGAGTCTGAGCAACTTCTAAGACAGAAGACTTAGGCTGGCGTCTGGAATATATAAGTGTTTGAAGAGAACTGACCTTGTCAGATCTGCTCATTTCATTTCACAGATGAGAAAATGGATCTAGATCAAAGATGGGAGACAGGACTCAAACACTGATTTTTCATTTCAAACACATTGCTTTTTCCCACTTTATGATCATATCCTCACATTTCTGATTATCTCGCGGAGAAAATACTTCCAGTTTTTCAAAGAGTTTTAGTTTCTTAAATTAATCATGACTGAGGAAAAACATGTTTCATTTCTTTTCACCCAAGGAAATATAAGACAGCATCCTAGTGATCATACATGCATTACTGTAGCATAAGTTCCATGAGTAGGATTTTTTCTGTAATATTCAAATGCTTTTTATCTATTGTATAAAATGAAATAAAACAGAAAAATTTGATATACAGTTACTACCAGTACTTACATTGGAATATTACCATATTCAAAATGGAATCATGAGTGCTCAGAATATGCACTAAGCTGTTTACATGGTTTATATAAACTTTTTATACCTGAGATGTGAATTTTCCTTCTTTGCCTATTACTTTGTCAAATGTCCTAACAACAGGACCCGTTTGATATGCCTGTTCTTGTAGTCATAGAAACATACTACATTATTCATTTTGTTGTCCTAGCATTTTTTTCCCTTTTCTCCAAATAACAAAAAGAAAAGTAAATAAGTGTCTTCAATTTATCATAAACACAGACTTTTTTTAAGTTTTTTTTTTTTTCTGGCATAGGCTTCTTGTAAATGTTGTTTTGAAAGAAGTAAATATGGATGGAATAAATCTATTGAGTTATTAAAATTACTGAAAGCAATATAATTTTTTAAAAGATGAAATTGTTTTTCAGATATGTTAGTATTTTCCCCCTTGAGGTATTCTATAAGACAAGAATAAATATTAAAGCTAGGAGTGCAGGGCTAGGAAGCCGTTCAGAGATCAATTTCCCTATATTCATTTAATTTCACCTACAGTCAGGGGGCCTTGATGCCATGGACACCTGCAATCTGGGTGAAGTAATAGCTGCTTGTTAAATGACTGAAATCTCATTGAACACATAAGTATCCAAATAGAAAATATAAATGTGATACAGAGCCTGGGTAATTATGAAAGATGAGCTGTATAGAGATGGGAGTGAAGAGTTGATTTAAGTGTCTTATAGTGCCCCTGATGATTATGAGTCCTGATGGTTCTTCTACAAAGAAGCAAATGCCATTTTAATTACAGGAAAATAAAAATATACTACACAACGGTTTCCAATGGATGTGGCCATCCTATTTTATATAACAGGAGGGGCATCATATCAAGATTCTAAGTATTCCATTCTACCCACCAGAAAAATTCTTATTGAGAATATGTATCCTAACCCATGTGCTTATAACATTTTCTAGGATCAATGAACTCATGTTGAGGCCTAAATCTCAAGCCAATTGCTGTTGCCAAATTCCTATTGAATAAAATTATTTCCTAGGGCTGGAGTTCATTCTCTATGTCAGAAACTTGGTTTTCCTAAGCCAGAATATAATGCTAAGGAGATTTATAAACAGCTGTTGGCCCTTTGTGTAACTGGAACACAAGAAAGTTATCTAAATATTGAATAACTTTGTTCCCTTTATAGAGTTTGGAGTTTTGTTGACTGAGACAGATACACTTTGCTTTTAGCCAGAATCCTTAAAGCTTAAGTGAGGCCTATATTTTACCCATGTTTTTTCAATGAACCACTAAAGAAAATTAACATATATTCAATACAGAGTTTACAGAGTTCTGTTTTAAACAGAAATATCCGTATTTCAGCAATTATTGATTAAATTACTCTGTAATCAATGTAATATACTAGATGCCATGGTAATAAAGGACAGTTACAACACAACTTGTGTCCTAAACTAAAACCATAATGTATTAACCTGGAATATTAATATCTTAGGTCACATCACAAACAGAAACACTGGCCAGGCACCTGGGTGGCTCAGTCAGTTAAGGGTCCACCTTCAGCTCAGGTCATTATCTCAGGGTCCTGGGATTGAGCCTTGCATCGGACTCTGTGCCTGCTTCTCCCTCTGCCTCTGCCTCTCTGCCCTGCTTCTGTTCTCTCTCTTTTACAATAGATAAATAAAATCTTAAAAATAAATAAATAAATAAATAAATAAATAAATAAATAAATGCACTAGATGCTAGTTTTCTTTTGCCAGGTCAATTACAGAATACACTATATTTATATCAAGGTGCTTCCTTCTGTTTCTCTTAATTTAATTATTTCACAACATGCTTTGAACATTTACTATGAATAAGGCCGTGAAAGAAACACTCTGGACCCAGAAAGGCATTTTAATAACTTGTGGCTCATTCAGGACATTTCTACTCTTTTAAGGAATTTAAGGAGAACTTTTTAAAAATTAAATCCTCTGAAAAAGCTCTTGGTTCATAAAAAGTTTAGGTCTTATGTTGAGATTTGTTGTGATGTAAGAAGGAACTGTGTCATATTCTTTTCCTATCTAGATTTTAAGACAATTGAGAAGTAGAGTATATAAGTAAGATATTGGATAAAATATTACCAATACAGTTGGCCAGAAAGCATTGTGGGGACAGGAAATGAACTTTCCACACATCCCTATCTGAATTGAACTTTGCTTCAGCATTTATGCCTTAGTGATCTAACCCAGAGTTGCTGTGATAATCAAATAGGAGAATGTATAGGTAACATGAGAGAGATGGGCATAAATACATGAGTTTAGTGATGAGCAATGAGTTCATAAGGGAAGGATGATCCAAATCCTCTGTGATAGGATGTGCTCTTATGAGAAGCTTGGCTTCTTGCCATGAGAACAGCTAAGGTTCATTTAAGATTTTCAATTAGAGAAAAATAAAGATTAATTTTTTTTTGTTTTAGAAAGTCCTCTGTGCTGTGTCATCAGTGAAAGCTAAAATAGAGAAAAATCAGGAAAGAGGTTATTTTATAGAAGTTATTTTATATTCATTGCAGTTATTTTGTGACAATTTAAGCCTATGTCAGTTTTAGATTATTATTCTGATTCATAGATATTTTTCCAGTGATTTTATATCTGATACTTTTTAAAAATAAGTTGAAAGATATGCTGAATGTTGTGATCTCACCATGGCAGTTGGTTATATATTTATGCTACATCATTCTAGAAATAATACAAAGTGAAGGAGGACATTTATAGGAAAATAAAAATAAAATAAAATAATTTTGATAATTTCATGTTGTAGACTTGGTAATTGATTCTAATTATGCCACAGAAATGAAAGAAAACCCTTTAATATTAAATCTTAATGAAAACATTCAACATTTTATATCAATACTCATAAGAAAAATTAAGGCAAATGTTTTGCAAATACTGTTTTTAAACTTGAAATATATTTTAATTAGTCTAATTTAAACAAAAGAATCAAGAATAAGGTGATGATGGTCCTTTATTTTAAACATAAAAATATTTTTATGTGAAAAATCAGAAATGAGGCATCTGATCATGTTTATCAATCCAAAGATAAATTATGTTAAAGTTAAGAGCAGTACCTTATAGTTTCAAAGCAAGCACATTAACCTGGACACAGTAGAGACAAAAAAAATTCTTAAAAGATCTGTATTCTTGGGATGCATGGGAGGCTCAGCGGTTGAGCCTCTTCCTTCAGCTCAGGGCATGATCCTGGGGTCCTGGGATCGAGTCTTGCATTGGAGTCCCTTGTAAAGCCTGCTTCTCCCTCTGCCTGTGTCTCTGCCTCTCTCTGTGTGTGTCCCTCATGAATAAATAAATAAAATCTTAAAAAAAAAAAAAGATCTGTATTCTCTTTGGGAAATCAACCTAATGGATATTTGCATATTCAAAAGTTATTTTGTTTCAGAAAGGATAAGGAAATATAAATTAAGATGTAGAACATATCATGGAAAAGCAGTGTGTTTATGCCACACATGATATATGACTAATCTTATGAGCCTACTACTGTTGAATTTAAAGGGAAAAACACAACATGTTTTGCAGTATTTGGTAAATATTCAGACATTGTTTTTCATAAAAAAATATTTGATGCAACTCTGTAGGCAAAGTGATGGTTTGGTCAATGCAAAGTGAAGGTTATTGTATCACTACAGGATGTGATGATATGATCTACTTACACTGATATTATAAGATGGTAAGATGATAAGATCCACCGTTATAAAGTTCTATTGTCAAAGAGTACTATTCCATCTCACTTAATAATCCCAAACCAAATTACTGCCAGAAAATTTAAATTGAAACTCATACATACGAATTAAGGAAAACTAACTAGCTGTAACTCTCTCTAGCCCTTTGCAACCAAACCCTGATAGACTTTCACAGAGAATGTAACTTTCATTTAGGATGACTCCTAACCATCTTAGGAGGTTGGTGTCCCTTCTACCCTTTTCTCGATTGTGTTGTTAATTCTTATACTAAGGTAATAGCTTTTCAAGAAATTCAAAGCAGTCTTTGCATTGTACTCAATCTAACCTGATATTAGCTATTTTTCCCATCTAAGTCTAGTCTTGTAAATCAATACCTTGATGGTACACTAATATTTTAACTATTTTATCACCAGTCTATTTTGCATTCTATACTTGCATTGCACCATTAGACATTTAAATCTTTACCCTAATTAAAAAATCATCTCATTCACAAAAAGTTGCACAAGAATCCTTGGCAAACAGGGGGTTTCCTCTTCACATATTTTTTTTCATATATTTATTTCTGAAATATATTATTTCATATTTATGAAATTTTATCATATTCTATAAAAATGTGGTGCCCATATGCATGAGCCATGGATCTCATGGAGCTGTTGGAAATAAGTAGAAAAAGTGAGAATGGAAGAAAATTTTTAAAAAGTCAACAGAAAATGTGGCAAAGGAGAGTAGAGATTTTACAGGAGAGCCTCTTGAGTAACAAAAGTTAAAGAAGGGAGGTTAGACACAGGATCTGTGTTGCACCCTGTGGATAGCTACTAAGAATAAGAATGTGTTGCCAATTGCAGTAGAGATACTTAAAATTTTGGAACGAAAACATAACCACTTTGCAATTAGTTATTCATATTTTGGGGGAAAGCAAAGATATAGTCTATCCTGCCATATATATCTGAAACATTACCATGAGAAACCAGGATACCTAAACTTGTTGTTATTTGGGAGGTGTTATTTGACCAACCACATTATCAAGTTGGGTGATCACAGATGAATTTCATTAAGTGAAATTGGTATGCAGACATAGAACTCGAGAAGTTTCTGAATGCAAAACTAAGTAGAAAGAGCAGTAAGTTGGACTCTTACAACATTGAGTGCAGCTGTATGGACACTTCTCCTTTGACACTCACTCATGGCCTTGTGAGAGCTCTCTGTATTGTCAGTGCATTGAAGAAATAGAAGAAAACCATGGGGTTTACCAATGATGTACACATATACAAATATCACCCCAAACTGGAAGTCTGCAGCATGCCAGCTCCACACTAGTGTTCCTTGGAGGACGGTGAGAAAGAGAAATGACCCCAACAAGTGTAATATGAATGGTGCATCTGATTACTCACTTTGCCTTAAGAGGGAGAAGGCAAGTATCTGGCAGTCACTAGGCATTCGGCTGAATAATCAGTGATCTAAGAAGTACAACATAAGAAAATTGGTACCACAGAAGCCTAGGAATAAAGATTGTAGATGAACCTCTCTGAATGAGCGAAAGTAAAAGGGTATTTTTGTCCTGTGTGAATCTCATTAAGGCATTTATTTCAGTGAATGTTTTCCATAGTCAGGAGTTCAAGATGACCTATTTTTTTTTTTTTTTAAGATGACCTATTTTATGGATATAAGGCTGTTCAGAACCACATAAAAGTCTTTTCTGTTCTTGCATGATGATCACGTGAGTGAGGTGGCCGTGGGACAAAGGTACATACAAAGATAATGCATGATCTCAGCAACATGTGATCTCTTCAGCCATTGCAGATTGACACTGAGCCTTTAACAGGGGCATGACCAAGAGAGCTAGCAGCCTCCTGGTGACATACTAGTCGCATTGGACTCCTTCGTACTGGAAGGGCAACAATATGTTTTAATTTAATTTACTGGTAAGCATTGTTGCTCTGCATATGGATTTGTCTTTTTTCCTTTCAGTTCTTTTGCCCACCCTCTTTTCCATGAACAAAATGAATATTTTATTCATTGCCATATTTTTCCATGCCAGGGTACTTATTTTACAGAAAGAAAAGTGTAACATGGCTCATTCATTCAATCTTTATCTCCATCTATTAGAGATATTTTAGGCTGAGTACTCTGACCATTTGTTTCCCTCCCCCTGATGTTGACCTTAGCCATAGAGAATAATGTGATTATGAGATTAACAAGATTAAGTCTAAGAAAGTCTCTCTCTGGTCTACATCATTCAACTTTTAAATTCTATGGAATTTATAGCTGTTCACTTGGAGTGTCTTTAGAAAGAGTCTGGCTGAGCAATAATCTGGTATCAGAATAGATAAAAGATGAAAAATCAGTTTTAACTAACATTTTCTGTGTAATAAACCAGTGACCTTTATAAATTATGGTTCACAAAATATTGTTAAAAAGCCAAAGATAAAATGCAGAAGAATATAGTGATGTAAATTCCTAAGTTTAAATTGAGTAAACAAATGCATAAATCAGTTATATTCTTACTTTAATTAATTTTGAAATATAAATGTAGTTTAAAATAAATTATAATAACATTTATCAAAAGAATTTGGACTCATGTGCCTGTTTCCTCTTACAGAAGGCTTCATAAGCAAAGATATTTTACTTTTGTCCTCGTGATCTTTTTTTTTATATGAGTCCAAATTCTTTTGTATCATCTCTGATGATAATTCAAGAGGTTTTTCCTCTCAATTTTGGAATCAACATTTTGGTTTTTCTTTTTTTCTACGAGAAATTTGGGAAATGAAATTATATTTCTACTCTTATACCACAATAAACATGGCACTATTTAGCCAATATCTTTCCATAGCTATATCAAGTATCAGGATCTTTTAAAAATTTGACAGTTTATTGTTTTGTTTTTAACAAATTGAAGGATGGGGATCTAACACCTTCTAGCAGACACACATAGGTTTTCTGTAGAATGTTTGTTATCATTAGCTTTATATTATATTCAATCCATTAATAAACTTAAAAATCTCAAAGGAGTTTTTAAAACACTGAATGGTTTGGAAACAATAATGTTTGTCATATATTGATTTATATATATGAACTGAATTATAAATCCACAAATTTATCCTATCTTTTGGCAATTTTTCAAATCCCTTTGTATCCTCCATTCTTTCCAGTTTAGGCTCTCCAGGATGGTCCTGTACTCATCTTTCCTGCTTCTCCTCTCTCCAGTCTTACCCCATCTCTACCCCAACTATTAGACCACACTGCTTCTCATACTCAAGGCCTTCATCCCAGGGAAAACTTCCTACAAAGAAGACCACTCCCCAGGACCAACCCTAAACATCTCAAAAGTGATGACCATCTATTCATCTTTCGAGACTCAGTCTGTTCTTCTATTAAGCCTTCCTTAAATGTTTCCAAAAGTCTAGAGTAAGAGCACAATGACCAAGGGTAGAGCTCTACTAATTAAAAATTGTATTATCTAAACTTCTATGATCCTCATTGTTCTCCTATTTAAAAAAAGTATTGTGGGGAAAGTGAATAGAGGACAACAAAATATATATAGTTCTTATTAACACCAGTATAATGTGTCTAAAATACACTATACACATGTCTATTTTGCCATCTATAATGAAATGGAGATTAAAGCCATTTTGTTTTTAATACTCTATGGATATCTTCTTATGGTATAGAACGCAAGATACATTTTCAAAAATGGCATTCTCTGATTTAAAATATCATCTATAAATGTGAGAAACACATTAAAATAAAAACAAATAATAAATGTAACCAAATAAGCCCAAAATTAAATCGCAATTAAAATATTATTGTATGACTGTAGTACCTTATAGATAACTCTAAAGATGTATCTATATGTAGTTAATTCTATTTTCTCTCTCTCTCTCTCTCTTCCTTCCTTCCTTGCATCTTTCTACAGACACATATGTGTGTACATGACCTTCATCTATATTCACCTACATATGTATATTTTGATCCACTTAGGAAATAATATAAATATATGCAGATACATACCTTTCAATGTTTATTTAGTTGGATTATTCTGGCTTTTAAATGAGCTTTCTAGGGGATCCCCGGGTGGCTCAGTGGTTTAGCGCCTGCCTTCAGCCCAGGGCGTGATCCTGGAGTCCTGGGATTGAGTCCTGCATTAGGCTCCCTGCATGGAGCCTGCTTCTCCATCTGCCTGTGTCTCTGCCTCTCTCTCTCTGTGTCTCTCATGAATGAATAAATAAAATCTTTCAAAAAAATAAATAAAATAAATGAGCTTTCTCTTGCCCAAATATTTTAAGTTAGCTGTTAAGTTGGAAGAGGAACCCTTTTTCTACTGGTTAACTAGTAGTAAATGTTTAAAAGTTTTGCCCAATATACTATCGGTGTTATGATGACCATGATGATAATTATTATTAGGATTATTTTTAATATATTAATCCATGTCAAAATTCCCTAGACAAAAATAGTATCCTCCTAATGCAGGAAATTATCAATATTTTTCTCAAAAATTTGATATATTTTTAAGCTATGTTCTTTATGAAGGATTTTCAACTTTTAAATTATTATATTATTTTATGACCATCTTTAAAAACTTGTTTTCTGTATAGTATTTCGTTTTATTTAGATGTTATGACCCTTGGCTTTATTCTTAGGACTTGTGAACACAGTTACCAAGTGAACATTTCTATCTATTCTTTTTCTTCAATTACAATCTTTAATTCTAATTTCTTAATTTTCATGATGCTCTGTTTTAGTTTTTAAGAGAGCAACTTTAAAAGAAGCTGGAAAATCTATAAAGCAATACGGTAATAAATGAAGAGAAAATATAAGACAGAAGTCCACATAATATATTTAAGGAAATGAAATCAATGTGCAATGGAAAGAATATTTGTGACTCCTCAAAATTCACATGTTGAAATCCTAACCCCCAATGTGATAGTTTAGTTTAGAGCCTCTGGGAGAGATTTAAGTCATGGAGGTGAATGATTCATGAATGGAATTAATGCCCTTATGAAGACCTCAGGGACATCTCTCATTTCTATTTTGCCACATGGGGTACAAGAAGTTCATCTTCTGACTGAACCAGGGAAGAGGGCCCTTATCAGAACCTAACCTGCTGGCACCCAGTCTCTGACTTCCAGCCTCCAGAACTGTAAGAAATAAATTGTTACTATTTCTAAGCCACCCGGTCTACGGTAATTTTCTGTAGCAGCCCAAACTACAATGCAAAGTTAAATTTAAATTGGTAACATAAAGGGGTGCCTGAGTGTCTCAGTCAGTTAAGGGGCTGATTCTTGATTTTGGCTCAGGTCATTATCACAGGGTCCTAGGATTGAGCCCTGGTTTGGGCTACCTGTTCAGTGGTGACTCTGCTTCAAGATTCTCTCTTCCCCTCTCCCTCTGCCCCCACTTGTTTGCTTTCTCTCTGTTTCTCAAATAAATAAATAAATAATCTTTAAAAAATTGTAACATATAAAAATTGGTAACATATTATCTTTTCTTTTTTCTCCAACTTTATTTAAGTATAATTGATCAGTTGATATTGAAGTAGAATTGAATTAATTGATAAAGTGATAAAGATATAATTGATACATTGATGTATGATTGGCAAAATTGATGGTAAAAAGTGATATGTATTTAAGGTACAACATATTTTTAAAGATATATTCATTGTGAAATGATTGCTATGATCAAGCTAATCAACATATCCATCATCCCATATACATCATTTGTGTGGTAAGAACACTTAAGATAGACTCTGTTCATAAATTTCAAATGTACAAGACTTATTGTCTTTCTGATCGTATGGGCATCCAAATGTATCAACCACTACTTTTCACTATACAAAATAATTATTCCTAAATGAATTGCTTATCTAAATATAAAAAAGATTAAACTAAGAATCTTGGTGAGTATATAAGAGATATATACTTTATTACCCCATATAATATTCATTTCTTCATTCCCTTGGGGCAAAAAAACCCATGTAATTTCTAGAATAGGGAAAAAAAAAGCTTTAATCTATAATCCTCGATTTGTTATCAAAAGATGTCATTAAGAGAAAAAAATATCTGAGTGAGATGTTTCCAGCACAAATACCTAAGGACTTGTATTCAGATGACAAAAGCACAACTACAAATCAGTGAGAAAATGTTAAAAAAAAAAAAATAGAAGTCTTGAAGGAAATCACAAGAATATATTCAAATAGCCAATAACTGTATGAAAAGTTTACTCAACTTACTTAATCATCATGAAATCCAAATTAAAATACAATACAAAATAGCTACATAGACATCAAAATAACAATATGAAGGGAACATATCTTTGGTATTCTGAGAGCAATTCCAATGGTGAGCATGGAGGGGTGGGATCCCACACCAACAACACCAAGCAGTTCTTGGACACCAGCAGGATGTTTGAGATTCAACTCAATTCTGATACCATGTGCTTGAAAAGAGTATCAGATTCCACAGGTTAAAGGTTCAGTCATACAAGACTACCTACCCCACCTCCCCTCCAACTGCCAGTGGCAAGCCCAGGATGTCACCTGGACTTCTGACCATTGCACTATCAATTAGTTTCTTAAAACCCTCTCCTTGTGTTTGATTAATTTGCTAGAATGGCTCACTGGGACTCAGAGATACATTTTACTTACTATATTACCAGTTTATTATAAAAGGATATAACTCAGGAACAGCCAGATGGAAGAGATGTGTAAAGCAAGGTATAGGAAAGGGGCACAGGGCTTCTCTGTCCTCTCTGAGTCCACCATTCTCCTTTAGATATCCATGTGCTCACCAACCCAGAAGCTCTCCAAATCCTATACATTAGGGTTTTTATGGAGGCTTAATTACATGGGCATGATAGATTAAATCATTGGTCATTGGTGACTGATTCAACCTTCTGCCCCTCTCTCCTCCTGAGACATCAAGAGCGATGCTGAAAATTCCAAACCTCTAGTCTCTTGGTTGGTTCCTCTGGTGATGACATCCATCCTTAAGTCATCTAGGAGTACTCCACTTTATTAGCAAAGTGTAAGCCACTTTTATCACATTTATCACTTTTAAAATTCCAAGGGTTTTAGGAGCTCTGTGGCAGAAATAGGGGCAAAGACCAAATATTATGTTTCTTATGTGTATTGCAGTATCATATTACACAACAACAAGTGCTAACAATGGAAGTCAAGCCACCAGAACTCACATGCTCCACCAATGAGGATACAAATTGCTATAATCTCCTTTGAAAACTGTTAATAAATATCAACTAAAACTGAATTACTCATAATCTAGGACCTAGATATCCTCTTCCTGAAATTCTCAAGAGAAGGGCAAATGTGTTAAAAGAATCACATAGAAAGATGTTCACAGCAGCATTATATAAAATTGTCCCAAGTAAAAATATGTAATAGCCCATCAATAAGGAAAAGAGTCAAGAAATGTGGGTATACTCACACAATCAATCCAAAAAAGCAACAGGGCTGGGTAGGTTGTAATAACACACAGGAATATGAATGAATCTCACAAACCATTTTTTTTAAGAAAAAAGGTGAACAGAGAATATAAATAGACTATAAATTTCCATTTTCATAAAGTTCAATATGCAAAACTAATCTGTGCAGCTGAAACTCAATGCGTTGCGTGCAATTGAGGCAGTAATAATAACGAGATGGCCCCAGGGAGGCCCCCGGGTATGGGTGATGTTCTGCTCCTGGTCACACATTGTCATCACTTGGTGAGAATTCATCAAGATGTACTTTTCAATTTGTACCTTTTTATGCATATATGCTATAGTTCATTATAGAGTCAGAAAAGAAAATGAAAGGGGCAACTGGGTGGCTCAGTGGTTGAAAGTCGGCCTTCAGCTCAGATGGTGACCCCGAGGTCCTGGGATGGAGTCCCACATCGGGCTCCCTGCAGGAAGCCTGCTTCTCCCTCTGCCTGTGTCTCTGCCTCTCTCTGTGTGTCTCTCATGTATAAATTAAATGTTAAAAAAAAGAAAAAGAGAAAATGAAATAATATTTGATGTAGTAAAGACTGAGACGTAAAAAATTGCCTACAGAAGGAAAGAGCTACTCACA
This sequence comes from Canis aureus, assembly GCF_053574225.1. Classification (NCBI taxonomy): domain Eukaryota; kingdom Metazoa; phylum Chordata; class Mammalia; order Carnivora; family Canidae; genus Canis; species Canis aureus. The sequence continues at coordinate 6,345,436 of NC_135641.1, forward strand.
CCTGCAATGTCAAATAAAGTAGCAGAAACACTTAAAAGACAGGGATATTTCCTTGTTTTAAATAACATGTTTTATGTACTACTGAAAGCTATTTGGTGTATAAAATGGGAAGAGGTTCCTGGCTATTTCTGTCACAAGAGGTTTTGGCTATTTCTCATTTTAAAATTTGTGAACATTTTAAGTGGGTAAATTAAATGTATTCTGATAAAAGGCAAATATTTAATGATCCACTTCAGGAAGTCATTTGCATGAATTTCTGAAAGATAATGCACTATCAGCAGTTGTAAATTAGTATTAATAGAATTGAAAAGGAAAACGTACATACCAATCATATTACAGAATTGGCTTTTCACCAGCTGTAAAACAAAACTAATGTGCAGTGGTCCCAAGACCTGAAAAATTTGACTTGATCAAATACCTTAAAAAAAAACAAATCTCAAGAACAAATATCTTTCACTTTCTAAGGCAATTTGTATACCATAAGAGAAACTACAAGCAGTGTGGTTTATCCCTTTTGAAACTGTTCATGTGAAGCTTATGCCACAATAAAGTGGCTTGCCACATTTCTTTTGGGGGACAAGAGGTCATCACTCTTAGGATCTGTTAAGATTCAAGCTAGTTTTCTAATTTTTTTTTTTTTTTAGATTTTATTTATTTATTCATGAGAGACACAGAGAGAGGCAGAGACACAGGCAGAGGGAGAAGCAGGTTCCCTGCAGGGAGCCCCATGCAGGACTCAATCCCAAGACCCCGGGGGTCTCGCCCTGGGCCCAAGGCAGGCGCTCAACCACTGAGCCTTCCGGGGCCCCTCACCCTGAGCATTTGGATTGCACTACTGATTTTTTACTTCCCTCTTCAACTCTGAGAGATGTTCATACTTTTCTAGATTCTTTTTTCCCATATCATTAATTTTTTTTCTTTCTCAACGATTGGTCCCAGGCTTACCATTTTCTATGTGAAATTTTAAAACAAAATAAAAAAAACCTCACCCAGGCTACCAAGGCTTTACAGTGTGCTGTCTGTCAAGCCCCTTCCACAGGGAGAGGAACGGTGGGAGCTTCCCAGCTGGGGACACTCTGCTGTTTAAAAATTTTGACACTTGATACATTCTCTGGGAAGATCTTTCCTTTTCTCCTGTTGGATGAAATCCTAAATGCTTAAGAAGGCTGTTCGGTTTTCAAGTAGTTGCCCTGGTTTTCAGCAGCTACCAAGCAGAATAAATCCTAATATGTGTCTCCATATTGCTTTTTAAAAATAAATCTTAGTTTTGGGTCAGTTTAGGTTCACTGAAAAATTTAACAGAAGGTGCAGAGATACGTCCCTTGCTTTCCATAGGCACAGCCTACCCCCCCCCCATTAAAATCCTGCCCCAGACAATCAACAATCCCATATTGATACATCATTATCCGAAGTCCATAGTTTACGTCAGAGTTCACTCTTGGTGTCATACATTTTAAAAGGTTTGGACAAGTGTATAATGGCATGTACCCACCACTATAGTCTCATACAGAGTAGATTCCCTCCTAAAAGCCCTCTGTGTTCTGCCCATCATGCTCTCCCTCTCCTCAACCCCTGGCAGCCACTGATGCTTTCATCTCCATAATTTTGCCTTTTCCAGACCGTCATTTGGTTCATGTTGTACAGTAGGTGGCTATTTCAGACAGACTTCTTTCACTTAGTAACAAGCATTTAAGTTCCTCTATGTCTTTTCATGGTTCCATAGTTCATTTCTTGTAGTGCTGAATAATATCCCATCGTCTGGATGGACCGTGCTTTATTTACCCTTTCACCTACTGAAGGGCATCGTAACTGCTTCCAAGTTTTGGCAATTTTGAATAGAGCTGCTATAAACATCTCTGTTCAAGTGTTTGTGCAGATGTAAGTTTTTTATTCCTTAGTGTAAACAACAAGGGGTGTGATTGCTGGATCGTATGAGAAATGTTTTTGGTTTTTTAAGAGGTTGTCAGGCAGTATTCCAGGTAGCATTTTGCATTCTCAGCACAATTTTTAAATATTTTTTTTTTACGATCTCTCCCCATATAGGGGTTGTCAGCTTCCTAAAAGTCATATTGCACTTTTTATTTTTTAACCTTTACATATTCTGAAACTGCTGTATCTGTAGCATAGTGGGTACTGAGGACTTACTTATTATTGAATGATTGTATTATTAACAATAAACTTATGCTTCATATCAAATAAGAGAAACATGGCTTTTAGCATTTGTCATATTTCATAGTTAAGAAAAGGTTTTGCCACTACAGTAATATAATTATTCTTATATGTCAGTTCAAAAATGTCATCAGGCATCAGACTTTTTATGTTAAATGAAGATATAAATCAGATCCATGTCATATTACCAAATATGGAAAAATTTCCTAAAAATGATCCTGATTATAACTTTTTAATTGTTTAAACATTATATCTTTTCTTTTAAAGTAATTATTCTATTCTACTTCCATGTGTTTTTTTTAAAATTATAACATCTCTTGAAAATGCAGTAATTAATTGCACTTTAAAATATATTACTATTGATTTTATTGTTTAGAATTCCTTTCTTTTATAATAACTTATTCCTTTTTTTTTTTATTTGAGACAGGGGCAGAGGAAGAGGAAGATCGAGAAGCAGACTCCCCACTGAGCACAGAGCCCCGTGTGGGGCTCCATCCCAGGACCCTGGGATCATGACCTAATCAGAAAGCAGACACGTAACCAGACAAGCCACCCAGGCACCCTTTTAGTAACTTACTTCTGTAGCAGTAACTTATACCTGAATCACAGTTATTCTTATGTCTTTTATTTTACCACCCCACATCATTCTGGTCAAGCTTAATTTTAATTTGAAACCTGATTCAAATCACTTTTTTTTCTGTAAGTCTCCAACAATTTCTACAGCATTTCATCAGATATTCCATTAAAACCAGACTACCCCTTTCATCTACTACCCCACTTTCTAAATATTTATTCCACAAACTGTATATATTCTACTTACCTTCTAATAAATTCCTTACAACTTTAAGTCAGAAATAAATTAGGTATGATTTTTTATACCAAGACTATTTCATATGAAACTATAAAATTATATTAAAGGACAAAATCTGACAAATTAGCAGTGGACAAGAATATGAGACCATTCTTATCATCAACTTGTCATTACTCTGGTGGACAAACAGCAAGAGTCCCTTTATCCACAGCTCCATTAGCCAAAATAGTTAGAGGATCAGGAGTCATAGAGACGATGTAGGTGGAATGACAATGACAGGATCCCAGTGTATGAAGTTCAAAACACTGACTGAGCACACTGATTTGTTGAAAGCACGAGGCCATCAGAGCTGGAGCATATAGACTGAAACTGTTCGTGGTTGTTATTACAAGTAAGGCTTGAAGCAGTGCTTCAAACACGTTTATATTCTATAAGAAGTCAGACTGCTAAAAATTTAGCATGAAGATAGATGAGAGAATAAGTTATGTTCTCTAATTCAACATCAGCTTCACACTGTGCTATATTATTTTAAATATAGAAATGTAATGAAAATCAGCATGTACCTTTGTCTTTAAAGTATTTTATTTTCTTTATTAGATATAGCTCATATCTACATTTCTATTCATACTTATATTCTTATCACTCTTAGGCATACAATGTATGCTATTTTCTATTAATTTGCAAGTCAATCTCAAAATCAGTCTATTAACTATATTCATTTGATATTGAACATGAATTAATTTAGATGTTGTTGCTTTTTTGTCACTGATCTATTATTCACATCGATGAATATATGTATTAGATAACTGATAGATACTTGCATCTATGCCAGACATTCAGTGAGAGTTGAAAGCAGCAAATTAACAATTATGAGGAAATATTTAATGATAATACCCCTTGTCCACACATGAATGAATACAAGTACTGTTTTTTATTAACCATCAGTTATTGAGATCTGTAATGTAGAAGAGTGCAGTGTTGGGGAGCTTTACTAATGGGAAAAAGTTCAAAATAGCCAAAGACTTGAAAGTCAACTTTAAATATGTTTGTCTCTGTATTGCAACATCTCAAAAGATAGAAGCAATCAAATGAGAGGAACTGTTTTTTTGTTTGTTTGTTTGTTTGTTTTTTAATTACAAGAAAGAAAGAATAAGGAAAGGAAAAGGAGCAAAGGGAGAAAGAGCAGAAGGGAAATAGAAGAGTTGGGGTTTTTTGTTTGTGAAAATAATCATAGAGATTAACCAGGAGTCTCTACACTGTGTAATGTGTTTTAAAGTCATTTTTCAATTAGTTTTGGTTGCATATACAGTTGTAGAGACAGTGTAATGCACTGAGTTGTATACATCCATTTTAATCTTATTTGAACTTTCTAAAGCAAGATTTAATTTGGATGCATAACATTTCAGACAAAATGTCATTTTAAAAATTAGATTGTATAACACAGGAGGCTCTTTTTGGTGATTTAAGGGAGTGTTGAAAGACCCAGTTGGACTATTTTGACATCTTTGGAAATGATTGCTTGTTCTGCTGGGTTATTCTTTAGGTGTTTTCTACAGGTGTCTTTTACCTGTTCAGCTATCTAATTATATATACATAACATCTTCTAAAGTATCTCTAGGGGCATTATTTAAAGGTTAAAATTTTACTTTTTCTAAGTTTAAGTGATTGGTGTTAAATTCACATTAGAAACTACTATGCTGAGTGTATATCATCTTCAGAGAGGATTCTCCACTACATTCCTCTGTAGACAAACACTGCGATGTCTTAAATTGTTGTGAATCACCTTAAAAGAAAAAAAAAGATAATAATAAAATAAAGTGGACAGCTAAAAGCCACAATGCCTTAAATTGTGTGATATGACATAATGAATCAAGTTTCAGTCTCAGAGTTAAGAGGTCAGAAGTTTCTCCTCCTTTGGCATTAAATACCACTCTGTCATTTAGAAATTCATTTATTTTTTTCTGGATGTAATTATAGTTTTACAATAGGTTTTTTCCTAGATTGTATCTACTAAACCTTATAGCCGTGATGTTCTTTAATAATACATTAGCAGCTTTGAGACACGGGGGGGAACATAAGCTACACAGGCAATAGTAACCCTCAGGATGCCAAATCATTTGAGACTAGAAAGATGTAGACTCTAGAACTATAATGTTAAACCTTGCATTCAAATTCCAGAGTGTTTCCGATGAGGGTAAGAGGTAAGGTGTTTTCACTCTAAATCCTTAGCTCCACTGAACTTTTTCTTTTGCCATCATGCCCTAAATGGGATGGTTAAAAAAAAAAAAAATCTTCACTCTGTAGCAGTATCTAACACCCTAAGTCTGAAATAGCAACAATGCTTTCTCAGTTTGGGCTATATCCTTTTAAATAGTTGTACACAAACAATAACAATCAATAAATATTCCAGGAGCACCTGGGTGGTTCAGTCTGTTAAGCATCTGCCTTCAGCTCAGCTCTTGGTCCTGGGGTCCTGGAACTGAAGCTCACATTGGGCTCCCTGCTCAGTGGAGAGTCTGCCTCTCCCTCCCTCTCTCTGCCACACTCCTCACTTGTGCTCTCCCTCTCTCTCTCAAATAAGTAAATAAAACCTTTTAAAAAATTAAAATTACAGAGCACCTGGGTGGCTCAGTAGTTGAGCATCTGCCTTTAGCTCAGGTCATGATCCAGGTCTGGGGATCGAGTCCTGCATTGGGCTCCCTGCAGGGAGCCTGTTTCTCCCTCTGCTTCTCTCTCAGTTGTCTCTCATGAATAAATAAATAAAATCTTTTTTAAAAATTAAGATTACAAATAAATAAATAAATATTCCAAATACTGTTCTCTCACACCTTCCAGATAAGTCACTGATTTAGTTTTGAATATTTATAAAAAAAATATCTTTCCAAGAGACTCTACTTTGTAGCAAAATTAAAATTTCCAGATTTGTAGAAATAATTTGTTTTGTTTTGTTTTCTCTCCCTAAATGAGAGCAATGCTCTGATTTCACTTCTGGATTAACCAATTACTAGCCATTTAGCCTTAAATATAATACTTCAGAAAGATGTTGAGAATCATATAAACATGCTTAAGACAGCATGCAGCACTGACTAAATTGGCTCTGTTATTTAAATTTTGCGTTTCTTTATTGTTTCAAATATTATTCCAAGTTAAAAATTAAAGAACTTTTAGAAAACCCATTCATTTATAAATATAAGTACAAACAAACCTATTTTGCTTTGAACAAGAGTGAAGAATAGACTGTGTACATTGCATTTCCCAAATTGTGAAAGAGACAAAGTAAGGTGCTATCAGGCTGAGAAATGGCCAGCCAGTTCTCTGAAAAACTAGTTCATATGGAAGCCATGTACCCTATGGGAAGCATATGATATTTTACTTATTTATGGGAAGAAAATAGGATGAATTTTAACTATTTATTTTTCTCACCACATAGTTATTTGGTTTTTAAAGTAAACTTAAGAGTTGGCCTGGGGGCTCGGTTGGTTAGGCTCCAACTCTTGATTTCAGCTCAGGTCATGATCTCAGGGTTGTGAGATCGAGCCCTGCTCAGTGAGGAGTTGGCTCAGATTCTCTCTCTGCCTCCATCTCTGCCCCTCCAGCTGCTCTCTCTCTCTCTCTCTCTCTCTCTCTCTCTCTCCATCTGTCTCTCTAAAATAAATAAATAAAATCTTTAAAGTAAACAATATGTTTGTAACATGGTATATATCTACATAGATATATGTAGATATAACAAAATATATGCACATATTCAGGCATTCTGAGGATTCAACTTCCAAACATTTACTTCTGTGTGAACAAAATCAAAACATCAGATAATTATCTTTTTAGCCTATTTTAAATACGCCATTACTCTCCTATGTAGTCTCAATGTCTGGTCCACTATTTGCCACATTAGATATCTAGCAATTAGCTAATTAGCCAATCATTCTATGATGAAATTTCTGTGGCTGAAAATTATCAGGAATCAATTATAGTAATCTGATTAGAATGTTAGGTATTATTGAAAATCCCTCTCTCCCCATGTGAATTTTGCCTGGAATACCCTGTGCTGTCCTAAACCTCTCAGGGGTGTATATTTTAAAGATATTATTTATGTATTTGAGAGAGAGAGAGAGAGAGAGAGAGAGAGGGAAAAAGAAAGCATGAGCAGTGGGGAGAGGAAGCAGGCTCCCCGCCCATCAGAGAGCTCCATTCAGGGATTCCCCTTGCCCCTCCCTGCCAGGCTCCATCCCAGCACCCCGGGATCCGGACCTGAGCCAAAGGCAGGTGCTTAACCAACTGAGCTAATCAGTAACCCTTCAGGGATTTGTTTTAAAAGACATACACAATGGAAGAGCGCCTGGGTGGTTCAGTCAGTTAAATGTCTGCCTTCAGCTCAGGTCATGGTCCCTGGGTCCTGGGACTGAGTCCAGAGGGGGCAGGGTGGCCTGGGGTAAAGCTCCATATCAGGCTCCTTGCCCAGCTGGGAATCTACTTCTCCTTCTCCCTTTGTCCCTCCCCTTGCTCATGCTTGCTCCCTCTCAAATAAATAAGTAAAATCTTTTTTTTTTCAAGGAAGACATATAGATTGGATGAACTTTTTCAAATCTGTTACCCAGTATTCACATATATACCTTTTACTTTCTATTCAGACATTTGCCAGAAACTTGTAGAAGTGACTTGGAGTGGAATGGTGTCTATTTGTACCATGCTTGAAGACCTAGGAGAAAGACTCTACCACACATGTGTCTTAGCTCATGTTTTCCGGCCTTTCAAGCCATGCTGTATTCGTGTACCTAAAACTTTATTAAGCGTTTTTATGAAACCCTTTTCTTTGCCCTGAGCCTGCAGAAAACACAAATAATTCACAGTATGCTGGCAAGTATAGAATGCTGCTTCACCCTGATGGCAGGAAATCATAATTATAAGTGTTTGTCATTAAAATGACTGTGGGGAATAAGCATATTCTGTACTTTAACATTTAAAAAAGCGAATTCGAGATTAGCTCTGACCTGTACATAGCCTGGTATTTTAATTAAAAGTAGAGACTATAAAGCCATTTATAAAAGCAATACCAAAATTAGCAGGTTATTTAATTTTACTTTCATGTTCCTTTTCTCACTGTGCCTTAGGGATTATTTTGAAGACTGTGCTTGTCATTTTACCATAGAAGATAATATAATATATTCTTGGAAGTTGCTCATTGTAATGAAAAGTTGCTCCTCTTTTAATGAAACATATAGTAGATTTTCAATCTTTGTTTCATCTTAATTCTAGTTTAAAGTGTCCTTGGTAAATGGTATTCTATCTTCTGGTAGAGTACCTCTTTCCTTCTCTAAAAATAAAGAATTCCTACCAATTTTAGGTTATTGGAATGTCCCCATGTACAATGGCTGAAAGCTATAAGCTGATATTAAACAAAAGCAGTGAATCAGTATAACTTGTGCTAGTAGAGTCCTGGAACACGTTTTTATTAGGTTTCTGTTTTATATGTTGTGTATGGCACTATAATGTACTTTTGGATACTGCCACAAATTATAAAAGAAATCACTATGCACAGTTCATAATTAAGGAGTTGAGCAGAGTGACAAAATCTCCATGCCACCTACAGAATATTTGGTATTACTCTGCACTTAAGATTTGTCCATTCTCTTTGTCTTATTTACATATTTAATCATTTATTTATATCAGTGTAGACTTATAGTTATTTTATACTTTGAGTAAAAATCTGATACATCTTTGTTACTCAAATTGTTCCAGTTTGGACCACTGGAAATACTTCCTGTTGGCTCTTGTTGACATACTGGTGTGTGTGTGTGTGTGTTTACTTTTTGATACCACAAAATACTTCAAGGTTCATCTATGTTTCTGGTTTAATACTAGCCTCCACCTTTTTATTAAGGAGTCTATGTGCTTTTGATCAGAGAATAGTATTAGAACCAACGTTTAGGAACTAGATGTGTCCGTTGCTACTGAGGTATTATTGTTGCCTATAGGTCCTCTCAGCTGACAGAGCAAGGACACATGTGGGTATACTGACCTGTGTATATGCACATATCTGCAAATATTTCTACTAATGTCTCCACCTATAATCCTAACTTGGTAATCTAATCCTGCTTTTTTTTTCTTGTTGATCTATAACTTCCCAATCCAACAGTGAGAAAATTGACACCCCTCATCTCATAATTTGCTGTTCTTTTACTTTATTGTTCATTTACAGTATACATTCTGCATTGCATCTTATAATCCCTAACCTCCTACATATATAACATATTTATAAATATATTTAAATATACATATATATTGATATATGAACACTTTGTGCTATAAACCTCTATGTCAAATGTATTGCCAAGTGTCATGTACTACCACTAAACTATCACATGGGATGATTTTGTAACCATAAAAAGTCCCTCATCCTTTCTCTGGTTACCATTCTTCCCATAATACCCAAACTCCAGACAACCACTGAACTATTTTACAATCTCTATAGTTTTACCTTTTGAAGAAGGTCATCTACAAGCCTCAGGCCACATATGACCTTTTAATATTGGCCTTCATGATGTAGCCATAAGAATGTAAGATTCATTCATACATGTTTTGCATGGCTTGACAGCTAGTTCTTTTTATTGTTCAATAGGATATCAATGTATGGATATAATGTATGGATATGGTAAACCACCATATTTTTACTTGTTCACTTATGAAAGACAGTGTAATTTCTTCTAGTTTTGGAGATCATGAAAAAAGCTTCAGTCAGAATTTGCATGCAGATTTTTGTATGAGCGTAAGTTTTCCAATGTGTAGGATAGATATCCAGCAATGTGATTGCTGGAGCGTCTGGTAAGCCTATACTTAGCTTCATAAGGAACTGTCAAGTGGCCTTCCAAATCTGCTATGGAGTTTTCAATTTCTACTAGCAAAGAAAAGGTCTTCCTTCTCTAAGTCCTCACCAGCAATTGGCATTGTCAATTTTTTTTAAAATAAAACCAACTCTTCTAACAGAATATAATGTTATCTCATACTTAATTTACTATTCCCCAATGGCCAGTGGCATTGAGCATGTCTTCATATGCTTATTTACCATCTTTATACTTTCTTTGTTGAGGTATCCCCACTGATTTCTGACATCCATGGTTCCTGATGAAAATTCAGCTGTTTGTCTTATTGAGAATTCTATGTCCTGTTATCTTATTAGGGCTGCCATAGCAAAATACCACAGATCGTGTAGCTGAGAGAACCTTCATAATTCTGGAAGCTAAGAGTTCAAGATTGAGATGTGAGCAGGATGGATTTCTCCTGAACTTCTTCTCCCTCACTTGCATTTGGAGCCATTCTCCTTCAGTTCTCGCTGATCTTTCTTCTGTGATACATTCCAGTGTCTCTTCCTCTGATTGCAGTGACATCAGTCCTATTATGTTAGGGTTCTACCCTTATACCTCATTTAACCTGAATTACCTTCTTAAAGGACTTATCTCTAACATCATAGACTTATCTCTAACATCATAGTGAGAATTAGGGCTTCAACAGAAGAATTTGGTTTGGGCACACACGATTCAATTCATAACAAATGTGACAAATAATCTCTCTGGTTATTTTTAAACTTTATTTTTCCTTTATAAGTCAACAGATTTATTTTGATGTGCTGAGGTATGAATTTCTTTGTGCTTATCAAAATTGACATTCTTGGCTCTGTAGATTAATGTTGATCATCAAATTTGGGAAATTTCAGGCCACTTTTTAAAATACTAAATTTACACCTCTCTCTTCTCCTCCTATGATTCTTTATGTGGATGTTGGTGTGCTTGATAGTTTCCTACTGGTCTCTAGGGCTTGTTTATTTTTCATCACTTTTTTTTTTCTGCTTTTCAGATTGGATAACCTCAAAACTGACCTCTTTTAAAATTCAGTCTTTTTTTTCTCTTCCGAACTCAAATTTGCCCTTATATTCATTCCAGTGAATTTTTCATCAATTACTATCATTTTCAAGTCTTGAATTTTAATTTTGGTCTCAATTTTTATGACTTATTAATATAGTCGATTCAATGAGATGTTATTCTCACATGTTCTTTTTTTTTTACATGTTCTTTTAGTTCACTAAGTATAATGTTATACACTGAATTTTTTTATCTCAAAATTTATATGTTGAAACCCTAACTCCCAGTGTGATTTTATTCGGAGACAGGACCTTTAAGGAGGAGGTTAAAGTCAAATGGCATCATAAGGGTGGGATCCTACAGTGATAGGATTGATAACCTTATTAAAAAGTGAGAAATACCAGAGCCCCCTTCCCATTCCTCTAACCTTCTACAGAAAAAGGCCAGGTAAGGACATGATAAGAAAATGCTGTCTTCAAGCTGAGGAGAAAGGTAGCAGCAGAAGCCAACCCTATTGGTACATTGATTTTGGAAATTCAGCCTTCAAAACTGTGAGAAAGCAAATTTATGTTGTAAATGGCCAAGAGACACATGAAAAAATGCTCCACATCACTTGGCATCAGGAAAATACAGTTCAAAACCACAATGAGATACTACCTCATAGTCAGAATGGCTAAAATTAACAAGTCAGAAAACGACAGATATTGGTGAAAGGAGAGCCTTCTTAACCTGTTGGTGGGAATCCAAGCTAGTGCAGCCACTCTGGAAAATAGTATGGAGGTTCCTCAAAAAGTTGAAAATAGAGCTACCGTACCATCCAGCAATTGCGCTACTGGAGATTTACCCCAAAGATACTGATGTAGCGATCTGAAGGGGCACCTATACCCCAATGTTTATAGCAACAATGTTAACAATAACCAAACTATAGTAAGAGCCCAAATATCCATCTTCTTTGAATAAAGACGATGCGGTATAAATATACAGTTTGAAGGCTACTCAACCTTCAGAAAAAAAAAAAAAAAGAAATTTGTCGTTTTTAACAACATGGATGGAACTACAGGACATTATCCTGAGGGAAATAAGTCAATCAGAGAAAGACAATTATCATATGACCTTACTCATATGTAGAATTTAAGAAAAACAAAACAGAGGATCATAGGGGAAGAGAAGAAAAATTAAATTAAGATGAAATCGGAGGAGACAAGCCATAAGACCCTGTTAATCATAGGAAACAAACTGAGGGCTGCTGGAGGGACGGAGGTAGAGGGATGCCGTAACTGGGTGATGGGCATTAAGGAGGGCACATGATGTGATGAGCAAAAGGGTATTATATAAGACTGATGACTCACTCATCTCTACCTCTGAAACAAATAATAATGTATATGATAATTAATTTAAATAAAATAAAAAAATAAATGCATGCTGTTCATGCAACCCAAATGGTGGTATTTTGTTATGGCATTCCTAGAAAACTAATACATAGTGTTTCCTTTATTTCTTTTAACACAATTAAGATATCCAATTTAAAGTCTTTTTTTTTTTTTTTTTTAAAGAAGCCTAACATCTGTACTCCTTTATAGACAGTTTCCATTACTGGGTTTTGTTTGGTTTTGTTTTGCTCATGTATGATCCACACTTTCATGTTGTATTGCATGTTTCATAGGTTTTGGTTGAAAACTGGACACTTAAATTGATATAACTTAGTAACTCTGAAAATCAGATCCTTCCTCTCCTTAGGGTTTTTTTGGTCAAGATGCTTGTTGCTCTCTGCTTTTTGTTTTTAGTTTTTAGTGACTTTTCTAAATTAATTCTGTAGATTGTTTATTTATTTATTTACTTACTTACTTATTTACATGTGGAAACTAAAGTCTCTTCTCAGCTTAATGGTCAACATATGATTGTACAGAGATTAACTTAAATACCTGGAACTGATAGTTCTCCCAGATTTTCTAAATAATTCTGTGTGCATGCTGGGTCACACCTTCAATGGTCAGACAGGAGGAAAGGCTATTTGTACTAAGTAAACTCTGACTCAGGATAAATTAAGACAAACCCTGTAGGGATAGGTATTTCCAAGCAACTGTCAAAAAAGTCAAATAATCACAATTTTCTTAAAAGAATACTTCTAGTGATCTCCACATTCCTTCTATCCCCTCCAAAGACTGCTAGGCCACAATTGGTCACCATGATTATGAGGCTGTTTTCAAATTACTCCAGATTTGTGAAGAGAGGAAAGGAAATGAAACAAGTTAAAGTGCTACAAAGTTCACTGTTTTTAACAAGAGTGAATGGTTTTTATTGAATAAACACTTTTGAGATTGTTGCAAACATTTGGTTAATTTCAAGAGTTCTGAAAATTTCAATCTTTGACAATTTTTGCCATGTTCTCACAGCATTTATGGAAGAGCAGATTTTTGGAGTACTGGCCTCCACCATTTCCACTAATAGCATCTCACCATAAAATAAAGAAAACTAAATGTAAATTAAACATATGTAATATAAAAGAATTATTAATACAAGAATATTTAGGTATTAGATAGAACCAAATGTTAAAACTACTCAAGTGACGCTTAATTGCAAAGCCTCGGTATTGGTCAATAAATATTAAAAGAGAGAAACTGCTCAATATTATCTCACTGAAAACAATATAACCAATTATTCTTTGCCTTGAATTTAAGTTCAGTATTTAGTTTTTAATCTTACCAATTCTATACCAAATTAATTAATATTATTACCTTGAAAGACTAAATATATCTTTCTTAAAGAGAAAAAATAATGCAGTAATGTCTAATGGCTTATTTTAAACTTAGAGCTTTGACTAGGAAGTAAGTCCCAATACTGCCTTTTACAAATGTATCTCACTGGGCAACTTATAAGATATGAGAGTTTATTCCCTAAGACACAAGATTTCCATTCTATGCTAACCACCTAGCATGTCCCTTGGCCCTTGCTTGTTCAAAGTTTATACTTATCATATAAAACTAACTTTATTTATTTCACATTAGTGTGTGTGTGTTTCTTGGGAGGTAATATGGGGTATAATAGTCTCTCTGTCACTTTCTTTCTCTGTATTCATAGTAATTTGCTCCCCCAAAAAAATTAACAAGAAGGTAGGAGGAGACAGGAAGGTTGAAGATACTGTATTAGTTTTCTATTTTTGTTGTAACAAAGCACAAAATCATACAACACAAATTAAGGTCCATATATGCTTAATCCCATCTGCAAAGGTCCCTAAGCCATGCAAGGAAATATATTCAAAGGCTCTGGGGATTCAGTTATACACATCCACAGGTAAGGGCATTTTTTCACCTACCATAGTGACAAATTATTGACATATTTTCACTGAATTTTAGAAATGCAATGCCCATACATTAAAACTTTATTTGCAAGAACAGGAAAGGAAGAAAAGTATTACTAGAAATTTACCCTGAAGGATGCAGATTCTCTTATTGATGAAATTTTTCAAATGTTGGAGAGAGAATAAAATGATCTAAGAGCCACATACCCGCAGTAGATGGAATTTGGACAAACAATGCAGACATTTCCTAAGACTTGCATAACTCAACCTGCCTTTCAGTTACTGATCTGAGAATCAAGTATGGATAAAACCCAAGCAGAAGGGAGGGTAAATGAACCTCTTCTAACTAATCTGATGGAAATCACCCAATCTGAATGCATGGGAGTACATAATGAAACAAATATGGTAACTATGAAGAAAATCACAGACCCAGGAAAATTCAAACACTTTCTGAAGACACAGCAAGTAACAGAAAGAGAATGGTCAAAATTTATGAATGATAAAAACATAATAAATAAACATTGGAAAAATGAAATTTTATCCTGAAGGTATAAAAAGAAAATAACTCATTAGGAAATCTACAAAACGAATAAAAGAGAATTTGTGTAGTTGGAAAGGTAATGAAAATATAAGAGAACTTAAACACTTACAGCAGAATTTAAATCTAGTTCACAGATTAAATTATGTATCACATGTAGAGTACAGATTCTCCCACATATTTCCAAGCTATTTTTATATAAATTATATTTTAAAAACATGCATTCAAAAATACAGAAATGTCTTTGTGCAATTTTAGGAAGTATACGATAAAACATGTAATGTTTCTAAAAAGAAGAATGATGTCAGCATTAACTATAAGAAAATTACTACTAGTTTATGAAGCTGAAATTACTACCATGGCATGCATTTTCTTTACACATTTCTAAAATTGTAATGCTTGGAAGAATTCTTTCCAAGTACTGCTTTGCTATCTTTTGTAAATTATGAAACACTCAGAAAACAGAAATTTTATCTGTGGCTATTAGAGATAAAGCTTCAGTAATATATCCTGATCTCTTCATTCACTACATTTTAATTAAAGAAAAATAATGATACCTGAGTTACAGTTATGCAAATTAAATATATAATTCTATAAGTGAAAAAATTATTATAGGGCCTATAATTGAGAGAGACACTTTACAATGTCAGCTGTAAAATTCATAGATTCCCAGGGGATATTCATGTGTCTTCCATCAATGTTATCAGGAGTTGGATCACAAAACTTAAGTTTCATGCTTTAAGAGGGCATTTCCAATTAAGATTTTGTTGTCTGATATTAACAATCTACTTTTCAAATGGAATTAATTCTGGTCATTAGTTTAATAGTTTCTTTTCTAGACAAAAACCCCACGCAGAATATGGCTCTATTTTCTACACGCAAACTAAAATGTTAGGTAATTTTAATAAACCAAGAATGTAAAATGTTGTAGCTAAGTCATGGGTATGAACCTATGTAGACATTGAAACATGTAGAGAGCCTCCAATAAACTCTTTGAATATGGCTGGATTTTACCCTTGATCATGGTTTAATTTGGAGTTGATTATTCTGTGGGTTTTACAGATAAAAACAGATAAAAACTGCAAAAGAATACATAAGTCTGTGATATAATAATTTAAGTGGTTATGGTAATATAAACCCTTATTTTGAAGGGTACTGGATAAAATTATGTAAAAATCAAGAGAAGTTACCTTCTCACAATGAAACAGGTGACTTATTTCATTCAAAAGTGAGTTGCCATGACTTGAATGACTTCAAACTCAAGAACTAAGTTTCACCACCTTTACACTCATGAGATCCATCTGAAGATAATTATTTCCAAATCTCCATTTTCTTCAGGTTGTCTCATCAAATGAAATGTATTCTTCACATAGACTCTAATATATTATTGAATTTACATGATCCCTACCATATTATCGTATATTTAAATGGTAAGAGGTCTCTGTAGCTAACTCTTTAAGCTTTTAATTTGTGACCTTGAGCAAGTTAGTAACCTTCCATACACCTCTGTTTTCTCATCTGTAAACTATGAAAAATTATAGTACATATTTAATATGGTGTTGTGATATTTAAATGATTTAATACAGGTAACCTATTTTGAAAAGTGCTTAGCACTTATTAGGCACTTTAATCTTAGTCACTTTATGATCAAAGTTATTATTAATATAATTATTATTAGATAGTAAAGTCTAAATATAATATTATCACCTTTTTATTAGTAACATGTAATACAGTGCTTTGCACATATCACATGTTAAAGTAGATTTATTTAAACATAAATTTGAGAAACAAACATATTTTAGAAATGCACAAGAAAAAGTCTTTTGCAGGTTTTAAATAAATTGTTTAGAAATTTAAGAATCCGGAGGGGTGGGGGCAAGACAACGGAAGAGTAGGGTTCCAGTCACCTGTCCCCACCAACTTACCTAAATAACTTTCAAATCATCCTGAAAACCTACAAATTCAGCATGAGATTTAAAGAGAGAACAGCTGAAAAGCTACAAAGAGAGGAGTTCATGCTTCTTTTTTTTTTTCTTTTTTTTTTTTTTTTTGAGTTTATGCTTCTAACAAGAGTTACAGAATTTGGATTACAATTAGATGTCAGAAAGGCAATTCAGAAGCACAATTATAAAGTTACTGGTGGCTCTGGAAAAGAGCATAAAGGATTCAAGAGACTTCCTGACTGCAGAATTGAGATCTAATCAGGCCAAAATTAAAAATCAATTAAATGAGATGCAATCTAAACTGGAGGTCCTAACGACAAGGGTTAATGAGGTAGAAGAACAAGTGAGTGACATAGAAGACAAGTGGATAGCAAGGAAGGAAGCTGAGGAGAAAAGAGAAAAACAATGAAAAGATCATGAGGAAAAGTTAAGGGAAATAAATGACAGCCTCAGAAGGAAAAATCTACAATTAATTGGGGTTCCAGAGGGCACTGAAAGGGACAGAGGACCAGAAAGTGTATTTGAACAAATCATAGCTGAGAACTTCCCTAACTTGGGGAGGGAAACAGGCATTCAGATCCAGGAGATAGAGATTCCCCCCAAAAAAAATCAATTAAGACTGTTCAACACCCTGACATCTAATAGTGAAACTGACAAATTCCAAAGATAAAGAGAAGATCCTTAAAGCAGCAAGAGACAAAAGATCCCTAACGTATATGGGGAGAAGTATTAGGTTAACAGCAGACCTCTCCACAGAGATCTGGCAGGCCAGAAAGGGCTGGCAGGATATATTCAGGGTCCTAAATGAGAAGAACATGCAACCAAGAATACTCTATCCAGCAAGGCTCTCATTCAGAATAGAAGGAGAGATAAAGAGCTTCCAAGATAGGCAGAAACTGAAAGAATATGTGACCACCCAACCAGCTCTGCAAGAAATATTAAGGGGGACTCTGTAAAAGAAAGAGTAAGTCCAAAGAAACAATCCACAAAAAAGGTTCTGAATAGGTATTATAATGACACTAAATTTGTATCTTTCAATAGTAACTCTGAACATGAATGGGCTTAATGATCCCATCAAAAGGCGTAGGGTTTCAGACTGGATAAAAAAGCAAGACCCATCTATTTTCTGTCTAAAAGAGACTCATTTTAGACCTAAGGACACCTACAGCCTGAAAATGAAAGGGTGGAGAACCATGTACCATTCAAATGGTCCTCAAAGGAAAGCAGGGATAGCAATCCTCATATCAGATAAATTAAAGTTTATACCAACGACTGTAGTAAGAGGTGAAGAGGGACACTATATCATACTTAAATAGTAACTTCTTGCAAGATACATCCATGAAGGCAAGAGAAACAAAAGCAAAAATGAACTATTGGGACTTCATCAAGATAGAAGCTTCTGCACAGCAAAGGATACAGTCAACAAAACTCAAAGACAACCAACAGAATGGGAGAAGATATTTGCAAATGACCTATCAGATAAAGAGCTAGTTTCCCAGATCTGTAAAGAACTTATTAAACTCAACACCAAATAAACAAACAAACCAATCATGAAATGGGCAAAAGACATGAACAGAAATCTCACAGAGGAAGACATAGACATGGCCAACAAGCACGTGAGAAAATGTTCCGCATCACTTGCCATCAGGGAAATACAAATCAAAACCACAATGAGATCCCACCTCACACCAGTAAGAATGGGGAAAATTAACAAAGCAGGAAACCACAAATGTTGGAGAGGATGCGGAGAAAGGGGAACCCTCTTGCACTGCTGGTGGGAATGTGAACCGGTGCAGCCACTCTGGAAAACTGTGTGGAGGTTCCTCAAAGAGTTCAAAATAGACCTACCCTACGACCCAGCAATTGCACTGCTGGGAATTTACCCCAAAGATGCAGATGCAATGAAACGCCGGGCACCTGCACCCCGATGTTTCTAGCAGCAATGTCCACAATAGCCAAACTGCGGAAGGAGCCTCGGTGTCCATCGAAAGATGAATGGATAAAGATGTGGTCTATGTATACAATGGAATATTCCTCAGCCATTAGAAACGACAAATACCCACCATTTGCTTCGACATGGATGGAACTGGAGGGTATTATGCTGAGTGAAATAAGTCAATTGGAGAAGGACAAACATTATATGGTCTCATTCATTTGGGGAATATAAAAATTAGTGAAAGGGAATAAAGGGGAAAGGAGAGAAAATGAGTGGGAAATATCAGTGAGGGAGACAGAACATAAGAGACACCTAACTCTGGGAAACGAACAAGGGGTAGTGGAAGGGGAGGTGGGAGGGGGGTTGGGGTGACTGGGTGATGGGCACTGAGGGGGTCTCTTGACGGGATGAGCACTGGGTGATATGCTATATGTTGGCAAACTGAACTCCAATAAAAAAAACCTTTAAAAAAAGAAATTTAAGACTCCTTATGATAGCAGGCTCAGAAGTAAAATAAACCTAAATTAGAACAGCTTGAGTATTATGTCCATGTATATAAATACATTTGCAAGTGTTTAACCAATCTATATATTTTACTTTAAATATTTAAACTTATCTAATCCTTAAAACTAATATCCTATTTCCTAAAGTTGAGATTTAGTCAATATATCATCCTTTACATCTTCACTCATTTATTAGGTATAGTATATGGAATTATCCAGCTTCCTAATGTCCTTACGACTCCTCACACTCACTGAGCACATCCTTGCCACAGGACCTTGAACATGCTGCTTTACCTGCCTAGAGATACTGTCATGGGACCCCCCCCCCCACCCTTCACTCCATTCAGATTTCTGCTGTGCTGTTGCCTCATAGAGACATCTTTGTCTTCCCCCATCCTCCCTCTGTGTAACTAACATCTTCCTGTTCCACCGCTGTAATCTTATCATCATGTTACATTTTTCCTTAGGGGTCTTTGCAATATCTGACTTGTGTAACACAATACTGTTGCCTTATCTGCAGCTTAGCTTTCCATAGTCTCAGTTACTCGTGGTCAACCAGTCTGGCAGTGGAAGATCCTCCTTCTGATACATTGTCAAGACGTAAATGTTAGCCCAACGCTATGTCACGGTGCCTGTATCATTCACTTCACTTCATCTCACCACAGAGGCATTTTATCATTTCACATCATAACAAGAAGAGGAAGGGTGAGCACAGCCCAGTAAGATATTTTGAGAGAGTGAGAGAGATCATATTCACAAGCATTTTATTACAATATATTGTTTATAATTGTTCTATTATTAGTAATTTTGTTACTCTCTTACTTTTCCTAATTTGCAAATTAAACTTTTGCATAGGAATGTATGTATAGGAAAATAAAACAGTATATTTACCATTTGGTACTATCTGTGGTTCCAGGTATTAATTGGGGGTCTTGGAACATATCTCCCATGCATAAAGGGGACTACTGGGTATTTATTTAAGAAATAACTCAGTATTTATTGTCAGTCTTCCTCTCCAAAATATAAGTCTAATATCTTAAGGCCTTTGTCTATTTTGGTCTCTGGCAGTTTCTCAATGCTATACGTAGGTTTTTCAAACATATTGAGTGTTCCCTAAATGCTTGCTGAATGCATTATGGTGTCCGATACTGAGGGCAGTATTACTGGATTGGAAGTACATGATGAATGCTTATCCTGAAGATTTTAGTGAAACATCCTCTCCCTTCAATTCTGGAAAATTATCAACCACGGGCTCACACAGATTGTCCTCTAAAAGCTTATTTTTACTCTACAGAGCTTTACACTTATCAAAGATGGTGGACAGAGTGGGCCTTTCCATAGGTACTTCCTCCAACAATAAAAATAAAGCACAATCTTTACTTGGCATTGCATTTACGGAGTCATTTTACGACCATAGTAACTCACTCAAGTCTCTTCCGATGGTCTTTTGCTATGAACTGTATGTGCAGGTGTGACAGCATATAAAAACTATTCAATTTAATTATCTTAAAGGTTTTCCAGTATTATAGAAAATTTTGGCTCTCTAATTAGTGACTCTGCAATTCTCAGTCTTCCTAATATAGATTGTATTCCTTTTGATAGCAGAGTTTTCTCTGACCCTCCCCCTGCTGTCTCTATAAAATAATAAATAAATCTTTAAAAAGAAAGAAGAGAGAAGATATCGGATGACATATGCTTTACCCAAGCATGGAGAACTGATTGGGACAGAGGGAGAGGATCCCCAGCAGACACTCCACTGAGCACAGAGTCAGATGTAGGTTTCCATCCCCCAACCCATGAGATCATAACCTGAGACAAATCCAAGAGTCAGACACTTAACTGAGCCACCCAGGCACTCCATTCAAAACCTTCTTGACATTAAATAGGTTACTTCCTACCTATAGTCCTACTAGACAAAGATTCATCCATTTTTTGTGAATAAAACCCTTAAATGTCAAAAATGCTTTTCTTGGTAGTAGGTAATTTCTTCTTTACTCAAATTATGCTCCAACACATATAGTGATTTCCAAATCAGTGACATATGAAAAAGATCTGAGCCGATTTTTAAAAATGACAGTCCCAAAACCCACCTAGACCCTACTAAATCAGAATCTCAATAGTGGTGCCTAGTAATAAAATAACAAGAAAAAGCACACCACTGATAAACTCTGTTTCAGCCAATTTTTGTACTAGATTCAGCAAACATTGATTTTAGCCATAAACAATAACATAATAATTTCCAGGAAAGAATGAAATAAAATACATATTTTCCTGAGGCCTAGCAGGCACCCATATGACCATTTTATAAGATTAATATATGCATAATCATTGAAAAGGTCTAAGGAGTCGAGATTCTCACATACCCTGATTTTAGCTCCCATCAACCATCTGCTATCTTCCCCAAGATTACTGCACATGGGTAAGTGCTTAAGATCTCAAGATCATTGGCTCCCAGTTACCATGTCCACAGGACTCAGAATATCATTCTTAGCATACGCAAGTAGAGTTTTTATCTCTTTGATTCCCACCAATCACACATGAAAATCAAACTATATTCCTTAATAGTCTCTGTGTAGGCAAATAAATAAACATAGGCTAATAAAATATTTATTTTATAGTGTGCTGGTCTGTAAAACAAATCTCACTGAAAGTTCAGGAGCTGCAGGGCCCTACATGGCAGTTATATAAATAGAATCAAATTGGATAATAGATCATGCTATGGTCAACTATCAGCAGAATCCCTTTCCACCATCTTTTGCCACTGCCTTAAGTGACCTCCCTGCCTGATACGGCTACCTCTCTCACTCCCTACCCTGTACCTTCCTTAGCATTCCTACAAAGTTCCAAAGTTATGGATGTACTAATTTACCCCTTATTTTTACCATAATATCTTCTTAATAATTTACACTTTTTAACTTTTTAATTTTATTTTAAGAGAAAGAGGGCATGGAGGGACTAGCAGAGGAGGAGAGAGAATCTCAAACAGGCTCCATGCCCTGAAGAGGCTTGATCTCAAGACCCTGAGATCATGATCTGAGCCAAAACCAAGAGTATGACACTTAACTGGCTGAGCCACTCAGGTGCCCCTCATATTCTTCTTTTAATATATGCCCATAGGACCTCGTTTGGAACCAGAGGTGGGTAAACTATAGCCCATGAACCACATAATGTCTCAGCACTTGTTTGTTTGCCTGTTTTTGAAATAAAGCTTATTGGAAAATAGCCAAACCCATTCATTTATGTATACTTAATGACTACTTCGGTTCTAAACATGTAGAGTTAAGTAGTTGCAATGGGGACTGTACGGAAGTCTCGCTGGCTCTTTACGGAAGAAAACTGTCAACCTCTTACTAAAAGACTTCCACAATAGTTTGCTAAACAGAGACTCTCAATTCCTTAACAAGACTTATGGGCCAAATATTGTTATATTTATTTTCCCACCCATTTCACTTTTTCTTGAGGGAAGTATTTGCAATTCCTGAAAGTAACATCTGTCCTCCAAATCCTTCCTCCACGTGCCTTATGGAGTATGACATAATATAAAAAAATGCATTTTTAGCATCAAGCACTTTCTCCAGGCTGTCTTCTGAGGGTATTAGCACCGCATGCTGAATAGTCCTTAATTATATTGGCAGTGTTCTTCTTTTGCATCTCAAATGTAATATAAATAAATCCAGTGTGTAATGAATTGCTTCTTCTCTTCATCTAGAATTGTTGTCATTGGCACGCCTTAGAGATAGTGTCTTTCTCATCACTAATCTTGATTTTTTTCTACTACTTTGAATCTAGTTCCTCATATTCTGCTCTGGGTGTGCTAGCTGAAAAGAACCACAGTTAAATTAAGGGAGGGGTAATTCCACAATTCAGATTGTTGACTATAGTTCTTCTTCTAACTCCATGTTCAACCACACCTTCATTTCTCCTGCAAGGAGGTGAGAGCAGTACTCTGAACTTCGCATTTGCAGATATTGCTTTCTGACTTGCCCTATAGGTTGGATGCAATAATGAGTTTGTTCACTCTGCCATCAGGGAGCCTGCTTAACTACACTAGATCAATTTAATTCCTCTAGTACCCAGAGCGGTAGGTCAGGTTGAGCTGGGACAAAATCTTCTGCAGGTCTTAGATGACTGAGGGAAGGCATGAATGTCCTTGGCTTAAAATTACCACCATCAAGATTTAGTTCTGACTGAGAGAGAAGACTGCTTCTCTAGCTTACCTCTCCCGTTGGTCCTCTTTTCCCCACAGCCAGAGTCACTTCTCTATTCTGAGACCCACAAAATTAGAACAGAATATTAAGAAGTCTGAAGAAGTAGGAGAAGCCTAGAGATAAAGTCTGAAATTTCCAGGAATAATTCATTATAAGTATCCATATCTCCTGTGTTCCCTAAGTTTGGATCATTCACCTGTGCCTTGAAAATCTTTCAGAATTGCCTTTGTGCTACAAACTAGAAAAGAAAGACAAATAAAAATAAAGAATTCCCTTTGTGCTATAAGTTTCCCTGTTCTTAAACATATGCAGAATTGTTCGAAAAACTTCTTTTAACTATATTGTCCTAACTAAGCACAAGCAAGCAGGCCGCTATGAAATTTAACTCATATACAAGGAGCCAAGAATAAACAATGAAATGGGAAAGTCTCTTTAATAAATAGTTCTGGGAAAGCTGGACAGCCCCATGCAAAAAAAAAAAAAAAAAAGGGAAACTGAAACACTATCTTATACCAGACACAGAAATTAATTGACAATTGGTTAAAGAATTGAATTTAAGGCCTGAAACCATAAAACTCCTAGAAGAAAACATATGTGGTCAGTTCCTTGACATGAGGTAAGCTCTTCGATGATCATTTTTTTAATCTGAAACCACAAATAGAAGCAAAAGAAAAAAGCAAAAATAAAGAATCATCAAACTAAAACGTCTTTGCACAACAAAGGAAACCATCAATAAGATGGAAAGGCAACCTTTCCAAGAAAGAAAATAATAATGAACTGTGTATCTGATAAGGGGTTAAAATCCAAAATATAGAATTAATTCATACAACTCAATAGCAAAAAAAAAAAAAAAAAAAAAACACCTGATTAAAAACTCAGGCATTATGCTAAGTGAACCATCAGATAAAAACAAATAGCATATGATCTGTTTTATATGTGGAATCCAAAATGAAACATTACAAATCAAAACCCCAAAAGCCAAGTTCATAGATAGAACACATTAGTGGTTGCAAGAGGCAGGTGGGTGGAGGTGGGAGAAATGGGTGAACTGTTTTTTTCTTTTTTAGTTTTGCTTTGTCTTAGTTTAAATAAATTGAATTATTTTTTAAAGAAGTCCTGCAGAATAGAAAAACATAAGAACAGATATTTAAGCTAACAAAAACTTAAGTTGGAAATTGAAAAATAAATATATTTGGGGAATCTAAGAGAAAAATTACAATGAGACAAAAAGAGTGAGGATTTAAACAAATGAATAACAGAAACGAGGAAGAGCATAGTTACAGATATACAGTGATATGAGGACAAACTTACGTAACTATTTACCAACACATCTGAAATGCTAAGTGATATGGATATACATCAAGAAAATATAAATTGAAGCATTAAGTAAAAGCTTTATTTTTTTTATTTTTTTTTAAGATTTTATTTATTTATTCATGAGAGACAGAGAGAGGCAGAAACATAGGCAGAGGGAGAAGAAGGCTCCATGCAGGGAGCCTGATGTGGACTGGATCCTGGGACTCCAGGATCAGGCCCTGGGCTGAAGGTGGTGCTAAACCACTGAGCCACCCGGGGTTGCCCATATTAAGTAAAAAATTTAAATTTTTTCTCAATGTTAGTTTCCCAAATAGATACAAATTGAGAATAAATCTCATAGTAAAGATGGTGAGGCAATAAATAAACAAACAAAAATCTTACAAATTAAGAGCATTCATCATATCAAATTTCATCCTGAGATGTATTAAATTAATCCACACAAATATAAGCACATGGATTTGGTAATAGGAATGTAAGATGACTCACATTAGAAAATATATTGATGTATTTCACTACATTAATATATGAAAATATTAAGGAGGAAAGATCAGGATTTCAGATTTAAGAGAGTTTATGTAGAAACACTGTGATACAATATATATTTTAATATACATTAAATATATAAAACTATATAATAAATATATTATTAAATAAAAACTAAATATATAATATATACAATATCTGTAATTACATGTAAAATGTTCTTTATTAAATATTAGATAAATATGATATGTCTTAAAATGCACAGACATACCCACCTTCCACATACCACACATAAAGATACATACACACCTAGACATATACTAAGACTCTCCCATGTGTGAAACCCTCCTCTTATTCAAGACATAACAAAATAATTTGTATAGTCTGGTAGTTAATTTCAAAAATAATTTAAATTATTTAAATCCAATAATTTAAAACATATATCTCAATTCACTATACTTCAAATGTTCTGCACAAAATGATAGTTTACTCCTCTTCCTAGTGCCCAGAATCAGTATAAAAATTAAAAACTGAAATTTCTTGCTGATGCTTCAAATTAAGAAAGACAAAAATTAAGAGGTTAATTTATTCTTTCTAAATTTCAACTTCTTAATACTGAAAATAACACTTGGAATAAAGGTCTAATTTGGAGGCATGTGCCTCCAAAATAATAATGTGCATTATTTCTGATTGAAGAAAAATCGCCTATGCTATCACCTGTATTAAAGATCTCCATGGGACTCGATTTCTTTTCTCATCCCTAAAATATCAGAGATATGTTTGAACACTGTTGAAAAATTATGGATTATCTATCTAATAATATCAAATAATGAGAGCAATGCCCTGTGCTTACAGTGTTATATGTTAAAGATTCCTTCTCCCTCTTCTCTGTCATGACTTCAAGTTACAGAAAAATTGATAATCATTAACATCTAGGTCATATTTCTTAAAGGATAAATCATTAGACTTAAATATGCAAGGGAAGGAATAATAATGTCCACACACCTTACAGATTCTATCCCAAGCTACCCAGATATGGAAAATATGAAGAATCTCGACACAGTATCTTCCACACATACCTATGTGACATAACAATAGCTCACATGTGAAAAATAAATTTCTTACAATTAGTCAGTCAATTAATTGTTACCTGAATTTAGTTAAGCAAAGGCAATGTGAGAATATACCACCACTAGACTAAAACAAGACCATGAATCAAAGAAAACAAATTGTCCAAGAGGAAAAACAAAACAAAGAGAGAATCTAAAAGCCATGGAGAACAAAAAGAATCAACATAAGGGTAAAATAATGTAACAAAAATAAATAACTGGAAGAGAGTTTCATTTCCCTCAATGAGAAGAGAATTATGAAGAACAGCCAATTCCCCAAATTAGCTTTATATGTTCCAATTAAATATATGATAGCATTTTACAAAATTTGAAAAGCAAAATTTTAAATTATATAATGTTACATGCGTGTATGTGTGTAGAGACACACACACATATATATATATAATTAATATATATAATAGCTCTTAAATTATTATTTATCTATCAAGAACTAAGCCAACTCTTTGATAGTTTTGAAACCCGTGTGCTCCAAGTGATATAATTAAGTATTTTCTCTTCAATACAGCACTCGCAGTATTCCTGCTTGTGTCTTATAGTCCCAGTAAGGTTATAATTTATTCAAAAGATACAAAAATATAATTGGTTCTAATTTAAAAGAATTTAGCATAATATTGCTTACATCGAAATTCTTCATAAACACATTTTCAATTATTGATTTATCTCAATTTCATGGAGACTTTTGCCATAAATGTCAAACAATCATTAATATCATATAAAACAATTATTTGTAGAATTATTGAAAGGACAGATACCCATCAATAAGCGATGTTAATTATTGATAACAGTACATGAAAAGACAGAGACTCTAAATTCTACAATATGTATAATTGAATTATCTATCTTAAAAAATTTTTGCTTTAAATTAATATCTAAACCACCCATTATCTTTAGTTTGCCTGACAATGAAGCTGCATGGCCCAAACCATACTGCTAGGAAACTGCATGCCTTGGACTATAGAACTGTTTAAATATAATCTCTTAGGACTGGTGATGGCAGTTGTGTCATATCTCCTGTTAATCCCAGCTCCTATAAAAGTGGGAGGTGACAGTTCTCATTTTCAGACTCTTAAGGATTATCTAAAGAGAGTTGCTTTGCTCAGAGTCATAACCTATTCTATACAACTGGCAACCAATTACTAGTTATCTTGGATCCAAAATCCCAGTGTTCTTATCCCACCTTGGAACATTCTGAAGGGTTACTTGCTCTACAGAGCTCGTTCCTTATAGTGGTGGAGGCCTTTGTAGAGACTCCATTGAGACCACCTCCTCACTCTGCCCAGTGTTGCTTCTCTTCCTTCCCCTCAAGTGCTGATCCTAAGAGCATGCTCTAATAAACATTACACATTAATCTGTTTTAGAGTCTGCTTCTTGAGGAATTCAACCTGTGACAGAGCCCTTTACATATTATCTTCATTTTATGTTTGTACGTGCAGAATCTGTGGAATCATCTTCTCATTGAGATAACCAAGCTTGCTAAAAACCTGTCAAATTTGTGTTGACTTTGTGTGAGGAAACACAACCTTATATAATTGTTCAAATATCTTTAATATAGGACCCTAGATCCTATATATATAATGTCTACAACTATTCTATTCTGTAAAATGTGGGTGTTTTACATAATGTAAAACTTATTGTGGATACAAGATAACAATGAATTATAAAACATTATTTCATTTGTGCCATCTAAGATGTCAAAATATTTTCCCTAACTTCTTGTGTGTTGAGTCCAGTTCTTCTATAAAAGAATGACATAACCATTATCATGCCAAGGTGTCACTTAGCACTAGAATTTATTAATCCATATTTTCAGAGCTGCTTGCTAATAATACTGAGAAATACTGTTGAAAGTAACAACTAAGTTAAATATTTCCATTACATAAAAATAGCTATTTTCAGCCACATGATTCTGTTAAATAGCTTCTTCAAAGTAAAAGACAGTTTGTAAATGTCTTGCTTCAGTCAGCAATACTTTCTCATCTATATTCATGGCTTTTCAGGGTCTATGCAGTTAGATTTCAGAATCATGAGTCACAACCTTATTTCACAAAGAATCTTATTTCAATCCATTGGTGAATATTGAAGTCTGAAGTGATAAAATTTAAGGGTTTTATGGGCATAGCATTGCTCTAAAAATATAGAGAATTTTGGATTCAGTGCCCTGTTGAGAGTCACACCAAAAGGAGTTTTAAAAGATTTACCAGTCTACACTTTTATGAATATGAAAAGCATTTTACAACTGAAATTTTTTTAACTGCAGGAAACTCCCAAAATTGTGTTCCTCTTTCTTTTTAAGAAATCAACAATGGGTTGCTAGCTCACTTATTCCATATATTAAAGACTAATACAATCCTAAATTGGTATGTAAAGATATATATTTAATAGTGTATTGGAATCCTTGCTTTAGCCAAATATCTGCAGAATTTATCATATAGATTTAGAAATCGTTAATCAAAATAGTCTAAGAAATAAAATAGTCTAAGAATAAAATACTCTAAGAAATAAAATAATAAAGACAAGCAAAAAATACTATAAGTATAAAGATTAAGAATAAAATATGATTTAATAATTATATAGTGGCCTAGATTAATTTCAGTAGGAAAATTCATGCTATTGCATCAAAAGGGTTCATTGTGCTACATTCATAATTACTATTTGAAGTTTAAAACATGGCTATTTTAATATCCAAACCATTGCTTTTTGTTGTATAAATAGCTTATGATGCTATGCAATTATGTTCTGGTCTACTATTTCTCAAAAATTTCTTTTTTTTAAGGTTTAATTTATTTATTCATGAGAGAGAGAAAGAGAGAGGCAGAGACATAGAGGGAGAAGCAGGTTCCATGCAGGGAGCCCGATGTGGGACTTGGGGCATCCCGAGATCACGCCCTGAGCCAAAGGCAGACACTCAACTGCTGAGTCACCCAGGCGTCCCCCTCAAAAATTTCCTAATTAATTTTTATATTCCACTTAGGAAAAGGACTTATTAGTCTCAGCTTCTACCTAGATAGTATCAATTAAGCATGACTTTAACTAGCAGACATGTGAATGAAAGGCTATCAAACACCAACCAGTTCATTGTGTAAGAATTTTCTGAATGAAACCCTTTGTTTCAATCATTGTGATGGACACCAGTAGATGAACTTGACAGAATAATTTCCCATTAACTGGAAGAAATAATTTTCCTATAGATTTACATTGGATATGTAAAATAGAAGTAGCACAATATATTCATAAGCACTGCCTTCACATTCAAACAATACACTGATATGTATGCATTACTGCTGTTTTATTGTAAACTTCTCCACTATAGTCCAGATATGTCAACAGCTTTATTGTTACCTGCACCCTTTTTTTAAAGAGTCATTACTAGTCAATTGCAGGTGTTATTCATGGTCGATAAACCTACATGCATAAAGATAGCACTGCTCATCCAACCTTAAAATGGAACATAAGAGCTAAGAGCTTCTAGCAATGCAGACTATCTTGAAAGCATGACATCAAGTTCTTCTGCAATGAGAAATATGTAAACTGCTGACTTCCAACCCACTGCAGTGAACAAAAGCTATGGAACTAATTGAGAGCCACATTTTTTCAAGATCATGTGAGGTCATCACTGGTTTGAGTTTGCTATTCAGGAACATGCTCTGGCACTTAGCCTTGTCATTCAGGCACATATATGAAATGCATTTAAAAATAAATAAATATATAAAAAGCTATTTATAGTGCTCTGTGATGAGTCTCCTCTTGCTCCACCATATGCAGCTCAGCCTCCGAGCCTAGGGCAAAAGAATCAATTCAAAAGTAGCCCTTCCCTCTCCTGCGCCCAGGTCATGGCAAACCCATATGGCTCAGTAACATCTCATAGGGCTCCACCAAAAAAGATTATGCCTTTGCTTTATCTTCATACTCTTTGTACCTGGCACTTGGAAATTACTAAATATATGTTGGTAAAAATAATTAATTGTATTACAGATATCTTGGTATAGGAAGGAGTTAGCTTTTAATTGGGGGTCTTTCAATTTATTTTCTTTTTATTATTATTATTATTTTTTCTCTCTCAATTTCTATTTCTTTCCATATACACATACAAACATATATACAAACATTTTTAATTTTTTTACCTAATAAGGGACACCTGGGTGGCTCAGTGGTTGAACGTCTGCCTTTGGCTCAGGACATGATCCCGGAGTCCTGGGATCAAGTCCCACATCGGGCTCCCTGCATGGAGCCTGCTTCTCCCTCCTGCCTGTGTTTCTGCCTCTCTCTGTGTGTCTCTCATGAATAAATAAATAAATAAAATCTTTAAAAAAATTTTACCTAATAAAAATTTCAAGTAATTTTAAATCTAGATTAGAATTTCTTAAATAATTGTATCAGAATATTGTAATTTGGCTATTGTTTTTATTTCTTTTTTAAAGTTTTATTTATTTATTTGACAGAGAGAGAGAGCACAAGCTGGGGTAGCAGCAGGCAGAGGGAGAGGGAGAAGCAGACTCCCCACTGAGCAGGGAGCCTGATGTAGGGCTCCATCCCAGGACACTGGGATCATCACCTGAGCTCAAGGAGGATGCTCAGCTGACTGAGCCACCTAGGCACTCCTGGCCACTGCTTTTAATGATATATCCATCATTTTATAAAAGACTATTTAAATTATTTAATTAATATATGTTAAAATAATGCAAAAGCATTAGATATGCTATAGTGTGCTGCCATGCCTAAGACTCTAGACTTCTCTAGCAGAAAAAAATGATCCATACATAGAATGAAGGTATTTTCTAGAACAATATTGTCCTATAGCACTTTCTGTAATTATGAATATGTTTATAAATGTTTATAACTCAGTGCTTTCCAACAGAGTAATAGTAGCCACCTGCGGCTATTAAATACAAAAACTATGGCTAGGGCAACTATGAAATTATTTTTAAAATTCATATTATTTTAATTAATTTTAAAATGACAACATAAACCCTTCCAGTTTGAAATCCATTAAGAAATAAGTCGCGAGAAATCAACATAAATCATTATGTCACGCGATAGGAAGATGGAGCGATGAGAGAATAGGAAAAACCTCTAGCCAAAAGAGCTTTAAAAATGTCTGCTATTGAGGCAACTTCACCCAAAGTGATTGTCCCTCTTTCACCATAGGGATGAAAGAATACGACCCCCCTACAGGAATTAACACATTCTTAGGTGGGGACTCAGAAGGTTCTCAGCTTCGCAGTTTACATTCCATCAATCAAACTCCAATCTGAGTCGGATCCTCCCCACCTGGGAAAAGTTAAAGGCGGGAGTTGAGCCAAGAAAGCAACTCCAGTGTAGACGCAACCCTCTGGACACATGAGGTCAGAGAATTACCCACCCTCCAGCAAGAAAGATGAGGAAATCATAGAACTGTGTGAGAGTGTTGAGGTTCTAAGATGTTACTGCCAGTTGACTTTGATTTATAATTTTTCTTTGTCAACAAAGGAATCTTTGGATCTAAGGATCCAAAGGAATCACCCTCTGGTACTTAGAGGGTGAAGAAATAGTCTTAACCCCATTTTGGGTTTTTTTGTTTTGTTTTGTTTACAAAATTCTCACATTGGTATTGCTCCAACCAAACTATTTGAAATGAAGCTTTATACCAACCAGTAAACAAAAATTAAGTTTATCGTGGGAAAAGAACCAGAAATGCTGCCTAAAAATTAAATAGTCTACGACTCTCTGGAAGGTGAGATTATGCTAAAATTTTTAATTTTTTCTCTGGAAATAGACAATTCAGCTGTTTCTTTTCTGCCTGTACTCTCCTTCATGTCTTTTCCTTCCTGTTCTTTCTCCCATCCTGTCTCTTGCTGTGGCTTCTCCTCCTTTCTTCCTCCTCTTCCTCAGCCACCTGTCTCCTGTCTTCATGTTTGTTTTTTTCTCCATCTTCCTGAGTTCTAATTCTCTTTGTTTCTCTTCTCTCTGATTTGTCACCATCTCTCAAATATACACAGCATAGACCCCACAAAAAAATCAGTTTTCTGTACAGGACCAAAAATACCCATTATTATCTGAAAAGTCCTTTTAAAAACTCCTCTCTTTCTAACTAAACATCTGTGGGAGGTCATGTTTTCTATGTATGTAAAAAAGTTATCCCAACATATTGAAGCTGAAGCCCACATAAGATGTCAGCTACCTATTCAACTAGACTTTAAGGGATTCCTGGGTGGCGCAGTGGTTTGGCGCCTGCCTTTGGCCCAGGGCGCGATCCTGGAGACCCGGGATCGAATCCCACATCGGGCTCCTGGTGCATGGAGCCTGCTTCTCCCTCTGCCTATGTCTCTACCTCTCTCTCTTTCTGTGATTATCATAATTAAAAAAAAAAAATTCAACTAGACTTTAAGGATATTTTCAAAAATTCTTAAAAATGATGTTCTCACTATTTTTTAGTTTTAAAATATGGTTATATAGCATAGTCTATGCATATATATCATATGTGTATTTTTATTTTTCAAAAAATTATTTTTTTAAATATTTTGTTTATTTATTCATGAGAGACACAGAGAGAGGCAGAGACACAGGCAGAGGGAGAAGCAGGCTCCATGCAGGGAGCCTGATGTGGGACTCAATCCCGGGTCTCCAGGATCACACCCTGGGCCAAAAGCAAGCTCTAAACTGCTGAGCCACCCAGGCAACCCCCCAAATTATTTCTGTTTCATTTTCTATCGTCTGTATCTGTAAATATAAATCTTGACTGTTTTTTTCAATATTTGTATTTTCTTTCTGTCTCTGGCTCTCTTGAAATTACCAAGTTATCCCAGATATTTAGTGACACTTGATGTGCTATTCAATATAAAATTGAGGTTTTAAAAATTTCATTTGGGTATCTCAACTGATTGGTGATATAGTTGAGTAGTTTAGTGATCAGCTGGATCATTTGATCATGTGATCATGGAACTCCTCATGGCAATTTTTATAGGTCTGGAAGCAAACATTCTGGAAATTCACATGAAGAGCACCAAGACTCCCAATTCTGTATTTAAGAGTTGACTCCAGGGGTACCCAAGTGGCTCAGTCGATTAAGGATCTGCCTTTGGCTCAGGTCTTGATCTCAGGGTCCTGGGATCAAGCCTGGCATTGGGCTCCTTGCTCACCAGGGAGTGTGCTTGTCTCTCTTGCCCTCTGCCCCTCCCCCTGTTCTCTCTCTCAAATAAATAAATAAATAAATAAATAAATAAATAAATAAATAAATTTTTAAGCAAAGTTGATGCCACCTCTGTATCTTGTCTGTGCCCTCATCCTCGAGTTCGCCTCACATCCCTTACTCCAGAGAGATTTGGTTTACCTTCTAATAAGTTCAACCTTCTGCTTTCACTGTATTGGGAAGGGGACACAGCAGAGACCGTCATAGAATCTGGGGATTTATTGATTTTAAAATTTTTCCGTGTTTTAGCCACTCCCTTCAACACCTCCTTTCTGAAATATCTTGGGCCACTACATTTGAATCTGAGGAACATCAAAGAAAAAAATCAATTTTCTTTTCAGGTTTTGATTTTACATTTAATGACAGGTTTCCACTATCCAAAAGGAGTGTTCTTACAAAACCTTCAACAGGCCAAAATGACATCAAGTAAAGGAGCAATTACCATCAATTTATATGGAAAAAAATTTGCGAGCATTCCAAGATACCAAAGATCACCTCTTCTAGGCTTTTCTGATACCTTAAGACATATCTTGCTAACAGATGAACAAAACAGAGTTAAAGCCTAGATGCTCACTCACAGTTCAAAGCTCTGGGGACTGGACACGGAGATGCCGAGCCTGGTTTCCTGGGTAAGAGCAGCGGGGCACCACTCCACCTGCTCAGGATGTGCTCTGCCTCTGCCTCTGTGAGTGCCCACTGCAAAACTAACCCTGGCCATTAGTTTTGCTTATCATCTTTTTAAATTAAAGTAAATATCCTCTCTGGATTTCTTTCGATCAGTGACAACAGGTACAAGTAAGTCTTTGGGAAAAGTGAAATGACATTACAAACTTTTGAAAAGCAGTGGATACTTGTGTTTTATTCTCTAGAACCACCCAAAATAACATAATAATTGTGTCTTGGGGATCCCTGGGTGGCGCAGCAGTTTAGCACCTGCCTTTGGCCCAGGGCGCGATCCTGGAGACCCGGGATCGAATCCCACGTCGGGCTCCCGGTGCATGGAGCCTGCTTCTCCCTCTGCCTGTGTCCCTGCCTCTCTCTCTCTCTCTGTGACTATCATAAATAAATAAATAAAAATTAAAAAAAAATAATTGTGTCTTAATGCAAGTACATCACGCTTAGACACTTCTTAGAAGTTTAGCAAATATCAGCTGCAGAACACAATCGTTACTAGAACAGAGTAAAAAATCTGCCATTTATCCCTGAAACATACTCGTTTCATACCTAAGTGCTTTCCTACCAAAAAAATAAAAGTATGTAGTATTAAAATTCTTCATGACAACAGAGAAAATCTTAATGGATCCAGAGAAACAGGGTAAATATATTTATGAGATTAATTATATGACCTTTTGAGAATAATTTCCTTTCCTTTTTTACCTTTGGACAACTGGTAGCCTAACATTTCATGTAAGTGTGGATTTATGTAATTATTTTAATTAATTTAAAACCTGTCTCTTCTGCGACTTCATAATAAAAAAATAATTTGGGATCTCTGGGTGGCTCAGTGGTTTAGTGCCTGCCTTCGGCCCAGGACATGGTCCTGGAGTCCCAGGATCGAGTCCCATATCGGGCTCCCTGCGTGGAGCCTGCTTCTCCCTCTGCCTGTGTCTCTGCCTCTCTCTCCTCTCTGTCTCTCATGAATAAATAAATACAATCTTTAAAATAATAATAAAAATAATAATTTTAACAGTATGTTAAAAGTTAAAACATTTAACAGTATGTTTCAGTGTTCACCACTGATTTTCCTAAGGACAAACTCTCTAAGTCTTTAGTCTATGTGCTAATGCGTCATCAAATATAATGAGTCTGAAATTTAATGATTAATGCTGCTTGAAATGTCTTTTTTTTTCTAGAATAACAATGTCTGAAACTTGATTGTAACTTATGTATATAAAGTATCAAGGCTTCTTTTATTTATTATTATTATTTTTATCATCCAGGGAAAAGAGAAAAGAATGGAAAGTATAGGAAGTGAATGAGTATAAACAGTATACATTTTTCCTTTTTTGGCTGAAAACTAGGATTTCTTCCTCAAATTTCCAAGGTTATACAAACAGTTCCAAGAAGGGGTTGTGGGGAGGAATTTTCTTGCTAAATTCAAAAATTTATTGAACTGCCACTATAGAAGTCATGATGCTGGGGACCTGGGATGATCTGTATTTTCAATTAGCTAAATATTGATAGATAAGCAAAGACTTGTTCTTAGATCAGGGGTCAAAGCACAATGTACAGTATCTGTGCAGAAAAAATTGTGAGATTTCCACACTCTAACCAGTAGATCATCTTTTATCTTGCTGGCCAATACAATGTATGAATATGTGAAAGCAAAATAATACAGTTATTGGAAAGCAACATAATACATTGGTGTTTGTGTGCTTTGCAGTGTAAGAGTAGACATAGGAGCCAAAAATGAAGTTTTGCAAATGCAGAGTGAATATGAGAAGTCCCTTCAGGTCATATGGATTAAGATATAGCTATCAGCTGAAGAAAGTGAGCAGAAGAGTGAAATGAACTTGAAACTCCAATGAAAACAACCCGGAAGATGGCTAAAATTGCCTTTAGCAGCTGTCATCTGCTCACAGGATTCGCCAGCTCTCAGCAAAAGTACATCAGTGATTTACTGACAATCATATTTGTGAAAACTTTTATAAATGATTGATTTTTCTGTTTTGAAATGTATTCTAAAGTTTATTGCAAAATTATTTCATTCTGTATATTTTCCATCTTTTGAATTTAAAGAGATTTGTTTTGGGGTACTAAATTATACACTATTAGAAAAGGAATTTTCTATAAAGTGAGTTGCATTTAAGTAGCCTTCCTTCTCTCTAAAATTATCCTAGATGCTTCGTTTTCAAGTGGCTGCTTAGAGGAAAGGGCAAGAGACATACTCTTTGATATTTATGTGGAAACTCTTTTATAATTCTATCTGCTTGAATGTACTGCTGCCCCTTGGGTTTCTCTGCCTGAACCTCTTTGTTTCTCTTTTTCATCAAACACTATGTCTGTATAACTCTCTCTGTAATAATGTATAAACAGAAAAATCCTTTGAACACACATTGTCAAATATATTCAAACACATGATTTTTTTCCCTTCATTTGCTTTAAATATTAAATGATGTTTGTCTCCATTTGGCATCACTATTATAAAGTCTAAATTAAAACTGATTATTGGCTCATAATGGGTCTCTGGAAGGCTCTAGAAATTTATATATATATATATATATATATATATATATATATATATATATATTTTTTTTTTTTAGAAATGTATATGTTTTAATGTTCCTGAAGCTCACTATCGATTGTCCCATGTAGGATTTGTTATCCATCCTCTTCAGTATTCCTACAGCTGTTAAGTTAGAATTCTTCCATTTTCTTTCTCAATAATTCTTGATAAATATTCCTTCAGATTTTTTTTCTCTACTTTTGGGACTCCAATTTTATGATAAGTGAGTGCTCCTGTCCAGCAGTAAGTGTTGTCTCTCCTATTTCTGCCCTCCTCTCTGCCATGTCTTTTAACTTTACCTGCATACACTTCCTCTCATTATCACTTCTTTATGACTTCTGAAAGAGTTCCCCAAAGGCATCTTCCAGCTTAATTAAATCTCCTCAACTACCCATTCTGATACTTAGTTCGTCTACCAAGTTTTTATTTCACTCATGATATTGTTCTTACCTAGAACTCTAGAACTTCCCTTTGATTCAGCATTTTATCAAATGATTCCCACTTTTTATTTACAACACTATTTCATGACTTTCTAAGGGTGTTTGTGTGCTTTGCAAAAGATTTATTTTTATCTCTGCTACATTTTTTTTTCTATTTTGTCTATTATTAGTTTTTTTGGTGAGTTTATTTCTCTTTGAGGCCGTTATGGTAGCCAGAACACTAGCATGGTTTTCCCGTGAGCTCAGATTCCCTCGGGGTTATCAGGTAAACTGGCAGTTCAAATACACAAGAAGGAAGGATCTAATCTCAGCACTGCCTTGGGTCATTGTTGCTGAGGATGGATAGGTAGAAATCCTATGGGTCAGTCACCTCCCACTCAGCCACACCATGGTGGTGAATTTTGTGTGTCAATCTGCAAGACCATGATATCCACTTTCAGGTCAAACACCAGTGGGGATTTTGTTGTGAAGGCATTTCTTTAGATGTGAGTCATGCATAAGACCATCCATGATGTGGGTGGACCTCTAGTCGGTTGTGAAAACCATCAGGGAAAAAACATGAGGTATCGGGAAGAAGAAGGAGTTCTGCTTTCAGGTTGCCTTTGGGCCGGAAGTGTAACATCAGCTCTTTCCTGATCCTCCACGTTCCCTGCCTCAAGATTGCAGACTCTCTCTTATAACAACTCTGGTCCCATCTCTTTATGCACACCTGTCCCAGGATTGCTGAACCAAAACCACATTTCTTTTTAATAATACAAGTGTGAGAAGGCAAGGTTGGTCCAGAGCTACAAGGAGGAGACATGAGCACACATCAAGTGCTCCTCTCAACGGCTACTTTCTTGCCCCTCCTCACCTTCTGCTACTGGCCTCGCTGCAGGGCTGAGCACTGGCCTCTGCATCAGGGTGGTTTCTCAGTGTTCCGTAATTATAAGCATCCCTAGCTTTGAGCCCTGGGAAGGATGTCAGGAAATACTATGTGATATTCAGTTATTTATCTTGTCAGACAGAGAGGAGCAGAAAATGTTATCTGGTTTTGTGACAATAAAAAAATAAATAAAAAAAATCTATCTATAAGCTTAAATATTTTTTCCTCATCTTTACGCTCCCTGCAAATATTGAAGTTGTTCATCTCACTTTTATTAAAAATCATTTTAAACACTTAAAAATAACTTTATCACGTGACTCCATAATATAACTGAAAGTAGAAAAACATTAATACATTAATAATATATAAAGTCTGAAATGGACGTACAACTTTTGCAATGACAAAAAAAAAAAAAAATGCCCCTCCGTGCAAGCAATCTATAAAGAGGAAGGAGAAGAAACAAAAGGAAGAGGAGGAAGAGGAGGAAGACAATGGTGTCTCCTGATGAAGATGCCTAAAGCATAAAAAGTGAAAAAGACATATTTTATTTTTCTAATTTTTAGTTTGATCCGCTACCCAATATAATGCTTTAAATGTTCTCTGCATCCCCGTATAACTGTTGATGCTCAATGCTCCATACTTGTTGCAATTCATCCTTCTTGTGCATAGCATCATACACACATGCAACCCTTTAAAATAGCTTTGTAATGATATAAAATTGTAAATTCTGTTTGATGTCACAAAATTAAAAGTGTTCACATAAAATTTTAGTTATAAAATGAAATTCAATTCGAGGTATTCTAACGCAATAGAGGGAAGAGTAAAGTAAATGCCAGTAGGGTCATTGGATAGCTACCTCAAGGTCAGGTACCTTGCTTTTCTCAACTCATATCATAGAAAATAAATTACAAATTGATTAAACTTTTAAAAGCAAATATCAGATCTAAAGAAAATATAGTTGATTTAAGTTTTTTTTTTACAAAGGCACATGTTTTATCAAAATGTTCATTTCCTTATTTTATCAGAATATTTATTGCCATAGCTTCATATGTGTTTTTATTTAGATGATCTTTTAAATAGATTTTCAAATAAATTCTGCTAGCTTTGTAATTTTCATTATTGATTTTATAAATTGATTTAGAGATAACTCTCAATATCAGATTAAACAAATATCAGATTAAACCAAATAATATCAGATTAAACCAGATTAGGACAAAATATTTATGTACCTCAATCTGATCTAGTCTTTTTTATGTGGCCAAATATATTTTGTGACATTTTCAATACATAAGTAATACACAATTTTTACATATTATTCTATAGCTTTACTTTTGAAATGCTATTTTAGTAACTATTTTTGATTGTTTATGAATGATATAATAAAAGAAGGTAATTTTAGTCTAATAAAGTCTACTACAGAGAGCTCTCTGAAGCCTTTATCATTTTTTTCCTATTATTGTTCTAACTTTATCAGTTAGTTATCTTGGGTTTCCTTTAGATAAATCATTAATGACAAATAATTACAATTTGATAGTATTTCTTGCTAATTTACATATCATTAGTCATGTCTTCCCTTTTACATGGATTGGTTAATTCTTCCATTAAACCGATCAATAATTATGTAATAACAGGAATTCAATCATTTCTGATAATTGTAATGTGAACATTTCTTCTATTTTATGACAAAATAACTTAGACTTTCATATATTAATAACAGTATCATCTGTTTTCTGGTTTACTAATCAGAGATTTCTTAAGTATACAAATCAAACCATAAAGTTTAGGGAGGGATATTAAGAAATATATACTTAGGGAAGCCTGGGTGGCTCAGTGGTTGAGCATCTGCCTTTGGCTCAGGTTGTGATCCCGGGGTCCTGGGATCAAGTCCCACATCAGGGTCCCGAAAGGGAGCCTGCTTCTCCTTCTGCCTCTTTCTCTGCATCTCTCATAAATAAATAAGGTCTCAAAAAAAAAAAAAAAAAAAAGAAATACATACCTAGGTGGTAATACAAATAAATGAAAATGATACAGTGAATGATTATCTTAAAATTTGGGGAAGAGAACCAAAAGAAGTAAGGTTCAAGAAAGTTTCTGCCAATTTTTTATTCTTTCTTTGGGTGGTGGGCCCATCAGTTTTCACTTTATAATAATCCAATCACCTGCATTTTTAAAGATTTTTATAAGCATTTTAGTGTTTGGCTTACATGTCACACACACAAAAGTAATGGTCATGCATATGAAAAATAAACTTTGGGGGAAGATGCTCAATACACTGTATAAAATTTCAAGCAACCTAAAAAGTCTAAAAATAGTTTGAGCTGGCGGATTACAGAAAAGTTCTGTCTCACCCACACTTATCGTAATTTTTTTTTTGGAAATGGTTGGGAATGTGGAGAGTTCTTCAAACTAAATATATCAAGAGTGTAATATAGCTTCTAAAAGGAAAACTGGCATAAAAAGTATTAGGACGACAATACTACATAGTGATTAGTAAAGTGCCCATTTTAATCAGAAGGAAGACTTTTCTATTCCTTTCCAGATCATGTTCTATTAATTTATAATGCAAAAGAGTATTTCCTCTATCAATAATAAGATCAGGTATTGTCAGTCTATTCTATAAATTGTAGAAAGTTTATTCTCTAAGCTGCTTTTCTTTTAACTAATAGTGCAATATGGTTCTTAAATATTTCATCCAAATTATAATGTGCAAAATGTTGTCCATGGGCCCAGTAAGCGGCATGTTTACAAATGGAATGTGGGCAGAAGTATACATCTTATTTCCAGAAAATCACCTAGAAGCAATTTTTGATTAAATATAAAACATTAAATATGCAGCAGTTATCCGTTTTTGCTACAAAGATGCTTATAACGCGAGATAGAGGTCTCTGTGCTTTCTAGAGCTCCTAATCCAGGACGTTAAAGGTCAGTGCTCAATGACCCACAGTACCGACGTGCTACCAAAGTTGCCGGATGGCGGATGGCGGCTGCCGTAGCACCTTCTCGTATGTGCAGGATTCAAGGTTCAGGCGTTTGATACTCAGTTAAGGACTTTGACCTACTCAAGGTAAATTACTATTTTTGTTGAATTAATAATCCCCAAATAGCAAGGTTTGAGACTCTTAAAATATCGTCATGGTTTGTCGCAGTGAAACCAGAAGTGTCACGCCGGCCTGCGCAGCCACCCCAGGCGCCGGGGGTCGCCAGGGCTTGGTCCCCGCGGGTCGTCCCTGCCCTGCCCGGGGGCCG
This sequence comes from Canis aureus, assembly GCF_053574225.1. Classification (NCBI taxonomy): domain Eukaryota; kingdom Metazoa; phylum Chordata; class Mammalia; order Carnivora; family Canidae; genus Canis; species Canis aureus. The sequence continues at coordinate 6,386,567 of NC_135641.1, forward strand.
GTGGGGGCCGGCGGGGGCCGGCGGGGGCCGGCGGCTCCCGGGCAGGCCCCGAGGTGGGCCCCGCCGCAGCCGGCCGAGTCTCGGCGCTGCCGTGGGGCGCGGGTGCACGAGGCCTCCCCGTCCTGCACGCGGCCCCCCGCGCTCAGCACCCGCGGCCGCGAGGCTCGCCCCGGCCTGCGCAGGGCGCCTCCCCCGCTCCCGCCTCCCTGCCCCGGTGGCCCCCGAGGGCCGGGACCCCCGCGGGCGCTCCCGCACTGGCTCCGCGACGCCCAGCTCGGGCCCCAAATTGGCGGCAACGTCCTCCCCGTGGTCCGCGGGGCGACGGTGCGGCCCGGAGGGCGGCGGCGGGGGTGCCCGGTGCCCGGCGCCCAGTCCCGACCGGCCGCGCCGAGCCCGTTGTCCGCAGGCGGCTGCTCCCTCCAGACCTCAGGGCGCTGCCGCTGGTCTCCATCGGTCTTTTAAAGGTTCCTTTAAAGGTGATTTCTCCTGGGTGGGAAGTACCTGTTCTCCTGCGGCAAATGCAGCTCTACTCTTGCATCGAAACGTTCCAGGTACGGTCCGTACTTGCCGGATGACGCAGGGCGCATGCGCGCGCCTGTGTGCTTCGCTCGAGCCCGCACGGACTCGCCGCGGCCGTTCGCAGCCCTCCGCGCCCCTCGACGGCGGTAGCCGGTGCGCCCCGCGGGACCGCAAGGTGCTGACTCAGGAGTGGGGACGCGCTTAGCGGGACTCGAGGAACCATTCCAAACGGTTTCATCTTGTAGAGACCTCGGTTGTGCTGACTTGAGCATGTAATTAGAATCTAGTTGGACTGATACAAATCCTTCTAGGGATCTGGACAAAGTAAATTACGTGAAAGTAAAATGTAGAATAGCTATTCACACTATCTTCTGCTCATTAGTTTCATTTAGTTCGTAAGCATCTCCAGAAGGAAAGACGGACGGCTCTTTTGCCACTATAGATACGGCTATACTCTCCCAAATTCTAAATTTAATTGTAACTTTTGTTTTCCTATGGCCCTCTTTTAATTAACAGAAAAAAAACCATTTTTTTTGGCCTTTCTCATAAATGTCACTATGCTTTAAATTTCTATCCTACCAAATGATTAAAGATATAAAGAAATCAATTATTTGAAATGGCAAGTTTTGCTTATAACTCCATTTGTGTAATCTGTTGACCTTTTGCTGAATGCTATATTTTAGGCAAATAAGTTCTATTTTAAAATAAATGTAGAGGGACGCCTGTGTGGCCCAGCGGTTTAGCACCTGCCTTTAACCCAGGGCTGATCCTGGAGTCCTGGAATCGGGTCCCACATCGGGCTCCCGGCAGGGAACCTGCTTCTCCCTCTGCCTGTGTCTCTGCCTGTCTCTGTGTCTCTCATGAACAAACAAATAAATACAATCTTTTAAAAATAAATTAAATTTAGGGATCCCTGGGTGGCGCAGCGGTTTGGCGCCTGCCTTTGGCCCAGGGCGCGATCCTGGAGACCCGGGATCGAATCCCACTTCGGGCTCCCGGTGCATGGAGCCTGCTTCTCCCTCTGCCTATGTCTCTGCCTCTCTCTCTCTCTCTCTGTGTGTGACTATCATAAAAAATTTAAAAAAAAAAATTAATTAAATTTAGATTCACAGGGAAGTTGTAAATGGAGTACAGAGAGTTCCCATAGGCACCACACCTGGATTCCCCTATTGTTAACTTACATCTGTATGATGCATTTGTCAAGACTAAGTAAGCAACTGGTATACTCTTATTTGCTAACTTCCATAGTCAATTCAGATTTCATTCTCTCTTCCCTCGTGTCCTTTTTGTGTTTCAGGATCCAATCCAGGATAACACTTTACATTTACGCATCATGTCTCCTTAGCCTCCTCTGCTCTGTAACTTTTTCTAAACTTTCCTTTTTCTTGCTGTTATTGACAACTTTGAGAAACACTGATCTGACATTTTATAAAATGCCCCTCAATTTGTTTTTCTAATATTTATCTCACGGTTTGACTGTGATTAACATTTTCTGGGAGAAAGACCATAGAGAGGAAGTTCTATTCACCAAATGAATGCCGTTTTTTTTTTTTTTTAATTTAGTCGAGTATTATGTAAATTGAAGTTTAATCTATACTTCTTTTGAACTTAACACACACACACTTCAAGTTTATCTGAGGAGTGGGCTTTGATGAAATTCATTAAAATAACAGTTTTTAAAATTAAAAGTGTTAACAAAACAAGAATATTTTTCCATATGGCAAAATTTCACTCGGGATTTTAAGACACTTTTAAATTTAAGCATTTGATCTAGAAATAAATGCAAAATTGAAAGATAATTTACTCATTATTAAATTTGAGTTTACACATTGCTGTAGGGAAACTTGTATATTTAATTTTTTATATGGAATGATAGGGAGGAAACCTCTGTCAAAACTCACTAACACCCTTCCTCAACTGGGAAATGAGTTGCACGAGCCTCTATTGTGAGAGTAGAGGGCAGGGGAACATTACTCCAAAGATTCATTATGTCATGAGCAGTCCTACTTTGCATGACTTTATGGTGACCAGTGTTGAACTTCATTTACCAAAGAAACTTATGAATCAAGGTCTCAGAAGTAATATTCACTGGTTGCAAGCAGTTCACACTAGGCATTATGCAGAGTAAGAGATGCAGGTATTTATTTCTACTAAATATTTTATTTTATTTTTGCATTTAGATTTTCAAGAGTAGACTTAAGGATGATCTTGCCAAACCTAGATGCAAATTTAGTTCAGAAATTATCTAATGATTGGAGTGTAGATGAAGTAGAGTTCTGAAGTACAGATAACATTTTGGGATTTTTTCAGAGTGTATATGGAACTCCAAGGCATGAAAATGGGTCACATCATCACAAGTGTGTATAGGGTATAGAAACATTAGATAAAATGTCTGAAGAAGAAGCAAGAGAAAATTCAATATAAGCCTTACTTAGCTGGCATATTTCTAACGTACATTATACAATGTTCAAATTTCATAAGTACTTTTATATATAAAAACTATATATTAACTTTGCATGCTTAATGACTAAGAAGTTTAAAAATCACAAACAGAAACAATTCTATCCTTTAAACTTTATTCATATCTTACATTAGTAAATGTCCTTATACTTTTCCTTATAGAATACTCATTTTTTATCATTTATCTCAAAAATCAATTAAAATTGAAGTCAACAGCACCATTCTGCAGAATATGATTGATTATTGAATATAAGCAACATAAAAATATTTTTGACCCTTCTTTGATAGATTGAAAGTACTCATTTGGTATAATGATTTGGAAGCTCTTGCTTGAGAGATAGTAGATTTTAAATCTTTTCACTTATAAGAGTGTTTAAAATATTAGACAAGAAGGTGAAAGTATCATTCAAAAACAAAATACTATTAATATGAAATGCTCTCAAATTAAAATAAATGCTTTTTTATATTAGTAAAATGCTTTCTCATCCTGAAAATGATCTGCATATTAAACCCTCACATATTTGGAAAACCCTTAATTGTAAAATTCAATATTCAAACATACAATGATAGTATTTATATAATGTATAATGTGTGACAGCTACTACCATACAAACTTTATAAATTTTAAATGATTTAATACCACAATAATTCTAACATGTAAATATTAGTATGAATGTTTTTTAGATGAGTAAACTAAGGCATATGCTATGGCCTGAATAATGTGTTCCCAAAATTCATATGTGGAGGCCCTCACTCCAAATGTAATTGCATTTAAATATGGGGCCTTTAATAAGTAATTAGTTCGTAAGGGTGATGCCCTCAAGAATAGGACTAGTGGTCTTATAGAACAGATGAAAGAAAGATGATCTGTCTGCCATATGAAAACACAACAAGAAGGCATCCATCCAGCCAGGAGGAGGAGGGTCCTCACCAGGAACTGAATCAGCCAGCACCTTGACCATGGCCTTTCCATCCTCCAGAACTGTGATTAATATATTTTTGTCATTTAAGCCACTCAGTCTATGGTGTTTTGTTACAGCAGCCCAAGCTGACTAATTCAGCATGTGCTATTTAGTAATTAATTGTCCAAGGGTCGTACGTATAGTAAGTGAAACTTTGACATGAGCCTAAATTTTGACATGATTCCAAATTGTAGGACCTTAACACCTTGCTTTTCTAAAAATAAGTAGTTTTATCTACTGGTAACATAAAAATTGGGACTTCAGGACTGCATGAACTATAATGGTAGTTACTTAGATTTTGGTTCAATAAACTAATATATTAAGTTCTTAATTCCTTACATCTTAATATATATTATTTGTTATTCATTTAGCAGTTATATGAGGGTTTCTCAACCTCAATGTTGTTGAAATTTGGGGCCATGTAATTTTTGGTTGTAAGGGCTGTCCTGTGCATTATAGGATGGTGTAGCAGCGTCCCTAGCTTCTTCTACTCACTAGGTGCAAGGAACAGCTTCCCCTTCCAAATCTAATCAGCAAAAAAATGTCTCCAGATATTGATAAATGTGCTGGGGGGGGGGTGCAAAAATACCACTAGTACAGAACTACTTGTATATGTTAACCAAAATTGGGGAAAATTAATATCAACAACTGGGCCTGATATTGACAGATGTGGATTGGGTAGATGGCAACTCAATACCCTGTAATTAAATATATATATCTGAGTACACGTGCACCATATATATCATATATCATACATATTGTGTTACATATGTAATTACTATGCATACATTATAGTAGATCAAGTAAAAACAAATTTGATACTTAGAAGAGTTTAGTAGTATTGGGAAATTCAACAAGCTTATCTAAGTTAATACTTAAAAAAGATCATTACTAATTTATTTGAGGACAAAAGTCTCCACTGTGTGAATGAATGAGGAATTTAAGAGATTTTGTATTTATTCATACCCCTGGATACCCAGAAAAGACGGGCGTTGCAAAGCTCTTAGTTTGTCATTACACAACTACAGAATCGTTTAAGCTTTTAAAAACCAGCATCTAAAGTGCAAATGTTTAGGAGTTATAGGTCCCAATCCATAATATCATTCACTGAAGTTCAAGTTCCCTAAAGGACATCTTTGTACAAATAACTTCTCTGAGACAATTTAACAACAGCAAGAATGTTAGACATTTTTTCCAAAATTCTGCCCTGACTTTGGTGAGTGTTCTCATTTCACAAGTTTGTGAGAATTTATATTAGGATGCAGAATAGTACTGAATTTTCTGCAGGGGAAAGGGGAATATTTTTCTCTTTTATCTTTCTCAGATTCCTTTCACTAGTTTTTAGATAGGATGTGAAATATCAGGACCAAATATGGAAAATCCATTAGCTAGCACTGAAGACAGAGGAAATTTGAGAAGTTTAAACCTAATAATAATGGAAAAGAAATTGCAAGAGATGATATGATGAAACACATGAGCACCCTCGCTCATACCTATGAGGATCTGTCAATAAAAATTTGTATCACAATTCTCTATTTCTATTCACTCCAAAAGGTGAATGAAGTAGGTTCAAGTCAATAAAGTGGGAACTCCTTAAGCAAAATATGAGAACAGCCTGTCTTAACCCAAAACATGGGTTAAAACACCTCAAATCAGTCATTACTTCAAAGTTATACTTCCACAGTCCCATCTTTTTCTCTGACCCTGTTGTCCTAAAGAGAAAAATTGGACAGCTAAGAAAATGATTCTGTGTAGTCTTTTCTATTCTCCAAGTGACTCAAAACAATTGAATCATTAATTTTGTGGTTCTTATTATCTTAATCTTATAAGTAATTGATCTGTAATTATCATGTGTTTATAGTTGAATGTGAGTATAACTATTTCACAGTGTTTTATATAATCTGTCCTATTGTCATAGTCCAAGGGAATTTGAAGTGGAGATCTTGGTGGTTCAGAAAACAGTAGAGGGAGCAGGACAGGACCTCAAGACTGTGCACCAAGACACCCCAAGGAATTCCCACTGTTTAGCATCACTTTATTAATTAAAAATACTGAAAGTATAGAACTAGAACTCTTGTGTCTGGGAAACACACTTAGGTAAATTCATTTTTGTCTTGTTATGTTACCATTTCAATTCACAGTGAAATTGAACATATTCAATAACCAATGAAGACAGATAAGGTAAGGACTTAATCAGGGGTTTTATAGGAGACCTCAGTCTACTCTTATTACTTCCAAGAGTAACAGAATAGATGCTTGCCTTCCTGGCATTTATACAATAATAAGAACACTTAGAATTAGGACAGAAATAGCTCAGGTTTTTTGGAAAACTTTTTTGAAGCATTTTATGACAGATGAATTCATGTAATTGGCCATGTTTTGCATTTGAACATGGATTGCTTTCATTCTGGCAATTTAGCTGAGATGATCACAACTTTTCTAAGAGTGTGTCATTTCCCAGGTACACAAAACCACAGAGCTAAGCTTGATGTCTTGCCAGGAGAAAACATAAAAATCAATATATCACAAGAATGTAAACTAGGTCATGACATTTAATTTGTTATTTACAAGTACTTGTATTATATTGGAAAATACGTAAATTATATAAAAATTCTACTTTCAAAAAATACATCATTCTTTTAATAAAAAACTGTGCCTTAAAAGTTATAGTCTTAAAATGTAATTTCCTTGTTAACTTATACTACCTATATGGCAATATTCCTTTGCCATCCAGAAATTAAGAGAATTAAAGCAAGGAATTTCCCTCTAAAGCAGGTAATTTCTTAAGGAAGCTAACATACTTGAGCCCATATATAATCACTAGTTATCTACCTGTGAAAGAAAATTGGACTATTGAATAGCAAAATTCATTAGAAATCATTCTGAATTTGTAAAATAGAACATTAATATGCTATTATCATTTGGTTGATTTTCTTCTATGTATCAGTACTTGTGGTGTCATAAAATATGTATATATGACCTACATTTCATGAAACATGCCTTCCAATGCTTAGAAATTCAAGAGAAAAATGCGTGTATATTTTATTTTCTTTCATATATTATACACATTGCTTCCTTTTTCTATCAAATTTAAATTAGTGCACCATATTGATGAAGGGAAAATCACTCTAATCATAGTTTTGTGGTTGACTCAATTGTACATAATTGAAATACTCCCTATATTTACCCTGGTAATCAAAATGCTGACGGAAGACAGAAACCCAGTAATACACAAATACAAATGCCTAAAATATTAAGATTACTTTATTATTAATTATTTCAGTTATTACTATTATAAATCATCACGGTTAATTACATTTCCTCCAGCTAAATGGGAGCCTGTTTCATTGATTCAGTTTGTTGCTAGTTGGTACAAGCATTAAAACTCATTAGCAGCAATGAGTTGAAACTCATTAGCAACAACAAAAAACTAACAAGTTCATGGAAATCTCTTTTTCCTGGATTTCCAGTCTTAGGCAGCCATTTTTAGCTGTTTGTGGCTATTTCAGTAACCTCAGAGAAACAATGCAGAGTAACTGCTGGGTGCATGCTTTCATTGATAATTACACATTTCAGGGAGGAGTTTATAGCCTCAGATTCGCCCCTTGATGATGCCTGAACAGCAATATCTGAGGCATACCAGGCAATGACATAATTGCCTGGAAACAAGTCATTGTCTCACAAGTTCTAGGTTCTGATGAACAATTATGTGCTTATATGGTTGTATTTTTTTTCCTTTTGTGGGCTGTTATTCTAATTTAATCTTCATTGGAGAGCTGTCAATTTTTTTTTACATTTTTGGAGAGCAAAAACCTCCATGGGGAACATATTTCACTTTCCAGAGCAGAAGGATTAAGCAATAACAAAGAACTGGAGACAAGCAGAATAAGCAAGTTTCAGTAGTGGCACTGCTAGGAAATTATATAAATTCCAAGTTAGCAATTTCATTCAAAATATTAAAATGCATAATAATTTAAACATCAAATGAATTCAATAAATATTAACTTAAATAATACAGAGATAGCCTGTTTAAAATGATTTCTAATATTTCTAAATACTACCAAAATATTTTCCTATAGCTATATTGATAGCAAGTTGTATGCTATTCTAGTTGCATCCATTCATAAGACTATGTTCAACTGACGCTGATGTAGGATAATACATTGAATATTATGTAAACATTTGTAATAATAAAGGTGTTAATATTTTCTACTAAAAGAAAATAAAAGCACAGCAATTAATATACGTAATCAAGATAGGAAATCACAAATATCCTTCATTCAAACCTATGAAATTACAACTTTCTGACCTCAGTGATCATATGCTGTAGAACTTGGAGATTTTTGCTTGGTGGATGGCCTTCCTAGTCAAAATTGAACTGATAAAGTGCTAATCTCCACCAAATTTCATTTTATGAATTTCAATGATAGCAACTCAGGAAGTTGCTAGCAAATATCTCTTTATGTCATTCACACATACTGTTAAATGTGACAGAAAATTAGTGATCAACTGACATTTCTTGTTTGTTCCTTACTTCATTAGAAGAATGGCAAGCCCATATTATGTCCACTCCTTCTGGGTGTGTCTATAGTTGAAGCCCTTTCCCCCTCTGGGAAAAAAGTCATTTGTTTCAAAATTGCCAATAATTAGAACATCAAATTCCATCAGAAAAGAGCAGGAACAAAATCATTTTTGGCAAATGAGGGGTGGATACAGAGGGGTGGAGTAGCTCTGGTACAGCTTTGGAGAGTGGACTGAGAGAGTTGAGGAAGAAGGGGAATTTAATAGATGGCAAGTCCTAAGCATGGGAGCTCTTCCCAGAAAGCAGTACCAAATGGTACTATGCAAGCCACTCCCATCATGTGAGAACACAGTGAGAAGTTGGCAGTCAGCAAACTGGAAGAGAGCTTTCACCAGAACCTGACCATGCTGTTTCCATGGTCTTGGGAATCTCAACATCCAGAACTGTGTAAAATAGATTTCTGTTGCTTTTAAGTTATCAGTCTGTGATATTTGTTATAAAAGCCCCAATGGACTCATAACAGAGTTCTTTCCCAGAGAAGACAGAGTAAGTGGATCTCGCAATTGGCCCATGCAAGCACCACTGTTTTTGCAGTAAAGAGTACACGGAGTCCTAGTCCACCTCTGACAGTTTCTACTTGAAGGATAATCTCCCAGTACGTGTACCCAGATCCAATACCTGTTAATCCTCCCATCCCATCAATATCTGCCAAGATCTTACACAACTTTTGCAATAGCTCAGACGTTTTTTGGCATGTCAAGATATCACTTGATACTTCCATACTATCCAGGGTGAATGTCATCCCTATGCTATTTGCTAAACCAAAGGAATGGCTGCTGGACATCTGGTGATGTGGTTACAGGGAAGCCTTATCACTGAACTGGAGCTAAGGACAGAACAACCTTGAAAGCTTGTGCTAGGGAGGAAGTTACATCACCAATATGCAAAAAGAGCTGACCCCCAGGATGAACTTCTCCCTCCATTAGCAATTAGGAACACACAGTGAAGACACATCTGTATGGAGAGTCTACCTTTGCACACTTTGCATGACATATTACTAACCACTCATCTCCAATTTCCATTCATAGGCCCTATCCATCAAGCCTAGCTTTAATTTCTCTAATGATTTTTAGATAGAGGATACAAGTCAGGTAGATCGACATGGACATAGTCCTCTTCCTCAAGAAGATAATTAAATTATTGCTAAGCTGCTAAATCAAAGCCCCTATTTTATGTTTTTTTTTTTTTTTAGTGACATAATATTAGCAAGGTACTCAGCTATTTTTCTATTCACTTCACAATCAAAATATTAACTGATTAGCAAAAGATTGAGTATTGTTCTGAATTTTAAATGTGTGCTAATCTTTTTTGTTCTATGATTTGGGCAAAAAACCATAACTCTGAGGATTTGAAAGATTAATTATAATCTTCCATTGATAATAAATAATTATGCAATTGTCTTCTGTAGAAATTATGTGCACTGTCTTTAATTAACTAAATACATATGATATATAGTCTCTATTGACATATAGTCTGTATTTTCAAAGAAATTCAAAATCTAAAATTTTTACAATATTTTTAACTTAACATAGAATAAGGTAACATGAAATACAAAAGGAATCTTTTTTCCCAACATTTAAAGGTCTATTTCTCTATTTCTATAAGTACAGGAGAAAGTTCAGACTGATCAGTTACATAAATTTTTAAAAGCTGCATATAATTCTCAATTCAGTATGATTCATCATCTAAATTTTAATTCCTGTCATTCAGGCCAGATGCATGGTGGATAATTCAGCATAAATTAACATTCATGCGTATTTAACAAATTCCAAACAATTTCTAATGCATCTTTCCTCACTATAACATTTACCAGTTTGCTAAAAATACATATTTTCTTTCTGTATTGTAAGGACAGTTAAGCTGACTTTTATTCCTCATCTGGCTACTAAATAAACAAACTATAGTACTTAATAATGCAGAGCCATTTAAAAGAATAAATATAGCTGTATAAGCAGATATGAAACTATGTACAGAATATGGTCTTCAGTAATAACAGCAAGTTCAAAACAGAATCTATGTATCCATCTGTCTATAATCCTATTTTAGTTAAAACATAAAAATAAAAATATGTAATTATCTTGCAGGAGGGAGAGAGAGAGAGAGAGAGAGAGAGAGAGAGAGAAACAGGCAAAGAGAGAAAGAGTATCTGTTCCACAAACTTCTATAGCACATCTAAGTTGGCTCTGTTGTAGACCAAAAGCTGCCTGGTGGGACCCAGGCCGTCAGTTGGGTTCAGGTTTGTGTCTTATGTGTTCAGAGGTATTGTATTAGTTTCCTTTTGCTGCTTTAAAAAATTTTCACAAACTTGCTGGCTTTAAACAACGCAAATGTATTACCTTATGGTCCTAGGGGTTAGAAGCCCCAAACTGCAGGTTTGACAGGGCTGCATTCTTTCTGCATCCTCTGAGCAAGAACATTTTCTGGCTTATTCTGATTTACAAAGTTCACCCACATGCCTTGACTAATGACCTCCTCCCTGAATTTCTTGCATCTCTCCAACCTCTGCAACTACTACCCCATCTTCCTTTTCTCTCTCTGACTATTCTGCTTTCTCCTTATGAAAACCATTGTGATTAGATTGGGTCTACCCAGATAACACCAGATTAGCTTCCCATCTCAAGCTGCTTAGCTTAATTACATCTGCAAAGTCCCTGTGGTCATATAACATATCTACGTTTTGGGATTTAGGAAGTAGATGTCTGTGAGGGACCATTATTATGCCTACTTACCACAGAATTCTGACTGCCTGGGAATTTTATTCTCTGAAAGATTCACTGGAAGATAAGAGGCAAGCCAAACCAGGTGAATTCATTTAAAGCCTAGGTTCATACCCTATGCAATGACATTCCATCGACTGAAGGAAGGTACTTGGTCAAACTCAACATCAACGGTGGGGTCAGGTATCTTTGGACCAGAGTTAGAGAACACCGTAGGAAAACCATATGCTCTCTCAATTTATTTGGTAGTATGGAACAAAATCTTCTCATTATATAAATAGCAGAATATAAACTAGCATCATGCTCTAAAGCATTTTAATTCTAATCAAATTTTTGGTTTAAGGACATATTCACTTCCTTACAGGTTATATTTGTAGAAAAATATATTTCTCTTCTTCCTGACTTTCTGGAGATGTATAGTCCTTTATACAGAAGGAAGATGAACAAAATGCAAGATATAAGTAATTCTGTAAAATAGATAATATACTTCTAGAAAACTTTCTCTTCTGAGTCTACTCAAGATCAATTCAGTTATGTTTGAGCAGACAGGTCTATGAAAAGATGTGTTGGTACCTAGGAGAGGCTTCCATGTTGTTCCATTTCCTGAGGAACATTCTCTAAACAAGCCAAAAGCATGAACATTATTAATTTGATATATGGACTCCTGAACAGGCATCTCACATTGCACATTGAAATTTATTTTTATAGAAGTCTGTCTAATTAGGAAAGATTTCCCAGTATTGCTTTAGTATCATTTATGGAGTGTAGCAACTGTAGCTCAAAGTGACATGTTATTCTACAGAGGTTAAAAAGTGATTATATTTTAAGATGAAATCTAGCAATTTTATGAAAAGCCAGGCAGCAGATAGTCTCACATAACTTGAGACATTAATATTTATCCAATACACTATGGAATTTTCCATTACAAGTTTTGAATAGAACAATTGAAGATTTTTGTATATTCTAAAGAAATAGATCATTAGGACTTCCATCGAGTAAGCTAGTCAAACTCATTTTCAGAAAGATCATCTTGATGTAGTAACAGCTGTATATTGAAAAGTATTTCTACCTAGGCTTATCTTTAGGGCTTAGAGTAGAGATTTTCATAAAATAATTTTGCTTATGGGGTGATACATCCCGAGCTTAACTAGAGCCAAAATTGCTGCTACTTTCAGCTGTTATGTTACCACTGGGGCCTTACATGGGAATATAACTTTCTGATTTTCGGTTGCATCATTAAAATTTCATGTCCTAAATTGCACCTGGCATTTTATTTCTGAACAGGTACTAAAATGGGGAGTGAATTCCCCAATCTTCCGATCTAAAAAAAAAAAAAAAAAATCAATCAGTTTGGATCACTACTATTAAATAGATTAAGAAAAATTTTAAATAATGAAACTGACTTTGAAGAAAAATATACCATATTCTTGAATATAAAATGTATTTCACTAAGTGTAATAAACAAGTCTCAATGAATAAAAAATTATTGTAATCACACATGGTATAATCTCTGACTAGAAGACTTATATATTTACCCATTTATCATTTATTTATACATATACATAATACTTCCATAATTATAGCAAGAAAATACCCACCAGATTCTTCTATGTTTGCATACATTCTTCTATGTTTGCAATGTCCCTCTTAACATTTTGTTGGCAAAAACATAGATTGGGTGCATTATTGTTTGATCTGTCATTTGGATTGTCTTCTAAAGTATAAATTTAAAATTAGCTATTGCAAAATTTACTTAAGTTTGATTTAGTCAAAAAGAAACAAAGTGAATCTTTACTCTTTTTTCTCTCCCATGTGCTAATAATAACCTTTCTGAATGTTTGCTTAACTCTCTGAGATCAAGCAATATTAATTTTTATTTAAATTTTACTAAAGAAAATTTAAAAATATACATATGTTCTCCACTTATATTAAAAGAACAAGAACACAACAAAATTAATTTTATAAAATAAATATAATTGTGTTTGCTTTCTTCCAAATAATCATGTCAATATTATAATTTATCTTTCTAATTAAAGTACTTCACCTTTAAATATAGTAATTTTTATTCATTTTCTATAAAAAGATTCAGATATATTTATGACAGAGATTTTTCTTTTAACTTTTGAAATAGTAGGCTGATGTGTGTGTGTATAGGCAGTAAAACTCTAGGGATTAGAGGAGAAGAAGTTTTAAATTAATTATTAAGGTCAATTTGTCAATACTTAGCCAAAACTTTAAGTTTCATTGTATTTGAGAAGTATAAATATGATAAAAACATAAACTGGCTTTAGATGTTAAAGTAATCTTTCAAATATCAGTGAATGTGTAACATGTGTAAATGGTTATATCCAGTGTGAAGTGATTAAAAGTAAGCTTTCTGAAATATTATTCTCACTTTAGTGTATGTACATGCATGCATGCATCATGTGAGATGAGAATCACAGTTTTAAAGACTATGTTTCTCCTGAGTCCACTTAAAAAAAGATTGGTACATTAAAATATTCTGTATTAGGGAAAACATAGAAGGGTTTATGTTGTATTGTCATTTCATAATTAGATAATTAATCCTTGTCTACTAAAGTTTGAAAGCAAATTATAATTAGTGAACTTAAAAAAATTAACTGTTGTATTCTCCTTCTTACTTATACAAAGCTAATAATGACCTTTTCAGATTGTAAAATAGAGTCCTTTTGATATGGTATTTGCCTTTTATCTAAAAGTTCTGTATCTAAAAAATTAAAAGTTTTAGGGTACCTGGGTGACTTAGTCAGTTGGATGTCCGCCTTCAGCTAAGGTCATGATCTTGTCCAACACCATAGGGTTCTCTGCTCAGCAGGAAGTCTGCTTTTCCATCTCCCTCTATGCACTCTCTTACTTTCTCAACTAAATTTAAAAATAAAATTAAAAAATAAAAAAATTAATAGTGTTAATATGAAGCTTTTTTAATGCTCTAAATGCTTCTGTCAAGAAAAAAAGTTTGAATAAACAACATTACACCACAAGGAACTAGAAAAAGAAGAAACTTAGCTGAAATTTACTAGAGGAAGAAAATAACAAAGAAAAATCAGAAATAATATAGATACCAGAAAAAAATAATAATATAACATTGAAAGTAATAACCAGTTCCCCCCCCAAAAAAAAATAATAAACAAAACTGGTAATGCTTTAACTACATAACTAAAAAAAATAAAAAAGGAAAGACTTAAAAACCAAAATGAGTAATGGAATAGAAAACAATACAACAGTTAACGGCAGAAATACATATTGTGATAATAGATTACCATAAAAAATCATATACTAACAAATCAGATAACTTAAAAGAAAACCCAGATAATCTTAAAAATGTACAAGTTACCAAGATTGAATCATGAATTTTGAATACAAGAAATAGGAAATCTTAGACCAATAAAAGGAATGAAAGTTGAATTAGGAATCAAAAATTTCCCTGCACAGAAAAGCCCAAGATCATGTGGTTTCAGTGGTATATTCTGCCAAATATTAAAATAAAATAATTAATGATAATCTTTATCAAAATATTATAAATAATAGAATAGAAGAAACACTCAAAATCATTCCCTGAGGCCAGTACTACCATGATACCAAAGTAAGATAAAAACAACACAAGAACAAAAAAGTCTAGTTTGTCTGATATAAAATATTGCTACCTCACTTTCTTTTGACATCCATTTGTGTGATAAGTGTTTCTTTGTCCCCTCACTTTCAGTCTGATGGTGTCTTTAGGTCTAAAATGAGTCTTGTGTAGGCAGCATACAGAGGGTTATTGTTTCTTTTTTTTAATTGATTCTGACACCCTATGTCTTTTGATTTAAGCATTTAGTCCATTTACTTTCAAAGTAATTCTTGGTAGATATGTATTAATTGCCATTTTATTACTTGTTTTATTATTGTTTCTGGAGATTTTCTCTCATCCTTTCTTCTCTTTATCACCTTTGGTCTCTCCTTTGCACTCAGAGTCCCCTTTAACATTTTTTAAATAAAGATTTTATTTATTTATTTGAGAGAAAGGGAGCATGAGTAGGGTGAGGGGCACTGAGCAGGGAGCCTGATGTGGGTCTGATCCTTGGACTCCAGGAGCATGACCTGAGTTGAAGGTAGACATTTAAGCCACTGAGCCACCCAGGGGTGTTTTAGTGGTCACAAACTCCTGTAGTTTTTGTTTATCTGGGAAACTCTTTAACTCTTTTTCTATTCTGAATGATAACCTTGCTGGATTTAATACTCTTGGCAGATTTCTCCTATTCAACACTTTGATATATCATGTCACTTCCTTCTGTCTTACCAACTTTCAATTGAGAAATCTCCAGCTAGCCTTATGGGTTTCCCCTTGTAAGTTAAGGACTTTTTTGTTTGTTTGTTTGTTTGTTTGTTTGTTTGCTACTTTTGACCTTTTTTCTTTATCACTATGTTTGTCTCTGCAGACAACTGGCCTAAGGAACAGAGCAGCCAAAATACAGCAGCAGAGCCCATGCAGCACACACCACAGACACTCCTAGGAGCCCCAGGCTCTGAGCACTACATGACTTATTCATAAGGCCATTATTTTCAGGATCAGAAGACACACTGGCCTTTCTAAAACAGATGAAAAAGGAAAGATTTAGACAAAATGCTAAGACATAGGAATTTATTTCATGTGATAGAACAAGATAAGGCCATGGTTGGAGATCTAAGCAAAGCAGACATAAATAACATTCCTGATGGAAAATTTAAAGAACAATCATGAAGATACTCACTGGGCTTGAGAAAAGAATAGAAGACATCAGGGAGTCCCTTACCACAGAGAAAAAAGAAGTAAAAAAAAAAAAAAAAGAATCAATCAGAGATAAACAATGCAATAAATGAGACTGGAAATAGGCTAGATACAATTAATGGCAGGCTGGGAAAAACAAAGGAACAAATTAATGTCCTAGAAGACAAAATAATGAAAAATAATGAAGCTGAAAAAAAGAAAGAAGAATTATACAACATGAGAAAAGACTTAAGGAACTCTGTAACTCCATCAAATGTAATAGCATTCATATCATAGGAGTCCCAGAGGAAGAGGAGAGAGAAAAGGGGGCAGAAGGTTTATTTGAGGGCATGATAGCTGAAAACTTCCTGAGTCTGGGGAATGAGACATACATCCAGATCTATAAGGCACAAAAAATTCTCATCAAAATCAACAAAAGCAGGCTGACACCAAGACATATTGTAATTAAATTTGCAAAATATAGTGATAAACATGAAGATTTTTAAATATATATATTGATTTTATTAATAAAGGTACATATTGTCCATAATTATTGAATTTGGGCTTTTTTGTTGTTTGTTTCTTTTACTCTTATTTGAGGAAAAGTTGAAATTTAGAGCATTAAACTATTAAAGTCTATATCAAAACATAAGCCTCCATATCCTTACAGGATATATCTCAAATTAAAGTAGAAAAGTATATGATTATTGAGAGAGGTTGATAGGACACATAGTGACAAGGGAATAGAGTTCTAGGAATATGAAGCATTGTTCTAGTTCTATTTTCCTTTCCTGCCAGCTCTATGATATTGGATTTCCATAAGTCAAGTGGCTTCTAAGACCCTGGCATCTGGATGTAAGTGAAGCCATGGCCTCTCCCTGTATTCTAGCAAGGAGGCATTGTCCACCATTTTCACCTCATTGGCTGAGGAAATCCCCAACAGGCAGAAAGGTATGAATTCTGAAAAGAAATAGATTATCCTGGTTTTATGGATAACAACAACCTTATTTCCACAAAAGTTTTTAATTACCCATGTGTACTATGGTTTCTAACCCAGGAAAGGCTAAGAATGTGATAGAGTCTGGCTGAGTCTTCTGACTTTGGAGTTGGAAGAAAACCCTCTGACCAGAGAGAAGAAGTCTTTACTAAGGTCACACATTATGCCACACTTCACATCTTATGGCCACGTAAATAAATATCACATTTCTCTAATCACCAGCAAACACCTTGCTCTTTAGCACTCTCCTATAACTAGACTTCAGTAAAAAATGAGCTGAAAGAAAATAGAAAACTCAGCTGAAGAGACCCAGAACACACATTATCAGGCAAAGTATTTTCAATTCAGACCCAAGGAAACAAAATTACCAGAGGATTTATGAAAACTGAAATTGAAAAATTAGAGCACATCTTTGCTTTTGTGGATAATACTGCAATAAACATGGATTCTGATTTCATTTCCTTTAGATATATATATACCCAGAAGTGGGAATGCTCATTGGTAATTCTATTTTTTAATTTTTTGAGAACCCTCCATACTGTTTTCTTGTACCAATTTATATCCCTAGCAAATGAGAGGAAAAAGAATATAATATATATATACACAATGGCATATTATTCAGATATAAAAAAGAAGGAAATCCTGCCATTTGTGGCAACATGGATGAACTTGAAAAACATAATGCAAGTAAAATAAGGAGGATGATGAAAGACAAATCCTGTATGATCTCATTTATAGGTAGAATCTAAAACAAAGTCAAGTTTATAGAAACAGAGAATAGAATAGTGATTTCCAGGGGCTGGGGTTGTGGGGGAAATGGGGAGCCAGTCAAATAGCTGCCTTTATATGACTTTCAGTTATATAAAAATAAGCTCTAATGATCTAATGTACAGCATGGTGACTATTATGAATATAATACTTTATTGTATACTTGAAATTTTCTAAGAGAATAAATCTTAAGTGTTCGTACCACATATGCACACAGTGGTTACTATGTGAGGTAATAGATATTTTAATTAACTTGGTTGTGGTAAGCGCTTCACATTATAAACCTATACTAAATCATATTGTACACTTTAAAAATATATTTCGGTTGTTATATATACAATTTTAGTTTGTTAATCATACCTCAGTAAAAGTAGGAAAAAATATAAATAAATAAATATAAAAGCATTAATATAGAAGGTAAAAAATTATAAAAACAAGAAATAGTCTTGTTTTATTTCTCTATTGCTGCTTAACAAAAGACTATAAAGTTATCGACTTGAAATAACATCTGTTGGCCACAGTTTCTGTGGGTCAGGAGTCAGCCACAGTCTCACTGGGTCTTCTGCTCAGAGTCTGATAAAGCTGCAATCAAGGGGCCTGTCAGGCTGTGCTCCTCCGTGGAGCACTGTGTCCCCTCCCAAATCGAAATCGAGTGGCTATTGGCAGAATTCTGAGTCTTGTGGCTTAAGAGTTAGGCTTTTACTTCCCATTAGCTGTCAGCAGGTCTTTGTCACTCCCGGAGGTTGCCTGCAGTTCTGTGCCACCTGGCCTACCCATGAGGGGGATCTCACAGCATGGCAGCTTGCTTTTTTAGAGTTCTAGAAGAGAGCTTGCCCCTCCATCCTTCTACGATGGAGTTTTACATAATATAAATAGTCCTGAGGGTGATGATCCCTATCCTTCCTCATATTCTGTGGACTAAAAGCCAGTATCATCTTGTACATGCCCTGAAGGGGAGGGATGATTGCATGTGTGACTTATCAAGTTAAGCCAAGGCGTGTCTGCCACCCATCAATTAAATATCAGAAATATTGCTTGCCTTTCAAGGCCAGGCCATGAGTCTAAGCATAAATCAAAAACTTGAAAGAATGGGATTAATAGAACAGAAGGTAAAAAGATTGTGAGATGTAAAAGAGACATGGCATAGAGCACTGGGTGACAAAGCATCAGGCTTTGTTTCTGCTCAGATCATGATCTCAGGGTCTTGAGAGTGAGCCCCATGGGGGCTCCATGCTCCACAGAGAATTGACTTGAGATTCTCTCCCACTGCCCCTCCCCCCTTCTCTCTCTCTCTTTCTCTCTCTCAAAATAAATAAATCTTAAAAAATAAGAAGAGACATGGCATAATAACATGAAAATATGACTGATGAATAATGTATAATGATAAAGTAAAAGAAAAATATTTCCCTCTTTTGGAGTAAAGTTCAAAGATTTAGCAAATAATTCAGACTCATGCATTCCTTCCTAAGCCAGGAAAAGGGAAGGTATCTATAAATAGAAAGAAAAATGATTTGCAAATTTACACGGGAAAATTGGAAATGAACAGCAGTGACCCAACTAGAGATAAAAGAGGAAATAGAAGCACCAAATAAGCAAATATCATAAATAAGCTTGCAGAAATCAAAGCATAGAAGTTAACACTCTACATGTTTATGTTCTGAGCCCTTCCATATGACAGAATGCCATGAAAATATAATATTGTAATAACCAGAAAATATTTATTTATGCTATAAAAATAACAACACATTTGCAACAAACTTAAAATAGGCTGAAAATAAGGAGACAGGTAGAGACATAGGCAATGTTAAACAAAGAAAAGGAAAGAGAAACACCAGGAATTTAAAGAAGGGAAACAGAGAAACATGTCATGCAGGAATGATCAAATAAGAAGGACTGACATAGGAGCACCTGGGTAGCTCCGTGGGTTACAATCTTCCTTCTACTCAGGTCATGATACTCGGGTCCTGGGATTGAGCCCTACATCAGGCACCCTGCTTGGTGGGGAGCCTGCTTCTCTCTTGCCTTCCCACTCGTGCTCTCTCTCATTATTTCTGCTTCTATTTCAAAATAAATAAATAAAATCTTTAAAAAAAGACTGAGATAGTCTCTACTTTTGGGGGCAGGGAATGTCACAAAGTATAACATTTATTTATTCATTACAGTCCAGAAATCATAGGAAATATTTGAGTGTGAGGATTGTGGCAATTGAAAAATATGACTGGGGGAAAGATTTGTTTATTTTACCCTCCCATGATCCTTTCAGTATTAATCTGCAAACGCTGTCACATGTTCTATCTGGGCCTGGCTCTGAGGTTCTGAGGTCAAGAAATGAACACTTACATAAAAAGCATTCTTCAATTCTCCATGACCTAATTAAAGAAATGCTCTAACTTAAAATGAAGAAAATGGTACCCCAAACAGTAGACACATTTGCAGGTCCTAGGGAAAACATTTATTCATTGACAATTAATAAATTAAAATTTGGGGGATCCCTGGGTGGCTCAGTGATTTCATGCCTACCTTTGGCTCAGGGCATGATCCTGGAGTCCTGGAATCGAGTCCTGCATCAGGCTCCTTGCATGGAGCCTGCTTCTCCCTCTGCCTGTGTCTCTGCCTCTCTCTCTCTTTCTCTCTCATGAATAAATAAATAAATAAAATCTTTTAAAAAATAAAATTTGGCCTATGGAGCAGATGTTGCCTATTTGTTAATATATTCACATTATCTACAACTATAACCAAGAGCTGAACCAAACCTGAATGAATTACAATGATTCTAATTCCCCTGCCTGCTTCACTGGGTATGTCTGGAGAACCACTCATCCTACTTTAATACTGGAAATTACTGTCTGTCTCAACCTTATTTAACTTTAGTAGACAATGGATAGATGACAATGACAGGTAAGTAGATAGATGATAGATTAGATAGATAGATAGATAGATAGATAGATAGATAAAAGATTTAAAAGATTAAAAAGTATATGCTACTTTCTACTGTTACTAAACATATGATAGTTCATTATTTGTTTTATAGGGCCCAAAAATGTTAACGATACTGTAATTGTGGAGAATATATTCATTGAAATTAACTTGCAAAATGTCAGTGAATTCACCAACTGTGGAAAGAAGAAGTCTCAGAAAATTAATTCCAGGACAGCATCCATGGATTAGCAGTTTAGCGCCGCCTTGAGCCCGGGCATGATCTTGGTGATCCGGGATCCAGTTCCGCATCGGACACCTGGATGCAGCCTGCTTCTCTCTCTGCCTGTGTCTCTGTCTCTCTCTGTGTCTTTCATGAATAAATAAATAAAATCTTTTAAAAAAATTAATTCCATAAAAATCAATCAAGTATACTAAAAATACTACAGATATATTGCCTAGGTTCACATTATTCAAATAATGCATTTGGGTAAATTACTTAACACCCTCTACCTCATTTGACTCATTTCTACAGATGTAAAGTAGTATCTACTCATAGGATTATATGTGAGGATTAAAATGTAAATTATTTTTCATTTGAAAATCACCATTGCCATATATCTATTCTCCAAAATCACGTTCACAACACCTACTTTTGCCATTACAGTGGCATGGAATATTTTTAATTATCTCTGTTATTCTTTAGTTACCATATAGTTCAACATAATTAGTATAGAATAGCTGAAGTCATTTTCTCAGTACAGGCCAAAAAATATCATTAATTCCAGAATATACTGCATTGTGAAATGAGAATTTCTTCTGTATTTTGAAATTTGAGTGTAATGAATGGGGCAAGTTTCTTTCTTCCAATACATTTCCATTCTCCTTTTGTTTCCAATTCCTTTGTTCCCAATTCACTAGCCTATTATGATGGAAACACTATTTAACATGTCTTTTGAGATTAGGATATTTAGAACCTGAAATAAATATATAATTATCATTTCACTCAACAAGACTGAAAATTTTGACTGATACCGGAAAATTGAAATGTCAAAAGAATTTTCAAAATTGTTTGAACTAAATTTGAGGGATAATTTATAACTTTATTGTAAATTTAACATATGTCAATTTTGGCAAATCAAAATTTTGTTCAATTGGTTTTTATGAATTAGTACTTACTAAAGTAATCTAGCCAAGTAAGTCCAATTCCCAGGAGTTTACACAGGTGTGTAAACACGAGCACACACATACACACATCCATACACACAAACCATACACACAGCATTAAAATAACTAAATTCTGGAAGTGTGGAATGAGGTACACTACAAATACGTTGTTACCTATGCCCCTGAAGTGCTCATTGTTTTTTTTTTGTTTTAGTTTTTGTTTTTTTTTTTAAATTTTTATTTATTTATGATAGTCACACAGAGAGAGAGAGAGGCAGAGACATAGGCAGAGGGAGAAGCAGGCTCCATGCACCGGGAGCCTGACGTGGGATTCGATCCCGGGTCTCCAGGATCGCGCCCTGGGCCAAAGGCAGGCGCCAAACCGCTGCGCCACCCAGGGATCCCCATCATTGTTTAAGAGAAGTTTGTTCCCCCTAATAGTGAGGGAAAGGAATATTTTATTAATTTTTGTCAAGCATACAGTGAGAAAACCAAGGCATTGGTTGGAAAGTCACTGAAAGTTTTCCAGTGAAAAAGATCTAAGTTTTAAAATTATTTTCAAATAACTGGTGTAACCCGGAGAACATATGCCTTGTTTACAATTGATGGCAGAGCACCAAGCACTGCCACCTACAGCTGCTAATAACTTGGTCAAGTAAGTATTGGCGATTAAAGAAAACAGTAAGTAGGTATTACAGACATTTTTTTAAAGGTGACTTTTCTAGACCATTAATGATACTGATTAATTCCAGGAACAGCAGAACTTGCAGTATGTCTTGTAGCAAAGGTGAATTTTTATGAGTTAATGTTAATGATGGATTTAAGAATAGTATTGGAAAACCTTCAACACTGAAGATACACTTAATAAAGAAAATAACTAACAATGTTATACCTGATTTTATATACAACATAATACTACATTTTGAGTTTTACGCTTAAATTTTATCACTGATGTATTTGTTGGTTTTCTTTGTTATTTTTTTGTTTTTTGGGTTTTTTTTTTTTTTTTTTTTAGATTTTATTTATTTATTCATGAGAGACACAGAGAGAAAGGCAGGGACACAGACAGAGGGAGAAGCAGGCTCCCTGCCAGGAGTCCCATGCAGGACTCAATCCCGGGATCCTGATCCAGGGATCAGACCCTGAGTAGAAGGCAGACGCTCAACCACTGAGCCACCTAGGCATGGCTATCACTGATGTATTTGAATTGAGAATGTGTTTTCTAAAAATAGCGGGGAGGGCGTGTGTATTTTATTTTTAATTATTTCATATGTTAATAATATTTATTAATTTACATTTACATTTTACACTTAAAGTGATTTCAAAATTTATTTTGCCACTTGTTAACATATCCTTACGTTTCCCCTTTTTTCAGGACTTAAGAAAAAAAAATAGATTTTCCTGGTATCCTTTCTTAAACATACATTATATTTTATTTATCATCTATACTTGTAATCTAAACAACTGTATGAAAGAAGTGTGAAGGAAAGTTGTTTACTAAAAACTGGCTTTATGTATTTTTTTAAAAATAATTTGAGCTTAAATAAAAATCCATACAAAATCTGATGAACTATAAAATGTTAGGCAATTATGACTCCTCAATCTATTAGTCGGAATAGAGTATGGCAAAACGAACAAAACAAAACAAAACAAACAAAAAATGCCACCCAGCCAACTCTTGGGCACTTTCTTTCCTACTAATAATACATAACCAATAGTGTTTCAGAAAGGGACCGAATCTGACAGTTGCACCATTTCATGATGTTTTTCAAAACTTCCAGCTCATGAAAATAGAGCACAGAAAACAAAGCACTGGCTCAGGAATAGATGAAACCTGCCATTCCGCCACAGCCATTGGCCAGTGGCTGGTTATAGAGCACAGCCTCCCACTTGAAGGAGTCTGAGAAATGTGGGGAAGCACAAGGGTTCATTAGAAAACAATACCAGTCTCTGATCCAGTCTTCTCTCCTGAACTAAACATCCTTTTGTATTCTTTTTTTTTTCTCCTACACATAGACCTAACTAAATAAATCCCTGCCAAGGAAAAGAGCCCAGAAGTGGCATCCCATCTGCTATGAACTGAAATTTTGTCTCACTCCCCCAGAATTCATAGGTTAAAACTTAATCCTCCATGGATGGCATTTGGAAGTGAAGTCTTTGGGAGGTGCTTTCCCCACGAGGGTGAGCTCCTAAGAATGTGCCTTGATAAAAGAAGTCTGAAGGGAATTACTTTCCACTTTCCACCACATGAGGACACAGTGCCCAGAAGACGATTTGTAAACAAGGAAGCAAGTCCTCGCAGTGCACCAAATCTTCTGATGCCTTGATTTTGGACTTGCCAGCCTCCAGAACAGTGAAAAATAGATGTTTATTGTTTAAGGCACCTGGTCTGTGGCATTCTGTTATAGCAGCCTGAACAGACTGCCATCACTGCATCCAGCTTAATGTCCAAGATTTCTGGTTGATGCACGGTTATTTCTATTTCCTATACTAAACTTATTTTTCCTTAATTTGGAATTAATGAGGTAGTAAATCAAGTTATCTTACCTCTACAGTATGCACACACTGACACACTCACAAACACACACACACACACACACACACACTTTTGAAATAGGAAGAAGTGAAAAGATAGAGCCACAGTAGTTCTAAGATCATTTTATCAGATCTAGAGATGGCCCACAGACCTGGAGGTGTGGGTATCCCCTCAGCAACCAGGAATCTTATTCTCTGGAATAAACTATCTTGTCCCTCATTCCCCACTATTCTCTACAATCATCTGAATCCATGTGTGGGTCAGGACATTCTTCCTATGTATCATCTTCTTTAGGCAAAGAGAAACAGCTTTTTTTTTATAATAAATTTATTTTTTATTGGTGTTCAATTTGCCAACATACAGAATAACACCCAGTGCTCATCCCGTCAAGTGCCCGTCAGTGCCCGTCACCCAGTCACCCCCACCCCCGCCCTCCTCCCCTTCCACCATCCCTAGTTCGTTTCCCAGAATTAGGAGTCTTTATGTTCTGTCTCCCTTTTTGATATTTCCTACCCATTTCTTCTCCCTTCCCTTCTATTCCCTTGCACTATTTGTTATATTCCCCAAATGAATGAGAACATATAATGTTTGTCCTTCTCCGATTGACTTACTTCACTCAGCATAATACCCTCCAGTTCCATCCACGTTGAAGCAAATGGTGGGTATTTGTCGTTTCTAATGGCTGAGGAATATTCCATTGTGTACATAAACCACATCTTCTTTATCCATTCATCTTTCATTGGACACCGAGGCTCCTTCCACAGTTTGGCTATTGTGGACATTGCTGCTATAAACATCGGGGTGCAGGTGTCTCGGCGGAGAAACAGCTTTGATGAGCACGTCCTCCATAGAATTCATAGAGCTTTCTCAGTCTGTTTCTTTTTCTAGGGAGATTATATGCCAACGTATTGTCCCAATACCTTGTAATCAAGGTCTGTGATTTCTTTAGTACAACTGTGTCAGAAATGTAGACATACTTTTATCTATTTGACTTCAGTCACTTCTACGTGTTAGTAACTAAGAATAGTTACTTCAACAAATTGATAATTAAAATTGCAACTTTTGGGTCTCTATCAGAACCAATGCAAAAATGAGAATTAGTATGATTTTTCAAATCTTTAAAAAGACCTTATAGATTCAGATAAAATTGAAAATGAGAGAAAATATTTTACACATGAAGATTAAACTAGAAAGAATGCAAGAGAACAATGCTTAACTGTATTATGCCAAAAAAATAAAAAGAAAGAAGATTTCTTAAACTATAAAACATAAAAGATTTCAAAAATACATAAAGTAAATTAACTTGGAATGATTAAAAATAAATTATAGATGAAGAGACACTGGGAAGATACAGATAATAAGAAAGCAGGGGACACAATTCTTATATATTAAAAGGTAGATTCCTGACCAAAAGAACTAAGAGACAAAGACAGATACTTTATAATGCTAAGGGCTACGTTTCTCAATAACTAGTCAGCAGATATTAAAATTTATGCACCCAATTCATAGCAACAACCGATGTGAGATGAAAACAGAAGGAGATCCAAGGAGAAATAAAGTTAATAAAACTTTTTGTATATACTTTTCAGTTAATGAGTATTTTATATGGATTTGTTATTCTAGAGTGGATTGACTTTTGGTGGAGTAGAGGGTCAGTAATGTACTTCTAGTCAACTTGATGTGTGCCCTAATAAAACATGTTTTAAGATGAAAATTCCTAAGTGTATATGGCAACAATAGTGATTGTACCATATTTTTCAGATTCCCTGGGATATTCACATTTTTTAATAACTTGACTAAAATGAACAACTCAAAAAATTCAAAGGAATAAAAAAAGAAATTGCACAGTAAGTTCTGGAGACCTAATGTACACATGGTGACTACTGTAAACGTGCTATATATTTGAAATTTGCTGAGAGTAGGTCTCCAGTGTTCTCATCACACACATATACATGAGAATGGTGAAAATATGAGGTGATAGGTATGTTAATTAACTTGATTATAGTAGTTATTTCACAAGGTATATATGTATACCAAAACATCCCATTGTACACAGAAAATATATACAGCTTTTATTTGTCCATAATACCTTTTATTTGAGGATAAGAGGCAAATAGTAGGGGGAATTAACAACAAACAAAAGAGCCACTTTATGCAGAAAATTTAAAAACAAATGAATGATAAAAAGGTTCTTTAAGCAACACTTGCTTCAAAGACAAAATTAGATGAAGTTTTAAAATTTCTTAAATATAATGGTAAAGTAAAAGTTATAAGCCTCATGCTAAGGAATCCAGAAAAATCATGTACCAGAGGAATATATGTAAGCAACAGACATTGTATCAATAAAATTATCAAATGACTGTAAAAGTTAGCAAAAGAAAAATACAGCAAATCAAAATCCAACAGGATTGGATTGATAAATAAAAGCAAACCTCAATGATATGAAGTGCAAAGTAAGTAAAATACCAAATCTAAGCAGCTCGTAACTGTCATTTCTGCATCTATGCAAATGATCATATAATTTTTCTTCTTAGCTCTATTACTATTATGTAATATATTAAAATTTCTAAAATTTAACTCTTTTAAATTCCTGGAATAAAATTCAAGTTATTATCACATATTATTTCTCAATATTCTCTTAATTTATTATTTGTTATTGTCTTGGTAAATGTTTTTACACTGATTATTTTAGTAAGATTGTTCACTGATTTTCTTTTTTGTTATTGCATATTTTTCAGATTTGAGATTGCATTATATTTGTTAAATAAATTAATTTATAATTTTGTTTTATTTTTCCCTTTAATAATCTAATTATTATTTATCTGTACAAATAAGGACTGAGGGCTAATTTCTTGTTATAAAGACTATATATTTTCCACACGTTTTTACATGTATACATAATGTCACACTCAGGAGCAAAAAAACTATGTATATAAAAATACAGGTGAAACATAGTCTATGTGTGTATACAACTATATCCTTTGACTCCTATCTCCTCTATTATAACATTGTGATGAATGTATTAATCCTTGCAAATAGACCAGAGAAAATAACTAGAGACAAAATAATTCAAAAAGAGAAGTGAAATAATCCAGTTGTAGATAACAAATATTCCATGGGAACAATGAAAATATTACACAAAAATAGAAAACCAAAAAGTTAATCTATGTAACTTCAGGATGTAAAATTAGTGCAGAACTAATAGAATTTGCATAGAAAAGAATAATTAAGGAGAAAGGAGTTAATAGGCAGAGCACAAAAAAATTTTAGAACAGTGAAAATACTCTGTATGCTATTTAAATATCTATACATGTCATCTTTCATTTGTCCAAATCCATTGAATCTACAATACCAACAGATGAATCCAGAGGTAAACCACGGTCTCTGGGTGATAATGAAACAGCAATGTAGGTTTACCAGTTGTAACAAATGTACCACTCTGATGCCATTATTAATGATGAAGGAATCTGTGTGCATGTTGGGGCCAAGGATATGTTGGAAATCTTGTACTTTTCCATTCAATTTTGCTTTGAACTTAAAACTGTTCTAAAAAATTAATCAATAAAAATTAATGATTGATTCCAGTTAATAGGTAAAGAAGGAATAATAGAACTTGGCTGTTATCATTTCTAAAACCTTTTTGAAACAAAAAAAGTAGACAATAGTCATTAGTAAGGTTATCGCCCATAAAAAAAAAAGACCATGAATAGTATGTGTTGTTCTGTTTAGACTGCACCTCACCACCTATGAAGCATTCCTATTGAAAATGGAAACTGGATCAAATTAGGTCTCTAGATCTAAATACCAGGAAAAATAATTGGCAGAGTATAGACAATAGCAGAGAACAGAGGCTTATGTCATGAGAATGCATTTTGTGGAGTCCAAAATCTGATATACATAACTTACGACATAAATGTACCAGTTTATTAATAAAATAGCTCCTAAGGCTGAAGGAAGAGACAAGAAAGTGAGAAAGAAACCTCTAGAAACACGTAAAAGATATGATATTCATATACAATGTGTGGACATTGACTAAATTAATTTTTTTTAAATGTTGTGGAGTGGAAAGATTTGAACACTTTCTTGATTAAGTAGGTATTGCATGATAATCATTGATTGTTAGGATGGATAATGGCATGTGTATATGTTTTAAAATCTGTGGTATCTTTTAAAGATACACATAGTATTTATTGTGGAAATGATTTCTGTGATTGATTTCACAATAAGTGTGTGTGTTACAGATGACAAGAATAGCTATATGTTGGGGGTCTGGCTGGCTCAGTTGGTAGAGCATGTGACTCTCAAAATCAAGATTGTGAGTACAATCCCCATGTTGAACAGAGTCTAAGGACGCCTGCGTGGCTCAGTGGTTGGGCTGCTGCCTTTGGTTCAGGGCGTAATCTCATCATGTAGGATCAAGTCCCGCATTGAGCTCCTGCGAAGACCCCGCTTCTCCATCTGCCTGTGTCTCTGTCTCTTTCTCTCTGTGTCTCTGATGAATAAATAAATAAATCTTAAAAAAAAAACACAGAGTCTACTTATTTTTTTTTTTTAAAGAATAGTTATATGTTGACATTTTTTGGCTAGGAGCTCTTTATACTCTTACCTTTACTGTTGTAATTAATGGAAATTCTCCGTAATGAATAAAGTGCTATTTTGTTTTTTATTATTTTAATTAAAATACATACATACATACATACATACAAAGCTGTTTTTAAATTAATAGCTGCTCCTATGGAACAATACTAAAATAATTTACTGTTTGTGAGAGAATTTCCTTTGCATATGGTTAAATAATATTTTAGAAGTTTATGTTTTTAAAATATTTTACGTTATTTTTATGTAACCTTGGGTACATAGGCCTCAGGAAAGACGTTGGGCTTTACTTAATATTTTATTTGACCATAAATAAGCTGAAAATGAAATGTATTTCAGAGCTAAGCTAGTCTGAACACACGGAGAACACTATTGTACGTTCTCATTGTTAATCTCACTCTTATTTTCAATTGGAGATCCTGCACTCAATTTTGAAGCATTAATTCAGAGCAAGAAAGTTGGAAAAAATGACTGCTTGTAACAAATTTGGACCTTTTGCCATTGATCAAGTTTCCAAGGAAATGCAGATTCTAAAGCAGAAAAATTCTATTGCACTGCTAAATTATAGAAACATAATGGCAGGTTGCTACCTTCACAATATTGATATTATATATGTGATTTGAATGGAACATAGCAATAAATATTTTGGTCCGCTGTGCTTGATTTGAAAACACCAAAAATGATGCAGCAAATACTATAATATTTAGATTATACTCAATTCCAAAAAAATAATAAAAACCTAAACCACAGTATATATAACACAGTAATATAAAATTATGTTTTGGGGAAAAGAAAATGGAATAAATCTATAGTTACCTTACATTTGGCATTATTATGTTTGTGCAACTAAATAAACGGGCATATAATGTTTGCTTTTATAATAATTTAGAGAGTTCTAAATTGAATGATGAAATAATGAATTGGATTCCTATTAGAGAATTACTAAGCTTTAATTTACTTGTAATGACTAAAAGGAATAATCAATAGTTTGTTCCCTGTTTTAAATCACATGACTCAATTGGAAAACGGTGTCTTGTTAAATAAAAAACACTAATTTATTTTGCAATTTCAAACAATGCCTGATTGGAGTGTTACAGCCATCTATCTTTATTATCTTACTCTAAATTTAAATAGATTCAATACTAATTAGGTTAGTATTCAAATTTTTAAAATGACCAAGGTGCCTGCCATGCTATGCAAGAAATTCAGCTAATACTAACGCCAACACCATCTCACTGTATCTCTTGAAATCATGGCAGCTGACCTCCCGAATACACATCTCTTGAATGCACTCTATATTCTTACAGACCCAAGATGATTAAAGTGAAACACATATACAATTTTCCTTTACTGAATTAACTGTTGTAGCAGAAGCTGTTGGCACCATGTTCAAATCCTTTGGTCTGTCCTAACCCTGCAATGATTCTTGTCCAATTTCCAAAGGTCAGCATCTGTGTATCTTTGCCTGATAACTTTCTACATCAACTGGTACCATATTAGACCTCCTGCCCACTAGGCCTATAAAGCATCATCACCATCCCCAGACCCTGTTCAGTAGCTCTCCAATAATGACTCTCAGGAGTTAATGAATAAATAAATCTGTCTCAGGTGGGATTACTTTTAGACAAGAGTTTCTAAACTGCAATTCAGAATTCCTCAGTAGAATCAAGCTCCAGTTGGCCATAAGGTGATTCATCGATAGTGTACAATTACCTATATGCCGGTTTTCATTATACTTTCCCAGTTTATACCAGTGGTTCCTAGGATTACTTTCTAAATAAACTACTTGTTGTTGTTGTTTTTTAAAGATTTTATTTATTTATTCATGAGAGACACAGAGAGAAGTAGGATCCATGCAGGGAACCCAATGTGGGACTTGATCCTGGGACCCCAGGATCATGCCCTGAGCCAAAGGTAGACACTCAACCGCTGAGCCACCCAGGCGTCCCTCTAAATAAATTACTTGTATTTGAAGTCTTGTTTTGGGATCTGCTTTGGAAAACTTAAGCTTAAGCAGCTAGTGACAAAC
The DNA here is from genome assembly GCF_053574225.1 of Canis aureus. NCBI lineage: Eukaryota > Metazoa > Chordata > Mammalia > Carnivora > Canidae > Canis > Canis aureus. The sequence goes on from NC_135641.1 coordinate 6,417,563, forward strand.
CTAGCTAGCAGATCCTCAGTCTGGGATCTTGGCAACAGCTGATAGTTCTGGCCAGGTATTAGCCAGTGTCCCTTTGCTGGTTTTCAGTAAGTGACACATATAATAGTACAATTTGTAAGACTATCACATATTGTGAATTGGGATGGTGTATAATTGGAAGCATTCCCTCGTCAATGCTATATCCATAGTGAGATGATATAGCATGCTTCCAATTATACACCATCCCAATTCACAATATGTGATAGTCTTACAAATTGTACTATTGAGGCATGTACAAATTGTACATGAGAGGCATAAAAAGTAATTATAAGAATTATAAGGTTTGTTGTTGTTGCAAAGAGCCACCATACAGACAATATGCCTAAGTTAGGAACTACAAACTCGTGGCTTGGTGTGAAAGCTATAAGACCCATGTGGCAAGGGCTCATTTTTCTGAGCCAGACAAAAGCTGTGCTGGTAAGAACCCCAGGATCAAATTGTGTGAATATCAGAGTTACAAAAAAAGAAGACTTACCCAGTACCAACATATGTTTTATGCCGTAGTGGTGGTCTGATAGCTTAGTTCGGGAACCCTGGAACTTTGAGTGCCTGGATTAACGTGAATGCACTTTAGATCCCCCAAACTCCAGATTTACCTTGGTCCTCACTGCTTTGTCCTTAACATTCTAGTCATTCATGGCCAGTTTTCTGAAGCCATTATCTGTGGTAGAAGAAATACTCCTTTCCTCTTAGCAAGGGTGGCAGCGTGGAAAGCACATGAAGACCTCCGATGAAGTAAATGTCTCATAAAGTTATATTTAGTATTCTTAAATTCTGCACCAACTTCACCTCAATAACCTAGGGAAGGATAAAGCCTTATCTCCCACGAGCCCAGCATCAGGGGCTCTGCTCAATGGGAAGCCTGCTTCTGCCTCTGCCTTGGCCCCTTCCCTTGATCATGCTCTTTCTTGCTCTTGCTCTCTCTCTCAAATAAATAAATAAAATCTTTAAAGAAAAAAGAACAATGCAATTTGCAACTATTTTTTAAGTTAATGCTTTCTTGTTGAGATAGAGTCGACACATAATACAGTGTGAGTTTAGCAGATACATTGTATTGGTTTGATAATTTACCACTGCAGCATTACCTAACCCCTCCATCATATTGCAAAATGATCAGTTCTTTTCTATGGCAAAAGTATCTAAGATCTAGGCTCTCGGCAAGTTTGAAGCATAACTTACACTATTGTCAACTTCAGTCACAGTTCTGTGTCAGATCTCTAGAACTTGTTCATCTTCTAACTGCAAGTTTTTACCCTTTGGCCTGTATCTCTCCATTTCCATCAACCTCCCAACAACCCCTGAAAATCAACAATCTAACCTCTGTTTCTATGAGTTTGGCTTTTTAAAATTCCACACATAAGTGATACTGACCAGTATTTGTCTTTATCTATCTAACCTATTTCACTTAGCATAAAGACTTCAAGTTCCATTCGTGCTGCCATAAATGGCAGGATTTACCTCTTTCTCATACCTGAAACATATTCCATTGTGTGTACGTGTGTGTGTGTGGTGTGACATGTATTTTATAAAGAATTTGTGATTCTTTATTTATCTTTTAATGGAACTTAGCTGTTTCCCTATTTTGACTGTTGTGAATAATGATGCAATAAACATAGGCGTATAGATATATTTTCCATATCCTATTTTAATTTTCCTGGGTTATATTCCTAGAAGTGGAATTTCTGGATCATTTGGTTCTATTTTTAATTTTTTGAGGAATCTCTATATTGTTTTCTATGGCAACTGCACCAATTTACATTCTCACCAACAGTGCACAAGGGTTTTCTTTCCTCCACTTACTTGCCAACAATTGTTATCTTTTTTCTTTTTGATAATGGCCATTTTAACAAGTGTGAAGTGATACTTCCTTGTAGTTTTGACTTGAATTTCCCAGATGATTAATTATGTTAAGCATTTTTTTATTACCTTTTGGTCATTTGTATGTTCTTCTTGAAGAAATGTCAGTGCAATTCCTACCAATAAACCAGTGGCATTTTTCACAGAAATACAGAACTAATCCTAAAATCCATAGGGAACCACAGAAGATGCCAAGTAGTCAGAGCAATCTTGAGCAAGAAGACAAAGTTAGGGCATCATATTTTCTGATTTCAAGTTATATTACAAAGCTATAGCAATCAAAACAACATGATACAGACACACACACCAATGGATGTTACAGAAACTAGAAATTAATCCATGCATGTACAGTCAACTAATCTTTGATAAGGACCACAAGAATACAAAACAGGAAAAGAATAGTCTCTTCAACAAATGATATTGGGCAAATTGGATATTCTTATGCAAAAAAAAAGTTAAATTGGACCCTTACACTACACAAGAATCAACTTAAAATCAACTAAACATTATATGGAAGACACAGAACCATAAAACTCATAGAAGAAAATATAGGAAAAATGCTTTGACATTGTCTTGGTAATGATTTTTTTGGATATAACACCAAAAGCACAGACAAGATAAACAAGATAAACAAGTGAGACTACATTCAACTAAAAGGCAGCATCTTCACAGTCTAAGAATTCTTTACCTACATCTCCAATATTTTCCTCTTCTTTCTTTAAAAAAGTTTTACTTAGCTTTTTTTTACATTTATATTTAAGTCTATAATCCAAGTTGAGTTCATTTTCATGTGAAGTATGAGACATCATCAATTGCTCTGGTACCATCTGTGGCAATTGCTTTTTCACTTTTTTCAAAATAAGTTGGGCATATTTGTATGGGTCTATTTCTGGGTTCTCGATTCTGTTACATTGATCTATGAATCTATTCTTCTAATATCAAACAGTCTTGATTACTCTAAATATATAATATCTTGAAAAATGATAGAATAATTTCCCCTCTTTATTTTTCTTTTTCATAATTGTTTTAGTTCTTCTAATTCTTAGTCTTTTCCATATGAGTTTTAGAATATTGTCCATATTTGTTAATCTTGCTGGGATTCTGATAGGAATTATGTTATCCTAGTATAACAATTGAGAAGAAGTAGCATTTCTATCATACTGAATGGTCCAATTCTTGAATACAGTCTGTCCATTTCTTTAGAACTTCTTTGATCTATTTAATCAGCATTTCGTAATTTTCAAGATACAAATCAATCACATGTTCTATTTACATCTGAGTATTTCTGTTTTTGTGAGTGACTTTAAATGGTGCAATATTTATTATTTTGTTGTCTTTGTGATTAGCATAGAGGAATGCAAAATATATATTATATATATATCTTTAAACATTGTTATATTAAAGAACATATAAGATTTGATAGGAAAGTTGTGATTATAAGTGTTATTTATTTACATTTTATTTATTTACTTATTTTTGAATTGAAGTTCAATTTGCCAACATATATATAACACCCAGTGCTCATCCCATCAAGTGCCCTTTTATTTTTTTAAATGTGTTTTTATTACCTTTTATTGTAATCTATGTTCATTTTTGGATTCATATTTTATAACATGTTTGTTTATGAAGGAAACCAAAAAATGAAAATTTTTCTAATGGAATATAAATTGATATTTTATTATGCCAATTGAATAATTTGTATAAACCTTATACACAAAGAAATAAATATCTTTTCTCACAAGAATTTAGAAACCTATTGAAATTCATTAGGAAAACTGATTTACTTTTACTATTGGAATTTACATAACTACTTAGTATAATTACCTCCACTCTTCTGTGAATTTCTGTAAAGGAAATAAACTGTCTTTTGTTTAATATCAGGGAACATATAGACAACACAGGATTTAATTTATTTCACACTTAACAGTGATAATAAAAGGTCACTTGACAATAATGTAATAAATTATTACTGAAAAAAACAATTGTAAAGCTAGTAAGTAAGAAAACCAAGTTGTTAAGCGGAAAGGTTGGATTATATTCTAGAATGTAATGATCATAATAATATAGCTGTTATATTGGTGGGTAGCTCTTAGTGATTTATATTGAACTAGGAAATCGCTAGTTTTCTCTAGTTTTTAAATTTTTCATGTAGTTTTACCTTAAAGTTACTTCTGCTGATTTTTATTATGTGTGTTTTTCCATACTTTTAAAAGGTAACCTTATTAGAAATAATTCCTAATAAGAATGGGATTTTTTTATAATACAACTATAACTAATGCACATTTTCATGTAGAGAATTCACATTTTAATAATTTTTTAAGATTTTATTTATTTATTCATAGACACAGAGAGAGAGGGGCAGAGACACAGACAGAGGGAGAAGCAGGCTCCACGCAGGGAGCCCGATGTGGGACTCAAACCCGGGTCTCCAGGATCACACTCCAGGCTGCAGGCAGCACCAAACCGCTGCGCCACCAGGGCTACCCCATTTTAATATTTTTTAAACTCTATTTGATACTATGTCATTACTTCCAAAATTTGGGGTATTTTAATATATTTCAATGTGCCTACATTTTGTTGATAACTTTCAGGAAGCTAAACTAATAAGCTTAAAGCTATGAGACTTTTTTTTTTTTTTTAAGAGAAAGAAGAGAAAGAGGGAGAAGAAGAGAGAGAGAAGCACAAGCACAGTCCATGCCCAGTGCTGAGCTGAATGAGTGGCTTAATATCATCACTTACCCTGATATTATGACCAGAACTGAAATCAAGAGTTGGATGCTTCATAGACTGTGCCGCCCAGGTGCTCCAAAACTATGATATTTTTAAAGGATCTTAATAGAGACTATACTATGAGAAGATCCTGTGTTACATAGCATCTGAAATAGTGGTAAAATTTATTTTTAGAGCAAATTAGTGAATATTTAACCATTCTGCAGTTTTTGATACATGATGTTGCATATTAAGATTGTGTTGGAATATTTTACCATTATTCACATATTATTGATACTTTCCTTTGGTAATATTCCATGAGCATACATAGGTATTAGATATTATGAACATTTTTAAGAATCCTTATACAAATTGCCAAAGTGTTTTCCAGCATTGGTCTAAATTAAGACAAGTGATCACAATTGAAAACAAATATTAATTTAATAGTTGATAGGTTAGGATGCCATTGTTATAATTTGCCATGACTTGATAATGAGGTAAGATTTTATGGGGCTCCTGAGTGGTCCAGTCAGTTAAGCCTCTGACTCTTGGTTTTGGTTCAGGTCATGATCCCAGGGTCATGACATCAAGCCCCACATCAAGCCTGAGTCTCCTTGAGATTCTCTCTCTCTCTCTCTCTCTCATAAACAAACATTTAAAGAAAATAATGAGGTAAGTTTTTTTTCAAGGTATCCAATTAGTGTTTGGGCCATTTTCTTTCATAAATGTTCATGTCCTGAGAAAGAAAGATCTAGTAACAGGCAGTAGTTCCCTTTTTCTCTCCTAGGATTCTGATGGAATTATTGCATTAAAGGGATGGACCTCTTTGTAAATTTGCTAATAATTTTTGCTAAAAGAATAATATTGATGAGTTCTTATCTACGAAATCATACATAGCAAAACATATCCAGTCTGCTTACATAGCTAAGTCTTAATATACCTGCAATTTGTGTTTTTAAGGAGGTTGTCTAGAATAATGACTTAAATGAGGATGAATGGGAGCTTTCAGGTACTGATAATATTCTGTTTCTTAACTTGTTTTCTGTTTACACGAATATGATCAGTTTGTAAAATTTTGGTCAACTGTCCACTTTATTTTGTGTTCCATTCTGCATGCATGTTGTATTTGAGTAAAAATAAGTTTATTTAAAAGGGAAGCATTTTTTTTTTTTACTTTTCTGAGAGATTTTGTGCTATCACTACTTCCTTACAAACATTTGACTTGCCATCACTCATCTTATTTATCCACTCATTCACTCAATATATATTTCTTTAGTACCTTATGTGGCTTTCAGGCATATGTCAAAAGTCTGGAACAAGAGAAAAGTATTCACTGCTTGCCTGGAGCTTGCATTCTATCAGAGATGAACAAATGAAACAAAACAAAACAAAATAAATGAGTATAATCTTTCAAAGTAAAATAAGCTCTTGCTGTCAAGGAATGTATGAAAGTATTTAACAAGGGTGTTTGGGCAGATTTTACAGGGTGGCAGCCTTACTTGTGAATCTTGGCTCATGAGAAGGAGCCAGCTATGTGAAAGGCCAGGAAAAAGGAGTTTTGAATTGAATTAAAAAATCTTGAAGTCAAGATGTCCATCAACAGATGAACGGATAAAGAAGATATGACATCAATCGATCTATCTATCTATCATCTATCTATCTATCATTTATCTATTATCTATCTATCTAATGGACTATATTACTCAGTCATTAGAAAGGATGAATACTTACCATTTACACTGATGTGGATGGAACTGGAAGGTATCATGCTGAACGAAATAAGTCAAGGAGAAAGATAATTATGATTCCACTCATATGAGGAATATAAGCAACAGTGCAGAGGATCATGGAAGAAGGCAGGGAAAACTGAATGGGAAGTCATCAGAGAGGGAGAAAAACCATGAGAGACTCTTAACTATAGTAAACATACTGAGGGTTGCTAAAGGGAGAGTGGATGAGGGGATGGGATAACTGAGTGATGGGCATGAAGGAGGGACATGATGTGATGAGCACTGGGTGCTATATGCAACTGATGAATTATTGAATCCTGCATCTGAAACTAATGATGTAATATATGTTGGCTAATTGAACTTATTTTTTTTTTTTTAAAAAAGGTCCTAAAGTGAGAAACCTTTCAGCAGGTACTTGGCATAAAAAACAGTCGCCATTATGGAACATGTTAGGGCACTCGTTATGAAATCAGGATTGGAGATATGGATTGGCCAAGATCCCTTAAGCCACAGTAAAATATTCTAAGTACAAGAGAAAAAGATTGGGGATTAAGAATACATACTTTGGACCCTCTTCCTTGGAAAAAACCAGTCCTTATTCGAAAGTATGGATTATTTTTTCCCTTGTGTTAGTACAGTCCCTAAATTAGGTTAACATTTTTCAGTAATGCGCTCTTTATCAATATGTAACTAATCTGTGGAAATAACTACTCTCCTATTTGATGGCTGTCAATATAAAAATCCATAGGGCCACAAGCAATTGTCATAGAAATTCTGAAATGGAGAAAAATGTCTCCAAAAAAATCACTCAGGTAATTAGAAAAACCTGGTGTGAGATTTTTTTTTGCTCTGAACTCTCCCTAACAAACTCCTACTTGTAGTGTTAGTGCAAAACAGCACAGCAGTATTTGGTCAAATTCAGGATATATTCAGCTATAATGCAGATGATGCTGTGAACTTGCATAACACTAAAAGATAAATAAGACAATGTTGATTTCTTTGCCAAATGTTAAAGACAATATGACAATATTTTTGGCTTAATTAGGGTGAGAGTATTTGTGTACAGGCCACTGCAATATATTTAATCTTTATTTCAATGAAAGGGAAATCATTCTAAGGGTATCTCACACAGTAAATGGTCTGCTGAGCTAAGTAAGTGTCTGAATGTGACTAATACAAAATTTCTACTAATTTGGATGAACCCTGAGTATAATTTATTACTCTTGATTAGATGTAATGTTGTGATTATGATGAATCTCATGTGTTTTATAAAAATGTATTTAAAACATACCTATAAAATGTGTGTATATATTTCTTTAGTCCCTTATAAAATAAATATATTTCCTTGTATTCTGTAATGGAAAATGCTCAGTAATCACAGGCTATCTAGTCTGAGTATCAGTAATCATGTATTTCCTGAAAAGTCTTAAAAAAACAAAAATATGGGACACTTAGGTGGCTCAGTGTTTGAGCATCTGCTTTCTGCTTAGGACGTGATCTTGGGGTCCTGGAATCGCGTCCCAGATTGGGCTCCCCACAGGGATCCTGCTTCTCCCTCTGCCAGTGTCTCTGCCTCTCTCTGTGTCTCTCATGAATAAATAAAAATATTTTTTAAAAGCTTAAAAATACATATGGCAAAGATTCAGACTCTAGTCAGCTAGCTTTTATTTGTCCTTTTCTCTTCATCCTTGTCTTTTCTTGCCTTTTTGTAAAACCTATCTATTGTACACTTCCATGATACAAAATATGCCTTCTAATTTATAAATATTTATACTACACATACATTTTACTAAGCTATATTCTGCTCCATAAATGTCATTAGACATATTTATAAGATATCTGCCATGTGTTATCTTTTACTCCAGTAGGTACTGTGCTGTACTATAACATGCAAATAGGAGCCCCTCCAATATGAGTTTCTGGTTTAGCCTTTAATGGGCTTTCAGAACAAGAACACAACAATTAGGCAAGAGACTCATTTCACATCAGGATATAACATTGACAGGGATATATTTTGTCAGAACAGCTGTTTTCCAACTATTCTAAATACTCTTTTCCCTAAATAGTTACTATGAAGAAATTAAGTTGGTTAGAGCAGATGCTATACTCTCAGGTGTTAACTTGCTTTTCTTTATTGCTAAATCCTAGGAACTGGCATCATGACCTATGAACTATAACAATGGAAAGTAAAAGTATCAACAAATACTGTTGATGCAAAAAAAAAAAATTACTCTCACTAAGAGGGAGATGGAAAATCTCTATTAGTTATCCTCTAATCTTTTCCCTTTTGAGATGGTAAATGGGATACATGAGGAGAAAAACTGAATTACACTAATTTTAAAAGGAATATGAAGTTAATCATTAGAGAAGATACTTTAGAAATATTGCAAAATGAAGGCAGAGCAACCTAATTATGATTTTTCTGAATATGAGGGAAGTAGTAGAAGATTCCCCAGCCAAATCGGTTAACTCAGAATGTCAATAGCTGAAGGTCAAGGCTCAGAGTTGGGGCTCATTATGATCCCTCCAGCATTCTCAGACACCATATCCAGACCCCACAGTGGGTAAACTAGTGCTGTATGAAAAGTGAGGAAAGCTATGGTAGTCATGAAATTACGTTAAGTGAAAAATAGCACGTAGATCTACCCAAGCTAATCTATATCTGCCCAAATCATGGAAAATAAGTTCTTCAACAGAGAAAGAAACCATTGATTTGGTTGATCGTGATGACCTTCTTTCTAACAAACTGATGTATATCTGAAATGTTGTAGCCTTCTTCTTTGGTCTACATCTGGAAAGCAGGGACCTACAAAATGTCCAGAAAATGTACTTTGATTATTAACAATAGATCAACTTAGATCATGCCTTCTAAATATAAATTAATAAGAAAAATAGAAATAGCATTATTACCATTATTTTATGATTGATATTTATTGACTAGCATTGACATTCTAGTGACTAGAATAAGCATATTGCTTGCATTATCTCTAACCTCATGTAATCCTCATAAAACATGACAGATATCCAATTTTTAATATGAGGAAACAGAGAAAGTTAGATATAACCAGATTACCCAAGATGGTCAAGCTAGAAGGTATGAATCCAAAGCCCATAGTATTAGCAAATATGTTCTACAGTTTGTGTTGTACAGAATTCTGTTGATAACCTCAAATAAAATTACACGAAGAAGGACAAATAGTAGGTAAAATTTATCAGTGCATTATGATGAAAAAGTATAAGTAAAATATTAACAGTTTATAGCACTGCATGTAGTTTTCAGGAACACTATGAGGTTTTACTATTGAAAATCAAGCTTAATATTTCACCATGTTAATGCATCAAATTTTTAAACATATTAATTTTATCAAATATGCTGACAAACACTTGATTAAACTGATAAAACAAAGCTCAGATAAATGAATCAAAGGATATTTATTGGGCACCCGGGTGGCTCAGTCAGTTGAGCACCTACCTCTTGCTTTCAGCTCCAGTCATGATCTCAGGGTCATGGAATCAAGCTCCTCATTTGTCTCCATTGCTCAACATGGAGTCTGCTTGTCCCTCTCCCTCTGCTCCTCCCCCAGCTTGCACTCTCTCAAATAAATTAATTAATTAAACATTTTAAAAAAATACATTCATTCAACATGATTCCAAATATGAACCTCAAAATAAATATCCATATGTAAAATATGTGCACATTGGGGTGCCCGGGTAGCTCAGTCAGTTAAGCCTGAACCTCCTGATTTTGGCTCAGGTCATGGCCTCAAGGTAGTGAGACTGAGCCCAGAGTTGTGCTCCATGTTGAGCATGGAACCTACTTAGAGAGAGATTCTCTCTCTACCCCTCCCCCAACTTGCGTACACATGCATGCATGCTCTCTCTCTAAAAAAAATGAAAATAAAAATAAAATATACTCATAAATATGTTAGAAAAAAACACATCCATGGCTGTTTGCCAAAAGCTATTTTTCATATCTTGACTAGCATTATACCTATTGGAAGAAATACATATTATATTATCTATGTTGAAAACTCTAAGATATTCACTAAAGCCTCTGGATTTTAGGTAGGGCATTGGTTTTTAGATAGATAAGCAAGGGACACCTGGGTGGCTCAGCGGTTGAGCGTCTGCCTTCAGCCCAAGGCGTGATCCTGGAGTCCCAGGATTGAGTCCTGCATTGGGCTTCCTGCATGGAGCCTGCTTCTTCCTCTGCCTGTGTCTCTGCCTCTCTCTCTCTGTCTCTCTCTCATGAATAAATAAATTTAAAAAAATAAGCAAAAATCAATAGTCTGACTATGTAACAGAAATTACCAATTACAAAATATAATGAAAAACAAATCCCAGTCACAAAAGCTATAAAATTTTAAATTATGTAGAAATGGACTTTATAAGAAATTAGGAAAGTCCATATTAAGAAAACCTAAAGAGTTTCACTCTTTAAAGTAGAAATAAATGGAGATACAAACCATATAAGACAGGCCAAAATAATATATAAATGTAATGTAATTGAAAAACAAAATATCAACATCCTTTCTTTGGGTGGGAAATTGGCAAATTCATTTTTAATTTCATGCGGAAGAATAAACGTGATAATATCTAAAAAAATTTTTAAAGACATTTATTTATACTGTATCACATCTGATTATACTATAAAACTGTAGTAGTTAAAAGTGTCATTTCCTCATAAGAAATATTGATTAGCTAAATATAACAATAGAAAATATAGAGTCATATATATATATGTTTTAAATATGTGAAAAATCATATATTTGAATCAGAAAACAGATTTGGACTCTAAGTTATGAAGCTGAAAGAAAAATGTTTTATATCTCTAGTTCATAGGATTTATAAAACTAAGTTCCAAATAATTCAGAACTTTTAAAACAAGGATATTTATAAAAATATATATCTGTAACAAACATATTAAACACAAGGAAAATATTGATTAATTGTGTAAGAAATGGCTTTTTGTCACAAAAAGGCTAGCACCTATAATAATAAAAATATTGGCTGAATGAAGCACATAAAATTATAAATCCCTATATGTTTTCAATCCAAAAATATTAAAACTTAGAAAACTAGAGAATATGTACAATCCATAGGACTATTTGAGAGAACAAGCAGAAACCAATGTGAATTAGAGGTGAAGATAAGGACTTTATGAAGCAGGATTGTGGTAGGAGGCAGTAAGCAGCAGGAATTGGCATTGATCAAGAAGCAGAGCAGAAATGCGCTAGGAGAGAGTCAGTGGTCATCCATAAAGTCATTTCTCAAAATTCCCGTGAATTTGTAACTAGTCAGCTCCTGGTGAGGAAGGCCTAAGGAAACTGCAGCCATTTCCTCCTTGGTATTTTTTTGTTCTTCACACTATGCAAGTACCATTTGCTCTTCTCAATTCTCAAAACTGCCTTCTGTGAGAAAGCTAAAGTTTGTACATGGAAGAGTACAGCTTTTCAAAAATGATTACATTTGTAAGAGAAAGCTAAATTAAATTGGCTAAAGCAATGAAGGAACTCCATTTGATAGCATTATCACTGAGATGTTTGCCTCAAGTAAGACATGGAGAAGACATGGAGACATGGAGAGTCTCAATGTAATCAGTTTAAATGTGTTTCCCTGTGGGTGTCTGTAGTCTGCCATCTTCCATGTCTGTTGGCTCTCTTCTCAGCTGGCTCGGGAGCTACATCACTGTGCACAGCTGGAATGATGACAAGTGTCTTATTCATATCCAGAGAGATGAAGATGGCATAAGTTGCCATCAAGTTTATGAATGTAATTTCTAGGTTTCCTTTAATTGGCCCAAAGTAGATTCCCTTCCTACTATTAACTCCATTTGGCCCTGCATGGGTCTCCCCCTACCAGGCTATGTGTACATATGACTGATAAACTGCTGTGGATTTCATCGGCCCCATATTGGGTGTTAACCCTAGGGTGAGAATCCCTCCCTCAGCAACAGAGTGAATAGGAGATGATCAAAACACTTCCCATCCAGACCACTCATTTAAACTCAAAACTCATCTATCTATCTGCCTGCTGTGTAACTTGATCTGGATGTCTACTTAATGTCTCAAATTAAAAACTTCCAAAACTGAGCTACAAGAGTCCCAGCACTTAGCACAGACCTTGGGGCACCGTGTGTACACAGTGTATATCGGATGACTGAATGGAACTATAGGTTAAACGGCAAATCTCCTGTTATTTCCATGTTCTCACAAGTTAATTTTAAAAACAAATGAGATATTTCGCAAGGATTCTAGATTTTCTCATTTTAATAACCTTCTTATTATAGGTATACATATACATATAGGTATGTATTGTGTTTTGTCTGCATGTATCCATACAGATGTGTATGTCTCTATATGTGTGTCTTTTTTAGTATTTAGCATTTGTTTTTCCTTCTTTTCTCACTTTTTTCTTCTTGTTATGTCAGCACATTTTGGGACTAGAAAATTTTGTATGGGTACTCTAGACACAGAAACAATTTCCGTGTTTCCCCCAAATTTCCCCAAAATTCTGAACCAGCTCTGCAATTTAAGGTAGATTTAAATTACTGAATTTTGAGGAAGGCATCCAGACATCTGGACTGCCACTGAACAACACCTGAACATTGTCCTTCTGGTTTCTCCCACATCATCCAAATGATGGTAAGTGGCGAATCCATATACAGAGACCAGAGACTCGTTTTTTCTCCGACGTTTTCCAGACTGGGCCACGGCTATGATAATCTGATTGCAACATGGATAGTACCATGCCAGAGTGATAAAGGCATCAGAAGCCCTGTTACTTGGTGGTTTTGAGTTCTCGGGGTTACAGGGAGGAACAGAGATAAGGAACCTGCAACCCACCACCTCCCTACAAAGAGAGAGGCCAGACCTGTAAGTGATTGTCCTCCCAGCTCAGAAGTGAATCTGGAGCTGGGCTTTGCTGCTCTCTCCCTCCCTTACCTTGGACACTCACTTTCAGCCTGAAGCCCATACCCCCTAGATGAGGGCCCCACCCAAACCCCTCTTTTTTCACTTTTATATAAACAATTCTGGGATGCCTGGGTGGCTCAGAGGCTGAGCATCTGCTTTTGGCTCAGGTCAGGATCCCGGGTTCCTGGGATCAAGTCCCTGTATCGGGTTCCCTGCGGGGAGCCTGCTTCTCCCTCTGCCTGTGTCTCTGCCTCTCTCTCTGTGTCTCTCATGAATAAATAAATAAAATCTTAAATATATATATATAAACAATTCTGAATTGCAGTTTACTCATATGATAATATTTATCTTTGGTATTGTTTTGCCAGTATTGATAATAGTAAAAAAGTTCAGGTTTATAACATACACATGTGTGACATAGCATTATGCAATTTTAGCAGGTTCAATTCCTCTTCCTAATGAACACAAATAAATCTCTTTGCTACATCATTTTCTGGAAGGAGGCAATGAGTGTCCAAAAATAGGAAAAGCTTTTTTCTAATTCATGCAGTTTGGGCTGAATTTTATTTCACTGGGTTTCACTAGAAATTCAAAGCAGCCCCTAAATTTAGTATATATACTATTTTTATATTTATAATTTATATATACACATATATATGCCATATATCTATTATATGTGTATATATATACACATATGTACATGTATATACACACCCATGCTTTTAGTTCATTCCAAGAAAATAAATAAATATAGAATATTTAAAATGTATAATATATATGTGTATATATATAATATACAAACTGCAATGTGTATTCTACATTGGGAAATGGAACAAATGAACAGAGAAATAGCAAAACAATATAATTAGTTGTTAAAAATATTATTCATTAAGTCAGGGATTGCAGACTCTATAAAGATAAGACAATAAACATTTTAGATTTTGGCTAGCAGACCATAGTCTATTGACTCTTGCTCTAGTTAGTAAAATATGTTATTTTTATTAATTATCTATTATACCTTTCAAATGTTCAAATTGACCATTATAATCATATAATTTTTTTTAAGATTTTATTTATTTGTTAATGAGAGACACAGAGAGGGAGAGGCAGAGACACAGAGGGAGAAGCAGGCTCCACGCAGGGAGCCCAACGTGGGACTCGATCCCGGGACTCCAGGATCACACCCTAGGCTGAAGGCAGGTGCTAAACTGCTGAGCCACCCAGGGATCCCCCATATACTGTTTTTTTAATAAAATGCCAGTATATGACATTAAAAATAAGGAATAATAATTGGAGCATGTATCTATTTATGAGACTTAAAAAGATAAAGATGTATTATTTACTAAAATTTAGTTAATATACAACATAAATGATCGCTTCCTTCAGTTTTGAGGGACTAATTCAACAATGCCTATGACAGTTGTTTCTAGCAAAAAAAAAAAAAAATTCATTTATTAGCATTTCTTGGTCCCTATGGCTCTCAAGAAGATTTTTATTCACATCTAATTCTGCTGCTCTTGCTTTGCAAAAAATTGCAATGCATTTTCACGTGCTAAATGCATTTCACACACATTCCTAAAAGTCAATCCAGGGTGGATCAGTAGTGCTGGAAAGAGAAGCAGACATTGAGAAATGGCACATCAGAAGTGTTAATCTGCCTAAAAGCTCATGAATTTTCTCAGGCAGAGCTTGTCAGACAAACCTTGGTTCATGCAGTGAATATGGCACCTCCTGTAAATATCATGTAGTCCTTATATAACCTTGAGCCTCAGTCTTAACAGAGCAAGATGAGAGTGGTTGACCCCACCTCATGAATTTGTTGCTATGATAAAAAGTCTATTCAACTGTCCTTGCTTAATCTCTAGCATGCCAAACATGCACTGTAAATAACATGGCTCAATCTTTCCCTCTTTTTTCCCCTCTTTGCATTTCTAGATAGATTTCAGAGGCAGATTTAGACATTCATACTATAATGTCCTATCATTTCATTAGAATCCTCTGTTGATTCAAACTAAACATTTTTAGTTCAGTTTTTGCCGAGTCCACTCATCAATAGTCTGTTAAAATAATTTAACCTCCAGGAAGAGCTCCTCCATAGAATAGCCAGTTTTAATTAAGATATACAGAGAATTATCAGACTTATATCTACAAGTCAAAAGGAGTCTGGGATTAGTTGCTATGCTGTGCCTTTGCCTCTCCATCAAGCTTCAGGATTCTAACTAGTATTGCTTGTTATGGTTTTAAGTTTCAAAATCCTAATACAAACACGAAAATCATAAAAGTCAAATAACAGGGTTGTTGTAATCATGAAATGAAAGACAGCTGTGCTTGCTTCTATGTACCTATAGATCACCATCTGACATATGGTAAGTGTGCAATAAAGGTAAGCACCTCTGGTTTTGCTCTATTTTATTTGAAGTTTCACAGACAATTTCGAATGTTTTATGACAAGGTCATCTACTTGGTCATCTGAAATGATATTGGAGTATCATTTAAGCAGATACAATGACTATGAAATTATATTGGAGTGTTATTAGCAACAGTCAGTTTAAATAATTGAACCACTTCATTCTATACCAGCTGAAGTCATTGAGTGAGTAGTTTCAGGTGTGTATACTCAGTGAATTATAGTCATCAAATATAGAAATTATAAAGCTAGAAACATGTGTGGCATGCTCTGCGTTTCTGGGATGAGGTTCTGACCTCCATGTCAACTGCAGGTGCAGATTTATTCCATTTGCTCCAAAATGAAAATTGATTCTCTCTTGTTCCATCAAAGCACATCATGAAGCAAATTACAGCATGACTTAGAGTTGGGTTGAGCCAGAGGTTTGCACTAATAGCCACATCTGAGGGAATTCATGACAGGTGACGAAGCTCATGTTTCTCTATTGGCAAAGTTATAGTATAACACTCCACTAAGGAATTACACCATAATTTTGAGCATCACAAAGGTTTACACAGCAGACATATTCCTTGATTATAGCAACAGTCTATAAAATTTGATATTGCTGAATAATATTCTTGGAGATAATTTTTAAAATCATTTTATTATTCAAATGTAAAGCTCTTTAAAATTTGTGGGTTTCTTCTAATATGGAAGGGTTGTTAACAAAAGTTGCTTATAATCTTGGTTCCCTTTTTCAAGGAACAAAAAAATCCTAATAAAAAATACTTGCAAATAATTTTAGATTATATTCCCAATGCTATCATCTGAGGATTTAAAGCAGTAGTTTTCAAATAAGAATTGGCATCTGTGACTGGAGAGGGGCAGGTGTCTCCTAGGGCATCTTTTTGAAGACTTTGTGGACTATTCTGCCTAAATCTATGTTTCTCAGCTTTTCTCCATTTTGTTTCAAAATAATGCTTCTTTTCTTGCTTCTTCTATTGTGAAATTATTCTGTCATTAAAAACAATGACATTGTTAATATCGACATAACTATTAATTCATTCATCACTTCTTGCATTAATTCCATAATTCAACATTTATTAAGCAATTGCTTCATGTCAAGAGGAGATGTAATGAATATGAGATTAAAAAATGAATACATCTATATTTAGACTGAAAAGTTTACATTTGAGCTGGCGAGCAGAGTTTATATTTAAAAGATGTGATCCTTAAAAACAACTGATTTTGGTTTCCAGTTAGAATGAAGTAATAAGAATCAAATTTCCCCTCTCACCTTAAACAAATACCCATGAGCTTCATCTACATTTAAGCATTTATCAGAATTCCATTCCTTCATGAGGCTGAATAATAGTCCATTGTGTGTATTTAATCCATTTATCCATCGACATACTCTTGGGTTACTTTTACCTATTAGCTATTATAAGTAATGCTTCTGTTAACATGAGTGTACAATATCTCTTCAAGATCCTGCTGTCAATTCTTCTAAGTAAATAGCCAAAAGTGAAATTGCTGGATCATATTGGGACATAGGTATCCTTTTGTGGTGATGAAAATATTAATTCTTTTGATTGTGTTTGTAAGGACAGACATATATATTTGTCATAATTTCATTATGCCATTTATTTAAATAAGTATATTTCATTTTTTATGAATTACAAAGATATATATATATATTTTTTTATGAGATGATTCTTTTTGTTTTGTTTTGTTTTTTGTTTGTTTTTATGATAGTCACAGAGAGAGAGAGAGAGAGTCAGAGACACAGGCAGAGGGAGAAGCAGGCTCCACGCACCGGGAGCCCGACGTGGGATTCGATCCCGGGTCTCCAGGATCGCGCCCTGGGCCAAAGGCAGGCGCCAAACTGCTGCGCCACCCAGGGATCCCGAATTACAAAGATATATTAACAAATAGAATGGCAAATCAGATTTGCAGAGGATGTGGGGCAAATATAAACCTCACAGTGCTTGTGTAAGTGTAAAATTGTTAAAACACTTGTGGAAAAAATGTCTTGCTCTTTCCAATTCAGTGCTACACTTAAGCCTACCTTGTCACCCAGGAATCTTGTGCTTAAGCATGTACTTAAGAGAAATGAGTACACACATACACGAAAGTGTTCACAACTGCTTTATTTCACCACTTAAAAGTTGGAAACAACCTAAATATCTATGAAAATAGTAGAAGACAAGTGTGGTGTCTTTTTATAATAGAATATTACACAACAATAAAACAGCATTCTTCTGATTATCTCAGCAGCATAAAATGAATTATGCAAGAACATGGATAAATCTCCAAAGATTATGTTGAGGAAAAATATGAACTATACATTTTAATTTTACAATTTGTTCTTGGATGTTACATGGATATAAAAATTTATTGAATTGTGCCCTGAAGAATTATGCGTTTTACCCTTTGCAAATAATACCTCAAAAAACAAAAATAACACTTTTACAGTCTTTTGACATTTGGAAAGTGTTTATCAAATGCTTCCATGGATGCATGCTTACTGCCTCTCTGTGAGGAAAGCATGCAGCTGGCCTTGCTTACACTGGAATGAAGGTTGTAGAGTGCAGTTTTATATGTGATTTATGTGTGCTTTTTCTTTAATGTCTAGTGTTCAAAATAAGGCCAATGAGATTTTTCTCTGCACCACATCTGTGTTTGGATTATAACTAAAATAATTTTTAAAAATCGTTGACTCCAAGAAATTTGTCATGCATATATTTTTGCTTGGTATATTTGCCTGAGGATACTCAGACTCTACTTTGGCAAGTTTCATCTTGGGGACTTCCTGTCATGGCATTTGTAAAATAAATAAAAATTTTAAATCGTATAGAGAAACTCTGCCCAAGCAGACACAGTAAATCTTGCCAGGGGCTACTCAAGCCTCATTTATTGGTAACTGAAAGAGAACATACAGAGGGGAAAATCCTCACTTTTTATGTAGAGATTTCAATGCAATTCCTTTAAAGTTGACAAAAAATCAGTGGTAAATTCATATTTGTGCATGCTATAAAAATAGTTTTTGCAAGAAAGTATATACTTTAAATATGTGATATAAATACAATAAAGTTAAAACTCACAAGAACATAATAATAAGACCCATCAGGAAAGTTCCCAAGCCATGTTTGTTTCTCTTTCAAACATGATAAAGGAAATGATCAAAAAGACATAAAATTTTCAAAAAAGACATAAAATCATGACACAATATTCAACTACTCAACTATACTAAATGACAAAAATTACATTAAGTGACATTCATAAGACTCTTCTGAATGCATTGTAATATCCATCATCTTAATCCAGGTATCATAAAACGACCAGTGCAAGGCCAATCCTTTCTGGACATCTTCTTGTGTCAGGGACATCATGAGTCTCAGATGAGTCACATAAAGTCAGACATGCTGACATGCTGACAGGAACTCAAGCATATGTTTAGAGTGTCACTAAATCCACAAAGCATAATTTGTAGAAATAGTTTGATATTGAGACTTACAAATGTATTAAAATTATTACAATACACATAAATGTCATGAAACAACATCTAACTGTATTATTCTGCTCTAGTCTTCAAAACATGTAAGGATTTTCCGCATGTTGGGGCTGTTACATGGAGTGTTGTGTGTCCAGTCAACAAAGTCGGCTATTGAACAAAGTGCGAAGGCAGGTGCACCCACGGGATTCATTTCCTCTTTTCTTAAATTTAACAGAGAGCTTGTTAGACAAGCTAACACTTTGAAAGTTTTATTTTGAAAGAATCTCTGTCAGTTCCGTAACAATGAGACAAATCATTGTGCAAAGTGCTGTTTTCTCTGGGGGAAAAATACTTAATTGGAGTTATTATCAATTTAGGCTGGAGGTATATATGATTCACTACTCGAGCATTCGATTTCATGTATTAACAGGAATAGCAAATATTATAAAAGACTGTACTGAAGGTTTTATATAATATTTTTTACTGAAGGTACATGTTGTTTATATAAAAATATTTTTTTTTCAGGGAACATCTAAGAGAGAGTTACACCATACAAATAGATTGGAAGAGTCAGCATTGATCAAAATAATCTATAAAAGCAATGTGATCATATTTAAATGAACAAAAGACTATTTCCATGGAACAAAATAAACTGATTCCCAGTATATAGAAAAGGGAAAGTTACATCATGGCAGATAGAATGGCACGATTAATGGAGAAAAAATACATTTAGAGTTTTAATCTGCCAGATTTCATATTTTATTTTAAAGCTATAATAATTAAAAATATGTGACAATAAAATGCTAGCTAAACAAATCCATCTCTGTATATGTCTATACGGTATGCACTTTTCTGACTATACTTATTCATGTTTACATATAATAATACATAATCATATACATATTACATATGCACATACATGTACATGTGTATAGATATATTATGCATACATGTGTATATCCACACGTTTAAAAAGTAAAAATAAAAATATGACATTAATTTTAGTAATATATCTAACCTATTTCCAAAGTATCATTATTTAAACATGTAATTAACATTAAAACACTAATGAGGTATTTTACAGTCTGCCTTTTTTTTTTTATAAAGCTTTGGAAATAAAGCATGTATTTAACAACACATCTAAATACACATTGGCCACATTTCTATTGCTCAATAGCCACATGTGGCTGGAAACCGCTATACTGAAGAACACATTTCTGGTTAAACTCTAGCTCAGGTTCATAAGGTAAGATGGAACAAATGTTTACCGGTGCATTCCTTGTGAGAAAAAAGTTATTTAAAACATTCTTAATATCCAACAATAAGGAGCCTGATTAAGAAAATATCATGTGATGTATGATAGGACCAACAAAGCAGTTTTGTTTTTTCCCTAAAATCTAGGCTACACTTGTAAAGATATGAAGTGGCCCTGGCAGTACATTGTAAATTCAAGCAGTGCTTCTTCTCAGGAACAGTGTATAGAAATTGGTCTGGGGTAGAGAAAATGAACTTCACCATTATTTTATTATTCAAAATAAAATTAAGTAATTTGATAAAACAACAATGATTTCAAGTCCTGGTAATTTGAAGATTTCTTTATGAGAGAGAGAGAGAGACAGCACAAGCAGGGGGAGGGGCAGAAGGAGAGGGAGAGAGAATCCAGAAGAAGCAGACTCCCTGCTGAGCGCAAAGCCTGATGCTGGGCAAGATCCCAGAACCCTGAGATGGACCTGAGCTGAAACCAAGAGTTTGGTTGCTTAAGCCACTGAACCACCCAGCTGCCCCTCAAGTCCTGGTTATTGGAACAGTACCCTCATATCTTACATTTGTTATTTTGTGAATAAATATTCA
Source organism: Canis aureus (assembly GCF_053574225.1). NCBI lineage: Eukaryota > Metazoa > Chordata > Mammalia > Carnivora > Canidae > Canis > Canis aureus. The sequence continues at coordinate 6,438,545 of NC_135641.1, forward strand.
TTGTCATATACAAACTTTACTTAATATAGTTCTCTAGAAATTAATACAGGATCCATTCAGTTTCATGGCTGCTTCTGATACCACTACAGCAGTATAATTATGACTATCACTATTTTATCTGAATAATAATCTATTCAGAGCAATTCCAGCTTTGATTTTTTAAGCGCAAATATTATAAAAATAATCCATAACTCTGAGGATTAGAAATGAGAATTTACAGGAAGGAAAAAATGTTCTTTATTATTCCCTATATATCATTTATTTTCCTCACATTTTAATTTTTACCACATGCACTTAAATTTAAAGCTGATTTAAAAGTATTTAATCATATTTCATAATCACAGGCAATTTGGATTAAAGCTTACGAACACATTTTTGATCTGTAGAGAAACATTAGTTTTGATTTATTTTTATTTTTCTACTCTTAGATTCACAATTTTATCTGATCTAATAAATCCAATTTGCTTCAATGAAATAGGAAAATATAGTAAGTGTACTATTGATAAATCAAGAATAAAATATGTAATAACTCCTAAGTTATTACCAAAAAGTATAGCCAAGAAGAACAGAACTCATAACTTTTTCCCTTTTTCCTATAATGTCCAAGTGAAGGAAGATCACTTCAAGTCCATCATAGGTACACCAACAGAGATTTCAAATGAAAAAGCAAGTATTTATAGTACAGTATATTTTAATTTGTTTTCCTACCAATCAACATGTTGCTGTGCAATCTCCCAGCTGCCTCCACTTGGCTTTCCTCTGCCATGCATTATCATGAAGCTTTACACACATCTTAGGTTTTCTCTTACCCAAAATCAAGGCTATATTTGCAAGAAGTTGAATCTAAATGACTCGTATAAGATATGCAATTAAACATGCAAAACTGATTGCTGCATGGAATTGCCGCTGAGACCATACAATTTTAGTGCAAACTTAGCATGATTTGAACACTTAACAGTAAACTGTCATAGCAACTGAACTCAAGCCTTTCCCAGGCTGTCAAACCATTCGAAACCAGATTTGGCAAACTAAACTGCCATGCAGCAAAACCAGCATTTATATATTTAATCTTTAGCTGTGCTGGTCATAAGCACATGCATGAATTGCAAGGACAAACTAGAAGACGATATGTTGAAAATTGTTTTGCAAAGGGGAGGAGTGCACAACCCCACCCCCAACACTGCTGAAACATTCAAGATCTAGCTGCTAAAACAGTGTTTTCCAAACCGTGATCTTCCTTTTCTTCTTTTTTAAAAAAAATTACCAGTCGTATTAAGGTAGATTACATATAAAAATTGTGTACATTTGGGCTGCACAGTGTGATCTCTAAGGTGTACTATGGGATGACTTAATTTATGTATATGTTGTGAAATGATTACCACAGCTGAGTTAATCGCCACAACCATCCTGTGACCTTTGGAACATAAGCAGTTTGCCAGAGCTCAGCCAGGGGAGGCAAGGGTCTGCAGATACACAGACGGGATTGGAGCAAACCCTTCATGACCTGTGGGTGGCCCATGATAATTGCAGTCAAAGATTTTCATTGTTTTCTATAGTTGGTGAAGATAAGTGGATAGTAGGAAGACATGTGAAACTAAGAGTGACTGGAGCCTCTCAAAGTCAAGGAGTATATCCTCAAATTTTATGAGGGGGATGATGTCAAGGATAAGTAGTAACTAGCAAGCCAACTGTGAAAAAGTGATAAAAAGCCAGGCGAGGTGGTTTAATTTCACTGTATAACAGTGCTTACCTAAGCTGTATGTTGTTTATTGACCCAACATTATCTTTGCCCTTCAGGAAAATTCTAATTTGCCATTAGATCATGGTATAAAATTCTTTCTATGCAGATACACAAGAACAAGGCCTTTTAAAAATCTGGTGATCGAAGCAGCTCTAAATTTCAAATATATTTTATCAGCAGTCTGGTAACTTATATATAGTTATATATATATATATGAATGTTTATATAAAAATATATTCATGTGTATCATTTTAATTTATGATAAATTGCATGTATACCTTTTACCTTTTCCTTTAAGGATAGGCATAGTATTTTTTTTTAAATAATTGAATGAAGCATTGTATATAACAGTCAAAGATTTAAAACAATCAATCAATTGATAGGGCACCAGTTTCAAATTTTATGATGCATGTGCACACATAGCCACATAGTACCTTAAGAGATTCTGCTGCAGTTGCACCAATATGCATTCCCACTGCGGTGTGTGGGAGTGAGAATTTCTCTTACTCTATTTTCTCACAAATAGTGCTTTTTCTTTTTCCTTTTAGTCACTTGATATAACAATTTGATTTTAATTGCATTTCCCTGTCAATCAATAGCCTCACACAACTTTTCTTAGGTTATTAGTCCTTTGGAGAGTGTCGATAAAGTTTCTATTAATGCATTTTGCACATTTATCCATTGTATTATCTCTTTTTTAATTAAGTGCAGGTATTCTTTCTTACATAGTCAAGATAGGAGCCTTTTGTTGGATTCATGCATCAAAAATATTTATGTTCCCTCTCTGTATTACTTCTTTCACTCTTGTGTTATTTTTAATGACATCACTTAATTTTACTATGTAAGTTTTCCTTTCTTCATATTACTCTTGTTAAAGTGGAAATCGCTGATTGTAACCAGAGCTAATGAAATAGCATTCAATATTGTTTGCCATTTAGCTTGATAATAATGCTAGGATTTTTAAAAAGATATTCTCTATCAGATTAAAGGAATTCTTTTAAAATACAACTTGCTGAGAGTTTTCTCATGGATTGATGTTAAATTTTATCAAATGTTTTTTTGGCAATCTCTCCTCTTTTGTTAATAGGACTGATTATATTAATTAAATTTTCAATGTTGAATCCTTCTGAATCTGTTGAATAAACATTACTTAATTATCATGTGTTACTTTTTTATGGCACTGGATTGATTTGCTAATATATAAGGATTTTTGTATTTAAGTTTGTGATAAAGATTATCTGTATTCTCATTTGCAAAATTTTCATTAACTATTGATAGGAAGATTTTGCTGGTCTCACAAGAAATTTAGAAACTCTTCCATAACTTCTATTCCTTGAAACAATTTCTTAGGATTAATATTAATTCCTCCTTGAAATTTCAAAAGAAATTCTCACAGGAGTCCTTGGGCCTTGGGATTTTCTTTATTGAAAGATATTTAATGATGGAATTAATTTCTTCAAAAATATGCCATTCATTTCATTTCTATTTCCCCTACCAAATGTCATAGTTTGCATTTTTTTCAAATAATCTGTATATTCTTTGTGAAAATTGCCTTGTGAAAAAATATTATTCATATATATATAATTGTGATATTATTTGTATATATTATATTTGATATATTCAACATCTACAGGGAGTTCCTTTTTTCATTCATGATATTGGAAAACTGATTTTCTATCCTTTTAAAAACAGTTTTCAACCTGCAAGAAGTTGCAAGTGCAGTACACAGAACATATCTCACCTACGATATCCAAATTGTTAACATCATGCCATATTTCTTCCATCATCTTTCTTTATATTTACCCATCATCTCTCTATAATGTATCTATATGCAGTATCACCTTAAAATCCCCTAGTGTACACCTTCCTGAGCAGTGACAGACAACTCAATAACCCCATATAACCTTGGCAATAAATAAATCAATATGAATATATAGATACTACCCTACCACACAAGTTTTTTGTCATACGTACACCCATTAGCTCTAGTTTTCATTGATGACACTTAACTGTATCAATTATCATTACAGGGATCCCTGGGTGGCTCAGGGGTTGAGCATCTGCCTTTGGCCCAGGGTGTGATCCTGGGGTCCTGGGATCGAGTCCCACATCAGGCTCCCCATAGGGAGCCTGTTTCTCCCTCTGCCCTGTGTCTCTGCCTCTCTCCATGTCTCTCATGAATGAATAAATAAAATCTTTTAAAAACATCATTATAATGATTTCTAAATGGGGATTATCTATTTCTATCAGATCCTATGTAACAACAGTTAGAATTCTACAGAAGAGCTTTATCTTCTCAGTTAATGTATTTGTTAAATTATTTATTTATTTTGATCAGTATGTGCTAATTGATATAATTCAAGTCAGAAGTTGTTCAAATTATTGTTCTTCTGTATGTAATGTACTTTTTAATTTCACTGCTTTTAAGATGTTGTCTTTATCTTTGTTTTTGAGCATCGTTGCTATGTTGGTTTAATCTGACTTTATTCTTCTTAGGGTTTATCTTCAGAAACCTGTAAATTCTTATCTTAGATCGTCTTTCTAAAATTATCAACCACTGTCTTTTCTTTTTAATTTAAAAAAAAAATTTTTTTATTTATTCATGAGAGACACAGAGAGAAGCAGAGACACAGGCAGAGGGAGAAGCAGACTCCCTGCGAGGAGCCCCATGCAGACGGGACTCCATCCTGGGACTGGGATCACACCCTGGGCCAAAGACTCAACCACTGAGCCACCCAGGCTTCACTATCTTTTCTTTTTTTAAAAAAAGATTTTATTTATTTATTTATTTGAGAGAGAGGAAGAGAGCATGGGGGGTGGAGACAGGGAATAGCAGACCCCCTGCTAAGCAGGGAGCCCAACTAGGGGGCTCACTCCATCCAGGACCCCAGGTCATGACCTGAGCTGAACATTCAGACCCTTAACCAACTGAGTCACCCAGGAGCCCCTCAACCACTATCTTTTTAAATTAGTTTTCTGTCATAATCTCTTTTTCTCCTCTCTTTGTGGAGTTCTTGTTACATTTTGTTTTTTAGATATTTAGATATTATTCCACAAGACGCTGCTCTCTTATGTTTTCTTTTTTTCAACATTTTCTTTTTTTAGATCATACAATTTCCACTAAGTATCTTTATGCTATTGACTTTTTCCTCCATTGAACCTCTTATGAGTTGACTTGTTTCCCCCCCAAATCCCTAAATTTAATCCTAATCCCTAGCACATCAGAATGTGACCTTACTTCAGAATAGGGTCCTTGCAAATATAATTAGTTAAATAAAATGAGATCATTGGAGTGGGCCTGAATCCAATATGACTGCTGTCCTTATAAAAAGGGGAATTTTGTTTACAGACTCACATACAGGGAAGATGAAGGTAGAGGTAGGGGTGGTAATGTGTATTCAACAAATTCAGAGGATTCAACATTGAAAATATTTCAGGTATGCTTCCACTTCTAGAATTTTCTTTTCACCTGTATTTATATGTTTTATCTCCCTGAGATATTTTCTTACCTTTTCGCTCATGGTAGAGATATTTTTCTTTACAGTATTAACTATCATTAAAAATACATGTGTAAAATTCTAACCTGATAATTCCAACATCTGGGTTATTACATTGTCAATATCTGTTGTCATCTTTCTTGAGAATGAGACACGTTTGCCTATTTCTTCTAGGTCCAGTAATTTAAAATTATATCTTACAGTGTGTTAAGGTGAGAATACAAGACTCACATCTCCAATTCTGTTCTGAGTGGTACCAGCACCCCTGAGGTCTCTGTTATTTTCCCCACCTCTCTCTTCTGCTTTTTAAGCCCCTCTGATCCTGAATATCCTATCAGAATTTTAGCTGCTGCCTGTGAAATCAACTGCAGTGGTGTTGTAAGGCTAAAAGCTGCTAAAGCCAAGATATTCACCTCCTGTGTCATTCTGGTTTTGCAAATTCCTGCTTCGTTTTAGAATCTGCCTGCTTTTATTCACATTACAGTAAGTTCAGATTGGTTTTTTTTCTCTAGAATACATAGTTGTTATCTTTCTTTACAGCATTTGTCCTTCAATATTTTCAAAAGGTTTAATATTCTACACTTTATTCATTTATGTATGGTCCCTGGATTTTTGGGGACAAGAATTGCATAAATTTATGGATAAATTACATAAACATATAATATAAAAATTATATTAACATATAAATTATATAAACATATATTATAACAATTACTCCAGTACCTTTATTTATCATATTTCACATTGCATTCTTCAATTCTCAATTCCACTTCCTCAATTTCTTTGTAAAATTCACGGTAAGTTTCTTCTTGCCTGAGATGTTTGCCAAGTGTTACACTAAATCATATTTAATGTGTGGACTTGAAATTCCTGAAAAGAGAGAACTGAATGGGATTGTTGGCTCAAACAATTCCATCAGTGAACACTGGACTGGAATAAAACTTCAGTTGTTTAAATGCAATTTATCTCTGTCATTAAACTATAAGATGGTGTGATGGTGCATCATTTACAAAATGCGAGGCAGGACTACTATCCAGATAATTAAGTCATTGTGTATAATGTCACTAACAGAGAAAGAAGCCAAAAAAATAAAGTAAATATGCATAAGTGGTTTCATTTTCAAGGGAGGATAAGGTAGATATGCTGTCAGTATTATCCATAGTCAGAAGCTTGTTACTATCTGATAACTAAAAGATTCAATCTCTAAATAATGTAACATGGGTAGTTGCACAATTCAAGTTTACCCAGAAATCAGATTTATGTTCTGTGAGAATACAAATATTTAAATAAATTTAAATATATGATGTTTATCTTGAAATGTGCTTACTAAAAAAAGAAAGTATACATTTTTACTATAAAAACCAAATATCTTTCATGGACATTTTCTTTTGAATATTGAGAAGTAAAAAAAAATAAAAGTTCATATTGATTTAAGAAAATTCTTTAGCATCTTTAAAAACTCAAAGTCAACAACTCTATTTTTTTTTTTTTTTTTTTAGCAATAATGATTTCCTAACATGGTAGGTTAGGCTAAATCATCATGTTCTTCATTAGAACGAACTTTAGATTCATTAATAGGAATAAGTATTAAAATCAACTAAATCACCACACTCAGAATTGTATCAGCTCTATTGACTGGATTGATATAATCTACAGAAAGGATTTCTTTCTGTACATTAGTTTTCCGTACATGAGTTGTTATATAGACATAGGACTGGATTTTCACACCAAAGTTAGCTACCCCCATTCCAAATGAACCAAATCTACCTCTTTATTTTTGGTTTTAAATTCAATGTTTATATACGTAATGCCTAAACTATATTTCTAATGAATGAATATCATTCCTTAATTCAGTTGTTTATTTTTATCTAGCCAATTTTTTACTTGTAAATAAATTTTTCCAATTTAAACAGAACGATGTACCCATATTTTTTTAATTTGTTGAGATTATTCTTAATGGTTGAATGAGTCACTTCTCAATTCTTTGATTTCATTCGTCAAATTGATCTTCATATAGCCTATTTGCATTTTCCTTGCCAAAAGCAGGTGGTATGGGACTCCTTAAATCCTAACAAATTAGCCAATGCAAAATTTCCCCAAACTTTTATAAACCTTGCCAATCTAATTTTGTAACCTATCAATGTATTTTATTATAATAGCATATTGTATATAATATTAAAAACTTACTATTTAATATACAATGCATATTTATAATATATATTTACATATCTGATATTTGCTTTATCTTGTCACTGTTAGGCATATTTAAGCACTTCTTAGAAAATTCAAAAATAAAATTAATTTACAGTGATTTTGTATTCTCTCTATTGTCAATTCGTGGGGAATGTTTTCCTCATATCTTTTGCCTACTGTGTAACTTTTTTCGCAATTACCTTGCAAGTGTTTTTGTTACGGTTTGCCAGTTAAGAAGTGAGAATAAGTTGAGAATTTATTTCTCTCTCCCAGAAAAGATGAAAGATACTAAGCTTGCATGGCATTCTTCTTTCACAGTCTTTCAGATACTTTTTGGGACACCATGTTAATATTTCTACTGTGAGAGCCTCATATTCACTGTCTGTGGAAGAGAGACAGAGACAAAGAAGAGAGGTGATGAACCCTCTCTGTTCTAAGAGAAAACCCAGGAAGCTGCTACAGGTACCTTTCTTATAAGTAGATAATTTTTTTAACTTTCTGACCTCTGGTTTTAGAAATAAAAAATGTGTCTACGTTCCAAAACTTAAAAAAAAAAAAAAAAAAAAGTCAACCTCAAACATGTTAGCAGTTTTATAATTTTGATATGAACTAAAACCCATCTGAACATCCGTTGCCATATGAGGAGGAGGCAGGGACTCAGTGTTCATCCGTATGGTCTTAACGTCATGTATTGAGCAACATAGTCTTTCTACAACCGGCCCTAAATGGTCTGGTTATGCTGCCTTGTTTTCATGCCCATATTTGAGCTGGTCATTTGGGCTTTATTTTCCATTTTGCCATGTCATAAACCATTAGGAGAATTTGACTGAGACTACATTAAATTTCATGTGTTTAATGCAAGATTCAGAAATAAATTAAGGCATGGCTGTAGCCAATTCTGCTGCATTCCCTGGTTCTACTTTCCCTTTCAGTTAATGCTTAGCTCTTTGGTCTGAAGAAGTTCATCAGAGAGGCTTACACAGGTTTCAGCAGATGGTGGCCATAATGAAGGCTCTGATGCCTTTAGCTAGTGTTTGACTGCTGGCAGGTTTAGGTCTCACCTCTGCCTTTGTGTCCCACACTGGAGTTTGAGTAAGGGACAGGCAGGGCTAGGTGGGAGGCCATGGAGTCAGGCTCACAAAAAAATCCAAAAAATGTGGAAATGAAAGGATACCAAAAATAAATAAACCAGACCATCCCATCCCAGGTGCCAGAGGTGGTGCCTAGTTGTAACAGCTACTTGTGACCAACAAAGAATTACAGGACCCTAAAAAGGAAGTAAGCCATTAACGGTGTTATCACTAGCCCTTACTCAAGGGTGATATCAATAGAGATCTTAAAAGGATTTAGGTTCCCCAGTTGGCTTCCGATAAAAGACCAACTCTACAAGCCCCTGGTGTCGGGACCCCTTTCACTCCTGAGAGCTTTTTCTGTACTCTTGCTTAGTAAAACTCTATGGTTTTACTCCCTGTCCTTTGACCTTGAGATTCATTCTTCAACTGTGAGATAAGAACCTAGAACCTAACTCTCTCACTTCAGGTAAGCTGGCAAGCTGCCTGGAAGGCCTGGGTGCTCCCTCCTCTGGCATCAGCTGGGGATTCATACCACACAAACCCCTACACAGCTGCAAGAACCCTCACCCTGATCCCAGAGCTAGCCACTATAAAATCCTCATTTGCCTTTCCAAGACATTTTGTATTCACTTGAGAAGCCTGTCCTGCTCTCCCCAGAGTCATCAATTTTGTAGACAATACACTTTTTCAGATCTTCTTGGGGTGTGTGTGTGTGTGTGTGTGTGTGTGTGAATATCATCATTAGTCACATAATCCAAACCAAATTTTGGATGGAGAGTTTATCTGCCTCTGAAGGTTGAACATAACAACAACATATCCCAAATCATGCCATGCCAGCAATAGAATGATAGAATGTGCTTCGACATCTCTCAGGAGTGGGCTTCCAGTAGTCCTGCCTCCTTAGAAGCATTTATACCTGTGCCGTGTAGCCCCACCAGACCTCATTTCTTGCCACAGTCTCATTGTTTTATTTACTCTCCATCTTACAAATAAACCCTTCTTTCTTTTTTGCCTTTGCCACAAGTTTCTTAGATCTGCATTTTTTGGCATTTCAACATTGCACAATCCTTCTCTGAGAAGCAGCTTTCTCCATAACCAAGCAAGTTGTTACATACTAGTTCTAGTCAACTATGCACACTCCTATTTTATTTTTTAGTGACATACTACTTTCTTAACCCAGAATGAGTAAAAGTACCTAATGTTTAAACTACATAGACCCACCAAAGGCTCACATCAGAAAGTCAAATACCTTCCAGATTAACTTCACCTGCTTTAAGGTGACCACTACTCAGGCTGGGAGAGTTCCCATCAGCACCGTAAAGGTGACACTGATTTCCCTACAGAGTGCTGCTCACTGAGTATCCAGCTTCATTTGCATTTTTTGCTTTGATATTAGAGATTTACCCTCTCAAATTGGGGAGTTTCTTTCATCTTATTCTCCTCTTCCTGGTGTATATTAACCTTGCTTTCTTAAGGAAATGTTTTGAAGCAATTTTTAATAGCAGCCAAAGTTCCTAAATTCTTAACCATCTCTTTGCTATTGCTGTAAGTTGTCTTCAGAAGCACCTTCAGGTATACCTACCCCTGAATCCATATAAACACATATTCACACAGGAAAATGTACACAGGGAATTGTACACCCAAACTCTCCATTGGAAACCTCTTCTATGGTCAACGTGTGCTAGAACATGTAGCATAATAAAGGCATCTTTTTATCCTGAGTGTACAAACTACATGGACAGCAGACACAGCTGAAGCCCATCAGCTGCAGACCTTTCTTGCACAAGTGGCTGCTTTTTTTTAAGATTTTATTTATTTATTCATGAGAGAAACAGAGAGAGAGAGAGAGAGAGAGAGAGAGAATGAGAGGCAGAGACACAGGCAGAGGGAGAATAAGGCTCCATTCAGGAAGCCCGACATGGGACTTGATCCCAGGTCTCCAGGATCATGCCCTGGGCTGAAGGCAGCGCTAAACAGCTGAGCCACCCGGGTTGCCCACAAGTGGCTGCTCTTGAGTATAGGCTTGTATTGCTAAGGCTCAAAAGTTCTGGTCCAGGTTACTTTTCCCACATTTCCCACATTTGCACCTGCTCCGTGTTGGAGACCTAATGTAGGAGATAAGAATGTGCTTCTTCTGAGAGAACTAGAAGTTCCTGGTGGAACTGCCTGCAGTGGATCTCCATTCTAACAGAATTTCAGAAGAGACAGATAAAGATAGCACTCACCAGGTAGAAGCCTGAAATTTTAAAAACCTGCTGAGAATTCCAATCTCAACCTGGACTCAGGAATGAGGAGTAAGAGTTCCTACAACTCCCTCAAATGGTCGACAGTGTTCTAGAATTGGATTGGACCTAGATGCTCAGCCAACAAGCCTGAGGTTCCTTTGCAGGACAAATACTCAGCCACACATATTCACAAACCACTTTAGCACAGGGATGATGGTATTTTTACGACAAATCTTTTTTTATGTTCCTTTCCCCTTTTTAAATTACTCTGGAGACTACAAGTATTTGATTTACTCTTGTGCTACTTGGTTGACGCCAAGAAGCTAACAAAAGCAATGAAAGCATAAAAGGAAATAATTATTCATATGTAGTGTATGCTTTCCTCTTGCAGTATGTTCTTTGCTCTTCTTGGAAATTATATACTATTAGGTCTCTTCACTATTCTCTGAAATTCTCTGTACTGGAAGAAGGCAAATCAAATCCTTGGTGTATTTTGCTCTGGTACATCTGCTCTTTTGTGAAAAAGGCTTAAGCAAAAAATAAGAAACCCAGTACTATTCTCATGAAAATCTTTTTTTTCCACATGACTTATTTAGCTGCACTAAAGTAAGGCATCCTTAGACTGTAAACATACCTGAGATGGATAATAACAAACATATCTAAGAAAATGTCAATGAGCTTTACTTATCCAGCTTCTTTCTCAAAACTCATTGAATGTATACTGATTCAGAAATTCACATGAGGTATAAATTATACTCAAAAGACGTTATATTGTCATAGGAAACTTTAATCAGATATAGAGAAATATATGTCAAAGAATCGTGTATTAAAAAGCTTTAACAGGAGGACACAAATGACAGATGTGTTGAAGCTCTGTAGAAATGTTTTTAATAAAATAGTTCATGAACCAGTAAATAAAACTGACTGTAGGTGGGATTCTTCTCCTAACTAAAATTAAGTTTAACCTGATTTTAAAAATAAAATGAAAGGGAAGAGAAGAAATTTAATCCATTTAGAAACAACTTATAAGAAACCTGTTTTTGTGCTTTTTTTATGAATGTGGCCAAATTTGCCTTTGTCACTACTTGAAGAGAAGAAAAAACAAAGATTTCTTGATTTAGTAGTAAGGGTATTGATATTTTATGAGACAGTTTCTGAGAATTATTTCCTATCTAAGACTTTCATCACTTTTGATATGCAGCAATCAACATGTATAAAACTATTAAGATAAACTCCAATAAAAAATTGCAGAAACATATTGCATGGGTATTGAATTTCAGTATACTAATAAATGAGGAATAAAACACTAATAATATTGTACAGAATACAAGAAATCACAACCTGTGTATCAAATAGGCAATATTAAGATACTTCAGTAACAAATACAATGCTTGACTATATTCATTTTCATGCTAGTGCTACTCCCTTAAGTAAAAAGTAGAATAATAAGAATTTTTGTAAAAAATTTTGTCACATCCTTAGGCTGTGTGAGTTGGCTTATCGATGATTTCTGACACTTTTCCCAATTCCACTTTAACATGCCAAAGCACATTCACACGATGGCAGTAAAATTTTAATCCCAGGGAAACTTAATACCTTAAGCACTGCACTGTGGAGCTTTTATGGCTGTGATCTTAGAAACAACCTAACTGCCACAAACTAGATTTTTAAGAAAAATATTGTATTGCCATAAAATGAAAAATTATGAACCTATTAAACCTATTAAACCTATTAAAAATGTCATTTGTGTTACAATTGTGTATACAATTGTGTATACAAGTTAATATGTATGTATTTACATTAAAAATAATGAGTTGTGGGGCACCTGGTGGCTCCATTGGTTAAGCATCTGACTCTTGGTTTCAGCTCAGGTCACCATCTCAGGGTCATGAGATCAAGCCCCTTGTCAGGCCCCAGGCTCAAAACAGAGTCTGCTTGAGATTCTCTTTCTCCCTCTCCTTTTGAATTTCATTTCTTTTTGTTGCCTGATTGCTGAGGCTAGGACTTCCAGTATGTTGAATAGCAGTGGTGAGAGTGGACATCCCTGTCTTGTTCCTGATCTTAGGGGAAAGGCTCCCAGTGCTTCCCCATTGAGAATGACATTTGCTGTGGGCTTTTCGTAGATGGCTTTTAAGATGCTAAGGAATGTTCCCTCTCTCTCTACACTCTGAAGAGTATGGATCAGGAATGGATGCTGTATTTTGTCAAATGCTTTCTCTGCATCTATTGAGAAGAACATATGGTTCTTGTTTTTTTCTCTTGTTTATGTGATCTATCATATTGATTGCTTTATGAGTGTTGAACCAGCCTTGCATCCCAGGGAAAAATCCCACTTGGTCATGGTGAATAATCTTCTTAATGTATTGTTGGATCCTATTGGCTACTATCTTGTTGAGAATTTTCACATCTGTGTCCATCAGAAATATTGGTCTGTAATTCTCCTTTTTGGTGGGGTCTTTGTCTGGTTTTGGAATTAAGGTGATGCTGGCCTCATAGAATGAATTTGGAAGTACTCCATCTCTTTCTATCTTTCCGAACAGCTTTAGTAGAATAGGTATGGTTTCTTCTTTAAACGTTTGGTAGAATTCCCCAGGGAAACCATCTAGCCCTGGACTTTTGTGTCTTGGGAGGTTTTTGATGACTGCTTCAATTTCCTCCCTAGTTATCAGCCTGTTCAGGTTTTCTATTTCTTCCAGTTCCAGTTGTGGCAGTTTGTGGTTTTCCAGAAATGTGTCCATTTCTTCTAGATTGCCTATTTATTGACATATAGCTGCTCATAATGTGTTTTTTAAATTGTTTGTATTTCCTTGGTATTGGTGGTGATCTCTCCTTTTTCATTCGTGATTTTATTAATTAGAATTTTTTCTCTTTTGTTTTTAATAAGGCTGGCTAATGGTTTATTATCCTATTATTTTTTTCAAAGAACCAACTCCTGGTTCTGTTGATCTGTTCCACAGTTCTTCTGGCCTCTATTTCATTGAGTTCTGCTCAAATCTTTATTAACTCTCTTCTTCTGCTTGATATAGGTTGTATTTGCTGTTCTTTCTCCAGTTCCTTTAGGTGCAGGGTTAGTTTGTGTATTTGAGTTTTTTCCAGTTTTTTTGAGGGAGGCTTGTATTGTGATGTATTTCCCTCTCAGGACTGCTTTTGCTGTATCCCAAAGATTTTGAACAGTTGTATCTTCATTCTCATTAGTTTCCACGAATCTTTTTAATTCTTCTTTAATTTCCTGGTTGACCCTTTCATCTTTTAGCAGGATGGTCTTTAACCTCCACGTGTTTGAGTTTCTTCCAAATTTCTTCTTGTGATTTAGTTCTAGTTTCAAAGCATTATGGTCTGACAATATGCAGGGGATAATCCCAATCTTTGGGTATTGGTTAAGACCCGATTTGTGACCCAGTATGTGGTCTACTCTGGAGAAAGTTCCATGTGCACTTGAGAAGAATGTGTATTCAGTTGCATTTGGATGTAAAGTTCTGTAAATATCTGTGAAATCCATCTGGTCCAGTGTGTCATTTAAACCTCTTGTTTCTTTGGAGATGCTGTGCTTAGATCTGTCATTTGCAGAAAGCGCCGTGTTGAAGTCTCGCAGTATAAGTGTATTATTATCTAAGTATATCTTTACTTTGGTTATTAATTGATTGATATACTTGGCAGCTCCCACATTCAGGGCATAAATATTCATGATTGTTAGGTCCTCTTGTTGGATAGATCCTTTAAGTATGATATAGTGTCCCTCTTCATCTCTTACTAGTCTTTGGGATAAACTGTAGTTTATCTGATATGAGGATTGCTACCCCTGCTTTCTTTTGAGGACCATTTGAATGGTAAATGGTTCTCCACCCTTTCAATTTCAGGCTGTAGGTGTCCTTAGGTCTAAAATGAGTCTCTTGTAGACAGAAAATAGATGGGTCTTGCTTTATTATCCAGTCTGAAACCCTACGCCTTTTGATGGAATCATTAAGCCCATTCATGTTCAGAGTTACTATTGAAAGTTATGAATTTAGTGTCATCATAATACCTATTCAGTCCCTGTTTTTGTGGATTATTTCTTTGAACTTCCTCTTTCTTTTACAGTGTCCCCCTTAACATTTCTTACAGAGTGTTTTGGTGGCCACATATTCTTTCAGTGTCTGCCTGTCTTGGACTATCATTATCTCTCCTATTCTGAATGAGAGCCTTGCTGGATAGAGTATTCTTGGTTGCATGTTCTTCTCATTTAGGACCCTGAATATATCCTGCTAGGTCTTTCTGGCCTGCCAGGTCTCCGTGGGGAGACTGTTAATCTGATATTTCTCCCTTTATAAGTTAGGGATCTCTTGTCTCTTGCTGCTTTAAGGATCTTCTCTTTATCTTTGGAATTTGCAAGTTTCACTATTAAATGTCAGGGTGTTGAGTGGTTTTTATTGATTTTAGGGGGGACCTCTCTATCTCCTGGATCTGAATGCCTGTTTCCCACCTCAAAGTAGGGAAGTTCTCAGGTATGATTTGTTCAAATATGCTTTCTGGTCTTCTGTCCCTCTCAGCATCCTCTGGAACCCCAATTAAACATAGATTTTTCCTTCTGAGGCTGTCATTTATTCCCTTAACCTTTCCTCATGGTCTTTTAATTGTTTTTCTCTTTTTTCCTTAGCTTCCTTCCTTGCCATTAACTTGTCTTCTATGTCACTCACTCATTCTTCTACCTCATTAACCCTCATCGCTAGGACCTCCAGTTTGGATTGCATCTCATCCAATCAATTGATTTTTAATTCTGGCCTGATTAGATCCAAATTCTGTAGTCATGAAGTCTCTTGAATCTTTCATGCTTTATTCCAGAGCCACCAGTAGTTATAATTGTGCTTCTGAATGGCTTTCTGAGATCAAATTGTAATCCAAATTCTGTAACTCTGTGGGAGAGAGTATTGTTTCTGATTCTTTCTTTTGTGGTTAGTTCTTCTTTCTAGTCATTTTGCTCAGTGCAGAGTGGCTAAAAACGAGTTGTACTTGTTAGAAGCACAAACTCTTCTCTCTGTAGTGTTCCACCTGTTCTCTCTTTAAATCTCAGGTCAAATTCATAGGTTTTCAGGATGAGTTGAAAATTATCTAGGTAAGTTGGTGGGGAGAGGTGACTTGGGGACCCTACTCTTCCACCATCTTGCTATTCAAACTTATCTGTGCTTTTCCAAAAGCATGATAACTCATGAACATTTTATTAAACTTTTGGATGAGCCCACAAACTCTAGCTGGGAATTTATACTATAATATAATAAAGAATATTATCAGCTTATATATCCACTTCTGTTTGGCATAGAGAAATGAGAGCGATATAGTAAAAGTTACATTTCATCTCAAAAATTCAATTAATCTTAACCTCCACATATACTAGTACAAATTTCATATGCACAGGAACCTATGTGTTTCTCCAGTTTTTGCTAGCATTATGCATCTCTGAGCTCATTTGAGTGTCCTTATAACATTGTGATCACTCTGAGTCATATATCAGTGTGAGAAAGTACTTCACTGTTTTCTTTTTAAAATGTTTCATTGTCCCTTTGTCATATAGCTCATTTCTGTGATGCCCAGAATACACTTTTCTTTTAATTGTTGACTTTATAGTTTGTATTGAAGTAAATTTCAGATTGATTCCCAGATGCCATTCCCCTCAAAGCAAGCTTGTTCAAATACTTATAAACAAATGAAAATCTAATCACCCTTCATGACATATGCAGTTTACATAAAAATACCTCATGCAAGGGGTGCCTAGCTGGCTTAGTTGGAAAAGCATGTAACTCTTGATCTCGGGGTCCTGAGTTTGAGCCCCACATTGGGTGTATAGATTACTTAAATAAATACAAAAAACCTTAAATAGAAAAAAAAAATCTCATGCAGGTCTCTGCTCCATTGTACTACTTTTTCAAAGTAACTGCAGACTTTCAGATTGCATCATTGCATAATGGAATTTAGCAGTCTATGTTAGAAGGCAAATCAACCATGGACTTCTTATTGAAGTTACCTACAGAGTAAAGCAAGAGACAATGGTATTAAATAATTTAATTTTTATTGTGGTAAAATACTTAACATGAGTTTTATCTTTAAAAAAAATTGAAGCCTATATTTCCATATTGTTAACTATAGGCACAATGTTGTATAACAGATTTCCAGAACTTACTTGTCTTATATAATTAACTTCATGCCCAACTCCCATTCCCCTTCACCCAGCCCCGACAACCACTATTCCACTCTCTGTTTGGGTTTAACTCTTATAGATACCTCATATAAGTGGAATCATACACTATTTAGCATAATATCTATTGGGTCTATCCTTATAAATGGTTTATCCTAAATACTGTATCCATAAAAGAGGTAGGATGTCATTCTTTTATAAAACAGAATAATATTTTATTATATATATGTAATATTTCATTATACCTGTATGTTTTACTATTCAAAATTGGTAAATTAAAAAAATCTACAAAATATAAATTTCTTCATAAAATAATTTAAAGTGTTCTATTCATAAGACTATCCTAAAAATATTATTTTAGCATGCATTTCACATCATATTAGTTAAATATGTGCCTAATACTTTAAAAATAACATTTGATTGAACAATTTCAAGAAATTAAAATATGTATTATTATTAACATTTTATTGCTATTTATTTACAGATATTTAACAAATTAAAAAAATTATTCAGGGTAAGTGCAATAGTGTGTCTCTAATGTGACTTTAGTATTACTTTAATTATAGGTTAAAAAATTATCTTTTTAATGCCTAGAATTAAGAAAAATCAACCTATAAATTATATGGTATATATTAGTATAGCATACATTAAATTAGAAGTATATAATAATCATTTTAAGTATAACTTTTATAATAGGTATTTAAGTATTATTCATATGCAGTTAATTATAAGTGTAATTTATAATTATGTATGATACATGTATATATAGATAGGTATAGATAGTCAGCCATAGTATAAATTCAAAGACTTCTGTATTCTACCCTGAAAATTAACCTACTCTTTTTTTTTATTATTGTATTATTTTATTGTGGAAATACATCCTAAGGACCACTGAGGAATTCACATTTTCAGAACTAAATCTCTATCTCTTCACCAGTCCTAATCATGTGTCATCTGTAGGCAGAGTAATAATCTAGCCTGGAGAGAAAAAGGGGAAGTAAAAAATATGGAGTCAGAGACTGTGGCTCCAAGGCTAGCTAAGACATTATCACCTATTTCATAGGGAAAATTGGAAGACTTTTATTAAGTACTTAAAACAGACCTAGAAGCATGTTATACACTGTATACAGGAGTCTGGTTTGTTATTTCACTTTCTTTCTACAGAGAATGTTAGCCACATATATGCATGGATCATATGTATTGCTAAGGCTCCTGTTTGTAAAAATACTTTACTATTTTAAAAAGTCTATAGGATAAGGAGCAAATATTTAGCTGTATTGAGACTGTCTGGTCTGCAGCTTAATTATGAATATTTCATTTCTAATTAGCTTTGAACAACTTGAAGGTGAAACCTGTGATGTTTTTGGTATCAGTTTCCTCCTTATTAGTCTTTTGTTTCTTAGATAGCAAAGGGTTATATATAGATTTAACTTTACTCTTCCAGACCCTTCCATCCTTTTCCAGCTCAATATACTGCTCCATCATCTGTAAATGTCTCATGATTAAAACTGATCATGCATTGATTGCTTTTCTAGATTATGATTAATTCAGCCAGCCCACAGGGCCATCTCAAGCTTCTCCTCTTCCAATAGAAAGCCTAGTGGAATCCTTCAACTTATGACATGAACAAACTTTAGAGTAAATTCAGACTCAGCAAATGTCCCCAGGTTTGAACTGATCAATATTCTCATTTCTACAAAGAATGACATATTCATATTTTTTTTCTTCTTTTTAATTGGATTTTAAGTGTTTGCAATAGGATTAGTGCCTTCACTGGCTTCCCATTAACTGCTACATATTTCTTGTAAGGAAAGCTCTCAAGACTCCTACTTTATACCCTAACTTAAATATTCCTCTACTCTAGGGTATTAAAAGCTCTAACATAAAATATGGAGAATTAGGAATATAAATATTTGGAAAATATATACATTAAAATTCATAAATAATTTTTTTAAGATTTTATTTATTTATTCATGAGAGACACAGAGAGAGAGAGAGAGAGAATGAGGCAGAGACACAGGCAGAGGGAGAAGCAGGCTCCATGCAGGGAGCCCGACATGGGACTCAATCCCAGGTCTCCAGGATCAGGCCCTGGGCTAAAGGCGGTGCTAAACCACTGAGCCACCCAGGCTGCCCCATAAATAAATTCTTGTATATAAAGCATGCAGAATAATTTCTGATGATTATAATGCTATATAAATGAGTGCTACTTTCATTCTATCTGTATAGGTAATTCATACCAAGTTCTTTAAATTGTCAAAATTTAGTCTTTAACAGTCAAATATATGAGATATGTTGTATTGTAAATGTCAAAAAATAGACATTTACATCAAAAACTGCTGTCCTCCTGCTATCAAAAATATCAACATGTGTTTGCCTGAAATCTCTATTTTTATTTCATTTGGGGGCTACAATCAGTGGACATAAGGTTGTGGATCGGCATTTTCTTTTTAAAAATGTAAAGGTATTCCACCGTCTCCTGTATTACATAGTTTCGTTAGAAATGTCAGTGATAAATTTATTAAAGTATCTCAAAGCAACATATTAGTTTCTCATTTTTTTCTTGATTTCTGACACTAAAAAACTGTGAAATTGTTAAGGTTGTAGTAATATTTGTATCCTGAATAATGTGAACTACTTTCAGAGTAGAATTTATTTTGAATCTGAAAAGAAATTCAGATATTGGCTGAAAACATTAGTCTAATCCAGGATTGAAATGATTCCAAATTGAAAAAAAAAAAAAAAAAAAGAAATGATTCCAAATTGTATTTTATTCTTTGAGAAAAATTTATCATACATACTCCACCATGATTTCTAGCATACAGGCTGTGTTTTGGATGTATCAGGTGAAGGCCTAGATTATTTACCACATACCATTTCTTAATAGGATGTCACTACCAATTTTTGCCATCTAGCTCCATTAAAATGCCAACCGTTTGTACTAGCTTCCTAACAAATTTTGAATTGGTTAAATCATCTATCCATTGGTAAAGAGATGCAAAAATTAAATATAGCTGAATTGCAAAAAAGTGTATACAAGATATAATCAATACCCACATCAGAAAAAAAATATAAAATTACCAGTATAACATAATATGCCATGATGAGACTTTGATGAAGTCAACACCTATACTCAAAATTAGAGGGTTTCAGTGAATCTGAGATATAAAACTGATGAGAATAATCATATACAACTATGTCACATTGCCTAGTGGGATCATTGAAAGATAAGGCGAGCCTACAGGGTGAAAGGAAAGATATTTTGTTATTAGTTGTGTTAATGTTTTTTTTTTTTTTTTCAAGATGGAAAAGAGATGGCATTGTCATGTATCTAAAAATACTGTTAGGAAGAGTCAGGTCAAAATATTAGTGTCCATTAAACACGATGGACACTTACTCTGTAAATCTGAGAAATGATATAATACCCAACTTTCAAAGCAACTTTGAGATTTGGGGAGCATAGAAATGACCCCAATAAATTATCGGTGGCTACACAGCCATATTAAACTTCAAGGGAACATGAAACTTTGATCGTCCCATGTCCCTGGAAGGAAAAGAAAACCAGAAATATGATAACCAGCTCTAATGTCTAAGACAGTGCATGAGATTCAGATATACATGCTGCAGCTTTTTTTATTGATTGCATCTTATATATACATCTTCAAATTGATGTTAATAATCTCTAAGATCATTCTACTGTTTAAACTAGTAACACATCAAAAAATATGTTTTTCTTCTGAAAATACAAAACCTGTTTAAATATTATCCATCTTCTTCATTCTCCTACTTAGCCCTTCTTTCTTCTTCCAAATATAACACTTTCTTCTCAGCTAAGCTTATATGTAACATTTTCGTGACTTATTTGGCAAGTCTGTATGGCAGAATTAATTATTTTTGGTCATGAAGGTGGTGGGGTTTTGGTTCATCATTATTTTAACAATGCATTTGTAATAATGTATTTAAAAGTATACAGTGTATTTATTTAATTGTAAAAGTAAAGCATGAGCTCCTAGAGGGAAAGAAGCATGAGTTCTTACTCTTTAAAAATACACCTAACTCCCTCAAGAAGCTGCCCATCACTACTCTTCAAGAAATGTCTATTAAGTAAACACATTAAGTAATGTATGAAAATAAGAATAAAGTGTCTGAGTGGACAATATTCTGTGCAGGGTATTTAATAAGACAGTGTAACCAATACTGGGTTATACTGTCTCTTAAAAAAACAATAAAGTATTTTATGCACATTGAAATATACAGAGATTACCATCTTAGAAGTATTGACATGCCCCCCAAGATCAGAAGAAGAGAGAATTTGAGAAGTAGGAAAGTCTTGCCAAAAGGTGACATACAATCTCTCTTGTATCTCCAAAATATGTTGAAAGACCTCTGAAGGTAAGGAACAGCCCTAATGTATGTATCCATTTCTTAGATTTGCCAAGCAACAGTGGCTTCATAAATTGAATAGTTAATATTTACGCCATTGAATTAAAGTGCAGCACATTAGTAACCATGATTTTAGAATAAAATTAGTATGCACAAGTACAGCAATTTTTTGATTATTCATTTAGTATTATACCAACTGCGAATATCAGAATATTCAACTAATAGTGGCTAAAAAGTAAAGATTTAATTATCATACTGCCAGGGAATCTTTTAGAAGGTCAACAAATTAACCTGTCTATCCCTCTTTTCAACCATTCTCACTGTGTTGTCCTGGATCTTATTATGCTACTTCCTCATTCAAATGCACATTTCATGCCTAAATTCAAAGACAGTGTGCATGATAAGCAAAGGGGCTTTTCTTTCCACGAGTCTTTTTTCTTTCAGAAACCCACCAGAAGGCTTTACTTTATTGCCTTATAGGAGACATAAATATATTGATAGGGGGCATCTGGGAGGCTCATCCAACTCTTCATTTCAACTCAGGTCATGGTCTCTCGGTCATGAGATCAAGCCCTGCATTGGACTCTGTGCTCAATGTGGAGTCTTTTTGAGATTCTCTCTCTCTCTTTCTCTCTCTCTCTCTCTGCCCTTCCCCCCCCTCCTTCCCTTCTCCCCCTGCTCACTCTCTCTCTCAAAATAAATAAGTAAAAAATTTTAAATTTTTAATTAATTAATTAATAGTCATGTCCAGTTTGCAAACCAAGCTGAGAAAGCAACTGTCTGGAAAAGTTGCACGGGTTATCACTGTCACTCAAAAATATTTTGCTTTTGTTTTGTTTTGTTTTGTTTTGTTTTGTTTTGTTTTCACAAGGATGAGTAAAATGGCTGCTTGATGACCAAATAATATTATCTGCCATGAAGTATAAATGTGATGCTGACTTATGAAAGGATGAGAAGGTTGAGACGGTTATTGAAGAATTCAATCTCTATTTAGAATCCTTGCATGAAGCCTGTGGATGGTCTCCATATGTTATCTGATTTGACATTCTGATCATTCAACACGTTGCTCATAAACAATGCTCCGATGCACCTGCTGATACTGCTATGTGCTGCCTTTTCTTCCTTGTCCCTAGCCAACTCTCTATGTTTCAACTTTGCCATTCTCTGGATGGGTAAAACCAAAGTGGGCCCTTCACATGGTGCCCTGAAAGGCTGGGCATGCTGGTTGCATACTCTGCTCTCCCTTTCCTGGCGAAGGGAACTCTTTTTAGCTGGAGAGTTTCCTCTTGGCAATGAGCCCTGTTGTCTTAGAGGATGGTATGTAAGAGAAAAATGAAACTTCTTCCCTTTCTGTGGGATTATTCTCAGGTTATTTTGTTTCACTATGTTACTAAAATGTTTAAGTGTACTCTAGTGCTACTTTTGTTTGTGGGCAGCACTCTGATTATTGATCTTCATCAGAGGACAGGGCTTGGGGTCTCATACTTTGTCATCTTGGTGACATCACTCTCTCCATGTATTAAAATAATTTGATGAAAGTCCAAATAAACTTGGTTGTCTCATATTGAACTATCTATTAACATACTTATCATATTGTATATTTGATCTACTCATCTGTTAGAATGATCCAACTGCTTGTGCAAATCATATGAAGATTCTCAGTATGAAGGAGAAGTGGAGCACGAGCTGCCTCATTTTTAAACTGATTACCTCAAGTACACATTCTAGTTGACTGACAACAAAATAAGCAATATTGTAAGAAGAACAAAATGATGATTAACTGCAAAAAAAGAAGTTTACATCTTATCAAGAAAGGCATTTGTCTCCTGATAGCTGTAAATATATGTTTGTTTTTTTTTTCTTTATAGAGACTGGGCTTCCAAGAAGTTGAATGTGTTCTATTTATATCTCTCTTCTGTCTTAGGCATGTGTGCCAAATTTTCTAATTTAGTAGTTGAAGGGCTCTACATAAAATGCAGTGAAATTCCCTTATTTCCCTTGAATAGGGAATAATTAAGCAGAGTGCATGAATCTGAGTCTAGCCAAAAGATATTTTTAAATGTTCTAGAGGATTTTAACAACGGAATAAAGAAAATCTCTAATTCTTGTTATTTTTCTACATTTTTATTCTATTTTAAGAGAAATAATACTGGAATGAAGCTAAATATTTTATCATGCAGTTTCAAAGGCTGTTTCTATAGACATGCACTTCATACATAGAATTTAAATTGATATTGCAATTTTATATATTCATAGAATCCTAGTGTTCACCATCTAATGATGTGAGTGATATTTCTTCTGATATTATATTTACTAGCAGGTGAATATAAACTGGCAATATTATTAGCATTTTAATGATGAGTAAACTGAAGCTCAGAAATGTTAGTTGATTTGTTCATTGTTATATAGCAGAGACAGGACTTGAATCCTAAGACACATTGTATCAAATAATATGCTTTTGGATTAAGACATGAGAAGAGCTGAGCTACAGTTACAAATACTGTATTGTGCCCCTAAAAATTAGGTAAATGTTCTTACTCCAATAAAATAAAAAAAAATAGTTGCATTAAAATTTTAAAAAGAAAAGGAATTCCGCTCCACAGTACAGCTGAGAATTGGACCCCAGGCTAGCAAAGTGTACGAAAGAGCATATCTCTGCCACTCAAAGATGCATGGCACAAATACATGGCACAGATGGTTACAAACATCCCTTCAATGAAATGATACCTATGAAGGAGTCTTAAGTGTTGCTGCCATCCTGGGTACAAGCATTTGCTTGCAGCTATTCGCAGAAGGAACAATTTAACTGTTGTGTGAGGGTGTTTAATGGAGTTAGAAATTTGGGAAAAAACTTATCTATACAGAGAAAGTACTATTCTCTAAATAGAATAGCTGGATTTACATTATGCATTGGCTATGTTCATCTGTGCCAAGCTCAGCTGTACTCATTACTGCCTTGCACTTCATTTGTCCAAGGATACTTAGGCTACCAAAAGCTTTCATGGTAATCAATACCTCCATGAAGAAAGAGGTGCTCTTATGAATTAGAACCCAAGCCTAACTGCTTGGTAAAGTACCACTAGAAATGTTGCACATTTTAGAAATGAGAATACTGCTTTTATAGCCACACAATGATAGTTAGTAATTGACAATTAATGATTTAAGTAATGACTTCATAAAAAGAAGCAAGGTTGTGCTATATTAACACAAATATATAAATATATATACACATAAATATATAAACACAAATATTTTTGAGAAAGCATTGGATATTCTCCTTTGTCTACATATTATAAAACTTGTACAAGGAACACAATTTTATTTTTTTAGTGTTTCCTATTCAATATTATGAAATTTATAAAATACAGATTATATATGCGCATATATATAAATGGCAATATATATACATATATATTATACAATTATAATTGTTCAACATAGTGTCACTTTTACAAGCATGACACTTAGAGGTAATATACATGCATAAATATGGCTGATGTTTCCTATAGAAACAAAGTAAAATAAACAAGACTAAACAATTGTATAGAGCATATAACGTGCTTTAAGAACTTAATAAATACCCTTAATTTTTTCCTATGAGATAGGCTATGTAATGTTGGCTACCCAGCCATCATCTATAGCTCCATGCTTTGTCTCCCTTCTTTCTCCACACAGGCCCCTACAAAGGAGGGACGATTACGGCTGGGTAAGAGGTAAGATTTAGTCTTGAAAATAAGCATTCTTCATTTGTCTTTAAGAAGTATTCCCATAACAAAATAATATAATAAAAAAAAAAGTAAGCTAATATTTAAGGAAGAATACAGGAGTCTTTGAATTATCCTGTGGTTGAATAGTTATCTATACCTATCTATGTATACACATATGTAATTTTACATTAACTATATATTCATAATACTTATAATAACCATGTTATAAGTATTATGCCTATGATGTTTATTATACCTTTACAATTTGATATTTAATATAAAATGTATAATATATAGGTTGATTTTCTCTAATTCTAAAGACTAAGAAGAAAAGTGTTTTTTAAGCTATAATTGAAGTACCAGGAAAGTCACATTAGAGACATATTTAGACATATTATTGCTCTGTTCCACTGAATAAATCTTTAATTTGTCAAATACCTGTAAATAGTATTTAATAATAAAACACTAATGATAATATCTACCTTACAAATTTCTTGAAGTGGTTCGATTAAACGTTAAATTACTAGGCAAATATTTCTAATTATGTGAAATGCCTGCTAAAATCATACTTTGAGAACAGTCTTGTGAACATAACACTTTACAGTAAATTTTTTTTTAAGATTTTATTTGTTCATGAGAGACCGAGTCAAGCAGAGACATAGACAGAAAGAGAAGCAGGCTCCCTACAGGGAGCCTGATGTGGGACTCAATCCCAGGGCCAGTGGATTAAGACCCGAGCTGAAGGCAGATCCTCAACCATTGAGCTACATAGGTGCCCCATACAGTAAATTTTTTTCTTTCAAGAAAATAAACATTAATGAATACATGGAGATGCCTGGCTGGCTCATTCAGTTAAGCGTCTGACTCTTGATTTCTCCTCAGGTCATTATTAGCCCTGTGATGGGCTCCTTGCTCAGTGACAAGTCTTCTTGTCCCTGTTTTTCCTGCTCCTCTGAGCTCACACACTCTCTTTCTCTCAAATAAAAAAATAAACAAATAAATAAAATCTTTTAAAACTAAATGAACATACGTATGTACATATGTGCATCTTTACATAAAAATAAGCCTTTTAGCTTAACATGTTACTCTGAAATAGTTGTTTTATCACTAATGAATTGGAAAGATATTACAGCCAGAAAATACACATAAAAATAGATCTTAGGCAATCTTTTTTTTTTTTTTTTTTTTAGTAGATGGTCCATGATGCATCTTAATTTATTCTTCTATATACCTAAAAGTTTGGCATGCCAACTAACTACTCTTTGATTTAAGGGTATGGTCTTGCTTCCTAATGACACTTACAGTACAAGCAGCTGAACTGCCAGGAACCTCATAAAATGTGATCTATAAGTTAAAGTAAAAAGAATGCCTCAAGACTAATACAATAGTAGAGTTGTTTTTCTTTTTCCTCTATCAAACTTCTTATAGATGAAAGCCAATGGATAGCTTTGAAAATTATATAGGATTTCACATGTTAGCAGAGTTCATACAAGCATTGGATTGGGAATTCATATTTCAAGTTCATATTTCAAGAGGAACAGAGGAAAACACTGAAGCCTTACATTTATGCTGGCTTAATATTATATTCTAAAAGTCATTCTTAGCAGTTTCTCTCATTATATTTTGCTCATTAAATTTTCTCTTTCCATTCTACTTATAAAAATGATATATGTATCAGCAAGTGGTACTTATTTCTTCTTTTGCTGCACTAATTTTTAAACAAATTTAAAAATCACAAAATAATCATTAATATTTAACTGAATAATATATGATGTTAGAGGTGTCTGGGTGGCTCAGTTGGTTAAGCATCTGCCTTCAGCTCTGGTCTTGATCCCAGGGTCCTGGGATGGAGCCCAAGGTGGGGGGTGGTCCCTATTCAGCAAGGAGTCTGCTTCTCCATCTCCCTCTGGCCCTCTGCCCCTCTCTCTGCTCATGTGCTCTCTCTCTCTCTCTCTCTCTTACTCTCTCCATCAAATAAATGCATTTTTAAAATCTTAAAAAAAAAAATCTTTTTAAAATAATGATGTCTCTTGGAAAACTGCATGGTATTTATATTAAAGCTTACACTCATAAGGACAGTTGGAGGTATGTCCACCATCTTTTCTTACTTATATTAGAATTCATCAGAAATTTAAATTGATAGGACCATCCCAAATGCCTGACAGTGAACTTCAGGACCCATGAAATAGTAAATGCTCATGGTTGAGGTTTGAGTTTTAATAAACTTGAAATGATCGTTGATTTCTGCTTTCATTTTTGATTTGTGTTTGCCTTGCTGAATATTTTTTTAAAACTTTTTAAACAATGCTAAGTAAAGAAGTAAGACAAAAATGAAAATTCTCTCATCACTGAAGATTCTATTATTGCATATTGCAAATTGAAGTGCTTCAGTAATGCTCATGAGCACGTGTGAGACTGTGGTTTCTGTTATAGACATTTTCATCCATACTTTTGGAAAAGATTCAGTTTTCTTATTCCGCCATAGCTTTGAATAGAATAGTGATTGCTTATGAAATTTTTAAGTGAACCAAAATTAATATGCTTATTCTATCAAAGCTATGCTAAATGCAGAAATAAAAATCAAAGCCAATGTTGAATGTACTATTTTCACCTCTTAAAATAAATCCTGTGGTCTTGTCAAATAAGCCATTTTGTAATGTAACATCATTAAAAATAACATGGCACGCATTCTGAAACGGAGGCATTTATTCTGAGCAGCTCAGATCTATCTTTGATGTAGTTATAAACTAAAGGGCATGTGAAGAAAAAAAATGCCTTGACTTCCCCTATATAACTTCCAAACAGGGGAGATTCAAAAGATAAATTATTTAAAGGAATTAAAGAAGACACTGCGGGGCTCTCGCTGCTTATTAAGGGTGAGTGATTTTCAAATTTGGTCAAGTTACACTTCAACAGATTTTTTTCTTTTACTCTGGCTTTATTTTGCCAGGATCATAGCAATGAAAAAAATGTTAAAACTTTTTCATCATTCTCCAGAGAAGATAATGATTACTTCCTCCCTTATATCATACTGAAGCATTAACTGGTTGTAATTATATTGGCGGATTAAATTAATAAGCAGGTGATACAAAGCAAGACCCACAGTAATCAGCTTCTTTCCAATACTCCTATAAGGACCTTTATTTTAAAAAGTATAAGATGGATGCTAAAAGTGCAGTTCAACAGCAATATCGGTTTGTTTTACAGTATTAAAGGAAAAACAGAGGCAACCAACGATGAATCTAGCAAAGGTATTCAGATCAGGCTGCGTCCTTTCTCCAGACAGTGAATTTAGCTAGCTACTGGAAAGACCTAGGGTGGTGGAAGTAGACCTAGGGAGGGTCTCTGATGACTGCCTGATAACCGGCCCTCCTGGGAAGCTCTGATTTGCATTTTTCCAGTTTCTGTGATGCAAAAGAACCAGGATTGACTACCAATAAGACGTCATTGACTATGGAGTTGCTAAGAAATGCAGGCTGTATGAGCCAGCTCCAACTTACTGCCAGTTATCTTCCAGTAGCTATAAAGTCACAATGTCCAAAAGGGATTGAATGTGACCTCCACGGTTCCAAAGTAGACATGGATTAATAAGGGAAAACTAACTAAGGGTAGGTTTCCATCTGTGTAGGAAATCTTTCCAAGAGGAGCAAACCTCATCCATTGACCAGTGGGTACTGGTATATCAGTAAATACTTCAGCTCCTTGTCCTTGATTTTGTGATAATTCCAAGGCATATGATCCTCACTGTCTGACAGTGTTCTCCAGAAGGATTTAGCTTCACGTATTCTCGGGGGTTACATGCTTCATAGCCATACTGTATCTATTGCTTTCCTTTCCCAGTGAATTCTGGGATCATCATTCACATATATTGTTTGCACTATGAATCTTGCCTTACTGTCTTCTGAATTTGGTGTCCCCATATAACTAGTGAGGAACAAACATTTTTCCCATAATCTCTCCACAACATTGGCTCACTTCAGCTTTTCAGTATTTTAGATCTTGAGTAACACTGGATACATTCTTCCTGTAGCAATTGAACATGTTTCTCTATTTTATTTTTATCTCCCTATACATCAGGGTTTCTCAACCTAGACACTATTGACATTTTAGGCTGGATAATTCTTTGTAGCGGGAAGTTGTCCCATATACTGTGATATGTGGAGCAGCTGCCCTCACCACTGCTACCCACTAGATGCCAATAGCAACCCTACTCCTAGTTGTGACAACTAAAAAAAGTCTCCAGACATTTCCAAATGCCCTATGGAGGGAAAAATTACAAGTTGAGAAAAATATGGCTCTACATCTTTCAAAAGTTGAGTTGATAGCATTTAATCCTTCCCTAGAACATGTGAAGTTAGGGTTCCACTCTATTGGATTTGAGAGCCTCCTTCATTATATTTTTATGATAATTAACAACAATAATAATAATAACGGAGTTATTATTACTATTATTTTGCTTTCTGGCACTATGGTTATTCTTAGATCACACTAGACTTTTTCCCCTTACAAGCATTATAAATAAGTTAAATAATTCATATTAAAATATGTAGCTATATTTATAGTAGAATTAAGCTCTTACACAGTTGAAAAAATTAATCAAATATTAATTATAATTATTACAAAAGAAATAATATTGTATGGCAGAAAAAGTAATAAATTTGCAGTGAAATTTCCTATAATCCATTCTCTGCTTAGGAAATTTCTTCCTGATGCTTTAATACTTCATTCAACTTCAATGGACATTAATTTGTTTTACCTTCTTGTTTTTGGTTGTTAGCAAATCAGACAAAAAATATATTTAAGTAATTTTTAGACTATGGAGAACAATACACAAAGATATTTAAAATATGAAATGTGTTTCACAACACAAAAAACAAATGGAAGTTTTCTATTACTGAACAATTCAAATAATATATAATCAGTGCAAACCCTGATTTTAAATTTTAAATTAATTTTAAATATTTAAAATTTTAAATATTTTCCAAAAATAATAATTATCCAAAAATATTTGCCATTATTTATTGAGCATTTAATTTTGGCACATACTCTGCTAAGTTCTCATTACACTTTTTGTTTTTTCCTCATATGTTCACAACTCTCCAGTGAAGCATATGTTGTAGTTATGCCCAATTTTATAACATAAATCTAGTACATGGGTGCAAATTAAATTCATGGTAAACTAAGCAAAAGTGAGCAGCCTCCAAAACCCATAAAAACATGAAAAGATCTTTAATTTCCAAATTTGAAACTATATGGAAATATTAAAAGAGGAATGAGAATTACAGTTTCCACTTTCTTGAAATTGGCAAATATTTCTAGTGTCAGAGACTATAAAAGTTAGAGACCATATCTTCATATATATTTGAAACTACTATGTACTAAAAGGAAAGGAAAAAGCAGAGAATTTCTTAAAATACACTGCTTTATGTGAAATGTTTACTAATTAAACCAGATCTTACATTTCGAAAACATAATTAATGTAAGATTAAAAAATATATTCTCCTGTGAAAGGTATTTAATGATTACATGAATGAATCTACTTAGAAAAAGCTCGCTTTCTTTCTTATCCAGAATTAAACTTGAAGTACACAAGAAATTAATTTGCATTGTATTGTATAAATACAAATTTAAATATGTGTCAACTCTAAAACTTTCAATATTAAACTTGTTTTTCCTAATCCTGTCTTTTTAATTAGGATACTCTTTTAGATGTACGTAAAAAACCTATATAATAATAATTAAAATTCTAATTTTAAGCTATTAATTTAAAACAGTATTTTAAAGCATAGATTGCCACAAAATAGCAAAGCCATATTTGTACAAGATGCCAAATATATTTTTTTTCAATAAAGGAAGATGCTAGGGTATTTTAGTAGCCAAGAATAGATAGGCAAATTTGGAGAAAACATATTTAATTCTTTGACTATTTTAAGCTTTGAAAATAGTGGAAACTAGTTCTCATGTCTTCAAAAACCCCAAAAAAGTCAGATTAACAATAAATCCGTGAAATCAGGTTCCTAAGTTCATCTAATTCTGTGCTCCAAAATTCTCATAAACAATAAATATGAATTAATAATTTAAAAATGTGGGCAGCCCTGGTGGCCCAGCGGTTTGGCGCCACCTTCAGCCCAGGGCGTGATCCTGGAGCCCCGGGTTGTCCCACGTGGGGCTCCCTGACTGGAGCCTGCTTCTCCCTCTGCCTGTGTCTCTGCCTCTCTCCCTCTCTGTGCCTGTCATGAATAAATAAATAAAATCTTTTAAAAAAAGAAAAGTCTTCTTAGGAAATAATCCCCCTACATTATCATCAAAGCTCAAAACTGAAAAGTAAAAATTTTTAATATATTCTTGGAAATACATAAAATAGAAAAGTGGAGATTCTCTAATTTTTAAAAAAATTACACTGTGGCTTTGTCATTCACTCCTTCATCCACCAGTTTATTCAGCATTCAGCATCTATTATGTACTGGAAGCTGTATTAGTCACTGAACTTGGAATAATGAATGCAGCAGATAAGAGTTTTTGTAGCCCTGACTTCATAATGCCTACATTTTAGTGTGGAGTGTCAGAAAATATACAAAATGAGTAGAATGCATGGCATGTTATTTTCAGTGCAAAAGATAAAATTACGGACTACTGGCCAGAAGGGGATTGCAAATATAAGTAGGGTTGTCAGAGGTTCACATACTGACAAAGTGATATTTGAGGTAGGAACAATAGCTGAAGAAAGGAACTGGTGCTTATTGGAGAAAAGTTGTTCCAGCCAACTGGGCATTAGGCAAAGCATAATGGCCTGAGATGGGTTCATGGACACATGATCTAGAAATAGTCAGGAACATGCCACAGCAGAGTGTGACTAGAGAAAAGAGCAGTAGAAGATGAATTATCAAGGATTGGAGAAACTAGATTTTATAGGATATTGGCGGTCTTTTGCGTTAAAAGGACTGGCATTTACTGAGTTTGATAGAAGAGATTTGGAGAAGTCTTTGCAGAAGAACGAAATGACTTACTTTTCAAAGGAGCATTAATCTGGCTTACTTTGAAAACAGTATCTGAATTGCCATTTAAAGGGATAATTGACAAAGGATTGAGGACTTGAGTGTGGTCTGTAATAGAAAGTCAACAAGGATGCAAGGAAGACATATAGGAAATGTATTGAAATCAAAGAGGTGTGAAATGATGGCAGCTTCAACATCCATCATGATGGATGTGTTTTGAAGTTAGAACAAATAAGATTAGTAGGATTGAATGTGTGGTGGGACAGAAAAAAAAAAAAGTAAAACAGAAGAATGACACTGGTGCTTTTCAGAGAGATAAGAAGGACCCCCCAGAGGAACTTAATTATGGGAGAAAAGCAATTTGCCTTCCTAATTCTTACTTCCAAAAATTCTAGTGACATTCCAACAGCAGTTTGGGCTCTCTCCTTTTCTCTAGGCTACCACAAGTAACTCTGCCTTTCCTGTGCTTCTTTTCTCATAACAATTTAAGAAATTTGGGGATTCTATTTAATCCCCAGTTGCTCATATTTTGGTATTTCTTAAGATATTTTGTTACTGGGGAACCTAGGTGGCTTTGGCTCAAGGACCATGGGATCACGACTTGGGTCAGGCTCCCTGCAGGGATCCTGCTTCTCCCTCTACCTATGTCTCTGCCTCTGTCTCTCATGAATAAATAAATAAAATCTTAAAAGAAAATATGTTGTCACTTAGTGTGGCAGATTAAATACGGCTGCCAACTCTTAACAATTTTTCCATGAAAGATGGGGCCTATGCCCAAACCTGGAATTTGGGAGGTCTTCATGGTGGGCTTGGGCAAATGGCACACACTGGAATGACACCATGTCAGTGCTCAGGAAATTGGTAGTTTCCAACCTCCTGTCTTTTGGAATACTCTTTATCTGGAAACCCTGAACAACCATGTAAGAAATATTACCACCTCTCAACCACTGTGCAGAAGCATCCTCAAGTAGGTCAACTGGCTGATAATTTGAACTAATTTTAGCCTTTTATCCATGCCATCCAAGGTTACAGACCTGTAAGGGATGCTCTGGTCAATCCTGCAGACCAAACCAACTGCCAGTTGCTACTGAGAGACCTCAGTCAATATCACCTGGAATAGAAGAATTACCAACCAGAGCCCTGCTCAGATTCTTGACTCATGAGAGTGTGAGTTATAATAAAAAGTGTGTTTTAAGGCACTTATGTTTAAAGCAATTTGTAATTTGACAAAACATAACAGGAACAGACCTATTTTTTTATTTTTACAAATGTATTCTGTGGAGTTTTAGTTTTCTTATCCTAGTTACTTTGGGAAGATTTAAAGTTGACCTTTATAGCACCACCATTTTCCCAGAATTTGAGCTATTTATTCTGGTGTCATACATAATATTGCTTCTCAAGAAGAAAGTCATTTTATACCACAGGGAAATGCAGAGATTTGGGTCAGTGTACCAAGAATGTGAAAAATCTTTGAATCAAATAGTAAAATTTGGTATGGCTTTTCCCAAAACAGAATATACGAATTTGGAAATCAGAAGTCCAAGTAGGAATGACTCTTATGCCTAACAATATTGACATTTAAAATTTTCCTTCCCCAGTATTTTGCATTTTATTGCTTCTGTTATTTTGATTCCAAGAAATGGAATTTTTCTCAAAGCTCAGAGCAATTCTTTAAATTCAGTGTAACATCTGGACATTTTGGTGTCTTCTTGCTAATAAGGGATTGTTATGTACCCTGGTGTGATTGATCCTTTCTATCTTGAATATACATTGAATTATGGAAAACTATTTTCTCCATTTATGATAGATGACCATGTGAGGAGAAAATATAGTTTCTTAGTGTGTTTCTTAGTTTAGGAAGAAATATGAATGTCTTTCTTATTGTGGTATATGCATACACTATTACTATTATTACTTTGGTCTTCTTTGAATCATCTTTATATTTGTGGAATATAGGATTTTTAGACATCAACTATTGAATACTTTTTTAAATTTGTTTCTAAAAATAATTGCTTTAATATTTATAAAAATTGTTTATAAAATTTCCTGCTATTGGGCCATCATTCAGCATTATTACCAATGTTTTGATAGTCCAGTCACAAAACTTGACAGATTTTCCATGATTTTTTGGCTGCATTCAAGAACTCTTTGTATACAAAACAATGATAACAGTTAACAGGTTTGTTAGGTCCAGTCATAGAGGCAAGTATTCTTAGTGTCTTCTTTATGAGACTATCTTTGATCACTATTACAAGATAACTTATTCATATTCATCAACTCTGGTTTCCATCTTTCTATCATACTGCTTAAATTTATATTTTTCAATTTTGTGTTCATTTAATCTTGATTTTCAAATAAATTATGAAATATTTTACGTACTATCCTCCAGTTTAATATTAGTTTATCTCTCAGTTACATGAATTACCAACATCATTTAACACATTTTTTTTTCTTCACTAAACCAGTGTTTCACTTGGATGGTAGTCGTATACTCTCTCCTTGATTTTCTTCCAAAATAGCTAACTGGCCTTATGAGACTACTTTGTCATTTTTCCCCTCATCTTTTCAATCTCATAGGATCTAAGGAAATATTCTCATAATTTCAAATATCGCCTAGTTGCTGATGAGTCCAAAATTTATAGGGCAACCAGATGTTTCTCCTAAATTCCCTTTTCTTAAAAAATACTTACATTCCATTTCTTGAACATTTCATAAAATCTCTAAACAACTCTCTATGAAGATAATTGTTTTCATTATATCTTTAATAAATACTGAATTGTGGAAAATTATTTTTCTCTATCTATGGGAGATGACCATGTGATTTATATATACTCTGTTCTTCCTAATAACTAAATTTAGCTTTTATTACATTATTTTCACATTTTAAGAATATTTATGGACAGCCCTGGTGGCCCAGCAGTTTAGCACTGCCCTCAGCCAGGGGTGTGATCCTGGAGACTCGGGATTGATCCCAGTCGGACTCCCTGCATGGAGCCTGCTTCTCCCTCTGCCTGTCTTTGCCTCTCTCTCTCTCTCTCTCTCTGTGTGTCTCTCATAAATAAATAAATAAAATCTTAAAAAAAATTTACTCCATCTTTCACTGCCAACATTCAAATTAGTTATGCATCCCATATCATCTGAAAAAAAATTTAAAAATCAGGCCCATTATTTTTTAAAGTATCATACAATGGATTAAAATATCACATTTATTATTTTAAATAGACAATTTTATTATAAATATCCTATAATAGAAATATTTGCAAATGTAAAGATTATGGTCCTATTAATGTTATTCTTTAAAATTAAATAATATATTTTCTGTCAAGTAACTCTTATTACTCTACACGTAATATGATTCCAATGGTCTCATTATGAAGTAAACTTTAAAAACAATTTTCAAAGCAAAGCAGCATGAAAGTTATTATACTCGTGACAGTATAGGTAGATGATATATATATATATATATATTTTAAATATTTAATCAACCTTGGTATTAGCCTAAATTCCAATTTAAATATTTCAAAATAATAATTATTTTCACAAAAGAGAATATTTGATACAACTGAGATTGAAAATGAAACCAGAGTAAGTAATCTTTTATTTTATTTGACAAAATTATAATGCAAAGTCTACAAAGGTGAAGGAAACCAGAAACAAATGTAATAAAATGTTTCTAATTTTCTGTCTCTATATCTGTGAATTCAAATTATAAGTAATTTCTTTGCAACTTCCCTGTAGAGAAAATGAGAACCACTCTTATTTTTCTATTGCTATTGTTTAGGAATGCTTTTGGGCAGATAATGATATTAATAATATCCAAGACTTGTATATCACATTTCAGATAAGAAAATACCTATATCTGCTGGGTAATTTATTCCCTATAATAGCCTTAAGATATTGGTAGAGTGTTTAATAATATTCTTGTCCTTTATAAAAGAGAAACATGACGCTTAAATAGCTAAATAGCCTTTCTGCAAATAATTAAAAGCCATTTATTTACCTCTTGTTATGAAAGCAACTAATTTGGTGTGGGAGAAAAAGGGGTAAATGAGATAGATTTCCCATCTTAAGGAACTCACAGTCAAGAGGAGCTGGAGGACACATAACTACTTTGTTTTTAATAATGTGCAGTAGGTGGATTGATTTAATGATGGCTTTTATTATATCAAAATTTCTTCAGAAATTTATGCAATTTACTGTAATATTACTTATGTGTGCGTAATATAGGACTAATCTATTTAGTTAAGGCCACATGAATAATTGAAACTTTGGTTTTTAAGATTTGAGGGCTAATGAAAAAAATTAATGTAGTCATCTAATAAATATTGTCATAAACTTGTTTTTATTTTTTTATTTTTTATAAACTTGTTTTTAGACTATACATATATAGTTGCCAAATATTTAAAAATTATAGATTAGAGAGGATCCACACAGACCTTTAAATTCAATTTATTTTAGGGAAAGACATTCAGAATGAGACTTCTCCACAGACACATTTGGATAGCTAACCATAAATTACCACATATTGATTAAAACCAAAAGCATCAGATAAAGGATAATTTTTTCAATAGTGCTGCACAAATGGAGGATGGGTGTGAAGAAGGAAGTACAGAATAGAAGAGAATAATATATTAATTCCGAGAGAGAGAGAAAATAAAATCTCCCTATCTCCCCAAAGTTACATGCTTATCTCCATGTACTGGATAGAAAATAATTGTTTTATGACATGTAACCTTCAGTATTGTGCTCTGTGGGATGGTTTGCTAGGAAAAGACCTTGCGTTTAGTCCTGACAAACTCCAGCCTTTCTTCTACAATTGTGTCTTGCCAACACCATGTGAAATATTTTGGCTTCCAGCTTTCAGTACTACTGCATAAATCTGATTTACTTATTCAGCCAGCATGTACAAAATGTATCCTATGTGATATTCAGTGAAAATATAAACTTTACTAAAACACACTAGTCCTCACGATATTTATTCCTGACTGAAGGAGGTAGAATTAGCTAAACTTTGGTTTTACGATTTTTTAAAAAGAATTATAGGGATCCCTGGGTGGCTCAGAAGCTTAATGCCTGCCTTCAGCCCAGGACATGATCCTGGAGTCCCAGGATGGAATCCCACATCAGGTTCCCTGCATGAAGCCTGCTTCAAACTCTGCCTGTGTCTCTGTCTCTCTGTGTGTGTGTGTCTCTCAAGAATAAATAAATAAAATCTTAAAAAAAATTTAAAAGAATCACACCAAAACATCAGAGAGTTAACAGTGTGCAAACATTACTAGCAATCTTAAAGAAAAATGGAATTTCTATAGGTATACAGAGAAAGAGGGCATTTCAGGCAGAGGAAATATCATATTCAACACTAAGGGAAACTTATGTTACATATACTATTTTCAGGTCATGGGACCACTTTTCCCCAGCCAGGTTAGAATATAGTGGCTCTGAATTGGGCTGTTGGGTTGACATCTAACTAACAACATTTATCAACTGTGTGACACTGCCTAAAGTCTCTTAACATCTTTGGGCTTAGTTATTGGTAAAACTAGAATACTAATGTTTTCTAGCTCATAGAGTTGTTGTGATGTTTTTAATGTAGTAAAATATGCAAAGTAATATATGCAAAGAAGAGAGATTATCACAAAGAACCATTCAATAAATCTTAGCTATAAATAGTCAAAGCGTAGATCATGTACTGAGGTATAATTAGTGATACTTCTGTAAATAGACAGGAGCCAGATTATGAAGTACTTAAATACTACAGTAGGAAGTGTGGAATTTATGGGAGACTACTGATTATTTTAAGGAAACGACCCGATTCTTATTTTAGAAACATTATTTCAGTAGTAGTGAGAAAAATCATAGGAAAACAAGATAAAGGAAAAGAAAATACATAGGAATATACACTGTTAGAAGAACTGAAAAAAAAAACTTATGAGAGTTAACAGTGATGAAGAAATAGAAAAGCTTAAATATCAGTGAGGAAATGGGCATAACTTGGAGATCTATTGGATTTGCATAGTGTAAGAGCATACATCTGCATAATATCATAATTGCAGATGTATGTTTAGGTTAATTATTTTTCAATGTATTACTTAGGAGGATGGTCATCACTCAACATGCAAATTTTAAAAAGGGTTTATAAAGGTAGAGTTTAATCAAGTTTTACTGAATGAAGAAAGAATTTGTTAACCAAATGGGAACAAGCAGAACAGAAAGAAAGTAAGTGTCAAAAGCTGAAATATGTCATGGTGCTTTCTACATTTCTAAAGGATCAGGTGTTTTAACTATTTGCTATAAACTTCCCAGCCCATTTTTTTCTGGATGGCAAACATGTCACTATATCTTACTATGTATGAATATCTATCATAATAAATATGTAATCTATTATTTTTGCATGAATTCATCCCTTTGTTAGATTAGAGCCTCCACAGAGGCAGGCATTTGTGCACTAGATCATATTCTTTCTCATAAACTCAAACAAATTGTTCCTAAAAATCTATCCATTTTTCTGGGATATTCTGTGTTTTCTTGTCCTAGTCAGGTTTGCTGTGATAACGAACACCTCAAAATCTTAGTAACTTACACAAAGGATTTATAGATGGTCTTGACTCACGATTGTTTGACTTACAATTTTTAGATGGTATGAAAGCAATGGACATTTAGTAGAAATCGTATTTGGAATTCTAAATTTGGATATTTTCCCTGTCCAATGATAATAGGATGATTCTCTCTCCTGTGACTGGGCAGCAGGGGCAGCTCCCAGTCAGCCACATGGTTAACAAGGATCAACAGCCAATACACTGACAACCTTCCAATCTGTTTTTCACTTTCAGTACAGTATTCAATGAATTACATGAGATAGTCAACACTTTATTATAGACTAGGCTTTGTGTCGACTAGGTTTTACCCAACTGTAAGCTAATGGGAGTGTTCTCAGCTTGTTTAAAGCAGGCTTAGGCTACGCTATGAGGTTAACTGTGTTAAATATATTTTCAGCTTAATGATATTTTCACGTACAATGGCTTTATCTGGATATAACCCCATCATAAATTGAGGAAGGCTGGATTTGTTATTTACAGGTCTTAGGAACATCTGTGCTTTTGCTGCTATGGCTATGGGTCTGCTTTGTTTTGCTTGGCTCTGATCCGTATGTTTTCTCAGGCTGAGATCCAGAGAAGTTGCAGTCCCTCTCTGGGATAGGTCTGCCTTTGTGGGGAAGGACAAATCAAATGGAATTTCACACTGTTTGGCTGGCTTTTTTTGCTCAGCAACATTTTTGAGATCAGCCATACCATCCTGTGCAAAAACAGTTCATTTCTTTATCTGGATGAGTAGTATTCCCTTTTACGGATACACCCAATTTTGTTTATCCATTTACCCATTGATGGACGTGTGAGTTGTTCCCAAATTTTGGCCTTTAGAAATAAAACTGCTATGAACAGTCCTGTAAAAGAATTTGTATGGAATTAAATAGTCTTTTCTCTTGGACAAACTGCAGAGTAATATGGGAAACATCTGTTTAAGTTCACCAAAATTGCCAAATTATTTTCCAAAGTAGAAATGTTTTCAATTTCCACTAGCCATGTATAACTACTTGCTCCACGTATCTGCCAACACTAGATATTATCAGTCTGAAACTGTGGCCGTGATGTATACAGTCATATGTATCGGAACACATAGTAATTTTAATTTAAATTTCTCTGATGACTCATGAGGTAGAATGCTTATTTACACGTTTATTGGCCATTCATAAATATTCTTTACTTTACTTTAGTAAAGTGCCTAACCAAATATTTTGTCCATTTTTGCTTTTCTGTTTTTATATTAACAACTTTAAACTTCTTAATATATTTTGTGTACAAGTACTTATCAGATTTATATAATCTAAAAATAATTTCCCAACTTGTGTAGTTTTAATTTTTATTTTCCAAATGGTGCTTTAAAGAGATGATATTATATTGATTTATTAATTAAGTTTTATTGGCTCATGTTCTTTGTCTTCTACCCAAGAAATATTGCAAGCCAAAAGGTCATGAGGATTTTCCCTTGAATTTTCTTCTAAGAGTTTTACATTTCAGTTTGGATGCTTAGGTCCATTTTAACTTAATTTTCATCTATGGCATGAAGTGACCTTTGAAGTTCATTTTTTTTCCCATCTTGATATTCAGTAGTTCCTATGCAGCTTATTGAAATGAATGTCACTTCCTCATTAAATTACTTTAGCACCTTTAGCAAAGGGACTGATGAGAAAGAATGAATGAGAAAAAGACATAATTAAAACAAAATTGAATGTAAAGAACTGCATTAAGGAAGGACCACAGGCAGAGCTGAGTGGTCAGAAAGGTTCCAGATATAGGAATGAAGAGGTGGAGTAGTTATTTGTTCAAAATTTAAAATGATAAACTGCAAAAAAAAAAAAAAATTAAAAAGATCACCATTAAGGAGATGGATTCAATTCTCATTTTCCTCCATAAATTTGAAAAGGATTCCTTGAAAGCTGACTGATTAGCCTTGTCAACACTATCCCAGAATTAGTTGCTGCTTGTAGCCAGCTGGACACTATATAAAAAGGTTGTCTATTGACTCTGCATTTGGTATTTCCATTTGTAAAACAAAAATTGGAGATGATGCTCTTTTAATGGGCATAATATCCTACAGGCATAACAAGAAATATAAGATCAGTGCACTCAGACACGTTCTGCTTTATTTTTTTAAAAGATTTTATTTATTTTTTCATGAGAGACACAGAGAAAGAGGCAAAGACACAGGCAGAGGGAGAAGCAGGCTCCATGCAGGGAGCCCGAGGTCCCAGGGTCACGCCCTGAGCGTGAAGGGAGGTGCTCAACTGCTGAGTCACCAGGCATCCCCATGTTCTGCTTTAGAAAAAGAAGAACCAACAGTCACACATCTCGGGGTTTATCTCTGGTACATGGATGTGCAATGGTGGCGGGAGTCTAAGCGGTTCTATGGTCTACTTGAGACATTCTTTGGCAGATGAGAACATAAGTAAAATATTATTTTTTTAATCCTATAATTCCGTTTCCTTGGATTTTTGAGCAGGGAAAATAGATGTCTGAGAAAATATTCCTTGAAACTATTAATTTGGGGAATAAGTTTTTTAAATGCATTAAATAAATTGATTTAAGTGATTTTATCATAGTAGTAATCACATGTAATATCCTGGGACCACCAAGAACAGATTAATGTTGTGTGAGGAAAAGACAGTCTGTGTCAATATTTGTTTTTGGGTTTTTTTTTTTAAGATTTTATTTATTTATTCATGACAGTCACAGAGAGAGAGAGAGAGAGAGGCGGAGACACAGGCAGAGGGAGAAGCAGGCTCCATGCAGGGAGCCCGACGTGGGACTTGATCCCCAGTCTCCAGGATCACACCCTGGGCAGAAGGCAGGCGCTCAACCTCTGAGACCCCCAGAGATCCCCATATATCAATATTTGGATAGTAAATGTCAAGTAGAAAAAAAGCAAAGAGTTAACTCCATCTATTCCATTTCCTACTAGCATGGTTTCATATCATATATGTTTATTTTTTTTTAATTTTATTTATTTATTGATAGAGATGCAGAGAGAGAGAGAGAGGCAGAGACACAGGCAGAGGGAGAAGCAGGCTCCATGCAGGGAGCCCCAGGATCACGCCCTGGGCTGCAGGCGGCGCTAAACCGCAGCGCCACCGGGGCTGCCCTCATATCATATATGTTTAAATTAGCATGATGCGTTTAGCCACTGCAATTCAATATCATTACCACTGTACGTGGAGTGTTTTAAATAGACACAATGTATCATTCAGTTGTCATAAAAGCCCAAGAAATTGGGTGTCATGATGACATAAATAGGGAAACTGAAGTTCACACGGATTGAACAATTGTCTACATTTACTAGCTAGTAAGTAGGAAAAAAGGTACGTGGACACAAGACTGACTCAGAAGTTCACATTCTTGCCACTGTATCATGCTGCCACCCATTAAGGCCATGATTAGCAAGGCAGAGGAGAAACATTTATAGACAAATGATAGACTGTGGTTCTTTTTCACACAATCCCAGCAGGGAAGACTATCTCCCCCAGGTATTTGCCTGGATGACTCTGATGTTCTTTTTGTATTTCCATAAATCTCACTTCTCAGAAAGCTTATCCTGACCACCTAATTGACTACTTAGATACAGTCATGCCTACACTCACTAACAATCATTCTGAACTTGCTTTGCATTTCTCATTAGCATACCTCATCTTCTAATATACTGTGTCATTTAAGTATTTATTATATACTTTTCTCCCTCTTCCCAACAGAAGATAATCTCCACAAGGGCAGAGATCTTTTATTGCTATTATTGTTGTTATTGTCATTGTGGTTTTTTATTGTTTTCATATGTATCTAGAACAGTATCTGGCATTAAGTAAGCATTCAGTAATTTTTTAAAATTTAAATTCAATTAGCCAACATATACTACATACTTAGTTTCAGATGTAGGTTTCAATAATTTGTCAGTTGCATATAACACCCAATGTTCATCACATCATGTGCCCTCCTTAATGCTCGTTACCCAGTTACCCCATCCCACCACCTATCTCCCCTCCAGCAACTTCAGTTAGTTTCTTGTAGTTAAGAGGCTCTCATGGTTTTTCTCCTCACTGATGACTTCCTATTCAGTTTTCCCTCCCTTCTCCTAAGATCCTCTACAATGTTTCTTATATTCTTCATATGACTTAAACCATATGATAATTGTCTTTCTCTGATTGACTTATTTTTCTCAGCAAAATACCTTCCAGTTCCATCCATGTTGATGTAAATGGTAAATATTCATCCTTTCTGATGGATGAGTAATACTCCATTGTGTAGATACCACATCATCTTTACCATTCATCTGTTGTTGGAGAGAAATCTTGGTTCTTTCCACAGTTTGACTATTGTGGACATTGCTGCTACGAACATTGGGGTGTAGATGCCCCTTTAGATCACTACATCTGTATCTCTGGGGTAAGTAACTAACTAGTAGTGCAATTGCTGGGTCATGGGTTAGCTCTATTTTTAACTCTTTGAGGAACCTCCACACAGTTTTCCAGAGTGGCTGCACCAGTTCACATTCCCACCAACAGTGCAAGAGGGTTCCCCTTCTCCACATCCTCTCCAACATTTGTGGTTTCCAGTCCTGTTAATTTTAGCCATTCTGACTAGTGTGAGGTGGTATCCCATTGTGGTTTTGATTTGTATTTCCCTGATGCCAAGTGATATGGAGCATTTTTTTTCATGTGTCTGTTGGCCATTTGTATGTCTTTTTTGGAAAAATGTCTCTTCTTGTCTTTTGCCCATTTCAGACTGGATTATTTATTTTTTGGGGGGTTGAGCTTGATAATTTCTTTATTGATATTTGATACTAGCACTTTATCTGACATGTCATTGCAAATATTTTTTCTCATTCCATAGTTGCCTTTTCATTTTGTTAACTGTGTGTGTGTGTATGTGTGTGTGTGTGTATATACAAAATATTTTTCTTTTTTTTTTAAAGATTTTATTTATTCATAGAGACACGGGGGGCGGGGGGGCAGAGACACAGCAGAGGGAGAAGCAGGCACCATGCAGGGAACCTGACGTGGGACTTGATCTCGGGTCTCCAGGATCACACCCTGGGCTGCAAACGGTGCTAAACTGCTGCGCCACCTGGGCTGCCCCAAAATCTTTTTATCTTGATGAAGTGCCAATAGTTCATTTTCACTTTTGTTTCCCTTGTCTTTGAAACGTGTCTAGCAAGAAGTTGCTGTGGCTGAGATCAAAGAGGTTGCTACCTGTGTTCTCCTCTATGGTTTTGATGGATGCTGGTCTCACATTTAGGTCTTTCATTGATTTTGAGTTTATCTTTGGGTCTGGTGTAGGAGAATGGTCCAGTTTCATTCTTTTACATGTGGCTGTCCAATTTTCCCAGCACCATTTATTGAAGAGACTGTCTTTTTCCATTGGCTATTCTTTCCTGCTTTGTTGAAGATTAGTATCCTAGAGTTGAAAGTCTATTTCTGGGCTTTCTAGTTGCATTTCTATACATCAACAATGAGACAGAAGAAAGAGAAATTAAGGAATCTATCCCATTTACAACCGCACCAAAAACCATAAGATACCTAGGAATAAACCTAACCAGAGAGGGAAATGATCAGGACTCTCAAAACTACGGAACAGATATAAAAGGATTTGAGGAAGACAAAAAGAAATGTGAAAACATTCCATGTTCATGGGCCTGGAAGAACAAATATTATTAAAATGTCTATGCTACCCAAAGCAATCTACACTTAGAATGCAATCTCTATCAAAATACCATCAACATTCTTCACAGAGCTGGAACAAATAATCCTAAAATTTGTATGGAACCAGAAAAGACTCCAAATAGAGGAATGTTGAAAAAGAAAACCAAAGCTGATGGCATCATAATACCAGACTTCACACTATATTACAAAATTATAATCATCAAGACAGTATGGTACTGACACAAAAACAGACCAATGGGACAGATTAGAGAACCCAGAAGTGAACATTCAGGGTTTTTTTTTTTATGAAAAAAAGAAGGAAAGGAAGAAAGGAGGAAGGAAAAGAGGGAGGAAACTGAAAAATATGGGAATTCAGGAGAAAATAATTTTAGTCTTTATTTAAATTGGGTATATCTTCCTAGAAATATCATACTGTTTCTACTGTAACTATTTAATTGTCAAAACTGAAATGTAAGAAGCAGTATTTACATATTGGTGACTTTTATCTCTAATTATAATTTTTATAATTATATAAATGTACTTCATTTGCCCCAGAGATG
This sequence comes from Canis aureus, assembly GCF_053574225.1. Classification (NCBI taxonomy): domain Eukaryota; kingdom Metazoa; phylum Chordata; class Mammalia; order Carnivora; family Canidae; genus Canis; species Canis aureus. The sequence goes on from NC_135641.1 coordinate 6,483,329, forward strand.
GTAGTTAGAGTCATCCACTTTATCTTAAAGGGCATTCGGTATTGGCCCAAGTTTTATTTGCTTAACTTAATCATTTAATATGATTCTTACAGCACTGTTTCAACATGAAGACTTTCCAAATGAATTATACATTCCCTCAGTGCATTGCTCTAAAATATTTCCCTCCCTCTTGACAGATCATAACAGAAGGAAACTATCATGACAAAGAATAGGGATGCATGCCGGAAGACAAAAGGCAAGATCAAAATAAATAATATCAAAGACAGGCGTCAGAGATGTGAGATAGTCATAATAACTGAATGATGTTGCTGTATGACAAGAGGTGCAGTAAATTCAGAAAGATTTAGAACTTCTTCTGTAGTCAAACAGATGATGGGCCCTGCTTTATGCATTTACACCCCAGTGGTATAACATGCCTCGGAATTCTTTAGAGGGAATATTACTGGCTACCGTACTTTGTAGCTTGTCATGAAATACACCTGAGATTCCTCAGTGCTTCACTGATTGATTTAACACACAATCCACAGATTTAATTATCTTAAAATTCAATGTGAAACCGCATTTTGATACACTCTCATGAGGAAATAGTCTAATTTTGTATTATACTGAGCTTTTTATGGTTTTATGAAGCATATCCTTCAAAAACGAGAATTGCCTTCCAAATGAATGTAATGCTATCCAGGTAAATAAAGAAAGACCACTTGTACCTGATAGCCTGACCTAAATAGTCCTCTCTAAACTAAATACCAGGGTGCATCCAAAAACATAGATTTCTTGTTATGTTTCAGTCAATGGAAAGTGTAATCACCTGATAGCATTTTAATTAACATAGAAAAGAGGTGAATTAATGAAAGCTGATCAAAATAACTCTTAATAAATACATTCTAATGTCAAGTAGTGTTTTGATATGAAGGTTTTAGCTCTGCCTCCAGGGACTAGAACATATTGACAGAACAATAAAGATGGGGATAATTGCACTGGAACTCATGAATGCATCTTTCACCAAGTTGGATGTTATATTTCCCTTTCTTAAAATGATATTTATTAAATCTTAACTCCAGCATCGTAAGTTAACCTGAGCGTTTCAGGATGTATCCTGTCAGTATGAGACTTATGGATAGAAACATAGCCTGAGAACTATATTTAAAGGTCAATCGATGTTTCCATTACCAGTTTCTGATCATTTTTACTTTGTCATGTTAAATTACATAGTAATATAATGCACTTTCTTTCCATTTAGATTTCAGCATAGTAAAAATAAGACAATGGCAAGCTGATGATTTGACACATTGTAACATTTTCCAGACACATTAAGTGTTTGTTTCTGCTATTTATTTTGAAGGCAATAAATAATCAAAGAAAAGATAGAGAAACACATGAATTCCACTCTGTGCAAGATTTTGGCAAATAGATGTAGAGAAATTAATGAACGATGGGTTAAAGTAGATATATTCTTATTTTCCCTAGAGAATATGAAGAGTCATAGTCTTGAAACTCTCTTGAGGATTGTTATTTAAAAGGTCCAGGGCCATTTCAAGGTGGAAAAAAAAAAAAAACTTTGATTTGTTTGCATTTATCCCCATAAGCCTATAATGTTGGAGTAACTGTAGGCATTGCAAAAGCATGTCTGTGTAGAATAAACTGAGAAAGAGATAATAAGGCTACTCTCTTAAAAACACATCTCAAATCCCTTTGATGTTGGATAAAACTTTTTAGTTCTCTCTTCAAGGACACATAAAACTTTTCAAGATATAACATAATTTTGTATATTCACCCTAAATTTAGAACCACAGTAGAAGGCCACTAAATTAATTTTTTTAATCTATCATCTATCTATCTATCAATCTATCTATCTATCATCTATCTATCTATTGTAACATCAGTTATTTAACCTAATGTAAAGAGGGACTAAATGAAGATAAATATTCACAAATATTTATCAGATTAATATGATTACATTTTGGTTACTTATTCTTGTACTATGCACAGCATATGATACCAGATTCTCCATATAAAGAAATCAAATATAGGCTGAAAATAATCCAATCAAATTATTTGTCATACTAAATTTACATCCTCATATTACTGACATATTCTTTTTTTAAAAATCACATATGTACACACATGAACTCCCATATGCATATACACACAGATACACATAAAAGCATCAAATCTGCCTCATTGCATGAAATACTAGAATAGTAGCCAGTCTTGTTTCTGCTTTCACAAGTCAAATGAGCCCTGTCCTTAGGATGGTAGTCAGCCTTTTCCCAAGCACCATACACGGATAGAATTAAGATATTTTCAATGTATATTTCTGTGTTTTGTTTGTTAGTTTGTTATATCTTTATTATTCTATAATTGACAAATAAAAATTGTGTATATTTAAAGTATATAACATGGTGTTTTGATGTTTGTTTACACTGATATATTTGCTACAATCAGGTTAATTAAAGCATCTATACCTCACATACTGACCTTTTAATTAATTAATTAATTAATTAATTTTGTGGTAAGGATACCTAAGATCCTTCTGTGGTAAATTAATTATCTCTTTCTTTTCCCAGTGTCGACTGTGATATTTTTTTCCTATGTTTTTCTTCTTGATATACAATGCTATTGATTTATTTAATTTTAAATTTTATTGTTGATCATGTACTTAGTCAATTCTATTATTTCTTAAAGTTTGTGTGTTTGCTTGGGTTTTCTATGTGGACAATATTTTTCCCAAACATAATTTTCTTATGAAATCCCATTTTTATTTGAAAACACTAAAATCTCTAATTGTATTGATTGTTGCCTTGATATGATGGTGGGTAGAGATAATTGGTTTGGGCAGATGATGTTTGCTCATGGATTTAAGAAGAATGATATGAACTATTCACCAGGATGGATGGCATTTGCTGAGGGCTGTACATGGAGAATGGGGACTGGATTAAAAATCTCCCATTTTCAAATTAAAACTTTATTATAAGTTAATATTTACCTTTAATGTTTCTTTAGATGTAAAGTGAGACAATAATGGGGGTATTTTTTCTTATTTAAACTATTTTTAGTAAACATTCTTTCATTTCTCATATAAAATTCTAGTTTGAAGTTATAAATTCCTTTTAATTAGTAGACTTAATTTTTCAAGGCATGTGTAGGGTTACAAAAATATTGCTCAGAACCTGCTCATTGTTTCTACAAACAATTTTACTCCCACACAGATTCTCTTACTATTTACACCTTATGTGGTACATTTATTAAAACTGATCAACCAATATTTATGCATTATTCATTCACCAAAATCCATAGTTGACACTTTGTGTTGTACAGTTCTGAGACAAAGTTCATTTAAAAGTTGTACAGTTGTACAAAGTTGTACAGTTCATTATACAAACGTATAATGCCAAGTATCCACCAATGCAGCGTCATAGGAAATCATTGCACTGCTTCAAAAATGCTTTGTATTCTGCATTTTCATCCCATTCCAACACCTAAATCTAACAACTCCTGGACTTTTTATTATGTCTATAGTTTTGCCTTTTCCAAAGTATCATATAGTTGGAATCATATTGTGTATAGCTTTTTTAGACTGACCTCTTTCACTTAGCAATTGTATGGACTAAAGGGTATCCCCCAAAATTCATATAAGGATTTTATTTATTTATTTAGAAAGAGAGTATGTGAGAAGGAGTAGGGGCAAAGTGAGAGGAATGAGCACATTTCAAGCAGATGCCCTGCTGAGCACAGAGCCCTATGCAGGGCTAGATCTCATGACTCTGAGCCAAAATCAAGTCAGACACTCATCCAATTGAGCCACCCAGATGCCCCATGACTGGTGTCCTTTTAGAAGAGGAAAAGACATCAGAGGTATGCAAGTAGAGAGGAAAGGTTAGGATTCAGAGAGATATAGTCCCCTGCAAGCGAAGAAGAGGAGCCTCAGGAGAAACCAAACCTGTAGACTTGATAATGGACTTCCAGCATTCAATATTGTGAAAACAATAAATGTCTGTTATCTAAAGCATTCAATCTGTGGTATTTTGTTATGCCAGCTCTGCAGATTCATATAGCAACATACATTTAAAGTCCTTCTACAATGTCTTTGTATGGATCGATAGCTCATTTCATTTTTTTAATTCATTCACTTTTTTTAAATAAATTTTTAAGGATTTTTTTTAAATGTATTTATTCATGAGAGACACACACTCAGAGAGAGAGAGAGAGAGGCAGAGGGAGAAGCAGGGCCCATGGAGGGAGCCCGATGTGGGACTCTATCCAGGGACTTTAGGATCATGCCCTGGGCCAAAGGCAGGCACTAAACCACTGAGCCACTCAGGGATCCCCTTCATTCACTTATTAAAGGGCATCTTGGTTGCTTCTACATTTTGACTATTGTGAATAAATCTGCTGTAAACTTTCATGTGCCGATTTTGGTGTGGATATGTTTTCAACTCATTTGGGTAAATATCTAGGAAAATGATTACATCAGTGTATGACAACCTGATATTTAGCTTGGCAAGAAACTATCTTCCAATGTGACAAAGCGCAATGTAGGTACCATTTTACACTCTCACCAGCAATGAATAAAATTGTCCCTGTTGCTCCATACCCTAACTAGCATTTAGTTTTGTGTTTTAGATTTTAGTCATTCAAATAGATAAAGAACCTGAATAGACATGTTTACAAAGAAGATATTCTAATGGCCAACGTACATGAAAAAGTAGTTAACACCATCAATCATTAGGGAGTACAAATCAAAACCACAGAAGATATCAACTCATGCCTGTTAGTATCACTACCATTAATACACAATGAAATGCTACTTAGCCATAAAAAAGAAAGAAATCCTACCATTTGTGACAGCATGGATAGACCTTGAAGGCATTATGCTAAGTGAAAGAAGTCAGGCGGAAAAGACATATATCGTATGATCTCACTTATATGAGAATCTTTAAAAAAAAAAAACCTCATAGAAAAAGAAATCAGACTTGTGGCTGGCAAAGGCAGTGACAGAGGATGAGGGAATTAGGTGAAAGTGGTCAAACTTTCACCTAATTCAGTAATAACATATTTTCACCATATTCAGTAATAACATATATAAGCACTGGGAATATAATGGACAACATGATAACTGTAGTTGACAATGCTATATAGTATATTTGAAAATTGCTAAGTTTTAGACTTCAGTTAGAGAGTTTGGTTGTTGTGAATGTCGTATATAAATAAATATAAGGCAATGATAAAAAAAAGAAAATTATACAGAAAAAAGAAATATAAATGTCCTACAATGTGTGGTTTACATGAAAATACTGTTTATATAATTCTCATCACACAAACATTTAATAATTTATGTAACTGTATATCTACTATCATTTATCTATCTATATATCATTTAGCTATCTATACAGAGAGAGAGAAAGAATGATATATAGTTAGCTTAAGAAAAAGAAGCATCTGTAATGGAGATTTGTGTATAAGATCTAAATCCTAATGTTCTTTAGTCAACAGATACTGTGCATATTTGAAAGCTAACACATAATATTGGTATGAGCATCCTATTTATACAATTTTACATATATATGTGTGAATATATGTATATATATGTGTGTGTGTGTGTGTATATATATGTGTGTATACATACACACATATATAAAACCATAGTCCCTGGTAATTTGGGAGATGGGGGATAAAGAGCATTCTTTTTAATGGTAAGTTTAGAGGATGACTTGCTTTTTAACTATGTACAAAAAATTGCAATATAAATAATATTAAATTAAAGAATTATATAAAATCTTTTTTTAAAGATTTTATTTATTTACTCATGAGAGACACACAGAGAGAGAGAAAGATGCAGAGACAGAGGCAGAGGGAGAAGCAGGCTCCATGCAGGGAACCCAACATGGGACTCATTCCCGGGTCTCCAGGATCACGCCCCAGGCCAAAGGCAGCGCTAAACCACTGAGCCACCCCAGCTGCCCTAAACTCTATTTTAAAAGAAAGTTGCATGAATTATTAAAATGATAAAGTCATTTATATGAAACAATGTTTACTTTCTCATAATTATCATTAAGACCATGATTATTTTGCCTCATAATTGATTTGCTCTTGATTCCTATAGTGACTTCTAGTGTAATACAATATTGTCTATATAATAAAATGTTAATAATATAAAACCAAATTTCGAAAATCTGAAGGCCTAGATTCAGCTCTATAAAAATGTTGTGCCCAAGATCGCAAATCCGAGAAACCACCAAGGAGCCGACACTGATGCAAACACAGAAGGGTTTATTTAGAAGCTGGAGCCTGGGTCCAAGTGCACCCGACACAGCGGAGCAGGGACTTGGACCCCGAGACTAAGAGGCGCAGCAGCTTTATAGGGGCCAGTGGCCCATGGGATACGCAGAAAGTTGCACAGTCATGCTGGTCCACTCGCAGGTGGCCAATTGAATTACACCTTACCCTATAGGATCCCCTTGAGCTGGCCTATTACTTTGGTCAGAATTGGCGGCAGTTTTGGCGGGCAAAGGCAGGGTTGCATTGTTATGAGCAGATTTCCGATTAGGGTGTGCCCAGGGGCTCGACTAGGGTGGGGCAGCGCCTTAAGCAATAAGCAGGTCATGTGGGGGTCATAGGGGAGGTGGCGGGTGTAGCACAAAATGGAATCAGTCCTGCTATGCTTGTCCAGGGGTAGGGGAGTTTTGTTAAATATCCTGAGTCCCACAAAAATATTTGAAAACCTCTATATAGAAAAAGAGATTATGAAATGATTGTCTGCAGATACAGGAACAATAGCTATACAAAAGGGGGGAAAGTGTTCGAATTCCCTTAGAAAAGAAAACCCATCCACATTTATGAGTAAAATCCAATGAGTCTGAGAACAAAGAAGCAGAAAGCAGAACTCTACAGCAGCCGAGTAGGATGTAACCCCTAAGTGAAATCACAAAAAGGCAGAAGAGCCCTGGAGAAATCCAAACTGAGGTCCAGAGCATATACATAACCTGAAGGCACAGCCCCAGCTGCTGAAACTAAAGTGAGAGAGCAGCCTTAGGGGGGAAAGGGTATTTAAATAACAAATACTCTCAGGAAGGAAAAAAATCTAAATAGTAGTGAATATGTACACACAAAGAGCCACAAAAAGCAGTAAAAACAGCAAATGCTAAAACAAAGAGAACATAAAAGTATAATACACTAAATTTGAATATGAGAAAATTGCCTGAGAACAGAATGAACCAGCCGCTGCAGGAAATCTATAGATTAGAAAATAATAATGTTCTTCACAACATCTAGTAGAAAAGGATGAAACCCAATAAATGCACAAAGTTAAAAGTGCTGAGAGAAGATAAACAAATACCACTGGGCAAGTTGACTATTTTTTTTTTTTAAAGATTGTGTCAAAAAATATACTTAAATTTATTTTTACAAGTGAACTATTTTTTTTAAAGATTTTATTTATTCATGAGAGACACAGAGAGAGAGGCAGAGACACTGGCAGAGAGAGAAGCAGGCTCTCTGTGGGGAGCCTGATGTGGGACTCAATCCCAGGACCCCAGGATCACACCCTGAGCCAAAGGCAGATAGATGCTCAACCACTAAGCCACTCAAGCTTCCCTATAGGTGAACTATTGCACACATTAATTCTCAAACTGATTTAAAGGTCAGTGTGATTTTTCGGTTCTAAAGAATGGCATCAACCAAAGAGTCAGCAATATTTTGATGGAAACATAACAAATTAAGGCTCATATTTTTCCTATATGAGCATTTCTTTATGACTACATGAATCTACGGCAAACAATGTGCTCTGTAGATATACATCACATGTATTGTAGAGCAGAGTCAAACACGGTGAAGAGCAAGACTGTTCGGTGGTATATAAACTAATTGCAAATTCTTAGTACAGAGCTCCTCACACAAGCCACAGTCTAACCACCTATTGTCCATGTGTGCCATCGGCTGGTGGGAAGAAGCAGGTTGTAATCTGATTACACACAGATGTTTAACTCAGCACAATTTCCAGATGGGAACATGATAGACATTTGGTCCACTGCATGAAAGGGCAGAAATTTTGGTTGACTTGCAAAACATGTTCCCTTAAAACCTCATTCTTGGGATCCCTGGGTGGCTCAGTGGTTGAGCATCTGCCTTTGGCTCAGGGCGTGATCCTGGAGTCCCCAGAGCAAGTCCCACATTGAACTCCCTGCATGGAGCCTGCTTCTCCTGTCTCTGCCTCTCTCTCTGCATCTATCATGAATAAATAAATAAAAATCTTTAAAAAAAAACCTCATTCTTTTAAAATATGAAGTTATATGAATTTGTTAATATTCAACAGAGAGAAAAAGACAGATACAGAGACTAAAGTATACAATAAAAGTGGGAAATTATTAAGGTTAAACATAAAATATCAAAAAGTAAATATCTGCTTCCAAAAATTAAATATCCATATATATATATATATATAACAAAGTATTTCCATTTCTGAATTTGTATCTTTTTTGAGAAATGCTCACACAGAGCCGCAGCCCTACGAATAAGGCTAATCACCTCATTAGTGATTGTGCTAGCTGTCCGATGGATTTATCCCAATGACCAATGCTAGAGGAATAAATAGATAAACCTGCGTTGATCATCGTTATGGTATACTATGCACCAGATAGAAGCCAAAGTCTATAACTATATAATACTGAACATATTTTAAAAACATACCACTCAGTGAAGAATGGGACTCAGAAGAGTTTGTGTAATGGTACTTTTTCAGGTTAAATTGTATACATGCAATACATTAGTTTTGATATTGTTTATGTATTACATATATATGCAAGGACATGTTCATCAAATACTAAGAATGAGTACTTTTTATAAGGTGTTCTGAGCCCCTCTAGGAATTAAATTAATGACCCTGACAATTTGATATATAAAATACTTTGTTAGATGGTCAAATCAAGGTATAGAATAAAATGTACATGTTTATATATATTTATCTCTTAGAAAATTTCACATTTAAAAAAATACGAATTAGATTTTTCTTCTCAGGAGAAAAACAAAACAAAACAAAAAGCCCAAAGAAGTTTTAATCATGGCCTTAGAGATGGAGAATCTATAAATTGGAAATGAGGATAACTAATCACAGTGCCACATTCTGGAGATATTCCTCTCCTGTCATTGAGGGAAGATCTGCTTTTATGGACTTTCTAGCAAAGTTGGCATAATTCTACTACTAAAGTAATTTATGATTTTCTACAACAGAGAAAACGTATTTTTCATTTTCCAAATATAACCATCTTAAACATTTTGGGGATTTTTCCTTCTTTCTTTTCTCTCTCTCTCTTCTTCTTTTTTTTTTTTTTTTTTGCTTTGTTTTAAAGATGACACAGCAGTGTAAGGTTCCTTGGGATATACTCTGGCAAATTATGGTCTATAAAAACGACTCTTGGTGGCAGGTTTAGACTTGGGAATTTTAAGTGAAGTGTTAATAATTTGTTAGAAAAAAAATAGCAACCTGGAAAGGATCTTATTTATCAAAGTAACCTATACACTGAAATGGAGGTGATGTGGGCAGGCCAGGTGTGTGGGTCTCCAAGGGTCTCACATGACCAGCCAAGAGGGTCCTTGGCTTCACACAGGATGGAAATCAAGCATGAGTCAGCAAGAGATGAAAACAGAGTTTATTGGCAAGATATAGAGACAGTAAATACAGATGGACCTGGACCATCTGAGAGACCCAGAAAGGAAAAAGTGTGAGTCTCAGCTTTGTTCAGGGCCTAGGGATTTCCAGTGAGGTCATTGGTCTGATTTACCTGTTCTCTCAGGCATCCAGGAACAGGTTAGAACAAAGAAGAGGGCCCAGGTGTTATTCATTGGAGCCAGGGAGTCTTGCTGTGGAGAGGTCTAGCTCCAGTGATCTGGAATGCACATTTGATAGTTTCCTCTAGTTACTCTCACCTGATCTTTCCTTAGATGTTATCTATTCTAGAGAATCATTAACTCCTAGTCCCTTGCAAGGAGGACAATGCTATTTGCATTACAAGGCATATGTAGAGTTGGGGGTACAGGTCCTAGCAAGAATAAAAGCCAGAAAAGAAGCAAAGGGGAAAAAAAAGAGCTTTTTCTCTCATGAGTCCCTTTCATGTTCCTGTCTCAGAGTGACAATTGCTCCCATCCACATTCACTGAATTTTTCCAATGATTGTTTTTATGAGTCACTATTACACCAACTTATTATTTAGTTCAGTCACTGTCTCTTACTTATATGCATCACTCAAGTACATGCAGTTGTTTTTTTACTTTTGTAGATTATAAAACAGATTTATAGATCACAAAGTCCTAGCATACCTCTCTTTATGCACATGGACAACAAAGGCGAAAGGAAAAAATTAAATTTCCTTACTACTTACAGCCCATTGACAGTCCTTGAAATAGGCAGTGTGACCTTCCTCTGGGAGCTCAGGTGCCCCCATGTTGGTTGACACTTTGTTAAGGACAAAGGCAGTCTTAGCCTGACCCTCCAGGATCCTGTGAATTTAAACATATAGAATGTTGTGCCCAAGATTGTGAATCCTAGAAACCACAAGGAGCCGACACCAATGCAAACACACGAGGATTTATTTATAAGTTCGAGCTTGGGTCCAAGTATACCCCACACAACGGAGCAGGAACTTGGACCCTGAGGGGGGTTTCAGCTTAGTTTTATGGGCTGGTCTAGGGGAACTCCAGAAGGGATGGAGGAATTTCTCAAGTTCTGTTTACATTCTGATATGGGGATTTCAAGGGCATTGGGCTCTGTTCTCATTCTAATATGGGGCTTTCTAGGTCTTTAAGCTGTAAACTGTTTTTTTTTTTTTGTTTTTGTTTTTTTTTCCTGTAACTGAAGTAATGTAAATTTCAGCTCTTATTCACAGGGGCCTGGGATGGCTATACTTGTGCTAACGCTGAACTTAAAGTGGAACGGCCTTAATTTTCTTGGCCTCCACATAGAAATTTATTTGAAAACATCCTTTGTCTCTAAGCACCCCCACACACACCCCTCCGGAGATACATGTTGGCAATCATCCTCCAAGCATATGGCCCATTGATACACACACAAAGGGTCTCATGATTTAGTTTTTACTAAATAGAAATAAATGACCTTTTCCTAATAGCTAGCCCTCTCAGGGTCCTGGAAACCTAGCTTCTAAAATTCCTTAGGATACAACCCCAGTGTAGCTCTATTGGCCCACAGGTCCTGTCCCTGTGCTTTAATAAAAACCACTTTTTTGCACTGAGGATGTCTCAAGAATTATTTCTTGGCTGCTTGCTCTGAACTCTAACATGTTCTACATCATTTATTACAGCAGGAACCATAATCATTCTTTGTACTGTCTTACAATGTATTGCCTAATATATTTAAAAATTAATAAATGTTTTAATTTAAATCTAAATAAAATATGACAAAAGAACATATGAATGTATTCAGAATTTATTAAAAGCAGATACAAATAACTTTTTATGCAACACTGTTTCACTTCATCAACATAGAATATTTATTTTTCTGTCTACCTGAGTCATTCTTCCCTTGAGTAAGTACTGAAAACCATTCTCTCTTTAATCACATTTTTGAACCTGCAACAATTTCTATTTTTCATTATGTGAAGCTGCTTTATAAAAATTGCTTATCTAGAAAGTTAATTTAATCTCTAATAGAAGTGATAAGCTGACAGTTTTTACATGATTACATTTGAATATTATTATATTTTAAACAATATTCTTATATAAATGATACTTGTAGATTCTTTCAAAGCCTTAAGAACACTTGAATATTCAGCAGTTACCATAAACAAAATTGTAGTCTTGGAAAGTGTTCCTTGTTTTAACAAGCAACCAAATTACTTTTTCATTTCAAAAGCTTGTCTTATTTCTGTAGCGAAAAAAAGAGTGTATTTAGCAACATGATTAAAAGCAGTGATTATTGTTTAATCGTTACTATTTTACAGGATGGTAAGTGATGTGGGAAGCCAGCAGGTTTTCCTCCATATATACTAAGCTTGCCAGCTAATGGGCTGGGATACTGTGGATTGAATGAAAGCTTCGCCCCCTGGGACCTATACTTATATGAACAAATCACTGAACCTCTGTGAGCAGTAAAATGGTAAAATGGCAGTGCATATGTCATAGCATGGTCTAAGGATTAAAATGACACAATGCAAAACAGCATTTTCTCCTGAGATTGGCCTAGTGAAAGTCTTTGATATTTAGATGCTCTAATAAATAGTCATCTAGTAACTTACATTTAATAAATCAAGATTATATATGGATCATGTATAACCTTTATATTAGGAAATAATTTTATTATATCCGGTAATCCTCTTTTGGTTAAAGGGAAAATAAAAAATAAAAAATAAAAAGGGTGTGGAAAATAAATATATCATTGTTTCTAATTTCCTTTTTGATTTCTTCTTTGATCCATCGGTTGTTTCAAGTATGTTGTTTGATTTCCACATCTTTTGTGAGTTTTCCAATTTTATTTCTGTTTGACTTCTAGTTTCATTCCACTGTGATCAGAAAAAGTATTTAGTATGAATTCCAACTCCTTAAATGTGTTAGGATTTGTTTTGTGTTGGGTCCACATGGTCTATAGTGCCATCAAGTCGGCTGTTCCCTTACTGATTTCCGGTCTGGATGTTCTATCTGTTATGGAATGTGAGATGCTGAAGACCCCCACTATTTTTATATTACTATTTCTTCTTTCAGAAGACACTCATTATATCTTCCTGATCCTCATATAATTATATAAAGACCTTCATCATCTCTTGTGGTAGTTTTTTACTTAAAATCTAGTTTGCCTGACACAGGCATCCAAGTCTCTTGGTTAACAGTTGCCTGGAATATCTTTGTCAAAGTCTTCACTTTTAGCTTATAAATACATGTTTAACATAGACATGTAAAAGTGTGTGTCTTAGAACAATTCTGGTCCATGTTTGAGAAGCTTGCACAGTTCTGTCATAAACAACCTGGCATCCATGTCCCCCCCAGCACTCTGGCAGGAAACTGTCATCCTCCGTCACACATCTGGGAAGAAAGATAAGAGTCAATAGGAGAGACAAGCCAATCAATGGTGTGTCAAAACCATCACCAACCACAATCACATCTGATGACTGTAGTTTATCTTTTTTGTCAACTGCTTTACAATATATTTAATGATAGATTTCATTCTTTTTATTTAAAAAAATGTTGTTAAGCCAATCTGGGCTTTGAGAATATAAGGCGCAGTCAAGAGCTCCCTGTGTCCACATGGGACCAACTGCAGGAGGCAGGACACTCCCAGGGAATGTAAGTTGTTTGGAAACCAGAATTAGGCCAATCAGTGTGGCTTAGACAAGAATTCATGCCTTGGATAAAGATGACATATCTCTATTGAGACAGGAACATGCTTAAGGCATGTGACTGATAAAAATGTGAACAATTCAAGACAAATCCTACATGAGATAAAATTGGTGCAATGAATATAGCAATTAGCAAAGAGCTGGGAACAGTGACAGATGCTTTAACTTGCAACATTGCGTCACGGGCATTTGAGGGAGATTCTGTATTTGATTTACTTTATTCTCCAGTTTTGTATTGATCTAAAATAATTTCATGTTGTATTTCCTTTCACTTGTAGCTTTTCTCATTAGTATTTACAGCTCTCTTCAGTGACTACTGTAGACACATTGCTGTGTTGAAAAACAAATGTATTTCAAGTTGTGGCTTTTGTTTAATAATGAAGCGACACCTGGAATGCCAAAGGAAGGACTCATCACTTACATGTAGCAAACAAACAAAAAGCTGAATTTACAGCTCCCTACGTATACAAGAGCGGAGCTTGCAAAATACAGACTCTTGTAAAAAAGCATGAGTTGTGTGTATGAGATCTGAGGGAAAATAGACTTCAAGAATCCATGGACTTCATGAAGTTGGAGTCTCTTCTAGAAAACTAAAATAGTGTATGTGTAAAAAGGGAAGGAAAATATAGCTAATAAGACATTATGATTTATTAAAATAAACAAAGCCTTATTCGCTACTTTCTTATATTTTCTATTTAAAGAACTCAAAAGAAACAAAGTACATTTGGAGTTACATTTCTACGAAATTAAGAACTACATAAATCGTGTACTCTAAATGAAATTGCAGATGCTTACATTGTGTCATTTGTCGCATATATTTATACTAATATGCCATGTTTAAAAAATATTGTTAAATAAGTATTTTGCTTATCCAATTGGTCAACCCTATCTTCTGCATGTAGAATTCACTATTTTGTGGGGCTCTATCTTAGCAACACCTGGTGGAATTGAATAACTACAGAATTTACAAGTTAATAGAAGGATTAATTGCCAACCCAATTTCTTGAAGCCAATCCTTTAAAATATAGCTTATTGAAAAAAGTAGAACTAAGTCAAGTGAGTTTTCTGATATAAATTGGCAATTTCCTTGTAATATAGAAGCTGGGGAAAACTTTACCATGCACAATGTGCAATGTATTCTGTCCAAATATGGACAATATGATAGTTCCTCAGTCTTCTTCAGGCCTGGATAGTTCTTTGTTTGGGAGATCTGTTCTTTGTTTAGTGGCATCTCTGGACTCTCTCTACTAGGTCACAGGAGCACCCTCTAAAAAGAAATGTGATCCAAAAATGTTTCCAGATATTGCTAAACATTTGTTGGGGGGAGTAGAGTACAGAAAATTGTCCTCAGTTGAGAAACTCTGGTCAACTGTGAAGTACGTATTTATTTTGTCTAATGTTGCATCCTGATGCTGCCTGGAACTCTGATTACATGAACATCTACATAGGAAAACCACCAAAACAAAATAGCAGTTCACCCATGATATCTGAAGAGTTTCAAGTTTGCCAGATTCAAGAGTAATTTAAAAAGGAAATCTCAAAAAAAAAAAAAAATTAAAAAAAAAAAAAAAAAGGAAATCTCACTGCTCCTGGACCCTTATAATCCATTAGAAAAAACAAGATAAAAATATAGAAATTATTCTATATGCAAAGCGTTCACAGAACAAGCACACAAAAGAAAATGTGAATCACTTGAGTGGATACCATTTATATGAATGGGCTTATATGACAGTAAAAATGAAATCGGTCTATGGCTTTCTTTCCGTGTGTTGTCTTTTTCAGGCTTACATATTAAAGTTTTCCTTGCAATGTGAAAAGAATTTGGATCTTTTGCTCCATTGTATATGCTCTAGAACGATTGATTGAACATTGAGCCAATGTGGGGTTTTGAAGACAAAACCCTCTAGGATTGGTGCTTTTATGAAGTGTGGCTTTTAAATAACTATTTCTTTTTCATCTACAGAAATTGACCTCTTTGAGCTTTTCTTCTTCACTGGATCAAATTTAGTGAATTATATTGTACTACTTGGTTTTTGTTTTTAAATTTATTTTCATTAACATTTCACATGTTCTCTTATTTTTAGTGTATTTTATTCAATAATTTTTTGTCTATTAATTAATTGAGCTAGTGAGCTGGTTATTTTGTTATTTTTACCAAAAAGAAGACAGATTTATTAATTAGGTCATTTTTTACTATCTCCTGTGTCATTACTTTCTGGCTTTATATTTATGATTTCCATCCTTCTACTTTCCTTGGTTTTTTAGCTGCTGAGACTGGATTTGAATTCATTTTTAAATCATTCTTACTTTTGTTTATTTGTGTTTCAGATTTAAAATATGTTTTAACTGCTTTACATATATCCCATAAAGTGCTTTTTGTTTTTACCATTATTATTATTATTATTTAAAGATTTTATTTTTATTTATTTGTGAGAGACACAGAAACAGAGAGAGAGGCAGAGACACAGGCAGAGGGAGAAGCAGGCTCTGCAAGGAGCCGGAGGCAAGACTCAATCCCGGGTCCCTAGGATCACGCCCTGGGCTGAAGGCAGGCACTAAACTGCTGAACCACCCTGCTGCCTTATTATTTATAACACTGTAATTTTAGCCTATATATCCCATTTCGAGTGTGAGATGTTTAATAAAGTATTACTCATTCTGTTTCTTTAAAATGTTTTTTTTTACTTTGCAATTTCATTAGATGTCTAATTTTTAATGCATTGTTATTAGTAGCATTTAATAATATATCTACTCAATGGAATTTACTGGTGGTCTCTTTATATCCTTATATAGAATTATTTTTTGTGATTGTTTAAAATGCATGTAAAATTAAGGTATATTATGTATGATTGGGATGTGCAGTTTCACATATATAACCATCATTGCCTTACCAATACATGATTAGGTATCCTATCTTTTAAAAAAATTTGTGAATCATATCTACTTTATGCTGGCACTGGTGGCTTAACATCTTGTATTTTTAAAGTATTTTATTAGGATATTTCATTTTATAGCTCTTTGAATTTACTGCCATTTCTGATTTTTAAAGAAGTTGGGTTATCTGGTAGTTGTATATTCCTGTTTATAACTTTATTGTAAATTGTGACTTTAACTTTAAAATATATCTTTCCTTGGCTCCTCCAGTGATTTTGGCCCTGCATTTTACTTTGTTTGATATTAATATCACAAACCCTACTTTTCTTTTCCTTTGATTTATTTTGCCTGATGTTGACCATGCTTTATTTTTAGCCATTTTATTTCTCTTACACTAAATGTGTGTGCCAACTCTGCAACGTACAGCTAGGTCTTTCTTTGTAAGTAAAACTGAAAAATGTTTCTTAAACAAGTGGGTTCAGATCATTTGCTTTTATTGATAAGACAGTTTGAGGTCTGCTCTCTTATGATACTGTGGTTATCATGTTTGCTGTGTTTCTCTAGGTCATGTGTTGTCTTTGTTCTTTACAAATTGTTTAAGAATTTTTAAATGTTCATAGTTTGTTTGTTTAGAGTAATTACCTTTGAGCTTCTATGTTTTTGGTGCCTTTTCCATCCTATTTCCTTATTTTGTCTTTTAACACTGTCGGTCATAAAGGTTTCCTTGACTCCCACCCAGAGCCTCTGGAGTGGATATGTATATTCTTCCTTCCTGTAGTCCACCTTGGTCCCTTTCAATCCTTTCAGTGGCATTATTTATTGTAAAAGTCTGTGAAACATTTATACATGATGTCCCGGCCTTCATCCCTGCTTTATCTAAGTAGTCTTAGATCAGCAGTTAAGTCGACTTCCTGTTTACCCTATAGCCTTTGCCCACATCTTGTCCTTTAAGATCTTGAACTTTTCTGTCTTGTTTCCTTTTCTTTCATCTTCCAGTTTCAAAATTCACCTGCAGCTTCCTTTGTGCCGGCTTCTCTGTCCTCTGTCGGAAGCATCACCTCCCAAGACTGTCCCGCTGCTGTCTGTTTACCCATGAACTCTCTCAGGGCTTTCTCTCTTCCAAACAGCTTTTTGTGTGTTTGTTTGCTTGCTTGCTTTTGTCTGTTGACTTTGTTTTTTGTTTCATCTTGGTTCTCTAGCTCTCCATAAAGACTTGACCACAAGTGGGTTTCTTCTGTCAGAAATACATTTTATTTCTCAACCTCCCAGCACATGAAAATTCGTGAGGATTCTGTCTCTTCCAGGTTTGCTGAAGGCGTGGCTTTTTGTATGATTTAATGTATTTACACAATATGCTAGGAGATTCTAGTAGAGCTTTATGGAGATCCTCATAATGAGAAGATTATAATGGCCACCACTAATTTAGCTATCCAACAATAGCCATTTTATAAATTTTTGAAGGATTTGAAACTAATGGCTATGAATTGCACTCTGTTATAATTTAACTGAATTGATTTTATTTCAAATTATTTTCCCAGGCTTACCAAAATGTAATTGACATATACTCATACATTAGTGTAAGGTATATATTGTACTGATTTGAGATATGTATATATTGCAAAATGATCACCACAATAAGTTTAGTTAATATCCGTCTCCTCATATAGTTAAAACTTTTATTCTCTGTGATGAAAACTTTTAAGACCTACTTT
Organism: Canis aureus; assembly: GCF_053574225.1. Lineage (NCBI taxonomy): Eukaryota > Metazoa > Chordata > Mammalia > Carnivora > Canidae > Canis > Canis aureus. The sequence goes on from NC_135641.1 coordinate 6,501,251, forward strand.
CTTAACAACTTTTAAATACACAGTGCTGTGGACTGTAGTCACCACGCTATACATTACATGTCCAGAACTTATTTATCTCATAACTTGAGGTTTGTATCTTTTGAGCACCTTCACTCATTTTCCCCACTTCCCACCTCCCGCTTCTGGCAACCACCAATCTTTTCTCTGTATCTATGAGTCAGATTTTTCTTCAGTTCCACATTTAAGTGAGATCACATAGTGTTTGTCTTTATATTAAAATATCCTAAAATTATAGTATCTCATAAGTAGAGTAAATGGTTTGCTTACATCAAATGCATTATTCTAAGAAACTAACATTTTTGGTGTATAATTGTGCTAGGTTTTTTAAAAGATTTTCTTTATTTTTGATAGAGAGAGTGAGAGAGCATGAGTGGGGCAGAGAAGGAGGAGCAGGCTTGAGGCTCGATCTCAGGACCCCAGGATCATGACCAGCTGAAGGCAGATGCTTAACTGACTGAGCCACCCAGGCACCCCAACATCTAATGCATTATTCTAACAACCTAACAATTTCGGTATATAGTCATGTAAGTCGTGTTTTGTGCCCCCAAATCAACTTTTTCCCTTCCCCCTTCTTCCCTTTAAATAGAACCTTGGTTTATCCAGATATCCACTCTTTTTCCATGTATCACATGGGTTTTAAAATACTATGGCTCCAGGTCCATGTCTAGGACTAACATGTCTTAAATCGCACCAGAATAATTTCTTAACCTTTGTTTCAATATTTACTCAGGAGACAAGTGGTCTTCTTGGTCCAATGATATGTGAGGAGAAGCATCTTTGCATCTTCTGGGAAAAAAGTTTATTTTTTTTCTGGAAGAAATTTAAGAAATATCTTTACAACATGTCAGGTTTTTAAGAAGGGGGTATGATGCTCTGTGTATCATTACAGCAATCCACTATCACATGGACACCAACCATCCTACAAAAACTACACAGTGCATGGAAAAGTAGAGTCAGAAAGACCCTTAGCTCACCCTGCAACTTTTCTGACACCTATTTTACATAAAAATTTAATTTATGAGCCAAAAATTATCCTAGCATTTCATAGGAATATGAGTTGGGCTTTTTAAATTGCTTAATTCCAAAATCACATTAACTAATCTGCTTATATTAATTGTTTAGCTGTTTGTAAAATCATACTTTTTAAAGCATGACTATTAGTTAAATCCAAATTAAACATATAGTCTTTAATGAAAAGTCATTGGATAGTCATAAAATCACAAATTCTTATTATAAAAAAAAACAAATTCTTATTATTGAGAGTTTAGGAATTTTCAAGACTTATTTCCACATTACAAGTAAATAGGAATTTAAGCTCTGCATAAGTATTTACAGGGATTATGAGTTTGCTAATTTATAAGGCATATCTTCCATTCTTGGAGAAGCCTATTTTTAATTAGTTACAATGTATCTGAAGGATATGGAACAATTACATCCTTGTTGCACTTTACCCCCCTTTTCAAATGTAAGAAATTCACAGACATTACTTCATTCTTATGCAGAAGAACCACATTTCTCAGATAAAAGTCATTGTTTTCATTATTGTAGAATATATTTTTCTTTTCAAAATGAAATTTTCATATCCACTTTAGCATGACATCTCTGGAATCACAATGATGCCATACATCACATACAATAATATTTTTTCAACATCCAGTGCAAATCACAGAGGACTTTATGAGTTCTTGGATTGCTTTTGTTGTTGCTGTTGCATTTTTTAAACATTCCCTACAAATCTGCCTAATCCTATGATATAATTATTCTAAATGCCTTGTGAATCCTAAATCTGTGGTTTTAAAATTATTTTTACAATTATAGTTCATGCATGTGTTCAGTTTGCATTATTTTACAAGTTGAACATACACGTTGTTTTCAAAATTTGATTTTGTTTCTTTAATGAATCTTGCTTTGTCTATTTATAAAATATCCTCTCAGTAGTGACAAACTTCCACTCCTGTTATCTCTGGATTATCTTTATTATGAGTAAGTGAAATAACCAGTTGGGATAATAATAATGTCCTTTTGATCTGAGATGTTAAATATTTTATTTTGTGTCACTGTCCTGGAATATATTGAAAGAAAATGGAATGTTTTCTATTTTTACTTGAAAGTTTAAGTGATAATCTAATATAAAAAGTCACCTAAAGTAAGTCTTCTCAGAAATAGTTATAGAATATATTGACATCTACAAACCTTTATTATTCTAACTCCATCATGAGCTATTATGTTCTAATTTGGATGGCATTTTTGTGCTCATTTCATAATGGAGTTACTGAGGCTCAGAGATGTTAATAACAGCCAATTCGGGCAGAAATAAGACCTGAATGTAAGTCTTAATTTGCTCTTGCAGTCCAGATTCTATAGCAATGTGATACTCTATCCCAAAATAAAGGAGGATTTTTCTAAAGATGTGCTTTCTCTTTTATAAGCCAAATAAATTTTTTCAATTTTTTACATGAAAATTATTATTTCCTTTGAAATAAAATGAAAATCCAAATAACATATGTAATACAATATATTAAGAGATAATGAAAATGTCAGGTGGATTTTTATGGAATTTGGAATTAAGAATATTAACAATAGCCAACTTGATTTTGAAAAAACAAGTCTCTTTACCTGCCTGATGAGATGTTACAATATTTGAATATATAAAAATGTGTATATATGGCATAGAAAATAGAAAAATTATTGCATGCCAAATGGATGGCAAGCGCATCCATGGAAAAAACTGGGAACAATGTGGAGTCAATGGTATGGTCATAGTGTTGCATGGTGACAAGTGATAGCTACCCTTATAGTGAGCACAGCATAATGTATAGAGTTGTCAAATCACAGTGCTGTACACCTGAAACTAATGTAACATTGTGCATAAACTATACTTCAATAAAAAATAAAATTTAAAAAAGGGCATTTTTTTCTTTATCTACTTTGAAATTTTAGAAATGATGCTATATTTATGTCAGCTATGTGACTGAAGTGGACAATGTCTAAAATGTCTAAAACAAAGACAAAGATCTTTGAACAATGCCTATCGCATGATAAGCAGTTTATTTCAGCTATAATTACTCTTATTTTTACTATACAGCTCTGAGCAGTTTAACTTGTTCCTAAGCATTACTAAATCTTTTCTGCTTACTCTATTTTCCTTCTTGAGAATCAGAAGCCTCTATTGATACTGCTTCCACTGTGGACCAGTATTTCTTGGTCTATTGTATTGAAACGTAAAGAAAGCCTTCTATATAATTATTTTGTATATTTACTTCTATAAAATAATTTCTGAATTTTTTAAAATCTTGAAGGAGAAAAATAGACAATTTTTACATATGCAAAAAAAGTTGCTGCTACCATGTTAGTCTTTTCTTGTGAGAAATCAGATAAAAGTTAAGGTATTTTTGGCATGGGGAAGGGTACTATTTGGGTTAAGACAGGGTTTAGGAAAATGAGATTAGTTCATCTGCATCAGAAATTGACAAAACTATTTCTGTCTACAGAAGATCATTCTGCCTTGCCTCAGGAAAATTTAGACTTTAGGAGGATTAGTAGATGGGACTTACATAAATTTGAGAGACTAATTGTGGACCTATGCATTTCACAAATCGCAGGATGCTACCACAGAGGTGGAAGACCACATGAGATGGCTTGACTAGATATTGCCCTATCCGTTTTTGTCTCTTTCATATTCCTGTCTTTTAATTGGTCATCTCGCTTTGATCCATTTGAATGTGGGGCCTCAATGTGCATATGTAGTATAAACACACAAAGAGTTAGCCTGAGATTGTTAAAGCCACAGGGATCTTGAAAACTCTTCGAGGGACTTACATAGATGGACGGCAAAAAGACAAATGATTCCTGCTCAAAATGAAGACACAATTTTAAAAAAAATCCACTCCTATTCATTAGTGCTTAAAATGTGATACGTTCTTGGAAATATTTTTACATAAATTAATGACAAAATATTGTCTTTTGGACTCTCAAGGTCTTTCTCCTCATGGCTAGTTATTAGGGGCTGAGGCCTCATTAAATAAACTAATTATTTTTCAAAAAAATAAGCCTAAAGTAAAGTCTCAGTCATCTGTAACTGGAAGAAAAGGAAATAATAGCTTTAAGTAAAGAGGCATGTATTAAAATGGAGTAAGCTTGAAGTCCCAGCTATCTTCAATGCTATACACTTTGAAGAGCTATCATGTAATGCAGCCTTTAAACAGCAATCAAAACCTCATCCCTATGGTTTTAAGCTCATGAAAGTTTGCAAATATCATGTTGCTAGATGTTTCAAGATTAAATTATAATTGCATTATTAAAAATCCACAAGTGATATTTTAAATCTGGCTTACTGAGGTGAAATATTGGTCCCTTTTTGCTCTTAAATTTTGAACATATTTTAATCTTACTAAACATTAAATAAAATTGTATGCTCATTTTCTTACATATATGAGTAGATTTTTCCAGACCATACTATTAAGGGCAAGTTTCAAAATGTCTAACTTTGGATAAATAGATCATCAATCACCGGGTGTATTTGCATTATTCACTGCAAAAAGTATGCATTGAATTGTGAACGTCTTTCCTCCAGTTCCATGATATTGAGAAGAATCAATAGATGGCAGTGAAATTAACTGTAAAAAAGGCTGTTGCTTCTGTCTAAAATGATCTACTCATCATTTAAGTAAAAAATCATTTAGGCTCTGATGCAGCTTTGCGGATTTCCAAATGATAGAAGGATTGTGCTAAAGAGGAGTTAATAGCACAATACCAATCTAAGGTAGAAACAATTGTAATACCCTTTTGGCATTTTTATCAATAGCTTGATAATGAGATTGCAATTTTACTCCATAATTAAACGGCTATCGCCAGCTTTGGAGAGATCCATGGCATTCCAGGTTTCTGGGAAAATTACTGAAGGCATGCTCAGTAGCCCCAGTAATTGTGACCAAGTTGGAAAATTGGACCCCCAAGATGTAGTGGAGCTTTGCACAGAAAGAACAGCAGCCCGCCCGCAATTCCAGTTAGTTCTGATCTTAGGTGAGACCCTGCAGTGGAGCAAGTGATGGCAGTAACTTGGCCATATGGAGACATACCTGGCATTAAAAGCAGTGTGGGATATGCCACAGGCCCAGTCCCTTGCCCTTTGCTGAGGATGAATGGGAGTTGGACAAAGAGACTGCAGCAGCCTGGGTCCCCGGTTGACTACGGTGGGCAGCGCCCCCTCCTGTCCCATGTTTGAAAGGCAGCCTAAGGTAAAAAACACCTGTTTGTCAAACCCCGCGATTTGGAAAGTCACAGCCTACTGCTGTGTGAGGCAGCCCCTGGCACAAGATTCTTCTTCCTACACATAACCGCAGCCAACAAGGAAGACTTGTGGCCCAACAAGTAGAAGTTCAAGTGTAGAGCACCGTGGTGAACATGGGGTCCACAGAGTATGTCATATTAAGAGAGGTGACCCCCGTGATGAGATCGTTGCTGCAAATGAGAAACAAACAAAACTACACTGACAGATGATTTAAAGTGTTTAAATATTTGGACATGATTTCTAGGTGATTGACAGTTCTCTCAGTATTTAGCAGCAGCTATATGTTAAAATTAGAAAAAAACAATGCAAGCAGTCATTATTAATTAAAGGAAAAGCAAACATTGCACAATAATTGAAACAATCTCACCAAAACAAGACCACCTGGCCCAGCACAGAGCATGATATTCAAAATGATAATAGAGTAAAAGCATAATAATGTAAAATAAAACATCACGATAGACAAGCGATGGATTTTAGGTGGACTAGAAAAATAGAGTCAAAACTGTGTAAACAAGAGAAATCTTTTAACCAATAGATCAAAAGCCAACAGATATATACTGCCTAAAATTGATAAGATGAGAAAAAAATCATAAGCATATTCCTTGGGGGCACCTGGGGGGCTCAGTGGTTGAGCGTCTGCCTTTGGTTCGGGTTGTGACCCCAGGGTCCTGGGATGGAGTCTGGAATGGGGCTTCCCAGAGGACCCCCTGCTTCTCCCTCTACTTGTGTCTCTGCCTCTCTCTGTGTCTCCCATGAATAAATAAATAAAATCTTTTTAAAAAAGCATATTCCTTATAATCTAGGGGTCCAAATAAAGAAGTAAAAGTGATTAATTCTGCAAAACAAACTGGACCCTGGAAATGCAGTTTACAAAAAAATGGACTGGTGTCTTTCATGTCCTACTTTTAGTACTCTGTGATTTTTAAAAATACAATGTACATATTATTATAGAATTCTGACATTTAAATCATTAGTCACCTTTCTGTACCTTGTACAGCCTGTGAATATGTTCCATGTAAAACTGACATAACAAAAAACACATCTGGAAGTTACATTTCTCAGTAAGCTAAATAGGACACAGGGTTCGCCTGAAGTGTGCTAGTAGTTCCCTGAGCCCCACGGATTAAAGCTTTCCTAAGGAGCACTGAAGTGTTTACAGTTCAGACACCTGAGACCCCTCTTCATAAATCTGCTCTCCTGTCACTCTTGAGATCGCCCAAGTCCTTGTGTGTCACTGGGTGGAGGATTATGCACTCACAATTTCTAATGCACACTGTGGGAAATGTCTTTGGAAGAACACTGTCTGAAGTCATTTATAAGATTGTCGAATATTTAGTAAAATGTCAGGGCAAAGACTTTTTTTTTTTTTTTTTTTAGGGCAAAGACTTTTTAAATGCTCGCCACATGTCACCTTAGTCTACTGTAGACAATAAAAATTATATCTTAAAGTCATTTGTTTTCCTCCTCCAACGCCATGTTTCTCTTTGCTGAATTGTTTACAATGCCAACTGTAGGACTGTCAATATTTAAAGGGTAAAAATATGTTTTATTAAAGAGCCCGCTGAAACTATTTCTAAAGGCTGGCCAGGATTTACTCAGTTCCATAAATAAATTGTTGTGTTAATGCTGGGCCATGATTTCAGAAATGACTCACAGTCTTAAACACATGCAATGCTTTTACAGATGTTGAAAATAGACAAATAGCGGCTTAGCACCGCCTGCAGCCCGGGGCGTGATCCTGGGGATCCGGGATCGAGTCCCGCGTCGGGCTCCCTGCGTGGCGCCTGCTTCTCCCTCTGCCTGTGTCTCTGCCTCTGTCTCTCTAGCTGTGTCTCGATGAATAGATAAATAAAATCTTAGCAAGACCCATAAAACCACTGTTTTAGCATTGTTCAGGTAAAGGACTCTGGGAGTCCAGAGGTGGTGGTAACTACTCCAACTCGGGAAGGCAGTGGACGTTTTCCTATGAAGCTATTGAAAGGGTCAAGGGGGAACAAAAATTTGAAGAAGAGGGAATAGCAGATGAAAAAGAATGGAGCGGTCAAACGGGATGCCCAGAATTATATTAGATAATTGAGAGAGCCTCTCTGTGGCTGGAATCCGTGACAAAGAAGGTGAAGTGTCAGCGGATACATCCACGCGAAGGACAGACGTGCTGAGCGCCTACTCCGGGCACATGCTGCTCTATATGCTTGCTGATGACAACTCATTGAACTGGACCCAGATTGTAACACTTTCTTAGGATAATGGGAATCAGAAACTTTTGAAGACAGAAGTGAGATGATAAAATTTGCTCTAGCAGAAAAATGCTGAGGACAATGACAAGGAAAGACTAAGTGTACGGGATGTCAGTGTCTTGAAGGAAAAAAATTGCAAATCACTGTCCATATAGTTTAATTATGAAACTTATAGGACAATCAGTAAAGAATGAATGTTTGTCAGTATGGTAGAGATAAAGAAGTTGATGGAAATTAAAAAGTTAAACATGACCACAGCTGTATTTTCTTGGTAATTGAGTTCCATTTCTGAGCAGTAATATATTTATCAAATATTTATGAAAATCGTATTTAAATTTTTTACCTTCAGAATCATTTCACACAGTATATATTGCTTATTACTGAGAGCAACAGAGATTAGTATTTCGACATTCTAATCTTTAAGCATCCTTATTTGTAAGGAAACTTTCAAAGTTAACTTAAAACAAAAATTTCTATTTCAAGGATATTTTTGCATTTACCTGCAAAGTATAATATTTTCTTAATGATATTTTAACGTGAATAACAACTCTACTGACTTGTATTTCTATAAATTCAAATTTGAAGGTCCTGCCTACCCAAGGCTGTAATGGATATGATTAGTAAATAAATAACACAAGCTATTATTTTTGTTTAAAGAAGTAAGTTGACTTTTAAAGATATTAAACAATTGGAAATATTTAAAATATTAAATATTAAAATGTATAAGTCTATATTTATCCAAGTCATTCCCTTCCCTGCACTCTTGTTTTTTTGTGAAAATCGATATTCATCTGGTGTCATTTTCTTTCTGACAGAAGAACCTGCTTCAACAATGAGAAGCTTCCCTGTACTGCAGGTCCACTGCTGGGGAATCCTCAGATTTTCTAAGTCTGAAAAAGTCTTTTATATATACTCATTTGAATTTTTTTTTGAAGGCTATATAAATCTAGGATGAAAGAGGGTTTTTTTTTTTTCTTTCAATGGGTTAAAGATATTGCTAGATTTCCTTTTTCACTTGCATTGTTTTTGATGAATAATCTGACTTCTTTAGTTTTGTTTCTCAGTGTATTATGTGCCTTTTATCACATATATATTTTTTAAGATTTTATTTATTTACTCATGAGAGACACACACACACAGAGGCAGAGACACAGGCAGAGAGAGAAGCAGGCTCCACGCAGGGAGCCCGACGTGGGACTCGATCCCGGGACTCCAGGATCACGCCCTGGGCTGAAGGCGGCGCTAAACGGCTGAGCCACCCAGAGATCCCCAATTATGTGCCTTTAATAATTGACTTCTTTTAAGGTTTTGTTTTTAGCACTCGTATTGAAAATTATTATTGTTATGCCGCATGATGTCGTTCTCTTCCTCCACCTCCTGCTCCCCCTCCCCCCTTCCTTCCTCTTATACTTATGTTTCATTGAACTGCTTGCATCTAAGGGTTTATAATTTTCATCAGATTTGGTAAATTTTCAGCTGTTACTTCTCCAATTATCTTTCTTCCCCTTCACCACGGGTATGCCAATTATTCTTCCTTACGTTTAATGAGGTTTTCCCACACTCATTGATTCTCTTACTTTTTTTTTATTTCTTGTTTTATGGGTTCTTGCTGTGTCTTCATATTCACTAATCTTTTTTTCTGCAATGCTAAATCTTCCATTTTATTTTTCCCATCCAGTTTATTTTTCATCTCCAATATTGTGATTTTAATTTCTAGAAGTTTGACTCTGGTTTATTTAGAATGAACATATCTATAGTTAACGTTTGAGCATATGGAATGCAGTTATAGTAACTTTTTGTTTTCCTTGTTTCCTGATTCTAACATCTGTGTTATTTCTGGGGCTGTTTCAACAGATTGATTTTTTTTTCCATACCACAGGTCACATTTTTCTTTGCATATCTTTTAAATTTTGATTGGTTGTCACGTATTATTGATTTCATTTTGTTGAGTGTTGAGTAGGTTTCTCTCTAGAGAAATATATATATATATATATATATATATATATATATACACATACACACATACATATATATAATATATGCATATATGTGATTTAGCTTTTTCCTGGGATTAAGTGATATGATGACTTTTCACACTGCTTTTAAAATCTGTTGGGTGATACATGAACAATGTTTGGTTTAGGGCTTAATTCATTACCAAGGTCAGGTCCTTCTAAATGCTCTCCCAAATGGTCCATTATTTAACAAATTTTTTAGTCTGGATGGTAACAAGAAATATTGCAGACCCTGTGTATTCCTGGAGGATGCTGTTCCTTTCAATTCCTTCAGGTAATTTCCTCACATGAATGTATCAATCAGTAATCTGATTGATTACTGCTTGATGCAGAGGAGACTCTACATATCTGGAAGGTTCACTGGTACTCCATCCTATAGCTAGCTGCCTTGATTTTCCTGGACTCTCAGCTCCATCTCCTCAACTTGGGAGTCTACTGGGACTCCATCTAGGTTGTCCCTCCAATGCTGTAGTCTCAAAGCAGTAAGCTCAGGCACTTTTGGATTACATCATCTGTTCCCCATCTCTCAGGGATCACTACCCTTCATTGCCTCATATTCTTGAGGACATAGAAAACTGTTCACGTTTATTTTGTTCAAGCTTTTGTATTTGCTTGTTATTTCAACCTGAAAGAGAATTCTGGTCTCTGTTACTCCATCTTTGCCAGGAATGGGAGTCCCAAAATATTGTTTTTATTCATTCATTAATTTGCTTATAAGACAACTTAAGGTACAAAAATAATAACATTTTACTCTAGGTATTAAATCACACATAGTTGTAACATTACAAGAAAATATTATCACAAAGGGCTAAGTACTGGCAGATGAAATTATGTGACTACAAGATTCCTATATATTGCATAAAGTGCTATCTATACATAAGCTCTAAGTGGACAATGATAAGTTCAAGGTTATTTTTTATATTCCCAGAGCAATCACTAAAATATAAACAAATAAGCAAACAAACTAAGAAGTTAAGCTAAAAGCTGGTAAAGAAAATTTAATGGAATACTAAAAATATTAATCATCCCAAGGTAAGGCATGACACTTTTACTCTTTATTAAGAGTAAAAATCAGTTGGAAGGGGAGAAAAATAGCAAAATTGTGTACTCAGTCCCAAAATAACAGTAACTAAATTAAATATAGATTAAACATACCAATTACGAGACAGAGACTATCATTAGATTTAAAATAAAACAAGACCAACTATAAGTTCTCCACAGGAGATGCATTTTAAAAATAACGATGCAGTTTGTTAAAACTAAAATAATGGATAAGAATTGAGCCTAAGAAGGTATTAGTGGCTACTTTAAAATCAGTCAAAATAGATATTTGGAGATAAGAGTCATTAGCATAAAGACAAATATTTCAACATAACAGAAGAATCAACTTGTAAGCCATAGCAATAAATATAATTCATACTGCCCTGTTACATATACCAAAACATTTCAAAATATGCCCCAAATATAAAAGCATCCATTTCTTTCTTTTTCTTTTTATCCTTTCTTCAGCTCTTTTCAGAAAATTTAAAATTTCTTAAATAAAATATATATCTATAATGAAGTTAGGTAGGACAGTTAACAGGTAGGGTACAGGGCAGCCCTGGTGGCCCAGCAGTTTGGTGCCACCTTTGGCCCGGGGTGTGATCCTGGAGACCCGGGATCGAGTCCCATGTCGGGCTCCCTGCATGAAGCCTGCTTCTCCCTCTGCCTGTGTCTCTGCCTCTCTCTCTCTATGTCTGTCATAAATAAATTTTTAAAAAATCTTTAATAGGTATGATACTGTTACATTGACTTTCCGACATCATCCCCTAGAACTGTGTGTCACCCTAAACAGGATTGCTAGTTTGATGCTATAGGTTGTAGCACCTGCCCACTATAAAATATTAAGTTAAATAACCATATGTATTAATTATATGTCATATTAAGTGTCATACTTTCAACTCCTGATTATGTGAGTCTGCTTTAAAATGATTAAACAGTATCATTCTTCTGCATGTGGATGTCCAATTTTCCCAGCACCATTTATTGAAGAGACTGCCCATTTCCCATTGGATATCTGTTCCTGCTTTGTTGAATATTAGTTGACCATAGAGTTGAGGGCCCACTTCTGGGTTCTGTATTCTGGTCCATTGATCTATGTGTCTGTTTTTGTGCCAGTACCACACTGTCTTGATGTCACAGATTTGTCATAGAGCTCAAAGTCAGGTAATTATGATGCCTCCAGCTTTGGTTTTCTTTTTCAACATTATGTTGGCTATTCAGCATCTTCTTTGGCTCCATATATATTGTGGGATTCTTCTAGCTCTGTGAAAAAGCTGCTGTTATTTTGATAAGATTTACATGAATGTATTGCTTAGAAGACTTTCCATTTATTTATTTATTTATTTACTTATTTTTTTAAGACTTTCCATTTAAATAAAAAAAACACTACAGGAGGTGAAACATTTTAGTATCTTGTAATGTTTATAGGTGAACATACATATTTTTGAAAATCAGTGGTCAAAATTAATAGTAATAATTTTCAGATTTGAATGTAATATCTTTCAAATTTTGCAGGAAAATGTATCAAAAATAGTTCTTAAACTTTTACTGCAAACTTAACTAGGAAATCCAAAAAAGTTGTGTGGATTGCCTGACGTGAAGCTTTGGAGAACTAAATGTTATTTGTACGAAATTTGGCTGGTTTTTCTGTTTGGATTGCGCTGAACCAAAGCCAGTGCTGTAGAATTTTACTTGGGGAAATGAAAGCTTCACACAACTCCACAGTCACAGGTGTGCACTCTTCTTCTCTCTTTTTGCCAAAGTTCCCTATATTTGTGCATTTTAAACCATACTTATTCCAGTGTTCCATTTCAGCAAACGAGGTCTTTGAGGAAACTAATTCCCAATTAATTCTCCTCAATTTTATCTATTTATTTATTTTTTAAAGATTTTATTTATTTATTCATGAGAGACAGAGAAAGAGGAAGTGACACAGACAGAGGGAGAAGCAGGCTCCATGCAGGGAGCCCGATGTGGGACTTGATCCCGAGACTCCAGGATTACACCCTGAGCTGAAGGCAGATGCTCAACCACTGAACCACCCAGGGGTCCCAATTCTCCCTACTTTGGTGAAAACATTTGCCTAAAATGAACTACATTGGATTTATATGATTTTTACTTGTTAAATGAAGTAGAAAAAACTTACAGCATAATTTTACTTAGTAAATATATTCAATTGAATTTTTACAGCGCCAGAAATGATGTATATCTTGAAATGTGTCATGTATATAAGAATATTTTTACCTTATGAATATTGAACTTCAATAAAAGCTTCCACAATATAAATGTAATTAATTGTATTTTATTTAGCTTTTCTTTTTCTTACGTTTATCAATTTTTTCTTATAATAAATATATTCTGATCTTTTGTTTTTGTGTCATCTTGCTGTCATATTCATTACCACCTTCTTCCTATTTTGTTTTGCTTTGCAGATGGTTGATACTGCCTCCACAAATTTTCTGGCTTCTGGTCCAGCCTGATTTCTTCTTAAATAAGAAGTTTGGACATTGGGTGATGACCTCTCCCGTAGCTGCTTCCTCAATTCCCTCAAGTGGCTGTTCCCTCCTTGGTAGAACCTCCTGATGTGGAAATGTTGGGGTTCAGAGCAAACTATTGAGAAAGAATTCTTGGAGATGCTTTTGGTGCAAAAATGTGGTTTGATTAAAGCACTGGGACAGGACCCATGGGTAGGAAGAATTTCACCGGGGTCATGAGGAGTTGGCCTGTTGTAGGCTTTCAAGTTGGGAGGGGGTTAGGGACAGCACAAGCCTCCAAGGTATTTTGGAAGCAAAGTTTCCAGGATTGTGAGGGGGCCAGCTGTTGTTGGGAAAGGTCAGTTATTACCGTTTAGTGAAAACTAAGTCATAAGACCCTTCAGATGTATATCGGTGGGCCATATGCTTGGAAGATGATTGCTAACATGTATGGACGAGTAGAGTGATAAAGGACTTTCCCAAAGAATTCCTATATGTTTTAAAGTAGACTCACAGGATCCTGGGGGATTGGGCTGAAATTGCCTTTTGCCCTCAACGATGTGTCAACATGGGGGCAGGGAAGTCCCCAGAAGAAGGTCACTCTGCCTCTTTCAAAGACCCATCGAGGGATCTCTGGGTGGCGCAGCGGTTTGGCGCCTGCCTTTGGCCCAGGGCGCGATCCTGGAGACCCGGGATCGAGTCCCACGTCGGGCTCCTGGTGCATGGAGCCTGCTTCTCCCTCTGCCTGTGTCTCTGCCTCTCTCTCTCTCTCTCTCTGACTATCACAAATAAATAAAAAAAAAAAAAAAAAAAAAAAGAATCTCAAAGACCCGTCGAATGGGCTGTAAGTCGTAAGGAAATTTAACTTTTGCTTTAGCTCGTGTTTTCCACATTACTTCCCCCACACTGTTGCCCTGAGTTCCACATTCTCACATCTGGTATTACTAACACCCCTTTGTCTTTTCGAATCCTGTTTTGCTGTTACTAAATTCTGGGTTGTCTCATCCTCCCCTGTATGGCCTTTTAATCTTGTATCAGTTTTATAATCTATAAAAGTCACCTATATTCCTATATTAAATCACCCTTGATTAAGCTACCTGGCATGGATTTTGTTTTCTTGAGTGGACTCTGATTTGTATAAACTAAATTTTTTAAAATTAAAATTTAATTAAAAATTTAAACTTTACGGGGGATCCCTGGGTGGCGCAGCGGTTTAGCGCCTGCCTTTGGCCCAGGGCACGATCCTGGAGACCGGGGATCGAATCCCACGTCGGGCTCCCGGTGCATGGAGCCTGCTTCTCCCTCTGCCTGTGTGTCTGCCTCTCTCTCTCTCTCTCTGTGTGACTATCATAAATAAACAAAAAGAATTAAAAGCCTCTGAAGGGAATGATGTACATGATAAACGGGCAAATGAAAAAGCATAGTGCAAAGAAAAAAAAAAAAAGCATAGTGTAATATGGTGTAAATAATATGTAGAAAATGTGCCTGGCAAATAATAAACACCAGGTTAAAAAAAAAAAAATTTAAACTTTACATCTAGTATACAGGATAAGGTATGTGTTTGATGTCTTTTTTTCCTCCATATGATAAGGAGTTGGCTCCACAGCATATATTTGGAAGTCCCTCTAGACTTTCTATCTTCTGATGTCATCGTAATAATATATTGTGTTTCTATATAAGTCTCTTTGAGACCTGCCTCTGTTCTTTGGCCTATTTCTCTCTACTTTCACTAGTTCTTTATTCCTTTATTAATGTAGCATTACATTTAATTTTGATACCTCTTTATAACAGATATCTAAAAATATTTTCCTTAAAGTTGTATTGACATTTATTCAGTCTTTCTTTTTTTTCTTTTTAAGATTTTATTTATTTATTCATGAGAGGCACAGAGGAAGGCAGAGACACAGGCAGAGGGAGAAGCAGATTCCCTGTGGGGAGCCCGATGTGGGACTTGATCCCAGTACCCGGGGATCATGACCTGAGCCGAAGGCAGACACTCAACCACTGAGCCACCCAGGCATCCCCAATCTTTCCTTTTCTATACAGATTTTAGGAAACAGAATGTCAGGTTTTGTGTGAAATTCCACTAATAAAGCAAAACATTGTAAAGTAATTTGGGGAAAATTGATATTTTTCTTATACTTCATGTCCTTATACATGATAGGACTCAAGTAAACACACCACACATCTATTCACATGCATTCATGAATCCTCTTTATATTTTCTGACATTTGAGTAGATTGTATACTCAGTCATATTTCAAATCTGTATTTTAGAACTACAGGCTTTTTATATGTTGATCTGGAATGCAATCATTCTACTCAGTATAAATTACTAGTTGAACTATGTGGTCTTTAATTTTTTTCAGTATACAATCATATTATCTCTGAATAAAAATGATGATATTACTCTTATCCAATCCCTATAATTTAATTTATTTCTCCAGGTTATGGCACTAACATTAATCCATGTTTTGTGCGAACTGAAACAATCACAGAGGCATACTTTTTTTGCTCCTGATCTTCTTGGGAAATTTCTCCATAAGAAAAGGTGATTATAAGTTTAATAAATATATTTTACCGGTTCACACAGGTTCTGCTCTCTTCTTAGCTCTCTAGAAAAGCATTTTTTGTTATTGTTCATTCATGAATGCTGAATGTAATTATTTTCATTTGTTAATGTAGTCTTGATAATATTCTACTATAGCTTTTAAATTTCATTTTATTGGTTTTAAGGTCATGATTTTATGTTATTTTATATATTTATTGTAAGGTTTTAAAACTTTGTAAGCATTTAAAACAATAAAATGAATTTAGGAACCTATAAGTATCCATAGTTCTATTACATTTTATTGTCACCTAGAAATAAGTTTCATCTTCAGAAATGAAACACAAGGGGATCCCTGGATGGCTCAGTGGTTTAGCATCTGCCTTTGGCCCAGGGAGTGATACTGGAGACCCGGGATCAAGCCCCACATCAGGCTTCCTGCATGGAGCCTGCTTCTCCCTCTGCCTGTGTCTCTGCTTTTCTCTTTGTATCTCTCATGAATAAATAAATAAAATCTTAAAAAAAAAGAAAGAAACAGAAAATTCGTGTATCACTTTTAAATTAATATGTAACTCACTTAAGTCATTATGTATGTGCATGTGTATACCCAAACATACTACCTTCTTAGACCATAATTTTTTATTCAGCCTTTCTCTGTGTGCATGTGTGTGTGTGGTTTTGATTAATTAAAGCTTTGGATAACACTTTAATGAGGATGATAGGATTTTTAACTCTTAGTTTTTTTCATAACGGAATACATCTGTGTTTACCTGTCAATATTAAATGATTGTTTAGCTGAGCAGGAAAATGTAGTATGGCAGTTTCCCCTTAGCACTTTGAAAATAACCCTGATATTAATTCTATGCTCAGTCTAATTGCTGTTCTCTTTGCTGGTTTTGATAATCTGGTATTGTTCTCTGGTACCTTTAATAAGTGTCTTTATTCTTAATATCCTGTAGTTTTACTTCTGCATCTAGATATGGGCTTTTAGAAAGTTTTTCTTTGTATTCAAGTATCTTTTTTTTTTTTTTTTTTTTTTTTTTTTTTTTTTTTTTTTAGGATTCATGATTTTTTTTTTTACACCTGAATAATTCTTGGTAGTTATCCCTTCAAATTTTTGCTGCTTCACTATTTTCCCGTGTGTCTCCTTCTAGGAATCCTATTAGGTGTTTTCTCGAGCTGTTAAATGTGTCTTCCATTCACCTTAATATTTTTACATATTTCAAATTTTCTAATGTCTGAGTCATGTTCTTTGAGAATTCTCAGAACAATTTTAACATTCTTTTATGTTTCTTCCAGATCATAATTTATTCCAACTATTAATATTTTAATTGTAATAAATGTGTTTTCATTTATGTGATTTATTTTATTCTTCTTCTATCTTCCTGCTTTTAGAAAACTTCTACTTCTATGGTTTTATGTTTTCTTATTGTATCAGGTAAAGACATCTCTTAATTTTCTTTTAATATATTTGAAACATGCACTGATTTTCTGTTTGATTTTCTTGACTGTCTTTCTGTGTGTGTTGAGAAATTTGTTTGCAGACTAATTACATATGTGACTTTCTAGCTCCTGTGAGTGATTCAGGTCCCTAATCTATCTATATTAAGGGCATAAAAAATTCAATCTATAGGCCAACAGACAGCCAAACCTTAATTCCAAATAAAGTCATTTAGAAACTAAATATGAGAATACTTTAAAAATATTGTAGAAGGACTGTGGGTAGCTGAGGATAGCTTTAAAGCCTGGGCCTGTACCATTTTCAAACACTGAAGACAAAATATATGACCAAAGAGTATTTCAAATTCTAAGGATGAGTGGAATAATAATATTCAAAATATTTAATATTATAATAATATTTCAAAATCTAAGGATGAGTGGAAATGTGATAACTAAATTTAATTTGTTATTTCTGATTATTTATTTCAGTAAAAGGTTATAACTACATAGTAATGCCAAACATTTACCTGTGTGCTCTTAATACAGTGTTTTTAAGTCATTTCCTGTTTTGATTCATGTGTTTATTCTTTAAACATGTTGTGTTTCAGTGCCTGAAAGGATGCTATTATGTGTGATGGATGATGCTACTTTATGAAGGCTGGAAAAGTTATTGAGATGCCACATTTTACATTCTGTTTGATGGACTTAAACAGATGATCTATGCAAAGCCTAGTATGGCTATGGGAGAAAAATAGGCTAACAGCAAGAAATATCTGTGTCAGCAGAACATGGGAATCAGAGCGGTAGTCAACTGTGTGAAAAGGAGGAAGCAACTTTAAATCTATCTAAAGTTCTTAGTTGGTCATCTAGAAAATAGTTCACAATAAACGGAATCCAGGGGTAAGCAGGGATGATGGAAAAACACAGAAATAACACAAAACAATAAAGAGCTTTAGAAGAGGATTCTGGCTATTTAAATAAGATACAAATAGGGTCATTGGATACGTATCAATATAAAGGAGATGCTTATCATTGAATTTTAACCTGAGAGAAATACTTGTCAGTAAAGTTTTCTTTTTCTTTTTTATTTTGTGTTTGTTTTTAAGCACACACTATGACTAACTTTCAAACAAAATCAATAAAATTAATAAGGGAAAATGACAATGTTGGTTTTATCAATAAAGATAAACCAAAGTGGAGTCTAGATGGGACTCAGAATTGTAAGAAAAAGGAGAAATTTGATGCCAGAAAATATGAAATCAAGTCCAAAGCATGTGTAAAATAAAATGCTTAAATACATTATGTAGGGGAGTTTTGTACCGTGTAGGAGTAGTTAAAAGTCATAAAGTAATAAGGAAGATTTGATTGAAAACACTGCTGAAACTAAAAGCCTAAGAAAATATACTGTAGTGGTAATTGATTATTGTAACTAACTAAAGGTGGCATTCATTTGAAAGGATTTACTATATAATGCAATACACTTTGGTCTGGAGGACACGATTTCCCTAGAAACATTGATTTCTCTTGTTTATATATAGAAGTAATCTATTTTTTAAAGATTTTATTTATTTATTCATGAGAGATATAGAGAGAGAGGGAGAGACACAGGCAGAGGGAGAAGCGGGCTTCCTGGAGGGAGCCCAATGTGGGACTTGATCCCAGGACCCTGGGATCATGCCCTGGGCCGAAGGCAGGCGCTAAACTGCTGAGCCACCCAGGGATCCCCCAATATATAAAAGTAATCTAGATAAGTGATTTTTCTATTCTGAAAAAAAATAAATCATTTAACTTCTTAGTCTAGGATCAAAAGAAAGCAGTATTGAGTCAAAGAAGTCCTTTTTTTTTTTTTTTTTTTGGAATGTGATCTCAGAGGCAAGGGTAAAGGATGGAGGAAAGATGCAAGGAAGGAAATGGGTAATGTGAAGGAAGTGTTACCAAATTGACCACTGCTCTGCGTGACTGACTCTTGGGTAGATCCAGCACTGGGAGACAGATTTGGAGAAGTATTTAACCATCAGCTCTAGCTCCTTATTGTCGAAGAGTTCACCCCATAGGGCATTAACTTCTTGATTTCATATAGATGGCTGCTAAAGAAGCATTGTCAGAAGTCCACGCCACAGTGATAACACAGAAGTCCTGAACATACATGCAAAAGCACAACATCATCCAGTATCAAAGTGCTGTCAGAATCCACTGGGGTGAAGGTGCAAGTTGTGTGATTCTATTTAGTGCCCAGTGGTAGAAGGGCTCCTTTACCCCACTGCTGTCCTATTTAGTCTCATTTCCACACCAGGAAACGGTAAGTATTATGAGGATGTGGAATATAATTCTCTTAGTGGGAATGTGAAATAGTGCTGCCATTACAGAAATCAGTTTAAAACTTCCTCAAAAAATGGAAAATACAGCTATAATCTGATTCAGCAGTCTCACTTTTGGGTGTATATCCAAAATAATTACTCTTATGATCTCAAAGAGATATGTACGCTCCCATGTTCATTGTAGCATTATTCAAGTAGTCACCTTATGGAAACAACCTAAATATTCATCAATGAATGAATGGAGTTTCAAAATGTGTATATACATATAATGGGATATTATTCAGGCTTAAGGAAGAAAGAAATCTTGTATATGTTGTAGCATAGAGGAATCCTCATGACATTGTGCTAAGGTGGAATAATCCAGTCACAGAAATACAAGAAATTCATGATTCTACATAGATATCCAAAATAGTTAAACTCATAGAAACAGAGAGTAGAATGGTGGTTGCATGCCCTCTGACCAACATGCGCAGTCTACTTAGCTGTTTATTAAACACTCTCTGACAGGTCTCCATACTTTAACTGTGAACATGTACTGGTTTTGCCTTAAGGGCCTTAAAACAGTTTTTTGCTCCATCATAGATATTTGCTTTTCTCAAGAACTTTGGGGACCATTACATCTCCTAACTTACAAAGAACTGCCTAAGAAAAGATATTTTATTTCTATTGAACTCCTGTCATATCCTGTTGAGAAGGTTAACAGAAATATCAAACTGTGATTACTACATATCAAGGGGAATCACTCCAGAAAGGATTCACTCCAGGTTACTATTAAAGTATTTTGTTCTATTTCCAAAGAAATTATTGTGTCTTTGAGTTTAAATAAACCAATCAGGTCATTTCCTATGTTAAAAAATTTTTTTTAGAACACCTCAGTATTTAAAATCCCAGCCTAGAAATATCAGAAAGGGAGACAGAATGTAAAGACTGCTAACTCTGGGAAACGAACTAGGGGTGGTAGAAGGGGAGGAGGGTGGGGGGTGGGAGTGAATGGGTGACGGGCACTGGGTATTATTCTGTATGTTAGTAAATTGAACACCAATAAAAAAAAAATAAAATAAAAAAAAATAAAAAAAAACCAAAAAAAATAAAATAAAATAAAATCCCAGCCTATACATGAAGTATACTTGTTTACTTCATAAAGAATCAACATATAAAATTAATAAAAACTAAACCTTTTATGAATGGATGAAATTTTTTATATAACATGACCTATTAAAGGTATTTTTATGTTCATTGTAGAAAAATCATGTATTTGGAAACAGTCTTACAAAAAGTTTTTTTCCAAAATGTAATGTTTGCTCCAATGTAATTATTGCCAGTATGGATTTATATAAATAACTTTGCATTTCTTGGCTTCCAGTGATTTAATAGGAATATGTAAAATCACTTCCTTTATTTCAATATATACTGCAAACCTATTGGAACTAACCTTAAAAATAAAACTGACTCCTCATCTTAAAGAAGGAATAGGAAACTGTATTAAAGCTGTAGGAGATATTTAATGACTCCATATGATTTGGTTATTTTTAACCAATATTCAAAACAAATAGAATTCAGGCTTGTGTCATTCAAGTTAAAACCTATGCTATGGATTATGAAAAATCTTTATTTTTAAAAGTTCAATGACTTGATTTTCTTTATTGTTTCCTATAAATTGCTCCTTATAGGTACTAAAAATAGGGACAAGAAATAATTATTTCAATTAAAATATTAATGGTTGAAGAAAAACGCAACATAAATCATGGAATTTCCAGGCATACAAACAGTTTTCTATCCCCAGTTTGCATAATTCTCCTATTGCTACATCACAGATCTGTATCAAGAGTAAGATCATTATTTCAACTAACCTAATGGCCAAGACTGCAGCAGTATATTGACTACATTGGTTTAGATAATAAAGGGGGTGAAAATGATTTGATTCTATTGTCTTGGAGTTTGGTTAGATAGCAATGGGTCAATGGATCAAATCTGAGGTTCTTAACAAGGCAATTAGTACACTACTAAAGAGAGAAAAAGAGTGAGAGCAAAGGGGATGAGGAAAGGGACATGGGGAGAGGGAGACACTCACATACGTATGCACCCACACACACAGAATAGGAGAAATTTAATTAATCTGTAACTTCTCTATTATATATATTTTTAAAATTTAGAAACATAGCACCATTGTCTTTTAAATGTCTTGTACTGATGAGAGGTTTTTGTTTAGTTTTCTTTTTAAAAAGACACACTTATTCAGCATCATGATCAGACTATTACATTTAGCAATCAACAGCATGGATGAAAAAAAAATCTAATGAAAACCCTTTGTTGGAATGCTTACCTTTTCCACAGAACAGAAACTAAAATAACCGGTTACACAGTCACAAACACAGTCCTCGAATTTTTTGCCCATACACATGAGTATTGTCTAAAATATGTCTTCTTTGTAGCAGCTAGGCCCTGCCACCATTGTACTTGGCTGAGTTCACAAATCTGTTGTAACCTGCAGCTCCCTGTCACTTCTCTGGCTCTCCTCTCCTGCTAGGCTTTGCTTCCTGGCAGTAATTAAAACCTTCTGCCACTGCCATAGCTGCTGCTGCTGCTGGAACCACCTTAGCCACCTTTGTTTCATGGTTTGACAAAGTATTGGCCTCCACCACCATAGGGGCCAGAGCTTCTGTCTCCAAATTTCATCCTTTCATGGGTCCAAAATTTGAGGATGGATTGTTGTAATTGCCAGAATCGTTACAGCTTCCGCCACCTCCAAAGTTGCTTCCGTCATTACCAAATCCGTTCTAGCCATCCCCACTGCCACCGTATCCACCACCATCTCAACTGCCACTGAAGCCATCTTGACCACTGAAGTTCCCTCCAGCACCAAAGTTGTCATTCCCACCAAAACCACCTCCATGACAACCACCAAGGTTTCCAGAACCACTTTGGCCTCTTTGGCTGGATGAAGCGCTAGCCATCTCTTGCTTAGATAGGGCTTTCTTTCCTTACTTCATAGTTGTGGCCATTCACAGTATGGTGTTTTGAATGACAATTTTGTTTACAGAGTCATAGTCATCAAATGTTAAAAAAGCAAGTCCTCTCTTGTTGCCACTGCCTCGGTCAGTCATGATTTCAATCACTTCAATTTTCCCATACTGTTCAAAATAATCTCTTAGATGATGTTCTTCATTGTCTTCTCTACCGCCACCAACAAAAATCTTTTTCATAGTTCAGTGGGCACCAGGTCTTTGAGAATCTTCTCTTGAGACAGCCCTCTTTGGTTCCACAACTCTTCCATCCACCTTGTGTGGCCTTGCATCCATGGCTGCATCCACCTCCTCCACGGTGGCATACGTGACAAAGCCTCTGGAGCATTTGGTGTTTGGATCTCTTATTGCCACTCCATAAGCATTCCCCATTGCTCACAAAGCCTCCTCAGACTTTCATTGGTTGTTTCAAAGCCCAAACCTCTGATGAAGAGCTTGTGCAGCTGCTCAGGCTCTTTGGGAGACTCTGACTTAGACATGAGGGCGGTGGGAGGGGAGACTTTAAGGATGCTTACTCAGCGGCATCCATGGGCAGAAAGGAGTGGAAAGTTATTCTTCATTTTGATAATTTCCTATAGTTCTTTTATCGTTAGATCTCTACACTCAGTCCTTTGAAGATTTAATGCACTCCTGTTCATAGCTATCATTTATAGAAGTTGTGAATGAATGCTAGTTGTAAATGGATATAATTGATAAAAATGTTTTAAGCAGATAGGTTTGAAGATTGACAAAATAAAAGGAACAATATTTCACTTACAAGATGGATACTTGGCAGCTAAAAAGCCACACTACGATGTCTCTTCTCCCTATTTCTTTCCCTATATTTATTTCAACCCCAACCTGGTGATTGTGGTAACAGAATTGGCATTTTTCTTCACTTGTTTCATTTGCAGAGAGGGCTTAGTAGGTCATATACAGTCCAGTCTGTCCCAAAGTGACATGAAATTAAAGTCCAAGACTTGGAAGAATATCAGAGAAAACCTGATCACAAATTGCCTCAACATCCAGAAATTTGGGAAATTGTTTCTCATGAGACATAGAGGAGGGTGATGTTTTTGAGGTATAGTCTAACTTAAAAGTAAGAGATAGTTAACTCAAAGCATAGTCATTTTGTGTCGATCTGAATATATTGGTAAAGTGATATTATAGTAATACACCAAACCAACAATAAAATGGCTTAAAACAATTAAAATTTATTTCTAATTCACAACATATCCTTCAAACATAACTTGAGAGCTTGTCCTCCATGTTTTTTTTTTAAAGATTTTATTTGTTTATGACAGACACACAGAGAGAGAGAGAGAGAGAGAGAGGCAGAGACACAGGCAAGGGAAAGGAGGCTCCATGCAGGGAGCCCCACGCAGAACTTGATCCCAGGGGGCCCCAGGATCACACCGTGGGCTGAAGGCAGCGCTAAACTGCTCTGCCACCTGGGCTGTCCTCTATGTTGTTTTTGACCTCACTCCAAGACCCAGGTTGATGGACTGGCCAACAATCTGGAACATTCTTTATAAAATGGAGAAGTAAAGAGACCTCTAGAGGCTCTTGCACCAGCAAAAAAATACATCAGCCCGGACATGATACATTTCACTTTCACTCCCAGCTCCTCAGGCATTGCTGAGTAGACTGCCCATCTCTACCACAAAGACAAAAAGGACAATCACGTCATTTAACCAGGAAGAGATGGAGATACCAGAATATTGGCAAAATCCTTCACTGTAACTTTGTCTTCTGTGCCATCCCTCCTCATCCTCACAGTAAAGATGAGAAAATATATCATGGAATGATAAAGACATTAGAAAAGTAGAAACATAAGACTATTCCTAAACAGAATACATAAAGGCATATTGAGGAGCGGGAATGTTTTTGGCCAGAAAAATTCATGGAGGATTGTTATCTATAAATGATACTTTAATGATACCACTTTCAAATGTTTCCTTGTAAAATGAATGGATAAACCAAACTGAATGCAGAACTGTACATTTGGAACAAATTCTCCCATTGCTGTTGTATAAAGACAAAAAAAAACTGGTAAAGGGCAAATTAGACAGTGTATTTTACGACTCACATGCTTGAAAAATAAAGCTGACAGTAAACACTTTTTTTTGGCAAAATTGGAGGTCATGCATAGGATCTCTGAAAAATATACACCTTGGCTCTCTCTTGTAGAGATTCATATCTTCAGCACAAACTCTGGGAAATGTTTTCTGTACACCACATGTAAGAATGCAGCTAGCCTCACCGACCTAGTTGTCATAAGAAGGGGAAACACAGAAGATGAAGGAAGGAAGGAAAGTGAAGGAAAGTCATCTGTGATAAATGTGGAGTCATGGCCATTGGAGTCATTTCCCAGGAGAAGCAGGTAATGAAATGGGGGTGGGGTGCATGGAGAGAGGTGGGAGAAGGGTAAGAGTTTTCTGCAAAACCTTTTGAGGGAAAACAGCAAGGCAGTCATTCTGTATAACATTCTTACAAACCATTATATGGTACAGATGAACAATTAAAATGTTTTCATTTTTCCATTAGGGAAACAGTGTTGAGCATTCATCCTTGTGCAGGCCATTTGTATGTAACTGCACATCTTTC
Source organism: Canis aureus (assembly GCF_053574225.1). Taxonomy (NCBI): domain Eukaryota; kingdom Metazoa; phylum Chordata; class Mammalia; order Carnivora; family Canidae; genus Canis; species Canis aureus. The sequence goes on from NC_135641.1 coordinate 6,526,243, forward strand.
TCTTTGGTATTTTTGAAGAAATAGAAGTGCAAGGAAAGAAAGCATGCAGATTTCTATTTTACTACAAACACTCAATTTCTCTGCAACATGGCTATACAAAGTTGCACTCCAGGCAAAATGCATTACTTTTCCTAATCTGTCCACACAAATGATATCTTGTATGGATAAATCTGCAATTCTCCAGTTAATGAGTTAGAACATTCTTTCCAAATATTCACTCATTTTCAGTTTCATGTTAATATTTCTTTCAATATTTTAAATTGGTTTGTTTGAATCTAATCAATTAGAAGGACTTCTTCATGTGCTTTGATAACTGATCCTTTGTTGTGTCTATTTGAAAAAATATTTTTAAGATTCACATATAAAATTGCATCTTATTATGAGGATATTTTAATGTACTGATTTCTTTTTCTGACTTAATTTTTGTTGTATTCAAGGGAGACATGAAAATCGGAATTAATTAGTGGTCTACGCTCTCAACATTATGAATATCACTTTGCAACAGGAGTGGCACTGAAAATCAATGAAGAACAAATGGGCTAGTTAATGTGTGGTTCTAGAACAAGTTCTCTCCAACATTAAGAAGAAGTGTGTATATGTGTATGTATAGTCATATACTTATCTTTCTATAGACATCCTGTGTAGTTCAAATGGAAAGAAAAACCTAGATACAAAGAACACAATTTTTAGGATGAATAATCTAGTTATTAAGTTGCAGTCAAATGATAAAATAAATTCAAAACAACTCAAACCACAAAAGTGGAGAATCAGAATAGGTTTCAATAAAACACGTGCTTTCTAAAACAGTTTTAAAACTATATGGTACAAGGGGCTAAAAGATAAATTAGAGAGTGCAAAACTATATTTGTAAGTGCTTAATGACCGAGGATTGGTATTCAGGTTATAGAAAAAACACTCTGAACCCATAAGTAAATCTAAATGACACGATAAAAGACAAATAGGCAGTTACCTAAAAGGAAAGGAAACCTAAATATGCAAAAAACATAAGAAAAGATATTGAATGTCACTTGTAATGGAGCAAAAGAAAATTATAGAGCAAACATATACATATAGGCATATGTATACATTTAAAGGTTGTGATTACCTCTTGGGAGAGAAAGAGAATGAAAGAAAATGCTCCATTAAATCTATAAACTTTTCATTAAAAACATTAATTCAAACACAAAGCATGTAATATTTAGTCTGCGGTATAGAGGTGTTTTTTTTTATTTTTATTGTCTGCCCTTTTCTGCTATTTATGTTATCATTAATTATTGTAACTAAAATTAAATCAGTTCATTTTAACAAAATTCCTAGATGGTTAATAAAAAGGTGAAAAAATCTCCTGTACATATTCACACATTTTTTTTCTCAGTATGCCTAGAGGGCATCTGTATAGTACAGGTGATATATCATAATATTCTGGGTGTATCAGAAATAGAATTTTTTGGCAATAAGCTAGCATGAAGTGTCAGCATGTTAATGTTATGTGGGTCATAGCCTCCTATCTAGACCTGTTTATGCTACGTTCACTGTCTTATTGAGGTCATGATCATTGAAGATAATAATCTTTATTAACCGCAAAGAGCTGAAAAAAGGACCAGGTGGAAGAGATCCACATCCCAGAAAAAGTTAATTGACTCCAAATCCAGTGGTGACAGATTCAAACAGCTGAGAGCCTGAGAGCTCTACTTGGCCCAGATAATGTATCTCATGTTGTCCCTTAGTGAGCAGAGCAGAACACACTGCCCAAAGTATATTTTTTAAAGAAGACATTTGGTATCTGCTTGTTGTAACAAGTTTTGCTTGATTTGATATGCCTAAATAATCTATAATACATGCAAAGCCTGGGCTTTAATATTAATTTTATTTATGCTTCAACTCACCTTAATGATGGTATTTTAATATCCTTCTGTACCCTCTGTGTGGAGCAAACTTAATGTTTTCAATTCTCTGCCAGTGCCACTGTGTAATATGTGGGATTTACTGTAATTAGCCACCATATATCTGGAATTTCCTCTATACTTTTCTGAGTTCCTGCTAAACCCATATGTGCTATCTACTAAACACCACTAAGTTTTTCCTTGTGTAATTTCATGCTGAAATATTCACATATTCACAGATTTACTGTTCAGTTTATTGGCTCATGATTTCTCAATAGATGGCTTACTATATGGACCAGAAAAAGTTAAAACTATGAAAAAAATATGAGTAACCCACTGAACTAGAACAGATAAATTTTACGTAGAATAAAAAATGGTTCACTCTTACTACAGACTTTCATTTATCAGAACATGAGAGGTAAATGGGAAATTGGACCACAGTAGCTGGACTCAAAGCCAGGACACAAAATGTCCTTAGCATTTAACTTTGGACAAATTTCTGAACCCCTCTGCCTCTAATAATTTGTGATTAAAGGATGAGGATTTTTAAAGATTAAATTTGTTAACTGATTGTAACAGTGACTGGAACATATTAAATGTTATATAATATTGTCATTATCATCAGCATGATCACCTCAGATATTTAAGACATGTTCTTATCAAAACAATTACAAATAGCTGTCACAAACATATATCTGATAAGGTTCATTGATTTGTTCAAGACATCTCAATGCTGTGATTTAATCATTTACTACTGGTTCTCGGGCTTCTGAAAGAAATGGTACTTGATGCTTTTTTTTCCCTCAAAAATACTCTTCTCAAACACTTTCCTAGGATGAGTTGTAAATGCAAAGAATGCAATATATATATATATGTATGTATATGTATATGTATACATATATACACACACACATATATATACACACACACATGAGTTTCAGTCTCACAGAAACAGTATCATCAGCACAACTTCCAGTTTGACTTTTCATATCAGTTCTGTACAGGAAAACCTACAGTGCCTTGTGATAAGATACAAGGAGATAATCATGAAATCGAGTCAAATTGAAAAACCTCCACCCTGCACCTTTTTTGGTCCATTGATTTTGTCACAATGTCTATTTCCAAACTGAGTGCAACTCCAATCAAATGGCAATCCTTATAAAGGATAGAAAGATGATACTTAAGATTCTGATTGAATTACATATTTAAAAATATAATTTAAGCCTTCTAAGCTACCACCCAAATATACAATTTCTCATTTTCCACAAACACCCAAGGGATAAAATAGAAGTTCAGATTTTTTTTTGCTCTTTTTAAAACGTTTCATTTTGTATTTTAATCCCAGCATAGTTAACATACAGTGTTATATTAATTTCAGGTGTATGATATAGTGAAGTCTTTTTACCCTTACAAAAGCAGAATTGCATGGATCTCCACAATGACCATTTATTTGTCAAGAAATTTAACAATTTTTGGGGCATCTTATATTAATTGGATCAAGACATTTAAAAAATATCCAATAGCAGATATTTTTAATTGCCAAACCCTGATCACATAATACTCCATTCTGGATCTGTGTGTATTACTGAATTAACTATCTTAAATAGCTATAAACATGTTATCTTAGCTATGATCTCAACCAGGTTAAAAAAAAAAAAGCATAAAAAACAGTTTAAGAAAAATCATGAGGGGTACCTGGGTAGCCCAGTCAGTTGTGTCAGCTTGATTTCATATTAGGTCATGATCTTAGGGTCCTGGGATCAAGCCCCACGTTGGAGTCGGCTTGTCTCCCTCTCCCTCTCTCCCTCCCCTTGTGCATTCTGTCTCTCAAATAAATAAATAAATATTAAAAGGAAAGAAATTTCAGCAAACAGTTGTTATCTTGGCAGGATGGAGGTATAAAAAATTAATGGAAAGGTTTTTTTGTACATCACTTCAGCAATTTCTCTGTCTCTCCTAAGTAAAACCTTTTTTTGTGAGGAGGGAGTGCTATCTTGATCATTCTCATCAGCATTCAAGCATGCTGTTGGAGCACTTCCCATCTAAAAAAACCTTGTCTGGACCTTATTTCCTACCACCCTGTCACTCCATTTCTTGACTTCCTTAAACAGCAAAACATTGAGAGAGCTGTCCAGATACACACGCTCTCAGATTTCTCTCTTCAATTCTGTCTTAAATCAACTCAAATCAGGTTTTGCCTCCCTGAAACGTTTTAGAAGTTCAGAATTTAAAACATTGGTAATTTAAATTTTTTAAATTTTTAAATATTAAAATTAATTTAAAACTGCAAGTGTAGTGGACAACACGTGGTACCTTGCTCCACCATTTCTCTCCTCCAATATCAAGGTCTAGTGGACCAACGATTGCCAAGATACCTTATAGCAATTCACACACCCACCACCCACTGAGGCCTTGGTCCTTCATTATCAAGTACCAGGTGATGTCTGGTTCACTTGGCCAATGCTGTTTAGTGTGGTCCAGATCTGAGCAGTAGCATTGGTTTGAGCCCTTGGGTTGAGCAGCTAGGGCTGCAAGTTTGGGTGGAAATGGGTTGGGTGGCATGGCCAAGCTCCTCTTACATTTTTATGCTCCCTTCAACTTAGATGTAATATTACTGTGAAAAATCCCTGTCTAGGTCTCTTAAAATATCTTAAAATGCTTTTTCTGATGTTAGAAAAGTGACACCTTTATCCTTTTTGTTAGTGTTTGATACCTTTTTTATCACTTTGACATCAGCCTTTCTTATATGTGTTTTTCTTTTGTCTATGTATCTAATCTGATCACTGTGCTTTTTAATCAGAATATTATTCCATTTATTTATAATGTAAATATATTTGGTTTTAATATACCATTTATTCTATTTTCTAGCTCTTTAATCTGTTTTCTCTCTTTCTTTTTAATGGCTTTATTCATATCACACACATAATTGCTTTTGAATCAAATTTCTCTTTTACTCTATTAATAAGTATATATGTTGATTATTATTTTAGTCTTTATCTTGACCTTAAATACACATCCTTCACTTTTTAGTATCCACATTAAAGTAATATTTTACCATTTATTGATTAAGAAAAACTTAGGACACTTGAACTCCCATTGCACAGTCCTTTCTTTGTGCTATTATTATTTTTTAATTGTAGTAAACTATACACCACTATAAAACTTACAATTTCAACCATTTTAAGAAAGGTGTTATTTATTTTACAGAGAGAACAAGCAAGCACAAGGACAGGGAGTGGCAGAGGGAGAAGAAGAGGGAGAAGCAGGCTCCCCACTAAGCAGGGAGCCCGACATGGGGCTGGATCTCAGGACACTGGAATCATGACATGAAACAAAGGCAGATGCTTAACTGGCTGAGCCACACAAGCACTGCTAATTTTAGCCATTTTTAAGTGTATAGCTCAGCGGCACTAAAGACATTCATATTGTTATTCAACTATTATCACTATGTATATCCAGAATTTGTTGATCATCCAAGAGAAACTCTGTACCTGCTAAATAAGAGCTCCCCATTGTCTACATCCCACAACCCCTGGTAACCTTTATCCTACTTTCTGTCTCTATGAATTCAACTACTTACTCTAGGTACTTCAAATAAGAAGAATCATATAATATTTGGTCTTTTGTGACTGGTTTATTTCAGTTACCAGAATGTCCTAAAGGTTCATCCATACTATAGTGGATATCAGAATTTCACTACTTTATAAGGCTAAATAGTTTTATATTGCATGTGCATACAATATTTTATTCATCCATTCAGCTGTCAATGAACCCTTGGGATGTTTCCATCTCTTGACTATCATGAATAATGCTGCTATGAGTGTTCATGAACAAATGTCTGTTCAAGCTCTTGATTTTTATTCTTTGAGGTATATACTCAGAAATGGAATTGCTAGACCATTTGGTAATTCTGTTTAATTTATTTTTTTATACTTTAAAGAATTGCCTTACTGGTTTTCAAAGCAGCTACACCATTTTACGTTCTGACTAGCAATGCATCAGTATTCCAGGTTCTCCATATCCTTGCCAATACTAATTATTTTCTTTCATTTTCTTTCTCTTTCTCCCTTCCTTTCTTTTTTCTTCTTTCTTTCTTTCTTTCTTTCTTTCTTTCTTTCTTCCTTCCTTCCTTCCTTCCTTCCTTCCTTCCTTTCTTTCTTTCTTTCTTTCTTTCTCTTTCTTTCTTTCTTTCTTTCTTTCTTTCTTTTTTCTTTCTTTCTTTCTTTCTTCTTTCTTCTTTCTTTTTCTCTTTCTTTCTCTCTTTCTTTCTTTCTCTCTTTCTTTTCTTACTCTTTTTTAAGATTTTATGAAGAATGCAGAGGGAGACAGAGAAGCATACTCCCTGCTGAGCAGAGAGCCCAACATGGGGCTGAGATCATGACCTGAGCCAAAGGTAGGCATCCAACTGACTGAGCCACCCAGGCAGCCCGATATATTTTCAACCTAAAGAATTCTCTGTAAAAAAAAAAAAAAAAAAAAAAAAAAAAAGAATTCTCTGTAATATTTCTCTTCGTATAACACTGTGGACAAGTGAATCTCATTAATTTCCTTTATGAGTACATATCAATTTTGAATTTATTTTTGGGAGATATATTAATGGGTATAAAATTACGGGCTAGAAGTTATTATCATTTGGTACTTAAGAATGTCATTCTACTGTCTTCTATCATCAAGATTTTAACATCCCTCTTGAGAACTAGACTGCCTTATTTCTGATTCCTTAAAAGTAATCTGGATTGTACTCTGTCTTTTCAAAACTATTTTTTGTTTTCCTTTTTTGAAAGTGCAATTCTCATTTTCTAAGATTTATGTTGTTGCTGTTATTGTTGCTGTGGTGATGGGGAGTTATTTTTAAACTTGCTTTTAACTTAATATTTTTTTAGCAGTCTTAGAAAATTATCAGCCATACTTTTAAAGTATTGTTTCTGTCGTCTTTATCCTTTTTAAGCTCAAATTACATATATGTTAGAAATCTTACTGTGTTCCATATGTCTGTGATTTAGTTTTCTTCTGATACTGTATTTCTCTCCTTGCTTTCCACAAAAATTTTCCTTGAATACTGGACATCGTACATGGAAAATAATACAAATATTTTTAGGGCTGTCTATTTTATGTATGCTCTTACTCTAAAGGTTTGGATGGTCTTTGTTCAAAAAATTGAACTGGAGAGATGGGAAAATCATCACTTCAAAACTAAAAATTGAAAAGTCCAGAGGAACAGCAATTGAAATCCTTCAAATAGATCTTCACTTCATTAATATTTATCATGATCTCAAATCTCTGCCTCCTCAGCACTATACAACTGCTGATATCTCTGCTCTGTTCTTTAGATGCTTTTCTGCTGTTTTATATTTGATTATTAGGAGTCTTACATCTTGCATCCACAGAGTGACCCAGGAGTAAATAATGTATAGAATTTGGTGCTAACTTCCTTGAGATTGTCTTTCCCTAGATGTCTCAGCCCTTCCCAGCTACTTGGCAGCTTCAAACTCCAACCTATATCTCCTTATACTCATATAATTGCCAGCAATGAATTGGCAAATGCCTCAGGGGAAAAACGGAAGGCTAATGTTGGTATAACCACTGTTTGCTTCTCTTCTCTCTGAAATTTTGACTTTTATTGATCTTTACTTTCCAATGCCTTCAATTTCTTTTTTTTATCAAGCTTTTAAATTGTATTTGGGAGAGAGAAGCAGACAGTCCATAGCTCTTCATTAAAATCATACAATACCAATAACATTCACATATTTTCAATAATTTCTATATGTATTTTACCTTTTATATTCAGTATTATACTCAGAGTAAAATGAGTAATAAATGTGAAAATAATTTGAACATGAATACTAATCAAGGTTATTGTTAGAACATGGCATCAAATTTAGTTTTTACTAATGTTATATGAGTAAGTAAATTCAGTAAACTTTAGGGGACCAATTTCAGACTTTAGTGAGTTAGAATAGATGGAATGAGAGAACTTTTATTGTGAAGAGAATAAGAAAGATCTTATGGTAGGATAAAAAATATAAATGCTAAGCAAACAGAGTTTGAAGAACATAGAAAAAGGACCAGTTTTGTATTTACCAATTTTTTATTCTCAGTGCATATCATTGTACTATGCATGAGTATTTGTTTATTAAAAAAATAGCATAATCTTGAATTGCAAAGATTACATCTATCCCACTGATCCCTTTGGAGAGTACAGATCAGGGTTAAATTGCTAGGTTGAAGGAGAAACTATCAGAAAATTTTCTTATGGAAACATGTGTTAGGTGTCAGGAAAATCTTAATAAAATGTTGGCACATTAATGACATGCTAGAATGCAATATATATTGTAGTATATATATTATTTGCTTAAAAACTGGCAAATTTTGAAATTTCACATGACCACACAGGAATAAAAAATGTAAGACAGGCATTTAGTTAATCTCTTATAGAGGATTGTTATGAACTTTCAGATTAACAAAGGAGCCCCAAGAATTCCTGAGGAACTGGAAATTGGCAGAAACCTGAGAATATAAGCTCTCAACCGACACCAAGCACAGAAGACATCAAGCATTGACTAAACTGTTCTTGAAGGCTTTGGTGGTGAAGTCTTAGAAATCTAAGTGCTCAAAAGCATCTGCCAGTAATGTTTCACGAAATTTCTTTGCAAGGGTAAAGAAAGGCACAAGGAGCCTTTAGAAGGATAATGGAAGATGCTGGTGCAAGACGATGAGGGCCCTCCATTGAACTAGCCTCAGAGAGGATGAAAGGACTTGATAAGTAGAAGTGTGAAAGTAAAAACAAGAAGTAGAAGGAGCCAAGAATGGCCACAAAAAATTGAACTGGAGAGATGGGAAAATCATCACTTCAAAACTAAAAATTGAAAAGTCCAGAGGAGCAGCAACTTGTGGGACAAAGATAGATTCAAATGGACAGAAGGGCATCCAAATGAAAACATCCCACATGCAGACTGAGCTAATGGAACTCAGGAGAGAGGTCACTTGTAGACAAATAAATCTGAAGCAGTAAGACAAAGCCATCCATCCGAGTGAGTGAGGTTTTTGAATTACAGTAAAGAGTAGACATGGGTTCAGAACTAAACTTTTTCTATAATATATTTTGGGTCAGGAGGAGAAAATTGGAATAGAAAAGAATGGTAAAGCAAACAAGGAAACAATGAGAACCAAGAGAGTGTAGAATCACAAAAAGCAAGAAATATTAGTAGTTTAAGAAGTGATCATTGAAATTTTCAATTAAAGAAGAATTAACTTTATCATCTATTATGCATATAGTATAATAATTGAAATGAACACTTGAAACTTGATGTTATATTATCATCTAATAAGCTTATTTTAGGAAAATAATAAGGAAATGGGTGCACAGATAGAGGCAAAATTTCCTTAATTATTTATCGGTATGCACATATTGGTATTTATATACGTGTTATATAAAATTACAAATAAGTAATAATATAGATCAATGTATAAATATTCTAATCTCATTTTAAAGTTGATATGTGCTGTATTTGGAGCCCAGTCCTTATTACAACCAGAGATACACTGATGTCGAAACAGTACTTGTTCTAAAGGTTTTTCTCATGCCCAGAACCTCACAACCACTTCCTCTATTGAGTTAATCAAATGCCATTTTGGACCTCAAACAGAATCTCTAAGATGATGAAAGAACACTTCCCCACAATGTTCCCACTCCGCTGAGGACTTACTTCGTGGTTTCAACCCAGCCCATTTTATCCCTTAGGCACCCTCACCATGATTCTCTAGGAAGCAAGAACCCTTCAAAATCCTAGGTAATTGTTTGGTACTTGAAAGAAAATTATACTGGCCCTAAAATCTAATGAGGGATGAGAGTGCTTTTGATTTGATATGATGTGGAATAGGCTTTCCAAAGTCAGATACTAATGAGCCCTTAAAAATGGGAATAAAAATGACCTTGCTTTTGTTCTTTTTAAATTAGAAATAAACAATTCCAGATGAGTTATCTGTTTTCTAAAATATATGCAAAAATAGTAACAAGACCCAGAATTTTCAGGTCCACCAGAGTCTGTTTTAAAAAACTTTCTTGGGATCCCTGGGTGGCGCAGCGGTTTGGAGCCGGCCTTTGGCCCAGGGCGTGATCCTGGAGACCCGGAATCGAATCCCACGTCGGGCTCCCGGTGCATGGAGCCTGCTTCTCCCTCTGCCTGTGTCTCTGCCTCTCTCTCTCTCTCTGTGACTATCATAAATAAATAAAAATTTTAAAAAATTAAAAAATAAAAATAAAAAACTTTCTTTACTCTCTATATATAATATATTATATTATGATATAATATATCATAATATAATATTATAATATTATATAATATCCTATAATATATTATATTATCTCTCTATATATTATATTATTATAATATATTATTATATTATATATTTTATCTCTATATATTCCATTATTATATATAATATAATATATTATTATAATATATATTATATTATATAATACCCAGAATTTTCAAGTCCACCAGAGTCTGTTTTAAAAAACTTTCTTTTCTCTCTCTATATAGAGAGATATATAATATACTATATTGTATTATAATATATAATATAATAATATATTATAATAATGTAATATATTTATTATCTATAATATTTATATATAATAGTTATATATTTATAGTTATTTATAATTATATATATATGTATAAAACTTGGAATCCTTAGGATTTATTTGCCCCATTCTCATATATACTCACTCATAAGAGAGCTGTTTAAGACTTGACCACACAATGGCCACCTAATGCTTCATCATTAGCCTATCTGGTTACTTGAAAGCAGTGTCACATTAAAAGATTTCTAATTTCCAACTATGAGCCAGAAAGCAAAACAGGAAAAGTAAAAACAAATGAACAAAAAACAAAAGGAATCACCTCTATGCAATGACCCATTTCATGGGCTGATTTATTCCATTCCATGTGATAATACATGTATTTGAAGATCATATGGAGAATTTAAGATTTTCCTGTTTGAAATGTGTATGTTTATGTAACCAGAAACTCTTAACTTTTGTTTTTTCTGGCACTTTTCAAAGAGGTTTTGACAACTATTTGGTAATCAGTTTGGTAACCATTTGTTAACATTCCACTCTCTTTTCAAGCAATTCCAACCATAGCCGAAAGAAGTGTCAGATGTGACAGGAATCAAGGTTTAAGTGCCATTAGGAGAAAACCTATACCTACAAACTATACATCTCAGTTGTCAAGTCAGCCTGGAGAACACAGATGGATTTAGATGCCAAAGCTATGGATTCAGGGCACAGCACTTCCCCATGCCCTCATTTCCAAAGTCAACCTTAGAATTTCTCTGGCCTCGTAGAGTTTCATGACCACCATGTAAACCCAACTGATATCTCAATGGAGACTGAGAAATAGCCCATGGCATTTGTATACTTTTCTTCTTTCTATGTGGTCTGAGTGGCTGAACTGTCAAATGGAAATGTACTGTGAGGTTGGAGAAAAGTTAGTGAAGTTTTAAAGTGAAAATTCTGGGTGGCTAGAACTCTGTCAAAGGAGATATAGCAAGCCTGGTAGTGTGCAATTTCTCCCTCTGGTCCATGACTATGAACCTAACAGACTGAGAGCGATTCTCAAACATGGAAAAGGCTGATGCAAGTGTATCAACCCAGAGCTGATATTTCCTACCAATGTTGAATAAGGACATTAAACTGAAAGTCTCTAATGCATGATTGAGCCATTGCTTATAATGGTACATCATGTACCATTATACATCTACAGTATCTAGTTAAGGAATATAAAATACTCCTTAGAGTCACCACAAATGCACTAACATTGATATTTTTTGACTTCAGAGAGTAGTTATAAGATGGAAATACACAGAGGTGCTTGACAAAATTTAATTACTTTATCTGCTAATCCAAACATCCATCAAAAGAAACAAAATACATGTCTCCTTACACTTCTGTTCCTTAAAACAAAACAAAAAAAGAATTAAAAATCTATATTTTCCAGCAGTGCAATTGCTGGGTCAAGATACAGATGCAATGAAACGCTGGGACACCTGTACCTCAATGTTTATAGCAGCAATGTCCATGATAGCCAAACTGTGGAAGGAGCCTCGGTGTCCATCGAAAGATGAATGGAAAAAGAAGATGTGGTCTATGTATACAAAGGAATATTACTCAGCCATTAGAAACGACAAATACTCACCATTTGCTTTGACGTGGATGGAACTGGAGGGTATTATGCTGAGTGAAATAAGTCAATTGGAGAAGGACAAACATTATATGGTCTCATTCATTTGGGGAATATAAAAAATAGTGAAAGGCAATAAAGGGGAAAGGAGGAAAAACGAGTGGGAAACATCAGAAAGGGAGACAGAACATGAGAGACTCCTAACTCTGGGAAACGAACTAGGGGTGGTGGAAGGGGAGGTGGGCGGAGGCGGGGGTGACTGGGTGAGGGGCACTGAGTAGGGCACTTGATGGGATGAGCACTGGGTGTTATTCTATATGTTGGCAAATTGAACACCAATAAAAAATAAATATATATAAAAAAAATTAAAAAATAAACTTAGCCAGGTTAACTATCTCCAAAAATAAATAAATAAATAAATAAATAAATAAATAAATAAATAAAGTGATGTTTGTTTGAGTACAATTAATTCTAAAAAAAAAAAAAAGTCTATATTTTCCATTGCCTTTGAAAGCCTTCAGTTTTTGTGAAGACACTGGGTGTCTTTTTTGAAAATAAGTGATTTTGGTGGCATAATATCATGGCTTGACGTATAGTTGTGTGATGTACCCGTGCTCCTTTTAAGGATAATCAGGATACACTAGCATTTCATTTTTAAGCAATCTCATAGTTTTTAAGCCCAGCACAATCCACGTGCTGACTACTTAATGTTAAAAAAAAAGACTGAAGGTGTTTAATGTATATTAAAGATATACACAGAAATGCAAGTGAATAGGCAGAGCAATCTGTTGAAATCAATAGAAAAAATCCTGTGTTTTTTAAATTTATTCTTTTATTTATAGACATCACACAATTTAACACCTATCATGTTCTGAGCACTAGATGTTCTTACATGAAGAATGAAAAGAATACAAATTTTCCTCATATGATGTGATATAATCACTGTACTGCTTCTTCTAAATCTTGATATTATTAACTTACATATATTTGCAAGACTACTCCAAATAGAATAAAAAGAAATGATTAGGAAATGAAAAACAGAACAAGTATTGTAAGAACCTCTGCATGTTCTATTTAATATTTCCACTACTACAAACATTTGGAAACACAACACAAAGCAAAATCGTTTGTGTTTCCCTAATTCAATGTTGGCAATTTAGAAACAAAGACTAAGAAGCAGCTTAGATGAATGCTTAATTATTGATACAGACAACAAAATAGTATATTGTTTTTAAACTAATTTTAAAATACATGGGTATTGATGAGAATGAGTCAGACTGTGAATTGATCTTTTTCAAAATATTACCGTTAATTTGCTTATTCCTGGCTTAGAAAAATATCCAATTGTATTTCACATGATATTTTATATAATGGTAAGAGGTTGTCTAAAAACTAAAGATACAACAAATGAACTGTGTATATCCCCATTATATTCACATTCAGTTCAATATTCACATTATGTGATACAGTATATTTTTATAGAAGTAAATAATGTCTTTTAATGACACGGTGGATTCCTTAATATTCTACTGACATTGATTTTTAAAATAAGTCCTAATTAAAGGGCTTATAGGCAAAGAAATCAAAATCACAAAATTAAAGTAGATTCCTGGACTGATCACATAATTTTTGATGGTCCAAATTTACACTTCTAAATGACTTACTCTAATGTGAACTGTGGTAATAGGATATTTACACAGGATCCCTTACCATGCACCTGCTTAAAGACAGGAACTAGATCTAGACTATGCTGTCATTTATGTAAAGAATTTTCCTTACCCATAGCTTGGTCATTCCTTTAAAAACTCTCATTATTCATGAAAATGAATTACTATTTAATTCAAGTTTAGTTTAGGTTTTAAGTAAACTGAAGTTCCACAAACTGAAAAAGTTAGTATAAATAATTTCCTTTTAAGTTAAAAATAACGAAGCATATACAGCCACTAGTTTACAATGGTTGAGAATTAAAGTGGTAATATAAGGGTTATAACTTAAATTCTTTACCTTTGCAATACTAAGGAATACAGAGACCTTAGCTAAAGGTTTTGAAGAACATTGCAGAGATTTATAGCCAGCACTTAGATAGTTAAGAATGCACTCTAGCTGTACTATGTGGAGTGTAGGTTGTGTTGTATATCAACAGACTTCAGATGTAAAAATAAAAAGTGTACACCTGGACTCAAATAGGCATTGTATATACTCTAAGGAAGCTTGTAGTAAGAAGATCAGCTGAATTTGATTCACTCACCAAATTACTATAATTTTTAAGTTAAAGAACACTACAGACACCTCAAGGAATCCATACTGTATACAAGTTTTTTTCTAAGATACCAATATTATAATAACAAAACATTAATTATAAAAGCAAACACTTATCAAGTATTTTCAACATGTTGGGGATGCTCTAACAATAAGAAGCAAACTCATTTCATCTGTACCCTATGGTGTTTTCATTTTCCTTTATTTGGCCAACAAAAGAAAGAGGTTCCTTAAGGCAACCACCAGATATTAAGACTTATTATTCAGATTCTATATTTGTGGGGTTTTTAAATTTTTAATGTTTTTAGAGAGGAAGTTGGGAAAGAGCAGAGGAAGAGAGAGAATCTTAAACAGTCTCCAAACCCAGCGCGGAGCCTGACTCAGGGCTCTATCTCACAATCTTAAGATCATGACCTAAGCCAAAGTTAAAAGTAAGGAACTCAGCCTACTGAGCAACACAGGCACATATTTATGAGTTTTAAAGTGAAAAGTTTGCTAACATGTGATGTGTCTTAGATTGGTAACTAATACAAAATGTTCATCTCACAATCATATATTTTATGGTATCTTCCCCCAATGCATTTTAGAACATCTTAGAAAAAAACAACTCATTTGTTAATGGTTATTTAATTCAAATCCTCAAAATTCTAATGTAGAGTTTTTCTTTTTCAAAGTAAAAAATTATGTAAAATTGAAAGATAAAATCATTTAAGTACTTTTACATGAATAGAATCGATTCTTCTGTCAATTTGATACAACTAGCTATGTTTCATAAAATCTATAAATCTCATAGTTTTTGTAAAGAAATCAAATGCATTTAATTCACTATTTACCATAAGGCCATATACTTTCTTTAAGTCCCTGTGGCCTGGCTTCAGTTAGCACTATTACATAGTAGTTTCATTCAAATATTAAGCTGATTCATATGTAGTAAGTGCATGTTCTTATTTTTTTAATGGGACTTTGAAAATTATTCCGTAATTTCTTCTATCTCTGAGTCTCTTTATATTTCCTAATAAAGTTCTTTTGAAATATTTACATATGGCTTTTTTTTTCTTTTTTTCTCCTTTGTCCTACTTTTTGTTAATAATTTTGTTCTCCTTGACAGAACTTTCTCTTCATACTTACTAGCACTCTTTCCTAGTGGACTTTAGATTAAAATACACATACACACACACACACACACACAGATACACACTATTACTCTCTAATTCACATATAAAGAAGCTATAAACTCCTTGAAAAAACATTGTCCCAAAACAACCCTCTGGTTATGATGTTGGAAATGAATATAAATGAAGATACTCCCTCCCATTCAGTAATTAAAGCATTGTTTGCCTAGGGGGAGTAATTTATTGATAGACCTTATTGTCACAAGCTTTCTCACTTAAGATCCTGGCAAATTCTATTTAATCACTATCTTTTCATAGCTCATTTTTTACTCACAAGACTTTTATCACTTTTGCTATATTTTGAAAACTGTGGTATACTTAAGATATCTAATATTATACCTACATATTACCCAAAATAAATAAAATTAAAACTGTGAGCATAGGTCGTTGTAGTCACTGTGTTCAACTTCCAGGTGAGGACAGTGGATACATGAAAGTTATGGATATTACCCCTTGAATTTTTTTCCTTCAACTTCTCTAGTGTATTTTAACAGAAAATCTCAATTACTGAATTGTTAACACTGCCTGTCACAGCCTGTATGGGTTTATAGATAATGAGACTTCACCTGACTTTCTACTTAATTCCTAGAAAGTTATATTCTAGTGTCATTTTATCAACTCAGATTGTCAATAGAAGAATCACTTTCTATGCATTTGAGCACTCCACTGTCCATAAAATGGGCTATCCATTATATTCAATTTCATATATGACTTCATCATTGTCCATTTTGTAAAAAATTACCACTTTTGTTACACATACTAAGGGTAAACTGTGTAATTTAAAAATATCTGAAGCATCTGAACTCTAATGCAAGTTGAATCAAAAATTTATTCTGATGTTTTGAAAGACAAAAAGGGGAGCTGGTGATTCTTTAATTTCTTTTTTTTTTGACAAATTCTAGTTTATTGTTTTTGCATCACTGTTTTACAAAATATGGGTCATAGGGAAAAATCCTGATTGAGAGGGAGCTTCTGGTTATACTTCCTGTTAAGCTGAATGAAGTAGTCTCAGAATTTTGAAAATCATCGTTATTCTGTGACAGAGCCTTTTGCCTCATTGCACATTTATAAAATTGCCAAGTAAGATGAAATGTTCCACTGGCTACATTTATTTTATTATGACATAATCATTTTATTTCATACTTAAGGTGCCTCCAAATGTTTAGACATGATTTCTGAAAGATTTTTTGCACTGATTTTCATTCTGGTAACACTAACCTTAGTTCCACAAGTAAACCCCAATCGCCTTTATGGGATATATTCACTGCTTATGAATGTTAAGCCAGTGATTCTTTAATTTCTGTGTGATAATCTATATATAAATTTTGACATAGAATGCTGAATCCCATAAGGAATTTATGTTCATTTTTCTCATTGATTTTTGTGTCACAATCTACTATGTGTGATATATTGCTCAGAGGAATTACTTTTGTTTTTATTTATTTATTTATTTATTTTTTTGCACCTTTTTACTATGGAAGAGTTCCTGGTTTACTTTTCATTGCTTATGGAAGAGTCTTATGAGGAACATGTTTTCTGTTATCCAAAATAATTAAATATTTTATATTCTAGTACTTTTACTTTCCAGACCATTTACCATAAAATAGCTGTCCAATCTAATAATGATTGTTGTTTTCATATACATGTTGCTCTCTAGGAAAGCTGACCATAAGAGTGATGCTGAATTCTAGTTAGAGTAAATATAGTCCAGTTAGTAAGAATCTGGCAAACATTTACTTTTTATGCAGTCACTCTTAATCTATGTCTTTAGAGATAAAGAGAAAAAAAAGGAAAATTGAGAGAGAGAGAGAGAGAGGAAGAGGAGGGAGGAAAGAAAGAAAAGATGATACAAGGTCTCTGGAAGATGATTTGACAAAATATATGAATTATAAAATAGTGCTCTATAGCAATTCTCTATGAGTTTTTAAAAGGAAATAATGGGGAAGTTTATACAGATCAAAACATAAAGGGTTGTTTACCTAAATATTATTCATAATGTTGTAAAATTGGAAACACCTTAAAATGACCAATAACTAGGAATTTAATACTAAATAGAGTATACTCACTACATACTTCATTGAAATTAAGTCAACTTCATGATATAATTTCTAGTTAGAAAAGTGAATGCCAAATAAATATGTGAATTAATATGGCATTTTTCTAAACAAATACATTTCCATATTATTTGCTTTGTATTTAACATTAGAAAAGTTTCAACATATGAATAGAAAAAATCAGTCATTGGTTTAACTTTTTAAACCCAAACAAAAATAAACACTCTCAAATGTTTGTCAATGTCATAGATTATGAAAGTTATATTACTATTACTGTAACTATTATAACTAACAGAACATTTATGATCAGCCACACAATCTTCTAAGCACTTTCCATATATTAACTCACTAAACTTCACAAGAACCCTATGAAACCATCATTATTATTAACCCCATTTAAAGATGATAAAACTGTGGAGAGCCTGGGTGGAAACAGTGGATTAAGCATCAGTGTCTCGGTTTTGGCTCAGGGCATGATGTCAGGGTCGCGATCTCAGTCATAAGATTGGGCCCCGCATCAGCTCCACACTGAGTAGAGTCTGCTTGAGATTCTCTCTTCTTCTCCTTCTGCCTCTCCTGCTCATGCTCACTCTCTCTCTCTCTCTCTCTCAAATAAATAAATAAATAATCTTTTTAAAAATAATAAAATACAGAGAGGTTAGCTGATTTACCCAAAGCCACACAAGCAGTAGTACATAGTAAAGCTCAGTTTTGAATTCAACAGTCTAGTGCTATAAATCACTACATTAGTATAAAGTTGTTGGTTTTTTTTGTTTTGTTTTGTTTTGGGGGGTTTTAAAATATTTTATTTTATTTTATATTCATGAGAGACATAGAGAGAGAGGCAAGATACAGGCAGAGGGAGAAGCAGGCTCCCTGTAGGGAGCCTGATGCAGGACTGGATCCTGGGACTCCAGGATCTTGCCCTGAGCTGAAGGCAGATGCTCAACCGCTGAGCCACCCAGGCGTCCCCTAAAGCTGTTTTTAATATGGAAATAAAAAAAGATAATACATTTATTTCTTGTTATTCCCAATCTTATATAGGTAAGATTGGGATGCCTTGGTGGCCTCATTTGGTTAAGTGCCTGGCTCTTCATTTCAGCTCAGGTTGTGATCTCAGGGTTGTGAGATCAAGCCCCACTCCAGCTCTGTACTCAGTGCAGGGTCTGCATAAGATTCTCTTTCTCTCCCTCTACCCCTCCCAACTTCAAATAAATAAGTAAATATTTTTTTAAAATAAGATTTTTAATACCAATCATAGTCCCTGGAAACATATTTAGAAGCACCAAACTTAAGAGTGGAAGAGCAATTAGAAATCACAACTCCTATGCTGTCTTTCTTTATTCTTGTTTTAAAAGCTCTGTTTTAGTTAATCATTACTTAAATTTCTAGAAATTTTACCTGCTATTTGACAGAGCTTTTAAAGATTATGTAACAAATAAAATACAAAATCAATTTTAAAAACCTAGAATTTGGAATTGCTTTATTCCTCTGTAAATGATTTTGTGATAATCCAGAAACATGTCTTAATTTAATAATGACTTAAAAGAAAAAGAATGTATAGTAGCCTCTTCCTTATTTAGAACTCTGCAGCACCTAAAGTCACATGTTACTTTGATACTTATATATAGTAACCAGTAACATTATAGTAGCTGCCTCTGTAAAGGCATACATTGTCTTTCTCTCTAGGAAGTGAGCATTCCAAGAAGCATTGAATGTTAGATTTTTTTCTAAATATAA
This sequence comes from Canis aureus, assembly GCF_053574225.1. Taxonomy (NCBI): domain Eukaryota; kingdom Metazoa; phylum Chordata; class Mammalia; order Carnivora; family Canidae; genus Canis; species Canis aureus. Next base: position 6,545,538 of record NC_135641.1, read on the forward strand.
AAAAGATTTTATTTATTTTTTTCATGAGAGATACGGAGAGAGAGGCGGAGACACAGGCAGAGGGAGAAGCAGGCTCCATGCAAGGAGCCTGATGTGGACCTCAAACCTGGGAATTCAGGATCACGCCCTGAGCCAAAGGCAGACACTCAACCGCTGAGCCACCCAGAAGTCCCTGAATGTTAGATTTGGAATCACTTACAGTTACAAGTGGAATAACACATGCTAAATAAATATTGATTTATCAATGTAATCTTTCAAATGAATATGCGATCTTTACCTTTATTTTTAAATCAAACTATTCTTCTATAATTCTATAATCTCAGAAGCAAATATATTACAAATATCATATACCCAAGCAAACATCTCTCAGCAATTTACTTATTTAGACTCAATATGTCTCTGCACATTGCAAATGAAGACAAATGGGGATTAATAGGGACTCAAATCAGGTCTAGAAGAAATCTCAGGTTGCCAATATAGATAATAGAGAGCTTAGATAGACTTTAGAAAATTAGAAGAAGATGTTGAACAGAATGAGAGGCTGACAAAAAGCTTGATGAGGAGCGTCAAGGGAGAGGAGTACTGAGATCAGGATTGAGAATCAGAGTGTCAGGATTGAGGCAGAGAGAAATCTAAAATGTGTGTCTCTCTGCACTTCAGTATCCACTGCTTATCTTTGTAATGATTGTTAAAAGTTTGTCCTCATTAATTACACATTTCTCTTGCAGCCACAAAGCAGGATGTCTCCTAGACTGTCATTATCATTTAGGTAATCACAGTTGATTAATTTGTATTGAGCAACTTGAGAGCACTGAAAATAATCTTCTCCAAGTTAAAATGTCTTAATGACCTATGAATGAAATGGTTTCAAGATAAAAAGTCACTAAGCATAGGTACATGACAATATATTTTGGGGGGTGCTTATGCTACTTTTACACATTCACACAAGGTAGGCATTGGTGGATTATTTAATATCTATTATACATCAAAATGTTACAAGATAAAGACGTTTATAATAATAGCACAGCTATTCCAAAGACATATTTTATCCACAGCATGGTAACATTGTTTCTAAACTAAATAATCTTTTTGGCAAACAATTTTGGTATTTTATGTTCATTTTTGCTATGTTCAAATACTTCATAAATTCATTCTGTTTATGATACTATTTTTAAGAAAGCAAACTTAGAAAAAGGGAATTCAAGAGCACAAACAGCCTTATAACAATTAAAAATGGCAACATTGATACAAATTAAATTTAAAGCAAAAATTCATACCATTAGAATAAAAGTGGAGATATCAATCATCAACTATTAAATTGTATTAATGTTGTCATGTTCTTTCTGCTGGGGAAATAACTCTCTCAAGTCATGTTTATGAAAGAAGATGACTTTAATGAGCTATGTTTACTAACTAAATAAACTCAATTTCTTAGATAAACAGCAGAAAATGCATCAAAATGGAATATTTTCAGTCACAGGAAAATATTGCAACTTTTCATTTCTTCTGCAATTTAATTTCTTTTTGCAATTTTTAATCTTTCCATAACTTTTTACAATGACAGAGATAAATGGCAACATATGGTAACTGAGGATTTATTTTCATTTAATACAACATTTCCTTGAAAATTAAAATCTGATTTTTCTTTGGCCTTGGTAAACTAAAATTAGATAACAAGTTTAAAATGTTATAACTGTACCCAGAACATGTTTCTTTAAAAGAAATGTATATATTCAATGAAGAAAGTTTGAAAGAAAAGTATGAACTTTTCCACCATTTAGCTTTATTGAGAAATAGTTGACATACGATGTTGTGTAAGTTCACAGTGTACAATGTGATAATTTGCTACATGTATGTACTGTGAAATGATTCAAACAATACAGTTAGCTAACACCTCCATTACCACACACAATTACTTATGTGTGTGTTTATGGTGAAAACATTTATGACCACAGTTTTAGTAACTTTCAAGCATATAATAATATAGTATTATTAATTATAGTCACCATATTGTAAATTAGATCCTCAGTTGTGTTGATTTCATCATAGGAAGATTGTAACCTTTGACCATCTTTACATTCCCCCTTCCCTTAGCCCGTGCCAACTGTCATTCAACTCTGTTTCTATTAGTTCAATTTTTATTTTAGATTCCATATATATGTGATATGATATGTATTTGTCTTTTTCTGACTGTCTTAGCAAAACACTTTCAAGATTGTCACAAACATCACAATGGTAGTATTTCCTTCTTGTGCATGGCTGAATAACAGTTCATTGTATAATCTACTACATATATAAAATGCGGTATATATATGTATATATACACATACACACCACATTGTGTATATATGCACACACACATTCACATACATACATATTATACCCACATACATATGCATACCGTGTATAACATATAAAATATATTGATCACATTTTCTTTATTCATTCATCCCTCAGTGAATACTTAGATTCTTTCTACATTTTGGTTACTGTAAAAAATGTTGCCATGAACATGGGAATACAGGTATTTCATTGAGATAGTGATTTTATTTCCTTTTGATATATTCCCAGAGGTGGGATTGCAAGATCATATATGTTAGTTCTAGTTTTAATTTTTTTGAAGAAACTCCATCCTTCTTCAGAGTAGCTATTTAAATTCCCGCCAATGGTGCATGAGGGTTCATTTTTCTCTACATCCTTGCCAACATATGCTATCTCTTGTCTTTTTGATCATGGCCATTCTAACAGATGTGAGACAACATCTCAAAGTTTCGATTTGCATTTACCTGATGATTAGTGATGATGAGCATCTTTTTATATAGGTTGGCCATTGTATGTGTTCTTTAAAAAATATTTATTCAAGTTTTCTGTCCATTTTTAATGAGATTTTGGAAGGTTTTTCTGTTGTTGCTAAATTGTATGAATTCCCTGTATATTTTGGATGTTAAACCCCATCAGATACATGTTTTTCAAATGTTTTCTTCCATTTCACAGATTGCCTTTTAATTTTGTGAATTGTTTCTTTTGATATGCAGAATCTTTTTAGTTTGAGTAGTCTCACTTGTTGATTTTTGCTTTTGTTTCTTATGCTTTTTGGATCATATGCAAAAACTCATTGCCAAGATCAATGTCAAGGAGCTTTTTCCCAATATTTTATTCCAGGAGTTTTATAGTTTCATGTCTTACACTGAGTTTTACTTGATAGTTCCTTGGATTTATACATTTTCATCTTGTAAGCAATCACTAGATCTTGTTGCATTTTTCTCTGGAATACCTTTCATACCTTCTGACCTTTTTAAATCTGCACCCTAATTACTACAGGAAAAATATATGCCTTGGATTCTGTGGCAGATTCTAACTTGTCTCTCCATATTCATTCATTTATTCATACCTTACTCTGGTTTCATAACATAGTTCTAAAACATATGCATAATTAATTTTTAATAAAATTTAGCATCATCGATGTCTCACTCATATTGTCTCATAAGAAAAATTTGTGTAATAGTGACAAAAACTATTCAGATATATTTTAAAATAAAAAAAATTATGCCTGTGGTATATTAAGAGCAAATGTTTCATAGTGTATTATGTTACTATTACTTTTTCTATTCAATGTATTGTTATTTAACATAGACTTTAATTTTAATACAGCCATTGATTAGGATTTTACATTAAATACTAAATAAAATTAAATGTTGAAAGTTTAGTTCTACTTAGTTCTTCTTTAAGATAAAATACTCCAGGGCAGCCCCAGTGGTGCAGCAGTTTAGTGCCACCTGCAGTCCAGGGTGTGATCCTGTGGGGCTCCCTGCATGGAGCCTGCTTCTCCCTCTGCCTGTGTCTCTGCCTCTCTCTCTCTCTCTCTCTGTGTCTCTATGAATAAATAAATAAAATCTTTAAAAAAAAAAGATAAAATACTCTATAATCTCACCATATTAATGTTCCTGATAAGAGAGAATTTGCTAGAAGAAATAATTCCTTTACAGTGCGTCTTAGATAATGAAACAGAATAGTTGCAGTACCATTTTAATATTTTTTCTTAAGAAATTCTGTTTCAATATCCTATTGAAAGCTGATATTTGCAAAGCTCTGTCAAATTAATAAAATTTGGAAAACACTACTATGACAAGCAAAAGTAATGTATTAATTATGTTTTGTTATTTGCTCTCTATAAGTCACTTAAGAGTTGGCAGACATTATCTTATATTTGAAGTTGCAAAAGCAGGTAAGCATAATTGCTGCCCTAATTGCCTGAAATCATCAGATTATATTAAATTACTAAAATTTTCAAAATTATAGCATTCCCCCATACTTTAATATTTTATTTTATTTTGTGGGGCTTTCAATATTTTAAAATACTTCAATATTTTATGTCAAGATAGGAATCAATAATTACAAAACAACCTAGGTATCTACCATTAATTTCATTGCTTCTATAAACCAAAAAAATAAATGTATAAGAAGAAACCATTAGGGAGGTCACATGATATAATGAGCACTGGGTATTATATATGACTGTTCAGTCACTGACTTCTACCTCTCAAACTACTAATACACTATATGTTCATTAATTGAAGTTAAATTTTTAAAAAAGCAACCAAATGCAGAAATTATCTATTTCATAGGAGAGAGGATTACAAGATTATATTTGATTTACATTTTGAAATTTTAAAATATTTGCTAAATATTTTAAAAATATCACAACCTATTACATCCTAATGTACATAACCTTTTTAACTGAAGAGCAAAAAATAGTGAAAAAGGGAGCACTGATTTTCATCTTTCCAAGTCTTTTTAATGTCTGGCTTAATAAGAAAACTGGGATTTCGGGATCCCTGGGTGGCGCAGCGGTTTAGCGCCTGCCTTTGGCCCAGGGCGCGATCCTGGAGACCCGGGATCGAGTCCCACGTCGGGCTCCCGGTGCATGGAGCCTGCTTCTCCCTCTGCCTGTGTCTCTGCCTCTTTCTCTCTCTCTCTTTCTCTGTGTGACTATCATAAATAAATAAAAATTAAAAAAAAAAAGAAAACTGGGATTTCATATCCATTTTTCAATTCAATCTGTTGTGATCTGTTCTTTTGGTTGAAGTACACAAAGAACAGCTAGCTTTTATATTGACTTTTAGTTGGAAGTAGAAAAGGTGCTTTTTTTTTGGTTTTTGGATTTTTCTAGAGAGAGAAAAGGAGAGAGTGCACTCGTTATGCATATGCATGAGTGGGAGGTGGAAGGGTGAGGCAGAGGGAGAGGGAAAGAGAGTCTCAAGCAGGCTCCATGTCCAGTGTGAAGCTCAGCACCAGGCTCCATCTCACAACCCTGAGATCATGACCAGAGCTGAAATCAAGAATTGTCGCTTACCCCCACTAACCCACCTAACCCAGGTGCCCTGGAAGAGGTGTTTTAATGGCACCTTTAGATAATTGTGGATATTCTTCTTTGATGGTATACCAAAACTCAGCAATTGGTAGTTTTTAAGAAATTAATTGAAAATAGAATCTGAAATCATATTAGTAAACTCTGTTGCATTAAAATTATTTCTTATATCTTGTAGGTTGAATGAATGTTTTAGCCATACATGAATTTTTTTAAGATTTTTTAAATTTATTTATTCATGAGAGAGACACACACACAGAGAGAGAGAGAGTAGCAGAGACACAGGCAGAGGGAGAAGCAGGCTCCATGCAGGGAGCCCAATGTGGGACTGGATCCCAGGTCTCCAGGATCACACCCTGGGCTGAAGGTGGTGCTAAACCGCTGAGCCACCGGGGCTGTCCTGCCATAGATGATTTTACAAAAATCATGCATTAGCCATTGGTAAAATGTTAGCTTACTAAATTATGTAGATATTACAAATGTTGACATAATTTTAAAAATACATGATGGATTTTACTATATTTGAAAGTCACAAAATAGATACTTTCAGGAAAAAAGTGTGAAGCCTGTGAACATCTTAGAACAATGTGTTTAAAATTTTGTCATAAATTTGATCTTATAGAAGATAACAGCTGAATTTTCTCAGCTATTCTGGTGGATAGCACCTCCAGTGCAACAGACCCTCTGGGGTGTTATCATTTGTTGTTACTTGTCTCCTCATGTAAATTTTTACAATATAATTTACTAGAAATCTCCTTAAACCTTCGTTTATACTTGCTTACTCTCTGCCACATAACATTGCTAAATGATAATGTTGATAGGAAATTTTTGTGTTAAACCATTCATATTTGACCTGCATGCATAGTCAATGATGTAAACATGAAGTGCTTATAAAACAGAGATCATCTTAAAAAGTTAATTTGGACATACTACTTTTCCAATACTCTAATATATCCAGTTAAAGAAGTAATTGACATGTTGTAATTTCACATTTATTTTCTTTTTTATTAAAAACACTTAATATTAATATATTTCTTTAAGTAGATTGCTTCAAAACCTATCTTAAATGCACTTTTCTAAAAATTTAGGCAACTAGGATTCATCTCATAAAAAGCATTTAGTGATATTTAAATTTCTTAAAAATCAGATTTAGTTGACTATATTTCATTTTAATTAAAAATATTTATGCTAATGCTGGCTTTTATGAACATACACATAAAATAATTTTAATTTTTAATGTTTTTTAAATTTATACTTTGGAGGAAAATAATTTGTGTACACCTTCATACAATTATATTTTTAATCATTTAGATTAATGTTAAAAACAAAAAAAAATGTGAAAATAGACTTAATCTTATTAGTGCTTATGCCGAAAGGAATCGAAAATAGGAAAAGAAATAATTCATAAAATAAATATTAAATGATCAATTATGTCCTACACCACAATGTTGACCAACTAGTAAAATGCCTAAGAGGGGCAATAAAATTTAAATTCAATCAACCTTGATAGTGGCTGACAGGCAGTCATATACACAAATTTACAACTTTAAAATCTTGACATGTGGTATGGATCTCTCCATTTGTGCTCCTGCTGTAAGTCCCACAGATGTTGAGGGTGAATATATATCTGAAGTAATGTTGATTTAGAGTTACAAAAAATTATTTTTATGTTTAAATGTAGAAACTCATTGGTCCATTAACCTAGCTATATTAACTCAACAATAAATGGTTTTGCTATGTAAATTTGCATACATTTCTAATAAATTCATTTTTATTTTCAATTCTTAATGAAATTATATTAGGTTGGATGTTTTCTCTCCAGAGAAAAACATTTTTCATGCAAAAGTACCCCAACATCACTGTAGATAAACAATACAATCAATCTTGATAAGAACAATGTATTTTCAACATTAAAATTATAAAGAATTATAACAAAATAAGAGTCTAACTATAATTCATGGTTATATGCTTACAGATGGAAAACTCTATAATTATGACTGCCTACCAATCCATAAGTGTTCACTGTTTTTTCTACATGAAACTCAGAACTCTATTCCAACCTACAAGGATACAGGACAATGGTCCTGAGTGTTCCTTATATTTAAAAGCCATTGTAAATAAGTTTGGGTTCAAGTCAATTCTTTTATCATCAGGAAAATTCTTATATGTACTGTTATTATATATAGTATTTGTACACATAAACTGGAATTGATAGTAACAGCTTACTCCTCTTAGGATTGTTTTGAGACAGTTATTGCTATTAAGAAATTTTGACAAGATAAAAAAACTCAATGTCTCATTTTATATTCCTCTAAGATGCATCATTACCTATAAGAAGAAATTTACAAATTATTTAATAGAGCACAGATAACTTGGTCTTATGAATTGGGAATTGCACCATTGGATGCAACAGGATTTATTTTAGAAAATGAAGTAATTTTGGGGATGCCCGGGTGGCTCATTAGTTGAGCATCTGTCTTCAGCCCAGGGCATGATCCTGGAGTCCTGGGATGGAGTCCTACGTCAGGCTCCCTGCATGGAGCCTGCTTCTCCCTCTGCCTATGTCTCTGCCTCTCTCTCTCTCTCTATCTCTTTGTGTCTCTCATGAATAAGTAAATAAAATCTCAAAAAAAAAAAAAAGTAACTTTTGTATCAAAACTTCTCTCCAATATCTAAGTATATTAAACAAAAGGGCTCTGATCACATTTTCTATTGTTATATTGCTTACCACAAGAAGAGTCTATTAATTACTCCTCCAAGTCAATGTCCAACTGAAAACAAGTAAGGTAATGCTGTATACATCTTCTCTCAGCACATAAATAATTAAAACAATTCTAACTTTTCTGTACAACAAAATATCAGTGGTCTTGATAACTGTTTTATCAGTGAATGTGAATGGGCAGTACAGAAACCATTTCAAGAGAGCTCAGAAGTGTATTTTTTCATCAGATAAGTAAGTTATGAGGAAATTCACTGAAGCAGAGGAAAACACTCAATATAGACACCTACCTATATTATTTGTAGCAAATTTGTATGACCTATGAGGACTCTGATTGTAGATGTGCCTGGGAAAGTACATTTAGGCTCCAAACCATATCTAATAAAAATAGACTCATAGAAGTTACTGGGTAGAATTTTAACTAATTTTTTCATGAATATTTACAAATCATAAAAATTAGCATAGACCAATCTGAAATTTAGAATCACTGCAGAGTATTATATATGCATAGTCTTTCCAATTCGCAAAATAGCAATTCATAATTAACTGGTATTCATGGGATTCACATGTCGTCTGTGTCAGGATGATTTGTTTTCTACAGAGTAATGTGGCAAATATGTTCTTAATTCAAAATGCTTCTGCCTCACCACTAATTGAATTAGAGTAAGCAAGATATAAGAAGAAATAGATTCTCATTTAGAAATTCAAACCAAACAAATGACAGTCCGTTTTTGACAAAGGAATTCAGAGGAGGATGGTAAACAACAGAAATATGAATAATAGTTCATTCTATTGGACACAATTAGGTGCTAGGAAAGAGAAACAAAATATCAATCTCTTAGAAAATGTCTCCTGCATGTAGTTCTAAGAAGTGTCCTGTGCTAATACCTGGTCTATCCATGTGGATTTCCTCGTTATTCAAAGAGGTCCTATCATTGTTGCTCTAGTAATATCCAGCGAATTACTAACTATATAAGCACAGCATGTCACCACTCCCACTATTAAGTCTACCTCTGTTAGAGGAAAGCTCAGAAATCACTATTTATATACAGCATAGTTAACTTCCTATACAGGGAAAAAGGTCCACTTATAAGAACTTGCCAGACTCATGAGTAATTCACCATTTCTAATCAATGAATATTACTCACAGACCTGGATACTTTTCAGAAATCACATCTATTGGATTTGTTAAATGTGGCTTACTTTAAACAATGAAGGATTTTGTAGTTTTCTTCATATTTTGTTTGGGGATTTAAATCACTGCATTAATTCTACCTATTTCTAGTTGGTGATATAATAAAGTGGCACAATCAACATCTATTACATGTTAGTGGTGATTGTTGTCATTATGCAGTCTTTACATTTTGAAGTATTACTTTTCACTATGTTGTTCCATTGCCCAAATAGTATTCATCTAAACTTTTCAAACTTTATGGACAATGAATGATTTCTTCTCCCTGTCTCTACCACCACATCGCAATAAAAAAAAATCAGTTATATAATATAGATTGAGGGCCTTATAAATACTAAATGCTAATACATGGAAACCCTGCATTTGTTATTTGGTTTTGTTGCTTTAGTTTCTTCTTATTCTTAAACCATAAACTCCACCTCACAACCATACCTCAAATATTATTGGTGAATGAAGATCTTTTTCTTTTAAGGACATAGAAAATCATAATGTTCTATTTCTTATTTTTCATCCTTAGTGTATCAGAATTTATGGTGTTACCACGCTTAGGATTCCTTTTGACATTGCAGAATTTGTGCTATCATTTTCATTTGGATAGTTACATTTTCCACATATACCAATTTTATAAAACAGTACTTACCTCATTTACCTAATTAGTAGCAGGTTTCCCATTTTAGGACCAGGGCCATTTGGAAAAGAGATTAAGAGATGGTATTAATGCCAAGGGCACACACCTTGGAGGTGTTGATTCAAACCTCTCCCATCAATATAACTCCAGAATCTAGAATATAATTATCATGTGTGTGTATGTGTATATGTATGTGTGTGTGTGTGTGTGTGTGAGCACACATGTGTGTAGGATGATGGTTTTCTGCTTCTATAACACAAGCTCTCAACTGTCTTAAGATACCTCTTCTTATCTGATCCTGACAGGCCTGACATTTTGGAATGCTCAACCTAAAATTTGGTAACAAATTTTTGCTTTTGTGTTCTCATATTATACCCTGTGTTAATAGGATTCTTTGCATTTTGAGTTTCAGAGATCCTTTGGGCCAGCAAAATGTATATATACACATGCACTGGATTTTTTCTTTTTTCTTTTTTTTAAAAAAGACTTTATTTATTTGAGAGAGAGACAAAGATAGCAATAGAGATGGTGAGAGAGCACAAGCTGGGAAGAAGAGGGAGAAGCAGGTTCTTTGCTGAGCAGGGAGCCCAAAACAGGGCTCGATCCCAACACCCTGGGATCATGACCTAAGCCAAAGGCAGATGCTTAACGGACTGAGCCACCCAGGTACCCTGCACTTGATTTTTCAAAACATAGGTTCACAGACTTCATTAGGTTCAAGAATGGAGTCTCCTATTGGATCCACTTAATCTCAGTTAATAAAATAGTACAATTCATCACTGGAGTCTGCATTATTAGTTACAGACAAGCAAATTGACCAAAAGCTCTAATGCTATCTATACTGGGATAACAAAGGGGAAGTCTTCTGAATCAAAGAAGATTAAACTACAGACCACGTTCTAAATAATAATTTAAAAACTCAGATCTTAACAGTTTCATCTAGTATGTAACTTACATGATCATTCAAACTATTTAGTGTCTGGAGCCAGGAGTATTTTGTGAAGTAGAAATTAAAACACAAGTGAATCACCTGTGAATTTTTTCAAGCCTCAGTATTTTTTTTATGAATAACAAGGATTATATTGAGAATTTCTAAGCAAGAAAAAGGCACATAGGTTGGCTCTGGATTCATTTAGAGGATCAATAATGGAAAAGTAAGTTTTGGTATCAGTCGATTGTTACAGGCATTTCAATTACTTGAAGACAAAACACAAGAATTAAGAGCTGTTCCTTTCATTCATAAAGTATTCCACAGGGAAATCATCTTCCCGTTCTCCTATGGAGAGAATAAATGCCAGAGGTTTACATGTTCAATACGTTACCTTCCCCTTGTGAGAAACCAAACCCTCCTCCAAAACAAATGGCTTTTTAGTGGAAGACAGTGAGTCAGTGTGTAAGATATTTTTTTAAAAATCTCAACATCAGCAAAAGGAATTGGGAATGAAGCAAAGTTGCATTGACTGCAGGGCAGAACAAAGAAAGCCTCTGTTAACCCAAAGGACACTCTGAAGTAAAACTGTCCTTCATCTTTGCCCCACATCAGACCAAATTCACCAAGCTATCATAGCACTGAGCAAGCTGGCTCTCTGCATCTGAGGCTGCCCCTAAAGAAGCGGATGGCTGGAGGCTCGCCATGGAATCCCTGAAGCCTAACATAAAGTCATCCCTTGAAGAGAGTTCCAGATGGAGTGTCTTCACGTTTACCACACCAAAGGAAAGAACAGACATATTTATAGCACCCGAAACCTGGTAACGACATAAATGCTGATCCACTTTAGAATGAAAAAATATGCAGTGTATTCATATAATGCAATATCATATAGCAATGAAAATTGACATATATTTATGCAATAATATAGATACATTTAACAAACATATTAATTAAGGGAGAAAAGGCACAAAAGAAGAGTCTGTGGTTCCATTTAGGTGAAATTCAAAGCCAACCACACATACCTCTGATGCCACATTAGGAGGAAAATCTATATGGCAAACACGTCTTCCTTTATTTTTTTTTCTTTTTCACGTCTTCCTTTAAAAGAAACAAATAGGTATAACAATGCCTACGGTCATTTTCCTTCATCCAAGCTGTAACTCCTACTACTTGTAACCCATGTCCAGTGCCCAACTTATATCACTAACTACTTATTTACTTATAACCAGTGTTCAATTTATATTACCAGCTGGGTTTGCAGAAACTGAGACAAATAAATAAAAGAGAAATTTAGTAGTTATTTTATATTTAACTTTTGTACATGTTATTTAAGTTTTTTTCCTATTCCTTTTCTGATTTACCTTGGGCAAAATTATAAGAATTAAGATTCATGTAAAAATATGAAATAAGGGATGCCTGGGTGGCTCAGCGGTTGAGCATTGGCCCAGGCATGATCCTGGAGTCCTGGGATTGAGTCCCGTATCGGGTTGCCTGCATGGAGCCTGCTTCTCACTCTGCTCTGTCTTTGCCTCTCTATCTGTGTTTCTCATGAAAAAATAAATAAAGTCTTTAAAAAATATATGAAATAAACTTTTGGTGTAGTCCTATACAGTGAATTTTAATAAACTATTATTGAATACTTGCCCTGTGTCAAAACAGTGCAATTTAATATGGTTGAATAATTAATCACACATGATTTTTACCTCCCCCTCAAATTTTCATTCTAATGGAAAATAATGATGCCAATAATTTCAATTCAATTAAAGTTGGGATGGTAGTATGTACATGGCCTCCAATTAACATGTTTAAAAATCACTGGTTTTAGGCATTCTGACCGATGTGAGGTGGTAGGTAGCTCATTGTAGTTTTGATTTGTATTTCTCTGATGCTGAGTGATGTTGAGCATTTTTGTATGTCTTCTTTGCAGAAATAGTCAGGAAATGACAGATGTCAGAGAGGATGTTGAGAAAGGAGAACCCTCTTACACTGTTGGTGGGAATGCAAGCTGGTGCAGCCACTCTGGAAAACAGTATGGAAGTTCTTCAAATGTTTAAAATAGAGCTACCTTGCTACCCAGCAATTGCACTGCTAAGTATTTACCCCAAAGATACAAATGTAGTGATCCGAAGGGGCACCTGTACTCTAATGTTTATAGCAACAATGTCCACAATAGCCAAACTATGGAAAGAACCAAGATATCCATAAACAGATGAATGGATAAAGAAGATGTGCTATGTATACACACACACACACACACACACACACACACACACACACAATGGAATACTAGTCAGCTATCAAAAAAAGAAATCTTGCCATTTGCATTGACATGGATAAAACTAGAGGATATTATGCTAAGGGAAATAAGTCAATCAGAGAAAGACAATTATCATATGAGCTCACTCATATGTGGAATTTAAGAAACAAAACAGCATCATAGGGGAAGAGAGGGAAAATAAAATAAGACAAAATCAGAGAAGAAGATAAACCATAAGGGACTCTTGACCATAGGAAATAAACTCAGGGTTGCTAGAGGGGAATGGGGAAAGGGGTAAGGGATGGGGTAACTGGGTGATGGACATTAAGGAGAGCACATGATACAATGAGCACTGGGTATTACACAAGACTGATGAATCACTGAACTCTGCCTCTTAAACTAATAATAAACTATATGTTAACTAATTGAATCTAAATTTTTAAAAAGAAAAAAAGAAAAGTCATAGGCTCTAGAATACCTAAAATTTAAAAAAGGAACAATTGGTTAAGCCTAGTGATATGGCAATTCAATGATGACAATGAAACTGTGACAACTGAGTTAAAATGGGAGACAATTTTTTAAACTAAATTGTCATGCTCCAAATCATTCTGAATTATTATTGAGGAATAAATAATGAGTCATATTATATTTTAAAGACATAAAGGTTTGAAATAAGAATTTCTTTTGAAGTATTTTTTTCTTACCAGGTTGAAAATACAAAGTAAAAACTAAAATTACATTTGGGAAGCTGAGAATAAAATGGGTGTATGTGCCTTTCACACAAGCAATCTGTTTGCCACTGTGCTGATTCACCTAACAGCAGTGAATCAGTATCTCTTTTTTTTCTACCCCTAAAGACTATACACATTCTTAATCATAACATTACATCTACCCAAACAGAAACAAAAATTTCATTGTAATCATCCAATGAATACAAGTGTGCTTTAATGAGAAATACAATAGAATATTTATTCAGACATCCTGTCCTCCTTCAAATGTTTCAGATAAAATTTCTAAGAAGACTTTCACTTCCTCAAGTCTCCTCTTGACTCTGTAGAAAGTGACAGAGTAAAAAAAAAAGTTCTTGCCTCAAACAATAAAATTGAATCTGTCTTATGTGTTTCATTTTCTACTTATATGATATTTTTTAAAAAGAAAAAAATCACAAACATTTTTGATGAGACTACTCAGGTGTAAGTTTTATGAATTGTAAAATCCTGATAAAATTATGAAAGGATAAAAGACTGTTCATAAGTAAAATGGAAATCACAACTCTGCTTGGTATATAATTCCTTTCATTCTGAGACAAAATATGTGCACATCAAATTGCATTGATATAATGTGAATGTGAAGTTCAGAAATCATCTGGCATTTTGGATGAATGCACATGAAATCCAAAGTGCGTTCAAATCCTATAGTTTCTTAAACACAAAAAATAATCATAATATTTGCTGTGTAACGTTTAGTAAGAAGTTTTTAAATTCGTTGTTCCTCTCCATTTGTTCATTTTTGTTGTTATTATGATAAAACTTACTATTCAAATTTTGGCCACCTGAGGTCTCTGCCTGAAAGAAGTTATTTCCATAAGAAATGATATTCGAAGGGGGTCAATTTACAAGTTAATTCATGATTGGGAAAAATACATGAGCTCCTCTCTTCCACCCCCTTTTTGGAGTTCTGATAAGTGTTGCAATGGAGAAGGTAGCCTGGTCTGTATTTGATATGCTTTTTTGCCTTTCTCTTTCTCCAAAAAAGTGATCAGTTCTCCTGAGCAAATCCTTTGTGACTTATTTACTCAATTATAGCCTCAGAGAAAATGGAATCGAAAAACTGACCTTTCAAACCAGGCAATTTCACATCCTTCATGTTATCATATGAAATTACAGAAGAATACTTTATTCAAAGGAGTAATCATCATTAAAGGCATCTATGAAAAACCCACAGCTAACATCACACCTAGTGGCAAAAGCCCGGATGCCTTCCCTCGGAAATCAGGAACAAAATGAAGATATTTGCTCTTGCCACTTCTACTCAACATTGTACTAGAAGTTCTGGCTAGAGCAATTAGGCAAGAAAACAAAATTTAAAACGTGCATATTGGAAAGGAAGAAGTAAAACTATCTTATTTACCTATGATATGATCTTGTTTACAAAAATATCCGGTGGAATCCATTAAAAATCTATTAGCACTAATAAACAAATTCAGCAAGATTGCAAGATATAAGATTAATATAAAATATTCACTTGCATTTCTGTACAATGCAATGATCAATACAATAATGAAATCAAATTTCCACTTGAAATAGTATCAAAAATATTAATATATTCAGGAACAAATTCAACAAAAGAAATGCAATACTTTACTACAAAAAATGTTGAAATAAATTATAGAAAATCTAAATAAATGGAAAAAATCTCATATTCGCAGATCAGAAGACTTAATGTTGTTAAAATGGCAATATTTCCTAAATTAATGTACAGACTCAACAAATCCACACCAGATTCTCAACTTGTTCCTTTGTAGAAATTGCAGCTGATCCTAATATTTATTTGGAACTATACAGAACACTATCAAGAAAGTGAACCTACAAATGGAAGAAAAAATTTGCAAATCATGTTATCTTATAAAGAATTTGCATCTAGAATATATAAAGAATCTACAACTCAGTAATAAAATTAAACCAATTTTTTTAATGAGAAAATTTTCTGGTTAGATATACAAATGGCCAACAAGCATATGACAGCACTCCACATGTTACTCATCAGGGTGTTACAAATCAAAGCCATGTTAACATATCATTTCACACCTACTTTGTGGGGGTGTGTGTCTGTGTGTGTATGTGCATGTGTGAATAAGATGGTCTTTCATGACGGCTATAATCATACAATTATATAATTATAATTATAAAAAATGAGATAATAAAGATTGAATAAGATGTGGAAAAAGCTGAACCCTCATAATCTGTTAGTGGGGATATAAAATGGTGCAGCTACTTTGGAAAACAGTCTGGCAGTTCCTCAGTTCCTCTGATGGTTAAACATAGAGTTACCATACCGAGGTGTATTTCCAACAGAAATGATAATTTAAATCTGCACAAAAACTTGTACAGTATTTATGTTTTTGTTTATGGCAAAATTACACATATTAGTCAAAAGGTTGAAATAGTCTAACGTCTATCAGTTGATGAATGGATAAACAAAGTGTGATATATGCATACAATGCAATATTATTTGGCCATAGAAAGGAATGAGATACTGATATATTCAACATGGATGAACCTTGAAGATTTTATGCTACATGAAAATAGCTAGTCACAAAAGACCACATATTACATGTTCCATTTTTTATTAAATGTCCAGAATAAAAGAATTTATGGCAACAGAAAGTAGCTTAGTGGTTGATTAGGGCTGGGGGCCCAGATATCTAAGGTGATAGCTAAAGGGTATACAGTTTCTTTTTTTTTTTATTTTATTTTATTTATTTATTTTTTTTATTGGTGTTCAATTTACTAACATACAGAATAACACCCAGTGCCCGTCACCCATTCACTCCCACCCCCCGCCCTCCTCCCCTTCTACCACCCCTAGTTCGTTTCCCAGAGTTAGCAGTCTTTACGTTCTGTCTCCCTTTCTGATATTTCCCACACATTTCTTCTCCCTTCCCTTATTTTCCCTTTCACTATTATTTATATTCCCCAAATGAATGAGAACATATAATGTTTGTCCTTCTCCGACTGACTTACTTCACTCAGCATAATACCCTCCAGGGGTATACAGTTTCTTTATGAGGTAATAAAACTATTCTAATATCAACAGTGATGATGGCTGTTATATTTGTGATTATAGTAAAAAACATTGAATTGTACCTGTTAACTGAGTGAATAATATGGCATATAAATTATATCTCAATAAAGCTATCAATATCAAGATTGGGTTAGAGATAGACCATTGCATTGGATAGCTCTGATTCAGTGAGGCACGCTATTAACAGAACTCCAACTTCTCTGGAAACACTAAATTATGGGGAGAATATAATTTTTACCCCATCACTGTCATTAAAAGAGAAAGATTTATTTTTAAGGCCCTAGAAAAATACATGCTCCTATAAACATTATCTACAAAAAGTTTCAGCATTCTTGATATCTTTCAGAGAGGAATGCATAACTTTAAGTATAATATGTCATTTCTTAAATCTTGCTCAAACAACCGAAGTGGGGAAAAAGCCATTAAGGATATTTTGTGTTCAAGGTTATAGCATTAAACAGTTGTATTCTGAAAAGAAGTGATTTAAAAGGCCTTAATATGGAAAACTGATCACAGAGATGAGGTCTCAGTTAAGATAACAGACAAAAGCTGGTGAAGCATTCAGGGTCTAACAACAATAAGAAGGCTCCAACAACTCACCTTTGAAGCGGTGGGTAGAAAGTAGAACTCTGAATCCAGTAAGAATTATATCTCAGGAGGAATACAATGAGGCTAGATCTGTATACTGAAGAAATTCACAGAGCCATTGTCAAAGTTGAGTTTATCAGAGGATCGGTGTGATTTAAATGCCACAAACTTTCTCTCCTCCCTCTGTCTCTGACATGCTGTAACGCCTGCTATTTTCCAAAGCCAACTGCAAACTCAAGGAGAAGGTGGTGTGGGTTATACAGTAACAGAGTCAGTCTCAATAGGAGCAGAGCAAAGCGTGGCGCAGAAACACAGAAGATGATTTCATTAGCATGAATAGAGAAAAACCATTAAAAAAAGCATTCTCTGTCAACTTTAAATCTGAAGAGTATGGATGCATCCTGGGTGGAGGGAGTGACTTAAGTAAAACTACCACTATAGGGCTTAAAATGCAGATCATGTAGACATTTCACTGGTGTCATTTCTCTGGCTACATCAAGGCTATATGTGGCTTAATTAATAGTTTTTGTTTTTTTTTGGGGGGGGTGGTTAGTTTGTTTTAGAAATAGAGAACAATTGGTGTGCCTGATTGGCTCAGTCCGTTGAGTCTGACTTTGACTGAGGTCGTGATCCCCAGATGGAGCCTGACATTAAGCTCACTGCTCACTGGTTTGTCTGCTTTTCCCTCTTCCTCTACCCCTCCCCCCCTTGTATGCTCTCTCTATCTCTTTAATAAAAAAATAAAATCTTTTAAAAAAAGAAATAGAGAACAATTTTTTAAAGGAAAAATAAATACGGAATTAGTAGCTCATCTATGAGATTTGGGTATTGATGTCATTCCATTTTACTCCAGTTTGGAAAGGTATGGAGGTTAGAAAATCACTGGACCATAATGTGGGGAGGGAACAAGGAGTCCCTTCTAGGCTAGCCTTTCACCTAATGCTCTAGTCACTTCTTCCCACTTATCATCCACTTCTGATTCCCCAAGGAGATTTAACTGATTGATAGATTTCAACTTTTACAAATTCTTATCTTGGGGCATGATATACTCATTTTGATCCTAGAAATAGCTTCAGGAGAAAGAGAATAAATTAATCTTCCTTCCGTATGACAAAATATAAAACACTATGATTTCTCCCATTCACAAATAGAGCCACTGTGTTCACTGTTTTAATTAAAAATGCATTCTAGAGTTTATGCTTCTCTGTGTTTTTCTGACCTGGCACTGTCAACAGCTTAAAAAGAGTATTATAGTATTAGGAAATATTGCAGAAATATTAGGTTATTATTAGGAATTTATACTTTTAGGCACCAAATCATGGAATTTGTGCCTTATTTACACAAAGCGCATTCACCCTGCTGTCACTGACTTGAAATGCGTGGTATTATATTCAACTTGTGTTTTGTAAGTGAGGTAAACAATTATTAATGAAAAAGTCACATTTAAAGCTATCCTTTAATTTAAATTGAAAATAGAACAATAGAAAGCATAAACAGGCAGGCATTTTGAGTTAGAGACAATTCATGAAGTGCCTTTTGGTTCTTTCAGGTTATTGAATGCATTTATATTTAAAATTAAATTCATACACAAAATTGATTTGTATGAAGTTAAATATCTTGAAAACAATTATTCCATAAGTATGATCAGTTCCAAAAATACTAAAATCTATATTTCAAAAGAATTTATCAGAGGTTTATCTAAATACTTTCATAATATATAAGAATTTATCAGCTCTAATAACTAGAGTATCAGCAGAAATATCCTTCTCAAAATTAAATGTTATCAAAAATTATTTTTCAATCATGCATTTTCAAAGAGAAAGTAGCATTACTTTGTAATCATATGGATTGAAAATGCAATTGCTAAAAATATGTTTCAATAACTTAATATTCAGAAAATAGCCATAAAATACTTAATCAAGTATATAATATTAATATCGTATCATATATTTTTGCAATTTATAATTTTTGTTGTTTTTCATGTGTTACTGTTATTCCATTACATTTTGTAATTTGTAAGATATTTTAGAAGAAAGTGATATGTTTTAATGCCTTTAGGCACTTTGTCTGGCTTTATGAGAAGAAAGCTGTTGACCTGCATTTTCTTTTTGTACTGGTCCTAACAAGTGATGTAGGCAGCCTGCCTTTCAAAGATATCAATTATAAATGGTTAATACAAAACATATGCAGTTACTTTTGCCTTCGGATGTATCTTGCAAGAAGTTACTGTGGCCAAGTTCAAAAAGGGTGTTGCCTGTGTTCTCCTCTAGGATTTTGATGGAATCTTGTTACTTGGCCACAGTAACTTCTTGCAAGATACATCCACTAAGGCAAAAGAAACAAAAGCAAAAATGAACTATTGGGACTTCATCAAGATAAGAAGCTTTTGCACAGCAAAGGATACAGTCAACAAAACTAAAAGACAACCTACAGAATGGGAGAAGATATTTGTAAATGACGTATCAGATGAAGGGCTAGTTTCCAAGATCTATAAAGAACTTATTAAACTCAACACCAAAGAAACAAACAATCCAATCATGAAATGGGCAAAAGACATGAAGAGAAATCTGACAGATGAAGACATAGACATGGCCAACATGCACATGAGAAAATGCTCTGCATCACTTGCCATCAGGGAAATACAAATCAAAACCACAATGAGATCCCACCTCACACCAGTGAGAATGGGGAAAATTAACAAGCCAGGAAACCACAAATGTTGGAGATTGTGGAGAAAAGGGAACCCTCTTGCACTGTTGGTGGGAATGGGAACTGGTGCAGCCACTCTGGAAAACTGTGTGGAGGTTCCTCAAAGAGTTAAAAATAGAGCTGCCCTACGACCCAGCAATTGCACTGCTGGGGATTTACCCCAAAGATACAGATGCAATTAAATGCCGGGACACCTGCACCCCGATGTTTCTAGCAGCAATGTCCCTAATAGCCAAACTGTGGAAGGAGCCATGGTGTCCATCGAAAGATGAATGGATAAAGAAGATGTGGTTTATGTATACAATGGAATATTCCTCAGCCATTAGAAATGACAAATACCCACCATTTGCTTCGACATGGATGGAACTGGAGGGTATTATGCTGAGTTTAGTAAGTCAATCGAAGAAGGACAAACGTTATATGGTCTCATTCATTTGAGGAATATAAATAATAGTGAAAGGGAATATAAGGAAAGGGAGAAGAAATGTGTGGGAAATATCAGAAAGGGAGACAGAACATAAAGACTCCTAACTCTGGGAAACGAACTAGGGGTGGTGGAAGGGGAGGAGGGCGGGGGGTGGGGGTGAGTGGGTGACGGGCACTGAGGGGGACACTTGACGGGATGAGCACTGGGTGTTATTCTGTATTTTGGTAAATTGATCACCAATAAAAAATAATTTATTAAAAAATAAAAAAATAATAATAAATGAATAAACACAAACTTAAAAAAACATATGTAGTTATAAAGCTTTTGTTGATATTAGTGGCTATGAATTAATTGTAGTAGCACACAGCCTGTATATGATTTTCATCTCCAATTCTTGGCTATTTGTATAGGATTTAGGTAACATGAATTATAGTTTTGTCAGAAGGGAGTGACAAGACACATTCTGAAAATGGCAATAATAATATTGAAATAATAGACAATGAATTTTAAGTTGAATAGAGAAGTAAGCAGGTATAGGAGATGGTAGAGAGATTGATTGGATGACCAAATGATATATAGTTGAGAAAGCAGGCTGGATACATTTGTAATATCATTAGAAAATAAAATATTTAAAGATTTTTAGACTGTAGTACTCAGCAATGAAGGAGGAGTTTTGGATCTGACTCTGGAAAGAATAGTTAAGATAGGTTGGAGAGTGGAATGTTCATGGTGGGTCAAAGAAATCTGGTGGTTCCAGATACTGAGTGTGTCTCCTAATTTTCTGATGAAAATCCTGACATGATTCAGCTGCAATTTGGGTATCCACCATAAGAATTTGTGACAGATTGAAAACGGAAGATTGAAAGAACATTGTAAGAGTAACACATTTCATTAGACCAATTAATGTAATGATCACATGGGAAGTCCTGTGGCTTGTAAATATGAATCAACATGTACATACCGCTTTTTTACAAAGTCTCCTAGTGTACCAATAAATGCAATTGAACAGCAATGAATCAAGGCCTTTAAGTGATAAACTAAAAAAAGATGAATTCATGAAACTAATTACGGAGTAGCATTTAACTCTGTTTACTTCATTCAATATTTTTCAGTGCCTTCATCTTCTCAGAAGAGTGAGAGAAATAACTTCTTTTTTATGCAAAATAATAACATAACAATTACATAACTTAGAGTCAATATGCATGAGAAACACCTTTATAACTTAGACATTGTAAGTCAATATACAAATTTGAGAAATTATTATAATATTTAAAGTTACTATAGTGGTTTTCATCAAATAAGTAACTAATATTTGGAAGCCAAAGGGCATTGAAAGTTTTAGATAATTCCTATTTAGTGTTGGGCTCCATGCTCAGTAGGGAATCTGCTTGTCCCTCTCCCTCTGCCCCTCCAGGAGCTCATGCTCTCTCTCAAATAAATAAAATAATAAAATAAATACATTTATATGACGCATGAATACTGATTTGCAAGAATTTGAGTACAAAATCGGGATTCGTGAACTAGCTTCAAAAATAACATTAGAGGGGGCTGCCTTCAGCCCAGGGAGTGATCCTGGAGACCTGGGATCAAGTCCGACGTCGGGCTCCCTGCATGGAGCCTGCTTCTCCCTCTGCCTGTGTCTCTGCCTCTCTCTCTCTCTCTCTGTGTCTGTCATGAATAAATAAATAAAATCTTTAAAAAATAATATTAGATAATTTTAACCTTCTATAGATGATTCTATAAATCCAGGCCTGTAGAAATACTTGTTTAAATTTAGTAGATTGGGTTGAAGTATAAATATGTAAGCAATAACAACTGTATTATTAAATTTAATAAAAATGAATTTGATTAATTTGCATTTGTAGTTACAAATAATAAAAAAAAAAGACGTTTTCTTGCCTGCAAATCACCCTCTCAGTCATAATCACCACAATCTCCTCTGATCATTAACAGGTTTATAGGATCACAGATTTCTGAAGTCAAAGGGATGGAAGTCATTACTTTTTATATAGTATATTTAGGTAACTAGACAATCAAGCATGACATATGTGGCAATATAAACAATTCCAGTTCTTAAGAAGAGTAAAATTGAAACATTCATGGTATTCTGTGTATGTCCTGATCCACTCCCATTTGGTTTAATTTAAATAAAGGCATAATTAGGAAGGAGTTACTGTTTTGACAACAAATCAGATGAATTAAGAGTAAGCGAAATCGAGAAGAAAATAATATCAATAAAATTAAATTTAAAAAATGCAAAACTCTGACTATGAAAATAAGAGAAATTGTATTATGCATTTTATGTAACAAAAATAATGTTATTGATTTATATTAACATATATTATTATACTGTAATATAAGTATCTTAGAGAAGAGAAAATGGTTGAAGTACCTTCTTCATGTTTCAGAAGCTCAGTGGGCAAGGCAAGAACTGACACCAGACAGAACAGTGGCAACCTCAATGAAGTAGTCTGGATTTGGCAGCCAATGTGTACCAGGATGTCCTGGGGAAGAGCTATCATCAGTGCCTCATGTGACAATAGAATTTAATCATAGTTATTAAATGAAAACACACATAGTTTACTTAATTTCCCAAAGTAGAAAACTTTAAGTCAGGGCAAATATAGCTGCCCTCCTTATCTTTCTTGTCATCCACAATCCACATCTCAATGGTTGAAAATGTGTTGAAAACTTCAGCAATATTGAGGAGTATTCTTGGTTGAGATGATTCTCTATTGTGTTATATAATGCATCATTGAAATAGCCCAAGGTCCTTGAGATTTGCAAGCAGTAGCCTCATAATGAATATTCATTTGAGATAAAACTCTTTTATATCGAGGTTTTGTTTTACATATTAACTAAGACACAAGTGTCTGTGTAGACTTCTAAGAAATTTCAACAATCTACTTTAAGTTCATAATGAAACAAAGATATTCAAATATACACTAGAAAGCAAAAGTTTAAATAGAAATTATGTACTTAAATATCATAAAAGAATCAGCTACCTGTTAAATATTTTTATAAGAATCTTCAACTACAAGAAACGTATTTCTAGTTGTCATTATTAAATTCTCATTGTGTCCTTTACATTCATCACAACATAATACATATATGAATAACTGAAATATTATCTACTGTCTAAAAGAATGTTAAGGCATTATGGTCTTTCAAGATCATATCAAAATAGGTTTGGAGGAAAAACTATCATTAATATTTAAGAAGTTTCTCTTCTGTGTAATAACAAAATAAAAGGCAAAAAGAAATGAAATTAGCATTTGTGTGTATTTTTCATTTCCAAAGAGTGACATGTAGATTATACAAATATATGTTACTGCACATCAACTACTTACTTGATAATTTCTCTTAATATTTGTAGGTGAGATGATTTGACAAACACTTAAGGTTTATACAACTCTCTGTTTTGAATAACTTAGTGGTCATATGGAAATGTCTTTGTTAGACACCCATCTTTTTGCTTTATGTATGTTCACTCCACGTGTTGAATTTATTATCAGAGTAGGATTTGATGGTCATTTCACCAATGGAAGAATTAATTGGGTTTTCTCCAAAAGAATTTACATTTATTAAAGTTCAATATTTGACACTAAATATTAGTTTGTCTAAAATAATTATAGTAATAATCACGACATATTGGGATCCCTGGGTGGCGCAGCGGTTTAGCGCCTGCCTTTGGCCCAGGGCGCGATCCTGGAGACCCGGGATCGAATCCCACGTCGGGCTCCCGGTGCATGGAGCCTGCTTCTCCCTCTGTCTATGTCTCTGCCTCTCTCTCTCTCTCTCTCTCTCTCTCTGTGTGTGTGACTATCATAAATAAATTAAAAAAAAATTAAAAAAAAATCACGACATATTAAAGAATTTTAATGTCATTATTTGTCAAGTAAAAAAATTTAGATTAAATTAGCATATATAGCCCTAAAATACTAAAATTTTATCTTGTGTCCTGAGATCACAATCACATACTTTTATACTATAGGGTCTAAGACACTGGGTATTTTAACTTGAATGAACACAAATTGTCTCTAACTTCCATCCTAAGAATCTGCAAAGATATTTTATTATGTGTCTCTGATTTGGTGGAGATTTATTTCACACATTTTATTATTTACTTTATAATCACAATCTTCCTAATTATTGTTTTTATCCATTTCTTCATAAGGGCACTTATTCATGTATAATTCATTCTGAACTTTTAAAAATACCCCCGTGGAGTGTAAAGCCAGCCAGTTGTTTTCCCTGTTTTGGTAAGGTAAGTGCCTGACATTAAGCTTATATTGACAAGTCATCCACTTCAAAGAGGTCTGTCTCCAATAAGCACATGGCCAGCTGCAGGACTTGATAAAAAACTAGGCTGCCTCCCCACGCTGAGGCTCCTTTGTTTAAGAAATCATGGTTAAGGGACACCTGGGTGGTTCAGCGGTTGAGCATCTGCCTTTGGCTCAGGGTGTGATCCTGGGGTCCTGGGACTGAGTTCCGCATTGGGCTCCTTGTGGGAAGTCTGCTTCTCTTTCTGCGTATGTCTCTGCCTCTCTCTTTAAAAAATATCATGGTTGATTTGGGGCCACTTTTTTTTTCTCTTCTTCATGCTCATGCTTTAAATTCCGTCTCTTATGTTCTATTTATTATTTATTATTTTTTATTTATTATTTTTTATTTTTTTTAATTTGAGTATAGTTGACATACAACATCACATTACTTTCAAGTTGTACAATTGGTAGATCAAGTTCTATAAAGAGTTCTATAGATTTTGATATGCCCACTTCAAGTGTAGCTACCATCTGTTATTATATCTACCCTGGCCCCCATTCTCAACCCTAACAAAGCAGAATCCCGGGCCTGTGCACCCCACTTCTTGTGAACTTTCGGATGTGCCATGTAATCTCCAGGACTTCTAAGTAATAAATCTTGACCTTCCAAAGTTTCCTGATGGTTATTGCTAGGGTTGTCTTACAATCAGAATCACAAGGGCAGATCCTACCATGACAGAGGTTATGGATAAGCTGAGACAGGCACACAATATCTACTGATATATTTACCAACCTTTTTGAATCTCTGAGGGATCTTTTGGTCACCAAGAACAGAATTCAACATTAACTTGCTAAGAAGAAACTTTGTGCAGGTAATAATAGGTTAGTGTAAAGAACAAAAGAAAATTCATCTATAAACTTTGCAAAGGCATACCATCAACATGGAAGTGCTGGACTGAGATACTGGAGTACCTGTGGGAATTTTTCTTTAGTCTGTGTTCTTTTTGTGTATATTAGCTGCCCAGTATTTTCATGCCCCTTCCCCCATATACAATTCAGAAAAAGCCTTCTGCCTAGCATAATGTGAATGCCCTCTATAATGTTTATGTGTTGATGCTGTTGTTCGCATGCTACAGATAATCAAACCAAATTAAACCAAGTAAAAGGGCAAAAGACAAATGACAAAAAAATGACACATGTAAAATATGGTAAGGGCCAGATATAGAGGCTCAAATGATGATGATGATGATACCAATACAACATTATCTCTTTCATACTAAAGACAATCTTGTATTTCATTTTGATCAAATTCAACCTAATATCTGTGAGAGCGCAGACTATATCCAAGACACAAATTCATGATAAATAATTACCTTTTCTGGGAGATGGCAGTATTAGCTTTGTATCAAAAGTCAGGCCTTTCGTTTTCAAGGTTAACAATATCCCATGTCCATCAAGCTCCACATCTATAAGGTGAGTTTTTTCCAAATAAGAAGTCATTAAGTCAGTACTAACTTCTATTTTTAAAAAAGTTTCTCATGACTTTCTTTTTTCTTTCTTTCTTTCATTCTTTTTTTTTTTTTTTTTTGTGGTCAGCTGTCTTAATCCTGGAAGTATTTAATATGGAAATTTAAATTTGCATGGCCATTTAATAATCTGGAAATTCAAATGTTACTCTCTAAGTAATTAATAAAATCCAATATTTTAATCATCTGAGTCATATAATAGAACATTATAGCCAAAAGAGTCGAGCAATGAAAGAAAATATATTTTCTTGGAACACCACACATATAAAAAAACTCCTTGTATCACTACTTTTTTAAAAAATAAATTTATTTTTTATTGGTGCTCAATTTACCTACATACAGAATAACACCCAGTGCTTATCCCGTCAAGTGCCCCCCTCAGTGCCCGTCACCCATTCACCCCCACGCCCCTGCCCTCCTCCCCTTCCACCACCCCTAATTCGTTTCCCAGAGTTAGGAGTCTTTATGTTCTGTCTCCCTTTCTGATATTTCCCACACATTTCTTCTCCCTTCCCTTATATTCCCTTTCACTATTATTTATATTCCCCAAATGAATGAGAACATACACTGTTTGTCCTTCTCCAATTGACTTACTTCACTCAGCATAATACCCTCCAGTTCCATCCACATTGAAGCAAATGGTGGGTATTTGTCGTTTCTAATGGCTGAGGAATATTCCATTGTATACATAGACCACATCTTCTCTATCCATTCATCTTTCGATGGACACCGAGGCTCCTTCCACAGTTTGGCTATTGTGGACATTGCTGCAAGAAACATTGGGGTGCAGGTGTCCCAGCATTTCATTGCATCTGTAACTTTGGGGTAAATCCCCAGCAGTGCAATTGCTGGGTCGTAGGGCAGCTCTATTTTTAACTCTTTGAGGAACCTCCACACAGTTTTCCAGAGTGGCTGCACCAGTTCACATTCCCACCAACAGTGGGAGGGTTCCCCTTTCTCCACATCCTCTCCAACATTTGTTGTTTCCTGCCTTGTTAATTTTCCCCATTCTCACTGGTGTGAGGGGGTATCTCATTGTGGTTTTGATTTGTATTTCCCTGATGGCAAGTGATGCAGAGCATTTTCTCATGTGCATGTTGGCCATGTCTATGTCTTCGTCTGTCAGATTTCGCTTCATGTCTTTTGCCCATTTCATGATTGGGTTGTTTGTTTCTTTGCTGTTGAGTTTAATAAGTTCTTTATAGATTCCCCTGGCTATTTAGCATCTTTTCTGATTCCACACAAATCTTAAAATAATTTGTTCTAACTCTCTGAAGAAAGTCCATGGTATTTTGATAGGGATCACATTAAACGTGTAAATTGCCCTGGGTAACATTGACATTTTCACAATATTAATTCTGCCAATCCATGAGCATGGAATATTTTTCCATCTCTTTCTGTCTTCCTCAATTTCTTTTGGAAGTGTTCTATAGTTGTTAGGGTATAGATCCTTTACCTCTTTGGTTAGGTTTATTCTTAGGTATCTTATGCTTTTGGGTGTAATTGTAAATGGGATTGGCTCCTTAATTTCTCTTTCTTCAGTCTCATTGTTAGTGTATAGAAATGCCACTGATTTCTGGGCATTGATTTTGTATCCTGCCACGCTACCAAATTGCTGTATGAGTTCTAGCAATCTTGGGGTGGAGGCTTTTGGGTTTTCTATGTAGAGTATCATGTAATCGGCGAAGAGGGAGAGTTTGACTTCTTCTTTGCCAATTTGAATGCCTTTAATGTCTTTTTGTTGTCTGATTGCTGAGGCTAGGACTTCCAGTACTATGTTGAATAGCAGTGGTGAGAGTGGACATCCCTGTCTTGTTCCTGATCTTAGGGGAAAGGATCCCAGTGCTTCCCCATTGAGAATGATATTTGCTGTGGGCTTTTCGTAGATGGCTTTTAAGATGTCGAAGAATGTTCCCTCTATCCCTACACTCTAAAGAGTTTTGATCAGGAATGGATGCTGTATTTTGTCAAATGCTTTCTCTGCATCTAATGAGAGGATCATATGGTTCTTGGTTTTTCTCTTGCTGATATGATGAATCACATTGATTGTTTTACGAGTATTGAACCAGCCTTGTGTCCCAGGGATAAATCCTACTTGGTCATGGTGAATAATTTTCTTAATGTGCTGTTGGATCCTATTGGCTAGTATCTTGTTGAGAATTTTTGCATCCATGTTCATCAGGGATATGGTCTGTAATCTCCTTTTTGGTGGGGTCTTTGTCTGGTTTTGGAATTAAAGTGATGCTGGCCTCATAGACTGAGTTTGGAAGTACTCCATCTCTTTCTATCTTTCCAAACAGCTTTAGGAGAATAGGTATGGTTTCTTCTTTAAACGTTTGATAGAATTCCCCTGGGAAGCCATCTGTCCCTGGACTCTTGTGTCTTGGGAGGTTTTTGATGACTGCTTCAATTTCCTTGCTGGTTATTGGCCTGTTCAGGTGTTCTATTTCTTCCAGTTCCGGTTTTGGTAGTTTGTGGCTTTCCAGGAATGCGTCCATTTCTTCTAGACTGCCTAATTTCTTGGCGTATAGCTGCTCATAATGTTTTTAAAATCGGTTGCATTTCCTTGGTGTTGGTAGTGATCTCTCCTTCTCATTCATGATTTCATTAATATGAGTCTTCTCTCTCTTCTTTTTAGTAAGGCTGGCTAATGGTTTATCTATCTTATTAATTCTTTCAAAGAACCAACTCCTGGTTCTGTTGATCTGTTCCACAGTTTTTCTGGTCTCGATTTCGTTGAGTTGTGCTCAAATCTTTATTAACTCTCTTCTTCTGTTGGGTGTAGGATCTATTTGCTGTTTTTTCTCTAGCTCTTTTATGTGTAAGGTTAGCTTTTGTATTTGAGTTCTTTCCAGTTTTTGAATGGATGCTTGTATTGCGATGCATTTCCCCCTTAGGACTGTTTTTGCTGCATCCCAAAGATTTTGAATGGTTGTATCTTCATTCTCATAGTTTCCATGAATCTTTTTAATTCTTCCTTAATTTCCTGGTTGACCCTTTCATCTTTTAGTAGGATGGTCCTTAACCTCCACGTGTTTGAGTTCCTTCCAAACTTCTTGATGTGATTTAGTTCTAATTTCAAGGCATTATGGTCTGAGAATATGCAGGGGACGATCCCAATCTTTTGGTATCGGTTCAGACCCGATTTGTGACCCAGTATGTGGTCTATTCTGGAGAAAGTTCCATGTGCACTTGAGAAGAATGTGTATTCAGTTGAGTTTGGATGTAAAGTTCTGTAGATATCTGTGAAATCCATCTGGTCCAGTGTATCATTTAAAGCTCTCGTTTCTTTGGAGATGTTGCGCTTAGAAGACCTATCGAGTATAGAAAGTGCTAGATTGAAGTCACCAAGTATAAGTGTATTATTATCTAAGTATTTCTTCACTTTGGTTATTAATTGATTGATATATTTGGCAGCTCCCACATTGGGGACATATATATTGAGGATTGTTAAGTCCTCTTGTTGGATAGATCCTTTAAGTATGATATAGTGTCCCTCTTCATCTCTCACTACAGTCTTCGGGGTAAATTTTAGTTTATCTGATATAAGGATGGCTACCCCTGCTTTCTTTTGAGGACCATTCGAATGGTAAATGGTTCTCCAACCTTTTATTTTCAGGCTGTAGGTGTCCTTCTGTCTAAAAGGAGTCTCTTGTAGACAGCAAATAGATGGGTCCTGCTTTTTTATTCAGTCTGACACCCTGCACCTTTTGATGGGGTCATTAAGCCCATTCGTGTTCAGGGTTACTATTGAAAGATATGAGTTTAGTGTCATCATGATACCTATTCAGTCCCTGTTTTTGTGTATTGTTCCATTGGACTTCTTCTTAAAGGGGAACTTTAAGAGTCCCCCTTAAAATTTCTTGCAGAGCTGGTTTGGAGGTCACATATTCTTTCAGTTCCTGCCTGTCTTGGAAGCTCTTTATCTCTCCTTCTATTCTGAATGAGAGCCTTGCTGGATAAAGTATTCTTGGTTGCATGTTCTTCTCATTTAGGACCCTGGATATATCCTGCCAGCCCTTTCTGGCCTGCCAGGTCTCTGTGGAGAGGTCTGCTGTTACCCTAATACTCCTCCCCATAAAAGTCAGGGATTTCTTGTCTCTTGCTGCTTTAAGGATCTTCTCTTTATCTTTGGAATTTGCAAGCTTTGGAATTTGTCGAGATGTTGAACGGTTTTTATTGATTTTAGGGGGGGATCTCTCTATTTCCTGGATCTGATTGTCTGTTTCCCTTCCCAGATTAGGAAAGTTTTCAGCTAGGATTTGTTCAGGTACATATTCTGGCCCTCTGTCCCTTTTGGCGCCCTCAGGAACCCCAATTAAATGTAGGTTTTTCTTCCTCAGGGTGTCGTTTATTTCCCTTTATCTATCTTCATGGTCTTTTAATTGTTTGTCTCATTTTTCCTCAGTTTCCCTCTCTGCCATCAACTTGTCTTCTACGTCACTCACTTGTTCTTCTATCTCGTTAACCTCGTCGTTAGGACTTCTAGTTTGGATTGCATCTCATTCAATTGATTTTTAATTTCTGCCTGATTGGATCTAAATTCTGCAGTCATGAAGTCTCTTGAGTCCTTTATGCTTTTTTCTAGAGCCACCAGTAGCTGTATGATAGTGCTTCTGAATTGGCTTTCTGACATTGAATTGTAATCCAGATTTTGTAACTGTGGGAGAGAGGACTGTTTCTGATTCTTTTGAGGTGAGGTTTTCCTTCTAGTCATTTTGCTCAGTGCAGAGTGGCCAAAGACAAGTTGTATTGGGAAAAGGAGAAAAAGAGAGGAGAGAAAGAAGGAAATAAAAGATAAAAAGAGAAAAGGAAGAAAAAAAGAAAAAAGACAGAAGAAAAAGAGAAAGAAAAAAGAAAGAAAGGGGAAAAATGGGGTGAGGGAAGCAAACAAATCAAAAAGCAAAAAAAAAAAGAAAAAAAAAAGAAAAAGAAACAAACAAACAAAGAAAAAAAACAGGGGGAGCATCTTCTGATTCTGTATACTTTAAGTCCCTTGACTTCCCCTGGAACTTGTCCGGCTAGCTGGTGTTCTGGGGCGGGGCCTGTTGTGCTGTTTTTCAGGTGTTAGCACTTGGGGGAGCTGCTCTGCCCCCTGCCTGGTGCAAGGCTCAGTGGGGGTAGTTTACCCCGTGAGGCCCCAGGAGGAACAACCGCAGTGGCGGCAGGTCTGGAGCCCTGGAGTCAGCCCCCGCAGTAAATACAGAGCAATCCGTCTGCAGGGCCTGGAGGCTCCGGGGCGGGGCTGCTGCTCTGCTCAGCTCGGGGCAGGAGCGTCCTTGCTGTCCTGGGCCCTCCCGGCCTCTGCCTGTCCCGGGGGAGGCGGGATCCTGGGCTGTGTCCCGGCGCCCTGTGCTCCGGGGCCTGCGCTGTTGGATTCGTGCCCCCGCCCCGCAGCCCCCTCCACGGAGCCGCCGCCCGAGCCCCCCGAGCTGCTCCCGCCCCGCCCCCGCGCCCCTCCGAGCTGCTCCCGCCCCGCAGCCCCCTCCGCGGAGCCGCCCCGAGCCCCTCCGAGGTGCTTCGGGTCCCGCCGTGCGCGCTGCAGCCCTTAGGGAGCTCGGCGCACTCTCCCGGGCGCAGGTGTCTGTTAGTGTCCCCGGGAGCCCGAGGACATCCCCGCCCTCCCGGGTCCTGCTCCACCTCCCCGTGAGCCCCTTTCCCCCGGGAAGGTCGGTGCAGCTCCTGCTTCTCCGGGACCGGGCTCTCCTGTCCTGGGGACACTCGCCCCGGCCTCAGCCCGGCTCCTCGCGGGGCCCCTCCCCCTTGGAGGCCTTTTGTGTCTTTTCTTTTTCCCCGTCTTCCTGCCTTGATAGAAGCACGAGCTCTTCTCACTGTAGCATTCCAGCTGGTCTCTCTTTAAATCTAAGGCCGAATTCGTAGATTTTCATGGCGATTTGAAGGTTATCTAGGTAATTTGGTGGGGACAGGTGACTTGGGGACCCTAGTCTTCCGTCATCTTACCCCTCCTCCTGTATCACTGCTTTAATGGTCATATTACCTAATTTATGTTCACGTATTTAAATAAAAATTTGGGTTTTATTTTTCTAAATCAACATACAAAATAATAAAAGTATAAAACTAAAAGGTAGTACTTTTTTATTTTCCTGTATTGTTATCCTTAAATATGTACATTAGCTTTTCTTTTTCTTATACAAAATAAATACAGTTATAGAACATAAACAATATCTAAGAACATAAAATCTTTACAATGAGAGTTTTGTTTCCTCATAACAACTTGTTTACAAAATGCTCCAACTTTAGAGACTTGAGATTCCATTCCAAAAGTTGTTGTGAAAGTCAAAATCGTATTTAAAATGTGATCAAGGGGGCTCCTGGGTGACTCAGTCATAACTGTTTGACTACGGCTTAGGTCATTATCTCAGGATGGAGCCTTGCATCTGGATCTCTGCTCAGTGGGGAGTTGGCTTCTTTCCCCCCCTCTGTCTCTCCCCCTCACCATCTCCATTCATGCTCTCTCTCTCAAATAAATAAAATCTTTAAAAAATGTGATCAGGCTTATAAGTTAATTTTTTGAGAGGTTTTGACATGTTGCATATGAATAAAATCAAATGGAAATGCAATACAGGAAAGTTGAAAAATAGTGGGAAAATGAGAAGTATTTATAAGTTTCTTGAATATGATATCATTCTCTACAATGTTTCCCCCAATTGTAATATGTTGGACCTATAAATATGTCTACCTGTGAAAATCTAAATACTTTTTCTCAAATTTAAGAGTTGGAATAAGGGCACCTGAGAAGTTGGTTAAGTGTTGGTTAAGGAATTGTGTAACCATAGAACCATGGAGTAGTAGTCCATCTCCAGACCTCTTGATTTGTGAGAAAATACAATGTTTTCTAAACTACTCTAAGTAGATTTTGGGGGCACCTAAAGAAAATTCTATTAAGATGGGATATATGTAAGCATTAAAAAACTTTCTCCATCATGATAAATGTAGTCTCTAATGTCCTTCACTTATTTCACCACCCTCCCCCTACTTTTCCTCTGCTAACCATCAGTTTGTTCTCTATAGTTAAGTCTGTTTCTCTCCCACCATGTTCATCTGTTTCAATTCTAACATTCCTCATAGAACTGAAATTATATGGTATTTGTCTTTCTCTGACTTATTTCACTGAGCATAATACTCTCTAACTTCATCCATGTCCTTGTAAATGGTGAGATTTCATTCTTTTTGATGATTGGGGTATATATATATATATACCATATCTTCTGTATCCATTCATCAGTTGATACACATTTGGGCTCTTTCCATAATTTGGCTATTGCTGATAATTCTGCTATAAACATTGGGGTGCATGTGTTCCTTCAAATGTGTATTGTATCCTTTGGGTAAATACTTAATATTGCAATTGCTGGATCATAAGTAGTTCTATTTCTAACTTTTTGAGGAAATTCCATACTATTTTCCACAGTGGCTGCATCAGTTTGCATTCCGACCAACAGTGTAAAAGGGTTCCTTTTTCTCCACATTCTTGCCAACACTTGTTGTTTCTTGTCTTATTGATTTTAGCCATTCTGAGAAGCAAGAGATGATGCTTCATCATAGTTTTGATTTGCATTTCCCTGATGATGTTGAGCATCTTTTCATATGTCTGTTGGACACCTGGATGTCTTCTTTGGAGAAATGTCTATTCATGTCTTCTGCCCATTTTTGAAATTGGATCATTTGTTTTGGAGGGCATTTGGGGATATATTTTCACTGCAGAAAAGGAGAGAAAGGTGAATCCAAAACAGATAAAGTAACAAAAGGCTCAAACTCTTGGTCATTAAGGGGTTGAAAACATAGAAGCTAGAGTACATGAACAATGGTTCCTTTATTACAAAAGGGGGCAAAAGGAAAAGAGAGCAAATACAGAGGATTTTCAAATTTACTGATGAGAGGAATAGGTATAAGTTGCCTTTAATTTCTTTGTGAAATATGATGCAGCAGCAGCATTAACGTGTGATGTAGAAAAACAGGTTTTGAAATATGGCATCTATTTAAAGTCTTCTTATGGAACAGGAAAGGAAGTTTATTAGTGCAACAGGGATGATATGATATTAAGTGCTCCTCTCTCTGTCTCACCAAACCACTCATGGTGTTTATTTCCTCCTCCCCTGCCTATTTTCTTTACTATCTATGAGCTATCTTTGGAATTAGATTTGTACCCATAGCTGGTGATTCCTAAATTATCCTCTTTAGTTGAGAACTGGCTTATGAGCTCCAAAGTCACAGTTTACAGCTTCTTCAATAGTTCTTCCTGGTGGGTTACAGAATAAGGTCCAATTCACTCTATCTGGAGTTTGACTCTCCTTCATTTCCTTCCTTCCCTCTCTTCATTTTTCTTCCTACTTTCCTTTCCTACTTCCATCCATTTTCCTTCCTTCTTCCCCTCCTTTCTTCCTTCTTTCCTTCTTCCTTCTTTCCTTCCTTCCTTCCTTCCTTCCTTTTCCTTTCACCAAACACTTTTGAGAGGGAGAAATTGCATTTGTCACAAGAAATGCAAAATTAAGATAACTCTCTTTGACAATAACTCCACAACTCAAGCCAAACTCTCACAGCTGTGTTAGACAACCACCTATTTTTCACATACTTCCCAACCACTCTGCTTCCTAAATATCTTCCAATTGTGTTTCATTTTTTACAAACCCACTTAGGTTACATTATTCATGCCTACCTCTCTGCAGAAGCCTCCTAAGGAATTTCCCTACAACCAAGCCAACACTTCCCATTTATCTCCACATAACTTCAAGGATTTTCTTTCAGGTATGCAATTAAGACTGTAATTTTGCTTTTTAAAAAATCTTTGGATCCTGGGCACATGAGTGGCTCAGTTGGTTAAGCTTCAGACTCCTGGTTTTTGCTCAGGTCATGATCTCTGATAGTGAGATGGAGCTCCACATTGGGCTCAGTGGAGAGTCTGCTTGAAGATTCTTTCCTTCTGCCCCTCCCTCCAATCATTCTCTCCCCCCCCCCTCCTTCTCTCTCTCTCTCTCTCTCTCTCACACACACACACACGCAAATAAATAAAGGAATCTCTTAAAAAATAAAAATATTTGGATTTTATTTTATTTTATCTTATAAATAAAATAAGATAAAATCAGGGAGGGAGGCAAGCCATAAGATACTTTTAAGTATAGAGAATAAACTGAGGGTTGCTGGAGCGGAGTTAGGTGGAGGGTGATGAGCATTAAGGAGGGCACTTGATATAATGAGACTGGGTATTATATGTAAGTGATGAATCACTAAATTCTACTCCTGAAACCAATACTACACTATATGTTAACTAACTTGAATTTAAATAAAATACGATCTTTGGAGATTTTGCACGATACAATAAGTTGAAGTATATAAAGTGAATTGGCATTTTAAATTACTTTATGACAATGATAATACCACTATTCTTTTCCTTCTGAAGGCTACATGAGAATACAAATTATTATTTTAATTTTGCTTAGAGAGCATAGATATAGCATGTCTAAAATGATTGAGAGATGGCTTGGTACAACTTTATTGGACCCAGAGAGATAATCTGATTTTCCAATTCTATTCCTGTTTTTTATTTCATTTGCCTGACATTCAAATTGTTAACAGACAGTCAGATAAAGTTATTGGGGTATTTAGAATTCAAAAGAATGTCATTAATTTTTTTAAATATTGAAAATATATTAAATTCTCATGTAATAAAGAATCTAAGTGAGTTGTAAAATTAGTTATTTGCATCAGTGTGTATGCAAATGTATATCTATTCTAATCAGATGAACCCATTACATATGGAAGTAATTTGAATTGGAAAATGAATGTTTGAAATCAATCTCAATGTAGTGATGGAAGTTTTAGCAATGGAAATGCCTTATATCATCAAATGATAAAAATCCCTCAGTATGTTCATGTATAGTAGGAAATTATTTAACCTGAGAAATTCAGTCATCAGGCCCTTACTACAACCTACACTTGCCAAATCTTAAGTGTCATGTGGTCCTAAGTAGTTGACCTGATAACTCTCAAATATTTGATAAGACAATCTGATTACCCAAGGGGATAGATGAGTATCCAAGTTTGTTTAAACAGGGAAATAAATATAGAGGTGAATAAGCAGATTATATATATCCCACTGACAATTTTTGTTAACTTAGGAATAATCTGTTTATTAATTGAAGTATTAATTGAATGTTTGAAAGATTTTAGCTTTTTATAAAAACAACAGGTCCAGGGCACCTGGGTGGCTCAGTCAGTTAAGCCTCCGGCTCAGATCATGATCCTGTTGTCCTGGGATTGGAGCCCCACATCTGGCTCCCTGTTCAACGGAGAGTCTGCTTCTCCTTCTGTCCTTTACCCTGCTCATACTCTCTCTCTTTCTCTCTCCCTTTAATAAATAAATAAAATCTTTAAAAAACAAAACAAAACAAAACTTAAAAAGCAATAGGTCAGGCCTATGATCTCAATCTAAGAATATGAAAGTGACCTTAGATTTATGACTTTAATTAGAAAGATATGGCAATTTTAATTAATACATAAAGAGTATTCGAATGTTTTAGCAAACTCTTTTTATCATATTTATAGCTTTAGTTTACTAGATATACATATGTTGTTTAAGTACACAGGAATTTATTTTATAAATTTACAAATTTTTTCAATCAGGAAGCAATTCATTCTTTAAAATAAAATCAAGGCTTGTAAATTAATAAATACAGTTTAAAATATTTAAAGGAAGATTATCAATTCAGAGTAGAAGTAGAACTAATTTATTTATGTGAAATGTATATATGTGAACATTAATCAAAGTCTGTAAAGTTATTGATTTTATATAAGACTACTTGATTTTCACCTTGAAATTCAAAATTAAAGGAAAACGAAGTCCCTGAATCTGCGATCTTCCTAAATTATGATTCCCTTAAGCCCAAGTAAATGTTTTAGCCTACAATTGCTGCTCTTTGGTATGAAATATCTCACATTGTATCTAAATAAAAAAATTGCTTCAGAATAAATGAAAAAACCACCCATGTCTTATGAATTAATATTGTTGACTTTATGTACATTTCCCCATCATATTTCCATATAGTAACATGATATTTCCTGTCCACTAACT
This sequence comes from Canis aureus, assembly GCF_053574225.1. NCBI lineage: Eukaryota > Metazoa > Chordata > Mammalia > Carnivora > Canidae > Canis > Canis aureus. The sequence goes on from NC_135641.1 coordinate 6,583,041, forward strand.
CGTGGGTTCTTTTCTCACTCTTCTCACACAGAAATCCCTAAGCAGTAGCTATGTTTTGATCATGGAGTCAAAATAGAAAGAGTTAGAAAATTATCTCATGTATCCATTTTAACAGTATGATTAAAACTATAACTGAGACTTGGTTTTCTGCTCCTAGGATTTGCTTCTGGGATTCTTTCTTTGAGTTTTCTTACTGAGTGAACTTCAATGGATTGCTTTTTCTTTGTGTGCAATGCCTTCAATCTGACTATATTAAGATCATGCTCCCCTGGGTGTCATTAGATCATAAAATAATTTTGTGACAGAAAATTTGTGTTGCCACCAATTTTCAACATTCTGAGGCACTTGCATGAACTATTACTTTCCTTATTTCCAGTCCATGGTGGTGGTGGTTACACGATTGGAGGTGAGGGATGCTTACTTCAAGTTACCTACTTATATCAGATTTTCTACAGAATCTTTACATTTGTCTCCAAAGAGTGACTCTTATTTAGAAAGAAATAATATAGAAAGAAAATTTGATCACCTATGTCACAGAAAACTACTGTGCAATAAGAGAAACAATTTGAAATAACAATGAGAATCCTTAATCATATAAATAGGGTCATACCCACATAAAACTATATAGAAGCTAAGACTTGTCTTTATTAGTTTCCTTGCTATCCCCTTCCCTTGCAAAACATTTTATTTCTTCTAGTTGCTTATTACTTACCATCAGATCTTCCCTTTTCCTGCAAAAGTTGTATTCTGCCTCTGAAATAAAAACCCTATTCCATTAGAACTTCCCACCCAAGCAGAGCTTGAATCCATGATGTAAGTGGAGGTATTTTACTGGGAAGAAGACTATAGAAAGAAGAGTGAAAGCCATAAGATAGAGACACAAAAGGTGGGAAAGTCAGAGGAGAGCTTTGCACAGGTCATAACTGTAGGCAACTAGACTGAATTCTACTGACTCCTCCCAAGCAGTGTATAAATTGTCTTTAAAAGTTTTCTCCCTGAAATGTATGGTAGCTGGAGCACTTATCCATGTGGCCAAAGGATGATCCTAGGTATAAGCTCTCTTACATTCCAGGATCACATTTGCAGGTATTAGAAAAGAACTTGGAACTGGAGTAGAAATTAATAAGACTCATAGTGTAGGCATGAGACAGGATGCCATCAGCACAGGCTAATCTTGCACAGAATTGTCCACTACAGCAGCAGCTGACATCAGAGCTTTTCTGAGAATATGGTACATACAGCATGATCTCATCTGCATCACCATTCCCTTATCCAAAACCATGGCATGTGTACCCTTTAAATTTATGAGCCCCTTTCATATACCAGTGTCAACTGAATTTTCGTAAGTGTACTACCTTCTCCCTTACTTAATACATGAGAAATGAATGTCCATAGATCCAAAAAACATTCTAAATAAACACAAGGCAATTTAGGTTCATTTCTGTTATTTTTCTTTTCTCTGGATAAAGAAAAGGAAGTGGAAAGAAGTGAAGGGAGACACCTTAATCCTTGAGAGAGAAAATAAGCTTCTTCTATCGAGGGTGTAAACAGGGACAGTCTGTCACTCATAAAACATCTGGTTTCGTGAGATGCAGTTTACTGTCTCAGAACATCTGCTAAGATCCTAACACCCTTATTTCCAGGGCATTTTTTTTTATTAGGTAACACTTTGTCTACTAAATCTGTATACACTTACTTTCCCAAAAACACAAGGGGTCGGTTTTGACTCCTTAGAGAGATATGATGCCAATACAGAAAAACATGTACAATAAGCTAGCTGTGACTCTTGAATTTATATTTGTTATAATTTGTAAAGTTATCAAGGGCATTTTTCCTTGAGTTTCCCCAAAAGCAGATCCTGTGGCATATGCTTATATTCTACTATATTTTAGGAAGTGCAACCCCATGACTAAAAAAATACAGAAAAGGAAGGAATGAGACAAAGAAAAATAGAAAACCAATACAAGTGGCCATCACTTAATGTCAAGCAGTATTGATTGCTGAATCTTGCAAGACCCTCTTCTAAGAAGTCATATAAATGATTGTCAGTAAAGTCTGTTGAAAGGTGGAAAGAAAAAATGTATTCACCAGTTCTTATCTGTTATTCAGCAAGTTTTTGCCTAATGCATTAATACAGCCAGACTTCATTATTGCAGAAAAAGCAATCAGTCCTCTAGCTTCTCTTCTTCTCCTGCTCAGGGTCAACAGCAAAGTATGAGTGCAGGAGAGGAAGTGTGTGTGGTATGAGGAGAAGGTGGCATACTCTATGCATGATGATGCTTGAATTTGTCCAGAGTTAACTAAGAGTTGCACCAACGGGCAGCCATTCAAAGCTGAAAGTATGTGCAAAGACTTGCTTTCCCAATGGAGCTGCTCTCTCCCATCAAACTTCTCAATCCCCCCTTTCCTCTGACCCCAAGTTCAGCATCAAAACGATGATAAGATCTAGGTATCCAGATCACAAGGGATCTAAAGGTCATATACATGATTTTGCCCAAATAACACTTTACTTAGGTCACCATCAAAAGCTCAGTTTAAAATTGCAAACTCAGGGTGCTTAGGTGGCTCATTTGGTTAAGTGTCCAGTTTCAGTTCAAGTCATGATCTCACCGTCCTGGGATCAACCCTACATTGGGCTCCATACTCAGCAGGGAGTCTGCTTGTCTCTCTCCCTCTACCTTTGCTTCTATCCTCACATATGCTCTCTCTCTCTCTCAAATAAATAAATAAAATCTTTAAGGGGCACTTGAGTGACTCAGTCAGTTAAACATCTGATTCTTGGTTTTGACTCATGTCATGGTCTTGCAGTCATGGATTGAACTCCGTGTTGGACTCCACTCAGCAAGGAGTCTGTCTCAGATTCTCTCTCCCTCCCCCCCCCCCTTTTCCTCAGCCTCAAATAAATAAATAAAATATTTTTTAAAATCTCAAAAAAATTTTAATCGCAATCTCAATTTTATCCATTGCTCCCTTGCCTTTTTTAAACTTTTTTGTCTATGCACATTCTCATCTAACATATATTTACCTAATGTTAAAATTAATGTTCATCTCTCTAGAATGTAAGCTCTGTTAGGAAGAAATTCTCATTTTTTTTCCTCTACAGTATTCACAGCATCTAGAGAAATATCTGACATGTAGACATTCAATACATACATTTTTTTTAATTTAAGAATGTTTGAATGAATATATGTTCACAATTTCTTAGCCATTTTCTTCTCTAGCAAACTGGTTAAATATCCCCATATATTTTGAATCGCTGTATTAGTGTTAAATTATGATTCATATTAAGTATTTTTTTAAATTATAGGTTTTGCATTCCATTTTATATTTTTATTTCTCATGGTTCTTTATGTATAATTCTGCTGAAATGGACATTATTAGGCCAGTATAATATTTAAAAGTGAGTAGGTAAGTGCTTTGCTTCCTGAAGCCTTGGATTTGTCAAACCCAGCTTTATTTTGTGCTGTAGTGGATGATATGCCACCAGGTCACAGAGCTGTTGAGCTGCATTCATTTAGTTTGCATACATTATAGAGCTTTCTCTGCTGTGGTCACTTAAATTTGTTGAGAAATCTAAAACCATCTTTCTATTTTCCTTTTAAAGTGACTTCCTGTTTCTTTTCTCTGAATAGTTGCAGGTTTTCTTCTTTAAACTTGAAGATCAATGAGTTTACCAGAAAATCTCTCAGTCTTTTTTATATTTGTTAATGTTTTTTGAGCCATTGAAATACAGTGAGTGTTTTGAACTGCTTATTCTTTTTCTTTCTTTTAGGAAATGTTCTTATATTTATTCTGAATAGTTTCAGTATCATTTTCCTGCTCTACACATAAATTTTCAAATACATAAATTATGTGCATTTTGTATCTATAGTGTATATGTATCCAAAAGAATAATTTTCTTGAAACTCATTTTTCTTTATTGCTTTCTATTGCTGCTCTGGGATAGTCTCAAATTTGCCTCCATTGTTTCTCCTCCTGCTGGTTTATCTGAAGAATCCATTTTACAGGATTTTTTTCCCATAAATATATCAAATCCTTTCATTTTATTGTGGTGTTCTTGCTTTCTTTTCTTTATCCTACCAGTATGCCTTCAACTATTCTAAATGTCATCTTATTTCATGTTGTTCATACTTTGTTTAATATTTTTAATGCCTTAAAATATTGTACCATTAAATGTCTTCTTTTTCATAGAGCAAATTTTTCAAAGAATCTTATCAGTAACTTTTTCCATGATAAGAAAGTTTTCCCATCGGTTTGTTCTCATAATCAGTACTGTATGATTCTTTATATTGAATTAGCTAACTCTATCTATACCCTTCACTTTCTGTTCTAGAATTTTCACTACTAAAAAATTCTTGACTAAATTTTTTAAATTATTAGAAGGTACGTATGCTATTTTCAGGTTTTCAGTTGACAGATACTGACCAAGATATGCTGAAGTCATTTAGGAAAATTGTAAGGAGGACCACTAAGTAATACCCTTCTCTTCCCAGGTTTTATAATTTTTTAGGTTTTATTTATTTGTTTGAGAGAGAGACAGAGACAGAGAGACAGAAATAAAGAGAGAGAGAGAGAGCATGAAGAAGCAGGAGAAGAGCAGACAGAGAGGGAGAAGCAGACATCCCACTGAGCAGGGACCCCAAAACCAGGACCCTGAGATCATGACCTGACCCAAAAGCAGATGCTTACTTAATCAACTGAGCTACCCAGGCGCCCCTCAACAGGTTTTAAAGAAATTATAAAATAATGCAAAGAATGCCAGACCAAGGGAAATTTACTCTTTATTTCTAAAAGCGTTGTTCTTCTCCCAAACATCGTCTTTTCCATTTTTCCCTCTCCCTGATATCAGGGTCTCTGCTCACTGTGATTGGAAATATCTTGTCCAGCTGCTTCCTTTATTTCATTTCTTAGATGCAACCTAAAATATTATTTCCTCAAGGAAACTTCACATCACACATCAAACTAAACTAATTCACCCATTCCATCATCTCTTATATGAAATAATTTTTTTTAATGTTTTCTGGTCAAAGTACCTTCATTACTAGTTAATCTCTATGTAGAGAGATTAGTATAAATTTCACATTACAATGTATCTGGCATCTAACAGAACACATAACACTTATTACTTATTTAATGCAAAATTTTGAATGGGTGAACAAAGGTTTGTTATGAAGAAAAAATAGCAAATATTTGTTTAGTACTTCCTGTGTTGTCAGAAATGGTTTTCATTCCTCTACATTTTTAAATTAACTTAATCCTTACAACAACCCAGGGAAGTAGAGAGGATTACCATCTCCATTTTACAGTTTTACATTTTACACTGAGGCACACGTGGATATATAATTTGCTTTGGGTCGTAGAGCTTGAAAGTGTCAGCTCTTAGGTTTCAAACATAGACTCCAGTACTGAATCTAAGATCTAAGATTTGATTGTTTAGCTACTTTGATAAAATGTCCTTCAAATGTCAGAAAAAGAATCCCAAATGACACTTATTGTTAGGTCTAAACTCATTTAGAGCACATTTGAGACTACAACATTTTCTAATTTGTATGTATGTGTTAGGAATTCCTTGTAATACCTAAGTGTAAGGTAACACTTTCTGAGGATTATTTCATCAGGATTTCACTTAATTTTTTCCCAGAATAGAAAGTAGTATAACTAGTATAATTTACTTATTTAGAAAGAGCCAGAAGAAAAGAAGAAGAAGAAGAAGAAGAAGAAGAAGAAGAAGGAGAAGGAGAAGGAGGAGGAGGAGGAGGAGGAGGAGGAGGAGGAGGAGGAGGAGGAGAAGGAGAAGAAGAAGAAGAAGGAGAAATAGAAGAAGTCTGGGAGGAAAACTCAACAGTGTTGGATTCACTGACAAAATTTTGGTCAAGTGCCAGTTTAGACTTATGTGACAAGGAGTGATAAAAGACTTTCTTTTCTTTTCTTTTTTTCTTTTCTTTTCTTTTCTTCTTTTCTTTTCTTTTCTTTTCTTTTTTTTTTCTTTTTTTCTTTTTTCTTTTCTTTTCTTTCCTTCTTTTCCTCTTTCTTTCTTTCTCTTTCTTTCTTTCTTCTTTCTTTCTCTTTCATTCTTTCTTTTTTTCTCTTACAACAAAAGAAATCCTATTTCTTTGTTCTTTCCCTACAAAATTCTCTCTTAGCATGTCAAGAATTAAAGCTTATTTCAGCTTTACTTTGCAGTTTAGAAAAATCAGATTCTAGATGTTGCAAGAAATAGAAGAGAGAGAAAAAGAGGCACCTAGGAATGTGCAGACTGCTTTATTAATTGATACTGAAAGAGATACAATTTGAATTATATACAGTGAAATTTATGTATGCATGTAGATATTTGCTTCCCACAATATAATGAACATCCTCAAATCCATTAACCAACTCTGACATCCTAACTTACATATTTCCTTTGCAGGCCCTTCCACGAAATTTTACCATTTCCTCACTTCTTAATGTATTTAGGGATTGATGCATGCACTTCATATTAATGTGTACACACACACACAGATACACACACACATAGTTGTTGAAGTCCACAACAATAGTATCATGGGGTGTATATTTTTCTGTAGCTGTTTTTTGTTTTTTTTTTTTTCTTGTTGTTGTTCTAACTCAGTGTTAGGACAATTCATCCATATTGCTACGGGTAGTTACAATTTAATTTTCTTGATGAGGCATATAAATACTTACTGGCAATTTGCAGCAACTTATTCCTTTTCCTTATTAGTAAAGATTTTGATTGATGTTCCATCCTTGTTTTTAAATATCTGGTGCAGTGCCAATTTAAACGTATTTTTGTAGCTCTCTCCTGAGAGGCAGGTGCTAGAGATTCCCTGGGGCATAAACATGGGTGAAGATTTACTGAATCATAGCATATGTGAACTTTGGTCTTCACATGTAATGCTAAACCACTTCACAAAATGATTGCATTATGTTAAGTTCCTACCTACAATGTACCATACTGTACTATACAGTATTGCCACTTTTCTTAATGTTCACCAACTGAATCAATGTGGTCCTCATTGGAATTACCCTGTAAATGAATTTGAACATTTTTCTGATGTGTTTTGCTACACATGTTTTCTCCATTTTGAAATAGTTTTTGATGTCATTTGCCCATTTCTTTTCCTACTGCATAATTGTCCTTCTATTTATAAGACTGTATTATATTATTGAGGCTATTGTTTGACTCTTTTTTTGTATTTTAAGTATCTTACTCAAGATAATAGGATATTTGTTTTTCATGCTTCAGTATGTATATTGCAATATTGTCCTGAGAAATTATTCAAGATATATTTATTAGTATGTATATATGCATATATATATATAGAGAGAGATACATGAGGTATAATGTTCCAATCATAATAAATTATAAACTTTATCTTTTTTTATGAATTTATTTTTTATTGGTGTTCAATTTGCCAACATATAGAATAACACCCAGTGCTCATCCCATCAAGTGCCCCCCTCAGTGCCCCTCACCCAGTCACCTCCACCCCCCGCCCACCTCCCCTTCCACCATCCCTAGTTCATTTCCCAGAGTTAGGAGTCTCTCATGTTCTGTCTCCCTTTCTGATATTTCCCACTCATTTTTTCTCCTTTCCCCTTTATTCCCTTTCACCATTTTTTATATTCCCCAAATGAATGAGACCATATACTGTTTGTCCTTCTCTGATTGACTTATTTCACTCAGCATAATACCCTCCAGTTCCATCCATGTCAAAGCAAATGGTGGGTATTTGTCATTTCTAATGCCTGAGTAATAGTCCATTTGTAAACTTTATCTTATCTAAGAATTAGTGGTAGCTGAATTTTTTCCCTCTTTTATCCATATCTCTCTCTCCCCCCACAATGTGCCTCTCCACAAAATTGTTCTCTATATCTATGAACTTGGTTTTGTTCGTTTGTTTGTTCAGATTCCACATATGAAAGACATCACACAATATTTACCTTCCTTGACTAACTTATTTCACTTAACACAATGCTCAGGAGGCCCATCCTTGTCACAAATTATAAGATTTTATTCTTCTTTTATGGCTGAGTAATATTTCGGTGTGTGTGTGTGTGTTATCCATTCCTCTATCAATGGACACTGTGAGTTGTTTCCAAGTCTTGGCTATTATAAATAATGCTACAATTAATATGGGGGCACACATATCTTTTTTAGTTAAAGTTTTCATTTTATTTGAATAAATATCCTAAAGTGGAATTGCTGGATCATATGCTATTTCTATTTTTAATTTTTTAGGGAAACTTTATACTGTTTTTATAGTGGTTATTCACTTATTTATATTCCCAACAGTGCATAAGGGTTCCTGTTTCTCCACATTTTCACCAACTCTTGTTATTTCCTATTTCTTATAATAGTCATTCTAATGGGTATGAAGTAATATTTCCTCGTGGTTTTTGTTTGCATTCCCCTGATGATTAATGATGTTGTTTGTTACTGTTTTTTGTTTTATTTTGTTTTGCTATTGAGTTTAGTTCTTTATATACTTGGGGTATCAGTCCTTATTTGATACAAAATTTGCAAATATTTTCTCCCATTCAGTAGGTTGCCTTTTCAGTTCATTGATGGTTTCCTTTGCTGCGCAGAAAAATTTTTGTATGAAGTCCCACTTATTTATTTTTGTTTTGGTTGATTTTGTGTTTGGTGTTAGATTAAAAAATCAATGCCAATACTACCTGTTTTCTTCTAGGAGTTTTGTGATCTCAGGCCTACATTCATACCATTAATCCATTTTGAGTTATTTTTTGTATTTGGTATGAGATAATGGTCAAATTTCATTCTTTTGCATGTAGCTGTCCAGTTTTCCCAGTACCATTTATTCTCGATGAAAGTGACATAGGGAGATGCCAAACTCATTCTTCTTTTTTTAAAAAAAAAATTAAATTATTTATTTTTAGAGAGAGAAAGTTCAAGCAAGGGGAGTCAGAGGGGAGGGGAAAGAATCTCAAGTAGACTCCCTGTGGAGTGTGGAGCCCAATCTGGGGCTGATTTCATCATTCTGAGATCAGGACCTGAGGGAAACCAAGAGTCCATTGCTTAATCGACTGAGTCACCCAGGTGCCCCCTGGACTCACTCTTCTTACAGACATGCTGAGCTTACAGCTATATATAGAACAACTTCCTATTTAAAAAAAAAAAATCAATGGCTTACTGAGTAAAAATGATGCAATAAGTAAGAGTAGAAAATCATATCAAAGTTTACTAGAAGAGGGGAGGAAATAGCCTTGTCATAAACCCCAGATTGGATGCATCAACCCACAACCAGGCGGGAACTCAAAACCCAGAACTTCTTCTTGAAGTGGAGGGTTCAAACCTGACCACCTTTGTTACCCTTTAGGGCCTGAAACTCAGAGATTAGCCCCCAACCATCTACCTATGAAAATCAATTGAGCTCATGTCCTAAGACCCAGAGAGTAATGATCTGGGTACAGCCCATAAATAAGGGACCCGCACACTCAGACATAACAAGAGCTGGATAACTAAATGGTGCACATTCACTATAGAGTTTAGAATTGGAAGTAACCTCATGATAAAATTTCTAGTGAGGACAGCAAATAAGTATATGAATTAACATGGTATTTCAGTGATGAAAGCTATATCCCCATGCAATTCCATATGTAGTTAGCATTAGAAAACTTGCGACAATGTTAGTTCTTCCACATGATTATATATATATATTAACACAGCAAAATAAATCATCAATTGGTATAATTCTTAAACCCAAAATCAATAATAAGAATTATTAAAATGAACACAAAATGTCACGTATAATCATTGTTCTTATAGCTAACAGAACACTTACTCTGAGAAAGACAATCCTCTAAGTGCTTTGAATATATTGACACATTTCATCCTCATAAGAACCTGATGAGGGATCCCTGGGTGGCGCAGCGGTTTAGCGCCTGCCTTTGGACCAGGACACGATCCTGGAGACCCGGGATCGAATCCCACTTTGGGCTCCCGGGGCATGGAGCCTGCTTCTCCCTCTGCCTGTGTCTCTGCCTCTCTCTCTCTCTCTCTCTCTCTGTGTGACTATCATAAATAAATAAAAATTTAAAAAAATTTAAAAAAAAGAACCTGATGAGACAGACATTACTATTAACCCCATTTCACAAATGAAAAAATAGAGATTTGGTAATTCACTCTACACAGATAGTGTATGGCAAATCTCATATTTGAACTCAGGAGTCCAGGTGCACAACCAGGCTTTTTATCATGACACTAGTATGGTGGCAGTGAGTGTGCACACATGGAAATAAATCATGGAATACACCTTAAAATTTCTCACATTCAGTATTATCATTTACATATATGCAATATACACGAAAATACAGAAAGATGAATATGATTCACGAAAGTAAGTCAACTGGCCAAAGAAATTGTTATTCTTTCAAAAATATTGCAGTAAGGAGTGTGACTTACTTGTCTGTTGCAAGTCTCTGAATATAAGTTTTATTCTACTAACCATGAAAACATGGAAATATTAGTACACATCTCTCTCTCTCTCTTTCTCTCTCTCTCTCAGGCACACACACATACATACACAGCAAATATTATGGAGCTATGCATAAACTCATTGTACCAATATATATGCTGTTGTGCATTCTTATATAGTGTATTCAAGATTATTTTGTGTTAAGAATAAAAGTCAGTTAAAATGCTCAAGTCAACCTACAATAAATGGTCTTTACCATTTTAATAAGTTACCTGTGGAGCCCGCGTGTTTTTCACTCTCTGTTGACATATTTAAGATGTTTGAAGGAAAATACCCATAACAACTAAGAAATATAGAATCAGTTGCTTAAGCAAATATGTAAAAAGCAGGATATATGCATTGTACTAACAGAAATTTGCCTGCATAAATGGCAACATACTTTTTTTAACAGATCATCTTTCTCTCTTGTATTTCCCCAAATCACAGTATATTGGTGGATGGACCACCTGCTAGGTTGTGTGTGTTGTTCTAACCATATTGACAAGCGCAAAGTTTATAAGGTGACTTCAGTTCTAATGCTTTGAAATTGACAATTCCAGTCACCTAAATATCAGTGTTTCATCAGGATTTCAGTGCCTTATATCTTCTCTGTTTGGAACTGAAATAACTGAGAGCTCTTCTTTTGTATGGAATACAGTCGGTTTTCACAGCTTCTGATTTACCTCTTTGTATCCTTAACTAGGGGTTGAGCAGGAGCTCCTGAGAGGCCTGCACTTCATTGTGCCTGCATAAGCCTGAGGATAAGCCTGATAAAGAACAAGATTGGAAAGTCACCAAAATGGATTTCTCTCTATATTTTATATTTGATGGATACACTTCTATTATAGGGCCTTTATTTTGGTATTCTGTCGAATTTCTAAAAACATTTTCATCTCTGACATATCAGAGTTTTTTCTTTACCTTATCTGTTAAATGTGTCATTTCCGCTCAGTTTTGAGCTTGAGAAAAATAATGTTTTTCTATGTACACATTCTGAATTATAAGAGTACTGAATGCACTTTAAATAATGACGCCATATATTTCCCTTCAGTGTCCTTTCTAGCAGCTTCTATTTTAATTAACGCCCCGGACAGGACAGAACAGATTTTTGAGCTTTGGATTATCTTTGTGAAATTCATTTCTCTATTTCTCTGTGACCAAAGTATCACCATTAGCTTTAGTCATATCAGAAGGATGATTTTCTTTTTATCAAACTTATTTGATCAATTTTTAAAAATTTGAACAACTACTGCAGCAAGAAATGAAAGTAAGGGAGGAATTCCCCAGGATCTAAAAAGTCAATGCAATTTGAGGCCAAAAATTCACCTATTCTTCTAAAGAAACACCTTATAAAACAATCTGTGATGTGAAAACAGGAGAAAACTCCTTTTATCATTTATTTTTGGCAGAGAATTTTAAGTCTGTAGGCGTCAGTGATATTTACTTGTTCTTTGAACTTAGGGGGAATTTCTGAAACGGTACACATGACTTGCCAAGCTATAAGTGTTTTCTTTTCCCTTCAAAGGTTATTCATAATTGCCAAGCATGAAGAAATAAATCTCATAACAAACAGAGCTGGTATGTCAGTGTCATTTGCAATGGGAACTGTTTTGCAATGTGTACAGTCCACAGAAAAGGGCCTATAGTACTTGGTATTTTTTGTTCCTGGCACTAAATCTCTGGAGGCTATTTTAAAAGCAGAAAGGAAATAAAATAAAATAAAATAAAATAAAATAAAATAAAATAAAATAAAATAAAATAAAATAAAATAAAATAAAATAAAATAAAATAAAATAAAAATATAAAAGCACAAAGGACATGTTTACAGGCTTATTTCCAGACAAGCATTGAGATATTATTGATCCCAAATTTCTACTGTGTGTTCACATGTGAACTGCAAATAGCATCACGACCTGCAAAGTTGTATTTATTTATTTTTTGACACAATGACAATTGAAAGTATTAACAAAACTCCTTCATCCAACAAAAATTTGGTAGGGAGAGAGGGTTCCTATTAAATTCAAGAATGGAAACTAGCTTCCATTAATTCACTAAAGATTTTTAGAATATGTGCAATGTATAACTGCTTGAGCAATGAAGTATAAATACATGACTTAAGGTAAATCACTACCTAATGAGAGAAGCACTAACACAGAGCAACACAGACAAGCTTTGCTGTTTTTTTGCCAGAATCTTAAGGAAATCCTTATCTGGTAGGCATAGGCAGGAGACTCCTCACTGAGAACAAGGAATATTTGATTGGGATATTGACAACTGACATGTAAATTAACTTTCTATTTTTCATAAACCAATGAACATATGACTTTTTTAATTAATTTTTTCAGTCACTTAGAGGGAATAACTAGGGGGCAACTCACATACACATAGATCTGATGATTTTGCTTAACATGTGTGGAAAGGGTTGATACATATCAGCTTTAGCTTGGTAGGATAAAGGAAGAGAAAGGAGTGGTTTTCTATGTGATATGAATGCATGCATAACAGATATGCTGTGTCTCCTATGTATACACTTATTAGTGTGATAGCTTCTCTCTTCTCACACCCTCTCGTATGTCTATCAATAAACTTTCCAGGAAAATAACAAGCACCACAGTGTGGAAGATAGAGAACACCTTCCCTTCTCCCCAGTACGTTATGGGGATGCTAAGACTGGTGGAGGTTTGTGTCTCAATCTCTCCACTCCAGGGCTCAAAGAATGAGGTTGCAGAATTGTTGCATTGAGAGGGAGGAAAGGATAGTAAATCCAAAATGACTTCTTTTCCCTTTCATATTGGAGTATAAATGATGTCTTTAGTTCATTCAGGTTGCTATAACAAACTACCATAAACTGAACGGCTGAAACAACAAACATTTGTTTTTCACAGATCTGGAGGCTGGGAAGTTCAACATGAAGGCACTTGTAGATTTGGTGTCTGGTGAGAGCCTCATTCCTGGTTCATAAACAGCCATCCTCTTGCTGTGTCCTCATGTGACAGAGGAGATGAGGGATCCCTCTAGGATATTTTTTATAAGGCACTAATCCCATTCATAAGGCCTCTCCTATCATGACCTAATCACCTCCCAAAGACCCTGCCTCCTCATGCCATCACATAGGGAGTTAGAATTTCAACATAGGATTTGGGCCAAGAGAGACACAAACATTCAGCATATAATAGACAATGACAAGTGAGTGGTGACAAGGTGACTGATAGGCCAGGAGGCTAGAGTCACACAGAGGTTATGGTTCAGAAGAACATTTAGCACCAACAGGCTACCAATTTCAGATATTAATTAGTCCACTATGGCAGTACGATGCACAAGCAGCTACCCGCTGGTCATAATTCAGAGGACAGAAGGCAGTACACATCCCAGGACCATCATGGAGCTTCCCTCACCCCAGTGACAGATAAGTAACATTATTTTTATCTGTTAGCCATCTTGACGAGGAGCAAGTAAAATAGGAAAATCTGAAAGACTAAGCAGTAAGGCAGAAAGATTGAATAAAACATGAATAAAATAACAAGCTCTATGTAATGCTATGATAGATATTGCTCTAAGATATTTACACACATAATTTAGTTTTAAATATCAAGAAAACCTAGGTGAAAGTTACTATTCTCTTATTTTAAAAACAAAGCCACTGAGGCATAGGAGGGGCCATTCCCTGGCCACAGTAGTGGTAGGGTTTAGTCCCAAGCACTCTGGCTCCAGAACCCACATGTCAATCCACAATGCCTTTTCTGTGCAACTAGTGAGAAAAAGTATGTTTTCAAATATCATCTGAGCAACAGGTTAAATTTGTATATGATGATTTCTTGAGATAAATACAGAATAATCAAAATGCAATTTAACTGTGACTCTATGAATAGTATTTGGTATAATTCAGGTGAATTTCCAGTAAATCCTTTTGTGAATTAGATTTCTACATGAAGACATGGCTTTTTAATAGAACCTAAGATCTTTATTTGATTACTACAGTGAATTTTGATGTGACTGGGCTGATAGAACTAAGCTGTTCTATCCACGGTTTAGAAATTAATTTCTCTCATAACTAAAAGAATACATAGATGAGGTATATAATTAAGCATAAAAACACAGTTCACAGTCATAAAATAATTCCAAAGGGAATTTAAAATTGAACCTTGAGAAAATTAGATCTGTGTTTGATTTTTTAAAACAAAACTGCATAAAAACACATTTATTTACCCTCAGACCATTTTAATTAATAGTGTTTACTTAGTAATTATTTCAAAAAAGGAAAGTTTGAAGGGAAAATTTGCCACCTAATTCAACAGGATCCTAGTGATAATTTAGTTGCATTTCATCCAATGTACTTTTCTGTGTACTTTTGTAGTTTCAAAGATATCATGGGTACAATATAGATAATATTATATAATACATATTTCATAATATCTTTGAAGCACCTCACTATGTATACTGTTTATGTGTTTATGCCAAAAGCTTATTAAAATTATTTCATATTTCCAAGATACAAGGTCATATCAGTAATTTTCCATGGTCAATAATATTGTAATAATTTTTATTTTTCAATAGATATTTGGCTACATTTCAAATCACTTCTTTAGGGTAGATTGCCAAACAGGGAGGAGATTTTTCATTGATTCATTCAACATAAATTTATTCAATAATTAGTTTTTTCCAGGGATTGTTGTAGGTATGGGGAGCAACGGAATCACATGCAGAAGGATGCCTGGGTGGCTCAGTGGTTAAGCGCGTCTGCCTTCGGCTCAGGGCGTGATCCTGGAGTTTCTGGATCAAGGCCCACATCGGGTTCACTGCATGGAGTCTGCTTCTCCCTCTGCCTATGTCTCTGCCTCTCTCTTTCTGTGTCTCTCATGAATAATTAAATAAAAATTTTTAAACACACACACACACACACACACACGCCCTCTCTTCTTATGAATTTTAAAGGTGGAAGACAGACGATTAGCAAAGTAATAAATAAATAAATAAATAGTATGTCAGATAGGGGAGCAGACATTAATATGGGAAATTCTTTTATATTGGGTGGGTAAAGAAATTATTTCTAATTAGAACTTCATGAGTGATCTGCATGAATTAAGTGCACATTCTACAGGGAAAGCTAATTTAGTAAAGTAACTCTTTAAGAAAACAAAGAGAACACATCTTACTCCTCCATGAGACCTGAATTACCCTGAGCAAAATGAGACAAGTATATTAAAAGAAAATAAAATGATGGGCCTATATTTTTCATGAACATCAATATAAAAACAATCTTAAATATTGGCCAATAAAATCGAGCAACATATATGAAATAAAGCATCATGGCAAATCAGAGATTATGTCAACATTTTTGAAGTCACACAGTGATGATATGAAACAAAAGTCACACAGTTTTTAGAGAAAGAAACTCTTTTTTCAAACTCTTTGGAATAAATAAATAAATACATAAATAAGTGCTAATATGCATACAAAATCTTAGGGAATTTACAAAAAAGAAATCTGCTAGGACAAATGAAGACTTTAAGAAATAAGAATACAAGAGCAGTAAACAAAAATATATTTTCATAAACTGAAAGATAATAAAAAATGGAAAAGTACTATTTTGAATAATGTACAAATGTAAAATACTTTGAGCAAGTCTTGAATATTGAAAGTATTAAAACTTGACTAGTAACACAAAATTCAGTTTCTATTCCTTTATACAGCAATTCAGACTTCGTGTCTATTCTTTTGTCAGTTTTTAGAATTTGTCAATTTCATCTAAAGTGTTGAATGTGTTTTATAGTTTAGAAGATTGCAGAGGAGTACGAAGACTCTACGTTCACCTCACCCCACAAATACAACTAGATAACTATCAAATCATCCTGAATTCCCCCAGAAATTGACCTACAGACTTACAGAACAAACTCCACAACTAAAAGTAGAGAAAAGAGACCACATCAAAGAAGGCAGGAGGTGAAGAAATGCCGCATGGGAGAGAAACAGATTGTGGCCGCTGCAGTGGGGAGGGAGCCCAGAGCAGGGTCGTGGAGGAAGGCAAGACAGACTAGCACACAGGGAGAAAACAAACCCACATCACAATTGGCTTTGAAAGCAAGATGGCCTGAATTTTGTGAGTTCTTACAACCAGCAGGGCTGAAAGCTTGAAGTTTTTGGTTTTTTTTAAAGTATTTTTAAAATATTTTTTTACTTATTCATGAGAGACACACACACACAGGGAGAGAGAGAGAGAGAGAGGCAGAGACACAGGCAGAGGGAGATGTAGGCTCCATGCAGGGAGCCAGACATGGGACTCCATCCTGGGTCTCCAGGATCATGCCCTGGGCTGACGGCACGCTAAACCACTAAGCCACCTGGGCTGCCCTGAAAGCTTGAAGTTTTAAAGGTCACTGGGCATGGCTGAGATAGAGCCCAGAGGGCACTACACTGCTCTGGGAGATAAGGCAGGCAAACAATCTGAAGACACACAGCAGGAAGCAGTGTTCTGAGGAACACCTGGGGCACACAGTGGGGAGGTTATTCACTTATCTCACAGTACATCTCAAAGAGGCAGCATTCACAGAGAATCCTTCCGGGAACAAAGGAACTAGCTGGTGCCATTTCCTTTCCCTGCCCCTCAGCATAAGCACAGGGCCACCTGTGGGATTGAGTACAGTGCCAGTACTAACTACCTAACTTGCTTACACCAAGCCCCCACCCCCATGTTTAGGTGGGACCATCACTCCCAGGCACACTTGCCTCAGTCTCAGAAGGTCCTCCCCATAACCCAAGAAGACCAACCCAAAACCCTGATCACACCATGTCTCCTGACATGGGAGTTTTGCAAAGCCTTGGGGCTGGTGGTGGTGGCAACGGGTCTCATTTCATAAACATACCAGAGCACACATAGTTGAATTGTGCCATGTTCAGGCCAGGGACCAAATACTTCCCACAACAGGCAAACAGAGCCTCTGCTGATGACTGGCCTGAAGGATAAAGCAGCCAGGAAAACAACAAAGGATATACAGCATACATTGGAGATACTCTCAGAAGCACCATATCCTGAGGAATAGGGGATGCTACTGACTTTCTTAACACAGAGAAACAGGCACAGAGAGTTAGATGAAATGAGAAAACAAAGAAATTTACCTCAAATGAAAGATGAAGACAAAGTTATAGCCAGAGATCTAAGTGAAACAGATATAACTAACATGCCTGATAGAGAATTTAAAGTAATGATCATAAGGATATTCACTGGATTTGAGAAAAGAGTGAAAGACATGAGTGAGAACCTTAATGTTATGTTATAAAGAATGCTATATAAATGCTATGTTATAAAGAATAACATAGCAGAGATGAAATGCTCAGTATATGAAATGAGAAACACATTTGATGGAATGAACAGCCAGCTAGAAGTAGCAGAGGAATGAATTAATTACCTAGAAGACAAGGTAGTGGAAAGTAATCAAGTTGAACAAAAGAAAGAAAAAAGAATTATGCAAAATGAGAATAGACTTAGGGAACTCAGTGACTCCATTAAACATAATAACATTTGCATTCTAGGAATCCCAGAAGAAGAAAGAGAAAAAGGGGCAGAGAATTTAGCGGAAGAAATAATAGCTGAAAACTTCTCTAATCTAGGGCAGAAAACAGATATCCAGATCTAAGAGGTACAAAAAACCTCCATCAAAATCAACAAAAGCAGTATGTCAACTGACTAGAATTTAAAGGCAAACTTTAAAAAAATCAACAAAAGGAGGTCCACACCAAGATATATTGTAATTAAAATGGCAAAATATAGTGATAAAGAAAATACTTTTGAAGCAGCAAAATAAGACAGTCACATATAATAGAAAACCTATAAGGCTAGCAGGGGATTTTTTAGTAGAAACTTTCCCAGAAGGGAGTGGCATTAATACATTCAAACTGTTGAATGCGAAAAATCTGCAGCCAACAAAAATATTCTATCCAGCAAGGCTATCATTCAGAATAGAAGGACGATTGGATTCTTAGACAAACACAAACTAAAAGAATTCATGACCTCTAAACCAGCCCTGTAAGAAATAGTAAAGGAGAATCACCAAAAGTAACAGTATGAAGATAGGAATCATGAAAGCATTAAAAGTGAATATTTCTATAAAAAATCAATTAAGGAACTCACAAAATAAAAAGATATAAAATATAACAACATACACCTAAAACATGACGAGAGCAGTAAAGAATGGGTTCAAATTTAAATGGTCATCAACATTATATAGATTGTTATATGCAGAATAGTTTATATGCAAACTTAATGGTAACCATATATCAAAAGCTACTAATAAATATGTAGTAACAAAGAGAAAGAAATCCAAATATATTACTAAAGAAAATCGGTAAACCATGAAAGAAAAAGACAAGAAAGGGTCAGAGAACATCTTCTGAAACAACCACAAAACAAATAATAAAAGGACAATAAATACCTATATATGAATAACAATTTTTTTTTTGATTTTTTATTTATTTATGATAGTCACACAGAGAGAGAGAGAGAGAGAGGCAGAGACATAGGTAGAGGGAGAAGCAGGCTCCATGCACCGGGAGCCTGACGTGGGATTCGATCCTGGGTCTCCAGGATCGCGCCCTGGTCCAAAGGCAGGCGCTAAACCGCTGCGCCACCCAGGGATCCCTATGAATAACAATTTTGAAGGTAAATGAACTAAATGCTTCAATTGAAATATGTAGGGTGACAGAGGGAATAAACAGACAAGATCGATCTATACACTGCCCATAAGTGACACATTTTGGACCTAAAGACTCCTGCAGATTGAAAGTGAGGAGATGGAGAAATATCTATCATGCAAATCGGTGTCAAAAGAAAGTCAGAGTAGCAATACTTATATCAGACAAAATAGATTTTAAAACAAAGACTATAACAAGAGACAAAGAAGGACAGCATATAATAAGAAAGAGAACAATCCAACATAAATATATCACAATTGCAAATATTAATGCAACCTACATAGGAGCACCCAAATACACAAAACCCAAATACATGGAACTAATCAATAATATGATAATAGTAGGAGAATTTAATAGCCTACTTACATCAATGGACAGACAATCTAAATAGAAAATCAACAACAAACAATGGTTTTGAATGGCATATTGGAACAGACAGATTTAACAGATATCATCAGACCATTCCATCCTAGAACAGTAGAATACACATTCTTTTCAAGTGCACATGGAACATTCTCCAGAATAAATTACATATTAGCCCATAAAACAAGCCTAAATTCAAGAAGATCTAAGTCATACCATGTATCTTTTCTGGCCACAACATGACGAAACCAGAAGTCAACTGGAGGAAAAGATCTAGAAAGACCATAAATACATAGAGGTTAAATAACATGCTACTAAACATTGAATGAGTCAACCAGGAAATAAAACAGGAAATAAAAAAGTACATGGAAACAAATGAAAATGAAAACATAATAGTCCAAACCTTTGGGATACAGCAAAAGTAATTCCAAAAGGGAAGTTTAGAGCAATTTAGGACTACCTCATGAAACAATAAAAATATCAAATAAACAAACTAACCTTACACCTACAGCAGCTAGAAAAAGAACAATAAACAAAACTAAAATCAGCAGAAGGAAGCAAATAGTAAAGATTAGAGTAGAAATGATATAGAAACTAAAAATTAATAGGACATATCTAAGAAATCAGAAGCTGGTTCTTTGAAAAACAAAATACAATAAAATTGATAAATCTCTAGCCAGACTCAAAAAAAAAGGGGGGGGGACTCAATTAAAATCACAAATGAAAGAGGAGAAATCACAACACTCCAGAAATACATATACTTCTAACAGAGTATTATGAAAAACTACATGCCAATAAATGGAACAACCTAGAAGAGTGTATCCCTAGAAACATATAACCTACCAAAACTGAAACAAGAAGTACAAAATCTGTACAGACTGATAACCATCCAGGACCAGATAGCTTCACAGGTGAATTCTATCAATCATTTAAAGAAGAGTTAAAAACTATTCTTCTCAAACTATTACAAAAAATAGAAGAGGAAAAACTTCCAAAATTACTCCTTGAGGCTATCATTATCCTGATACCAAAATTAGATAAAGATATCACTAAAAAAGAGAAAGGCCAGTATCCTTGATGAATATACATGCAAAACATTAGCAAATTGAATTTAACAATACATTAAAAAAATCATTCACCACAATCAACTGGGATTTATTCCTGGGTTGAAGTGAATATTCACAAATCAATCAATGTGATATGTCGCATTAATAAAAGAAAGGATAAGAAGCATATGACTGCTTCAATAGATGCAGAAAAAGCATTTGATAAAGTACAACAACCATTCATGATAAAAACCCTCAACAAAGTAGAGGAAAGATACCTTGACATAATAAAGGCCATATATGAAGAAGCCACAGCTAACACCATCCTTAATGGTGAAAAACTGCGAACATTTCCCTGAGATTAGGAACAATACAAGGATGTCCACTCTCACCATTTTTATTCAACGTGGTACTGGAAGTCCTAGCCACAGCAATCAGACAACACAAAGAAATAAAAGGCATCCAGACTGATAAAGAACAAGTAAAACTTTTCACTATTCATATATGATATGACAATGTATATAGAAAACCTGAAATCCACCACCACAAAAAAAAAAAAAAACTATTAGAATTGATAAACAAATTCAGTAGAGTTGCAGGATGCAAAATCAATCTAAAGAAATCTGTTGCAGGACGCTTGGGTGGCTCATCAGTTGAGCATCTGCCTTCGGCTCAGGGCATGATCCCAGAGTCCCGGGATCAAGTCCCACATCGGGCTCCCTGCATGGAGCCTGTTTCTCCCTCTGTCATGAATAAATAAATAAAATCTTAAAAAAAAAAAAAGGAAAACTGTTGCATTTCTTTACACTGATAATGAAGCAGCAGAAAGAGAAATTAAGAAAACAATCCCATTTAAAATTGCACCAATACCTAAGAATAAAACTAACCAGAGGTGAAAGACCTGCACTCTGAAAACTATAAAACACTGATGAAAGAAATTGAAAATGACAAAAAATAAATGGAAAGACATTTCATGCTCATGTTTTGGAAATACATGTTATTAAAATGTCTATACTACCCAAAGCAATTTACACATTTAATGCAATCCCTATCAAAATGTTAACAGCATTTTTCACAAAAGTAGAACAGACAATCCTAAACTTTGTATAGAAATACAAAAGACCCTAAATAGCCAAAACAATCTTGAAAACGAAAAGCAAAGATGGACTTCACACTTCTCGACTTCAACCTATAATACAAAGCTGTAGTAATCAAAACAGTACTAAAGTGACAAAAAATAGACACACAGATCAATGGAACAGAATAAAAAAAAGAAACTCACAGCTATATGGTCAATTAATCTTCAACAAAGCATGAAAGAATATTCAATGGGAAAAAGTTTCTGCAACAAATGGTGTTGGGAAAGCTGGACAGCAACACACAAAAGAAAGAAAGTGGGACTGCTTTCTTAAACCACACACAATAATAAGTTCAAAATGGATGAAAGACCTAAATGTGAGATTTGAAACCATAAAAATTCTAGAAGGGAACCTCTTTGGCATCATCTATAACAAATTTTTCTAGATATATTCTCCCAAGGTAAGGGAAACAAAAGCAAAAATAAACTATTTTGACTACATCAAAATAAAAAGCTTCTTCACAGTGAAAGAAACAATCAACAAAACTAAAAGATAATCTACAGAATGGGATAAGATATTTACAAATGACATATCTGATCAAGACTTAGATATGAAACATATGAAGGACTTATAAAACAAAGAACATAGAAATAACTTATAAAACACCCCCCAAACCAAATAATTCAATTAAAAATGGGCAGATGACATGAGCAGACATTTCTCCATGGACATAAAGATGGCTAACACACACGAAAAGATGCTCATCATCACTAACCATCAAGGAAATGAAAATCAAAACTACAATGAGATATCACCCAACACTTGCCAAAATGGCTAAAATCAACAATACAAGAAACAACAAGTGTTGATGAGCAATGTGGAGAAAAAGGAACCCTCCTGCACTGTTGATTGGAATGCAAATTGGTAGAGTCACTGAAAATAGTATGGATTTTCCTCAAAAAGTTAAAAATAGAACTACCCTACAATCCAGTAACCATAGGACATGGTCGTTGTCGTTACTCAATGAATACAAAACACAAATTCAATGGGATACATGTACCCCATACTTACTGCATCATTATTTGCAATAGCCAAAATTTGGAAGCAGCCCAAGCATCCATCAACTGATAAAGATGTAGTATGTATATACACAATGAAATATTCAGCCATAAAAAATAATCAAATCTTGTCATTTGCAATGATATAGATGGAGCTAGAGAGTATAGGGTAAAGCGAAATAGATTAGAGAAAGACAAATATCATATGATTTCACTCATATGAAATTTAAGAAACAGAACAAACAGGTGAAGGGGAAAGAAAAAGAAAGAGAGAGAAACCGAGAAACAGACTCTTAACTCTAGAGAACAAACTGATGGTTACAGAGGAGACGTGAGTAGGGAAATGAGTGAAATAAGTGATGGGAATTAAGGAGTGTACTTCTTGTGATGAGCACCTGGTCTTGTATGGAATTATTCATTCACTATATTGTACAGCTGAAACTAATATAACTCTGTTGACTGATTGGAATTAAAATAAAAATTTAAAAAGCCAATAACTAACTAACTAACTAACTAACTAACTAAATAAATAAAGTTCTGGTACACATTTGTTAATAATATATCATTTTTCCTTCTAATTTGTGTAAGATCTACTGTTGACATCTGGTTTTGTACTGATATTAATAATTTGTGTCTACTATCATTTTATTGATCAATCTAGCTAGAAGTTTTTTCAATACCATTTATTTCTCAGAAACTAAGTCTGACTTAATTATTTGTATTCCTCCCTTCCATTTATTTTGTTTGAACTTATATTAAGACTCTATTTTCCAACTGCCCTTTATGTTAGTTTTGTGTTCCTTTAATGGAATCTTTAATGAACTGTGAGCATATTGATGACCTCTCCTTTTGGGCCTTGATCTACTTCAAGCTCATTTAAAATCTCTCCTCAGGGATCCCTGGGTGGCACAGCGGTTTAGTGCCTGCCTTTGGCCCAGGGCGGATCCTGGAGACCCGGGATCGAATCCCACGCTGGGCTCTCAGTGCGTGGAGCCTGCTTCTCCCTCTGCCTGTGTCTCTGCCTCTCTCTCTCTCTCTCTCTGTGTGACTATCATAAATAAATAAAAAAAAAATAAAAAAATAAAATCTCTCCTCTCCTTTGGTAGATACCCTGGGGATCACATGATTTTTAATCTGTCATTGCATAATATAAAAGAAAGCTGGATTATTGATACATGGTTTCTGGAGAACCAATAAATTTCAATCAGACTCTGACTTAATGAAGAATAAACCTTTACTATATCAAGTTCCTGATAATTTGGGATTTGCTGTTTATAGATCTAGCATTCATTTAGCATGATCAATATAGCACCAATATAAATGAATACACAATTATCTGAAAACCTAGAACAGATAACAACAGTGATTATCATCAGGAAGAAAAGTACGGTTTGGTGGGAGGGATGAGCTAAATAAGGTGACCATCAGTGCTTTTTTATCTCTGAATGTTTTAAATGACAGTATGTTATTGAATTTTTCTTATCTTAACATTAAATTCAGGACAATTTTGAGATAGAAACTTTGCATTTAGAAAAACTCAATGTGATAAAACAAATAAAAATTGGGAGACGTAAGAAAGGGAAAGGAAACGGACAATGAGCTAAGGTTTTCATGGTTAATATGATCAATGACACATTATTTTCTAAACTTGTTAAATCATGGAATACAGGCTTTATTCATTAGCTGATAATATATGAAAAATTACTTTGTACATTTTACTATTGTAAGAAGGAGTATAGCAGCGAATGAAAGGCAATATCCACAATGCCTCATAGTTTAAATGAGAGATAGAGAAACACTAACCAAAAAGTTTACAGTTGAAGAAGGTATTGATAATCTCCAAGAAGGGGACACAGTAAATCAAGTAGACTGAACTGGGTTGGTTGTGGTATGTGCAGGACGATCATGGAAATTCCTACGGAAGAAGTAATAGTTGAGCAGAGACCAGAATAAAGAATGCAACAAAGGGCAGCCGGGTGGCTCAGCAGTTTAGAGCTGCCTTCAGCCCAGGGCCTGATCCTAGAGACCCAGGGTCGAGTCCTGCATTGGGCTCCCTGCGTGGAGCCTGCTTCTCCCTCTGCCTGTGTCTCTGACTCTCTCTCTGTGTGTCTCTCATGAATAAATAAATAAAATATTTTTTTAAAAAAAGAATGCAACAGAGCCATGTACATATTTTGGCAAGAAATGTTTTATAAAGAAAAACAGAAACTGCTGAGGTAAGGAAGGCTATCACACCCCAAGCAGGGTGAATGCAGAAAACAGTGCAGAGGTGAGTCTGTAGGAGTCACCAAAGATCAGAGAACAGAGGATCTCCTTGGCTGAAAGACATACCATCCGAGCTGAGAGATGGAGTATAAAAGTGGACAATGGCCAGGCTGTGTAGAAGAATGGAGCTCTGACCTAGGCCTGCAGCAACCGGCCCCAGAAACCAGCCCCTTCTCTACATCAACAACCAGGAAGCCAGCCGCTGTTAAGGCTGGCAGGAGCCAGATCTCTATCTCCAGTGACAATTCAGGAAGGCAAATAACATCTTCTGTAACAATTGGCCAAAATGGCCAGGATATGTTTAATAACTGACAGCTTCCCTATTTTTGTCCTTGTTTCAAATTTCGGATTAACCAGAGAAAACCTCATGTGCTCCCCTGACCCATCACATAGTGTACTCCACTTCCATGCGGCCAGCCTCCTGCTCCTCTGTGCCTCCAGTCAGGGCACCCTGAGGCCTCCCCTGTTTTCCACTCTAAAGCTTTCCCACTCCTCTGCCTGCCTTGGAGTGTCTGCCAAAACAAGAGTGATAAAGGTGGACTCTCTTGCTCTAGCAAGTTCAGAACAGACTTTACTTTAATCTGGTTGATCTTCATTTGTTTGCGCAAGGCACAAAGGTAAAGAGTACAATGACTAAAAACAGACCTTATGTTTTTTTGTTTTTTGTTTTTTTTTACCAGAACTAAAACATGCACACACAAGGTAAGCAAATAAAATACGGCTCCTATAAAAAAAAACCAGAAGAAATGAAGCATTGAAGATATAGAGCATAACATTAAACAAAAAAAATGACCTTAAGAACACATCCTGCAATAATTTCCAATATCTGAAATCTTCAGTCTGCTTAGAAATTTACAGGGATTTATCGCTATTGACTCCAACCTGTAGCAGCTCAACCTCCAAGTACTGGAAGGCTTATATCATTCCCTGACATTAACCTTTTAAAGAGTGACTGACCAAAAATACCATTTAGAGTTTTGTTTATTGCTTGTTTTCCCCCAGTAAAGCACCTGATGGTGCCTGCTGAGCCTTGAAATTTTATTTTCCTTCATTTATGTAGCTAAAAATATCCAACAAGCTAGGAAGCCATGAATAAATTCCTTGTCAAATTGTTTTAAATAGTGTCTTCTCATTTCTCTCTCAAAAACAAAAGAAGTATTTAAACACAAAAGTATTATTTAGAGTTCTGTTAAGTACTTAAAGTAGTTGGCTCCCCTTCTCTGCCCTCAAATCTTGAGAAGCTAGCAGCGTGATGATTTCCAAATGAATTACATTTTCCTGTCCTTGAGCACAGTATTTTAGGAAACCTAGTAGAGGCCAATTCATACCTATATAGAAAGTCGTGTCATGTTACCTGTGGATATTCTTTCTTAACAAAGTAAAGCCCAACATATAAGCAAGACTCACAAGTGTTTCAAAGCTCACACAATAAAAAAAATTCTTCCAGCTCGTCAATGAATTTTTTTGACATCTGACATTTCCATAAATTTCCAAATCTTTCATGAGAGGCAACACTGTTAATGAGTTATAGTGGATGACATGATTTGACACATATGATGCTTCATTATTCCATTGATAGTTATATTTTTAAGTCTATCTCTTGAATGTCTGATTTTGCCAGTACTATCAATCATTTATAAACCCATGTTCTTGTGAGGGAAAATAAAAACCACATAACAATTACAAAAACAAACAAACAAAACATGCAACATACTTGAAGAACTTTCTATTGACAGAAAAGCAAGGATCTTCCAGCCACTCCTCCTGAAAATTATTTATTCTGTCCACTATATTTTTCACCTGGAAATATAGAACACACATAATCACTATTTGAGGCTTCCTACATTCACCAACAAGGTTCCACATTTTGACATATTTTATTCTATCATGTTTGATGTTAAAAGATAAAGAAAATATATGTAATATTTTTTTGCATTTTACAACTTAGGCCAGTCCTTGTGAGAAACAGATAGATAGATAGATAGAAAGACTGGAACTATCAAATTGAAAAGAACTTTCAGACTTCTCCCTTGTTTATTTATTGATTTCTCATATACTCAAACATATGATTTCTCATATACTCAAACATACACACACACACACACACACACACACACCCCTTCCCTGTGCTCTACAAGATGTGAGCAGGCTATTTATGCATATGCCACGGACTATAGAAATGCTACAGTTTCTTTTCAAAAGGCCTTGTCTAGAGTTGGGAGAGAGAACAGGAAAGGACGAGCTGTCAGGGAGATTGAGGACTGAGATACATTTTCCAACATAGTTTGCGGCAACCTGGGGCATGATAGAGCGACTATTCTATCTCCTTACTAAATCAGACTACAGACTGTGTTCCCTCCAAAATGGCCAAGATTCATAAGGGAGGAAGGGCCTGGATTTGACTTTCACCACTTCTACCATTTCTTACTTTAAAATGAGTAACCATGTATTTTTGAAAATGTTATTCATCACTCACAGTTTAGTCTTTACCAAATACAATCATCATATTAATACATAAGAAATGACTAATAGATATTATGAAATGAGGGGAAATTACTCCATGAAAGCTTCTATTAAAAAAATTCTTGTAAAAACTCCCAACAGAATAAGAGTTTAAGTGGACTAGGAATGACATGGAACAGGGCATTCGCTCCTCACTAAGATTGTTTCTTCATGGTCTTCTGGATTTTATCATCAATGTAACATATTTGGCTTGGCTTCTTATACTTTTACAGGAACTAAGTTTTATAGAATTAAATTATGCATAGCCTATCGCTAAAGTCACAAAAATGAATACAAACATGGGGAAAGTGTGAACTTTTCTGTTAAAACACACATGTAACAATCAAATGATATTGTTGAAGATCAAAAATTAAGCCTATTTATTTTATTATGCTTTGAATAATGCCAAAACACTTTTAAAAATTTAATAGGTTGTATTTTATAGATTAAATAATAGAAATCCTGATAGTAACTACATTGGTGGACTCACAAAAGCCAAAAGAGCTAGATGCACAGGACCTCGATGGTAGCTCAAGTTCAGTCTTCCTATAGAGGCAGGGAGGATGTTAAGGTTTTTTTATTTCTAAATCTTCATTGCCTGGATAGTTCTTTGTGGGCTGAAACTAAACCTTCTGGGTTTACAAAATTTTATTGTTTAACACTATCAACTAATATTTATATTTTAAAACAATATAGAGCATGTCTTCCTACTTTCAGACCCTGGAGTCAGAAGACATATATTAATAAAAAAGGAACAGGAAGAGGGTAAAACCTCTAGTTAAACATTAACTGAGCACATATTAAGATCAAAGGACTAACTTAGGAATGCAGCCCTGGAACAGGGTAACCACCACCTGACCCTCTAAAATTCATCTTCCAATGGACAAATGAATACAATAAACCAAAACCAAACAGAGATTACATGGTGGTTGGCAATCTTACAGAGCAGGGAAACAACACGACAGAGACAGAAAGAGTGCTTGGAAGCCTCGGGATCAGGAAAAGACAACTTTCAGGCTCAGAACTAAAGAACAGAGAGACAAATTCTATGAGGATGTGAGGATAACACCCACTAGGAAGAGCAAACTGCCAACAGCATAGCCCAAGGTGCGTGGGTGAGATGTTGAGAGAAGGAGCGACCAAGAGACCTAATTGCTGAAGTATAGTCAACCATGCATCATGGGGGCCGTTTAGGCTATGAATAATGAACTTTAATTTTTCTTCTGCATGTGAAAGAAAGGCATCAGGGTATCCTAAGAATTGTTGTTATATTTTAATACCAGGGGCTTTTATTGTGTACAAAATGATCATTATTTGTGTCTTGGGTTTAAAATTAATGTTAATTTATTGTAATAACAAAGTTTAAAACCTATTTCCACTTGGCATAGAAGGTATTTTATTCTATTTATAATTAATTCTAGGACACTTTCTCAGGAAATTTGATTAATGTTCTATGTACTCTGCCTGAACAGACTCAATTCTTACTCACATTTAAGATTTTGTTAATGCAATTTCATTAATCACTTTTAAAAGAATTTTTAAGCATAATATATTCAATAGCCATTTGAAGCTCTTCAAAGCCTAACTTTAGGCTTTGGGCAAGCTTTAAAGTTTATTAGCAAAATATTCCAAAGTACATTAAGACTTTCAAATTCAGTAAATTAAAATTATTCATATAAGCTCAACTCACAAGCAATTTTTAATTTTTACAAGTAGAACATACTTTTCTCATGTGGCTGAGTGCAAAATCACAAAGGTAAAATAAATCACCTAATTTTAGTTTAAATTCCAATTATAATT
This sequence comes from Canis aureus, assembly GCF_053574225.1. NCBI lineage: Eukaryota > Metazoa > Chordata > Mammalia > Carnivora > Canidae > Canis > Canis aureus. The sequence goes on from NC_135641.1 coordinate 6,612,317, forward strand.
CTCAAAGCTTGAATACATCATATTTTAAGCACCAAAGATACACAAATCCTCCCAGCAATTACAAAACAGACTCTAGCCCTCTTCACTTAAAGTATTTGAGAAAAGAGAGGATGGTCTACAAGTAATTAATATGCAGTAGTTGCTACAATGCATATGCAGATGTTAAAAAGGCCAGACTGGATAACACTCATTACATTTTCTTTTGAACATTTTTCAGTAACTCAGCTATTTTATTATTTAGTTTTGTTTTTCTTTTAGATATGGGATGATGAATCACACCAAACGATTTCAGCTATTAGTAGTGTTGTATCTGCACTATTTCCCATTGGGTGTTATTATTGAATAAGAAAAATCTAAGAAATGCTCCCAGAAGTCTCCCAAACTATACCCATCCAGTAGCAGCAATCCAAATTCCTCTTGGTTATTGGGATCAATTATGATGTCTAGTATAGTTACACCCTTCTTTGCTATTTCTTGAATGCAGTGAACAAAAAATAAACACAAGTGATTTCAGCAATCAGTTCAATAAAATAATGACTAAGTCCATGCATCCTTGGATTCTAGAATTTGTAAGGCTAGCATATTTTAACATTGACCTTAGCTTTTGAAATCTTGGTCACCCACAGAGGCCAATAGCTAAATTAGTCCTGACGACAAATGGCCCCAATTAAACCATCATTTGGATACAACCACATAAGTGACATCAAACGAGACCAAAAGAAGCATCACTGGGAAATGCACCAAATCATGAAAAATATTAAATTATTTTTATTTTATTAAGTTTATAAATTTGTGAGTGGTTTCTAATGCACCAATATATTAACTGAAAACAACCCCATTCAGAGGACCCCTAAATTGCTGGTTGATACGGGGATAACAAGCCTGTCTCCTTTTCCTCAATTCAGGACCACTCTGAAAAATCATCCTAGCTTCAGAGCTCCCCAAAAGATCAGCTGAAATCTCTGTGGCAATGCACTGCACTTCAGTTTCTCCCTGTGCACATTCTGCTTCCTCAGTCCCTTATATGCGTTGTTCCTGGGAGACCCTCCATTTCTTCTCAATCAGTGCCTTACAAAGTATTTATTTGGGCCACAACTCTGCAACTTTTACAATTAATCCTTGTCACCAATCTTCAGCCGTGTGTACTCCCCAAGGCAATATCTACCATAAAGGTAGCCTGATAGAGGTCAACCTGCATCTTGAGATAGGAATTTAGAGCTCTCTCTTATTATCGTTCTTCATGTATACCCTCCAGTGCAATCAACAACAATAATCAACACTGTTACCATAACCACCAAGTGCTAGTTACACTTGTCTCCCAATGCCTCACCTTTCACTTGCACTCTGTCCTCGGTAACATCAGTGATAATGGGTGTCATTGTGATCCTCCACTCCATGCCATATTTTATTACTTCCCAGTATCTTTCATCATGGAGGTTTTCTGAGGATCCATAAAATGAATCTGTATCTCATCATCTAATTTTGTGACTTTTCTCCTTGGGCCACTCAATTACCAACTGCTATATCATTATACACACACACACACATATACATACACACGTATATAATCTAAAACAACGTAACATATATAAAACATCTAAAATTACAATTCAAAAAGTTCAAAAGGAGACAACTTACAAAGTATGGTCAAGATTAAGGATATTAAGAAGGAATGAATAGTACAGCTTTAAGAAACTAGCAAAAATAGAATCACCTGGGTCTGTAGGTGCTTAGAGAGAGAGCTGTGCTCTTAGAAACATTAGAAACCACTCATTGCTGGAATTCTGTGCCTTCACAGAGAAATACAAACACTGCCAAACCATAGACAGGCAAGGGGGAGGGAGGGAGTCATATATCCAACGATTTTCCTTCCTACCATTTGTCTCCTGTCCTTGGCCCTGTGGTCCTACTGTACTGGACATCAGAGGGCAAAGGGACCTGACCCATGTCATGCAACCTAGAGGTCAGTCATGCAAACTGACAACCAGACAGGAGGGCAGAAAAGGACATAGAAGGTGGAGAAGGGATGTGGAGAAACAGAAGATGACCAAATCATACCTTGGCCACATTCCCGTCTTAATGTTTTTATCAACCACTTTTCCCTCAATCTCAATCATTTTTGTTTTAATTTGTTTACTCTTAGACTTCATTTTGATTACCTTCTACACTTCCTATACTCCTGCTTGCATTCTTCCTTTCTAGTTTTGCCTTTTCATATTTCCTTCCTATCTCTCTTGACCTATGTTCTTTCAAAACATACTAAATAAAATAAATTACATCAATTTATATTGATATCTCCATATAATATCATTATATTGATATATAAGTGATCACATATACTTCCTAAATAATTAATTAAATACATACTGGTCTCCCTGAGTATTGGTGCCTTAAATTAAGAATCTGATTTCTTTGTTAATTCAAGTACAGCAGAATGCTGGCTCTCCACCAGGTAACTTCTAAATACTTATTGGCTTTACTTAGATTTTTATTTGGTATTGGGTCATACAAGTCAGATTTTCATAAAATGTTTGATTGCTTCTTTATGACTGTGTAGTTAGAAAATATGATGACTCTGGAGTTAGACTAAGTTGGCATTCTACACATCATCACTTAGGAATTTAAAGAAATAAAACATATTTATGGCATATTAAAAGAACTGATAGAAAATCTTCTTTATATCATAATTTTAGAAGAATGTAAATCTGACAGGTTTTTAAAAGTTCATAGAAGAGATATAAACTACTTGGTAAGAAAAAAAGTGTGAGCATCAAATAGACTTACCTTTTTATTTTCTGAAAAAATGATTTTCTTTTACTAGCCTGTGTTTTATTGAGTGTATGATAAGCTTTTTCAGAACAAAATAAATCAAAATAAATAGGAAGGTAGTTCTTAAAAAGCAGATTTTTTTCTTCAAAGACAACCATCAAAGTAAAAACATCTAATTTTAACAAAACATAGCTCTATAAATTAGAAATACAAATGTGAAGCATCTGTGGATATAACACATGAATTCGAAAGAAATAATATTTTGATAATACAAAAAATAACTAGAAAATATTCCATTTGTGCAGTAATCAGTGTACCATATTATTTAAACCTTTGATAAAATTACTATGAATGATCATTAAAATTATTTTAAATTATTTTTAGAAGAAAATACTTCATATTCACAAAAGGAGGATATTATTATAATTACCATCATTGTTGCTGCAAAACAAGCTAGCTATGATTGTCTACACTTTTGTCTCGGCAAGTAGAAGAAAATTTGATGGGTTTGTTCTTTCCATACAGAATGGACTGAATTCAACAATATTTGTAAACTCATACTTCTAGGTCTAAAATACTTTTTCTTGTATGGATTACTGAAATTCCAGAGTCAAATCTCTCAACAGACATGGAGTTACAGTTTTCTAGAGGAATAAATAACAAAAACAACAATAAAATCATGAAAAGTCCCATCATTCTTCCGAGGCTCTCTGAAGAATTTCATTATAAAAAAGAAAAAAGCATACAGCACAGTTATGCACAGCAGTTTAACTATGAGGTTTGTGATAGCATGGTCAGGATAAGGGTAAAGAATACAGACACATGAAAAATACATACATATGTACATATCAGGAAAGGATATATAAGTCAATACATGAAGAGATAGAAAACCTTTTAAACTACTTTAGGTTGAAAATGAAGTATTAAATTTAATGCGATTAAATGACAAACCATTGTGTCTTAAAGAAACTACCAGTGACTTAGAAGCAACTCAAGAAACGCTCTTAGGGTCAAAATCTTCTCTTTTTTTTTTTTTTTTTTTTTAAGATTTTATTTATTTATTTATTTAAGAGAGAAAGAATGGGCAGGGGGAGAGGGAGAATCAGACCCCCTGCTGAGCAAGTGGCCTGATGGAGGTTCCCTCCCAGGACCCTGGGATCATGACCTGAGCCTAAGGTAGATGCTTAAGTAACTGAGGCACCCAAGCATCCCCCAAATCTTCTCTTTTTAAGGGAACAGCTTTATAAGCCAAAGAAGTAAAATAACTGATAGCATATTCCTAACAGTTCAAGCCAACAGAGAAAGAGCTTTAAGAACCAGAAAATAATGCAGGCATGGTGTCAAGGCCAGTAAGGCAATGAAAATATCAGCCTTGAAGACATTGTCAAATTTTGACAGCATATATATTCTATAGAACACAAAAATGTTGGGATCCCCGGGTGGCGCAGCGGTTTGGCGCCTGCCTTTGGCCCAGGGCGTGATCCTGGAGACCCGGGATCGAATCCCATATCGGGCTCCCGGTGCATGGAGCCTGCTTCTCCTTCTGCCTGTGTCTCTGCCTCTCTGTCTCTCTCTGTGTGACTATCATGAATAAATAAATAAAATATTAAAAAAAAAGAACACAAAAATGCGTATATATTAAGGCACAGACACATCCCAAATGACATATGATTCACATTAACAATGACGTAACCAACAAAACACATTGTCATAATCACTTATCTGATGTTTGCCTTCAAATTTTAGACATTTCATCTGCTATATTAATCCTGAATTTAGCTAAAAGTAAAATTATGTGACTTGATATCAAAGAATAAAGGAACACTTAGAATACTAGTGAAGAGATATTATTCAATCTGATTTATCATTAAAAGAAATTCATTTTGAAAGTATATTAAAAATATAATATTAATAAATGCTAGTCGATACTTTCTTAGAGTTTCATTTCTGCAAGATTACAGGTGACATGGGCCAATCAGTAAATAAGTTTTAGAGTAAATGGATTACTACATGTCTTAATGTCTTAATGAACTATTTTGGTATGTTAAATGAATTTGTATATGTTAAATAAAATTAGACAAAATTATTTTCTATTCTTTTCCTTGTTTTTTTTTTTTATTTTCCTTTTAGCTATATCTCAGGTCAGTTTATTTATTTTTTAAATTTATTTTTTATTGGTGTTCAATTTACTAACATACAGAATAACCCCCAGTGCCCGTCACCCATTCACTCCCACCCCCTGCCCTCCTCCCCTTCTACCACCCCTAGTTCGTTTCCCAGAGTTAGCAGTCTTTACGTTCTGTCTCCCTTTCTGATATTTCCCACACATTTCTTCTCCCTTCCCTTATATTCCCTTTCACTATTATTTATATTCCCCAAATGAATGAGAACATATAATGTTTGTCCTTCTCCGATTGACTTACTTCATTCAGCATAATACCCTCCAGTTCCATCCACGTCGAAGCAAATGGTGGGTATTTGTCGTTTCTAATAGCTGAGGAATATTCCATTGTATACATAAACCACATCTTCTTTATCCATTCATCTTTCGATGGACACTGAGGCTCCTTCCACAGTTTGGCTATTGTGGACATTGCTGCTAGAAACATTGGGGTGCAGGTGTCCCGGCGTTTCATTGCATCTGTATCTTTGGGGTAAATCCCCAGCAGTGCAATTGCTGGGTCGTAGGGCAGGTCTATTTTTAACTCTTTGAGGAACCTCCACACAGTTTTCCAGAGTGGCTGCACCAGTTCACATTCCCACCAACAGTGTAAGAGGGTTCCCCTTTCTCCGCATCCTCTCCAACATTTCTTGTTTCCTGCCTTGTTAATTTTCCCCATTCTCACTGGTGTGAGGTGGTATCTCATTGTGGTTTTGATTTGTATTTCCCTGATGGCAAGTGATGCAGAGCATTTTCTCATATGCGTGTTGGCCATGTCTATGTCTTCCTCTGTGAGATTTCTCTTCATGTCTTTTGCCCATTTCATGATTGGATTGTTTGTTTCTTTGCTGTTGAGTTTAAGAAGTTCTTTATAGATCTTGGAAACTAGCCCTTTATCTGATACGTCATTTGCAAATATCTTCTCCCATTCTGTAGGTTGTCTTTTAGTTTTGTTGACTGTATCCTTTGCTGTGCAAAAGCTTCTTATCTTGATGAAGTCCCAATAGTTCATTTTTGCTTTTGTTTCTTTTGCCTTCGTGGATGTATCTTGCAAGAAGTTACTGTGGCCGAGTTCAAAAAGGGTGTTGCCTGTGTTCTCCTCTAGGATTTTGATGGAATCTTGTCTCACATTTAGATCTTTCATCCATTTTGAGTTTATCTTTGTGTATGATGAAAGAGAGTGGTCTAGTTTCATTCTTCTGCATGTGGATGTCCAATTTTCCCAGCACCATTTATTGAAGAGACTGTCTTTCTTCCAATGGATAGTCTTTCCTCCTTTATCGAATATTAGTTGACCATAAAGTCCAGTGTCCACTTCTGGGTTCTCTATTCTGTTCCACTGATCTATGTGTCTGTTTTTGTGCCAGTACAACACTGTTTTGATGACCACAGCTTTGTAGTACAACCTGAAATCTGGCATTGTGATGCCCTCAGCTATGGTTTTCTTTTTTAAAATTCCCCTGGCTATTCGGGGTCTTTTCTGATTCCACACAAATCTTAAAATAATTTGTTCTAACTCTCTGAAGAAAGTCCATGGTATTTTGATAGGGATTGCATTAAACGTGTAAATTGCCCTGGGTAACATTGACATTTTCACAATATTAATTCTGCCAATCCATGAGCATGGAATATTTTTCCATCTCTTTGTTCTTCCTCAATTTCTTTCAGAAGTGTTCTATAGTTTTTAGGGTATAGATCCTTTACATCTTTGGTTAGGTTTATTCCTAGGTATCTTATGCTTTTGGGTGCAATTGTAAATGGGATTAACTCCTTAATTTCTCTTTCTTCAGTCTCATTGTTAGTGTATAGAAATGCCACTGATTTCTGGGCATTGATTTTGTATCCTGCCACGCTACCGAATTGCTGTATGAGTTCTAGCAATCTTGGGGTGGAGACTTTTGGGTTTTCTATGTAGAGTATCATGTAATCGGCGAAGAGGGAGAGTTTGACTTCTTCTTTGCCAATTTGAATGCCTTTTAATTCTTTTTGTTGTCTGATTGCTGAGGCTAGGATTTCCAGTACTATGTTGAATAGCTGTGGTGAGAGTGGACATCCCTGTCTTATTCCTGATCTTAGGGAAAGGCTCTCAGTGCTTCCCCATTGAGAATGATATTTGCTGTGGGCTTTTCATAGATGGCTTTTAAGATGTTGAGGAATGTTCCCTCTATCCCTACACTCTGAAGAGTTTTGATCAGGAATGGATGCTGTATTTTGTCAAATGCTTTCTCTGCATCTAATGAGAGGATCATATGGTTCTTGGTTTTTCTCTTGCTGATATGATGAATCACATTGATTGTTTTACGAGTGTTGAACCAGCCTTGTGTCCCAGGAATAAATCCTACTTGGTCATGGTGAATAATTTTCTTAATGTATTGTTGGATCCTATTGGCCAGTATCTTGTTGAGAATTTTTGCATCCATGTTCATCAGGGATATTGGTCTGTAATTCTCCTTTTTGGTGGGGTCTTTGTCTGGTTTTGGAATTAAGGTGATGCTGGCCTCATAGAACGAATTTGGAAGTACTCCATCTCTTTCTATCTTTCCAAACAGCTTTAGGAGAATAGGTATGGTTTCTTCTTTAAACGTTTGATAGAATTCCCCTGGGAGGCCATCTGGCCCTGGACTCTTGTGTCTTGGGAGGTTTTTGATGACTGCTTCAATTTCCTCCCTGGTTATTGGCCTGTTCAGGTTTTCTATTTCTTCCTGTTGCAGTTTTGGTAGTTTGTGGCTTTCCAGGAATGTGTCCATTTCTTCTTGCCTAATTTATTGGCGTTTAGCTGCTCATAATATGTTTTTAAAATCGTTTGTATTTCCTTGGTGTTGGTAGTGATCTCTCCTTTCTCATTCATGATTTTATTAATTTGAGTCTCCTCTCTCTTCTTTTTAATAAGGCTGGCTAATGGTTTATCTATCTTATTAATTCTTTCAAAAAACCAACTCCTGGTTCTGTTGATCTGTTCCACAGTTCTTCTGGTCTCGATTTCGTTGAGTTCTGCTCGAATCTTTAACTCCCTTCTTCTCTTGGGTGTAGGATCTATTTGCTGTTTTTTCTCTAGCTCCTTTATGTGTAAGGTTAGCTTTTGTATTTGAGTTCTTTCCAGTTTCTGAATGGATGCTTGTATTGCGATGTATTTCCCCCTTAGGACTGCTTTTGCTGCATCCCAAAGATTTTGAACGGTTGTATCTTCATTCTCATTAGTTTCCATGAATCTTTTTAATTCTTCCTTAATTTCCTGGTTGACCCTTTCATCTTTTAGCAGGATGGTCCTTAACCTCCACGTGTTTGAGGTCCTTCCAAACTTCTTGTTGTGATTTAGTTCTAATTTCAAGGCATTATGGTCTGAGAATATGCAGGGGACGATCCCAATCTTTTGGTATTGGTTCAGAGCCAATTTGTGACCCAATATGTGGTCTATTCTGGAGAAAGTTCCATGTGCACTTGAGAAGAATGTGTATTTAGTTGAGTTTGGATGTAAAGTTCTGTAGATATCTGTGAAATCCATCTGGTCCAGTGTATCATTTAAAGCTCTCGTTTCTTTGGAGATGTTGTACTTAGAAGACCTATCGAGTATAGAAAGAGCTAGATTGAAGTCACCAAGTATAAGTGTATTATTATCTCAGTATTTCTTCACTTTGGTTAATAATTGATTTATATATTTGGCAGTCCCACATTGGGGACATATATATTGAGGATTGTTAAGTCCTCTTGTTGGATAGATCCTTTAAGTATGATATAGTGTCCCTCTTCATCTCTCACTACAGTCTTTGGGGTAAATTTTAGTTTATCTGATATAAGGATGGCTACCCCTGCTTTCTTTTGAGGACCATTCGAATGGTAAATGGTTCTCAACCTTTTATTTTCAGGCTGTAGGTGTCCTTCTGTCTAAAATGAGTCTCTTGTAGACAGCAAATAGATGGGTCCTGCTCTTTTATCCAGTCTGAAACCCTGCGCCTTTTGATGGGGTCATTAAGCCCGTTCACATTCAGAGTTACTATTGAGAGATATGAGTTTAGTGTCATCATGATATCTATTCAGTCCTTGTTTTTGTGGAATGTTCCACTGAACTTCTTCTTAAAGGGGAATTTTAAGAGTCCCCCTTAAAATTTCTTGCAGAGCTGGTTTGGAGGTCACATATTCTTTCAGTTCCTGCCTGTCTTGGAAGCTCTTTATCTCTCCTTCCATTTTGAATGAGAGCCTTGCTGGATAAAGTATTCTTGGCTGCATGTTCTTCTCATTTAGGACCCTGAATATATCCTGCCAGCCCTTTCTGGCCTGCCAGGTCTCTGTGGAGAAGTCTGTTGTTACCCTAATACTCCTCCCCATAAAAGTCAGGGATTTCTTGTCTCTTGCTGCTTTAAGGATCTTCTCTTTATCTTTGGAATTTGCAAGCTTCACTATTAAATGTCGAGGTGTTGAACGGTTTTTATTGATTTTAGGGGGGGATCTCTCTATTTCCTGGATCTGAATGCTTGTTTCCCTTCCCAGATTAGGAAAGTTTTCAGCTAGAATTTGTTCAAATACATATTCTGGCCCTCTGTCCCTTTCGGCGCCCTCGGGAACACCAATTAAACGTAAGTTTTTCTTCCTCAGGCTGTCTTTATTTCCCTTAATCTATCCTCATGGTCTTTTGTTTGTCTCTTTCTTCCTCAGTTTCCCTCTTTGGCATCAACTTGTCTTCTATGTCACTCACTTGTTCTTCCACCTCGTTAACCCTCGTCGTTAGGACTTCTAGTTTGGATTGCATCTCATTCAATTGATTTTTAATTTCTGCCTGATTGGATCTAAATTCTGCAGTCATGAAGTCTCTTGAGTCCTTTATGCTTTTTTCTAGAGCCATCAGTAGCTGTATAATAGTGCTTCTGAATTGGCTTTCTGACATTGAATTGTAATCCAGATTTTGTAACTCTGTGGGAGAGAGGACTGTTTCTGATTCTTTCTTTTGAGGTGTGGTTTTCCTTCTAGTCATTTTGCTCAGTGCAGAGTGGCCAAAAGCAAGTTGTATTGGGAAAAGGAGAAAAAGAGAGGAGAGAAAGAAGGAAAGAAAAGAGAAAGAGAAAAAAAAGGAAGAAAAAAACGAAAAAAAAGAAGAAAAAGAGAAAGAAAAAGAAAGGAGAAAAAAGGGGTGTGGGGGAAGGAAACAAATCAAAAAGCAAAACAAAACAAAACAAAACAAAAAAAAAAAAAGAACCACGGGGGAGTATCCTCTGATTCTGTATACTTTAAGTCCCTTGGCTTCCCCTGGAACTTGTCCGTCTAGCTGGTCTTCTGGGGGAGGGGCCTGTTGTGCTGATTTTCAGGTGTTAGCACTTGGGGGAGCTGCTCTGCCCCTGCCTGGTGCAGGGCTCAGTGGGGGTAGTTTACCCCGTGAGGCCCCAGGAGGAACAACCGCAGTGGCGGCGGCAGCTCTGCAGCCCTGGAGTCAGCTCCTGCAGTAGCTCCAGAGCTCTCCGTCTGCAGGGCCTGGAGGCTCCGGGGCGGGGCCGCTGATCTGCTCAGCTCGGGGCAGGAGCGTCCTTGCTGTCCTGGGCCCTCCCGGCCTCTGCCTGTCCCGGGTGAGGCCGGATCCTGGGCTGTGTCCCGGCGCCCTGTGCTCCGGCGCCTGCGCTGTTGGATTCGCTCTCCCGCCCCGCAGCCCCCTCCGGGGAGCTGCTCCCCCCCTGCAGCCCCCTCCGCGGAGCCGCCGCCCGAGCCCCTCGAGCTGCTCCTAGAACCGCGCAGCCCCCTCCGCACGGAGCCTCTTCTTCTGCCCGAGCCCCCCGAGCTGCTCCCGCCCCGCATCCCCCTCCGCGGAGCCGCCCCGGAGCCGCCCCGGAGCCCCCCGAGCTGCTCCCTCCCCGCAGCCCCCTCCGCGGAGCCGCCCCCGAGCCCCCCGGAGCTGCTCCGGGTCCCGCCGTGCGCGCTGCAGCCCTTAGGGAGCTCGGCACACTCTCCCGGGGCGCAGGTGCCTGTTAGTGTCCCCGGGAGCCCGAGGGCATCCCCGCCCTCCTGGGTCCTGCTCCACCTCCCTGCGAGCCCCTTTCCCCCGGGAAGGTCGGTGCAGCTCCTACTCCTCCGGGACGGGGCTCTCCTGTCCTGGGGACACTCGCCCCGGCCTCAGCCCGGCTCCTCGCGGGGCCCCTTCCCCTTGGAGGCCTTTGTGTCTTTATTTCTTTTTCCCCGTCTTCCTGCCTTGGTAGAAGTGCGAACTCTCCTCACTGTAGCATTCCAGCTGGTCTCTCTTTAATTCTCAGGCCGAATTCCTAGATTTTCAGGATAATTTGAAGGTTTTCTAGGTATTTTGGTGGAGACAGGTGATTTGGGGACCCTATTCCTCAGCCCTCTTGCCCCTCCTCCCTCTTTTCCTTGTTTTATGTGCACAGAACATACAGCATAAATAAGAATTATATGAATAGCCAAACATAACCTGTACAAAATCAGTTCAGGTTTGTATAGACATAAAGAACATTTTACTATATGTATATTTATGTAGATATGGATATATAAACATTTTCTATGACTTATTTTCAAAGAGAATAATAAATCTGCTTTTAACTAATTTCAAGATATCAAACATTAGAAAGGTCATGATAAATTTATAATAACCAACCTTAACTGGTTTTCACTTTCTGGAAAGGAGATCTTTGGCAACCTATCAAATATAAACCTTAAAAAAAATCAATTCTCTGTATTAATGCTTTGTACCTGAACTGTTTTTCTGTAAATTCTCTCCTGTAAGGGATGCAAAATATAAAATACTTCATTTGGGTGTCTTGATCAAAATACCCTCCCTTGTAATGATCATGGCAACCAGATCGAACATTAACACATTCAACAAAAGGTATTTATTAAAAATTGCACTCATATTCACAAAAAATAAATAAATACCATTATTTCTGTCAAAGTCACTATTCTACCTAATTGAAATCTATGAAGCACAACAACAAAAAAATAATTGAAATCCTCCTCTTCATTAAGAAACCTGAAAATAACCTTGGGGAAGGGTATTTTTCATACATAAAAGTTGAACTTGCTGTATATAATCAGCTTTGAGGTGTGGAAACTGAACTTGGTATAATAAAAATCATCATCTCAGTAAGTGAAGAAAAATATACCATAATGTGAAGAGTCACATATTTTATGGAAAGAATTATTAAAAGTTCATAGGATCCCTGACATTCTGAAAACATGTCTACGTATAGTAAATGATGTTAAAAAATAAAGACAAATGTTAAATGTTATAGACAAACATAAGTCCCATTATATTAGTTTCCTAGGGGCTTGCATAACAAAATACCACAGACTGAGTAGCTTTAAGAATAGAAATTAATTTTTTCATGATAATGGAGTCTGAAGTCCTGATCTAGATCCCAGGAGGACTGGTTTCTCTTGAGACCTCTCTGGCCTGCTGACTGTCATTTCCTATGTCCTTGCCCATCCCTGGTGTCTCTTGCTCTCATTATAAGGACAGTAGTCATTTTGGATTAAGGTTTCACCCATGTGACCTCACTTAACCTGAATTACCACTTGAGAGACCCTGTCCTCAAACAGAGTCACATTCTAGGATACTAGGAGTAAGGACTTCAACATGTGAATTTTGGTAGAGGCATAATTTAATCCATAACAATTCTGAAATTTCTAATAAAACTATAGGATTAATTACATTAACTACAAAATTTAAATTTTTCCCTTTATGCATTGCAAGCTAAACTCCCCCATATTATATCCCCTAATATGTATAATTCTCCCTCCACAAAGAATCTCGATTATTTTTTATGTTGAAACACTGAAAAAAGTGTACAGGGCAAAATTTCACAGACATATTGCCACAGTTTTACATTTCAGTATTGCTCAGACTTAGCGCAACTGTGTCATCTGGCCTCCATCAATCTCCCCTGAGTCAGCATGCTCTCTGTCAGGGACATTTGAATACATGTTAGCAAATCAATCACTAATACTTTAAACACAGGCAATTAAACTCTATTGACCAAATCATATTCAGAGGTCTGCTGCTGTACAACTTGTCTCTGCCAGATGAACAATTTTTTGAATCTCAGTCTGGCTTACTCACACAGAGAGGTTACTGGGGGGTGCCAAGGATCTTAAAGCAGCCGCAGCATATATATGATCCCTTTTTCATTCCAGTGCATGACCAGCACCTGGAGCCCAACATAGGGAAAATCCCAGAGACCTATTGATATTTCTCTTTGCCAAATTTGACTGAAATCAAGCTGATTATGACTCTGTTGGTTATTATCCTCAAGTCCTTTAATTTTTTTCTACTGAGAATAACTTAAATTTTCATATTATTCATCTATTTTATATGATAAAAATCTTATTTGAGTTTAAAAATAATGGTAATTAGGCAATGTTACTACTGATAAATTGCTTTAAAATAGGGGAGTCAAGCACATATAACAAAGGAATGCCTCTTGATAGCTTGGTTTCTGTTTAAGTACATAGATTTGAGCTATTAAGTCAACTGATACTGATAAATATACCTCTACAATTTGAGCTTTTATATATTTTTGAGAACAGCAGATTATACTGATTTTACTGATTATGTTTCAATTCACTAGTATAAAAAAAAGTAAAGATTCCAAGTGTTGCTTATCAACCATCTTTTACAGAAACACCGAGAGTGACAGTTATAGGTGAAGAGAATGAACATACTAGTTTCTGTGAGTGAGAAAAGTAATGGAAAAGCATTTCCCCCAAGAGAGCCACGTTACTAGGGCCTAAGTAACTGATGACATACTTTACCAAAGATAAAATATTTTGAAGTATTTTGAATGTTTTAAATTTAAACATGCACAGAGTAATCACAAGAGTATATGCATATTTAAACTTTTGTTTCTATAATAAGCTGACATATAGTTCACTGAAATCAACGCCTTTGATTTATCAGCATGCTGAAAATATTTAGAGTGCCCTAACCAGGCATTCAGGAGATAGCAGCATCCAATTAGTACATAAAAGCAAAGCAACACCGTCAATAAGCTTATATGCTTGGCAATTTAAGCATCAATAGTTACAAAAACAGAAACTGAGTTATAATCAAAAGAAAAAAATTATTTTGCCTGTGGGTCAGTTCCTCAAACAATAGTTTTATTTTTAGCTTTGAAATAATTTTGAAATTTTATATCTGTATTCATCAGAAAACTAAAATTCTGAATTTGTTTTTGCATAAATGTCCAAATATATTCTAATAACAAACATTTTTTTAAGATTTTTTATTTATTTTTTAGAGACACAGAAAGAGAGAGAGGCAGAGACACAGGCTGAGGGAGAAGAAGGCTTCCTGCAGGGAGCCCAATGTGGGACTTTATCCCAGATCCTGGGAACAGGCCCTGGGCCAAAAGCAGACGCTCAACCACTGAGTCACCCAGGCATCCCCTTTTGTTTTGTTTTTTGAAGATTTTATTTATTTATTCATGAAAGACATAGAGAGAGAGAGGCAGAGACATAGGCAGAGGGGGAGAAGCAGGCTTCCTGCAGGGATCCCGAGCGGGATTTGATCCGGGGACTCCTGGATCACTCCCTGAGCCGAAGGCAGATGCTCAACCATGGAGTCACCCTGACAACCCCAAACATTTGCTTTTTAAAGGATCTTTAGTTTCACCCACCCTCACCATCCACACAGTGACAAAAACCGTTCTATTATATCCTTCGTAGTTGTTGATTGGTTTTAATGGATTAGCCATTAGAAGACCTAATTTAAAAAGAAGTACAAAATGTGTAGTATATAAAATAGAAACTAGAATTTAGGGTCTTGCAAGAAGACTCAGCTCCCAATAACTACAGATGGGTTTTTAAAATATTTTGAGTGATAAAAACCCAACAAAACATTTCATTTGATTAAAGAATGTGTTGTTCGCCAGAACCTCCATAGTGGATAAAATAACTCAGAGTAAGGATCAGATTAAGGATATATCTTCTCGTTTCTTGCTCAATATGGTTACAAAATAGTGAACACTAAGATATAGGGAAAAGAAGGGAGTAACAAAACAAAGAAATAAACAGATACATTTATCTACAAATAAATTTTGATTTATTTACTGATTCATGGAATTTACTAAAACCAAATAGATAAGAAGTCTACTATTCTTTTGATATAAGTGTATTACCCATGAAATCTCAAAAGTACTTTGTTCAAGAATCAAAACAAAAATGTACTTCACCTTCACTCAAGTGAGAACAAGGCTTAGAAACTTGTGTGTATTCACCAACATCCACAAAGATTTTGGCCAAGAAAAATAATGAGAAAACAGAACGTGCCAGAGAGAAATACTGTGCCAGACAGAAGAGAGGACAAGACAAAGGAATCCCCTTGGCAAATCAGAATAGTGCCAATTGCCCTCAGGATAGCAAGCCTTCCAGTTGTAGGCCCTATGAGATTTCAAAATTGCTCTATGCAAGCACCTTATGTGTTTTTTTTTCCTTCTGTTCAAAGGAGAGAATTTCATTGGTTATCTCTTCCACTTAACAACATTCCTCTGGGTGTGTGTGTCTAAGGGACATATCTTGTCTTTTTACTGCATAAGTATGAACACCAAGAGTTGTTACATTTGGATTCCATGGAAGGCGACAGTAAATGACTCAGGGAATTTAGACCATGAACTTGCACAGCAGATTAGATGAAGGTAAGATGTCTTTCTTGAAGAGGGCACAAGTACGTGCTCTGCCTGTGTGTCGGGGGAAGCACGCCCAGTAGTTGATGTTCAGAAAATAGTTGAGACTGGGCAGCCTGGGTGGCTCCGCGGTTTAGCGCCGTCTTCAGTCCAGGGCCTGATCCTGGATCCAGTCCCGCATCATGCTCCTTGCGGTGGAGCCTGTTTCTCCCTCTGCCTGTGTCTCTGCCTCTCACTCTCTCTGTGTCTCTCATGAATAAATAAATAAAATCTTAAAGAAAAAAAAAAAGAAATAGTTGAGATTGTTATTGCCTTGACAATAGGCAGCTCTTCTCTCCATCATAGGCACATAGAAAAATCACATGTCTCAGCCCCCTTAATTTAGGAAAGGTCACAGGACTACCTGTGACTAATATCTACTGGCATTAGTGCCACAGGTTACTTCCTTTCTGAAGCATTTAAAGCCCTATGTACATTCTTCCAGTTTTCTCTGATTCTGAATGCCAGATCTTTACGTGACCAAAACACAATCAGCCTGCTTCATCATTTGGAAGAGAACTCAGTGGCCCAGTGGGGAATTTGTAGATGTGGTCAATGAACTTGTTGACATTAAGTAACTAAGCATCTGAGTTTGTTTGTTATAACAGCATATCAAACCCTGACCTATCTAATGCAACACTCTTTTTCTAAAACATATTTAAACAAAGCTGGGCTACTGAGTCCTCACAGACATTTCATGAAAACTAGTTTGGGAACTATAATTAATTTTATTTATGGAGAAGAGTTTATTTGATGTGAAGAGCTTGATTTCTTAGATGCTACAGGAAGATATAGATATTTGCTAAGTCTGTTTTCTTTGTTTCTGAACCTTCAAACACCTAATGGTGCTACTGAAAATGAAATCTATGCTGAGGAAGCAGTTATTAGTTTTGAGGGTTGAAAGGAAATTCTGGCTAAATTTAATTTGAATATCTAATACTGGGTTTGAGTTTTCAGTGATCTATAATCCCTCACCATCCTCTCCAGTGAAAAGTCTGATATCCCACTGGTAAATATGTACTCTCCTTTGAGAAAGCAAGTATCCCTTTAATAAAAGAGAGGAGGATACTGGTACAGATACACTTTCTTTGAAGCTGGCATCAGGTTCCCATGCAATGATCTCCCTTTCTTGCTCCTAAACGAGCTTTCCTACTTGGGTGAGAAGAAAATGACATGGACAAGGATTCCCTCTCCCATACGTGAGACAGATGATTAGTAAAGACTACTTTGAATGGTATTAATTCAGGTTCAGCTTACCTAACAATGCCAGAGAAAGTAATCAATCCTGTGCCTTCCTGAGTCTTTTTCCATATTTTAGGATTATTTACAGCCAAGAGCTGTACTTAACAGGATACAGACTTTCATAAGATTCATTCTCCAAGTACTTTACCTCAATAGCTGTCTCTTCCCTTGAGTGAGTGGGTATTTCCTGCATGCTGTTCTCTCGAGAAAGACTGGGCTCACTAGCAATGATTAAATCTGTTCCTTATAACATGGGTTTCAACAACTGCAATATTAAATTCTGGCAATTTAGCAGTACAGGTGCTACCCTGGCTGACTCTGAAATCAAAGTATCATACTTTTGTGCTTTTAAATAAAATTCCATTTTAGATGTTGACACATAGGGGCCAGCCTCTACGTTTCTGTTGAATAAATTTGTAAGGTGTCAATGTTCTACAGTATAGTAGATATAAAGGATGACCAAAGATTATAATCACAGATATTGGATTTACAGTATTTTTCTTCACTGTATGATCTCTATATGGATAATATCCAGATTTTTTGAAACACTATTTGCAATATTTAAAAATTCAACAAAAAACTAAATGGATATATCAACTGAGAAATACACAGAAAGCTGTAATTGTATTTTTTTAACACCTTTTATTTTGAGATAATCAAGATTCACACAAAGTTAAAAAATCAATGCAGAGATTGCCATATATCTTTCACCCAGTTTCCTCCAATGGCAACTTCTCGAAGGGCTATATTACACTATCACTATCAGGAAATTTATGGTGATCCATCAAACTTATTCATGCATTCATTTCTGTGCGTGTATTTAGTTCTATTTAATTTTAAAACATATCCAAATTTGTGTGACCACAACAACAATCAAGGTACAAAATAGTTCCATCAGCACAAGGATTCCTCATGTTGCTCTGTTATGACTACTGAATTCTCTTTCACCCTGCCCCCTTTGTTAATCTCTGCTAACCACTAATACGTTGTTCACTTCTGTAAATTTTTACATGAATTTGCAAATGATGTAACATTTTGGATTTGGATTCTTTTCTTTAACAAAATTTCCCAGAGTTTCATCAAAATTGTTGAGTGTGTCAGTTCTTTTTTTATTGTCAGTAGTACTCTACAGTGTGTATGCACCACTTGGATTAATCATTCACCTTTTGTAAAATATCTGAATTGACTTTTCACCTTTGCCCTAAATCAGTTTGGCATATTTATGTATCTTTGTAAGATTTCTATTCCTTTCCTTTATTCAGTAAGTCTAAATCTCAGCCAGTACTACTCTGTCTTAATTACTGTGTCATATAGTAAGACAGTATTGGGTAGCCTAATTTCTCTAACAAAAACTTCCTGAATTTTGGTAAGAATTGCATTAAAACTATGGATCAGGGATGCCTGGGTGGCGCAGCGGTTTGGCGCCTGCCTTTGGCCCAAGGTGCGATCCTGGAGACCCAGGATCTCTCTCTCTCTCCCTCTGTTACTATCATAAATAAATAAATTAAAAAAAAAACTATGGATCAATTTGGGAAGTATTGACATTATTCCTATATAAACTCTTCCAAATCATAAACACCATAAACCATTCCATTTATATAGGTCTTCTTTGATTTATTTTATAAGTATTACAATTAAAGCATATAGTTTTAAGCATGTTTATACTTAAGAATCTTTCATTTTCTCTGAAGCAAATATAAATGTTATTTTGTTCCTTTAAGTTTTATTTTCCACAAAGTTGTTGTTAGTACACAGAATGAGATTGATTTTTGTCTGGTGATGTCGCATTGGATGACCATACTGAACTCAATTATAATTCTAAGAGGTAGATTCCTTGGTATTTCCCACATAAACAGAAGCTTTATCAGCTTTACTTTTTTTTTTTTTTTTTTTTACCAATCTGTTTTTTTTTTTTTTTTTTTTAATTTCATTTTCTCATTGCATTCCACTTGTTAGGACTTCCAATGCAATGTTAATTAGTGATGGTGAGAGAGGACATCATTGCCTTGTTCCCGATTGCAGAGGAAAGTATTCCATCTTTTCACATATTGGCTGTACGTTTTGTGTTTGTTTTGTTTTTATGCCCCAGAATCTGGCCTATTATGGTAAAGGTGCCATTTAGGCATGAAAAGACTATAAATTCTGCAGTTTGGAGTGAAGTGCTCTATACACATCTATTACATTCTATTGGTAGATCCTTCATTTGTGTTGGTCAGGTCTTCCTATATTTGCTGATCTTTTGTCCAATAGTTCAATCAGTTGCCAAGAGAAAGATAAGGAAGTCCCCAACGATAAGTGTGTTCTCTGTTTCTACCTTCAGCTATATATGTTGTTATTCCAGATAGTTTTAAACTGTGTTGTTTTGTGCATACACATTTAAAATCATTGTGTCTTCTTGGAGGATTGAACATTATTTTACTCACATGGAATATAGATAGAGATAGACATATATAGTATTACAGTCTTTAAGTCACAAAATCCAGAATCTTAATATAGTTTTGTCTCTTATTAGCTCTGTAACAAATAGTTAAATTATTTGACTCTGTTCTCCTACTTATAAAAGGGAGATGAAAGACACACTGAAGAATTTTGAAAGTATGGAATAAAAATATTTTGTTTAGTAAAGCATGAGTCTATTATATATAAGCATTCATTCAATAATTCAAAAAGAGGAATTTAAATTAAATAAATATTGCAAATCAAGTAATGAATCTACAAATTTTTAGAGTGCAGTTTGTATTGCTACAATCAATTCTAATTACTTGGAGACACCACAGTGAAAAATTCTGGTCCTGTTTCCAATTTCATTGCACTTACATTCCATTGTGTGGGGATTGGAGGGAAATTAACAGAGAACATGTTGACAGGTTCATAATCCATATATTTTATATTAGAATGTGATCATTGCAATGAAGGAAAAGAAGCCATCATCATAGGCATAGAGACTTTCAGGGTTTGGCATGAGTATTTTCAAAAAGGCTTGTTAGGGAAAGAGTCTGTTATGATGATTTGGGTCCAGACACCTCAATCCAATGAGGAATGATGCAACACAGATATCTGGGGAAGGGAATGCTAGATAGATGGAATGGAAGAGAAAATGCTCTGATGTAAGACTTTTGTCAAAAACCAGCAAAGAGGCTAATGTGCCTATAGTGACATAAGATGAAGGGAAATGAGGCCAGGGCCCAGAGCTGTAGCCTTATCAGCAGCAAGCAATTCTGATTTTACTTGGCTTGAGATAGGAAGCCATTGAGGCGTTCTGAGCAGAGGAGTGAACTTAATAAAATTATTCTGATTGTGTTTATAGAGAATATATGTGTGCTGGAGGAGGATGGAGTGTGGGGCAGGAAGCATAAAAGCGAGAGAGTGGCTTGGAGGCCATTGTGGTCATCCAAGAATCAGTGTAATTGGAGCACAATGATAGATATTGATGTGATGATAATAGATGTGTTTTGAGGGTAAAACCTATAGGAATCTAAAGAGACCAGTCAAAAAATCACTCTAAGACTTTTGGCCTGAGCAATGTGTAGATGGCTATGATGGTTGATTTTATGTGTCAACCTGTCCAGTCCAGGATATCTAATTGTTTGGTAAACACCAGCCTAGATGTTACTGTGAGATACTCTACAGATGGGATTAACATTTAAATCAGTAGACTTTGGGACTCCTGCATGGCTCAGTCAGTTAAGCATCTCCCTTTGGCTCAGGTCATGATCCTGGGGTCCTGGGGTGGAGCCCCCAGTGGGCTTCTTGCTCAGTAGAAGAGTCTGCACCTTCCTCTGCCTCTGGTCCTCCCCATCCCCCACAGCTTGTGTTCTCACTCTCTCTGAAATAAAAATCTTTTAAAAATTACTAAATGAATAAATCAGTAGACTTTAAGTAAAGCAGATTATTCTTCATAATATGGGTGGGCCTCATTCAATCAGTTGAAATCTTGAACAACAGAGACAGGAATTCGACTTCAAGACTGTGACATTAGAAGCCCTGCCTTTGGAGAACCCCGGTACAAGTTAAGATGCCACTGCTGAGACAGGAATGACTCTGAGGTGCAGTTTGGGGTGTAGGGATCAAGAGTTTGTTTTTGTATATCATTAATAAAATACAAGGATTACTGAGTAAAATAAAGAGCATGTTAAAAAAGGATATTGTAAAATGAACACTCCCAGACACTGCAATAAAAGAATAAAGTGTTATAATCTTTCCAGAAAGAGACCAGACTAAGTAACACTTATCAAAATTTAAAATGTACTTTCCTTTTGACCTTTAGAGTTATTAAGCAAAAATGCATATGTAAGAATGTTCACTGCAAAAGCACATAGAATAGCAACAGCTGGAAACTACTTATATACACATTAATAAGGCACTTACTTAAAGAAATTAGAGTTCATTCATATTATAGAACATTTATAAAGCACTTTAAAAATTGAACTGGATTATACATTGTTACATGAACATTGTGTGGCTTCACTTAAGCAGAGATAAACGTTACCATTTTGCATCTATAAATACATATGTACAAAACAGCTCCAAAAAATATAAATAATTTGATGGTTATTAACTCCAGGGATTAAAATCAGAGTATAATTTAGGGGAGAATGATCGCTCACTATTAAAACATTATGTGACCCTTGGAATTTTCAGTGTTTGTCAATTTCTAAATTAATGAACACATAAAGAGATTCAGAAAATATTTATTGAATGACTTCTTTTTATGTGGCACGGGAGGACAAAATAATGAATATGAGTGTTGTGCTAATGAAGCTAAGGCATTTCTGGAAAAGACAGGTAAACTCAGAAATATGAAAATGAAGGACACAGGAGAAAGCAGTGATTTCAGAACTTGTATTGACTTTAGAAGGAACCATGCAGTTAGGATAGCAGAGTTTAGAATTTAGGAAGAATCTAGATTAACAGAGATCTATACTCAGTTTAATTTTGTTACATTCTGTGAAAGATCTACACAAAACACCAGAGAGGAGATTTGAAGCTGCAGTGATATTTTAAGTCCCGATGGAAATTAAATTAGATTTCAGAATGAGCATGTAAGAATTTGCATGAAAGAAATTCACGTGGATTTGTTCTACTAATAAAACTAAAATGTATGAAAGGGACTATTGCTCAGAGGAAGAATCTACACATTATAGAATAGTTTGCACTATCAATCAATGTTTTCTATCTAAATGCAGAAAAATGCTGATGTACAAATTTGTGAGTGATTTATTTTCACTTCAGCTCATCTGCCTTGGGCCTCAGTTACATGGTTCTTTACATTTTCCAGATGAATGGCGTCAGTGTCTTATGATAGTTAGAATTTAGGACAAAAATTATTTATAATGGAGCACATTTCAATAGCAGCGAAAGTGGCAAATTTTCCCTTATTTTAAATTTGAAAATTTTGGGTCCCAGTACATTTGTACTTTATTGGAGTCGAGGATTTATTTTGCTGACACATGTTGATGGGCCAAGGTAAGGAGCATTTTCCTCTCATAAGAAGAGAAACATGGCTTTGAAAGTTGTTCACAGCAGTAAAGATCATCATGTAATGTGACGTGGAAAAAATTAACTGGACACTATTTTTCAAAAATATTTTCAGAATCACTAAAAATACACTTCTTCATTTTCAGTCTCTCTGTCTCTGTCCCTCCCTCTTTCTCTCTGTGTCTCTGTCCCTCTAATCCATCTCTCCCTCTATCTCCATCTCTCTATATATTTATCATTCTCCATCTGTGTCTCTCTGAATACATCCTAGAATTCAAAATCCCATATGAGAAAGGTTACCTAAAGAGCAGCTAGCTTTAGGAGTCTACATATCTAGTCTAACCCAAACACTTCTGGAACTTCTATTTCAAAAATACTTCAAGGTGGTTTACAAGATATTGAAGAATATTTATTTTTCATTGAAATAATATACTTAGCTTGGGGGTACCTGAGTGGTTCAGTCGGTTAAGTGTTTGCCTTTGGCTCAGGTCATAATCCCAGGGTTCTGGGATTGAGCCCTACATCAGGGTTCCTGCTCAGCAGGGAGTCTACTTCAACCTCTCTCCCTTCACTGCCACATCCCCTCTCGAACTCTCTCTCTCTCAAATAAAGAAATTAAATGATTAAATATGTATATTTATGTATAAATATACATATAATACATAATATACATTATATACATATATGTGTATAATATATATATGTATATACATATATATATCTACCTTTCAAATCAAGTCATTTTCTCTAACCTGACAGTTGCTATTATTCCTTAGACTTAATACTGGAAAAGATGTATTATTTCAAGTCAAATAATAAAAATCATTTGCCCAGGGGCGCCTGGGTGGCTCAGCAGTTAAGCATCTGCCTCTGGCTCAGGTTGTCATCCCGGAGTTCCCGGGATCAAGTCCCCTGCATGGAGCCTGCTTCTCCCTCTGCCTATGTCTCTGCCTCTCTCTGTGTCTCTCATGAATAAATAAATAAATAAAATTTTAAAAAAGAAAATCATCTGCCCGTGCAAAACATTTCTGTGAGAGTTACAAATAATCTCACTGGTCTGATAAAGAAAAAGACAAAAGGCTAAAGAACACCCTTAAAAGAGAGCTACAAGAGGTAGGGTTTATTTTTCTCACATATGTCTGAAGATGACTTCCCTTAGAGCTTTTTCAACTGCTGTCAGGACTGGCCAGGTTGCAATTCACTTGGCTCTTCCCTGATGGCCTTTCGACAGTTGTCATATCTGTAATCATTTCTTGTTTAATGTAAGATAACTGAGAATCGATCTTGGGATATCACTCAGCAGAGGACTAGTGCAACCTCCAAAACACAACGTGGTTAGTTATGTTTTAGGACACCTGCAGAAAGTTTATACTACTTGGCTTCTAAGTTTCCCTCATAGAAATATATTAAGGAAATAAGAAATATATGCAAAAAAAAGAATGTTTACCACTATGCACCCAATTTTTATACTAGGAATTTTAGAATCATCCAATGAGCCTGGTTATAAATGGCTATATAATGTATATATATGAATATATGTATGCACATATACCCCCATATATAATATTATATATGTTCTTTTAATAAAAGTAGCTAGCAAAATATATAGGTAGAAAATATATGAATATGTTGATGGATATCTCCTACCAAAGCACATTTTGCAAGTAGTTTTCAATATTTTTTTTATGCTTCTCTGGATGCTCTAAATTTTCTAAAATTAGGATTACTGTTTTAATCTGAAAATGTTGAATATAATAAGGAAAGTAACAGTTTTGCTTTACTCTGAAAACAATTGCGTGCATCATTGCAGATATATCTAAAGCAATACCTCATATTGGAATATAGAGCTTCTGATGTGTATTTCATGGAATTTAATAGCAGACCTTTGTGCATCTTTGTTATATATCAATTTTAAAGCCACTTCCTGATAGTCTATCTCAATATCACCTTGGAAACATGAACTGTAACATGCATATTTTCCCTACATAAAAGTTGCATGAATAATCAATATAATACTTCATGTTTTTGCAACTCAAAAATTAAAGTACTTTTATAGAACGTCAGTATGAATCATGTATTTTATATTTTGCTGCTTCAATTGGCCTATTGGCCTGTTATCTCATTATTAAAATCTTTAAATGTAACAAGTCCACCCCTATTTTCTATCCTGGTACTAAAATTAAAATTTTATAATTTGGAGCACTTCATTAGATATAGAGAAAAATGTTTTCTCCTTTTAATGAATTTAAGTGGAAAAAATTTACAAAATAAGAATTTAATAGGATCCAAGCACCAAATTTTAGAATTACAATTCCCATTAAAATGTCTCAATAACAATTTAATATAGTTTTTTCATATACAGTTGGCTTCCTAAATCATAGACATTTGCTGAGTGTGCAGCATCATCAAGTTTACAATTATACTGGGAGCACTATTTTCAATGTCTTAACTTTAGTACGTCTGCATTATTAAACATCATTGCATGGCTTTAAATATGCAATGACCCAAACTTAGAACGATTCCTCTTTTATCCATATTTCAAAACAGTTTCTCCTAATATGACTCTAAATTGTCCTGTATTAAATACTCAGAAATAGTCAGATAAGGATGATATGAACTCAACACAAAGTTCAAACCAGTATAAATTATTAATATGGTCCTATTTCTAGCTGTGAAGCCCAAAGTCTACCCATTGCACTGTCAGCCAGTTTTCAGGAGTCAAATGAATGACCTCCTTTTCCCTAGGATTGTACTCATGAGAACAAATGTCATAAAAAGGAAAAATGATAAAGCTGGTATTTATTACATATTTCCATGTAAATTTAATGACGATTGCAACTTATTTACATCTTTTCAATTTATTTATACAGTGGATATATTTCAAGCAAATTTCAAATGCACCCTAATTTAGAGGAATATGAGTAATCTTACATATAATAATCAATATTACCTGATCTTAAATTTTCCAAGATTTATAAGTCCAAGACTGACATGAGTAGATGAACTATCCTTTGTTATTTTCATTTTATTCTGTAAAGGACAGAATTAATCATCCGGTTTTCCAAGACAAATCCTAGGGATCCAATCTTGTATCTATTCTCCTCTTCTATCCTATCTATCAAACACGCACACACATACACAACCCATTTTATCAGCAAATAAGAGATTCGGAGAAATATGAATTCCCTTGAAGCAGGTAATGACAGTAGATGAGAGTTCTTACAAAGAGCTACACAGGGTAAGAAACACCAGAGCTTTTTCTCTAAGGGTAGCAAATTTCACTGGGTGTCTGGTCCCCAGATCACCAATCTCCTTTCATTATTCAAATTGGGTGGATTCATTACTTTCTGAATACCTCCTGACATGGTAGGAATGGCTATCTGCAAGCTGATCCCTAGACTTAACACTTTCTTGCCTGCTTATCAGGAAAGTGATTCAAAGTCGATTTTCAGGGACTGATTTTTCCAACAGACCCAGGCTCTACCTGTGCCTAAAAATCTTTTTCTACAAAAGTCAGTTCATTTCTCAAATTTATCTCCTCTTCCTCTCCCCTCCCCTACTATCAACACATGCCTTTTGCTGTCTTCCTCCACCACCTCTGCTTTGGAATATCACTAAAGCTTCTAACATTTTGATCTGGCTGATTTGAAATAGCTGTGTAACTATCTAGAGAAAAATCTAATTCTTTCAGAAGGTACTGTGGAATTTTCATACTCTTCAGGGGAAGATTAACTTACTAGATGAATAGCCCCATAAGCTGATGTTTCAAGGTCTGATGGTCTACTTGTGTGGAATCAAGTGTACCCCAGAAAGAGAGGGAAAAGGAAGGAGGACCTGTTGGGAGGATAAAGAGTACTGGAGTGAGAGTTTATTAGAAGAATCTTAATGAAGTTTATTAAATTGCATCCTATGTGGTTTGGGACTTGTATATCCTGCCCCATTTCTTCTGCAAGATGATGCAGACAATGTTACTTTATAAACTCCAACCCTTGCTCCATGGACAGTACAATGATATAGATGCACAAGTCCACTGGTTCTCAAATGCTGGCAATCATCAACACTACCTCGAGGGCATAATAAAACACATATGCT
The DNA here is from genome assembly GCF_053574225.1 of Canis aureus. Taxonomy (NCBI): domain Eukaryota; kingdom Metazoa; phylum Chordata; class Mammalia; order Carnivora; family Canidae; genus Canis; species Canis aureus. The sequence continues at coordinate 6,638,705 of NC_135641.1, forward strand.
AGGCCCTACTGCTAGAGTTGGAATTGGTATGTCTAAAGTGGAGCCTAAAATTTTTGTTTCTAATAAACATCTAGCAGCTGGTGTTGCTGGTGGGAAACCACATTTAGAGAACCCCTGGTTAACCCATATTAATTTGATACTATTAAAGAATTCTTCTTATTTTGGTTCCAACCTCAAGTTCCTAAGCAGAGCTACAGAAGCCAAATTTTTATCTCAGCAAGAGGAAATCTAAGGAAAGCATCACATTAGTTATCTCTTCAGATTACAGGTGACCTCAAGTGTAACGTAGTCATAAATGTGGTGCTTACTAGGAGGTAGAGAATACTAGCCAAATTTAATAGCTGGTGAGGAATAAAACCCCAAGTTTAAAACACACACACACACACACACACACACACACACACACAGACCCCTTCATATGACTTTTGTCCTCCCTATGAGGATCAGTAAGAGTCACGAAATCGCTTCACCTTCTTAACACTGAAATTTTCTGTATTCATTTCGAATTGAATGATCACTTTCATAAGATAATCTGAATAAAAGAAAGATCATCTTCTCACTTTCATTTATGAAAGTAACAGTAACATTCTGACTTCCTAACCAGATGTTGGGATATCATCATAAGATATCAATTCCTCCATTCCACAAGCTGAAAAACTATTTACCAACTCAACTTGATAAAATTAGATGAGCAGTTTCATTTGGCACTTAGAGATACACTTTCTTCTCTTTGTGTTTGTGTCCCACCCTCATTCTCCTCCTTCTTGTTTTCCCTCCATTCTTGAGTAAATTTATCCTGCACTCACTCAATCCTAGGCACTGTATTAGACAGGCTATGACAGTAAATGGACTTTATGGCATAAAGTCCAGAATGATAACTGGAAGTCCAGAAATGATAACTGACATCATTAGGACAGAGTGTGCAAGAAACATCCGGTAGATAGCTAACGAAAATTAAGCATGTGAATGAGGACAAGAGAAAAATTTGGGAATATAATCTGCCTCTGTCTTTGTTACTTAGGAATTGGACACATCATCAATTCAGAATAGAACTTGAGGCATGAGAATTAATATCACTACTTCTGTCAAAATGGCTTTACCCATTTGATCTTTCAAACTCTTGGCCAGGTATATAAAACTACAAAACATAAACAATTTCACTGTTGCATTACATTTCTGAAAATTAATTTATAGAAACAGTTTTTCATCTGAATTAACAGCTCCTTTTTTTTTTAATAGATGGCTTACCTGGGCAAAGAGCTTGCTTATCAGGCAGTGGTCTGTTTATGAGAGTTCATTTTACATATTGCTCTCCAGCTCTCTCCATGAATCCCAAAATATCATGTCATTAACTTTATCCATTTTTTAAAGATTTAATTTATTCATGAGAGACACAGAGAGAGAGAGGTACAGACACAGGCAGAGGGGGAAGTGGGCTCCATGCAGGGAGCCTGATGTGGGACTTGATCCCAGGACCCTAGGATCACTCCCAGAGCCAAAAACAGATGCTCAACCACTGAGCCCCCCAGGTGCCCCAGCTTTATCCAATTTTGATCAGTTTCCCACCTTTCAGTCAATATTAATATCTTTCTCCACACTGATCATTTCAAAATTTTACGAAGATTCTGCCAAAGCAGCATTCTCTGCTACTGCATTAGGTGTAATAAATAGCTTCGCTTGGTCAGAAGGATTGTTAGGTGACAAGCAACCAGGATTTGAGTCAACACGCAGAGAAGAGTAGTAATTCCCAATCTGGTAAGAACAGGTTTGAACACATTGGTTTTATCCAAAATATTATCATTGCAGTGTAATATTATTTGTGTACACATAGAAGACACTTTAAAATGGGTTTTTGTGGTTGATTTCCATGACATTTTTAAGATTTTATTTATTTGAGAGAGAGAGAGAGCGAGCAAGAGCATGTGTATGTTGGAGGGTGATGGTATGGGTGTAGGGAGAGGGAGAGGCAGACTCCCCACTGAGCAGGGAGCCCAATGCCGGGCGGATCCCAGGACCCTGAGATCATGACCTGAGCAGAAGACAGATTCTTAACCTACTGAGCCAGCCAGGCGCCCCTCCATGACATTTTTAAATACCCAAAATGCTTACATTTATTTGCACCCACGCAATTTGAAAAGGTGCATTTAGCTATACTTTTAAAGATTTACACATATAATCTGGAGTTTTTTTCAATTTCCAGGAGGAAAAAAAAGTTAAATTTATGTGTGGCATTGCCCAGCTTATCCTCAGCAGGTGTAGAATGGAAACCTCATGTTTTCTCACACCTAAACCCATGCACTTCACAAGCAACAGAAAACATCTATTTCTTGGAAATTTCTGGACTGTGTTTATTTCTACCCTAGCAATGTTTTCAAAGGGTTTAGAGAATAAAAAATGTCAATTATCAGGAAATGATAGGCCAAAACAGTAAAAAAGGTAACCTACCTGTTAATTGGATCGCTTTTGTGAACTTCATCTACAAGATCTACCCACTGATTACTCTATAATTTGCCTTGTAGAGTCATAAGTTTTCATTGCCACACTTTTGATGTCTTGATAACTCTTTCAGCAAATCAGCTGCCTTTGATCCCCTTTGGGGCCTGTGCTCTAAAATGTGATCTATGAATTTGCAGCAGGCATCTTGCTAGAACTGCAGAATCTTGGGGCCCCACCCAGGCTTACTGAATTCAGAAACATGACCCCTCAGGTATTCCTACACACACACTAAAGTCTCATAAGTACATCTATTGGCATAAGTGTAGGTAAAAATCCTGTTCCTGCTTGCAATATTTGGTGTCCCAGTATCTTTATACTTCACCTAGGAATAAGTAACAGTGATCTCATGCAGCCACATTGCTTTAGAGAAAATATATTGGGGTGGGATTAATTCAGAATAAGTTATACTTCTATATTAAAAACAATATTTGTTTTTCTGAAAATTTTACACAAAATCCTATTGCCCAAAGTCATTCCTGAGTTCCTGCATTTTATTAACCCACTGACCATAATCTGCTTTCAAAAGTTCATCTATTCTATTCATTATGAAAACATTCTCTTGTATCACTATTAAGTTTGACATTTGAATTTAAAATGTCAATAAATGCAGAGACAAGAGCCTGTGAGCAATCAGAGCATGCCCTTCATTTTATTTAAAAGTAATGGTTATACTATATGTTGGCAAATTAAAAAATAAAAGTAATGGGAATACTGCCACTTTGAGATTCTGTTAACATTTTGTAAAACAACAAATAAAAAACTTTAAGGGCAATAACACACTGAAAAATAATGTGAGCACTGGCAGTTTTATCTCATGGCAACTACTAGCATCATGGCCACATGATGCTCATAAAAATTAGTGTAAATATTTTTGGTAATTATAAGAAAACTAAATGGTAGACATTAAGCATATACATATCATGTTTAAAAATCAAGTCAATTAATATCAATATGTAATAATGATGGACGAATATACTTGAAGCAATTGTCTTTTTTCCAAATATAGGATGTCAGTAATGATCTTTGTGAAAATCCATCTTCCTATGTCTCTAAAGAAATCAATTTAATCATATTGTCTTTCACCTGACATAGACTTTGGTCATTCAATTCCATTTCCTTGGATCGATAAGGCTTCAAATTACCATTCTTATCTGTTTGCTTGCCTTGGGTCATTGCATAATTTCTTTCATGATTTTAAAAAAGAATTAGATTGGGGATCCCTGGGTGGCTTAGCAGTTTAGCGCCTGTCTTTGGCCCAGGGCACAATCCTGGAGTCCTGGGATCGAGTTCTGCACCGAGCTCCCGGCAGGGAGCCTGCTTCTCCCTCTGCCTGTGTCTCTGCCCCCCTCCTCTCTCTCTCTCTGTGTGTGTGTGTGTGTGTGCCTATCATAAATCAATCAATCAATCAATCAATCAATCTTTTAAAAAATAAAAAAAATAAAAATAAAAAAGAATTAGATTAACAAAACTTCAAGCCAATACCTTTTCATTAACCCTCCTAAAATGCTTCCCCAACCAAATGTTTTTGACAATTTTGTATTGAAACTTCCTATTCCCAGCTTCTGAAGCCAGCAAACACCTTAGTGCTGAGATCACTTATAATTATAATGCTTATTAGAATTTTGTACCAATATCCTTTTCATCTGAAGTGTTTTGGGTACTTTATAATCACCACATAAGCCTCAAGTCAGAGACTCCCACTGAGATCAAGAGGGAGCTGTAGAATAATATCTACCAGCAAATGAAGAAGGATTTAAGTTAGGAAAAATAAATTGCCAAGCTTTTGACAGCGTTAACACCTGCTCCCTCTATATCTGATTACTGATGTTCAAATCCACAGGTAGTCAGGACTACATAGTGTTTTATCCTAGAACAACAAACTCTTATGTTTAAGAAGCTAATGTTGCTCTAACTTAAGACACAGACTTCCCTTACATGGGGACTATGTTTTCTGGTCTTATCATATTGCTTGATCCACAATACCATATTTTATTCCAAATATTTTAAGTAAATATGATTTGACTTCAAGAGGAGTCAAAACAGCTTCATATATAACATAACACAATGCAGGTTTTTAAAAATTTTGTTTATGATAAATATGGAGAAAATACAAACTAAATGAATATAAAATAAAAATTAGCCTAACAACACCAACAAGAAATAATCACTATTAATATACTTATATGTTATATTATAAGTGTGTCTACACACTCTAATATGTATACATTTTTTAATATAAGTAAAATAGTATTTATGATATTGAGCCTGGTTTTTAGCTCCTTCAATAATACACTAATGATACTATTATACAATTTGCTTTTTCTCCATGTGTTGACCCTCTTCCTTCTACCTCTTTCATCTGCCTTGGGGTCCATCACATACTCATTGCTGAAACCAGCTTTCTTTCCAGTGCCCTGTATAGGCCAATAATACCTCCCAAAGTCATGAGGTCCAAATCCCTATAAATGTTACCTTATTTGGAAAAGAGGTCTTTGCCAATAATATTAAGTTAATAATCTTGGGATGGAAAATTTATCCTTATTGTCCAGGTGGCATGATTTTTATAAAAGGAATGTATAAGAAAATCTGACACACACAGAGGAGACAGGAAGACAGAGGCAGAGATGAGAGTGATGTAGCCAAAGCCAGGAATGCCTGATGCAATCAGAATCAGAAGTGAGTAAGTGGGTTTCTCCATGGAGCTTCCAGAAGAAGGGTAGTCCTACCAACCCCTTGATTCCAGCCCAGTTAGAATGATTTGGGATTTGTGGTTGCTAGAACTGTAGGATATTACATGTTATATAGATATGATAAGATAAATAATGTTTTAGGCCACCAAGTTTGTGATAATTTGTGACAGCAACCACAGGAAATTACTGCATACTTCCAACATCTTCCCCTCTTTTTTTCCATTACCTGCGTATTTGAAACCCAGTCAAGTGACTCAACCAACTATATCCTACAAGCAGGTTTTCAAGTGGCCAAATATTGCTGGAGACAACATTCTGTAGAACTGATTCTTGTCCCTAAAGTACTGTTCCCTAGCCACAAGGACCTTCAAAAATCCCTGGCCAGGGAATCATTTTTCTATTGACCCATTGCCTTCACACTGCTCAAGGAGCCTCCATCTTTAACACGACTCTTGCTTTATGCTATGTTCTCTCCTGTACTGACATAGTCTATAATTCAGGTCTAAAGCAAAACTATTTGCAATAAAAATATTTGCAATTAAAAAATCCCATGCAGTCCTCAATTTCTCACTTCCAATTCAATCCTCTTCTCACTTCTATTTCTTCTATTTCATTGATATTTCTATTTAAAATAGAAATCCAATGTCATCTGTGCTAAGTTTAAAGTCTTCCCAGTGATTTGGAAATAATTTCTGATAAATCCCATGTATCTTTGGTTTATGTTTAATTAAAAACATGTGGAATCCAGAGAATACATGATGTCTCTGACTGTATAGTTTTTGAGGTAATTTATGAAGTGAGAATATCAGTGCAATTGCTTTTAGGAATGCTATGTGCTCTATACAATATTTTACATTATTCTGAAAGAAAAGATAAGGAATAAATTCTGTATCTATTGTGTACTTGTTTTTTTTTAAAAGAAAGACATTTAAATCTAATCTGTATCTATTATGTTATATGTTGCTATGAAATTAAGTTCCTGTTTAAGCCTTTTAACTAAAAAAAGACAAACTTTCTGTAATTTGAAAACTTGGGTTTTTTTTAAAAGTAATTTAAAGGTTTCTTGCCTTAACCCTTAAATAACTGGTGCTTGTTCTAAAGAATTTGTTCACTAGAATATTTATTTAACAGTGTTTTTTTTTTTTTCCAATTAATGTTATTACTACATCGGTCTCAAGAGGTGATCTTTTTTACATACTCTCCTTGCAATAATTAACCTGTAATCATGACATGAGAGAGCTAAGCACAAATAGCTCCTGTAAAGGACCTAATTTACACTTTTCCAATCAGAAATATATCTAAGGCTATTGTTTGGAGGAATTTATTATTTTACAGGCTAATAACTGAACCCATCAAATTACTATAAAACATAATGCGCACACTTTAGCAGAAATTCACATTCTTTCTTGGTTGCTCTTGTCAAAAGGGTTAAAACCACTTATAGAATTAATTTTAAAAAGCCCTCAATTCAGAATTCACTATAGTAAGGAAGACAGCTACTGACACATTCCTTCAGTAGAGGTTTGAAAGATTTGAAAGAAGAGTGACTTTTCAAGAGTGAAAGAAGGTTTAAGACAAGCTTCGATTGGTGTTCCTTTAGGGTAAAATTACTTATTAGGTTGGGTCTTTGGAAAAGAAGAAAGTTACTGGTTGTTTTTCAAATATTTTTGCCATATAATACATGCCCCTATACACTGGTATATTAGGTGGGGTTTTCCAGGTTGCGTAGGATAATATGAGTTTTCCTGTTTCAACTAAAAGAATACCTGGATCTAATATCTTGTATAAGCAACTATGAAATCCCATTCTTACTTTCCTTTTATTTCGCATCAATAATATTTATACTTTGCTTGATGTTGCTCATTTTTCTAGTTTCTAAATTTTGGAATTACTTGGGTATTGATGTTGTCTTTTTTTCTCTCATTTTATAATCTCACCCTTGGATTTTATGTATTGGCATTGCTCTAAATAACCTTCAGGTATACATCTCTAACTCATCACCATCCTCTGAAATCCAGCTACAACCATCCATGAAACTTCTGCATATCTACCCACAATTTAGCCATTGATCAAAAGACCCACTGGCTCTTTCTTAAGCCTTTCCCAGATAAATCAATGGCACCATCATTTTTCAGAACAGTTAAATTTATGGAAAAATTGAGCAGATAGCACAGAGATTTACCATATATACCCCTTCACAAACACAGAGACACATATGACCCTGTTATTAATACCTTGCATTAGTGTGGTACATTTATTACAATTAATGGAGCAATATTGATATATTATTGTTAACTAAAGTCCATTGTTTACATTAAATTTAAATTTCACTGTTTGTGTTGTAAAGTTTTATGGGATACATAATGTCATGTGTCCTCCATTACAGAATCATACAGAATAGCTTCATCAGCTACTAAAGAAAAACAGAGCCAGACAGTAACTAAAGAGGTAAAAGTGTCTTTTATGTATGTACTGTTGCAATAGGGGAAAAGAGACCTAGTTATAACTGGGCTCAGTATGGCATGAAGAAACGGGGGTTTCTGGCCAAACAAGCAGGGTGGTAACCAGTAGATGGAAAATTTCTAAGAGAAATATCAGCGGCCAGAAGGGATTCTGGATAAATAAATTTGGCAATATTCTTGGTGAAGGCAGACCAGCGTGGTCAGATATCAAGAATGGGGTATTGTCTCTAAATTGGCTTAATAGGATACTTGCTATAACTAGGCAATGCAGGTCCTGTAAGGATGGATTCCAAGGTTGAGGACTAGAGGGCTTAGGGGAGCCTGATGGAAGTTTGGTTAGGAAGAGAGTTTTCCACTCTTTCCACGACTCTTCATTCGTCTTTCACACCACACCACTCACCACTCTATAGTCCCTGGGAAACCACTGATCTTTTTTTACTGTCTCCCATAGTTTAAAAACCCAACACCAAAACCAACATCCCAATTTTCTCATATTTTATCTTCTAGAAGTAGTACAGTTTTGCATTTTACATTTTAGGTCTACAATCAATCCTTTTTGAGTTAATTTTTGTGAAAGATGTGAGATTAATGTCTAAATTCACTTTTTTTGCATATTGATATCCAATTTTTCAAGCACCATTTATTCAAAGATTCAATCTTGTTTGGATTGACTTTGCTCCTTTTTGGAAGATCACTTGACTCTATATGTGAGGGTCTATCTCTGGGATCACTATTGTGTTCCATTGACCTATTTGTCTATTCTTTTACCAATACCATGCTGTCTTGAAACTGTAGTTTTATGGGGATTCTTGTAACCGAGTAATGACAGTCCTCCAACTTTGTTTCTCTTCAGCAATGTGTTGATATTCACAGTCTTTTGCCTCTCCTTGTAAGCTTTAGATTCAGTGTGTGGGCTGAAAAAAACAGCTTGCTGGGATGTTGATTGGGACTGGATAGAATCTATATATCAACATGGGAAAAACTGACACCTTAAAAATATTGATTCTTCCAATCCATAAAAAAGGAACATATTCCCATTTATCGAGATCATCTTTGACTTCTTTCAACAGAGTTTTGTGGTTTTCCTAATATAGAACCTGTATATTTTTCTTAAATTTATACCAAAGTGGGGTACCTGCATAGTTCCATCAGTGAAGCATCTGCCTTCGGCTCAGGTCATGATCCTGGGGTCCTGGGATGGAGCTCAACATCAGGCTCTCTACTCTGTAGGGAGCCTGTTTCTTCCTCTCCCTCTGCCTGCCGCTCCCCCTGCTTGTGCTCATTCTCTCTGTGTGTCTGTCAGATAGATAGATAGATAGATAGATAGATAGATAGATAGATAGATAAACAAGCTCTTTTAAAAAATAAGACCGAAGTATTTCACTTTTGTTTTTGTTGTTGCTATTTTAAATAGCATTGTATTTTCAATTTCAAATAACAATCATTCATTGCTGATACATAAGAAAACAATTGACTTTTACATATTCACCTTATATCCTGAAATCTTGCTATAACTTTTGAGTTCCAGGAGTTTATTTTTGTCAATTCTTTTGGATACTCTACATAAACAATCATGTTATCAGTAAATAAATATAGTTTATTTCTTGCTTTGCAATAGGTATACCTTTAACATTCGTTTTCTTTTTTTATTGCATTAACCAGGACTTCCAGTAGGATGTTGAACAGGAATGGTGAGGGGGTTATCCTTGCCTTGTTCCTAATCGTAGGGGAAAAGCATCTAGTTTTTCACCATTAAGCATAGTGTTAGCTGCTACTTTTATGTAGATTCTCTTTATCTAGTGGAACAAGTTCCCTTCTGCTCCAAGCTTGCTGAGAGTTTTTATGATGATTGGGTGCTGAATGTCATCAAAGGCTTTTTCTGCTGTTACCAAGTAAAGCTACATTTTAGAAATTTGGCTGGACCTTATTTGTGTGAATACTTTTCTGAAGATTTTGAAAAATACAAGGACAACTCCTATTATTTTTAGGATGCTTTGTGAGATAACTAGTGAAAACACTTTCATGAAGTATATTAAAAATTAAAATCATAAATGTATATTTTTAGATACTGGATTTGGCCCACTATGATTATACAATAAAATTTTAAATTATAAAATATAAACCCACTCTAAATCTTTTTTGGGGTAGAGTAAAAATATATATGATATTCAATCAAGAAAGGAACGTTTTTGTTTTTTAGTGTGGGGCACTGATCCTTGGAAAGTTTTGAATGTTAAAATGGTATTAATGTCTTTAGAATAAGCTACTTTATACAGAATAAACTACTTTATAAAATATTTGTTTAGATCATTTTTATTGATTTATAATTCATGTACAATAAAATGTGCCTATTTTAATTGTATCATTCAATGACTTAAAAAAAAAGTAAACTGCCATATAACAACCACCACAATCATGATGCAGTCCACTTCTGATATTTTGTAGTCAATCTCCTCCTTTACACAGAGCCCCGTCACAACCACTGATCTGCTTGCCATCACTGTCATATTGCTTTTTTTAAGAATTGTATGTAAATGCAATCATATACCATGTACTCTTTTGTGTCTGTTATCTTTGCCTCAACATAGTACTTTTGAGATTCATCCATGTTACAAATAAGGAAAATATTTTTCTTCATAGATTAAATTAAACTTTAGGAAGGTACAAGAAATCTAACAGGATGTTCAGAGGTAGCCAAGATTTCTCTGTATTTCAGCACCAATTTTCCTTACAAACTGGCTATTTTGTTGATTAAAGATGGACACATGAAGTCAAGATCTGAAGTTAGTGAATCTGGAGCATATCAACTTGCAATTGATCAAGCAGACATTGAGATGGCTCATTATAATACCATTTTTCTTCCTTTGTAAATTTTTTTAGGTTCCTTATCCATTGTTTTTTGTTTTGTTTTGTTTTGTTTTAAAATTTTTATTTATTTGACATGGAGAAAGACAGTGAGCACAGACAGGGGGAGCAGCAGGCCGAGGGAGAGGGAGAAGCAGGCTCCCACTCTGTAGGGAGCATGATGTGAGGCTGGATCCCAGGACCCCAGAACCACAACCTATCTGAAGGCAAATGCTTAACTGAGTTGCCCAAGCATCCCTCTTTATCCATTGTTATTGATAAAATTATACATTTTTGCTGGTGAAGTTACTCCCCTTCATCCTGACTTAAGTTTGGGTATCTTGCAAGCAAAATGCAGGAGTGTGATCTGATACAAACAAAACAGTCTCAGGAAAGATATAAGTAGGTGTTTCCTTGAGTGTAATTGGAGTTTTTCCACCTGGCTCTGTTAAAATGTTAAGCTGATATGATCCAGTATTGGGAAGACTTATGAATTGTTAAAATATATAACAATGGGTATGCTTTCAAGATTGGAAAAAAACAGCAGTCTGTGCTGATTGAAATGATCTAGTAAAAGAAAAAAAAAGAAAAAAAAAACTATGATGCAGTAGAAAGCAGAGAGAGCCACCGGTGCCATGCACATTACTGGTGAGGATGGTCAAGTGCAAGAACAGAGATGTTGGCTGCATAGGGGCCTCCTAAGCATTTCTTCTATGCTTATAAGCTATAAGTGAGCTTAAGCACAAATGTAGGTGGCAAAATGTGTAGTGGTAGAACTTTAAGTTCTTTCTGGCTACTTCTTAATGAGGGCATGCAGTTATTAATTACAACCTTGGCAATGAAGGACTGAGGTAGTGGGGAGGCTAGAGCTTTGGAGAAGATCTAGATACTGAAAGAACATCAAGATACTGAGAGGCTTGGGGGGCATCTGGGTGTCTCAGTTGGTTAAGAGTCTGACTCTTGATGCTGGCTCAGGTCATGATTTCAAGGTCATGAGATTGAGCCCCGCCTAGGGCTCCATGCTCAGTGTAGAACCTGCTTAAGATTCTCCCTCTCTCTCTCTCTCTCTCCCTCTGCCCCTTCTCCTCTCTCTCGCTGTCTCTCTCTCTCTCTCTAAAAATAAATAAATAATAAAATAGATACCAAGAGGCTTGGAATGTTGAAATACCTGAGTATGGTGGCAGGTACAGTGCTAATGTGACCATGCCTTAGAAGCAAAAACATTCAAGAAATGTAGGTAAGCAATAAGGATTTGGAACACGACTATAAGAAGTGGAATGTTGTGGTATAATTTTATATTGCTAAATTCAAAGCTGGGGGTTAGAAGAAGATGAGGTGTGATCTATCTGGAAGACACCTCGTCATCTCTAGGCCAAAGTCATGAGATGTAGGAGAAATAAAGGGGTACCAGAGTTAAAAGTTTTCTCCATGAAGTTTCAGTTATTTGGTAGAACTAGAAAGTCAAGTGCACATTGAGAGAAGAGATGAGCTTTTTGGAGATTTTCTGCTGAGTTCCCAAGAGCAATAAGGAGAATTTGAGGGATTGGAGGAAGAATTGGAAATGGAAGGTCACCACAGGGACTGATTGAGTGGCATGTGGATCTGGCTCAGGATGACCTAGAAGTCCTGGACTTCTGTGGAGACTAAGATAAGAAGGGTTATGGGCCATAATGAGACTAACACTAGTAGCCTCAAGGCAGAGGACTGTGGTGAAGGCTAAGTGTTTGGAGGGAAGGAAGGGTTGTGGTCTTTCCAGAAACAAGTATCATTCTGGGATACTGTTCATCCTGCCAATATAGCAATGGAGGTCAAGTACAAAAAGGTTCTTTTCCACAAATCTTTGAGGATCCCTTTTCTGTTTAAGAAAAACTCTCTGTCTTAGAATGCCCTAATTTGAAGGAAGAAATTAGATAGATGATAAATGGGTGGTAGGTAGAAAATAGATGATAAATAGGTAGATGATGATGATGATGATGATAAATAGATGATAGACAGATAGATAATAGATAGATAATGTACTTGGCTCGTTTATCTAAAGAACCTCCCTTTAATGGGAAGTAGAAGCTCCTCTATGCATCTTTCTAAGATTTGAAGGACACCTTTTCCTAGAAGAGGGTGCTGAAAAAAGATCTGATGAACTTCATTTTATTTTATTTTATTTTATTTTATTTATTTTATTTTATTTTTTATTTTTTTTTTAGATCTGATGAATTTTAACACAATATTTAAACCTGAAGTTCTGACCTATTTCAGATTTGGAAAATTTTGATTGTATTAAGCATCAAACCAGAATAATGAATCCATTACATACAATCAAAGTAACACTGGTGTTCTAAATATATTTAATGTGGAAGATTTCTCATCCATGTAATTGACTACAATAAAAGTTAATATAAAATTTAGAAATATTGCATTTATTACTGATAATAGAATTATTTTGCCTTGTTATTTTTACTTAAAAATTAGATTTTGATCTCTATGTATCTATGAATCTATATACCATATTATGTACCCAAAAACAAATTATCACAGAGACATAATCATGTATGTTCTGTACACTTCTGAACAAAATTAGTCTGAAAAAAGTTCAATCTATTACATACCCCAGGGTTAAATTAGGTTTATACATCCACTCAATTTTTTGCTGTTTTTTAAGGTTTTTTTTTTCAAAGATTGTATTTATTCATTCATGAGAGACACAGAGAGAGAGAGAAAGAGAGAGGCAGAGACACAGGGAGAGAGAGAAAAGCAGGTTCCCTGAGGGGAGCCTGATATGGGACTCAATCCCAGAGCCCCAGGATCATGACCTGAACCAAAGGTAGATACTCAACCACTGAGCCACCCAAGTGCTCCTGTTTTTTAAGTTTTTACTGTTTACATTCAAATGTACGTGCAGTCTCAATATTCTATAGTTAAGACCCAAATAAAATCTTTCAGCTCTGTCAAAGTTCCCTTTTACAAGAAGAGATGCCATTTTGACTCAAGGCAGCACATGAACGGTAGCAACCAGGAGCAGTTTTTCTTCAAATATTAAGACTTATATTAGAGTTGGTGCGTTTTGTTTTGTTTTGTTTTGATTTTTTTTTTTTTGAGAGAGAAAGAGAGAGCTGGAGGGGGAGGAGCAGAGGGACAAGGACAGGGAAAGAGGACCTCAAGCAGGCTCCACACCCAGTGCAGAGCCCAACTCAGGATGCAATCTCACAACCCTGAGATCATGACTTGAGCTGAAATCAAGAGTTGGCCACTTAACTGAGCCACTAAGCCGTCCCAAGTTGTGCATTTTTATAACTGCCTGGGGATCTGAAATCCCACTGTTTAATTGCATGCAGGTATGAGACATTGCAAAGGCTTTATGACTATGACTTCAAGCTTGATCATGAGTTGGGATCTATGATCAGAAAACACCTTTCTTCCTGTGGCCCTCAGGCTGGGCTAGTCTCTTTGAGGCAGTAATTATTTTGTATGTCTCAGAAGGATAAACTTTATGGATCTTATAAAATTTTGTTAGTAAATTATGAAGGGAAAACAAAGTCTTTTTTGAGTAAACCTCCAGTCATTTGGCCATTTGCAACTGATTTATTTTCACTATTAGAAACCTTATCTTTTGCTTAACTAGTATAGTTTAAATAGAAAATTAATTTGTGGGATCCCTGGGTGCTGCAGCAGTTTAGCGCCTGCCTTTGGCCCAGGGCGCGATCCTGGAGACCCGGGATCGAATCCCACGTCGGCTCCCGGTGCATGGAGCCTGCTTCTCCCTCTGCCTATGTTTCTGCCTCTCTCTCTCTCACTATCATAAATAAATGACTATCATAAATAAATAAATAAAAATTTAAAAAAAAAGAAAATTAATTTATCTAGTAACAAAATTTTAAAGCACTTCTATGTTTACTTAATGGTTTTATACACCACAAAACAAATATGTAATATATAACATTAAATGTAATAATCAATACTAATGTTTAAAAATGAGCATTAAGCTTTCCCTAGCTAGCAATTTCAAGGTGCTTTTTATCTGAAATTTTATTTTTTAGTAGGAATCACACAGTGTCTCTGGTACCTAACTTCTTATAATAATTTTTGTAGTTAAGCTCAAAATAACTTTAAACTATAGTTTTAACATTACCAGCACAGCTTTTGTGTGGACTTCAAAAGCTGTGTTTCTTATGAAAGATTGTGGATTTCATAGAAGAAGATACTTTTACTGCCGGGTATTTTCAGTGTGATGTGATTGAGCTGCCTGGATTTAATTTTGAAACTCATCATGGTTCTTAGTGGCCTGACTCTCTACCCTGAGTAAACAAGTTAAACAGAACTGAGAGAACCAAAAGATCCAGTCTAAGCACAAACTATTTCTGAGACCTAATAGAGGATTCTTAGAAAAAGTATCTCCTGTTTTCTTGTTTTCCTTTCTCTTTTTGTTTTCCCTACCCTTTTCCCCCAACCCTGGTTTTCCCTTCTGGAGATTTCAAGGGAAATGCTCAGATCCTCCACATGGCTGTAGAAGGTGCTATGCACTTAGCTGCTGGTGCCATGCAGCATTACTTCGTGTTGGAATGGGAAATAACGGGTTCATACAAATAATTATCAGACAGTTGAGCTACTATTGTAGTAATTCAGGGATATGTTTTCCATAACCATTGATAGAAATGACTCTGATGCCACCCGATAAGCCACGATACATTCATCTAACAGACACCCTTAATTTTGTTATGTCACATAAGAGTTAGTTGAATCAGATGGATGGATCCCATGCCTTAGTCTCTGGCTTTAGGAAAACAAGGATTTTCTGACTGACTGGCCATCTAAGACCAGTTTTTTATTTGTTAGCCGAAAACTAGTGTAAGTAGCCTCCTGTGAATAGGGATAAATATAACATATTTTGGAACTGACTTCTACATATCCAGCCAGTTGAGCTATTTTTGATAAAATACCTTGAGTGGGAAGGGAATCAATCAACAGCTCTCCTTTTCCAAAAGCAGTTTAAAAGTTAGAATTATCTCTAAACATTTTGTTTCCTTGTCTCCAAATTTTCTACCCATAACTATGTGGTTTTACATCCTGGGATATTAGCATAACGTGTTAAGAACGTGGCCTCTAGCTTCCTACCCTCTTGTGTAGAACCCTGATTCTACTTTCTCTTAAAAGGATAGTCCTCATCAATTTATCTAAATCTTCTGCTCTTCAGTTCCTTATTTGTACCAATTGAAGAATTGCATCATTGCCAATTTTGTAGGGCTGTAAAAATTTGAAGAGATAATATATGTATTTTGAATAGTCTACAGTACACAGTAAATGCTTTAAAAATGTGAGCTATTATTTTCCCCAAAAGCATTTGCAAGTATGAACACAGGCCAAGTATTGTACATATGCAAGGCTTAAGTTGATAAGAACCAAACTTTTAGATATCATATAATAGAGTTGCAAAGTTAACTTGCACAACAGAAATATTTAAATATTGGAGCTACTCTATTTTATCTCTGTCTAGTTTGGTCTTTTGTCTGAGCTGACTCTTAGATGTTAGGAAGAAAATAAATATCCAGATTGGTTTGAAGTTAGTCTTATGTGATTATTTAAATGTAATCTTTAGGAAAGCATCAATTTCAATGGAAAAAGACTAAGTCCTCCAGCCTCTTCCTCCCTCTCCCCCAAATTGACTTGATATATGTGGTGAGACCTAACCTTGACTTTGTTCTCATCTTTATCTGTGCCTTGCAGGCATCTTTTGTATCCAGAGCCATACCCCTTTTTCTCTCTGAGCACTGCTTGTCCTCCTGGTCATCTGAGCTGAAGAATTAGCTGTTGTAATACAGAGCCTAATCTTGGTTCAGCCTGGGACATGTCCACTGGGCACCAGCTACATTCTCCATCCTTCAATCATCCAGAAAGCTGGCGTCTCACCTCTGCCATGAACCAAACCCTTGCCCACTAATTCCACCACTCTAACCTTCAAGGACATTTCAGCACAGTTAATCGGCAAGTGCTCCTTCTCCTGACCACACCAAGTTGTCCTATGGCAGCTCTCCATGTGGGTAGACAGATTGCACCCCCATCTTGCAACATGAATCACTTATACAAGACACATCTCTCCTTCCTCCAAGCCTCTGACTGTTTAGTTACAGGCTATAGGGAGACACCCTTCTGAAGTTCTGTGACCACAAAACCAAGGGCCATGGGAAGAAGCTGGCTCTTCCTATCCTTTCTTCTCTTGTGTCCTTTCTTTCCCAAATCTGTCCTGTCTAGCATGGGTCAGATTTTTTCTGACAGAGAAAAAATGCTTTGTCTTGGGGATTTGGACTTAAGCCAATGAGTTTCTGAGGGGATTATTTCCCATAATCCTAATGAAATAAATCTGTAGATGCCACAATATGTAGACAAATTCCTTATAGGACTATTTGATATCAACTAAATTAAAACACCTAATTTAGTGGCTAATGGATAGATCTCTAAAATAATTTTTTAGTGATAAACAGTCATGTGATTTGGAGCACATAACTTTTAGAGAAGTTCAGAAAACTGAGAACATTGTCAAAACAAAATTTTTCTATTTCAATATGTTTGTTTCACATATTTCCATACATGCATTTTATAAAATGCAAAATGAACACACAAAGAAAATAGAATAGACACTAAATTTAGCCTGATTTTAGAAATAAGTAAATTAAAATAAGAAATGGGTATATGAATTGATTTTTAAAAGCTCCATCTACCTTAATTAATGATGCATTTCAATAAGTCATTCATTTGTATGTTCAATAGTTATGTTTCAAATCATGAGATATATCATGTTATCAATTGTTTACAAAAGATATATCATGTTATCAATTGTTTACAAAAAATACTATTTTTTTCTTCTTTTAAACATTTTATTTATTTATTTATTTATTTATTTATTTATTTATTTGAGAGAGAGACAGTGGGGAAGTGGTGCAGAGGGGGAGAAAGAGGGACAAGCAGACGTAATGCTGAGCCCAGAGTCCAATGCAGGGCTCATCCCCCAACCCTGAGATCATGACCTGAGCCAAAATCAAGATTTGGACACTCAAGCAACTGAGCAACCAAGGCACCCCCCAAAAAATCATATTAGCAACTAAATTCAGAAAAAAAATTAAAAACAAATCCTGACAATGCTGCTTTTAATGAAATATTTTTGGCTAAGTTGCTTAAACATTTATTTAGTATCTTAGTTCTCTCCCACCTAAAAGGTGACTAACCTTAAACTTCAAGTCATAGAGCATAGATGCATAAAGAGTTAATATAAGCATTGTACTTATATGCATGCTGGGAGAGACTACGTGGTCATTAAAAACACCAAACCATATTATGGTTACTATACTTACATTATTATTATCATTAACATAGTTTGGCAGTTAGTTTATTAGTTTTTTACTACTGCTATAACAAATTATCAGTTTGCTTGTGGTTTAACGACACTAAGTGATTATCAATAGCTCCATAGTTAAATTTTGATGCAAATCTTAATAGATTAAAATCAAAGTGTTGACACCACTTTGTTCCTTTCCAAAGGCTCTAAGGGAGAACCCATTTCCTTGTTAATTTAAGTTGTTAACATAGTTTAATTTCTTGTGGTTGTAGGACTGAGGTCTTTGTTTTCTTCCTGGATGTCAGCTGAGGACCATTGCCCCTTCCCAGAGATCATTAAAGTCCTTGGCTTATGGTCCCCTTCTTCCATTTTAGGGCCAGCCATGGCAGTTGAAGCACACTGATACATTGAATCTATCTCCTTTCTTTTTATTTTTCCTTCTGTTGCCTCTCTCTCACCTAAGCTTCTGCCTACACACAACCACTGAGCCATCTAGGAATTCCAGCTTAAAAATTTTAATACAGAGATTCTTTTTATATGCACTAAAAAAAAATTTAAAAATAGAAAAAAACAAGCTGTCTCTTGGCTTTACCTCTTTTCCCCAGGAATCACGTGAGAACACATGTCTGTGTCTCTTCTATTATGAAGTATAAGAAGGATGGTTCAAATCCAGAAAAGATTTGATTAGGTTCATGTGCAAATAGTAGCTACCAGTTTATATTAGTCAGAAAGGCAGTTGCCAAAACATTCTTATCATCTAATGATAAGTGCACTTACCTGCATAAGTGTCACAGTGGAAGATTTTGCTATTGAAACTAGTTATGGTCCATGTATTACAGGCTGCATTGTCATTCATATAAAGTATTTGCTTTCATTAATATCAGCATTGTTCTTACTTCATAGAATATTCCTGCATCTTAGAGAAGCTAAGTGGATACACTTTCAAAATTATGTTAAGTATGAAGTGTTAGCTCAAGAATTCAAGTAGGGGCACCTGGGGTGGCTCAGTCCATTAAGCATCTGGCTCTTGGTTTCACTCAGGTCATGATCTCAGAGTTCTAAGATGGAGCCCCGGGTTGTGCTCAGCTCTCACTGCAGAATCCACTTGTTCTTTTCCTTCTGCTCCTCCTCCTCCTCCTCCTCCTCCTCTCTCTCTGTCCCTCTCAAATTAAACAAATAAATAAATAAATAATCTTAAAAGAAAGAATTCAAGTAATTGCTTATTCTAGGGGTGTAGAATCTATTTCATAGCTACCATAAATGAATAGAAGTTTCATATCAGAGAAACTAAAGAGGAATAAAGAATACATGATGGTGAGAATAAGATGAGAAACAGAGAAAACTGAAAATGGCTATAAGATTTCTGGTCGAACAGATTTAAAGGATGTCTCTTTTAGGAAGAGACAATATAAAAACCTTGAATTGCAGGTGACCTTGAGACCTTCAAACAGTGATGATCTCTAGGCAGATAAACAGAATACTAAAGAACAAACCTGTGTGCAAACTGGAGGAACACATTAGTAACCAAAAATAGCCAGAGGGAACTCTGTGGTCATATGTACACAATGCCAGAGGCACACAAACAGCAGAGGGGTCTTGAGCATTGGAGAATCAAAACCAGCAAGGCAAGAGTCCGAAAAACGTGTTTTCTTGGTGCCAGAATGGTCAGATAATAAATCAAGAGCTGCACAGCAAACACTGATTAATTGGATATATGCTCCTCTGTCTTAAGACTTAATTCAATACTTTGTCAGTTTATCAACAGGGAAATATTCATTATTTGAACATGCTTCGTGGCATAGATAAGGAAAGAAAATAAAAAGCGTACTTCCCCTCCAAATTTGTGGTTTGTGACCCTATATAAATGTGATAAAGAACACAAAATAGGCTGTTAAATCATTGAGTTCTCTCTACTGTGAAGTCATTAGCTTTAATAGTCACATAATTGAGTTCTGCTTTTTTAAAATCACCTGTTGATCTTTTTTATCCTCACTGATATTTTTTATATATATTTTATACTACCCACAGGTTATTGGGTCTTCTATTACTCTAATGAGTTAAAATTATTTTATTTCAAATCTGAGAGACTTTGGTTAGCCTGACCCTAAACTAATGTTGAAGTCAATAAGCAGATAACATTCTTTTCCATAATCTGTCACAGAGATACAGTATGGTCCATCTAGGGCCAAGCTAGATATGGGTTCTCTGGTTCATATTCCCTTTATTACTATATAGCTCCATTTTGCAATAAACTGTTCAACAATGATCCCTAAGAGGTTTTATAGTATTTTTTCAAGTATTATATTAAGAAAATTACAAGTGTACAGAAAACTTTTAAAATTTTATAATGAACACCTATATTCATTGTGAAGATTCTAGAAATTATATTCTATTGTATTTGTTTTATTTTACATCTCTGCCTCTACCTGTTATTCTGTCAATCTATCAATTCATACTAATTTTCAAAGAATTATAGCTAAATATCAGAAATAAATTTATTTCTCCTTCGATACTTTAACATGCCTACTATTACCTAAAGTTCAATATTTATTGTTATTTTTATCTTTCATGTAAAATTTACATAAAATGAAATGCACCCATCTTGAGTGTACATTAATTGTATTTTGATAAAAGAATACAAATGCACAGAAACTTTCCAATCTGAAATGAAAATAGTAAACAGAATGGAGACAAAAATTTAAAAGAACAGAATAGGGCAGCCCTGGAGGCACAGCGGTTTGGCACCGCCTGCAGCCTGGGGTGTGATCCTGGAGACCCAGGATCGGGTCCCACGTAGGGCTCCCTGCATGGAGCCTGCTTCTCCCTCTCCCTCTGCTTGTGTCTCTGCCTCTCTCTCTGTGTCTATGAATAAATAAATAAAATCTTTAAGAAAAAAATAAAAATAAAAAAATAAAAGAACAGAATAGTCAAGAACTGTGGGACAATTTGAAAAAGTATAATATATACATAGTGGACCACCAGAACTAGGGGGAAAAAAGATAAAGGAGTAGAAGAAATGGTTGAAGAAATAAGGTTAAGAAATTTCCAAAATTAATGACACCAAATTAGGGATCCAGGAAGTTTGGAGAAAGTCAAACAGTGCAGGAGGTAGAGGGGTGAGGGGCAGAAAGCTATATGTAAGCATATCATATTCAAACTGTAGAACACAAGACAAAGAAAAAATCTTGAGATAATTCAAAGGAGGGAGAAAGGAAGACTATGTAATCTTTTTATCACAGTAGAATAGACTAAGCTTTAAAATCAAGTTCTGTGATCGCTCAATTTTCCCCTTTGTTTAAAGTTATTTGTTATCCTAGCTATTTTCCTTTCTGTATAGATTTAGAATTAACCATATGTACAAAGATTCCACTGGGATTTTGACAAAAAATGAATTAAACCAAGTATTTCATAATATTCTATATATTTGATCTGCTTTGATTTTTTATTGTTGTTACTGTTTGCAGTTTTCAACATCTGAGATCTTGCACATGTTTTGTTAGATTTGTTAAAACTCTTGTAAATCATATGAAATTTTTAATTTTAATTTAAAGATGTTTAATGACAATATATAGATACAGGAATGACTCTTGTTTGTTGATCTTCCAACCCACAACCTTGCTAAAATCACTTGTTAGTTCTAGTAGATTCTGTAGATTCCTTGGAATTTTCTATATAAAACATCCTGTTGTATATACATAGGGACAGTTTTATTTCTTCCTTTCTACTCTGTATGGTGAAGTACATGATTAATCTCTAAACATAAAACTAGCTTTCCATTCCTAGAATATATCCTACTTAGTTCATTTCCACCTCAAATCTTTTCAGATATATTAATATTTCCTTTTTAATAATCCTTTAATATGAAAAAAGAAATCAATTCCTTAACTAATTCAGGTTTTGGCTAATTCTTAAAATATGAATCAAGATGCTAATTCTGCCTAAAATAGTAGTTTAGATTATTATTCTCATCAATATTTCACAGGCAATTATTTCTTGCAATTTTATCTTCTAGGGTTCTATTAGCTAAAACTTTTATTACTTAAAAGCATTCAGTAAACTCATCTGACACTGGCATGAAGCCATTCTTTTACTTTCTCCACCATGTAACATGTATAACACAGACCTCTTCAACCATGCACACTACGCTTTTGTTTTCCTTTTTCTTCTTTTTTTTTATTGGAGCTCAATTTGCCAACATATAGCATAACACCCAGTGCTCATCCCATCAAGTGCCCCCCTCAGTGCCCATCACCCAGTCACCCCATCCCGCCCATCCACCTCCGCTTCCAATACCCCTTGTTCGTTTCCCAGAGTTAGGTGTCTTTCATGCTCTGTCACCCTCACTGGTATTTTCACTCATTTTCTCTCCTTTCCCCTTTATTCCCTTTCACTATTTTTTATATTCCCCAAATGAAAGAGACCATATAATGTTTGTTCTTCTCTGATTGACTTATTTCACTCAGCATAATACCCTCCAGTTCCATCCACATCAAAGCAAATGGTGGGTATTTGTCATTTCCAATGGCTGAGTAATATTCCACTGTATATATAGACCACAGCTTCTTTATCCATTCATTTGTCAATGGACACCGAGGCTCCTTCTACAGTTTGGCTATTGTGGACATTGCTGCTATAAACATTGGGGTGCAGGTGTCCCAGCGTTTCACTGCATCTGTATCTTTGGTCTAAATCCCCAGCAGTGCAATTGCTGGGTCCATCAAAACCCTAGAGGAGAACACAGGCAACACCCTTTTTGAACTCGGCCACAGCAACTTCTTCCAAGATACATCTATGAAGGGAAACAAAAGCAAAAATGAATGATCAGGACTTAAGATAAAAAGCTTCTGCACGGCAAAAGAAACAGTTAACAAAACTAAAAGACAACCTACAGAATGGGAGAAGATATTTGCAAATGACGTATCAGATAAAGGGCTAGTATCCAAGATTTATAAAGAACTTATTAAACTCAACAGCAAAGAAGCAAACAATCCAACCTTGAAATGGGAAAAAGTCATGAACAGAAATTTCACAGAGGAAGACATAGACATGGCCAACAAGCACATGAGAAAATGCCCCGCATCACTTGCCATCAGGGAAATACAAATCAAAACCACAATGAGATACCACCTTACACCAGTGAGAATGGGGAAAATAACAAGACAGGAAACCAAAAATGTTGGAAAAGATGTGGAGAAAGGGGGACCCTTATGCTTTTGTTTTCTTCTCAGTATACTAGTCACTGTAGTTCATTCAGAATAAAAGAACTGTTTGATGCTACAAACTACATGTTGCCATCAAAACCATATAAATAATATAGCTTGACAGATGCACAGCTTGTAATAATTAAAGTAAAACATAAACAACATTTTATTAAGGCACAAATAAAATTTCAAAATAAGCATATATGAATACAGTTACCTGGATAATAATAAGTTGAAAGAAATTATGATTAGTGACAGGAAAACTCTATGATATAATCCAATGGCTCTCAATTGAGGGAAGGAGCTAAAACAAGAACAGAAAAAAAAATTATTAGAATCAGTCAGGAGATTTTGAACACATGTCTTCTGACTCAGACAGGATTATGTTCTACACCCCATCCTAGCAATTATAAGAATCATAATAAATAAAACACAAATGTAAAACAAAGCACATCTCATCATTGGCCCCAATAATGAGCCATTGTTACTGATTGTTAAACAAACAGTTGGACATGGAGAAACCCTAATGAGGAGCTTTCAATAACTGATTCTTAGTTATCTTCTTCTTTCTCATGGTTTCCTCCTCGTGAAATGAAGACTAGAATCAATAGCCGTACAAGCTTTTCTAAGATTAATAATATTTTACTGTAATACTTTTTTATTTCTTGATTCAAAACATACAGCTTAAAAGTTAAAAAGGAATGTTAAAAATCTTATTTTAAACTTTTAATAAAGTGATCATTAAATCTGACCAGAGTACAATATTTATGCTTAACATTATTTCAGTAACATAGTTGATATCCAGAAAGATGTATGCCTGAAATTTGATTAATTGCTGTCAAGTAGACCAAAAAAAATTCTATTGGTGATGTTAATTTTATGTGCAAACTTGTCTAGGCCATGGTCCCCAGGTATTGATCATACAACACTCTAGATGTCTCTATGAAGGCATTTATTCAGATGAAACTAATACTCAAATCAGCAGATTTTTTAGTAGAGCTGATTATCTCCCATACAGTGGGTGGGTCTCATCCACTCAGGAGGCCTTTAGAGTAAAAGACTGAGGTCCCCAGAGAGAAAGTAATTATGCCTCCAGACTCTTTTTGGACTCAAGCTGAAACATCAGCTCTTTGCTGGGTTTCCTGAGGGTGGTGATATTCCATGGTGTGCTATAGCATATTAGAACAATTCTCGTTTAGCGCCGCCTTTAGCCCAGGGCCTGATCCTGGAGTCCCGAGATCGAGTCCCACGTCGGGCTCCCTTGCATGGAGCCTGCTTCTCCCTCTGCCTGTGTCTCTGCCTCTCTCTCTCTCTCTCTCTGCCTCTCATGAATAAATAAATTAAAAAAAAAAAAAAGAAAAGAACAATTCTCCCCCAGGGTGAAGTGGGGTAGAGTATAGGTACAAGAGGGCATGCTGGTTTATGCAGTATCTCGACCAACACAATGTAATTATAAGGACTGTCAAAAAAAAAAAATAATAAGGACTGTCATATGGGTTTGTTGCTGCTAAGTGCCTGAGAAGTGCTAACAGAAGAAGATAATTGTGTTGGCCAAACAAGTGTAAATGCAGGCCCTGGTACAAAAGCCTGTAAATTTCCACACTACTTTCCTAAGCATTACTTCCAGAGTATCACAAACTGGACAGCTTGAAAAATAGACATTAGCTATTTTGCTGTTCTAGATGCTTTGAATCTGAAATCAAGATGTATTTAGGGCCATACTGTCTTTGAAAACTGTAGAGAGAAGGATCTTGCCTTACCTTGTCCTATATTCTCTGGTTTTCTCTTCATATGAGGATATAAATAACTACTTTAGGACTCACTTTAATCCAGAATGACCTCACCTTAACTAGTTCATCTACAAAGACCCTTTTTCCAAGTTAGGTCACATTCTGAGGTTCCAGATTGCCATAAATTTTGGGGAGACACTATTCAACCCAGCACAGTTCCCATGAACAGGATTAAAGAAGAACCAACTAATATCTAAAAGGGTGACTGTGTAGAAATCAATTCCAGGTCTACATGTGGAGGGAAGTAAATAATAAAGAAGGCTAAATTCCCAGTCCTGGCCAGTTTTCTTGTGGTTGACAGAATTCTGAGATGGCCCTCAAGACTTCTGGCATGCACATACCTCCTCTCAAGTACTCAATAAAAAGCTAATCTAAACTGCAGATGTCTTTAATGTTCTAAACAAATTGACTTGACAAAGGAAATTATTCTTGGTGAACCTGATCTAATCAGGTGATCACACAATAAGATTGAATTGTCCCTGTCAAGAGATTCAGACTATAAGATGTATTCAACACAAGGGCATTTCTTCATTGCAGTCTTTGAAGATAGACGTCCACATGGCAAGGAATGTTGTCAGCCTCCTGAGTTGAGTTCTTCCACCAGCTTCATCCACAAGCAAAGCAGTTCCTCAGGCCTACAATGGCAAAGAACTGAATTTTGCCATACCCCATTAACTTGAAAGCGGAAGCTGATCTTCAGATGATAACACAGCCTAGTCAACACCTTGATTTTAACCACGTTAGAAGCTGAGCAGAGAATGCCGCCAGGCCATGCCCACATGTCAGACCTACAGAGTTAATAAATGGTTATTGTTTTAAGCTGAATAAATCCATAGTATCCTGTTTGCAGCAATAGAAAAATAATACACTCCTACACTAAAATTATGGCTTTGACAAGGAAATCATGAGCCCTATAGCCCTAGAGCAAGGACATCCTTTTGGATGTGCTTTAACTAGAGCCCCTAACTTCTGAAATAGTCCCCTCCATTTTGCTGATAGATATCAGTCTGTCTTCTGTGAAGACCATGCAGAAGCCTACTTCCAAGTAGATGCTCTGAAAGATAATAAACCATGATATTTCCGAGAATGAGATAGATGAGCAAACAATATGGATGTTGTTTGGCTCATATTCCTCAAAATTATTAAGATCAGAGAGCTGAAGTCATACCTGTTACATGCACTGAAAAATTCCAATCCTTTATATTATCCCTAAGTTGCCATTTTTATAAAGCATTTAAAGAGCCTTTAAAAGCTTAGTTAAGGGGCCAGCTTGGGAGAGTATTCTAAGGATTATGGCGCTGTCTTTAAGTAATGGTATATACTTTTCCAATGGCAATTATGTAATGCTATGTCCTCATAGGCAGAATATATGAATGTGGGAACCAAATTGTGAAAGTACAAATGCTTTCTCATCATTAATTCCAATGACTCCCAAGGAGAGTTTGCACTTCCAGTCCCTACAATCTTAGGCTCTTAAGAAATTCTGTTCCTAGTGAGAATATTTCCACAAGGAGACTCAGCAATGATTCTCCTCAATTTAAAGCTGCAATTACTGCCTGCTAATTTTTGGTTCCTCATGCATGTACACCACACAAAGAAAGAATTAACTGTCCTTGCAAGGGTAACAAACTATGATTATCATAAAGTGATAGAAGTGCTGCTGGTAATGAGGCCAAGGAGGATTGTGCGTGGAACTCAAGGATTTCTTGGATATTGCATTTCTGATAACAATTGTGAGTGAGGAACTCCAACAGCTGCAACCTGACAAAGGCAATGTGAACAGAATTCAGATGAAGATTGGGCTAATTGTACCGGGCAAAGTTGGTATCTAGAACAGAATTCAGATGAAGATTGGGCTAATCCCACTGGGCAAAGTGGGTATTTAGAATGGCCGGCAGAGGAAGAAAATGATAAACAGCAATTGTGGCTGCAAGAGCTACAGCATGGAGAACTGGAGTTTGTTCCCTTGCTCTTATTATAGGCAATCTTTTTAGTTTTACTCATTTATAAAGTGTGACCAGTCATCACTTGAAGAATCTTGACAGAACATGACAAACAACATGGTACATGAGGATCTAAGCATTACAAGAGATACCTGGCAGCACATATTGACCTTACTATCCATGAATAAGGATAAAAATCATAAAACATTGAACTAAAAATCACTGCATGAAACAAGATTAATAACACCATCAATACTGAAGAAAACTGACTTTCAAAATAATTTGAAAGTTTGAAACTATGAACTCTCAAAATAGTTTGAAAGAAACAAACTTTCAAAACAGTTTAATATATATTCATAGAGTTATGTAAAAAGATATCACATTCTCAAAAATCGTATGTTAAAGCTTTTGCTCAGCAAGAGAAGCAATCAAGAAAATGAAAAGGCAACCTATGGAATGGGTGCCAATATTGACAAACCATATACTTCAAGGATTTAATATCCAAAATACATAAACAATTCATACAAGACAACAGTAAGAAAACAATCCAATTAAAACACAGAGGATGGAATAGATACTTTCCTAAATAAGACCCGAAGATAGCCAACAGGAACATGAAAAGATATTCAACATCACTAGTCATGAGGAAACTGAACCAAAAACATGAGATATCATCTCATACATGTTAGAATGGCTCTCATCCAAAAGACAAGAGACAAGTGAGGATGTGGAGAAAGGGAATCCTTGTGCACTGTTGGTAGGAATGAAAATTGGTGCAGCGACTAGGTAAAGAGTGTGGAGGTTCCTCAAAAAATTAAAAGTAGACCTACCATATGATCCAGCAATCCCACTTCTGGGTACATGTTCAAAGGAAATGAAAACAGGATAAAAGCGACATCTGTACTCCCATGTTTACTACAGCATCATTCATGATAGTCAAGATACGGAGACAACCCATGTGTCCATCAACAGATGTATGGTAAAGAAGACATGATACACATACACAGGCACACACACACACACACACACACACACACACACAGGCACTGACATTATTCAGCCACACAAAAAAAGGAAATCCTGCCATTTACAAAAATATGGATGAAACTTGAAGGTATTATACTAAATGAGATAAGTCAGAGAAAGACAAATACTGTATGATATCACATATATCTGAATTTTAAAATAGCTAGACTCTTAGAAGCAAAGAGTAGAATGGTAGTTACCATATGCTGGGGGGGTGGAGGAACTTGGTTGACGTTGGTCAAAGGGTATAAACTTAAAGTTAGAAGATGAGTAAGTTCTGGGCATCTAATGAACAACGTTGTGATTATAGTCAATAATACTGTATCATAAACATTAAAGTTGCTAAGACACTAGGTATTAAATGTTTTCACCATAAAAAAGAAATTATAATTATGTGATATGATAGAGGTGTTAGCTACTGCTACGATAATAATCACATTGCAATAATTAAATGTATCAAATCAACACTTTGTACATCTTTGATTTACACAATGTTATATGTCAGTTATACCTCAAACAAAATACTTGGCACTTAATAAACTCTCAATAAATATTTTTAAAAAGTAACAGGGTCATATAAACAAGTCACATGAAAATAAGGGCAAATGTTTTTAAAACCTTGCAATTTTTATTACAAGCAAAAATGTTAAAATGAAAAGAATCTTCCATAATGCAGAGTAAAACAAAAGAAAGAATGAAAATAATGCATAAAATTTTAAGAAAGATAAGAGATTAAATCAGGATGACAAAATCTCTTCTTAGAAAGAGAGAAGAGAAAACAGAAAGAATGAAATCAAAGAATTAATGAAAAGAATTCCCAAAGCTTAAAAACTAGATAAAAGTACTTGTAATTAAAGGCCCTGCCAGATAACAAACAGCAGAAATAAAAAGAACTATCACCTTGGAATATCATGTTGAAATTTCAAAGAGTGAAAGTTAAAAAGAAGATACTAAGAGCTTTCAAAGAAGGATTAGGTTATTGGCAAAGAAATAAAAACTAGATAGCACTGAACCCATCAGCTACACTCAGTTCAAAGCTCCATAAAGTAATATCTTCAAAGCTCTGAGGAAAAATCATTTTGAATCCAGATGTTTTTTTAACCCAAATTATGATTTAGGTCTATAAAAATTAATATTTTGATCTTAGTAGAGCATCTACATTTACTTCCACATACCCATTTTGGAAATGAATTTGCTTGAGTATGTATTTTAGTGAGCCTGAAAAAAAAAAAAAAATAGAAGCGCATGGACTCCCAGAATCAATGCATTTAATTAATGCAGAAGACAATACAAGAAATCCCTACATGACAGCTCCATAGCAGGCAGGAAAAACAATTTAATTTAATTTTAATTTAATTTAATTTAATTTAATGACAAGAAGTCAAAAACCCTTTTAAAAATTTATTTAAAAATGTAGAGAATCAATAATAAGGATAATGCCATCGTACCATTTCTTATTTATACTGATAGACATCAAAATCCTCAGAAAATAGGTATTTCTTTAACTCATTTGTTGGCATAGTCTGAAGTGATGAGAAGCAACATATTTTAAACTGTGATAGTTTTCATATATATTCACATCTTATTTAAGAGACATTAGACATTTTGAGTTTGAAATTTTACCTTCAACTCCCTTGCTTCTGTTATAAAATTTATAATACCTGCTTCACACCCTCTTTTGAAAATCTTAAAAATATCTGAGTTCCAAGTAATACCTTGACCCAAGGTTTTCAGGTGAAGAATTGAAGAACTGTAATTATAACAATAGCTCAGAAGACTGCATTCAGATTTGCAGATTTATACTTTTAAAATGAACTCTAATAGTTTTAAATTTCAGAAGCATGGCTGGTGAGGTCATCTCTTCATTAGCACCACAGTATTACCCAAGAGTGACTGATTTGTTTCATCATCCTTCACTAGAGCACACACTTCATCAGTGTGGGGATTATTGTTTTGTACACCACCGTGGTAACACGATGCAGAGGCCTACAAATCAGAATAACACATTGGAGGCTCTACCTAGAATCAAGGCAGACTCATCATTCCAAAGACAGAAGAATGGAGAAACACAAAGTACAGAGAAGTCAAATACATGTAAAGTCATGAGAGTGTGACTCTCCAGGGTTTTTTTTTTTTTTTTTTTTTTCTGTTGGACATGTGTTCTCTGTCACAGGGCCTGGTTACCTTACACCACATTTTAGATTTTAAAACACCTCTATTTTATACCCTATGTACTCAGAACTTCCAGGAAATTTTTCAGGTCTCCATGCTCCATCGTTCTGTGTTTCCTATAGCAATGCTAAACCAGAAACAAACTGTCAAAAACATTTTTACATAAAGATGCTCCTCCTAGCAAATACTGTTGTCTATTAACCAGAAGACTAATTATCAGCATGTTTATAATGACATTCAAATGCCAGCTGCCTTCTCTCTGAGCATCCTCATGGCAAAGAGAAATAAATAGATTGCAGGCCAGCTGCTTGACTCCTTTTCCACCTGCTACTTTCCTTGTGCCTATAGCAGTGTCTGGCACACAGTAATCTTCAAATAATCATTTCCTTAGTGATGAAATTAAATGAATTTTACCAATAGCTATTGGCAGCATGGAACGTTATATTCAGAAGGAATCTGGGGACAATATTTGGACTCCAGTGAATTGGTACAAAATGAATTGGTAACATATGTACTCTTATGACCAAAGGAGAATTCTAATAACCCAAAGTCCACACTTTTGTCTTCACTGCTCTTCTAAATAGACTATAGTTTCCTGTGGAAAGGAAGAAACAATCATAATGATGTAGTGTCCTAATGTCAACACCTAGGATTTACAAATTTTGAAAGTGAAAAAAAAGATGATGATTTTTGAAGTTCATTCATCAAGAGGCTATAAATTTCTTAGTTTCATTCAGATTTCCCTTTCTTCATTTGTAAGAATCTTCACTATTCCTATTCGGTTTGTTCTTAATTATCTTCATGAAATTAATGGGACTGATGATTGTTTCCAATGGGCTTAGATGGACCTCAGTCACATTCTATATTGTAATCCAAAACTAGCTATCTGCAATTATCTGCATTAGTTACTAAGGGAACCATAGCAAATTACCACAGACTAGGTGGGTTAAACAATAAAATTTATTTTCTTGCAGTTCTGGGATGCTAAAAGTCTAAGATCAAGATTGTAGGCAAAGTTGGTTTATTCTGGGGCCTCTCTCCATGGCTTGTAGATGGCCATCTTTTCCCTCTGTGTTCAGATGATTG
Organism: Canis aureus; assembly: GCF_053574225.1. Taxonomy (NCBI): domain Eukaryota; kingdom Metazoa; phylum Chordata; class Mammalia; order Carnivora; family Canidae; genus Canis; species Canis aureus. The sequence continues at coordinate 6,669,736 of NC_135641.1, forward strand.
TTACACTGTATGTGTGTGTCCTGATCTCTTCTCATAAGAAGACAAATCCTATTGGATTAGGGCCCACCCTAATATCCTCGTATAACCTTAATTACATTTTTAAGTCCTGAACTCCAAATACACTCACATTATGAGGTATTAGGGATTAATACTTCAACATATAAATAGAAGGGGACACCATTTGGCCCATAATATCACTCAAAACAGAGATGTCAAACCATTTATTATGCAGCCGACTTGGTTTTTGGGTATTCTTTTATTTTACTTGACTTTAAAGAAATTAAATACTATTTTTTATTTCTCATGGAAAAGTATTACATTTCCCTCTCTAGTAAGATTCATTCGTGAGTGTGTGAGTGCTCCTTTTAGTAAAGTAACTTGTCTTTTGGCAGGAGTACATTATTGATAGAACCAAATTATATTAATAAAATTAAAGAGGCAAAGAACTTACCATTTCAACTTGCAAATTTCTGCAAAAAAGAGTTATTTGGGAAAAATACACTCTAGAAATGCTTTCTGGTTGGAAAATCTAAGTCTATGTAAACAATATATAGTAGTAGTTTCTGGAATCATAAAGAATTTGATGATAATCAAAATATACAAAAATGGTAAAGTGCAAATTAGGGAGTTGTCAATGGCCTTTGAGAAACTGCCAAATCTTCTAAAGAAAATATTGTTTAGAAAAATGCTGATTACTGCTAAAAAAAAAAATAAGGTTGTCTGTGTTGTCATCAACAATCTATTTTTCTTCAAGAATTCTCAACTTAGTTATAATTTCTGTTTTAGAACTTTGTATTTAAGAATTCATGTCTGTAAAGATTCATATCTCTTTTCCATTATTCAAAATTTTTTAAAACTCTGAAATATTCTATTACCATTTAAAAAGCAAACACACACACACACACTATCTGAGACCTTTAATATATATGCTATTTATTTGCAAGCAAAAGCCTCTTAATTTCTTTAATCTACTTTTTGTTTTTCCCTAAGCTCTTGAAGACATGTATCATGTCTATTTTATGAATTAATAAAATAAAATATCAAGTTACCTAGAAATTGAGATTACAAATTAAGAAATAAAAATATCTTTCAGACTTCCAGTTTCAACTCAGATATATAAAGGCTGGGAGAAAACATTCCCACCATTGCAATAAGAAAAATATGGACAAACTGAAAATCAATGACTTTATCATGAACCCTGAGGGTTCAGAACAAACCACCATCACCCAGGCACCTACAGGGAGACACAGGATCCAACAATTTGCTTTCCTGGACAGAAGCCACTGGACTCCAAACCAATAGGAAGATTAAACTACAAATTAAGACAAATTTCTAGGGGATAACATGGGCTATCATGAGAATGAGGAGCAACTAGAGACGATTACGAGGATGTCACCAACACCTGCATCATTCCTATAGGAACCCCAGAGACCTCTAAGTATGTGAATCTACAAAAAGTGCCCACTCTTCCAAGGTGCAGAAAGTCCCCAAAGCCCATGAAGAGGATGGGTAAAATACACAGAAACCCTTTTCCTTATGGAACAGAATCTCAATCTACAAAGGGAAGAAAATCAACAAAGCCTGGTGGTAAAAATTCCATTACAACTGGAGGAAGTGAACTCAGTACAACGCCAGCCTCTCAGTCTCACTGAAGGACACAAAAAGCCATGATCTGCAAGAAAGATGGCCTAAAGGACATGGACAAGGAAAACTGGAGGTATTCCCAGGAATAGGAGTAGGGCAGCAGAGAAAAACAGTCTTTAGCCCCAAAGAAAAAACAAAAACATTTGTGAAGATGACACCCCTATGACACAGGTCCACTGTGCAAAGACTAAGACTTAAAAGATTCAAAAGATCCTTTCCACATCCTATTACCATCATTAATCTACTTTAAGTAAGTCTCCATTAATAATGATAGATTATATCCAAGAGAGATAAAAGAGGTAGACTTTTATCTTTGAGAAAATAGAAACTCCAAAGCCAGAAGGAGATTAGAAACACAGTCCCTAGGGGAATTTGAAGGCTGTGGTTCCCGTACTAACAATAGACTTCAAACACAGCTCAAGGGCTGGGTAGATTAACAAAAAGTCACAGTAAAGTCTTATCAATAAGGTATCTATTTCCCCATGCAGCATACTCAGCTTTCCAAAGCTTACCAGCATGCTATAAAGGCAAGACGTGTACAATATGATGAGTCAAAGTAACAGCTAAAACTATAGTAAAATATGACACGGGTATTGAAATTATTAGACAGGAAATTAAAATAATTAAAAAGAAACAACTTACAAGACTAGATGAGTAATAGCATCAGAGAAATGCAAACCATCAGAAAGAATCAAAGGGAAATGATAGAAATAAAACACAGTGGCAAAAATTAAAAATACTTTCAACAAGCTCATGTGTAGATTCAATGCAGTCAAGGAAAGAATCAGTGAAACTGAAGATTGGTCAATAGAAATTATTTACACTGAAATGCAAGGAGAAAAAATAAAAAGGCAAACACATAGAATAAGACATCCAAGAACTGTGGGATAAAAAGCAATGTAACATTCACATGTTTGCCTATTTGTCTTTTGGAATTGAACCAGTAGAACAGATATTTTATTGAAAGAGACAAGTAAGTCATTCTAATTTAAAGTTGTTTCTCTTCTTTCCATGTTGATGTTACTTATAAAACCATCAGATTATGATTTAAACATTAAAAAGTACCTGTGAAGGGGTGCCTGGGTGGTTCAATTGGTTAAGCAACTGCCTTTGGCTCAGGTTATGATCCTAGGGTCCTATGTTGGAGCCCCCCTTTTGCTCAAAATCTTTAAAAAAAAGTATCCATGAGTAAATATTTTGTCTCACAAAGTATTTTACATTCATTATTTTACTATCTTTATCATCCTGTTTCATCTATTTAATTTTTTATTTTAATTTTTTAAAGAGATTTTATTTATTTATTTATTTGAGAGAGAGAGAGTGAGAGAGCCCAGGAGAAAGGGTAGAGGAGAGGGAAAAGCAGACTCCCTGCTGAGCAAGGAACCTGATGGGGGGCTCAATCCCAGGGTCCTGGGATGGTGACCTGAGCCAAAGGTAGAAGCTCAACTGACTGAGCCACCCAGACACCCTGTTTCAACTATTTTAGAGTAATGTCCTGTGATATGGAGTATTTGTATAAAGAAACCAGTTTATTTTCAGCATCCTTATAAAACAACTGTCTACCTTCCAATAAAACACTGGTAGATTATAACTTAATATTCAAGTGGTGGCAGACTAATTGCATCATTGACAAATTAATGGGTTCTTTGTATCACTTTGCCCTTTCACTATGATTTTGCAACTTCTCCCAACCATAGATGGTATCCATTTTTCCCATCATTTAAACTGGCTGGTCTTTGTCTTCCTTTGGCCAAAAGGATGAGATGGAAACAACTTTGTAACCATATGTGTTGTCTGGGACCAGGAGGCATGATGTACCTTATCTCAGTTCTAGAATTCAGCCCTCTCCCATGAGAACAAGAGAGGACCAGCCTGCTCACAAGAAATTCTGTGGAGGAAAAACTAAGTCTTCCCACATGAGATTTTCTGACTGTGGTCCCAGTGGACCTACCAGCCAGTCATAGACAATGAGCAAGACCAAGGAGGCTCACTGAGGTCAGCAGAACCATAGACTCATGGTTGTTTGAAGCTGTTATATTTTATGGTTTGCTATGCAGTATAATTGGGGCAAAATATAACTAATACTCTTATTAACAGTCTGTATTGTCATTAATGGTAATGACTTCCCTCTTTTGAGAAGCTATGCATCAGGCACTAGACTATGTACTATATATGGTTTGTCATACTCACCTGGAATTAAGAGGAGTGAATTTTAGAGAATCTAAGTTGTTCTAGATTACCTACATATTAAGTGCTCCACCTGAAATTCAAACTCAAATTCCAATGTCTATTTTCTTTCTTGTACATTCTTCTATCTCTTCATAGCTAGAAATCATTTAGAGCCTAGGATAAAATTGTAATGGCAAATATGTTGTCCCTGCTTCTGAAATGGAAACTATGTTATCTCTCCTGCTGATTATACTTCACTTTGCTTAAAAACACATACCACACGCCCTTTTTAGTGACAAGATATTAATAGACACTTAAGGAAGAAAATAAGTCAGAATGATGTCACTTTGTCAGAAAATGCCCAAAGGAAACTGGAAGAACTCAAACATCAACTAGCTTAATTGAGCTTACAATGCTCCATTTTCAAAGATGATAAGCAACGCCCCAAAAGCTAACAGCAAAATCCTTGTACATTTTCTACTCTACCATACTAACTGCCACTTAAATATATCTTTAAAATTTTCATTACTCTATTCCTTGTCACTTGAAGCTCTATGTGGCATAATACTTTTATAAATATACTTTAGAAAGTGAAAATGTCTGTACCATAGCAAACAACCTTTAACAATTCTCATTTTTCGTATATAATTTCTTTGCTTACCTTGGGAACTTGGGAAGGCAATTAAGAAAAGAAATAAAATATCTCCTGTGCTCTTTTTATAGTTTTACAAAGGCAGAAGGAACTATCCGACTTTCTCTAGCTTAGGGATCATTAAAAAGTTGCCACTTTGATGTGTGTGCAGAAAAAAAAGTTTCTCTAAGAATTGCTCACAGATTCCGGGATATGCCAAAAGAGAACAAACAGAAGGAAATGAAGATGCTAGAAGTGGCTGGTGAGAGATTTAGAAAATAGAATTCTCAATAATGCATAGTTCACGAGTCTTTTCATCAAGCATGATGACACTGTAATATTTTCCTTTATTGTTTCAATAATAAAATCACTAGAAAGACACATTTTTTTCCCAAAATAAGTGAAGGTCATGAAGATATGAGCAAAGAATGGATTACTTGTTGATGTATATGAAGTAAAAGTATAAATAATTTGTTATATCTACTCACATAAATTTTGTACTTTGAGTTAAAGTCCTAGTTTCTATTTATTTCATTTGCTCTGTGTATATTGTATTCTGGAAGCATAGAACTTGCTTTCATTTTATTTATTACAATAAGAACTGCACTTTCTTTTTCAGATTTCCCTAGGGATTGCAGTACAAAGAACGTTTACCTCTCTCGCTATTTAAAATATCCTTAGCCAGTATCACCCTGGCACAAAAGCTAGTTAAATTTAGACTGTTTTCAATTCTCCCAGCTAATTTTGGACCTTTACTTTTTTTAGATATACTGCTTGGAATCTGAATGCAGGCCAAACAGCACAACTTCCACATTCGCTTGATAGAAATAAGGATGGGCCATTATTTTTTCTGTTATTTTAGCAAACTGTGAACCTTTTTGTGAAATAAAATGCACACATCATTACAACCTCTCCCTTAAATATGTACTAGGGAGATAATTCTACTGCTGAATAGCTGGAGTTATTACTATTTCAACAACTTAACATTTCTCTTCTAGTCATTATAAGACTTCTTTTTGTTCCTTTTTTTTTTTTTTTTTCTCTGATTATAGGAATGGTTAATTTCTACAAAAATGCTAGGGCTTTCTTCCCTATGAACAAGGATTGGCAAATTGGTTAAAAATGCAGTTGGCCTATCCATCTTTTGCAAATATTATTAAAATTTAAAAATGGCTTCTAGCATTTTAGAAGTTACACCTATTTTATTTCATTTAAATACTATAATCATAATGAAATTTTTAAAAATTTAGTAGAAAAAGTAAAACAATAAGAATTTCTCTGGGAATGTACTAGTAGAACTTAGTGATTTATCAAAGAATGAGAAAAATATTATAGCTTTATAACTAACATCACACGCATATGACACTTCAATCACATGCAATGTTTATGGTAATTATTTTATTTTCCTTAAATGTCATAACTTGCTAATTCATTATGGAAATAAATGTAAAACTAAGATTTTGTGTTAATAATAAGAATAGCAGGAAAATTCTAGCAGAACTGAGAAATGCAGAAAATAACTTCTGAAAACTTGCAGATTTATAGATAATATTTAATACATATTATACTTCAAGTGCTCATTCATGCTTGATACAACAATTTTTAAGTTTAATTGTATATAAGTACACTGGATCGACCACAAGGACCGACTTACTCTAAAGGGTTTTTTTAAATTATTATTAGTTTTTGAAGTTAGATGAACAAAAATAGCATTGCAGTCATTATATCTATGAATTCAGAGCCTGCATCGTTATTTCCAGTGTCTCAAAAGTATTTGTAAAGATGGTCCAATGTACTCAGTCGATTAAAGAAGCTATTGTGATATAACAAAAAGATGATAAAACAAAAAGAACCCTTTTGAGAATTGAATGAAAGAGTTTTATTCTACGTTCATCCAGTAACAACCTGTGGGACTTGGGGCAAAGGAATGGAACTCACTCTGTAACTTTTTCCTTTTCAGTAAGAGAGGAAATTTGACTAAGGTATCTCTAAGGCCTATTTATATGTAAAAGTTGAAACTCCTTCACTAATGACTCTTCACTACTCATGAAAATGAAATACACATTTTACCACATACCAGATTTTAAACCATCTAAGAAACAAAGGTAATATCACTCCTGCTACCTGCTAAATTCCAATGCCCAGCTTAATTAATGCCTAATGTGGCATAGGTGATTCACTCCATAAATGTGCTGAGTAAATGAACAGGTGAATGAATGAATGAATGTTTCCTCTCAATGTCTATATTTATCTTGTCATGAAACTACTGTACTGTTTCTTTTCATATTTTAACCTTACTCTAATTTTTGTCATTATTACCAGGATGCTTACTAGGCAAGTCAAATGAATAAAAAGTTCAACAATAGCTTAGTTGCCTTTGCTGATTTGATGTGGGTAACCTTGACTTGCCAGATTCTTATTCACAAGCTTTAAAGTTCCATAAAAAATGTATTCTCCTTAGGAAGTAAAAAATTAATTAAAATTATAGAAAATGTGGGACATTTATCCCAAGTAGAATGAACAAGAAAATTCAGAACAACCCTCTTGCTAAACATTAGAGGCAAAGTGTAAACAGCATTGGAATTGAACAAAATCTGGCAGGAGATGGAAATCCAAAGAGAATTGCTCTTCAATTCTCAAGGAGGTAACTGAGATCCAATGAACATGAGCAGCATGTCTAAGACTCTTGCAGCATCAGGAAGACAAAAGTTGATATACAGAACCTTGCAAAATGAGGTTCTGCTAAACAGTATGTGATATAAGTGGGGGCCCCAAAAAACTGTACCCCAGAAATAAGGATGAACTAGCTGTGCTTCCAAACTCAAATCTCAGTCCCTGAAATGGGTTAGATGACCACACACTATTAGTTTCCCCGAGAGGGGCATGACAGAAGCAAATGACAAGTGCCTCAAGATGTTAAAGTTATTTTAGGCTTCCAAATAATTCTTAAAACAATTTTATCAAGTGCAATCCTTGGCACACATCAACAAAAGAATCGAGTCAGCAGGAATTCTGTGTTTGTTTTTGCAGGCAAGGTCACTCTATCTTTCTAAGAGTAGATTTTACTTTCACATAAATTCTTCATTAAGTATTAATTCCAAAGCCTTATTTGTTCCCTATTCTTTCATATGTATTTTAATCTGGACATAAAAGAATCCTATAAATTCCCAGCTTGACAAGTAGAAAATACATAAAAGTACTACCATCTTTCTAATAGGACAGCATTTTTATTACAGCCAAAGTAAGATAACATTGTCAAGGGAATTCTTTTTTACTCTAATGAATACTGACATAATTAAAACAGATATAGTTGGAGACCTTCTGATCTATAGTTGCCATTTATTTTGACTGACAGCTTTTTAAAATTACTACTGATAATGGAGGTGGGAGATCCAATGAACTCCAAGAAAATGGATGTATCTCTAATATTTTAATGTGTCCCTAATATTTTACTTGGGAGACTATTACATAGCTAGTAGGTCATACACGATATGGTCAATATGCACTTCTTAAGCAAAAACGTATACAGCAGCAGGTATCAAAACACAATTTTTCTTGTCTTTCAAAATAACTTCTAAAGTGTTAAATGACCAAACATTTTTTCCAGATATGGTAGAAGTTATGGAATATGGTGATGTTACAGAAAAATGTTGCACTTGATCTTAGCCCGAAAGGCTGAGAAGTGATCAGAAAAATGTCGCAGATACATGAGCTTAGGACCCAATCAATCTCTTGAATTCTAATGATGCCTACTGCTTGGTCATGCCATTGCTGAGCTGGATCAGGAGGGAAACTAAGGGAAGGAAAGTGAAAGGAAAGGAAGTGAGAGAAGAAAAAAGATGAGAAGGAAGAGAAAGGTTGAAGAGGGAGAATTTAAGGGTGCAAGAATGGAGGAGGACAAGAGGTCTTGCCTCCCAAGGACATCAAGAAAGGGGAGGAATTAACCCAAGAAAAAGGCTGAGGGTGATGAAAACCTTTTGCTCCTTGAATAGGGAAGAAGCATCATTACTTGTTGGTAAATCAGAAGTGCTGAAAATCTCCTTCACCTAGAAGTAACCTTCACACAGGTTTTAAGTACCTAGGTGGGTAGGAGCTGGCACTTCTTCTGTGTTGCACACTGTTCAAAGCTCAAGGCCAGCCTGGGAGGTTGTGCAGGTTGGGCCCAGCAGAAAGTGGCTGTGGAGGAGTGACTGATCTCTGTTATCCAGCTACCTCTTTGCCAGCCACGCCATGCACCTAGTGGCCTAAGACTGGACATTCCTCTAGTTCACCTGAGAGGAGTATCTCCCACTCCTTTGCACAAAGGTGCTATATACCAGAAGTGACCTTTCCTAACCATTGGATACCTATGAACTCATTTAATCATTCCAAAGGTAAAGATATCGAGAATAACACCACTTTTAGTAATAACATCTGCATAGCACTTCCTAATTTATGCAATGAAATCTCACAACTGTAATATTAATTAACTATTGGTATTCCCATTTTACAAGTGTATAGAAATTAAGTTACTAAGTCAAGGCAGGTGTATGAGGTCAGGAAATCTAGTCCCCAGATCCTTGCTCTTAGCAGGGCTTCTTTTACTCCCTCCCACCTGTTTTCCTTCCCCCTTTTTTGTCCTCCTCCCACTCTCCTTTCTCTCTTTCTCTTCTTTATTTCTCTTTACTTTTGCTAGCCCTGTTGTCTCTGTCTTTCCAAGTCAGTCTGAAAGTAGGCTAACATGTTCATTGAATCTTTCTGGATAACAGGTTCTTAATTCATATACAGATGATTGCTCTCCTTCTAGAATCACAAATGGATAGATTTTAGTCTTCAATCAAGTTCCATATATTGTTTCTTTTCCTGTTATCACTAGCTAATGTTTATGCACATACACACACACACACACAAGTAAATTAGTTTACTGACACACAAAAAAATAACCACGTGTTTTATTAATTTTCTTCCAAGGGTTGAAAAACCATGAGCATTTCATAAGTATAATCTCTCAATAAGAACCCATACCATCGGGGATCCCTGGGTGGCTCAGCGGTTTGGTGCCTGCCTTAGGCCCAGGGCGCCATCCTGAAGTCCTGGGATTGAGTCCCCCATCAGGCTCCTGGCATGGAGACTGCTTCTCCCTCTGCCTGTGTCTCTGCTTCTCTCTCTCTCTCTCTCTATGTCTATCGTGAATAAATAAATAAAATCTTTAAAAAAATATTTAAAAAAAGAATCCACACCATCTGGTTTAAATGACTTTTCATATGTTCATCTCATAAAAATGAATATAAATTTTATCTTCAAAATGGTATCTTCATATATGTCTTTAAATATATATATATATATATTTATATATATATATATATATATATAGAGAGAGAGAGAGAGAGAGAGAGAACAACTTAATTATGGAAAGAAACTTGACATAAAATGTCAAGTATTTCATCTTTCTTTGAAATATTTGGAGCCTCATTCACTTTTTCTATTGTACCAAGAGCTAACTATTCTAGAGGTAATATGTTAGTAAACAAGTAATGTTGGAAATATCTACTTTATTGCAGTACAGATTTACAAAGGTACTAGTGACTTGATGCTGCATGACATGGCATCATCTTCAGTGAATGCAAGGAGTCAGTAAATGGAATAGCAGATTTACTATCCTATTAGTGCTAATTAAGTTGCTCACTTGATTCCCTTTCTGCTACTGCTTTGTCTTATCATCTGTCTCATCTTGGAAGATAAAACATAGTTATTGAATGTGTAATTTTTTAATCTAGAAAATAACTTTGACATGCCTTAAAAGGTAGTCTTTTCAAAGTGAACCCACCCACATAGCTACTTATGGTTTGTGGAATGTCTTCTAGTCCTACTTTATTGTAAGGAAAACATTTTTCTCTTTTGTAACATAATGCCATCATATCAAATTGATCCACCTTCAAGACTGGAAATGCAGCAATAGAATCAGCATAAAGCTATGCTTTAATGCTTGTATAAAGAGGCCAACTATGTTGTAAATAAACAGTCTAATCCTCAAAATTAAGCATAAGGAGAAAGCCTTGAAATTGGTGCACAGATTACAGAGATAACCATGGAGTAAGAGACAGCTGGACCTGGAACTGACAAAAGCTCCAAGGCCATGACCATGTTAGTTAAAGGGTAAAAGAGATCCACACAACCATGTGCATATGATCTGAATGAATAGAATTAAAGCAACCATCAAAGTCTACAATCCCAAAGATATGTTTTGTATAATTGACATTTTTGCACACATACACACACATTTCTATGATGCCAAATAAAAACATACCAAAATCTTCTCAAGAGTTTAGATTACACATAGATATGTTGTTTAAATATTAGAAACTGCAGATTATTATGAACCACCGTATTTTCAATATCGTATGTGAGAGGCATGTATTCCAGGCATCCCCATGGTCTCTTCCCAGTCTGTAGTGTGCATCATGATCTCACAGCCCACCCACACCCACACAATCAGTGACTGTGCTGACTCCACGCAGTGCTTCCAGAAACAACATACTCAGCCTTCACATACACAGTCTGAATTTTCTAAAAATAAAATGATATTTTCTGTGGATGAGTTTATTAAGTTTTAAAAATACAGTGCCAGGAGTTTTACATGGAATTGGTTTCCCTGGTACAGACTCAAGATTTAATAAAGTTAAGAATGAGAGGGATCATGAAAGAAGTACTCAAGCCCACCTCACCACCCCTTCCTCACACACAAATCAGAGCATTTCATGTTTTTACTTAATATGTCTTTTAAAAGCTAATTTCCTGGGACACCTGGGTGGCTCAGTGGTTGAGCACCTGCCTTGGGCCCAGGGTGTGATTCTGGAGTTCTGGGATCGAGTCCCACATCCAGCTCCCTGCATGGAGCCTGCTTCTCCCTCTGCCTATGTCTCTGCCTCTCTCTGTGTCTCTCATGAATAAATAAATAAAATCTTTTTAAAAAATTAAATATGTATTTAAACTTAAATAAATTTATGTATTTAAAAATTCTGAGCTAAAATACCTATATAAAAATACATTTTTAATAATGAATTTTCCAGATCAGCTCATAGTATAAATGAATAAATGAAAGCATACATTTTAAATTCATAGGTGATATCAGTGAAAAATAAGAAATTAAATAGTTTGAAAGATTATGGGCACAACAATGCAACATATATTTAAATTTCAAGAGCATCCGATTGCTGGCTTTTTTTTTTTTCATTTATGGTTTTATCAAATTAGAGGCAATCAATCTCTTTGAAAATTCTCTTATCCCATATTGATCTTGTGTAATAAATTAAACACACACATAAACACATTTTGAAATTAATTTCTTACAGATTTATACCAAAGGAGATGAAATTCTCAGTTACTCATAGAATAAAAAAAATTAATCACCCAATCTATTCCCTAAATTTATTAAGTACAGTTGATATAATTGACTATAATTTTGATTTTTTAAATATTGTCTTAACTCTTTAATCCCTCAGGTGGTCAGAATTCCTAGCTGACAGTACATATAAATAAATTAGTGTTGAAAATTTTGCCTCTGAAATACTTTGTTCTCTAATTTGAAAATATACTTACTATAAGTTAGTTTATAACAATGATATTCAAATATATTAAATTACATTTTAAAATGTAATAGCTATAGCTAGTCAATAGCCCTTTTAGAAATGGAAATGCCAATGTAGAATCTATCTATTACATTTCTTTCTTTTTAGAGAGAGAAAGAGATAGAGGGAGAGCATACGTGTACAAGTAAGCAAGGGGATGGCAAGGGACAGAGGGAGAGGGAAAGAGAATCTTAAGCAAGCTCCACACTGATTGTGGAGTCCCATATAGGTTTCTTTTTTTTTTTTTAAATTTTTTATTGGTGTTCAATTTACTAACATACAGAATAACCCCCAGTGCCCGTCACCCATTCACTCCCACCCCCCACCCTCCTCCCCTTCCACCACCCCTAGTTCGTTTCCCAGAGTTAGCAGTCTTTACGTTCTGTCTCCCTTTCTGATATTTCCCACACATTTCTTCTCCCTTCCCTTATATTCCCTTTCACTATTATTTATATTCCCCAAATGAATGACAACATACACTGTTTGTCCTTCTCCGACTGACTTACTTCACTCAGCATAATACCCTCCAGTTCCATCCACGTTGAAGCAAATGGTGGGTATTTGTCATTTCTAATAGCTGAGTAATATTCCATTGTATACATAAACCACATCTTCTTTATCCATTCATCTTTCGTTGGACACCGAGGCTCCTTCCACAGTTTGGCTATCGTGGCCATTGCTGCTATAAACATAGGGGTGCAGGTGTCCCGGCGTTTCACTGCATCTGTATCTTTGGGGTAAATCCCCAATAGTGCAATTGCTGGGTCGTAGGGCAGGTCTATTTTTAACTCTTTGAGGAACCTCCATACAGTTTTCCAGAGTGGCTGCACCAGTTCACATTCCCACCAACAGTGTAAGAGGGTTCCCTTTTCTCCGCATCCCCTCCAACATTTGTTGTTTCCTGCCTTGTTAATTTGCCCCATTCTCACTGGTGTGAGGTGGTATCTCATTGTGGTTTTGATTTGTATTTCCTTGAGGGCAAGTGATGTGGAGCATTTTCTCATGTGCATGTTGGCCATGTCTATGTCTTCCTCTGTGAGATTTCTCTTCATGTCTTTTGCCCATTTCATGATTGGATTGTTTGTTTCTTTGGTGTTGAGTTTAAGAAGTTCTTTATAGATCTTGGAAACTAGCCCTTTATCTGATACGTCATTTGCAAATATCTTCTCCCATTCTGTAGGTTGTCTTTGAGTTTTGTTGACTGTATCCTTTGCTGTGCAAAAGCTTCTTATTTTGATGAAGTCCCAATAGTTCATTTTTGCTTTTGTTTCTTTTGCCTTCGTGGATGTATCTTGCAAGAAGTTACTGTGGCCGAGTTCAAAAAGGGTGTTGCCTGTGTTCTTCTCTAGGATTTTGATGGAATCTTGTCTCACATTTAGATCTTTCATCCATTTTGAGTTTATCTTTGTGTATGGTGAAAGAGAGTGGTCTAGTTTCATTCTTCTGCATGTGGATGTCCAATTTTCCCAGCACCATTTATTGAAGAGACTGTCTTTCTTCCAATGGATAGTCTTTCCTCCTTTATCGAATATTAGTTGACCATAAAGTTCAGGGTCCACTTCTGGGTTCTCTATTCTGTTCCACTGATCTATGTGTCTGTTTTTGTGCCAGTACCACACTGTCTTGATGACCACAGCTTTGTAGTACAACCTGAAATCTGGCATTGTGATGCCCCCAGATATGGTTTTCTTTTTTAAAATTCCCCTGGCTATTCGGGGTCTTTTCTGATTCCACACAAATCTTAAAATAATTTGTTCTAACTCTCTGAAGAAAGTCCATGGTATTTTGATAGGGATTGCATTAAACGTGTATATTGCCCTGGGTAACATTGACATTTTCACAATATTAATTCTGCCAATCCATGAGCATGGAATATTTTTCCATCTCTTTGTGTCTTCCTCAATTTCTTTCAGAAGTGTTCTATAGTTTTGAGGGTATAGATCCTTTACATCTTTGGTTAGGTTTATTCCTAGGTATCTTATGCTTTTGGGTGCAATTGTAAATGGGATTGACTCCTTAATTTCTCTTTCTTCAGTCTCATTGTTAGTGTATAGAAATGCCACTGACTTCTGGGCATTGATTTTGTATCCTGCCACGCTACCGAATTGCTGTATGAGTTCTAGCAATCTTGGGGTGGAGACTTTTGGGTTTTCTATGTAGAGTATCATGTCATCTGCGAAGAGGGAGAGTTTGACTTCTTCTTTGCCAATTTGAATGCCTTTAATGTCTTTTTGTTGTCTGATTGCTGAGGCTAGGACTTCCAGTACTATGTTGAATAGCAGTGGTGAGAGCCCATATAGGTTTCAATCTCATGACCCTGAGATCATGACCTGAGCAGTTGGACATTTATCCAACCAAGCCATCCAGGTGCCCCTCTAAGAAAACTACTATAAAAAAATTTGACAAGGACACAATGCTAATTTATCTGGAAGCAACAGCTTTGTTGCTCTGGTTTTTCTTTAGAACCTAAAAGTTGATGGAGAAGACTGTAAATAAACAAGAAGATAAAAAAGAAACAAATTTTAGGACACAATTCTAGCATTCACTATAACAACATTACATGATTCATGAGTTTCTTTACATGTATGTGCAAAATATATTATGATCTTTGGTTGAAAAAAGAAAACTAACTGAAAAATGCAGGTTAATATTATATTTTAATATATGTTTTAATGTATATATACTAAATAATATTATATTTAGTATTATATCATTTGTATTTGTGATATTTTATGTTTACAAAATATAAATATAACATATAAAATGTATATAATGTATAGCATAAATATTATCTAATGCTATAAGATTTTATATATAATAGATTATCTTATATATACATAGAAATATATGTCATATAACAAATTGCATATATTATATTCACCATATAGTGTTTTATATGTCCCTATATGTTTGTTATTATATAATATATTATATATCTTATCTGTTAAGTATTATGTGTGTGTATATATATCATTCTATAAATTATAAATCTCTTTATGGAAATAAATTAAGGAAAATGCAAAAGAAACCAAGAGCAAAAGTAGACTTGTAAGTTAAAATTTAAATTAAATTTAAGTTAAATTTTAAAATTTAAGTTAAATCTCATGTTAAAATTCATGTTAAAAGACACTGACTGGGGATCCCTGGGTGACTCAGCGGTTTAGCGCCGCCTTCAGCCCAGGGCGCGATCCTGGAGTCCCGGGGTCGAGTCCCGCATCGGGCTCCCTGCTTGGAGCCTGCTTCTCCCTCTGCCTGTGTCTGCTTCTCTCTCTCTCTCTCTCTCTCTCTCTCTCTATGTCTATCATGAATTAAAAAAAAAAAAAGTCACTGACGAAACTTTAAATGTCGGCCAATACTATTATGCGCAATGGATGTTCTCAAATATTTGGCAATGGTAGTGAAAATTAGTGCAGTCATTTTTTAAAAAGGAAAAATGGGGCAGCCCAGGTGGCTTAGCGGTTCAGCACCTGCCTTCAGCCCAGGGTGCGATCCTGGAGACCCTGGATCGAGTTGTCCGTTGGGGTCCCTGCATGGAGCCTGCTTCTCCCTCTGCCTGTGTCTCTGCATCTCTCTCTCTCTCTCTTTGTGTGTGTCTCTCATGAATAAATAAATAAATAAAATCTTTATTAAAAAAAAGGAAAAATGAAGATTGGCAATTTCAGTACTAGACACATAATCTAGAGTTTAGAGAAATCTCTTTACAAGCCTCAGATGACAGGCACAAGAATATTCAGAGAAAAATTATTTATAATAACAAAATAGCAACAGGTAAAAACTAGAAACCACTCAAATAGTAATCTGGAAAATTTTTTGATAAATTGTAGCATATGCTCACAAATAGTGTACGGCATTGAAAATTAAGGAACTACACTAACCTGACCACAAAATCATAATATTGTGTGGGGAAAAAAAAAGCAAGTGGCAGAAAACCTGAAAAATTGACATGACTTCTAAAAAAAAGTTCCTATGGTTTAAGAATTTAGAGATTTTTTTTCGGAATTGCAAAGAAAACAAGGAAATGATTAACCACAAAATTCAGGAAGATGAGACACCTGGCTACAATGGGATGAGGGAAATTCTAAATGGATTAGAAAAAAAGACAAGCATCTTATTATCTCTGGTGTTTTATATCCCAAGTTCTGATTCCTAGTACTATTTTTCAGATTCTCATTGGCAGTCATTTTGTTATTATGCTTAAGAACTTCTATAAATGCCATACATATTTACAATTTTTAAAAAAAGTTAGGCTTTCAAAAAAGTTGCAAAAACTGTACAATAAACATGACAATATTCTGGAACACCATCTCTGCAGGCTCCCCGAAAGTTCACTTCATGCATAATGACTATAGTACGGTGATCAAAACTATGAAATTAAAAATGATACACTACTATGACATAAACTACAAACTTTATTTGCTTGACAGCCAGAATTCTACACATGACTCCTCCAGATTCCCGTCCCCTGAGGATATAGTCTAACACTAACCTAGGTATTGTTGGGAAAGTGCTTGCAGATACGACTGAAGTTCAAGGCGGCTGAGAAACAGAAAGAACCTGACTCACCCAGCCTTTAAAGGTAGAGAGCCTTCTTCAGCTGGTGGTACAACGCAGAACAGTGAGAGGATTTTGAAATGTGGGGACCACTATATGGCTTCTTCGAAGATGCACCAGGGAATGAGTGGGCACATGAAAAGGAGCACAGACAGGCTGGGAGCTGAGGATGGCCTAGGCTGCCAGTCAGCAAGAGGATTACACTTTTGAATTCTTTCAGTTATTGGATTAAAACCCAACACCTTAGAGATAAATATAAGGATAGCCTTATAGTTAAAGAATAGATAGAACTGATTGGACGTGCTATAAAGGGATCTAGCCAAGAAAATGTCTGCTGAGGCTTTTATAAGCTTTCCTTACTTGGACATAATTACCTGATAATTTACTAACTTATATGATTTACACTTTCATAGCATATACACACTCACATATATGAATATGTTTAACCAGTCACTAGAAGATTCTTTTAAAGATTTTATTTATTTATTTATTTATTTATTTATTTATTTATTTATTTATTTATGTAGACAGAGAGAGGGGAAAAAGAAAGAGAATGGGAGCAGGGCGAGGGGCAGAGAGAGAGAGGAAGACTCTTGTAAAGAATACCTAGGAAGGAGAAGGAAGGACACAGATCTCTAGTTGATCATATTTATGACAAAAAAACAGTCCTGATCCAGGTCAGAATAAGAATAATTATTTTACACAGGTGTTGACCATTGGAATCAACACCCTAGAACAAAAGTAGAGAAAGGTCGTTGACAATTAACACCACTTGTCTAAATTTACTATATGAATAAATTATTACAAATTAAAAAAAGTAATATTTTGAATTATAAACATATCCTCACAGCATTTGACTTAGGTTTTAAATCTTATGGAAAGTACTAATTTACCTTTAGAAATAAAGCATTGACAGACAAGTGTCAACAAAATAAAAAATAACCAATTAATTCTTCAATTTTTCAGTTCATCCCACACAAAGGAGCTAAGCTTGACTTTGATGTCTAGATTATCCTGGAGAATTAATTGAAGTTTTTCTGTTAGCATTCTCTCTACTCAAAATGTTTTCACCCTGGAATATAATCAGTCAATCTCCAGTGATGCAGTCATGAAAACAGCTTTGAAATCTCAGCTTCCCAGGAAGAGAGAGATATTTTTGTGTCCAACTCAGATTTCTTAAAACTTCAACTGATAATGTGTGGAGCATCCCAACAGCCTAACTTCCATTAGTGACATTATCCTATCACCTTAGGATAGGTGACCAGTTGACCGGTCATCATACTTGTGTAATTTTTGGCAATAGATTGTTTACATGCAAGTTAACCTGGTTCTTGCATTAAACCTGGCAAGCCAAGGTTTTTATTTGGGGGTTCTTAATCTGGACACGTAACACTTCTTAAAAAAAGCCAAGTTGACCTTACAAAGGAAAACCATAAACCTTTTCTTAACATGTGGTATTTATAGATTATACTTCTTTTTCTGGTTGTAACCAGATACAATAATTAAGCTGTTAATTTAATTAGTGAAAATTTAGTTAGCTTGTGTAAATAAAAAAAAGATATAACTTGTCTTTAACTGAGACAGATACTCATCAGTTATGTCTAGTAGGAAACAAATGTGTAATATTCACTTTAAGTTAATATCCGACAATGAAACATGGTTGGAATGAACATCCAACAATGAAACATGGTTGAAAATGGTTTTCAGTATAATTATTTCAAAAGTCTAAGTATAATGTTTTGTTTTATAGGAAGTAGTTGAGGAACCTCATGATAAATCACTTGTATCACTTTTCTCTCCCCAAGTTCTACCTGTTTGTCACTACTAGCATTACTAGTGGCTTTATGAATAGTGAATATTTTATAAGATTTGTTAGAGCTGTTTGCTTTGTTCTGTTTTATGTATTCATGACTGAAATTACTTTGGTTTAACCACTTACAAATATCATTAGAACAATCAATGATATGGAATGAATTAAGGTTCAGAAGATGGGTAAGATGCCCGGGAGAGGAAAGTGCTGAGCGGTACTGAGGTTTTAGATGATCTCAAATATGAAAACTTCATTGTCTCTAATACTGGGGAATTATTTATTTTAAAAACATGAAATATTGGTGAGTCCACATTTTTAAACATGACTTTGAACCTGTCTGAGATACATCATCTGTTTTCAAAGTTATGGGATTCTTAAAGGCACATCACTTGAATTAGCAAAACTCTCTCCTCACATCTGAGGGATTCTCCTAGCTGTTCCTGACCTGAAACTGTTCCACAGACAATAATCTGACTGGTTAGTCTTCTGCAAAAAGAGCTGGAAAATGGCTACGAACACTTTAGCATGCCTGCAGACTCTCTGTTAGTTTAGCTGCCTGACATTGCTTTAAATTGAGCTCTTTTTTAATGGTATTCAGATGGGACTTGGCAGCTAACAATCCTGAGAGGATTTCTGATGTGCAGGGAGGGCCACACGCCTGACAGCTACCCGAAGGACAAGAAGGCCCTTCCCAGTGGAGTCTCCTGACTCTCAGAGTCTGCCCAGGTCCTTACCACTTGTCGACCAGCTGGCTCTGACCCCTGCTGTCAAGCTGGAGGCCACTTCTGCTCCCTGTGTTATTCTGAACACACAGCACAAATAAAACAAAAGAAAACACAATTTATGTAATGCTATTCAAAAAGTAATTATAGACAATGCCAAGAGTGAAACGTAACATAAACTATGGACTTTGGGTAATCATGGTATGTCACGGTAGGTTCATCAATTTTAACAAATGTACCACTCTGGTGGTTGTTGATACTGGTATGAGAGTCACATGTATAGACTATCACATGTGTGTGATGGCGTGAGGGGAGGGCTCTATGGGAAACCTCCATACTTCCTCCTCAATTTTGCTGCAAACCTAAAACCTCTCTTAAAACATAAAAATCTTTATTTTTAAAGTGGAGCTATTCTTAAAAATTAATTACAGTACCTTGGACTACATCCTGGACTACAGACGTTCCGTCTCTAAGGTTCTGATTGAAGCATTTTTAAGAAAGATGTCTCCTTGGGACAATTGGGTGGCTCAGCGGTTGAGCATCTGCCTTTGGCTCAAGGTAAGATCCTGAGTCCTGGAATGGAGTCTCACATCGGGCTCCTTGCATGGAGCCTGCTTCTCCCTCTATGTCTCTGCTTCTCTCTCTGTGTCTCTCATAAATAAATAAATAAATAAATAAATAAATAAATAAATAAATAATTTTTTTTTTTTAAAGGAAGATGTCTCCTTCCTATCTTTTCTACTTTTTTTTTTTTCCACTGTCCATCTAGAGTATCAGGAAAGGGGTTCCCAGGGTCTGGTGCAAGCAATCCTTAGCTTCTGAATCTTAGCTGTAGTGCTAGAAGTAGAGTAGGAAATTCACTGTTCTACAATGCAGATGGAACTGAGAGGGAGGCTTCATTGCTATAGACTCACTCTCTAAAGTGAGTGTATAAGGTACAGATTTTATTTCAGACAAACAAGTACTACTAAATTGCATGATGTCATGACTCACTTCATGAGCTACTAATGTTCACAACTTATCCATGTGTACATGGGGGGGAATGTACATGCTAACTTGTCAAGTTAGCTGGAGAAGTTTACACCTTTAAAAAGGACTTAAGTGGGTTTTTCGAAAGACACAGAAATGTGCATGTGCGTATGTGTATTCTACAAAGATCACTTAGTCAAATAAAGTGATCTTCATCCTTTTTTAATTTGAGGAGTGAAAGCAATTGACAACTAGAATACCTCCTAGATTTGGCAGCTATTGTGACCACCCAAAACTTTTTGGGGAAGGTAAGTCATAACTTCAGATATTTTCTTAAAACTCCTCAAAAATAAACATTAGTACAGGAACATTTGATGTGATATGATACTGTTGAAATAAATATGTTAAAGCAATTGTTGGACTCTGAACACATTTCTGGGTATACTTGCCATTTACCTTTAGTCTACAAATAGTGTCTAGCTTTCAATCAAAAGTCATAGAATATGCAAAAAAGCAAGAGAAAAACAACCTGCTTCCAAAAAATAAAGTGAGCAACATAACCAGACCCAGAGATAAAGCTATGAGTTAGGAACATTAAAATAGCTGTGATTTATATATACATTTAATATTTCTATATTCCATTGTATTTAATTTTTTCATAAAATCAATACTCATATACATATATCTAGCTAATAATATCTATATTAAAGTATTCAGAATATCCAGGTTATCAAAATATGTATTGATGTTTGCAATATACTTTGAAATTCACTCAAAAAATAAAATATGGTAATGTATAGAAGGATCGATAAATTGATCATCTGATAAAATAATTTACTAAAATTTTACTTGTAGGATCAAGTGGTATGTAAATTCTTTCAATTTTTTAATTTGAAAAATGTTTACAATATTAGAAAACATGAATTAGATGACACATACTAAAGAAAATCCATATTGGACAACATACAATAAAATAAACTCAAGATTTATAAAGGATGAAAGGTAGGAGGGTAAACTTTAAAACTATAGGAGAAAATCTGTATTTTGTTGTACAGAATCTGTATTAATCTATTATATATACAGGGAGATGTTGTAAGGAATATGAGGAACTTAGAGGTAATTCATACCATCCC
This sequence comes from Canis aureus, assembly GCF_053574225.1. NCBI lineage: Eukaryota > Metazoa > Chordata > Mammalia > Carnivora > Canidae > Canis > Canis aureus. Next base: position 6,690,972 of record NC_135641.1, read on the forward strand.
AAGTTCTATGTAGAAAGATACGGCTGAGACTCTTTCCTACATACACGATTTTCTTTCATTTTATTTTGTTAAAACTGTCCTTTCTTAGTCACATTGTACCTTTATTTTGATAACAGAACAGTTGAAATAAAAGCTCAGAATAATACATGCCTTCTTTTTTTTTTTTTTGCCTTCTTTTTTTTTTTAATCATATAGGCAAATTCTATTTATTCTAAGGACTCAGGAAAACTTACAAACTGTCCCCTTGTTCTATCCAATAATAACATCTCCATCTAGATTGAAATAAGTGTAATTGAAGAAATTATTTTTGGTTTCATGCTTCAAAGAAACTCCTAATGTAGAATGTTGTTTTAAAAGAAAATTGTTTTCAGACTACAATTAATTTTAATTATAATTATCTGTAGCAGAAGCACTGTGATAGAGATTTAAAGACAATCCATGCCAAAACCGCTACAGCAGTTTCCTGAAATAAACACAGCAATACAAATGACTATGGAAGCGCCCTCCTCCATTTAGCAACTCAAGAAAAATACACGCTGGCCAGACTGCATCTGAAATCTTATTATCTATGTTCACATTGGTCCATAAAACAAATTTTAAAAACACGGAAAATATATCCAGAGTATACAGATGAGGATGAACGTGGTGAAGGCTTTTCCTGCAAAAGGTCAAATCACCAACATTGATTTGAATGTTCAAATTAGGTAGAACAAGCTAACTAGCACTCTATGGTTCTAAAAAAACCATAAACCAGTAATAGAAAGAGCTGATATAATAAACTTTTAAAAATAATAAATAATTCTCAAAAAAAGTCAGCTTACTGTATTTAGATTTCGAGAATGTTGAGAATTTGCTTTTCAATTCGATCTTTGATTTGATCAAATATTGTGGATCTCTGAAGATCCCGGCAGGGCTAATACCACTGAATTTAAAGGAATTGCGTAAAAGTTACTCTTACCTTGGCATTGGTTCAAGAAGAATCACTGCATGATTCTTAATTCACTTTAACTATAAACTTCGAAGGAAGTACAATATGGATTTAAAAACAAACACCATCACCAACAACTCTCAAACCAACAATATGAGCCGTAAGAGATAAGAATGTTTTGATTAAAACCTAAGGGTATAAAGAATGGGTACAGGGTGGGGAGAAGCAAGTTGTGAGTGTCGTTTAGAAGTTCTGCACCTCTGCCCTAATGGAACACAAGACACTCCAAAAGTTACTTTTGCTAATCACAAATTAAGTAAATAATGAATCCTGATTTGGGTTTTCTCTCTCTTTCTTTCTCTCTTTCTCTCTCTTTCATGTCAGTGCCTTCTTTAACCTACTGGGAATAAAGCTGACTTTAATAAAAAGTAACAAAAAGCTATACTATTATAAAGATACTGTGTATTCACAAACACCCACTTTCCTTTTAAAGTAGCAGTGAAATATAAAACCTTGCTGATTCAGGATGTCTGTGCCCAAGCTGTCTGCAACCCTGTGTCTAGCGTGACATTCACCAGGGAAACACAGACTTTGCTTCTGGCATTTCAGGCAACAAAGAAAATACAAAATCCAATAGAAGCCTCTCCATAGTGTAATCAATCTTCATTCTCTCTTCACGTGCCATTATCAATGAAATCCCCAATTTTTCTTTCCCCTTTTCTCCCACTACTCAGGGGGTTTTTCCCCCTGAACAGTTCAAAGAAGCCTCATGACTAAGAATATTCATTATTTATTCTAACATCCTGGGAGAAAGTTGGCAGTCCAGCAAAAAGAAATCTTGTCACTGATGGCAGAATGAACTAATGATTGCTTCACTGAAATGCTTTAATGTACATATTTGGATTTTGAAAGATCAGGCTTTCAATATCTTAGTGAGAGAACAGTTTAGTAGCAAGGTGTGGGACAGAGACGTGGGGAACAGCCAGAAGGTTCATACTAATTTACCCAGTGGCCTCATCAGTAATTTGGAACTCGAACAAAAACTTGAAGTGGGTAAAACATTATCCTACATTATAACTCGGAAGACAAACTTTTCAGGCAGAGCAAACAACAAACAACCAGTATCAAGTGATAAAGCAGAGATGTGCCTGATTTTGTTCCCCAGAAACAGAGAGGACACCAGTATGGTTTCAGTATATTTAGGAAGGGGAATAGTTAGTAGAAAATTCATCCAAAGAGGAAACAGTGGGAGAGGGTTAAGGGGAGAAAGAAGATTATGTAGGATTTTTTAGGTATAACATTGTGGGCCTATTGAATTTTATTCTAGTATAGTGGAGAATTATTGCATGCTTCAAGGAGAAGAACAATGCGGTATAGTTCGTGTTCAGAAAGAATTAGCCTGGTTTCTTTCTTTCTTTCTTTTAAAGATTTTATTTACTTATTTTTTCATAAGAGACACACAGAGAGAGGCAGAAACATAGAGCGAGAAGCAGGGAGCCCGATGTGGGACTCGGTCCCAAGACCCCAGGATCATGACCTGAGCCAAAGGCAGATCCTCAACCACTGAGCCACCCAGGTGCCCTGAGCCTGGTTTCTCTGTTGAGAACACACTGCAGTGAGCAAGAGTAGGAGTAGAGAATACAGCTGAGAGGCTATTTGAGGACCAGGGGATGGGAGAGGAGAGGATAAAGGTATATTCCCAATGACAGTGGTGGAGGTGATGAGAAGTGGCTGGAATTGTTACTGTGTTTTGAAACTGGAGACAACAGATTCTTGCCTGATGGCATCTGAGCGCAGAGAAAGATGAGAAAGATAGACTTGAAAATGACTCCTTGTAAGGTCTAAGTCTGAACAACAGGAAAAGTGCTGCCATCCATTAAGATGAGTAAACTACAGCTGGAGCAGATTTGGAGTCTAGAGGGTCAGAATAACAGTTTTAAAAGCACCAAATGTGGTGGACTAATCAAATAAGAAGAGAGAAAGGTGCTAGGCATTCACATAGATTAGTCTGGGGCTCTTACAGAGGTGTGTCTGAAGATAAATGTGGAAAGTTCTTGGAGCTACATAAAATCATCAAGAGAGTAAGTGTAAAGAGAAGACGAAGGCAAAATACATCAAACATAAGTGCCTCAAGGGAAAGAATATTCTAGAAACAGAGGTTGAAAAGGAGTAATGGGGAAGGTTGGAAAGTGATCTACTGATGGGGTGTTCTGGAAGCTCACTGAAGGAACTGTGTCAAGAGGGAGAATAATCAACTCTGCAAATGATGATGTCAGATCAAGTAAGATGAGGACTTGGCATTGACCACTGGATTGTTACCATGTAAAAGTCAACCACGAAAAAACAAAATGATTTCACTGTTGGGAGAGGGGTGGTAATAGGGAGTTTTATGATAGAGAACTCGAAAAACTAAGAATATAGGATACTCTTGAAAAGTTTTGCTGAAAAGGAGACGAGACGCTGACACCTACAGCCATACCTCCCTGAACATGCCTGATGTTGAAAAGGAGACCAGATAAATGGGACACTAATTGGCAAGGAAAGAGGAATCCTAGGAACATCTTTGTAAAGATGGGAGAACAACAATCTATGTGCATGCTATTGAAAATGAAAGAGGGACAGGGGAAACCAATGGCCCCATAGAGAAGAGACGGGAGCCAAGCTGGTGCAATGTGCTTATGTGTCCTCTACAGAAGAGGAGAGATCAGCTTGAGAGAAGACCAGAGTCCTGCAGAGCAGCACAGCCTAACAGAATTATAATGTAAGTATCATGGGGGATTTTAGATTTTCTAACAGCCACATTTCAAAAAAAAAAAAAAAAAAAAAGGAAAAAGAAGCAGGGGAAATTCATTTTAATAATATCTCATTTAACTGAATATATCCAAAATAGTATTTCAACATTCAACCAATCTAAACAAATTAAATGACATATTTTGCATACAGGTTTTCATATTGTCTTTGACATCTAGGGTGGATTTTTAACTTTTAGGACACCTCAATTTGGACTAGCCTCACTTCATAGGCTCCATAGCCATAGTGTGGCTGGTGGCTATCATACTGGAAGGCCCAGATCTGCGATATGGAGAAGGAAGGAAGGCACTATATGTGGATGCAGATACTGTCGGAAGGGGATTATGGGAGACTATGGGTTTTATTTTCTGATATCTTCAAGTTACTTGGTGAAGAAGGAGTGGTAGAGGGAAGCTAAATGGGAGGGAAAAGATGTTGGACATTTGTGAAAAGAGGAAGTATGAAGCAGTCATAGAGTAGGGAAACTAAAGAGGTATATTTGCTGAGTAGTAGCACGTCAGATCCACTTGAAGTTCATGACTATGAATTTAAGGAGTCCGGGTAGTATAGCTCAACCCATTCCTGCGCAAATTGTGGCATGACCCTTCTACCTCTCTTTTGTTGTCTGCCTTGCTTTATTGGAATGGACATACCTCTCTGTTACAACTAAGTATTTTGGGGAAGCAGGATTGTTGATTCTATAATGTGTGTGTGTGGTGCGTGCGTGTCCACGCGCGCCTGCACACATGCACTACGCGCTGTCTCCCCACACCAGAAGGTAAGTTTCATAAGCTTCACCCAAGTAGATATTTTTATCAGTTTTGTTCACTCCTTATCCTCTGCATCTGGCATACATAATAGGTGTTTGCTAAATAAATAAATATCTATTCAATGAAGTCATCAAACAATATTGTTCTAAGAGTAAAGTTCCTAAAGTGCTTAATGATACTATTAAAGATTTAAAAAATACAAATGGAAAGCCTGGTTTTATATAAATTGAGTAGCTTATAAAATTTCTCTATGCATTTGCTGGAGTGCATTTGTTTTTTTCTTATTGCCAATGCTGACGCAGTAATTAAATTGGATTTTTATTAAACCTGCACCATTCTTTACTGCATAGTTAACTGTAGCTTTATAAATTATTCTCATTGTAATCCAGAGCACCTCTCTACAGGTGATAATATATTAGATACACAGGTACTCATTATTGATAAATAACCTAAATAAATTTTCATTGTTTAAATGACAAAATAGAAACATGTAGATTTTAGCATTAATGCAATCATCATTTTGTATGTCTATCTTCAGTTTCATACTAATAAGCATTAGGTCACATGCAGGAGGAGTCACAGACTGTATTCACGAGCAGTGTGGGTATCCATGCCCCACCCTGTGTGTTTCTTCCTCTACACAAACATTATCCTTATACTCCCATTTAGGAATAATTGCTCATCAGTTCCCCTAGAGATGCTCAGCTGGCTCGGTTCAACACTCCTCAACAGTTCTAGAGGGTCCTTTGGGATGTATAAGGGCCTTAGGGCACTGAGGAATGGTTTTCACAAAAAGCCACTTCTACCCTCGGATGCTGGATTGCTAAGACTATGTAGGTCAGAAGGAGCAGCTATTTCCACTAGCACACAGAGTCCTCAGGCATGTCCACACCTGCAGCCGATGCAAGATTCTCATTTTCTAGAAGACTGCAATGCAAGCTGGCAGGAATTTGAGTTAACACCACTACCAGGGGCTTGAATAGTACCTTTTTTTCTGCTCCTGCCCTCAGCTCATTTCCAGGAACTTCAGAAACAATGCCCATCTTTTTTGAGGACAACCATCTTGGTAATTTAGGCCAGGTACTCTGTGCACTAGCCAATCATCTTCACTGGAGCCCATCCCACCCCTACCCCTCAAAAGAAGCTGCTCCTCAAGTCAGCTCTGTACTTTATTTCTTGCAGTAAAAGTTCTTTTGCAAATTGATGTACAATGGCCCTTCCTTACCTGAAGCAGATACATTCCAAGATCCCCAGGAGATGTCTGAAAACGCAGATAGTACCAAACTCAGTGTATACCATGTTTTTTCCTATACATACACAGCCATGACAAAGTGTAATTTATGAATTAGACACAGTAATAGATTAAGCCAGACCTAATAATAAAATAGAATAACTATAGCAATACATTATAATAAAAATTATGTGAATGTGGTCCTTCAAAATATCTTATTGTACTATACTTAGCCTTCTTATGATGATGTGAGATGATAAAATGCTTACCTGGTGAGATCATGTGACATGAGTTTTATAAGCATTGTGACATAGCATTAAGCCTCTACTGACCTTCTTTTTTTTTAAAAAAAAAAAGATTTTCTTTATTTATTCATGAGAGACAGAGACAGAGAAAGAGAGAGAGGCAGAGGGAGAAGCAGGCTCCATGCAGGGAGCCCAACATGGGACTCGATCCCAGGACTCCAGGATCATGCCCTCGGCCGCAGGCAGGTGCTAAACTGCTGAGCCACCTGGGAATCCCCTCTACTGACCCTCTGACAGTTTGTCAGAAGGAGGCTCATCTGCTTCTGGACCACAATTAATCATGGGGAGCAGAAACCATGTCATGTAAAAAGTGAACAATTAACTAGAGTCCCAATATTTAACCATAGAAAAACCAAAGTTCCTATCACAAAGCGTAGTGTCAACCAAAAATCTTCACAAATTTTGCCTAGCCAGTATATTTCTGTATTACCAAGTATACAGAAATATACTTTTGTTTCATACTAGATAGAGTTGTTTTCCCAGTTTCACATAATCTTAAGTAATAACATTTGTGAAGTCACAGGGTGGGTAAGAAAATAGACTATTTTTTCTCTCTCACAGACAATTACATACAAAAATTTGTTGCATCATTTTGGAAACTCTGTCCCATTATCTGAGCTAAGGAGAACATAGCCTCTGCTCATACCATTAATGTGAAATAAAATAGCTTGACTTGAGGAAGCACAGCGATGTGGATGGACAGCATAGAAAATACCATAAAACTTATTACCAATTCTCTCAGCTTTATCACAATTCCAGATGTACTGGATTCCCTACAGCTTGGACTCTCATAAGCAAGGTCTTCTTCCTGGATAAGCAGACCCATTTATTTCAGACTGAATTTTCAAAAGAGAAGCAGAAGAAAACAAAATGTATACACATACCCATGCACATGTGTGCAAACACACACATAGTCACATCTGTTTGAAGGCATTGGTAAGGATCTGTGAGAGGAAAGGAATCCACCAAGGTGGCCTAGTATTCAATAGAAATTTTTCTCCTCAATTTTTTACTGTCTCGCAGGGATAGAGGGCTACCTTTGGAACTGTGAGCTAGTACACATTTCAGGGTATTTAAGAACACTGAAAGTCTACATACTGGGAACAGATAAGAAGTTAAAAGAAATTAGTCCTCCTGCCCTGGCTCAAACTCTGATTGGATTAGGGCACCTACCTCTGCATAACTGCCTTACCCAAAGCCAAAGGAAATCCTCTCTGCAAAATGGAAACATCATCTAGAGCAGCATTATCACTTCTAAAAATTTTTCATCATGATGGCTAATACACAGGGACAGAGCAACAGGCCCGTGAAAGACTAGGCAGGTTGAGAAATGAGAGGAAAATGAGGCAAAGACACAGACTCACAGGAAGCCCAGAGACTGAAGTTATCAGAAAAGGACTTTACAATAACAGAACTAATATTCTCAAGAAATTAAATGACAAGATGAATTTCAGTGGAAAAAGTGATGCTATGCAGAATAAAATGGGACCTCTGACAGTGCACTAATATTAGGAAAGGAAAAAATAGACAGGTTTCAAAATAGAGTAAAAATACTGAGAAGAATAGGCTAGAAGGCAGGGGAGAAGAAAACTTTAACCAGTATCTTGAAGAGTAGAAAGGATACCTCACACAAAGACGAAAAGAGTTATATGGAACAGGGTGAGAAGACACTGCTTGCTTACTGTCAGTCACAGCAAAATTACATTTCCAGTGTTTATAAATCTCAATGTTTTATAGATTTCTCACCCTCTTTGTCATGGTGAAACCATAAGTCTTTAGAATAACAGTCTATCTTATTATCCTGAAGAATCTCATCACAGTCAGTATCTCACTTCATTAGCACATTAGAGGAAAATCATAATCATTCTTTGAATAGACAACTTTTATAGTCACACAGACACACACGTATTATCGTGATATAATTGAAACTTGTCTCAGTTCTCAATAAATAAGCACAGAGACACTTATCTCTTGTTCAGATAAGTGATTAGAAAGACGGACATTCAAACACTGAATTATATAACCTGAGTAGGACACATACCCGCATTTCTCTATGCTCTCTTTTCGTTATTAAATATAGGTTGTCATGCCCACCACTACAGCTGGTTTCTGATAGGACCCTGTTTTCAGTGGGACATCTACTTATAGAATAAACTAAAAATCTTACCCCTCTCCTATTCTACTCTCCAAAGGTGAAAATAAGGCCAGTCTTTCTTGGGACACCTAGGTGGCTCAGTGGTTGAGCGTCTGCCTTCAGCTCAGGGCACGATCCTGGGTCCAGGGATCAAATCCTGCATGGATCTCCTGCAGGGAGCCTACCTCTTCCTCTGCCTATGTTGCTGCCTCTCTCTGTGTGTCTCTCATGAATGAATAAATAAAATCTTTAAAAAAAAAATAAAAAAACAAAGACCAGTCTTTCTCAAGGGCAAGAATGTAATTGAGTCACAGGAAGGAAAGGAATATTCTGATGTTTTAAGCCTTCATTGGATCAACCTTGGCCCCCATATTTTTTAGGCATTGTTCTGTAAATTTGCCTCAACTTCCCCTTGTAGATTGCTAGGATAGGCCCAAGATTGCATAGCAAGCTGAGGGAAGGAGTCACAGACAAGGCATAGTTCTTCCTAAACCAGGTAATCCACAACTATTTGAATGAATGGAACCATTCATTGTGCTTTGTAAAACTAAGAAGCATTTATCTTGCAAAGGAGATACCACTGCCTTCAAGTGAAAGTGTAGGTAACGAACTTAGTACCTAGAATTTGACTTAAGCAGCAAAGAGAAAGTTAAAATAAAGATATAAAACAGAAAACTAATAATGGAAAGAAATGTTCAGTGCTAGAAGGCAGAGGACATGCATCTCAATATCCAGTTGTGAGTAAAAATGCAGTCTTATTTTCATGGTAAATATTGTGATCTCAATGGTTTTCTCATGAAACTGCTGCCATTAGAAAAATACAAATCTCAGAGGAAAATAATATAATGGAACATAGCTTTTTCCTTAAACTTCTTTGTTCAAAAAGTGAGAAATCTTATGATAGCTCTAAGGGACGACAAATTCTAACAATCTGTTGTTTGTTACCCTGTCACATGGCAAGGCATAACAGGATATTGACTATCAAGCTAATTAAACAAAATTTAGAATACCTTAAAATATTTCCAGAGCTAAATAGAATGATAAAAGCCTGTTCTCTACATTTCAAATTGTGGCATTGTTTTGCCAGCCCTCCTAAAGAGGTATACTGCCACTGATAATTTCAATATTTTTTCCTTTCCTTTATATTTATAGTTAAAACATTGTATGGAAATATAGCAACAAAATATCACAAGAAAAAAATAAGGAGATGAAACATACAAGTGAATAAAATGATAATCCCTCAAAGGCAAGTTGTATTGATTTGTCAGTATGAGATATTATCTATCATAGCTAATGACATGAATGTCAATGACATATATGAAAACTAGATATGTGGATAGAAATATAGATATCGATATAAATATAGAATAAAAAGATAAACATTTAGAAAAGAAAAATATAGATTAAAAATATCCTAAAATTTTGAAAAATCTCATTAGCTGCATAAATCTAATAGGTATTCATTAGACTACATTTAAAGTCTTCTAAATTTAAAAAGTTACAGTAATAAATCATCTTTTAATTTCTTTGCAAAATTGTAGCAGCATTTTATTAATTATTGAAAGTACACAAAGGGTACATATATGCTTTGTATATACATACATGCAATCAGAAATAAATGCAATTCCACCTCAAATTGCTCTTAGCCGTTCATAACTATTAGATTACTTTACATCATTACACAAAGAATGTAAGCTTGTGAATAATAACTTTCATACAGAAGTCATTTCAGAGTTGATGTTGGAATTCTTGTGGATTTGGAAGAAATCTTTTTAAGTAGACTGATCAAACATTAATATCAAATCATTTCTATGAATATTTTGAAGAAATTTTTAAAAATATTTTCCTGTATATTTGTGGTTACTTGTCAAACACAATGTTGCTGAATTATTTGGTTTGTTTGCTTTTACAAGTGTGAATATATGGCCCAGAGGTTTTAATGGAATGTAGATATTGCGTAAGAAAATAAGTACCAAAGTGCCAAAACTGGATTGGTATTCTTTGGCAAATTAATTAAAAATGAAGTATCAAAATTTCATCATTTTGCTCTGATTTTATGGCGTATTAGTTTCAACAGCAGAACATTGCTGATAATCAACTATTTAGACCCAGAGAAAGGAAATACTGTATGGTTTAATCTCATGTTTTATACTCCATCAATTTGAGACTAAAATATCTAAACCAATACAGATACAAATAACTTAATCTCATGTTAGAAATATGAATTAAAACTGCAGGCTGAGATTATTTTCATTCATGAGTCTAAAGTTAGAAAAAAGATTTGCTGTAACTAATATTTGCAGCACCAATTATCATTTTGGAGACTTTAAAAAACCTATTAAATGCATTTGAGTAGTGTCAAAATGTAAACTTATCGTGTCTTTATCATTAATAGTGCATTGGATCCTACTGTACTAGTTAATAAATGTAACAAATTCTAAATGTATATGATACTACCCTTCATGTTCAGTTTTAAAGAACAGAGTCTCTTATTTGTCCTTATATGTCATTGCAAGAGAAAAACTCATTATGCTGATTAAATGAATAGAAGTTACTATCTTTTATAGATAACTGAGAACTGAAGTTAGACCAGCAAGGTGATTACATATGTAGAGATCTTTGGGCTTTTATAGTGCTGACAGCTGTCATCCTAGAGCTCTACAGCACTTTGCCTTCGTGAATATTATACGTCTGCTGACCCATTATGTTAGCACTTACATCTAAAGCTCTTTCAAAATATTTTATATGTAAACCGATTCTATTGAAAATATTAACCATATAGCAGATAAAATGTCAGGGATGTTGATATGCTCTTTCCTGTCTCCCAGTATGCATTGCCTTTGTCTGTATTATTGTCATTAACTATAGAAACAAGAACTTCTATTTGCATATATTTTTCATAATCAGCTTATTTTATGCATATTTAAAATAAGAGTACTGTATTTAAAAATTTAAATGTGGTACACTTAGGCTTTTAAACCATTAGTACGTTTCTGTCATTGCAATGTTTTGTCTGATTATTCTGACCCAAAGCAGAATATGTAAACCTGAACACACTGAAAACAAAACAAAACCAAAGGACAATGTGTTATGATTTTCAAAAGTACCTAATTAATCCAGTGCTTAATTCCAACTGAACAAATTGTGTGTGTGTGTGTGTGTGTGTGTGTGTGCTGAGTTTAAGATAGGACAGAGAGATAAAATGAGGCATAGGAAAATCATATAATGACGTAGGTTCTACGAGCTTTGATTAAGGTGTGTAACTTAATAATCCAGTTCACCTTCACAGCACATTAAAATAGTGTCTTCAGTGGCAGAAATAAGATGTTCTGCTACATAGAAAATAACTGATTATGAATCTAATGGCTTCAGGTTATCTAATAAGAGGAACAATTTATTTACAGATGGTCCCTGACTTATCAGAGTTCCACCTATGATTTTTTGACTTTATGATAGTGCAGAATTGATATGCATTCAGTAGAAACCATACTTTGAATTTTGAATTTGAACTCTTTTTTAGAGCCACCAATACATGGCCTGATCTTTCATGACACTGACAGGTCCCAGTCTGCCATATAATTACAAGGGTAAACAATCCCTACACTGACAACCATCTATCCCCATGCAACCATCCTACTTTTCCTTTTCAGCAAAGTATTCAATAAATTACATGAAATAATCAAAACTTTACTATAAAGTGTTAGATGATTTTGCCTAACTATAGGTTTATGGAAGTGTTCTGAGCATGTTTAAAGTAGGTGAGATTAAGGTAAGTTTGATATCTGGTAGGTTAGTGTAAAATGCATTTTTGACATAATGATATTTTCAACCTATGATGGGTTGGTTTATCAGGATAAAACTCCATATTAGGTTGAGGAGGATCTGTATTTATATTATTCCCTATCACTGGCTGGACAAATTGAAAGTCAGGTTGTTTCAAATACTAAGAAGTATTCAGCTTTTTTGATACTTTTGATTTGAGATTGTAAATGCAATTAGTTTTATTTTAGGTATTATGTGATAAGCAAGATCCTGACCCTCCATAAGAAACAATAAAATAATATGTTAGAATAACCTTTTACATTATGTTTTTAATGCCCAAAATAAAACTGGAAGTAAAAATACTGAGCATAATTTTATTTCACCGTCTCAGACTCCTGTTTTGTAAAATATAGCTATTTCTCGACATTAGTGTTGTATTTCTCCAGCAATTGTTCACATTTCCACTCTCCCTCTCTCTAAAAACAGACATTTCATTACATCATCTTCCTTATCATCATTATTCTAAATCATAATTTTTATAGGTAATTTATGAATGTTTTACTTAATTTGAAAAAGAATCAACTGTTTCTGAGTGATGATGCGAAGACAATGCCTTTTATTCCTATTTGGTTGTAAAATTTCCCCTCTTGATTGTTCATAAAGAAAAAAGAAAGGACCGTAGTGTTACCTGTGGAAAGGGAACAGAGAGACACGTAGTACCCCAAATTATTAAAATATATAGACAATAGGGCAGCCCCGGTGGATTAGCGGTTTAGAGTCACCTTCAGCCCAGGGCGTGATTCCAGAGACCCGAGATCAAGTCCCATGTCAGGCATGGTGCCTGCTTCTCTCTCTGCCTGTCCCTATGTTTCTCTCTCTCTCTGTGTCCTTAATAAATAAAATCTAAATCTAAAATTATGTCGTTGCTGAGATTAAATATTTCAGCTTTTTAATTTTTATTCATATATACTTATTTATTTATGTATTATTTATTTATTCACTTTTTAATGTATTTTAACTGTCATGACAATTAGGGCATTTATCTTAAGTCAAATTTAACCAAGAAGAGTGTCAATATTATTTTTGACTGTTTAAATTTCATTAATTTTATTTTGGTTATAAATTTTTCAAAGATTTTACTTACAGGATTTAAGAGTTTATACTGAGGTGACCCAAAGAGAAAGAACCTTTGAAGACAGTAGGCAGTAAGAGGTAGGAGGTAATGCACTTCAGGGCAAACAATCTGCGCCCAGAAAGCCAAGGGTCTGGGAAGTCACTGAGGCAGCAGCACATGCTGAGGGGCAACTGTCTATAGGGGCAGAGGCTCTTCTCTCTGTCTGTCTGCCTTGAGACTCCATTAGGTCGAAGACTTGTGGGGAAAGCTGGGGAATTTGAGCAGAAGACAGAGAAGCTACAATTATTTCTCATTTGTTTTGTAATCTGTTCAATAACAGAGGAAATGAACATTTATGCCACACTGTGCTCTTGCATAAAGTTAGGAGAAGTGGGTATTAAAAAACAAAGAAAGAAAACTGGTTTTTAATCCTCTTATAAAATAAATACAACTGAATTATCTTAGTAAGGCTTGTTGGTTTCAAGCATAAAGAACATATTTACTAGACATGTAAAAAATTACAATAAAATATAACTTTGCCATCCCTGAAATAACAAATGTTAATAATTTAATATATATCTTTGTCTTTCATTTTTGAAAAATAGCATCCCTAGATATTTTGAATGATCATATTTTTTTAGTTTGCGTGTCAAAATTAATTGTAAACACCAATTTAGCACCTGTATAGTAAGTCTTTATATAGAATAATTTGATTCTTTTCCAATTCTACCCATGCAGCATTGTTTTATTTTGTTTTTACTATTGCTTTGCTTTTTGGCATAATTTGTTTTTTGCTATAATACAAAAAAAAAAGCTGTCATAAATATATGTAAACAAAATTATCAGTCTTGTTTTTACCTCATTTCCTTAGTGTATTATAAAATTAAATTATTGTTACTGCAGCTTTTTTTATATATATGGCTAATTGGTTTTTGGAGAAGAGAAAACCTGACCTATTTATCCAGGAACAAACTAGGGTTTTAAGTATGACTTTTATGCTACAACCATAATCACTATACATGATTATAGTACTTACCAGAAGGAAATTTACTGAGATATGTCTATAGCTATACTTGTATCTGTATTTCTATATGTTGGAAATATTCCTTATAAAATATAAGGAATGTTGGAAATATTCCTTATAAAATAAAAGTATTCATTCATATATCATATTAATACTCATTTTTATATTTTCATGGCTAAAATGAAATGCATTTCATCAGTAAAATTTTAGATGATCATTTTCCACTCAAAAGCAAGAATATATCTTGGTTGGTAATCTAGTTGGAAATGTAGGCCTAACATAGAAATGAGAAAGTTATTGTCATTCTTGCATTCACTATATGGTCCACATCAATAGACCATATACTCAGGTCTTAATGTGCTCTCTGTATGGATGACTAACTTCACAGAGTGGGAGGAAGCCCTAAAGTAAGTAGGGTCGGGGGTTGGTCACCAGAGTAAAGCCAACTAAGAAAGTGGAATAATCTTCATAGAGCCTAACAATATGAATGGAGATTAACTTATTCTGAGAGTAAAGACTGAATGAGAGAATGTCAAAAATGAAACAGTCATTAATATGTGAATTTTCTTATAATACACAGGGTTGTGTGTATTCTTTTTAGGTACCATGTTTAAGAGTGCAGTCTTGGAGGGTACTGGCTAGAAACGGAATAGTGTCATCTCTAGAACAGGGAAATCTAGATTAACTAGACACCAACATAGTTGTACCCTAGCAGATTTTGTTGATGGTGACGATGTAGATAATAAAAATGAGTTGAAAGGGATAATGACACATGTGGCAGGTTACCTTTGGGAGGTTTCTATCTAATCTATGAAGGCAAAAGACTAAGCATCTGGGACTGAGGGGCCACCAGCATATTTGACATGCAGGATGAGAGCAGAGAAGTTTTGATTTCTCTCCCAGCTGTCCGAGGGACACTGCCTGCACACAATTCTCAGACTTCAAGGACTGGAAGATAAATCTCCTTTCACTAATTGTTTTCAGTAACCATTGAAATGTGACTAAGGCATGCAGAAAAGGTGATGGCAAACCATAATTTTTAAAAGGAAACTTTCAGGAACGCCTGGGTGGCTCAGCAGTTGAGCGTCTGCCTTTAGTTTAGGGCCTGATCCCAGGGTCCAGGATCAAGTCCTACATCAGGGTCCTCGCAGGAAGCCTGCTTCTCCCTCTGACTGTGTCTCTGCCTCGCTTCTCTCTCTCTCTCTCTCTTTGTGTGTGTGTGTGTATCTCTCATGAATAAATAAATAAAATCTCTTAAAAAAATAAAAGGAAACTTTCAAAACTGAAAATATGATGAAATTTCTAGCCATCTCTTGGTTCCTACTTAAGAGTTTTTACCAAGTTATATCTGTAGAGTAATTTAAAAGATACTCTTGGATGGAAATATGGATAATTATGTTATGCAGTAGCACAAAAATATTTAGTAAAATAAATACCTACAGAAGGCAGACTCCAGAGTCTAAATCCAGGTGAAAAACTATAAAGATTCAGGGTAATAATATTTTGCCTTGTACTCTCTCCTTTTAACAAGGAGACACAAGAAAAAAATAAATGAATCAGTCTATTTGTATGAAGAAATGAAAGTGAGTAGATAGTAATTTAGGGCTTTAAGTGTTAGAAAAATTGATTGCCTCTATACTTCAAAAGTATGGGATAAGACACAAGCAGCTTTGAGTGATAAAGTCTTATTAATATTCACATGTGACATATATATGAGTATGTCCTTCTCACCCAATGCCATTATTTCTAATAGCCTCAAGGTAGCTTCCATTACATTGAGAAAAAAAAAAAAGATTGGACCAGGGAATACAAGAAATAAAGTTTTTAGTTCGATTACCCTGCCCCTGGTTTAATATCCTATATGGAGTTCATATGGATAAAGGTGAGGGGAGATATATAATTTAACTCTTTAGTTTATAAGTCACTAGACTTGGAAGCTCCCTATCTGGAACTGATAGAAAAGACTTGCATCTTTTAAAATCCTTCTTTTTAAATTTTATTTATTCATGAGATACACAGAAAGAGAGAGAGAGACATAGGCAGAGGGAGAAGCAGGCTCCATGCGGGAGCCCAATTTGGGACTCAATCCTGGATCCCGGGATCACACCCTGAGCCAAAGGCAGACTCTCAACTGCTGAGCCACCCAGGCATACCTAAAACAAAAATTTTTTAAGCTCTACCTTATAGTGTCAGTTTGGGTCTGAGAAGATTTTTCCATCATTAAAGGTACAAGAGATTTCTTATAGGCAGACTATGAGCAGATGAGGAGAACCTTCAGATTATAATTCAAGTTAACATCTGTGGGAAAGAAAGGGAAGTGAGGAGACATGGATGGGAAGGCTGTATGGGTGTACAACAATGCCAAGAAAGGTTAGCTAGGCTAATGCAGAGCCCTTGAGCCAATGTTGTCCAAAAAGGAAGACCACACCTCACGCCAATGGGCCTGCTTTAGTAAGTACCAGTACAATGCTCAGGCATTACCTGGCAGCAGCTCACCAGAAGTGGGGCATCAGCTGGAATGCAGTGGTTAATCCAGAAAAGCAGCAGCTGGAAATCTTAGCAAATCATGCTTCTCACAGTGGGAAGTTCAAGTAACTTATTTTTATGGCTGCTACAGTCCATCCCCCCGGAATCATTAGAATTTTGGCTGGTTAGCCTAGGCCAGCAGGGCAGGTCATATAATGCCTGTTAAGAAAGAATGGAAACAGCTAGTACAACATGTACCTCCACCCCTCCCAGAGTCTACACACTAACCTTACATTTACTCATAGACAATAGTATGAGTTTGCAGATTATCCTAGCTATTAGAAAGGAACATTAGCCTTCTAGGGAAGATTTCCCTGAGACAGAGACTCCCGCAGGAAACAGACATTAACTAACAGTTGGCCCTCACAGACCCAAAGTATTGGGATTACAGTGCTAATGACAGTTACCTATTAGAAAATAAGAAATTG
Source organism: Canis aureus (assembly GCF_053574225.1). NCBI lineage: Eukaryota > Metazoa > Chordata > Mammalia > Carnivora > Canidae > Canis > Canis aureus. The sequence goes on from NC_135641.1 coordinate 6,707,984, forward strand.
AGTTAATGTATCTAGATACCTTTTAAAAATACTTCTTAAAAAAAAAATTCTTGCTGTATTAGTTGAGACTGAGTTAGCAAAAAGGTATATACCCCAGGGCCCAACCAAACAGCAATGTGAATGAGATTGTTGAATAAAGGGATCTCCAAAGCTGAAAAAGAAGCAGTAATGTTGACCTTCCTACCTGATACAGAGTTTTGGATGGGCTAACCAAAAGCTCCTTCATTCTAGCTACAGCCCCCAGGCCATTCAAATCTGAATGTATTTGCTTACTGACATACCCCTTGAACCATTTGTTGCAGAACTAATGCCATTTTGAAGGCTTGACTTTCTCTTCTGCCTCCAATTATTTGAAGATAAGGTGATCTCTACCGGAGAAACCCTGATTTACAATAGGAAGCAAACTATGTTAATACTCCTGCATGTAAAGCTCAAACACAATTTAAGCTTAAACTGTAACCAAGATATAATCAATATTGTTTAAAGCTCTATAGAGGACACAAAGAATGAAACTGAAACCAAATGAAAAGCATGTGACAGTCAAATGATGACAACCAGGGCCTTGCTCAAGACAGACAACCACACTAAAGTCTAGAAGTTCCTCTGAGGACTTATAATTAACCTTTGATTTCATCTGCTTAACATTTGAGACTTATCTCCCCCTCCTGTTCCCTTTAAAAATCCCCTGCCTGGGGCTGCCTGGGTGGCTCAGTGGTTCAGTGTCTGCCTTTGGCTCAGGGCATGATCCCAGGTCTCAGGATCCAGTCCCACATCGGGCTCCCTGCGGGGAGCCTGCTTCTCCCTCTGCCTTGTGTCTCTGCCTCTCTCTGTGTCTCTCATGAATAAATAACTAAAACCTTTTTTTAAAAAATGCCCTGCCTGCACAGAGGTTGTAAAAAGGTTATTTAAGACATTAAGGTCTGCTACCTTCTCACCATATATTTCAAACTTTTCTTTTGCTCTTGTTATAAACAAGAACATAGGCTTCAAATACATGATTTTACACCACAACAAAATATTTTTAGCTCTACGTAGTTCACATATGTGTACCATTATGTATCTTGCGTTTGTCTTTCTCTTGTACACCCCACCTGAATGCAACCCAGCATAATTTACTTTCAAGTTTTACCAATGAGTTTCTGTTTTTCCTTCTCATCATACATCTTATAGTGATCACAAGTGACAGACATAAAAAGAAATTCCTATGCCATAATTAAGATTAAATTAATTTTCTTCTGTCACTCAGCTAATTAGTGCAATAGCCAAGATATTTTGGATATCAGAAGGTAAAATATCTAAAATATCTTTTACTGTATCAGATCACAAATCATCACCTTACCCGTCACACAGAAAGTAAGCATGTGTTTTTCATATATGACATGAGATAGTAAAGCAATTGAAAATGAAACAAAGTTTGATATTTTCCATCTTTCTAACCTCCTCTTCAGTATTCTGCATAACTGAGTTTAGGTAAGAATTCTAACACTAACATTGCTTGGCTTTTCTCAAGAGGAATTATCTTGCCTCAAACACTAAAAATCAGGAGGACAAATTCAAAGCTTTGTTTAAATATAAACTGTTCCTTGTGGGATTCAAAAGCACCCTAGTAAGTAATTATTGAAGTGGTAGTATTTCCTGAAGATCCATTTGGTTTACTCACTTTTTGTGAAGAATTCTATATTAATTACCTTTGCATGATCACCATTTTCAGATGCTAGACATTGTTTTATTATCATGAAAATCTCTTAAAGCCACTCTTCGGATTCTATAACAAATTTTATCCTACAACTAATGTTTCTATTGTCCACAAGATGGTACATTAATCATAAGAAATATATTCCTTCCAACAAATAAATATGTGACTCGAAAATTAATTTTCAGAATTATTTAACTATTTTTATATTTTTGATAATTCCTCACCATCAAAAAAAACTTTAAAAGTACAAATATATGTCATACAATATATACACATAATTGATATGGCTATAATTAACTGATTAAGAAATATTAATTTGCTAGGGGCACCTGGGTGGCTAGGTTGGTTAAGCATCCAACTCTCAGTTTCAGCTCAGGCCATGATCTCAGAGTCCTGGAATCAAGCCTCAAATTGAGCTCCATGCTCAGTGGGGAGTCGGCTTGAGGATTCTCTCAGCCTCCTTCTGCCCTTCCCCAGTTTACATGCTGTTGTCCCCCCCTAAAATAAATAAATAAATCTTTTAAAAATACAACTTTATTAGTGAGATTAGTGAGGTACTGTGATTTATAATAAGATATTTATTTGGTCTTACTCCTGTTCCTGGCTGAGCTCCCCAAATCCTTAGAATTTCCTAAGTGATGAGAAGCAACAAAGCTGTTTTTGTTCCGTTAATGAGGTGGCTCTGAAACCCCACCTAAGAATGGAGGTTGATGACCAGAACTAACTTTGTGACTAGAGGGTCAGAACTTCCTGTCTGGAGGTGGAATCAGTCCTGAATGGCTATCAACGTTATCAATCAGACCTGTGTAATGTAACCTCCCTGTAAAGAACCCAAAGGGACAGGACTGCATTCAGAGAGCTACCAAGTTGGTGAGTGTGCAGAGATCTGGGGAAAGCTGCATGCTTGGAATTCTGTAAAAAGTACAGTTCCATTCTGAGCTTGGAAACTCCATGCCCTTTCCCCATACCTTCCCCTAGGTATCATTCCATCCGGATATTCATCTGTATCCTCTAGCATATCCTTTTATAACAAACCAATAACTCAGTAGGTAAAATGTTTTGGAGTTCTGTGAGCCCCTGAAGCAAATTAACTGGATCCAAGGAAGTCATGGAAACCTCTGATGATAGCCAGTGGGTCAGAAAAACAGATAACAGCCTGCATTCCTGACTGGCACCTGAGTCCAAGGAGGGGAACTGTCCTTGCCACTGGTGTCCAGAGGGTTTAGGGCCATCTTGTAGGACTGAGCACTTAAACTGTGGAATCATACACTTTCTCAGGCTAACGAGGGTCAGAATGGAGTTGAAATCATAGGACAGCCAGCTAGTGTCTGAGTATTGTTTTCTGGTGGTGTGGGGAAGTGTCCCTACTCACACACACACCACACACACAATTAGAATTGGAACCAGGAATTTAAAAGATTATAATGTGTGGGAAATATCAGAAAGGGAGACAGAACGTAAAGACTGCTAACTCTGGGAAACGAACTAGGGGTGGTAGAAGGGGAGGAGGGCGGGGGGTGGGAGTGAATGGGTGACGGGCACTGGGGGTTATTCTGTATGTTAGTAAATTGAACACCAATAAAAAATAAATTAAAAAAAAAGATTATAAGCAGAAACCAGTGATTTTTTTAGTATGACTTAGAAGTGATTTCTTACAAAAATATATTCTTATTATTTCAAGTAGGTTGATAAGCCACTTTGACTAATCCCTGGGCTCCCCTTACACAATTCCCCTAACCTCTAGTAAATCTTATCTAGTTTACATCTAATTACAAGAGGATCTCATATTATTAATTACTGTCCTACTTCCTTTTCCAATGCCAATTTGTAATGGCAATTTTCTGGGATCCCAAATAGCTGTACTTGACCTTTCTTTCCTGTGAGCTCATGCCTAAACAAAGTAAACGTTCAGTAAATGTTAAGGCCTTTTCTCACCTGACAAAACCCCATATATATAACTTGGTTTTAGCCGGAGGACCAGCTTTTCATTTCTCATTCTAATACACGACTAACACTAAATCTTTCCTTCAAAAAATTCATGCTGCCCCTCCTTTCTTCCTCTGCCTAAACCTTCTTTGAACCACAGCCCATGTAAGGTAGGTGGCCTGTGTGTGAGCCCACTTTCAGATATCACCTACCTGGTGGTTGGGATTCAGAAAATCTACATTCTGTATTCACTTTTGCTCATGTTGTAACACTATGTCACTACTATTAGGGAACATTACATTAATCATTTTCCTAAACTGTGATATAGATAGATAGATAGATAGATAGATAGATATAGATGATATAGATAGATATAGATAGATAGATATAGATATAGATATAGATATAGATATAGATAGATTTAGATATAGATATATAGTTTGTTTGCCCTAGACATCCCCTCTTCTACCTCCTTTACATAGTGTATTCAGGTTCTCTACGACATAACCACCATGGTGCTCTATATTATTCCAAGATAAGCGTAACCTAATCTGATCATATATCTCAATGTTTAAATTAGTTTCAAGAGAAACTAATTTTTGAAGTGTTATTGAGATATAATTCACCCATTTGAAGTTACAAATAATTTTTAAGTATGTTCACAAATGTGTGCAAATATTACTTACAGTCAATATTAGAACATTTTCATCACCTCAAAAAGAAACCTTGTATGCTTTACTTATAAATTCCCTAAACTCCCAGAGACCCTCTAGCCTCTCACAACCACTAATCTACTTTCTAAGAGCCATGGTTATATGAGACATCAACAGTAAAAAAAGCTGGGTGATAGGAAACAAAATCTCTTTACTATCTTTACCATTTTTATGTAAATCTAAAGTTATTCTAAAGTAAAAACAATTTAAAAAATACATCAATACATATGGTATGGAGCAATACATTGTATCATTAGACTGATATGTATATTGTTCTTGTACAAAACGAGACTATTCCCAGTACTCATATTAATTTACCATATCCTCACAACAGTCCAGTAGAATTGACCATCTCTTAGAGGTGAAATTCAGGCCCAGAGAGTCAGTGAATATCCCAAGATGCTCAGCCTAAGAATATCAAGACTCTACACCCTGGCTTCTGGCTCTCTAGCCCATGCTTTCAGCCCCTGTTCTACTAACTCTTCTAAATGACAGGCTTGAGGAATTCAATATTTGGTGAAACAGAAGATGTTGAAATATAAGATTAAAAACTCAAGCTGTTTTGCCAAACATGAGTTTTAAAAAATTGCAATTATTGGCACAGGAGTGATATTTTTCGCTTAAAAGTAACATGAAATCAAAAAGGTCTAATTGTGGAGGAAGGTAGGTTAGATTTGGGTCTACATGCCCACTGACACTGGCAACAAAAGGTGGATATGTTACAAAACTCTGGAATGTGTCTAAAAGGGCCAGGACCCTCACTCCACTATCAAATTGTCATATTGGAACATTGATTGAATCCTTCTATTTGTCAGTACCGTCGCATGCAGATAACACCTATCTCCAATGACTGCACAACTATGCAGCAAGAAGGTGAGTGATTTATCAGTGCTTTAAAATCAGTGGAGGGTGGTGTAATGGCCAAAGAGTGATTTGAGTAAGGACAGGACATCTATTTCATGTAGGGTGGTCTGGAAAGGACTACTCACCAGGGACAAATGAATAGAGACCTTTATAATTCAAGGATGTGAGTCATAGGGTCTTCTTAAGAAAGTATTTTAGGCAGAGAGAAGATGTTCCAGGCAAGAGAAATCCAGAGAGAAGGAGAAAGATGATGGTGGACTAAGTAAGAATATAGAGGCCCCAAAATGATTTGCAAACCTAAACCACTCTATTATTCACATATTCTCATAACATTGTCTGAGACATGTCTTCTACTCACAAAATGTCCTCTTCCTTGAAGTCTCATAGCACATATAGTCTACATACACCACACAAATTAACAATTTACATATATAGGACTCTGCACAGACCCTGCATGAGTGTTGTTTTTTTTTTTTTTTTCCTGCATGAGTGTTTATCTTCCACCTGGAACTGCATTGTAAATTGCTTCATGGCAGTTTATCATATAGTATGTGTGTGCATATGTGTGTGCATGAATGTGTATTTATTTAATCACCTGAATCATCTAGAAAATTATCAAGATTATATTATATGATTGATCAATTCTAACAGACACATTGCTATACAGCAGGAACTATGGCTTTAAAAAAAACAATTTTATTTATTCATGAGAGACAGAGAGAGAGAGAGAGAGAGAGAGGCAGAGACACAGAGGGAGAAGCAGGCTCCCTGTGGGGAGCCCAATGTGGAACTCAATTCCAGCACGATGAGATCATGACCTAAGCCAAAGGCAGATGCCCACCCACTGAGCCACCCAGGTGCCCCAGAAACTATGGCTTTGATTATAATTCTTTAGTCATAGGTCCTATAAATTTTGCATATACTCATTGGAACGAAAATTATCTTAAATTTATAATATAACCTACAGATTTGAGCAGAACTGTGCATGCATTATCATATATTGTGATCCAGTTTACAGTCATGAGAGATAGTCAAAGGTCACTTTAATCTCATTTGATAAACAGGTCAACATTCTCTTTGAGAAACCAAATGACTTTCTTTATACAGTTAATAAGTAGCAGAGACCAACGTTGAACCAAGGTCATTGGGCCCTTGTTTATTTTCCCCTTTGTTATAAGCCAAAAATGACTAAAATCTTAAATATTGCAAAATAAGATTAAGGCTATAAACATTAAAAGAAATATTATTATGGTTCTTATAAAAGCAAGAACCACAGTTCTGTTAATTGAATTGGAGTCATGCCCCTGACAAATAAATTCTCTGGACCCTGGCAGTAAAGAAAACTACTTTTAAAAGGTTGTATTTCTAAAATGTTAGCACAACACAAAATGATAGCTTTCAGGGGAACTACATTTCTAACAAAAAAAATTGCATGAATTGCTCTTTGGATAAATGAAAGATTCACTCTCATATCTTGCCCACAAGTGAGTAGAATTCCAATGTGACCATTCTCAAAACTTAATATTAAATATTAAAATTATTGAATTATTTTCAGGGAGAAAAATCAAGAAGGATGCAAGGCTGAGGACTGGATGAGAATTCAAAAAGAATTCTTGGATTTTCTATGAAACTAGAAGCTGAATCTCGGGCAGATCATGTATTATATTAATGTACAGATAGAGCAAACCCTCATCTTAATTACTCATATATGTATTTCCCATCTTCTCATTATGTGTAGCAAAATTTGAATCCAAGTTTGGATTCTTTTAGCCTCTTGGAATTCTACTTAGAGACTTCCTTGTCTTCATCAAGTGAATAAATAGAGAAGAAATGTAAAAAATGTTAAATATTACCAAAAATTGGGTGGTAGGCAAATCTGCTGCCAAAAGCCATATAATGATTTCCAAAGACAAAAGTTTGTGTCTTCTCCATGCACTCACCTTCATTAGCTTGACTACTGGAATATTTACAACATAGAATTTACAATATAAAACCTATGTGTGTTACTCAGTATTAGATTTATCATTAGATTCTGTTGCCTATCATAGTTGTAAGCTGAGAAGATAGAACTTCAGCTTTATAGAAACATGTGGCCTGAAGCCATTCAAAATGCCAGCATTGTCAAGCAGGCATTTAATAGTCAACAGATGACAAATAATCAAATCCACATGTGCTATATTTCTTTTAACAAAAATGTATCTCATGCTGAACAGCTCATTGACAGAACCTAAGGCAAAATTACATTGCTGAATTCTTTAATAATTAAGCTGAATATGATACAATATATATGAAAGTATTAAGCATATTGAAAATCACTGGTTTTAACATGGAGACTGGAGGTATATAGCATTACTATATAGGAATCTACAGTTAAAAGACACAGGAAATAAGTAAGCCCAGACTAAATGAGAGGATTTTTCAAGGTAGGAAATTGAGTCATAATTTGTAGTTTTAGAGCAAATAACAGCTCATTCTGGTGAAAGTGCCAACACTGTTGCTCAGGAGATTTAGTCACTTCACTGCATTTGCACTTATAAGACCAAAATGGCAGACCTGTAGATGCACTGCTCTCCTTCAAATAGCAGGGATGTGCACATCTCAATATATTCTACATATTTAAAAACTGGTAATTTTGTTATCTGGTTTTATTTTGGAGAAGATTTCAAACACATATTCTTGTGTGTTCATATTTTTAAAATGTAACATAAAGACATGAGATCTGGGGACTTGATTTTTATGAGTATCAGTAGCTGCTGTGAGCCACATTCATCTGGAGATTATTTATGTATAATGTGTGAGAGAGATTGTTGAGTAGCACTCTCGCACGGACTGTAAAATGACAGTGGTCTGCCAATCCTGTTTGTCAAAATGTAAAAATGCATACTAAATTATTGGATGATTTTTTCTTTTAGATGAGGAAAATTTATATGGCATTATTCTAGATGAAAAATAAACTCTGAATTGGTGTCCTAAGATCTAATGATAGGTATTAATGGGTTTTCTAGAGTCTGTTTTCCACAGAGCATTATTTGGCAGTAAAACTAGGATTGTCAGGGTCAGGAAAACACAGGAGAGGATTTCTCTGAGTTTGGTCAAAGATGTTGCTGTCAGCCTTTTCCCTAGCAATTTCCTTTGAACCCAGAATAACATTCCTATGGACTCTGTCACTATGCCAACATATTGTATCACAAATACCCTAGAATTTTGCAAAAGAATTAAAAAGTTAATCTCAAGGTCTATGTCCATTTATGCAACCAGACTGACCACCTTCCCACCTATACAAAATTTGTAACAAGAAGCAAAGAACATAATAGATATAAAAACATCAAACCCAAAACACTTGACGAGGATCACAATGGATGCCATAAATATTTCTGTTTTTTAAGATTTTTATTTATTTATTCATGAGAGACACAGAGAGAGAGAGAGGCAGAGACATAGGCAGAGGAGAAGCAGGCTCCCTCTGGGGAGTCTGATGCAGGACTTGATCCCAGGACCCTGGGATCATGACCTGAGCCAAAAGCAGATGCTCAACCACTGAGCCACCCAGGTGCCCCGCCATAAACATGTCTTGATTAATTCACAGATACACAGCATAAGCCTATATAAAAAACACTCTTGCATATAAAACTTGACCCTCCTGAAACATTTAACATGGACTTAGCCCAATGTATCTCACTGCTATTTCAATTATTATAATTTGAATAGCTCATTTATAATAGATAATGGCCATATTTACTCATTATGACTAAGATCTGATAAAAAAATATTTTCACTTTAAGTGAAACTTTAAAATCTTATTGCTATCTTTAATTTTTAATTAGGAAAGAAATCCCTTTGAGGCAACATAAAGCACTACACTGATTATGTATTTCATCATTGTTCCTGGTGCTGAGGGCAAGAGCTGGGCTCATTTTCAAAATTGTAAGAAGAGGAGCATCTGGGTACCTCAGTTGGTTAACTATCTGCCTTGGTTCATGTCATGATCCCAGGGTCCTGGGGTTGAGCCCCACATTGAGCCCGCATTGAGCACTGAGTCTCCCACTCAGCATGGAGTCTACTTCTCCTTCTGTCCCTGCTTGTGCTCTCTCCTTCTCAAATAAATAAATTTTTAAAATCTTTTAAAAAACAAATATCAAACCAAAAATGCCCTTACCTAAGTAAATAAATAAATAAATAAATTCAATTTGTATCCTTAAATAGTTACTATGTACATGAATTTAAGAGTATAAAGAAAAACTTTATTATTTGGTAAGAAAAGTAAAAATAGAAAATGAAAATACTGCCAAACCTGATTTTTTTGGCACATAGAAAGATTGAATCATAAGAAAATTTAGAGATTTTCGCTACACTTTGGAAATTCCCATTTGACTAGTCATTATTTGTTTTTTCTCTATTTACAAACATAAGACAATCAAAGTTGTTAATATTACCATAGTAATAACAGAATATGAGTCACAACTGAATTGCTAGTTTCTATAAATATACTAAACCATTAAGTGGGCAATTTTTAATATATTCTAACAATATAATAGTTAGATGATGCAATTTAAAATATTTTTGGTGAAATACTGTTTCTTTTCTTTAATCTTTTCTTATCTGTCCAGTAAAAAACTTTTATGAAATAAAATAAATTGTCATGGTAATATCAAATTGCCAAACAATTTCTAAAATCTTTCAGAAATCTCTTAATTTCTGAAACTAGGAGCTGGTTCTTTGAAAGAATTAATAAGATCAATAAACTTCTAGCCAGACTTATCAAAAAGAAAAGAGAAAGGACCTAAATAAATAAAATCATGAATGGAAGAGAAAAGATCACAACCAACACCAAAAGAATACAAACAATTATAAGAGAATATTATGAGCAATTATATGCAAACAAATTAGGCAATCTGGAAGAAATGGATACATTCCTAAAAACACATAAACTACCAAAACTGAAGTAGGAAGAAATGGAAAACCTGAACAGATGCATAACCAACAAAGAAATTGAATCAGTAATCAAAAATCTCCCAACAAATAAGGCTGGATGGCCTCTCAGTGGAATTCTGCCAAGTATTTAAAGAATTAATACCTATTATTTTGAAATTGCTTCAAAAAATAGAAATGAAAGAAAAATTTCCAAACTCATTTTATGAGGCCAACATTACCTTGATCCCAAAACCAGACACATCCCACCAAAAAGGAGAATTAGAGACCGATATCCCTGATGAATCCATCAAAATCCTAGAAAAGATTCCAGGCAGCAATCTCTTCAACCTTGGTGGCATCAAGTTGTTGCTAGACACATCTTCAAAAGCAAGGGAAACAAAACAATAATGAACCCTTGGGTCCTCATCAAGATAAAAAGCTTCTGCACAGCAAAGGAAACACTCAACAAAAATAAAAGGCAACCTACAGAATTGGAGATGATATTTGCAAATGTCTCATCAGATAAAGGGCTAGTATCCAAGGTCTACAAAGAACTCATCAAACTCAACACCCCAAGAAACAAAAAAAAAAACAAAAAAAAAGTCAAGAAATGAGCAAAAGACATGAACAGACATTTCTCTAAAGAAGACCTACACATGGCCAACAGACACATGAAAACATGCTCTGCATCATTTGCCATCAGGGAAACGCAAATCAAAACCACAATAAGATGTCACCTCACACCAGTGAGAATGGGGAAAATTAACAAGACTGGAAAAATACAGCTATTGGTGAGGGTGCAGAGAAAGGGGAACCGTCTTATCCTGTTGAAGGGAATGCAAGCTGGTGCAGCCACTCTGGAAAACAGTATGGCAGTTCCTGAAAAATGAAATAAAATAAAAATAGAGCTACCCCATGACCCAGCAATTGCAGTATTAGGTATTTATCCTAAAGATACAAACATAATCATTTGAAGGGGCATATGCACCCCAATGCTTATAGCAGCCATGTCCACTACAGCCAAAGTATGGAAAGAGCTCACATATCCATTGACAGATTAATGGATAAAGAAGAATGGTATAAATATACAATGGAATATCAAAAAGAATGAAATCTTGCCATTTACAAAGACATGGATGAAACTAGGGACATTATGCTAAGAGAAATAAGTCACATTAAGACAAATATCATATGATTTCAGTCATTTGAAATTTAAGAAACAAAACAGATGAAGATAGAAGGGAAGAAAAAATAAAATAAGATGAAAATTGAAAAGGAGATACACTATAAGAAATGCTAAATTCTAGGAAACAAACTGAGGGGTGCTGGAAGGGAGGTGGGTGGAGGGAAGGAATAACTGGATAATGAGCATTAAGGAGGGCACTTGATGTAATGAGCACTGGGTGTTACATCCAACTGATGAATCACTAAATTCTACCTCTGAAACGAATAATTCTTTTTAATCCTATTTCTAATACCTATCTGGTTTGGGCCATTCACAAATATTTTTGAGGACTGGAAATAATTCATGTCTACACCTTGAATAGCATGAGATAGATACATTATGAGAAAACTATGTTTTGATTTATCCCTAAATTATACATTTTTACATATATTGGTAGGTTCTGGGTCGGTTTGTTTGTTTACTCTGCTTTTTTTGGTTTTGCTGTGGTTTGTTTTTTAGTAATGTCACAGTAAGAGAAATTTACTTTTAAGAAGCCTTCCAATGGTTCTGTGTTCAGCTGTTTGAGAAAACCCAATTGTTTGTCCTGCCTGGAGTTGACAGTCTTCCACAAAGATGGTAGAGAAGCATAAATATGTGGAAGCATGGAAAGGTGGACTGATCATCAGGAAGAATGGAGGGGGAGATATCAAACACCATTTTAGGTCTCAGGTCTGAGGGCCTTTGTTGGTGATCTTACCAATTTCTTTGATAGAAGCACTGGAAATAAAATTGTTAGGACACATGGAGACATTTAGTGGTTTACAGATCGTTTGCGGGTATTAATCAACTTGGCAGTCTTTCCCTACAAGATCATCTAGGCAGTGTCCCTAGAAGAGCACCTACAATTGCCTACTACATTGATAGTTAAGCACTGGTGCAGAATAAGAGTTTAATAAATACTCATAGTATATATTAAGAGATGATAAAATATCCACGTACAATGGGTCCATTTTCATTAAAGATGTGAAATAAACTTTGTCAACTGAAATCATCACTTGTTTTAAAATATTATAAAACACTTCAGCTATCACATTGTTAAAAATTACTGTTCACAGATCAAACCCCCAGGTTGTGGCAGGCATATTATGAAGGCATTAAATACCACTGAATTAGTGTGCCAGGAGGATACCAAGAACAATATATTGCAAAATGAACACTTCCATACTCTCTTTTCCAGTTTTTAAAATTTCTGTTTGTTTTCTTATAAGTGTTTCTTTATAAATGAACAGAAGGGCAAACTTATGGTTTAATCTATATAATAAAAGTGGAAGTAGTAAGCATGCACTATTCCCTACTTCATTATAAATGTTTCTAAAGTTTTTAAGTGCTGAAGTATAATTTACAAAATTAAAAAAACTCATAAAAATGTAAATGAATATATGTTAAAATTTTTCAATTCACTAGCAAAAACCTGTCAAATGGTAAGTCAGTATGCTAGGGAAATAGAGCAAGGAAGGCTAAAATGAATTTACAAACGGAGACAAAACTGCTTAAGGTCTTACATGCAAAACATGTAACCTTTGGGTTTACCTTTTTTATAAATAGTAACCTACAATCGAATACATAATTTCACAGTGTCTGGGTTCAAATTAATTGGTAAGTAACGAAGTCAAATACAGATCCATTCTTCTTGATATTAAAATAATCTTAGGATGACACCATGAAATTGAAAGGACTTGTAGCTATTGTCTTGCTTAATTTCCAAGATTTGGTTGATTTTTATGATAGGTACATAAGGTACATTACTTGTTGTCAGATTTTGAGAAATATTATTTACCAATTGAATGAAGTTTCACTCAGTTCTTAGTTAAGATTTTTTTTTAATTCATGCAGTGCCCTCTTTTTTAAAAAATGAATCTATAGAAATAATCATGTTTTTTCTTCCTTTAGTGTGACAATGCTGTGACTATCTAACATTAAAGCATACATGTAAGGCTAACAAAAACCATAATATCATGACATTTTGTTTTAGAACTATCTTATTTAGTTTGCTCATATCTTGTTTAGAATTTTTATATAAGTAGAAATGATGTTACCTTATAATTTTTACTTTAATTGAATTTTAATTATATATTTGATAATGGTATTACACTAGATTTATAAAATGAGTTAGAAAAAAATAAAATAAATAAAATGACTTAGAGGGAATTACTGCTTCTTCTAATTTCTGGAAGAAATTTTTTCGATGATATATTATCTGTGATTTTTTTTAGGTTTTGGTTAAAAATACCCATAAATTGTCTAGATCTTGAAAGTGATGAGACTTGAGTGACCATCAAATTGTGTAACATTTAGTGGTCTAATCATGTTCAGTCTTTAATCTGAGTAATTTAAGTAATTTTTAATTATAATATTCTAGAAAATCTCCCATCTCTCCATTTAATTTTTTGTGTATAACGATTTATATTGTGTCTTGTCAATATGTATGTGTGCATGGGTGTGTGTGTGTTTGCATCAATCTTGGTATCATTTTTTGTGATATTTCTCTCCTTTTTTTAGCTTTGTTTCATCTTCAAATAAATAAATAAATAAATAAATAAATAAATAAATAAAATAAAATTTTTAGAAAACCTGTATATGATAACTCCAGTGTCCAACTGTATATTTATATGATAACTCCTGAAGAATTTTTCTGTTGCCTTTTTTTTTAATTCTTGGATAATTTGTTTCTATTTCCTAATATGCATGATAATTTTTTACTAAATGTTAGACTTTTTGTATAAAATGAAAGTGTAGGACAGCTCCACTTCTAGGGAGATTCAAAAGATATATATTTATTCATCCAAAAACAAACAAAAACCTTGGATATTATTTGTAAAACAAATATAAGGAGACTTTCAAAGGTATGAGAAGAAACTCTTAGCAAATGAATGGATTATTTTAAAGAACAAGCAAATGGAAACTTTAGAACTGAAGAATAGAAGAAAACCTCCATGAATGATTTCAACAACAGAATTGTGGGGGGAAGAAGAAAGAATCAATAAACTTGAAGAAAGATCAAAAGAAATTACCCAATCTGAACAGACAGAAGATAAAGGGGGCAGGGGGGGACCGGGATGAACAGAGCCACAGGGAACCATGGGACAAAAACAAACCAACCAAACAAGCAAACACTGTCATTTATGTTCTGAGTCATAACAGAAGAAGAGAGAGAGGGTAGGACTGAAATACTCAAATAAAAAATGACTGAAAACTTTGCAAGTTTTGAAGGTTTGCAGAAACCATAAAACAACAGACTCAAGGGGTTGTGCAGACCCCAATCAGAATAAACTTGAATACACTTACACCAAGACAAAACATAGCCAAATGTGTGAAAACTAGAGAGAAAGAAAAGATGAAGGGAGCAGCAAGACACACAAAAAAACTTTCCCCAGGGGGAAAAATACTTCAAATAACAGGAGACATCTCATGAGAAACCATGGACACCAGAAGTATGAAGTATGTGGCGGAGCATTTTTAAGGTCTGATAGAAAAAAACTGTTAACTCAGAGCCTTATGACCACAGAAAATATCCTTCAAGAATGAAGGTGAAATGACAGGATTTCCTTCTTTCTCATGGCTGAATAATATTCTGAGATATAGATAGATGATAGACAGATAGATAGATAGATAGATAGATATAGAGATATAGAGATATAGAGATATGAGATATAGAGATATAGAGATAGATATACATCTCACATCTTCTTTATTCATCTGTTGATGGACACTAGGTTTTTCCATATCTTGGCCATTGTGAATGATGCTGCAATAAACACTAGATGCTGAGGCTCCTGGGTGGCTCAGCGGTTGAGCATCTGCGTTTGACTCGGAATGTGATCCCAGGGTCTTGGGATCAGGTCCCACTTTGGGCTCCTGGAAGGGAGCCTACTTTTCCCACTGTCCATGTCTCTGCCTCTCCCTGTGTGTTTCTCATGAATAAATAAATAAAATCTTTAATATTATATATAAATAAATAAGACTAAAGGCTAGGTAATATTACCATTCTGTAAAGTGTTACTAATTTCCTTCTGGCAGGCAATTAGTGCTGTGCTAGGATACTTTAATTAGATTGGAGGATTCAGTATCCATGAACATTGTTCTATTTTTTATTTTCTTCCTCCGTGGTAAATCTACAAAATTCCCTACTGAGAATCTGGCATGTTCAACAGAGACCTTTCTCATGTGCTTGCCCTGAACCCATTGATTTTTCTTCCTAAACACATGATACTCTCAAGAACTTGGCTCAATTTCTCTCTTTCAGTCACAACTAGAAATCCACAAATGTCTCAAATTGTCAGTTGAGCTGAATTTGCGGCTCACCTCTGTTCATATTCCAGGATCATACTTCCTAAGGCCCTACTTGATTTGGGAGTTCTACAAGTCTTCTAAGTGCCCTCAGCTTTCCTTCTTATTCTGCAGGAGCCTATTTGTATACAAAGTTCTCCATCATAGCAAGAAATACAAGTGTCAATTTTTCTCACACAATGAGCCAAAGTCAATCAACAAGAACAAGTCTTAGACTCTAGGAAGGAGGAGGACTGGAAAAGTTTCTAAGAGCCTCAATGAGTACCACACATTCACAGTTTCTGAATCATTTATCTTTTTTATTTCTTAAAATTTTTTAAGATTTTATTTATTTATTCGTGAGAGACACGGAGAGAGAGAGAGGCAGAGACACAGGCAAAGCGAGAAGCAGACTCCATGCAGGGAGCCCGACGTGAGACTGGATCCTGGGTCTCCAGGATCGCACACTGGCCCAAAGGCTGCATCAAACCACTGAGCCACCCAGGCTGCCCTCATTTATCTTAAAAAATATTTTGACTTCTCAGTCTACAATTTATTTAATTCTTCTTATTTTTTCTCTTTATATTTTTATATTTCATTGAGTGATTTCTTCACATCAGTCTTCCAGTTCACTGATTGTCTATTCAAGTGTGTTTATTCGTTATGATTTAGTCCACATGTTTATTTCCAATCTGACATTGCCACATCCAAGATATCAATGTGACTATTTTTCAAGTTTCCCTGCTTTTATTATTTACAATTTATTCTGCAAATAAATTTTTAAATTATTTCAAACTCCTCCCCAAATTACTCTATTATATCTTATTTTGAGGGGGCATGAAATGTCCGATGTTTTTGTCTTCTATGTCACATGACTGTAGACTTTTTAATATTTTGTAAGTGACTACATTTTCAGCAAGAATTACCTTCCACAGTAATTACACTTACTCTTTGTGTGATCCGCCTGGAGTGGATTTGCTATGATCTCTGACAAAGTCTACTCGCTTACCAAGACAAATTATTTTTTTAAGATTTATTTATTTATTCACAAGAGACACAGAGAGCAAGGCAGAGACATAGACAGAGGGAGAAGCAGGCTCCATGCAGGGAGCCCAATGAAGGACTGGATCCTAGGACCTGAGGTCGCAACCTGAGCCAAAGGCAGATGCTCAAATCACTGAGCTACCGACTTTCCCCAACAAATTATTTTTTTTTTAAATAATTGTTGCATATTGTGCTACCCAGCAATAGGGATTCAATTGTTGGTAACTTCAATAATTTAAAGTAATATTTCAATACACAGAGACTTAAGAGTTGGTACTTATTTCTTATTTCAAATATTACATCTCTGGGCAGCCCTTGTAGCTCAGGGCTGCCTCCAGCCCAGGGCCTGATCCTGGAGACCAGTATCGAGTCCCACGTCAGGCTCCCTGCATGGAGCCTGCTTCTCTCTCTGCCTGTGTCTCTGCTTCTCTCTGTGTCTCTCATGAATAAATAAAATCTTAAAAAAAAAACAAATATTACATCTCCATTTCCAGGATTTCTATATGATTATTTTTCAAGTTTGCCTGCTTTTGCTTTTCATTAATCTCTTTTTATATAAATAATTGCTTAATTATTTTATATTGCTCTATTATACCTTGTTTCTTGAGTATGAAATTCCCTATGTTTGTGTTGCATAAAAGGCTGCCTAGCAACTGCAATTGTATTGTCAATAAATTATTCAATTACTTAGTGGTAATATTTCAATAAATATAAAATAATACAGTGGACAGGCAATAAATAATATATA
Source organism: Canis aureus (assembly GCF_053574225.1). Classification (NCBI taxonomy): domain Eukaryota; kingdom Metazoa; phylum Chordata; class Mammalia; order Carnivora; family Canidae; genus Canis; species Canis aureus. The sequence continues at coordinate 6,725,377 of NC_135641.1, forward strand.
CATATCTACTTGTTTTTTTAACATATATACAGTTTAGATATATCCTTTCTAGTGTATATTTTATAGGTTTTGACAAATTTATAGCATGTATTCACTATTACAATCAGAATACAGGACATTTTTTCATTGGTTTTACTTTTTAAAATTTTTTTTGAAGGATTTATTTATTTATTTATTTATTTATTTATTTATTTATTTATTTATTTATGAGAGACAGAGGAGAGAGAGGCAGAGACATAGGTGGAAGGAGAAGCAGGCTTCCCACCAGGATCCCAATTCAGGACTTGATTCCAGGACCCCAGAATCATGATCTGAGCCAAAGGAAAAAGCTCAACCACTAAGACACCCAGGTGCCCCAGGACAGTTTTATTATCCACAAAGTTCCTCCTCCCTCCATTTACATTCCCTGAAAACTAGATTTGTACTCTATCACAATAACTTTCCCTTTTTTAGAATGTCATATAATTGACATTTATAATTTATAATGAAAGGAAAGATGATTTCTTGAAATAGGTATATGAAAACATATACCTTATGTAATTCTTGTTCAAAGATAAAACTCCCTCCTTCATGTCATCAAAATAATTAATAAGTTATTTTTTTAATTAACAAATGATATTCCATAATTTCAAATGTAGAACCGGTCGTAAGAGTAATTTTTTTCAAACTTTTTTTTCAGTTTTTAACACCAGATAGCATCAAATAATAATTCAACTAAACCCTATCCAAATAGATTTCTTGGCCATCTGCTGGTGAAATCTCACTTTAATTGTTTCGAACATCTGTGTAGCAATGGATAACACCACCTTTACTGCCCCCTAGTGTTGGGGCTCTATTGATACCCAAGCAGAGTGAAGAAAACCTGGTTGCTGCTTTTGCCTCTGAGGTGTTCCGCCTTCCTGCTTCTTATGTCCAAGATAATTGGCAGTGATGATATGCATAATGTCTCATGACCTAAGTTTCAAGGAACATATCATATGATCTATAAATCAGTGGAAGAATTCCCAGGTCATATGGAAATATGCTATGCTGTATTTCCAGTTTATTTCCCTAATGGAGAAATCATTATCACTGGAAAAAAAGATAAAAAATACAACTAGCTTTAAAGACAAGATTGTATTGTCAAGATTTCCAGGGCTTAGGCTTACAGTCATAATAAATTCATAAGAAGAATCGTTAACATCAAATCTGTCACCAGCAACATTCTGGATGTACCAGGAGACTTTCCATGTTTGTTTGGATCACCTCAAGAAGCAAAAACACAAATAGGACTAGATGTGCAAAAAATTTATCAGAGAAATTCGGAAAGTACTTGGAATGGTGCCTGGAATGTACTGTGTTATAGAATTATTGTGTTGATGAATATTTAAGTTACTTCTAAAGTTTCCCTATCATAGAGCTGTCAGATTTAGCAAATAAGATTATAGGTGGGACACCTGGGTGGCTCAGTGGCTAAAGCATCTGCCTTTGGCTCAGGGCATGATCCCGGGGCCCTGGGATCGAGTCCCACATTAGGCTCCCTGCATGGAGCCTGCTTCTCCCTCTGCCTGTGTCTCTGCCTCCCTCTCTGTGTCTCTCATGAACAAATAAATAAAATCTAAATAATGATAATAATAAGATTATAGGATGCCCAGATAAATTAGAACTTCAGACACACAAATATCTTTTTTTGTATATCTTAAGCAATATTTCTTTCTGAAATCATAGGAACTTGTAAATGTGTTAAGGATATTATACTGGTCATGAATAAATGCTACTAGATACAGGAACAAGATTCTTATAGAATCAAAGATGATTTTTTTGAGGCATCTCTCTCTTTATAGTTTCAACTTTAATATAAATGTATTCCTTTCATATATATCCAGATAAGAATGCTGCAAGTAATAAATGCAGACATGTTATTTGGTATAGAATTCATAATAATATTTATGTATGAGGGAAACAAAGCAGGATCAGTTTTGTTTTTAATAGCTAACAGAAGGTTCTAATTTCATTGTTCTCATTCAAAAATGAAAATTCAGAGTTATCTGTTTTAATTTCAATAACTAGCAAAAAAATGTTTTAGGCTGAAACATTGACAGATGCCTATAATTTAACATGGTAATTTGCCTACAGTTTCTCAAGCATTTCATTTTATATTGAAAATCAAAGTGCTATCAAATTGGGTTTTGATATCATTTGAAATTAAGTTTCTAACTTTAGCTTTGAATCTTAAAAGAAACGTAGGTCTCAATGCACAAGGAGAGCTAATTAGACATCTTGAGAGGTGAGAACCTTCACAAATGCTTCACTTTTGAAAATCCAGAAATATTTTAAGAAAGGCCATGGGAATTTCTTTCAAAATTTATGTGATAATTAGTCTGCATAGCATTGAAAAGGAAAGGTTTACCAGAAGGTGAAGTTCTATCTATATCCTATTGCTTGAACCAGGGATACCAGAGCATACAGTCCAGTTCTAAATTTTGTTTTCATCTGTATATCTGCTTCCATGATGAGTACTTAGTAAAATTTAATCTTGATACTAGATTCCCATGCATTTCCCTTGACTTCTTACCCTCAAACCCAAAACAGTAAATATTTTCATTGAGTCTGACAAAATTATAGTTCAAAAGGTACATATGTGCTCCATAAAATCAGTAAGAATTGTGTGTATCTCTTGAAAATACTGTCTTATATGGAGTCATACTTTACGTTCACATGTTCAATACATTGAGAATTGAGACTTTTCTGCTGGATATATAACAATAACAGTTCTTTTATTGTGGGCCTAATGTACTTCCACAAAATAAGTTCATATACTTTATACTTTAAATCCACAAAAACAATATCTGGGTTTCATTCATCATTGTGACTCCAAGGTTCATGTACCTTATCTTACAAGAATTAAAGAAACGGAATAGGGATCCCTGGGTGGCGCAGCGGTTTAGTGCCAGCCTTTGGCCTAGGGCGTGATCCTGGAGACCCGGGATCGAATCCCACGTCGGGCTCCTGATGCATGGAGCCTGCTTCTCCCTCTGCCTATGTCTCTGCTTCTCTCTCTCTCTCTCTCTGTGACTATCATAAATAAATAAAAATTAAAAAAAAAAGAAATGGAATAAACTCAATGAACTTAGAATTGTAAATCTCTATGTATTTACTTCATGATTTCAATCACTTCATTAATGTATTTTAATATATGGCTTAGTAGGCATTCAATATATAATTTTAACTATAATTTGTGTATATCATATGCAAATATATACTATATAATTATAATGCTATAAATATCAAATATTTATTTAGAATGTGTTTAAAGTTGTCTAAGATTGTTTTGAGAATAAACATTTAAAACGTTTTTATGAAAGGTAATTTGTTTTTATATATGCATACCTGTACATTTTTATAAATACATATGTACATATATACTGTACACATTTAGTAGATTGCAAACATGCATAAGAACCAACTGTTGATTATATAGAGATATATATTATATTATATATATATTATATAGAGATGACACCACTTTTTCTTGGTAGAAAGTATGAAATAGTGACAGTTTGATTTCTCCCTTACTGATTTGGATGCTTTTATTTCTTTGTGTTGTCTGATTAGGGTAGCTAGACTTCCAGTACTATGTTGAATAAAAGTGGTGAGAGTGGACATCCTTCTCTTATTCCTGAGCTTAGAAGAAAAGCTCTCAGGTTTTCACCATTGATTATGATGTTAGCTGTGAGTTTTTTAGATATTGCCTTTATTATATTGAGGTATGTTCTCCAAACCTACTTTGTTGAGGGTTTTTAGGATTAATGGATGATATACTTTGTCAGCTGCTTTTTCTGCATCTATTGAGAGGATCAAATAGTTTTCATATTTTCCCTTGTTGATGTGATGTATTATGTTGATTGATTTTCAAATACCCTTGCATCCCAGGAATAAATCCTACTTGATTATGGTTAATGATTTTTTTAATGTATTATCAGATTTTATTTGTTAATATTTTCATGAGGATTTTTGCATCTAAATTCATTAGAAATATTACCCTGTAGTTCTTTCTTTCTTTCTTTCTTTCTTTCTTTCTTTCTTTCTTTCTTTCTCTCTCTCTCTCTCTCTCTCTCTCTCTCTCTTTCTTTCTTTCTTTCTTTCTTTCTTTCTTTCTTTCTAGTGTTTTTACTTCGTTTTGTTATCAGAGCAATGCTGGCTTGATAGAGTGAATTTGGAAGCTTTCCTTCCTCTTCTATTTTCTGAAATAGTTTGAGAAGAGTAGACATTAACTCTTCTTTAAATGTTTTCTAGAATTCTCCTGTCTGATCCTGGACTTTTGATTTTTGGGAGTTTTTGATCACTGATTCAATTTCATTGCTGGTAATCAGTCAGTTCAAATTTTCTATTTCTTCCTGATTCAGTTTTTTGAAGTTATATGTTTCTAGGAATGTATCTATTTCTTCTAGGTTGTTCAATTTGTTGCCATATCAGTGTTCATAATATTCTCCTATAATCATTTGTATTTCTATGGGGCCAGTTGTTATTTCCCCTCTTTCATTTCTGATTGTGTTAATTTGAATCCGCTCTCTTTTTTGTTATGAATCTTGCTAAAAGTTTACTAATTTTGTTGATCTTTCAAAGAATCAGCTCCTGGTTTCATTTGATCTGTTCTATTTTTTTTAGCTTCTGTTTCATTTATTTCTGCTGTAATCTTTATTATTTCCTTCCTTCTACTGATTTGGAGTTTTGTTTGCTCTTCTTCTAGTACCTTTAGGTGTAAGGTTAGGTTATTTATTTGAAATTTTTCTTGCTTCTTGAGGTAGGCCTCTATTGCTATAAACTTCCCTTCTTAGAATAGCGTTTGCTGGATTTCAAAGATTTTGGACCATTGTGTTTTCATTTTCATTTATTTCCATGTATTTTTTTATTCCTTCTTTGATTTTTTGCTTGACCCATTCAATGTTTAGCAGCATGCTATTTATCCTCCATGTTAAAGTATGCAAAGTTTTAACATAAAACACTAATATATGTGACTATTATTGGCTAACATAATTCAATAAATATTGCTAACTCTATAATTATAGTGGGATTCCAAAATACCTCTAGTTCTGTGCTCCAACCCATATAATTTTAATTCTCTTACTCATGTAATCCGAAACAGTAATGAGGAATAGGGTTAAGCATTAGGTTATCACTGAAGGATATGCCAGTGTTACATACAGAGGATATGACCACCCAGTTGTGTGAAGTTCAGCATACATTTTTCTGCTAGCTGACAAATAAGAGGTAATTCACTCAAAAAGACAGAACTATTCTTTCAACTTATTATTCTTATTAAGGAAAAGTGGGAAAAGAAGAAAATATACCAACCAGTCACAGCAAGAATTTGAAGAATACACTGGAATATCAGAGCCTTTTCAGGCTCTGATATTACACAGAACAGTAGAAAAAAAGCAGCCCCATAGTACAGACTTGCAATTAATTAATAGTGCTGATACAAGTATTTTGTGCAAATCAATATAGAAAGGGAACTAGCTTTAGAAGCAGAGAAACATTGGCAACATTTTATTGAATCATAAATGTGAAAGTACAGGAAAATCCAGAGGCTCATATTAGAAACTATTTTCATAGCCAAATCTACCCAAAGTTTCCAACAAATCTCTGTATTTATGAAACCATGTAGAATATAGTCTGTTGTGTATCCTATGTGTATGTGTGTCTATTAATTAGGAAAATTTATATAGTGCATTCTATTGTGTGATTAGTAATTCTTTTCTCAAACTACTATCTTTACAAAAAAGTTCTTTGGTGTAGTTACTGATAAGTATCTTGATGTGCTGGCCACTAACAGAGAAATGCGGTCAGAAGTATGGTAATTGTGGAGGTGATCAAAACAAAAGCATTGACAGAGTGTCAATCACATGCAGATTACATCAAGTTGTAAAGTGCTGTGATCTCTGTTATTCCTCTGAGTTATTTCCCAAGCTTTATTTTTTCTTTTTCTTTATGCCTGACTACCATCTGTAGAAGGATTCAGTAGAATGACATTACATCTCTGTAGATTAATTTTTTTCTTCTCTTGATCCTGCTGCCCACGTACGGAGTCAATAAGCTAGTCAAAATATCTGATAGATGGTTGCATGTGAAATCTCAAAATATCTCAGTAGGCAATGCCTAATCATTTGTGATGAGGGATTGTGTTTTTCTGAGAAACTCTCATAAGAGTCATTTCCAACTTTGGCTGCACTTTCGGAATCATTTGAGGAGCTTCTGATGCCCAGCTGCAGTTGTCTGCAGAACAATCAATTACACCAGAACTTAATTTCCACTGGTGATTGCTTGGATTTTAACATGAAGGAATTATATAAAGAATAGTTTTAAAACATTTACTGAAATCATTTTTTTTTTTGAAATCATTTTTTCATTCTAATTTATCTGTACATTCACAAATATGTATTGCAACCCTACTTACTATGAACGAAGGACTGAGGTAGACACTAAATATCCAATAATGAGCAATGCAACAAAAGCTCCTATCCCCCCCTGTCTTGTAGTCAGTCTATTGGAGATGGCGCATAGCTGACAAATAAGCAACTAATAATTATAAAATATAGAAGAAGTAAACAGAGCTCAGAGATTTAAAAAAGGGGGGTAAGAATGTATTCATAGTGCTTAGGACCAAAGGCTATAACAGAAACCCCCAAATAACAATGATTTTATAAAATAAAAGTACTCCTATCTTAAATAAAAGTCCAGGAGATGGTAGATACCAGCCACACATTTTTTACTGACCCAATCTCTTTATCTTGTTATACCACCATCCCTAGGGGATTCACTTAACTCACATTTTCTAAAATGATACACAACCACAATGACTTGCCATTCTTTTGTAGATACTACCCAGAAGCCTCAAACCTCCTTCTATTTAGATCCCACTAATTAGATCTTATCTCATGGCCACATCTAGATACAGAGTTTGGAAGTTCTCAGCTTTCCTTTCTCTGCCTCATATGAAAGGAAACTAAGAAAGGGTGACAAAGATGTTAAACATCAATCTCCCACACATCTGCTGAGAACTACTTCATTTGATTATAGAAGAGATCCCTAAGGAAACATTTATGATAAAACCAAAAAAATGGGAAAAATTCATGAAGTTGGAGAAGTAAGGAAGAAAGGACCAATGTTGGAAGAAGTTTGTTGTATTAAGACCCAAGTAACCGAAGAATACTGATTATGTGAATAGGTGATATGAAATTATGTCACAGAAGAAAACAGGAATGGAGTGATATATATATGTGTGTGTCATCTAATATTTCCTGAATTTAAGGAAATAAATATTCACTTGAATAGGGGCAGTTGCATGATCTAACTTACATTTTCCAAATATTACTCTTGTAATTTGGGAGATGTTCGAGTGGAGAGGAGCAAGAGAGAATAAAAAGAGAAAGCTCCCACAATACTAACGGCAAGAGAAAACACTAGTTTGTTTGCATCTGAGTTATAGCAGCAGAGGCAGGGAGACAACTATCCTGTTTGGTGGTGGTTGTAATGTGCATACTAATAGAAAGAGAAGAAATAAGAAAGGGGAAACATTTCTGGACCCAAGCAGTAGTTGGCAGTGTCATTTACTGAACTGGGAAGCATGAAGGAAAATCTGATTGGGACGGAAATACAGAGGCTTCTGAAAATAAAACTCTGAGCTACCTGTGACTTACTTAGGTCCAAATGTCCAACAGAGTATTGGCTATATAGTACCAGGTTTTGAAAGAAAATTCTGCAATATGAGTAGAAATTTAGAGTCTATTAACATTTCCAGGCTAATTGCAGCCTTGAGAATGCAAAGTCTTAGTGACGGTACACAGTGAGAAAAGAGCCACCAGTGACTTGGGATCAGCTCTGAGGAACACAACATCTAACAGAGAGAGGAGAGGAAAATGAACCAGCAGGGTTTCAGACCAAGAACCCATGGCCACAGGAACAGTATGAGGAGTTTTGCCTATTCTTTTTGTACACCACGCATAAGCTTCATGAGGAGGAGAGTTCTTTCTTACAAATTCTCAGACCCTCAGATAGTGTCTACAGCACACTTTAAACAAAATAAGAAGGAAGAAAACATAGTCTATATTTTGTAGGACAGTTCACACGTGCTATCATAATTAATCCTCGGAGAGATAATTACTGTGCAATCATTTTACATAAAAATAAAATGAGGCTTAGAAATAACATACTGTCTTAAATTACACAAGCTAGTCAGTGAAGGGCTAAGTTCCCAAACCCTTAAATATCTACTACATGAAGGCTGAGTAAGCATTCCTTCTATAGAACCAGGAGCCTATTGAGAATATCTGGAAGACCAACTAGAGTATATATTTCAAACCCATCCAGGACAGTGGAGGCTACCAGGAAAATGAATCAACTCATAACTTCTGGAGGAACTTACTAATCACAGTGGAGAGAAAGCAGGAAAATGACATGCACATGAGTGAAATTATTTATTATTGAATTTTTATCCAAGACATAAAATTACATCTGTAGCTTCAAGTGTTTCACGTTTATGAGAAATTTCTCATTCACCTGACATAGTATATGGTATGGTATCGTAAACGTATTATTTCTTCCAACAGTGATTTAGAGATCAAATTTGGAATTGGCCAGCATGAAGGTAGAAAAGGGGATATTATGTACATATGGAAGTACACTTTAGTTAGCAGAACTGGGAATAAGAATCCTGGATTATCCATTCATTTATTATTTACTTTTCATGGTATTTAAGGGAATGCCTATGTTTGCAGTACTTCAGGTCATGTTTTGTTTAATATTTGTGGATGAAAAGTCTGCATAGACAACATTTCAGAACTATGGGTTTTATTTTTTGCTTCAGCATTTAGAATATATCACTATGTATATTTTTGGATGCCTATGAACATTGTTATACTGAGCATACTTTTTGTAGAAAATATGTTTGCAGCTGGCATCATCTTTCTTATCATGTAAACAAATCTAGCCTCAAATCACTGATACTCATACTTTTTGCCATAGGAAATCTTTATAAGGCTTATATTTCAGGTGTTAAAGATAGGCTTTTCTCATTGTTTCTGCTTGTAAAAATTCTTTACTGGCTAACTAGTCAATATATAAGATATTATTGACATTAATCGCTTATATAAGAATTAATTATTTTTTTACATTGCCTACTTTAAGTAAACTTACCAGGTGAAACAATGACAGGCGGTCAAATATATTTCTTTATGAATAAACTCTACTTTCTCTTTCTTCTGCAATCCCTGCTAAATCAATATCTTCAATTTCACAAAAGTGTGGGGTTTTCTTCAATGAATGCATCTTGAGGTACCAAAATCTATCAATGGCATAAAAAATTCATAAAACATAGACCAACTTTGTTTTATATGAGTCATTATTTACATTAAAAATTATAATGCCTTAAATAACTTAGCACTTCCTATTTGTACCATCATTACTTATGTATATTACCTCATCTCCCTCATGTAGCACCACTATGGCTTGTGTAGTTGGGAAAACTGATTCCCAGAGCATTTAAACATCTCACTGTATTTCAAATAATGAGTGGTAGTCAGGCAGGGAGTCAAACTAGGCTCTCTAGCTTCAGAGTGCAGCCTCCTCTCGTTCTTTTTCAAAGTATTTTATTTTATTTTATTTTATTTTATTTTATTTTATTTTAGAGAGAGACAGAGAGAGTAAGAGAGAACACAGTGGAGAGGAGAGGGAGAAGCAGGCTCCCCACTAAGCAGGGAGCCAGAATGGACTCAATCCCAGAACCCTGAAATCATGACCTGAACTGAAGGCAGATGCTGAACTGACTGAGCTACCCAGGCATCCCTCCAGCTTCCTTTCAATATCTCCCATAGCTTGATCTGAGAAAAATAGCAGATGTTTTATTCCTCTTATGTGATATGTAAAACAAAATTTTTAAATGAATATTTTCTGCCTTTACTGCAGGTTAGGCATGGTGATATTTAATATCTGACAAATAGTGCTTCTCAAGGCTCCTTAGCAATAATAATTTTTGAACAATTTATTTTTTTAGTACAGAAGGCTAACACATTTTCAGTGCCACCAAAGTAAAAGAAAATGAATTATAATGATTTTAGTCTAGGAGCAAAAGCAATTGATTTTCAAGCATTTCTACAAAATTTTCTTAAGATCTTAGTTTTTCCATAAGCGTTAGACACAGAGTACTGAAAGTAAGTTTGGGCCAGGTTGGAGGAGGACATGGGGGATGCAAATGGTAGAGGAGTCACCACAGCAAGAAGACTGGATAAAATCCACAGCAAGGGATTTTTTTCATCTAAATTGAGTCTATTTTCAACTCCATTCCTGGTCATTTGTACTGGTTGGTTCATGAGTTTAGCATTCCTGTTACTAGAGAAAACACTAAGGCAAATGAGAATTTAAATCTCTTTTGCAGTGAGCATGGCATAATGTATAGACTTGTCCAATCCCTATGTTGTACACTTAAAGCTAATGTAACATGTGGTGTCAACCTTACTTAATCAATCAATCAATCTCTTTCACTGACAGGGAAATAAAAATATTTCTCTGAAAACTTGCTTTGATTTGTTAGTGAGATGAGGAGACTTTGAAGGTAAAAAGAGGCCTTTGTCCATGATCATTTGGTTATTTTCATGCTCCTTACTCTCCTCATCCAGGAATCTTTCCTCTCTCCATGAGGCAATTATTGTTTCTATGGTTTCAATGATAGATTTAAGGCAATTACTTCAGAAATTTGTGCAATGGGTAAACCACCTATGTATATTCTAATTAAATTACTCTCCCATTCGCTGTTATTCTCTATTAAAAGAACTATTATTAGGATTTATAGTAACACAAACAATAGCAACATATATTAATAACTTTAATTATATATGTTTTATACAATACATAGAACTTCTAGTAACATATAGTAGTGTAGCTAACCCACTCTATAAATCCCACCTCATCTTATTCACTTAGTGATTATTCAACAAATAATGTTGAATACAGTGAGTGAATGCATGAGTGAATAAACAAACATTACCAAATCTTCTTTATTTTTTCTGGGTAAATATTTCTGGGCTTCACTTATGATTTCTTTCCTTACTTCGGTCTCCAAAGTCCAAGATCTCTCCTGAACCACTCCCAAGTTTTCCTTATTAGTCTCAGAAGGCTTATGGTCAGGTTACCACCTGTAGTAAAAGAATTCCCCAAAGATCTATGTCCAGTTATACATTTATTTTTTCTATGCTTTATTCTTTTGAGAATAATATCCAAAACTTTGACAGTTTTCAAAATGCTGCACACTCTGGCTTCTGCAGACCACACCAACTTGAGTCTCCAGGGACTTTTGCCTTCCCATTCCCTCAAGGGATTTTAGCCACAGCTGTATTATTTCAACTTCCCAGTGTATTACACTTTCTTACCTTCTTGCATTCAAACATGGCTTTCCCTCTGCCTAGGACCTTCTTTCTTACTCCATTTTCCTTTTTCTTACTTAATCCATGTATATAACTATAAGGTTCACTTCCACAGAGGGACGGGAAGAAAGGAGTTAAGTAATTATCTATTCCAGATTCAGCTTCCCTGATTTAGAGACACACAGTGTTCCATCTCCCTTTCCTAACAATCCATCACTCTTACAATCATTTGCTTAATTTCTCTAGTTCTTGTATTGTTCAGTACCTACCATGGAAGTATGTTGATGAAGGATTGAAGCAGAGAATTTATCATCAGGAGATCTCCCTTTCAAGAAGTGTTGAAAGAAGATATTCAAAGAGAAGTAAAATGATATGGTCATTTACTATGTCATAAATCCACACAAATAATGCCAGAAGAGGGACAAATAAGGTAAAATAAAACATTTTATTTCTTATCCTAACTGAGCTATAAAAAATTAAAATGAATGACAGTTGTATTATGAGGGCCAAGAAGGAGGAAATGGGAATATTCTAAGTTACCCACTCTACTCATGAAGTGATGTAGTGTTCTTTAAAAGTGAACTTTGGCTAATTGTACATATATTTGGCAACCACTAAGAAGAAATTTAAAAGAAGTAAAATTGGTATGCTAAGAGAAAAAAATATGGAATCATAAAAATATTCAATTAGTACCATAAAAAGTAGGGCATTTTATTTTATTTTATTTTTTTAGAAAATCCTAAAAATATGATTTTAATGTTTCCTTACGAATAAAGTATTTAGGTTGAGGGGGGCAAGACGGCGGAAGAGTAGGGTCCCCAAGTCACCTGTCCTCACCAACTTACCTAGATAACCTTCAAATCATCCTGAAAATCTACGAATTCGGCCTGAGATTTAAAGAGAGACCAGCTGGAACGCTACAGTGAGAAGAGTCCGCGCTTCTATCAAGGCAGGAAGACGGGGAAAAAGAAATAAAGACACAAAAGGCCTCCGAGGGGGAGGGGCCCGCGAGGAGCCGGGCTGAGGCCGGGGCGAGTGTCCCCAGGACAGGAGAGCCCCGTCCCGGAGGAGCAGGAGCTGCACCGACCTTCCCGGGCGGAAAGGGGCTCGCAGGGAGGTGGAGCAGGACCCAGGAGGGCGGGGATGCCCTCGGGCTCCCGGGGACACTGACAGACACCTGCGCCCCGGGAGAGTGCGCCGAGCTCCCTAAGGGCTGCAGCGCACACGGGGGACCCGGAGCAGCTCGGGGGGGCTCGGGCGGCGGCTCCGCGGAGGGGGCTGCGGGGGGGAGCAGCTCGGGGGGCTCGGGCAGAGGAAGAGGCTCCGTGCGGAGGGGGCTGCGCGGTTCCAGGAGCAGCTCGGGGGGGCTCGGGGGCGGCTCCGCGGAGGGGGCTGCGGGGCGGAGCAGCTCGGAAGGGCTCGGGCAGAGGAAGAGGCTCCGTGCGGAGGGGGCTGCGCGGTTCCAGGAGCAGCTCGGGGGGGCTCGGGCGGCGGCTCCGCGGAGGGGGCTGCGCGGCCCGGGAGCGCGAATCTATCAGCGCAGGCCCCGGAGCACAGGGCGCCGGGACACAGCCCAGGATCCGGCCTCCCCCCGGGACAGGCAGAGGCCGGGAGGGCCCAGGACAGCGAGGACGCTCCTGCCCCAGCTGAGCAGATCAGCGGCCCCGCCCCGGAGCCTCCAGGCCCTGCAGACGGAGAGCTCCGGAGTTCCTGCCGGAGCTGAATCCAGGTTCCCAGAGCTGCCCCGCCACTGGGGCTGTTCCTCCTGCGGCCTCACGGGGTGAACAACCCCCACTGAGCCCTGCACCAGGCAGGGGGCAGAACAGCTCCCCGAAGTGCTAACACCTGAGAATCAGCACAACAGGCCCCTCCCCCGGAAGACCAGCTAGACGGACAAGTTCCAGGAGAAGCCAAGGGACTTAACGTACACAGAATCAGAAGATACTCCCCCGTGGTTCTTTTTGTTTTGTTTTGTTTTGTTTTGTTTTGCTTTTTGATTTGTTTCCTTCCCCCACCCCCTTTTTTTCTCCTTTCTTTTTCTTTCTTTTTTCTTCTTTTTTCTTTTTTCTTTTTTTTTTTCTTTCCTTCTTTCTCTCCTCTCTTTTTCTCCTTTTCCCAATACAACTCGTTTTTGGCCACTCTGCACTGAGCAAAATGACTAGAAGGAAAACCTCACCTCAAAAGAAAGAATCAGAAATAGTCCTCTCTCCCACAGAGTTACAAAATCTGGATTACAATTCAATGTCAGAAAGCCAATTCAGAAGCACAGCTACTGATGGCTACTGGTGGCTCTAAAAAAGAGCATAAAGGACTCAAGAGACTTCATGACTGCAGAATTTAGATCCAATTAGGCAGAAATTAAAAATCAATTGAATGAGATGCAATCCAAACTAGAAGTCCTAACGACGAGGGTTAACGAGGTGGAAGAACGAGTGAGTGACATAGAAGACAAGTGGATGGCAAAGAGGGAAACTGAGGAAAAATGAGACAAACAATTAAAAGATCATGCGGATAGATTAAGGGAAATAAGTGACAGCCTGAGGAAGAAAAACCTACATTTAATTGGGGTTCCCTAGAGCGCCGAAAGGGACAGAGGGCCAGAATATGTATTTGAACAAATCATAGCTGAAAACGTTCCTAATCTGGAAAGGGAAACAGACATTCAGATCCAGGAAATAGAGAGATCCCCCCCTAAAATCAATAAAAACCGTTCAACACCTCGATATTTAATAATGAAGCTTGCAAATTCCAAAGATAAAGAGAAGATCCTTAAAGCAGCAAGAGACAAGAAATCCCTGACTTTTATGGGGAGGAGTATTAGGGTAACAGCAGACCTCTCCACAGAGACCTGGCAGGCCAGAAAGGGCTGGCAGGATATATTCAGGGTCCTAAATGAGAAGAACATGCAACCAAGAATACTTTATCCAGCAAGGCTCTCATTCAAAATGGAAGGAGAGATAAAGAGCTTCCAAGAGAGGCAGGAACTGAAAGAATATGTGACCTCCAAACCAGCTCTGCAAGAAATTTTAAGGGGGACTCTTAAAATTCCCATTTAAGAAGAAGTTCGGTGGAACAATCCACAAACACAAGGACTGAATAGATATCCTGATGACACTAAACTCATACCTTTCAATAGTAACTCTCAACATGAACGGGCTTAATGACCCCATCAAAAGGCGCAGGGTTTCAGACTGGATAAAAAAGCAGGACCCATCTATTTGCTGTCTACAAGAGACTCATTTTAGACAGAAGGACACCTACAGCCTGAAAATAAAAGGTTGGAGAACCATTTACCATTCGAATGGTCCACAAAAGAAAGCAGGGGTAGCCATCCTTATATCAGATAAACTAAAATTTACCCCAAAGACTGTAGTGAGAGATGAAGAGGGACACTATATCATACTTAAAGGATCTATCCAACAAGAGGACTTAACAATCCTCAATATATATGCCCCCAACGTGGGAGCTGCCAAATATATAAATCAATTATTAACCAAAGTGAAGAAATACTTAGATAATAATACACTTATACTTGGTGACTTCAATCTAGCTCTTTCTATATTCGATAGGTCTTCTAAGCACAACATCTCCAAAGAAACGAGAGCTTTAAATGATACACTGGACCAGATGGATTTCACAGATATCTACAGAACTTTACATCCAAACTCAACTGAATACACATTCTTCTCAAGTGCACATGGAACTTTCTCCAGAATAGAGCACATACTGGGTCACAGATCGGGTCTGAACCGATACCAAAAGATTGGGATTGTCCCCTGCATATTCTCAGACCATAATGCCTTGAAATTAGAACTAAATCACAACAAGAAGTTTGGAAGGACCTCAAACACGTGGAGGTTAAGGACCATCCTGCTAAAAGATGAAAGGGCCAACCAGGAAATTAAGGAAGAATTAGAAAGATTCATGGAAACTAATGAGAATGAAGATACAACTGTTCAAAATCTTTGGGATGCAGCAAAAGCAGTCCTAAGGGGGGAAATACATCGCAATACAAGCATCCATTCAAAAACTGGAAAAAACTCAAATACAAAAGCTAACCTTACTCATAAAGGAGCTAGAGAAAAAAACAGCAAATAGATCCTACACCCAGCAGAAGAAGAGAGTTAATTAAGATTTGAGCAGAAGTCAACGAAATCGAGACCAGAAGAACTGTGGAACAGATCAACAAAACCAGGAGTTGGTTCTTTGAAAGAATTAATAAGATAGATAAACCATTAGCCAGCCTTATTAAAAAGAAGAGTGAGAAGACTCAAATTAATAAAATCATGAATGAGAAAGGAGAGATCCTACCAACACCAAGGAAATACAAACGATTTTAAAAACACATTATGAACAGCTATACGCCAATAAATTAGACAATCTAGAAGAAATGGACGCATTTCTGGAAAGCCACAAACTACCAAAACTGGAAAAGGAAGAAATAGAAAACCTAAACAGGCCAATAATCAGGGAGGAAATTGAAGCAGTCATCAAAAACCTCCCAAGACACAAGAGTCCAGGGACAGATGGCTTCCCAGGGGAATTCTATCAAACGTTTAAAGAAGAAACCATACCTATCCTACTAAAGCTGTTTGGAAAGATAGAAAGAGATGGAGTACTTCCAAATTCGTTCTATGAGGCCAGCATCACCTTAAGTCCAATTCCAGACAAAGACCCCACCAAAAAGGAGAATTACAGACCAATATCCCTGATGAACATGGATGCAAAAATTCTCAACCAGATACTAGCCAATAGGATCCAACAATACATTAAGAAAATTATTCACCATGACCAAGTAGGATTTATCCCTGGGACACAAGGCTGGTTCAATACTCGTAAAACAATCAATGTGATTCATCATATCAGCAAGAGAAAAACCAAGAACCATATGATCCTCTCATTAGATGCAGAGAAAGCATTTGACAAAATACAGCATCCATTCCTGATCAAAACTCTTCAGAGTGTAGGGATAGAGGGAACATTCCTCAACATCTTAAAAGCCATCTACGAAAAGCCCACAGCAAATATCATTCTCAATGGGGAAGCACTGGGAGCCTTTCCCCTAAGATCAGGAACAAGACAGGGATGTCCACTCTCACCACTGCTATTCAACATAGTACTGGAAGTCCTAGCCTCAGCAATCAGACAACAAAAAGACATTAAAGGCATTCAAATTGGCAAAGAAGATGTCAAACTCTCCCTCTTTGCAGATGACATGATACTCTACATAGAAAACCCAAAAGCCTCCACCCCAAGATTGCTAGAACTCATACAGCAATTCGGTAGCGTGGCAGGATACAAAATCAATGCCCAGAAATCAGTGGCATTTCTATACACTAGCAATGAGATCGAAGAAAGAGAAATTAAGGAGTCAGTCCCTTTTACTATTGCACCCCAAAGCATAAGATACCTAGAAATAAACCTTACCAAAGATGTAAAGTATCTATACCCTAAAAACTATGGAACACTTCTGAAAGAAATTGAGGAAGACACAAAGAGATGGAAAAATATTCCATGCTCATGGATTGGCAGAATTAATATTGTGAAAATGTCAATGTTACCCAGGGCAATTTACACGTTTAATATGAACGCTATCAAAATACCATGGACTTTCTTCAGAGAGTTAGAACAAATTATTTTAAGATTTGTGTGGAATCAGAAAAGACCCCGAATAGCCAGGGGAATTTTAAAAAAGAAAACCAGAGCTGGGGGCATCATAATGCCAGATTTCAGGTTGTACTACAAAGCTGTGGTCATCAAGACAGTGTGGTACTGGCACAAAAACAGACACATAGATCAATGGAACAGAATAGAGAATCCAGAAGTGGACACTGGACTTTATGGTCAACTAATATTCGATAAAGGAGGAAAGACTATCCATTGGAAGAAAGACAGTCTCTTCAATAAATGGTGCTGGGAAAATTGGACATCCACATGCAGAAGAATTTAACTAGACCACTCTCTTGCACCATACACAAAGATAAACTCAAAATGGATGAAAGATCTAAATGTGAGACAAGATTCCATCAAAATCCTAGAGAAGAACACAGGCAACACCCTTTTTGAACTCAGCCACAGTAACTTTTTGCAAGATACATCCACGAAGGCAAAAGAAACAAAAGCAAAAATGAACTATTGGGACTTCATCAAGATAAGAAGCTTTTGCACAGCAAAGGATACAGTCAACAAAACTCGAAGACAACCTACAGAATGGGAGAAGATATTTGCAAATGATGTATCAGATAAAGGGCTAGTTTCCAAGATCTATAAAGAACTTCTTAAACTCAACAGCAAATAAACCAAGAATCCAATCATGAAATGGGCAAAAGTCATGAACAGAAATCTCACAGAGGAAGACATAGACATGGCCAACAGGCACATGAGAAAATGCTCTGCATCACTTGCCATCAGGGAAATACAAATCAAAACCACAATGAGATACCACCTCACACCAGTGAGAATGGGGAAAATTAACAAGGCAGGAAACCACAAATGTTGGAGAGGATGTGGAGAAAGGGGAACCCTCTTACACTGTTGGTGGGAATGTGAACTGGTGCAGCCACTCTGGAAAACTGTGTGGAGGTTCCTCAAAGAGTTAAAAATAGACCTGCCCTATGACCCAGCAATTGCACTGTTGGGGATTTACCCCAAAGATACAGATGCAATGTAACGCTGGGACATCTGCACCCCAACGTTTCTAGCAACAATGTCCACAATAGCCACACTGTGGAAGGAGCCTTGGTGTCCATCGAAAGATGAATGGATAAAGAAGATGTGGTTTATGTATACAATGGCATATTACTCAGCCATTAGAAATGACAAATACCCACCATTTGCTTCAACGTGGATGGAACTGGAGGGTATTATCCTGAGTGAAGTAAGTCAACTAGAGAAGGACAAACATTATATGGCCTCATTCATTTGGGGAATATAAATAATAGTGAAAGGGAATATAAGGGAAGGGGATAAATGGGTAGGAAATATCAGAAAGGGAGATAGAACATAAAGACTCCTAAGTCTGGGAAACAAACTAGGGGTGGTGGAAGGGGAGGAGGGCGGGGGGTGGAGGTGACTGGGTGATGGGCACTGAGGGGGACACTTGACGGGATGAACACTGGGTGTTATTCTGTATGTTGGCAAATTGAACAACAATAAAAAATAAATTTATTATTAAAAAAAGAATAAAGTAGTTACTTCTCTACAGATAAGTGCAATGGATGTAGCTTCCAGAATTATTTCTCCAGGAATTCAAAATGGAGAAAAGGTTGGTCCTTGAGTGGTGATCACGTGCTATTGGATTTTTTTAAAATTTTTTTATTGGAGTTCAATTTGCCAACATATAGCATAACACCCAGTGCTCATCCCATCAAGTGACCCCCTCAGTGCCCGTCACTCAGTCACCCCCACCTTCCACCCACCTCCCTTTCCACCACCTCTTGTTCGTTTCCCGAAATTAGGAGTCTCTCATGTTCTGTCTCCCTTTCTGATATTTCCCACTCATTTTTCTCCTTTCCCCTTTATTCCCTCTCACTATTTTTATATTCAAAAGTAGAGCATTTTAAAAGAAAAAAGAATAAATTCAATGCATAGAAGCAGTTATTAACATAGAGTTATTAAATCTGATGATATTATAATTACTTTAACAAAGTGATTTAAATGGACTAATTTAAAAACAGAGATTTTAAGAGTGAGTATAAGAACAAGACTCAAAAAAAAAGCAAAAAAACAGAAACAAACAAACAAAAACAAGACTCAATTCTATCTTGTGCACAAGAAACCCATTTTAAATAAAAAGAAACAAATGGATTAAAAGTAAGTAGTGGAGAAAGACAAACCATGCCAACATTAAACAAAAGAAACCCGGAGTATTCGTGTTAATTACAGACAAAGCTGACTTCAAAACAAGGAACATTATCAGGGTCAATGTGGGACATTATAATGATAAAGAGGTCAGTTCTCCAAGAACACATAACTATTCTTAATGGATAAGTATCTAACAACAGAAAATCTAAATAAATGAGGCAAAATTGATAGAAATAAAAGAGAAATAGACAAATTTACAATTATAATTGGGGAGTCCAACTCTCCTCTATCAGTAATGGACAGATACAGCAGGTAGAAAATCAGTAAGGAGATAGCTGAACTGAATACTATCACCAATCAATTGGATCTAATTGCCATTTACAGAACACTTAATCCAGCAATACGAGAGTTCATATTCTATTCAAGCTCACGTGGAATACTCAGCAGAGCAGACCATGTTCTGGGATATAATACCCACACTGAGACATTTAAAAATAAATAAATCATGCCAAATATGCTTTCAGGCTGCAATGTAGATAAGCTAGAAATCAGTAACAAAAATAGATGGAAAATCTCCAAATATTTGAAGACTATGCAATAAACTTCTGAAAAACAAAGAGTCAAGGAAGACATCTCAGGATAAATTAAGTCAATTTTTGAGCAAAGTATAAACAAACAAAAAAATACCACTCATCAATATTTGTGGGATGGCTTCCTTTCGGCTGGAACCACCATCTTCCAGTAATTCGCCAAAATGACCAACACAAAGGGAAAGAGGAGAGGTACCCGTTCTATGTTCTCTAGGCCTTTTAGAAAACATGGAGTTGTTCCTTTGGCTACATACATGCGAATCTATAAGAAAGGTGATATTGTGGACATCAAGGGAATGGGCACTGTTCAAAAAGG
Organism: Canis aureus; assembly: GCF_053574225.1. Taxonomy (NCBI): domain Eukaryota; kingdom Metazoa; phylum Chordata; class Mammalia; order Carnivora; family Canidae; genus Canis; species Canis aureus. The sequence continues at coordinate 6,745,482 of NC_135641.1, forward strand.
AATGCCCCACAAACGTTAAACTGGAAGGGTCTACAATGTTACTCAGCATGCTGTTGGCATTGTTGTAAACAAACAAGTTAAGGGCAAGATTCTTGCCAAGAGAATTAATGTCCGCATTGAGCATATTAAATACTCAAAGAGCCGAGATAGCTTCCTGAAGAGTGTGAAGGAAAATGATCAGAAAAAGAAGGAAGCCAAAGAGAAAAGTACTTGGGTCCAACTGAAGCGCCAGCCTGCCCTACCCAGAGAAGCACACTTTGTGAGAACCAATGGAAAGGATCCTGAACTGCTGGAACCCATTCGCTATGAATTCATGGCATGATAACTGTAAAGAAAATAAAAGACCTCAGGATTGTTAAAAAAAAAAAAAAAAAATTGTGGGATGTAGCAAATGCAGTCTTCAAAAGAAAGTTTATAGATGGAATGTATATCTTAGAAAAGAAGAACTTTCTAAAATCAACAATCAAGTTTTTACTTTAGAATATTAGGGATCCCTGGGTGGCTCGGCGGTTCCCCGCCTGCCTTTGGCCCAGGGCATGATCCTGGAGCCCTGGGATCAAGTCCCGCGTGGGGCTCCTGGCATGGAGCCTGCTTCTTCCTCTGCCTGTGTCTCTGCCTCTCTCTCTTTCTGTGTCTCTCATGAATAGATAAATAAAACCTTTAAAAAAATCGTAAGCCAGTAGCAAATTAGCCAAGGAAAAGAGAAAAGGCACAAATACAATATCAGAAATAAAAGAGAGATCATTCTTAATCTCCCATAGACATTAACAAGATAATAAAAAATATAAATAACTCTAAATTCAGAAATTTGATAATTTATCTTAATCGAGCAAATTTCATGAAAAATACAAACTACCAAGACTCACAGAGGAAAAATAGATCATCTGAATAAATATATCTATTTTAAAAATGAACCAATAATTATTAACCTTCCAAAAGATAAAGCATCAAGTTCAGATGGGAATATTTAAGGCATAAATGACACCAATTTTCTACAATCCATTCAATAAATCAGAAGTAGAAGAATCATTTCTCAATTCATTCTGCGATACCAACATCACCCTAATACCACATAAAGACATTAAAATAAAGGAAAACTATAGCACAATATCTTTTGTGAATGTAGAGGTAAAAAAAAATCCTTAAAAATATATTAGCAAATTGAATCCAAGAATGTATAGCAAGAATTACATACCACCACACAGTAGAGTTCATTTCTGGCATGCAAGCTTAGTTCAACCATTACAATATACTGGCACATTATATGTACTATATACCAGTATAGTATGGTATACTAGTTTTTTTTTTTTTTTTTTACGATCCAGCAATGAACTTGAGGAATGTGGAACTAAAAAAAAAAAAAAAGAAAGAAAGAAAAAAAATCTATCATTTGTATTAAAACAATTAAATGAAATATTTTTTAAAAGAAATATTTAGGTATAAGTGTGATAAAATATGTATGGGATGTATATAAGGAAAACCACAAAAGTCTGATAAAAGAAATCAAAGAGGATCTAAGCAAATAAAAACAATTTCGTGTTCATGGATTGGAAGATGCCACATTGTTAAGATGCTGATCCAGTCAACTTGATCTATAAATTCAATGGATCCCAATCCAAATCCCTGCAAGTTATTTTTTAGAGATCCATATAGTGATCCTAAATTTCAATATAAAAAGGTAAGAGACTCAACATAATAACTGAAATGATACTTAAGAAGCAAACAAATCCAGAGGACTCCCCCTAACCAAACTGAAGACTTACTATAAAGTTGTATTAATCAAGAAAGCACAATATTGGCAATAGACTAATAGGTCAGTGGAACAAAATATAATGCTCCAAAAGAGACCCACACAAATGTAGTCCACAGATCTTTGTAAAAGGAGTAAAATCAATTCATCTGCTGGAATTTCTAGTTCGTAGAGTAAGAAATAGTTAAAGGGAGGAGTCAAGATCCAGGTGATTTGATTTTAGTGAATTGAACCAAACATTTAAGAAATAAGTCATGTCAATCTTAGACAAGAAAATAATGGGACTACTCAACAATTGCTTTTGTTTTCTAGCATTGACTTGATAACAAAATCCTGATAAAAGCATTAGAATTAAAGAAAGAAAGTACATGTGTGCACATACACACACTCTGAAGTAACCTAGGAATAAGTTTAAGAGTTTGGTAAAGAAAAAGATTTAAGAATAAAGAACACCAATACTACAAAGAAAAATACCGATAAATTGGACTACTTAAAATATAATTTTTTCTTCATCAAAAAATGGTTTTAACAAATTGGAAAGGCAAGTCACAGAATGAGAGAAGATACTTAACAGGACACACTGAAAAACAGCTCAAGTTTTATTTAAGTAATCTCTATACCCAACATGGTACTTGAACTAACAGCCCCAAGATCAAGAGCCACACATCCTTCCCAACTGAGCCAGCCAGGGGCCCCACTGGCAGAAAATTTTAAAAAGACAACCCAAACCAACAACGCACCAAAGGTTATTAACTGTAATAATTAAGTACAAAGGCACAAAGACTATCAATAAATTCTATAGGAATTATTATTGCACCCCCTCCAAATGATTAATGATAAAAGCCATTCACTATGCCCAAAGGGTGTAGGACGAGGTAACTCTCCCACACCAGGGTGTGAGCACTTGTCTGTCCTGCCACTTTGGATGATTGTGTGATAGTTGGGATACCCTAAAGTGGAACATAAACAAAAGTTTATTACTCAGCAATTCTACCCTTCAGAATATTTTTTTAAAGATTTTATTTATTTATGATAGACATAGAGAGAGAGAGAGAGAGAGGCAGAGACACAGGCAGAGGGAGAAGCAGGCTCCATGCAGGGAGCCTGGTGCGGAACTCGATCCAGGGACTCCAGGATCACACCCTGGGCCAAAGACAGGCGCTGAACTGCCGAGCCACCCAGGGATCCCCCTTCACAAGGTTTTGAACAGAAATTAATGCATGTGGGTCTCAAAACACAGGTACAAGAAAGTTCAGAGCGGAATTACTCTTAGCCAATATTGGAAACAATGCAAATGCTAAACAGCAATGGATTGCCTCCTAGTGAGCACATGAAGAACATACAATAACATCATGAAGCGATTTAAATAATATGAAAGTCTTGTGTGAAGGATGTGAGACACACATACAAAAAAAATCCAATTTTATGATTCAATGTCTTTCAAGTCATAAACAGATAAAACCCTATTTTAAGAATTAATGATAGTTCTTTTCTTTTGAATATGTGATAGATTAACATCTGGGTGGAGACACAAAAGGCCCCTCTGAGCTCTAAAATGCTCAGTGTGATGGCCTGCTCTAGATTATGAGTTTGCTATAGTAATCATTGAACTGTTCAGTTAAGACTTTCCTCCTTTTATTATGGTTTGCTACACTTCAAATAAAACTTAAAAAATAAAAAAAAAGTTTTTGCTCTTTGCTTTAGAATAGATTATTTGTACCCTGCATTTTAAAATATCTCACAATATTCATTTACGCCCTTCTCTAGCAGGAAACAAAAAGTGTGCTATATTCTGTGAGAAATTTCTGTTATATATATAGAGAGAGAGGCAGAGAGGAAGGGTAAACAGAGAGGAAGATGATTGAGGGAAGAAAACAGAGATGGGAAATAGTATTTGGTATTTATCATCCCAGGAAACACGTGAAGAAGTTAATGCATCTGAAAGAAAAATAACCATATTATATTTATCTCTAGTAAGAAAAAATAAATCCAACTTTTCAGTAGCACCTTTATATGCAAAATGGTCAAAACATTGCTTTCCAAACTAGGATATTTAAAAATTGGATTTTGTTTTCAGAATAAATACGAAAGTATTGAGACCCAGATTTGTTCTGAAAGATTTATTATTAGTAGTCATCATCAGACAGGCATATTAGAGGTTATATAAATTGATAATCTATTTTAAATCTTATAGGAGGTAATATTATAAATAAATGTGTTCCTCTGGTGAAGAACTTTCTATGAGACTGTATATACCAACTATATGTAGCAGATATATTTATATAGAGATCTACTGTCTTCCTGTCTGCCTATATATATACATATCGTTTGTTTAACAGAAGTCTCTATTAAAATTTCACTACTTGTCAGGTTTCACATTTCAGATATGTGTTTGTTTATTTGTTCTTTCGTCTTCTGGCAAATAACCAAGTAGGGGAAAAGAAAGATAATTATAATAGTAACAGTTATTGAGCATTCAGTGAACCAAATGAAAGGCTAGGCACATTACTTAGATTCACTGATTTAATGCTCACAATAGCCCTGTGAATTAAATACCATTATCATGCTATTTTGCATACAAGTATCACAAAACCAGTAAATGGTAGAGCCAGGATTCCCATTGCGCAGAGTCCGTGATACCAAATGAGAAACTACCGGGATGCACTCCAGGGGCAATCCACCTCTCCCAAACCCTCTCACCTACCTCCATATATGCCACCAGGTTTGTTTCTAGCCATCTCTGAACTCTCAGAGGATATGGTAGGCGTATCTTCAAGGTTTATCCACAGGTATGAATGTGTGTAAGTGTCTGTGAGTGCATGGACTCCACCACATCTACTTCCACAAGGAACGAGTTTCCTTCAATTTTTTGCATTTTAATTTCTACCATTTGAACACTGAATTCACCAAAGATTGATGTTTAGTAGTAGAATCTCATAATTCTCTTCTCTTGTATTTCCTTACCTTCCCACAAGGAAAGATGCTGTGATGAACTAGTTTCAAGAACATTTGTTGAGGCAAATGTCTTGAGAGGCCTGCTTTAGTGGGAGAAGCTCAGACCAGCCAACCCCCAGAGAATGCCCTCCTTTTGAGAATGCCTGCCACCAAACAGAATGTGACCTCAATACCTTAAGAAAGGGATACTTTTCTTCAGAGCCCTCTCTAAAGGCCTTTTCCACTTCTGTGTCTGATACTTGGCCACAGGGAGGGTGAGGGGAGCCTGGATCTATTACAGCTGCAGGACCTCCTCCACAAGACAGCCAGCTCTGGGGCCAGCATGCCCAGGGGTTTGCAAACTCTCCAATGAACTCATCTGTTAAGACTTAACTCCCCACTTCTTCCCACATTCCAGAATGGTTTACACTGGGTCCATCTTGTTTTCAGCCCCTTTCTTGTCATAATAAGAGTATCCTCAAAACCTCTGTCCAACCTTCTTCCGTTTGGTGTCACTTGTATTCGCTGACCTAGTGGATGCTTCCCATTTGCAAAGCCTTCACCCTTTTCAGACGCATTCTCTCAACCCTTGCAAAACTTTTTGCTTTGTATTTCACCTGACATCAGTATTACAATATGTGGTTTATTGGTCTTTATACAGCCAGTCTTTCCATTCGAGTATTTTCATATGCTTTAGTTCTTCTACTTTAAATTAGAGTCCCTTGAAAATAGCCTATCGCACAGGGTTTGCTTAGTCATTTGAAGCGCTGAGATTATCTCCAATTCATCCTTACCATTATATTGATTTGCCTGATTGCATTCCCACTGTCTTAGTTCATGTTTTCTAGTTATGGTTTCTATTTTGCCTTTTCCTTGTTTTTTTTTTTTTTTTCCTTTAGTGATTTGAACACATTTTCCTGGTTTCATTCATCTCACACTTAAAAATATAGTTTTCCAGTGCAGTCTGGAGTTGAACAGTGTCTGTATTTTATCTCTGAACAAGAAAATAATCTTAGCATTATTTCCAATTTTCTCACCTACCACCATCCCCACCAAATGTTTTCGGTTGTCCTTCCTCACAACTTCTAGAATGGCTGGGTAGAGGAATCCAGTTTCAAATTCTCTTTCCCTGAGAATATTTAAGATTTTGCTTTTTGTCATCCTACATTCAATGTATTTAATAAAAATTCATTATGAATCCAATTCATATTCCCATGTGGATGAACTTCAGTCTCTTCATTCTGCTTTTTATCCTCTGTATTAGATTGTTTTCATTTTTAACTCATTGACAATAATATTTTAAGTTTCAACATATGTTTTTTTTTCCTACTTTGTAACACTATGCTTTGTGGGAATTAAGTCATGTCCTTTGTCTCTAAATACATTTATTTTAAATCTCTAAATGCTTTGGGATTGCTCCTGAGCAGTCTTGTGTTAATTCTTCTGCTGGTTAAGGTTGATGGCTCTTTCGGGTTACTGCTTTTCTTCAAGTAATTAGTAAGGTTTGATTTTTCCACTTCTCTTTTAATTTGATAATCATTTGTCATTTGTTCATTTGTCTTTGAATACAGATGTGATTGAATACAAGATCTTGTTTCTTGTAATTGTGCAGGTTGGGAAAGGCCATGCTGCCTACTGGGATAAGTTAGCATCTTGATTGCTGCTTCTCAAAGCTCCTTGTCTCTTCAAGGTGCTACTATCTTCCTGGGATACACTCTTTACAGTTCCGTCTTCTGCTAGCTACTTCAATTCTTACTCAAACACACTTGCTAAGCTCTGCTTCTTAAGGCAGTGTTGGGGTACTGGCAAGGAGAATGCAGCCTGCTTCCCCAAATTATCTGATTAGTGACCCTTTTATGTGTCCCCTGGCTTCCCATTAAGGTCCATCCATCAGCTCTAAGCATTTAACAAGCTAGGACTCCTTCCACCTCCTTCCTTTGCATGTTTTATATTGGTTAGGGTCTGATCAGAGAAACAAAACTACTATGCATGACATGAAATAGGGCATTAACTGTAGTGATTCATCCTGACAATGCAGAAACTCACAAAGAAGCTTTTGGAAAGCCTCTAGCTATTGTGGTAGCCTGGAGCCAGTGCTATGAGTCCAGAAAAAAATGTTGGATGAGCAACAAATTCAAACCCATTAATATGAACTGAAACCCTCAAGGACAAAAGGAGACCTGTGTAGGTGTCTCATTGTCTCCAACTTTGACTGTGGAAGTGTCTGCAGAAGGAGCTGGCAACCTTCTCACCCTTGCCCAGGGTGTAGAGATTCTGAAGGAAGAGCACCTGCTGGGCTAACCAGCTGGTATATCAGAGAGGACGTGCAGGAGTGACAGCACTTCTGTGTCCCATGGAGATCTTCAAACCGCAATGGTTGCTGGTCCCATTTACTTTCACATCTTGCACAACTTCTTAAATCCAATATACAATAAAGAGAATTCTGGGAAACATAGTTCAGTTGACATAATTCGACACTACCACAGTCAACCTCTTGCCTTGGCATCCATGCACACCTCTTTAACCACATCTAATTTTCAAGTTCATAGAGTAATGCTTTCCCCTGCAATGTCTCTGCTTTTTCTCATACATGGAACATTCTAACCTCTCCCCCAAAATGATGCACAGTTTCATTATCTACCTTCAGGTGACCTTCTCTCCTCTTTTAGCTGAGTCATACCCTCTTGAATATGCTGTATCCTGAATACTAATATTTAAGATTATTTACTACTCACACTCCTCTGGGAGTTGATAGGTGTATGGAAGAAGGGAAAAACTGGTTAATCGTATTTTAATACATTCACACCAAAATAAGGCAGAAAACTCAGAACTATTACAATCCTCATTTCCACAATTGTTCACATGGGCAGAGCTCTTCCTTTGTTCTTTTATTCTCGTGGCTTATTTTCTTCATCATCTGCAAGTATCTTGGTGTGGTTCTTTGTCTGATGAGGGACTCAAATCATCTTCATCTCTGCAATTTCTGAGCCATTAGGAGTCCAGTCCTGGCTCTTTGATGTTTCCGTAGTTTTCCATTAATTGCTATCTGGAACGTGGGACTACTGACTGGTGTCCCAGACAGTATCTTATATTCCAGGTATGCACCTCCTTCTCTCATTGTGTAATAGCAATGCAATTTTCTTTGATATGATGGGATTAATTCTGCAGCCAGTACAGTAACCCCTTCATTAGTATGAGGAGCCCAATGTTGCCAGATGTCAACTTCATCTTCTATTTTTTTATTAAAGAGAACTTCTAAAAAGTTTTTATTCAAATTCCAGTTAGTTAACATGTAGTGTAATATTAGTTTCAGGTCTACCATATAATGATTCAACACTTCCATACAACACCCGGTGCTCAACAAAACAAGTGCACTCCTTAATCCCCATGTCCTATTTATTTATTTTTATTTATTTTTATTTATTTTATTTTTTGAAAGAGAGAGAGTGCACTCATGAGCGGGTGGGAGGCAGGATATAGAGGGAGAGGGAAAGAGAGAATCTTAAGCAGGCTCCACATCCAGCACAGAGCTCGATGTGGGGCTCAATCTCAAGACCCTGAGATCATGACCTGAGCCAAAATCAAGTCAGATGCCTAACTCACTGAGTCACCCAGGCACATCCCCATCACCTATTTAAAGTAAACTTTTTACCTTAAAATATGTTTACATTTGTGGAAAAGGTGTATGGATAGTATAGAGATTTCCTGGGTACCACTATTTCCCCTATGGTTCACAGCTTATATTGGTATGATGTATTTGTCAGAACTAATAAAACAATGTTGGTATATTATTAGCAAAATTATCCAAATGCCCTTAGTTTTTCTCTCATGTCCTTTTATCTGTCTCAGGGCCCTTCCCAGGATACTGCATTGCATTTAGCTGTCATGTGGCCTTAGCCTTCATTTGGCTGTGACAGTTTCTAAGATCCTGTTTTAATGACTTTGGGGAGTCCTTTAATGGTTTTGAGGAGTACTCATCAGGTATATTGTAGAATACTCCTCAATATGTATTTATCTGATCTTTTCCTCATGATTAGACTAAGATTATAGGTTTTTGTGAGGAATACCATTTTGGAGAAAAGACTTTCCACTCTAATGGAGAAAATGCTATGCCCTCTACCCTGATGGCATCATTCCTCCTTCAGGAAGCAGACCTGTAAACAATAGATGTTGTCCTTTTGAGAAGTTTGTAGTGGAGTACATTAACATGATGTCACTGTTCCCCTAAGAAACTCTCTGTAATTTGTTATGAAAATTTAAGCATAAAAATCTTCCTTCCTTACAAAGTATGCATAATTTGATTTGCTGAACCAATCATCAAAAATATAATCTGAAAAGTATTTTGTATTCAGCTTATATTTTTAAGGGGGAATCTAATGATAGTAAAACTATGACCTATTTTAAGAGAAATGTGAATGAGGCTATGTTTTCAAGAGTTTGGCCCATCTGAAAATTTTGAAACTATTTTTCTAACATTATTCTATCTACATATACATTTATAATTTATAGCATACATTTTCTCTGCTAATCATAATTTTAAAAACCATCAAGATGTAAGTGGTAATTCACAATTCAAAATAAATCTAAAGCAGCTCATTGGCAGTCAAATACATAAATTCGTTATAAAGAGATATAAAATTAAAACTTTCCCATACAATTTTAAGTAGTTTTGCATTAATATGATCAAGTGTCTTGAATATTCATAATGGGTATGAAAAAATAGCATGTTTTTGTTGCAATATGTTTAGTTCTAAAACCCTTTAATGTATGTATGCTGCAAACTTACTTTATATGAAAATAATTTTTTAAAATATTTGAACTGAACATTAATACACTTTCTAGAATTTTATGACTAAAATATTCCACAAATATATTTGTTTCAATTTTGTGTAGCAATGTACCCAAAACTATTGAATCAATTGCAAATGCAAAATAATACTATATCTTTGCTGCAAATTGTAGAGTTTCACACGGATAATGTGATAAATAGAACTCCTAAGAACCATATTTGTTTTTATGCCCAAAAGACATGGAGAATTTCAAATGCAGACTGAAATCAAAAGAAATCATTGAATTCCATAATATTACACCCTATGTCAACTAACTGGAATTTAAGTTAAAACTGTAAAAAGAGAAAAAAGAAATCAATGTATTCCAGATTATGGAAAGATTTCATACAATATTCCTCATGATTTTTTTTCATTTGTCAATTAAATCAACACAAATTAGGATCTTTTTCACCAGTAGCCCTGCCAAGAGTTAGGAGTGTAATGTGAAAACAAAACAAAACAACACAACAACAACAACAAAAAACAAACACAAAGAACATTGTACAATTGTTTGAGTAAGTTTCCATCTTGACAATTTTGTTGTGTAATGAAGAATGATTTGCGAAACCATTAAACAGTACACTTGCTTACCTGGAAGAGGGTGCCAGTTGGGGATTTTAAAGTTGGTATTTCATAATTTCATTTTCCTTCATGTAAAAAAAAAGTCTTAGTAATGGGTAAAAAACAAACAAAGCTACCACACATAATGAGTCCATTGTTCATTAAAATTATTAAAAAATAATGAATAATTTGGAAGGCTCATTTCAAGGCTAAACACTGTTAATCAGTAATTAAAGTTAATATGATGGGTTTATTATGAAATAAACATTAGCTGATTAATCTTCAATGTTCCCCCACTGAGTTACTATTTTTTTTAAGATTTTTATTTATTTATTCATGAGAGACAGCGAGAGAGGGGCAGAGACACAGGCTGAGGGAGAAGCAGGCTCCCTGCAAGGAGCCTGTTGTGGGAATTGATCCTGGATTCCAGGATCATGCCCTGTGCCAAAAGCAGATGCTTAACGGCTGAGCCACCCAGGCGTCCCTGAGTTACTATTTCTTAACACTATTCCAATGAGGAACTTGAAGTCATAGGGATTTTAAGCACATTCTCCAAACTTATATGGCACACAAGTAAAGATCCAGAATTTACTTCCAGATCTCTTTGTATCACCTTGCCATGGGCTTAACATAGCAGTAAAACAATGCTAGAGTCAACAGGTGTGGAGAACTTGTTTTTATTACACATGGGAAGACAAGTGAATAAAAATAAAGTTTCAGAGTTGTGGTTACTTGTTATGTTTCCTTTTTCTTGCCATTATTGTTGCTTAGGTGTTCTATCCAATTATTCTGTTTTTGTTTCATAGATACTGTTCCATTTTAGACACTCGTCCTTCCATTATATGCTTGTGAATTATAAATATACTTATTTCAAGTTTTCCCTGATACTTATAGTTTTCACATCCTTTCTGAACTAAATTTGTGTGCTTGTTTCTATGTTGCATATTGTTAGTTTTCTACATGCCATATGACTGAGTTATTTTCTCCACAAAAACAGAGGCAGAAGTTCTGTATTTGAAGACAACCTTGAGAATGCCATTTCTCCTCTGGCTCTTTTATAATTATACTCTCCAGATCACTGAGTCCCACAGTTCTGAGTAGGCTCTAAGTTGGCAGTATAGAGGCTACAAGTTTCACATGGCTGGAGGATGCATGTCCCCAAGGCAGTGAGTACCTGGGTCCAGTTCTCAGCTAAGGGTGGTCTCTGCCCCTTCTGGAACTCCAACTCCATCTTTTTCAAGGTGGGGATTCTACTGCAGCCCCTTACTTCTCATGCAGGCCCACTCTGGGGTCATTTTACTGCCTTCCCTCCTTCTCTGGCTACAGGGTTGCTTTGGTTAATGGAGAACATTACCTTTTTGTTTCATATGCGTGCTATATATGGCATAGCTAATGCTTTCATACACTTTTTATCATTTATTCTTCACAAAAACACTTGTTTATGGATGAAAAATGTGAAGTTTTGGAAGTTAAATAAATTTTCCAGTAACATACTTTTAATAGGTGACAGTGCCAGAATTCTATGCTTCTTCTCCATGCCCCTCTTGACTTGGCTCAAATTTAATTTTATGGACCAAGAATAACTTGATCATTGCTTATTTACATATAATTAAAATTCGATTACTACTTGCAAAATAAACATATCATAAAGTCAACTATCAATTATAACAATCATATGACAAGTATTTCTCTGAGGCAGTAAATTGATTAGCCTGGATCACAGTCCCTGATAATCTGCCATAGGACTGAGCAACTCAATCTATCAGCAAGAAGATAAACCAATAAAAATGTCTACCAGCATTTCAACATCCAGAAAACACTATTCTTTATATTTGGCTATTTTTTTGCAGTTTTCTGAAAATTGATCTGCAGGGATTTTTCAGATATAGAACAGTGAAAACAAATAGTGTATATATGTGTGTGTATACATGTATATACATATATATGTATATATATATATATATATTTCACTTCTCAGAAATGTTATGAGACAAAAAGAGGCAGAAAAAAATGGCCTGGACACCAAACTGTATGTGCAGGATCACATCTATGAATATCAAGATAAATCTCTGTAGTTGGTAGATAATGCAACAATATCTTGTAAGAAAAATGGCAAGACATTTTTTGGTATTGTTATTCCTGGACAGAAAGCAATTTTTCTAAGAATAATGATATTTTTGCAAATTTGATAGATGTCTATTATAAAAATTTCAAGGAAAGAACAAAAGAACAAAGGAAACCACATATGGAAATACACATACATATGTATTAAATACAATCACATGAATAAATTTTGATTTATCTGTGATGCAAAATTACATGAATTTTTCTATTGATAGACGTATGTGAGGATAGTTGGACAGATGAATGAATAGATAGGAGAGGGAGAGAAAGAATATAAATATATATATTGTAGAAAGGAGTATAAGAGTAAATGTAAATGACACTATATAATGTTATTTTTATTTTTTATTTTTATTTTTTAAATTTATTTATTTATGATAGTCAGAGAGAGAGAGAGAGAGGCAGAGACACAGGCACACGGAGAAGCAGGCTCCATGCACCGGGAGCCCGATATGGGATTCGATCCCAGGTCTCCAGGATCTCGCCCTGGGCCAAAGGCAGGCGCCAAACCGCTGCGCCACCCAGGGATGCCTTATAATGTTATTTTTAAACAAAAATCTTAAACTCAATGTTACTCAGATATAATATGTAGATATTAAGGTGAAACTAAAATAATTTTTGAACTTCAGATAAATGCTTCTTCACCAAAAGACAGAGGGTGCTGTATCAATTAAAGATTCTTGAGTTTCTACATTCTAAGGTCTTTGAAATCAGAATGGCTCTTACAGTCAAGGACATCTTAATAATGTGTCATAGTTTATTTGTAGCCTTTATTTCTCTTCATTAGTGCTAAATAAAATAGTGGTGCACCTCATTATTAATGGTTTCTTTTTTTAATGGCTTCTTAATGTTAATGAAATGTAATATGAGTTACTAGGAGATCTCTTTAGAGTTATGAAAAAATAATTATGGAAAACATCAAGAGGTCAGAATCTTTTCTAACGTTGATTTTTGGCATTAAATTAGTGACCAGCCCCCTACTATGATCAATGGTGAAATGTTTGCATTTATACTGCTTTGACATTTCCCTATTTCAAAACTTTATATAATTATTTTGTTATTCTTTACAGTACTTATATTTTATTATATAAAAGGTATGTCTTACAATTAATTAACTTCAGGTCTCTATAAAAAGATGCAATGTTTTCCACCAGCCATCTTATTATTCTATTTATAGCTTCCATATTCATTATCAAGAGTCCTCTAAACTCTTGAAAAATTGAGAGCGTATATTTTTTACTTTATATTTGAAAGATAATTTAGATGACATAAAACTCTTTAGAAGTACTGTCCTCAAAAATTGTAGATGTTTCTCTACTCTTTAAGTGTTAAAAGGAAATATTATATATAACATTATGTTTCCTAAATATAGGAAAATCTGTGGTCATACTAATATTTTCCTCAATTTTGGGATTCCTTACAATACAATCAGGATGTGGCTTCTTTTTTGACAGCTCTATTTTTCAAACTCCTATTTCTCACTCCTCATTTCCCAACCCATATTCTATATGACTTTTGATCTTTAGATTCAAGCCTGCCTTTGCTTCAGCAGTTACCTTCCATTAGAGATTTGAATATTTATTTGATGGCATTTTTTTTAATGCTTGGGAGTCCAGAACCACCACTGGATCCCTTTTGCTCTGCTCACATCCATCACGTCGTCTACAACTTCGTATCTTTTGTTCTTTCTGTGTCACTGGGATTTGATTTCCTTTGTTATCATATCCCTGGCTCTGTCCTCTGTCATGATGACTCTGTTAGATTGTTTCTAGAGTGTTTCATTCTCGGAAGGTCTTACTATTCCTTTCAGTCAGTGCTCAATCTTTACCTCCTGCTGTGAGAGCCTCTGCCACAGGAGAGCCCCGCCCTGGAGACGCGGGAACTTGAAAAATCCACACAGGAGGTTTTCCGGGTGGAAAGCGCTCAGCAGGGAACTGGGGCGGGATCCCAGGAGGGGGTGCGGGGACGCCCACGCCCAGAGTAAGCCCACCCACGCCGCTGCGGGTCTCCGTAAAGGGCTGGAGCGCACCCCGCGGGCCTCGGGAGAAGCCGAGGGTCAGGAGGCGGCTGAGGGGGAGGTGGGGGGCTGAGCCCCGGTCCCAGGAGTGCGGGTCCAGCAGCACAGGCCCGAGATCCCAGGGCGTCGGGGACACAGCTCCCATCCTGCGCTCCCCCCGGGGACAGGTGGGGGCAGAGAGGGCGCAGGACAAGGAGGAGGCTCCTCCCGCCAGGCACCCCCAGTTGTGTAGGTCAGCGCCCCCCCACCCCGCCCCGGAGCACCTAGGCAGTGTGGACTGGGAGCCCCGGGGGTTACTGGGGAGCTGACTCCAAGGCTGGGGAGCTGGCGCCGCCAGTGGTGCTGTTCCTCCTGGTGTTACCCTGTGCCTGGGGGGTCAGAACCAGGGAGCAGGGGCCTCCTGGGGTCAGCAGCTCCCCCAGGTGCACACACCTGAGAGTCAGCACAGCAGGCCCCTCCCCCAGAGACCAGTTGGAAGACGCAGGAAGAGCAAGCTCTGGACCGAGCAGTGCTGGAAAGCTCCAGGAATGAGAGAAAAATCAAGGGAAAATAGTATATACAACTAGAGGGTACCTTTTTTCTCTTTTTTCCATTATGACTCGTATTTATATCAGACTAAAAATTTACAATATTTTTTTCTTTTTCCACTTTCAGTACAATATTTTACTAGCTGTTCATTTTTAAGTTTTTTCCTTTTTGACTTTTATATTTCTACAGTTACATGTCTTAGATATATTTTTCACTTCTGGATTCCCTTCAACGTATTCAATTTAATTTTGGGAGATACGTAATACATGGGGTTTTTTGTTTGTTTGTTTGTTTGTTTTTTCTGCCTCATTTTGTTCTACAATACTGACCTTCTAAACATGACCAGCATGCACCCAGAACCAAGTGGTTCATTCTATTAGATTATATTCTATCTTCACTCCCAGTCGGCCTCCCTCTTTTATCTTTTGCGTGTTTTGGTGTTCAATGTTGGGGCTTTCTATTAGTATTCCTCATTTACATAAATTTAGGACTGAGCATCTTCTAACATACAGAACAAAATACACTAAGAAACAAGAGGATCACCCTCTAGGACCCTCAGATAGACTACATTCTCCCTCCACTACCACTTCCTCACCACCACCATCTCCCAGACCCTTTTTTTCTTTTTCCTCTTTTTCTTCTTTACTTTTTTTTTCTTCCTTTCCTTTTTCTTCTTCTTTGAGGTTTTTGGCCTTTTATTTTTTGCTACATTGTTTTAAGATTTGTTTTTCACTTTAGTGGTCCTTTTATTTTATTTTGTTCTGATCTTCTTTTTCATTATCTAGTCTTTGACCTCTTTGGAATCATCTAGGTTGTATTTTACTTGAGTCATGGTTGATATTTTTGATTCAGACCACTCATACAGCCACTCTGCACTAAACAAAATGACTAGAAGGAAGAATTCACCACAAAAGAAAGAACCTGAAACAGTACTCTCTGCCACAGAGCTACAGAATATGGATTTCAATACAATGTCAGAAAGCCAATTCAGAAGCACCATTATAAAGCTACTGGTGGCTCTGGAAAAAAGCGTAAAGGACTCTAGAGACTTTGTTACTGCAGAATTGAGATCGAATCAAGCTGAAATTAAAGATAGATTAAATGAGATGCAATCCAAACTGGATGTCCTGCTAGAGTTAATGAGGTGGAAGAAAGAGTGAGCAACACAGGAGACAATTTGATGATAAGGAAGGAAACTGAGGAAAAAAGAGAAAAACACTTAAGACATCATGAGGACATGAGGAAAGGCTTAGGGAAATAAATGATAGCCTGAGAAGGAAGGATTTATGTATAATTGGGGTTCCAGAAGAGGCCAAGAGGGAGAGGGGACCACAAAGTATATTTGAATAAATCATAGCTGAGAACTTCCCAAATCTGGGGAGGGAAACAGGCATTCAGATCCAAGAGACAGAGAGGACCCCCCCCAAAAAAATCAATAAAAACAGTTCAATAATTCGACATTTAATAGTGAAACTTGCAAGTTCTAAAGATAAAGAGAAAATCCTTAAAGCAGTGGAAGACAAGAGAGTCTTAGCTTATATAGGGAAAAATATCAGATTAACAGCAGACCTCTCCAGAGACCTGGCAGGCCAGAAAGGCTGGCAAGATATATTCAGGGTCCTAAATGAGAAGAACATGCAGCCAAGAATACTCTATCCAGCAAGGCTCTCATTCAGAATAGGAGAGATAAAGAGCTTCCAAGATATGCAGAAACTGAAAGAATATGTGACCAACCACCAAACCAGCTCTGCAAGAAATATTAAGGGGAACCCTGTAAAAGAAAGGGGAAGCCCAAAGAAATAATCCACAAAAACAGGGACTGAACAGGTAATACGATGACACTAAATTCGTATCTTTCAATAGTTACTCTGAATATGAACGGGCTAAATGATCCCATCAAAAAATGCAAGGTATCAGACTGAATAAAAAAGTAAAACCCCTCTATATGCTGTCTACAAGAGACTCATTTTAGGCCTAAGGACACCTCCAAGCCTGAAAATGAAAGGGTGGAGAATCATTTACCATTCAAATGGTCTCCAAAAGAAAGCTGGGGTAGCAATCCTCATAGCAAATAAATTAAAGTTTATCCCAAACACCATAGTAAGAGATGAAGAGGGACACTGTATTATACTTAAAGGATCTATCCAACAAGAGGACCTAACAATCATGAATATTTATGCCCCAAATGTGGGAGCTGCCAAGTATATCAATCAAATAATAACCAAAGTAAAGAGATGCTTAGATAATAATACACTAATACTGGGAGAATTCAACACAGCACTTTCTGCAAATGACAGGTCTTCTAAGCACAATATCTCCAAAGAAACAAGGGCCTTAAATGATACACTGGACAAGATGGGTATATACAGAACTTTCCATCTGAATGCAACTGACTACACATTCTTCTCAAGTGCACCTGGAACTTTCTCCAGAATAGACCACATACCAGGTCACAAGTCAGGTCTCAACCAATACAAAAAGATTGGTTTTGTCCCCTGTGTATTTTCAGACCACAGTTCTTTGAAACTAGAAGTGAATCACAAAAAGAAACTTGGAAGAAACCCAAACAGGTGGAGGTTAAAGAACATCCTACTAAAAGATGAATGGGTCAACCAGAAAATTAGAGAAGAATTAAAAAGATTCATGGAAACTAATGAAAATGAAGATACAACCATTCAAAATCTTTGGGATACAGAAAAAGCAGCCCTAGAAGGGAAATACATCACAATACAAACTTCCCTCATAAAATTGGAAAAAAACTCAAATGCACAAGCTAACCTTGCACCTAAAAGAACTGGAGAAAGAACAACAGGAGAAACCTACACCAGGCAGAAGAAGAGAGATGATTGCACCCCAATGTTTGTAGCAGCCATGTCCACAGTAGCCAAACTGTGGAAAGAGCCTCGGTGTCCATCGATAGATGAATGGATAAAGAAGATGTGGTCTTTGTATTCAGTGGAATATTACTCAGCCATTAGAAAGGACGGATACCCACCATTTGCTTTGATATGGATGGAACTGGAGGGTATTATGCTTCTCCTCAATCAGAGAAGGACAATCCTCATATGGTTTCACTCATACGGGGAATATAAGAAATAGTAAAAGGGATTATAAGGGAAAGGAGGGGAACTGAGTGGGAAATATTAGAGAGGGAGACAAACCATGAGAGACTCCTAAATCTGGGAAATGAACAAAGGGTAGTGGAAAGGGAGGCAAGCGGGGGGTTGGGGGCACTGAGGAGGACACTTGATGAGATTAGCACTGGGTGTTATACCATATGTTGACAAATAGAACTTCAATGAAAGAAAGAAAAAGAAAAGAAAGAAAGAAAGAAAGAAAGAAAGAAAGAAAGAAAGAAAGAAAGAAAGAAAGAAAGAAAGAAGAAAGAGAAAGAAAGGAAAGAAAGAAAGAAAGAAGAAAGAAAGAAAGAAAGAAAGAAAGAAAGAAAGAAAGAAAGAAAGAAAGAAAGAAAGAAAGAAAATATATGTTGTCATTTCACTGAGATTATAAAGCAACATTTCTCTCAAATCTATGCCATGTCTTAATAAAATCCCTCTTGAGATGTTTTCATCTACCTTTTATTTACTCTGCTTTCCTCGCTTTTCATTTTGTTTTTTTTTTAGAGTATTTATGAATAACATTATGCTATTTCTTTTCTGACCCATATTCAACTTTGATTGGAACAAAGAATGACACAGGGACGTTCATGGAAAGTGAAACAGATAATTCTGTCAATTTAAGTTCTGCTTTGCTCTTCTAAAAAAGCCTTACCAAGACTACATCATTTAGTTTAGATCCTTAACATTTAGTTTGGGATATTAAGCAATTTGTGTTGCTCACTGAAAAATCTATTTTTGTAAGCTCTTTGTACCAGGATATCCCAATCTCCACAGATATAGGAGGCAGGGCTTCCAAAAGGGAAATGAGTCAGACTCCCACCTCCTTCCACTCACTACTTACCCTTCAAACTCCATCCAGTTTTGGGAAAATATAAACCATTTATTTACATTTTAAGATTTTGGGAACTGAAAAATTATGCTTCTCAAAGTCGTTTCCAGCTTTGCTTTTTTTATGCCAGCTTTATTGAAATATGATCGATATACAAAAAAAATGCACACAATAAAGTATACAATTTGATAAGCTTGCACATCCAAAAGTTTACTTGTGTCCCTTTGGTCTTGAGGTGTATGTATGTGTGTGTGTGTATGTGTGTGTGTGTGTGTGTGAAGAACATTTAACATAAGATCTAACCTCTTAACAATGCTTAAGTACACGATACCATATTATCTACAGACACTAAGTGGTACAGCAGATCTCTAGAAGGTATTCACCTTGCATAATGGTAGCTTTATTCTCACTGAACAACAATGCTCCATTTATCCCTGTCCCCATTCCCTGGTAACCACCATTCTATGTCCTGCTCTTACAAATCTGAGTACTTTGGATTCCTCATATAAGCAAAATAATGCAGTATCCATCCTTCTGTGCCTAACTTACTTCATGTAACATGTCTTCCAGGTCTATTCATGTCAAAACAAAAGGTAGAATTTCCTTTTTTTCTTAAGGTTGAATAATATCCCATTAAATTCTGTCAATGGACTTTTGGGTTGTTTCCATATTTTGGCTTTTTTGAATAATGCTCTCATGAACAGCATGGTAGGATTTCATTTCCTTTGGACATATATCCAGCAGTGGGATTGAGTAATTTTATGGTAGTTCTATTTTTAATTTTTTGAGAAGTTTCCAAACTGTTGTCCGTAAGTGGCTGCACTATTTTACATTTCCATCAACAGTGTATAAGGATTCAGTTTCTCCACAACCTCATCAACACTTGTCATCTTTTGGGTTTTTTTTTTTTTAAGATTTTATTTATTTATTCATGAGAGAGAGAGAAGCAGAGACATAGGCTCCATGCAGGGAGCCTGATGTGGACTCAATGCCAGGACTCCAGGATCACTCCCTGAGCTGAAGGCAGGCACTTAACAGCTGAGCCCCCCAGGTGTCCCACTTTTGGGTTTTGATGACAGTCATCCTAAAAAGCAGAAGGTGATAATCTCATTGAGATTTTGATTTGCATTTCCCTGATGAGTAGTGATGTTATACAACTTTTCATATATCTGTTGAATGTATGTCTTCTTTAGACATCTTTTAATTGGGTTACTTATTTTTATTCTTTCCTATTTAGCTGTAGAGGCACCTTATATATTTTGGAAATTAACCTTTTATCAGATATATGGTTTGCAAATACATTCTCCCCTTGCATAGGCTGCCTTTTGACTCTACTGATTATCTATTTTGCAGTGCAGAAACTATCTTAGTTTGAGATAATCCTACTTGTCTGCTTTTGCTTCTGTTGCCTATGCTTTCTGTGTCATATCCATGAAAACATTGCCAAGATCAATGTCAAGAAGCTTTTCCTCTAAGTTTTCTTCTAGGTGTTTTGCAGTTTCAGGTCCTACATTTAAGTCTTTAGTGCATTTTGAGTTGATTTTTGTGTATGGTGTAAAATAGGGTCTAATTTCATTCCTTTGCCTATTGATGTCCAGTTTTCCTAACATCATTTGTCAAAGACACTGTCCTTTCCCTATTGCATATACTTGGCACCTTTAAGAAGGGTGTTGATATCTATTTAATTGTCAAATTGGTCTCTCAGTGCACACTCTCCCTCTTCAGCAGCACACTCAGTATTTCTGAAATCTCATTCGTCTAATGCTGGATTACAGGGGAGGACTCTTAGGATTCATACACTTAATTTTGCTTCCTCTTCAAGATCTGCATGTCTGTGTCATTTGTCAGCTCCCTTTTTTATTTTGATCCACATTCCACATATTTGGCATGTTTGCTTTCTATCTGCATTCAAGATTTTCACCGTTTCCTATTCCTACTAAAGATATTTTCTTCAATGTTTGTTATCATTTTGTTGATTTGGGTGGGTTTGTGGGGATGGGCTTACTCTAGTATGATTAACCAATGTTTTTCCTAATAAAAAATATTTAAAATATTATTTTCTACTAAATCGTATGTGGATATACAACGTTGGAGCATGTGTAAAATACAGTTAAAATGATAAGAACTCATGAGGTTTCAAAGAAATTAGAACTATCATTTACACACTTTTCTAGTCAGTGTTAATTCAGAAGAAATTATGAAACGCTGTGTTACCATAATGAGATTCAGAAATTGACCCTTTCTGGAGACAGCTCATATAGAATTCTATAATTTTAACTTTCTCATTAGCTCATATTACTTTTTACCTCCTCCCAGAAAAGAACTTCTTTCAAAAATTTTGCCTCCAAGACTTTGTTTCTTACACCTCAAATGCTATCTGGGCCCACTCTTTTGCTTGGCTACTTTTAACATAAGGTTCAGCTTTTTATTCTCCTCTTCTGGATAAACTTCCCTCACCACCAAGTCCATGACTCTAACTGGCTTTAAAGTCCTTGAAAACAGGATCTCATCTCTTTTTTCAACATGTCTGCAATGCCTAACAAGATAATAACAATGAAACATCTCTATGTGATAATGTAAAGATATTCAAGAAACAAATGAATGAGTAGATGAATTAATTCTGTAGTTACTCCTTATGGTAGATTGTGATACAATGCCTGGATCCCCCATTAGGAACAAAGGATTTATATTCCAGCTACTGGGAATGTTCCTAGATTATAGCCCCCAGCTGCATGCTCTCTTTTGGATTATCTAATTGAAAACAAGTTTCCCACCAAGGTCGCATATCCTTCCAAGAGAATACTGCATATAATGACTAATAAAAATTAGAAGCTCAGTGATTTATGGCATCACATCAAAAGGTATAACCCCTTGCATAATTGGAATAGCAGAGAAGTAAGAGATGGGTGATATAAAGAATATTTGAACAAATATTGTTTGAGCTTTTCCAAATTTATTTTTAAAGATTTTATTTATTTATTTATTTATTTATTTATTTATTTATTTATTTATTTAAGTGAGAGAGAGCACAAGTGGGGCTGAGGAGCAGAAGGAGAAGGAGAGGGAGAAGCAGGCTCCCCACTGAGCAGGAAGCCTGGTATCACAACCTCAGCCAAAGGCAGACTGAGCTACTCAGGTGCCCCTGAAATTTTACAAATTTAATAATAAGTACAAAAATACAAATATGAGGAATCAATGAAGTTGATGCAAGATAAACACACCACCCCACTCACAAACTTAAAAAAAAGAAATTAGCATTGAAGCCCTTCATAAATGAATACCTTAGAAAAAGTGAATAAGGGAGAAAAACATAAAATCATGGAAAAGAAAAATAGGTACCCATACAACAAACCAAAAATGATAATTATAATTATTATATATATATAACATTGTTATATATATGATTATATTTAATATAATTATAATAATTATTATTGACTTCAGACGAGAAAGTCTGAAAGTTCAAGCCAATTTAGTTCTTTGGAAATTACCTTGGCTAAAGAAACTGGCTTCCTTTGAAAGTCACACTTATTTCCAATGGAAGCCTGTGATTTTCCTTAGCTGATTACGACTGAATAATGCTGGATTATAAGGGCCTGAGTTTCATATTCCAAAAAAAGAAAATGCCAAAAGACCATCCCAGGTCCAGAGATCCCAGTATAGTCAGCTAGACCTTTATTACAACTGCATCACTGCTCAAATTCTCCCTAAGCCCTCACCTGCCCCCTGTCACAAGTAATGCCCAAGATAATTTCCTCATAAAGCTTCTGCACGTGTTAATCTCTACCTAGAGTCTGTTGCCCAGGAAACCACCTTGCAACACTGACCATGCTCCTTATCTTTGTTTCAATTTTTTGCATGTGTTGTTATTCCTGGCAATAATCTGCAGTTACTCAAAATTGTGTCCTTTATGTGGTTCGCAATAATACCTTAGATTTTGTTTGTCTACTTCTCTCTTTTTATTTATTTATTTATTTATTTATTTATTTATTTATGATAGTCACACAGAGAGAGAGAGAGAGAGAGAGGCAGAGACACAGGCAGAGGGAGAAGCAGGCTCCATGCACCGGGAGCCCGACGTGGGATTCGATTCCGGGTCTCCAGGATCGCGCCCCGGGCCAAAGGCAGACGCCAAACCGCTGCGCCACCCAGGGATCCCTGTTTGTCTTCTTCTGAAATCTGTCCACAATCTCAGCTTCATCACTTCCACTGTAACTTTTTAAAAGGAAAAATAATAATGTTGTAAAACTCCGGAGTTGGTTGAAACACCTAAGGCCTAAGGCTAACTTAACCCAAAGCTTTATGTTCTAGGTTTTGGCAGTTGGTAACATAATTTTGAGCAAGTGCATAAATTATTCACATTCTGAAGCAATATTTTCTTTTGTTTAAGGAGGGTAAATGATTTTCCTTACCTTGCAATATTTGTTGAAAGGATTAAAGGAGATATTGCAGAGAAATCACATTTTCTGGCATCTAATAGAAACTATAAAATTACAGCTATTATTTTTCTAAAATCTGAGAGTTAGGTAGCCCTGGTTAGCCCAGAAGAGCAGAGACTCTGATGTGGGGTAGCCTGGGTTCACATGACATTTTTGCCACTGACTTGTGCAGCCCTGGGGAAGTATATGTCTGTCTCCATCTGAGTTTCCTAATCTCTTATGTGATGACCACGACAGTCTGTCTCTCACAGGGCTAAATGGGATTAAAGGAGGAGATTCATAAAATATTCAGGATCATCCCTGATATAGTATAACCAAAAAGAAACAAATAGAAAATTGCTACATTATTATGGGTCAAATTGAAATATTTATATATATATATATATTTAAATTCAATTAGCCAACATATAGTACATCATTAGTTTCAGATGTGGTGTTCAATAATTTATCAGTTGTGTATAACACCCAGAGCTCATCACATCCCATGCTCTCCTTAATGCCCATCACCCAGTTACCCCATCCCCTCACCTACTTCCCCTTAAGCAAGCCTCAGTTTGTTTCCTAGAATTAAGAGTCCCATGGTTTTTCTCCCTCGCTGATGACTTCCCATTCAGTTTTCCCTCCCTTACCCTATGATCCTCTGTGATATTTCCTATATTCCACATATGAGTGAAACTATATGATAATTTTCTTTCTCTGATTGACTTATTTCACTCAGCCTCATATACTCCGGTTCCATCCATGTCAATCTAAATGGTAGGTTTTCATCCTTTCTGATGGCTGAATATTACACACACACACACACACACACACACACACATACACACACATCTTCTTTATCCATTCATCTGTTGAAGGACTTCTCAGCTCTTCCCACTGTTTGGCTATTGCGGACATTGCTGCTATGAACATTGGGGTGCAGATACCCCTTTCAGATCACTACATTTGTATCTCTAGGGTATATATCTAGTAGTGCAATTGCTGGGTGGCCAGGTATCTATTTTTAACTTCTTGAGGAACCTCCACACTGTTTTTCAGAAA
Source organism: Canis aureus (assembly GCF_053574225.1). Lineage (NCBI taxonomy): Eukaryota > Metazoa > Chordata > Mammalia > Carnivora > Canidae > Canis > Canis aureus. The sequence goes on from NC_135641.1 coordinate 6,769,653, forward strand.
GGCTGCACCAGCTTGTATTCCCACCAACAGTGCAAGAGGGTTCCCCTTTCTCTACATCCTCACCAACATTTGTTGTTTCCTTTATTATTAATTTTCACCATTCTCACTGGTGTGAGGTGGCATCTCATTGTGGTTTTGATTTGTATTTCCCTGATGACAAGTGATGCAGAGCATTTTCTCATGTGTTTGTTGGCCATGTATAGGTTTTCTTTGGAGAAATGTCTGTTCATGTTTTGTTATTAAGTTCAGTGTTCACAACTATGAATAAAACAAACTTAGCCAATGCAACCCTAGTTAAAATGTAAGTCTTATATATCCCTAATATTTACTACTATTTTAAATATAAATCAATATCAATCAATTAAAAGACAACTCTCAAGATGAATAAGGGCATTGCTTCAAAGCTGTTAAAATGCTCCTCTGAAAGCATGCCCTTTCTTTCCAAAAAATTTTGCTGTATCATATGTTTTCTTGAAACATTAAAGCACAAATAGTAGAAAGAATAAAATCAGTCATTATTTGGTGGACTTATTTTACCCAATTAATATTTCTTAGGAAAAGTTAAGTATTAAAAGATATCTTATGATATTGAAAACAAAGATTTTGAACTCAATTTTTCTGCTCTTGTTTTATAGTTCAAGCTTTAAGTTAGAAATAATGAAACTATAACATTCTGAAATATTTGACTTGTTATTCACTATGTAAGATCAAATCTGGACACTTCCTCTGACTTTACATCTCACAACAGTCCTGATTGGAATAACCTGCAAGCTTGCAGTTCTCAAAGAAGTTATTGATTGACTTCACTGAGAGACCAAGAGACCACTGTTCTCCAATACTTTTTAAGCACAAACTAGTTACTTTCTCATACATAGAACCTAAGTCTGAAATAAAAGCAACAGGAAATTTTCCAGATTATTGGTTTATTCAATAACTTTTAAAACCATTTTTTTTAAATCATTGTTGTCTAAAAGTTAGAAATTGAAAAATTAATACAAGGGGTTATTTACACAGAATTTATACTCAAACTGGTTAGCATATCTCCTAAGAATTATAATTATTTATAAGAAAATATAAAACAGTTTAAGGAAAACAGCTTGTGTGAAAATAAATACCAATGTATACTCTGGCACACTAATTACTCTTTGGAGAGAAGGGTAGGATTTTAAATATATTTTTTAATTTTGGTCAGTTCCTCCAGGGTTAGATGACTGTGTCTGATGTTACCTGGCAACAGTGAATTAATATTTTTCAAATATCTCATGCTAAAGATCTCCAGGAGTTATACAAGGTCAGTGAGTCAATACGGTTTCCTTTTCAATTCTAAACCATTAGGAAGTAAGTTAGATGTCTGGTATATTTATTGCCAACTATTTTAAAATAGACTGTGATAAGTGTAAGGAATTCCTTGTGGATGTTGGTGGTGTATGATTTCTTCGAGAGAGGAAGAAAGGCTGAAACCAATAGGATCATTAGCTCATCCATTGGAAGGATTAAAAAGAAATAGGGACAGAACTAGAAAAGAAAGAAAGGGATGAATGGATCCCTCGCTGCTCTACAAATACTTCTTAGCTTTATGGTAATTTATTAAGTACAAGAGATAAACATTATAAGAACCTCTATTTTTTTCATGTCTTAAATGTCGGCACACCCATTTCCTCAAAATTTAACTATCACTCTGATAACAATCCCTTTAACCTGGTTAATTTCTCCCAAGACCTTGTGTTTCCATCAAAGGCAGGAGACCTTGTCAGTTCATGTGGGTTGTTTACTACAGCAGTAGGCAATTTGACATACAGCAACAACAACAGAAGTTTCAGTAACACATTTTATGAAAAAATTAACTACACTATAAAATCCAGGCTCTAATCCTATCATTTCAAGTTGAAGTGGATCATTATGAAATCAAACAGATTTGAACTTTGCTTGTATCTGAAGAACAATTCCAGTTAGCTGCAATAAAAAAGAAAGTATGTTTGAATTAATGGGAGAAATCATTCCAACCCAGCAAAAGAAATATTAATAATCCCACTTAGCCTCTAAGTGTATAAATGTTCTCCCACTAAAAGACATTTAAAAAGCAATGTACATTTAAAGGAGGACACAGAATTGCACCAAAGTAGTACCTGTACTGCCCAGATATGCACAATAATGTTCTTTTAATAAATAAATTAGAAGAAAACAAGCAATAAAATATATTTTATTAATGCTGTTCAGTTGGAGAAATAAAAGAGATTTGCAGGAGAAATGAAAATCTTCCTTAGCATATCAGCCAAGGTAAACTCGATGACCAGTCCATTGAGTACCATTAAGGCAGAATGACCTCTCCCATTGACTCTGCTCTGAAGCAAGAGCAGCAGGACACTGAACAAGAAGGAGAGTTTATATGTACCTGGCTGCTGGCAGGTCGACAGTTTAGGGTGGAACTGCCATACACTCCTCCTCTTGGAAATTAAAGGCAGCGACCCTTGGGAGAATGAGTAAGGTCTACACCTTCATTCCATTAGAAATTCAAAATATAACACTGACTTGGGGACCAGAGAAAGAATAAGTGTCAGTGGGATTGTAACAAATGGAAATATTCAATCTATAACTAAAGAAATGTAACCTTACTGCTTCCAGGTTATGCATTCTCCATGTGATTCCACGTGGCACCAGAAAATCATCACAGACGAGAGAATAATTTATAACAGTCATTCACTCTCAGTGGCCTCAGTGTGATTGGTCTGCATGTAATGTTGGCAAAGTATGTATTTAAAACAGCAAGGATAGATATTTAAACACACATACATTTCTTTCCTAAGCATCTAACATCTGTTTGTTTGTGGCCCAAATCCATTTTAAATAGATAAATGAAGAAAATTAAAGTTGTCCAAGGGGTCACAATAAGTATCACAATAAGTTTATATTCTAAACATGTATTTCAGAATTTAAAAATGCACACATAAAACAGAACTCTAACCAGAGAAACATAATACACTCTTTGAGACGGAGGTAAAAGGATATTCGTAGGAGACATTTGGCTATTTATATGGCAGTACTTGCTGAATTGACCATTTGTGTAATTATCTTACATTCCAAAGTGACATAAACACACTGCCCCTTCCCTCAAAGGACAAGGGTATGGCCTTTATGCACAGCCTTGTATATATCTAAGTTATATAAATAGATTTAAATTATATCATCTGCCCTGGACCTTATATAATTTCAAAAAAATCAGGCATTTATTAGATTCCCTCTATTTTACTCCCAAAGCCAATAATTAAAAACTATGACCTTGGAAATCCTCAATAAATATGTATTAAATGAATAAAAGGGGAAAAAAGGACTTCAGTCAAGTACTGTAACCCAAATCATACAGTGAAATGTTTTTGAATCCCATGAAGGGTTTATAATAGGAATTCATCATCGAATCACATTATTAAGCACCCAGGTGTGCAAGGCAGTGTGTCGGGTGCTAAGTGGAGCATAATGAAATCAGTGTGAAATCAGTTCAGTGCTGTCCTGAAAAGAAAAATTATAATTTTAAGTAACATTTGCAGAAGTAAAAGTCTTACAGTCCACCAGGCATATTCCTTAGAGAAGTAACACATGTACTGTTGGGAACATAAAGGTTTGCAACTTCCAACTAGATGCTTCTAAAACATATACACTTCTAGATGTGTACCCAGGGAGAACTTGATTTTATAACAGAGTGCTCAGGTTGAACATAAAGCCAATCTTCGATTGTCTGTGGATAGTGCTGCTTTTATTTCCTTATTTAAAGCTCAATCAGAAAGGGTGGCAGAAATGCTTATTTAATTTTACTTGCACATGCTTCTGTCCACTCAGGTGGCGTCTTATAGCTACAGGGTAATGGCAACAGAAATGGTGCTGTGTGACTTTTGAGGATGGGTCTAAAGTTTGGCATAGCTTCTGTCTGATTTTCCTAGAATATGCACACCTGTATCCAAGTCACCAGATTGTGAAGAAGCCAAAGCCTACAGGGAGATGCTCACATGGAGAGGCGCATGCAAAGAAGTGCTATACCCCAGCTTCCAGCCATGAGTGACCAAACTGTCCCACTTCAACACTGAACTGCCCGCCACCCAGTAAGTGGCTCTTCTATCCCCAGTAGAGCCATCCCAGCTAATGCTGTGCAGAGCAAAGATAAGCCATCCCTTCCGAGCCCTGGACAAGTGGAAGATTCAGAAGCAAAATTAATAACTATTTTTAAGAAGAAACTGCTGGAACTGACCGTCTATGTTAACTACTGCTGGTTTGCTAGGCATCAGACAGTATCTGGGCTACCGAGTTTTATAGACATAAAATTTGGGTCCTTGTGTATGTATGTACACATATATGTGTGGATTTTTTTCCTTTGTTGAGGGTTACAAGAGTTGCTGTTCAGTATCACATGCAGAACAAAGAACAGTTCTTTTTTTAAGGAGGGAGATAGATACATAATTAGAATGTGGGAAAGCTTCTCTGAATTCCCATTATGATTTCAAATCCCAACGTCTTTCATTCTACTTTTAACACAGAGTTCATTGCTATCTTTGAAATGTTTGATATTCCAAGAATACATGCAGATCAAAATTTGAATTTTGTATAAAATTTAAACAGCTCATATAGAGGAGGGGTGAAATAAATTGGCTCAGGCTGAACCATAGTTTTAATTATTCCATAAACCAGCTGGGCAAAATTGCAGATGAGTTAATTTTACCAAATCTCCCTCCATTCATCCATAAGTGGGCATAATGACTAAATGAAGCCATATACCAGAGACATAAATCCAACTTGTTAAATGGTGACCACTATTAGGTTGAGGGGATTATCCACTATTCTACATTATTTGCATGCTTTAGCTCCTATATTAATGTAATACATTGGAAAATTAAAACTGAGCCAAGAATACATGAGTCTCATATGGGTGAGAGAGGAGAAAGCATGTTTTATTTAATGTAAAAGGTGTCATCCATCAGCCCATATTTAATTCAATGGATAGATAGGAACAGCCAGCTGACCACACGATTGCTATAGATCATGATCTGTCATTTCTTCCCCAATTTGGAAACTTCCTCCTCAGCCTTTACTCAAATCTCAAGTGGGATCCTCAAGACACTTAAATGCCACCACTACTTAGTTGAGGAAAATTTATTCTTAGAAACTCCTCCATGAATATAAATCAATGAAAGCAAAGATTTATATAAGCATAGACTTGGGGGCAGGGAGAATGACATCATTTGTCTTCTCAGAAATGAATTCCTACTGTATCAATTAAAAAGCATTCATGTGTCTTAAAACAAAACAATGGCTTACTATTTTTCAGAAGAAAATAACACACAGTGTCACTAAGAAAAAGTAAAGGATTAACTTAATGTCCAATAAAACAAGAGTTTCCTTCTAAACTTGAGATTTTATCCTCACTTTTAAGAAATGTTGGGTCTGTAGAGGATAAAGACTAGATGGATTTAATTAAAACAAAGAAGAAAACCAAATGCATTATCGTTGTATCTACAGTAGTCTGTACCCCCCGGACATTTTGACTTGTATTCCACTTTATCTTGTTTCCTAATTTCACTTACCTTCTCACAAAAGAAATTAAATAGTTCTATAGACAGTAAGGTCTTAAACTATTCATGATCTTTATTATCATTGAAAACACTTGACTCCTCAACAGGCCAGGGCCTGCATGGACAGCACAGCCTATATATATATATATATATATATATATATATATATATATATGTCACCAGGTCACCACTCTGCTGGACCCTTTCTACCAGGAGGCAGAGTTCCTGAGGCAAAGATGGGAAAGTGCTACTCATTGGTTTCCTGGGAGTGTTTCTTGTTTGATGGCTACTGAATGTTCCTCAGCATCATTGATTGGTTTATGTGAGGGCAGGAATGGTCCAGGGGGAGTATGAGCAGCACCAGGCCTGAGGAGGATAATGAAGAAAAAATGAGGAAAAGGCTATTATTTCCTTGCATTAGTTTGGCGGTCAACACTAATGCCATTTTGCTGTTAGTGACCATGGCTTCCTCTCTTGGAAAACACTAGATCAGAAGATAAAAAAAAAAAGAGACATAGGAGAATTGGCTCTCTTCACTGTTGTGTCTGTTATTAACTTTCTTCTAATCTAATGAATGCTCAGAGTGAAAACGTTAGAAAATACATATTAAAAGTAAAATGAAGTAAAAGAACGTGTGGTCCTCCCATACAGAGATCAGTACTGCTCTTCCTTTGGAGCATCTTTTTATTTTATGTTATATGTGAATACATGGTACTAAAATGAAGCAAAACAAAGCACACTTCACATTCTCTCTCTGGTCTAGTCTCTAAGTTCCTCCATACCATAAAGGTCTACCACCCATATTCCACCTACTGTCATTATTAACTAAATATGTTCTACACATTGTTATCAATAGTTACAATAGTTATATAGTATTTCTTTGAATGAAAACACTTATTTATATTTTTTATGATATTGGTCCTCCATTGTTTGTATTGTGCCCTGGTAGTACCGAAACTTATTTAAAGCTCTGTAGAAAGGCTTGAAAAAATTTTGAGTCCTGCGCTTTGAAGGTGTTGGTCAAGCCCAAATCAACTCAATCAGAGCTCAGTGCATTGTCTGTGGCCATGTCCACCTGTTATGCAAAGCTACATAACATTTTTAACATTCACAGTGCTCCAAACAAAAACCGCATGTGATTTTACTCCTGCCTGCATGACACCTACAGACTCTTGACATTTTCCTTTCTCCCTAGCATTGACCTTCTCTCATTTCTCACGGCTTTCAGCAACTACATGTTATTTTTTCCCCATCACATAACATGTCTTCACTTTCTTCTCATGATTTCATTCTGATGAGAAAATACTTCTGATGATTCTCTGCAGAATGAGCTTTTCTACCCAACATGCACCAAATAATGCAGATTGGATGATGTGATGATCTCTCTCAGATCAAATTTGAATGAAATAAATCCTCTTTTTATAACAGGCTGTGAGAATTGGCAGGTGAATGGTGTTGGTTACCTAAACAACACTTCTGCTCTGTATTCTTTATAGTCATGTTCCTTTCAAGATTTAATCTCTGGATATTAACACAAGCTGGCTAGGGTTAGATATTGGAGAATCTCCCCATGGCAAGACCTACCACCAAAACATAATTCTTCCAGGTATGATGATTATGTAAGACCCAAGTATATTCCTTTTCTAAAGGGTTTGTTTTTATGTGGTCCTAAATAACTGTACATTAAACACACTCAGCTTAAAACAGACATTATTGTGACTGTTTGCTGTTATAAATGCCTCAGTTAGTGATTCTCTTTGTAAATGACACAATTTAGTGCCTTCTGCCCAAACATATCTGAAAAAGAAAACAAGTCCATCTATTTATTGATGAATTTCCCCAATGATATTATTAAAAGCACTGGTTTAATTCAATTTTCCTGTTGTGATGCAACTAGTTTTGCCAAGACAAAAAAGGAAAGCAAGATTTTAGTGCAAATCTGCTCCTAGGTGGCGAATATTCAGAATGAATGCCTTCCCTTTTCTCACCAGCTCAATTTGAAGTTTTCATGTTCTCTCAATTTACCCAGAGATTTTCACAACTTTCCAATTGAAGCTAAATGACAGAATGCATCGATTTGGAACCAGTGTAGATGAGTGGAACCAAGGCATATAAGAAAGGCGGTTGGACTTGCTTTGCTCTCCCTAAATCCCCCCCAAAAGAGCAAGTGTTCTGACACCTTTTCTTTTTTTTTAATGCAGAAGCAGACTTGAATGCCAAAGCCGTACTAGTTCTTGTTCGCACGTGGGTTGCCAGGTTACATACATCATCCCATCTGATTATTGGGGCAACTCATTAGAATGTGAGCTATACAAGGATGAGGCATTCAGATTTGGGCTGATTGAATGAACTTCAGGAGCAGGACAGGGAAGGTTTCATTAGTAGAGTGGAGAAGAGCAATAAGATTCAATTTAGCACTAAGGACTGCCTTCTCTTTGAAATTGCTTAATTCCTTCATCCCTAGTTATCTCATCAGGAAAGTTATTATTAGTGAAAATAAATAGGATAACATTTATGAAGTGCTGAACACACAAGCCTACAATCTATTGAGTACACAGTATATGTATAGTTGTTATTTCATTATCGTTTCTAATTATTAAAGATGTTGTCATATATGACAGGACCTAAGCAATGTAGGTTAAATTGTACCAGGCACAGAATATGATTGACTATCCTGGGAAATTTAGAAATTGGGGATACCTGCATGTGTTATTTGGGAAGAAAATCTTTGGGATTTTTCAGGAAATTTAAAATGGACCCATGATCATAAGAAAAGATTTTTCTTGTGGTCACTGGAAGTAAGGAAATTGTTGTCTCTTAGGGTCAAAGAATAGGTGTCTTTTCCCAAAAAATAACTGCAAGGGGAATTGTCATTAGAAATAGTAAGTCATTTTCCAGTCGAAAAAATAGATTATTTTCAACTGAATAGAAAAATATACATACTGGTACTTTACGACTCTGGAGCTCTACCAGTACTTTGCAACTCTGGAGCACTACACCAGTAAATTATATTTATTTATAAATTACAGAAGCTCAAAGCAAACTAAAAATCTGACACAGGAGCAGAATAAGCTATAAACCACAGAGGAGACACCAACAGAGAATTCCAAGACCAAACGAGTGAGGCCACTAGGCCTTTTTCAAAAACTTGTAGGAGTGTTGGATAGGTTTAGAAGGGGATTCTGAGCTGACTGGAGAGATTTTCCTGAACAACAGACACCATGAAACCTCAACAGACACACGGCAGAGGTGGTTTTGAAGCAGGAGAACATTGTCAAGGAAAGGAAAAGATGACTCTGGTTACCGTGGAGCCATAGGAGGTGAGAGTGTGAGGCAGCTCATGAACAGAGCTGCAGGAAAGACTCCTGCAGGGAACAATGTGTGCAGTGCCTCAAGGGAGTAGAGCATATGCCGCTAATTTAGCAAAGTTGAATTATACAAGGTCCTCCAATAGAATGGAGCTTACTATCTGGGTAAGAGAAGAGTTGTATACTTGTTTCAACCACAGATGAATTCATTCATTAAACCGATATCTACGACTTGCATCCCAAAGGTGTTGGAATGGAACAGAAGCAAAAACATGACCTTCTTAGTGCTTCCCTGCCAGTGCGGAAAGACAATGATAATTAAATAAGCAAATTCATACATAATGTGCCAGGTGGTTTCTGTGCCAGTATGAAAAATAAAGCAGAGTAAAGAGATGGATTTGGAGAGAATTATTAGAGATGTTCATCCTGCTAAAATAATTTTAAGCAGACACAGGAATGAAATGAGTTAGCTTGGAAGGAAAGGCTAGATCCAAGCACTTCTGATGAATCGTAAACTGAAGATACAAAGGTTACCAGGTCTTGCTTGGACAGTGGTAACATGCTGTAGCTTGTGTCTCTACTACTTATTTCATTTGTATTTAACCCTATATTACATACAAGATATACACAATCTTACACCCAAATTTTTCATCTTAGTACAGTATGTTATTAGATTTTAACTCCGTATTTTATTGGTGAGCTTGAAGGTGTGTCTTTCTTAGGACTTAAAACTTTTGCTAAAATAGTTGCTGGCCTTGCAAATGTATTTTTTATATTAGCTATGGCCTAAAATAGACATAAAAAATTTGTGTATAGGGCATTCTTAACTAGAAATGTCTGATTGTATTAACATTTAGAGTTGAAATTTCCAAGGAATCCTAATAATCTTCTATTTATCACTATGCAGAGAATGTTTCTCAGTAAGATACAAAATGTACCTTATCTGTGTGAGCCACAGGTACTAGCTACCTATTTTTTTTTTTTTTTTTTTACCATTTACAACAGGGGAAAATACACTTTGTAGAATGTTATGATAAGCTAAGAATCAGATGAAACATTAAATAAACAACAAATTTATCCATAGCAAGCTTTTGTTCCTCTAAATCATAAGGAGTCTATTCCAGTAGTATACACATGCAAATTCAATGACAACACTAAAAACCATTTCAGAAAAAAATTGTGATGCTATTCAAAGGATAGAACGTTCTGCCAGAATGTGGTTTTAATTTATAGCATCAGATAATCTTTTTTCTCTGTAATACACCCAGAGCTCTCCTTGGAGCAGAAACTTCATTTGACAGACATTAGAACGACTAAATTACTTTCATCGTGTAAATTCAGTGTATGCTTTGAATTCTATTATTTCATACCATGTAAATATAAAATGAGCATCTTATTTTTACCTTTAAACTGGAAAAAAATTTTCCAAAAAGCTTTAGTATAGACACAGTTGTGTCTATAAAATAAAAATATACTTTGTAAAATTGAAATTCGAGGGTAAAATAAAGAGAGCAACTCTTCGAACATGCCAGGAATATCTTGATCTCAAAGAGGAAGGCAGCCCTGGTTCGCTATTGGCTCCTTTTGTCTTATTTCTGGTTCTCCCTGAGGAATGCGCTGCAGTTACAGAAAAGGCCAACAGAGGACAAGAGCCAAAGAGGATGAACCCACACCAGGTATTTTTCATTTGACCCTCATATCTTTAATTGATATTTTTAGAAGTCTTTAAGAGAAGTCTTAATTACATAGTTTTTTTTTCCTAACAAAAAAGCATAAATTACACCTATTAAAGGAGTTTTAAAGAAAATAATTGTTTAGTTTCAGTGGTAAAACTTAAATAGACATGCACCAAGCAAAAATATTCTCCAGTACTTCTTCCACACCTTCTGAACAAAATCTCAAAATGTACTTTAACAACAACAGCAAAAAACTAGTACCTGGAGTTGATACTATTGGAAGCCTATTCCTACTGAAAGCTTCAAAAAGAATGTGGAAGAAATATTTATGGAACACTGCACCTCTCAAAAGTAAAATATACTTTCTTTTCATATCTGTAGGATTTGTCTTTGTGAATAAATTAAGAATTTTAAAAATAACATGATCGAAATAGTATGTTCTCCGAACAAAATCCTCAAAGATATTTTTTAAAAACCTCAACTACTGGAAATTCAAAACACACTCCTAAATAATACATTGTTCTGTGGATATCTAACAAAGATTGGAATATACTACAATTTGAATGGAAGTTCAAATACAGTATATAGAAAGTTGTTGAATTTAGCTAAAACCATGTTTATTAGGAAATTAATCACTTTAAATACTTACATTATTTGAAGGGCTAAAATAAGTGACCTATGGTGCTATCTTAAGAACGAGGAAAGGGGAGAAAAATAAATCCAAATTAAGTAGAAAAAAGAAAATAATAATAACAAGGTCAATAAAATATAGTACAAAAAATAGAGAAAATTAAAAAGACAAAACAGATTCCTTAAAAAGACCAACAAAATCTATTTTAAAAAGACCTAGCTAGACTAATTAAAAAGAAATAAATAGAGAATAAATTGTAAATATTAGAAATGAAAGTGGGGGTGGATATTACTATAGATCGTATAAACAAGGAAAGGATAATTGTAAACAACTTTGATAACAAAGTAGACAACAAATGATAACAAATTGGAGAAGCTGGATGAAATGTACAAGCATGTTAAAAACACAGCTTGCCAAAGCAGAAGATGGAACAGAAAATCAAAATGGCCTTACATTAAAAAAATACTAATTACATTTGTTTTTAAAAGAATCTTCCTATAAATGAAACTCTAAGCACACAGAATTTTAATTGAGTTCTGTCAACTACTTAAGTAAGAAATAAGACCAATTTATACAAACTTGTTAGAAAAGAAAGAAAACTTTGCCAGTTCATTATATGAAGCCAAAATATGTCTAATACTAGAGGTTCCAAAAAATAAAAAAATTATAGGATAATTATCAACCAACGTCCTTTATGAATATTTATGGAAAATACCTAACACAATATTAATATATCAAAAAGAGTGATGATTAAGAAGGAGAATAAATCATGGCCTAGTAAGTTATTCCCAAGAATTCAAAGTTGTTTTCACTTTCAAAAGTCAATTCCCACCACAGGGCATGGCCAAACACTGCATGAACTCTGTCTACCTGGATGACCTAACAGTATGCTGACTTCTAAATTGCATATCCCTTATGACTTTCTACTTTACTCAATTCAGTGCCTAAGTTATAGTTACTTCCTAGAATTTTTCATCATCTAAAACTACCTTGGATCTGAAATTTTTAAGACCACCATCTAATTAATTAACTGATTTTCCAAATATATCATTCCTATTCTTTTTTCAGTCTCTAACTTAGATTCCAAAGCTGCCATTTCAGGCGCTCCATTCAGGATAACTGAAATATCATTCATCTGCCTCATGAATGTTTTCTGGCTATAGTTCCATTCTAGGAAATCTAGTAATCTTAGTCAATGCTTGAAACTAATCAGTTTTATGCAATATGGAAAAAAATTATACAATCACAGATGTGTGGTAAAACCTAAATTCTATCCTAAGCAGGACCTTCACCACAAATAAACAGAACTTACAAGCAAGTAAAACCCTTGGCATTCTACTTCAAAGAAAATATAAATCACTAGACTGTAATCTCCTCAACTTTCCATCATCAAATATAAAACAATTGAAATACGTCAGCCCCATCATTTCTATATGACAATGGAATGAGATTCCATCCACCTACCACAAAAATCCAACTCTACCATATGCTATGGTATGCTGATTTCCATATCCTGAATTCCCAGGAAACTCTTTTTTTTCCCATAATCTGATTTCATACCAGTTTGCCCTAGTATCTCATGTCTCTTGTTAAAACAATATCTCCATGAATCCCACACACTTCTCTAGGTACTTGTATTTCCAACCTTCATTAATAGTTGTCTATAATAGATGCTGTCTCCACTTTGCCATTATCAAATGTATTTCACTCCTTTCACTTCTCATTTTGATAAAGTAGCTCTAAGTATAAACATAGATATCATCATCATGAACCCAGTGGACAGTGTTTAAAACTCATCATCATACATTGGTTTGCCAAATGTGTCCATTTTCTTTGTATTGAAGTTGACTACCTTCTTTCTTTATTGTTAGTGTTTATTGAACTAGCTTCTTTACTTTCCTTTTGAAACTGTAGTCATGATTTCTTTTTCATTTAACAGTGAAACTTGGCTTTCATCAGATATTTATCATGGGCTATTTTACCTCTCTCAACATTCTTTTCTTGGCACTTCATAATAATCCATATGAATCCTATTTCCAATCTCTCCAAATATAGCCTCCATATTATTAGCCCCATCTTAACCCACTCATATATCCACCTCCTACCCCCAATTTTCATATAGATGCCTCAAATATCAATACATCCCAAATCAACCTAATATTCTTTACCCACTATAATGTATTTTTGTTCTATTACTTGAGAAAATTTAAAAAGAAGCACAAATAGTATAGATTAAGACTCATCAGAAGTCTTCTAGAGTATGAGTAAATGAGTAGCCTTTGAGATGTAAGCAAGCTCATAAGGAGTTACAGATGGTGAGTAAGCAAGTAAATATCTCAGAAGACATTGGCTGAATCTATAAGATATGTTAGATTTTAACAGTAAGTTAGCAATCTGTAAGACCTGTTGAAGATGTATATGATAAATGGGATATATAATTTAAAAAAACAGATGAGACAAAAGTGTTACTTATAAACAGAACAAATGGAAAGATCAAATTATAAATTCTGGATCATGCCACTTCCAGAGAAACTGCTATCTTCTCCACATCAGCCATCATTTGGGGACACTGCTTATCATCCTTTTCTGGCCCTATGTCCTAAAAAAACTAAGATGATATTTAGAGCTATTCACAGGCTCATTGGAAAGTGACAACTGGTAAACATACTTGACCAATACAGCATGGGTTGACTCCAGGTTCAACTTGACTGCTAAACCACCTTCTTTAACCTCAATTCTGCCCCTAATGATCACACTGTCAGTGGCGGAAACCGGTGCATCTGAAGGAGATGGAACCTATAAGCATTGCATAACACAGGATGCGGGTAGCATGTTCTTTCTATCCTTTTGCACCTCATTCTAAGGTTGCTAACTCACCCCATCTCTTCCTCCTTGCTTTGCTTTATGCGTTAAAAATGAATTAAGTGAAGCACATAATGTTAGCAACTTAATCTAGTCTGTGAACATTTCCAAAATAGCCTGTTTAATAGTACACTTGGGAAGCTACTGAGACAATTTTCCATACAGCACTCCCTACCTCAATTCCCTCTATTATATTTTCTATCTCTCTAAATGGCACCAACATTTATATAAACAACTCTTCTTTTAGAAGTATTTCTAACAATGGATGTTATCGTTGCAGTCTAGGATTTGTCATACTTCCATTCCTCAACCCCTGCCTGACATTTTTGAGTTGAGTTACCTTTTAATTCACACTGCCTTTAATTTGTTAGAAATTAGTTGAAAAATATTTGTCTACTAAAGTACACTATACATTCTGTGAAGCAGAGGCCATGTCTTCATTTCCAACATTGCTTTACTAACATCCATCAGAGTGCTTGGTACTGATAAATGCTGTCTATATTCTCCTTTGCTACAGAAATGCTGACTAGTCTTCCACATAGTAGGAATTTATAATGTGTGCAGAGCTGCCTGGACCAGAAATAGTTTCTAAAGGGGATCTGGGGTAGAGTGCCATTTTTGCCTTGAAAGGAACGCATTGCCACTGTGACAGGACACATTGATAATAGTAATAGAGGTTGAAGTACAGGTTATCTTTTGTTAAAAAAGAAGTCACTTCATGCTGGGAAACTCGACATGCAAATGAATGTAACAATTTCATTGAAAGTTCAACCTTAATCTATTTTGAATGTTAACCCAGATGGCTAAGGGATATTTTTTTAAATCTTCCCTTTTTTGTCTCCACGATTAGAAGCAGCTCTGAAATTATTAACAATTGATATTCCCTACTTCAGTTTTCCCATTATAGAAGTGATTAAAATATTCAAGTAAATTAGTATTTCTAATTAAGAATTAGAAAAATCAACTATGTGAGGAAGCTTTGGTGGGATCATCATGTCTTTTTACACTTTGAATTTTAAAACAATTCTTTCCACACACCCCTATAGAGAAATCTATTTATACATTGGAAACCTTGTGCCAAAATAATAATTTGAGGCAAATACTTGTATTTTCCAATGTTCCATAGGAAACTGACTATTTAAAAAATTAGACAAAATGTTAGTAATTAACTGAATGATAATGACTCTTACTAAAAATAAGAAGTGTTATTTCTTGTGTGTGTCCACATATGTATTTAATTTTGAGTTAATTTAACCACAAACCATAAAATGTGAATTCATTATGATGTGTTAATGTGTCTGAATCTTTCAGCTACCTTAAATGAGGTAAAATCTTAATTCCTTTCTTACATTTTTTTCCCAGAGAAATATGACTTTATGACTCATTTTGTTCCTCAAATGAGAGTTTTCACAAATATAATTCCTTGGCACCCCTCTTTTTTCTTTTTCATGTTTCCAGTGATCATATCTATTTCAAAATCTTCAGCTGAGAGTCAACTAACTTTCTACTGAGTTCCACTTTTATGTTTCCATATGACTGCTCCCATCGCAATTCCTAAACAACAACAAAACCCCAAGTTCAAGGCAACCACAATTGATCTTACATTGTTACACTATGTTAGAGTAGTATTCCTGATTCACAGTTCTGACTGTTCTATCACTCCGCTCAGAAGTCACATATTGCTTATCATTTCTTATTAAAGAAAGTTTCTTATTTTCAAGGAAGTCCACAAGTCATTCCTAAAAATCTCTTATTTACCCTTACCTCCACTTTTCACTACACGCCTTTAAGAATTCTACCTTCTAGCCAGAAAGCAGATGTGCCTTCTTCATGGGAACATAGAACAGTTTTCCATAGATCTGTGGCTTGAATCACCCACTCCATATGTTTGAAATGACTTTCTAAATGCACCTAAAATTGTGATATTTTATCCAAAGTTTAGCATCAAATTAAATGCACTTTTCTTTACCCTGAATGTACCAGAAAGGAGATAGAACTTCCTCTAAGCACCCACAAACCCTGTGTGCTTCATTTAGACTTCTGACCACATCCTGCCTTGTTAGCTGGTTCTTCCTTCTTTCACTGCCTTTGCTACTTTATAAAGTACAGAGACTAGGGACATTATCTTATTCATATATAAATTCTTCACAGAACCTAAAGCTGTGATAAGTAGCCGAACATCTTGCAAGCACTCAAATATTTATTTGTTGAATAAATGAATAATGCAGCATGTACATAAAAAGTGAAAGAAACAACATCAAGACTGCTTCACAAATGCATTAACCATCAAAGAGTTGAAGATGCCAGTAATCATACACTCTGGAAAACATTAGTTCCCTATAGTTTCTTGAAGTTTACTGAGATAACTTCATTATTTTTAAAAACTGTTTCTAGTTCATATCATTTAAAAGCAATAACATATTTAAATATGAAATACATATACATAATTAAAAATCCAAAAGATACAAAATAAAGTGGGCCCTAACATAGTTTCTCAAAGCCTTTCTCCAGTCCCACATGCCATTCCAAAGGGGTGACCAATATTACCAATTTCATGTATTTTTCCAAAGATAATCTATGTCTATACAAGTTTAGCTCTGTGCATTCTTTTGCCCTTTTATAAGAGTAACATAGTTATACACGACGTCCTGCATCCGATTTTTCCCCTAAAGAATCATTTTGGAGATATATTTAATATACATACTATCTTCATTGTTTATAATGTTCTTTAGTGATTATACCATAATCTATCACTACTGATTAGATATTTATTAATAAACATGCAGAGTTTTTTCCATTCTGCTGCTATTACAAAAACTTACTATAATGAATTATTTTTGTACATATTCATAGTAAAACTGTAAAATAAATTCCTTGAATAGGAATTACTGACCAAATTGTTTATTAATATTATTTATATATATCACCAAACTTTTGTGCATAGATGCTGTATTATATATTGCTATATATCAAAATACCAAGTGCAAAATAATGGGCTTAAAGAAGATGAATTTATTTTCTCACAGTTTCCATGGGACTAAAGTCCAGTCACAGCTTAGCTGAGTTATCTGTAAGATCTCAATCAAGCTGTCAGCTGGGCTAGGATCTCATCTGAATTCTCAACTGGGGAAGAATCCTTGTCCAAGATCATTCAAGTTACTGGCAGAATTCATTATCTTGCACTTTAGGATAGAGGGTCTCAGGGTTTTGTAGACTGTTGGCTGAAAGCAAACCTCAGATCCCAGAGGTCAACCCCAGTTCTATATATCATGCGGTTCCCTCACATAGCCATTTGTACCATCAAAACCAGCAAGCCAAGAATCTCTCTGCAAGCTTGGCATTACATCTTTAATAATGCAATCACATACATGAAACCCTGTACATCCCAGGGTTGTCCTCTCAGGCTCTGCTAGCCACCAATGACATACCTCTTTAGAATTATATCAAATATGTGAGAGTGCCAGTTACTATCCACACCCTCACCAAAAGTATTATCAATGTTTCTCATTGCTGCCAGTCTAATAGCTAAAATCAAATGCTATCTCACTGTGGTTTCAATTGACATTTCTCTTATGCCCCTTGAATTAAAGCATCTTTTCACATATATAAATGAAATAAACATTTCTCTCTTTGCGGACTGTCTGTTCTTAGAAGCCCACTTTTCTAATGCTGTTTGGTTTCCTTCTAGTTCTTTTTGTATTAATCTGTAGGAATCATCTACATGGTTTAAAAAGCCATTTATGTCTAATAATGTTGCAACATTTATCCTTATTTGATCATTTATTGCTAGATT
The DNA here is from genome assembly GCF_053574225.1 of Canis aureus. Taxonomy (NCBI): domain Eukaryota; kingdom Metazoa; phylum Chordata; class Mammalia; order Carnivora; family Canidae; genus Canis; species Canis aureus. The sequence continues at coordinate 6,787,478 of NC_135641.1, forward strand.
TTGAAGATTTTTTTTCCTATGCAGAGATTTTTTTCCCTTCATTTTAATAGACTAATGAAAACTACATAACTTGAGTTTTATTTCATTATAAAGAACTGAATCCAGGTGGATAAAAGACTTATTTTTTTTTAATTAATAAGGAACAAAAAAAAGCACTACAGGGTAAAATTCTTAACTTATAATCTACCAGGAATGAAGTTTATAAACCAGCGCATTTTCCAGAGTTCTGTGCCAAGTAAGGTGGGAAAGTGACCTCGAGTTACATATACAGGTTATACAGCCAGCTGAAGGCAGATCAATTATTAGGACCCTCCAAGAGAAACCCAGACCTGTTTTCCCAGCCAGAACAGTTCTCCCCAGCAGAACCCTCTCACTGCTGGTGGAAGCCTTTCCAGCCCTCCTGTTGTTGCCCAGAGGTAAGAAGTCTGGACTCCAAAGTCACATCCTCAACAGCATCATCTTTCTTGTCTAAAATTCCAAAATCCAGCACACCTTCTATCTCATTTTCTTCATTTCTTTTCCTTTGTGTTTTTTATTTCACTAAGATACAAACTGTTTAACTTGTCTTTTGGTCTCCCCAGAAAACAGAAAGTTCCATCATCACAAGGATTTTGTCCACTTCTATCAGTGTTGATTCACCAGAACCATGCACCGTGCCTGACACACAGAGCATAGTATCCACTCAACTCCATTCTCTTTAATAAATAATTGAATGAATGAATAAAAGAGAAACAAAGATAAGATGTGAAAGATTCTAAGTGGAATCCATTCAGATTATCTCAGAATAAATAGGCCTAGGAATAAGCTGCCCAATTAAGCATGATCAAGATTTTTTTAAATGGTGGTAATTAACCATATAACCTTATAATAAATATATCTGCATACAAATATGCATATGGCACACATATATACATTTTTACAAGAACACAGAATGCAAATATCTGATAAGGAACCCAGAGTGAAAGAAGTTACCTCAAGAAAGCAGAAGAAAAAAACTCCTTTGAGTGTTTAATAAATAAAACCTCACAAAAATGTAACTAATAAATCAGTAAATTGAGAGATTAAAATTATGATAAAACAATGAAATGTAAGCAAAAGGAAATTGTTTGCCAAGACAGGTAGTTAATGATTCACATTTAAAATCCATGAAATAGGGATCCCTGGGTGGCGCACAGGTTTGGCGCCTACCTTTGGCCCAGGGCGCGATCCTGGAGACCCAGGATCGAATCCCACATCGGGATCCCGGTGCATGGAGCCTGCTTCTCCCTCTGCCTGTGTCTCTGCCTCTCTCTCTCTCTCTCTCTCTCTCTGTAACTATCATAAATAAATAAATTTAAAAAAATAAAATTATAAAAAAAAATCCATGAAATACATCAGGAGCAGCAAAGAACAGAATATACAAATTTGAAAGGAACTTGAATCAACATAATATTAAAATTACTCTAAATTCATTTAATAGGTCTCCAAAGGGTTGTCAACAGAGAGGAGGTAATTTCTGTTGAGACTGACAGATATTTAGAACTTGATATATTCCACTAAAGAACATAATTCCTCCGTGAGAAAATATGAATGATCTATTTGCATTGGGCCCTTTTCTCCTTTTCATAGTAGGTTGTTGTCTTACAGAAGCCTTAAACCAAATATCAAAGATTATTTTTTACGCAAATTGTGAGTTATTTTCCTTGGGTATCCAAGGTAATCTTTACTTGGATATACTTTATCTTAATTTAACTCTTTAAATTCATCTTGTAGAAATCAGAATACCTATTATAGAATTCTCAAATAGCCTCCTGATATTGAATTTTTTTTTTGCTACCTAGACACTTTAAGAACTCTTTTTACCTAACTTTTTTTATTCTATGATTTTTAATGTAGCTTCAACCACTGGGAAAGTCATAAGGTGATTTAAAAACATTTAAATCATTTAAAAATACATTTAAAATAAATTTTAAGTGTTTAAAATAAAAATTCAAACAAACCAGGGCCATTCCAAGTTCATGGATAACCAGAGCAATGATGTCTTTGAACCTGTTATTTAATGGAAAAAGTCACCATCCTGGTCAGCCAAGGCTTGGCTTACAAACCTTAGGATGCCAGTACTTTAAGTCCCAATATTTGTTTTTGCTTTTGTTTCCCTTGCCTTTATAGATGTATCTTGGAAGAAGTTGCAAGAACTTGTGGCCAAGTTCAAAAAGGGTGTTGCCTGTGTTTTTCTCCAGGATTTTGATGGATTCTTGTCTCACATTTAGATCTTTCATCCATTTTGAGTTTATCTTTGTGTCTGGTGTAAGAGAATGGTCTAGTTTCATTCTTCTGCACATGGCTGTCCAATTTTCCCAGCACCATTTATTGAAGAGACTGTCCTTTTTCCAGTGGATATACGTACCAGCTTTATCGAGTATTAGTTGACCATAGAATTGAGGGCCCATTTCTGGGTTCTCTATTCTGTTCCATTGATCTATGTGTCTTTTTGTGCCAGTACCACACTGTCTTGATGACCACAGCTTTGTAGTACAACCTGCAATTTGGCATTGTGATGCCCCCAGGCTCTGGTTTTCTTTTTCAATATTCCCCTGGCTATTTAGGGTCTTTCCTGATTCCACACAAATCTTAAGATTATTTGTTCCAACTCTCTGAAGAAAGTCCATGGATTTTGATAGGGATTGCATTGAATGTGTAAATTGCCCTGGGTAGCATTGACATTTTCATGATATTAATTCTTCCAATCCATGAGCATGGAATATTTTTCCATCTCTTTGTGTCTTCCTCAATTTCTTTCAGAAGTGTTCTGTAGTTTTTAGGGTATAGATCCTTTACCTCTTTGGTTAGGTTTTTTCCTAGGTATCTTATGCTTTTGGGTGCAATTGTAAATGGGATTGACTCCTTAATTTCTCTTTCTTCAGTCTCATTGTTAGTGTATAGAAATGCCACTGATTTCTGGGCATTGATTTTGTATCCTGCCACACTGCCAAATTGCTGTATGAGTTCTAGCGATCTTGGGGTGGAGGCTTTGGGTTTTCTATATACAATATCATGTCATCTGCAAGAGGGAGAGTTTGACTTCTTCTTTGCCAGCTTGAATGCCTTTAATGTCTTTTTGTTGTCTGATTGCTGAGGCTAGGACTTCTAGTACTATGTTGAACAACAGTGGTGAGAGTGGGCATCCCTATCTTGTTCCTGATCTTAGGGGAAAGGCTCTCAGTTTTTCCCTATTGAAGAATCTTCTGCATAGCCAAAGAAACAGTCAACAAAACTAAAAGACAACCTATAGAGTGGGAGAAGATATTTACAAAGGACATATCAGATAAAGAGCTAGTATCCAAGATCTATAAAGAACTTATTAAACTCAACGGCAAAGAAACAAACAATCCAATCATGAAATGGACAAAAGACATGAAGAGAAATCTCACAGAGGAAGACATAGACATGGCCAACATGCACATGGGAAAATGCTCTGCATCACTTGCCATCAGAGAAATACAAATCAAAACCACAATGAGATGCCACCTCACACCAGTGAGAATGGGGAAATTAATAAGACAGAAAACCACAAATGTTGGAGAGGATGTGGAGAAAGGGGAACCCTCTTGCCCTCTTGGTGGGAATGTGAACTGGTGCAGCCACTCTGGAAAACTGTGTGGAGGTTCCTCAAAGAGTTAAAAATAGACCTGCCCTATGACCCAGCAATTGAACTGCTGGGGATTTACCACAAAGATACAGATGCAGTGCAACGCTGGGACACCTACACCCCAATGTTCACAGCAGCATGTCCACAATAGCCAAACTGTGGAAGGAGCCTCGGTGTCCATCGACAGAAGATAAAGAAGATGTGGTCTATGTATACAATGGAATATTCCTCAGCCATTAGAAATAACAAATACCCACCATTTGCTTCGATGTGGATGGAACTGGAGGATATTATGCTGAGTGAAGTAAGTCAATCAAAGAAGGACAAACATTATATGGTCTCATTCATTTGGGGAATATAAAAAATAGTGAAAGGTAATAAAGGGGAAAGGAGAGAAAATGAGTGGGAAATATCAGAGAGGGAGACAAACCATGATTGACTCCTAACTCTGGAAACAAACAAGGCTTAGTGTAAAGGGAGGTGGGCAAGGAGGTTGGGGTGACTGGGTGACAGGCCCTGAGGGGGGCACTTGGTGGGATAAGCACTGGGTGTTATGCTATATGTTGATATATTGAACTCCAATAAATGTATACAATGTATAAAAAAAAAAAAAAGATATCAGTACCCAACCCCCACCTAACTAGTCTCAGTATCCACTGATGGACAGGAGATAAACATTCCAGGACTTTTTTTAGATGGAAAGAAAAAGTGACAGAGATGCTGCTTATTAAGTAGATGCTCTACTTTAAGAAGAGTAATAAAATCCAAATGTTAACAAGAAACTGCTTAGGATGAGAAGTTACATGATTATAAATACTTGCTGCCCTTCATTTGCCAAAATATATTTAACAATTTACCTGAATTAAAGCAATGATCTTGAAATTTTCTTAGCAAATCTGTTAGAACTTTATTTTATTACCACAGCATTCCCAACACTTAAAACAGGGTCATGAACAAATAAACACTCAATAAATATTTATCAAATGCTATTTATTTGATGGATATATGTAAGACATTTATTTTTAGTTTTCCAACAGGCGTAAGAAAGCTCTCATAAAATAATTCATGATTATTTCTGGTAGTAGGAGTAAGAAAAATTCAATTTTTTTAGGTAGCAGATGGGGATTTTCACATCACAATTTTAATCATCCAAAATGTATCTTTTTCATAACGATTTATGGAATTTACTTTGAATTCCATTCTGCTTGCTAACAGAAAAATGATATATTCAATTCCAGGAAAATTCAGTAAAGTATTTTTTTTACAAACTTATTACAAAGCTGAAGTTTTCTAAATTGAAAAAAATTAATCAATTCATTACATTCTTCATCCTCATCTTCCTCTATAGGCCAGTCCACATTTATCAGACTCTTGGCCACACTCACTGGACTCTGGGGACCATGATTCTGCCTTCAGTTTCACATGTGCACCTGGATCCACGAAGCCATCGCTGCCACATTGTTTACTTGGTTACTCTGTCCTCTGCTGTAGCATGGGACTTGCAGCTTCAGGAACAGGTCTACAATTTGCCTGTTGTTTATACCTTTAAAAGCACTTGTGGACTGTGCCAAAATTATCTGTTCTTCCCTCACTCCACCCCTTTAAAGTTCTGTCTTGAGGAAGGTGAATAACTTTTCAAAAACTTCCATCTGTAGTGAAATCTACTGACACTTCTTCCAATGACAAATGGAGTTTATGCAGAGACCATTATTCAGGGTTCAGTAAGACACAGAAATAATAAAAAGTGAAATTATAGTCTTGCATACTAGGCTATTAAAATTCACAGAGGACACAGTGGTCTTAATGAGAAAGGCATTCTCTCTCTGGAGAGAATGTTTTGATTTTAGAAAACTTGGCTTTGTATTTCGCTACAGGACTTGACACATAAATGCTCTGCCCGAAAGCTCAAGTGTCATATTTTGGATTGTCCAACTTCATTGGAGAAATGACGCTAATGTAGCTATGTATTTATGTATAAGTTACATGCATAAATGTCTATAGTAATCTATTATATACATTGGAGATTTCATGCTAAAATACAAAAGAAGATAAAAAGATAAATAGAAATAAAATTCAAATGTGGATTGTTTCAAGTGCCCTCTGGGCAGTATGGCTCATGCTTCAGAAACCAAGACTTCAAATGCTAGCTTTGGGAACACAATGTGATGATGAAGGACTTTGGTCTACAGCTCCAAATGAGGAAATGCTCAATGTCTGGCAAAAGGGTGGAGAATTTTGGAAAATTTTAAACATACGATAGAGTCGAAAGAACAGTATGATGAATAGCATTTACCTAGATTTACTTGATTTAATAATCATTATTACCATTACCATTACCATTATTAGCATTGCCAAATTTATGTGTTCTCTCTCTTTCTGTCATTCATAACTCTAAAAACTTGAGAATATACTGCAGACATGTGATTTCATAAAGATTTCAAGGTGTAGCTAAAAACAAGGACATCTAAAATACAATCATCAAGTATACACAAATTAAAACTGATATATTGGGACACCTGGGTGGCTCAGTGGCTGGGCGTCTGCCTTCGGCTCAGGATGTGATCCTGGGTCCTGGGATCAAGTCCAGCATCAAGCACCCCACAGGGAGCCTGCTTCTCTCTCTGCCTCTCTCTGCGTCTCTCGTGATTCATAAATAAAATATTTAAAAATAATAAAATAAAATAAAATAAAACTGATACATTATCTGAACTTCCCCACTTTTGCCAATAACATCCTTGAAAACTGCCTTGCTCACTCCAAGTTTCAATTATGTGTCCCCTGCTACACACACTTTGCATTTAGTTACCACTTGCTCAGCCTTACAATATACACAGATTTGTGTCAAAATCGCTGCTTCTGAAACATAACGTGACATAACATACATAACATCAGTAACAAACTAGGAAATATTTAAAATTACTTTGCACTAGTTTGCATGCTTAGAATACATCATACCAAGAGTGGTCAATCAGAATACTACGTCCAAAGGCTTCTTAGATCATGTCTTACTTTCTTTATCCTAATTTATTTGATTAGATCTGAGCAATAAAGAAAATCTAAGAAGGCCTTAACTTCCCGTCTTCAACTAAACTTAGATTTTTTTTTCCCTACTCTAGGCTGGACCTCCCTTTCTTAGTACTTACGTTAGAAACGTAATCTTAAATTCTTTCTCTTCCCTTTTGAGATATAAATCTTCCCTATGCCAGGAACAGCTTTCTCAAGGACCTGGGAACCATAGCTCTGAAATGTGATCAGGGAATCTGGCTCCTAACTGCTAGGGCGGCATCCAGCCCCCCAAGCTGCAAAGTCACCTCCAGCGATGAAGAGACAAAGTTGACTTTATTTTGGGTAAAGCCAGCTAGCAAACACAATTCACCTCTGAACCTTGTTATATTTTAATACTTGTCAGCCAGAATCCTGAACTTTTTCTTCACGTGAGGATTACAATCCCAGCTTTCTTGTTATTCCTATTTTTGTTTTCTTTTGCCCATCCTCTTGCTTTTAAACTTTCTGAATCTCTTCATTTTAGGGTTTGTCCCTTGTACATAGCATTGTGGGGGCTAATTTGAAATTTCTCTTTTTAATATTTGAGTGAGGACCATATGCATTTAGTTACATGACTGATTTGATTATTATTTATCAGAATTTTTTTATTCATGTGATTCTTTTCTTCATTCAAGCTCTAACTCATTTAGTTCTTTTGCTTCATTTTGAGTCTTTAGGGATGCCTGTATTTAGCTCTTGAGGTTTTTACATATTTACTGATATAGTTATAATGCTGTCCTTCAATCTCCTTTATCCTCACTTGGGCGTCTAACACTGGGGTCAGTTTTATGTGATTTATTTGACTCCCACTTATTAACAATGTGACAACAAATCATTGTATCACTTTCTTTTTTGTACATTACTCCTAATAGTTTCACATTACCCATACATTTTTTTACATTACTCACAGCAGTATTTTTATATTGTTAAATAATATTTTCCACATTAGAATCCACATTTATTTTAGAATGAGCTCTACAATTAGATATATTTACTTCCCTCCCTCAGTTCCTTTAGAAAATTTTCCCTTTAATGTTTGATTAGATAAACAGACCTCTCTTTGGTATTTTTCATAAATACTCTCTTTATACTTTATTTTTCCTATTTTATTGAAAATGCTGAAGTTTCCCTTGATTTGTAGATTTCATTTAAGTGCACTGTCAACTTGATCTTTCCTTTGAAGATGACTTGATCTCTTTGCCTTAGGCCTTGAGACTTTACTTTCATTTCTTATTAATATCATCTTATCAGAATATGTCCTAGTTTTGAAAGCTGGAGGTCAACTTTTCCAGGTACATGGTGGCCCCTTTAAAAATAATTTTAGATCCTTTATTTCCAGAAAAAAAATTGGATTATAGTATTAAATATTTTTATTTAGCATTACTTTTTCCTCTCTAACTTTCCAATAAAAATATAATTGAATTTGTTTCCTACTTTCTAGATAGATCATTTATTTACAGATCCATTTTAAATCATTAAAAATTTATTTCCTTTATTATTTTGAAAATATCTTTATTATGCTTTTGGTCAAATCTTTTGGTGATTTTGTATTTTAGTCCAAAATAGTGATTTTTTCTTTTTCTACAATTTTTTCTTCAATCTTTAAAAATGTTTTCAACTTTTTTTTTTGGTTTAATTCTCATTTAATATCTTCCTAATTTTTGTTTATTTGTTTTAACTTTGTTCATTTATTTTCTGAGTTTTTGTCAATATTTCTGAATAAAGATTTTCATCATGCCTACAATTGCTTATTTAAGGATATTTAATTCTGGTTCAGAAGATATGTTAAAGTTTTGTTCTTTATAATTGGTGCCTATGGAGAATTTTTGTGACCTGTTAAGTTTTAATTCTCATATCCTATAGTCTTCTTACTGTAGAAATCATTTGCTATTTTCTCTTTGCTTTGCAATATCATACTTTCCTAGATCAGAAACAGTGGCTATATGTAGGTGGGTGTGTTGTAGGGAGTGGTTACTTGCAAGGTACATAATTATTGACAGTGTCCATGGTCCTTGGTTTGAATTGTATTTTTTGTGTTGTTTTCTTTTGTTTTGTTTTAGAGACATGGGGAGAGAGAGAAAGCAGGTGAAGGGCAGAGGGAGAGAGAGAGAGAATCTTAAGCAGGCTTCACACTCAGCATGAACCCCAATGTGGAGCTTGATCTCATGACCCTGAGATCACTACCAACTGAGCCACGCAGCTGCCCCCGATATCATTTTATTTAACTGTAAAAGATACAATGCAGACTCTTAAATGCCTTTATTGCAACTTTTGGAAATGCATCCATCTATAATTAAAATTAATTTTAAACAAAAGGTAAATTTATTCTCAAATATGAATGGCCATAAATCTGTCACACTATGATAATCTTACAATATCATTCCTTAATAATTTATATAATCTTTATGAGTCTGACTAGGTTATTTTTAAGTTTCTCTCCAGAATTTCAGTTAAATTACTTCTCAACATTTGCCTATGGTCAGAGAAGGCATATTACAAACATCAAATACAGTCCCTTTACTTGTAGAAAAGCCAATTCTCAACTTGAAGTCAAGTATTTTCATCTTCTGTGTTTACTGTTGAATCCTGATCCTCCCAGAAAGGTGACTGACACATAGAATTTTCTCATTGAATATTTTTTAAATGTTAAACAAATATTTGAATCTAATCACATGATATATAGTCAAAATTGATTATTTTTATTCCGTTGGAAAGAAAAGACTGGATGGTGCCTACATCAATATACAATATCTGAGTTGGCTTAATAACTATGTTAACTTTATAAAATCCTTCAGTGATAGCCTGAAGGAAGTTTTAACAACATACCTGCATTTAGCATTAGAAACTCAGGAGAAGTTTAACTAGATAATACCCAACTCCTGAATCTAGGTAGTCTCTCCACCACCAAATAAGAGTATGATATTAGGAAAAATAAGTTAATATAAGAGTAAACATAGCCATGAATTGATCCAGGGCAAGGTGCCTGTAAAATGACATTTCTATTACCTAAAAGTTACATAATAAATAAAGAAGCACAGCACAGGGTACAAAGGACCAGAGTGAATCATTAGAGAAAATAAATCTAATATACAATCTAAGGTAATATTCCTGACGGCCCTGCAGTTTAGGAATCAAAATCCTTCCAGCTGAAAATTCTATGAAAAGTAAAATGAAATCATGTGACCTTACTGGTATCAGGGAGCTGCTGAGAATGTCATAGGAGCAAGGCACCTTTTATGGACTTGTCTCCAGAGAGAGGAGAATAATATCTCCAATCAAGCATGCCATGTACTATGATCTTTGTTATAGCTTTGGATGACTTATACTTGGTGACACAAATCAGTTAGATACTTTAACAGCCAGGAAAAGTGACAGTCCCTAAGAACAACTATCGCAGCCAAGAAATTTATTCTTCTCTCGGAACAAGCCAAAACACTCTCACACCCAGGAAGGCAGTCTTGGAATGCCCTTTTGTGAATTGTGGAGTTTGAGAGAGTAGCTTTTGTTATATGGAACAAGCTTTGCATGCAGAAGGAATTCATGAAATGCCCTTGCTAAGCCGCTGGAGGAACAGAGTATGAGTTACAAGATGTGCAATTTAATAACAAAACTCGATTTTTCTGTTATAGTATTTTTCGGCCTGGTAATTGCCAAGCACTTAAAAAATTATTTTTAATTACTAAATATACCTTATATGTCAGTTTAGTCTATAAGCTACCAAGTACTCTAAAATGAGGAAGGAAAATCCACAATACATATCTGATTTTATTTTCGGTAGTTTGCCATTTTGTCTTTCTGGAAGTGTTTTTTCATCAGGAAACTTGCAAGCCATGAAAAGTTCCTTGTCTTTTATGGGGATCGGTATGAGGTGGGGGCAGCTTGTTTCGGGAGCATTCCCCAGAGGTCCAGTTACCCTTTAATCCTTTTTTTAAAAAAGATTTTATTTATTCATTCATTCATTCTCTGGCACAGAGAGAGAGAGAGAGAGGCAGAGACACAGACAGAGGAAGAAGCAGTCTCCCTGCAAGGAACCCGATGTGGAGCTCGATCCCAGATCCCAGATCCCGGAGTCACGCCCTGAGCCAAAGGCAGACATTCAACCACTGAGCCACCCAGGCGTCCCAATCCTTTTTATCTGCTGTATCTCTCTCACCAACTTGCACAGCTAGGATCCTAAAATCTCTGTGCCGCTGGTCACAGCACAGGTCACAGGGAATACAGTGCTCCAGGAACACACCCCTGTCCCCACAAATCTCAGTAAATGCATTGGTAGCCATTGTGGGAGATGTATCCCAGCACCCCTCTCTTGCCTCAGTGACAGCTGCATCCAAATACTCATAGGACATTAAGGTTCGCAGGATGGGGAGAAATTACTTAGGAAAGAAGAATTCAGGACTGTGCACTACAACTACAAGATGTGGGGAAAAGTGGGGTGGAAAGGAAGGAAAGAGAAATTGGCTGACATAAGGAGCCAGAGCAGGACTGGAGCTGATATTGGTGCCCACTAGCCAAGTAGTCTTAAGAAATTTACATATTGTTCTGAGACTCAGTTTACTCACCTATCAAATGGAGAACCTTAATAGCACCAAAATCATTATGATCGTAGACTTGTGGAAAGGACTAAATCAACTGAAACATTGAAACTATTTAGAGCAAAATCTTGCACAAAAGCAGTGATCAATAAATCTTAGCAATTAATGGGGGTATTAACCTAATAACTAACACATTATTTATATTTTATAAAATATAAAATTTATATTTTATACTTATATTTTATTTATATGTGTGTATGTATAAATTTTCTCATGGTATGAATATAAAAGCTGATAAAATACCAACATGAGAAGCTAATAGTCTCAATTTCTGGTTCCCATTAATAATTAAAACATTGGTATTTGTTTTTAAAAATGGCACTTATAGTTTTTTATGGCACATTCTTGTAGCATTTAACTTTTATTCCTAAGTATTATCTTGAACCACATGAAATCACCATTTGTGATCATCCATGACCTAAAAAACAATTTAATATGATTCAAACTAATATGTATCAAGATTATATGAAGTATCCCCAAACTGGACATCTTAGTATAAAAAATCCCATACAGGTGAGAATATCCAAGAGGTGGGGAAGAACAAAAACAGATCATTTCTCATCATCTTTTCTATCTTCCTTCCTACCCACCCCAACCCTGTGTATTATGTGCTGATCAACTGGGAAGTTTAGGGATAACAAACATCCCTCAACATATAATTACTAAAGACCAAAATATGTTCTATCACAAAATATTCACCAAAGAGCAATAATGATGTCTAATATATGCTAATTTGCTTTAATGAAAGTGAGTACTCTCTTTGGTCTTTTAGGAAATTCTGTGAAACATAGTTTCTGGACTGACATGTCGATTTCTTCAAGGAATAAGAATCAAATGCTAAAACCAGAAATGTGTTCCCAATAGTTTTGGATAGAATTCAGCAAGACAAACTTTTTATTTATTTATTTATTTAAAAAATTTTTTTTTTAAGATTTATTTATTTATGATAGACATAGAGAGAGAGAGAGAGGCAGAGACATAGGCAGAGGGAGAAGCAGGCTCCATGCACCGGGAGCCCGACGTGGGATTCGATCCCGGGTCTCCAGGATCGCGCCCTGGGCCAAAGGCAGGCGCTAAACCGCTGCGCCACCCAGGGATCCCCGACAAACTGTTTTTAATGACTTATATAGAACTAGAAACTGAGGGGAGGTATGAATAATTACAAGCTGACCATACTGCGTCTGCATGCAGGTAAACAGTAGGAAAAACATTTCCCAGAGAGCTGTGGCCAGTTACACAGACCGTGTGGGAAGTGCAAACTCTGGGGGCCAACCTACATGAAAAATCATGAACTCGTTTAAACAGAGAAGAAAAATTAGCAACAGGATTTCGAAATGCCTTCACTATGGCCCAAAATGTGAAATGTGATCCCTTGCAGTTCTAAGTACGGACTGTAGAAAAAGATTGATATGGTTGAAGAAGTCAGCAAGAACTGCTTGTGATACTCACTGTTACAATTACCAAAAATGGGCTGAGTGAATTCAGAACAGCAAATAGGAAGCTGTTCATTAGGTTTGGCATTAGGTTTCCCATTATCGCCCCTATTTTTCATTCCATGAATGCTATTTGCAGACAGTCCTCAACTTGCTTAACGGCCTCAATCTAGAAAATCGAGCGACCCCCCTCATTCCCAGATGGAGATCCCACATTTCTTTGCCTAGCCAACAGCCTAAACTGATCCTGGCAGCAGGAGGTTAGAGAAATGGACAAAGCACTGAAAAGCATGAACATCTTAAAAGAACAGAGGGTAATACTGTAACTCACTGTGTTTAAGAAGCCATGTATTTTACAGAGCACCATTATTCTACGTAGCATTAAGAAGAAAAAAGTAATGATGACAAAGTATGACTTAGTGTTTCCTAATCATTAAGAGTTTTAATTTTATTTATCTTGAGTTTTTTAAGAATTATTTAGACAAAGATTTTTATCAATAATCTCTCTCATTCAGAAATAGCAATTAAAGTATAAACAAAATAAATTAGACAATAGCTCAAAAAAAGGCTATTACAGATATTCCTCCCACGATGAATATTCGTGTCGCTAAAATATATTTGTCCACCACTCTATTTCTTTTTTTTTAATTTTATTTATTTATTCATGAGAGACACAGAGAGAGGCAGGGAGATAGAAGAGGGAGAAGCAGACTCCCTGCGGGGAGCCCGAGGTGGGATTCGATACCAGGACCCTGGGATCATGCCCGGAGCCAAAGGCAGTCACTCAACCACTGAGCCACCCAGGCGTCCCCCACCACTCTATTTCCTAGCTAGATTCTATACATAGTAACTTTTCCTTAGCATCAAGTCGTAGCAGAATCCTTTGAATACATTTCAAAAGACAATTAAACTCACTGCATGTAGTTTAACTGCAATCGAAGGGATGAAAGGATGAAAAGCCAAGATGAGGTTTATCACTGCACACAAGATATAACAGCCACCGAGTAGTAAGTATCCTCAGTCATATGAAAAATCCCCAGAACACAAATGTTAAAATACAGGGGAAAAAAACAATAAGATGAAACAACAGGAATAATAATAAACTCAAAATGTATGTGTATAAAGCATTAAGGAATTGAGGATCCCTGAGAGATCTTTTATTTTGCAATATTGTAATAAACTACTGTTTTTATCTGCAATCTAATGCAAAACAGCAAATTTTCACTATACCCAACCAAGTAGCTAAAATGATTAACAATGTCAAGTTGTGGTGAGTATGTGGAACAGCACAAACACCCTTACCTAGCCAATTGGGGTGTAAAACAGTACTGCAAACGTTGAAACAGTTTGGGGTTTCTAATAAAGTGAATTATATTCCAATTTTATGACCTAGCAATTGCACCACTAAAGAAGTGAGTGGGGCAGCCCAGGTGGCTCAGCGGTTTAGTGCCGCCTTCGGCCCAGGGCATGATCCTGGGGTCCTGGGATCATGTCCCATGTCGGGCTCCCTGCATGGAGCCTGCTTCTCCCTCTGCCTGTGTCTCTGCCTTTCTCTCTCTCCGTGTCTTTAGAAAAGATGAAAAATAATAAAAAATAAAAAAATAAAGACATGAGTGTATCAGGGTACCCAAACATGTGTCCATGAATGTGTGTCTCTACCCACACAAGAACTAACTCATAGCAGCAGTGCCATTATCAGCCCAAAATAGACTACTAAAGTCTACCAAGAAGTCAATGGAGGGGTGCCTGACTCTTGATTTTGGCTCAGGTTATGATCTTAGGGTCCTGATATTGAGCCCTGCATCAGGCTCTCTGCTCAGTGGGGAGTCTGCTTGTTCCTCTCCCCCTGCTCTTCCCCCTGCTCATGATCTCTCTCCCATATAAATAATTAAAATCTTTTTTAAAAAGAAGTGAATGGAATATTTACACAACAGGAAAAGCTCAGGCAAAGACAAATTTAATAAAACATGGAAGTCAGAATTTCAAAAGTTACTTTTAGAGTGTGTGTGTATGTGTATGTGTGTGTGCATGTGTGTGTGGGGGGGTTGCATAGACTGGGAATGTGTCTGAGAGACTCATATAACCCTGAATATGTTCTACATCTTATTCTATGTACACATGTACATACATATGTAAAATAATTGAGCTATATACTTCAGAGTAGCATTGAGTATATACATTATTGCATGTATGTCCCCTCAATTTAAAAATATTAAAAACCAATTATTCAAATTGTCTGAAATGATTTATTTCTTGACTCAATTCAACATGCTTCACTTTCTTACAGATCAGAGATATATTCAAGTTCCTTACCATCAGCTCTCTAAATAGGCTTAGTATGGTACAAATTATTTACCTTTTACTTGACACGAGTTAAGCTGGATTGCTTTCCCCTAGTGGCAAGTCGAGGCCAACAAATTAGCTATTGTTTAGGGTCAATACATAGGCAAATATATTTTGAGCATGAAACTAGATGTAGTCCCTGTAGTTCCTCCTGTAGAGGAAAAAAAACACCCCAAAAAGGGTTCAGAAATAAATCTGAGAAGTTGTTCATTTAAAATATATGCTATGAGGATGAACAATAAAAAAAAAGTGAGAGATTTCTCTACCTATGTGCTTTTCAGAAGTACAGACTAATAAAGTGAATACACTGGTTTAGATATGTTAATAAAGTAGATATTGTGGGGTGATATGAAAACACAAGCAGCACATGAAATATGGACAATTTGGTTAAGCAGATTATATGGGAAAATTTGTTAGGGATTACACCCCTTCCTCCCAAAATATCATCTTACAGTGACTTTTTAAAAAATACTGTGTAAATTAGGGAAAATCTGTACTGTATTTAAATGCAGTTAATTCAAAGTTAACTTTAAGTGCTAAAAAGGAAATTTTGTCCACATGTATTATACCGGTTGCTTTTCCACTTGGATGCAAAGTGCAATATTTGCAGATCTGAACTTCAAGTGGTCTTCCTTGGAGGAATGGGTGTTCTCCTCCTCTGGCTGATGTGGAAAGCCAAAAAGCTATATAGAGAGTGACCAAGAGGAGGAATGCAATTTTGAAATGTGCCAGTGCATCAATTTCACAATATATTTTCAATATATTTCTCTAAAGGCACATACTTTTAAGGATATATGATGCAACATGAGTTTTAAGTGAAAAATTAAATATCTAACCGTTTGAGATCTGGGAAGTAGGAATTCAATGCCTTCATTCCATGAAATATTTAATAGCCATTGAAACTATAGGATAGGGGCAGCTGGGTGGCACAGTTGGCTAAGCAACTGACTCTAGTGATGATGTTGTGATCTCAGGGATGAGATCGAACCCCCCATCGGGCTCCATGCTCAGCATGGAATCAGCTCATGTTTTTCTCTCCCTTTGCCTCTGCTTCTGCCCCTCCCTTCTACATGTTCTCTCTCTCTGTCTCTCAAATAATTCTTAAATAAAAGAAACTACAGAATGAACATATTCATGTTGACAATAAAAACTGCTTTTTAACTAAAGGAAACATAAAGAAGACTAAAGAATTTATAGAATTATACCAAAAAAATTATATACATAATTAACAAAATCTGAGAGTTGTACATCAAATGGTAGCAGTTATCTAGAAGCGTAAACAGTAGAAAAACTTCTAGTGCATTTTTAAATTTTTACAATATACAACAATTGTCTATTTTCAGCAAAAAGTATAGATTATAATTCTTGAAAACTGAAAGAACATGAAGGAAAACTCAAAAATCATATTCTGGGCCTATCATAAGACCAGTCTTGTCAATAATTCTCAACCTGCCACTTCATAAATTAACAATGAAAATGGTCCTGCTATATCATTTTCCCAACTTTCTCATGAAAGGAACTAATTTCCTCATAAAATGATTGAGCAGGGCAGCCGGGGTGGCTCAGCGGTTTAGCGCCACCTTCAGCCCAGGGGGTGATACTGGAGACCCGAGATCAAGTCCAACGTCAGGCTCCCTGCATGGAGCCTGCTTCTCCCTCTGACTGTGCCTGTGCCTCTCTCTCTCTGTGTGTGTCTCTCATGATTAAATAAAATAAAATCTTTTTTAAAAATGATCGGGCATTATTTAAAGCATCTTTGTAACATGTATTAATTGTGGAAACAATCACACACTTTACATAATTCTGTCTCTCAAAGAATTCTATATTCTATTAGTAACCACAGGGTGAAATCCATGATTTTACAATTGCCCACATTAATTGAGAAATTAATAGCTCATTAATAGAGGCTTCCCTCATTCTATTTCTTGAGTACATATTTCAAACCAGCAAATAAATTTCTTATTTAATAATTTTATATTGTATTCTGACACCTATTCTTTAGGGTATTCATTATGCCCCAAATAATTATTCTCTATTTATCCATTTATGTTGCAGGGCTACATATTTAACTAAAGGAAGTGAATTTCTGTCTTAAATTGAATAAAGTACTGTATTTATATGTCTGATGTTAGGGGGAAAAGTACCCATTTTAGAGGAGATGCACTTAAGTAAGAAGATCTGTAGTTTAGACTGAAGAAAAGACAAATGTTTTTTGGAAAAAAAGAGGTTTTAACTGATGTTATCAATTGTCCATTTTTTTTCAGCACTTGCTGAGACTCCAGTTGCTGGTTAGCCATTCAGATTGATACATACAGGGCTTCTGACCTCAAGGGGACACCTTTAGGAAGCCACGTAATTACCACCTGGAGCAAAGCATTCTCTAATGGCAAGGAGCAGAGTGCAATGGAATCCTTAGGAAAAGTTCCCAGAAATGGTTGGATTGGGTAAATGAGACAGTCACAAAAATAATTTGCTAAAGATGTTCAAACTGCTTAAAATACCACTTCATTCAGAATCATAATCATGATCATTCAAACAAAAATGAGATATCACTTCTGTTTATAAAATCTTTTTTTAAAAAAATAAGAATAGAATGACCTAAGATATCCATTAGTGCATGAAAATTCATATGCTTATTCAAAGCCGGTTAATAGTCTTCAGAGTAGGAACTAAGCTAATACTATGTCCATTTGATCACATGGGCAAGCCAGAAAAGGCGGTTAAGAGTGAACTTGGAATAATTGGCAGCAAAACAGACATAAGAAGAAAATCCATGGCAGGGGGAATTGATCTCAAATCCCTTCTCTTCTTGTTTTATTTGTGGGCAGAGGGACAGCAATCTCATTGAATCTCATTTTTGCTGTTGTTGTTTCAAGTTTTTATTTAAATTCTAGTTAGTTAACATAAAGTGTAAATTAGTTTCAGGAGTAGAATTTACTGATTCATCACTTACATATAATACCTACTGAATCTCATTTGAGATTACTTCAGGAGCTAAGATTTTTTTTAAGCCTGTCACCAAATAGGAGGGAAGCTTTAAGAAGCCAAGGAAAGTAATTGAGACTAACAGAAGCAGAATTAATACAAATTAAGTACCCATCCTCCACTTCTATCCTTTTTCTTTGTTTGATTCTTACAGAAATATTCTGATGCATATGAGAAAATGACATCATAAGCCAAGAAGAAATTCTTTTTACTAAAAATGAGGAAAGAGGCTGAAGCCAAAAGAGGTAGAAGGTAGGTAATCATAAATGAATATGGATCTCACAAAGTTCTTCGCATGAAAAACATGTGTGAAAACACAAGTTAGGAAATCATTTTGAAAGCTAACCAAAGCTGAGAGAAGTAAGTCAATTGGAGAAGGACAAACATTATATGGTCTCATTCATTTGGGAAATATAAAAAATAGTGAAGGGAATAAATGAGAAAAGAGAGAAAATGAGTGGGAAATATCAGTGAGGGGGACAGAACATGAGAGACTCCTAACTTTGGGAAACGAACAAGGGGTTGTGGAAGGGGAAGTGGGTGGGGGGGATGGGGTGACTGGGTGACGGGCACTGAGGGGGGCACTTGACAGGAAGAGTACTGGGTGTTATGCTATATGTTGGCAAATTAAACTCCAATTAAAAAAATTTTTAAATAAATAAAATAAAAATAAATAAAAATGTTTAAAAAGTACTAATGTTTGAGTGCATGACATAATTTAATAGAAATAAAGTGTAAGCCAAGATTGAATTTTTGATACTCCAAAAAAATGTTTTTAGAGATTTTTGATAGTCTGCAGAGATTTTTGATACTCCACTGACAATAATGTACAGAAAGGAAAATCCCAAAACACATCAAATCCCTGGAATTTGTTGCCTGCTTTCAAGTTTCATAAGTGTACAAAACATATTTTAGATTTGTATTTCCTGCTTGGAAACAACAGATCTTACAGACATCTTAGTCAAACTCAGTGGGGTGTTCAGTTAAATACAGTCATTTTTCAAATATTGAAATTTTATGTTGAGTCCATTTAACTTTTGTGTTAATATCCCATGATGTGAACCATTTGTCTTCAGTCTCAGTCTCAATTACAAACCTTGCTGATCAAGTATATCTACTCTCTAAAATCACTCAACTCCTTTAAAGGGTCACTCCTCTGGGGAACTAGGAGGCCTGCCCAATTCCCTAATTTGTATCTAAATTCGAAGCAGTGACAAGGACAATAAACCAGCGTTAATGTCTACATCTGTATTGAGTGATAAAGGGATGGTAATTAAATGTCGGTGTAAATGGGTGCAATGGGGAAATTATTTTGAGAGAATTAAACTATTTTTACAGGTGTATATTCTCGTCCTCTCAATGATCCATGTTCTTTCAGAGGTATTCCAGCTTTTTGGTCCTTCCAGGAAAGAGATGAGGGTTACCAGCTTTGGAAGAAATAGCATACAATCTGGGGAAGTGCCAGGCGTAAAGGAAAGAGAAATAACTAGATTTCTTCTGGTTCCTGGAGTCAAGGGAAAGAGAAGAGGAAGGGGAGGAAAGTTGTCCATATGTGTTCTGACTCCCCTATTGAGGATGAACACAGGCAGGTTGATGGAGCAAATGACAGCAAAATGTCTTGTGCTCTGGTTGTCTGCCATAGGCTAACTGAATCACAGGGAAAGGGTGTTGTATTGGGGTTCGGCCATGAGAGGACCTGATTGAGCATCTGGGACCCCTTTCTATTCCTTCATGTTAGGGAAATGATGCTGTTTCTTGTGTAGGGTACAGAAGGGGCTAATGGGTGAGTCAACAGCCTCCTGCGTATTCATGAGAATCTGCAGCACAAATAACAAGGAAAATGGGGAAGGTCAGCAAGGAAAAACAGTTGGCCTCAAGGAACAGAATCCACTGTGAGTAGGGCACTCAGAGAACACCAGCCACCTAAGTAAGTGACCTGTGGTGGCCTGAAGGCAGCCTGAGCACCTGCCTGCCCTTGGCACTGTGGCCGCCTTCCCTCCTCCAGGCAGGCTGATGACCTTCCTCACACTCTTCTTCAACTTGAGAAAGAGAGAGGAGGTCACTGAAATGCTGAGTTTTGACACATCTACCAAGACATTTTTTTCAGTATCCCAAACAATGAAAGAAACCTTGTAATTTTGATTTCCCTCACCAAACGTCTTTGTTGTTCCCTCATTTAGTAAATAATCTAATCAAGACAGAAGTTGGAGAGCCATTCCTGATATTGTCTTCTTCCTCATTACTTTTCTCTAAGCTACCAGCAGTTCCATTTGATTTTACCTAGAGGCCATCTCAAACCCATCCAGTTCACTCTATCTCAGCCTGAATCACTATCATCTTTTGTCTAAATTGATGTATTAGCCCCTAAGGAATGGGCCAGCATTCAAGGCAATGACGGGTAGATAAATGCAGACCATGAAATCAGACTGCCACAGCTCTGCCTTTTAGCATTGGGCTGACACTGGGCAAGCTTCCAACCTTCTGAGGCAGTTTTTCTAACCATAAATTGGGAAATAATAAGAGTATACACCATATACAGCTAAGGCAAGAATTAAAACTTCTCATATGTGAAATGTGCTTAGAACAGTATCTGGTACACAGAAAGTACTATAGAAATGCTCTTCTTTTTTTTCCCCTTCTTCCTCCCTCCCTCCCACCTTCCCTTCCTTCTTTCCTTTGTCAAATTCTAATTCCTTGCATAGGCTGTTCACAAACTACTCTTCAGTTTAATTTCATGCTGAACTCTCCTTCATCTACACTTCTCCAGTCACTCTGAAGGTTTTCATTCTTCCACCACCTCAAACACATTTCCCTCCCAGTATCTACTCACTGGTTATGTGTCTGCCCAGGGAGCTCTGTCTCCCATTATTGGCAGGGTTGGTTGTATTTGAGGTTTTGTTTATAGCTTAAATACAAAGTCCTCCAAAACCCTGCTTCAAACACTCAATCTAAATTAAGTTTCCCCTGCACCTACCACCATAGCTTTCATTTTAAAAATTAAATTATTTTGGAATAATTTTAGAGTATTTAAAAGTGGCAGTGAGAATACTGAAAGTCCTTGTATAACTCTCACCCATTTTCCCCTATTAGTATCTTAGATAACCAAGGTACATCTGTCAAAACTAGTAAAACAACATTAGTACATTATTATTAACTAAACTGTAGACATTATTTGAATTCTGTTGTTTCCCCACTAATATCTTTTATATTCCTGAAGCAAATTGAGGTCAAACTAGGAGCACCTGGGTGGTGCAGCAGGTTTAGTGCCCAACTTTTGGTTTTGGCTCAGGTTGTAATCTCATGGTCGTCAGACTGAGCCCCCATTGGTCTCCCTGCTCAGCACAGAGTCCGCTTGAAATTCTCTCTCCCTCTCCATCTCCATCTACCCCTTCCACTCATGCTCGCTCGCTCTCTCTAAAACAAATAAATAAATCTTTTTTTTTAAAATGAGGCCATACTAAATTAGGATAAACCTCAAATCCAGTGACTGGTATCCTCATAAGTAGAGGGACATTTGACATATAATCACCCCCTAAAGGAGAAAAGCCATATGATAATAGATGCAGAATGATACAGATACAAGCCAAGAATGCCAAGGAGTACCAGCAACCACATGAAGCCAAGAAGAGGCAAGGAAGGAATCTTCCTTAAAGTCTTCAGAGGGAGGATGACCCTGCCAACATCATGATTTTAAACTTCTATCCTCCAGAACTGTAAGAGAATAAACTTTTGTTGTTTTATATCATTCAATTTGTGTAATTTGTACCACATTTCTCTTCAATAAATGCATAGTAGTAAAAATGCAGATTATATGGTGGATACGGTTTAATTTTATAGATAACCACCAAATGGTTTTCAAAACGGCTGAATCATATTGCATTTCCATGAGGAAGATGAGGGTCATACTCCTCCACATCTGTTGGTGTTGGCCAAAACTGGAATCTCAGGTGAAGAGCCACCTGGGGATTGTCCAGTTGCAAACTCACTTTGCTGCTTTTTCATAGGATCCAGTTCCTTGAGTACCATTGGACTTAGAGTCTTAGTTTCTTACTGGTTATTGTCTGGAGACTGCCATCAGTTCCATGTCACACAGACTTCTGCGAATGTACAGCTTGCTTAATCCAAGCCAGTGATAGAGAGTGATAGCAAGTCAGAAGTCACAACCTTCCTATAACCTAATCATAGCAATTACATCACATCAAGTGCTCCATTGTCCATTTATTGCAAGAAAGTTTTTCAAGTCTGGGGGTTATTAAAAGAGCATGAATATGAGAAGATGAGGATGGTTGGGGATCATCCATGAGGATATATACATCACAACAGCCTCACCAGTCATTTTTTTTTAATATTTATTTATTTATTTATGATAGACATAGAGAGGGAGAGAGAGAGAGGCAGAGACACAAGAGGAGGGAGAAGCAGGCTCCACGCCAGGAGCCCGATGTGGGACTCGATCCCGGGACTCCAGGATCACTCCCTGGGCCAAAGGCAGGCGCTAAACCGCTGAGCCACCCAGGGATCCCCTCACCAATCATTTTGATCCTAGCCATTAAAGTCAATGTGAAGTATTATCTCAAGTTTTAATTTTCATCTCCCTAAAGAATAATGAGTATTTATTGACCATGTGTAGACTCCTTCTGTGAATTTTCCATTCAAACATTCTGCCCATTTTTTTAAATGGAGTTTCTTTTTTTTAAATGATTTTATTTATTTATTCATGAGAGAAAGAGAGGCAGAGACATGGGCAGGGGGAGAAACAGGTTCTATGCAGTGAACCCCATGTAGGACTAGATTCCAGGGCCCCAGGATCAAGCCCTGAGCTGAAGGCAGGCACTCAACCGCTGAGCAACCCAGATGTTCCAAGTTTCGTTTTGAGTAGTAAGAATTCTTTATATATTCTGGATACAAGCTCTTGGTCAAATATACGCAAAACAAATATTACATCCAAGACTGGGCTTTACTGTTTATTCTCTTTATAGTATCTCTTGGAGAACAGAAATTATTCATTGAGATAAAGTCCAGTTTATCATTTTTTTTTCTTTTCTGCTTGGGTTTTTTACATTTTGTCCAAGAAATCTTTGCCTACCCCAAATTTGCAAATAGAATGTTCTATGTATTTTTAGAAGTTTTACACTTCCAGGTGATAGGTTTACAACTATGATCTATCATAAATTAATTTTTGTGCATGGTATGAAGTAAGGATAAAGTTTCATTTTTCCAAGAAGATATCCAGTTGTCCCAGCACAATTTATGGAAAACATTATATCTTTCTCTATTGAATTAATTATTTTAGTATCCTTGTTAAAAATCAGTTCATATATGCATGGATCAATATAGACTCTCTATTTTGTTCCCTTGATCTATTTGTCTGTTTTATACCAATATTACCTTGATTACTCTATTTTATAATAGATCTTATCAACGTTAAGCCTAATTAAGGAAGTATAAGGCTTCCAACTTTGGGTGGGTTTTTTCAAAATTGCTTTTGCTCCACAGGAATTTGAATTTCCACATAAAACTCTGAATCAGTGTGTCAACTTTTATATTAAAAAATTTGCTGGAGTTTGAGATTCTTTGAATTTTATTAATAATACTTTAATACATTAAAATTATCTGAAGATTTTAGATTTACTTAATATTTTACAAATGATTTTAACACTAATCTTTGAGAGAAAAAATATTGGTGAATAGAAAACTCCTAAAAATAAAGACTCATATAGGAAGATTCCCAACCAGTTATCAAGCTACAAAACTTTTAATTAAACAACATGGCATCAGTACAACACTGATAGTTATAATTAAATAATTCAGAAATATACCTGCATATAAATTGCTATTGAATTAGAAAAACTTGAGCTGGAAAAATTAACTATCAAATTGACAAAAAGACCAAAAAAGATGTAATTAATAACAGCACTATTTCTAACTTGAAGTACATAAATATTGTAAATTCCATATGTTGCAAATACGTTTTAAATTATAAACTGAAGGGGGGGAGGAGCAAGATGGCGGAGGAGTAGGGTCTCCAAATCACCTGTCTCCACCAAACTACCTAGAAAACCTTCAAATTATCCTGAAAATCTATGAATTCGGCCTGAGATTTAAAGAGAGACCAGCTGGAATGCTACAGTGAGAAGAGTTCGCGCATCTATCAAGGTAGGAAGACGGGGAAAAAGAAGTAAAGGAACAAAGGCCTCCAAGGGGGAGGGGCCCCGCGAGGAGCCGGGCTGAGGCCGGGGCGAGTGTCCCCAGGACAGGAGAGCCCCGTCCCGGAGACGCAGGAGCTGCACCGACCTTCCCGGGGGAAAGGGGCTCCAGGGAGGTGGAGCAGGACCCAGGAGGGCGGGGATGCCCTCGGGCTCCCGGGGACACTAACAGACACCTGCGCCCCGGGAGAGTGCCCCGAGCTCCCTAAGGGCTGCAGCGCGCACGGCGGGACCCGGCGGGACCCGGAGCAGCTGAAGGGGCTCGGGCGGCGGCTCCGCGGAGGGGGCTGCGCGGCCCCGGGAGCAGCTCGGAGGGGCTCGGGCAGAAGAAGAGGCTCCGTGCGGAGGGGGCTGCGCGGTTCCAGGAGCAGCTCGGAGGGGCTCGGGCGGCAGCTCCGCGGAGGGGGTTGCGCGGCCCGGGAGCGCGAATCCACCAGCGCAGGCTCCGGAGCACAGGGCGCCGGGACACAGCCCAGGATCCCCCCTCCCCCCGGGACAGGCAGAGGCCGGGAGGGCCCAGGACAGCGAGGACGCTCCTGCCCCAGCTGAGCAGAGCAGCGGCCCCGCCCGGAGCCTCCAGGCCCTGCAGACGGAGTTCCTGCCGGAGCTGAATCCAGGTTTCCAGAGCTGCCTGCCCCGCCACTGGGGCTGTTCCTCCTGCGGCCTCACGGGGTAAACAACCCCCACCGAGCCCTGCACCAGGCAGGGGCACAGCAGCTCCCCCAACTGCTAACACCTGAAAATCAGCACAACAGGCCCCTCCCCCAGAACACCAGCTAGACTGACAACTTCCAGGAGAAGCCAAGGGACTTAAAGAACACAGAATCAGAAGATACTCCCCGGTGGTTCTTTTTTTGTTTGTTTGTTTTTGTTTTTGTTTTTGTTTTTGTTTTGTTTTGCTTTTTGATTTGTTTCCTTCCCCCACCCCCTTTTTTTCTCCTTTCTTTTTCTTTCTCTTTTTCTTCCTTTTTTTTTTTTCTTTTCGTTTTTTTTTCTTTTTCTTCCCTTTTTTTTTCTCTTTCTCTTTTCTTTCCTTCTTTCTCTCCTCTCTTTTTCTCTTTTTCCCAATACAACTTGCTTTTGGCCACTCTGCACTGAGCAAAATGACTAGAAGGAAAACCTCACCTCAAAAGAAAGAATCAGAAACAGTCCTCTCTCCCACAGAGTTACAAAATCTGGATTACAATTCAATGTCAGAAAGCCAATTCAGAAGCACTATTATACAGCTACTGGTGGCTCTAGAAAAAAGTATAAAGGACTCAAGAGACTTCATGACTGCAGAATTTAGAGCTAATCAGGCAGAAATTAAAAACCAATTGAATGAGATGCAATCCAAACTAGAAGTCCTAACGACGAGGGTTAACGAGGTGGAAGAACGAGTGAGTGACCTAGAAGACAAGTTGACAGCAAAGAGGGAAACTGAGGAAAAAAGAGACAAACAATTAAAAGACCATGAAGATAGATTAAGGGAAATAAACGACAGCCTGAGGAAGAAAAACCTACGTTTAATTGGGGTTCCCGAGGGCGCCGAAAGGGACAGAGGGCCAGAATATGTATTTGAACAAATTCTAGCTGAAAACTTTCCTAATCTGGGAAGGGAAACAGGCATTCAGATCCAGGAAATAGAGAGATCCCCCCCTAAAATCAATAAAAACCGTTCAACACCTCGACATTTAATTGTGAAGCTTGCAAATTCCAAAGATAAGGAGAAGATCCTTAAAGCAGCAAGAGACAAGAAATCCCTGACTTTTATGGGGAGGAGTATTAGGGTAACAGCAGACCTCTCCACAGAGACCTGGCAGGCCAGAAAGGGCTGGCAGGATATATTCAGGGTCCTAAATGAAAAGAACATGCAACCAAGAATACTTTATCCAGCAAGGCTCTCATTCAAAATGGAAGGAGAGATAAAGAGCTTCCAAGACAGGCAGCAACTAAAAGAATATGTGACCTCCAAACCAGCTCTGCAAGAAATTTTAAGGGGGCCTCTTAAAATTCCCCTTTAAGAAGAAGTTCAGTGGAACAGTCCACAAAAACAAAGACTGAATAGATATCATGATGACACTAAACTCATATCTCTCAATAGTAACTCTGAATGTGAACGGGCTTAATGACCCCATCAAAAGGCGCAGGGTTTCAGACTGGATAAAAAAGCAGGACCCATCTATTTGCTGTCTACAAGAGACTCATTTTAGACAGAAGGACACCTACAGCCTGAAAATAAAAGGTTGGAGAACCATTTACCATTCGAATGGTCCTCAAAAGAAAGCAGGGGTAGCCATCCTTATATCAGATAAACTAAAATTTACCCCAAAGACTGTAGTGAGAGATGAAGAGGGACACTATATCATACTTAAAGGATCTATTCAACAAGAGGACTTAACAATCCTCAATATATATGCTCCAAATGTGGGAGCTGCCAAATATATAAATCAATTATTAACCAAAGTGAAGAAATACTTAGATAATAATACACTTATACTTGGTGACTTCAATCTAGCTCTTTCTATACTCGATAGGTCTTCTAAGCAAAACATCTCCAAAGAAACGAGAGCTTTAAATGATACACTGGACCAGATGGATTTCACAGATATCTACAGAACTTTACATCCAAACTCAACTGAATACACATTCTTCTCAAGCGCACATGGAACTTTCTCCAGAATAGACCACATATTGGGTCACAAATCGGGTCTGAACCGATACCAAAAGATTGGGATTGTCCCCTGCATATTCTCGGACCATAATGCCTTGAAATTAGAACTAAATCACAACAAGAAGTTTGGAAGGACCTCAAACACATGGAGGTTAAGGACCATCCTGCTAAAAGATAAAAGGGTCAACCAGGAAATTAAGGAAGAATTAAAAAGATTCATGGAAACTAATGAGAATGAAGATACAACCGTTCAAAATCTTTGGGATGCAGCAAAAGCAGTCCTAAGGGGGAAATACATCGCAATACAAGCATCCATTCAAAAACTGGAAAGAACTCAAATACAAAAGCTAACCTTACACATAAAGGAGCTAGAGAAAAAACAGCAAATAGATCCTACACCCAAGAGAAGAAGGGAGCTAATAAAGATTCGAGCAGAACTCAACGAAATCGAGACCAGAAGAACTGTGGAACAGATCAACAGAACCAGGAGTTGGTTCTTTGAAAGAATTAATAAGATAGATAAACCATTAGCCAGCCTTATTAAAAAGAAGAGAGAGAAGACTCAAATTAATAAAATCATGAATGAGAAAGGAGAGATCACTACCAACACCAAGGAAATACAAACGATTTTAAAAACCTATTATGAACAGCTATACGCCAATAAATTAGGCAATCTAGAAGAAATGGACGCATTCCTGGAAAGCCACAAACTACCAAAACTGGAACAGGAAGAAATAGAAAACCTGAACAGGCCAATAACCAGGGA
Source organism: Canis aureus (assembly GCF_053574225.1). Taxonomy (NCBI): domain Eukaryota; kingdom Metazoa; phylum Chordata; class Mammalia; order Carnivora; family Canidae; genus Canis; species Canis aureus. Next base: position 6,815,129 of record NC_135641.1, read on the forward strand.
GGAAATTGAAGCAGTCATCAAAAACCTCCCAAGACACAAGAGTCCAGGGCCAGATGGCTTCCCAGGAGAATTTTATCAAACGTTTAAAGAAGAAATCATACCTATTCTCCTAAAGCTGTTTGGAAAGATAGAAAGAGATGGAGTACTTCCAAATTCGTTCTATGAAGCCAGCATCACCTTAATTCCAAAGCCAGACAAAGACCCCGCCAAAAAGGAGAATTACAGACCAATATCCCTGATGAACATGGATGCAAAAATTCTCAACAAGATACTGGCCAATAGGATCCAACAGTACATTAAGAAAATTATTCACCATGACCAAGTAGGATTTATCCCTGGGACACAAGGCTGGTTCAACACCCGTAAAACAATCAATGTGATTCATCATATCAGCAAGAGAAAAACCAAGAACCATATGATCCTCTCATTGGATGCAGAGAAAGCATTTGACAAAATACAGCATCCATTCCTGATCAAAACTCTTCAGAGTGTAGGGATAGAGGGAACATTCCTCGACATCTTAAAAGCCATCTATGAAAAGCCCACAGCAAATATCATTCTCAATGGGGAAGCACTGGGAGCCTTTCCCCTAAGATCAGGAACAAGACAGGGATGTCCACTCTCACCACTGCTATTCAACATAGTACTGGAAGTCCTAGCCTCAGCAATCAGACAACAAAAAGACATTAAAGGCATTCAAATTGGCAAAGAAGAAGTCAAACTCTCCCTCTTCGCCGATGACATGATACTCTACATAGAAAACCCAAAAGTCTCCACCCCAAGATTGCTAGAACTCATACAGCAATTCGGTAGCGTGGCAGGATACAAAATCAATGCCCAGAAGTCAGTGGCATTTCTATACACTAACAATGAGACTGAAGAAAGAGAAATTAAGGAGTCAATCCCATTTACAATTGCACCCAAAAGCATAAGATACCTAGGAATAAACCTCACCAAAGATGTAAAGGATCTATACCCTCAAAACTATAGAACACTTCTGAAAGAAATTGAGGAAGACACAAAGAGATGGAAAAATATTCCATGCTCATGGATTGGCAGAATTAATATTGTGAAAATGTCAATGTTACCCAGGGCAATATACACGTTTAATGCAATCCCTATCAAAATACCATGGACTTTCTTCAGAGAGTTAGAACAAATTATTTTAAGATTTGTGTGGAATCAGAAAAGACCCCGAATAGCCAGGGGAATTTTAAAAAAGAAAACCATATCTGGGGGCATCACAATGCCAGATTTCAGGTTGTACTACAAAGCTGTGGTCATCAAGACAGTGTGGTACTGGCACAAAAACAGACACATAGATCAGTGGAACAGAATAGAGAATCCAGAAGTGGACCCTGAACTTTATGGGCAACTAATATTCGATAAAGGAGGAAAGACTATCCATTGGAAGAAAGACAGTCTCTTCAATAAATGGTGCTGGGAAAATTGGACATCCACATGCAGAAGAATGAAACTAGACCACTCTCTTTCACCATACACAAAGATAAACTCAAAATGGATGAAAGATCTAAATGTGAGACAAGATTCCATCAAAATCCTAGAGAAGAACACAGGCAACACCCTTTTTGAACTCGGCCATAGTAACTTCTTGCAAGATACATCCACGAAGGCAAAAGAAACAAAAGCAAAAATGAACTATTGGGACTTCATCAAGATAAGAAGCTTTTGCACAGCAAAGGATACAGTCAACAAAACTCAAAGACAACCTACAGAATGGGAGAAGATATTTGCAAATGACATATCAGATAAAGGGCTAGTTTCCAAGATCTATAAAGAACTTATTAAACTCAACACCAAAGAAACAAACAATCCAATCATGAAATGGGCAAAAGACATGAACAGAAATCTCACAGAAGAAGACATAGACATGGCCAACATGCACATGAGAAAATGCTCTGCATCACTTGCCATCAGGGAAATACAAATCAAAACCACAATGAGATACCACCTCACACCAGTGAGAATGGGAAAAATTAACAAGGCAGGAAACAACAAATGTTGGAGAGGATGTGGAGAAAAGGGAACCCTCTTACACTGTTGGTGGGAATGTGAACTGGTGCAGCCACTCTGGAATACTGTGTGGAGGTTCCTCAAACAGTTAAAAATATACCTGCCCTACGACCCAGCAATTGCACTGTTGGGGATTTACCCCAAAGATACAAATGCAATGAAACGCCAGGACACCTGCACCCCGATGTTTCTAGCAGCAATGGCCACGATAGCCAAACTGTGGAAGGAGCCTCGGTGTCCAACGAAAGATGAATAGATAAAGAAGATGTGGTTTATGTATACAATGGAATATTACTCAGCTATTAGAAATGACAAATACCCACCATTTGCTTCAACGTGGATGGAACTGGAGGGTATTATGCTGAGTGAAGTAAGTCAGTCGGAGAAGGACAAACATTATATGTTCTCATTCATTTGGGGAATATAAATAATAGTGAAAGGGAAAATAAGGGAAGGGAGAAGAAATGTGTGGGAAATATCAGAAAGGGAGACAGAACATAAAGACTGCTAACTCTGGGAAACGAACTAGGGGTGGTGGAAGGGGAGGAGGGCGGGGGGTGGGAGTGAATGGGTGACGGGCACTGGGTGTTATTCTGTATGTTAGTAAATTGAACACCAATAAAAAAAAAAAAAAAAAGAAATATAATACTCAAAGGGACCTCAACAAAAAAATAAATAAATAAATAAAAAATAAATTATAAACTGAAGAATACTTACTCGATTTTATCATAGGTAAGAATTCAAGAGGAGTTTTTAACAAATTGGTCTGAAAAAGAAAAATTCCTGAGAAAAACATAGCCAAAGAACATAAATAAGTAATTTAGAACAAAAGAAAGGAAATAAGGGCCAGTAACTTTTCAACAAACATTAACCACATTAATAAGTGAATTCAAATAAAAGCAATAATAAGACATCTTTGCCATTTAACTGATAAGAAAATATGAAGAAATACATTATATAGTTCTAGGATTTGTTATTGCTGTATGAAAACCAGTTCTCTAATAATCTGCACATTTGTGCAAGCGTTGTAAAAGGCAGCTTTACAATATGTATCATGTTTAAAATGTGCATATCATTTGTCCCACCTGTTTCACATCAGTGAACTTATCCTAAGGTGTTAATATAGAAAGTATGTGTTTGTGTGTGTGTGTGTGTGTGTACACAGGAATATATATTTATATATACATAGATTCACGCACACGCACACAATGATTATCATTGCAATGTTGCTTATAATATCAAATAACTGTCCACATTCTATACATTCTCTCATAGGTTAAATTAATTATGTGCATCATACATAAGATGAATATATTACCACTTAAAAATGATTTGACTTTGTATGGTAACTGACATAATAAAGGACCATATGTTATGTTTGGATAAAAGAAAAGGCTCTTGAGAAAAGTACATGCATAATATGATCCTTTTTCATTTGTATGTGTATGCACAACAAACACATTTAAAATCACATTTATAGATGTCTTATCCTGATGTGTGATATTTGGGTTGATTTTACCTATTTTTATGTGCTTTAAATAGCTTAGAATTTTAAGTAATTATTTAAAGAGATGAGATGGGGTAAGAAAGAGGACCAGAAATGAATATGAAGACAAATTTACAGGTTAAGTACACAGGAACTATTAATGGCAAATATGTATACAGAAAGATATTCAACCTCAGTAATTATCAGGAAAATGGATATGTCAACTCAATATGGATTATCATCTTCCTTCATCATTTGGCTGTATATAATTTTTTAATGTGATAAAATCTAGTATAGAGAATGGTTATGAGAAGTATATAATTTCATACATTACTAGCACAGGATTTAAATTGACATCAACTTTCTGGTTGGCAGCTTCATATCTCTAGCAAAACAATTTAATAGCTTTATTGAGGTATAATTAATATACAAAAATGTGTACATGTTTAATGTTACAATATGATGAGTCTGCAAAAATGCAAAACCAAATGATGCCATCACGAAAATCAAGGAAACAGACATACCCAATTCCTTTGATGGTTTTCTTTGTTCTTTTTCTTTCTTTTCATTCTTGTAGGGGGGGCGGTGTTGTTGTTAAGAACACTTAACATGAGATCTACCCTTAACAAATTTTGAAGTGTACAATACTCTATTGTTTACTACAGGCATTATGTTGTACAACATCTCTAGAACTTATTCATCTAGAATAACTGACTCATCTATAATACTATACCCACTGAGTTTAAATTGATAGCAGTTTTGAAGTAATACATCAGTCCTAGATAAACTGACAAGGAAATAGCTCTAAGATTATAATTGCCTAGAAAATTATGTTAGAAGACAGTACTCAGTTCCTCATTGTAATGTGATTAATACAAACTAAAATATTTTTCTTAATTTTTAAATGTTTAGGAAGATACATGAAAAACGTTGAATGTTTAATGTAGGAAATGGGAAATAGAATAATGAGAATACTTAAAAAATATATAGCTTCTCTTTTTGATGATTTTACAAGTAAAATATGATCCTATCTAAATATGTCAAATAAATAAAAAAGCTTCAAATAGTGTTGAATACAGATTTTCATAATGCCCAAAATGTATTTACTTCTTCCCATAATTGGATTCTCCTTCCTTCTGCAGAAGCAGATGAAGAGGAACCTCTAAGGCTCCATGAAAACAGAAAAAGCAATTGTCTTACTCATAGCTTTAGCTACAGCACACAGCACAAAGCAGACATTTAAAAATAATTGTAAAAGTAATTCACAAATAAATGCATTAATTATACCAATTAACTATCAACTAAATGGAACACGCAGAAGCCTGGTATGACTATTGACCAGGACATAGCCACCTTAATACAAGAAGGTAGAAGAGTTTATCACTGCTGGTTACATCGTATTTTTTCACTCAGGAAAATGTGCTATTTGTAGATTTCTCCACATTCTGAAATACTATCTTATTAAAATAGACCATTATAAATATACATCACCATAACATCTTTTATAATATACTATTAATGTTACAAAGCATACTAAGTACAGTTTTATAATAGTTTTTTTCATGAAAGTTCTTTATACACTTGAAATGTTGATGCCTTTCTTTTACACAACCTTAAAATTAAATTAAATTGTATCCTTTTAAAGTATAGTAATTATAATTAATAGTTAAAGGTTAGAAAACAAAGTCTTTTTAAAAAAAGCAATCAATATTACAAGTCCAATTATTTAAATGAGACTGAGAAACTAATTTTTTTTACTGCTTAGTATATTGAGTAAAGAATGGAAGGTTGTCTTGACAACAGAAGATAGTAAAATAAAATGTTAGTGAATTGCAATTGTTCTACTCATTATAAAAAGTATTGACTTTATAACATGTAGAACAAATACTTATTATATTTTAAATCACATAACAACAATTAAACACAATACTATCTTTTAATATATATCCCAAAGCATTAATTTTGATAGTAAACTAATTGCTTCTTAAATCAAATTAATGTGACTTATACAGTACAAAGTCAAGTTTGCCATCTCCTTTCATCTTTCAATAATAAATGGCCCAGAGACCAAAAAAAATTGGAAGATTATGAGAAATTAATAAATAACCACCCTCTTTCCAACATCCTAACACTTGAACCAATTGAAAACTGAAGAACAGTAAGGCAAGTGGAGAGAATATTGGCATTTTTATAAAGCTTATAGTAGACAGTATGGTCTGGTTGCAAATTAACACTGGATTTCTTTTTTGTCTTTTTAAAGATTTATTAATTTATTTATTTTAAAGACACAGAGAGGGATCCCTGGGTGGCGCAGCGGTTTGGCGCCTGTCTTTGGCCCAGGGCGCGATCCTGGAGACCCGGGATCGAGTCCCACGTCGGGCTCCCGGTGCATGGAGCCTGCTTCTCCCTCTGCCTGTGTCTCTGCCTCTCTCTCTCTCTCACTGTGTGCCTATCATAAATAAGTAAAATTTAAAAAAAAAAAAAAAAGACACAGAGAGAGCACCTGCACGTGCACACGTCTGAGCACACCACACATACAAGCAGAGGAGGAGGCAGAGAGGGAGAAGAAGAGAATTTAAGCAGACAGACTCCCCACTGAGTATAGAGCCTGATTTGGGGTTCAATCCCAGGACCCTGAGATCATGACCTGAGCCAAAATCAAGAGTCTGATGAGCCACCCAGACACCTCTTAACACTAGACCTCTTAATATTGTGCTCTATTTGGTCATGGGTAGGCAGTTAGATAATCAAAGTGCTTCTAAAATTGGAGTCTGCTTCTTATAGAACTTGTTTCTGCAGGAGCAAATCACTGAGCAACTGACTTCCAATAAGAGAAGAGAAAAAAGAAAGCTGGTTCCTAGCTGCCCAGCTGCTTCTATCACTCCAGTAAGCTAAACAACTCCATTTCTCCTAAGGACGTATTAAAAAAAAAAAAATTTAAATAAAGAAAAGTTTTAAAAATGAAGTGTAAAAATGGACATGTCAGGGATCCCTGGGTGGCGCAGCGGTTTAGCGCCTGTCTTTGCCCCAGGGCGCGATCCTGGAGACCCGGGATCGAGTCCCACATCAGGCTCCCGGTGCATGGAGCCTGCTCCTCCCTCTGCCTGTCTCTCCCTCTCTCTCTCTCTCTCTCTCTCTCTCTCTGTGACTATCATAAATAAATAAAAATTTAAAAAAATGGACATGTCAGTAGTATTAAAGACTATTGCATAGAAATGTTAGGTGTGGGGAAAACGGCCTCATTCTAACATTCACCAATATTATTAAGCATTTCTAAATATGGGATTTAACGTCTCCACTGTTTACACAATTGTTTATACCATTCTTGGGGAAGTTATAGCTACCATACCATTGCTAATCTGCTCCTACGTTCAGGAGGCCCCAATGCCCCAAAACTAACCAATTCACCTTTGTGTATCTTCCAGGAATTTCTATTGGTTAGTAATTATTTGCTTCCCAAAGGCTCTGAAACATATATTTATCAATTCCAGAGCTCTCTTCACCCAGGACTAAATATTCACTCCATATACTATGTCTTATTCCAAATTGCTGTACATAGCCCATCAGAGATGGGCATTTGGATGTTACATACAGCTACTTCATAAATAAAACACAGCTACACAGAACTGCCAAAATTGTTAATGTCGGTTACAATAATTAAAGCTTCTTAAGGTGTTAAAATCCAAGGAAATTAAAATCCAAAATAAGGTTATCTCATTCTTGTAAGTCAAAACAAAACAAAACAAAATGCATATCTTAAAGTGCAAAGCAAACAAATCTGCCCCCACCCACCATTTTCTCATTCTAATAACTATTAACGGAAAGCTTCTCAATACCTGGTTGGTGGCGCTGTTCCCACAGCAACTGCAACCTGGCTGCTTCTCACTGGGTGGGGATGAATCCTTTGCAGCCTCACAAGTTTAATTAGATCAGCACCAAACCCCAGATGCATTGTTCACTTTTTTAAATGCCCAAATCTGTAAAATAATGTTATTTTCCCAATTCAAGACCTACAGTAACCAAATTTAAAGCACATGTCACATTGCAACTCTGACAGCAATTACCCTGAGGATAATTGTAATACCAGAACTCAACGCTTAGTGATGTAAGAGGGCCTTTGAAGAGACTCTAGAGGACTGATTACTGAGGGGTGATTCAATTTGAGCAGAACTTTTCAAATTACCTATTTCTTCTTCAGTAAGCTCTGGTGGTTTGTGTCTTTGGAGAAATTTGTCCATTTCAATCATTATCAAACTGATTGGTATAAAGTTGTTCCTAATATTATTGCTTTCTTCTTTTCTGTGTATGTAAAATCTGTAGAGATGTCCCCTTTGTTTTACTAATATCAATAATCTGTATCTTCTTTTCATTCCACTCAGTGCATCTGGACAGAGGTTTATTAATTTTATTGACCATTTTCAAGAATCAGCCTCATTTGGTCTCATTGGTTTTTTCTTTTCTTTTTTTTTTTCTGCTTTCAATTTCATGGATTCTTACTCTTTGTTATCGCCTAATTTCTTCATGTTTTAGGTTTATTTTGCTCTTCTTTCTCATTTCTTAAGAGGGAGACTTAGCTTATTGATTTAAAACTTTCTTGTTTTAAATTCTGAGAGGAACATGTGATAAATATCATTATGAAAGCTAATTTTATAGCATCCCACAAATTTTGATAATCTTTTTAATTTCATTCAATTCAAAATATTATATAAGTTCCTTTTTGACTACCCAACTCTGTAATCTGGAAGTTATATAGAAATTTGTTATTTAAATTCCAAATATCTGAGGATTTTCCCTGAATATCTTTCTGCTATTCATTTCTTTTTTTTTTTTAAGACTTTATTTATTTATTCATGAGAGACACAGAGAGAGAGTGAGAGAGAGAGAGAGGCAGAAGTAGGCTCCATGCAGGGAGCCCAACATGGGACTCCATCTCGGGATCCAGGATCACGCCCTGGGCCAAAGGCAGGCTCTAACCTGCTGAGCCACCAGGGATCCCCTGCTATTCATCTCTAAAGTAATACTATTATAATCAGAGAACATACACTAAATGGTTTCAATTCTTTTAATTTTTGAGGTTTGTTTTAATGGCTCAGAATATGGACTTTCTTTCTTTTCTTTCTTTAAATATTTATTTATTTATCCCAGAGAGAGAGAGAGAGAGAGAGAGAATGCATGAGTGGAGGGAGGGGGAGAGGGAGAGAAGGAATCCTCAGGCAGACTCCCCAGTGAGTGCAACGCCCAACATGGGACTTGATCCCAGAACCTTGAGATCATAATCGCAGCTGAAATCAAGAGTTAGCTGCTTAACTGACTAAGCCACCCAAGCACCCACAAAATATGGGCTTTCTTGATTAATTCTCCATGTGCACTTGAGAAGAATGTGCATCCTAATATTATTGTTCTGTAAAATCAATTAGGTTTAGATGTCCACAAGTGCTGTTTAGTTCTTCTACTCCTTTACACACTATCTACCTACTTGTTTTATGTTAAGAATGGAGTGTTGGAGTCTTCAAATATAATTGTAGGTTTAACTACCTTTTTGGTACCTGATTTATGTATTTTGAGGCTATCTTGTTAGGTGCATACATATTACGATTGTATGTCTTCCTGGTAAGTTGGCCTGATTAATATTATGGAATGTCCCTACTATTTCTAACCACATTCCTTGTCTGAAGCCTACTATGCTCCAGCTTTCTTTTGACTAGTGTTTGCATATTATTTTACTTATCTATTTATTCATATTGAAAATCAGTTTCTTTTTCACAATTATATTGTGATTTTTTTAATCGAATCTGACAACTCCTATTTTTTAATTAAAGTTTTTAAACATTTTAATTTATTGTGATTATTGATAGAGTTGGATTTCATTTATGGTCTTACTAATTGCTTTCTATTTATCATAATTCACCTTGATGCTGTGCCTTTTCTGTATTCTTTTGGATTTGTAATTTTTAATATTTAATTTTATCTCTACTTTTAGCTTATTATTTATGCCTCCTTTTATTTTTAATTGATGCTCTCTTCATGTTTCTTAATTTTGTAAAATCTACTTTCTAAAAATACTAAAAAATTTCACATAGAATGCAAGAATCTTAAAACAGTATATTTCCTATCCCTTCTTCCTATTCTTCTGCTGTTGTCATGCATTTACTTTTACATGTTATAAATTTCATAGTACGTTGTTACTATTTTTTGTTCTAGACAGTCATTTTTAAAGCAATTAAAATTTCTAAAATATCTTCTTTGTATTTTGTTCTTCACTTTCTCTTTATTTCTTTCTGTAGATCCAACTATTCCTCATACCTTCTGTTTGAACATTTTCTTTTAAAGTTTCCTGTAGGGAGGGCTGCTGGCAATAAATTTCTTGTTTTTTATTTGCCATAAAAAGTTTTTACTTTGCCTTCAGTTTTGAAATATATTGAAATGGAAAAAGAGTAAAGAAAGATAAACTGAAATCTATATTAACAGCTTTTGTTTTTATCATTTTAGCACCTACTATCACTCTATTAACTCAAGGTTTTCAGAATTTCTGACAAGAATTCTGTTGTCATTATTGTCTCATTCCACTGTATAAACGTCTTTTTTTCTCTACCTTCAATTTTTTATTTTTCTCTTTGTTTTCAGCAGTTTTACAATGTCATATTTAGATTTTGTTTTTGTTTCATCCTAAGCTTTTTATGTCTGTCATTTGATATCTTTCATTACATTTGGAAAATCCTCATTGATTTCTTCAAATATTTATCCTGTCCTATTCTCTCTCTCTCTCTCTCTTATCCTTCTGTGACTCCAAACATATGTATATTACACCATTTTACATTCTCCCATCAGTCTTAGATATCCTACTTTGTCTATTATATTTTAATTATTTGTCTCTTTATATTTCAATTTGACATTTCAATTGATATATCTTCAAGATCACAGATTTCTTATTCAAATGCATAATTATGTAGAGTTTTCAGATGACCCCATCAAAGGAATTTCTCATAGATGATATTATTTCTAGCACTGTGTCACTTCCCTTTGTCACTTTCTTATCATTTTCATTTCTGTGCTAAAATTCCCCATCTGTTCATGCTTATTGTTTACCTTTTCTACTAGATCTTTAGCATATGAATCATAGATATTTTAATTCCTGATTGACACTTCCAACATCTGAGTCTCATTCTCCTGATCACTATATCTCTTGAAAATACTTTTCTTTATCTTTTGCTTTTTGGTGCCTTGTAATTTTTGATATATTGCCTTTTCTGCAATAGTTGAATTTTTATTTCAGTTGTGTTTGCTAATTAAAGTACTCTTGACTACATAATTCTGATGCAGCTAGCTTCCTTTCAGTTCATTATTGTAAGTACTAAGGCTGGCATGTGTCTTGTTTATAGACAAGCCACAGCAGACTGAACACATTAAGTGGAGTATTTTATTAATACCGCCAATACAAGTCTCTGGCTATTGGCCTAAGACCTCACATACCCTGCTTTCCATTTTTTTACCAGTCTGCATATGTATATATACAGACACTATAAAAACAGCCTCTCTGCTTTATACAAACATCTTATCATTTTGTACCATAATATCACAATCTTCCTTAACTCAGTAAGTCACTTGCTTAGTTATTCTGCATAAAATCTAAATATACAGATGGAAACTGCAACAAAATAGGAGTGAGCATTGCACAATATGACATAAACAAACATTTTTTAAAACAAACATTTTGAACTTTAAAAGTGCAAAAATGGAGACTTTGTGCATATTTACTTAACAATAATTATAATTTTATTTAACTATAATTTTATATAACATACCTTATTCTAATAATTACATGATAATACAATAAAAGACATACTTTTAGGATATGCTTTCCTAAATAATTTTATCTTATTGATCCATTTTCTCCTCTCTCTCTTTTTTTTTTTAAGATTTTATTTATTTATTTGACAGAGAGAGAGGGCACAAGATGAGAGAGTGGCAGGCAGAGGGAGGAGAAGCAGGGTCTCCACCCAACAGAGAGCTAGATATCAGGCTGGATTCCAGGACCCTGGCTGGGATCATGACCTGAGCTGAAGGCAGACACTTAACTGACTGAGCCACCTGTGCACCCTTTACTAACCATTTTCAAAAGGCTTTATTTTATGTCAATTTTCAAAACAAACAAACAAAAAAAGAAATCTAGTCATGATCAAATCAAATTATATAATTTGTTATTAAAGTTCCTTAAGCTCTGAAAAAGTGATTAAGATGTACTTCTCACGATAATGTTGACCATAGTGGTGATAGTACCCTCATTTTCCAGAATAAAATAAATTATGACTACCAAAAAGAAAATTTTCATTCACCGAAGTCACTTTTTTAAGTGGCATTTATTCAATTGTTTGTATGGTTGACTTCGTTATTCATTCAACAGTGATTTCAAAATAGGCAAAGTCCTTCTTATTACTTGAAGGCGTGTACAGACAGACAAATGCAGACAGCAAATGTAGGTAATAATATACATACATACACACATGCATACCTGTGTATGCACACACCCAAAGGCATACACCCACAAATTCTCAGTTTAAGTAATCTAAGATATAATATGATCATGGTTATGACCACAGACACTTAATTTAGTTTGCTGCAATTATTTTTAACCCATAGGTGCCTTGATAAAAGAAGGGTGATAATATCATCTAGTTCATAAGGTTATTATGGTTATTAGATGGCATAATCCATTTAAATCTTTTGGAAACTTATAAATCTTTGTACGGTCTCTGAAACCATCATTAATACTATATTTTTTAATACTACTTTTTCTAAACATCATTACAAATATCCATAAGATATCATATATGTAGGGGATCCCTGGGTGGCACAGCGGTTTGGTGCCTGCCTTTGGCCCAGGGCACAATCCTGGAGACCCGGGATCGAATCCCACGTCAGGCTCCCGGTGCATGGAGCCTGCTTCTCCCTCTGCCTGTGTCTCTGCCTCTCTCTCTCTCTCTGTGTATGACTATCACAAATAAATAAAATTTTTTTAAAAATATTTTTTAAAAAAGGAAATCATATATGTAGCAGCCACTATGTTAGCCTCTGGGTGCAAAGTTGAACATCATTTCCAACCCTCAGTTTGACCATAGTCTACTAGATAAAGTGAATATGTCTAGCTAACAATAGAAAGGAAGTGGGAATTTCTTTCTTCTCAGGGAGCAAGGTAGAGGAGCCCTGGGAAGGTGTAGTCAGGAAACTAGCTTAGAAATATATACCTGGATTGAGTAGATAAACTGTGAAAATTTTGACAATTCAGGGAAGAAAATTTCCTTTGGGGATAATATTTATAATAGTTAAGATTTTATCACACCAGCTAAAAATGGTTATTTTGAAGAGTTTTGAGCCAGTTTTCTAAGTAATCATATTTGAATTCTAGGAAAACAGTTTTGACAGCAGTATCCTTCAAAGAAAGATGCGAGGCATTTGGTTAGTCAGAAAAGACCATTTGTACTCAGAATTTTGAATGAAAAGGTCAGGATAAGGCAAGTGGCAATGGGAATGGTGAAGAGGAATCAGAATGAGGAGTTTAGGACAAAAACACTTATATTTTGTGAACAACTGGTAATCGGTATGAGAAAATAAGATGTCCAGATTGACTCTAAGTTTTCTCTGTGGAATAATTGAGCAAGTGGTTTTTTAACCACTAAATAAAAATTATAGTAGGTTAGAGAGGAAAATTAAAAGCGTGCTTTACAAATGCTGAAATTCAAGGAAGCTGTGTCACATCCTCATTGAAATGCTCAGTAAGCAAGAGAAAGTACAAGATTTGAGATTCATATCCATGCAGTTATCAGCTATTTGTTTTAGACCAACAGCAAGTCTGCAAAGAGAATAGGCATAATCCCAAAGAAATATGAAAATATAGGTAAAAATATAATTATTCGTGGCAGACATTTCATCAGGTGACAGATCCAAGCAAGGCCAAGTTTCCTAGTTCCTCTTGACAGTATAGATCAGAAATGAGCACATGGCTGATTCTTTTTTTTTTTTTTAAGATTTTATTTATTTATTCATGATAGTCACACAGAGAGAGACAGAAAGGCAGAGACACAGGCAGAAGGAGAAGCAGGCCCCATGCACCGGGAGCCCGATGTGGGATTCGATTCCGGGTCTCCAGGATCACGCCCTGGGCCAAAGGCAGGCGCCAAACCGCTGCGCCACCCAGGGATCCCACATGGCTGATTCTGATGTTGAGGTGTGAGTGGAAATATGGTGGTGGGACTTCTGGGGAAGCATTTCTTAATCCTAAGAACAAAACATAGTAAGAAACAGTCTTTCTCTTCTGTCTCTGGGATATGAGCCTCAAAATGCTAAGGCTTTCTTGCTATAAAATTGAGGATAAAGTCAGCATGAAAATTGAAAAACAGAAAGAATCTAGTTCCACCAACACAGGGGTCATTTGATTTCTTTTGATGGGAGGAAACGAGTAGCTTGACTATTCAAGTCATTTTGATTTGAAGCTTCTGTCAATTGAAGTTGAAATCTTAATTACTGATTGTGATGGTTAATTTATGTGTTAACTTGACTAGACTGGTGACAAGATGTTTTTTCAAACACTTGTCTAAATGTTTCTGTAAAGGTATTTTTTAATGTGATTAACATTTACAATCAGATGACTTTATGCAAAGCAGATTCCCCTCCATGTCTGTGTGCCTCACCCAATCAGCTGCAGGCTTTCAGAGCAAAGACTGAGATTTCCCAGGGAAGGAATTCTGCCTTCGACTGTAACAAAGAAATCCTGCCACGATTTCCAGCCTTCGGACTCAAGACTGCAACATCAACTATTACATAAGTCTCCAATCTGACAGTTAACCTTCAGATTTTGGTCTTGCCTGTCCACACAATCTTATGAGCCAGATCCTTAAAATATCTCTCTTAATATATATGTTATCCTAGTTCTGCTATTTTGGACAAATCTGACAAATACACTAATGCAGTAGTTCTATTTTGTAATTAGCAGTATTATTTTCAAATAATAGATAATGATAATTAATAGATAACTAAAATAATTACATAAAATCGATTGTCTGGTTCTTTCATCTGTGAAATAACCTACATTTGACATGGTCCAGAAAACTAACAGATTTAAATAATTTTAAGCCCAGATTCGTTTTATTAAATATTTTAATACCTATTCATTTAAGACTTTTGTTTAGCATTTTCAAAAATACTCTGTGAGTATTTATAATATTATTTTTAACTTAAATTGAACAAAACCAATTTTGCTTAACCCCCTTTCTTTTGAGTTCTCTGGATCTGGGTAATTTTGACATTTCTTTTATAATGGCAGGACTATTTTACCTAGATTTGTTTAGTACAAAAGAATTTTCTCACAGTAAAATTAAAACAATATGTATCTAATTAAGAAATAACATAATCTTAAATTCACAAATAAATTTTTATTATCTCTTGTTGTCAAGGAAACCACTTTGTATGCCTTTGTGTTGAATTACTAAAAGGTAAGTTTTTTTCAATGCAAATGTTTATTCCTATTTCACTTTGTGTGTTACATTAAATTAATCATTACAATTTATATTTGATTAAGCTATTTTAAAGTGTTTGCCAATAAAACACATGAAAAATAGAACAGAAATCAAACAACTATTGCCATGATATAGGCATTATTGTGAAAAAAAAATCTACTACTCATCAACTAAAAGATGTGTGACAATAATTATATATGCCAGGTAAGAATAATACTATAAATCTGAGTGAATATTGAGATATAGTGTTGTAATGTGCCATGTGAGTTATGTCTCAAAAAAAGACAAACATTTTACCAAAAGTGATATCACCAAAAGTGATAAATATTTGACAATAACTCTAAAACTTAAACAAATCTATTTATGTAGGCTTAGAAATCATCAGAATATTATAAATTCTACATGGAATCAGGTATTTCTTCCATTTGCCTGACTGGTCTCAGTCTGAAATACCATTGTGTATATTTTGAAAGGCATTAATAACCAAAATCCTCAAAAAAGAGAAGACTACACTAAAGGCAGTCTAAGCATCCCTCAGTAGGGTTTCATGGCAAAATTAAATAAAAATATATTGAACCAATTTTAGTTTCTAAATGAAAGTATATGGGTGTAAAGGAAGCACATCTTTACAATATCTTGATTGCTTTCATCTTAAATTTCAACATTTTAAAATTTTGGAAGTGTATTTATTCATTAAGTCTATGTTCCTAGTCTAACCTATGATGAGAATGATGCTAAATGGTAGAGCAGTGCTGAAGCATTCAAGTATCTGCTTTCCTAAGCCATGGAGAGTCTGACAGAGAACACTAGAGACCTGGGACTGCATGGGGAGCATATAGACAGGTATAGACACAGCAACTTTGAAATTAAACAATCAAACAAAATGAAAACTGGTCCAATGATTTGTGCCATGGCCCAAACTGGGTGGCAAGAAACACTGTGGATAACATGTCACTAGTAAGAAAGAAAAGTGAAGTCACTGAGTCTGTATGGACCCACAATGGCAAATGCACATCCTCACACACAGAGAGGCACACTCAAACACATGCAAGCACAGGCCCTGAGATTTCCCAGCATCAATCAGCCATTCAAGATTGGAATACTCACCCTTATTAATTTTGTCTTGCAGTGCATATGAAGTGCTCTAAACCAAAGATAGAGTATAATTATTTACCTAAAAAGTGAGCATATTGTTCACCATCCTCCAATTCTTATCTTGAGTCAACACGCCAAAAGGCAGGTTGAATGTCCTATGCCTATACAATTTGATGTCTGTGTCATAAACAAGGAATGAAGAAAAAAAAATGCATTTTCTCTGTTTATAGAAGGAAGGCCAGCTGCTCTCTTCCTCCTGAAGAGGCCTCCTTGAAAATGTAATGGGGCTGGGTTCTGACTCCAACTCTTTAATTCGTTTATAAATAAATCTCTCCATGGGCCAGATAAATTATGTGTATCCAGGCACAGATGTCTCCAGAGCCCCTGCCATCACTCTTCCTTGAAGATGGAGTTGTGCAAATCTCTCTGTGTAGTTCTCACAATCCACAGAGCTGTAAATTATTTTTAATTTGCTTACTCCTTAGTTCAGGATCCCAAGTTTCATCAAAATTAGTTCAGAAAAACTGACTTTCAAAATACAGACTTTTTCTCCATTATCTCACAAAAATGAAACAACATAATTACCCACTGTAATAAAAACTGTAATAAATCTACTATTATAATGCAGAGCTGGGATAGAAATTAAATGGGTAGAGTGTTTCTAAATGGCCAAAAGAAGCATGCCTGAGGAGGTAAATTTTAAACTAATACATGAAAGTAGAAAGGAGCAGACTGTGGGCCAGTAAGCAGAATTAATAGCAAATGAGAGAATTCCTGAGAAAGGAGAAGGTTTGGTCTGTATAAAATTTAAAATAATGATATTAGTAATAATTAAAATCATTGTGAATGAGATGAGGGGAAATAGCTGAGTAGGTCTCATTCTGCAAGGTTTTCAGACAATGATGAGGTATTTTATTTTATGTAAATATTTATTGACTTCAGAAATTGCAATAATATCACCATGTCAGGCATCACCTTGCTTTGTACATGGTGTTTCCTTAGCAAAAATTCGTAATTTTGATGTTGCCAAATCATTCAATGATTACCATTGTATTTAGGGCTTCAATGTCTTAAGAAATTCTTCCCCATTTGAAGTAATATAGATTGTCTCCCACATTATTTTTCTTATTGCATACTTTCACATTTAAATCAATATTTTTAGATATGTTTTTATAGTTGGTGTGAGATAGGGATATAATTTTCTCCATGCAACTAGTTGAATATCCTAATAACACCACTTATTCCTAGATTCCTAAAGCATTTCCACCAAAGAGAAAGGTCTGCCACAAGTGTGGGATAACATATTTCTGAACTTATTAATCTCTCTTCTTTTTTTTTTTTTACATTCTCATATTAGTACCATAGTACTGTCATTACCATGACTTTGTAATTTGTGCTAATACCTGGTACGGCAAGCTTTGTTCTTTGGGAATATTAACATCTTCATGATGTTATATATCTATAATTATTCAGATATTATTATATGCCCTTGTACTAAGGATTTCTAATTGGCTCACTCAATCTCCTTTATAACATAACCACAACTTTTTTGTCTGGGCATATTGCTTCTCAGATATAGTCTCTATTTTCCAACTTTCCTAGCAAGTAGAATTGCTGAACACATTGAGATAAGTAAAATGCTGTGTTCATGTCCTTCTGTTTTCTTTCTTTCTGACTGAAATATGACTGTGATATCTAGAGCTTCAATAGTTACATTGTTGAAATAGTATTGAAAATCAATATGCTGCAAGATTAATGAGAAATAGATTTTTGATAACTTTCCTGGTTTCTATTCTGGTAATTTCCTTAATTTTTCATTCTCTTTTTATGTCAACTTTATTTATTTATGTTTTATCTATTTAATTTATGGTATTAAGTTTATTTGTAGATTTGAGCAAATGGTTTCTTATAATTTTTGAATTTGCTCTGTATTTATAATTCCTTTATAAGGAAATTTTATTTCATAATATCTTTATATAATAAACATAAGGAAAAAGTTTTTTGATGAAAATTTCATGACATTTTTAAAAAGTTTTGAACTGTTTGAAGAAAAATTATTACAAAGCTATAAGACAAAAGTAATATTTGACCTTCAGAACAAACTAATCCCTTTTATCATATTCTGTATTTACTCACTTTGCCCTCTTTTAATTTTTTTATTTGAGTATAGCTGACACACAATGTTACTTTGATTATTCCCCTTTATCATTTCCAAAATTCTATACTTCTTCCCTTATTAATTCTTCAGAACATCTAATGTCTCTTTTATTCATTTTCCTTAAAAACCATCATTTCACTTATTCATAATTTCTATTCTGAATAAAAATTCCTCTTCTACTTCAGAATTAATTTATGCTTTAGTATTTATTAAGCCCTGTGACTATCTTTTCTTATATTTATCTTTTTATTTTATTACCTTTTTAAATAGAAGGAATTACTAACAATTTCCTCTGAACACCATTTTCATTGTGTTTTTCAAGATTCAATATAGAGTATTTTATACACCTTTCTATATTTTAAAAAATTATAAGTATAAAAGATTTTATATGGTGAAACTTGTATGGAGAAAAACAAGCCATAAGAAAGATATAGAATTTAGGAATCATAACTTCAGTAGGAATTATCATGAAAGCCCATTAAAATGTGGCATTTCAGCAAGACCTTAAAGGAAATAATGGAGCAAGGCATGTGCATATTTTGGTAATGAACATCATTGGCCAAAGAGACAGCAAGTACAAAGGCCCTGAAGTAGGAACATTTCTGGACAGTGTGAAAAACACAACAAGGATCATTGCTTTTTTTAATGTTGACTAATAATAGGAACTTGTCTCTTACTTTGATAGGGATGAGAAACTATTTCTTTTTTTTTCTTTCTTTCTTTTTTTTTTATTTTTTATTTATGATAGTCACACAGAGAGAGAGAGAGGCAGAGACACAGGCAGAGGGAGAAGCAGGCTCCATGCACCGGGAGCCTGACGTGGGATTCGATCCCGGGTCTCCAGGACTGCGCCCTGGGCCAAAGGCAGGCGCCAAACCGCTGCGCCACCCAGGGATCTCTGAGAAACTATTTCTGACATAATTTGCCAAACATCTTTAAGAGGAAAAGCCTAAGCTCCAGCTATTGTGTTGAGAATCCACTGGGTTAGCATTGGGAGTGGAAACATGAAGAGGCTGATGAGATTGTCTTGGATTAGGCTGGTAGTAGTAAAGGCAGTGAGAAATGACCTGAATTAGATATATTTTGAAGTATGGGTAAAATGGGATATAAAAGAGTTAAACAGAGACACAATTCGTTAAAGTTTGGTAGAAAACAGGCCATAGTTCCCCTGGTGGTGAAGAATGTTGTGAGTGGTTTGAAAAGAAAGAGTGAAGATTGGAACAGATGCTTGAAATTGAGAAAATGAAAGATTTGCTGTTACAGATACTGACAAAATGTGGGCTATGTCCTGAGAATGAGTTGCTGAGTGTGGAGGGTATGATCATTCAAGAAACTGGGAGCACAGGGTTTCAGGAGGTTCATCAACCCAGAAACTGAAATTACCAAAAAAATTAAGTCTAAAGTCTTGCAGGAGAGAGGAGGTGAATTAGGTGATAATATCCTAGTCCAATAAAGATGATTTAATTAAGTATTAGGAGGTGAATGTCAGAGGTGGGCAATTTGATGATACACCCAATGACATTAGACTCAAAAGCTGGGAATAGAGTTCAGAAGGACGGAAGGAAGCAAGATTAAGAAGCAGCCGGGTTATCTACTCCACCTCCAGGCCAATTAGTCAGGAGCATGGAAGAGAAAAGAGCCTTTACTGGAGGGGACTGCAGAGGAAGCAATGGCTGTGGCAAAGAGCCCACTTCTAATTAAAACAAAAGTCAAAGAGAAGCAGTTGAGAACAGAGTGATACACAGTGAATTTCAGAGGACAGTTGGAAAAGACTGAGGAGCCAGGAAAAGATAAAATAAGGAAAATGAGGCAGAGAAGTGTTGAGGCATAGGGAAATTGGAATGTAGGAGATGAGGTCTGACCTGGAGTCCTGGGATTATAACAGCAACGCACATGTGACTAATCTTCAAGGTCTTGCTACGGCAGAGGAGACGCTATGATTTTTGAAGGAGACTGTGCAGTGGGGACCTGTCAGAAGCACCTTTTCCTTCCCGCCAATAATGTAAAGCTGGGAAAACAGCTTAGTTAGTGCAACTAGATCTCCAGTGGTGCTATCTCTGCCCCAACAGCAACAGCAGCAACAAGTTAGAAATGTAAATTCTTAAGTTACAAACCAGATTTAGAAATAGAAATAGAAATAGAAAGCCCTCATGTGCTATACAGTCATCTGTGTTTTAATAAGTACTACAAGTGATTCAGATGTACATAAATAGCTGTTTGAGAACAACTGTTTTAGACTATAAGTTCTGGGGCTTTCCCCTGCTTGATTTATCTCTATGTTGCTCTGGAAGCCAGTATTCACGGCAGATGAATCTGATTCTAGGAGCTGTGTTCTAACCAATGTACTGTATTTCCTCATAATAGCTTAGTTTGTTATACAATATTTTAAAGAATTTCAGTGATATTGCCACAGAAGGAATAATTTATACAGTCAAAATTCATCCAGAAGAGTAAAATTTAAAACTATTAAGACTATTAATTCTGTTGAATTTAATTTCCTAAATAAAACGAAAATTTTTTAAAGATTTAATTAATTAATTTATGATAGAGAGAGAGGCAGAGACACAGGAGGAGGGAGAAGTAGTCTCCATGCCGGGAGCCCGACGCGGGACCCGATCCCAGGACTCCAGGATTGCGCCCTGGGCCAAAGGCAGGCGTTAAACCGCTGAGCCACCCAGGGATCCCTGAAAATGTATTTGTTGAAATAATTATATGTATATGCCCCCAAAACAAAATTGATATCCTTTCAGAAATATGAAGACTTGAAATTGAAAATTAAACCATATTTCTAGAATAATGAAAATACCTACATACAGCATCTTATAAGGAAAAGTCAAAGAGAACTGCAGGTTATTGAAGCTGAATGGGATTCTTTCCAGAAAATTCAACAAAATTTGATAAAAACATTTGTTAATCTAAAACTTTTTTTTTCTTTGAATGGCTGCATTCAATTTAGATAGCATATACACTTTATACTGCACATTTGATACAATAAAATGGCTAAATACAGATGTTTAACCCATCTGCTACACAGAAAAAAAATCCTTTCAAAACTGCGATTGCAAAGATAATTAATAAATGGATAAAATGGAAATGGAGTCATTACTATTAATTTATGTTTGACTCCACATGAAAAATTGGCAGATTTCAGATCTCATTAGTATTATTGAGACTGTTAGAACAGGAAAAAATCAGTTTTTCATAAAATATTAGCAGACAGCTTCACTCAATAAAGAATCAGGCTAGATTAATCAATTCATTTATTCAACAAATTCATTCAGCTCCCCAGTCTGCTGTATTAGCGCTGGGCTTAGGCAAAGCTGGTGTTTCTGCACTTCAGACATTCATACTCCCATTAGTACAGTGGCAGTGTGAGACATCCTTTTCCATTTATCCATCCACAAGAAAAGCTCCACCTTCCTTAGTTTGACATCTTGATAATTAGGATTTATGTGTTTGGGCTTTCAATATTTTCAGCCATGATTATATATATATATATATTTGGTCTTCCTCCCCATTCCTGGAAGAGCTCTTAAAACCCTTGGAATTTCCTAAGTGATGGGAGCCATAAAGGTGTCTTTTTCTGGGGATCCCTGGGTGGCTCACCAGTTTAGCACCTGCGTTCAGCCCAGGGCATGATCCTGGAGACCCAGGATGGAGTCCTACATCAGGCTCCCTGCATGGAGCCTGCTTCTCCCTCTGCCTGTGTCTCTGCTTCTCTCTCTCTGTGTCTCTCATGAATAAATAAATAAAATCTTTAAAAAATAAAAGTGTCTGTTTCTATGTTAAAGAGATGACTTTTGGAAAGCCCTTTGGTAACCTAGGGATGACAGCTGATTGTCTAGAGAACCAGCCATGGGATTAGAAAATTGGGGAATCCCTGGGTGGCGCAGTGGTTTAGCGCCTGCCTTTGGCCCAGGGCGCGGTCCTGGAGACCCGGGATCGAATCCCACATCGGGCTCCCTGCGTGGAGCCTGCTTCTCCCTCTGCCTGTGTCTCTGCCTCTCTGTGTGTGTGTGTGACTATCATGAATAAATAAATAAAATCTTAAAAAAAAAAAATTGGAACCTTCAATCCCACCCTCTGATCTCCAGGAAGGCAGGGAGGAACTGCAGGTTGAATCGGTTGCCAATGGCTAATGATTTAATCAGTTACATCTGTGTAATGATGCCTCTATAAAAACCCAACCAGTTACTGTTCAAAAGTATCCAGATTGGTGAACATGTGGAGACTGGGTAGGGTGGCATGTCCAGAGAAGGTAGGAAAGCTGCACACCCTTTTCCCATACCCTACTCCATACATCTCTTCCATCTGGCTGTTCCTGAGTTATATCCTTTTATAATAGACTAGTAATCTGGTAAGTAAAATGTTTCTCTGAGTTCTGTGAGCTGCTTTTGCCAATTAATCCAACCAGGGGAGAGATTTTAGTAATGTCCAATTTAGCCAGTTCAGAAGCACAGACAATAACCCAGGCTTGCAATTGATGTCTGAGTGGGGAAAGAGGCAGTCTTATAGGACTGAACCCTTAACCTCTAAGATCTGATGCTATCTGCATGTAGAGTGTCAGAATTCAGTTGAATTGTAAAACACCCAGTTGGTTTGTTGCAGAACATTCTTTATTAAAGCTGTGGAAAGACACTTCCCCACCCCCCACACACAGAAATTCTGTCCAGGAACCCAGTTATGCACATACTTCTGAAAGAAGACATATCTTAACTTTCATTGGTGATTAACACCTAGTAGTTTAACAAAGGAGCAACAAGAATCTGTAAAGTGAGACATTTCTAGAAAACTGCAGCAGGCATTATACTCCCACATAGAATGGAAATGGGAGATACATATGTGAAGTAATCATTTCTTTGTCCTATATTTGGATAAAGCCCACCCTATCAGAATATATGGCAGAAAACCCAAAGAAATGTGGCCTTTAAAATTTAGAGACAAAAACCTACTTGTCATCTTCAGTGTAGCCAAGATCTTATCTAAAGTCCAAGTTTTTCATCTACAATAAGGATAATGTTAGCTGAAATGAATGGGTTTTAGTGGGACAATTAAAATATCTTTGTTACTTTAAAACTCATAAGAACATATTATATGAAAGCATAGTTATAGAGTTTGATTGATAATGCCAAACAATTTCAATGGCTGGCTGGATATATAATAAAAGAGATTGCATTTAGGCAAAACAGTCATAAATACTTCATGGAATTAATGTATTCTTACAAGGTAAAGCTAAAAAATTTGTAGGAAAAAGTGTAACAAAAGTTCAACTGAGTGTCTCAGTCAGTTAAGCGTCTGCCTTTAGCTCAGGTCATGATCTCAGGGTTCTGGGATCAAGCCCCACATCAGGCTCCCGGCTCAGCAGGGCGTCTGATTCTCCCAATGCTCTACCCCCTTCCCCACTTGTGCGCTATCAATCTCTCTCCCAAATAAATAAATAAAATCTATTAAAAAAAAGAAGAAATAAAATCATATTATAAAATTAAGCCAAAATAATTAGAAGTCTTTCTAATAGGACTAAAGAAGTATGTGAGGCTAGAAGAAAAACGTACCAAAAAATTCAGAAATATCAAAAAACGTTAATTTAATGCATTATAGAAAATAAATGCCTGGATTGATGAGTTTGTTGATTGCTTCAAACTAATTGGAGGTTTTCACTTACAGTTACTTAAATTGGAGCCACAAATCAAAATACTTAACTTCTCAATGCCTGACATATGAGTAACTCAGTGGTAGATCACTATATTCCCTTAGACAATAAGCCCTAAATTACTGAGTTCCACTCATGCTTCCTAGGGCAATTCATTTAAGCTTATTGATCCATAGTTCTTAATTTTTTTTTAAAAAAAGTAGTATCAATAAAAATAAAGTTTTTATGAGTATTGAAGAAAACAGAGAGTTTAAAATGTTTTCATATTGTATAGAACATAAAACTATGCAAGAAATAATCATAATGATTATGATTATAAATAAGGTGTTAAGAAGATAATCTACTCTTCAAAGCCTAAATCCAAATCTCTCCTCTCATACTCCAAAAAAGTCCACAAAGGGAAAAAAAAGGTTCCCACCTAAAAAAAAAAAAAATCAAAATGAACAAATAAAATCTCTAATCAAGGCCCATAGCATAACCAGGAGATAGAGATTATTCTAAATTTCAATCTGTAAATAGGATATAAAGACCAAAACTCAGCAGTCAGCTTCTGAGTCCTTCTGGAAGTAACAGAGTCAAGGGGGTACTCTGTGAAAAATACAACAAGGGAGGACCTCAAGGTGATAAAACACATAAAGTTACCTCAAAAAATGGAAAAGCTCCATGTTAAATATAGAAAATCCGAAAACAGTTATGAGACCAGGTGGACAACAGTGAGTAGTGTCAGTGGATGACAGCAGCACTTCACGGAGACCCTCTCAGCTTCCTTTTGATGGCATTTTTATGGCTCTTACCTTTATTCTACTCCATCCAAAAGCCAACATCTATACTGTGCCTCTAGAGTCCTTCTATCAGACCTGTGAAGCCCTGTCCAACCGCAGGCAGAGAGCTAGAGGTGGTCCTTCACCAGGGATTAGAGTGTGGAATATGAAAGTCCAGCCTCACTGCTGGCAACCAAGACAATTCTATGGCTCAATGCAACTGTGCCAGATATCACAAGCTCATTTGTTACTTCTCTTCCTCCTTTTGCTTTTTAACTGCCTTGCCAGTTTCCTTTGGGAGCATTTTGAAAATTTTTTTTTTCTGGAAAATTCAAGCCAAAAAAAGCTAGCCACTGGAGAACTGAAAGAAGGAGACCTGAAATTGCATGAATTCACAGGAGGAAGTAGTGCTTCTGAGGACAGATGAGAGCATGAAATGAAAGGTGTTCTTTGGAGGCTTGATGCTGAAGGTGAAGAAAGATGCCTGAAGAATAAGTTAGAGTCTTATAGAAACAATAAAAAATGATGACCCGTGGACATACTAGCATGTCCGCCTACCCCGATAAATACAATCAATTTAACAAAATTATACTTAACTATATCAATACCATTGACAGACTCGGTGTCAGCCCCTTCAGGATTATCCAAACTGCAGAAAGCTACTCCATCAAAGGTAATGTTCCTTCTTCTTTTAAAGATTTTATTTATTCATGAGAGATACAGAGGGAGAGAGAGAGGGGGAGAGACACAGGCAGAGGAGATAAGCAGGCTCCATGCAGGGAGCCTGACATGGGACTGGATCCAGGGTCTCCAGGATCACACCCTGGGCTGAAGGCAACACTAAACCACCCAGGCTGCTTGGTAATGTTCCTTCTTGAGGTGGCTCACATACAAGACTTTTTGGAGCAAGAGTGTGAAGACCTGGCCATCGGCCCTAAATGGGACAATTTTGAAAGGCCACTGTAGCTCCAGATCACTTCATGGGGACAGCCACAGCTGTACCCCTGCTCTACTTCTCCCTCTGCCACCCACTACTGCTTTTGCCCACTACCTGCCACAGGTGTTGATCTTAAGAGCACTCTTCAATGAAGGCCAAATTTTATTTCAGTCTGTTGCTAAGGCACCTAACCTGTGCCGTAAACCAACCCAAATCCTTGGCATCTGTTACATACCTCTGTGATACAGGAGGGGAAAAAATCATTTATACAAATCTATTGTAAGAAGAAAACAGAATAAGATAGATTCTAGCTCATGAAAATTCTCCTACAAAACATGCATGAAGCAGAAGAAAATTATAACCAAAAAAGTCCTTGAACAATTATTTGCATATGATAAAATCCCTGTGTCAGAACAGCAAAAACAGAGGACAGAAGGGGAAAAAAAAGAAACATGCAAATTAAGAATTGTGTATAATGAAGGGAGAAATTTGAAATAACTCAAAAAATATCTTAGAAATAAAAATTACAAGGATCAGTGAAGAAAACCATTACAGTAATCAAGATAAAGAGAATGAAATAAGGGGATATAAAGAATAAGAAAATAAAGTAAGAAGTAAAAAGAATCAGTGTTTGATCTGAAGACAAAAACAGAAGCTATACTTCTGCATAGAATTCATTTAAAAAAAAAACAAAATGAAGCAAACATCTATTTAAAATTATCTAAGATAATTTTCTAGAAATAAATGAAGATCTGAATTTCATGCTGCAAGATTCCATGGTCTATCTGAGGAAATTAACCTGGGATGGTCACTTCAGTAATATAGCCTACCATAGTAAAATGACTAGACTTTAATAAACAAGCAAGTGAGCAAAAATATCCCAAGAATTCTAGGAAAATAATAGCAAGGCATTTATTTAAGGAAAAAAAAGGAATTAGAGGAGAAGGAGGAGGAAGAGAAAAAGGAAATCAACTTGACATCAGATGTTTTGAGAGCAATTTAGAACACAGGAATGAAAAGTAGCACATCTACAGGAAACAGAAAAATGGAAATGTGAACCAAGAATTTAATATTCAACAAAACTGTCCAAGTATCAAGACCTTAGAAAAAGAGCTTAAACATGCAATAACTCAGGGATTACTGCACTCTTGAATCTCCATTGCTAAAACTGTCTAGGACACAGGCTTTGCCACCCAAGGTTGGTGGGGAAAACTCTGGCAAAAGAACTAATAGGAAAGCAAGGCATTTACTGATTGGTAGATCTAGGCCTAAAACAAGGTGAGGACAGAATGAAAAATAATAATTAAATACTCTGCTCCAACTAAAAAATAATGAAAAACGAGTATACAGTTTAAGGAAAATGGAAAGTAGAGTAATCCCATTAATTGTACTATGCCTAACAGGTGGAGCAGAGAAATATCAGGTAAAACTGAAAAATAAAGAATAAGAAACTAATTTAGAAAGACTGGGAACTTGCATTATATAAGGCCTTAGTATAAAAGTGACACTAGCAGGTGCCTGGGTGGCCTAGTCCATTGAGCTGCGGACTCCGTTTCAGCTCAGGTTGTAATGGCAGGCCCATGAGACGGAGCCCATGTTGGGCTTCACGCTGGGCGTGGGAGTCTGCTTAGATTTCTCTTTCTCCCTCTCCTTCTGCCCCTCTCCCCACTCCTGTGCCACTCTCCAAATAAGTAAATCTTTAAGGTAACACTAAAATAATAAACATGAAATATTTCTGAATTAAAAAGAGAGACAAGAGGCCAATATGGAGAAGTAGATGCAGAACATGTGCATATATAAAATGTAAAATAATATGACTGATTTTAGACTAAAGACGTCAGTTATGTCATCAGTGTAAATTGGCTTTATTCTCCTGTTATAAGAGACTAAGCAGATTGGCAATAACAGTGAAGAGAAAGACCTACTGAGAAAACTCCATAGGAATATATATACACAAATAGTTGATATCTGAAATCAATAAAAGATGGACTTTTCAATAAATAGTACATGGACAACTGGGTAACCAACAAAGAATAGGTAATTTTTTTAAAGATTTTATTTATTTATTCATGAGAGACACACACACACAGAGAGAGAGAGAGAGAGAGGCAGAGACACAGGCAGAGGGAAAAGCAGGCTCCATGCAGGGAGCCCGACGTCGGACTCAATCCCGGGACTCCAGGATCACGCCCTGGGCCAAGGGCAGGCACCAAACCACTGAGCCATCCAGGGATCCCGAGAATAGGTAAATTTGAATCCATACTTCAAGTCGGAATAAAGAAATGACCCAAAATAGATGAATAATCTAATTATAGAATGAAATACAACCCTTTTGAGCAGAATTAGTATGACTTTACTTTTGAAAGATGTGGTTTTACATATTCATTAAACAAAATTAAATTAGAGTAAAGGGGAATATAAGAAAACATCACCATTAACAGAACAACTTAATTGTATATAAAATTGAAAACCAAACAAAAAAAAAGTAGCTTTTTAACACAATGATCTGATTACAATTCAGTTGGATATTTTCTAACTACAAAAGGAACTCCAGGGACGCCTGGGTGGCTCAGCAGTTGAGCGTCTGCCTTCGGCTCGGGGCGTGATCCAAGGATCCGAGATGGGAGTCCCGCCTCGGGCTCCTGTCGGGAGCCTGCTTCTCCCTCTCCCTCTGCCTCTGTCTCTGTGTCTCTTAGGAATAAATAAATAAATCTTAAAAAAAAAAAAAAAAAAAGGAACTCCAAAGGGGTTTTTTGTTTTGTTTTGTTTTGTTTTTTAGATTTTATTTATTCATTCATGAGAGACAAAGACAGAGGCAGAGACACAGGCAGAGGGAGAAGCAGACTCCCTCCGGGGAGCTCGATGCAGGATGCCCCATGCGGGACTCGATCCCAGGACACTGGGATCCCGCCCTGGGCTGAAGGCCGACAGTCAACCACTGAGCCACCCAGGTGCCCCAAAGGAATCTTGTACTAGATTTAAAATGCACTACAGCTAGCAATATTGGTTTCATAATTCTTAAAACTATGTTTATGTATTGAATATTATGATACAGGAAATTGGTAAATACGTTGATAAGTGTGGTAATCATGTCATTATTGTGGGAGAAATATGATATAAATGTAGACGGAGAAGAGGAATATTCCTGGATTGTTGAACTGGCTGTGAAGGTATCAGTACAAGGTTTAAATAGTTTTACTATTATTTTTCTAGCTCATGCCTATTGAAATGACCTAGAAGCAATGACAGC
The DNA here is from genome assembly GCF_053574225.1 of Canis aureus. Classification (NCBI taxonomy): domain Eukaryota; kingdom Metazoa; phylum Chordata; class Mammalia; order Carnivora; family Canidae; genus Canis; species Canis aureus. Next base: position 6,844,010 of record NC_135641.1, read on the forward strand.
CAGGACCAATTAGCATATCTGGTGCCCAGATTTTGGGCTATCATATCATTCCCCAATAAAAGCAAGAAAGGTTCTTTAAAAAAATTACCTGTTCCAGACACATAGAGAATAAAATATGCATAGTGTGCCTGAAGTATCTTGTTATGCAGGAAAATAAGGAAATGCAAAAAAATTAAAACAGGCATTTCATAAGGATACAAGAACCAGCTTTATGGGGTTCCCACTGACAAATGTGGGAAAATTTGAAGATCTAAAAGAATAATGACAGTAATAATTATAATACATTTTTAGAGTGCATAATTATAATAAAAATTAGAAAATAAGCTTGTTTTTCCAGAAGGATACCACATTATAAATGCACAATATCCAAGTAATAATTAGTTGAAACAAGGATCAGGAATAAATACTAGATCATTGAATAAACTGTGGTTGGGAAACTGGATAAGGAGACAGACTCAAAGTATCATCCTGTAGATGATTTATTACAAAAAAAAATGATTCTTTTATCAATGAAGAGTCAACTGATCCAATTTAATGTTGCCAGTGATGGTGCAAACTCTCATTGTGTGAATCTGATCATGATGAAACAGATGAGGCCAGCTGCCCAACTACTGGCCTCAGTTCTCCAACTTATCAGTGCTATAATAGAAAAAGAATTATCCTACATTAAATATAGTTAAAGAAATATGAAAACAAATACAGTGTGTGATCTTTAATTGAATTCTGAATGAAAAATGCTATAAATCTTTTATTTGGAAATTGAGCAAACATGAATATCTCTTCAACATTAAATTCCTTGAATGTGGTTACTATACTGTGATTATATCAGAGAATATCCTTGCTCTTAAAAAATTCATACTAAGGTATTTAGGGGCAAAGTATCATTATGTCTCAAATTTATTCTCAAATGGTTCATCAGACAAAAATATTATTATTTTCCAGGAAGATTTTTTAAAACATGGCAAAATGTAGGTAATTGTGATAACAAAGTGTTCATGTATGTTCATTAAATTCTTAATTCAACTGTTTCCTTATGTTTGAAATTTTCAACATAAGTTGTAGGGGAAAGAAACATGTTTGAATTTTTACCAGAGCTGAAAAAAATATATCAAGACAATGTTTCTAGGCTGCTTAATATATTAAAACCAACTGGAAACTAGAATATATAATTTACGTATATAATTAAATTTTTCAAAATAATAGCTGTAAGATTCTTGATTGGTTATAAAGAAAAAAATTAGGAGAAATAATTTGGAAACTCATTAAAATCATGTCCTTTAAATGTAGGGAATTTATTTTTGAGTTTGCTTTTAAGAAATCACAACATAGAAGAAGATAAGCATAGGGGCACCTGGATAGCTCAGTCCATTAAGCGGCTGCCTTGGGCTCAAGTCATGATCCTGGAGCCCTGGGATCCAGGCCCCAGAGTGGCTCCCTGCTTCTCCCTCTCCCTCTCCTTCTGCCCTACACTCCCCACCCGCCCCCACCTCCAGCTCCTGCTCTCTCTCAAATAAATAAATAAAATCTTAAAAAAAAAAAAAGGCAAGCATAGATGTAAATATCACTATATATTTTAAAGTTAACCGAAAACACAGGTTTCTGTCAAAAAAAAAAAAAAATAGCCCTGGCAATGAAAACTACCTTGTATAACACTGAAAGCAAAGCATGGCTTTACTGGAGACTCTGCTTTCTTCACTTGCCGTCACTATCACCATGACAACCTCGATTACTTGGACTTGTCAGCTAATTGATACTCCATTGGGCTTTAACATTTTCTTCCATGTTCTGCTCCCAGAACATCACAAACTACTTTTGTTCTTAAAAGAGCACAGCACTAGAAGGCCTAGACTCTGCTCAAATTCAGGCTAAGCATCCTGTACACTAACAACTTTGGGTACGCTTCCCCAGTCTCAAGAGCTTATCCATTGAACTGCAGATCTATCTTTCATCAGTGTTTGAATAAAGAATACATCGGATACTGCCAGAAAAAGTGCTCACAATATCTATAAAATACATTCTCTTAATTTTATTGTGCATAAACACCCTCTCTGCTTCAAACTTCATTAGAAAAAATTACAAAATTCACTAATTCACTAAAGGGAGTGGTATTCCCTTTTCATTCTTGATCATGGTTTCATACAATTTTTACGATAATATTTTCTAAATTGCTTCCAACTTCTAAATACCACTTATAAATGTGGACTATCCAAAAAATATATTATTATTTTTCATATATTAAAATACTAGTAAATACCTAAATGTTTTGTACCTGCCACTTCCTATAAATTATTTTTTGTCCTACATCACCTTACTAAGATTATTAAAATTCCTACTAGGCTGTAAAGTCCAGGAGGTCAGAGGCCTTATCTTTCTTAGTCACCATTGAAAGTCTAGCAAGTAGCACAATTCAGGGTTGCCAGTTGTGAGGGCCTGCATCATAGCTCCTCCAAAAATGTCCATGTCCTAATTCCCATAACTGGTAAATATGTGAATTTATACAACAAAAGGAAACTTACGGATCAGATTAAGGATTTCGGAGTGGGGAGACAATCCTGGATTATCCCATTGGGTGCTATGTAACCACAAGGGTTCTTATAAAGAGGCAATGGAAAGGTCAACATAGAGATCTGGAGATGCTATACTGCTCTCTTTGGAGGAAGAAGCCAAGAGGAAAGCAGGTAGCCTCTTGAAGCTGGAAAAGACAGGAAATGGATTCTCCCCAAGAGATTCCAGAAAAAACAGCCGTACTAACACCTTAACTATAGTACAGTGAGACTGATCTTAAAGTTCTGACTTCCAGAACTCGAAGATAATCAATTTGTATTGTTCTAAGCCACTATAATTGTAGTAGCAATAACTAATGCATCAATCAATAATCTTTGGATTTTACTGTTGTAAATTCAAGTTTTGTACATTGAGGTGATTCGTATTAGATCATATGTAAGTAAAACCAGGATACAAAACGAAAATTTTCTGGGGTACCTGGGTGGCTCAGTCAGTTAAGCATCTGACTCATGACTCAGGTCATGATCTCAGGGTCCTAGGATCGAGCCCTGCAGTAGGCTCCATGATCAGTGGGGAGTCTGCTTGTCTCTCTCCCTCTGTCCCTCCCTCCAACTTGTTCTTGCTCTCACTCTATTTCTCAAATAAATAAATAAGAAATCTTAAAAAAACATTTAAAAATTCAAAATGAAAATTTTCTGACAGTACGCCCTATGCTATTTTTATCACATTTGCTAAATTACAGCAAGCACTCCCATAAGAAGTTGTATGTAAACCGTCCTATATGTTTAGTACTAAAACATTATTTCCTGATAATTTTATTCATTTTCAGTAAAATAGAGATCAGCAAAAAAATGAATTTTAGTACATTTCAATTATTAATATGCATTTCTGGGGTGACTGTGGTAAATCAAAATAGTACCTATAAAATGTACTGGTATCATTTTTCAAGTTTACTTGCTAATTCATGCAGAATGTTTTCAGAAAATCATCATTAAAATGATGGAATAAATGTTAAAACTGTTTTCATATATTCTATAGCCATTTTGAAATAAGTTTTACAACATCTCATTGATTATAATTTAGTATGAATTCAACTTTTCTTAATAATTTCAATAATGTAGTGCATCAATTTTTTATGCATTTAATGTTGCAATTAAATTGTATATTATTTCAACATCCACATCCTAAAAATGCAAAGATTTTTTAAAAGTGTGCTGTTTGTTTAGGGATGCCTGGGTGGCTCAGTGGTTGAGCGTCTGCCTTTGGCCCAGGGCATGATCCTGGAGTCCTGGGATCGAGTCCAACATCGGGCTCCCTGCATGGAGCCTGCTTCTTCTCCCTCTGTCTGTGTCTCTGCCTTTCTCTCTGTGTCTCTCATGAATAAATAAATAAATAAATCTTAAAAAAAAAGTGTGCTGTTTATTGAGTTTTGACAAATGTACACTATTGTGGATTTATGACCACAATGAAAATACAGACTATTTACACCTCCCCAAAAAGTTCTCTTATGCTGCTTTCCAATGAAAACTGTTTTACCCCCCAGTCCCTAGCAACACTGATCTGTTTAGTGTCACCTAAGTTTGGATTTTCACAGAATTTTATATAAATGGTATTATACAGTACGCAGTCTTTTGTCTGGCTTCTTTCACTTAGCAAGAAGCTTTGAGATTCATCAATGCTCTTGTGTGCTTCAGTAGCTCATTCTTTTTATTTCTCAGTTGAATTCGATGGTATGAATATACCATGGTTTGTTCATCCATTCACTAGCTAATGGCCACTTGTGTACTCTGTAGTGTGGGGGCCACTGTAAATAAAACTGCTATGAACATTCACATACCTCTCTTTGTGTGAACATACATTTTCATTTCTCTTGGATAAATAGCTTAGGGTGGCATTGATAGGTCATATGGTAAGTATATGCTTAAGTTTATAAGAAACTCCAAAACTGCTTTCCAGATTGAAACATTTTGTATTTCTATGTGTAATATAGGAGAATTATAGTTTCTCCCTATCTTAGCAACACTTGGAATTGTCAGGGTTTTTAATATTAGCCATTCTTATGAGTTATCTCCATTTTCTCAATGAAAAAGACTTCCTAAATTTAAAAAAAGTTTTGAAATCTAATTTTCCTGTATCTTTCATGTATATTATCATAGCTCTCAGATCCTGATTTCCTAACTAAAGCCTCTGGACCGTCTTGAAATGGACTTCATTTAATCGTATTTTTCAGTTGAGAAAGCTACAGACTTCCTGGTCCTTTTTATGTTAGGAAATTTTGGATTTGTGTTTTGAGAAAAACATTGTATTTCATTGGAAAATTAGGCACTACCTAGAATACATTCCAGGGTATCTGATTCCGGTTTTACAACATTGAGCTATTTTATAACTCTTTAAGCTGTGGCTAACGTATAGATCTGCAAATTCTATCCCAACTGGTAAAAGTGTATTTGACTTCACTCTTCACTGTAGGAAAAAAACAAAAAACAAAAAACAAAACAAAACAAAAAAAGCTTTGCTTCCATTTGAACACTCATTTCAATATTCTTGATGTATATCTTTAAACTGGTTAGAAAATCTATCTGGTCACTTTCTAGATAAATAAATAGAATAAAATTTTACACAAGTGTTTTTTATATCTGCATGAGGCTTATAACTTTACCTCATTGTTTTTGAAAGTTATCTTTGACTCTGTCCTAGATATTTTGAATTTTTAGATGTACAAACTCTGAAATCTATTCTCTATAAGCAATGCCTTTTTTGTTTTAGCAGCCAATGAACTTGGGTGACTTCAAAGTAAAAATTATTTGGGGGGCAGTAGTTCTACTCTTGGTTCAGATCTCTTGTCTTTTGATTTTCTCTGAGTCTGCTCCTCTCAAGGATGCTTTAGGGATCAGCCAAAGGAGTCTAAGACTCCTTCTCTGGCCTTTCCAGAACAAATACAAGATGTTGTCATCGGTATCTTGACCTATCTTCAACGTGGCTGAATTAGCAACTCCTAATGTGGTTCTTGAGGCCAGAAAGACTCTGGTCTTTCCACCACACCCCTCCCCACTTACACGTGAGCTCACTGCTCCTGAGGTAAGAACGATGGAGATCTAATACCATGCAGCTCCTCTCCAAATAAGTATTCCATGCCTGCCTGCTCTTCATTCCCCAGTGGCTTCAGGCAGCTGCTTATTATACTGTATCCAAATTTTATCATTGCTCTCTGTGGCAATAGCAGTCCACTTGGACGTGACTCAGTCACTGTGGGAAGTGCAATTCTGAATATACTAAGGTTTTGAACAAATGTGGATTTGTTACACAAATGAACACTGTGCTTAACAATGTACCAACATGGTGGAGTCCCGGAGGCTTCATAATATTGGATAGATACACATATGAGTGGAACATATACATTAATAGGTGATCTATTTTCCCCACTTGATAGATATAGTCTAAGATTTGGATAAGAGTGTAATCTCTATAATATATAAATTAACTATTTTCATATTTCTTGGAATTGACAGTAGTATATAGTGTCTTAAGAAATAAAATGGACAAAAATTTGAACTTTCTTTTTTAAGCTGCACACTCTATTATGTCTTATTAAAGGAAGAACGAGAATAAACTTAACACGATGAGCACTAAGTAATGTATGGAAGTGTCGAATCACTATACTGTACACCTGAAACTAATATAACAACATATGTTAACTATACTGGAGTTAAAATAAACTTAATACAATTTTTTAAAAAAGAAAGAGGAAGGAAGGAAAGGAAGGAGAGGGGGAATAGGAAGGGAGGAAGGAAGAGAAAGAAAGGAAACAAGCCAGTGATAACAGTGATTAAGAATAGTTGCAAATGAAAACTCCAATATAATAGTAGAATCGAATTTTCATGAGCTGCTCATCTATCTTAATATGCTTTTGTTATTACCCTTTCCAAAATGCTCATCCTTATTTGTGAGTAGATCTTATATTACCCTTTCCTATAATGGCCTTGCATTTGTCCCCTCTGTGGGATGCTGCTCTCATAACTCTCAACTCCTCAGTTCCATGATGTAACAAAACAGTCTGTTGCTATGGCAATGATCAGCATCTTGCAGCATGAGCCACTGTGATTACAGGTCTCTAGTGCTAGACTCTTCTTCTTTCAATCAATTTGTAGAGATCGCTTTTGTTCTTCCACACACTCCAAATTCAGTTCTTAATGTGCTTTGATTAATGTTTCAAAGTTTAACCAGTGTAGTGATGTGTTAAGTGGCAGTGCTTTATCTGCATTTTCCTATAAATGCATTATTCAGCCCGTATTTCACTGAATCACAGTAAATTAGGTGTATCTGACATTTAAAAATACACAAATCAGCCTTGAAATAGCAAATATATGTATTTTATAATTTATTTACATGAGATCTAGGTACTAGGACTCAAATCTTTAACATATAAATAAATTACAAGGGAAAACTTTTTATTTCAATGTCTTGATTATTAAACATGGGTTATGAATCTAAATTATTGTATGCTAGAGGATAGGAAGACTGTTTCTACCACATAGAGTAAGTCATCCTAAGCATGATACCACAGAAATATTACCCTGTGTTTATCAGATAAATTTTAGTCAAACACCTAGCTTGCAAGGTTAAATGGGTATATAAAATTAAAGGCATAAATTCTGCCCAAATTTTACCCTCACTGCTAAGTACATCCATAAATAAAAGGCCCCTTCTCTTGAGTGTGTATATATACATATTTTTGTAATGTAAAGAACTGTGTGCATTTTTCTCATTCCAGTTAGATCACAACTGAAAGTCCAAATAACAATGAATTTTTATTTCATAAAAATAATAAAAATGCATGGCAAATTATATTGAAAGTAAATTATCATATAATAAACATACTATGAATTTTCTAATTAGTTAAATTTTGTTTTTTTATTTCATATAATATTTAAATCAGTGTTTTTGCAACAAGGCAAATAACCTATGAAATGCAATTTTGTTAACGTCTACCATATACATCAGAAGCCTTACTTTCCAAATTTGAAGAATAAATTAATAACCACTGATGTGAAATATCTCCCAAGTGCCCATAACTGTCCTACCTCTGATTCAATCTTGCATCCAATTAAATGTCTCCTGGTAATTTGGATTGCCTTAAAAGCCTATACTTTATTACGCTAGATCAAATTCTTTCCTCTCTCAGAAGAACAAAGATATTCAAGCTTAAATGCCATTTAAAATTCACTAGATAAGAAAACCAATTTTGTGGAATGTCACCCAGTACTACATTTGTATTTCCTTATATAATTAATAACATATAAATATAAAAGTTATATAGTTTCAAAAACTATGGGTATTATAAATTAATCTATACCAATTTATCAACTCCTAAATTTATTCATTATCAAGTAAATCTAAAGGACTAAACTCTATTTGGAAAGAAAGAGAATAAATTTTAGAGAGTGAAAAATGTACTCATAGATGACCCTATGCTACCAAGCAATGTGCTTTTTAAGTAAAAGAGTATTGGTTATCACAACTTTATAAGTTTACATTAAAAATATGTATCTGGCATACATATCTCTCTTTTTCATACCTGTTCTTAAATCTCATTGATATCTAGTACTCTATCCCATATACCCAGTGTAATTCAGTCTTTCAAGCTGCACTGTTTTCAAAACTCACTCTCTGAAAAGAATTTGTCAGGCTACTTTAACCCCAAAAGTGAACTATTAATAATCTTAATCATTAGCGTGACATTTCTCTAGGAAAAGCTGATCTTACTTGACAGTTAAGAGTTTCTAACTGAGTCTGCCCATACTTGAGTCAGCAAGGTGAGGTGGGTCAATTTCATGGCATTCATGTTTACACCTTTGAATAAATCTCTACCTCTGGTGAGGCACATGCCAAAATCAGCCTTCTGGGTAGCAGCAGTGTGCAATAGTAATTGTTGTGTATAATGATGTTATATTAAAAGATCTTACAGGACCCGAATGAATCAAACAGAGATGACATTATGTTCCTCTGGTTCTAGCAGTTTACTACATGTACCTACAAAAACATATTTTAGAACAAGGCCGCATGTATTTCAATGCCAAAACACTGACAATGATTTTGAGTGAAGCAAGAGCTTTAAACAATAGAGATAAAACCTAAAGAGAAAGTTGGAATTTTAAAATGAGGTAGTTTTAGATTAATTCAAATGCATTCATGTGGAGAATGAAAGTGCAATTTTCAAAGACAGCTACCATGAGGCATAACTTGAAGTTAGTGACGATGGGGTAAGCCAAATAACTCAATGTGCCAACTAACTGTATTCAATTATGCAAATTAAATTTAAAATAGCTATCTTGTTTAATGATCTTTCTTTTGAGTAAAACTAATCTATAAATTAGAAAACATTTTTGTAGGAATTAGCTATATATTTTTAATTACTACTTTATCATTCACATAGGAACAAATGCTATAGTTTAAAATGTATTGCAAATTTAAATAAAAACTGTATCTTATCTATATTATATTTCTATTTTTCAAACCTGAAATGTTATTAAGCAAAATTTCTAAAGCAAATGTTTAGCTTTCTTACAACTGGCTTCTACCTGTTACCTATGTGACTGAATTTATATAAATACTAAATATTATAGCACACTTATTAGAAACCCACAAGCCAACAAATTCTGGTCACTTTATTTAAATTTTGAAATTGCAGATAAAAGATTAAATTTTTCCCATGTTTTTCTTCTAAATATTATTTTTAGAACAACTGAATATGGATAGGTTTAGAACAGTATGAGTTGATTACACTTTGCTATTACCTTGAGTGAAAATTATTAATTACTCATTTTTATTTTTAATATATCTGAGCCAATATTTTATACCATTGATCTGTACCATTATCGCACCCCTACTATCTAGATTTCTAAAACTGGCTATGAAAAACACTGCAGTAAGGTAAGGAAAGAAAATATTAGAACATCTGTTTATGATTATCTCATTCTCTAGAAATTTCTCATCCTGCATTTTATATAGAAGTGTGAATATGTGTTATTTAAATCACATATGACTGTAATAGTACACATAAAGAAATTATAAATAGATAAGTTATACTTCTTATTTTTAAAAGCCATAATTGAGAGAAGGGTACTTTCAAAGAGTCCAAAGACATTATGCAGTAAACTGTTCTAAGGTAGAATTAAGAATTGAAATATAAGTCCTATTTTGTATCATGTTAGCTTTTCAATGTTCAGCATTTTTTTTATGTAATAGACTTAACACTGGATACAACAATAAATTTTGACAGAAAGCTAGGAAAACTTCACATGTAAATCACCTATTTAACTTTAAAATGGACCCTAAAAACTGAAAAAATGAGCCTTGAGAGTATAGACTTGAGAACACAAGACATTATATAAATTCAGGTTATGTTAAATAAAAGAATTAAACAAAGATATGGAGTATAATATTAGAAGTCCAGTTCACAAGAAGAAATGCTTCTTTGGAAGTGCATCCAAAAGCAAATATCCCTTGGTTGGCAGAACTTAACTATTCAAGAAGAAATTCTATGAATATGAATATTTGTGATTGTACAGTACATAATCTAATAACACCTAAAACAAGATTACAACCTGCTTTCGGAAAGGATTAATTTATCTAATCAAGATTGGTTAATGCTTTTATTAGAGCTTGTAGTCACTGTATTAATTCAAAATATATGTCGACCAAGGAGATTAATCTATTGGCTACAAAGTGTTTTTAATTCTCTTCATTCAACTTGAGCTGATTTGTCCCTTAAATGATAATACTTAATTTGATCCCCATAAAGCCATTTTTCCCTTTGAGAGTCAGAGGTGCCTCTTTGAAAGCTTAGAGGTATTGCATGGCATTCTAATTCACTTCACATAGCAATGACATTCCCAACATATTTGAGCACACCATGGAGTTTGGAGGTTGGGCAGCTGTCATCTTAACTCCTTTGATCAAAATTACTAATCCCAACATCTATAAATCTGTGCATAAATTTGAAAATCCCTTAAAATGTTTTTTTCCTGACTATGGGCATTGTCACAAAGAACCTTATGGGTAAATTTTACATCTGACAGTATTTGAGATATAATTGCCAGCATCACATTTCTCTGTATTTCATGAAGTTCAAATGCAACATTATTCAAATAAATTAATAAGGACAAATGTAATAGCATATTTGATTCAATGCACTATGACATTTATTTAGTGTAAACTTTAATAACATGAAAAACATGCATGACTTTTGCAATTTTTCTGCTTAAAACTTTTATCTTGAATGGTTCATTGGATTGAAGATCTGCAAAGGACTGAACCATAGTATGTACAATAGCATGGCGCATAGGCTCTAAGCCCTCAAAGGCCCTCATTTCTTGGTATTTGTGCCTTCCTCTTGGTATTTGTGTATTCCTCTCCCCTTGACTATAGACAGAACCTGTGACTCCTTCCTAAGAAATAAAATATAGCAAAGTTAGGAGACCTTGTTTCCATGATTACAATCTATAGTGTTGTAACTTCTGTACTGATAGCCTATTCTCACCCTTGCTGCCTTAGACATAGGAAGTTTTCATGTTGGAAAGCCCCTTTCGTTCAAAAAAACCTAGAGCAGCCTCAGGTCAATAACCATGTAGAAACTCTGGCCCTCAACCTAACAGCCCAAAAGAAGATGAAATCCACCAACACCGTGTGAACTGGGAAAAAGATCCTGCCCTAATCAGGTCTTCAAATTATATTCCTGACAGTCGTTGACACCATGATGCCAACTCACAAGACACCCAAAACATTGGGCAAAGCTAAGCCATGCCTGGACTTTGACCCATAACTATCTGTAGTTTTAAGTCAGTAGGTTTGTAGTAATCTGTTATTCACAATAGATAACTAATGCAAAAAGAGAGCTCATTTTATTCTAGTTACAAAACTGTATTTGTCATTTCAGTAGTTGAAGGATTAATGGAGACTCAGTGTAAGATTTCCAAGAATGAAAGGCTTACCAAACAAAAATAAAGTCAGCATTTTCTCAAGGTCCTAGGTTTGGTGTGTTTTCTTGCTCACTGAACTATCCAATATTTTCCTAAGGACCCACTGTTTAATGTGAAGTGAATTATTAATATGCATTAGGAGTTGGCAAAAGAATTTAATGGGTATAATTAATTCTGTATCTATAAATAATGACATGAAAGAAAGCAAAGGTTCTACTACTATATACTGCCTATTATTTCTTTCCAAAAATTAACCATGTGACTATGATTGTGCTAATTATTTCATCAATATTTCTATTAGCTGCTTAAGCAATATACTACTTCATGGGTTCAGCATATAGTTGCAATTTGAAAAGTATGTTGAGATATATAAATGGGTACAATGACTACACGTACACATGAATGCACGTTCACTCTTAAGAAAAATTTTATATGGTGAGCCTTGCAGATTTCCTGTTGGATGCCTCAAATTCAGATGTCAGTATTATTTCCCTTTTACTATCCCTAACTGTAATATGTCTTCATAATGAAAAGCAATACAACTGTTCTATCTTTAAGAAAAGCTTTATTAAATCTAGTTGTTAAAGGTTATAAAGAAATAATATCATGCTGATTCTTTTTAATTGTAGGGTAAATTTTCAAGAAACTCCATTTTATTTGGAAATAGAAATATCCAAAGATAAGTTGTTATTCCTTTTCTTAAAAGAAAAATCATTATCAACTGTTGGAACTTGATAAAAAATAGAAAAAGGGAAGCAAAAAATAAACTCTGGTTTGCTGATTTGAGCAAATAACAAGTCAAAATGCATCTAAAAGAAAAAAGAATCTTTTTGTTGTTTAAAATAAAAAGCTGAAAGTGAAGGAGGCAAGTGAAGACATTTTTATGAGGAATAAATATGCATCTGATAGCTCAAAAAGGTGAAAATGAAAATGCAATCAGTTCTCTAATGAATTAATAGGTACAGCTGGGACTCTCATGTTACTTTATATGAAATAGCTAATGAGCAGAAAAGAAGTTGCCAAAAACAGGGCAGTCAGCACATTCCAGAAACTCACTTGCCTTTTAAAAGGCATTATAAATAGCACATGGCTGTTTCTTCAAAATCAACATATTTTCCTTTTCCTTCTACATTTAGAAGAAATTGTTAAGTTTTTTTTTTCTATCTAGAGAAGTAATGGTAACAGAAAAGCTTAAAGCTACAGATTTTTTTTTAAAGCTACAGAGTTTATACATCATATTTGCACTTTTTTTTTTTACTTTTCTTAATTTGCATTGCTCCTAATATGAAATTTAAAACTAGTTTCTCTTAGAGAGATCTTTTGTCCATCCCAGGAGAATGAAGCTTCTAAGACCCACTTCATTAATACATGTGAGAGTCACACTCAGATGTCAGCAGGACCTGATAAATAATTTAAGAAACCAGAGTTCATTATCTGGCACATACTGAGTAGCTTCCCCATCGAAAGAGAACTTTTCTTGGCTTTAGGATTGTTTGTAGATATGTGAAAATAAAGACATGATATTGCTTGATTATTGAGTTTTCAAAGTGTTATCCAACTGTTCACATGGAACCTTCTGATTTTTAAATGTTGACACCTAAGTCAAACAATTTCAAATGTTAGGAAGCCTTAAAAAAATGTGTTGTTGCAGATCTCTTGAATTAGTTGTAAGGTTAGTAGGATGGTACTTCTCTAGTGGCATATCCTGAGCTAATCTCCTGGTTTCTTAGTTGAGTGACTCGTTAAGTGAGGGAGTCATAACCATGACTAGACCAAACACACTCTCTGCTGTGAATTTAAAATAAAATAAGAGATATTCATTTGAGGGTGGGTAGGTAACAAATCATCTTATAAGGTGACAACAAAAATAGTAAGACTCAATAACTCTAGCGGAGCATTGATTTATGATCTTCTTTAAATTTTTAGGTGACTCCAGTAGTTCTTCTGACAAATATATTTTCATTACTTTCCCCCTTGGATAGCCAGAGTTGAGTTTGTTACTCAGCGGGAAAAAAAACAAAATAAAACACATTAGACCAACAAGAAAACCTTAGTTAAGATGGGAATCAATCATCTTCTTTTTATCCAACTCCTTTCCTCTATTTAAATGGTTTTCAACTGGGTTTCTAGGGATCCTTAGATGGGAGGATCAATGTTTTTGGTTGTCAATGTAATTAGGGGAGGCAGGTGCCATTTATATTCAGTGTTTTAGGGGGTGGGGTTTGCAGATGGCCCAGAAATGATCAATATCCTACAATTAGAGGCACAGTTCTATACATAAAGATTCATATCTTTCAAACACCAAAAGAAATTCCACTTCAATTGTTTCTAAAAGATTCCAAGAGGTGTGCCTTGATGCGCCTAAACTCAATCATCTTCTATTTCAACTAAAGGTGTCAGCTTGAAGCTTTTCATATGTCTTCACAAACTTTCTCTTGTTTTTGAGTGTTTATAACATGCAATAAATTATATTAAATAGCCTGGAATAATTTCCTTAAAAAAAATAAAACTCAGACAGCCTCAAGAATCTTACACCCAGAGTTTATACTGTCTCACTTATTTGTGTGCCAGCTCACACAGAATGAAATCCTCTATATCACTGCTTTCTTTCTTATGTCATCACTAGAAAGAACTATGAAACTTTTTCACTGTTAACTACCATTTATTTCTGAAATCCTCACTAAAAGAAAATCAAAATTTCCCCCAAATGGCTTCCACTTGTTATTTAAGTAGGTAGTTAATAATTTTATTGCTAAAATAGCATAAGTCTATTAGAGAAAGTGTTTAATACATGCATATATAGATGTGTATATATGCTTAAGCAATATACTACTTCATAGGTTCAGCATATAGTTGCAACTTGAAAAGTATGTTGAGATATATAAATGGGTACAATGACTATGCACGTTCACTCTTAAGAAAAATTTTATATGGTGAGCCTTGCAGATTTCCTGTTGGATGCCTCAAATTCAGATGTCAGTATTACTTCCCTTTTACTATCCCTAACTGTAATATGTCTTCATAATGAAAAGCAATACAACTGTTCTATCTTTAAGAAAAGCTTTATTAAATCTAGTTGTTAAAGGTTGGAAAGAAATAATATCATATATATATATCATATGCATATATATATATGTATATATATACTTTATGGTTCAGAGTTTGTTGGAAACCTTAAGAGTGTGCAGAATTTGTGAGAAGTGTGTTGTAGATGTTTAGTAGTTTGCATTGTTTGAACTTATTAATAAAGCTAAGTAAAATAAGAATCTTTTGGTCTTCTTTATTATTCAAATTAAGCTACTTTCTTCAAATCTACTAATCCCTTCCAAGCCTGTAGCAGGCCTGGTGAACATGTTTATTGAACATCTGCCATATGCCTGAAAAAACCTTTGAATTGCAGGAGATTTTGGTCATCAATAGAAACATATTGCTATGATAATCACAAATGCACTGATGATGGAATATTTTTAATATTGTTGTAGGAGGTGGGGAAAATATTCTAGAAGAGCAGACCTTGATGTTATCAAATATTTTTGTAATTTTGGAGGGCACCTGGGTGGCTCAGTTGGTTAAGTGTCTGCCTTCAGCTCAGGTCAGGAGATCCCAGGGTCCTGGGATGGAGCATCAGGCTCCCTGCTCAGTGGGAAGTCTGCTTCTCCCTCTCGGTCTACCCCTCCCCCTGTTCATGTCCACTCTCTCTCAAATAAAATAAATAAAATATTTTTAAAATATATATTTTGTAACTTTTTCTGTCCTTTTTTATTACCATTGTATCTTGAATACTTGTTTATTTACAAAATTGTAACTTTCCTAGATTATGAGCTGGCCAGAGCAATCAGCTTATATCTCGGTGTCTGGGCAATTTGCCTAGCACATAGTAAATACCTAATAAATGCCTATGAATGAACATATGGAAAAAAATTCTAAATTATTGTTTTAATCAACTTTCTTTATAATTCAATGAGTTCTCAAGATTTTTTTCTTACTAACTTTAAATTCTATTTAGTTAATATACAGTGCAATATTGATTTCAGGGGTAAAATTCAGTGATTCATCACTTACATAGAATACCCAGTGCTCATTATATCAGGTGCCCTCCTTAAAACCCTTTACCTATCTAACCCATCTCCCACTTCCCTGAATCACCCCTTGGTTTGTTCTCTGTCTTTAAGAGTCTCCTGTGGTTTGTTTCCCTCTCTCTTTTTTCTCCCCTCCCCCCCATATATTCATTTGCTTTGTTTCTTAAATTCCACATGTGATGAAATCATATGGTAGTTGTCTTTCTCTGACAGGCCTATTGCATTTAGCATAATAGTTTCTAGCTCCATCCACATCATTGCAGACTGCAAGATTTCATTCTTTTGAGGTCTGAGCAATATTCTTTTATATATACAGGTATATATATATATATATATATATATATATATATATATATATATATTCTTTATCCATTCATCAATCAGTGGACATGTGGGCTCTCTACATAGTTTGGCTATTGTTGATAATGCTACATTAAACATCAGGATGCATGCACCCCTTCAAATCTGTATTTTGTATCCTTTGGATAAATACCTAATAGTGCAATTACTGGACCATTGGGTAATTCTATTTTTAACTTTTTTAGGAATCTCCATACTGTTCTCCAAAATGACTACACTAGTTTGCATTCCCACCAACAGTGCAAGAGGGTTTCCTTTCTCCTCATTCTTGTCAACATTTGTTGTTTCCTGTGTCTCTGATTTTAGCCATTCTGACAGGTGTGAAGTGGTATCGCATTATGGTTTTGGTTTACATTTCTCTGATAATGAATGATGTTGAGCATCTTTTTTTGTGTCTGTTGGCCATCGGGATGTCTTCTTTGGAAAAGTGTATTCATGTCTGCTGCTTGTTTCTTAATCAGGTTATTTGCTTTTTGGGTGTTGAGTTTTACAAGTTCTTTATAGATTTTGGATACTAACCCTTTATCAGATATGTCATTTGCAAATATCTTCTCCCATTCCAAAGCCTGCCTTTTAGTTTTGTTGATTGTTTTATCTTGATGATGACTTCCCAAGATCTTCTAATGCATTTGGAGCACTAGATAGAGGACCATGGCTGGCAATTGTATCTTTCACAAAAAGAGATAAGAGAAGGGAAGGGAAGAGAAAGAAAAGAGGAGAAAGAGAGAGCAAAATTTGACTTCCTATTTTTTAATTAGTTATTTAAGTAATTGGAGTAGTACCCTAAGACTGTGCTTAGGGCACTTGTGACATCTCATCTTAGTAAAATTGACAGCCAGAACTGTGTTGTGATGAATGCACAGAGGGAAAATCATTTCTTAAAGACAGGATGGTTTGTTGCAGAACTAGATGTGAAATTCTTTTAAAAATTCTAAAAATTATAAGTGATAACCTGAGGTAAGCCCAGAATTGTGTGAGCACAGTTTACATGAGATTCCTACACTTTCAAACAGAATCAAAAACATGATGTGCCCACTTGGGATATGGGCTACCTGTTGTTACCAAAGAATATCTGTAATGGAAAGCATTACTATTCAGAGGAAAGCAGCAGGTAGTTTGGACACAGATAAAATTGGACTGCATCCGACTTTGTTACTTATACAGAAAACCTTGTCAATATTGCAGAGCTTCAGTTTCTACATTTTTAAATATACTGATGTTTATAATGTCTCTCTCAAGTGATTTCTAGCTATATATACAGCAATTTTTTATTCCACAAAACTGTCAAGGACCACTCTGATGAGTATTATAAGAGATACAGGGATGAAACATAACCAGTTGTGGCCTTCAGGAACCCTAAGAATTTGAGATGAGAACCAATTATATCACATATAACTTAGAGAGAAGGTGAGCCATGATGAGTGCAATGCTATGGCACAGAACGCTGTTGGAGAGTGAGATTACTCTAAATCAGTTGAATCTCCAAAAGTTTTTCTGAGAATATGTAGGGCATACATAGCCTAAAACTTTGCATCTTATATTAGGTTTCCCTAGCCAGTGCAATCACTAGGGAAATTTTCCCCTCTTACTTTATTGTTTCATGGATAGTGGACTTAACTCATTTATTGGATAAAAAAAAATACTGAAGTTAGTGACTTCATCACAGTTCAAGGCTAGTGTTGATTTACACATGGTGTCATAAGTAGGGAGGAAACAAACAAATTGATTTAGAATAAAAAGACCAGATACGTGTAATCTTGCTCACTCTTAGGAGTTTTTTTAACATACTCATCTCACTAATTCCAACAGTTGGTATGAAGAGTTAACAAGGTAGTATCTATCTTAACTCTTAACTGTCAAATACCATAAAAATGGAAGTTATTTTTTTTATAAGTAGAGCTCGACTAGTAACCATTGATTGATTAAAACTTGTAATTTTACTGCTTAGAAATGATTTACCATTCTCTAAGTGAATCACTGTGATGTTTCATTGAGGGCATCTGAATGAATTCTTAACTCCCTGTTTAAAATTAGTCAACCATACAACTGATATTTCCAAACAACTCCTAGAATTTATTGGACATAATAATATTCTCATAGTAGTGTTGATATTATCTCAATTTTTGCTGTAGTAAATTGATGCAAAACTTTGGTAGAATAAGAATGGCAATCATATTTTAAACTCTGCAGGAAACTAAGTTGAAAATTTTGAGAATACAAGTTTCTACACTATCAAAGTAAATTGTGTTTCCGATTTTAGGCCAATAGTCTTGCAAATAATCAGAACTACAATTTTTTCTTATCATCTTTTTATTTTCCTTAAGAAGTCCTGCACCTGCTAGCTCCTTAGTTAGAAAATTTAGAATATATACATTTTTTTAAATAACCTAACTTCCTAATCGAATTTTCTTTGAATCACATTTTTACTTTATTTAGAAAAAGACAAAGTCTACATGAACAGGTGCACTTAGAATCTAGGCTTATCATTACTAGATTACCTGAGAAATGTACACAATTACTCTGATTTCAATTGTTTTATTTTGAAAATGAAGCACAGCCATTTTTGTAGGAAAATTTCTAAAGTCAATGAGACTATATTTTAAACCATATTTTAAGTATTTATTAAAAGGTTTTATTTATATTTGGGACATCAACTTTCCAAACTCTTTACAAATTTGCATTCACATACAATTTCATATTAATACAGTCCAAGAAAACTACTTATGCCTGTATTTCAATTTGCAGTTTATGAAATGTTTCTTCATTAAAATAAGACCTACCACAAAAGCCATATTTAAAAACAATAAAATCAGGTTTTCAAGTGTATTTTTGAATGCCCAACTTTGTGCCAAATTGAGCCTCTGCTAACTCATGACTGTTAATTTAAAAATAATTCATATTTTTGCACTATTTCAAACTAGTTTCACAAGTAAGTTCAACTTTTAAATCTCAGAGGAAGTACCAAGTGTCTTCTAAACAAGAAAGAAGTAAAAGCTTCCATCAGTAATGCAGAGACCCTAGCTGTCTTCCCAATTCTAACTGTCTCAAGCCTACCTTCCACTCTGACTCAGTCAGCTGGCAACCTTGAAGTGGCAGTCACCCATCCTCTCCCAGAAAGCTCCTTTCCTGATAAACATGAGCTGGATGAACTAGACGATCTCTGCATTTTGACAGAGCTCAAAAAACTCATGTCTTTAACTAACCAAGAGGGAATGATAACAAGGAAATATGTCTTTGTGTATCAGTTATAAATCAGGAGTAACAATTCCCAAACATTCAAAATAAATTAATAGAAAAATAATCAGTTAATTTTTGGAAGCCAATATTACACAGATAATTTTAAAAATCAGAGCCAGTAATATTCCCTTGAAAATACCATCAATCATTTTAATTTAAAATAATTTCAATTTAAAATAAATCAATCTTGCTTTTTTTTTTTTTTTGAAATCTTCCACAAGATGTGAAGGATTGGAATTCAATTAATCTGTGCCTAGTCAAATTTTTTACATCTTTCAGAGCTTCTATAAAATCAGTGGTTTCCCACGTAAAATTCTACTATACATGTCATCATTCTACTATCATGCCAATTCATGGCATACTTCCTTGTATTTTTCTCTGACAGTATTCTTTAAATATTATGATGATAATAGAAACCACTGAGATTGTTGTGCCCAAGATCGCGAATCCGAGAAACCACCAAGGAGCAGACACCGACACACTTAGGAAAACTTTGCTGAATAAAGAAGATGCAATGAATTTCATATGCAAGTACATTGTAATATCCATTTAAAAGTAAAAATCCATTTAATAGTAAATCAGTGCTATCAGGTATGAACATAAAGATATCAATTCACCTTCTAGAATGAAAAGGAAATGTAGTGTTTCCTTTGAACTCCTTACTTGATAAAACAAGATTTTCTTCCTCCACCCTCTTCATCGAAGAACACATTATTGGAATATAATCCCTGTCAAATTTACCTCTACCAAGTGAACTTAAGCCTCTAATAGGCATAAAGTAAGTTGTAAATGATAATCCTTACATAGGCATAGGATTTTTGCAGGTTGGAAAAGGTTTCCTAAATTTGAAAATTTTATGATCTGTTTCAGGTATTTGCTGATTTCTATTATCTGGAATGTGATAGAATATTTCATATTTTAGAGAAAAAAAAAGTGGACAACTCGTGAGCCCTGAGTGAAAGTTTTCTAATAACACAAAAACATATGCAAAGGAGTCTGACTTTCAAGGCAACTGGCATTCAAAGAGTGAAAGCAGTATTTACATTTCAGACTATTGTATAGTCAACAATTATTTCATTGAGATAAACTTCAGTCAATTTTAATGTAAGATGCTTCTGTCTACTTCTGGCCAATTTCAAAATTCAGGGCTTTGGGAATGCTCTAATTTTCCTGGCCTTCAAGAAGTTCCTAGATTTGATTGTCTATATCATATAAATTCATATATATATTTATAAATATAATACATGTATTAAGTGTATATATGTACTTAATATATGTATATATGCATATATAAATGCATATGTAAATACATATATTATATGTGTTGTGCCCAAGATTGCGAATCCGAGAAACCACCGAGAAGCCGACACCGATGCAAACACACGAGGCTTTATTTACAAGCTCGAGCTTGTGTCCAAGTACACCCGACACAGCGGAGCAAGGACTTGGACCCCGAAGTGGGTTTTAGCTTAGTTTTAAGGGCTTGTCTCGGGGACCTCCAGAAGGGTTAGAACAATTCCTCAAGTTCTGTTTACATTTTGAATTGGGGCCTTCAAGGGCATTGAGCTCTGTTCTCATTCAATAGGGGCTTCCTGGGATCCCTGGGTGGCGCAGCGGTTTAGCGCCTGCCTTTGGCCCAGGGTGCGATTCTGGAGACCCGGGATCAAATCCCACATCAGGCTCCCGGTGCATGGAGCCTGCTTCTCCCTCTGCCTATGTCTCTGCCTCTCTCTCTCTCTCTCTCTCTCTCTCTCTGTGTGTGACTATCATAAATAAATAAAAATAAAAAAAAAAAAATAGGGGCTTCCTGCCCTTGGCCTGGACTCTATTCTTATACTAATGTGGGGCTTTCTAGGACATTAAGCTGTAAACTTTTGTGTTTTTCCTGTAACTGAAGTAATGGAAATTTCAGCTCTTCTTCGCAGGGGCCTGGGATGGCTGTACGTGTGCTAACGCTGAACTTAAAGTGGAATGGCCTTAATTTTCTCAGCCTCCACATTTCCCCCTCTCAGAGGAACTTAAGGAAGGACCCAATTATGGGTCCAGGTTGCTCTCAGAGTGAGCCAGGGGGAATGATTAAACCAGGATTCTCACCAACCTTGTTGCTGTTCTCGCTCCCATTTACATTTCAGCAAAGAAGCAACATCCTAAGTTTGAGGCAGCACATAACTCCCCTCCCCCCCTTTGTTGTAAGAAGACTAAGTCTAATCCCCTTCTATTTTGAAGGACAACCTCAGACTAGGGAGTCTTGGAGGTGGGAAATAAGTGAGAATGGCGCAGTCTTAGCTTTAGAGGATTGTCCTTGTCAGGTTGGCTTTTCCATTCTGGAACAAAGTCCTTGAGAATGGCCTGTGGGTGTAGTGGACCGAGGGAGTAATCCCGTCGACCTTGGGAGCAGTGGGAGTGGTCAGGATCACAATGTAAGGCCCCTTCCAGCGAGGTTGAAGTGTCTGTGTTGGTATCTCCGCACGTACACCCAGTCACGCGGATATCGATGGGGATCCGGGGATGGTCCAGTCTCGTAGAGGGCCCTCAGCTTAGGCCACACCTGCTCATGGGTTTGTTGTAACATTTGGAGGGAGAAAAGAAGTTGGTGATCATCAAATTCAGCAAGCCCCTCAGGTTTTAAATTGGGCATAACAGGTGGAAGAAGACGGAATATGATCTCTTAGGGAGTCAGTCCCATCTTATATGGGGAGTTCCTCACCCTATATAGGGCGAAGGGGAGGAGAATCACCCAGTCCCCACCAGTCTCCAGGGCTAATTTAGTTAAGGTCTCCTTTAATGTTCTGTTCATCCTCTCTACCTGTCCTGAGCTCTGGGGCCTATATGCACAATGTAATTTCCAATTTGTCCCAGGTACTAGTGCGACTCCCCGTGTTACCTTAGAGATGAATCCTGGGCCGTTGTCTGATCCAATCCTAACAGGAAAACCATACCTCGGTAAGATGTCTTCCAGCAATTTCTTGGTCACAGACTGTACTGTTTCATGTTTGGTGGGAAATGCCTCTGTCCATCCTGAAAAAGTATCTACAAACACTAGTAAATACCTGTATCCGTATTTTCCAGGTTTTACCTCAATGAAGTCCACTTCCGAGTAGGTTCCTGGGCAGTCCCCTTAGAGCCAGGTTATCCATGGGCGGTGGCATTAGTTAACTGGCATGCGTGGCAGCTCGCCACAATCTTTGCTCAATCTTTGCACAATCGATCTTTGCTCGAGAGTCTTTAATAGTGATCTTTGCATGTCGTATGAGGTCTTCCATCTTCCTTGTTCCCGTGGGAGGACTCCGATGTATTTTGGATAGGACTCGCCGTCCCAGTTCCTCTGGCAGGATGATGCTGGAGTCTGCGGCCCTCCACCAGCCACGGAAGCACTGGGTCATGGGCAAGCGTTTGATCCAGTGTAAATCAGCATCACTATAGTTGGGGGTGTCGGGCAGGGTCGGTGCCCCTGGATCAGGTACTGTGGTTGCTAAGACCTGGGTCACTGAAAGGGCCACCTCCTTTGTCTTCAAATCGGCTCGCCGGTTTCCCCTGGCTACTGGCGTGTCTGCCTTTGGGTGCCCCAGACAGTGGATGATGGCCAGGGCCTTGGGCAGCCAGAGGGCCCTCAGGAGGTCAAGGATCTCCGTTTTGTTTTGAACAGTCTTTCCCTCTGCGGTCAGGAGCCCTCTCCCTGTGAGCGGCGGCGAGGGCGGACCCGCTGTCGGGGTAGATGTTGATTCGTTTACCTTCCCCCACGATCAGCGCCTTGGCCAGTGCGGTCAGCTCTGCCCGTTGGGCCGACGCTCCGGCTGCCAGTGGCCCCGCCCAGACGGTCTCGGCTCCGTGGTCACGGCTGCCCCCGCACATCTGACTCCTTCTCGGACAAAGCTGCTGCCGTCCGTGTACCAGGTGGCATCGGCGTTCGGCAGTGGCTGGTCCTGGAGGTCAGCTCTGACTCCGTGCACCTGTGCCACAATTTCTTGACAGTCATGCAGAGGGGGGTCCCAGTCTGGGTTAGGGAGTAGCGTTGCCGGATTCAGGGTTGTCGGTGGCTTAAATAAAATTCTGGTGGGGTTTAGCGGTAGGCTCTGATAATGGGTCAGACGGGCATTGCTGATCCAGCGGTCTGGGGGCTGTTTAAGGACCCCTTTAATAGCGTGTGGGGTGGTAACACGCAGTTCTTGCCCCATGGCCAGCTTGTCTGCGTCCTTGACCATAGTGGCCACTGCAGCAATAATTTTTACTCATGGGGGCCATCCAGCAGCCACTGTGTCCAGCTTTTTGGAGAGATAGGCTATGGGCCTCTTCCAGGGACCTAAGTAAGTGCTGGACAAGGACCCCTTTTGCCACCTCATCTTTCTCATCCACATACAGGTAGAAGGGCTTGGTTAGATCAGGCAACCCGAGAGCTGGGGCAGACAGCAAGACCTGTTTAAGGTCATTAAAGGCTCTGTTCATGGCCTCTGTCCATTCAAAATTTTGCTGGTGCCTGGTGGCCTCATAGAGGGGTCTGGCCATCTCAGCAAAACCCGGAATCCATAATCGACAGAACCCTGCTGACCCCAGAATTCACATACCTGGCAGACGGTTTGTGGCTGTGGGATCCTTAAGACAGTTCCTTTCGTGCATCCATCAACCATCTTTGTCCACCCTTTAATTTGTAGCCAAGGTAAGTCACCTCTGCTCTGCACATCTGGGCTTTTTTAGCTGAGGTCCGGTATCCTAGGGCCACTATGGTCTGGAGCAAGTCCCTGGTACCTCGCAGGCATGTGTCCTGGTCCTCCACCACCAACAGGATATCATCTACATATTGTAATAAAGTCAAATGAGGGTGCTTGGAACGGAACTCACCCAAGTCTTTGTGTAAGGCCTCATCGAAGATGGTCAGTGAATTTTTGAATCCAGGTGAGCTGGCCATTGATGCCTTTCTCAGGGTCCGTCCATTCAAAGGCAAAGAGGCCTTGGCTCTTGGGTGCTAAAGGCAGGCTCAAAAAGGCATCTTAAATCTAATACTGTATACCAAGTTTTGTCTGGAGGCAGGGTGGAGAGGAGGGTTATGGGTTTGGGACCATAGGGTGCATATCCTCTACTCACCGGTTGACTTCCCTTAAGTCCTGGACGGGCCTGTAATCATTAGAGTGCAGTTTCCAAACCCGCAGCAAGGGAGTATTCCATGCCAATTGGCAAGGCCTCAATATGCCCGAATCCAGTAGTCGTCATGTTTGGGGTGTGATTCCCTTTCATGCTACGAGAGGCATGGGGTATTGGCGGACCCTGACAGGGTCTACCCCCCACTTTAGTTTTATGTATATGGCCGGTCGGTGCCGGGCCAGCCCAGTTTCCCCAGTTTCTGCCCACACATGGGGAAATTCCGCAGCCAATGGTCAATGTCAGTCACTGGGGCTGAGGGTGTTTGGTGGAGATGATATTCATCTTCTAAACTTAGGACAAGCACCCGAATCAGATGCCCCTCTTTGTTTAGGATTTTTGCTCCTTTGGGGTGGAAGCAAATTTGTGCCCCCATCTTGGTGAGCAAATCCTGACCTAACAACTGGTAGGAACACTCAGGGATGACCATGAAGGATACCCAGCCCATGCCAAGATCCACAGTTCTTCAGGTAGTCCATGAGTACTGTTTGGTGCCCGTGGCCCCTTGCACCCATGAAGTCTTGTTTGCCACTTTCCCTTGGGGTTGTAATAAAACCAAATGTTGTGCCCCAGTGTCCACTAGGAATTCAACAGGTTGCCCCTCCACTCTAAGAGTTACCCTGGGCTCAGGGAGGGGTGCTGAACCCCAATTCCCCTAATCGTCCAGGTCCTCCATTTCCAAGATCTTGGCAGGGGCCTTAGATCTTTTGTTACAGCAGTTTTTCACCCAGTGGCCCTCTTCTTTGCAATAAGCACATTTGTTTTTGTTCAGTTTAGGGCGCTCCCGACGGGGACCAGGGCCATCCTCCTTACCTGTCCCTGAAGCCAGCTTCTTGAGGTGCCTCCATCTTTCCTGTGGATCGTCCATGGTTGTGGCCAGCAGGATCTTGGCCAGGTTTCAGGTCTGCCAGTCACTTAGTTTAGTTTGTTGTTCTTCTGGACTTCTCTATTATTATAGACTCGTTCTGCTACTATCACTAAGTCCTGCAAGCTCTTCTCTCCCAGTCTCTTTACTCTTTGCAATTTCTTTTCAATGTCTGGAGCAGCCTGGTTAACAAAAGCCATGATAATTGCGGCCTTTGTTTCCAGGGCTTCTGGGTTCATAGGAGTGTACTGCCTAAAAGCCTCTATGACTCTATCTAAGAAGGCTGCTGGACTCTCATCCTTACCCTGTCTCATACCATATATCTTGGCCAGACCAGTAGGCTTGTGTGCGGCAGCCTGGAGACCTGCCCCTAGAGTCTGGCGGTGGACCCGGAGTCTCTCCTTATCTTCAGCCAAGTTGTGGTCCCAGGTGGGGCGGGATAAAAGGAAGGCAGCATTTTTATGAGGTCTGGGTTTTGAGTTGGCTGTCTGTCCTCTCCCAAGACAGACTTCCGGGCTTCCACCTGAATTCGTTCTCTCTCTTCGATGGTGAAGAGAACCTGCAAGAGCTGTCGGCATCATCCCAAGTAGGCTGGTGGGTAAAGAGAACAGTATCTAAAAGCCCGATTAGATCTCTTGGATTATCAAAGAACTTTGCATTTTGGGTTTTCCAATTATATAAATCACTGGTGGAGAACGGCCAGTACAACATCAGCTGTCCGCCAGTCTCATGGCGGGGGGGGGGGGGGGGGTCCCATGGCGTGGAGGGGAAACGCTAAGGGGAAGGGCAGTGGAGTCTGCCACTCCACCTTAGGGGGTGAGGCCGCCCGGTGTGTCCATCCGTGTGTCCCCGCTGCCAGCTGGCACACAGGGACTCCCTCGTCAGGGAGGGGGGTGCCCCTTCTGCAGCCCCCGGTGCCTCCAATGGAGGGGCAGAAGGGGGAGGGGGTGCTGGTAGGGCGGCGGGAGAATCAGGTCGTCCGGGGAGGAATCCTGGAAGACCTGATAAAGGGGCGCTCGGTGCGTAGAGTCGGTCTCCTTCTCAGCTTTCTGCAGGGCTAGAATCTAGATGGGTTCTGCTTTGGGGGGTAAAAATGGTTTTAACCAAGGAGGGGGATTCTCCATCATGTCCTGCCAGGCCAGTATGTAGGGCACCTGGTCAGGGTGTCCACCGGTTTGTCCCTGAAGATCACGGCCTTAACCTATAAGATAATAGGTAGGTGGAAAGTTCCTTCTCGGGGCCATCCCACATCAAAGGTTGGCCATTCTGATATGCAATAAATTTGAAATTTCTCTCTCCTTATGTAAACAGCTATGACAGTTAACAAAGACACAGTAACACAGACAAATGCACAAACAGTTAACAAGGACATAGTAACACAGACAATCGTTCCAGTGCGGCCGCAGAGACAAAACAGAAAGTAACCCGAAGGGCTGGCAGCTGGCCATCCTTACAGATGAGGACCTCCATCCTCCTTACAAATGAGGACCCCGTCCTCCTTACAGATGAGGACCTCTGTCCCCCTTACAGACGAGACCCCATCCTCCTTACAGAAGAGGAGCTCTGTCCTCCTTACAGATGAGGACCCTGTCTTCCTTACAGATGAGGACCCTTGTCCTCCGGGCAGGGGCAAGGGACATCTCCTCAAGACCCCCCGTCGACAGCCGGCCAGCGCGTCCGCCTAAGCCAATGTCGATCCAATATAGATTGGAATTCCTACAGGTAAAAGTACAGTTTAGAGCTCTCAGAGAATATGCATGCAAAAGGTGGAAAAAGTTGAGTGCAACTCACCATGCGTGAAACCCTCCGGATGGGGTCCTGGGGGTTTCTCGGATCCTGGACGAGCCCCCAAATGTTGTGCCCAAGATTGCGAATCTGAGAAACCACTGAGGAGCTAACACTGGTGCAAACACACGAGGGTTTATTTACAAGCTCGAGCTTGGGTCCAAGTGTACCTGACACAGCGGAGCAGGGACTTGGACCCCGAGATGGGTTTCAGCTGAGTTTTAAGGGCTGGTCTAGGGGACCTCCAGGAGGGCTGGAGGAATTTTTCAAGTTCTGTTTACATTCTGATATGGGGCTTTCAAGGTCATTGAGCTCTATTCTCATTCGGATATGGGACTTTCTGCCACTGGCTTGGGCTCTGTTCTCATTCTAATATGGGGTTTTCTAGGACATTAAGCTGTAGACTTTTGTTTTTTTCCTGTAACTGAAGTAATGTACATTTCAGCTCTTCTTCGCAGGGGCCTGGGATAGCTGTACTTGTGCTAACGCTAAACTTAAAGTGGAACGGCCTTAATTTTCTCAGCCTTCACAATTCATAAGCTCTTTTTGGTCTACTTTTTATTTTCCTCCCATCAAAATGTGTGATGAGGCTGAGGATAGAGAGATTTGCAATCCTGGCACCTTGTTGTGGCCATCCATAAGGCATGGATTTGATTAAACAGTGATTTTTCTTATTCAGAAACATTAGTTTGATAATCTGTTTTATTTTGCCTATATTATTCACAGAGGGAAAACTGTTGGTGTTGATGAATATATAATGATATCCTGTTGTAGGATTTAAAACTAGAAAATATTAAATAAAGAGGCTTTTTAAAGCACCTTAAGTTATTTACTCACCCTATTTCTTGTGTGAAACATAACTTCACTTCCTTTTCGTGTCATTCAGTCCAAGCCTGGAAACTAGACTCTCCAAATTCATCAATGCACCTGCCAAGATATAGCATTCCATATTAACAGCAAAGCTGGTTTTTTGTAAGCCCCAGAGTAGTATCAGATCCGTTGAAAAAGAGGAGTTTGGAGACATATTCTAAATGCAGGAAACACAACCTTTATTTTTTAATTTTGAAATGTCATATCTAAACAAATGGTGTTTTCCTCTCGCATAGCCATGGTTGCGAATTTGTTT
The DNA here is from genome assembly GCF_053574225.1 of Canis aureus. Lineage (NCBI taxonomy): Eukaryota > Metazoa > Chordata > Mammalia > Carnivora > Canidae > Canis > Canis aureus. Next base: position 6,872,078 of record NC_135641.1, read on the forward strand.
TTTGTTTACATTACTCTAATAATTTTTTGCATAAAATTATAGGACTTAGATCACTAGTTAGATCACCTTTTCTAGTTATTCTTGTTTCACTTAGGTTTAATATATAACATGGCTTCCCATAAGGTTTTTATTTTCATGAATTCTGAGGTCAGTTAGAAGCCTCCCCTCAAAATTTGTATCGTTACAATTTTTCAAGTAAATGCTTTTAAACTGATAGTGAAGTAAAAAAAAAAAAAAAATGAAAAAGAAAAAGAAAGGTTTTCTCACAGTCCCACCAGAACAAAGAACATTCAACAATATCAACAATATTTCCAAGCAAATAGCTACAGTTAAACTTTCCCCCAGTTCTATACAGACCTATATAACTAATTCTTGTTCTTCTAATCTTAAGTCAGCAGTTCACCTCCTGAAATCATCTGCTTCAGCAATAAACATGAAAATCCTGACTCAGTCCCCATATGTGAGATGTTTGCTTCAGAAGCAGAGCCATCTGGTACTGGGAGCCTGAGCCTCTGGCCCTACTTCCTGTATCAGGTGTCCAGAGCGCCTGCTACAGCCCTTTCTGCCAACAATCTGAGAAACTGGTCTTATTATTTGTTTTTCCCTGGAGATTTAACTTTTTCTTTATGTCTTGGAGCAGGAGCTTTTAAGCAATAACAAGAGAATAATGCTGACAACCTACTGAGAGAGAATACAAGATCAGAATGGAGGGAGATAGAATTCCTTAGTCAGGCATGAAATACAACTATGTCACATGGAGTCAGCTAACAGTTACTCTTGCGATTAAGAAAACATCAGGATCAGTGAGGGCATTTGTAAACTCCAAGACTTTTGAACCTATCCTATGAAGCAAGTGTTAAGATTTTCAACATTGGCAAGTATATTTTATTCCTAGAAACAAAATTTTCTTAAAAATCAGTTAACAAATACTGTGCTAGAGTTTCCACATGACTTATGATTAGAATATATTTATATCAATTGCAAACATAATATATATGACATATTTCTATTAAAATTATGGTCTTGATAAAAATTTTTCAGTGCCTTATTGAGTTACTTAAAAACATAGAAGGGTACCTGCATGGCTGAGTCAGTTAAGCGTCTGATTTTGGCTCACCTTAGGCTTCTTCCTCTCCCTCAGCCCCTCCCCCTGCTCACATTCTCTCTGTCTCAAATAAATAAATAAAATCTTTAAAAAATAAAATAAAATAGAAAATACAAAATGGGGATCCCCGGGTCGCTCAGTGGTTGGCGCCTGCCTTTGACCCAGGTCATAATCCCGGGGTCCTGGGATCGAGTCCCACATCGGGCTCCCTGCATGGAGCCTGCTTCTCTCTCTGCCTGTGTCTCTGCCTCTCTCTCTGTGACTCTCATGTATAAATAAATAAAATCTTTTTTAAAAAGAAAGAAAATACAAAATTTCCAGACCTTACTTTATCATCCCTCCTTCCAGACCTTACTTTATCATCCCTCCTTCCCCGCACATACCATTGTCTCAGAGTTACAAACTGCTGGAGTGAGCCTTTGGTATTCCCCACAGCTACTTTTAATTTGGGAACTTTTAGAACGACAATATTGAAAAGAATTATCAGAGAAGACTTACTAGCACACCCATAAATAAGTATAAGTTACAGGTATCTCAGGACAAGAAACCATTGCCGTCTTGTTTATACAATTAATGTTAGACACTATTCTTCAAATAAAGAAAACCAACAATGATTATGAATTTTATTTTTTGTAGAAGTCAGAACTTTTGTTAAAAACAACTCAAGAACATGATAAAATTAACATCAAAAGCACAATAAGAAAAAAAAGCACAATAAGTTAACAGGTTCTCATGAAATGAGAGTTTTCTGCTCTGTTACATTTTATTACACATGTACTTCAATAGATTAAGAACATGCATATGCATATTGTCATTATTGATCAGACAATGATCCTGTAACTGTTCTCTGGGCAGAACACACCGATATTTGGTGTGCTGCTTAAAAACAATTTTCTTTCGAGTTAATGTTTTATTCCTCTTATTTATGAGTTACTCTGATCAATAATGACAATATGCATATGCATGTTCTTAATCTATAGAAGTACATGTGTAATAAAATATAACATTAGCGGTTCACCTGGATGGTTCAGGCGGTGAAGTGTCTGACCTGGCTCAGGTCGTGATCCCATCATCCTGGGATCAAGCCCCTTGTGGGACTCCCTGCAACCAGGAATCTGCTTCTCCCTCTGCTCCCACCCCCACCTCAGCTCACGCTCTCTCTATCTCTGCTCTCCCTCTCAAATAAATATATAAAATCTTTTTTAAAAACCCATAACATTAGCTTTAAGTATAGTAATTTCAAGCATATTATAAGTACCTCGTATGCCACATTGAATTTACCATCTTATGTATAATTTACTATGTTTTTTATACAGACAAAAAATAAGCAAGACATTGCTTTGGGACTAATTACTTTGGTTTTCTCTCTTTATAGATTTTTAACCTCCCTTATAAAGTATCCAAATAATCAAAGTTTAATCAATTTAAAACAATTCAAAAGGTTGAAAATTACATTTTCTTTTGATATCTCAAAGTAATACTCTCATTGTTGATAAAAGGACTGTCAGAGGGATAACGCTTACCAGTTTTGCCTGGTGACCGAATTCCTCCAAAGGTGAATGTCCAGATGAAGATACATGGTCAAGCATCTTATTTAGGAGGTGAAGAAAACAGCAGCAGAGGGCAGCGGAGTGATACCTGTTGGAGGAGGTCATCGAGAGGTTGTAACCACCGGCTGAGCCAGGAGCCGAGCCTGGACAATCCGGGGCTCCTTGCATACTCCCTGTTCTTGGAATGTACCCTTGCTTGCTGCTCTCACAGTAGGAACCCTTTTCAAGGATGCAGCCTTGAGAGAGTTGTGTGGGGTGGAGACCATCTGGTCCAGTATTGATTCAAAACTCTCTACTGAGCTTTCTGGGTGAACTCTCCATAGGCAGCGGGAAGGAGACACCAGAGGAAAGAGGCAGGCCACTCCAAGGTGGTAGGTAATTTGAATAAGCAAAGGAAACTTAAAAATGAGGATTGCAACCAGATCCTTGCACCTGCCCACCAGATCTTAAAAATTAATAAAAAGATTTCACTGGGTGTATAATGTATACCAAGTAGGTGTTCTCAACACCACGTGACTATCCTCCAGGGTGTGTTCTTGCAACTGCCTCTGAGGGCGGGAAAGGCAAGCAAAAGCCACGTTCCAAGGATAATGGTGGGGAGAGGAGCCTCCAGTGCCCGGGTCTAGCTCACAGGTTGTTTTGTGGTCATGTCTTCTCGATGACCATCCCCAACATGGTGCATGTGACTGAACTCTGTTCAAACTTCTATGTAAACAGTTAAGATTCTGGCAGAGAATCTTAACTCTCTGGTGGCTGCAGAGATGACTTGTCTCACAGCTGCAGGCACAAGGCCCATAAATAAATTCCCTTGCCTGCTAAAATTGCCACTCACTAATCTGGGGTGCCCTCCCTCTGTCTTCTCCTTGCTTTGTGTACTGGGCAGTTTCAGATTTCTCCTGGGAAATCCCAAGATTGTGAGCCAACCAAGGAGGGAAGGGAAGACAATTATAAACTGCTTTGTCAAGCCAGGTATCACTCTGGATCAATGGAGCTTCAATTCTGCAAACTAATTTCTGGGAGTCACTGGAGAGCACGGACCTCTGTGCTTATCACACGCAGAGTATTTAGTCATATTTAGTGTGCAAATTCCATGTGGCTGATCTTGTGGGGGGGACCTCCAGTTTCCTATAAGAAAAAAATAATAACAATAAGTTAAATTTCTACTTACAATAATAAGGGATGGGAATGAGTCTAATTTAAGGAACTAATAGCTTCCAGAATAGAAAAAGGAGGTATTATCTATAATTCAGATTATTGTAGGGCAATTGAAATTTTTGACTGGATAATCTGGTTTCATTAAAAACCAAACTATTTTATCATGGTATATTTCAAACTGCTCAGCTTTTAGGATGCTCCTGGCACTCAGACTTTCAGAAAACTCTTGTTACTTGAGACTGACTATATCAGAATGCAAAGCTTTTAGAAATGTGTTTTCTGAGTTACAAGATATGCTAATAGTGTCCAAGTGGCTATGGCAAAGGAAAATACATTAATTTGGTTTTATTATTTTCTTAATCATGACAATATTGTCAAATGTGAAAAAATAATTAACATATCATAAAAATATTTACATGCTCTAATCCTCTGTCACTGCATATTTTAAAAAATATTTTAAGTATGATGAGAGATTAACATTTGGGTCAATATTTACTGCTGAAGTGGCAATATCCGTGAAAATAACTCATTTGGGTGATTACAGGATGAACAAATAATGTTTCATAAAAGATTTACTTTGCTTGTTACTAAATTAACTCATGCAGGAACACAGAAATATTGGTAAATAACTATTCTTTTGTTTGCTAGATAATAAATGTATTTTGCAATTACAGTAGTAAACTGGGTTTAAGATAAATTAAAATGTTAAAGAAACAGAAAAATAACACAAAATTGTACTCAGGAAAAATCCAGAAAATATGCATCCTAAGCCACAAAAGAATATTTAAATTCTGGGTTTCACACATCATGATTCCCTAGGTTCTGTGTTATTTGCCAAGTCCTCAGATGGTCTCAACAATTTTACTACACATAGATTTCCTAACTATAAGCAGCAAAAAAGGGATTAACTCTGATGTCAGGCCTGCTCTTGTTTTGGTAAATTAATTTTTATTGGAACACATCCATACCCATTCACTAATGTTTGCCTATGACTGCTTTTGTGCTACAATGGCAGGCTTGAGTTGTTGTGATAAAGACTGTATACCCAAAAACCTAAAATATTTCCCATCTGGCCCATTACAGGAAAAGCTTTCTGATTCCTGTTCTATTTTAACTTTAACAATTTTAAAGCTGGTATAAACCACAGTAGGGCTGACTGAGAATGCTTGAAAAAACTCACCCTCAGCCATCTATTTACTTATTTAATACCTACTTATTTATTTACTTTCCTTCTCTGAAGGCCCAACAATATTACTTTATTTATATGCTGAGATTTATTTTGTATATGAGTCAAACTCTAAATTTTAATACCAACTGTTGTTCCAATGAGCTATCTTGTTTACATATGAAGTGACTTCTAAATTTTAATGTAGATGTATTAATGAGCTATTGCTCATTAATGTAATAATGTGTGTAATAAACCCTCTGAAAATTCAGTGGTATTCAACCATAAGCATAATCATTACTCATGAGTCTGAAGGTCAGCTGGCAGTTGGACAGATTGGGCTGCACCTGTGGAACTCTGGAGGGCTTTTTCATGTACTTGCAAATGGGTTCAGGTCAGCTGGGAGGTGGGTAATCCACCTTCTCCTGAGTCTGAGCTCTCACCATCTAGCTTCCCACTGTTTGGCAGAGATCCCAGAGGCACCAGAAACATGGAAAGCCTCTCGGTACCTTAGTTCAGAATTGAGGGTGAATTACAGAATTGGATGACTTTTGCAATCAATCTTCCATACTTGTTAAAAATTACAACTGAAAGTTTTTTGGGTACACTTTTTTGGGGGGAGCAAAAATATGTACAAAGTACATGGATGCAAAGAATGTTAGGGAATTTAGACCATTTTTGTAATCAATCTATTATCAATGTCTTAAATCACAATTGAATAATTTTTTCATCGTCTTTTTTTCTGGAGTAAGTAAATGTTTCATTTTTCCTTATGACCTGTTTTCCTTTGAAATACTATGGTATTTTGGCAATGATATGGATGGAAGTAGAGGGTATTATGCCAAGTGAAATAAATCAGAGAAGGACAAATACCATATGATTTCACTCATACGCAGAATTTAAGAAACAAAACAGATGAACATAGGAGCAGGGAAAGAAAAATAAAATTAGATAAAAACAGAGAAGGAGACAAACCATAAGACACTCTTAACCATAGAGAACACACTGAGGGTTGCTGGAGGCAGGGGTGGGAGAAGGGCTAGATGGGGAATGGGCATCAAGGACTGCTTGCGTTGTGATGAGCACTGGATGTTGTATGTAACCGATGAATCCCTAAATTCTACTCCTAAAACCAATACTACACTGTATGTGAACTACCTTGAATTTAAATAAAATCTTGGAAGAAAAATAAATAAATAAAATGAAATACTAAGGTATTTTGGGAAAATTTAAAACAAATGTTTTGGCTATTTGTTAATGGTTTTAATTCATGGATTTTTTTTCCTTCTCTGATTTGAAAAGTAAGGTTTTATGCTACAAGTGAAATTCTTTTTTAGAATTTAAGATGCAGATAAAATTTGTCAAGAGTTTAGCTGTCTATACCTTCAATCCAAATGTATCTCTTTAGCATGGTTAGGAAGCTGAGATTATTTCTAAAACATGCAGGTTATTGGGTTCTAGCCCTAGAGTCTTTATTAGGTCTGAAATGGAATCCTGCTTTTGCTTACAAACTATGACTATAGAAGTCTGATATGTTTGGGCACTTCACTTAGTTAAGAATAAAACTATATTTAGGAAACAATAGCACTTATTAGAGAACTTGCCAGTTACACTCTGCTTCATATAAACTACTTAAAATTACGGTCAGTGGAGTCAACTAAAAAACATCAACCACAGAAATCATGGAACTACCTATAGAAACCACAGCAATTTATTTCTGAGCACTGCCTCTTTAATTAATTCAGCCTTGATATTAAGAAATCAGACTTATCTCTAGGTGGTAGTGTAGAAGGTAGCATTTTCTACCAGAGAAAGCAAGCAGCCAGAGCTCATTGGGCAATGAATGAACAGAAAGGGAATTTTGCCTAAATAATAAGACAATAGAATATGACAACATTAACAACTAAAGCTTGAATATCATTTTATATTTCATAAAAAGTTATCTCCTCATCTAGTACTCAAAACAACACAAATTTGTATTTTCACATTATTAGATGACTCTAAGATTATAATGGCACTAGAAGTGCTTGCCTAAGGTTACACAGAAGTAAAAGTAGACAATGCTCATCTTCAGCCTCTGATAGGCTGAATTATATTATCCCTGTAGTAAAAACTGTAGATGAACACATAAGCAAAGTCATATTTATTTATTTAGGTACATACAGCAAGGGTGAATGCAACCCAGGACAACTTTGGGGCATCTCAATAAAAGGGACTTGGAAAGGCATTCATAGGAAATTTGGGCCTATGCTGGAAAATTCTAAGTAAACTGGTTTAAGGAAGCAGGAGCCAGTCCTGGACTAGAACTGTCAAAAATGAGAAGCAATGTTACAGTATAATAACGTAAATATGTGTTATATTATAAAATTAATTGTATTAATAAAAGATAAGTATATTATAAATATAACTATACAATATAAATAAATGTATGATTATATAAATAAAATTATATATTTATTATTATATAGTTTAATGTGTATTATATTCTGCACATAATATATACTATATTAAAATGTATTAGCAGTATGTAACATATGTGTATTATAATACATAATGTATAATTTGTATCATGTGGTTAAGGATTACTATATTATTATTAACCTATAAATTGTAAAATATTTATCAAGGATGTTGAAAGAATAAAATGGGGCTAGCAATGTCATTGGTAACAAAGCAAAAATCATTCACACTGGACAAAAGAAGGAGATATTTGGGCATCTCTGTGGTTAAGGACATGCCTTATTTTTGTCTTGTTCCGTACACTAACAGAGTCATCCCTGTCTGCCTTGTTAATACTCTGTGCTTGCTTGGGAAACCTAAAGATTTAGTTGCCATTTAATGTAAGCTAAGTAGTTCCTCCAGATTCTTGATGGATAAAGTACGTAAAGACCTTTCTAATAATAAATAAATACAATAATAAAACCATTTTTACCTGGTAACAAAATCCACTGGTTAGCAGAACTTAGATAAAAATTATTTTGAGGAAGAAAAATTCTGTGTGCTACCTATCATTTTGTTATTATTCAAGTATAATTAACTTACAGTGTTACATTAGTTTCAGGTGTACAATATAATGATTCAACAGTTCCATACATTTCTCAGTGCTCATCACCATAAGTGTACTGTTAATCCCCTTCACCTATTTCACCAATATCCCCACCCACTTCCCTCTGGCAATCATGAGTTTGTTCTCTATATTTAAGAGTCTGGCTTTTGTATGTATCTTTTTCCTCTTTGTTTTGTTTCTTAAATTCCACATATGAGTGGAATTTATATGGTACTTATCTTTCTCTCACTGATTTATTTCACTTAACATCATACCCTTTAGATTCATCCATGCTGTTTGTAAATGGCAAGATTTCATTCTTTTTTATGGCTGAGTAATATTCCACTTCCATATTTCACATCTTCTTCATCTGTTCTGATGCACAGTTGGGTTGCTTCTATATCTTAGCTATTGTAAATATTTCTGCAATAAACATAGAGGTGTATATATCTTTTTGAATTAGTGTTTTTGTATTCTTTGGGTAAATATCCAGTAATGGAATTACTAGAAAATATGGCAATTTATCTTTCTGAGGAAACTCTATCCTGTTTTTCACAATGGCTGCACCAGTTTGCATTTCCAGCAGTGCATAGGGGTCCTTTTTCTCTACATCCTTACCAACACTTGTTACCTTTTGCATTTTTTATTTTAGCCATTCTGACAGATGGGAGGTGATGTCTTATGAGAATTTTGATTTGCCTTTCTCTGATGATTAGTGATGTTGAGCATCTCCCCATGCATCTGTTGGCCATTTCTATGTCTTCTTTGAAAAAATGTCTATTCATGTCCTCTGCCCATTTAAATGGATTATTTGTTTTTGTGTGTGTGTTGAGTTGTAGAAGTTCTTCATACATTTTGGATACTAATCCCTTATTACATATATCATTTGCAAATTTCTCCTTCCATTTTTATGGATTGGGGTCTCACATTTAAGCCTTTAATCCATTTTGAGTTTGTTTTTGTTTATAGTGTAAAAAATTGTTCCAGTTCATTCTTTTGCAGGTAGCTGTCCAGTTTTCTAAATACCATTTGTTGAAGAGACAACTTCCCATTGCATGTTTTTGCCTCCTTTGTAATAGATTAACTAACCATAAAAGCATGGATTTATTTCTGGACTCTGTATTCTCTTCTATTGAACTGTGTCTATTTTTGTGCCATGTATACTTACCTTTAATTAAAGAATAATATTTCATATAGTCAGACAAAAATTTAACTTATTTTCATTATAACAAAGCAGGATTCAGGGAGGGTTGTTTTGTTTTGTTTTTATTGAAGTACTTAATCAAAGAATAAGCAAGATACCAGAGCCCAGATATGTGAAATAAGTAAATAAGTCATTCATTCACTAAATTAGCCCAAGGCTCTATAGAGACAACAATAAATTCTGAGATTAAGAGTTTTTAGAAGGAAGTAGTTAATATCTATTTAATCTTCAAAGACAGAGTAATATCAGGGATCCCTGGGTGGCTCAGCAGTTTAGCACCTGCCTTTGGCCCAGGGAGTGATCCTGGAGTCCTGGAATCGAGTCCCACATTAGGCTCCCTGCATGGAGCCTGCTTCTCCCTCTGCCTATGTCTCTGCCTCTCTCTCTCTCTCTCTCTCTGTGTGTCTCTAATGAATAGATAAATAAAATCTCTTAAAAAAAGACATAGTAATATGACAGATATAATTCAGAAAAATCAGGAGTTTAAAATGGATAAACACTAATCTAAGGCAAACAACATATGACAAGATATTTATTAAGTTTAAAATTAAAAAAAAAAAAAGTTTAAAATTAACCGGATATGTTTCTTAACATAAGTCTTCGTGTATAGGTAAAAGTATATCACAGTGAACATGATCAGAAAATAATTATAAGGACCAACAAGAAAGGTGGCAAAAGTGCAAGAAAAATTCAGCTTATAAGAAAGAAATTACTTTAATTAAAAAGATCACTGACAAACAATCCTCATTCCCTACATAATTCAACATATCAGAAAGTTTGGAAAATTCTAATGTAATTTCCAGATATAAGATATTTTAGTGTCTCCCATCCCTGAAAGCTATGTTTTACTTTTTGATATCCTTCATCTCACTCAGTTTCACACTTGCTCTTTGATTTCTCTAAATAAAAACATTATAATGCTTCAAATTAATCAAATCAAATAATTGAATCCTCAGAACTCTAATTACTTTGATTAGACCTTTAAATTATAGGGTAGCTTTTCATTATCTAATGAGTTAATGTCACCTGTCTATAAAAACAAATAAAAATGAAAGGACATTTTAGTAAGTTCATTTCCCAAAATGTATTATTATATATTCATTATGTGATCATTAGAAATTTTTCTAAGAAAATAACATTATATTTAAAGACTAAAATTTTTGTGGAAACTAATTTTCTTATTCTCTTTGGCCCTGATATATTTTTGCTGACATTTGAAGAATCCACTTTTTAAAATAGTAACACCTAAGATACAAACAAATTATTAGAAGGCCAGTATTTGTTTATTTAAGGAAAACAATATTAAAACATACCAAAACAAATGTTAATGGTTTACATTACAGGATATTTGGACTTACACACAAGAATAAAATTTATAAGATGAGTCCTATAGAAAATAGGATGGCCTGATCTTAAACACCATCACAGAATGAAATGCTTTTCAATTAAAAAAATAATAATAATAAGTCTCTACATTTTTTTTGCGTATTGCAAGTTACAACCAATGAAGAGTGGTTTATACCTGTATTAATACCAGGACCCTTCCCAACCAGAAAACAAATTGTTCCCAGGTGAACTCTGCCCCTTCCCAATTAATTATGAGAAATGGTAGTGCACATTATTTCTGAGTTCCTAGAATTGACAATGATGGATTAGCAGCCAATCCGTTCTAAGGCATTACTTAATCTATAGTCTGAGTTCAAAGGATCAGCTGATGTGGTATCTGGTAAACTGTCTAGAGGCTTGCTGATAGCTGTCATTTCAGGCAAGACTAGTGATAAAAACCTCACCTCACCCTCCTCACCTCTCCAACCTCTGCATCAATCGAGTGTTGTTCAACCTTATTCTTTCCTCCTCTACTTTTTGGGGTGTTACATGCTATATATTTTTTTAATTTTTATTTATTTATGATAGTCACACAGGGAGAGAGAGAGAGAGAGGCAGAGACACAGGCAGAGGGAGAAGCAGGCTCCATGCACCGGGAGCCTGACATGGGATTCGATCCTGGGTCTCCAGGATCACACCCTGGGCCAAAGGCAGGCTCCAAACCGCTTCGCCACCCAGGGATCCCTACATGCTATGTTTTTTATGCTTACTCTATTTAATGCACATAATCTTAAATTTTAACTTAAATCAAATTATGGCTTTATCCATCACTTCTGCTCTCGCTTTTATTCAATCAATGTTTGCTGAGTTTTAGTCTCATTTTTACAAACATCTTTGTTTGTCCTTCCTTTTTTTGTTGGAAACTATCCATTTTCTCTCCTTCCTGAGAAGGGTAGTTGGTGGTAAATTTTGCTCTTATTTAAAAGTATCTTTATCTTTCTTCTTTCCTAAAAGATCTTTCGTCAAGAGTAGACTACTAGATTACAGATATTTTTTTCTGATTCAATATAGATGTAATTCTATTATGTTCCACCTTCCCTATTGCTACTAAGAGCCTATTAGTCTTCCTTACTCTGAAAATGGCCACTTCTCCAAATTTATCCACCACGTTAAAATCTTTTCCTTTGCTTTTCTGTTCTACAGTTTCTCTGGGCTGTGTCTAGGCTGGAATATATTTTTTTAATTTGTGTTGTTCTGAAGTCTTAGCTTATTCATTCTCTTGATTATCTAGATCATACTGGATCTACAGGAATCCAGACCACCCTGCTGAATTCTTATTCACCTTGTTATCTTCTCCACATTAAGCAAACTCTAAATATTATCACTGTCATATATAGTGCCATTGATCATTAAGTCAGAATTCAAGTTTTCTAGTGTGTGGCAGAGTGAAAGTTAGTTCTGGCCCTTACTTTCCTCCCAGAAATTCTGCTTTCACTGTGCTTTGGGTCTGAAAATTTCTTATTTTCATGTCCATTCATCAATACACTCTTCTTTAGATGTATCTTAGTGTACATAATGATTTGCAAAGTCACTGAAAATGTTGAATACAGCAATGCATAGAAAAATCCCCAACTTTTTTATAATGAGGGTTATGAAGGAAGAGGAAGATAGTGACTCCTTTATTTAAGAATGTAGAGTTTTCGACTCTCTTCCCCTTTTTTCCCTTTCCCCTCCATGGGCAGGTGGGGGGCAGGGCATGGTGCTATGTTAGATTTGTTCTCTTTCAGTCAAGGGCCTGACTTAAGATTTCTTATGTAGGATTACAATGGTTCAGAACAAAACCAACAAGAAGGAATTTTCAATTTATACCATAAATAGAGAACATTGTTTTCAATTCTCCCTTCCCAAAATACAACCCTAGGAGAAATCTAGGGAGAGGAAGCCTGTATGTGAAACACATGAATCCATATCACCACCTGTACTGCAGTCTCAGCTCAAATAGTGACATCAGAGTCTCTCCAAACGGTGAGCCACAGAGGCACCTTTGAATTAAAAATGAGATTGAATAAAATTTATTAAGGCTGAATCAAAAGTGAACTGGAATGTCTTAATAAAATAACTAAAACTATAAGATTGAATGAACAGTTGCTTCCTATCATTTGCTTTCTCAAAGTTCATTTCACATTCCTGTGTACAAATCTCTGGCTTAACTTGGTTTAGGTGTCTATCCCATGGTCAAGGTGCAGTGAGCATTGGCATTGATTCCCTATCAGGAATACATGATGTGAGGAAGGGGTATTTCACTAATGGGACAGCACAATAGCCACAAAAGGCAAAAGAAAAGAGATCATGGACAGACAGGACCACTGCATGACCATAACAGATCACATTGAAATTAAGATATTAGTGGAACAGGAAAAAGGATAGTAAAGTGTGTTTATATATAAATAAGTATAGATAGTATAGATAAAAATATACATATATCTGTCTAGAAAGATATTATAGAAATATAATAATATATAAATAAGTATAGATAAGTATCGATAAATATACATATATCTGTCTAGAAAGATATTATAGAAAAATGTAGCTGTACACAAAAGGGAATCCAAGATATTAGAGATTAATATTTAAATGTGAAAGTAACTTGAACAAAATTGTGAATACACTAGTATGAAAAAACAAAGATCTATATTTTACATGAGGTGTTAAATTTGTGATGAGTGCATTAAGCAAAAGAAATGTATTTGTGTGAAAAAAAAGAAAAAAGAAATGTATTTGTGTGGATAAAAGGTGTAAAAATTAATAATACCTTAGCCACGGGTTGTCTTCTTACTTTCTTTGAAATCACATAAACAATGCCAATGGTCTAAATAACTATATATACACAGACATATATGCAGATGTGTGGTCTTGTGTTTCTAAGTTAGATTTATACATTTCCTATAATAAAATATAACTTTCTTAAAAGCAAAAAATTATTTATTCTGAATAAATATTTCAATGTTATGTCTATTAATAAATAAATCGATTAACAGATTAAATTGTATAGGAACTCTGATTTGACCACTTTAAGCAGGTATGCTCAGTGTTCTAGAAAACCAGTCACTGGCATATAATAGAAAATAGAAAGGAGTATTTTGTGGCTTCTTTTTTATTTTATTTGTCTCTTCCCCATTCTTCTTAGGCAGAATTGAAACGCTCTTTCCCAATGTCAGCCAACATCAGGCATTTTGCCAGACAGGAAAAAAGTGGAAGTAATATCATAAAGGGTAATGACTAAATTTATTTTAGAGCCTCTGCTTTGATAGCTTTGGAAAGAAAGTGATTCATAGCTGAGAAATCAGAATAATGCAATCAAAAGTCCCTGTGGTACCATTCTTGACCTTTAAGCCAACACACATTTGCAGAATGGAAAATTGAGCAGGGAAGCATGCTTTCAAACACTTGCCTAGTGGTGCTTGGTGGTTCATCAGCTAGACAGTGTTCCTTATCAATATTTTAGAGTCTGATGGAGCAGGTGCCCTTTGCAACCAAAGGTCATATCAAGAACTGGAAAATAGAGTGGCCTGAAGAAAGTCAACCCCAGTAGTATTAATCCTAACTACCAAAGAATACTTAAAAAAACAAACAAACAGATATTTTTGAGAAACATTTCAGAAAACATATTTCTCATGGTGGACTTAAAATTCAGAAGCCTCAAAAGCTATCATGTATTGGTTATTTAATTGCAAGAACAGAAAGACATTCATGCTGATACATGTATAGAACTTTATTTTGTTAACACATATAGATGATCTTACAAATATTTGTGAAACTAGAAAACATGCTTATCCAAGGTAAATGCATCTGGAATTGGAAAGTTAGAAACAGAAGCCATCCTTTCATTTCTACTTCTCACTGGTAAATTTAATGAACTTTCAATTCTCTACAAATACAAAACTCATAATGAATTTTGCCTTTGGTTATCCCCAGTGGCTCCAGCAAGCTGTCTCATCTACTCTGGCTTTCTATCTAATGACCTCTTGACACTTAGCAATATCTAATTAGCCTAGACTCTAAGGTTTCTTGTCCAAATCCTTACCGAATCAGAAAGATTCACTCTATACCATACCATATGGGTTAGGTTCCTTGGGTCAAAACTCCACTCCTGTTATGCTATTAAAGGAGTTACACGTTATCCCAAAGGGGGGGGGGGGTGTAGAAAAAGATGGTTGCACCTTTGATTGGCTGCAGAGTATCTATAAAGACAGTATAGATAGGGAAGCAAGTATCAGCTTCTCTACTAAAATCAGTAAGGTATATTTAGTATATTAGGTTTACCAGCCAAAGTCAAATGAACTAATTTATTTTACAAATAATGAAGGGTTATGTTGTGATCTCCCGGTGAACACTCTGAAAACAAGTATGGTTGAACTATACTCCTTTCCCTTTTTGGTTTTTTAAGGATTATGAAAAAAAGAAAAGGAAAAAAAGTGGGAAATGGCCCAATCACTTTCTTAGAGTCCCCAGTCAAATTAGCAAATCCTTGGGATAGAGGAAAAGCATGGTGGATGCAAGGTGGGATAGAAAAAGACATGCTTTCTGGATGTAGACATGAATTTGTGAATACACAGGACACTTGAAAGCAGAGTTTGAAAGTCTTACAGATTCACAGATTTGAACAGTTCTCCCAAATAAGGTCTGTATTCCTCCACCATCCAGCCCTCACAAACTTTCCAACTTCTACCTCAACCTTCTCCTCTTGACTGCTGGCTACACTGTTTTCATTTAGTGGTCCCTGTATGTAACATGTCCTCCTTGCCTCCCTGGCTAGGAACATCCTGCCCTTCCCCTTCTATGTGATAAACCCTTGCTCATCTCTTCAACTGGAGATCAAGCCTTCCTGTCTATTGGAAACATTCCGTGACTCCCACAGAAGGGACTAGATGTTTTCTCATCCATGACTGTCACTGTGCATTTCACAGTGCACTTAGAAAAAAAAGATGTATTTTTTCTTTTGTCTTTGTGTCTCCCTGTAAAATATTTAAAAGTCAGTGTGGGGATCCCTGGGTGGCTCAGCGGTTTAGTGCCTGCTTTCAGTCCTAGGGTGTGGTCCTGGAGTCCCGGGATTGAGTCCCCAGACAGAGTCCTGCATCGGGCTCCCTGTGTGGAGCCTGCTTCTCCCTCTGCCTGTGTCTCTGCCTCTCTCTGTATCTCTGTGTCTCTCATGAATAAATAAAATCTTAAAAAAAAAAGTCAATGTATAAATTGCAACTGGCTACAGGAACCAATAATAATGAAAATATTAAAATAACGATTTAGATCTTCATCATCACCAAAGGTTATGTCTTTTTAAAAATCCCTTTTCCATTCCTGAACAGTTTGTAATCAATTAAATAAATAGAGCACACATGTGTCAGATTGATATCAAGAAAATGGCCCCTATTCTTTTTTTTTAAGTTCTTATTGAAATTCCACTTTATAATATAATATTGGAAAATGGCCCTTTCTTTAACCCTACCATGCTCTCTCATTCTTTGCTACCTGATTTTGGAATTTTTTCTGTGGAACCTGGACTGAGCCTATGACTTACCTAAGCCCCTAGATGCTCACTCTACCGACTCTCTTGGTGCTCTGACCATAACAAGAAACAAGCCTGGGCTAATAGTGTTCTGGAGCATGAGGAGCCATGGGGAGCTGAGACAAGCGCAGCAGGCCCAGCCTAGGTCTTCCCAAACCAGCTCACTCCCACAGATCCAACTACCGATGCATGACAAGTCCAGCCCAATCATAAAGCCATCAAATCGAAGTAGGCACATGTGAAATATTGTTTATTGTTTGGAGCCACTAAATTTAGGGGTGATATATTACTCAACAACAATTAATTGACACAAAACCATCCAGAGTTTTCAAAAGAAAAATATCCCCTTACCTTAAAATAGGGAATAAATGGAGGAAAGATCAAAATTGTAAATATTTAAGTATTAAATATTTTATATAGAATAACAGATAAAAGAATCAATATAAACCGGTATCTAAACTGGGCTAAAAATCATATATTCTTTTTCATGGAAATATTTTTGTCATATTATTTTGTGAAAAACAGTTATCACTACATCAGGGTTTTATATTCATATAAAAATAATTAAGTGTCATAATAAAAGTACTTTATTCATAAGAACATAAACACTTATATCAATATCCCATTTTTTTATATTGCTATCCAGAATCCAATTTTCTTGTAAACTTATATTTAGACTCACAAAAATGATTGAAAATGTATCTTCCTCATTTGATTGCCTGGCTTTGCCATTACTAAAAGTGAAGACTAAAACATTACCATCGTTCTGCTACTTCATTCTATCTTTTCTTTTTAATCTCTTGGATGAATGACTTATTCAGATCAATATCCATGATTTATAAAGATATTTCATTATCTGTAGTATTATTTGAAGATTAATAATCCTTCTATTAAAATACTACTATCTAGAAATAAAGGTGTGGAAAAATCTGTTTATCTTAGACATAAATGTCACCACACATAGCTAAAAACAGTTCCATTTGGATTTTTTATCTCACAGACTATAAAAGTCACATTTATTTTGTATTGTGTGGGGACTTCGATATTAATTTGATTAATTCCCTGCATGAGTCTTTTTTTTTAAATAAATCATAATGCATCTTTTCTTCTTTTTTCTAAAGAGAAAGGTCAGAGATTCAAGGGCCTTGGCAAAGCTTTTTAAGATTAGAACGTGTAAGGTCTTTAAACTAGGTATTTCTGTTTAATAATATATATATGTAATTAGAATTTAGAAAACTCAGAACCATGTATGAAAGAAAAAAATGTATAACTATGGAAATTTTTACACTGATTTTAAGTTATTCTTTTTAAAAAAAGATTTTATTTATTTATTTATATGAGAGAGAGAGTGAGCAGAAGCAGGGGAAGGAGCAGTAGGGGAAGGAGAGAGGAGGAGAGAATCTCAAGCCAGCTCAAGCCCAATGCGGGGCTCCATCTCATGACTCTGAGATTATGACCTAAGCTGAAGCCAAGAGTCAGGCTCTTAACCCATAGAGCTACCCAGGTACCCCTGCATTTCAGTTATTCTTAAGGGATCAAGCACAGACTGCAATGATATCACTTATCTGTGATCTAAAAACGCTGAACTTCTACAAACATAAAGTGGAATGGTATATACCAGAGGCTGGGGGTAGACAATCTGGGGAGATGTTATTTAAGAGTACAAACTTGCAACTAGTAAATAGGTAAGTTCTGGAGATCTATTGCACAACTTACTTGGTGATTATAATCAATAATACTGTATTATAAATCTCAAAGTCACTAAGAGACCTGACCTTCATAGTTCTCACCGTTAAAAAAAGAAATAATAATTATGTGATGTAATGGAGATATTCACTAACGCTAAGGTAGTAACCACATTGCAATATATAAATGCATCAAATCAACAACTTCAACACCTTAAACTTATGCAATTATATCTCATTTTTAAAAATTTCCAGTCCAGCTCTGATCTCTTTACTGAGCTTTAAACCCAAGTATCTAATTATTCACCAGACAGGTCGATTTTAATACACTATGGATCAAACAAACCAAACCTTCTTCTTCCCCACAAGCCTTAATCCTGTGAGCAACATCATGATTCTGTTCGAATGCATTGTTCAAACCACAAACCTGGGCAGTAGCCTTAATTCTTGTTTTCAACAGAATCTACCTTCTCTGTTTGAAATACTTCTTTTTTTTCTTTTTTTTTAAATTTTTATTTATTTATGATAGTCACAGAGAGAGAGAGAGAGAGGCAGAGACATAGGCAGAGGAAGAAGCAGGCTCCATGCACCGGGAGCCCGATGTGGGATTCGATCCCAGGTCTCCAGGATCGCGCCCTGGGCCAAAGGCAGGCAGGCGCCAAACCGCTGCACCACCCAGGGATCCCTGTTTGAAATACTTCTTAAGCTATTTACTTCACAATTTCATTCACCTAATTTAGACTAAAATCATATCACCAAAATTCAAACCACAATTCTCCAAATAGCCACTTGACTTAGCCAAATCTGAATCCTGTTATTTCCAGACAGGTGGATTAGGTGTCTAAACAAAATCCACCAGATCCTGCATGCCCCAGGTCCTGATAAACTCTTAACTCTGAGCGCAGAGTGCTGAGCTACTTGCAAGTTCCATAATCCTATCTTCCCCTGGAGATCTTGCAAATTTAGGTTCTTCTTCCTGGAATATTTCACAAACTCCATTCCTTGGATAAATCCTACTTGATTTTAGACACCATACCCTCCAGGAAGTCTTCCTTCATGCACAAGATTGGATATAGCTCCTCAAAAAGTCCCCAGAGCTTCCTATGTTTCTCTTACATCACATCCTCATGCTATTGCTGCCTTACGTGTGTCTCCAATTAGGTCTTGGAAACTGCAACCTCTTCTCATCCAGCCTGATAATATCTCTAATGCTCAGCAAAGTTCCTGGCTCATAATGAAAGAAAAAAAATCAAATTGAAGAAATCAAATAATGAATAAAAAACGTATAATAATTGTTTTAAAAGATTTTATTGATTTATTCATGATAGAGAGAGAGAGAGAGAGAGAGGCAGAGACACAGGCAGAGGGAGAAGCAGGTTCCATGTCAGGATCCTGATGCGGGACTCGATCCTGGGACTCCAGGATCGCGCCCTGGGCGAAAGGCAGGTGCCAAACCACAGAACCACCCAGGGATCCCCCCGTATAATAATTAGATAACCCTGATTTGTCCACTAGCTATCACTATTTCCAACGTGGATTTGTTAGGTTGGGTATTTTTCCTAATATGCCTTACAAGAGTAAGTATACTGAAGGAACCAAGAAGGCAGATTGTTATAGTAGAAAGTGCTGAATCTATCCAGGATAGAGGAGACCCAGTGTTGAAATACTAATTTATACCTGTGAAACCATCACCACAATCAAGACAGTGAATATGCCCAATACTTGTCAAATTGTACACTTAAAATAGTGTAGTTTAGTGTGTCATTTATACTTCAATAAGCTGTTTTTTAAAATGAATAACATTAAATTGGTCAAGGGAAAATAGTGACAATATGGGAGCTTTAAATATAACACATTAGTATGTAACATGTGCATTCATTCATAGATAGTAGTTTTTGCTGTAAGGCAAAGGAGAGACAATTACATGGTAGCCACATAACAGGCGAGTTGAGTTATTAAAAATACCACTCACCTGGATTGGTTTACATGTTATGCTTCTTTCCACCATATACTCTTCCATCATCCTTTCCTGTAAAAATATCATATGAACACAATGAGAAGACAGTTCACATTTGCCGCTGCCCAAGAATGTCGTAAGCCACTCATGTGGTCATTTATACAATCTGTTCAAATTGATTAAAAATAAGGGGGAAATTGTGCAATTGCACTTTAAACTTTTGGAACTGGAGAGAACCTTACAGACAATTTGGTTCATATTCCTGATATCACAGATGAGCAATCTGAGATCCAGAAAATTAGCTGAGCCACACAACGGGCAGGTGGAAATAGCATTCGTATCACCCATTTAAAAATTCCCCAGAAGAGAAGCACCTGGCTAGCCCCATCCGTGGAGCATGAGACTTGATCCTGAGGTTGTAAGTCTGAGCCCCATGTTGGGTGTAGGGATCACTTAAAGAAATAAAGTATCTTTCAAAAAAAACCCCAAACAAACAAATTCCCTGGTAGAACACCGTGCCAGAGTTCTTTTTCTAAGTAATTTTTTGGTACAATTTATTATTTAATCAAATTCTGTGTCAGTTATATTCTCCAAAAAAAGAATACAAATAATAAATCACTTGAGGAACTTAATTCTATCCACTTAGGTGAAAATTAAGTCTACTCCTTGCTGTGCACATCCATTTTCACCACTGCCTTCATGTTTCTCTCCAGCCCACCAATAGAATTATCCTGCTGAACTTCTCTTCTTCTCTGTCTAAATTATTATATTCACATAGTAGGTGATTGGCCAAAATAAACCTACATAATGAAATTTTGGATTAAGAAAAGGCTATCTGAGAAATCTACATTTTTACAGAAACACTTAGAAAAAAGCAACCATAGAAGGTAATCTCAATATTATATTTTCTGTCAGAGCTCTGAAAGTTTACTTATTACCAACTACTTATTTTAGGCTTGAGCATTGAGATTATGGTTAGTTTAAAGATAAAACATTTACAGGGGCTCCCCATAAAGTTGCAATATATAAACTTTCCATCACTAGACAATATTCTTCTATGGTAGTAGAATATCTGCCTGCAAAAAGTTTTTGCATTAATCATTGCTGTGACTCTTTCATTTTATGAGCACTAAAGCTGTATTTTGTAAAACTGAAAGGCATCTCAAAGAATGCAAATGTTGTCGGCTGCTTTGCTGACTTCGTTTTCTTATTTATAGAATCATAAAAATAAGCCGTCTCTTTTTTTTCTTTCATTACTTTTTTTTTTTTTTTTTGGCAGGGGGTGGGGTGGGGGCAGTGGTTATTGTTGTTGTGATTATTGCTTTGGCCAAGTAGGGAAAGAAAATGGACAAAGAAAAAACCTGAAAAATTGTTTTACTTTTCCCAGTTACCCAAAGAGCTACATAAGGCATTCCATATAGTATTCATGTTATGATTCTAATGAAATTACAGTCCTAGATAAGGTGACTAACTGTCAGACTTGTCTTTTACACAAAGCAGCTATTGTATTTATAGCTTTAAATTATAATATTATGGCTATTATCTTTCAATTAAGTCATGCAAAAAAAAAATAGGACAACTGGAGCTTAGCTATATTTAGAAGCATACAATGTGGTTTCTGTTAACCACTAGAAATGTCCACTCATAGTACCGTTCCACATCTGAGCATCCCACTCAAAACGTGAAGATTTGATTCAGCTCAGACAATGACTCATGATTTCACAAAATCTGTTTGTTTCCAGTAAGGACTAAACTGGTCTGTTTAAGTTCTGATAGGGCTTAAAATGGTAACTCCCATATAGCCAAATTACGTAGCATGCCCTTACCAAACACACGCTTCCCACTAATTAGGATTTTACTTGAACGCCATAAACAAAACTAGCTAGACAGCTCATGGGACATCTGTGTGTATATTACATGACTGTAGCTCAACACATCTTTACAAAGCAAACACACACATGAAACCAGCACCGAGATCCCAGATGGAGAACAAGCATCACAATTTCAGATACACAAACCCCCTTTTGGGCATTACTCCCACCCACAGTCAACCACTAGCCTGACTTCTAGGAACCTTGTAAGCATTGTGTGATTTTGACTGTCCCATAAATGGAATTGTACAGAATGTTCACTTTTGTATTTAGCTTCTTTTGCTCAACATTAGGTTGATGATATTTATTTATCTTTGTGTGTATAATTGCAGTACATTCTCATTGCTAATTAGTATTTTTAATTGGACAGGTTTTTTAAGACTTAAAATTCAATGTTATTTATATATAATAAATGTGTTTATTCTATATGAATATATTATGTGAACTGTAAATGTATTTGCCAATTGACAAGTTTTTTAAATAAAAATGAAAATTTATTGCCTTTTTCCCTAGGTACCATGGTTTTCTCACGATATTTTCCCTTTGCCTTTTGATTAGCTAGAGAGAATTATAGACAATAATGTAGCTTGAAAGAAAAATAAGAAATATCTCTTAACCATCCTCCACAGTAAGTGCCAAAATTGTAAATTACAAAATAATTACTTTTCAAATTTATAACAATCCTCAGTTTGCATTATGTCTACTCTCTTCAGTATAAGATTTTACATTTTACTTTTGCATCATGCTTGAGAATAAAGCATTTTTATATATTTTTTTCATTTGTATGCCACAGACCTCTGTTAGAAAGGGCAGTTATCTCTTAAGTACCTCGTATGTCTTACATAACACTAACTATGGTGTGATATTTTTAAAAAGCAAACATCCACAACCACAAAATAATACTATCATGGTTATTGTGCTTAAGGAAAATAGTTAGAAAGTTGAATAACTATTTTATTAGTTATTAATAACTAATTTGGTTAGTTATAGTTCTGTCTTGATTATGACCAAGACGGAAAGTCCTTAGAAAAGCAAGCTTTCATAGCGTTGGTTAGGTTGACATGTAAGAGTCTGAAGACAAGTAGTATGTTTTATCCATAATAAATGAGAATCATGGGTCCTTCTACAGGCTGTGTGAAGTTTGTGAGAAGAGAGAGGGCTGGGAGGGAGAAAGTCAGGACAAACCTCCTAAAGGACATGATGCAGGGAAACATGGATATGATGTATATCACTTGCAAATGTCATCCAGTCACTGACTATTGCAATGAACAAAGCAGGGATCCAGTAACAAGGTAAAATCAACTGCAGGTGGGTGGATATTCAGAATTTCAGCATTAGAAATTCTAGTTTTTAATCTGAATTATTTAGCGCTCATTCTAGAATTCCTTATACTTCTGCCAGCTGGGGATATAGTTGGCCTTGGGTCTGCTGTACTGCTGATTTGACAGCTGGTGTTGAAGGCCATGAGCTTAACATAACATCACTCAATTGTTCTTTTCCTACCTTCCTCTTTGTGAAACTAGAAGGTTGAGTAAGACCATCTCTACAGTATTTTCTTGGTCAGCAATTCTCAATTTTTTTCATCTTTTTATCATTTTTTCACATAATCTTTTTAGAGGTTAGCATTTCATAAGGTCATCTCAACCATATGATTCTGAAAAGTCAGACTCATTGAAATAGCAGAATTAATCTAGCCATAAAAATAGACAGAGGTCAGCACAGTATCTAAGGCCAAAAGGAAAAAAGCAGGGGAGCCTGTGATGAGAGAATTCTGCTCGACCTCACCTTTCTATTTCCTTTGGCTTTGGCTTTTATTGGATGCTATATTTCTGGGGAAATCATTCCTACTTGCTGCAAGTAAATGGTTGTGTTCTGAATTTATTGAGACAGGCAGCAGAAGGTCAAGGTATAGGCCAAGGGTAACTAAAACAGGGAAAGAGAACATTTGAGAATGATGTAGACAAATGCAAACTGCATGGATTAGGCATGTATTGGCTGGAGAGTGGTAAGCATTTTCAGGAAAGCACTGAGCCCATTTATTTTTTTCATTTCTTCCATTCCCAAAGTTGTCCTGGGTTGCAAAAAATAATGCTGACAAATGATAGTACTTAAAATTATAAGCATTGCCTATAGAATTTTTGTATTAGTCGTATACTTAACTAGTTTTTAAGAGGAAAAAAGCCAGTGATTTTTACATAATACAAATTCAGTCTCTGGGTTCTTAGGAAACAGGTAGCTGATCCAGCCAGATGACACCTTTTTTTTTCCTAATGTAAATGGTCAATTTATTTATTTATTTTTAAAGATTTTATTTATTTATTCATGAGAGACAGAGAGAGAGGCAGAGACACAGGCAGAGGGAGAAGCAGGCTCCCTGCAAGAAGCCTGATGTGGGACTCGATTCCAGTTAAATGGCTTTTAGTTAATAGCAAAATAAACTTTTGAATATGAGCTCACAATTTAATGGCTTCTTGCAGAGAGACAGATGGGGGACTCCATCCCAGGACCAGAGATCACGCCCTGAGCCAAAGGCAGACGCTCAAGCACTGAGCCACCCAGGCATTCCAATAAATGGTCAATTTAAAAACCATTCAAATGGGTTTAACTGAGTACAAATCTTCTAACCAAAAAAAGGAAGAAAAAGCTGTAAACTAACCATATCTTACACAGTTTCCTTTACAAAAGATAGATTCTGTTATCATAGATTAAATAGCTTAGGAATGCTTTCCTTCTTAATAAATATTGAAAGCCCTAAATTAGAATACTTTTTTAATTTGGTATAGCCCTTTCCAGACAATGTAACTATTTCTATAGATTTCAGTTTGGTCAGAACAAGAAGTCTAATAAATGGCTTTTAGTTAATAGCAAAATAAACTTTTGAATATGAGCTCATAATTTAAGTGATATGCTCTTACAAATGTATATATAAATATTTAACCTGGTCATTAATCTGCTAAAAGATTGCAGTTTGTATGTGTGTGTAAATCAAGGGACTATTGTTAAAGAAAAACAAAGTTGTGTTTTCTTTAAACTCTTTTTATTTTGAGATAATTATAGATTCATATGCAATGGTAAGTATCAATACAGAGACCTCCTGCGTATTCTTTACCAGTTCCTTCCAGTGGTAATATCTGGCAAAACTGTAATATTATAACACAACCATCACAGTGACATTGATGCAATCCACAGATTTTATTCAAATTTTACTTGTATTTGTGTTTGCATGTATTTAGTTCTATTCAGTTGTATCACACATGTAGGTTTGTATATCCACTACCACAGTCAAGATACAGAACACTTCCATCATCTTAAGGATATTTCAAGTTGCTCTTTTATAACTGCAAATCATTTTTCATCCCCCAAATGACAGAAGTCAAAATGAAAATGAAAGAAAAAGACTTTAAGGAAATTGGAAAAGGTAAGAAAATAGGAATAAGATTAATAAGACACAAAAGAAGATAATAGGAAAGAAACACAGATAATGAATGCCTTGGCCTGATTTTCTCCCAGAAAGCAGAGCCTGGAACAAAAACTCATATATAAGGCATTTATTTGGGAAACGGACACCAAGGAATCAAAATAAGGTATTGAGAAGATGAAGACACAGAAGGTGGAAAAGTTAACTTAATTGTCTGTCTTTTGAGTGGATCACCACTGAATTTGATGGTGTTTGATCCTGCTGGGACACTAGGGGGGATGGTGTAGAATGCACCATAGAACTCACTAACAATGGAACGGAAAGGTGAATCCTCCACTGGCCAAAGGCTGGCTGATGGCTGAAGGGTATTAACTCCTCCCCCCTTTAGACACTGATATATATGGGTCAGAGCCAAGCTGGATCCTTTGGAGAGCCCCTGCGACCGTGTCTCAGAAGGTCCAGGACAGATCACTACTGCCACATGGTGCAGCTGATAAAGATGCAGTGGAGTTATCTTCGTGAGGCAGCTTGGTGCAGTACACAGTAGATGGAGCCAAAGTGAGGGGGCACAGGAAGTGTCTGACACCTGCGTCTCAGGGCTGAAACAGGAGAACCACTGCTTAGTACAAGCAAACTGCTCTCAGATGAGGTGCCCGATCAAACTTCTATTACTTCCATCAAGTGTCTGGAAGGCTCTGATAAATTCTTCTAAATTGTCTTCCTTAAGGAACTGTTCAAGTAGACTTTACTGTAGATTCTCCCTTCTGGAAAGAAATCAAAATGAAACAATTAGAAGAAAAAAAGCATGAAGCTCTGTTTTCTTTAGTAGTTTGTAAAACAGTTTTAAAAAGACCAATAGAGGAGGGGAGGGGCAAGACGGCGGAAGAGTAGGGTCCCCAAGTCACCTGTCCCCACCAAATTACCTAGATAACCTTCAAATCGCCCTGAAAATCTACGAATTCGGCCTGAGAGTTAAAGAGAGACCAGCTGGAATGCTACAGTGAGAAGAGCTCGTGCTTCTATCAAGGCAGGAAGACGGGGAAAAAGAAAAGACACAAAAGGCCTCCAAGGGGGAGGGGCCCCGCGAGGAGCCGGGCTGAGGCCGGGGCGAGTGTCCCCAGGACAGGAGAGCCCGGTCCTGGAGAAGCAGGAGCTGCACCGACCTTCCCGGGGGAAAGGGGCTCACGGGGAGGTGGAGCAGGACCCGGGACGGCGGGGATGTCCTCGGGCTCCCGGGGACACTAACAGACACCTGCGCCCCGGGAGAGTGCGCCGAGCTCCCTAAGGGCTGCAGCGCGGGCGGCGGGACCCGAAGCACCTCGGAGGGGCTCGGGGCGGCTCCGCGGAGGGGGCTGCGGGGCGGGAGCAGCTCGGGGGGGGCTCGGGGGAGACTCCGCGGAGGGGGCTTGGGGGGGAGCAGCTCGGGGGGGGGGGGCTGGGGGGCGGCTCCGCGAAGGGGGCTGTGGGGCGGGAGCCCGAATCCATCAGCGCAGGCCCCGTAGCTCAGGGCGCCGGGACACAGCCCAGGATCCGGCCTCCCCCCGGGACAGGCAGAGGCCGGGAGGGCCCAGGACAGCGAGGACGCACCTGCCCCAGCTGAGCAGATCAGCGGCCCCGCCCCGGAGCCTCCAGGCCCTGTAGACGGAGAGCTCTGGAGCTACTGCGGGGGCTGACTCCAGGGCTGCAGAGCTGGCCCCGCCACAGCGGTTGTTCCTCCTGGGGCCTCACGGGGTAAACAACCCCCACTGAGCCCTGCACCAGGCAGGGGCAGAGCAGCTCCCCCAAGTGCTAACACCTGAGAATCAGCACAACAGGCCCCTCCCCCAGAACACCAGCTAGCCGGACAAGTTCCAGGGGAAGTCAAGGGACTTAAAGTACACAGAATCAGAAGATACTCCCCCGTGTTTTTTTTTTTTTTATTTGTTTGCTTCCCCCACCCTTTTTTTTCCTTTCTTTCTTTTTCGTTCTCTTTTTTCTCTTTTTTTCTTCCTTTTTACTTTTTTCTTTTTCTCTTTCCTTTTCTTCTTTCTCTTTTCTCCTTTTCCCAATACAACTTGTTTTTGGCCACTCTGCACTGAGCAAAATGACTAGAAGGAAAACCTCACCTCAAAAGAAAGAATCAGAAACCGTCCTCTCTCCCACAGAGTTACAAAATCTAGATTACAATTCAATGTCAGAAAGCCAATTCAGAAGCACTATTATACAGCTACTGGTGGCTCTAGAAAAAAGCATAAAGGACTCAAGAGACTTCATGACTGCAGAATTTAGATCCAATCAGGCAGAAATTAAAAATCAATTGAATGAGATGCAATCCAAACTAGAAGTACTAATGACGAGGGTTAACGAGGTGGAAGAACGAGTGAGTGACATAGAAGACAAGTTGATGCCAAAGAGGGAAACTGAGGAAGAAAGAGACAAACAAAAGACCATGAGGATAGATTAAGGGAAATAAAGACAGCCTGAGGAAGAAAAACCTACGTTTAATTGGGGTTCCCGAGGGCGCTGAAAAGGACAGAGGGCCATAATATGTATTTGAAGAAATCATAGCTGAAAACTTTCCTAATCTGGGAAGGGGAACAGGCATTCAAATCCAGGAAATAGAGAGATCCTCCCCCCCCAAAAAAAACAATAAAAACCGCTCTCAACACCTCGACATTTAATTGTTAAGCTTGCAAATTCCAAAGATAAAGAGAAGATCCTTAAAGCAGCAAGAGACAAGAAATCACTGACTTTTATGGGGAAGAGTATTAGGGTAACAGCAGACCTCTCCACAGAGACCTGGCAGGCCAGAAAGGGCTGGCAGGATATATTCAGGGTCCTAAATGAGAAGAACATGCAACCAAGAATACTTTATCCAGCAAGGCTCTCATTCAGAATAGAAGGAGAGATAAAGAGCTTCCAAGACAGACAGGAACTGAAAGAATATGTGACCTCCAAACCAGCTCTGCAAGAAATTTTAAGGGGGACTCTTAAAGTTCCCCTTTAAGAAGAAGTCCAAAGGAACAATACACAAAAACAGGGACTGAATAGGTATCATGATGACACTAAACTCATATCTTTCAGTAGTAACCTTGAATGTGAATGGGCTTAATGACCCCATCAAAAGGTGCAGGGTGTCAAACTGGATAAAAAAGCAGGACCCATCTATTTGCTGTCTACAAGAGATTCATTTTAGACAGAAGGACACCTACAGCCTGAAAATAAAAGGTTGGTGAACCATTTACCATTCAAATAGTCCTTAAAAGAAAGTAGGGGTAGCCATCCTCATATCAGATAAACTAAAATTTACCCTGAAGATTGTAGTGAGAGATGAAGAGGGACACTATATCATACTTAAAGGATCTATCCAAGAAGAGGACTTAACAATCCTCAATATATATGCCCCAAATGTGGGAGCTGCCAAATATATCAATCAATTAATAACCAAAATTAAGAGATACTTAGATAATAATACACTTATACTTGGTGCTTCAATCTAGCACTTTCTACACTGGATAGGTCTTCTAGGTACAACATCTCCAAAGAAACGAGAGCTTTAAATGATACACTGGACCACATTGATTTCACAGAAATCTACAGAACTTTACATCGAAACTCAACTAAATACACATTCTTCCTAAGTGCACATGGAACTTTCTCCAGAATAGACCACATACTGGGTCATAAATCATGTCTGAACCGTTACCAAAACATTGGGATCGTCCCCTGCATATTCTCAGACCATAATGCCTTGAAATTAGAACTAAATCACAACAAGAAGTTTGGAAGGACTTCAAACATGTGGAGGTTAAGGACCATCCTGTTAAAAGATGAAAGGGTCAACCAGGAAATTAAGGAAGAATTAAAAAGATTCATGGAAACTAATAAGAATGAAGATACAACCGTTCAAAATCTTTGGGATGCAGCAAAAGCAGTCCTGAGGGGGAAATACATCGCAATACAAGCATCCATTCAAAAACTGGAAAGAACTCAAATACAAAAGCTAACCTTACACATAAAGGAGCTAGAGAAAAAACAGCAAATAGATCTTACATCCAGCAGAAGAAGAGAGTTAATAAAGATTCGAGCAGAACTCAACGAAATTGAGACCAGAAGAACTATGGAACAGATCAACAAAACCAGGAGTTGGTTCTTTGAAAGAATTAATAAGATAGATAAACCATTAGCCAGCCTTATTAAAAAGAAGAGAGAAAAGACTCAAATTAATAAAATCATGAATGAGAAAGGAGAGATCACTACCAACACCAAGGAAATACAAACGATTTTAAAAACATATTATGAACAGCTATAAGCCAATAAATTAGGCAATCTAGAAGAAATGGACGCATTCCTGGAAAGCCACAAACTACCAAAACTGCAACCGGAAGAAATAGAAAACCTGAAACCAGGCCAATAACCAGGGAGGAAATTGAAGCAGTCATCAAAAACCTCCCAAGACACAAGAGTCCAGGGCCAGATGGCTTCCCAGGGGAATTCTATCAAACGTTTAAAGAAGAAACCATACCTATCCTACTAAAGCTGTTTGGAAAGATAGAAAGAGATGGAGTACTTCCAAATTCGTTCTATGAGGCCAGCATCACCTTAAGTCCAAAACCATTCAAAGACCCCACCAAAAAGGAGAATTATAGACCAATATCCCTGATGAACACGGATGTAAAAATTCTCAACAAGATACTAGCGAATAGGATCCAACAGTACATTAAGAAAATTATTCACCATGACCAAGTATGATTTATCCCCGGGACACAAAGCTGGTTCAACACTCGTAAAGCAATCAATGTGAATCATCATATCAGCAAGAGAAAACCAAGAACCATATGATCCTGTCATTAGATGCAGAGAGAGCATTTGACAAAATACAGCATCCATTCCTGATCAAAACTCTTCGGAGTGTAGGGATAGAGGGAACATTCCTCAACATCTACAAAAAGCCCACAGCAAATATAATTCTCAATGAGGAAACACTGGGAGCCTTTCCCCTCAGATCAGGAACAAGACAGGGATGTCCACTCTCACCACTGCTATTCAACATAGTACTGGAAGTCCTAGCCTCAGCAATCAGACAACAAAAAGACATTAAAGTCATTCAAATTGGCAAAGAAGAAGTCAAACTCTCCCTCTTAGCACATGGCATGATACTCTACATAGAAAACCGAAAAGCCTCCACCCCAAGATTGCTAGAACTCATACAGCCATTTGGTAGCGTGGCAGGATACAAAATCAATGCCCAGAAGTCAGTGGCATTTCTATACACTAACAATGAGACTGAAGATAGAGAAATTAAGGAGTCAATCCCATTTACAATTGCACCCAAAAGCATAAGATACCTAGGAATAAACCTAACCATAGAGGTAAAGGATCTATACCCTAAAAACTATAGAACACTTCTGAAAGAAATTGAGGAAGACACAGAGATAGAAAAATATTCCATGCTCATGGATTGGAAGAATTAATATTGTGAAAATGTCAATGTTACCCAGGGCAATTTACACGTTTAATGTGATCCCTATCAAAATACCATGGACTTTCTTCAGAGAGTTAGAACAAATTATTTTAAGATTTGTGTGGAATCAGAAAAGGCCCCGAATAGCCAGGGGGATTTTTAAAAAGAAAACCATATCTGGGGGCCTCACAATGCCAGATTTCAGGTTGTACTACAAAGCTGTGGTCATCAAGACAGTGTGGTACTGGCACAAAAACAGACACATAGATCAGTGGAACAGAATAGAGAACTCAGAAGTGGACCCTCAACTTTATGGTCA
Organism: Canis aureus; assembly: GCF_053574225.1. Lineage (NCBI taxonomy): Eukaryota > Metazoa > Chordata > Mammalia > Carnivora > Canidae > Canis > Canis aureus. The sequence goes on from NC_135641.1 coordinate 6,902,885, forward strand.
ACTAATAATATTTGATAAAGGAGGAAAGACTCTCCACTGGAAGAAAGACAGTCACTTCAATAAATGGTGCTGGGAAAGTTGGACATCCACATGCAGAAGAATGAAACTAGACCACTCTCTTGCACCAGACACAAAGATAAATTCAAAATGGATGAAAGATCTAAATGTGAGACAAGAGTCCATCAAAATCCTAGAGGAGAACACAGGCAACACCCTTTTTGAACTTGGCCACAGTAACTTCTTGCAAGATACATCCACGAAGGCAAAAGAAACAAAAGCAAAAATGAACTATTGGGACTTCATCAAGACAAGAAGCTTTTGCACAGCAAAGGATACAGTCAACAGAACTAAAAGACAACCTACAGAATGGGAGAAGATATTTGCAAATGATGTATCGGATAAAGGGCTAGTTTCCAAGATCTATAAAGAACTTATTAAACTCAACACCAAAGAAACAAAGAATCCAATCATGAAATGGGCAAAAGTCATGAACAGAAATCTCACAGAGGAAGACATAGACATGGCCAACACACACAGAAGAAAATGCTCTGCACCACAATGAGATCCCACCTCACACCAGTGAGAATGGGGAAAATTAACAAAGTAGGAAACAAGAAATGTTGGAGAGGATGCGGAGAAAAGGGAACCCTCTTACACTGTTGGTGGGAATGTGAACTGGTGCAGCCACTCTGGAAAACTGTGTGGAGGTTCCACAAAGAGTTAAAAATAGATCTGCCCTACGACCCAGCAATTGCACTGCTGGGGATTTACCCCAAAGATTCAGATGCAGTGACTCGCCGGGACACCTGCACCCCGATGTTTCTAGCAGCAATGTCCACAATAGCCAAACTGTGGAAGGAGCCTCGGTGTCCATCGAAAGATGAGTGGATAAAGAAGATGTGGTTTATGTATACAATGGAATATTCCTCAGCCATTAGAAATGACAAATACCCACCATTTTCTTTGACGTGGATGGAACTGGAGGGTATTATGATGAATGAAATAAGTCAATCAGAGAAGGACAAACGTTATATGGTCTCATTCATTTGGGGAATAAAACTAATAGTGAAAGGGAATAGAGGGGAAGGGAGAAGAAATGGGTAGGAAATATCAGAAAGGGAGACAGAACATGGAAGACTCCTAACTCTGGGAAATGAACTAGGGGTGGTGGAAGAGGAGGAGGGCGGGGGCGTGGGGGTGAATGGGTGACGGGCACTAAGAGGGGCACTTGATGGGATGAGCACTGGGTGTTATTCTGTATGTTGTCAAAGTGAACACCAATAAAAAATAAATTTATTATTAAAAAAATAAAAAAATAATGAAACATCAAAAAATAAAAAATAAAATAATAAAAAATAAAAAGACCAATAGATTTTTAATGGAGGACAAAGATGATAGAATTAATTTCAAAATCTTCTTGAAGTCAAACTAAATTATTAGAATTTCCTCTGTCACTGAATAATTTAAATTATTTTGTTTTATGTTTTTGCCTCACAAACCACTCTTATGAGACCCCAACTATATATTTATTAATAAACTAAATAAAATTAAATTTAAAATTATCAAGAGGGGATCCCTGGGTGGCGCAGCGGTTTGGCGCCTGCCTTTGGCCCAGGGCGCGATCCTGGAGACCCGGGATCGAATCCCACGTCGGGCTCTCGGTGCATGGTGCCTGCTTCTCCCTCTGCCTGTGTCTCTGCCTCTCTCTCTCTCTTTCTCTGTGACTATCATAAATAAATAAAAATTAAAAAAAAAAGTCTTTAAAAAAATAAAAATAAAATAAAATAAAATAAAATAAAATTATCACGAGGTTGGTTCATTGGTCATGAGTTTTAAGGCCCCATGGGACAAGTATCCCATAGTATAAACTAAAATTATGCTGTGTTAGGGGCACCTGAGTGGCTCAGTGGTTGAGCATCTGCCTTCTGCCCAGGGCGTGATCCTGGAGTCCTAGGATCAAGGCCCACATTGGGCTCCCTGCATGGAGCCTGCTTCTCCCTCTGCCTGTGTCTCTGCCTCTCTCTGTGTATCTCTCATGAATAAATAAAAATAAAATAAAAATCTTTCAAATTATGCTAAATTAATTCCTTTGGTAATTGGAGGGGTTGTTTGTGCTAAGGTCAGAGGCAACTGATTGAGGCCTTTGCTTGATCAATTAGATTCAGTTAGTTCTGGCCTTTGAAGTCAGTTAAAGTATCATACTATTTTTGAGCATAATATAATTTCGAAGACTTCAGAGTGAAAAATACTACCAGATTGAACTTTTTCTGTACTATTTTCATGTTCTGATCATAAGTTCTTCCTCCTTTCCAAATGGTATGAGTAGACTGATAATTGCGGAGGCCGAGAAAATTAAGGCCATTCCACTTTATTTTTTTTAATTTATTTTTTATTGGTGTTCAATTTATCAACATACAGAATAACCTCCAGTGCCCGTCACCCATTCACTCCCACCCCCCCCTGCCCTCCTCCCCTTCCACCACCCCTAGTTCGTTTCCCAGAGTTAGGAGTCTTTATGTTCTATCTCCCTTTCTGATATTTCCCACACATTTCTTCTCCCTTCCCTTATATTCCCTTTGACCATTCCACTTTAAGTTCAGCGTTAGCACAAGTACAGCCATCCCAGGCCCCTGTGAATAAGAGCTGAAATTTACATTACTTCAGTTACAGGGAAAAAAAACAAAACAAACAAACAAACAAAAAAAAAAAACAGCCTACAGCTTAAAGACCTAGAAAGCCCCATATCAGAATGAGAACAGAGCTCAATGCCCTTGAAAGCCCCATATCAGAATGTAAACTGAACTTGAAAAATTCCTCCACCCCTTTTGGAGGTCCCCTAGACCAGCCCTTAAAACTAAGCTGAAACCCCCCTCCGGGTCCAAGTCCTTGCTCCGCTGTGTCGGGTGTACTTGGGTATACTTGGACCCAAGCTCGAGCTTATAAATAAACCCTCTTGTGTTTGCATCCGTGTCAGCTCCTTGGTGGTTTCTCGGATACATAATCTTGGGCACAACAATAGTCAGGTGACCATATAACTTTTCATCACCCTGCATCCTTTAGAGAGTAAAAAGAGAACCATTACTAGTTATTCTTTTTTTTTTTTTTTTTACGATTTTATTTATCCATGAGAGAAACAGAGGGACAGAGAGATAGGGAGAAGCAGGCTCCATGCAGGGAGCCGACATGGGACTAGATCCCAGGACCCCGGGTCACGCCCTGAGCCAAAGGCAGACACTCAACGGCTGAGCCCCCTGGGCGTCCCCCATTTCTACTTATTCTAAGGACACAATTGTTAACTGGAACTATTCTGGATAGAGCTAAATGCGTGGTCATCCTCTAGGAATGGCTCTAAGAGAATCTTTAAAAGTGGCTGTCTTGTTTGTGTTTGCTAAGCCCTAAGGAAGTAATAATCATGATAATGACCATTATTGACGATGGTATTGATGGTTGAAACTAGGAGATGCTGAGTTAGATGTTAAGTTGATAGATGCTGGTAGCAGATAATTAAAAATAAAAGCAAAATGTACACCATTTACCTGGATAGTATTGAGCATTTCCAATGTTCTCTGGAACCCCAAAGAAACTGCAGGACGGCCTCCCTAGAACCTTCTCTGATTCAAACCAAAGTAGCCTGAGTGTCAAGAACTCAGACAAAGCTAGGACTTAAGAGCCAATGAGTCAAAGGAATTGAGAGACCTTGGGATACCTCCAGAAATGAAAAACTATAGCATTACGCTTGCTGACTTGGGATCCTTCTGATCAGCAGAACCTTAGATAGTGCGGTTGAGAGACCAAAGAATTCACAGTTCAGGGTCAAATAACTAGGGCGCTGAACTAGGGCACTGCTCAAGGGACTCATTACTCCTGCTCCAGGCTAAGACATGTGAGTTTCCTGAATAGATCGTTAATTTGGTGCTCTTTTATTAATACTATTGTGGGGGGAAAAATATATAACATGAGATTTACTCTCTTAACAAAATTCTAGGTGTACAGTACGGTATTGTTAACTCTAAGCACAATGTCATATGTCATATCTCTAGAACTTTATCTTACATGACTGAAACTTCATTCCCATTGAATAGCACCTCCCCATTGTTCCTTCTCACAGCCCCCAACAGCCACCATTTTTACTGTTTCACTTTACTTTCTGTTACTTTAGATACTTCATTTATAGACTGTCTCAAAAATATTGTTCAACAGCTGCTTAGAATGAAAACCGAATCATGAATTGAAGAGGGACAAAGAAAGAGGAATCTCTTGTTCTCTGCCTGTGTCCCTGTGGTAGACTGAATAACCAGCCCCCAAGTGTCTGTGTCCTACCCCCACAGCCTGTGACTGTGCTATTTTACATGGCGAAAGGCACTTAGTAGAGCTCTCTCTAAGTTAAAGATTTTAAGATTATCTTGAATCATTCAGACAGGCTCAACGTAATCACAATATAATCAGATTATAAGAGGGAAGCAGGAATGACAGCCAGAGAACATGATATAACAATGCGGGAGAAGATGTGGTAACAGAGCAGAGGTTGAAATAAGTCCCTTGCTGGCCTCTGGACATTGGAAAAAGCAAGGAAACATATTGTCCTCTATACATAATGCAGCTCTGCCAACCAATTTGAAATGTCTGACATCCAGAACAATAAGATACCAAATCTGTGTTATTTGAAGTCATCATGTGGTCATTTGTTACAGTAGCAAGAACAGCAGCAGGCTAATATAGAGATTGGCTCCAAATTTGAAAACCTCACTCGACAAAAAAGTGTCTGCAGTTACCAGGATCCACTTCTTAAAAAGGCGATATAGCCTCTTCACCTCACCTGAGCACTCTGGCCTCACCAGGTAAGATCGGGTGAGAATACTGACCTCTCCACATTTTCAAAGTTGACGCTATTAAAGGTACAGATTTATGAAGAGACTTATGCCAAACACAAATTCCATTTCTCCCAACACTTCCAGTGATATTTTAGAGCTCAGTTATGCTTTCATGTCCCCAGGAAATTTAGCCAATGCCAGGTTGACCTGACCCTTAATCTTCCAAGGCTGGAAAATTGCAGGGCAGCCTACATTTCCAGCCAGAGTTTTTTTCTTTTTTTTCTAGTTTATGACATGTGCTCTGAATGAAGCAGAAATAGATTAAAGTCAGGGATAGTCTTGTTTATCATCACCTATCCGTCTCCTAAACAGAGTAATCATTGCAGAGGTCACTTAGACAGGGTCAAAACAGAACTAGAGGAAAACCTGAATGCCATTGCCTCGATGAGTCTTCCCCTAATAATCCTATTTCTAAATTTCAATGCCTGTGTCCCTTGTCTTCTTTTGCTTTTTCTATTTCCCTTAGCACATATTCCCTTCCAACTCACTATGTATTTTTTTTCATTTGTTGTGTTTACTGTGTATTTTTCATCTTCCCATGCTAGAATGTAATGCACTGGGTCAAGATGTTGATCAAGGATATCCAAAAGGACATATCCAAAGACCTATACAGTATAGCCTGTATAGTGACTGCTGTGTTTCACCTCTGGATTCAATACCTGAAGGTAATTTGGGATTGTTAACCATTTTGGGTGAGGGTAAGTAAGGGTGAGGATGTGTCCTTGTTACTGGATTATTCTGGAAAGGATTCTCTGAAGCTATTTAATCTTGCTGCCTGGCAAACAAGAGTTAGAATGTAGATATAGACTATGACAGCTGTCTGATACTTAACTCTCCCTGTCTACAAAAACCTCTGCCCCACTCACAACACAGTTTGAGGTTTACCTATGTGGAATGTACCTGCCTTGGTAGTACAGGAGCCCAAGAGCCTGGCTGTGGGGTGATTAATCAGAGAAGGGAGCTTAGCTCAGGGATGGCCTGATAGAAATGTTCTCTCGATAGAGGAAATCTATACTGAATGTTGCCGGGCCAACCAAGTTTCTAAGAAATGATGACTATCAAAGAAATTGAGAAAAAAGATTCAGAAAATAAAGTAGAGAAACAGCAAAAAAGATACCCATAGGCAAAACAGTAAGTAGAGTCATGAAACAGATAGAAGAGAAGTCACAATGGTTGGCAAAACCTATCAAGGCAGAAATTGGAATGTTGAGCTCCCACAGAGTTGAAAAACTAGAGCATGGGTTAGCTAGGAGAGCTTTACCACTGAGAGAGTAGCTTCCAGAGCTATGATTGTGCAACCAGAGTCTCTGTCAGATTACTGGTCAACTACTGTATCCAGGATAATGGAGTTCTGTTCTCTAAGGCTCTCTGTGAGGCTGCTGAGATCCGTTCCTGGCTCCTTATCTTTGTTCTTGCTAACAAGCATGCAGCTTAGAACACAAATTCAAGTACCATTCATATTGTTTGCAATAACTGAAGTAATATCTATTTCTAGCCATCATTTAGTTGGATGGTAGAAATTTAAAGGGATCACTTCCTAATCTTCACCCACATCTTTTCTCTGGGGTTGTGTCAAAAGAGGCTTACATGAAGCAAAGATTTTGGTAGCACTCTTGTGGGTGCAGGGATGATACAGTGAAGGGTGGGGGGGATCCCATCTTCACTGATTACACTGATACGTATGTATGTGTACATAAATAGAACGAGCACATATACATACATGTGTGTGCATGTATGTGTAGAGAGAGAGCCCTAGGTCCTGGATTCACAAAATGATATCCTCTTGAATCCCAAGATCTCTTCACATCCGTCAGCTACCTCTAAGTGCCCTTTACTCCTCAAGCCTCCCTCAGGCATCTAAGGCCATGCTACTTATATTCACCATAAGACATTTTGTCATTACAGTCTTTCTACGATGTTGAGCTTCTACCTTGGAGAGACGGTACATTTTCCTTCTGCTCTTGCAATTCTTTAAACACATAAAGGCATTTGACTACCTGCCCCCCACCAAACCTGAGCTTGACTGTTTTATGGGTGGTGGGGGTTGCTGAGTTCAGTGTCTCTTTCCAGAAAACTATAACATCTTTTCAATATTCACAACTGTCTACCTTAGCCCTGCCAACCCAGGGGATCATTTTCCTGACTCAAGCACAGGAAGCCTTCAACAAAAGAGTCCCTAAAATATGTTATGCAAACCCAGAAAGTTTTCCCTAACTCCCTCCTCCATAAATATTAGATTTTAAAACAAAGTCCAATAAGAATTGGCTCTATATCCTGCAATGCCATCCCTTCCCAGAGATGATGAAGGTAGAAAACCCCAATCATCCAAATGAGACAAAGGGCCTGGGAGACAATGCTGAAGAAGGAACTTTGATTAATAGTTCAGGATAATATGCTGAAATATTCACATTAAAGTAGGAAACTAGGTAACTTGCATATTCTGAGTTTCTTGAAAAAGGTCCAACAGGGCAGCCCTGGTGGCGCAGCAGTTTGGCGCCTGCCTTCGGCCCAGGGCATGATCCTGGGGTGCCGGGATCAAGTCCCACGTCAGGCTTCCTGCATAGAGCCTGCTTATTTCTCTGCCTCTCTCTCTCTCTCTCTCTGAATAAATAAATAAATCTTTTTAAGAAAAAAAGGCCCAACAAACCTCAGATGAAATAAGTTTCCCCTGTGAGTCCTTGTAGAGATTTCAGCCTGAAGTTACATTGTTCTGTCCTTTCTATAGGTGTGCAATTTTCTACATAAGGCTTCAAAACTGTATCAGTTATACTTGATTACTTAATCTGAAAGAGCAAAGTAATGTTTATTTGGCACCAAAAAATAATTAAATAAATATATCAAGGTCACGAATAATAGTGTAATTATTTAACATTCTCTTATATTTGCATACTGAGACAATAATTTTCACCGGCAAGAAACCTCTCATGTTCCAGAGTTTGAGAAATAATTATAATGACTGCAATGAGATATTAGCATTGTACAGTGGCATTTACAAAGCACTCCTTGGTATATTGCTACACTCAAATTTTGTAGGAGAAATTGACTGGGAGCTTTAAGTGAACCAATTTTTAAGTGATAAGTCTTTTTTTTCCTAAAACGAAGCATGTACATGGGAGTATGAGATCAGTATCCCATTGCTCACTGCAGTAACTTTACAGCAACTAAACTGTTATAGTAATTTCTGAAGCTAGAGAGATTTACCCTCACCTTACAAGACTTATCTGATCTACTAGCATCAAATCCTGTCTTGATTCTGTCCCAGAGGTGGCTGTATTTCAATCTGTGAACTGTTTTAGCAGTCTTTCGTTGACTACACATGATCTGGAGGACCGTTATTGCATAAATTCATTCTTTAGCAGTTTCCACTATGATTAGTAGTTCAAGTAATACTTCTATTGGAGTCAAATATTTCATATCTTCCCTTTGTTGGTCCTTTTTGTAACATGGCCACAGAGTGACTTTGTATTCCAAGAAAATACTTCATTTCCCAAGGATTTTCCCCTTTTCTCCTACTTACGTGGAAACCATATACAAAACAAACATTTCATCAAGACTCTGACACCTTGTCAGTCTAGGTCAGGAAAGGCAGTCATGTTTTAGTCAATAAAATTTAAGGAGAAAGGAAGAAAGAAAAAAAAGAAAGGAAGGAAGGCAGGCAGGCAGGTTTAATCTACTCCAGAGAGTTGTTGTATATCTAAGTTTTTAAAGCACGATTTCTTAAAGATGTTATTTATTTATGTGTTTAAAAGAGAGACAGAGAAAGTACAAGCAGTGGGAAGGCCAGAGGGAGAGGGAGAGAGACAAGCAGACTCCCCACTGAGTGCAGAACCTGAGTGTAGGACTGTATCCCAGGATCCTGAGACTGTGACCTGAGCCAAAGTCATACACTTAACTGACTGAGTCACCCAGACTCCCCTAAAACACAACATTCAGTCACTCCAGAATTACAGGTTATAGGAGACATATATTAGCCTGGTAACTACCATCATGATATTTTTTTAATGGAGTTGCAATTTCTACACTGTTTTTAGTGCTAGTATTGATGAAAAAATTAATTTTGTGTTCATGACCATGAAATATGGTTATTCAGAAGGTGTATTGATGGTGTAATTGTTTCTCTAAAATTAAAAAGTTATCTAGCTCATTAAATCTAACGAATCAGTAGAATGAATATTTCCACATATAATTATAATGGAGAGGACAAAGAAAGAGAGTAGAAGAAATAAAGAAAGGCTGGTATTTTACTTTCTTCTACAGCTAAACTTCTTTTCCTTACCCTACATTCTCTTATTGTTTTGTATTATTTCCTTATTTTATGGTGTTTACCATAATACTAGATTTGCTTCATCAAAGTTTTTTGTGACTGTCTTTTGTGTGTGTGGGGGTGGGCGTGTTCTTGTGGAGGGGTTTGGGAGACAAAGAGACACAAGAAGGATTTGACCTAGCTATTGAATGCTCAATTTCAAAAAAAAGGGCCAGTAATAGGAAATACTCCCATGTCTCATGATTTGAGAGAAGATTTGAAAGTGACAGGGGTGCAAGGAAATTTTATGGTACACAAAAATAACCATTTTTGTTCATTTCTTATTCTATTTGATAATGTTATTCAACCTAACATTTAGGTTATTTCAATAACCTGAAATGTATAACATATGCATTGGTGTAGAGCCTATCAGGCTCTCAAAAACATAATTTGATGAGAGTGGCAAATGCACAAAACAACTGTTCCCAAGAACAACTAAAAATTGGCCATTAAAAAAAAAAAAAGTTTGGCCATAAGCATGGAAGATTATGTAATTCCTGCAATGTGAGTGAGGGGAATGTAGCAATGCTGATCTGCCTCAGAGCCTACTTGGGCGTTGAGGTGAACTGAGGAGAATATTAATTGGATGTTGGCCTTGTCCTGTTTATTTGCATTTTGCTAAACAACCAAGTCAGACTGGTATAGGCATGTGAAAGGGAATCAGATAAAGCTTCCACTGGGAATCCACCCATAGTCTAGAAGTAATAAAAGTGGATGAGCTAATGGATCTAGTGTTTCCATGGATCTATTGTTGAAGCTAGTAATTCATCTTAGTACATCAACACATTTCTCTGATTCTAAGACTCAACTTTTTTCATTTTGTCATCTTTGAAATTACAATATTTGTATATACACACACAGAGAGAGACATAGAGACACAGAGAGAGAGAAAGAGAGTACATCTTCTTTTCCATGTCACAGTAAAATCAAGTAAAAGATATAGTCATACTTTTTCTATTTCAAGAATGACAAAGGAGCCAAATGAGAAATTGAGAGTGGAGGTTAATTCAATCTGAAAATTTCAAATTCAAATGAAAGATAAAAGTTGGTATTTATGATAAACTATAGATTTAGATCTAGAAAGTATCAAATTCTTGTTGATACTCCATCCTTTTAGAGAAGCATGAAATTTATTTATTTATTTTAGAAAGAGAGAGAGAGAGTATGAGTGTGAGTGAGAGATCGGCAGAGGGAGAGGAAGAGAATCTCAAGCAGATCCCCTGCTAAGCATGGAACCCCATGCCACGCTTGATCTCACCACCCTGAGATCATGACATGAACCAAAATCAAGAGTTGGGACGCCCAACAGACTGAGCCACCCAGGAACCCTATGATTACATTTTTTAATTTTTTAAAAAATATTTTAAGTACCCTCCATGTCCAATATGGGGCTCATACTCACCCTGAGATCAAGAGTCACATGCTTCATTACTTGAGCCAGCCAGGTGCCCCTATGATTATATTTTTATCAATAAAATCATGGCTCTAAAGGTCTAGATCTGCCCTATCCAATATTTTGAAATTCTTATTTTTTACATTTTAGATGTGTGCTTCTAGTCTCATAAGTCTGTCCTCCAATTAGAGAATCTGCTCTATTTCCATTTAAACAAGTTCTTATTTGGCCAATATTCATCTTTCATCCTCCTAATCTTGCCTTTCTCTTCTGTTCTCTGTTCTTTCTTTGACCTCTGTTGGTTTGATTATTTTTCATGATTCCATCTTACTCTCCTGTTAGTCTGGTTGGTTTACAAACCTTGTAATATTACAAGATTATTTTATTACACTTTTTAGTGATTACCTAAAAATTATAACATATATCCTTGAGTTACCAAAGTTTAATTTATGACTTCCAGAGCAGGTAGTGATTTTTAAACTCTTTTATTTTTTTAAAGATTTATTTATTTAGAAAGAAGATGTGGTGTGTATACACACACACACACACACACACACACACACACAATGGATAGAATATTTACTCAACCATCAGAAAGGATGAATACCTACCATTCGCTTCAATGTGGTTGGAACTGGAGGGTATTATGCTGAGTGAAGTAAGTCAGTTGGAGAAAGACAATCATCACATGGTTTCATTCACATGTGGAAACACAAGAAACAGTGAAAAGGACTATAAGGGAAGGAGGGAAACTGAGTGGGGAAAAATTAAAGAGGAAGGCAAATCATGAGAGACTCCTAACATGGGAAACAAATAAATGGTTGAAGAAGAGAGGAGGGTGGGGGGATGGGGTGACTGGGTGACAGGCACTGAGGAGGGCATGTGATGTGATGAGCACTGGGTGTTATACTATATGTTGGCAAATTAAATTTAAATAAAATATTTCTAAAAATTAATTTTAGAAAAGATTTATTTATTTAGAGAGAGCATGCATGCAAGCGGGGCAGGGGGCGATGATAGAGAGAGAGAAAGAATCTCAAGCAGACTCTGTGCTAAGTGCGGAGCCTGAGGCAAGGCTCAGTAACAGGACTCTGAGACCATGACCTGAGCTGCAACCAGGAGTCAGACACTTAACCAACCAAGCCACCCAGGCACCCCAGTGATCTTTAACCTCTTTAATTCCATTTGTCCTCCTCATTTGTATTCTACCTCTGTTGTGTGGTTAAATCCTCTTTATTTTAACCCCCATAAGTCATTGTCACCTAGTTTTTAACAGACAATATTCATATTTATTGATGTATTTTCCATTCTCAATGCTCTTCTTTCAAACCTGCATCTTCAACCTTTCATTGGTTACTATTGTTCTGTTCTCTAAAAAAAATGTCGTCCTGCTTAATGACAAGTCCTCTTCAATTTTATTTTCCTGAAATTGTCTCTTTTTTAATCTTCACTTTTTGAGTGATATTTTGATGGGTTTGGAACTCTCAGCTGGCAGATATCTGCTTTCCACCCTTTGAAGATGTCATTCTGTTGTCTTCTAGCTTCCCCTGCTTCTGGAAGGAAGCCAGAGTGGTCTTCTTGTTGTGCTCTTGAAGGTCCTATGCCTTTCTTCTATGACTTCTTTTCCGAGTTCTTAAAGTGGGCATGTTTTACACATCTTTAGTATATGCTTTCTGGTTAATAATGAATTTAGGGTAGAGTAAAACAAAGCTTTTTAGTTGATTCTTAGCAATAATCTTTCCTGTTTTCAATAAATGGGAGAGATCAACCTAAAGTCATAATACACTCTTGACATATCAGGCTGGTTTTTAACAGTACTGTTCACTGTTCTCCCTGGCCACCAGACCATATGTATTTTCTACTTTTAAAAATCTTATTTATGAAAGAAGTTTATGCAGAATGATTATATCTTTATTCATATCAACATTATTTTATTATATTATTTTTATCAACAAATATTAAAACTATTCAAGGCTTCTCTCAAATGAAATGTACTAAACATTTTCTCAAATAATAGTCAAATAAATAAAAATGTATGCTTTTTTCACTGTGTCTATTACAAATTCTAGTCATTTTTTATAATTAAATTATTTTAATTAAATATGAACATGTGCATATGCCTTCTAGGTAACTATAACCGAAGTCTCTGATTATAAAACAATTCACGTATGAAATATCAAACTTGCTGAAGGGCGTTCATTACCAACTATTTGAGAAGCAATAGGAATTTGAGTGTGTACATAACGTGGCTTTCCTCTGTATCCTCTGTGTGCTTTGTTATATAGGTGAGCACTTCCCTGTATGAGGTATGTACTAGCTTCTCATAAACATTTAAAAGTCTTTCTGAGGGGATCCCTGGGTGGCGCAGCGGTTTGGTGCCTGCCTTTGGCCCAGGGCGCGATCCTGGAGACCCGGGATCGAATCCCACGACGGGCTCCCGGTGCATGGAGCCTGCTTCTCCCTCTGCCTCTCTCTCTCTCACTGTGTGCCTATCATAAATAAATAAAAATTTTAAAAAAAAGGTCTTTCTGAGAATTCTGCCTTTAATAAACTTTAGCCTTCCTAATATAAAGAGCATGTAGGAGTCAGTATATAGTATAGTCATGTCAATGTGTGTTTGACTTAAATAGAGAGAGAAGTTGTTTTTTAAAGATAATTTATTAATACATTTATATAATGTATATATGTTGGCCAAATATAAAGAAAATAATCAGATATATAGAAGCACAGGCCTACAGAGTTGACTCAAATGTGAATTATAAAGACCCACTTTTACTACATCTGTATTCAATAGTAGAACTTCTTCTATAATGTGAAGTCCCATAAGCAAGTATTAAACTGATGTATAACCATAATAATATCATCATATACTTAATACCTGCATCTAGAATTTTTTTCTTCTAAATCTTTAGCTCCTAATGTTTGGAAGTCCTGACTCTTGAAGTTCCCCATTGCCAGCTTTATGACATCTTCAAGAACTTTCCTAGGAGCGATTATTTTCTAACCACCAATTTCCCTACAGTGACTAGAATTACCATATTTGGCACATCAACCCCCAGCTGAGAGTGTCCACACTGATTTTATCTTTCTAAATGGCTCTCTCTCTCTTACCAGTTCTATCACTATAGGGCCAAATCCTAAACTGATACAACTTAAATGGTTCTTCCAATCTATTCTTCTGAGTTTACCACATATACTGTAGCTTTTTCCTAGATTATCAACTTTTTGTTTGGGCTAAAACAAAGTTCTACCACAATATAGGTGCATAATGCTTGACAGAATAGGTATTTAGGCCTCAGAGAATGTAAGACTCTTTCTAGATCTAGAGACCATGTTCCTTATGCCCTAAATATTTGTTTTAGGTGAGCATAAAAATTTCCAAAATTGTTTTCCTGAGAAGGGGAATTCTTCATCCAAAATAGCAACTGTGGACTTTTAGAATATAGTATATTCATTATTTTAAAATAACCTAATTTTTTTCTTGTCCTTGCTCAGTTTTTAGATATGATGTGCCTGGCTTAATTAAATAAATTATGTTAATCTCAATAACTTTTTTGGGTTTGGGCATCAGTTTAGAAGCATGAACTATCCAGTGTTCCTGAGTTTAGTCGCTAAGAATTTCTAGCAATAGTATAGGAAGGCAAAGGAAATCACTGACATGCACTTTTCTCAAAGACCAGAGCCTTATTGTGTGTTAGCATTTAACTCAGCAGAATGTTGGTACTTCAATTATGTAAAAAAAAAAAAAAATCATTGATCAAGAAATGATGCATTAGAGTCAAAAACATAAGCACGTAGTCACTATTAAGCAGTTACTGAATATCTTATCTAAATGTTAAGGACTTTTTTTGTATAATGATTACAAATTTAGAAAGGTTACTCGTGAACTGTAGGATCAAAAGAACAGTTCCATTAAAAGAAATAAAGACTTCACAGAATCCATCGATATATGTAAGTGGAATTTTGTTAAATTAAGGAAACAGTATCATCCTCAGCCTCTTTCCACTAGATGCCGGTAGTACCTGTGCCCCAGTGGTGACAAACAAAATGCCTTCAGACATTCACAGATGTCTGCTGGAGGGCAACAGCATTCTGGACAAAGAAGCAACACTTTTAGATAAAAGTCAAGAAAAGTTTTCTAAATTCCTAGCAGGTGATTGAGGTTCATTTGTTAACTTATCTAATATTAAAGTATTTTATGTAGTGTAGGTTTAATTAGCACCTATGTCTGCATTTTAAGAGGGACTTTACTACAATGACTGTGACTGTCTAACTAAAATGCAGCTAGTCCTTCCTGCCTGGATCCCTTCCTGTTCCAACAATTATCACTGACCAGGAGCACCAATCAATCTTTGTCCAGTGGTCACAGGTCCTCTGCTCTACACCATATCTAGGTGTTACTTCTCTGCACATTTCAAAAGACCTCTCCCTTAATGCTCACTCATCTTGTTGAATACTTCTTATTCCAAATGCCACCTTCAGGAATTTCTGCAATATTCAGATTCAAGACCAGTCCCTCTGGATGAGTAGGCTTAAACTCAGGGCTGCTCCTGCAATTTCACCATGGTATCCCTACTCCCAGATTGATGTGATCTGGAGCTGGGCCCCTTTGGCTTGGTCTGCATGAGTTCGGCTCCCACAGCCACATGGATTTGCCAGGTGCCTTTGTGAAGGATATAAACTGAAAAACCATGCTCTGAGAACTTCTATAGTGGCATATCGTGTCATATTTATCTTTGTCATAGGTTTTTAAAAACTGTGCTACTTGATTGAAACTATATATCATTCATATTCTTCTAAATATTCTACTTTGGTGGGGAAAAGTCCCATATAGAAGCATTATATAGTCATAATGACTTAAAAGAGATTTTACTTTTGCATCATTTATTAAATAGAATTTTTCATGCAATAACATATCAAAACTCACTTTATTATTTAGTTTATAAAACCATGTTATCTCAAGATCTAATTTGCAAATTGATTCAAAACAATATCAAATTCATTTTTTACTTTTGTTTACTTGCTTTGTTATAAGCCATAAGATGTCATAACTCTTCTAGAATTCCATGAGATTAGAAAGAATAAAATGCCTAATATACATACTGCATAATATCCATGAAGTCTTAAATTCTGGGTTTTAAAACATATTTGAAAATCAAAATGACATCAATTTTGAATAAATACAAAAATCACTTTCTGTTTTTAAAAGTTCCAGTTAGTAATTTAATTGACTGTAGCTGAATTTTATGATACTCAGCACACAACAGTCTTAAGGATATTAAAGGTGTTCCTATTGTGATATACTTTGATAATCCAAAGTGTCAGCTCTAATAATAATCACCACCTCAATTGTGAAAAGCAAAGTTCCAAAGGAACACCCATTGTGACTGTATATTCTCTACATGTAGACTATGTAATAGTAAAGTCTGGTACTTTCAAATGTCTCTTCTGAACATATGCACATATTTTTTTTTTGAAGATTTTATTTATTTGAGAGAAAGAGCATGAGCAGGGGAAAGGAGCAGAGGGAAAAGGAGAAGCAGACTCCCCACCAAGCAGGGAGCCCAATACCGGACTCAATTCCAGGACCCCACAACCATGACCTGAGCCAAAGGCAGACACTCAACCAACTGAGCCACCCAGGTGCCCCTAAATATATGCAAGTTTTGACAAGTATCTGCAAAAGTCTACACTTTGTGACTACTGTGAGTAATAGCCTTTTAATGCAGAAATGTTCCTCTTAGTAGAAAAAATATTTGGATCAGTTGGTAATTTGAGAACTTACAATTTCCTACACTTGAATAATTTAATAATTTGAAAGTTCACTTCTAATTACCATAACTTGTCAAATAACTGGCACTTTGCATGAAATGAGCTAAAGCCTCAGTGCTACTCCTGAGTCACCGGCTATGATCAGGAATTGTTAGTGAAGCTCTTGGGTCCTGAAGTATATTGGTAAATGGAACATGACCAGGAAGGAAGAGTTTTATTAGCAGGCAACTGAGCCACCTCTTTCAATAAGCAAGCCTGGATCACTTATGAACTCCACATGACTTCTCACCTTTATAATTTGAGAGCTGAGTAGGTCAGGCTGTCTGGTTGTGCCTCCTTTTTTGGAGGACTGCTCCCCCCACATGCCTTTATGTGGTTAGAGCTTCCTAAGAATAAGAAATCCCCACCAGGCCCTACCTTTCCCTACTACCAAGGGAAGACACACAACAGCAAAGAAGACAGTTACCATAAGGTATCAATGCCCTTCTCCAGTTGGGTTTATATAAACCCCACATTCCTTTCAAAAAAAAGTCTGCTTTCTATTACAATAATCCTTTCAGATTCTTACAAAGTTTATTTTGTCCAGGAACTTCATCAAAATTCTTGATTTTTCAGGATAAAGTGAATGGGGGGATAGCACAGGTCCTTAAATTTCTTAGGTTTGCAAAAAAAAAAAAAAGGGACTATCTAAAAATGTATGTATACTTTGCATATAGTTGCTTATTAATAGACTGTTAATATGAGCTTCTGGCCGAGGAAATAGAGTTTTTGACTGGTGATTCACCAAAAAGACCGCCAAAAATGACACATAGACACACATATGCACAATATCTATGTATATTTGATATCTCTATGTATGTATGTGTGTGTGTAGTGTGTAGCTAAATTAAAGTTCATTAGACTTACGGCAGAAAGGGAGGATACCTTATTGACACACTTCAGGAGTGTCTGAAAGGGATACTATCAGTAAAGAGTTATTTATACATTTTGGGGGTCTGGGCTTAGGTGGTTTAAAGCAGAATTTACTGTATTTGTGACTTAGTAGTGTAGGCTTGGTAAACACAGTAAAGTAGATTCTTGCTGGAGGCTCTCATTGTTATCTGATAACCAAATGTTGGCCCAGGTGAACAATCTATTAATTTCATTGGTGAGAGCTGGCCCACATGAGCTGACTCTTTGCCCAGATACGTTGGATTGCAAGAACTTCCTGAAAAATAATGTGATTTTTTTTCTTATTTAAATTGGTTTACTGACTTTCTGGGCAGTGATTTCCTTAAACAAACAGATAATTCATATTTATATCTTTTTATACATCAATCTGTAGCACTAGGCTTTTCCCTTGGTACACTGAAACAGCCAAACCAAAGTTAAGACTTTGGGGCTTGTGGCAAAGACTATAGTATTATCTATTTGAAAACCATTCTTTCATTTTCTTTTTTGTATTAATGTCATCTTCATATTTTAGAGAGCAGCAAGTTGTCCAATTAAAAAGTGATATTCCAGAAACCCCAACAGGTACTTCCCAGTCTATACTCATTCCCTCGTTCTCACAATTATCCTAACTTGTAATGATATAAATTAATATTCAGTGATTTTGAAATTTATATAATGGAATCATATTATTTATTCTTTTGTGTCAGACTTCTTTAATTCAACATATTTGTAAGATTCTATTCACATTGCTGCATGCAGTGATGGCTTATTTATTGTTATTGCTGTATAGTGTCTCATTGTATGAATGTAAAACAATATGTCTATTCACTATATTGTTTGGATGTTTTTCATCAGTTAACAAAATTGTCAGCCTTTATCTCATCAAATAATTCTTCCCTCCCACTTCTACTCAGATTCCAGGTATATGGATTACATCTTTGAATATTTCCTCTTTCCATGTTTTTTATACTCTGCTATGTTCTCTTGATTATTGGTAGCATTTTTGTCTCTTCACATGTCTAGTAAACTTTTATTGTATGCTAGACATTGTATATAAAAAATAATCATAAAGCTTGAGATGATACTTTTCCCTATGCAGTTTCTCTTTCCTTTTAGTTCCATTCTCTTAGGTAGGTGGGGTAAAGAGTTGATCACCTCCAGCTGACCAAGGATAATATGGATCCAACAAGCATTGAACTTTTCATAAGATTCAGCCCACATCTATCTGACTCTTGTTCTTCAGGCCTGGTCCTACCTGGCTTTTGATTGATTGTATGAGACTCTGTTCCTTAAGTGCTAACTTTTCAAAGCTTTAATCTTCATTCTAAGCCTCCTGCCTGTGGAAGGTTCAAAAACTGATAGATGTCTTAAGGAATGAGCTCTGTGGATTTATGGTAGGCCCTTCCCAAAGCAGGTCTTGGATTCCTAAGCAATGCAAGACTATAAATATTTCCCTCTGCTTTTGGCCCAGGCCTAGCCTGCTCACCCATTCCAGACCCTCAGAATCATTCCATACAGAAAAATAATCTTATTTTTGAAGTTTATTTTGATTGCAGTCCAGCTCCATACAACTTCCAAAAGTCCTCTGGTATTTCTTCCTCCAGCAGGGACTCTGCTTGAGACAAGGCTAATTCTCAGACCTCATTTAAAATTGCCAAATGCTACCAAGAACCAAAATGGTCAGCAACCATCAGCCCATCTAAAAAAGGCTTTTGCTTTGGGGTATTTTATTAATGCATGTACTGTTCATTGTTTCTACAGTTCTTCATGTCTTTTAGAATATTATTTTTATGGTACATTCTTTTATTTTTCTCTAATTTTTGCAGCAGGAATTATAGCCAACTGTGCCCTACTGCATCCTACTACAAGAAGTCCATTGTGAACTTTGATAGATGACACTGTCCTTCAAACTCAATCCAATATATTTTGAATTACTATTTCTGTTCTACTTTGGCCCTAGAGATTTTAGAAGTATTTTTGTATTAATTTCCTACATATGGTGATTTTCAAATTATCTGTTTACCACTGATTTTTAGCTTAATTCTACTGTAGACAGAAAACATTCTGTATATTTTCAAGATTTAAAATTTTGAGCAATACTTTATGTCCCAGTATATGGTCAAGTTGATAAATGTTTCATGTACAGTTGAAAAGAGTTGTATTCTGCAATTGTTGAAGGAAAGGTTCTATATATGCCAATTTTATCACATTGCAAATATTGTTATCAGTCTTTAATAAAGTTGCTAATCTTTTCTCTTTATTTCATAAGTTACTGAGAGATATATGTTAATATTATTTTTAGATTTGCCAGTTTCTCTTTTATCTGTTAATTTTATTTACAAATTTGAAGCTATGTTTAAAAGGTTCGTATAAATTTGGAATTACATTATCTTCCTTTTTGGTACAACAGTTTAACACTAGGATACTTCCCTCTCCCTGTTTCTTTTTAATGTCTACTTTGTATTGTATTGCTATGGCTATTTTTTTCTTCTGCAAGTGTTATCTTTTTCCATTCTTTGAATTTTAATCTTTTGTGTGTTTTGCATTCATTAGAATTATTAATTTTATTTTAAATTTACAAATTTACTCTTTATATTCTATTTGGCCCACAGCTGTTTTATAACCTTGTTTTCTTTCTTCTTCTATTATTTCTCATTATTTATTGGCCTTTTATCATTCAATTACCCTTTTATGTGTTTATTAATAACTATTTTGCTATTCTTATAGTGGTTATTCTAGAGCAGTACTGTCCAGTAGAAATTTCTACAGTGATGGAAATATTCTACATCTGTACAGTCCAAAATAGTAGCCACTAGCTATAGACTGATCTTTTATGCTTAAAATGTGGCTAGATTGACTAAGGAAGAGAATTTTTAATTTAAGTTTAAAATTAGATAGATACATATGGTGAATGGCTACCAGATTGGACAGTCTAGCTCTAGAAATTACATATTGAACTCCTGACATATCAAAGTCTAATATTTATATTCCTCTTTTTTGTCACTTTCTGACCAAAGACAAAATTTAACTCATGCTTTGCCATCTTAAATCATATTATTGAGATATGATATAGTAACATATTACATATTTTATTAATAATATTGATATATAATTAAATGGTATTTAATTCCATTTGTATTTTAACAAGCAAGATACTCTGGTTATTACTTTATGCAATCAGATTCAATTAGAATCCCACATATATACCTTTCACTGTTTTCATGTTTTCTTATTTTCTACATGGATCTCAGTGGGATTATTTCCCTTTTGTCTTTTTTTTTTTTTTAAGAGATGGAGAGAGAGGGCAGAAGCAGAGAGCAGAAGCAGAGATTCTCAAGCAGGCTCCACACCCAGTGTGGAGCCCGATGAGAGGCTCAGTCTCACAACCCTGAGATCATGACTTGAGCTAAAATCAAAAGTTGGATGCTTAACTGAATAAGTCACGCAGGTGCCGCATTTCTGTTTTGCTTTAAAAAGAACCTTTGATTTTCTTTATTATGGTTTAATGATCAACTATATCATGGTTTGCTATTTTGAAGAAACTTCACCATATCTTCATATTTAAAATATATTTTTGCTAGGTATAAATGTTGGCACCTGTATTTCTCCAGTGTTTTCAAGATATTCTATTGTCTCTGGGTTTCTTTGCTTAATTGATATGTTGACAATTAATCCTATTATTACTTCTTTGAAGCTAATCCACTTTTTTTTTCTCTTTATCTTCTAGGTATCTTTTTTTTAATTTTTTAAAGATTTTTATTATTTATTCATGAGAGACATACACAGAGAGAGAGAGGCAGAGACACAGGCAGAGGGAGAAGCAGGCTCCATGCAGAGGGCTTGATGTGGGACTCCATCCCGGGTCTCCAGGATAAGGCCCTGGGCTGAAGGCAGCACTAAACCACTGAGCCACCCAGGCTGCCCCTCTTCTAGCTATCTTAAATTTACATTTTTCACATTAGGTTTGGCAGTTACACTCTGTGTATCCAAGGTGGTTTATAGCATCAATTATATTTGGGTTTTAAGTGGCTTCTAGATTTTGTGATTTGTCTCAAAAATTTTTAGTAATTTTGTCATCAAATATTTCTTCTGCCATATTCTCTCTCTCTTCTATTTTTTTGTCAGTTCAATTCCATGTATGTTAGAACTTTTTCTTATTCCATGTGTCTTTTATGCTTTATATTTTGCACTTATTTTACTTACTTTGCTTCAGTCTAGAATAGTTCCTATGGAACTAACTTTCAGGACACTAATTCATTTTTAATAGGTCGAACTTGTGAAACTCACCCAGGAAGTTCCTGTTTTTCAGAAATTGTAGGTTTAACTTAAATTTTATATTCTGCAGAGTTTCTAATTCTTTGCTGATTTTTTAAAATTTCTTGAACATTTTGGGGTGCTGAGTGACTCAGTTCAGCAGCAGACCCTTGATTTTGGCTCAGGTCATGGTCTCAGGGTCCTAGGATTACATCCTGGGTCACTCAGTTGGGGGTCTGCTTGAGGATTCTCTCTTCCTCTCTCTCTGCTCCCACCCCCTATTCTCATGGTCTCCTTCTCTCTCTCTCTCTAAAATAAAAAAATCTTTTAAAAAATTCTTACAAATTTAACTATATTGTTTAAAAGTCTGTATCTGGGGAGGGAGAGATGAATAGGCAGATCAAAAAGGATTTTTAGGGCAGTGAAAATGCTTTCTATGACACTATAGTGGTGGATATATGTGATTATACATTTGTCCAAACCCATAGAAAGTACAACACCAGGAGCAAACTTTACATAAACTATGAATTTGGAATGATTATGATGTGTTATTGTAGGTTCATCAGTGTAACAAACATACCATCCTAGTGTGGGATGTTAATAATGAGGAGGCTACATGGGGGGGAGGGGGGAGGGAGTTTGTGGGTATTTTTGTACCCTCCTTGCAATTTTGCTATAGACCTAAAAATGCTCTGACAAAAGTCTTAATTAAAAAACTTTGTGTCTGACAATTCCATTTCTAGAACCTCTATGAATTTATGCCTGTTTGATGCTATTTACTCCTGATCTTTGGTTAAATCTTGTCTTCTCATAGGATCAAATTTTTTTAACTCATTAGATCTTCATATAGTAAATACCATAGAGGAAATATACAGCTCTTTATGACCTTCCTGTAGAGAGTTTGCTTTTTAAATCCAATCTGGGATTGAATTAATTCAGTCGTGGGCATCAGTGCTAGTGAACATTTGTTTATCATGAGTTCACACTTACTCCTTGAGTGTCATCCTTCAGCATCCTACTGGAAAGCTTATAATATATACCAAGACTTTCTGTTTTACTAAATATGAGCTCCAGTTTTTGCTCATTCCAGTCTCAAGAGTTATAATCTACAAATGCCTCAGAGGGAAAAGCAGTACCCACATTCCATATTCCTCTCTTTATACTTCCTGTTCCCAAGTACATATTCTCTTAGTTGTCTTTATAGCTCACTTTGCATTTGTAACTTTAAACATAATTTTCCCATTTGGATCTGCTTTAATTATTGATATTAGGAGTTTTCTTAAGAGTTTCATTAAGAAAAATTTAGTCTTCTACTCTCAGATATAGAATTGTTAATGATCATTTTTATGATCTCTGTCATATGTGTGCTGTAGTTATAACCCAAATTGTTCCATTTTCCACTATAGTGATGCATTGTTTCATATCCAGTTGTCTGTTTTTGCTAAAACAAATTCTGGTACACAAGGGCCAATGACAACATAACATTATCTTTTGAATTATAGGCTAAACATTCATAAGTATTTTCACTAAGTCATTGAATTTTCATCTGCAATGCATGAAAGGACACTATTACTTTTCCACCAACCAGCTCTGTTTATTTTCTAATTATTAATCTAATGGTCACAAAATTGTATGTTATTATTAATTCAATTCCCATTTTCATTAATACCAGAGTATCTTTTCAAATACTTATCATCCACTTGTATTTGCTTTCCTCTGAACTATCTATGCTTATCTTTTGTCCATCCTTTGTCCATTTTTTTCTGTTACTCAAATTGTATATTCTAGTCCTTAAACTTATCAACAAGGGCTTCAAATATCATTCTTTTATTCATTGGTTTTGTTTATAGAATATTTTATTCCATAATTTTTTAATTCTTTTTAAAAAATATTTTATTTATTTATTCATAGAGACACAGAGAGAGAGTCAGAGACACAAGCAGAGGGAGAAACAGGCTCCACACAGGGAGCCCGACGTGGGACTCCATCCCAGGTCTCTGGGATCACACCCTGGACCAAAGGCTGCGCTAAACCGCTGAACCATCCGGGCTGCCCTAATTTTTTAATTCTAAATTATCAACCCAGTTTCATGTTTTATAGATTATAATGTCTTTTTGTGATTAAGAAGTTTAAAAAAAAGAAATTTCAGTTGTCTATAGGCTAAAATATATCTTTTAATTTTTCAGTTATGTTTTGTATTACCTTACATGCTACATTTAAATCTTTAATTCATTTGGACTTGGTTTTTGCTATGGTATAAAATAGAAATACAATTTTATTTTCCCTGAATGGTGGGTCTTTTACTTTAGTAGTATTTATCATATAAAGTATCTTTGCCCCACTAAACTGAAGTAATTTGCTGGACATATATTAAATTCATATAACTGAAGTATATATACACACAGGCTATTACACATATTGGAGAAACTTAATTTAAATGCTAAATTCATCTATACTGGAAGAAAATAAATTAGAACATATAATTATATACACTGATAGTAAAAATTCAAGTATGAAAGTAAAATATACACATTTTTATGAATGCAAGTACTAAAGAAGTACTGCCCCAGGATTATCTCTAAAAATATTTCTACAGGTTGTAGCCTCAGTAAGAAGGAAATGGAGGCACCTGATGAATTTGGATTCTACAATCAAAGTTTTAATTAATTATATAACTTCATTAAATCGTATAAAATTATTTGTGAAAATAAATATCTAGAATTTCCTTTCATGTAAATAACACCAAAACAAAGAAGAGAGAGAGTGTAGAGATTATAAGAATATAACTTGTATTAAGTTTCTGATCTCATTCAGTGAGGAGCTATTTTGAGTAAATCCAAGACACAATTTAAAAATGTGATGTACCCATGCTGTGTATTCATATATAATAAATAATAGATGGATTCTTTACTAAATAGTACTTAAACAATAGTACTTAAACAAACTTTCTACCTTGAAAAATCTATTATAAGGTAATACCTCAAAACTACCCAAAATTAATTAATGAATGTACAAAAAAATTAGATGAAATTGTAGAATGAAAAAAAAATTAAAAAATTTAAAAAAAATTTAAAAAAAGAAATTGTAGAATGATAAGTTTGTGATTATTTGTTGTGGGAGATTTTTATAAATATGGAAATCAACAATGCATTCATATTTGAATTAAAGCTGATCTATAAAATAACATCATAAAAACATTAAAAGATAGACTAAAATGAAGAGTAACATATATTACAGAATAAGTAATAAATGCCATGAAAATTTACCCATCAGATTTGAATAATCATTATACAATTATATATTATATGTTTATTATATTGTATATTAATATAAATAATAGTAAGGTAGCATGTCTTAGTGTTGTCAAATATTAAAATTTTGAGAATATCAAGTATCTGGATATATTTTAGACTTTACAAAAGCCCTAGAACATAAGGAAAAATAACTATTTTTTTAGGCCAACTTAACAGTGCAAAATTAAAATCATGTTACATCATGTAAGATGTAACCCAGAAAAATTGATTTCCAGTTATTTACCTCAGTAAAAATGTGTACACATACATGAGAAGATGCCTACAAAGATTCTTACAACAGATTTATATGTGAGTGTAAACCACTCATATAATCATGAGTAAGAGAATTCTAAATACACACTGTGGGCTAACCTGGTAGGATTTTATAAGGGCATACAGTTATGGAATTTTTTTAAGACCTGGTGTGGTAAGAATGGGAAGGAGTGGGTAAATGCAAATTGCAAAGAGTATGGTCCCATTTCAATAATAAAAGAATTACCACTTTCATTAGACCACAATATATATTGTCAAAGATATAGAATAGGTAGAAGAAGGAGACCATCTGGAAGATCTCCAAGCCAAGAGCAATCCCAGATTCAACAGACATGTAGGGCGGTGTTAAGGGGTGCAAAAGGGGGAACTTATTAAGTTTTTATTCAAATTAGTTAGTTAACATAGTGTAATATTACTCTCCAGTGTCCAGTTTAGTGATTCAACACTTCCATACAACACCCAGTGCTCATCACAACAAGTGCCACTCAATCCTCATCACCTGTTTCACCCATTAATCTACCACCTTCCCCTCTGGTAACCATCAGTTTGTTCTCTATAGTTAAGAGTCTGATTCTTTGTTAC
This sequence comes from Canis aureus, assembly GCF_053574225.1. Lineage (NCBI taxonomy): Eukaryota > Metazoa > Chordata > Mammalia > Carnivora > Canidae > Canis > Canis aureus. The sequence goes on from NC_135641.1 coordinate 6,928,559, forward strand.
CTCTCTCTGTCTTCTTCCTCCATTTACTTATTTGTTTTGTTTCTCAAATTATATGTATGGGTGGAATCATATGGAATTTTTCTTTCTCTGACTGACTTATTTCACTTAGCATAATACTCTCTAGCTCCATCTGTGTCTTTGCAAACGGCAAGATTTCTTTCTTTATATATATCACATCTTCTTTATCCATTCATCAGTCAAGGATTATATCTATGTATATAGATATAAACATTGGGCTGCTTCCATAATTTGGTTATTGTAGGTAATGCTGCTTATAAACATTAGGGTGCAGGTATCTCTTTGAAAGAGTATGTTTGTATTCTTTAGGTCAATACCTAGTAGTGCAATTGCTGGATCATAGGGTAGCTCTATTTTTAACTTTTCCAGAAAACTTCATACTGTTTTCCAGAGTGGCTGCACCAGTCTGCATTCCCACCAATGGTGTAAGAGGGTTCCCATTTCTCTGCATTCTCACCAGCACTTGCTGTTTGCTGTTTCTAGGTCTCTTTTTAAATATATATATAATTTATTTATTCATGAGAGACAGAGAGAGAGGTACAGGCATAGGCAGAGGGAGAAGCAGGCTCCCTTGGGGAGTCCGATGAGGGACTCAATCCTGGGAGTCTGGGATCACACCTAAAGCCTTAGGCAGAATGAACAGTCACTGAGACACCCAGGAGTCCCTAAATATAGTTATGTTTTATTTGTCTAAGAGGTAATAATTACTTTACATATTAAATGAGGATTGGATATTTTAAGAATAAGCAAAATAGAATATTTTATTAAGAAATTGCTATTAGACTCTTTCTACATACTTTAGATGATTGGCCTTATTTCAGAACGTCAGTGAGTAGCTACTATGAGTGTCCTTACTGTACAGTTAAATAAAAGGAAGGAGATAGATGATAAACAATTTCTCAGGGTCATTTTGCTGGTAAGTGACAGAGCCTAGATTCCAAATTAGGCAGCCTGTCTCCAGAATTCTGCTCTTAACCTCCAGAGTCTACCATGCAGCACGTTAACATAATACTGTGATACGGGCAACTATCAAGTTTATCTCATTTTAGCAAATTAAGGGACATAATAGCAACAAATTATTAAGGAATAATGATTAGCTGACCACTGAGTGAGAGTAATTTTGTAGGTACAGTTTCCTGAGCTGATGAATTTGATGGAACAATTGTACTTGCAGACTATGCATAACACATAATTTTTCAGTTATATTGAGCATTTTCATGCATTATGAGTTTCTAGTTTTCAAAAATAAACAATTTATTTCTATTCTTCATGAAACTTGCATTATGATAGACCTTCCATATGCATATGCCCAGCAATTAATAACCATATTGAATGTTTTTAGTTATCTGTTAAGGTTGATTGGAGACCCTAACAAAGACAGGTTGAAATTCTATCCCCTAGTACCCTAGAATAGAACCTTGCTTGGGAGAAGAGCCCTTGCAGATATAGTTAACTAAGTTAAGGTGAGATCATACTGGAGTAGAATGGGTCCTTAATCCAATGTGACTGGTGTCCTTAAGAGAGCGAAATTTGGGACACCTGAGTGGCTTAGTAGTGGAACGTCTGCCTTCAGTTCAGGTCATGATCCCGGGGTCCTGAGATGGAGTCCCACATCAGGCTCCACGCAGGGAGCCTGCTTCTCCCTCTGCTTATGTCTCTACCTCTCTCTATGTCTCTCATGAATAAATAAAATATTTTTTTAAAAGAAGGAAATTTGAACGTATATACACACAAAGAGAGAGAGAACACTATGCAAAGACACACATAGAGAAGATCATGTGAAGACAGAAGCAGGATTGAAGTCATACTGCCACAAACCAAGGAACATTTGAGACTACAGAAGCTGGAAGATGCAGGGAAATATCCTTCTCTAGAGATGATGGAGAGAGGGTGGCCCAGCCAACACCTTGAGTTTTAACTTCTAGTTCCCAGAACTGTTAGAGTAAATTTTTGTTATTTTTTTAAAGATTTATTTTTATTTATTTATGATAGACATAGAGAGAGAGAGGCAGAGACACAGGCAGAGGGAGAAGCAGGCTCCATGCCAGGAGCCAGATGCAGGACTCGATCCCGGGACTCCAGGATCACACCCTGGGCCAAAGGCAGGCCCAAAACTGCTGAGCCACCCAGGGATCCCCCAAACTTTTGTTATTTTAAGCCACTTAGTTAGTGATACTTTCTGAGAGCCCTGGAGAAGTAATATACCACTCCAAACAATTCATTACTGACCCAACAGTTAGAATATTCCTCCTTTAAAAATCAGATTTCCAAAATAATATTGGAAAATGTAATTTCTTGACTAAATCAACAAACAAATTGTACCTTGTTAAAAGAATTTCTTTGTATGATAGTATCAACACATACATCAAAACCTTTAGCTCTTAATTATAGATAAATTATGTCAGGCAATTTATAGTCTGATGCATGACCACTTGCAAGTAAGTCCAAAAAGCCTGTATTAAGTGGTCCAATATGGCATGCAGTGCATTTTCCCCCCTCTGGAGCAGTAATGGCTGACCTCCTTCCAGTCCTTCTGGTTCCTCCAGGAATTAGGGCCATTTTCTAGGCTTCCTCTGAACCTATAAGAACATAAATGATTGGCAATAAATAGCAGAAAACCAATAGCTCCTCATCTCCCCTTCTTGTTAAAACTAAATATAAGTACTTTGAAGTATTAAAGAACAGAGAAAAATTTAGTAGATATTTGAGCTGCTACAATGGTGATATTTATGGGGAAAATTATTCCTTTTGTTCAGTTAATGCAATTAAAAACATCAGAGACTTCAATATTTTCTCCCTTGGAGATATATAGTAAAGATAATAACTTAAGTTTTTCTAAGGGCAGTATCACATGAAAAATTGAAAGGTTCCTGTATAAAGATCATTCCTAAGGCTAAACCAAAATATTTCACTTAGATCTCAAACTAGTAGCTTTGGCATTCCTGATCCACAGCAACATCCTAACTATTACACTTACATAAAGCTTGTCAACAGCTAGGCCAGTATCTTTAAATAGCTCCACAATTTGTTGTACATGCTGTATACCAAAGCTGTGTTTTATTATTATCTTACTGTCTGCACAAAAGTATTATTGATTTGCAATATGTTAACTTGAACACAAATGGCATTCTAGACTTTTTAAAAGCTTTAAAAACTACTTTAAATATACACAAAAAGAATTAAATTGTCTAAAAATAGACAATTTTTAAAACATAGTTCTTTGTAAAAGATAGTTCTTTGTAAAAGAACTATCTAAATATTTTGCACAAAATTAACTGAAATGCACTATCTAGCCCTGCATTTCCATGAGAATGCATTTAATGGGATCATGATCAGGGATTTATAAGTAGGAAAATACTATCTGACCAAAAATTTTACTTACTACAATCATGTGAAAAGATGAATAGCACATTGTAATTTTAGATAATGATGGTTTGAAGAAAAAATACCAAGACAAATGGAATTTTTTTAATGAATGATCATTTTATAGCATTAAACTGTAGGGATGTCTTTGGTGTTTAGATTCCTAGTTAGATAACCTTAGACTGTAATTTTTTGGAAGTCAAATGGCTGGTGGATAAGTAAGGTCTAGAAATATCTTCAGACTTTTAGGTGATTGTGTTTAATTTTGTAGAAGAGATCTCACTTTAGATAAAGAAATATTATATCAAAAGTACCAAGCCTTATGTTAATAATTTGTTTTTTTTTAAGATTTTATTTATTTACTCATGAGAGAGAGAGAGAGAGAGAGAGAGAGGCAGAGACACAAGCAGAGGGAGAAGCAGGCTCCACACAGGGAGCCTGATGTGGGACTCGATCCAGGGACTCCAGGATCACACCCTGGGCAGAAGGCAGGCACTAAACCGCTGCACCACCCAGGGATCCCCAATAATTTGTTGAAGTAAAGAGAGATACTGCTAGATTCTGAACAAGAGGATTTATTAAACTGAGGCTTGGAAAACAAAACTACTCCATTAGTTTTGTTGGTGGATATCTGTGTGTGTGTGAGAGAGAAAGAGAGAGAGAGACAGGAACAGAGACAGAGACAGGAAGAGGGAGAGACAGAGATTTATATATAGCCTGCTCATTTTAACTACTCAGCTAAAAAATTAATGCAGGTTTATAATTTCCTTGAAAAGTGATTAGCCAAGTTGATGTGTGGATGGATAATGCCATGTACCAAGACAGTGCTGTGTTCTAGGTTTAGTACCATATAGACAAAGATGGTGGCTTGGACCAGGATGCTAGTGGAGATGTCAAAGAGTGAGAAGTAGTGAAACACATCTGGGAGGAAGAATCAAAAGACACTGATCTTCAGTGAAGGGGATAAATGGGTCAAGAATGACTTCCCATTTCTGGCAGTGCAACCAGATGGACAGTGATGTCATTCACTGAAATAAAGAACAATTAAAACCTGAATCACCAATTATTACTTGTACAGTTCTTGACATTCCCTTAAAATAAGAAAAAATGCAAATTTATAGGAAAATGAGTTATCCCATCACTACAAACATCCAACACCAAGCCACTTGTCGGTGGTGGTGAGGGGAAGGGGACATTAGTATACAGATGGTGAAAATAGGAATTGATAAAACCTACTCAGGGAGCAATTTGACAATACTTAGTAAAGCTGAAGATACCAAACACCCCTGAGACTAAGCAATTCAGCAGTGTGTCCTAGAGAAATGCTCACACATTTGCTAAGGAGACACATCCAAACATTCTCACTCCCCCATTCTCTGTTATAGCAATAAAGGGAAACTGCAGGGACACAGGGAATTATGGGCACTATATTCTTTTTCAAACAATGGAATATTTCTGTAGCAGCAAAAGGAAACTGGACAGGTATGTACAAACATGGATAAATAACTAAAATGTGAGGTTAAGTTTAAAAGTTACAAAAGGATATGTATATGATAGCACTGTGTCTATAATTTTTAAAAGAACAAAGCAGTACTATATATTGTTTTTATCGTAGTACAAATTACAGAATGATATCTAGGAATGAATGATTAGCACCATTTTATGGTAGTAATTACCACTAGGGAAGAAAGGTATGGGGAGCTTTATATATGCAATATAAAACATACCAAGGAATTCAAAATAGTAATTTCTGGTGGGTAGAATTATGAGTGAATTTTATTTCCTTCATATGCCTTTCTGATTTTTTTAATGATAATTTTAATAATTAATAAAAGTATCCACTGAAAATTAACTGAAACTATTTTTATTAGATCATAAGTATCACCATCCTTTATACTCATATCATTCGAATATGGTGTTTTCAAAAATGCAACATATATTGTTTCAATATACATACATACTTTGGCACTAATATATGCAAGGTCAATTATTAGCTTATCAATATTAACCAGCTATTCACTCAAACATAATCTGAAAGCCAGGGACAATCTGCAGTTAGACTGGAGTCTTCACTCACCTTTCATAGGAAGTTTTAAAATAAAAACAATGTTTCTGTGTAGTGATTATTTAGCATCATGCAGTCTCTTATTCACTTCATTTCCCTCCCATCCTTTAGGTTTTCTCCTCCCACCACCACAACCCTCCCCGCCCCCAATAAATGTTGCTTTGGAGATGTGGCTGGTGGAGGAAATACGCTTAGGAAAGAAAAGGCTCTTATTGACTACAAATTATTTTGCCCAGGATATTTGGAATCCTAAAACTTGTACTGGGTCACACTTGCAAAACAGAAGATCAAAGTATATGTATGCATAGGTACTGAGGTGTGAGTACTGAGGGTAGATCAAGGACACTTGACCTGTAACTATGCTGAATAACAAATACTACAGGAAAACCCAAATGAGTAAGTTGGAAATATTTTTTGATGACTGAATGCTACCTTAAGGTTTTCTTTGTAAAAATATATGCCCTTAACACTTGTAAAATTATAGACCTTCCAAAATCACCTTATTATATTTCATGTGTATATTTTGAAAACCTTTTAACCTTGTGTTTTGCCTCAAAAGATCTTCACATTTTTGAAAATGAGATCAATATAAGTGTCTGTGAAATAAATCCTCATAATTTATGTGTTTTTTTAATAATATCTAAGTAAACAAATGCTACTCTAGGGTAGACATAGTGATGAATTTCATTGTCCCAGAGAATATTGGTAATTTAAGTTCTCTGCACTCTGAAGTTCTTTATTGATTTTACTTAACCCTCAGGATCCAATTTAAAATGAAATCTTCTTTGCTCCCAAGAGAGATATGGAAAAAATTTTGGAGTAAAGGAATAATGGTAGCACATACCCAAATCATTTCATTTTCATTTGTCATTTCTTTCTTAATTCTCTTATCTATTCTTTCTTTTGTTTTGGGCAGGAACTGAGTGCAGGTGTCATTTTAGGAATTATAACTAACCTAGGGGAACACATTCTGTCCCTGAGTTTGAATCCTGCTATCTCTGGGCTTCAGTAACTCTTGGGAAGATCTAAGAAAAGTGAGTACATTTGGGGTACTCTTAGGACGAAAGTTTTTTCTAAGTGAGAAGGAAAGTCTATATTGATTCTTCTTTATACTGAAATTTATCTTCTCAATTTGGAGCCACACTTTTTCCCCCACAATACATTTTATTTGGTTATTTAACAGAGACTATATAGGCCCTGTTCTAAGTGCTTTACATAGAAGAACAAACTTGGTTATAACTTTGGTGAGATAGGCACCAAAAATGTGAGGAGCAGCAAGATTGGGTAATCCCCCTCCAGATTATATAGCAAGTTAGAATGATGTCCAGGCAGTTGACCCTTAGAACTCAAGCCCATGCTGCTTCTGTTGCTAAAAGAGACAGGATATTCCTTGAGACATTGGTGCATGACATTGTCTACAATAATGGAATTACTGAAATGATCTAAAAATTAAAGTACCCTTCATGTTTTATAAAATTTTAAATTTTACTTAAATTCATCTCATTTATAAAAAGGACTTTTTCTTATTTATTAAGAATATGGTCATCTGCCTCCCTGTCTTTCTGGAATAATCCTATCAGCTTTGCCTGCCTTCCTCCTATCTTTCTTCATGATCAGAGCAATGGAAATAATGATGCCTGTCCCTTTACAAGGTGTTCAGAATTACTCACTTTGCATCTATTCCTGCTATGCAGTATTAGTTCTATTCATTTATTTTCTCTGCTAGTCAAGTCTCTCGACATCTATCATGGCTCACTCTCGTTCAAAGACAATTTTAAATACCAATACTTGATTCCTTCTTCCTTCAGAAAAATGATTGATTTTTTTTGGCAAAAGCCTGAACACATCTAGCCTTACCTTCTGTTGCTACTCTTCATGCTCATCCTGATGAAGACAATAAATTGTATGAAAAAGGTTTTTCTTTGAGACCCCTTCTCCCTGACCCAAACCCTGCTCCACTGAAAACACAATAATCTGAACATGTTCTTTTTATTCTCACCATCCCAACTAACTTGGCTATTGTCTGGCCCTGCCAGACCACTCACTTATTAACATGCTCTCAAACTAATCCAAGAAATAAATCTCATTAATGTATAGAGTCATAAAACTTACACCCCTTCTAACCCAAATACACCTTCCATCTGACTTTCTCATTTCTCATAATGGTGATATAAACATCCAAAGTTAGAGATTTCTGACCCACTTTGAGGCATCGTTCCTTTCTCTTGATGTATATTTAATTGCTACTTCACAAAGTGTGCATTTAAAATCTTTCTCTATCTTATTTCCAGATTTTATTGTATCCCTACTGTACTACTATACCTTATTTGAAGACCTCCTATCCCTATCTGATCATTTCATATTTTAACAAAGAGTTTCAACACCAGCTCCATGCTTACAGCCAAACAAAATTCTAGTAAGATAAAATCATATAATACATTGCTCCTCTTCTTTACAAAGTGAGAGAGCCTATTTTGTGTGTGTGTGTGTGTGTGTGCACTTGTTTTTCAATCCTTTTCACTGTAGCCACATTCATGTTCCTGAAACATAGATTTGATTATAGTATCTCCCTACTTAGAATGCTAACTCATACATATGCCATCAATCACTCTTCGACAACAGGGCCAAGAATACACAAGGGTGAAAGGATAATGTTTTCAATAGTGTTGGAAAAACTGGACAGCCATATGTAAAAGAATGAAATTGGACTCTATCATATACCATACACAAAAATCAACTCAAAATGTATTAAAGACTTAAATGTAAGTCCTTAAAGCGTAAGACTCCTAGAAGCAAACATGGGAGAAAAACTCCTTGACATTGGACTTGGCAATGATTTTTTGGACTCAACACCAAAAGCAGACAAAAAAGCAAAAATAGACAAGGAAGACTACCTCAAACAAAAAAGTATCTGCACAGTAAAGGGAATAATCAGAGTGAAAAAGCAAACTATGGAGTTAGAAATAATATACTTAACCATAACCATATACTTAACAGTTATGTTCAAAAGATATACGGAACTCATACAACTCAATAAACATACACACATACACACACAAAACTCATTTAAAAATGAGTAAAAGAGGGGAACCTGGGTGGCTTAGTTGTTCAAACAGTTGACTCTTGATTTCACCTCAGGTCACGATCTCAGGGTCCTGTGATTGAGCCCTGAGTCATGCTCCACGCTCAGCAGGGTGTCTACTTGAGGATTATCTCTCCCTCTCCCTTTGCTCCTCACTCCCTATCTAAAATAAATAATTTTTTAAATGAGCAAAAGATATGAATCAATAGTTTTACAAAAAAGACATAAAATGGTCAACAGATATACAAAAAGGTTCTCAACATCACTAATCATCAAGAGAATGCAAATCAAAATCATAATGAGTTTTCAGCTCACCTGATGAAATGATTACTATCAAAAAGTCAAAAGATAACAAGTATTGGCAAGGATGTAGAAAAAAGGGAACTCATTTACTGTTGGTAGGAATGTAAACTAGTACAGTCATCATTCAAAACAGTATGGAGTTTTTTCTAAAAAATTAAAAATGGAACTGCCATGTGATCCAGCAATCCCACTTCCGGGTATATATTCAAAGGAAATGAAACCATTATCTCAAAGAGAGAGTGGCCCTCCCATGATTACTGCAGCATTATTCACAGTAACCAAGACATAGAATTAATCTACATGTCCTTCAAAGGATGAATGGATAAAGAAAGTGTGATATATACAATATAATACAGCATTACTATTTACATACAAATATTTATATGCTAATATTATTTTGCCATAAAAAAAAAGGAGACTCTGCCATTTGCAACTAGGTGGATGAAACTGGAGGACATTATGCTAAGTAAAATAAGCCAGATACTGAAAGAAAAAGACTGCATGATCTCACTTATATGTAGAATCTTTAAAAAAAATTGAACTCATCATAACAGAATGTAGATAGAATGGCAGTTACTAGGCACTGGTCATGGAGGAAATTTGGAAATGTTGCTCAAAAGGTACAAGCTTTCAGTTGTAAGGTGAGTAAGTTTGGGAGACCTAATGTTTAGCATGGTGACTATAGCTAATAATACCATACCATATTCTTGAATTTTGCTAAAACAATAGATCTCAATGTTCTCATCACACAACACAAAAGATTACTGTGATGAGTATGTTAATTAGCTTGATTGTAGTAATCATTTCACAATGTATATGTGCAGCAAAACATACTGTACAACCTAAATATATGCAATTTTTGTTAATTACAAATTTTTGTTAAAACTTTGTAGGCTTATGGGGCAGAGGCAGAATAATAGCAATGAGATGAACCATGCCCCTTCCCAGTTCTGGGGTCCACACTCAGGTGGCTAGGGCTAGCAAAAATATTCCAAAATGTGGAACCAAGTTGATAATTGTTAACATCCTGGAATGAATATTCTAATTATGATGTGTGGCTATATTTGTAATTAAAGTGATCACTGGACTTTTAATCACCAAAGAAGAAGCAGGCAATAGAGGGTGCCTACATGACTTTTCATTCTTTGGAGGGAGAAGACTTTGCTTCTAAATAAAAATAATAATAATAAAGGTTCACTTTGATTGCATTTCTTATCACTATGTTTCAGTATGCTACTCACATTCATCTCATGGGCCTTTGGGTTTCTTTTTTTTTAATTTTTTTTTAGATTTTTTTATTTATGTATTTACAAGACACAGAGAGAGAGAGAGAGAGAGAGAGAGAGAGAGAGACAGGCAGAGGGAGAAGCAGGCTCCATGCAAGGAGCTTGATGTGGGACTCCATCCCGGATCCCAGGATCACACCCTGGGCCAAAGGCAGGTGCTAAACTGCTGAGCCCAGGGATCCCTGGCCTCTGGGTTTCTAACAGCCACATGATTTAGTCATGTCCCATCATTCCATTCCCAAACTGTTCCATGTAAGGTGCCACAGACTCAGACAATAGGCCCTGGAAGAGGTGAACTGTATGAGCTCTTCTAGACTGTAAGGGTACAATCACGCAGCTTTGTATTTCTTATCTATTCCCCATGTGCTGCATGCAAAATCCAATGTTTTTGAAGTGGCACTGTGTACTACTTTCCTCTCCCCTCTCAGTAAAAAGCTTTTATCTTGGAACAATTCAAAAGAGGGAAAAGCAGACCCATAATCTAAGGATAGTGCTCTGTGACATGAGGGAAGGAACACTCAGTTTGGAGAGGAAGGAAACAGGAGACTTGTTTAACTTTCCAAAGGACCTGATTCCGTCAGGGACAAGGCACACACAGGGGCAGCATTGCTCACTGCCACCATGAAAGGCCCACCTTGAATTGTCCCCTCGCTAATGTTTCCATGTGACATCATGTGGAAAAGTTACCAGTGCGTATCTTGTAGGGTCTCCTTAATCATTACATGCAATTCCCTCTAAAGGCTCATCTCTCTTTCCTTTCAGGCTCTCTGGCCCTCTGCCCAATCTGCCTCTTAAAATTCTGAAAATGTTGATTTGCATTTTATGTACAAAACCCCAGAAAAAAATTATGCTTGAGTTGAAATGCTCATGTAATCAGAAATAAAAATCCAATACATAATTCTAGGAAGAAATGTATGCCAGGGTGTCTGGCATGGTGGATATGATGTCAGTTTCCCATATATTCTTTTATAGACAACATCCCTGCCTCCACCTCCCATCCCCTGCATGCACTCACAAGCACACACACATGCACAAATGTACACTTGTGTACACACAAAACTTGCTTGGATTTTACCTAGACACTAAATATACTAAGGATTCTACAATATATGCCAAGGAGCTTACTACTGATCTTCCATTGCTGGATTGTGTGTGGGTAAATCACAGGGCTCTTCATAACCAAGTGGAGGACACTCACAGGTCATGCAGGAGTACATATATTTTTTTAAGATCATAATTGCAAATCACTTAGACACATTCATTTTAAAAATGTGCTTCTATTTCCTGTGTTATATATATATATATGTATACATATATAATTTTATATATATATATATATATATATATATTCATGAGAGACAAAGAGAGAGAGAGGCAGGGACATAGGCAGAGGGAGAAGCAGGCTCCATGCAGGGACTCAATCCCAGGACTCTGGCATCACGTCTTGAGCTTATCATAGATGCTCAACACTGAGCCACCCAGGCAACCCTCCTGTGTAATTTTTTAAAAATATTTACCATCTCTTTGAGAATAATCAACTGGATGAATAGTTAAAAAGAAAGACATTGTTAACCATGTTTCTGAGAATTACAGGCCAGGTGTATTTTTTTGGTTGCAGAACCAAATGAGCAGTTTCTTGCTGATTCAAACCATCCTTACATAGCTGATTCAAACCATCCAACCAGGGATTGAAGGTAACGGTTTTTTATAATAATTTGACCATAAAAATCTACAGAATCTTTATAGCTAAGAAGCTTAATACAGCCAAATCTTCCCACTTTCAGGGAAAAAAACTGAAGTCCAGAGTCAGTAGTTATCAGTTCACTGAATCTAGGATATCTGACCCTCTTTTCCAAAACTAGTTAACAATGTTCAAAAACAAGATTAGGTACATGTTGAGATTGAGTCATACACATTTCTACGCTCTGCATAATTATTAAACTGTTTTACAAAGATTTTTTTATGTTTTTTAATTTAAATTCAATTTGCCAACATATAGTATAACACCCAGTGATCATCCAGTCAAGTGCCCCCTCAGTGCCCATCACCCAGTTACCCCATCCCCCCACCTACCTCCCCTTCTGCAACCCTTTGTTTCCCAGAGTTAGGAGTCTCTCATGTTCTGTCTCCCTCTCTGATATTTCCCGCTCATTTCCTCTCCTTTCCCCTATAATCCCTTTCACTATTTTTTATATTCCCTGTATGAGTGAAACCATATAATGATTGTCTTTCTCTGATTGACTTACTTCACTCAAAATAATACCCTCCAGCTCCATCCATATCTATATAAATGGTGGGTATTTGTCCTTTCTAACAGCTGAGTAATATTCCACTGTAGATGTAGACCACATCTTCTTTATCCATTCATCTGTCGAAAGACATCGAGGCTCCTTCCACAGTTTGGCTATGGTGAACATGGCTGCTGTGAACATTGGGGTGCAGGTGTCCTGCCATTTCACTGTATCTGTATCTTTGGGGTAAATCCCCAACAGTGCAATTGCTAGGTCTCAGGGCAGTTCTATTTTTAACTGTTTGAGGAACCTCCACACAGTTTTCCAGAGTGGCTGTACCAGTCCACATTCCCACCAACAGTGTAAGATGGTTCCCTTTTCTCCGCATCCTCTCCCACATTTGTGGTTTCCTGCCTTGTTAATTTTCCCCATTCTCACTGGTGTGAGGTGGGATCTCATTGTGGTTTTGATTTGTATTTCCCTGATGGCAAGTGATGCAGAGCATTTTTTCATGTGCATGTTGGCCATGTCTATGTCTTCCTCTGTGAGATTTCTCTTCATGTCTTTTGCCCATTTCATGATTGGAGAGTTTGTTTCTTGGGTGTTGAGTTTAATAAGTTCTTTATAGATCTTGGATACTAGCCCTTTATCTGATAGGTCATTTGCAAATATCTTCTTCCATTCTGTAGGTTGTCTTTTAGTTTTGTTGATTGTTTTCTTTGCTGTGTAGAAAAATACAAAGATGTTTTTGATGTGTATACACTTTGAACCAGTGAATCCAGGAACCAAAGTGTTGAAACGATAGTTTTCTGCAATGAGATCAGAGATTTCCTGTGTAATCTGTTACCAACATGGTAGCTTGGGGTTTATAAGGCTTGCATCTTTTTTTGAACTTACTGAAATTTACCCAATTGAATATGGATAGTGAATGTCAAGCAGACTTTTAAAAAGGAGGTGTCTTTTCTCTGAATTTTTAAATTTTCTATCTTCAAAGCAGAAGATGTTTTATTGCTATAATACCAAAATTCTTTTTTTTTTTTCCAAAATTCTTAAGCATATATACATTACTAAAATAATTTTATCTGCATGGTGTCACTTAGAAAATAAATTGTTTAAAAGCCAGGTGAATAGTTTGTATTAGAGGCAGATAGAAAAATACTAGTTGTTGCTTTGTGATAATTACCAAGGAAATGAATGCAAGTTAAAAAAAAAAAAAAGAAAAATAACAACTAAGTCCATTAAAAAAGAAGCGCTAAACCAAAAATAAATCATCAATATAAATAAAATGTAGATATATGGATAGAGACAAATGCTCCATACATGTTTGGTCAAGTATGTACTGGCTTAGAGAGACATGTAAACTTTTAATGGGGAATTGGTTTAAAAGAATATTGTGCTTGTTTCCTATAGATTTTGTAACAGGTTGCCACAAACTTGGTGGCTTAAAACAAAACAAATTTACTCTTTTACAGTTCTCAAGGCCAGAAGTCTGAAATCAGTTTCACTGGGGTAAAATCAAGATCTCAACAAGCCTGGTTTTGTCTTAAGGCTCTAGAGGTTCTAGAGGTGAATCTGTTCCTTGCTTCTTTCATTTCTGGAGATTGCCCATGTTCTTTGGCTCCTGGCTGCATGATGATAATCTCTGTTGTCATAGCACATCGTCTTCTCCTCCACAGTTGCCAGGCCGGTCTTCCTCTGCCTCTCTCTTTTAAATATACTTGGGGTTGCATTTAAGGTCTGCACCAATAAGCCAGGATAACCATCCCATCTCAAGATAGCGAATCTCATCCACAAAATCCTTTTTGTCACATCAAGTAACATTAAGAGGTTCCAAGGATTAGGATGTGGATATCTTTAGGATTATTATTTAGTGTACCACAGAAATGCTGGGGTTATTACTCATGAACAGTTTGGAAAATGCAATTAGAATTCCCCAAAATCTCTAACCTAGTAGGGAGTTGAAGCCTCTGTCCCCAGTCATCCTCAATAGCATTGGTAATGTCGGAAAATGTTTCTTCAGGTTTATGTCAATAATTTGTTGAACCTGTACCATTGCTAGAAACAGTTTGTGTCTAGAAAATAGTAGATGCTTTTTTATCTGTGAATCTTTTCCTAGACAAGCCCTTGGGAGGGACTTATCAACTACATTAAGAGGGTGCTAACATTGATCTTTGAAGCTATTCATTAATGAACTCATTATTGGCATGTAACCATTCCCTTATTGAAACAATAAGCCCGGGATCCCTGGGTGGCTCAGCGGTTTAGCGCTTGCCTTCAGCCCAGGGCGCAATCCTGGAGACCCGGGATCAAGTCCCATGTCGGGCTTCCTGCATTGAGCCTGCTTCTCCCTCCTCTTGGCCTCTCTCTCTCTATCTCTCTATCATAAATAAATAAACCTTAAAAAGAAAAAATAATTTGCTTTAAAAAAAAAAAAAAGAAAGAAAGAAACAATAAGCCCTAAATGCTGGGCAAAAGTAGCCTTGTGATAACAAGGACTAAGAGATTAACTAAGCTTTTGGATCAATAGATCAATGGCAGAAGGTTGATTTCTCAAGTTTTTGTTTTTTTAATTAAAGTATCAACTAATTATAATACTTGATTGTATGGATGGGTGAAAGATAAAGATGTTTATTTCATATGCTTATATACTTTATTTTTTTTTGCTTATATACTTTAAAGTGAAGAATTTGAATAGTTAGTAAATTATGTAGCACATTAAGTTTTTTATAACTGTAAGTGGTTATTCCAAGAGGACGACTTTCATTGCAGTCTAAAATTGCTGTACCTCTTATTTTCTCACATAGGCACAGCTTCAGCAAGATTCATGGGCTTTTCCCCAGGTAGGTAAGAGGTTAAGAGGTTTGTTCACATACAGAAATAGATGCTGTGTAAGTGCTTTCCAAAACCCTTTGTGCAGGGTCCCCTAACACCCCTACAGAGCAGCTGATTGTGATGGGATTGGGGGCTGCTCAACTAAATACTCATCTTTTTTTTTTAAGACTTTATTTATTTATTCATGAGAGACAGAGAGGCAAAGACATACGCAGAGGGAGAAGCAGGCTGCCTCTGGGGAGCCCGATGCAAGACTCAACCCCAGGACCTGGGGATCATGACCTGAGCCAAAGGCAGATACTCAACCACTGAGCCACTCAGGAGTCCCTGAATACTCATGTTTGCTGACCATAGCAGCCAAAATCCCAGAGAAAGATGTCTTTTACCATGAGGATGGTAGGCAGACAACTCTCTACTGATTAAGCAGAGTGGCATATTTCTCATGTTATCCTTACTCCATGTCAATTTTTGGAAGCGAGTCCCTCCAAAGTATTCAAGTAAATCATTCTTTTACTGTATGAAACATGTGGTTCTATCAACACGAATAAGAAATATATATCTCACAATTATATGATCAAAGATAAACTCTCAGACTACTTAAAAGTCAAAAAAAAAATTTAAGGACAATAAAAACAGTTTTTAAGATTAACATTCTCTCCAAGCACACCACTTTATCAAATCTTATAGGTAAAGCATTAATTTGGAGACAAACTCTGGTAAGTCATTTTCTTGTCTACATCTACATTATTAAAAGCTTAGTTTTAATTGATTGCAAATAACAAGAATGTTCCAAACTATGACAGAACAATGTGGAATTCATGTGGTAGCAAAGATACTATTATGGTCTTAGTGTTCAAATCAACCATTTACCAAAAAAACATTAAGATGACAGGCTGTGCTTCAAAAGATCCCATTGTTTCCAGCTTACAATATTGAATAATGCAATATTGAATAATTTTGAAATAAAATGTACATACCAGAAATAATTATAAACTACTACGGTATTATAAGTAGATTTATATCGTATTTATGGCTTTCCCTCAGTGAATCACAAAGAACAATTAAATTCCACACTTTATTAAAGTTTGATTTGTTGCACCTTAATTTAGTAAAAGGAAACTTTCTGGGCATTTCTTTCTCAAAATCAACAACTTCAGAATAAGGCTGAATTAAAGCTTTTTTTCCCCCCTTCTAGTGTTGATGAACATGGCAAAATATATGTGAAGACCTATCCTCATCTGATTTCTGTCCCAGAGAGCCTAGTCTAACTTGCCTTTTATCCTACAGAAATTAGGGTTCCCAGGGTTCTTGAGAGCATTAAATTAATTGTTGGTAAAGTACTTAGAAGATAAAAAGCCCATAAGTGCTAACTATTAATTAGTATTTCTATTATAGGTACAACCTTGAAAGATGAAAAATGTAGCTAACACAGTTAAATATTAGCTATACTTAGCAGCTATAAATACATCTCAGTGAGGAACCTGATTTGATTGAACAAAGATAAAATATGTTATCTAAACACATCTCATCTTTAGCTTGAGAAAATCCAAACTATCCTATATTTATGATACACATATGATACGTACATGTATATACATACATACACATAATTTCAGCCATGATAATTAATATTCTCTTGATTGTCTAACGACAGAGCTATACCTAACCAACTTGTAATAAATATGGGGGGGATACAAATTGCTACAAATATAAACATTCATTCACAAGGTCAGGTCTATAAAAATGTAATTTCATGATTTTCTATAATGGACCTCAAGTTCTATTGGTTCTATTGGTTCTGATAGGGTGGAGGAGACATAATTTTAGTCAATTTATATTTATATTCTTCCCATCCGATCAAAGTTCTGAAATACCTAACAACGGTGGAGCAGCATGCTGTGTGAGTGTGGCACATTTTCTCATTTCTAACTTACCTCTATTGGCACCATCTGTTATCATTTGATCTCGGGGGCTCCTTTTGAGCATGCTTGTTGCCGCTGAATGTTTCTTATTCTTGACAACAGGACGCAGAGCCTCCCTGCTCTAGGAATCACCAACACCCCTTTCATCCATACACCGTTTCTAACAATCACATGAGATTCTTTGTTCTGAGAAAATTAAGAAACATAGCACAAAAATAGCAAAATATCCTAAATACCAGCAATAGCGAATCTATATTTGTTCACATTTTGTTTTATCATTTCTTCTAATAAAAAAAACCTCTTTAAATTTATTATAGAAAACATTACAAAAAAAAAAAAAAAGAAAACATTACAGTAAAAGTTGAAATCACTTTATCCCCAATTGCCAATTTGCTTTTGCTTCCCACTTTGCAGACACAAACTTCCCAAGTCCAAGCTTATATGCTTACACACAGAGAATTATAAAAATAATAATATATTTATTACTATTTTTATTTTTACATTATATAAACCCTATCCTGCTATGTGCATCATTCTCCAACTTACCTGTCTTTATGAAAATATGCCCTGGATTATATATAGATTCATCATGTTTACTACTGTACAATCCTCCCTCATAATATAGCACCATTTACCTATGTATCTTTTTCCATATTAACAACCACTTGTCCTCTTCCCATTTTTTTGTTGTTATTACAACTAATTTAACAATTAACGCCACACACAGAGGTGCTATTTGGTTTAACTCAAATATATCAAAGTTTTCCTTTAAAGTTGATGTTTCAAATGCTGTGATTAGGAAATCTTTTTTAAGCCCAAGATTTAAAAAAAAATTCTTCCATATTTTCTTTGAGATATTTAAAATGTGAGTATCTTTTCAGATGGGACCTTTCTCTGTGTATATGGGGAAGGTAGACATTTTCCTTACTTTTTTCCATATACACAGCAAATTATTCTGCTACTTGCTGTCAGATGGGTGGTCCTTTCCCAATGATTTGTAGAACTACCTGTGTCATATATGTGAAGTTGACATACAAATGTGGATTTTTTTCTATAGTTTATTTTAGTTGATTCTTTTTTTTTTCTTTTTTTGGTGTGAACAGGTGGTTTTATTAAAGTACAGTGATGGGACCTATGGGCAGAGAGAACTGCTGCCAGTTGACTCATTTCTGTATCTTTTTTTATTCTACTTCAGCCATTCCATCTTTTCAATATGCCTTTAAAATCTGAAATGACAAGCTCCACCCCCCCCAATACCTATATTCCCAAGGATTTCTAACAAATCTTAGAATGAATTTTTGAAGTCCTACAAAAGGTTCTATTGTGATTTGCCTAAAAACTGCATGTAATCTATAGACTCATCCATAAAAAATTTACATCCTTAAAATGGTGCCTCTTTCCACCTTCTTCAGAAACCTTGAATAACATATTTTCAGCATAAAGCACATGCACATATGTTTTACACATAGTTTAAGAGACCATGTAGTTTTTGTTGCCTTTGAGAATAGGCTTAAAAAGAAAACATTATTGTATTTTCTAATGAGTCACTTCTGGGGTAAAAAGTATTAATGATTTGTGTTTGCTATCCTGTTTCCATATATATGCATTGAAGCTTCTTATTGCTAGTATTTTGGAATTTTCTTCATTTTTATGATTCTATTTTATATCACTTATAATTCGATTTTAAGCTTTTAATGACTTTGTTGTAGTGTCTAATTTCTTAATCTTCTTCTGACTTTATTATATTGCCTAGTACCTCCAATAATGATGTTACATAATAGCTTAAAGTATAATAATGTTGCATTAAAATATTACTAGTAAATAATAACAATATATGTTAGACAAAATTTCCTGTTCCTGACCTTAATGGAAATGTATTTTTCTGTATAGTATTAACAATTATTTTATGAAAATTAATTAATTTATGCACACATAATCTTATCCTATAGGACACTATCACCTTGAGATTATTATGCCAATATTCTTTTGAAAATTATTAGATCTACATTTATTATCATTTATTTTATATATACATATGGCTGCAACAAATGGTTTGTATTATACATCTTAGGTAATAAACTGCTAATCAAAAATTCTAAGCACTTTACTTTTTTGCATTCATTTTATATATATGATCTAAAATTAAATGTTAATCCTACTCAAAACGCATGTCACTATGCCTTAATACATTTCACTGATTTAGTTCAATTGTACCTTTTCTCAGAAGTGTTATGCCTTAGACTTTTTTCAAGATCATGTGAGACTCAATAAACAACAAATATCCTGCCTGTCTAATATTCAGTGCTAAAATCAGATGTTTCCTCAGATGACCTACTTATAGAACTACAGTGATAATAAATAGATAAAAAGAGCTTTTTGTGTCTTAAAATCTTAAACTATCAAGCCTTTCAATTCAATGCTTCAAGAATGGAAATGTGACACCCCTTGAATTCTGATTATTCTTTCCATAAATACTTAAGCAATTTATTAAAATAGATTCACATGGAGTTGCATTTTTAAAACACAATGCATAAGGAGTTCATAAAAGTGACATGCATTTCAATGTCGAACAATGAATAACTGGCCAAGATGTGTTTTATTTTCTGTTATGAAACATCAGTGTCTTATATATTTAAATTGCTTTTGGGATGCTTCAGTGGTCTTGAGAATATTATCTACCATTCTAAACCAATAGATCTCTAGAGAATAAAATTCTATTCATAGTTTTCCTTTGGATGTAAACATGATGATATTGACCAAAGTAAGATTTCTATACAAGCGAATTTAGATTGTAATTCACTTCCAAGATTTATAAATAATGGCATTAAAATGGAAATGAATACTATGCTAAAAAGGGTTTTCTGCTCCTAGCTGTAAAGCAATGGTCAAATTAATTGTCAAGAGAAGTTATACAATTATCTGAATTTATAATATGTGGCAAAAAAATCTGTATTACTTAATAAGTGCCTAAATAACATAGTTCAAATTCCATTGGTTTGTCCAAATCTGTTTTTCCATCTTTATTGCTTTTCCCTTTTATATATTTAGCAAACCAACAATCAATTAAAATATTAATCATCCTAAGACAATTCCCTAGAACTCCCTGGCTGTGTTTATTTACTCCCATTCTTCCCTCCACCAAAAATGCTTTTCTCCTTCCCATTATTTGCCAGACTGGCACTACCAAAATGCCCTACAACCTCTGAAAATCCATTGCATTTGTGATTATTACAAACCACCTTTACCAGTTACTTCCCTGTTATCCATTTGAGGTCAAATTTTAGTAAATAGCAGATATGTTTTTAAATTTTCTAGAAAATAGTGATGTCAGTTAAGAACTTCCCCCTAAACCCAAGATATTCAGGTTCCTTTCTCTTCCATCATTAGATCCCGTCCTCATTCTGTGCAGCTTCCCTGGATTCTCATGGATCCCAGGAAGTCCATCTCCACATCCTCCCTAACCTTTCCCGAGGGCCCCCAGATCCATACGTTTGCCTGGTTGTTGCAGAGTTCTCCCCTACTGCTTCCCAGGGCAACAAATGTAACATCTAGAATTCTCAGTTTACCACCCTTTTCCCATGTAGTTACCGCTGCTGGTGATATCACTGTTTTCAGTAACCAAAGCCAAAAACTTGGAAGTCATTCTGAAGTCTTCACCTTTCTAAACTTTATTCACTGAACCAACAAAACCTCTGGATTTTCTTTCTCATCTAATTATGTCATATCTCTCTATGTATATTTTTTTCTTCATCACTACTGCCACTGCTGAGTTCAGGACAACAGTGTGTTTTTTAGATGACCATGGGAGGGACGCCTGGGGGTGCAGCTGGTTGAATGCCTGGCTATTGGTTTCAGCTCAGGTCGTGGTCTCAGGGTTGTGAGATGGAGCTCTGGATTGGGCTCTGTGCTCAGCACAGAGTTTGCCTAAGACTCTCTTTCCCTCTCCCCATCTCTTCTGCATGCTCTCATTCTCTCCCCTAAATAAATAAATCTTTAGATGACCACAGGAGCATCTTCCTTTATTTAAGTTCCCCCTTCTCTCCACTCCAGTCCATCCTGCAAGCTACTTTCACTTAAATCCATTTCTAAGGTGCCAATCTGTCACTTAAGAGAGTGGATCAAACTGTCCATTAACTCTCTACTGACCTCAAAAAAATGCTTAACCTTAACCTATATTATGAATATCTCTTTGTAAGCTGACTTCTTGGTTTTGCTAAGTACTTTTTCAAACACACTCAAGGTAAACTAATTTTCTCAACATTTTTTTAAAAATATGCTTCAGGGACACCTGGGTGGCTCAGCAGTTGAGTGTCTGCCTTTGGCTCAGGGCGTGATCTTGGAGTCCTGAGATCAAGTGCCACATCAGGCTCCCTGCATGGAGCCTGCTTCTCCCTCTGCCTGTGTCTCTGCCTCTCTCTCTCTCTCTCGAACAAATAAATAAATTATATATATATATATATATATATATATATATATATATATATATATGCTTCTGTAGAATTTAGAGTCTAAGTAAATAGCCATGTTCTCTTTGAAAGGTGTGAAGTAAAGATGACCAATGTTGCTGATTAAGGACAATTCCTCATGTATTAAATGTCACAAAGAGTATATAGTTAATAAGTTTGGAATTATTTCACCAATAACTAATCACTGTAATCATGACTTTCAAGTAAGTAGATGATTCCCTACCCTCCTCAAGTGGAGAGACATTGGTTGACAGTGATTGACATTTCTGGGTCCATACAGACTGGAAAAATGACTAAAATTTTTACAGTTCCACAGCTGACATTCACTACTGAGAGCATTTGGGTCTAGAAAACTTTCAAGCAAGTGTGACCTGCCAAGAGACCTGATACTAGGGAAATCTTATTAATGATCTCATTTAAGTTCTGATTTTGTTCATTGTACTTCCAAGAGCAAGTCACCAGTGTAACTTATAGGACAACTACACAAAATGTCTTAGTCCAGACTTAAACTAAGAAATGTGGGGCAACTTTTAGAATTCCATTAGTGTGAAATTAGTTGATTTCATCTCATTTTTGCCAAAAATATTGAGATTAAGTCATTTCTTTATTGAGGTCATTCCTCTTTTATCGGTATATACAGTAGCGTTTATCTTTCTAATCACTGGAAAACTGAAATGTACAACCATATGATTGAAGCCATTTTCAAATGAGAAAGTTACTGCTAAAACGTATGTAGAAGAGAGAGATGTTATAATCCTGAGATAATAACAAAAATATATTTATTTACCCTTCTCCCGTCAGCAGTGAAAGCTATACGGGAATGAAGAATAGAGGAACTTATAACCAAAACTACAATATCGGTGTAGGAAATCTGCCAAGGTCCTTGAATATATAGGCAAGAGGTGGGAGACAAAGGAAGGGTCCTGGCCTAGAGAATCCTTTAGAATCTCAAAGTAAAAAACTTTTTAGTAGGTGGCACAATCTGAATGACTAAAGCAAAGAGCCTTTGTTTGAAACAGGGTGTGGATACGGAGAATGCTGTGGTTGCTTCCCAGTTGAATCGACGGGTATGTTTAGGGATGCGGGTAAGAGCATGGAAATCACTGGGCAGGACAACTTTGCAAGACACAGGGCAAGGAGGCCCCCAAGTGGTGGTGTACAGCACTGCACTTCTAGTCTTGGCCTGCTGAGATTTATCAAAGCTAACACCCTCTGTTTGTCCCCTAACAACATGACTTATTTGAATGTGTGTCATGTGCCAGGCATTAGTCTTCTGGGTGACATGAATGAACACAACAGATAAATATCTCTGCCCCTCTGATCTCTCTTCCTTCCCCTCTGCCCCGCCCCCCCACACACACACACTCATACTCACATTCTCATATTTTCCTGGGTTTTAATGAAAAGCATGGAATCTTCCTGCAAACATTTTTGTATACCATTAATCTTTAAATACCTGTTCCAATAAGACCTCCTCTCATTCAAATACAAACAAGGAAACAAGAAATAGAAGAGGAGTTCTATAAACAAGCTGTAAAAAATGATAATGAACAGGAAAACAAAATCAAAACACATTTTAGGGGAAAAACATACATTTTGTCAGGGGGCCAAAAAGAGTGATTAATCAATGACTCATGAAGTCAAATAATACAATAAAAATGATCTCTGTAAACAGAGCTCAAAACAAAGGCTCAAAAGTACAGTCTTAAATTTTCATACTTAATTATTTAGGGATTTTCTTTGGCTCAACAATGCCCTTGTACCACCTTCTCCTCCTGTTTACAACTTAGACATTTCATACTTTCTCAATTCCTCTAGGATAGAGGCACTTGGTGAGGTGGGGACACTATTCTGCCCACCAGCACCTCTAGTTAAAGGTTAGGAGGTGGACACATTCGATATACTGACCAAAATGTGACTAGGGAGTACCTTGGGAACTTCAATTCATTTTACTTTCATATTTCATTATCTTGGTTACTTAAAGTTAATTGCATTTTTGTGATCAAGGAGAGATTATCACTGTGTTGTTGGTAAAGTTATGACAAAGCAAGAGATAGATACTAATAGAATATGAAATTTAGTACATAATACTACATTTATTAATTTCCAGAAACATTGATTGTCCTTTACATATATTTTTAAGATATATCAATAGTATTTAACTCTCTGTATTAAAATATTATTTCAAAAAAAGGAAGAGATGAGAATAACAAATTGTTCATTGAAATGAAAGACATAGAAAAGTGAACTGCCACTTATTCTACATCCACTAAACAAATTTTGCTTAGGTCCTCCTAGATGCCAAATACTCTTGTAAGAATGGACACAGCCATGAACAAAAGACAAAGTCTCTTCATAAAGTTGGCGTTCTGATGGAGACGATATACATACTATATATAGTGTGTGAGTGTATATAGGGAGTCCTCTCCCAGAAGGTGGCATTTGAACAAAGAGCAGAAATTCTGAGTGAGATGAAGAAAAAGACAGAGTTAATGTTATCTGCATCATGACCACAATTTAAGTAATTTTTTTAAAACAGACTCTTTTTTTTAAGATTTTATTTATTTATTCATGGGAGACACAGAGAGAGACAGACAGACAGACAGAGGGAGAAGCAGGCTCCATGCAGGGAGCCTGCCGTGGGACTCGATCCTGGGTCTCCAGGATCGGACCCTGGGCCAAAGGCAGCACTAAACCACTGAGCCACCCAGGCTGCCCAAGTATTTTTTTAAAAAATTAGAGAATCCTAAAATATTAATGAATATTAAGAGAACATGTGGTAGTCGTAAATAATCAAATATTTAATAAAATATACTGTACAAAATTAGCTCTTTACACAATGAAATGTTTCCTATAGCTATAAAAAATACAAAGCCAAAAAATATTTATGAGATATTTTCTTTTATAAAATATTAATTAGGGGTCAGTGAAAAAGTGGTGAAATCACATAGGTTATATCCAATTTCCATGGAGAGGATTAGGAAAACATAAAGACTTAAAGGACAAGTGAACATGTCAAATTTAGATGTAGCTCACTCATAATACCCAAGACAAATAACAATTGCTTGTAAGTGAACTATGGCTTCTACTTAGATAATCATAGCTAACAACCATAGAATGCCTAATTTGTTCTGGGTAATGTGCCACGTTACATGTACCCTCAATCTTGACAAAACTTAAATGTAACTATCATATTCACATTTTAATGGTAAAATTAAGGATTAATTAGGATTTGTAACTTGCTAATGGGAAAACAGCTGTTAAGTAGTGGAGCAGAGATCTTGTCTCTGCAGACTGAACCACTTAATCTTCATAAAATATTACCTAGAGGTGATGTGGTTTTATATCCCAGTAAACATCAGGTACCCCAACAGTATTAATAGTGCCTGCTCCACTCTAAAAATTGTACCAATTTGGACAATATCTAATATATTTTCCATAACTAGAGGTCTTTCTCCAGTTATTAATCTATATTAGTAAAGAACATGTGTCCCATTGGGCCTGGGGCTTTGTCTTAATCATTGAGAAATATCACATGCCTAGAACCATGTGCACAATATTCTGTACAATAACAGCAACCACCAGAAAAGTGGTTCAATTAATATGTGCTGTCCTTAAAATGATCCTCAAATTAGAGTCAATGATGAAGTGCATCAAAATTTAGCATAAACTCGTGGTTTTACACTCAACCAGAATTCAGTCAAAATTCCAAGTGTGTGTCCTTGCATGTGTGGGTACGTGTGTGTTTGTTCCTCTGTGTGTGTGTTTCTTTTTACAGGACACAAGGAATTCAATAAATTGTTGTAATATTCTTTCTTAGTATGGTTCATATAAGATTATGTTTTAGATACTCACCTGGAGTATTAGATCTACTAGTCCAATTGTCATAATCATATTTTCTATCAACTGAAATTTTGGATAACACTGACTGGCAATGATTTTGAGAATCAAGAGTACTGCCCTTTGGTGTGACCAATTGTGTTTTCATTTCTTAACATAGAATTAATTATAAATAATGATGGGATAATGATATGTTCTAAAAGTTCTTCAAAACATTATTTTAGGGGCACCTGGGTGACAGAGTAGCCGACTCTTGGTTTCAGCTCAGGTCATGGTCTCAGGTTATGAGCTCTGGGCTCCGTGGGGAGTCTGCTTAAAAGACTCTCTCCCTTTGCCCCTCTCCCTTCTCTCAAATAACTAAATAAATCTTAAAAAAAAAAAAAGAATTGTTTTAGACAATAAAAGAATTATTTTCTTTACATCTAGAATCAATACTTCATGTTCTATTATATTGCTTTATAAAACTAAAAGACATTTTAGTTCTTTGTTTATTGTGTACACCATAATTTTGACAACATTTCTAAGAGCTGAAGGCAATAAGAAAAGTAGCAGAAATTGTTAATGTGAGAAAGATTAACAAAAATTCAGAATAAAGCCAAATTTTAAAAATTATGCTTAAAACTTGTGGTGTTGCTTATACCCAACAAATCTGTTTTTGATCTCATGAGATAATCTGAAATTGTCACACTCAGAAATATTACCCTCAGGGAACCTAGCTTTTAATGAAATGCAGCAAAACAACTTTAGCCAAAGAGTCCTCTCTGAGAATTGACATCTACAGTGGTGTCACCCCTTAAGGAAGCCCATTTAAAGTTTATAGGCTTATTTTATCTCAAAAAATAATGAATGAATGAATGAATGAATGATAGCTTTTCCCTTTCTGAGGGACATAATTTGTTTCCTATTGGATTTAGAAAGAGAATCAAGTGTAGGTCAAGCCCAGGGATTGGGCTGACTTGTTCAAAAATGTTTACAGATTCAGGCAGGAGACCTTTCTTCCACACAATTTGCCTTTCTTCTATATTCAAAGGGTAGTGTCAAGATCCTCCATCTCCCACCAACCAACCTGGAGCATACGACGTGGAGTGAGGGATGGGAAACAAAATAAGTAGGCAGACAGCACCCAGAGTGCAAGAGCTCTGCATGGCACACAGGGTAACCAGCAGAACACGCAGGTGATGCATCAAGCTGGTGATGCCAGCTTGATCACATAGCCAGAATTGCTGGTACAGTTTAGACCACCAAGCCGGGCAGAAAGACACCCATGAGAGAGTCTAGGGTGCTGGGTCGAAGATGAGGAAGTAAGGGGTAAGTTTAGCCTAAAAAAAATAAATAAAGGTTCTAATCTATACTTTGGGAGACACTGAGAGCAGGGACAATATCTTACTCATTCCTGTCTCATCTGCAATTCCTGCTATAAATTTGTAAGACCAACTAAACAAGAGGTTAGGAAAGTTATAAACACTGGTTCCAGGCTACGGAAAATTTGTTGCCTTTCCTAGTGTTCTACCTTTTTCCTGGTGTGCAAGAGTGAGTGTCAGAGATTCAGCATACTACCAGTAAGGCAATTGGTAATTGAAACTTCACGGCTTTCTGGTTTGTTCCCCCCCAGTCCTCTTACGGATGGAAAACCTACATTCAGTGACATGCAAAAATCTCAATTGATTATCTCATTGCATTTTGATAAACCTGTGTAGCTAAACTATCTATCAGGGTATAGAATATTAGCATCACATCCTCCTTCCAAATCAATCCCAGCCTCACTCACCTCTGGAGGCAACCACTGTTCTGGGTTTTTTCACATCATAGTTTAGTTTTTGTCTGTTCTAGAAAGGCAACATGAATGCAAAGTCATATAATATACCTTTTATTTCTTATTCTCACCAAAATATTTTATAGATCCATCCGAGTTTAGAAAGTCATTCTTTTTTATGTCTGAGTACTGTTCCATTGTATGAATATACCAGTCTATCCATTCTCCTATGGTTGATAGCTAAGATGTTTCCAGTTTTTGTTTATTATGAATAATGTTACTATAAACTTCATTATACAAAATCATTTGGGAATCTGTTTTAATT
Source organism: Canis aureus (assembly GCF_053574225.1). Classification (NCBI taxonomy): domain Eukaryota; kingdom Metazoa; phylum Chordata; class Mammalia; order Carnivora; family Canidae; genus Canis; species Canis aureus. Next base: position 6,956,045 of record NC_135641.1, read on the forward strand.
TGTCTTCTGTAAAAAAAAAATCTAAGCATAAGTACATCTTTTTTTTTGTAAGAAACTGCTAGATATTTTCAAAAGTTTTGTGCCATTTTCATTCCAACCAGTAATGTATGAGATTTCCAGTTATGCCACAATCTAGGCAACATTTGGTTTTGTCAGTCTTTTGAATTTAAGTAACTCTGGTAGATATAAATTAGTTTTAATTTTCATCTCCCTGACGACTAACAATTTAGAGCATGTTTTCATGTGTTTTTTTTCCATTCATAGATTGTCTTTTATAACATATTTGTGAAACTATATTGCCTATTTTATTGATCCTTTTTACTCATTTTGCTAGGTTGTAGAGTTCTTTATAAATCTTGATGACAGTCACCTGTCACAAATGTGATTTCCAATACTCTTCTTGGTGGCTTGTCGATTTCTTTCCCTTACAGTGTCTTTTGCTGAGCAAATAATTTTTATGAAGCCTTATTTGTTTATTATTTTAAAGCTTCCTGATTTTAACTTGTATGTTTAAGTTTATGAACAATCCTGTATGGTTATGATTTTTGTATTATAAATTTGTGGGGTTTTGTGTATTATGCGAAGCAGGGTTTGCTTTCATTCTCTCTGTAAAGATAGATATCCAGGAAATTTGATTAATAGATTTTTCACCAACCCCCCCCCATACACACTGAATTATATTGACGTCTTTCTATTTTTTTAAATGTCCTTACAAATGTGGGTTTGTTTCTGAGTTCTGTTTTCTGTTTCACTTATGTGTCAATAAAAGTCTTATTATTTTAACCTCGAAGTAAGCATGAGGTCAGGTCTTTCAAAATTATTATTTTTTCCCCAAAGATTGCTTTGGATATTTAGGTCCTTTGCATTTTTATATTAACTTGAGAATTAACTTGTCTATATCTAAAGAAAAAAAAAAAAAACAGCAGCCTGATGCTATTATAATGATTCAGATCACATTGAATCCACAAATTTTGGACAACTACCAACTTAACACTATTTTTTTAAAGATTTTTAAAATTTATTTATTCATACAGACACAGAGAGAGAGAGAAAAGCAGAGACACAGGCAGAGGGAGAAGCAGGCTCCATGCAGGGAGCCCGACGTGGGACTCGATCCGTGTCTCCAGGATCACACTCCCGGCTGCAGGCGGCGCTAAACGCTGTGCCACCGGGGCTGCCCACAACTTAACAATATTGAGTCTTCCAATCTCTGAACATAATTTACCTTTTCTTGTTTTGGTCTTCTTAAGATCCTTAGTAGTGTTATGTTGCTTTCATTACAGAGGTTTTGCACATCACTGTTAAATTTATCCCTTAAATATTTTGTGGTCTTGTTATTATTATATCTGAAATTGCTTATTTAATTTTATTTTTTTTGCTGCTAGTTTATATAAGTCTATATATTGGTCTTGTATCCTGCAGGCTTACTAACTTATTAGTTCTAATAATTATTGCGTGTATTTCTTAGAAATGTTTAAATAAACAATTGTTTTGTATGCAAATGAACAGTTTTACTTCTTTTCCATCAAAGTTTCATGTCTTTCATTTGACTTACACAAAGGCTAAGATCCCAACACAATATTGAACACAAGTGGTGAGAAGGAGCATTTGCCTTGTGCCCGAGACTAAGGGCTTGTAGTAAATATCACTATTACTAATGATATTAGATGTTGAATCTTTTGTTAATGCTCTTTATTAGATTCAGGAAGCTTTCTCCTATTCCTAGCATTCTATCATGGGTAGGTATGAATTTTTTCAAATGCTTTCATACATTTATGAAAATGGCATTATGGTTTCTCTTTTTTATTTTCTTAACAAGGTACATTGCATTGATTGAATTTCTGTCAATTCCAATATTAAGTCAAACTTGCATTCATGTGATAACCATACTTATTTGATCACCATATATTAACTTTTTTTACATATTGCTGAGTTCAATTTGCTCTTATGATAAATAATTTTTAATCTATCATTATGTCCTCCTTTAATCCTTTCAATTTTAGCACACATTTTTTGCAAGCTCTTTTATTAGGTGCTTATATTATACATTTATAATTGCTATTGACAATCGATTCTTTTATCATTATCCATCCATTTTTCCATTTTGTTCATTCATATTAAATGGCCACTTTCTATGTGCCAGACACTGTGTTGGTGGCTGAAATAAAAAATAGAAGAAGTCAGACGTTCTCTCAAATAGTCCAAAATGTAGTTGTGGAGGAAAACTGCCAACAATCAAAATTTGGTGCAATAAGCCCTATATTTTAAATGATACATCATATAAAATGGGAGCACAAAAAAAAAATGCTCCTTTATAGAGGATTTGACACTTGAATGATCTATAAGTTTCATCTTGGTAAGTACATGCACAATAACACTTTTGTGGACATTTCAGTGTGTCATTATGCTTGATGAGGATAAATTTTGAGTAAAGATGTTTTATCACTTCTATTATCTTGCTTGCTGATATTAAAAGGATTCATGTATTGCCTTAAATTCTTATATGGACACAAACACACTTATCTAATTATACCATTCTTAAGAAACTTGTCTGAGTGTAACTACCATAGTGCAGTTAATTAATAGAGACAAAGTAATTGCAAATGTGATTTCCCTCCTTTAGATTTGGACCTTCTAACTAAACTGATACCCGTCATAGATAACCCTCTTGCAGAACAGAATTCTGATTTAGTTGTTGGGAGTTGTAATCTTGTGAGTTGCAATGCAGCACCACCTACAGGACTTGCACTTTCAAAGATGTCTTCACCAAGTAGCCAAAAGGCTACGCTGGGCACATAGATACTGCTGTAACTTTTAAAAAGTAAAAAATAGGGATCCCTGGGTGGCGCGGCGGTTTGGCGCCTGCCTTTGGCCCAGGGCGCGATCCTGGAGACCCGGGATCGAATCCCACGTCAGGCTCCCGGTGCATGGAGCCTGCTTCTCCCTCTGCCTATGTCTCTGTCTGTCTCTCTCTCTGTGTGTCTCTCATAAATAAATAAAATATTTTTTACTTTTTATTTTTTTTAAGTTTTATTTATTTATGATAGTCACAGAGAGAGAAAGAGAGGCAGAGACATAGGCAGAGGGAGAAGCAGGCTTCCTGCAGGGATCCCGATGTGGGACTCGATCTGAGGACCCCTGGATCACACCCTGAGCCAAAAGCTGACGCTGAGCCACCCAGGCATCCCGATACTGCTGTAACTTATCAAGTAAATGAAATATTAGATGAAAGAGTCTCTCCCACCATCAATAAATGACAATAAAACCTAATTTCCATATAGGGAACCCAAGAGAGAATCTGTCTACCTTTTCATATGGATTTCAATTTATGTCTGACTACAGAAGTAAAGTTTCATTGCTGGAAAAAGAAGCTGATGATTATCATGTTGAGAATCTGTGCCTGTCTACAGGCAGTTATAAACGAGGCAGCAATATAATGAGTCTGTCACCTAAAATCATCCATCACCTGTCTCATCATTAAGATAGCTTAATTTCCATAATCGCTAAATTACATAAGCACTTTTTAGTGCATAATTATTAAATAGAGTTAAGCCTTGTGCAGGCAAAGTGTTTGGATCACCAGTTCCAGGCACTACAAAGCCTTAAAGATGAAGCCAATGGCTTGTGTCACACAGGCAGCAGCAAATTTCTAGAAAGAATTAGTAAATTGAATGCCAAGAATGGTACCTATGTATTATAGATTGCGTGATCCTCTGTACGCTCCCAGTTGGTACATTTTGGTTATTTTACACACCACTTCCTCCTTTCATGACCATTAAAACCCATTGAACTAACCATTTTACAAATCACTGGGAATCCACAGCTCTTGTCTAGATGAAAATTTATGGAAACTTTTCTTTCAGAAGTTAAAAGGTAATAATAAAATAAGAAACCAACACATCCTTGAAATTTTAAAGAATATATGAATATTATTATTAAAATAGATTTGTGACAGTACTATGCTCAAAATATATACTGCACCATAAAATAAGTGATTTACCTAAAAGTAATGTGGTCCATTTCCTTTTATCATGAGATCACAGAAGTTCCTAAGACTTTTAAAAATATTTAAGACATGACAGTTTATAGCCATCACTTTGCAGGACACCTCTAGGTTTTACATTTCTAATCAAGACTGTCATTTCTCACTGAGTTTTGATGCTTCGGAAGGAAGAAGAAATTATTTTTCCTCTTGATTTATTCTGCCTGTCTAATATAAAACCCTAACTCTGAATTTTTATGAGGCTTTTTCCAAACATCCATTGGTACAGTGGATGGTGAGCTCATTTTTGGACTAATAAATTTTTACCATGAGTTTATACAAAATTACTGGATTCTAGAGATTTCCATTTCATAAAATACTGAAACACAATGTTCTGTATAACAATTGGAGGGTAAATATTACAGGAGGTGGTTTAAATTAAATACATCAGCTAGGGAATGCCATAAAATGTGTATTCTTCCTCAGTGTGTGAAACTTCTTGCATGGCAGTAGATAACATCTGGATGTACCAGCCCTAATTAAGCAAACACAGCAGGAAAAGATCTCCTTATTGCTAATCCATCTGACACCTGCAAATTCCTCATTAAACCATACATACCAATGAGAAGAAGGTTTTAGAATTAGCAAAACCTACATCTACCCTTCACAGCTAAACCTAACGAAAGTCAGTGAAATGAGAAATCTAATGTGTTTAAGTGTAGACTCTCAACTGCCTTTCTTCACTTTTAAAACTTATTGGTAATTCTATTTTCTAAATTTTTAATGTACAAAAATACACACCATTTGCATACTACTTTTATCATGTAACTGCTAAATTCAGTATGTAACTTTTTATTTGAATGTGCACTATTTTAGACTTTGAGTTTAATAAAGTCAGAAATAAGGCCAATTATTTTTCCCTTTAGGGGTGTGTTATTTTTTTCCTAAGAAAAATAGTCCAGAAAGGGCCCCACATGTCTCTTATACTTAGGAATATTTCTTGGTGAATAAAAAGTTGTTTTATCAACAAATAAGGCTTGGTACATTTCATTTTTATCTAACTTGAATGGTTACATTTCACACTAACGTTAATTTCCTTAAGAATTGTTGCAGTAAAGACTCTTGTCTTCTTTGATGATGATTCTTTTTTCCTACTGAAATACCTATTAGAAGAATAAATTCTTGTGCAATATATTCTAGAATATTCACCTATCTTTTAATTTCACTTGGTATTTGCAAAGAAGAATCTCAGGTAGGGGCACATAGGTGGCACAGTTGATTGAGCATCTGACTCTTGGTTTCCACTTGGTTTCTACTTGGATTTCGGGGTCATGAGATGGAGCCCCAGGTCATGAGATTGAGCCTCAGATCGGGCTCCATTTAGCCGGAAGTCTTCTTGAGATTCTCTCTCCCTCTCTCTCTGCCCCTCCTCCATTCATGTGCTCTCTCTCTCTCACTCTCTCTCTCTCTCTCTCAAATAAATAAATCTTAAAAGAAGAAGAATCATATGGTAAAGCTAAATAGCTCCCTCATGATACCAAGGTTCTGTCCATTTGAAGGGTTGCCATGCCAAGCACAAAATGCTGAGAACTCATGAAATGCCCACCTTCTGGCAACTGGAGAACTGGAATGACAGGTATGAATCCAATCAGGGCATGTCTTTCAATCCCTAACATCCCCCCCTTTTTTTAAATTAAATACCCGTTATTCAAGTGTAGTGCTAAGTAAGTGTCTTTCTTCTTTTTTCTTCCAAGTTTTTATTTAAATTCCAGTTAGTTAACATACAGTGTAATATTAATTTCATGTGTAGGATTTAGTGATTCATCACTTACATACAACACCCAGTGCTCATCACAAGTGCCCTCCTTAATATGCATAACCATACAACCAAGTAGAATAGCAAATCTATCAGGACTACTAGAATGTTATCATTTCCCTGGGTTTGGTGGGTTGTGAAAATGAAGAAGTGCACTTCCAGACTACAAATTTTAGTCTACAGATGACAGACTAATCTGTCTTTATAACTCTTAACAGTTGCACCATTCTTTGTGTCATGTCATAGCAGCACTTCCTTTGATGAAGCATGCAACTAAAGATTAACTTCTAATATAATTTTATTTTTAAAATTTTTAATTAATCGTTTTCTTTACATGATAATTGTACTGGGTATAATATGCCTAGTATACCACTCAATCCATTTTGACAAATTAATAAACTTATAAAAATCATACTCCTATGAAGATAAAGAGATATTTTGTGCTATCCACAAGATCACCCCCCAGGTTTAGTTTTTTGCTAGGAGGATCGCAGAACTCAGCATGTCATACGTTTAGCAGTGATGATTTATTACAGTGAAAAGATACAAAGCAAAATCAGTAAAGAAAAACGGTTCATAGAGTGATGACTAGAGGAAACCAGGCACAAACTTTAAAGAATCCTCAACCAGTGGAGTCACACAGGACAAGCTTCATTATCTGAGCAGAAAGTTGTGACAGTACATGTGGAATGCTGTCTACCACAGGAAGCCCAGTAGGGATTCAGTGCCCATTGTCTTTCCTGAGGTGATCATGTAGACACAATCTGCCTAGCATGCATGAAAATTTCAGCCTCGAAGAAAGCAGTTGTTCAGCATAAACCAATCATGGTTTGCATAAACAGTTTAGGTCAGTGAACCATTCTTAATAGAGAATGATGGGAACCTTCCTGAAATGTAAATTCCCAGATGCTAGTCAAGGGCCAAACTTGCAGGCAGGCTTTGCAAAAGATTAGAGTTTCAGGCCTGCTATGATAACTCTCCTCTGCATGTGTGTCCACTGCTAATCAGCCCTTTAAGAAATCACAGATCTACTTTCCACCAAAATAAGTTAGTTTTGCCTATTACAGAAATTCATATAAGTGGAATCACATAGAATAACAAAATGCCATTTAACATTTAATTTTTGTGCATAATTCATAGTTCTAAAAGTTTTGGGGTTTGATTTAGTCTGCATTTCATATTGCAGCATTTCATATCTCAAGAGCCATGGCCATCAGCACCTCCAGCCTCACCTTCACTCAGCGTGGCCTCCAGAAAGGAAAGGAAAGTCTTCAGTCAGATGCCCATTTGAAAATCTCAGGTTTCTTATTCCATTTGAACTGCTATAACAAAACATTGCAGATTAAGTGACTTATAAACAACAGAAACTTATTTCTTACAATTCTGGAGGCTGGAAGTCTAAGATGAAGATGCCAATATGGTTACATTCTGTATACTCACAGGATGGAAGTGGTTAGAGACTCTCTAGGGTATCTTCTACAGAAGCACTTAATCCCATTCATGACAGCTCCACCCTCATGACCTAATCATGTCCCAAAGTCTCCCACCTCCTAATAACATCATCTTGGGAAATATGAATTTCAATATATGAATTTGGGAGAAACAGGGATCCCTGGGTGGCGCAGTGGTTTGGCGCCTGCCTTTGGCCCAGGGCGTGATCCTGGAGACCCGGGATCGAATCCCACATCAGGCTCCCGGTGCATGGAGCCTGCTTCTCCCTCTGCCTATGTCTCTGCCTCTCTCTCCTTCTCTCTCTGTGACTATCATAAATAAATAAAAATTAAAAAAAAATAAATGAATTTGGGAGAAACATAGACATTGAGATCACAGCACCAATGAAGAATCTTGACTGGCCTTGACTGAGTGATGTCTCACTTCTGACCAAAATCTGGAGTGAAGAAGGCTGGTTCAACTTGCATTCAGAGCTATAGTAGAGGTTTTCAAGGAATAGAGGTTTTCAGGAAGGCCAGGATGCAGCCCTTAGGAAAGAATAAAAGGTCTATTTAATGTTATGTATATTTCACCACAATAAACAATCTGATCAGATACAGACAATTCCCCACTTCCATAATCACTGGGTACTGAAACACAGCAAGGGATCAAGATTCCTCCTCTCTCCGAGAGAGAATGGGGTAGTAAAGACTCAGGGGAGGCTGGCAAAATGACACTGAAGTAGACAACATGGTAATTTGGTGGTAATATGGTTCCAGTGTGGTAATATGTTTAGTTTTTTAGATGGCTATAAATTTTCAATTCCAAACCAAAGATATTTTAATTTACTCAACAATGTTATCACTCTACTACCTGGGACACTACAAAAATAAACAGGAGGAAAATTTCGCTCTTGCATTGTCCGTTGTCTAGACTGGAAGTTACAGCCAGCCCTGGGACAGTTCAGTAGATTCCACAAAGTGGATAAAAGTATTCTGCTGAAAACAATTACCTTTCTCATTTTAAAATAAAAAATGAGGCAGCCCCGGTGGCTCAGTGGTTTAGCACCGCCTTCGGCCCAGGGCATGATCCTGGAGACCTGAGATGGAGTCCCACGGGCAGGCTCCCTGCATGGAGCCTGCCTCTCCCCCTGCCTGTGTCTCTGCCTCTCTTTCTCTCTTTCTCTGTCTCTCATGAATAAATAAATAAATAATCTTTTAAAAAATAATAAAATAAAATAATAAATGTTTTAATCCCATTATATTTTCATTTTCCTTAACTTCTTCATAAAGAAACTTATCCAACAATGATTCAGTCAGAAAGCTAAATGCCGGGGTTCAAGCCTTGATTCACCATTACTCTGCCTATCCAGGTAGGTAAGAGACTGAATAGAGGGTACTTGGTAGTCAAAACAGAAAGTAAACTTCAGGGGTCATTAATCAATTACAATTTTTTAAATCCTGATCCTAACAGTGTTATTCTAATCGAATTGTTTTCATGGATTAGAAGATGATGCATTTCATTAAGATATCAATATTTTCCCAAGCTGACCCACATATTTAATTCCTATCAGAATTCCCACAATATAGATAAATGATAGATAGATATGTAGATATTTTACAAGCTAGCTTTATATTTTATTTTGAAAAGCAAGTGAACTAAGATAGCCCAAATAATTTTGAAAAAAAGAATAAAATTATCCTGATTTCAAAACTAACTAGAGTACAGTGATACGGTATACTAATGAGGAAAAAATATACATATTGATCAATATAACAAACTAGAATATCCCAAAATAGACCCACACATCGATTTTTGGCCAAGGCTAAGATGAATTCAATGAAGAAAGAATAGTGTTCTCAATATGACGCTGACACAAATATCCATATGACAAAAGAATGAATATTGATCCTTTCTTCATATATTACACAAAAATTAACACAAACTGTTTGGTAGACCTAATGTAAAACCTTAAACTATAAAGTTTTTAAAGCTAAACACAGAAGAACATCTATCATGGGTGGGCAAATATTTCTTAGATATACAAAAGCCACAATTGATAATAGCAAAATTGATAAATTTCTTAAAAAATGATGACACTAAAAGAAAGTGTACAGAGAAGCCACAGATTAGAGAAAATATTAGCAAATCACATATCTGATGAAGGACTTATATTAATATAAAGAACCATCAAAACTCAATAATCAGAAAACAAGCTATCCAGTAAGAAATAGGTAAAAGCACATGAAAACATGTTCAACAGCATTAGTTACTAAGGAAATGCAAATAAAAACCACAATGCAAAAAAAACAAAACAAAACCAAAACAAAACAAAACCACAATAAAACAACAATGCAATACACAATAACTAAATACATCAGTAGAATGGCTAAAAAGAACACAAAAAATTTTAATGTAAAGGGAATATTCTATATCTTGATTCTGGTGTGGTTCTATGACTATCAGAATTCTGTCAAAACAAAACAAATTAAACCAAAAAGACTGAACCGTAGTGTATCTCAATAATAACTTCATCTAAAAAAATTATGACTGACAAACAATAGTCATTCATAGATGAAATTGAAATGTGAACATTTTATTTGGCTTTTTGAAGTACGTTCTCTGATTAGGTGCCTAAAACTGTAAATGTTAAGAAAACTGAATAAATATAGTAAAATTGTCACATGTGAGTAAGAATTATCTTATGTAAGCCTACAGATGGATAGATGACATCTATGGATGGATAATGACAGATAGATAAGATATGGTTATGGAGATACATTAACATATTTTTTTCTCATTAACTTTTTTAAATAGTTATTTTTAAGCCAAAGTAATTACTAACAAGTTATCTGAACCAAGCTAAGTAATAGAAACTCTAATAAAAGTCATAATCCTAACTTAAAACAAAACAAAATTAATATAATCTAATGCTATTACCCTGAGCCATCTAAGGAAGTGAATGACTTCTCAATATTTTAGTAACTAAAAAAGCATTGGATTTAAATAAAATGCTTTGGCATATCATGAAAAGTACACGTGATAAACACAGCATTTCCTATAGGTTACTCATGATCTGGCCTCTATTTACTACCCTTGCAAAGTTTTTATATATATTTCAGATTATGTATGGGTTTTTTTCTGCTTCTAATTTTAAGAAAAATCCTATATTTTTGCTTTACATTTGATCTTTACATTTTACAGAAAAGTACAATGAATCACAGAAAGTTTTACCAAGACTGCAATAGTAATGGAGCAAGGATTTGGAACTGGCAGTCTGAACCTACAGTCTTCCCTCTTAAAGACCATAGAATGCCATTAAGGAAAACTGTGAATTTTTTGCAATATATTGCAGATATATTTATTTATCAATCTGTGAAATGCTGTTTGATATTTGACTCTCTAGGGCTAGAGCTTAAGGCAAATGCATATCAAATCACACCCACTAAGGATACATTGGGGATGGTTAACATCCATGGATGGAGAAAACATCTCAAGGAGTTATTTTACAAAGTGGTCTAGAAGATGAAGGAGACAAGCCAATAATAACAAGCATCTCCAAGAACCTGGCATATAAGGAAGTAATCAGTCTTGGAATCTAACTGGAAACACAGAGAAGCCTTGCTGTGTAAGTGAAGCAAAACTCATGCAAAGCGAGAAATCCAACTGGGCCAGGTCTCCTTGGGCTCTCCTATGTCTAATTAGTAAGGGGATGCATCATAAAATATATATGTACACATACTAGAAAAAATATCTTGTATCATATGTACTGTTATGAAGTATTTTACATTGAGCAAAATAATGCAGATCTTCTTACTCCTATTTAATAATGAAGAAATGGAGACTCGCTTGCCAAGGTTATAAATTCCAGAAGCAGTTCAATGTTTGAACTTCACATGAAGCGTTCTTTCCCCCTTACCAGATTGATTCTTGTTTGATAAATTCTAGAAACACAGACAGCTAATCTTTAATGTGGAATTAATTCATTGTTGAGGTGTCTGTGCTGCCACATTTAATTAACTTCGTGTATGAGAAGGAAGGAATGGTAAAATCTTGGAGTGCTGATACTTGTACTTTTTAACTTAGCTAATGCTTTTTAGGGCTTTGGATTGATGGCCTGCAGATTGCAATCAGTATCCTAGAGTCAAGGGTTAACACTGAGATTGTGGTGATACCAAAGCAGCTTAAATAACCCAAAGTCTAAATTATAAATTCTTTTTTAGAGATACCTACTTTGATTTTTTATTTCCCAAGAAATTTAATAGAATGTCAGTGGTTTATCTCCCAATTACACATATGTATGTACTTGTAGTTAATCAAATAAATTCAATGAAATATTTAGATTTTATATGTGATTTTATGTATACCATGATATACTATGTTCCCACTTCTACTCATCAAATCCGCTCCACCCATCAACATCTTGTCAAATGGAACTAGATAAGAATTTTTCCAACAACTTGTTTTGTTAACTCTTATTTCCCACACCCTAAACATCAGCATACTCTGCCTTCAAAATATGTTCTCATATGATCACTCATCACACCTTGCCAGGCAGGGCCATACTTGGCCAAGGCCCTTGGTCTCTCACATGGCCTACCCTAGCAGCCTCCCTCCTTCTTCCTTTTCATCCCTGCTTGGCTTACTGTAGTCTAATCTCCATGCAACCACCAAACGGACATTATAAATTGTACATTATATTTTGTATGTGCAACCCTTCCACTTATAGCTCTTGAAAGGCTTTCGATCAAATGCAACATTTTATTTGAAATGAAATCCAAATACATACCCATGGCCAACAGAGTCCCACAACATCTATCCATGCTAAACCTTCAATTCTATCTTCTGTGCCTCTTGATCTTTCCCAAGATAAATTGACAGGGCACCCCCATGCCCACCTCAAGGCCTTTCTAGTTGCTGTAAATTCTGTAACATACCCTTTCCCCCACATCTCCCCAGAGCTGGAATCTTTCCTACTCTTCAAGTCTGCTTAAAAGTTTCCTGTACAACTAGGTTCTCCATAACCAGCTTACAAAAAAAAACGCTCTTCCAGCTTCCATGTGATCATGTCCTGTTGTCCTTCTTCGTTTTCCTTATAGCAATTATTATTGCCTGAAATTACATTATTTATTTTTACGTGTATTTACTATCTTTCCACTAGATAGTAGGTTCCAAGATGGCAGCAATTCATTTACCCTGCTCCTTAGGAAACACTCAGTGCTTTGAACAATGCGTGGATTCTCCAAGGTGCTTACAGTGGATGCCAGTGGTGATCTGCCCATCCTCTCTTTTGGCAAATGCAACAACCCCAGCTGAAGTGAGTGTTGTCTGAGAGCAGTCCTTTTCTCTAAGGCATTCCCTCACTCTCACCTAAGGGCTACCCAGGCCCTACGATGGGTAAATCTTGGCCAGGGATCATTGACAGAGAGTACAAAGTCTGTCCATCTTGCACTAACCAGAGTAGGATGATGAATACTTCAGTCACTTTGTGCTTCAAAGCTTCTCCCTGAGATTAAGGCCAGTCCCCAGAGGAGACCACCTTCTTCCCTAACTCCCCACCCCCCCTCCCCCTCAATAAACCACTCACAGCAGAATCAGCATCTCAAACTCTGCTTCTAGGAAAGCTGAACTAAAGCAGCATTCAATAAGTATTTTGTAAGTGAATGGCTATTGGACATATTGCCAAGGAAGCCATGTTAATGAAGGCAGTAGAGTTGGAGCCTCCTGTGGACCTGAAGAAAGTCTTGAACATGAAATGTTTTTATATTGGTTTGATTCAACTTTTCTAAAAGCTTCAAAAAGCAACTGCTGTTTAAAAAAAAAGAAAAGAAAGAAAGTAAAGAAGAAATAACTTTCCTAGTCAAATGATCTTGAGAAACATTTCATGCTCCCACAAAATGCCTAGGAACTGCTATTAACATATTAAAGGACCTTAAAAAATTTAAGCCCCTATAAAACATTCACACACTAATTCCTGAAACCTGTGAATATGCTATTATTAGATGGGGGTAGGGGTGAGGGGAGTTGAAGGGGGGGTGGGGGGGTGGGGGCGTTGGGGATTGGAATTGCCAATGGAATTAAGGTTGCTAATCAGCTGATCATAACCTAAAGGGGATTATCAAGGTGGACCCAGTGTAATTACAAAAGTTCTTTTTTTTTAAGATTTTATTTATTTATTCATGAGAGACACAGAGAGAAAGGCAGAGACACAGGCAGAGGGAGAAGCAGGCTCCAGGCAGGGAGCAGGACATGGGACTCAATCCCAGAACCCCAGGATCATGACATGAGCTGAAGGCAGATGCTCAACCACTAAACCACCCAGATGCCCACAAAAGTTCTTTAAAGTCAAAGATGAAGGCAGAAGAAGAGCTCAAAGTCAGACAAGATTGTCTGCCATTCTCCTGGCTTCGAAGATGGAGGAGGATGACAAAAGCAGTGTGGGTGGCCTCTGAAAGCTTGAAATTTCAGACTATGGATTCTCCCTGGAGCCTCCAGAAAGAACAAAGCCCAGCTGACACCTTGATTTTTGGTCAGTTGAGACCCACTCTGGACTTCTGACCTTCAGAAATGTAAGATAATAAATGTCCATTGTTTTAAACCACTTCTGCAGTAATTTGTTGCAGCAGCAACATAAAACTGATATACACACAGCAAATAAGCTAGCTTAACTCTTGCTTAATTCAATGTGATAAACTGATTTTAGTTCATCAAATATATTGGAGGAAGAACCATATTTTCCTTAAATACCTGCTAATATTTCTTGATTTCTTATTAAATGTATATTTTACAAATATAAATGTTTCTATTATTATACCAAATTTAACTCAGTTTTCTGAAATGTAGAAATTTCATGCTTCAATTTTGTAAACTATTCACAAATTATATATAGAGATAAATCATAATTCGATATTAAAAGGTACATGGCACAAACGGTTTGTGGTAAATAATGAAAACACATTTTCTGTTATTTTTTTCTATAATTTCTGTGTCATTTTGTAAATCTGGAGTCACTCTTTAGAATAAATGTTTATTTTAAAATATTTAAAAATATTTAAAATAGAAAATAATATCATTCACCATGTAAAATACAGTGAGGACCTTTAAAAGAGTAGTATCAGTGCTGTTAGCGTCTAAAGCCTTTAACATGAAGGGAAAATAGCCATCTCTCAAAACATCCAATACTTTGTCACAAAAGAATTTTTCAACAAATTGGTGAATAAAATGTTATATCTATTGTGTCCTACAGTGTTTACCATTCCAGAGATTCTTTATTCCTATCCTCTAGCCTTGAAAATATATTTTTTTAAAAAAGTCCTTGATCTTCAAAGTACCCTCTTTCTCCACAGACACTGATATTCCTGAAAAGATGTTTTATATTCATTAACCACTTTCCATCCATTGTGATCTTACGTTTACTCACTCTTCTCTTCTAACTCTCCTCCTGTTACTACCACCAGGGATTCAGATTCCATATTAGGAGATGTCTATGCAGCATTTGACACAGATCAGCATGGCTTCAGGTGGACTTGGGAGATGTATTTTAGGTATAATCCATTATGTACACAGAGAGGCCTTGAATGGCATGAAGCACTGTGAAAGCTAACATGTTTAAAAGGGTAGATCTGATCTGACAAAGTTTTGTTGGAACTGGAAACCATTTTAATGGACTATATCTATAATTTCAATGAATGTTTGTGGACAGGTTACTAAACTTTGTTTTCAAACAAATAGATATACATAAGGAATTACATCTCTCACCTAATTAAACATTTTAAAATTACTCTGATTTTGCTAAATTATGGAATTGTATAGCAAATAACTATTTTGAAGCTGAGCTTATTAATTTGTGATTTTCAATTTGGGCTGGAAAATTGCATAGTAAGATGTGTAATAAATTTTCAAATTCTTTTTTTTATTTTTTTTAAATTTTTTATTTATTTATGATAGTCACAGAGAGAGAGAGAGAGAGAGAGGCAGAGGGAGAAGCAGGCTCCATGCACCGGGAGCCCGACGTGGGATTCGATCCAGGGTCTCCAGGATCGCGCCCTGGGCCAAAGGCAGGCGCCAAACCACTGCGCCACCCAGGGATCCCAATTTTCAAATTCTTTACAAAACTCAATAGCACATTATTGTAGAAGTTCTTCCTTAAAACTGAATCAAGTACTTAGGTACTCGCTAAGATTGTTCAATTTATTAAATAATCCACTAGGTAGAAAGGGGTCTTAATTCAGAAACAAAATTACTCTGATTTGATAAAATTCACTCATATCTGAACCTTATAATTGTATGTCCTCTAAATAAATGAGGATTTGCAGAATATCCTAATTAGAGCACAAGTATACTTGCACAATTATAAAAAATTTAAGGGAAACTGGCTTTATTCCATATATTATTCTTTTAATCAATTTTTCTTTATGAAGTAACCAAATACTAACTACTAATAAAGTTAGAAAACTTTAAATATACTTCCAATTTCAGGAGAAAAGATAAATGCTCAAAGGTGTCAAAATTATTGATGCTATATAATGGATGATCTTCTAAGAGACTAAGGCACAGCCGGTCATGTAATTTGTCACTATCCTTGCTCAAAATTAAAAGCCACATCTTTGACATGTTGTACCTTTTCCCCATTGACATTTTCAAAGCAAACTGTGCAGTTAAAATGTCCAAGCAATCACTCTATATCTATCACTAAATGCTTTATTATTTTTAATATGAGTTTTTATTCTTCATATAAGAAAATCTGGTTAACATAAAATAGTAACATTACTGATAAAAAAACATTACTGCATACCTGCATTTTATTACCAGGAAAAATAAAGCAGGTTCTGTTTTAGCATATAAAAGTCTTAACTCTTAGAACATTTTAATTTTAAAAATGAACACACAAAAATAACTATTTCAACCGTATTGAAATATAGTTCCTGGGCAGCCCTGGTGGCTTAGCGGTTTAGCACCGTCTTTAGCCCAGGGTGTGATCCCAGAGACCTGGGATCGAGTCCCACATCGGCCTCCCAGCATGGAGCCTGCTTCTCCCTCTGCCTGTGTCTCTGCCCCTCTGTGTGTGTGTGTGTGTGTGTGTGTGTGTGTCTCATAAATAAATAAATAAATAAATAAATAAATAAATAAATAAATCCCTAAAAAATAATTTAAAAAAAAGAAATATAGTTCCTTCCTTTTTTGTGTAAAAATGTGATAAACTGAAATGATTATATTTTCTGTGGTTTGAATGACAAAGTACATTTGTGGAAGTAGCTGAATGAAAATGTGAGACATCTAAATGGCTAACAGTGATTTAATAATAATGTTGTAAATATTAGCATACCAAGTTTACATCTGTGTTTTCTTATTACCTTATAAGAAGCTGCTAGTTGATTAGACATTCTTTAAACCAATAATGTCATTTATAAAAATCTATATAACTTTCACTTCCCCAGAAAACATTTTTAAAAAGAGATGGTAAAGCAGGAGAAATATTTAAACCATACCAAAGGAAAATGAGATTCCAACCATAAATTGGGAAGTAAAAAAGTTTATAATCAAAGGACTCATAAAGAAAATGTGAAAGTGTTTTTGTTCTGCAAGTTACTGAACTTTGCAATTGTATTCCTGCTGAGCAGAAGGTAAATTGACCTAAATTTTATAGACTCTCCAATTCTGTGTAGTAGAGATTGACTTGGAAAAATAGAGTTGGAGAATTATCATTCAATTGGTTGGGGAACACAGCTTCAATTGGTATATTTGATTTATTAATATTGATTTTTGTACCAACTTCACAAAGCCACATGTTTATTTTCCACTTTGAAATAAAT
The DNA here is from genome assembly GCF_053574225.1 of Canis aureus. Classification (NCBI taxonomy): domain Eukaryota; kingdom Metazoa; phylum Chordata; class Mammalia; order Carnivora; family Canidae; genus Canis; species Canis aureus. The sequence goes on from NC_135641.1 coordinate 6,973,086, forward strand.
GGTCACCTCTTTTGGGGGGGGATAGATTTTTACTTTAAGTTTTGCTGATGAACTGATATCAAGAAAATATTGAGCTAATAGTTTATGAAATCTACAGTGCAATGTCTTAGAAGAAAATGAAGGAAGAGAGTAATTTCCTATCAGGAAGAATGAGCTCTGGGTAGGTGGAGAGTGGCGTCTCAGGAGAACGGAGTGCTAGGAAACTTGGTGGGGCAGCAGACAAGGCAGCTTTCAACTCTGCCAATCGATTACTAGGATCAAAAGTAACTTAATGGCAAAAGTGCGTTTGAGATGAAGCATGATCAGACCTTCCCTTGCTGTCAAGGTAGAAATGAGGTAGCAGAGCATTCTGAGATTCAAAAATAGCAGGAAAAGATGGTGAAGTGGCTGGGTAAAGCAGTGCTGGTGTTAGTAAATGGTCTGGTATGGCTGGAGTTGTTGGAAAAGATACAGCAAGAGAGGCATAGACCATTGTGCAGGTGATACAAGAAAAATGTATAAAATAAGACCCCACGTAGGAAGAATTAGGAGAAAATAGTACAGATACCACTGTCCAGAGACAGAATCTACTCAACTTTCCAAGGAGATACAATACTGCTGTACGTGGAGTGTTAGAGAACCATGTACTCCTGCACCCATCTTTGTATCTACTCTGGCTTCTCACAAGTCTCCAGATTCCACGTCCTCAACCTGCTTTCCCTCCAAAGTCCCACATTTGGGCTCTAGAACCCAAACCTACCTGTGATATCTATCCTTCAATGCAATGTGTACAGTTAAGTCATACAAAGATAAAAAGAGGACAATAAAAAACTTAGGTCTTTCCCTATTCCTCCATTCTGCTTCAACAACAGCAAAGGAGTCCTCTTTCCAGGAGACCACCTTTCTGGCTTCCAAGTTGTCATCACACTGAAAATGCCATCACGGTGGCTTATTATATCCTGTAACTATCACCACACAAGCTTTGCAGTCCAGTTCCCAGGCCTCTGCTGGCAGAGAAGAAATCATCTGCAGATTACATAATCAAGAAGCAAAACGTCCAAAGTTTCAACACGCATGACCAGGAAGATGACTGTGCAATTTATTAAGAAATAAGAAGCAAAGAGAAGAAATGGAAAAGTAAGGAAATGTAGGAATGTGAACAGAAGAGAAGGGAAGGAAATGACCATTGCGTGTTCTTGATGCTGACTCTTGGTGCAAAAAGTTGCGATGTCCGGGTTCAGATTGAGGCAGGTTCTGTGCAAATGAGCCTCAGAGTGAAAGCTTCTCTTTTGCCCCAAAGCTGCTGAAATATGCTTCATATCAGGAGAAGGATACCTGTATGTTAGTGTGGGACAAAGTCTTATCCTTTAGATTTCTCAGGACATATAATGAAATCTTAGGTTCTTGGTTCTTAGAAATCTTTTATTTTGGGGGGGAAGGTGAAGAGAATTGATGTGAAGTCTCCATTTGAAATAAATCAGGCTAATAAATTTTTTTAAAGAAAATTGAATTGATGACCATGTTACTATTTGGATAAATATAATTTATTGTGATTCTATATGAGGTCTTTATAGTCAGCCTTAAAATTCCTGTTTTCCAGTATCTGTTCAAGTCCATATTTGACATTACTTCCATTTAATTGTACTTTATAAGTTTACAAGAAAGTCCTTTTTACGGTTTAATAATAAACAAGAAATTGGTATTTCCAGTTCTCCATTTGGCTTTGTACAATTTCAATCACAATGTGAGTCATGGACTCCTCAGTACTGGGAGTTCAAAACTCCTGAGATACATGGAATAGAATCTTGACACAAGAGGAATGTATCAATAAAAATTCAGGGGGATCCCTGGGTGGCCCAGTGGTTTGGTCCAGGGCGCGATCCTGGGGTCCCGAGATCAGTCCCGCGTCGGGCTCCTGGCATGGAGCCTGCTTCTCCCTCTGCCTGTGTCTCTGCCTCTCTCTCTCTCTCTCTCTCTCTCTCTCTTCTCTCCACCCCCCGTGTCTATCATGAATTAAAAAAAAAAAAAAAAAGAAAAATCTTTAAAAAAAAATTCAGGTGCTTGAAATGACTATCCAAAGTTACAAAACAAGTTTTAGTAGTTAGAACCCTAAGTAACGTTGTAAAGAAAACTTTGGGAAACATTCTTCTTCATCTGTGTTTAGTTAATAATGCAATAAACTGTTATTGACACCAGACAGACGTAGCTGCCACAATTATTAAGGCCTATTAAGCCAATTAATGCTAAATTCTTACTAATGGTACGACTGTGCTATGCCACCAATGATAATGACATCATTATAGGTAACTTACGTAGCATACATCCTTTGCTGGTTGCTAGTCTCAGCACTTAATATGAGTTCACAATGATATCATGAAGTAGGGCAAAATCGTGTCCCCTTTTATCAGAGGAGTAACTGAAGTTTGGGAAATTTAATTTGCTTGCCAGGAGTCACATTATTATGTTTGGATTCCAGACTGGCTTCTGAGTCCATCCAAGCTGCTGCACGAGGCTCTAGCTGGTAATGCCCTAACACATGGATTATTGTGCCTACACTATTTTTTTCTCAAACTGTGGAAAGAATTCTATTATCTTTCATTCATATAACAAATTAAAATACAAATTAAAGTTTTTGGAAGAGATTATTTTGACAGTATCTCCCAATAATGATATTTTTCTTAGAAGAATTGATATGATTAATTTTGAGTTTAGATGATAATTCACAAAAATATAATTTAAATTTGGAGTTAAATCTTACAGATTACAAGTTTATTCATGAGATTTCTCATTAATCCTGAAACAATATTCCTTTTCTCATCTAAATCAGCACATTATAATGGTAGTTGTAGATATTCATTTATTTAAGAATATTACTGAATATTCCTTATGTACTAGGATAATTTCTAAGAATATCCAGCCAGATATGAACAACGAATATTTAAATACACAGATAGAGAATAAAGAACTTACTGAGAACTTAGGGAAAAAGATAAATATATCAATACATTGCAATTCATACACTGCTTTCTATAAAAATTATACAAATATATTTGAGCTTGAATTCATGTTCATTTGTCAATGACAACAGGAAGCCATGCGAAGAGAATTCACAATACAGGAGTTTAAAGCAGCATCTCATTGCCCCCCACGGAGTGATATTCTCATGTCCTCTTACAAGACAACGTAACTGTAATTGTTTAAAAAGATGTTCCTCAGTCTAATTATTTATGATAAGTGCCTTGTAAAATTCATGAATACTTTCAAAAAATGAAAGATGAATATTTTCATCAAATATTAACTAGAAAGCGTATTAATCTCTAACAGAATTACTATACTTCTATGAACTCCCTCACGGCATCTTCTCTTTCTGCTTGTTGGTTGGTTGTTTTCCTCACTACTACTGTGGTTCATCCTACTAAGAGTTTGAGCTAAACAGTGTACAATAAAGAAAAAGAGTTACAATGTGCATCCCAAAGCCTTTGTTTCAGCGAATGCTGCTGTTTAAAAGCAAGTAAATAGATTTTTTTTTAAAAGTTTCTGTGCCTGTGCTTTTTCATCCTATGCCCCACCTATGAACGAATAAGGCAGCAAGGAGCTTGGGAACTGCTCTTGAGCAGGTACAAAATAACTTTCATCCTGGTTATACTTCTAAATCACTTTCACTTAAATAATTCTAAATTAAACATCACAAAGTCAGTATTCCTTCATTTCTCTGGAGTATACCAGATCCCAAAGCTCTTACAAGTATTTCTGAAACAAAAACAGAAAAGAAATGAAAATTAAAAAAAAAAAAAAAGAAAAACACTGGGGAAAACTATAAAACATCAGTGATTTGATGGTGTTGATAACCTACAGGCAAATCTCTCAATGAGACTCTTCATATTCATGAACTTATTTCACAGTGTGTCAGGAAATGTAGTAAAACAATCACCCACATGCATAAAAAAATTACATGTTATGAGCACCAGGAAAGAAAATGTATAAATGTTCATAAAAGGGGCATGCCTATGTTCAGAAAGGAGTCCCTTTGAAAGGGGTGTTAGATGGAAGAGGGGAAGGATGAGGGTATTTGTTTTTTACCCTATCACCAACAGTGATGCTATAAACGTGTACAAATTTCCCCAGATACACCATAGCATAGCTGCAGGTAATGCACCTAGGGGTACTAGGGGTGTAATTTCACGTTTTAAGGCTGTATTTTCACACTTAGGAGATTTCTACAATGCAATTTACATTTCCACAATCATTTTCATGGTTCTATATCCTCATTGATACTTGAAATTATTCAATTTTGGAGGCACCTGGGTGGCTCAGTGGTTGAGCATCCGCCTTTGGCTCAGGGCATGATCCAGGTGGGGAGCCTGCTTCTCCCTCTGCCTGTGTCTCTCATGAATAAATAATAAAACCTTTAAAGAAGAAGAAATTACTCAATTTTTAGTTTATTGCATCTCCTTAACTATCTGTGCATTTGAGAATCTTCTCTATGTTCATTGGCCATTCTTATATTCTCTCCTTTAAATTGCTTGTTCATATATGTTTCCTGTTTTTCTATTGAGCTACTTGAATATTTTTATTTATATTTAGATCATTCTACATTATAAATATTGTTTATTGTATTGATGTTTTGCAAATATATTTTCTAATCATGGCTTTGCTTTTTATATTTCAGTTTTGAATTACCTGAAATGACTCTTGCAAATATAACAAAAACACCCAATTTCATTTTTTTTACATATGGATTACTAATTATCCTGGCACTCTTTATTGAATAGTTCATTCTTTCTCATCTGATCTGTATCGGAAATCTAAACCTGTCCCATATCAAATTTCTGTATATGTATGCCACTTTTAGCATTTCTCTTATATTTCTTTGATCAATTTGCACATTACTGGGCCAGTACTGAACTGTCTTAATTATGAAACTTTGTCTTTATACCCAGAGGATGACTTCCTTCAACATCTTCCTCTTTCCTTCCTTTTTTCCTTGGAGGAATGGAAAAAGAATTGTAGTCTTAAAATACCGCTATGACTGCCTGGGGAGGGCCAAGAGTAAATTTGAGGAAACATTAGGAAAATCAATCAGGTGAGGGATGAAGGTGTTTGACACTGAGGAGGTGGTGACGGAGACCAAGGGAAATGAATGGATATAATAGATACTTAGGAGGTAAGACTGGAAATGTTTGATGAGGGAGAGAAATGTGTGATGGACCTCAATACTCTTGCTTCAAGAAATACACGAATGATAGTGCCATGCCTAGAAACAGAGAATAGAAGGGTAAAGAAGATCTGTTACTTATTCAGGAACTAGCAAATCTGTGACTCAGCAGCATTAGTTTAGGGTTTAACCCACCAGAAAAGATTCATTTAGAATCTTTAGCTAGGATTGTTAGCTAAGATTCATTTATGTTTCCTAGTTGTCCCTGCCCTTGATATACTTGCTGTTAAAAAAAGAATGTTAGCAGATGGATAGTCCTTGAATACAAGAGGTTGACAGATAAACTATTGGTAATGTAAATTCTGCTACTATCTCTTAATTATTAAAATGGTTTTTATTAGGAAAAAATGTACTATCTCTACAACATACTTCAGATTTCAGATACAGCCTAGCTGGATTTCCTGCCTTCTTAGCATTTTATCTTCCAGAGAATCTATTTTCCATCCTGATACTCTATTTATTGACATGCAAAGAAATTAATAACTATGCCACATTAGAACAGGAAGGAATTTAAAGATGGTTATCTCCACCACCTCCACCACGTCAAGGGAAGCTGTTGTAACTTCGATATTAAGAGTTTAGGCTCGAAGCTAGAGTACCAGGTTCAATCCTCTCCAAAGCTTATATGATTTGGGAAGTTGTTTAACTCTCTCTGTCTTAGGTTTCTCAAACTGTAGTGACAAAATTATTACTTCTTGGGATGCCTGGGTGGCTCACTGGATGAGTGTCTGCCTACGGCTTAGGTCATGATACTGGAGTTCTGGGATGGAGTCCCACACTGGGGTCCCTGCAGGGTGCCTGCTTCTCCCTCTGCCTGTGTCTCTGCCTCTCTCTGTGTCTCTCATAAATTAATAAATAAAATCTTTAAAAAAAAAAAAGAAGAGATACATGGGATCTCAAATAATTGCCAATTGCCCAGAATCACACAACCAGCCTGTCAGACATAGAGTTACAATTCAACGTGGCATAGGTATTTTTTGCCACCTTTGAATGTTCTGAAATATAAGTCTGACCTTATCTTTTCCCAGTTTGTTCTAAATCACTTTTTAAATTACCTGATGTAACTAATCATATTTTGCAATTGTTATTTAACATTGCTTAGAGTTCATGAGCTCACTGATATTGATATTTTGGACTGAGGTAATTAACAAAATCTGGGAGGATATTAATTTGTAAACCCCTGCTTTAACTATAATAGAATAAGGACAAAGAGGGAAGAAATATTATGCATTAGGCCCTCATCAATATCTTACAGAAAGTATACTTAACAGCAAATAACAATGTATCATAATCCAAATATAAACTGATCGCAAATATAACTAAATAATGAAGAAAATCCTTATAAATAAAAGATATTACTTCCTACCTGCCTCCCAACCAGCAGCTCAAATAAAAAAAAAAATCCCTGAAATAAGTGGCAAACTGACTTCAGTTTCATTATCACTTAACTCATTTATAATATGGCATACTAGTTGTCTCTCATACGCTTAACACTCCAAAAGGATCTATGATCAAATCTGGGACTTCTCACATTCCAAACAAAGAACACATTTATTTAAATCAAGAAAGAACATGAAGTTAAAATGCCTATAGGAAAAAAATCAGAGATTCTCATAGTCTACAATATTCCTTAACCCCTTCAGCTTAAAAAGAATATATCAGGGTAGTGAAAGTTGCATTCTTTTCACATATTCTCTACAAAGCTGCTCTTAAGCAATTAGAAATCCATTAACACCATCAGATATTTCTTTACCCAGTAGAGGGCAGTGCTACATATGGAAACCAATATATTACTATGTTCTTCCAAAGTTTGAGAATGAATGACCCCATTGACTCCTGTGTCTGGGATAACTTCACTTTACTTCTTGAAACATAGACTCAAATCCAAAAGAAATAAGTGGCAATACAGATATGGAGACGTAAAACGTGCACACAGCTAAGCAGTAACTACAGAGCTTAGCAGCATTGATAACACTCACCTTATTGCTTATGTGAGTTCTAGGGATGGGTCAAATAATGGGTGAAATAGAAATGTACATGACAGCCAGAAACTAGACAGATTTTCAGAATTAATATTCAATAGTACTAGAAAATATACAACTTGCCTTTTAATTTCCTCCAGCTGTCCAGAATTAGGATAGGTATGACATCATAGTTTTCTATGATATAAATTCTACCTATTGAAGCTTTTGCACCAGTTGAATCTCCAAAGTAAATAAGTCAATCTTCTGAATCAAAAAATTCCCAATTCGTAATCCAGTTGTACTTCAGTATATCTTATGATGATATCAATATCTTGAGCCAAAGACTGAAATAATAGCTCTTAGTAAAACCTCCTTCTCAAAAATAGTGAAATAATAACAAAAAGTCTTTTACAGCATTTGAGCACCCTACTTTGGAGCTGTAATATGCATGTCTGATCCTTAGGAGAAAACAGCATCTACTCTTTTCTACTATATATAATTTCATTTGTTTCTACTCCATATGCTTACCAAACCAGCTCCTAAAAATTGCTATGTGGTTTTGTTAATTATACAACTTGGCCACATCACAAATTGAACTCCAATAAAAAAAAAAAAAAAGCCCTTGGCCACATCATTTCACATAGACTGTTCACTTTCAAACATTGCCACAATACTTCTTACTTGAATCATTACTTTAAAATCTGTTTGATTTTTTTAATTTATAAACATAATTATTGAAAAAACTCAATTCTGGATGTTCAGTCTTTACCCTCTTTTCAGACTTTAGATTGAGGAAAAAGGAATATATCCCTTTACTTTATGAAGTACTTAGAAATAAATATTATGATGATGATGATGATGATGATGACGAAGCTTTCACATGATTTCTTCTCCAGTCCATTATTTAAATCTTAATTAAGAGGAATGTCTGAACAAGGATTTAAATAAACCTGAATATTTAAACCCTTCCAGCTAGTTTATGTTGCAGCACCTACCCCCATTGAAGTGCTCTGTAGGAAACAGAAATTGGTAATTTGACAGAAAATTACCATTCAAAACAGCTACTCCAAAGAGAGAGAGAGAGAGAGAGAGAGAGATACTGTCTACAAAAATCTCCTGGAACCAACTATAAATCATTTTATATTTTATCATTTGACCTGAAAAGTGTGAACCCAAATTATTATTCAGTAAGGAAAATGAAGCAATGTGAATAAGGGCAAACTATTTTATGATTCACAGTGAGATGATCTTAGTTGAGTTCTAAGGCTCTGCCACATGCTCAGCTAGGTTAACCTGGGTCCTCATATCAGTTAACTGGTGGCAATGCTACCTTCCTTAGAAGGTTGGGGCTAGCACACAGGCAAACTTGTGTAAAGCACCTATCTTCAGACCAGGCTGTGTTTGTTGCCTCCTAAATGCTAATGACTCTTATTAGCTTTGCAAATCACTTTGTGTTTGATGCTGGGCAAATTACTGACTTCTTTGAATCTCGTCTTCATCCCTCAAATTGGAATTATAATACCCACCTATCTTACCAGGGAGTGTTGTTAATTTGAAATGAGATAATAAATGTGTAAGTGTGAAAACACTTTGCAAGTGATAAAGTTCTATATAAATATTAGGATATATAATTAATTGGGAATATATACAAGAATTAAAACTGGCAGAAGGAAAGTTCGCATACTCTATCAACTGGGGAAATTGTTTAGAAAGGCCATTTTGAACAAAAATATTTCATTGATTTGTAGAGAGCAGATAATTTATAGCACCATTAAAATTTCTGTTTGTTTTGTTTTGTGGAAATCATGTTTACAAATTCCAGAGTTTTGCCTAAATACTGATAGATTGATTTAGTGGGTCAGACCAAACAGTGTTGACTATATGCTTAAAGTACAAAACTCCCAAGATACACTAACATTTACCCTTTTAAGATAAATTGTAGTTTCTAAAAAGGTGAGTTTCATGTCTCACTCAAGGAAAATCTTGTTGCTGCCTATTTACTGATAAGAAAACTCTGCCCAGGGGCATCTGGCTGGCTCAGTCAGTTAAGAATCTGACTCTGGAACTTGGCTAAGGTCTTGATCTCACAGTCATGAGTTTGAGCCCCATGTTGGGCTTCATGCTGGACATGGAGCCTACTAAAAGAAGGAAAACTCTGGCCAATATTACAAGGATTTATATTCAGGATTACTGCATATATCTGTTACTCGAGAGTCCCTTAAGGAACTAAGGATATGTATGCCTTAAATCTATAATCTCTGAAGAAAGCAATGCAAACGTGGAAAAGCCAATTTTATATCCCTCTAGAGAGTCATTAAACAGCAAGCATCATCAAGAGCTAAGTCCTTCCTGAGGGCACCATAAAAAAAAAAGAGAGAGAAAACATGTTGAATAGCCTTTAAACGCATTTCAGTATCTCTTTCCCCAGAGAACCATGGCTTTCCTGTATCCTCCAAATGCCCATTCAGATTCTGTCTTCCTCAGAGGAGAGGAAAATACTGTTTCTGTGCTTAAACAAAAAATATTAGTAGTTGTGAGGAATTTGGTAATACCTAATTCATCTGTCTATTTTATTTATTAAATCTAGGACTCCCCAACCTCCTAAACACACACATACACACATATACACACACCACTCACACTAACATTTAGATAGATGACAGATAACTAGATGGATGGATAGATAGATAGATACATAGATAGATGATAGATAGATATTTGAACTTGTGGAAAATTATTTATCTTCTAAGAAGTAGAGACTTGTCCCTATTATGGTCCATATTTATAAGAACAAATGGGGTATGATACAGACATATTATCTACTCTGATGAGCAAATGCCCCAGCTAAGGGTAAATATAGTGACCTGGTTGAATTATTCTTTCAATAGACATATAAGTGGATGTCAGATCCCACAATAAGTCCAACTGCCAAATAAATCACTCAGAGCATCATAACTTAACACATACGTATCTTATAGGTTTTTTATACTTATTATTTTTCCCTTCATTTCCTAAAACACAACATGTTATTTCCTACCACAGGCTCTTTGTACATTCTTCTTGCTCAGTCTGGAATGGAATACCTCTGCATCTACATCAGACTCCTTTTGAATGGACTATCATAGAACTAAGACCTTTCCCTTAAGAGTACTTATCTGTAAATGTGTATCATATACCCATTATGTCTATCAATGTGTCTTTCCCATTAGACTAGAAGCTACATAAAAAGAAAAGCTTGTGTCTATTTTCTCACTATTGTGTCTAGAGACACAATGTAAATTCATAGTAGGTGCTCAGTACCTATTTCTAGATAAAATTGGGAGATGTAAGCACTTTAAGCAAAGAAGCAGGAATTCACTTCTGCAAGAGTTTCAGATTGTGATGTCTCAGTCTTATGGCAAGAAAGCAGAAAAACCCAGATAGACTGAGAAACAATAAGATACTGGAAAGCATTTCGTGGATGACATGGTAATAGCATCAAACGCCATCCAGAAGTAGAATAACGACATGGCAAAAATAAAGAAACCTTCTGTGAAGAATTTTCAAAATGGCGCTGGGAACAGAAGGTTGGTTGAGTGACCCATTGGAAAATGAGAGTTGACTTGGAAGTATCAAATGGTTCCCCCACACGAGAGCAGGTGGTAGCAGAGGAAGATTATAAAAGAGAGGTAATGATATAATGCTTCTAGAAGATCCTTGCTGCTGTGAAATCACAGACTTTTTCTCATACAGCTAATTAGGTGCTTGTGCAATGATTTTAATGTTTGTTTAACTATATTAACTACATATAATATCATGATAACATATGAATAAGTTAGAACAAAAATCATCATAGCATGTTATGCATGAAAAAGTTAGCTGGTTCAATTCCTATTTCTTACAACAAGGAAAGTCCAAGCTCGATGTTTGGTTTCAGGTAACCACACACTCTAATGAGAGAGACAGGACTGGAACAGTAGTGGTCAGCTTCTTCTTCACCAAACTTTACACCAAATATTACAAAGGCTTATTAAGCATCTGTAGTATTTTTCCAGCATATTTTAAAGGAATGTGAAGTAAAATGCCCTTGTTATTCAAAAAGTGCTTCTACTAATTAAATAGTAATCAGTTAAAACCACATAACTCCATTTAATTTTGATGAGATGCTTTTATTCTTCACAAGCTGAGTTTTTCTATAGTTATGCTTACATTTTCCTTTTGGTAGGTATCCAAATACAGTTCTTTGCAAGTTATATATCATATAAGCTAAAAATAATATCTGGGTATTTGTTTCAGAATAGAAGGAATTCTAAACTAATGTGATAAATGGCATCCCCCCAACTGCATCCATAACAATTCCATTTTGATTAAAGAGTCAGCTCCAACACTAGACAGAGTCTGAAATGTCTATCTTAATGCACTTTAAATTTGTGATATTCAGAATTTCAGGGATGGGAATACATTTGATTCTGTGTACTTTGATCAACATAAAAATGGTGAATTCTAATTTATTTTTTTCCATTTTATTTATTTGGGCAGCATTTGAATAACAAACATCCAGGTGCAGAGTTAAAATAGGAGCCATGGGGGAAAGAAAAATTATTTAAGACACAGCTGTCATGTCCAAGTGGCTTTATAATCCAGTGAGGGAGAATGCCGTGGTATGCATTCTTTTCCTTTTTTAAAATTCATTTGTTCCCCCCTTGAAATCCCCATAGATAGTGTTGCTATGCCAAGTAAGAGTAGAAACTCGTTATTACTTAGAGAGCAAAGAATTCAATAACATAATAATTACATTATTAATGATTGGGATTAAATTATTTCCTTTCAATATGTTCCTTTCTAGTACAACCATGTCTTCAGTTAGAGCTCCGGAAAATAATTTCTTAATGGTGAGGATTAGATTCTAAAGAATATCGAAAAGAGCAATAAAAAATGTTCCAAAATTTCATTCATTGATCTATCCTTTTAAACATTTTTTCTAAGTCAATCTTCCCAGCCAGCCCACAATTAGTTCCTCAACTGCAAGCGGAACAGGCATCATGGCACCCTGAAACACACCTTCCTATACATCAAAACTATGGCCAAGGTATGGTTACTCATTTTCATCAATCCCATGGAGTAACCATGGGAAAAAGTGGCAATGGTGTTAGGTAATGACAGGCAAGGATGAAGAGCTCTACAATTACTTGCTGATTGTGACAGTCTTTGTCTAAAGAGGAGAATATTTTACTTTGGGTTAGAGAAGGTTTGGCAAGAACTCAACTCTGAACTCGCAGCTCCATGGATACTCATTAATTTTAATTGAATGAATTGGATGTCCAGTCTAGATACAATTTTTCAAACCCAATTAATAAGGTACTTAAGGTGTTGGCAAAAGTCACTGCAAGGCTTCCAGCTATAATTTTAAGAATTTGAAAGATGGGCAAGATGCCTAGAAATTATAAAGGAGTCAAAGCAGTAATTCTAGTTGAAAAGGGAGTTGAGGGACAATGATACCCCATGCACTAGAAAGCTCCATTTTTTTTATATACTCATGCACAAGAAATTTGAATTAAAAATGTCAGTTTTAAAACACCTGGATGAGAGCAGAGTACTAGGAAACAAACAACACTGCCTAAAAAAGAAAGATATATGTCAGATTCATTTTATTTCTTGCCATGGATAGAAGCCAAAATTCACCTCTTATTCTAGGAACACCTTTTATCTTTTCAAATATATCTAACTTGTCAAGAATATCCTTCTATTTTCTTCCTTTGGCAAAATGTTAATACTTTATCATCTATACCAGCCCATTATTTATGTTTAATCATGCCTCTCCAGAATAAATTTTAGTGAAAGACTGATGTTGTATACTGCAGCATCCATGTCTATAACTTATGTCACACTACATGGTAATGCTACAGGTTACACTATTTAAAATAAATAGGGTCACCTAAGTGGTTCAGTCAGTTAAGCATCCGACTCTTGATTTCGGCTCAGGTCATGGTCTCAGGGTGGTGAGAGAGAGAGCCCCACCACCTTGGCCTTTCCCCCAGGTTCCACACTGGGCATGGAGCCTCCTTGAGATTCATTCTCTCTCTCTCTCTCTCTCTCTCTCTCTCTCTCTCTTTCTCTCTCTCCCTCCCTCCCTCCCTCTCTAATAAAATAAAATAAAATAATTATAATTCACATCCATTTACTTGCTCAGTTTGATCTTTGCAACATTGTTGGATACAGAGCAATGTCGGTTTTACTAAAGGCTGTTTTAAGGAAGAGAAGTTTCTCTGGCTGTAATGGTGGAGCCAAGGTGAAGCTAGAGAAGGATGGGGGAGAAGGAGCAGAAGCTGCAGCTTGGTTCAGGAGTATTCAAAGCTAAGTTCTACCACACGAGGTACTGATTCAGGGCAGGCAATAAAGGTATGACCCTGTATCAAGTCCAATAAACAACAAGAAGCAATGAGGGCAGAATGAGTCCAACCACTGAGACCGGCAATAGGTCAGGTGTTAGGCATGAAAGAGGTCAGGGTGGACACATGGGATAAAGGATGCGAATAACATGAGGATGTCAAATAACTATTTTATCTTGCCCTGGTTCCTGGACTTAGGGGTAGTATCAGTGATTTGTGAGGGTCTCAGAGGATAGACAGAGACTGAGACCAACACAAATGAAAATGTTAATTTCTTAACTTATTGAATATACATATGTTAATATGTATTATGTTTTTATAATATATTTCATATAGTCTAGATATAAATATTGATGCGTAGATACAGATGTAGACAGAACCTGCTATGTACGAAGTAATGTGTTAGATTCTGATAATCTTCAAATAAAAGCCTGCATTTCAAATGGATATGTCTGAGATTGAATCTAATTATGATCTCTTCGAGACTCAAGGCAAGACAGTGGTAACGAGCTCAACCCTCCCCCAGAGCCAGCCTACCCAGAACAGGAGAGCATATTAAGTGGAGACGGAGAAGTCTCTAAGACGCAGCAGCGGGGAGGCAGCGCTGCCTCTAGAAGGGATTCTCTGATTCTCCTCCTCTCAACCCAGCTCATCTCAGCTCCATTTATTTTATCTCCTTCTTCATCAGGCTTGCTTTTTCCCCCTCGCCATATGGAAGAGAGAAACAAATGTTCTCTATGCTGCCAAACTTACAGCAGCAGACAGACTAAATACCAGAGGAAAATGCTCTGCTGTCAGGGGCTCAGTGCGGTCAACTCTGCAAAGGGCTGGGTTAGCGGCCTCTGCCTGTGGCCTCTGTTATATTGGAGGAGAGAATTTAATAAAAAACTAGAAGTGTCAAGTTTTTTGAATGATGTTTTTTATATAGGTCTCACATGTGATGAATTTTGCTCAGACGTCTGATATGTCTGGATTATGAAGTCACATATATATAAAGGAAGGGGTCAAATGATGCTTAGAAATGTGTAGTAACTGAGGGGGCTTTGTCAAATGCCAGAAAGGCAAGGAGACAATTGCAAATTTGCAGGATCACTAAAACTATGGATGTCTGTACCTGGTGGGGTTTTGGTTTGGGGGGGGGGGGTTGTCATTGTTTTATTTTGTTTTATTTTCCTGAAGAGTAGACATCTGATTGCTGGTGTTCATGGAAGAACAGGGCTAGAGGACCAGTGGGCCGTGCTCTTTACTCCAATTCCTCCTCCGTCTAGACACTGCGTTTTCCTTACCTTACACCTGCCAGTCCTAAGATTTGTGAGGTTCCAGAAGGATTAGCACTGGTATTGAGCCTTGCATGCTTTCTCTACTCTGCTTTGTGAGTGACCATGCATCTGCACACTTTCCTGCTGCCAAAGGGAGTATCACATTGCTCTTTCACTGCTGTTCCATTCCCATCCCTCCCCATACCCATCCCTCCTTTCGGCATCATGAAATTATACCTAGTTTATACCTTTGCTGTCTTGTAACAACATTCAGGTAATACTCATGGGTCCCTGCAGTCAGCCTCACATTGGGTAACTTACTAGAAGAACTAGGACAGTCATAAAACCATTGCTCTCTGTACACAGCTATGGTTTATTGTTGGGAAAAGAACTTTTCAGCAAAGGGTAAAGCATGTATTGGAGGAAGCCATCAAGAGGATGTGACCACTAGTTGACCGGTACAGTCAGAGGCTCCTCAACCCCATGCCACCCTGGAATGCACGTTCTACTCACATTTCGCATAGCTGGAGCCATTTCAAGGAAGCAGCTTTGAGAGAGTAAGATGTTGTTGAGACCATCTGGACAGAATATGTGACTGAACCTAGTTAAGGAGTTTAAATAAACTTCTAAGATTGTGGCAGGCAGGTGTGGAGATCTACTTATCTTGCAGCCACCCAAGACAAGCCTATATATAAGTTCCTTTGCTTGCGAAAACTGCCACCTACCCATCTGTAGTGGCCTAATAAATATAATAAAGCATTCACTCTCTCTTTGTCCTCCACGTACAGGGGTCAATTTCCAATTTCATCCAAGGAGCTTCCAAGGCTTGTGAACCAACAGAAACCCCAAATAGGCTAGAGAAATCCATACATGGGATCCCTATGCTCTCTCCCCTCCAGCTTGAAAGGGGTCACACTAAATGTGTTTTCTCCAGCAGTGAAAATGCAACAACACATATGCATTGTTTCTGTCTAAGGGAGCCAGTTTAAGAATCAAAGTGCAGGGATTTTTACTGAGAGGTGGTGATATAGGCACCTTCTGCCCATATGTTCACCATAAGTCACATGGTTTATACAAACAAACCAGACACAACAAAACTGACTTATCAGTTAGGGACAGAGAGACCAATCTGAGAGCCAACTTCCCAGGTGCCACCAAAGGCCAGTCCTGCAAGCAGGACCCTTTAAAGTTCAATCCTACTATATTAACAGTTTCCTGCAAAGGTGATAAAGGAGATAAACCTATGTAAGGAAACATTATTAACAAAACTACAAACCCTTTTGATCTAGGCAGCCACTCAAAAGGAAGGTTTCTACTACACTGAGTCTGTACTAAACCCATGTTGCAGCTAATAAATAATATTGGATGACAGAGAAGTCAGTAATTATTTTTTCCTTGATCAACCAGGTTAAATCTCAGGTTTTTATTTGGATTTTGAAGCATGGGTAGAGGGTAAATGAACTTAAGGAAGCATAAAATGGCAAGAACTAGCATGTGATATTCTGCATAAATGTACATTATAAAGCAAAAAATAAAATCACCCATTACCCTAGAAATGGAATCGCATTAGGAAGCATAAGGAGGTAAGAATTTATAGGTACAATAGGGGACAATGTTGAACAATAAATTTTGGCATTCTGCTGTAAGCAAAGAGAGGTATGAAGACTTTTTTTTTTTCAGGAGAGGGACATAATAGAATCAATGCAACATAAAGAAATGTATTTCCCTAGGATCCTATTATGGTTATGTTTGGTGACTCTGGAGCCTTGTTATGAACCTGAGCAGCCATCTGAGCTGAGGCTGTAAGAATTAGTGTTACTGACAATAAGCCTAGAATTAAAGTATGCATTTAAAAAGCAGACTGATGTTGAGAGAAAAGGAGAAGGTGAAAGGTCAATGGGAGATTTTGAAAAGATGAAAATCAGAAACAGATCCAGATTTTGGTTTCCTGAAAATGAAAAGAGAAATGAAAGAGAAATGAAAGAGAGCAGCTGATGGTTATTTGGAACAGCAAAACTTACATACCTGAGATGATAGATAGATAGATAGATAGATAGATAGATAGATAGATAGATAGATAATAGATAGAAATATAGATGATAGATAGATATACATACATGCACTTCTATATGCTAGGTATTGTTTGTAATAGAACATTCTCACAGAGTGGGTCTCACACAAGACATATCGAGGGGGAATAATGTTCTTCCCACAGACCACTCAGTAAGATCTACGTAATGCCATTTCTACAGGGCCCTTCATGAGGATCAATGGAAAACTACCCGAATGCATCTGCAATTCTCCAAATGGTTCCTAGATGCGACACTCAGGGGCTCTTACTTAATTAAAAATGAAATCTCAAGGGATAGAGAGTCAGCGTGGTCATCCACAGTCATCCATAATTACAACTGCTCTGAATCTCTGAAATCATCCTACGAGAAGGCTAGACAGAGACATATCTGGGTTGTGTTCTTCAGTGAAGAATTGGTCTATGGGTTAAGCAAATATGCCCACTGATAGCTCTATTTTATTTATTTTATCATTTTAAATGATTTTTATATTTTAATATTTTTAAAAACATCTCCAAGATAGTATGATTACTTCCCTTGAAAGTGGGATCCATACTTTGTCTTCCAGTGCTACAAATCATTCCCTCCTATCTTTCTCTTCCGGGTGTATCTCTATGCTATGGGGGCCACAGAGTGGTCTGTGGTCTGTGGTCAAAACCATATGAAACACAGGAGTGGGACCTGGTGAGAAGGTACTGTCCACAAATGGTATGTGATCCATTTCACAAAGTTTAGCTAAGATCATTATATTCTCTGTCAAGAATGTGAACCCAAAAGGAAGACAATTTGATGGACAAATTGAGCAAATAGGTCATGAGGCTTTGAAAATGGGCCAGCTTTATGGAGGAATGAGCACAGAAAGGTGGGGACCTTGTGAAGATCTGGACATAACTTTGTCAGGAGACACAGGCAAAAAGAAGCAGATGCACAGAGAAAGGGAGAAGTCATAAGTAAAAGAGATGGAGGTAAAAATTACTAATCTATGAGCCGTTTGAAGTCCTACCTCTGCAAATACATTTTCCTGGAACTTTCCCCGGAGTCAGGGAGATGTTTGTACATCATTGTTTGATGGGCGAATCATTGTTTGAGATTGGGCCTAAGGGAAGAAAATGGAGCAGATATGCAGCAAGACAAGTAGACAGAAGCAAAACTGAAACAGACCATCAGAACCTTACTGATGAGAGAAAGCATCCATGAGTCCACAGGTCCCAGGTCTCAGACCCAGCAACACTCCTTACTCTCTTTATGTCTATGACTTCAATTGCTATGGGATCCTGGCAATGAGTCCCCTCCTCATTTTTCTTGAGCTATCTCAAGAGGATCTCTCTTCTTGTGGGGAAAAAAAAAAAAAGACAACATTAATTAGCATTGTTTTACCCAAGATAAATAAAAACAGAACTATGTATTATATTTCCTTGTGAAAATATATTATGTAAACAATCTTAGATGCTATTTACCCATGCTTCTCTATCAAATGCTATTTCACTAAAATGTTAAAAAAAAAACACCCTTTCCACAATGATGAAAGTGAGACATTAGATATTATTAGTATAATCAAAATTCACCTACAAGAGACCCTCTTGAGAAGATCAAGAGATGGCATATAGTTTAAGATAATATATCTAAAGGAATAAAACAGAAAACTAATTTAGGGGTGCCTGAGTGGCTCAGTGGTTGAGCATCTGCCTTTGGCACAGGGTCCTGGGATCAAGTCCCATATCAGGCTCCTTGCGGGAAGCCTGCTTTTCCCTCTGCCTGTGTCTCTGCCTCTCTTTCTCTGTGTCTCTCATGAGTAAATACATAAAATTTTTTTTAAAAAAGAAAGAAAACTGTAATTTATTCCCAAATATGTTAATTTAAATCCAACCTTAATAAATTGTGATACATAAAAGAATTGCCCAATCTTGTCTTTATGTTGAGATATTTAAATACAGAAAGTGAAATCAAAACATATCTTTTTTCCAACTGTTGAATATTTAGCTGGTTAAGTCTTTGTAACATATATGTGTATGAATGTACTTGGAAATGCATTAAACAAATTTCAGCAACAAATAAATCTCTTAAGCATCTTAACACATAGTAAACATAGTAGTTTTAATCATAAGAAATACCAATTACCTGTTATGTATCAGACCTTTGTGCAATGCAATATGATAGCTTTTATGAGTCCATTTTACTTCTTTGCGTGAGTTGCACAAGAGTGACAAAATGAACAGGAAAAGGAGAATTTGTGAACATATGAAGATGAGGGAATTTGCAAACCCATTTGCAAAGTCCCTACGGGGCATATATTTTTGAAATTCAAATTTTTCTGCTCCATGGGTTATTCTCATGTAGACAGCAACGTGGGGGAAACATAGTGTCTCTGGGTAGAGAGAGACTCTGTCGTGCACTTGCTTACATTCTTGGCCAATATCTTTGCTCTCTCTCCAGACTTTTCAGAATCTTTCTATTTGACCACAAAAGCGTTCAGTGGTATTTTCAGCTGCTAATAAAGAGAGGTTGTTCAGGCTGATGTCCCAATGTCTAATATGTTAACTAGATCTAGAAGATCTAAGAGAACTTTGGGAGCCAGAAAAGAGCCAGAATAATATTTCCCCCACTGAAAATTCAGATCTTTAATATCAAATCAGAGACAATAAAAACTCAAACATAATTACTGAGGTCTCATTTAAGCTATTATTTTCAACTTCTTTCACCTTGAAATTGAGGCCAGCTCTAAAACTGAGCAGTAAAATTAGTGGTTTGACCTCCCTGTTCTCTCTTCCCACTTGGCACTAGGAGGTATAATACTGGAGATTATTGAAAGGACACAGTTTGTGGGCAAGGGAGGAAAGTGAAGGAGAACAGCAGTTCTTTTACATTCTCTAAACTTGATGATAATTAAACCAAAAATATAAAGACCGTACTTGAGAATATTTAATTAACAGGGTAAATTGGGAAGCTAAATATATCATTCCAACATGATTTTCAGTTATACATTTTTAAAAGTTCATGTGTATCACACTAAACTGGTAGCTAGGAACATACAAAATTAAAGTTTGATATTATTAAGGTATGTCAAAAAATAAAGCAAAACTAAGATACATCTCATCTCTTCTCATTTGGAATGATATTTGAATGGTGTTCAAATTAACTAGTATGCTACTTTTTTTTCTAAGATTTTATTTATTTATTCATGAGAGACACAGAAAGAGGCAGAAACACAGGCGAGGGAGAAGCAGCCTCCCTGAGGGGAGCCCAATGTGGGACTCGATCCCAGGACCCTGGGATCACACCCTGAGCCAAAAGCAGATGCTCAACTACTGAGCCACCCAGGTGTCCCTTAGTCTGCTACTTTAAAGGAATTGGGTGATTTCTACCAAGTGGAAATGGATAGAAAAGAAGGTAAAAAAAATTAAAATTAAAATTAAATTAAAAGACATAAGGTTTTCTAAGTATCTAACACAAACTAGGAATTTTAAGAGAGGCTTTTCAAAATGAGGTCTAAAAATTTTATACATTTATTATTTGGAATAATTATTCTTTTTTAAAGATGAGTAAAGTGAAGCTCAGGAAACCTAAGACTTGCTCTAGATCACACAGGTAGAAAGTGGATAAGCCTTTCTGACATTAATATTCAGGCATATCTAGGCCAACAAATCAGTTATTTTAAAGCTGCCAACTTTAAGGCAAAGAGCAGCTGTGTTTCAACTCATCATTACCAGAGAAACAACTTTGACATTCGAGGATCTTTGAAATCAACTTCTGTTACTAAAATATTGATTGGGAAAGTGGAAATCAAGAGCTACAAGATCTCATCTACAACTTTGATAAAGAGGATATTTCTTGAAAGACAAATGTATTCAATATGTTTAAATCCAGGAGTTCATTATGGTAGGGGAAATATGCATTGGGTATCTTTAAAGCATATTAAGAAACTAACTAATTAATGCCAGACTTGACAAAGGAAAGGAGTTAATTTATTTTTCTATATATATTTTTCCTTTCCTATATGAATTGTACCTATGGTAACCAAATGGTTGATATGAGGAATTTTCTTATAGAAGAATAATAAGTAAATATAATAATAGAATAATAAAAATATATTAAGTATTGATATAATTAAGATATCACTGGGGAACTTGGAGGGCTCAGTTGGTTAAGCATCTGCTTTTGGATCAGGTCATGATCCCAAGGTCCTGGGATTAAGCTCTGCCTCGGGCTCCCTGTTCAGTGGAGTCTGCTTCTCTGTCTGCCCTTCTCCCCAGCTCCAGCTTGCTCTCTCTCTCTCCCTCTCTCTCTCCCCCTCCCTCTACCTGTCTCAAAAGAATAAATAAAATCTTTAAAAAAAAAAAAAGAATTAGGATATCATATTTAGCAACTCAGAATTAATTAAAAGATTATATCAGTTACTTATTATGATGTAATAAATCTTTCCACAACATAGTATAGAAGAACAGTCATGTGTTGTTTCACAATTCTTTTAATATAAGCACTCAGCTAGGCAGATCTGCTGTTTTCTCCTGGATTACACATATGAAATCAGTCAGATATGCTGGTATAGGGAACCTCACTCACATGTCCATCAGTTAATAGTGGTTGAGCTATCATCTCAGTCTCTCTCTACTCATCACCTCTCATACTTAAAGAGGCTACCTTAAACTTCTTCAGCTAGTTGGTCACAGGGCACAGGAGGGCAAGAAGGTTTCTCCTGAATCCTAGGCTTCAAACCCCCAAATTCATGTCCACTGAATTATGTCAGTCGAAGCAAGTCACAGCACTAGGGTTATGAGGAGGGATGGGGGGTGAATGCCATCTTTTTTTAAAGATTTTATTTATCTATTTATGAGAGGATTTTAAAAATAAAATTTAATTGGCAAATTGGAAAAGGAAAAACAAAGAGAGAGAGAGGCAGAGACACAGGCAGAGGGAGAAGCAGGCTCCATACAAGGATCCTGATGTGGAACTCAATCCCGAGACTCCGGGATCACACCCCGGGCAGAAGGCAGGCGCTAAACCGCTGAGTCACCCAGGGATCCCTGAATGCCATCTTTTAATGGGAGGAGTGGAAAAGTCCATTGCCAAGAAAGCAAACAGAATAAGAATTTGGAACCATTTTTTGAAATCTACCAAATAGTTCCAGACAATGATCATCAGGTATGGCTCACATCTCAAAAAAAGAAACAAACATTATGAACCACTTAATATGAAGAAAGAAAGAAGAAGAAGAAGAAGAAGAAGAAGAAGAAGAAGAAGAAGAAGAAGAAGAAGAAGAAGTTGTTAAAATCTGATTAAACCTCTAAATCTGACTACTAATCTTGGACAGGAAATTCAGGGTACAGAAGAACAAACTACACAAAATCACAGGCAGATCCAGATTGTGGTAAAGTTTATAGCACAAACAATCTGGTTTGTTCCAACCAATAAAGTATAAGTAAATTAAAAATAAAATTTAATAGGCAAATTGGAAAAGGAAAAACAAGTGTTTTATTTGTAGAAAAAATGACTCCCTACATAGAAAATTCAAGAGAATCTATTTACAAAGTATTATGAATCATGGTGACTGGATAAAATATCAAGAGAAAAATAGTATTTTTCTACAAATAATAAATAGAGAAACAAATTAAGAATTTCCTTTTACCACAGCAACAAAAATATAGTGTTGTTAAGAAGAAATCAAATGGAAGGTAGCCGGGGATGGGGTAACTGGTGATGGGCATGAAGGAGGGCACGTGATGTGATGAGTACTGATGTTATATGCAACTGATAAGTTATCGAACACTACATCTGAAACTAATGATGTACTATAAGCTGACTAATTGAATTTAAATTTAAAAAATGAAAGTTGGCCAAGGATTCTCTATAACTTTTACAAAACCAAAAAAGAGGAAGTCTTTATGATCAGAAGTTAGACTGAGGGTTTTTTTAAGATTAATCTATTTATTAGAGAGAGAGCAAGGGAGAGAATCTTCAAGCAGACTCCCCACTGAGCATGGGGCCTGACGATGTGGGGCTCAGTCTATGACCCATGATGAGATCATGATCTGAGATGAAACCAAGACTAGGACACTTAACCGACTAAGCCAGCTATCCACCTAGATTGAAATTTTAAAAATAAGACTCAAAATATGTTAACCATCCTGATTTGTGGATTGAAAGCAATTTAAACTCAAGTCTGAACTAAAATTTGAATAGACCATTCTAAAAGGAGTATGAACGTGCGAAAGCCCACAAATGGCCTAGAATAGTTTTTTCAACAAATGCTATTGGTGCAACTGGATATCATGTGAAAAAGAATGAATCTGGACCCCTTTCTCATACTATTCTCACAAATTAACACAAAATGGGCCATCAGTCTAAATATAAGAGCTAAAATGATGACCCTGACTTAGCCAAGTTCTTTTAGATACGCCACACAAATGTAAATTATACTTTTTCAAAATTAAAAACATTTGTGTATGAGTGCATATCGTCATGAAAGAGAAAAAACAGCCATAAAATAGGAAAATATATTTACAAATCATATATCACATTAAATACATATTCAGAATATATAAAGAACTTCCACAACTCAATAATAAAAAACAAATAACCCAGTTGTCTTAAACAACCTAAGGATTTGAATAGACTTTTCTCCAGAAAGGATCTACAAATTCTAATGAACACACAAAAATTATGCTCGATGTCTTTAGTCCCTAGAGAAATGCAAATTAAAACCACAATGAGAAATCACTTAATACCCTCTACAATGGCTAAAATAAAAAGACAGGTAATAATAAATGTTAATAGGACCAGGAGAAATTAGAATGCTCATCCATTGTTGATGGAAGTGTAAAGTGGTAAAGTTGCCTTGGGAACTAATTTGGTAGTTTCTCAATACGTTAAGCATAAAGTTATCATATGAACCAGCAATCTCACTCCAAAGTATATACCCAAGAATTTAACACGTGTCCATGCAAAAACATTTATACAACTGTTAGCAGTATTATTGATAATAGACCAAAAGTGGGAAAACCCAAATGTCCCTTTACTGATAAATGGATAAACAAAATGTGGTATATCCACACACTGGGTATTATTTGGCAATAAAAAGAGTAAGCACCACTACATGGGATAACATGTATGAACCTTGAAAACACTAGGCTATATGAAAGAAGCCAGGCAAAAAGACCCCATGTTATATGATTCCTTTTATGTGACACATCCAGAGAAGGCAAATTGTATTTTTTTTTTTTTAAGTTTTTGGTTTTGGTTTTGGGCTTGAACTCACCACCCTTGATCAAGGGTCACAAACTCTACTGACTGAGCCAGTCAGGTGCCCAAGGCAAATCTTTAGAGATAGATTATAGACTAGTGGTTCTGAGGGACTGGGAGGGAGTAGTGAGGTGGACAGTGACTGTTGGCGAATATGAAATTTCCTTTGGGGTGTCCAGAATGTTCTGAAATCAGAGTGTTGATGATTACCCACGTCTGTGAATATATTAAAACAAAACAAAAACCCACTGAATTAAACATTTTTAAAAACTTAACTTTATGGCATTTGTAATATATTTCCAGAAAGCTATCATTAAAAAAAGAAGAAGAAAAAGTAAAATCTGCCTGTGACATCAAGGATACTTTCAATTTAATATCTTTTTAAAGAGTAAATAAAAAAAATGCTTAAAGCTATATAAATTTTTCAAAGGCAATTTGAAGATACGCTAATTTCTTAGAAAATAGAATAAAAAACATATTATCATTGCTGAATTTTTAGACTCAGAGTGGGGCTTCCTTATCTTTTCATTTACTGAATTGTCCACTTTAGAATTAGCACTCATTGAACTGAGATAAATTGTCTATTTTTGCAGACGAATGAACCAAAGTCAAGTGAAAGAAATTGGAACTTTAAATGATGTCCAAACTTTAAATTATAAAATGATATTAGTCATTTTAAAGAAATATCATTTCATTTTCTTCTCATGTTAGTGCACATTCAGAGTACCGAAAAGCCTAACAAATCAAGGAAATATACTGATGATAAACATTTCAACTGACGGAAAAGGGAGAGAATTCTCTATGCTGATTATAAAATGCTAATTGTAACATTCATCCTTTGTAATTATATGAACTTCTAGTTTTTGCTTTTTAAGCTTGGACAGATTCTCCTCACTTTGATTTATTAGACTGTTTTAAGCAGGATGCACCTATTGCATTTTTTTTTAAACTAGCATAATGGAGAAGTCTAAAATAGATTTCCACTTTGTCTTTTAAAGTTGTAAATAAAACTCAAAAAAACACGTTGTAAATAAAACTCAACACAGGATAACAGTTTTGCTGGAACTAAACGAACAAAGGATTAAGTTAAATAGATTAGGATTGTTTTGGGGATGATTTATCAATTTGTTTAGAAATAACTGGGCTATTTTACATGTGAGTGCATTATATAAAAATCAACAACTATAGAGCTATATAAACTGCAGTCACTGCCAAAGTTAACTTCATTTAAATTCTCTTCTGAAGCCATAATTTTCATAGTTGTTTAATTTCTGTCTATATTTAAACAACTTTAGTGATGCTCCCACCATGTTTTGTTGAGTGAATATTTTTTTAAATGATTCTTAGTTGGTTAATGTTACAATGAATAGAATTCTTTTGTTATTGTGATTAATCTTTCTTTCTCCCTTTCTTTCTTCCCTTTTTTCTTTCTTTTTTGTTTTTTGTTCCTATTTATTTGTCATATCGAGTCTCAAGGGTCCATTGATAGTCTGAGATTACATTTTAACGCATCTACTTAGTGAATATATTACATTTGACAAACATCTTGGCTTGGATCAAGATAAAATTTTCCATCTTTATTTTGTTTGGGTTGGATAAAATATTTTAGGCTCACACTTTCTTCCCCTCAGAATTTTAAACATTACTCTATATTTTTTCACACCAGAAATTGCTAAGGGACGCCTGGGTAGCTCAGTGGCTGAGCGTCTGTCTTTGGCTCAGGGCATGATCCCAGGGTCCTGGGATCAAGACCCACATCAGGCTCCCTGCGAGGAGCCTGCTTCTCCCTCTACCTGTGTCTCTGCCTCTCTCTCTGTGACTCTCATGAATAAATAAATAAAACATATTTTTAAAAATGTTTTAAATTGCTGAGTGGAAACCCTTTCGTGATGAAAAACAAAACACAAGGAAAACAGAAATACTATCTTGAAATGAAAAACTTCCCTACTGATTAAATAGAAAGAAGACTTCAGTATATATTACACTTAATACTAGCAAAGGAAGAGGAGGGCAAGGATAAATTTAATAAAAGATATGCAAGAACTCTATGGAGAAGATTATAAAATTTTATAGAATGACATTAAAGAAAGCCCAAATAAATAGCAAGCTAATTTCTCAAATCACTCCATCCTTGCATAAAACAAAAAGTGATTTGGAATTCCAAATGCTCTAGCTGATTCTTATTCTAGGACACTTTACTCAGCTGGTGCTGAAGGGTCGCATATGAGGGAGATTAACACACATGGAGTTTGATAAAAGGTACAGACTCCCGCCAAGCCTGGATAGTAAGACTTTCTGAAATTACCTATAAAGTTAATTCCAAAAGCACAAGTCCCCTCCATCCTCTAGATTATTTAAAGAGCCCTCCATCTCCTCCATCTGGCTGCATTAGGGCCCCGGCATTGTATAAATACATCAGTGTCTGCAATAGTGATCTCTGTCTTCTGTCCACTGAGGGCAGGAACCCTTTTACAAATTTGTCTTTTTCGGGATCCCTGGGTGGCGCAGCGGTTTGGCGCCTGCCTTTGGCCCAGGGCGCGATCCTGGAGACCTGGGATCGAATCCCACGTCGGGCTCCCTGGTGCATGGAGCCTGCTTCTCCCTCTGCCTGTGTCTCTGCCTCTCTCTCTCTCTCTCTCTGTGACTATCATAAATAAATTAAAAAAATTAAAAAAAAAACAAATTTGTCTTTTTCTAGTGTGATTAGCAAAGAAAAGGCACTCAATAAGTAGATGTACAAAAACTTATTGGACTTGAGTCTTGACATCACAACTACATCTGAGAGTTATCAAATATGCGAAATCAAAATCCCCTCACTTATAAAATAGGATCAAAGACTCTGCTCTCCCTAGTTTAGATAATCACATGAGACCATGTGTGAAGGTGACCTAGAGACTGCAAATCACTCCCTAAGGCAGAGGCAGGGAAATACCAATTCTAATCTTTGTACTTTACATACTTAGTTTTACAATATTATCAGTATTAATCTCATTAACAACATACATTCCAGTAATTAAAACTTATATAAACATATGGCTAGTTTTATATACATAAGTCTTTTAAACACAAATTACTTCTAAACTTTTTTAAATGTCTTGTATGCTCTGATTCCTTTATATTGTGATTTCTCAAGGGTGGAATTACATTTAGAAAATTATATACTCAAGGGCACCAGGGAGGCAGTTAGTTAAGCCTCCAACTCTTGATTTTGGCTCAGGTCGTGATCTCAGGATCATGATCTTGGGGTCGGGAGATCTACCCTGGGTGGGGAGATTGAACCCCACATAGGGCTGTGAGCTCAGCACGGAGCCTGCTTGGATTCTCTCTCCCTCCCCTTCTGCCGCTTGTGCTTGCTCTCTCTCTTTCTCCCACTTTCTCAAATACTTAATTAAACCTTTAAAAAATCATATGGTCATATGTTCAATAAATATTTACAAAAATAAATTATGAAAAGATAGAATAGCAAGCGTGAAAGGCCACTGATGAGATAGGTTAAGCTTTGCCTCCTGTATTTTGTAATTCGTAAGCTATTATATAAAGACAATCAGATGTTTATGTTGGTTGCAAATCATGAAATCTCACTGCTGCAAAGGAATTTGGAGCACTAGTTTAGAAGAAATTAATATCTTTATTTCCATTAACCACTAACCAAAATATGTCATTTCCTTCAATGATCAGTATGGGCAACAAACCACAGCGGTAGCAGTAGTTCTTATGACTGTCACAAATAGAAATCACAGGTATTGTTGTATCCTACTAGGGATTCCAGACATCTCAAAACAACATTACTTTGAAATTATAGCAGCTATTAAACCCAATGTTAGGCCCTGATATTTGATGTGTTAGTAATGAATCACATATATTATTATGTAGCAAACTGTTATAATAGTTTGATATTGGTATTTATAGTTGCTTACTCTGTAATTTTATGAATTTTATTACATTATTTTGAGAAAGGTATATAGGGTCATTAACTTGTCAAAGGAGCTTATGACACATATTTTAAAGATGATTGGGAACCCTTGTCTTTGGGATATCTAATTGTACTTCCCATCCTCTATGACTTTCTCCCTAAAAGGAGCAACCAGCAACATCCACATCATCTGGGAACTTATCAATGCAAACACTCCAGGCCCACTCCAAAACTGTTGAATCAGAATTTGTATTCCAACAATACCCTTTGGCAATCTGGACATTTTTCAGTGTACTATTCTGTAATATTAACATATGTCCTATAGCAAGACTCCCCTTTGGTACCTATATACTTTTCATGACATTACCTAAACATTAGCCAATTTGCCAAGATAAAACAAAGAGGGGAACAGAGAGAAAGAGACCCATTCTATTGCCAAAAAACAATGCATTTTCTAAGTTTAATTAGACATAGACACTACCTTTCTAAAGTAATTATTCATTATATTAAATCCATGGATTAAATCATCTTTCTAGATTCCAAGAGGTTTTTATGACTTTCGAATTGCCAAAACAAAACAAAACACGTCTTGCCTCTTCTTAGTCCCATTTTGGAAATTTAAGATACATGAAAATATGGGTTTATCCTGGAAAATGGAAGAAGGAAGAAGAAACAATTCACTAAGGAATATTGAAGCATTTGATTAGCAATAACATCTATATTTAAAACTTGTGAAATGAGAAATAAGACAGAAAAGAGATTGCTAAGTGAAAACTGAAGTTAGATAATTATTTACCATCCATTTTATTTACCATCCGGTCCTGAAATTTCAGCACATATTTTGATATAATAATTATTTTTAAGGTGTTCTTAGAAGTAGTAGGAATATTTGCATGATTTTCAAAGAAATACAAAATGATACTGAACTTTTGGAACGCAAAGTTCATAAAGTAAATGATACAATATCTTTCTTTGAAAATTTTGACTCAGTAATTTCCTAACAAAAACTTTTCGTAGCAGTACTGCCTTCCAAGAATACTAATAAAATGATTAAGCACAGAATACCTTTAAAATATGACATAAGGCAACATGCTTATGAAATGATACTTTCAGAAATAAAATTAAATGTAAATTTTTATTCTTTTGCTGTAATATTTATCGCCTATGATATCAAAATTCTGAGTAGCTCATAAGGAAATGAGTGGGTAAGCAAACACCAATGCAGCAACTGTCAGTTCTTTAGGTTCCAATGATTAAAGTTCAAAAGCCATACTCAGTCAATTACTCCTTTAAAAAAGCAAAGCACACACACACACACAGACACCTACTATTTAACGAGTAGATATAAGTGAAGGTTTTTTTTTTTTCTGACTGCAGGTATACCACTAAGAAAGAACATAGTTTTATTTATTTATTTTTTAAATAATGACTAACATGTTTCAAGTGCTTCCCGGGAGTCAGACACGGTTTTATTAATATCATTCAGTCACTATGTTACTGTGGCTGAGTTCAAAAAGGGTGTTGCCTGTGTTCTCCTCTAGGATTTTGATGGAATCTTGTCTCACATTTAGATCTTTCATCCATTTTGAGTTTATCTTTGTGTATGGTGCAAGAGAGTGGTCTAGTTTCATTCTTCTGCATGTGGATGTCCAATTTTCCCCGCACCATTTATTGAAGAGACTGTCTTTTTTTCCAGTGGATAGTCTTTCCTCCTTTGTCGAATATTAGTTGACCATAAAGTTGAGGGTCCACTGCTGGATTCTCTATTCTGTTCCACTGATCTATGTGTCAGTTTTTGTGCCAGTACCACACTCTCTTGATGACCACAGCTTTGTACAACCTGAAATCTGGCATTGTGATGCCCCCAGATATGGTTTTCTTTTTTAACATTCCCCTGGCTATTCGGGGTCTTTTCTGATTCCACAGAAATCTGAAAATAATTTGTTCTAACTCTCTGAAGAAAGTCCATGGTATTTTGCTGAACCACTGAGCCAACTGGGCCTCCCCTAGTCCATGGTATTTTGATAGAGATTGCATTAAACGTGTATATTGCCCTGGGTAACATTGAAAGATAGAAAGAGACGGAGTACTTCCAAATTCGTTCTATGAGGCCAGCATCACCTTAATTCCAAAACCAAACAAAGACCCAACCAAAAAGGAGAATTACAGACCAATATCACTGATGAACATGGATGCAAAAATTCTCAACAAGATACTGGCCAATAGGATCCAACAGTACATTAAGAAAATTATTCACCATGACCAAGTAGGATTTATCCCTGGGACACAAGGCTGGTTCAACACCCGTAAAACAATCATTCTTCTCTTTTTCTGGAAATCCCTTAATGACTTGGCACCACCATCTGTGAAACTGGGAAATAATCTAAATCTGTCCTTTCCCCCAGGGAAAATCCTGGAGAACTTCACACCTGTATCTTCACATGTAATGACCTGAGGCACTTCATAGAGAAGCATTCCAGAGCTCATAGTTTTAAAAGAAAAATTTCTTGAGCGAGCAATAATTTATGAGATCAGAAACCAAGAGTAACTTTTCCATCATAAAAAAAAAACTGAAAAACACAGGTAAAAATGATGTAAGATACTCATTTGGAAATAGAATTGAATATGCATTGCCAACTTCAATTACAATCAGAACAGCTGCATAAGTGGACATAAACAATGAGTGAATTTAACTGCAGTTTTTTTCCAGGGACAGAACTCAAAATTCAGTCATAGGAAATGGGCTAACCTTGAACAGGAGCCACTTGGAAATTGGACAATGAAACAAAAACCACTAATCTTTGAGAAGCAAGAGTTTGCCCAACTGTTAAGAATAACTGCAATGGTGGCTTCTTTCCTATCCCACAGCAAGAGTTCACCCACATGCCCTCAGGCAGGGAAAGTTTCCAATGTGGTCTGCCATCTTGGATTTCTCTCTGGATCCCTGCCCCTATCTTCTGAGCACATTAAGTTATATCTTATTTCTGTTGATAATCAATTATATTGCAATAATTTTTAATGTTTTCTATGTTTTCAAGATTTTGAAATTTACCAGGACACATGACAAGTAACGTTTGTGCCTGTGTTAGCACATGTGCCATTCAAACTTCCCATCAAGGAAGCATTTCTTTCCACTGATGCTGTTTTGTCAAAGCTGACACCACTTCAAGGATGGCCTCAGCTACAGATCCACCTATTCCAAGATTTTGGCCTTTGTGGGCTGGTCCGTATCTGAAAACTTATGAGACAGGGCTATAAAGCCTGGAATATCCTATCCAACATGGAATAATTATCCAGGCCATTATAGCCCCAGAGACACCTGTGAGAGTGGCCAGGCTTTTATCAGTTTCACTGCACCTCTGCCCAATCCTGCTTCCTTCCCCTGTCATATGTGATGTTCAACCTAAAGGCACTCCTTAGTAAGTATCTTGCCCTTGCCAACTTCTTGGTTTCAGAACCTCTCTGGGGGACCCTGCCTGAGACACTGCTGCTTAGGAAACCTAAGCAAGCAAGAATGGTCAGAGGGGTTTGTTGTTGTTGTTGTTGCTTTGGGGCTTGGGGTTTTGTTATGTTTTCATTTATTTCCTTCTTCCTAGTAAATTCCCTCTAACAATCTATTTTAAAAGTATTCCAGTTAGTTGTCAATTTAGTTCATGGTTAAGCATGTCCCAAAAGTGCATTTTAATGAGGAGATTTTTGAAGATGGTATTGCCTTGACAACCCAAAGGAATGAAGCAAAAATAATAGAAAAAAAAAGAAGTAGGAGCTAATATTTTGATCTAGGCAACTTCTTAGTATCAACTGTCTTATACCATTAAGGAACATATAAACACGGGAATACCAATGCTTAGGAGATCTCTGACCTCAAAATTAACTGATGGAAGCAACCAAGAACAACATAATAGAACACAGTAATATACCAAATGAATCAAGGATCTACTTGTCTTATTCCCTAAGTATGTGGAAAGAATTACACCTAAAACCAATCATTCACTAAAGATTTTACCACCCTACCCTCTTCCTAAGACACACTTATGAGGATATTCTATTGTTTGTTTGGAAATTTGGCTGGATCACAAAAAAGAGAATGCTTGCTGACTTCTATCATTCTCATCAACAGTCTTTCCAGAATTGTCATCAGTAATGACCAGAAATTAGACCAAGAGAGCAAGTTATATGGTTCAATAATTTGGCCTGTACCAAATGGCACTTACATACTTTACAAAAATCATGTGAAAGTTACTTTAAATGATTTTGGATTTTTTAGGAGCTTTTTTCATATTTCTAATATATCTAAATTCTCCTGAAATTCAAATATGTTAAATTCTCCTTAAACATCCTAACAGATCTGTTTAAAATCCTATCCCGGGTAATCATGAATCAACCATAAAATAAACTAACTCAAAACTATTGTTTTGTCTTATTAATTATGACTTCATGGCTGTAGGAATGGAGGAAATGTGGGAGGAAATCTAATTTATATCTGGCAGTGTTTGTTCTTCCTTTGAACAAGAACACCCTCCTCTTAAACACATTCCCTTCTTCTATCTTTTTACTTTTCCTTCTGTTTTTTCCTCCAATATCCTTTTTGCTTCCTTCTTACCAGGCCACAGATGCTGGGGAGTTTGTGATACAGTAGAACAGTTAAAATATTTTTTCATAACCTAGTATTTTCTTACACAGGTTATGAATGAAAACATGTGCCTGCCTTTCTTTCCATGCCCCAATTAACCACATATATTGTAAGTTCTTAATTCAATTAAGCAGTGCACAGGTAGGTTCTAAGTACAACAAGAATCCCCAAAGATTTGCCTAACACAGCTTTATAAACAAGGTCTATTGCATATTGTTCTGAAAGGGTCACTGGAAAATATAAAGAACTATAATTGGTAAATATATTTGAAGTTAATTGTAAGCAATGGTATCATAATTGTGGAAAAGAAAAAAAATCACCCTTTACTGAGACTAACTTAGAGTTCACAGGGTTGTATTTGCAGCCTCTCTATAACCTATAATAAAATGTAAATACAGCAAATTCAGAGAAACTTTTTCAAACATCAGAACACCAGAATTATGTATATCATCTTTCCAAGAATATAATTAGTTATATATTGTATTTTATTTACTTCTTGAGAATCATGGATAATACTTAGTAATGAATTTAAATAACTTTGGGTATGTTAATAATGTATGCAAAAGCAAAAGTGGGATATTTCATCATACATTCATGTGTATACTTACATATACTTTAGGTTTGTATCTTTAAGTAATATAATTTTTTTAGATTGTATTTTATTTATTCATCAGAGAAAGGGAGAAACATAAACAGAGGTACAAGCAGACTCCCTGCAGGGAGCCCGATGCAGGACTCGATTCCAGGACCCCAGAATCCCTACCTGAGCCAAAGGCAGATGCTCAACCACTGAGTCACCCAGGTGTCCCATAAGTAATATAGTTTAAATACCAGAAGTATTTAGGACTTGGTCTCTTATTTCAAACTGATATATATCCAATTATGTTTACTAACAGCAAATCAGTTACTTAGTATAGAGTCAGCCCGAATGTGTTATAAACTATTGTGGAAATATGATTTCTTTTTTAAAATATTTATTTTAAGTAATCTCTATACTTAGTGTAGGGCAAAATATGCTTCCTCTTTTTTAAAAAAAAAAGACTTTATTTATTTATTTAGAGAGAGAGAAAGCAGAGGGAGGGCAGAGAGAGAGAGAGAGAGAATCTCAAGCAGACTCCATGCAGAGCTTGGAGCCCAATGTGGAGCTTGATCCTATGATCCAGGATCATGACCTGAGTTGAAATTAAGAGCTGGTCACTCAACCTACTGAGCCACTCAGATCTCCAAAATATACTTCCATTTTAAATAAAAATTACTCTTGAGAATAATTAGTATGTCAAACACTACTGAATAGTGTAATGAACACCAATAAAAAATAAATTTATTTAAAAAAAAGAAAGAAAAAGATGAAGGCTAGAAAGTCAAAGATATTATATATAAATTCTTAACCTTAAGAATGTCCCTTCCTCTTCATCCTTTTTTCCTCCTCCAGTCTCAAATATATTCATCAGTACAATTTAAATTTTTAAAATGCATTAAATAAGCTCTAAGTTCCCTTGGTTGCTTCCAAAAATGTCATTATTCCAGTGCCTCATTTTAATCTATTTTAGGATACTCTAAATATCTTTTGTTTTGCAAATCTATAAATAAAGTATGTAAAATAGAGCAGTTTGTATTCAGTGTGTTACATGATATCCATGCATATATACAGCTTCAATGAAACACATCCTGGCTTCATGAAATAAATTTTTTTCTTATTGTAAAAAACAGTTATGTTTCTTTTATTTTTATTCTGAAAAGAACGTGTGATCTAGCAATAAAAATTCATTACATTTAACCACTTAACTTTTCATGCAATTACTGTTAAAACTCTGAGCTTTTATATTAGCTAACACGTGAGTCAATAGATTTTTTGTAAAATTCTTTGATATTTTTGAAAAAAATAAGTGGTATATATAACTGAAGCCACTTAACTTTAAAAATATGTCTAACAGATATTTTCAAAAAAAGCATGGTATAAGCATTTTTTCAATGTAAAAAAGTGAAATATTTGCTTTCATGTGGCAAAAAAAGAAGTAATTTATTAAATTACTCCACATAATACCATTTTTACTTGAAATGTCAAAATTCCAAGGAACAAGACAGATTTTTTTCCCTATGGTAATTTTATTTGTAGTTGATATACTAAAAATAATCAGTTGGACATATGTAGTAAGAGGAAAGTATGTTATATATCATTAAAATAGTACCCTTAGTGAATTTAGAGATATAATTATATTAATTTCACTTAGTTCTTAAGATAAGTTCTATTGTTAATACAATATTGGTTGTTGAAGAAGTGAGTCTTATCTACTCTCAAAGTAAAAAAAAAATGCATCCAAAAATTAATCCAAAAAGTACTGGAGATATTTTTGAAGCTTTATATTGGAAACAAAAATGATCTCAAGCTGATTTGTATACAAACCCAATAAAATCCAATGATAGGTAATCAGCAGGTTGGACAAACAAAATGACTGATACAATCATGGAACATGTTTTTTGTTGTACTTTGTGTCTTCACTGCCCGTTAACAATAAATGCATTGAATATAGTTTCCTTTTGCTCATGGATGAAAACATGGCTGGGCCTCATGGCAGTTATGTTCATAGTTTGGAGAATAGTTCACTCTATGTTCACTTTCAGTCATTAATATAGTCTATTTGGTAACTAGAAGGATATTCCAACATATCAATAAGTACAGTTATAAAGGAAGCCTTAGGTCCTCTCCCACCCACCTCGGAAACTGGCCAGCTTCAGGCTGAAAATCTTGGGAAAGGGAGGGAAAGGGGAGGAAAATGGTCCAAATTTTAAATCCTCTCCTTGTGCCTCTCCTCCTCAGCTTCACTAACCACCTCAAAACTGTATAACTTAATATAATCATGTTCCCATTTATGAGTGCAAGCTTTCTGGGGTGGGATTGATCTTGGCCTGGGCTCCTTAGGGCTTTACTGTAAGCTCCAGGTAGAAGCCAAGTTTGTTTCATGTGCTTCTCATCCTCTTGGGACGAGCAGACCAGCTGTGACATGTTCTTTCAGCTAAAGTCCGGGAAAGCTAGCCCAAATATTCAAAGTACATTTGAAGCCCTTGCTCATTTAATGTTTTCTTAATATTAGAAAATTTAATATTTAATATTTATTGGCCAAAAGAACTCTGCAACAGGGAACTATCTCTACCTCTAATAGGAAGGACATCAAAGTCACATGGAAAAAGACATAGGGAAGAATGGAGTATTGTGGATGGCAATTCAACCTACCAGTAGTCTGAAAGTTGTGATAAAGTCTGAAGTGTCAACTCTGTATCCAATGTCATTTCAGCAATATTCATGGCTGCTGTCTTCAAAGAAGATCAACTGTAGAAATTGAGGTGCTCTATTGGTATTTTCAGTTTCACAGGATTTTATTATTAGTGCAAATGAAAACTTTCTGCTATAGAAATTACTCTGCTATGTTTTCATCTTGAATTCCATTTCCTCCCTTTCTCTTAAATATCACCCTCTACCTCATCCACCGAAGCCAGCATGTCCTCAAGAACTTGTGTTCAAATTTAATAAATTCCTCTGTTAAAGTAATGTCTTACCTTGCAGGGCAAGAACATGGTATCTCTCAAATTCAGAATTTAATTAAAATTACTGTTGCCTGCATATAATTATTTTTTAGCCTCTAACCATTCATTACGATCCATCAGGATATTATTTGCCTTTTCTTTTTTTTTTAAGATTTATTTATTTAATCATGAGAACAGAGAGAG
Organism: Canis aureus; assembly: GCF_053574225.1. NCBI lineage: Eukaryota > Metazoa > Chordata > Mammalia > Carnivora > Canidae > Canis > Canis aureus. The sequence goes on from NC_135641.1 coordinate 7,009,448, forward strand.
AGAGAGGCAGAGACACAGGCAGAGGGAGAAGCAGGCTCCATGTAGAGAGCCCAATGTGGAACTCGAACCCAGGTCTCCAGGATCTGGACCTGGGCTGAAGGTGGCGCTAAACCGCCGAGCCACCCGGGTTGCGCCTTATCTACCTTTTCTACAAATCTTTTGTTTTCCTTGCATTTTTCATCCATATTTCATTATGTACTATTTTAAGTCCTGGACTCAGCCATTATGTTACCTCATGGCAACAATTTGGACCTTCTTTTTCAATTCAATTTATAGGCAGAAATTAAAAATTCATATAGTATGGAGAGACTAGGCACTTCATCCTAATTCCATAGGTATTTTTTAAATGTTTACTTTTAGAAATGTTTAACTTGAAATAATTGTAGACTTACAAAAAAGTTGCAAAAGTAGTATAGAGATTTCCTATACCCTTTATTCAGATTCTGCTCATGCAACAGCTTACATTCATGGTAGTTTTTAAAAGAAGCAAAGATTGATGCATTATTTTTTAAAGATTTATTTATTTATATCAGAGAGAGAGAGAGACCATGCATGTGCATGGGGAAAAAGGGGGGTGCACAGAGGAAAGAAGAGAAAGGAGACTCCCTGCTAAGTGTGAAGCCCAACTGGGGGCTCAGACTCAGAACACTGAGATCATGACTTGAGCTGAAACCTAGAGTCAGTCACTTGTCACTTTAGGGACTGAGCCACCCAGGTGCTCCACATTGACATATTATTAACTAAACTATTGACTTTATAGAGATGCCCCCAAATTTTCCATGGATATCTTTTTTCTGTTCCAGGATTCAAGACAGGATATCACAATGCATTTAGTTGTTATTTCTTCTTGATCTTCTACAATGTGATAGTTTCTTATTTTTTCTTGTCTTTCAGAACCTTGATATCTTTGAAGAGTACAGGTGGGGTGTTTTGTAAAATGTCTCTCAATTTGGGTTTGTCTAATGTTTTCTCATAATGAGACAGAGGTTATAGATTTTGGGAGAGAACATCACAGAAGTGATGTGCTCTTCTCATCACATCATATTAAGAGTACATGATATCAACACATCTTATTTCAGGTGATGTTAATATTGATTATTTGGTAAAGATAGTGTCTCCCAGTTCTACCGTAAAATTAATATTCTTCCTTTCCATCTCCATTCACTGGAAATGGGTCACTAAACCCAATCCATACTCAAGGGGAGAGTAATTAAGCTCCGCTCCCTGGAAGGAGGAATATCAAAGTATTTGTGACATGTATTAAAACCATCACAGATGCCTGGGTGGCTCAGTCAGTTAAGTGTCCAACTCTCAGTTTCAGCTTAGGTCATGACCTCAGGGTCATGAGATAGGTCTCCACATTAGGCTCCATTGGCTGAAAGTCTACCTAGGATTCCCTGTCTCACTCCCTTGGCCCCTCCCCTCATTCTGTCTCTCTCTCTCTCTCTCTTTCTCATAAAAAAGTAAAATCTTTTAAAACAATCACAGCAAGCAATACATATTTGAGGGGAGATAGTCTGAGATTATACAAATATTCTGTTTCTCCTTAAAGTTAGCTTAGTGATTTTAGCATTCATCAGTAGATCTTGCCTGCTGCAATTGCTATTTTAATGTTCTCATGATTATTTTTATTTCTCATATTCCTTCTACATTCATTGAATGGAAATTTTTTGTAAGGAAGAGTTCTCCTATTTCTTTATTTATTCACTCAATTATAACTTCTATGTCAGTACAGACTCATGAATATTTATTTCATTTTTTGGGTTAAAATCCAAATACTATCATTATGTAATTTGTCACTTGTTCCATATTTAATCATTGATAGCTCTTTCAGATTTTTTTCTTACATCCTTTGGACATGCCCATCTCTATTTTCTCTTTCCTTACTTTTTTTCATTTTTACTTTCTGGTACCACAAGACACACCAGGCTCGTTTTGTATTTTCCCTGCCTTAACCCATTTCTCCAAGAAGCTCTTCACTCTTGCATTTAGGAATGGTCTTTAGAAACCAAAATCTGTGTACTCATTGCTAAGCATGCTTAATTTTATATAGGGTAATCATTTTCACAAAATCATGGCATTTCATTGTTTTTATAGCCTGCCCATGTTTCCTTTCCATTTCTTTCTCCTTGTCTCTGTCCTACTCATTCTTTAATATTCTCCCCTCATGTGTAATACCAGAGCACACTAATACATCTTATTAAAATAAAATAAAATAAAATGGAGACCAGGCTTAAAAACCTTCCAAGCAGACAAAACCGTTTAAGCTTTGTAAGCAAAACTATATCATGTTATTTCATGAACATAAACAAAACTTGTGTCATTTCTGATAAATGCCTATGGTAAACATAAAAGAAACCTAAGTCATTTTCCTAAGAAGATATATGATAGTCACTTTTAACCAATGCACTGCCATCAGGACATACCTCTTGTTACAACCAACCATTGTAAATGTTCAACAACTTCCTCATTTTCACTTTATAAGATATCTGTAATATGCCTCTGAGCTTCAACTGAATTTTGGATTTGAAGACTCCTGGTTTGTGAACTGTTTTTCTTATATGCAATAAACCTTAGTAAATATAGTTTTACTGATCTGGTTTTAATTTGTATTGTTTCTAGATTTTTGACAACCTTATTTTGGACTTATTTTTATTTCTTCTGTCTAATAATCCTGTACATTCTGAAGGGTTCATCCTTCCCTACATGTCTGCTCTTTTCTCTTTAATAGCTATCTTAAAAAGTTTAGCCAATCACACAGATTCACAATCCACATACAAGGTTGACCTCTTCCTAGTCCCAAATTGCCTATCAACTGATCCCTCCTTTCATGCCTAAGCTGCTTTGAATGTAATATTTTCCATATTTATCTTCATATGTCTTCAATAATACTCCATTTATTATCACTAGAATTACCATGGTGATACAAAGGAAGGCTATCAAACAGCAGTTTGAAATAGGGACTTGCAAAGGATTTTTCGTTCCCCTCCTCTTCCTTTATGCTCTTGCATGATGTCAGCTATCAATAAGAGAACAATAAATCTCCCTACAGCTGGATGAAAGGCTTCCATCTGTAACCTGGGTCTTCAAGAAAACCATAAATATTAGAAAGAGACAAAATCCTGGAATTGTTTCGCATATAAATGTCACATTAGTTAAAATGTAGGTTTAAATACCACTTTAACAAAAAACCCAAATTAGCAATGGTTTAAACTAGGTAGAAATTTATCTGTCTCTTACATAAATTCTCAGATCCAGAGAAACACAGCAGTACTTCTTCATCAGGTCATCAAACAACCCTGGTTCCATCTGACCCAGGGATGCTCTGAGGTCTTTAATGTCACCCACATTATTCTAGATTGCTCAATATTATGTCTCCACTCTAAGGGGCAAAGAAGGAGAGGGCAATCTTTTCTTTTCAAAACCCACACCCAGGGCGGCCTGGGTGGCTTAGCAGTTTAGCGCCGCCTTCAGCCCAAGGTGTGATCCTGGAGACCCAGGATTGGGTCCCATGTCAGGCTCCCTGCATGGAGCCCGCTTCTCCCTCTGCCTGTCTCTCTCTCTCTCTCTCATAAATAAATACAATCTTTAAAAAAAAAAAAACAACCCACAACCACGTCTCTTCTTCCTCACTTATAATCTTCCAAGAATACCGAAATGTCTATTTTCTCTGTGATGTGTCTCCTCTTCCATAATCACTCAGGTTCCCCTCTCCCTAACTCTCAAAACCTCATTAATGGGTAAGTTTAATATGCTCTAAATCACACTCCCTGAATGTAGGAATTTCCTAGCATGTTTACTAGTGAGTTCTAATCTTTTTCTGAAAAACAAATGATATGTAATATTAACCTGCGCTACACAATTCAAAGAATGTAAAACTTGTGAACTTGTAGAAAAACTATAACTCCACATTTGTTTTACTCCCTCAATTAATTTTACCAAAGTTTAGGAATTCTCTTGATTCCACCAAATTACTGAAATATTAGTATAGAATACGACTGCTTCATACAGTATTAATAAATTCCTTGTGATATGTTATCAGGTCATCATCACATTGCAAGTCCCTGTGTCCACAATGAAACATTAGTATTGACATTATTTCTCTATGCAAAATAGACCAGTTGTTTCTCATCACCTGGAGCTTGGAACTAAACTCTTTCATCTGGTTTTTATACTTTTGGATTTAGAACTTGGCTACTGCCTAAAAATTCTACATGGATATTCACTCAACCACTTCTTCCAGCCTATATCATTTATTTTCCATGTCTGAACTTTTCTTTGGATAGCATTGTTGCTCACTGGCACAGGAATATACAAAATTGGCCCCATGGAGTATCATACATGTTTTTTAGCAGCCATCCTGCTTCTAATTTCCCATATCAGTCCACCAACTAAAAAATGCATGCTTCCCTACTGAACCAAGAACACATAGTCCTTTGATAAGTTCCAGGGGCTTTTTTTGCTTTGATCCCAGAAATTTTTGTTTACTTGCTGCTTTCCTAATTTTGTTTTTCTGTATTCTGAGTATGCCGATGGCCTTCCTTCCCCTCCAAAGATGTCCTGCCACTTACAGTAGGACATGAAATAAGAAGATAATGGTAACTTTTTCCCAACTAACCATTGGTCATTATCCTCTTCACATTAATAGAGGGAAAGATTTTCCCTTTAAAAATACTTTCTATATTTCTCTATTTTGATGTATATTATGAGTCAAGGTATCACACAATAGGGATTAGATTTATGTAAAAATAATCTAGTGGAAATTATGGTTTACTTCTCATGATCTATTGTGGAATTTTAAGCATTCAGCATTATTCAATCCCTAATTGAATTAAACTAAAAATCACATTCATCTTCAATTTATTTCAAAACAAAACCATTTATTTATATCTTTACCTTAGCGTTTTGTTCTCAAGTTTTACTTTCCATGTTATTTTTTCATAAGCATCACTATGTCCTCAAACAGGATACATATCACTTCTATTTTACTTTCCCAAACAAATAACAAAAGGTTTGAACCAGAAGGTCCATATATGCATGTATTTGCACTCTCTGCCTGTTGCCTCTTGCTACTTTCCAAAGCTTATCAGGAGCTGCTCCACTGCAGATGGGCTACCAAGCTTGTCATGTGTCATTTTTCAGTTGTCTTTCCTAAAATGGCACCATTTTCTGTATTAACACTTACCAGTCAAGGTATTATGTAACATAATCAGATTCCTTCAACATAAAACTCTCACTTCTACATCCAATTTAAATTGGCAGTGTCATATGCAGGCCCTGATGCTTGGTCTGGATAAGAAGAAGGAAAGAAGTAAATAAACAAAAAAATTAGACATCCTGTGTCCAGTAATAAAATTAATGCACTTGCATTCCAAACTATATTTGACAAACTATAGTTATTGTTACTCTTTCCAAGATTCCTCTGTCCATAGTCATAGTCCAGTAGCATTTGGAATTACCTGCAAAATGAAGGACTTAAATAATGGTCTGACAGTAACTTAAAGACATTATTTTGCTCATTGGAGACTGCAAAGCCTATATAATTGATGCATATAATTAAATAAGTTCTACAATTGTTGACAATTTATCCTCCTTTCAAAGCCATAAACACCTTTATATTACCATGCTCAGCTGGGAGATGCAGCATCACTTGGAGAGCATTTTACAAAAGATAGAATACATCAACTTACTTCTATAACATCTGCTTTTTGTATTGGAAATTTCTCCCTAACTTCTTCATGTAATATCCTAGTATTTAATGACCTTCACTACAAGCATCAAGGTCTTTCCTGGCATGTGGCACCAAATATTTTGAATCATCCCCACATCTGGGATCCCTGGGTGGCGCAGCGGTTTGGCACCTGCCTTTGGCCCAGGGCGCGATCCTGGAGACGCGGGATCGAATCCCACGTGGGGCTCCCGGTGCATGGAGCCTGCTTCTCCCTCTGCCTGTGTCTCTGCCTCTCTCTCTCTCTCTCTCTGTGACTATCATAAATAAATAAAAATTTTTAAAAAAATAAATGAATCATCCTCACATCTAAAATTATCAGACCAAAAAAATAAAATAAAATAATAAAATAAAATGAAATAAAATTAAATAAATAAAATTATCAGACCTAATGAACATTAAGGTTGCATAGATCCTCCATGAAATCATGGAAAGAGTACAAACACTATGAGAAAGTAAGAATATAGGAAAAGCTTCTATCACATACATTAGATTAGAAAATACAAATTATGTTCCACTCTAATGGTTTAAAATCCTAGGAACCTTCTAAGTTTAAACTTCTGAGACTAAGAAAGGACTCTCAGAAAAATACCACAATCCAATTAAACCATGGAATACTGCCTGTTCTCAGAAATAGTATGAATCAATAATCTCACTGTCCAGGAGGAAATGATACAGAGGTGACAACCAATGTATGGCTTTCAGAGATTAGTAAAATCAAATAGCAGCACTTTAGCATATATATTAAAGTTTCATCTTACTCCTGATTGAGAAAAAGAACAGATTTTGGGGTTTTGTGGGATTTTTTTCCAAAATAAAAACTCAGTGCAAGACATAGGAAAAAGAAAAAGTAGCCTCTGGAGGAGAGAAGTATAAAAATATAAAAAGGGGGGGGGAGGTTGGTGGAAGCTTGTAAAAATGAATAGAGCAATGAAGCTAAGCAATAACACAGAAAGATGGTAAATTTTGATATATCATATTTTGGCCAACCATGGAAGTTGGCTTACTGGGGAAGAGACAAAGATGGCCCTGGGGAGTAATAGAAGCAAAGAAGCAAAGAAAGAAAATATGTTGTGTATAGTCTTATAGTTTGGAATCTGAGTTTAATTTTTAAAAAGTCAGGTTTCATAAGACAGAGATGTACAGAAGCAAATAAAATTTTCTAACATACAACTGAGTATATCTGAAACTCTGCTACTTTTGTTTTTTATTAAATCCAATCTTGAGTTAGATATTTAATTCTAGAATTCACTACACAATACAAGTTTTTAAAGCAAAAAACACCCCTCTCAGCATTTTCAGGAAGACTTCGAAAATGCATATAAAGGCATTGTGTGACTATTCTTCTTAATTGAATGCTGATGTATCTGAAGAGAAATTCATGGATGTATTATCCTATTACTCTGGTTCTTGACAACAACAATGTTATCAAGAAATAAAATTTATAGACTTTCATTTTTTAAAGGTTTTATTTATTTATTCATGAGAGACACAGAGAGAGGCAGAGACATAGGCAGAGAGAGAAGCAGGCTCCGTGCAGGAGCCTGATGCAGGACTCGATCCAGGGACTCTGGGATCATGCCCTGAGCCGAGTCAGACGTTCAACCCCTAAGCCACCCAGGCATCCCTATAGACTTTCTTAATACAGAATCACCATCCTTAATGTTCAGATTGCTGATTGTCAATAGCTACACACAGTAATTGTACCTACCACTACTTTTACAATTCTATATTCTTACCACTTTTTTTCAGCTGGAAGCTCCACCTCCACTCTAAAAATATTTTCTTTTTCTCTCTTGACAACTACAATTCCACTCCAGTAGCATTTCATATTTCAGGTTTGGAACATCCAACCCTTGTTTGATGCTCTGTGCTGACAATGATTGCCTGACACTATGAGTATGTGATGTGATAAATGTATGTGAAATGTTTAGTCCATTTTTTTATTAAAAGATTTTATTTATTCATTTGAGACAGAGAGATACAGAGAGACCGCCCAGCAGGGAGACTGATATGGGGCTTGATCCTAGGATCATGACCTGAGCTAAAGGCAGACACTTAACCATTTAGTGGTTAAGTGTCAAGACACCCTTATTTAGTTCAATTTAGTTAGTAGGACAAGGACTAGCATTCCTATGCCATCTGCCACCACATACAGAGAATTTTCTTTACAGGACGATATCTTTTAAATGTTCATTGTTCATGTTAACTTCAAATAATTATACAAATTTTTATTCAGGGTTTCATAATATTGAAAGTCAAATGTCATAATCTACATTTGTACCTAACTATACACCATGAGTATCACTCCATTTTGTTTATTTCCTTATCACTTATGTTCATTATCTATTGTTACATAACAAATTACCATAAAACTTAGCAGCCTAAAGCAGCATGTATTTCTTATATCACAGTTTCTGTAGATCAGGAAACTGGTCACAGATTTTCTAAGTGCCACTAACTCCATTTTTCATCAGCCTGCAATCCAGGTGTCAGCCAGAGTTGCAGTCTCATCTGAAGACTCAAATGGAGGAGGATCCACTTCCAAGCTCACTTGCATGGTTGTGGGCAACATTCATTTTCTTTTGGGTTTGTAATTAAATGTCTTAGTTTGTCATGGGCTCCTGACTGGTTGTCTCCCTTGTGGTCTGTGGAGCACTGCATAAGGAAGCTAACAACTGGCAATTGCCTACCATCAGAGTGAGTAAGTAAACGAGAAAGAGAGTATGTTCAAAATGTTTCTTTATAACCTAACCTCAGAAGTAACACTCTTTTTCCCCCCATTTTCTAATTGCTACAAGTGAATCACTAGGTTTAACTCACACTTGAGCAAAGGAAATTACACAAATATGTGATGATCAGGAAATGGAGATCTCTGAATGCCATCTTTGGAGCTACCTACCACATCATGGTCAATCACTGATTCCGTGACTCCATGTGGCAGAAAAAACTGAAATGACCCCAATGACTCTGGCCTATGTAACCTCTTCCCCTTTGATTATGGATACAATATGATGAGATACCAATCCTGCAACTATGTTCCATGAGAGATTTGGATATAAGGAGAGGGATTATTGGCATGGACCTCTCAATCACACGAGTCGTTTGAAAGCAGAGTTTTCTCCATTTGATGGAAGAAGAGGAGGTCAGAAAGAGTAGAAGTTTGGGAGAGATTCAAAGCAGAGGGGATTACTTATTGTTTACTTTGAAGATGAAGGGGGCCACTTAGGGACAAAAAGCAGCCTCTAGGAACTGCAAGGAGTCCCAGGCTCACAGACAGTGAGAGAGTGGGGATTTCAATCTTGCCACTAGGAAGTAAATTCCTCCAACAACCAGAATGAGCTTTGAAACAGATATTTTCCAGAGCCTCCCAAAGAGAACTTAACTCAGCTAACATTTCTATTTCAACATTGAGATAGCCACAGCACATAACCAGCTCACAATGTACCAGACTTTTGACTTGTAGGCAATGAGATGATAAATGGGTATGGCTTTAAGCCACTTTATTTGTGGTAATTTGTTATGCAGCAACAGAAATTAATCTATCCACATAACCAATGTTACCTCCTGCGGCAAGTTCTCCCTAAAGATTCTTGAGTGTTAAGATAATCTTATGCAAATATAAGCATCTGGGATGTCTGGGTGGCTCAGTGGTTGAGAGTCTGCCTTTGGCTCAGGGTGTGATCCCAGTTCAGGCATTGAGTCCCACATCAGGATCCTTGTGAGAAACCTGCTTCTCTCTCTGCTATGTCTCTGCCTCTGTCTGTGTCTCCCATGAATAAATAAATAAAATATTTAAAATATATATATATAAGCATCTATGTAGTAGTGTTGTCCTTTTGGATGTTTTTAACAGTATTACTGCAACACACACACATAGACACACACATGAATATATATGTATGTATGCACGTATATGACAATATACTATCAATTATATAAATATATATATTTAGTTATTTTTCTGTTTATCTCTGAGGACTGCTTGTTCATTTATCACAGCTTGGCCATTTCTCCAAGTTCACAGCTAATAATCTAAATTAGTGTTTCTGTGAACTTGGCCACAGCAACTTCTTGTAAGATACATCTATGAAGGCAAGGGAAACAAAAGCAAAAATGAACTATTGGGACTTCATCAAGCTAAAAAGCTTCTGCACATCAAAAGAAACAGTCGACAAAACTAAAGGACAACCTACAAAATAGGAGAAGATATTTCCAAATGACCTATCAGATAAAGGGCTAGTTTCCAAGATCTATAAAGAACTTATTAAACTCAACACCCAAGAAACAAACAATCCAATCATGAAATGGGCAAAAGGCATGAACAGAAATTCCACCAAAGAAGACATACTCATGGCCAATAAGCATATGAGAAAATGCTCCACATCACTTGCCATGAGGGAAATACTAATCAAAACTACAATGAGATACCACCTCACACCAGTGAGAATGGTGAAAATTAACAAGACAAGAAACCACAAATGTTGGAGAGGATGTGGAGGAAGGGGAATCTTCTTGCACTGTTGGTGGGAATGTGAACTGGTGCAGCCACTCTGGAAAACTGTGTGGAGGTTCCTGAAAGGGTTAAAATTAGATCTGCCCTACGACCCATCAATTGCACTGCTGGGGATTTACCCCAAAGATACAGATGCAGTGAAAGACCAAGACACCGGCACCCCAATGTTTATAGCAGCAATGTCCACAGTAGCCAAACTGTGGAAGGAGCCTCAGTGTCCATCGAAAGATGAATGGATAAAGAAGATGTGGTCTATGTATACTATGGAATATTCCTCAGCCATTAGAAATGACAAATACCCACCATTTGCTTCGACATGGATGGAACTGGAGGGTATTATGCTGAGTGAAATAAGTCAATCAGAGAAGGACAAACATTATACGGTCTCATTCATTTGGGGAATATAAAAATTAGTGAATGGGAATAAAGGGGAAAGGAGAGAAAATGAGTGAAAACATCAGTGAGGGTGACAAAACATGAGAGACACTTAACTCTGGGGAACGAACAAGGGATAATGGAAGAGGAGGTGGGCGGGGGGTTGGGGTGACTGGGTGATGAGGGGGGCACGTGGCAGGATGAGCACTGGGTGTTATGCTATATGTTGGCAAATTGAACTCCAATAAAAAAAATAAAAAATAAAATAAAGCACCTACAAAAAAGAAAGGTGTAGATTAGGAGTTCTCAAATGTTTTGTCTCAACATGTCTCTACTCTTAAAAATTGTGGAAAGCCCAAAGAGTTTTCATTTAAATGGGTTGTAGCTATCAATATTTGCCATATAAACAATTAATATTAAAGAAACATCAAAATTAGCATGTATTAATTCATTTAAAAATTTAAATTTAAAAAGTTAAATAATAGTAAATTATTGGGCACCTGGGTGGCTTGTTTGATTAAGTATCTGCCTTTGGCTCAAGTCATAATCCCAGGGTCCTGGGATCCAGTCCAGCATTGGGCTCCCTGCTCCCGAAGAGCCTGCTTTTCCCTTTCCCTCTGCCTGCTACTCCTCCTACTTGTGCGTGCTCTCAGGCTCTCTCTCTGTCAAATAAATAAATAAAATCTTTTTAAAAAAGTAATAGTAAACCCATTACAAAAATAATGATAGTAAATATTGTTCAGATACACAATATTTTTATAGAAAAGAATTATGTTTTTCAGAATGAAAAATAACAGCAAGAAAATTGGCATTATTTTCACTTTGATTTTCTGTTTCTTTGTTTGCTTTCATTTTAGAAATCTCTTTAATGCCTGACATAATAGAAGACATCTGGATGGTCATAGGTGTCTCTACATTCAGTATGTTGTGACATCGCACCTTATGTAGCTTTTGGAAAACTCCACTTGTGAGAGAATAAGAGTGAAGAAAGCAAGTAAAGTCTTTGTATTATTATGAAAACGCTTATGACTTTGCTGTCAACCACCCACAGAACTTACAGAAACACTTATTTTTTTGTTTATTTTTTATTGGAGTTTGATTTGCCAATATATAGCATAACACTCAGTGCTTACCCCGTCAAGTGCCTCCCTCAGGGCCCGTCACCCAGTCACCCCATCCCCCTGCCCACCTCCTCTTCCACTACCCCTTGTTCTTTTCCCAGAGTTAGGAGTCTCTCATTTTCTGTCACCCTCTATGATATTTCCCACTCATTTTCTCTCCTTTTTCTTTCACTATTTTTTATATTCCCCAAATTAATGAGACCATATAATGTTTATCCTTCTCCGATTGACTTATTTCACTCAGCATAATACCTTCCAGTTCCATCCATGTCGAAGCAAATGGTGGTATTTGTCGTTTCTGATGGCTGAATATTATTCCATTGTATACATAGACCACATACATATACCTAGTCTAATGTGATCAAGTTGCATTGGAAAAAGCAAAATAGTTGGTAGCTGCAGTAATCAATTTATTTATAAATGTATGAGGTCAATTGGGCAAAAAAATAAGACTTATGATTTTAGGACAATATTCAAATATACCACATTAGTGTTGTGACAAAATCTAGGTTATTTTATGTGGAAAGGATTGGAAAGAAGTTCTAGGAAAGTATTTGAGGATTTTTTAAAGAAAGCTTAAGGTAGAAGTCTACATTATTGTCAATTGCTTATTCTCTTATTTCATCAACCTAAATTTCTTTCTCTTTACATGTTATTCTGAAAAATGTACCCATATTTATCTTTTATATGAGTTGAATTTAAAGAGAAATATATTTTAGACGGAAGGTTTTGGATGATGTTCAAAAATAACATTTTTGCGAAGTTGCTTTGACAAATAATTAAAATTGAAATGTGTATTTAAGTTTCAGATGGGCTATTGCTACCTAGCAGATTTTTTAAGCCAATAAAGCACAAATAAATTGTACAGATAACAGATCTAAAAGTTCATAACTTTTTAAATCTAGCAGCCTGTTGCAGATATAAGGAAAAGCAATTGACATATTTTTGAACATAGGTAAATTTTTCAGAACATGAGATTTTCAATTTTTTTCAAACTAAAATTCCACTTTTAAAGTTGAAAAAAGATATCAACAAGGTATTTCCTGAGAGTTTGAGTAAATGAATTAAATCTCAAATCCAAATGATCCACGAGCCATGTTTATATAACTCCCAAATAATGCTATATTCCCAAATCAACTTTTAGGTCAAATTACCCTTATCAAGGAAGATTACCCCCTTCTCCATTGCTGGGGAAATGGGGAGTTGTTGTTCAAGGAATATAAAGTTTATGTTATGGAAGACAAGTAACTTCTAAAAATACCTGCGGTACAACATTGTGCTTTTGGTAACAACACAGAACGTTATACTTAAAAATTTGTTGAAGGTAGATCTCATGTTTGTCTTACCACATTACAATATATATATTGTACACACATTAAAATATATATATATTTTTTAAATCAAGGCTACAGAAAAAAAAATTTTCTGTAAATCAACCAAAGCATTAGGGATTGCACTCCAGAAAACACAAAATTGACTGAAATCAAACGTGAGTTCTGAATTGTAAGCAGGGAGTACAGGATTATAAGGGCAAATCCAAAGAATTGAATGAATTATGATTGGTGCTAGTAAAGTTTAAACTAATTACCTAATACGCCATTCACCAGAGAAACTATTTTAAACATATAAGAACATACAAAATTCTATATCCATGAGTCCCTCTTGAGAAATCCACCAGATAAGGAGCTTCATCCAACCATGATGTAACAAAGAAACTTCGGCAAAAGGCCTAATAGGACCAATTTAATTTATATGTATATAAGATTTTTTTTAAGACTTTATTTATTTATTCATGAGAGAGGCAGGCAGAGACAGAAACAGAGAAAGAAACAAGCTCCATGCAGAGAGCCCACTGTGGGACTCGATCCTGGGACAGCAGGATCACACCCTGGGCGGAAGGCAGAGGCTCAGCCGCTGAGCCACCCAGGCATTCCTATATGCATTTAAGATTAAAACAAAGTGGTATAAGGGTGGGAAATGAATATACCACAGTAGCATGTTGTGATAATAGAGTAGTAATAACAGAATAAAAAATGAGAGCAGAAGTAAGGAAGAAAGAGGCAATAAAAATAAGGTAATTGATTGTTGTACAAGAAATAGTGTTAAAGAATGTCATTGAATGCTGCTAACCCAGGTAGTAAAACAGTAAAAAGCAAATAATTCACATCTCAGAGAGACAGAAACATAACAAATATAACATAAGACATATCTACTGACACTACCTCCTTCTGGGTTCCAAATCCAAGGAGGAAGGAGATCCCCTCACACACAACACCAATTCTTGGACATCAGTGGGGTGTCTGAGAAGTAAACCCAATTCTGATGCTATCTGTCCAGAGACAGCGTCAGATCCCACAGGTTAAGGGTTCAGCCTTACAAGACTGTTCCCCTGCCCACCCCACCCTAGCTTCAGGCACCAGTCACTAGCCCTGGCTGTTACCTGTGATTCTGACCTACTGGCTACAACCTGGAGGTTCCAACGGCCTCTTCCTTAAAGTTCTTGTAATTTGATAGAGTGGCTCACAGAACTCAGGGAAACATTTACTTACATTTACCAGTTTATCAAGAAATATGATAGAGAATATGAATCAAAAGCCAGATGAAGAGATACATAGGGTGAGGTATGGGGAAAGGGCAAGGAGCTTTCATGCTCTTACCAGGGTGCCACTCTACGCAAGCTCCAAGGTTCGCCAACCCTGAAGCTCTCCAAACCCAGGCTTTTGGGGTTTTTATAAAGGCTTCAGTGCATAGTCATGATTACCTTAATCATTGACCATTGGTTGATTCAATCCCCAGTCCTTCTCCCCTCCAAGAAATCATGGGCTGAAAGTTCCAAGCCTCTAATCACATGGTTGGTCCTCCTGGCAATCAGCCCTGCCCTTGGGTGGGGTCAAACAGTCAACTTCATTAGCAACAAGACACCCATATCACTTTTATGGCTATGAAGCCTCTTCAGAAACTATGAATGAAGACCAAATATATCTGAGAAATATGTTTTGGTCATAAGAATGACCAAACATATATTTCTTATATATCATTATATCACAAAATATAAAGTATAATGACACATTTGAGATCTTATATATGCATCATATAAATAAATATAAAGGGGATTAATTCATCTATTAAAAGAAAAAAATTTCAATTTTGCTTACAAAGGAAGACTTAACTATGCATGCTGTATGCGAGAAACACACCTAAAACAAAATAGTTCAGAACGGAGTACAAAAAGTCATTATCTAACTCAACGGGAAATAGTTGAGGCATTTCCACTAAGATCAAAAACAAGGCAAGAGTTCCTGTTATGACTACTACTGCCCGACATTTGCTGAAGATATTAACCATCACAGACAAGAGAAATCCATTAGAAGCACAAGAATCAACAGTGGAAAAATAAAACTACTTCTATTTACTGTTTTATAGTTAAAACTCAAGAGAAGACAACTCTAGAGAAAAAAAGAAAACTAAATAAAAGGAAAAGAATTTAATAAGGTATCAGTTTATAAAAATTAATATATAGAAATCGCCAGAAATCATACATACAAACAATAACTGGTTAGGAGATTAAAGGTCAAGTTAACCCCATTTACAAAACAAAAAGGTAATATCAAAGTTAAGAAGAAATGTGCAATACATAAACAAGGAAAACTTTGTCACATATGAATAAAGATAAAAATTGACTTTAGAAGTCCATGGGTAGTTCTTGGATTGGATGTTTCAACATAATGACTTTAGTATTTTCTAAATTTCACATAGTTCTGATAAATATACTGCCATTTGACAAATGCTGAAGTAAAATTTCTTGCAGACAACAACAATGGATCCTAACATTAGCAAGTTAAAGTATTTTGAGAGTTGGGATATTTACATAGTTTCAAAGTATTGCCGCATAGATCTCTACTTATTAGAAAGAAAAAACTACTTTATTACAGTGGTTAAACTTGACAGACACCACCATCCATTAATAAATAATCAATAATAAGACAGTGACATCATGTTCTTCCTAGTATCATACCTTGAGAAGGTTACACTTTGTAGCATTCATGCCAAAAACGCATCATCTGAATTTATTTATAAGAAAATATCGGACAAATAGGAATGTAGAGACATCCTATGATTAACCAAGTCTCTACAAACATGTCAAGATTGTGAAAGATAAAGAAACTAAAGAATAGTTGACATTGAGACACAGTAAGGAGACAGGACAAGTAAATGTAAGACAAGATCCTTGATAAGAATCTGGACCAGTGAATGGATACAAATGTATCAATGGTCAAAACTCAAAGTCTAGAGAGGAGTTAGAAGCATTTTATCGATATTAGCTTCCTAGTTTTATTAATTAATTGTACTACGGATAGGTAAGATTTTTAACATTTGGAGAAAACTAAGTGAAAGTTATAAGGAAATCCTTTGTAACTTTTCTGTAAGTGTGAAATTATTACAAAACAAAGAAGTTTGAAAATGGCCTTAATTTCAAAAAAAGTATAATGAGGCTATAACAACTACATGTGGAACCAGGTAAGAGTAAGAACAATGAGATGGAAATAAACTCAGACACAAATAGAAATGGAGTATATGAGGGAAATGCTATTCAAATCAGTGGGCAAATGACTATTTCGTGGTGTCTGGGAAATGCACTAGCTGTTTAGAAAGGACGAAAACAGATTGGTTACTACAGGATTTAGACTTACACAATTAATTATAATTACAAAACATATTTGTCAACGTGAGGTGGAGAAAGCCTTTCAGACAGGACAGAAAATTAAAAATAAAAACAGGAAATTCGGCAAACAAACTAGAAGAAATGAGAGACTCCAGGAAAAAGAGCTAGCAGTGCAATAGAAGGTAAATACAAGACTACAGGCTACGAACAAGTGGCTCGTGGAAGAATGAAGTGGCAAATCAATATATGAAATGATGTCCAAATTCACTCACAGTTAAATAAATGCAAATTAAACTAACACTGAGACGCTGGATTTAGGAATCAAAGTGGCCAAGATTGAAACAGATCATAAATCCAAGCCTGTTTAAGGTGCTGGGAAACAGGATCTCCCTTATGGGGCTGAGTAATTTGTCAATGGGGCGACCATTTAGGGGGACAATTTAGCATTATCTAGCAGAATTACAAAGGCACATCCTAGCTCTTTCAACAATTTCCTTGCTAGAAACTACCTGTCGACTCTCAACAGGACCCTAAGGATGTTTACTTCCTGAGAGCTGAAATTTCCTGAGCAAAGGGATCTGTGTATTCCCTGCCAAGGTCCTGGAGGAGCCTGGCACACATTTTTTTTTTGTTCAATCAATGAATCAGTCAATTGTAGCGTTGCTTGCATAGGAAAAGCTAAAAACAAGTGTTGAATAAATAATCTATGATACTTCATATAACATCATACAAAGCCTTTGTTTTAGACTGTAAGGAGAGTGATTTCTGTAGGACTAATCTTCTAGATCTTCAAGTTAAAGGCAGAGCAGCATATTAACTATTTATTGTAAAAGCTTTACTCAATAGAGCGCCATCAGTAACATTTTTTTTTTTTTCATTTTATTGTTCCTTCAACCTCTAATGTGGGCTGTCTTCCCCCATCTTGGGTGAAAAACTCAAACAGATCTCCTTAACTTCTCCAGTCACGAACAGATGATGAAAAGGCCACGGGGGATCCCTGGGTGGCGCAGCGGTTTAGCACCTGCCTTAGGCCCAGGATGTGATCCTGGAGACTCGGGATCAAATCCCACGTAGAGCTCCCTGCATGGAGCCTGCTTCTCCCTCTGCCTGTGTCCCTGCCTCTCTCTCTCTGTGTGACTATCATAAATAAATAAAAATTTAAAAAAAATTAAAAAAAAAAAAAAAGAAAGAAAAGCCTCGGGTGTCACACTGTTGTTTCTGAATTAAAATCCCCCGCTCCAAAGTCCTACTGAGCTAATTCCATTTTCCATTTGCAACTTCCTCTCTCTTCTGTCTGGAAGTGTTGGGATCTTTGCAGCAGAGGGGGAAGAGCAGTACCCTTCCCCTCCACAAAGCCCCAGAGCCCGCTTCTTTTCATCCCGACCCCACCCCCCCAACCCCTCAACCCGGGGCTCCTGCACCTTCCTTGCACGGAGCTACCAGAAGAGAGGGAGGAAGGGCAAGGGGCCGAGCGGATGCAAGGCTGTGCCCGAACTTGGCAGGCCCTCCGGCTTGCTACTCTCTCTTACCTTCTTGGAGGCTCTTTGGGGCTCCCTGGACGTGGTCAGGACCAGTGCGCATGCAGAACCCCCTCGGGTGCTCCTCCCCCAGGGAGCAGATGTGCCCCTGGGAAAGCGCTTCTCCTGAAACATCTCCCCCGCTTCAGCTCCACCTGGGTGTCCAAGAGTCCTTTATTTACTCCTGTTTGTCAAAGAGACTAATGAGAGGCCTCATTGAATTAAATCTTCATATCAAGATAAAGTGCAAGAGTGAAGAAGTTTATTTGGGGCATTTCAAACCACCTGACATTAAAAGTGACATAGGACTTACTGTGTACTGCTGAAATACAGGAAGTCTCACTTAAGTTCCTTTGAAGCTATTTTTCTTATTTCAGGCTCAGGCAGGTTAAAACAGTTGTTAAATATAACGTGTTTAGATCGTGTTGGCATTTGGAGCAAAAATCCATGTGAATTTTTTTTAAAAAACTGAAGAAATGCTGTACTTTAGCTGTCCACCTATATTCTAAAATACAGGTTTATACTTTTTAAATTAATAATAAGCACCATGCTTTATATAGCTTTTATATTTTTATACATGGTATTCTGATAAGGGTTTTATAAAAATAAACACAAGCACATTTTATAATGCCAAACATTGAAATTTGGCATCCTGTCTAGTGGATATAGCTACAGACAGAAGTGTAGGATGGTATATGTTTAAAAAAAAAAAAAACTATTTCAGCAGTACTGCAATAACAAACAAAAAAATATGTCTGAAACTCTTTCTTCTTCTGGACAAGAATGTCTTCTGGACATCCCTGCCTTGACTTAACTCTGATAGATTGTATGTGTTCACCTGCAGACAAGTGTGTAAGACTAAGTAGAGATTTAAAATTTACTTACTGAAAATTTCATTTTATTTCTAGAACATTCTTAACAACTAAGGGACAGATTCAGTTAATAAAAGAACTTATTGAATTTATCAGCATAAAAATACATGTACCTAAAGTATTTAGCATAAGAGTCAAAATATAAAACAAAATTAAATAATTTATGGATATTTTTTAAAACTTTTACAATTTTTCTCTGAAAATTCCAAAATTCATTCAATGAATATCTCTTACTTTATTCTAAGGATAGCATGTTCCGATATTTATTTGATAGCTGATGTATAAGGAATAATGACATGGGCATAAGACCAATCCCCATACACCTTAAAAAATATATATTACTAGGTAAAACCAGAAAAATCATTGCAAGGTATTTTCCTCATATTATGTTGCTACTTATCTAAAACTAACTTTTAATTTTTTTTAAGTAATTTCTACACTCAATGTGGGGCTCAAATTTACAACCCCAAGACCAAGAGTCACAGGCTTTATGGACCCAGCTGGGAGCCCCTAAAACTAACTTTTTATCTTAATAGGCTCTAGTGCTTTAATATAAAATATGCTTCCTACATAAATGTAATATAGAACTCCTATTTCTAGCAATGTGTCTGTCAGGTGACATATCCAGAAAATCCTTTCCAGAAAAATCCTGTCCTGAAATGCTGGCTGATATGTTCAGGCATTATTTTAACTGTAGAGCGAAGGAAGTAGAAGAAACTAAAACTATAATGTACCACAAATGTGTGGGCATTAGAAACAAGAAGTGGGAACGTGAGAGTGATGTGACTCCAGACACTCTGTGACTTCATAATTAAAAGACTGGAGCCCAGGTGCCTCCAAAGGTAGGTGACATATCTTTGGGCAAGAAAATGAGGGCTTGGAATTGGAACCTCACAAAAATTGGTCTCTTGAGGAACTGTACCTTCAGTGAAAGGATGGGTAATAGGAAGAAAAAGAAGTCAACCTTCCAAAAACTGAGATGAGATTTTTTTTTTACCTCTACGTAGAAAAATGAAATAGAATATTCTTTGAGATTTTCTTGTCATGTGGAATCTCTCACATCAATCTCAACACCTGATGTGGGTTTTGGTCTCCTTTGTGCCTGGAGAGCCAAACAGGCCTCTTGGAGGAACTCGGGTGTGGCCATAAGGGATTCCCATAGATGAAACTCCACTGAAAGTAAGATCGTAACAACAACAACAACAACAAAATTAAACACAAAATGAAATAAGCCATTAAGGAGGATCAGTAAAAACAATAAAGAACAGAATCAGAACTTCAGATGAAGTTTTCAGATATTAAATGTAGAGTGAAGACAGAAAATGTGTTCTTTTTAAAAATTTTTCTAAAGATCTTATTTTTTATGCATGAAAGACATAGAGAGGCAGAGACACAGGCAGAGGGAGAAGCAGGCTCTCTAAATGGAGCCTCATATGGGACTTGATCCCAGGACCCCAGGATCACGCCCTGAGCCAAAGGTACACACTCAACTACTGAGTCACCCAGGCATCCCAGGAAAATGTTTTCAAAAATAAAAGTGAAAAATGTTTTTAAAAATACTATCTTACTGTAGTTGTGAAAAATTGAGTAAATGTTTGCTAAGACACATAAGTCATTGCAGCATCTACTCTAGGGTGAAAGTCCAAAGTCTCATCTGAATAACATAAGAATCAGGGGCTCCTGCCTGGCTGTTGATAGAGTTTTCAGCTCTTGATCTCGGGGTTGTGAGTGTGAGTCCCATGTTGATCATGGAGGTTTATTTAAAAAATAAATGTCATCTAAATCAGGTATGGTGAGACCCCGAGTGTTACTCATCCCAAGGCAAAATTACTCTCCATTTGTGAACCTATGAAAACAGGCAAGTTATGTGCTTCCAAACACAGACATGGGATAGACATCCCCATTCCAAAACGGAGAAATAGGAAAGAAGGAAGGGTCTATGGGTTCTCAGCAAATCCAGAATCTAGCAAAGCAAACTCCATTCGATCTGAAGGCTCAAGACTAAACCTATTTGGTTCAGTGTCGGTCCTACAGGCCTTCTGGGGTGGCAGCAACTTCCCACAGTTCTATGTAGTCACACAGACCCTTCAGCTCAACGATGTGTCTCCCTCTGTCTCTCAGTGAAGATCTTGCCCCTGAGGCACTGGGTACGGACCTCCTGGTCCCCATATCCCAAAACCAGAGAGGCAGTCCCACCCTTTGAAACCCAGAAGGCACCAGTGCTCTGCACCAGACCTGTGCTGGGAATAGTCTGATTATCTGTAAACTCACTTTGGCATCATTCTTCCATTTTCCCAGGGAACAGTGCATATCACAACCAAGTACATTTGGTCCTGTCTTAGAGAATCCAAGAAGTCCAAGAGCCGGCCTTCATTTTGTCCCATTTGCTCTTTCCCTATAAGTCAAAGGGGGTAGTGTCTCTGCTGGTATAATCTCTATTTCTGGCTTCTACTAAAACAACATAAAAAATAAGGAGGGGTAAGAGTTCAGAGAAATACAGTTAAAACTTGAAAGTACCTATTATCACCACTTCTATTCAGGACTGTTCTTAAGATGCAAAAAAATGGAATTAGCAGGGAAATGGAATGAAATAAAAAGTGATGAAAATGAAACTGGAGCCACAAATTACTGTTATTTGCAGATGCTTGACTATAAAGCTGTTTACACAGAAAATGCAAGAGTTTCTAAAAATAATTAGTAAGGTAAGGTTGTTGGTTAAAAGATAAATATGCTAAAAGTAATAGTAGATTCATAACCTGGATGACAAATTAGGAAAGTATAATTTCATGTTTTAGAACAAATAAAGAAATATTTTTTAAAGATTTATTCTGAGAGAGAGAAAGAGAGGGCGCAAGTGGAGAGAAAAGGGAGAGGGAGAGAAGGAATCTGAAGCAGACTCCCCGCTGAGCATGGAGCCAGTTGGGGGTTCAATCTAATGACCCCGAGATAACAATCTGAGTTGAAATCAAGAGTTGGACACTTTACTGACTGAGTTACCTAGGCGCCCCTAAAAATAATTTTTAAATGCCACTTACAACAGCACTAAAACTTAAAATAACTATGCATAAACATAGCAAAAGGTTTGCATGTGTTTTCTGGAGATAAGTCACACATTTTAAAAGTACTAACTTGAGGGGTGCCTGGGTGGCCCAGTTGATTCATCTTCCAAGTCTTGCTTTCTGCTCAGGTCATGATATTAAGGTCTTGGAATCAAGCCCTGCACTGGACACTGCCCTCAGTGGGGAGCCTGCTTGAGGATTGTCTCTCCCTCTCCCTCTGCCCCTACCCACCCTCCGCTCCTGTGCACGTACTCTCTCTCTCTCTAAATGAATAAATAAAACTTTCAAAAAATTAAAATGCTAATTTGAAAGGTTGCCATATGCACAGATTGGAATACTAACATTTGTTAAGATATCAGTCAGGCACAAATCAATTCATAATTATAGATAAGCTTCTGAAAAAAATAGAAGGGTATGGATAGTATTTTTATGGCCTTTAGATAGGAAATGTTTTTTTTTTTTTAAAGAAGACACAGGCAGGGATCCCTGGGTGGCGCAGCGGTTTGGCGCCTGCCTTTGGCCCAGGGCGCGATCCTGGAGACCCGGGATCGAATCCCACGTCGGGCTCACGGTGCATGGAGCCTGCTTCTCCCTCTGACTGTGTCTCTGCCTCTCTCTCTCTATCTGTGTGTGACTATCATAAATAAATAAAAATTTAAAAAAAAAAAGAAGACACAGGCAAAACATGAACAATAACAAGAAAATTTAAAACATCTTTGCCTAAAAAGATAATTTTTTAAAATGTAAAAATGTACACTGCATGCAAACAGACCAGGTTTGGCCACCATCTCCTGACAAAATCCAAAGGCAGAGAAATGAGTGGTGGTGCAAAAAGAAAGGAATTTGTCTCAGCGAGACCAAGACCAACATACAACATCAGGAAGACTGTCCAAGTGAGGAAAATACGTGCAGGTTTATATAAGGTAGACGTGAGCAAAGCTGGGTGGGTGCGTGCAGGAAGGCAGAGAAGGTTAAATGGATCAGTCTTGGAGTCACTCACCGGTGAGTCTTGCTGGCTGGGGGCCGGCCTTGTGTGAGGGATGGTGCTGGCTCTGGACGGCGCTCCTCGTGGTCTGAGGGATAGTTTCTGTTGCCATCAGGGGATCCTTTGCCCTCAGGGTCTTCCACCTGAGCGGAGACACCAGCGGGACAGGAGAACCCAACTGGGAAGTCCAAGGTCAAAATGGAGGCAGCCCAAGTCCTCTTTCAAAAAGGGAACTTTCAGACTAAGATATTTTTAATGTAATTTCAAGTAATTCAAATGACCTCAACATGTAATTTATTTCTCAAAATAATGAAGAACTCCTAAAAATAGAATAATAATCAATCCAATAGGAAAAAAAACAATAGACAAAATATGTCATCAGTCAATTCACAGAGAGGAAATCCAAACAACTGATAAACATTTGAAAAGTTGTGCCAGGCCTCAGTAACCAAAGACCAGCGAGTTCAAACTAGAGAAACTTATAACTTAATCATAAAGAGATTGGCAAAGATCTAGTCCAAAGATACCATGTGTTAGTGAGGATGTAAGCAATCAGATCTCCGTGTGAACTGTTGGGAGTATTAATTGGTACATGATCTTTGACAACCAATTGGACAACATCTAGAAATTTCAAGATGTTTATACACAATAACCTCAGAAATTCTGGAGAGTGGTATGTCCTAAAGGATCTCTCAGTCACGTGAACAAGTGACGTGTATACAAATGTTCATAACAGCTTTGCTTGTCTTTGGAAAATCTCAGAAACAGTATCAGTCCTCATCAGCAGGTGAATAGGCAATAAAATGTGATATATTCTTGCAAAATAATAGCATGCAATGAAAGTTAATATATTCCAGCCACATGGAGTCACATTAATAAATACAATTTGAGAGAAAAAAGGTAGAATACAGAAAAATTTTTATAAGGCTTTAAAATGTGCAAAAAGTAAATGTATATATGAAAAATTTAACACCAGATATTGGTTACCTTTAAGAAGAGAAAACAGCTTTCAACTGTCCCTTAATGTTTAATTCTCAAGTTGAACCTGATGTATTTCAAACTACAATGTAACATAAGATAATACAACCCATAAAAATTAAAATTTAACAGATGATTCCACTTTTGTCTAAATATGTGGAATACAAGAAAGAATTCAAAGTTATTTGAAATAGATAACCTTGAGTTGTAACTTTATCTTCAGATAGAAAAATGTGGCAAAATAGCCACAATTTTAATTACTATTATTATTATTATTTTCTTCCAACATGTCTGAAATCAGGCTTTTCACTAGCTTCCTGGAAAGTAAATAAAATGCCCCATGATTTTGATATTTGCAAAATGAAAATAATACATTCCTGGAAACCAATAAATGATTACAAATTAGAGCCATTTTTGTATACAAAATAATATAATTGGGTATAATTTTTGTAAAATTAAATTAATATCTATGAATTATGTAAATACTTATTATTTGAAGGCTAAATTTGTTTTTTTTTAAGATTTTATTTATTTATTCATGAGAGACACAGAGAGAGAGGCAGAGATACAGGCAGAGGGAGAAGCAGGCTCCATGCAAGGAGCCTGATGTGGGACTTGATCCCGGGTGCCCAGGATCACACCCTGGGCTGCAAGCGGCGCTAAACCGCTGCACCACCGGGGCTGCCCTGAAGGCTAAATTTGAAGTTTAAAGTAAGATGTGAGAGAAAAACCTGGAAGATATTAATTAAATGACATAATAATTTGGCTGAAAGTCCGTTTATGGTTTTCAGCCAAACATGGTGAGTAGAAAGCTGTTGCTTTAAAATCAATAAAACACCAATAAAATGATGAGATATATTCCTAATTAGCAATTCAGCAATACTTTTGATTAGATAGTATACAAATTAGTAAATCGACTTCACCTTTAAGAATATACATGACATTTTCTTAGATTAGTAAAGAGTAATGAGAATCCCTGTACAGTATAGGTTGTCATAAACTATATGGATTTACTGTTACGGTTTATTTTATTACTACAGTTTATTCTCATTTTCAAACCATTTTGAAAATGCTTGAAATATCTTTGTTATCTTTACTTTTGCAATAAAATATTTATTATTCCAAATGTATTCATGTAACTTTTAATATCCTATTGAAAAAATTTATTAATTCAAAAATTTTAAATTATTTTTAAACACGGAGCCAAGAAGACCTCTCCTTTTTCTGGACTGCAGTCAAATACTCCAAAGTGATTTGTTGATGGAATGTCTGAAGGTAATGAGGAGTAGCTGGGTATAACATTCGTAGTATAATACTTTCTTTTCCTAAGAAAGTGGGGTGGGTACATTAATATTAGCTGAGTTTACATGTAGGACAAAGGTCTTAAAACATGGAAATAAACTGTTTAATGAGAAATAAGATGCTGTGCAATGAAAACCAAACAGTAATGAGCATTATCCATTAAATTAGTTAATATTTTTCCACAAAGTAGGAACTTTAGGAGGTATAAGAAGATAATATAAAGAGGCAAGACACTTTATATATCATTTGTATAGGCCAGATTATGGGGAAAAGCAACCCATATAAAGTAATTAATTAGGCAAGCCTAATTAATGTGTACATATTACTCTATTTGTGTTCATCTGTACCACTTCCTATCAATTGCCCATGCAACATTTTAAAGGCTTATCATAGGGATCCCTGGGTGGCGCAGCGGTTTGGCGCCTGCCTTTGGCCCAGGGCGTGATCCCGGAGACCTGGGATCGAATCCCATGTCGGGCTCCCGGCATGGAGCCTGCTTCTCCCTCTGCCTGTGTCTCTGCCCCTCTCTCTCTCTCTCTGTGTGACTATCATAAATAAATAAAAATTTATTAAAAAAAATAAAATAAAGGCTTATCATATATTAAGCCAAAACCAAAATTTCATTATATTCTTCAATAAAGTAGGAAACTTAAAAAATGTGAAAAATTAATTACTGTGCCACTTACAGATTTTTGTTTCTAAATGATAATGAAGGAACTCTAAGGCCAGAGGGACAAACCACATTTAATGATGAAGACATTACCTCTTACAAATTATGGAATATCAACAAAGCAAGGCTTAGAGTATTCAGGACCCAAAATGCATTCATTTCTTGGTAAAAATGAATTAAAATATCTCAAGCATTTAAGTTTAAAAGTTAGAGGCAGAGGGGCACCTGGGTGGCTCAGTTGGTTAAACATCTGACTCTTGATTTCAGCTCAGGTCATGATCTTAGGGTTGTGAGATTGAGCCCGGAGTTGGGCTCTGTGCTGAGTGTGGTGTCTGCTTAAGATTCTCTCTCTCTGCCTCTCCACCCCACCCCTCACCCACTTGTGTGCTCTCTCTTTCTTAAAAAAAAAAAAAATTAGAAGCAGAACTAAAACTAAATTTGAGAAAAATGTGAAGAATGATTTAGTAAAAATTAAAGTAGAAAGTATTAGAGAAATAAAATGTTTTTAGTAAGAATACAAAAATCCAATGATTATTTTCTTTGAAATCAAACAATTAAAGGGAATAGATGATACCCAATCAAAAATTTTTTCAGAAGAAAAACAAACAAGTTCACATACTCTAGTCAGATTCATATATAGACATGTATTTGAGAAACATAAAATCAGGAAGCTAAATTCAACAAGGCACTTTTTACTTTAAAAATTATGTTAACAAGTTAAAGTTTATTACAGGAAGGCAGAGATAGCTAAACATTTAGCAATCTATTAATGCAATTCATCATAATAACACATTAAATAGAAAAAAACTCATGAAAATAATCATAACAAAACCCCCATAAAACGTGGGGAAATCATTTGGAAGGACTAAACACACATTCATGAGAAGTTGCAAACTAAGAAACTTCTTTATGATGATAAATATATTCATTAAATCTATAGCCAATACTGTACTTAATGGGAAAATGTTGAAGACTGCTCAGGTCACAGTCTCAGAGTCCTGGGATCCAGGCCCTCTGCTCAGCAGGGGGTCTGCTTCTCCCTCTCCTGCTCCTTCTCCCACTGATGCTCTCTCATACGCGCTCTCTCTCTCTCTCAAATAAATAAAATAAAAAATAAAAAAGCAGCTCAAACATTTTGCAAAATGTTTTCTGCTGACAGGAAGCCGACAGGCACTAATTTCAGTTGTCTTTCAGACTCTATTCCAGCATATTCTTAGATCAGTCTGACATTTCTCATGATGTTGAAATTATCTCCAGCATATAAGTAGTGTGTCCACGATTCTGTACTCATTTTAATTTTTTTCTTCACTTTAAAAAAAAAACTCCAAAACTATAGATTTTTCCAGGTAATACCTGTTGTGGGCCTGGCTATTGCTCCACAGGGCTTCACAAACTTCTCCCTGAAAACAAAACAAAACAAAACAAAACAAACAAAAAACATTATCTCCGAATTGAATTCCACATTTAGTGAGCAAAACTTCACCAGTCCTAAGTACTTACACTTTAGATATGATTTTCACAGAAAATATATAGAGCAGCTTTACACATTGGTTTAAAAGCACAAGGCTTGGGGGGAGGAGCAAGACGGCGGAAGAGTAGGGTCCCCAAATCACCTGTCTCCACCAAACTACCTAGAAAACCTTCAAATTATCCTGAAAATCTATGAATTCGGCCTGAGATTTAAAGAGAGACCAGCTGGAATGCTACAGTGAGAAGAGTTCGCGCTTCTATCAAGGTAGGAAGACGGGGGAAAAGAAGTAAAGAAATAAAAGGCCGCCAAGGGGGAGGGGCCCCTCGAGGAGCCGGGCTGAGGCCGGGGCGAGTGACCCCAGGACAGGAGAGCCCCGTCCCGGAGACGCAGGAGCTGCACCGACCTTCCCGGGGGAAAGGGGCTCGCGGGGAGGTGGAGCAGGACCCAGGAGGGCGGGGATGCCCTCGGGCTCCCGGGGACACTAACAGACACCTGCGCCCCGGGAGAGTGCGCCGAGCTCCCTAAGGGCTGCAGCGCGCACGGCGGGACCCGGAGCGGCTCGGAGGGGCTCGGGGGCGGCTCCGCGGAGGGGGCTGCGGGGGGGAGCAGCTCGGGGGGGGGCTCGGGCGGCAGCTCCGCGGAGGTGGTTGCGCAGCCCGGGAGCGCGAATCCACCAGCGCAGGCTCCGGAGCACAGGGCGCTGGGACACAGCCCAGGATCCCGCCTCCCCCGGGACAGGCAGAGGCCGGGAGGGCCCAGGACAGCGAGGACGCTCCTGCCCCAGCTGAGCAGAGCAGCGGCCCCGCCCCGGAGCCTCCAGGCCCTGCAGACGGAGTTCCTGCCGGAGCTGAATCCAGGTTTCCAGAGCTGCCCCGCCACTGGGGCTGTTCCTCCTGCGGCCTCACGGGGTAAACAACCCCCACCGAGCCCTGCACCAGGCAGGGGCACAGCAGCTCCCCCAACTGCTAACACCTGAAAATCAGCACAACAGGCCCCTCCCCCAGAACACCAGCTAGACGGACAACTTCCAGGAGAAGCCAAGGGACTTAAAGAACACAGAATCAGAAGATACTCCCCGGTGGTTCTTTTTTTGTTTGTTTGTTTTTGTTTTTGTTTTTGTTTTTGTTTTTGTTTTGTTTTGCTTTTTGATTTGTTTCCTTCCCCCACCCCCTTTTTTTTCTCCTTTCTTTTTCTTTCTTTTTCTTCTTCTTTTTTTTTCGTTTTTTTTTTCTTTTTCTTCCCTTTTTTTTTCTCTTTCTCTTTTCTTTCCTTCTTTCTCTCCTCTCTTTTTCTCTTTTTCCCAATACAACTTGCTTTTGGCCACTCTGCACTGAGCAAAATGACTAGAAGGAAAACCTCACCTCAAAAGAAAGAATCAGAAACAGTCCTCTCTCCCACAGAGTTACAAAATCTGGATTACAATTCAATGTCAGAAAGCCAATTCAGAAGCACTATTATACAGCTACTGGTGGCTCTAGAAAAAAGTATAAAGGACTCAAGAGACTTCATGACTGCAGAATTTAGAGCTAATCAGGCAGAAATTAAAAATCAATTGAATGAGATGCAATCCAAACTAGAAGTCCTAACGACGAGGGTTAACGAGGTGGAAGAACGAGTGAGTGACCTAGAAGACAAGTTGATAGCAAAGAGGGAAACTGAGGAAAAAAGAGACAAACAATTAAAAGACCATGAAGATAGATTAAGGGAAATAAACGACAGCCTGAGGAAGAAAAACCTACGTTTAATTGGGGTTCCCGAGGGCGCCGAAAGGGACAGAGGGCCAGAATATGTATTTGAACAAATTCTAGCTGAAAACTTTCCTAATCTGGGAAGGGAAACAGGCATTCAGATCCAGGAAATAGAGAGATCCCCCCCTAAAATCAATAAAAACCGTTCAACACCTCGACATTTAATTGTGAAGCTTGCAAATTCCAAAGATAAGGAGAAGATCCTTAAAGCAGCAAGAGACAAGAAATCCCTGACTTTTATGGGGAGGAGTATTAGGGTAACAGCAGACCTCTCCACAGAGACCTGGCAGGCCAGAAAGGGCTGGCAGGATATATTCAGGGTCCTAAATGAGAAGAACATGCAGCCAAGAATACTTTATCCAGCAAGGCTCTCATTCAAAATGGAAGGAGAGATAAAGAGCTTCCAAGACAGGCAGCAACTAAAAGAATATGTGACCTCCAAACGAGCTCTGCAAGAAATTTTAAGGGGGCCTCTTAAAATTCCCCTTTAAGAAGAAGTTCAGTGGAACAGTCCACAAAAACAAAGACTGAATAGATATCATGATGACACTAAACTCATATCTCTCAATAGTAACTCTGAATGTGAACGGGCTTAATGACCCCATCAAAAGGCGCAGGGTTTCAGACTGGATAAAAAAGCAGGACCCATCTATTTGCTGTCTACAAGAGACTCATTTTAGACAGAAGGACACCTACAGCCTGAAAAATAAAAGGTTGGAGAACCATTTACCATTCGAATGGTCCTCAAAAGAAAGCAGGGGTAGCCATCCTTATATCAGATAAACTAAAATTTACCCCAAAGACTGTAGTGAGAGATGAAGAGGGACACTATATCATACTTAAAGGATCTATTCAACAAGAGGACTTAACAATCCTCAATATATATGCTCCGAATGTGGGAGCTGCCAAATATATAAATCAATTATTAACCAAAGTGAAGAAATACTTAGATAATAATACACTTATACTTGGTGACTTCAATCTAGCTCTTTCTATACACGATAGGTCTTCTAAGCAAAACATCTCCAAAGAAACGAGAGCTTTAAATGATACACTGGACCAGATGGATTTCACAGATATCTACAGAACTTTACATCCAAACTCAACTGAATACACATTCTTCTCAAGCGCACATGGAACTTTCTCCAGAATAGACCACATATTGGGTCACAAATCGGGTCTGAACCGATACCAAAAGATTGGGATTGTCCCCTGCATATTCTCGGACCATAATGCCTTGAAATTAGAACTAAATCACAACAAGAAGTTTGGAAGGACCTCAAACACATGGAGGTTAAGGACCATCCTGCTAAAAGATAAAAGGGTCAACCAGGAAATTAAGGAAGAATTAAAAAGATTCATGGAAACTAATGAGAATGAAGATACAACCGTTCAAAATCTTTGGGATGCAGCAAAAGCAGTCCTGAGGGGGAAATACATCGCAATACAAGCATCCATTCAAAAACTGGAAAGAACTCAAATACAAAAGCTAACCTTACACATAAAGGAGCTAGAGAAAAAACAGCAAATAGATCCTACACCCAAGAGAAGAAGGGAGTTAATAAAGATTCGAGCAGAACTCAACGAAATCGAGACCAGAAGAACTGTGGAACAGATCAACAGAACCAGGAGTTGGTTCTTTGAAAGAATTAATAAGATAGATAAACCATTAGCCAGCCTTATTAAAAAGAAGAGAGAGAAGACTCAAATTAATAAAATCATGAATGAGAAAGGAGAGATCACTACCAACACCAAGGAAATACAAACGATTTTAAAAACATATTATGAACAGCTATACGCCAATAAATTAGGCAATCTAGAAGAAATGGACGCATTCCTGGAAAGCCACAAACTACCAAAACTGGAACAGGAAGAAATAGAAAACCTGAACAGGCCAATAACCAGGGAGGAAATTGAAGCAGTCATCAAAAACCTCCCAAGACACAAGAGTCCAGGGCCAGATGGCTTCCCAGGAGAATTTTATCAAACGTTTAAAGAAGAAATCATACCTATTCTCCTAAAGCTGTTTGGAAAGATAGAAAGAGATGGAGTACTTCCAAATTCATTCTATGAAGCCAGCATCACCTTAATTCCAAAGCCAGACAAAGACCCCGCCAAAAAGGAGAATTACAGACCAATATCCCTGATGAACATGGATGCAAAAATTCTCAACAAGATACTGGCCAATAGGATCCAACAATACATTAAGAAAATTATTCACCATGACCAAGTAGGATTTATCCCTGGGACACAAGGCTGGTTCAACACCCGTAAAACAATCAATGTGATTCATCATATCAGCAAGAGAAAAACCAAGAACCATATGATCCTCTCACTGGATGCAGAGAAAGCATTTGACAAAATACAGCATCCATTCCTGATCAAAACTCTTCAGAGTGTAGGGATAGAGGGGACATTCCTCGACATCTTAAAAGCCATCTATGAAAAGCCCACAGCAAATATCATTCTCAATGGGGAAGCACTGGGAGCCTTTCCCCTAAGATCAGGAACAAGACAGGGATGTCCACTCTCACCACTGCTATTCAACATAGTACTGGAAGTCCTAGCCTCAGCAATCAGACAACAAAAAGACATTAAAGGCATTCAAATTGGCAAAGAAGAAGTCAAACTCTCCCTCTTCGCCGATGACATGATACTCTACATAGAAAACCCAAAAGTCTCCACCCCAAGATTGCTAGAACTCATACAGCAATTCGGTAGCGTGGCAGGATACAAAATCAATGCCCAGAAGTCAGTGGCATTTCTATACACTAGCAATGAGACTGAAGAAAGAGAAATTAAGGAGTCAATCCCATTCACAATTGCACCCAAAAGCATAAGATACCTAGGAATAAACCTCACCAAAGATGTAAAGGATCTATACCCTCAAAACTATAGAACACTTCTGAAAGAAATTGAGGAAGACACAAAGAGATGGAAAAATATTCCATGCTCATGGATTGGCAGAATTAATATTGTGAAAATGTCAATGTTACCCAGGGCAATATACACGTTTAATGCAATCCCTATTAAAATACCATGGACTTTCTTCAGAGAGTTAGAACAAATTATTTTAAGATTTGTGTGGAATCAGAAAAGACCCCGAATAGCCAGGGGAATTTTAAAAAAGAAAACCATATCTGGGGGCCTCACAATGCCAGATTTCAGGTTGTACTACAAAGCTGTGGTCATCAAGACAGTGTGGTACTGGCACAAAAACAGACACATAGATCAGTGGAACAGAATAGAGAATCCAGAAGTGGACCCTGAACTTTATGATCAACTAATATTCGATAAAGGAGGAAAGACTATCCATTGGAAGAAAGACAGTCTCTTCAATAAATGGTGCTGGGAAAATTGGACATCCACATGCAGAAGAATGAAACTAGACCACTCTCTTTCACCATACACAAAGATAAACTCAAAATGGATGAAAGATCTAAATGTGAGACAAGATTCCATCAAAATCCTAGAGAAGAACACAGGCAACACCCTTTTTGAACTCGGCCATAGTAACTTCTTGCAAGATACATCCACAAAGGCAAAAGAAACAAAAGCAAAAATGAACTATTGGGACTTCATCAAGATAAGAAGCTTTTGCACAGCAAAGGATACAGTCAACAAAACTCAAAGACAACCTACAGAATGGGAGAAGATATTTGCAAATGACATATCAGATAAAGGGCTAGTTTCCAAGATCTATAAAGAACTTATTAAACTCAACACCAAGAAACAAACAATCTAATCATGAAATGGGCAAAAGACATGAACAGAAATCTCACAGAGGAAGACATAGACATGGCCAACATGCATATGAGAAAATGCTCTGCATCACTTGCCATCAGGGAAATACAAATCAAAACTACAATGAGATACCACCTCACACCAGTGAGAATGGGGAAAATTAACAAGGCAGGAAACAACAAATGTTGGAGAGGATACGGAGAAAAGGGAACCCTCTTACACTGTTGGTGGGAATGTGAACTGGTGCAGCCACTCTGGAAAACTGTGTGGAGGTTCCTCAAACAGTTAAAAATAGACCTGCCCTACGACCCAGCAATTGCACTGTTAGGGATTTACCCCAAAGATACAAATGCAATGAAACGCCGGGACACCTGCACCCCGATGTTTCTAGCAGCAATGGCCACTATAGCCAAACTGTGGAAGGAGCCTCGGTGTCCAACGAAAGATGAATGGATAAAGAAGATGTGGTTTATGTATACAATGGAATATTACTCAGCTATTAGAAATGACAAATACCCACCATTTGCTTCAACGTGGATGGAACTGGAGGGTATTATGCTGAGTGAAGTAAGTCAGTCGGAGAAGGACAAACATTATATGTTCTCATTCATTTGGGGAATATAAATAATAGTGAAAGGGAAAATAAGGGAAGGGAGAAGAAATGTGTGGGAAATATCAGAAAGGGAGACAGAACGTAAAGACTGCTAACTCTGGGAAACGAACTAGGGGTGGTAGAAGGGGAGGAGGGCGGGGGGTGGGAGTGAATGGGTGTCGGGCACTGGGTGTTATTCTGTATGTTAGTAAATTGAACACCAATAAAAAAAAATAAAAAAAATAAAAAAAATAAAAAAAGCACAAGGCTTGAAGGTAGCCAGTTTGGAGGGGACAATACTTCAGATGGATAATGTCACTCCAGGTCAACAAATATTTGTGGAGTGCTTCCTGAAAGAAACAACAAAGAAATTCTTTACCTCTGCTGAGTGTCATTTTCAAATATATTACCTTAGAGTCACCATTGATTTTTATTTATTTGTTTAAATATTCATTCATTCACATTTCATTGAAATTAACGTGTGCTTTTTTGTGAAATGACATTTTGCTGCAGAAAGAGCTTGTGCACCTGCATACAGATCTGACTTTTTTTAAAAGTTAGCTTTTTGCCCAAGGCAAGGCTTGAATTTATGACCCAGGGATCAAGAGTTGCATGTTCTACCAACTGAGCCAGGCAGCTGCCCCAGAACTGTGATGTTCTTAAGTCAAAAGTCAACTTGGACTAAAATAATTTATTATGGAATTAAAATACCTAAAGTAAAGTCAATCCCTATATTGCCATTCATATTTTCCCCCCTCTGGATGATTAAGATCCTTAGATCCCTGAGTTCAGCTAAGAGAAGCTTTGGAGAGGATGAAGGACACATAAAATTCCATGAGGCTCCTTCACAACAGGGCTTGCTGAGGTCTGCAAACCATTCCCCTAGGAGATCTTTCCTGAGAAAATTGTTCCTCAGTCACTGGAATAGTGCTATCCCTGCAAAATTTTTCATCCAAATAAAGAGAAATAAATTCTCTAGTTGACTGGCTAATCCTAAACAATAAAGGAACAACAGAAACTGAAATAAATGAACTATAAAGAAAAAACCAACAGTAATATGTATGTGGTTTCAGACCAGTGACATCTCCACTGGTCTCCATTCAGATACTGAATATTATTTTTGAAGCTTGTTCAGTAGTCCATTAAATTGTTTTAATGAAAATCAGGAATCTTCATTGGAAATGGGGTTTCTACAGTTTTATATACTTAAAACTCTATCAAAACCAAAATTTGGGATCCCTGGGTGGCGCAGCAGTTTGGCGCCTGCCTTTGGCCCAGGGCGCGATCCTGGAGACCCGGGATCGAATCCCACGTCGGGCTCCCGGTGCATGGAGCCTGCTTCTCTCTCTGCCTGTGTCTCTGCCTCTCTCTCTCTCTCTATGTGTGTGACTATCATAAATAAATAAAAAAAATTTTTTTAAAAAAAACAAAATTCATGATTTCAGACTAAAGTCTAGTATAAATATAAATAAGAAAACAAAGTTGGTATGTTTATTTATTTATTTATTTATTTATTTATTTATTTATTTATATGAATACTAATACAGCTCTTTTATACCAAGGGATCATGAACATTTAATGTGTGGTAAAGCCAGAGGATTTTCAAATTATATAAGACCAATTTTTGAACATCTTTGAAAAGTCTTTATAGTTAGAGTGTTTTTCTTATTGTTTGAAGAAGAGCACAAATTCACTCTTCACCATTATGGCATCTAAATTTTTTAATAAAAAGGTCCTAACTCTTTTTAAAATGTTCAGAATGGTGAATACTCAAAATATTAAAAAAATAAGATAATTAACTCTTATGTTTATATAAATGACTTTATTTTTATTTTTTAGAAGATTTTATTTATTTATTTTTAAGAGAGAGAGAGAGAGCACAAGCAGGCAGAGCAGCAGGCAGAGGGAGAGGGAAAAGCAGACTCCCCGCTGAGCAGGGAGCCAGATAAGGGGCTTGATCCCAGGACCCCAGGATCACAATCTGAGCCCAAGGCAGACATTGACTGACTGAGCCACCCAGGTGTCCCAATATAAATGACTTTTTAAGATTCCCTTGACATCTGCCCCTGTTCTAATGCTCTAATGTGCTTCCCCTCTGAATAATATTTTGATGTCAACTTGTTCAAGAGTTCACTAGCTTCAAATGCTCTTGCTCAAAATTTAAAAATTATATAATGGTTTTATTCATTCTTTTTATGTTCAGTTTTCCTAATCATGTAAATATTATTTTTTAAATTAAAGTTTCATTGACATGTAACATTGTATTAGTTTCAAGTGTACGACATGATTCAATATTCGTATACATTGTAGAATGACCAGCACAGTAAGTCTAGTTAACATCAATCACTATATATAGTTAAAAAACGTTTTTTCTTGTGATGACAACTTTTAACACTCTCTTAACAACTTTAAAACATGCAATACAGTATTATTAACTGTAGTCACCTTTGCATACATTATTTTTCCATGACTTACTTTTTTAAAACTGGAAAAGTGTACCTTTTGACTCCCTTGACCCATTTCACCCATCACCCCTCCCAATTCCCACTCCCAATTCCAAATCACCACTAATTTGTTCTCTATCTATGAGCTTGGATTTTTGTTCCTTTATTTGGGGGGGTTTGTTCCTGTTGTATAGATTCCACACATAAGTGAGATCATATGGTATTTGTCTTTCTCTTATTTCACTTAGCATAATGCCCTTGGGTCCATCCATGTTGTCACAAATGGCAAGATTTCATTCTTTCCATTTGTACAACATTTTTATCCATTCATCCATCATTGGACAGTTAGGTTGCTCCCACATCTTAGCCACTATAAATAATGCTGCAACGAACATATGGGAGTATATATCTTTTTGTATTGGTGTTTTTGTTTTCTTTGGATAATACCCAGCAGTGGAATTGCTGGATCATAAGGTAATTACATTTTTAAATTGTTTTTAAAGATTTTATTTATTTATTTATTTGTTTGTTTGTTTATAAATTTATTTATTTATTTATTTATTTATTTATTTATTTATTTATTTATAGAGTGTGAACAGAGGGGAGCAGCAGGGGGAGAGAGAGAGAGAAAGAATCTCAATGCAACTCATGCTGAGTGCAAAACCCAATGCCAGGCTGGATCTCATGACCTTGAGATCATGATTTGAGTTGAAACCAAGAGTAGACACAAAAGACTGAGCCACCCAGGTGCCCCCTATTTTTAATTTTTTGAGAAACCATACAATTTTCAATAATGACTGCCCCAATTTCCCATCAACAGTGCACAAATGTTTCCTTTGCTCCATATCTCTGCCAACATTTACTTCTTATCTTTTTGATGATAGCCATTCTGACAGGTGTGAGGCGATATTTCTTGTAGTTTTGATTTGCATTCCCCTGATGATCACCGATACTGAGCATCTTTTCATGTGATCTGTTGGCTATCTATATTTCTGCTTCAGAAAAGTGTCTATTCAGATCCTGAATATTATTTTTGAAGCTGTGAAAAATAAAACTTCCTCTTAAATAATTTAATATTTTCTCAGAGATAACCTGTAATAATAATGAGAGCTAAGTGCCCATGAAACATGCATACTTAAGAAATAGATGTGGCCAACTTATCCTATTAGCTTTATAGTCCTCTGATTTGATTTTTAATTTAGAGATAATTTTAGTTTTCTCCAGAAAAGAAAGAAATGAACGATATTCTCTTGAGATAATCTGATACCTATGATCCATCGTATTCTATTTGGTATGTGGGACCTTTTTATTACAGCATCAGGAAAATATTGTATTTTTATGAATCATAAATCTTAGAAATCAGAATGCTCATATGCCAGAAATAGTGACACCCTCCTCCAATGTAGCACAATCCAGTGGAGCTGGCTATAGTGTAGAAGCATCACAAAGAAATGAAACTCCTTAAAAGGTAAGCTTACATGTACCTGAATATTAATTTAAACCTATTACAATCAAATTGAAGATATTTAAAAAGTGATAGAATACTATATCTCTAGGTGATTCTAAAGCCGCTGAATCTTGTGAAAATTCAGGGAAGAATCTTCACATGAAGAATGTGAAAAAAAGTTTCATTCACATTATCTTAAAAATGGTGCTATATCTCAGTAATCTTTTATATTATGGACCATTTATGAATCTTCTCATGTCTGTGCCAAATTACATTAATTTAAACCTGGATTTTAAAAAATAAAATACTAAAGCCATAACATTATTAACAAAGACATTAACAATTCTGATTTTAAAACATGGCATTCTGTAATTTGGTCAAATTAAAATGGTATAATAAAATATAAGGACTGGTATTCTTATTTTAATGAGAGTGTTTTTTGCATAACAACAGTATAGAGACCAGTATAGAAATAAATATATACATGATTTTGATGGATAAGCTGAGATGGAAATTGAGAAATATAAAATAAATAGAAATATAAGCTCTGTGAAGGAAGGGTTAGTCACATCTCTTAAAATGCAGAGTAATGGTGTGTCTTGATGATATTACAGAAAAAGATACTTTTAATAAGTAGACATTTTCAATAAAAAATAGCAAAAAAGTGTTAAACAAACACTATACAACTTTCTAAAATGGTAAGAAAAATTTTACTTTGGTAAGCTGTCTGTAACAAAGTGACATGCTGCACCATGTCCTAACGCGATACTGGTATTTAGATTCCTAGGACCGCACTTCAGATTCACACCTGCACAGCCCAGTTGTTTGGGGTACAAAGTCTTTATGTGACTGGCCAGAAACTATGAAAATCAATTCAAAAACAGAAATCAGTTTTTTTGAAATATAGAAACGTATGCCGCTTCAGTGATTGTGACGTAATCTTTTTTCCCACTGTGAAAAACCAACTCTAAATCCATGCTTCTCTCTTAGGATGCTGTAATGAGAAATGTTCTTCCTCTTTCTAAATACATATTTTAAGCCAATCTTTTGGAAAAAAAAAATTTAAGTCTAAAAGCCTCCACCAATTTCAGTATATAGTTAATTTTCTCAATAATTTCATTCAAATCTAAACCTTAGAAATATTCTTCTCACGAGGTATTTTTAAAGTGAAGTTTCAGAGAATAATTTGAGAGTGCCTAGACCTAGATTTTTAGTGTTTTCCCTCATGCTTCTTTTGTGGAAAGAATGAAATAGAGGTGGTGGAGTGTTGTTTCCTATTGAGAACCTGGGTATGAGATTTATGTATTTGTTTCCTTCCTTTGAGCACTAGCAATAGAAGGAAAGCTATAAAAAGAAAAAGAAAGAAAGAAAAGAAAAGAAAGAAAAGAAAAGAAAAGAAAAGAAAAGAAAAGAAAAGAAAAGAAAAGAAAAAAAGAAAAGGAAAGGAAAAGGAAAAGGAAAAGGAAAAGAATAGAATAGAATAGAATAGAATAGAATAGAATAGAATAGAATAGAATAGAATAGAATAGAATAACTCTTTGTGCAGGGTTTCGTGGGAGAGAATTCCATCTGAGTACCAGATAGCATCAGGCTTGCAAGTGTCTGACATCCTGGCCCAGGCTCTTCTTAAATAATCTTCCCTCTCCCGTTTCAATGAAAGTGGCATACAGCTCTGCACACCCCTTACTATGAAAGGGGAAGGGGGTAAGCAAAAGGCATTTTCCCACCTAATTAGATGCCAAAGGTGGAACCACCAAAATAAAGCAAATCCTGACTTCCATGCAGAAAAAAAAAATGACAGATTTTACACATGAATTTTAGGATA
Source organism: Canis aureus (assembly GCF_053574225.1). Taxonomy (NCBI): domain Eukaryota; kingdom Metazoa; phylum Chordata; class Mammalia; order Carnivora; family Canidae; genus Canis; species Canis aureus. The sequence goes on from NC_135641.1 coordinate 7,048,505, forward strand.
TTTATACTCTTATTCATCAGAAAATTAACACTGTACATGCAAATCATGGATTGGGGTTATTCACTTTTCTGTGAATTACCTAAGTTCTGATATCTCCCCTTGTAAAAATGTATGAACATTAGCAGTATTGGAATTTTATCTTTAATAATATTTGCAGGGGGAAAAAAGATATTTAAATTCCCTGATCTCTTAAAAGGGAGGAAATAACACAATGGAAATGGATCCAGAGCCATATGTAAAATACATGAATGACTGTCAGAAATGACTCTAACTAAAATGCTTCTGATATTTTAAATGGGACCCTTAAACAGAAAATGTTCTTTACCTACAAAAACAAGCATTTCTCTGATATTTGTTTAAAAACACTTATTTCAACAGCACGTCGAAGTTTCTCAAGAAAGTTCCTTTCAATAAAATCTTTAAATATATATATTTAAAAAAGGACAGCCCGGGTGGCTCAGCAGCTTAGCGCCGCCTTCAGCCCAGGGCTTGATCCTGGAGGCTCAGGATCGAGTCCCACGTCGGGCTTCCTGCATGGAGCCTGCTTCTCCCTCTGCCTGTGTCTCTGCTTCTCTCTCTCTATGTCTCTCATGCATAAATAAATAAAATCTTTAAAAAAGAAAGAAAAGAAAAAGAAAGAAGAAAGAAAGAAAGAAAGAAAGAAAGAAAGAAAGAAAGAAAGAAAAAGAAAGAAAGAAGAAGAAGAAAGAAGGAAGGAAGGAAGGAAGGAAGAAGTTCCTTTCAGCTAATGATGTAACCTAAATGATCTGCTGTCAGCTTTGATTCTTTTATTAAGACACACACTATAATGGGTTTCTGGACCCAATTTCAGCACGTGTGTGGGGACACTTCCCCACACCAAAGAGCAGTTCTTGGTCACTAGCTCAGTGTCCTAGTTAAGTCAATTCAGTGTAAGTCCCTTCTGATAGTCCCCACCCGAAGGCATCACAGCCCATAGGCTAAGGACTCATTCCTACCACCCCGTCCCCTCCTGCCACTGCCGATTCCCAATCCCAAAGGCAGGTTGCCAGCTTTGTTTCTGGCAGAACCGCTGCAGATTGGAAGTTCCCAAGACACCTTCCTTGAGTTCGATTAATTTGCTAGAGCTGCTCACAGAACTCAGAGAAACATTTTACTTTCTAGATTTCTGGTTTATTGTAAGAGGATATAATACAGGAACAGCCAGCTGGAAGAGATGCACAGGGAAAGGTGTGGGGAAAAAGCATGCAACTTCCATGACCTTTCTGAGCACCCCACTCCCTCCAGAACACCACATGTTCACCAATCTGGAAGCTCTCCAAACTCATCCTTTTTTATGGAGGTTTCATCACACAGATATGATTGATTAAATGGAGGTGACTGATCCAATTTCAGCTCCTCTTCCCTCCCTAGGGAGTCAGGGGGTAGGGACTAAAGGCACCAACCCTGGAACCACTTGGTTGATTGTCCAGGCAACCAGCCCTCATCCTCAAGTGCAGAAGTCACCTCATCAACCTATCAAAAGACACACTTCACTGCTCTCAACTCTTAGGCAATTCCAAGGGTTTTGAGAACTGTGAGCCAGGGCTGTGGACAAAACCCAAATGCATATTTCTGATAAATCGCCATATTGCACATACACATACCCACACATAAATACCACAGATGTTGCCCTCAAAATAATCTAAAACCATCATTTTATTGATATGAAAACTGAAGCACAAGAGACATCAAGTGACTTGAACTTGCATCCAAATAGCTACTAACAGGATCCCTGGGTGGCGCAGCGGTTTGGCGCCTGCCTTTGGCCCAGAGCGCGATCCTGGAGACCTGGGATCGAATCCCACATCAGGCTCCCGGTGCATGGAGCCTGCTTCTCCCTCTGCCTATGTCTCTGCGCCTCTCTCTCTCTGTGTGACTATCATAAATAAATAAAAATTAAAAAAAAATCAAATAGCTACTAACAGAGACTGGAATATAATTAGGTTTGGTTTATTGTTAACGTGATAAAATGTGACCTAAAGACACAATACTTGCTATTTTGTGGTGTCGATTGATAAATATCAGTGAGAATGATCATAATGATTTGCTTTATGCTATTTACCTTTTGTGTTTGTTTTGCTTAAAACTATATCACAAACATCCTTGAAATAAAAATGTAGATTGTCTAATGTCAGAGATGGAAAAAATAAGACAGGGGAAAATTGCATGAAAAGGAAAGCAAATAGCTAAGTGTTTAAGTAAGAATGAGCACTTAAATCTCTTGAAAAGAATTTTAAATCTGAGCTTCCTATAAAATAGTGTCACTGCCTATAAAATTATTTTTTTTAATATCTCCACTTCAAGAAACTCATTTGCCAGATTTGCTTTCCATGGATCATACCATTGTTTTACTAAGGCTTCATACAGTAATAGATGCAAGGACCATTAAAATAAACATTGTTTCTGTCTCATTAATTTGTTTGATAACACCTTTTATGCATAGTGGACTGTGTGACCTTTCTTTAAAATGAAATTTTAAGTACACGAACCATACTGACGCCTTTCACAAATACTGGCATAACATTAATGGAATTAATTAATTCTATGGTATTATTATCATTGTGCCAGAGTATTCATACAGCAGCCACAGGAAGACAAGAGGTTACAGAGATCTAAAAATAATAGTCAGCAATCAGTACAAAACCATATTTAGATTCCCAGGTGTTGTAACGCAGCAATATCTTCTGAATCCAATTCCTGCAGGGATAGGACGCATTTACAGCAATTAAACAACACTCCCTTTTATTTCATGAAAGGGTGAAAATCTATTTTTGCAATCAGCTGCAATTATTACTCCATTATCCTATTTTCCCTCTGAGGATTGTTCCTGATCTTGGACCTTTAAACACATGAGCTCCCAATACTTCAGCCTTAGGGGAATAGCCATCTCATTGTAAAGACAGCTCAGTAATGGCCAGTCATGAAATAACAATAGAGCTCTCAAGATAGGTTGCCTCAGAATATTCAAGTAAATATGTAAAATTAATAAAACCATTCTGAATGAAAATGCACACCATATGATGTATATGCAAACATGTACTGATTATATCCATACAAGTGGTATTCTGGAAAGTTGTGAGAGGAAGAGTATGAATTAAAATTTGATAATCCATGCATAGAAAATACAGGGAGTGCCTATTATGTGCAAGGCACTATTGTGTGCTTGGTGCTGCAGTAGCCTCAAAGTTAAAAGCAGAACTCTACCTGCCAAGAGATTTAGTGAGGAGGTCCGACAGGTAATGACTTCAAGGTGAGATGTGATTAACGCTCTATAAGTGGGGCAAACCATGCTGGACAGTTATAGCCACTTAAATCACTCCTGGCTGGAGTAGCCAGGGAACATTTAATAAAAAAAGGAACATTTCATCTGACTTTTATCCTTTCTGGGGGAATCTCAAAGATAGCTGGACAAGTAAAATTTATGCCAATGCATTTTCTGATCCAGGGCAGGGTGGAAAGGCATCCCTAAGACTTGTACACCTCTCTGTTCCAGGCTATTATGAAAAAGTATTGAGACATTAATCTTAAGAAGGTTGTATAGCTACAATTCTCAAGCCAATAGGTGTATGGTGGTAAATAATGTGGTATCCTTTGATGGACAGAGGCCCAAAGATTGTTCTGTCTTCCTGATATGCTGTATTACTTGACCCACCTTGGGACAAAGGTGAGAATGATTGCTTAGAACCATTTCCTACCTCTAGGAAAAGTGACTATATTTTCATAAAATAAATTGAGCCATCTGGGTAAATGCTGTCTGGGTTCATGTGAGTCATAGCTATTTCCGCATTTCCTGAAATATAATTCCACTAGTTAAAAATTCCCAAGATGGAAATACAATCCCTGATACCACAGCTATACATTTTGTTTTTACCCAAGAGCTTCCTTCTCCAGATATTGATCTAACTGGCTTCTCATCTCTCCCTTGAGCCAGCAGCATTCAAAATCATTACAGGGCACAGTAACGACAGTTTACAACATACACAAGAAAGCAAGCATTGTCAGGAAGACTAAAAATTCTCTTATTCTCTTGATAGTATCAAGCTTGCCCATCTGTTTCACCAAGGAACATTCTGGTTAATCAAGCTTTAATTAAAGAACCCTTTGCAACATTAACTTCTTGCTAAAGTAAAGAAGAAAGTAGACGAGTCCAATCTTGCTTGTGTATTTTGTTTATACCAAAGTAAAACACAGATCTTATCAGAAAGACTCTAAAGTGGTAACTTAAAATATCTTCCTTACAATACTTACAAACTCTTCTTACAATATCCCCCACAGTAGACAAGTTTTTACTTCATTCTTAAACTTAGGTCAGGAGGAAACATCTTTTAGATCCCATATTAGTCTCTTTTCATCACTCCAGAATTCAAGTTATTTTCTACAACTTTAATGACTAACGTTTATCACATTTAGTGCAAAATATTTCAGTTCAAATCATACATTCAAATTACTACACCACTTAATTTATACTTTATTCTCCACAGTTTATTGTGAATATTTTTCTATACCCATCTTAATACAAGGAAACAATGCAAGAAAGGAGAAATAAGTGATTTCTCAATGATAATCAAGATTTTCTATTATCTTGCTAGAGTAAAATGCTCATTCGTGAACATCAAAAATTTTCCTGAAGTTTCTTTCTCTCATCAGCATCAGGTTTTCTCTGTTTCCTGTATGGAAATTCCTATCATTCATTCAGAATTCACCTCAAATTCAAACCCTGTTCAGTATCTTTATAGAAATGAACTACCATGATAGTAGAGCGCATAACTTTGCCACAATCATAACATTTATCAAATCTTAATTTGCCACTATCACTACACTTTTAATTATTTCTACCTATACACTAATGTTTATTGACTCAATTATTCATTTTGTATTGTTTAACAGATAACATTCATTATTCTAAATTCTGTAGAGAAGAAAAGATAAATCAGAAATGGATATGGTACTCATAAATCCTTCTGTTTAACAAAAAAGATTGGACATGTACATGGGTATCTTTCATGTGAAGCTGAGCATTTACATTAACAAGGGAGGCCCTGGTTAAGAGTTATAGGAGCTAATAAAGAGGAAAAAAGGAAGTATTGTGTGATGATGAAGAATACCACATACTAGAGAGCTAGGAAATTTGGGCTTTAGTATGAATAATAAAAGAATAAGTGAAAGCTTTTCATGGAGGGGTTAAATGGTCAGGTCTAGCTTTAAGGCATATTTACCTGATGACAATGGTTACTTCTAATCAGATTGAGAATGACTGGGATGTGGGAGAGCACTCTCTTTCTTGAAATTTAATGAGAACTTAAATTAGGGAAGTGTCAGTGAAAGTAAAGAAGAAGAAACAGATTTAAGATTATCTTAAAAGTAGGCTTAGTCACACCCAAGCATTGACTAATGGGGAGTATAGGAGGTAGGGTAGGAATTCATGGTGCCCCCAAGTTTTGCGAACTGAGTGACTGAAAGATTTGAAAAAAGGAATCAGGCACACAAGAAAAGAAACCTGGAAAAGATGACAATTTCAGATGGAACACTCCAGAATGAAGGTCAATAAGACATGCATCCAAATTTTAGGAGACATGAACACATTTCCATCACAATACTTGAGCAAGAATTTGAAATTTACGTAGAGAGATATGAAACCATGATATACAGAGACTTTGAATGAGATCTACAGAAAGACAAAGTAGATCAGAGATACCCTTCCTGTTGACAAGAATTATTACAAAAGAATTTATAGCAAGTTATGGTTACCCCTCGGCTGAACTCCTAGATATCAGAGATGCATAATATTGACTTTTGACAGGTTTTTATAAGCCAGAATTTCCAAACATATTTATGATATTTGATTAATCCTCAATCTGTGCTAAGAATTTTATGTATGTTGTTACAGGGCAAATTAAGAGGAGTCGATATATGTTTCAGAAGTTTCTGTTCCTGGGGTGCCTGGGTGGCTCAGTGGTTGAACATCTACTTCTGCTCAGGTCGTGATCCCAGGGTCCTGGGATCGAGTCCCATATTCGGCTCTCCGTGGGGAGCTTCCTTCTCCTCCCTCCCTCTGCTTACATCTCCGTCTCTCTCTCTCTGTGTTTCTCATGAATAAATAAATAATATCTTTTTTTTTAAGTTTCTGTTCATATTTTCTTATTTCTTTGCAACAAAATTTCTTTCTTTGCAACATAATATCTTTATAATATTACTCATAATGACCATTGAGAGGCTAATTATACAAGTGGAGAGTGGACAGTTCGTGTATGACAATAGAACTCTGAGTCACAAACTCTACAGAAATCAACTCAGAAAATCAAACATCAACTCCTGCAACATCAAACCCAGAAAGAGCAGACATTAGGCATTGACTGCTAGTTTTCTTATTCTTGTGCCTGCTTCCAACTTGGGACCAACTAGAGAAAGCCAAATGTGTTCCCCAAACAATCATATGAGATGCCCCACTTGTGGTTAACCTGCCTTCACCTTCCCCATGCCAACAATCTCCAATTAGAGCATACCTGAAGTCTTTCTTTTTAATTATGAATATTCCTCCTCCTTTGCCTGCCTTTGAGTTTCCGCCAAATGCAAGCGATGGTGGCTGACTTTCTTTGCTTCAGCAAGCTCTGAATAAACAGCTTCTAATTTGTTTGTTTGTTTGTTTCATTTGGGTGGAGTTCCTTTATTTCTGGGGCTTTCCTGGAAAAATGATTTGCCCTGCTTATCGTTGGCCCCCAGCCTTCAAACAGATGCAGGACCCATAGAATCCCTTTGTGTCTTGCTGTTCATGGCTTGTCAAGTCTTCACCAATATGGTAAGTCAGCACCAGATCTGCAATCTGCTTTCTTTGTGTTGATCTCTTCAACTATTCTCAGGATACTTGCATTTATTATAAAAGAAGGGATACTGGGATAAAAATTGTCCTACCAATAGAAAAATAAAGAAAGAAAAGAATGAAGATATTGATTTTTTTCAGTCAGGGGCATCAACAATATTGTTATTCCTCACTTCCTAGGGGTATCTAACCCAGATCTCATCCTATCATCAATTCCTTTTGAGCCACTTATTTCATTATAGTGGATTGTGCTTTTTTCAATGTGCCTACATATCAGTACAGTGAAGACCTTTTTGGCTTCACAGGGCAAAGATAACAATATACCTGGATAATTACGTTCCATGGGTTCACTAAAGGCCCCTCCTACCTTTTCCGAGGTCCGCAATCAAGACTTAAGAGATCTAAATTTCCTTTGTGATTCAGTTCTGATACAATATGTAAATGGTCCCCCTACTATGTTGAAAGAAAAAAGAAGCCTATGAAAAGGATGCCATTTACTTCGTCTGAGCCTTAGATGAAAAAAGAAATACAGTTACAAAAGATAAATCACAATTTTACCAATTTTACATTCCATTATTTAGGTGATGACCTATCTATGGAGAAAAAAAAACCCATTCAGTTTTGATAAAGACTATTCACCTTCTTTGACTCTTAGAGAAGGACAAGTGGGAAGATTTCTAGTCTTATCTGGATACTGAAGATGATGCTGGCCAATGTTTTTCTGAGGCTGCATTTATGAATGGACTAAGTCCTCACTAAGAGATCCTCCGCTTTGGGTGCCCAAACATGTACAAGGTCTTCTGGAACCTAAAGAAGTTTCTTCCAAGGTTTCCTAACTACAAAACACTTTTTGGGGGTCTATTTGTGCATGACCTGATTTGGACAAACTTTTTTTTGCTCTTTTGGTGGTATATGGGAACCATCAAACACCTATCACTATAGCCTTACCTTTAACGCAGTCGTGAAGGCTTATCATTCTTGTCTTAGGGGAAGAGTTGCCAATGAAAAACTTGCTAGTAGTTCTTTTGAACTAGTTCTAGCCTCCACACTTGATCCCATGGTTGCCAGACAACTGTCTGAGAACATACAACACTTTTCAGCCAGCTAATTAACTCTATGAGATGGTGTTACTTTCACCCTCTCACATGACTATCCACTTGTTCAATACCCTGAGTCCTGCCCCTGCTTGAAGAAAAGGAACCTGAGGATTATTTTACATCAGGTAGGGAACTTTTGGTACCTCAATCATGTGTGTTAGATTCCCCACTGGGAACCCTGATCTAATATTATTTATTGATGAATCATACCTCAAAATTAAAACTGAAGCTAATCAAGCAGGCTATGCTATCTCTAACCTAAACAGTCCTGTAGAATATAGACCTCTATACATAGATAGCAAAACTTATTGCTCTCACAAAAGCTTTTCAACTAGCCAAAGTCTAGAGAGTCCACATCCATACTGATAGCAAGTATGCTTTTGGAATGGTACATAACTTTAGGATGCTTTGGAAACAAAAGGGTTTCTCTTTAGCTGGAGTCCCCCTTCAAAAATAAAAATGGTCTGAAAATAAAGGAACTTTCATGCACTCCTACTTCTAGAGAACTATTATAAAGCTACAGACCCATGTAAAAGATAACATGGACACTAAACGAAATTCTCCAGCAGATCACTGCATCAAATAGGTAGTCTTAATCAAGGTTATTCTGTATAGAACCTCAAATGATAAATCTCTGGAGGGATTCAAAGAGGTCATTATAAAATGCAGTGCTTAGTCTCTGATTTTGAAAAGGAAGAACTGAAATATTCTGGTTGGATCCTGCCCTCAGATATAACTTCTGGAACTCCCAAGATAGATGCTTGGTAGCATCAGATTATTTAAAATGGATATTAGCTAAATTTCTCCATGAAACCACTCATGGTACAGACACATTGATTACTATCTCAAGTCAATGTTAGTGGAAAAACTTTAGAAAGACAGCTGAGGTTATTTTCATGGCATGTGTCACCTATGGACAACGTAACTGTAAAGGTGACAGACACATAGCCAGGAATGAAAGGTTCAAGGTCCCTTTGTACACCTTTCAGTGGGTTTTTATTCAGGTTCTATTCTCCATGAAGGAATATGTGTAAATATAAAAAAGTATGGCATGCCAACTTTTATATCACATGATGGAGACACACTTCATAGGACCCATTACAGAAGAATTCTGTGAGGCCTAAGCACTTTCCCAAAAATGACACCACCTTTATTTCCCACAATATTCTGAAAAAGTTGAAAGAACAAGCAACATCCTTACATTGTAACTGGCAGTTCTTTCAGAAACCCTGGAGTGTCCTCGTCCACAGGAAATCCCATTAGCCTTTACCATCACATGGCTCACCTTCTTGGAGTCCTATCAGTTATCTCCCTATGAATTGGTAACTAGGAGACTTGTGCCCTCAGACATTTCATCTACAATAGCAGACTCCTGCTTCATGAAGACATGGTAAAATTCTGCAAGAGACTTATCTACTACACCCGGTCCAATCAACCAACAGCATAATGCCACCTTCCCATAAAATCTTCCTAAAAAGCCTCTTCATACACTTCAACCCCAAGATTTCACAGATTGGAAGAGACATCAGACAAAAATTTCTCTTAAACTCATTGAAAGGAATCTTTGAACACCTTCAAATGGATTTCATCCACCTTCTGTTCTTTATGGGATTTGAATATGTTTTAATTCTGTCTTTTCTTTTTGCCCTCACCACTACACCCCTCCCTCTTGGGTTCTGCTACCTTTCATCTCCCATTCCCTCTCCAGGTTTCATTCCCCTGACCAGTCAGCTCTTGCCTTTTCTTCTAAGTTCAGGACATCTCTGGCTTCTTCAAATCCTATCCTGGTATATAAGGGAAGGGAGAAGAAATGTGTGGGAAATATCAGAAAGGGAGACAGAACATAAAGACTCCTAACTCTGGGAAACGAACTAGGGGTGGTGGAAGGGGAGGAGGGCGGGGGGTTGGGGGGGAATGGGTGACGGGCACTGAGGGGGGCACTTGACGGAATGAGCACTGGGTGTTATTCTGTATGTTGGTAAATTGAACACCAATAAAAAAATAAATTTATTTAAAAAAAATCCTATCCTGGTGCTGCCTGGAGGAGGAGGAGGAGGAGGAGGAGGAGGAGGAGGAGGAGGAGGAGCTGGGACTGAAGCCCAGCCTGCCATTTCTAGTTATTGAGTCTTATCAGGTACCTGTCTATAAATATAGCACTAAAATTCCAGAGAGTCAGTCCCTAGGTTCACAATATCACAATTAAAGAATTGGTTCGGAATACCACACAACTGAGAGACCATTCCAATAGAGGATTGCACACCAAGATTCTCAGAAATTAACTGCCTTCAGTTTTAGACTACTGGATTAGCCAGCTGTCACCATGATAAAATTGCCCCTGAGGAATTCTGGTCTCATCAAATGAGGCCACAGGGAATCACAGTGGATGACATTTCCACTTGCACCTCCATGGACAAATGACTTTAAACAAATATATCTATAACCAGAAACAGAACAAATCATTAAAATCCATTTATTTACCCTTACCTGTCATCTTGAAGACACCAGTGGAGAGCCAAATCTGTAACCTAGCTAATGTAAGGCCTTGGTTCTGACCTTATATAATAAATATCTTTTTTCCTGAGTATCCATGCACCCCTACTAAATACTATTTTCTTTGTGTCCAAAATGCCTGGACCTATTTTTCTCAAACTAACACCTCTTGCACTTAGGAAAGTATTTCAAGATTTGTCTGTACACAGAGACACAGACTTATTTATTTAAGTCCATAAATAACCAAAGCTGGAGAATCCAACTCCAGACATGAGTTGCAAAATAAGACCATTTTTGATTATTCAGGCACTTCACCTGGGAGAAATACAGATTCATTTTTTATGTGAATGATCAGAGCAGTGTTCCCAGTGGAGGGTGGGGGATGATACAAATAGAGAAGACCAGGAAACCTATTACTAACTTTGGCAAATGTTATTGATGATAACACTTTTGCCATAGATGGAATACAGATCAGTCTCAGCTTGTTGGCAAAAGTAGTGATAAACCATTACATTGTCCTGGATTTCTTGTTGGCTAGTCATTCATGGTAGCATCTGTGCTATTGCTGAAGTTTTTGTTGCATTTAGATCAATGGAACAGGAGAGATAAACAAGCTAGTATTGCTTTAAAGAAAATGCTATTTGAGTCTCTAAAGTTGATCCTCATGCCCTATGGGATTTGTTCTCTTGGTCTGGGTTAGGCAGTTGGGGCTACTGGTTCCAAAGAATCTTAGAGAGAATGGTGTTTGTTCCCATTTTTGTCATAATGGTCATGATGCTGATCAGTTGCATTCTATCTCAGAATCTTAAGTTCTGTCTAGATGCTCTTTCACCAGGTGATCACTGTGATGATATAATAATAAAAAGGTCAAGCAAATCTCAAAATACAGAGACAAATAGGCAGCCCACAAGCAGAAAAGATCTAGATCTTTAGCCTTTCCTGAATTGGCCAGCTGCTTGCAAGCTAAAGAGAGTAATCTAAACAGGAGGGCTAAGATTTGACACTAGTGCTCTGGCCCACACCTTTGCAGCTACCAGAACAGGAAGTCAAACCATTCTCTCTGAAGCACTTAGCCCAGAACAGTCAAGATGTGTTCAATAACTGCCAGCTTCCCTACTGTTTACCTCCGTTTCTAGCTCAGAATCAATCACTTCTGGTTAGTTGGCTTCCAGCTTCACCTTGCCCACATCTCCAATCAAAACACACCTGAAACCTTCCCCTACTTCTCTACAGCTTTCCCACATCCATCCCCAATTCTGAGGCTCCACCAAAAGCAGCATATATACCATGGGCCTGGCATCATTTAATGCACTAAATTAGTCTAGACCCTCTGAGAAGCAGTTGATAGAATGGGATTAGACATGTAAGAGGTTTACTGGGGGAAACACCTATGCAAAAAAATAGCAAGAGAGCTGGAGCAGGCTGGCAGAGTTCTCAGACAGTGCCACTGGTCTGGTCCCCGTGAAGGAAGACAAGAAGCCAAGAAGGCAGGAAGGAAGATTGCAAAGGAGGGAGTGAGGGAGGAAAAGAAAGACAGAGGACTTGGAATATGTCAAGCCTGTAATTCTAAGAAACTTAGTCTTAGAGCAGTGGCCTCCCATGTTCCTCTCACACTCAGCCGTGGGCCAGGAGGAGCCCACCTGTGGGAAGTGTAGCCTCAGTGTAAATATTTGGACAATTATACTCCACAAGGCAGGAAATCCGAATAGTTTGTTATGGGCTGAATCGTGTCCTGACAAAATTCATGTTGAATTTCCAATCCCCAGACCTTTAAATGTAACCATGTTTGGAGAGAGCAACTTTAAAAAAGGTAATTAAATTAGGATGAGGCCAATAGGATGGGGCTCTAATCCCATGCAATTGGTGTCCTTATAAGAAAAAGAAGTGACACTTAGGGACGTGCATGCACAGAGGAATGATGATATTGGGACACAGGGAGAAGATGACTATCTGCAAGCAAGGAGAGAACCAGAGGAGAGACTCAACTTGTTGACAGCTTGGTCTTAGACTTCCAGTCTCCAAAACTGTGAGAAATAAATGTCTGTAGTTTTAGCCACTCAGACTATGCTAGTCTGTTACAGCAGCCCTAGCAAATTAACACAAGGTGCATTTTCAGACTGCTGTAAGCACTATAAAATGTGTGTGTGTGTGTGTGTGTGTGTGTGTGTCAGGAACCCTCATGCGCTGTTGTTGGGAATGCAAACAGATGCAGCCACCATGGGAAACAGTGTGCAGGCTCCTCAAAGACTTAAAAACAGAATTACCCTATGATCCAGCAATTGCACTAGGGGATGTTTACCCCCAAAACACAAAAACACTAATTCAAAGGGATACATGCACCCCTATGTTTATTGCAAATTATTTACAGTAGCCAAATTATTGAGGTAGCCTATGTCCATTGAGAGATGAAAAGATGTGGTATATATATACAATGGAATATTATTCAGCTATAAAAAAGAATGCAATTCTGTCATTTGTAACTATATGGATGGAGCTAGAGAAAACAAGTCAGTCAGAGAAAGACAATGCCATATGATTTCACCTCATATGTGGAATTTAAGAAACAAAACAAATGAGCAAAGGAAAAAAAAGAGAGAGAAATGAAGAAAAAGACTCTTAACTCTAGAGAACAAACTGATGGTCACCAGAGGGGAGGGTGTCGGGGTAGAGGGGTGAAATAGATGACAGGGACGGAGGAAGGCACTTGTCATCATGAGCACCAGGTGATGTATGGGAGTGTGGAATCATGATGTTGTACACCTGAAGTTAATATAACACTGTATGTTAACTATATGGGAATTAAAATAAAAACTTAATTTAAAAAATAAAGGGAAAAATGTGTGTGTGGATATGTGTGAGTCTGGGTATGTGTGTATGTGTGTGTGTGTGTAGATATTCATTTCATCCTCACAAGCCCCTATGAGATGGTTACTATTATTATCCTCCTTTTCTGAGGCAAAGATAACTTAAATTTGTCCCAGTTCATGCTGCTCATAACTGGTGAGAAGATTTGCACCCAAACAGTCTGCCTCCAGTCTTCTCAAGCATATGGTACTGCGCTTAGTGTCACTGCATTAGATCTCCAAAACTCAGCATTCCTCCTCCTTCTATTTTATGCTCTGTAAAACTAACTGTAGGTACTCATATTTTTCTGCAATTAATTTTTTGGGAAAAATTTAGGATATAAGTAACAAATAAATGATTCTTTTTTAAACTATTTTTAACTTTTTAGCCATGTGAAAAACCTGTAATATTAAAATTAAATTATTTGATTTAGCAATCCAGTTTGGTTCAATCCATGCTAATCTGTGTACACATAAAGATATTGATTTATTGCATCACCAGTGTATATGGGTTCTATGCATCTCTTTGTGTGCTACTCAAGAAGTCTTCATTCTGTTCAGATCCCTCACATTTTATAATACACAAAGAATATAAAATTTATAATTGTACATAATTGTATTTAATAATTAATATATTAATATCTAATACAATAGATTTAATACTCTGTAAAATGCATTAGATTAAGTTTATATAATTTATATATAATATGCAATATACAATTATATCTGGTTTATAATATACAGATAATATAAAAATTAATGTTACATTAATTTCCTTTGCTTCAATTATGTTTTTCCTACTAGGAGCTAAAGTAGCTAGTGACTTGACCTCTTTGTACTTCTCCAAAATTTATTCTAATCAAAGACCTTAGGCTTTTGTAAGATGCTGTAGCAAAAACAAGTGCAGGACCCCAAAATTCTCTCACTACCTCTTAAGAAAAATGTTTTAAAGATTTTATTTATTTATTGGAGCAAGTGAGAGAGAGAGTATGAGCAGGAGGAGAAGGAAGCTGAGCAGGAAGCCCAACAGAGGACTCCAGGATCATGACCTGAGCCAAAGTGAGACACTTAACCCACTGTGTCATCCAGGTGCTCCCTAAGTACCTTCTTGTTTCTGAGAAAACTCCTTCCTTCTCTAGGCCTTTATTTTTTTCACCTGTAAAATAAGGAACTGGGGATAAAGGTGACTTAAGACAACACAAACGACAGGCTTAAGCCAAGACACCTTCCCAAGTCATGCTACCAGTACCTTTTCCTACGAACTTTCTATCACTTGGCAACCCCACTGCTGATCCGTTCATTAGGCTGCAATTTAACCATCTTAGTTTAAGCGGGAAAAGATGAGCTCTTTACCAAGGATTTCAAAAGAGCCGGGGCTTCACTCAGAACAGGAAGCTCATACAAAGGGAAAATGACTCTCGGGTGAATATTTCCTAATTAGGTATTAAAGATAAGGGGGAGTCAGACACATTTCTGCCAAAGAAACCTAGCATAACAACACTTGAAAACTATTGTCTTTATAATAATAAATTAACTTTTACTATGGATTTATAACATAATTATCATGATATTAAAATCTTATTTACTAAAATAAACATATATCTTGCTAGTGATCCAGTGGGTGTTATACAGGTATACATTTTTACCATTCTTTGTTCACTGGTATCAAAGATTACAGAACCTTCTTCTGAAAGGTACTGTGTCACTTAGTGACAGTTACAGTGACTATGTTACAATGTATATTGGAACCATAAAACTGCATGAAACCTAAAAATAAATTTAATGTGAAAAACTATATTTAAAAATCATTGTAGTTTTATAAACTTTGGTTTAGTATCCATGTTAATAATAAAAGTTGGTGTCAAATATTTCCTTTGGTTTTAGTAATCACATTTGCTATAGAATTGAGAGCTAAAGTACGATTCTGACTCGTTTCAATGTGTTCTAATTGTTCCTGTTGATTGCGTTTCTTTCCATGGTGATTTATAACAATAAAAAGATACTAAAATTCAGCAGCTTTTCTTTTGCTGGTTGGAATTTTTTTTCAAGTAACCCAAAGCATAACTCAGTCCATTTTTAAAAAAATATCCCCTCACACAATCATTTTTTAAATCATTAAATGTGGGGCAGCCCCGGTGGCCCAATGGTTTAGCACCTGCGTTGGGCTCAAGGTGTGATCCCAGGGTCCTGGGATCAAGTCCCACGTCGGGCTCCCTGCATGGAGCCTGCTTCTCCCTCTGCCTGTGTCTCTGTCTGTCTGTCTGTCTCTCTCTCTCTCTCTGTGTCTCTCATGAATAAATAAATAAAAAAAAATCATTAAATGTGATCTGGTTTTCATTTTATATCAAGTTCAAATATATGAATTCAAAGGATGATGACCTAGATTTTCACAAAGTTTTGATCATCTGGAAATCTTTATTTCCAAGCTATCATATAGACAAGATATAAAAGGTGATAAACACATTAGGATCTTGTAAATAATTCCTTGATAATGATGTAATAATGCTATTGATAATTTTTGTACGACTTAAAGGGCACTTAATAGAAAGCACAATTTAAAGCATTCCAGTCATCGAATCCCCCTAGCATGATGTGATGAGGTGATATTATTGCTATTCTCTGAAGAATGAGGACACCGAAGTCCAGGAAGATTTTGTTTTTAGTAAATTGCAGCTGGTCTACATAGTAGAGACCAGATTTCGGCCTGGGTGATAGTAGAATTAAAGGTAATACTTGATGTATCTATTGTGAAGCTTATTTAGCTCTATATTTTAGCTTGAATGTCACAAAAACATGTAAGTTAGATAAGGTATTACAAAAATCAGGAATATTAGGTTTAGTTTGGAGAAGTTTGTTACCCACAAGTATTAAAAGGCTTATTAAAATTGGAACATCTGTCATCTCTTAGATTAGTTCATTGTAGTTTATTTTTGGTTTAAGAGAAAGATCCTGATGATATGGGATTAGGAAAACCGACATTTATACTCATTTCACCAGTTACTTTAATGGTTCCAGTGACCTTGGGACTTGCAGATCTCCAAAAGCCACTTAGTTTCTCCATTATTTAAAATACACACACGTACACATATGCACATGCACTCACACTTGGATCTTTTCTAAAGTTACTTTCCAGTTGCAAACCCTTTTTATTTATATTAAAACTGTAAGATAGCCTTATAAATAGTAACAAAGTCACAAGATAATATCTGATTCCGCCATACCCAATGAAGAAAATAATTTCATTTTTTGAATTATTGAATATTAATGCATGTTGTTTGCTTTGAATAGCACCTGTTACAGAATAAACACAAAATATAATTTAATTGCCATATTAAATTCCTACAAGCACAGCTCTGATGCCTACAATTTCAACATTCCCATCTCCTGACACGAGAATAAAATTTTTCTTTTAAGTTGCCTATTTGCTCTCCCATCATTCAGGAGAATCATTAACCACAGTGCAATAGTTGCTTATAAAAATAATTTTGAAATTTTGGTTTGTAATTACATCATTGTAATTGTGGATATAAAGCCACAGTGGTTTTCAATTTTGAATCACAGCTTCTTTATGTGCCACCTTTCATTCTATTTCTCAGAAACCTCTGTTAGTTGGCAAATTGAACTCCAATAAAAAAAAATTTACATACAAAAAAAAAAAAAAGAAATTACCAACTGTCTCTTGCCAGAGAGAGTGTTGTTCATAGAGAAGTAGCTGGAGCACAGATCAAGGCAGCAGTTGGGAGGACCTGGATCTCCATCTTATGAATGTTCACTGGGAAGAAGATGCTCTTTGGGAAAGGCAGACATAGAAAGGAAGGAGTAATTTAAAGGAATAGTTACCAATCCTGTTTCCATACAGGCCCATTGAGTTGTACTTGTGCAGCCAGGGCGTTATATTATATATATCCTTTTAAGATCTATTTATTTTAGAGAGAGAGTGGAGGTGGGAGGGGCAAAGGGAAAGAATCTCTAGCAGACTGCCCCCGCTGAGCACAGAGCTCAATGCAAGGCTCCATCCCAGGAAGCTGAGATCATGACTTGAGTCAAAGTCCAGTTGGACACTTTACTGATTGACCCACCCAGGTGCCCCTATTCTATTTTTGTAAACAACTTTATTGAGATATAATTGACAAACTAAAATATACCCATTAAAGTATACAATTCAATGGTTTTCAATAAATTCCAAAAATGTCATCACCTCAAAAAGAAACCTTGTAACAGTCACTTTGCATTGTTTTTCTCTACACCCAAGTTCCCACTTTGGGCAGCTGCTAATCTACATTCTTTCTTTCTGGATTTGCCTATTTTTCCCATTTTAAGTATATGGAATCATACAACATGTGGCCTTCCGTGTTTGACTTGTTTCATCTAACATGTTTTCATGATTCATCCATGTTGTAACATGTACCAGCACTTCATTCCCTTTTATTGCTGATTGGAGATCTCCACTTTTTAACTAGTATGAATAATGCTACTATGAATATTTCTACGCAAGTTTTTGTGTAGACACATATTTTCATTTCTCTTGGATACCCAAGAATTGGTCCCCCTCCCTAGAGTTCTAGGCTTCTGGTTTGAGTTGCTAGATCATATGGTAACTCTGTTACTACATATTGCACACAAGAAATGGATGAGTGTATGTCTCTGTATGTGTCTGTACACCATGTGTAGGGGAGTGGTACCCATGGGTGTAATTCGTTGTTTTATGAGATAAAAGGTGTTGTGCCCAAGATTGCGAATCCGAGAAACCACCAAGGAGCTGACACTGATGCAAGCGCACCAGGGTTTATTAGCAAGCTTGAGCTTGGGTCCAAGTATACCCGACACAGCGGAGCAGGGACTTGGACCCCGAAGTGGGTTACAGCTGGGTTTTTTTATAGGCTGGTCTAGGGGATTTTCAGAAGGGATGGAAGAATTTCTCAAGTTTTGTTTACATTTTGATATGGGGCTTTCAAGGGCATTGAGCTCTGTTCTCATTCTAATATGGGACTTTCTACCACAGGTGTGGGCTCTATTGTCTTTCTGATATGGGATTACCTGCCGAGGACATTCTGCAGTTTTTCCTATAAAGTTCAGCTCTTATTCACAGGGGCCTAAGATGGCTGTACTTGTGTTAATGCTAAACTTGAGGTGGAGTGGCCTTGATTTTTCTCAGCCTCCACAAAAGGAATAGAAGAGAAAACAATGAAATGTAATATAAATATATACTTCAATAACAAATGTATTTATTTGATGTTTCTTTGCACACAAGACAGACTTATAGGTATGGCATTTATAGTTTGTGATACTTTTTAAAATATTAAGTTAAAAGCACAATTCCTAACTTCAGTCACCTAAGCAATATCTCAACCTTAAATTCCACTTTTTCCTCATTTGAATGAAAATAACAACTTTGTGACATTGAAGGGTTTTTTTTTTTTAATTCTCTTATACTATATGTGTGCTTGGTATTAATTGACAATTATGCCATTGTTTTCTTTAGCCAGCTCACAATCCATTCCTGCTTACATGCTTCAGTGGCTAAGAAAGGCCAGCCTGCCAATTGACTGTGTAAGATGAACTGGAATAATATCAGAATCTATTAGCTCTAGAGCAGGCAGGGCACTGCAAAGCTTGAGGGAAGGAGAACACACCTCACCCTCAGAGCTTGTCTATCAGCAGTTGCCAAGCCTCACTTAGAGATTATTGTCTTCTGAGGACAAGGCATACCTGGAGGGTGGAAAGTAGTTAGATTGCAGATGAGGAGTTAGTTAAGGTTCATTAATATGTTAATAAATTCACCACATCAGACAGACAGCTGGTCAATATATAAATTATATAACAATCCCATTCAATTTAAATATTCAGCAACAATAGGCAGGTTTTTAAATGATAACCTTTAAATCCTTTCACTTACCTGTTAGTTTAAAATACAAATCCAAGTCACTGATGCTTTTAGCTTAGCTTCCTCTCAGAGTGCTCTGCAAATCTCCATTTCTGTTCACCACCCACTTTGACTCTATTTTCCTACTTCAACCCCCAATTCATATTTCCCTAGTTATTGTTACATAATATATGAATGGAATTCATGAATTCTAAGTATGAGAAAATTATACTTGATAAAAAAGGACTGATATTTGCCCCATAAATGAGAGACTATTAGTCCAATTGCCCAGTTATACTGATTAGTCTGAAAGAAACCTGTATTAGTCTGCCCTGGCTGCCAGAACAAAATCTCACAGGTTGGGTGGTTTAATCAAAGAAATGTATTTTCTTAAATTCAGGAGGTTGGGAGTACCAGATCATGGTCCAGAGTAATTGGTTTCTAGTGAGAGCTCTCTTCGTGGTTTATAGACAACCACCTTCTTGGTGTGCCGTCTCTTGGCCTTTCTGCTGACCAGGTGTGGGTGTGCACCTACAAGAAAGAGAGAAAGAGAGAGATAGAGGGATTGAAGAGAACCCTCTAGTGTCTCCTCCTCTTATAAGGACATGGATCCCATCAGTTCAAGATCCTCACCCATGACCTCATCTAACCATCACATTCTAACTATGTGCTGATTATCTAATTAATGAAACTTTCGCATATGCTAATACAGTAGTATTCATAAACCCACATCAGCATTTACTGGTAATTAATCTAAACTAAGGTTTTTTGAATAGTTCAATGAAAAGAAAATAAACTGATTTCTGACAGATCATATGACAGGATTGAAAAAAAATATCCTTCTGCATATTTTGGGTTCCACATCAGATATGTTTGAGTAAAATTGAGAGAGAATTGGAATTACATCAGACTAAAAGGCTTCATAACAGCAAAAGAAAAAATCAACAAAATGAAAAGGCAACCTACAGAATGGGAGAGGGTGTTTGTAAGCCATCTATCTGACAATACTCAAAATATATTAAGGATTTCATACAACTCAATAGTAAAAAAAACAAAAACTAAAACAACACAAATGATTGAAAAATTAGACCTGAATAGACATTTTTCCAAAAAAGACATATGAATGGCCGAAAGGTACATGAGAAGGTACTTAATGTCACCAATGATTAGGCAAATGCAAATCAAAACCACCATGAGATATCACCTCATACCTGTTAGGATGGCTATTACCAAAAAGACAAGTGATAGCAAATGTTGGTAGGGGTGTGGAGAAAAGGAATCCCTTGTGCACTACTGGTGAGAATGTAAATTGGTAGAGTCACTGTGGAAATTTGTATGGATGTTCCTCAGAAAATTAAAAATGGAAATACCGTATGACCAGCAATTCCACTCTAGGTACAGATGCAAGGGAAAGAAAATCAGGGTCTCAAAGAGATATCTGTATTCCCATGTTTATTGTAGCATTATATACCAAGATATGGAACAGCCAAGATATGGAAACAACCAAAGTATCCACTGATGGACAAATGGGTAAAGAAATAGGTATGTATGTGTGTGTATAATGTGTTTATATAATGGAGCATTATTCAGTCATAAAAAAAGAAGGAAATCCTGCCATTTGTGACAATATGGATGAATCTGGAGAATATTATACTGAGTAAAATCAGCCAGACACCGAAAAGCAAATATTGCATTATCTCACTTCTATGTGGAATCTAGAAAAGTCAAGCTCATAGAACTGGACAAGAGAATGGCGGTTGGCAGGGGCTAAAGAGTAAGGAAATGGGGAGATATTGGTCAAAGGGCATAAACTTTCAGCGATAAGTTAAATAAGTTCTGAAGATCTAATGTGGAGCACATTGACTATAGTTAGTATTACGCATTTGAAATTTCCTACGAGGGTAGATCTTAAGCGTTCTCATCAAATCACAAAGAAAAGTAACTGTGAGTTGGTGGATGGATTGATTAACTTGATTGTAATGATCATCTCACAATATGTAGAGACTAAATCATCATGTTGTTCACCTTAAACAATTTTTATTTGTCAATACCTCAGAAAGTTGGAGTAAAAAAATAAGACAAAGAAGGTAGTTTCATAAGTATCATTACTTTTGAATTTTTTAAATAAATGTCAGTCCTGCATGACTGCTATTTAGGAAGCTATCAAAAATATCTACTCTTGTTCCATATTTTTTATGTGAAAGTATATACATTCTTAGTTGTTTTGTACATTGCTCATTGTTCAGAATTGTAGTCAATGTGTTCTTATTTTGCTTTTAAAATGATGGGCAATGAAAATGACCATTTGCAGTTTCCATGTCTTGTGGAAAACATAGTATTTGCAAATATAAATCACATCTGATATGGAGAAAATGTCAACTCAATTGCTGCTTGATAATCAAGATAAACTGGCTTTAGTGAACTTGCCACCAATATTCTGAAATATCTGTTTATGCATGCACTTTCCTTTTTTCAGCAAATTTAGACCACTTACTATTTACAGAACTTCTGGTGATATTTTGATTTTTGAATATGATGTGGATGCATGAAATTTCAGGCTGAAATTTGTACTATTAACAGCAAATCATTATTTACATAGTAACCTTGTATGACCACATTTTAAATTTTTGCAGTCTTTTAACCTGATGGCAGCTTTTATTCAACAAGTGACCTCTATTATTCAACAGGGGATCTAGCAAATAATGGGATACATGTCAGTACCGGTGTGGTATTCTTAGAGCAGACTTGCATTTATCTAATTTTTAAAATAAAAAATAAGTTATCATTAAAGCATAACCTTGGGTCTGAGGTTTCTTCCTAACTTCTGACTTTGGACGAGTAACTTGTCTTCTTTAGGTTTCAGACGCAAAATAATGGAGTTTACCCAAATGATTTATAATATCCTTTTTAGATAAGACATTCTAGGATCATCAGGTGAAATTAGAAAGTAATTTTCTTCAGGCAACAATCATTTTAATCAGAGTCAGATTAAAAAAAAGTCTATTTAGTCTCATTAGTGACAGAAAAGGGATTTTTAATTCACCCCTCTTTCAGAAAAATTCATAAACACAATCACTTACGGCACGCATATACTGGATCTAATAAAAACGTCAGTCTAAAACAAACAAAAAAGGGTAAGAGCCGGTCGGCAACACACTCGCGAGGCCTCTGTCCTGGCTCCTCCGGTGTGCGCGGGACCTGGGAGGCGCGAGGCCCGGGGCTCCACCGTCCGCGGCCTCGGGGAGGGGCCCGGGTGCTGGGGAGACTGCTCTTGTTTGGCAGCTGCAGATAGATATTTTTATGTAAGTGTATTTTTACATGGGATCCTGCCTAAATGCGGTGGGAAGAAAGGGCGGGCGGTCTTGGTCCCGAGGAGGCGCCGCCACGACCGCCGGGAACTGCGCTTAGAGCAGGGCGGGTCAGGCACCCCCACTCGCCGCACCGGGTCCTCGTCCCGCAGCCCCTGTCGCGGTGGGACCGGCTCTCCGCCCAGCACCCAGCCAGCGGCGGCCGTCGCCGTCCCCGCAACTCCGCGCGACTCCCGGGCCACCAGGGCAGCGAGCCCACCCGCTGTGCACGCACCCCCCCCCCCCCCCCTTGCCCCTCTGCGCAGGCTCCTGCCCCACAGGCCGCCCCCATCCGGCCCCCAGGTCCCGCCCCCAGGCCCCTCCCCGAGGCCCAGCCCCCAGATGCCCCCAGATCCCCCCAGGTTCCGCCCCCAGGCCCAGCCCCCAGATGCCCCCAGATCCCCCCCCAGGTCCCGCCCCCAGGCCCAGTCCCCAGATCCCCCCCAGGTCCCGCCCCCAGGCCCAGCCCCCAGATGCCCCCAGATCCCCCCCCAGGTCCCGCCCCCCAGGTCCCGCCCCCAGGCCCAGCCCCCAGATGCCCCCAGATCCGCCCCCAGGTCCCGCCCCCCAGGTCCCGCCCCCAGGTCCCGCCCCCAGATACCCTCCAGGTCCCGCGTGCACAGCACTGGGGTGGGAGGGAAGGGGGTCCCGCGTCCCTGCAGGGGAGGGTCCAGCCCGCCGCCAGCCTCTAGCCCGGGGCGGAGACCAGGGGTCCTCCCGCGGCCCGTGCGCCTTCTCACCTGCAGAAACCGAAACACGTCGCTAAAGGATTCCTGTTGGTTTAAGCCACGAAATCTTGGGACAAGTAGCTCTACGGAAAAAGACGACTAATACAACCGATTTTATTTTCTAAAGTGATGAAACTTTCAAAGCAGACAGTTCCCCACCCCACCAACACCGCTGCTACTTACTAAATGTCGACTGGTTTGAATCAGAGCTATTTTCATTTCCCAAGCACAGGTGAGGGTTTCCTCCATGCCCCGTGACCAGATAAAATTCTTGCTCTAATACTGGGTCCCAAAAGGGGGCATAAACACAAGCGCAACATAATAAGACAACTAACGTCATGATATAAACGTCTTATATTTTTGTCAAATGTCAGTGGAAACACATTTTATAAAAATCCTATTTTTATGTAAATTGTAATTGGCGCAAAAAGTATTCTAATACACACGGTACATTTCTTCTATTATTTTGGAGAGGGGGGCCGTCCTCACTGAGCCTCAACCAGTAACCACCTGAGATCACACAGAACATAGTGGGATCCCCTTTATAGCAGAGGAGGTGCAGGAATAGGGCCATTCCCATGGGATTGACCAGGTTTATCATATTGCTCACCCCAGAGGGGACTGGTCAGATGGACTGATGGAATGGCTTGGTAGAGGACCAGTTGGAGTGTCAGCTCCGAGGTGGTAGGTCCCAAGGATGGGTGCCGTTTTCCTAGGACATGGTCCAGACTTCCAGGCAAAGGCTTTTATGTAGTGCTGTGTTCCTGGGAAGAAGAAAACATGGGTCAGGAATCAAGGAGTGAAAACGGGAGACTTGGCTTACAAATTTCGCTTTCTGTCCCTGTAATGCTGGGCTCTTCAGGTTTCAAAGACCTGGTCCCAAAGAGGGAACACTTCCACCAGGAGCCACAGCCAGTTGGAACGGTCTCCAGGCTCTTTGGGGACGAGGGGAAATGTATTAATTTCCTCACTTTGCCATGACAAATTACCGAATACTGAGTGGCTTTAAAACAACTGAAAGGTAGCCTCTCACAATTCTGGAGTCTAGATGGGTGTGATCGTGGTGTCAGTAAGGCCTTGCTCCTCTAAAGGCTCTAGGGAAGAATCTCCCCTTGCCTCTCCCAGCTTCTGATGGCTCCACGCAATCCTCAGCTTGTACCTCACTGACTTCTGCCTCTGTCTTCTCGTGGCCTTACTCCTTGTGCATGTCTGGATGTCCTTTCCTCTTATAAGGGTGACAGCCATTGGATTTAGAACCCACCCTAACCCAGTCTGACCTCACCTTAATTAAATGCTTGCAAAGGCTCTATTTCCAAATAAAGTCACATTCTGAACTTCCAGATAGATGTGAATGCTTGGGGGATACTGTTCACCCACTACAAGGAGTCACTATTTTGGCAGCAGCTACTGACTTTGATCATTAGGAGAGTTAGCAGGTGTGACATAGACTGAAACCAGGAGTAAAATCATAAATGTTAGAAAATCCCTAAATATGTAAGCTGTAGTTTTGTTACTATTTTGTTAATGGTGATATTTTCTTGATTATATTTACCTCCATTTTTTCTATTAAGATATAACTTACACTCAGTAAATTAATTTTGGGGGTACAGATCTATGAGTTTTCACACAGTCATTGGAAAAATTTGTTAGCTCAAAGGAAAATCTAACTTCCAGGATTACATAGGAGCACAATTCTGTCCTAAATCATCTTGTTGACCCATATGGTGTTTACTCTGGCGGCACATAATATTTCAAGGAAGGAGGCTCATATTTCATATTGGTGAAGACTGCAAAAGCCATTTTCCAAATTAGAGGGAATTGGTGTTAAAAACTGCATCCAGACATGGGGTCAGGCCTCCAGATAATATGGCCTACAAGATAAGGGATAGCATTACAAGTTACCCTCCTACATTATCAGAACGATGAGTTTGGGTGTCATAAATACACTCCCCTTTGCTCACAGACGGGAACTTTGTCAACAAGTTCCCTGACCCCAATATCTTCAAAATAATGTGCTTATACTCTGGTACTGGTCATATTAGTGAAGTGTCCACAGTCTTCAATGTGGCCTGGAGACAAACCCCTTCCAATGCAAAGCACTAGAACCAATTCACCTACAAGTTAGTCTTACAGGTAGATAGTTTTATAAGCCGCCCTTTGCTTAGCCATGGTCTAAGCAGTATGATTATTCATAGGGGCCAGATATAAGTAAGGTTTAAAGAATGAAGTTTATTTAAAACAATTTTGTAGGGAATCCCTGAGTGGCTCAGCAGTTCAGCACCTGCCTTTGGCCTAGGGCGTGATCCTGGAGTCCCGGGATCGAGTCCTATATCAGGCTCCCGGCATGGAGCTTCTCCCTCTGCCTGTGTCTCTGCCTCTCTCTCCCTTTCTTTCTCTCTCTCTCTCTCTCTCTCTCTCTCTGTCTATCATAAATAAATAAATAAAGTCTGAAAAAAAATTTGTAGAAAAAATTTGAGAGAATGTTACTAGAGAAGTCCTAGGCTTTCCCCCCCCCTCTTTCAACTCTGAACACCCAGAGTTTTATCTTTCAAGCCCAAAAGAAAAAAGAAACATAATAATACCAAAAAAAAAAGGTCATGTTTCAAAGTCCTGCTTACCTTGAAGTGGGAAATCTACCACCTATATGTCTAATTACCCTGAATGTTCTTACCCTTGCTCCCAACAATGCTGTAAGACATTAATGCAACACTGTACACAAATTCCTCATTACCCTCACTCAACCCTCATTACCCTCACTCAACCTAGACAGGTTATCATTGCAGTCAGGGATTTTGCTAGTTTCCAGGAACACAACATAAGTATATGGAACATATTGCTAAGACTCTTAAATGCAGAGATGCCTGCGTGGCTCAGTGGTGAGCATCTTGCCTTTGGCTCAGGTCATGATCTCCAGGTCCTAGGATCCAGCCCTGCACTGGTTCCCTGCAGAAAGCCTGCTTCTCCCTCTGCCTAAGTCTCTGCCTCTCTCTGTGTCTCTCATGAATAGATAAATAAAATCTTTTAAAAAAAACTTAAATGCATATATTTAAATATTAATTAACATGTTTAATTTATTAAAATTTAGTATTTACCTGAAGACAGCAAGAAACTTTTTCAAGAAAGGGAAAATAGAACTTTGTCCTGGATCCTAAGGAAATGGGAGTATTGGCTCAGACAACCCAATCAGGAGGAGTTGATCAAGTTGAGGAAAAACAAAGAGAAATGATAACAAATGACAGGAAAAATTGTGACCCTGTCATGCAAAATCTGATGAGAATCTTACACAGAACATCATACTTTATGGCAAAAATTTTGAAGTATTGAAATCCAGTGCAGTGATATTTAAAGGATGTATCCGAATTCAAAAGGGAAGACACCAAACTGTGATTATTTGTTCACAATACAATTGACTACTTAGAAAGTCCAAAGGAAAGATCCACAAGCAGCTATTAGAACTAATTAGAGAATTTAGGCAGGCTGCTGCTTCATGCTGTTACTGTGTGATCCGTGGCTGTTGGTAACATTCTCTTTTCTAATTTGGATCCTCCCTTGGTTCACTGTCTTCCCTCCTCAGCACATTACCTGATCACTAAAAGCTCAATTTTCCCCTATAGAGTTCTATTTGGATAGCACCATTACTCTAACTTTCTGTACATCGCGTAACCATTTCTGAGATTTATGAATCCATTTTTCTCTTACATAAAAGTGAAATTACCATGCCCCAAATTATAAAGATATGTGCGTCATTACTTGACTTTCCCAACAGTTTCTTCCTTGTCTCTTGTGCCAAATAGCATTTGTTAATGGGGGTTCTCATTAGAAACCATTGCTCTGCAAAATTCTGTGTTTCACTGCAAATGGAGAAGGAAACACATTAAGTCAAGATTCAGTTTGACAGAACTGAAGCAGGTATCCACTTCCCATTGGGCAGTGCTATCCCACTCCCAGAAGAATCTGTTCTAAATCTCACAGGTTTAGGGAGCATCTGCCTTCGGCTCAGGGCGTGATCCCTGGGTCCTAGGATCTAGTCCCACATCAGGCTCCCCGCAGGGAGCCTGCTTCTCTTTCTGCCTATGTCTCTGCTCCTCTCTCTCTGTCTCTCACAAGTAAATAAAATCTTTTTAAAACTCAATCTATCCCATGGATTTATCTGAATGTTTCAATTGGGTGAATGGAGAATGAGTTTCAAAATAATCCATATGGAGAATGTTCTTACATAAAAAAATCACATCCAGTATCCACCATCCAGAGACGCCCAGCCTTGTTTCAGGGGTCCCAAACTGTGCTGTGCATGAGGTTCTGAATCCCTTGTTCTTTAAGGTTTAGTGAACCATGACAGAGAGAACATAATTAGATCTTCATACAATAAATTCTCAAATATACTGTATTAATTTCCTAGGGCTGTCACCACCAATACTACAGACTGGGTGACTTAAACAACAGGTATGTATTTCCTCATAGTTCTGGAAGCTGGAAGTCCGAGATCAAGATGTCAGCAGGGTTATGTTCTTCTGAGACCTCTCTCCCTGGTTTGTAGATGTTCATCTTCTCCCTGTGTCTTCACGTGGTGTGTTCCCTCTGTGTATGTCTGTGTTCTAATCCTCTCTTCTTATAAGGGCACCACTCATATTGAATTAGGACCCACCTTAATAGCCTCATTTTAACTTCAATTAACTCTTTAAAGATCCTATGTCCAAATGCAGCCACATTCTGATGTCCTGGGTTTAGGACTTCAGCATATGAATTTGCAGGGTTAGGGGGTGTAGAAAAATTCAGTCCATACCAAACATCAAGCAAGCATCCCCCAAAGGTCTTGTATTGTACATGACCTTGTCATAGACTGTCATCATGTTGACTGATTCCTACACATTCTGTACACTTCATTTTCCAATCTGCTGGATGTTTCTAGGTGTGTTTTGCTCATGATCTCTGGAAGAGAATGAACAGTGATTGCTTATTAGACCAATCCCGAACCTATTCCCAAGGTACGATGAATATATCATAAATATTTTGCATTGAAGATGGTCCTCAATGACCATTCAGCACTGTCCATCCAGAATAGCTAAATTGAATTTGTTTTCAAGTTTCAAAGTTTGGTGTTTTGGAGACATTTTAATTCAGATGAATCACCATAAGAATTTGGTATGTTTTTATATCAATATTTACTTATCCTGACAAGAAATTAAAGCAATGAAATGAAAGTGGTCTTAATGCTGATTTGCCACATCCCCAGGGTGATGCAGTATTGGCTGATACCACCTGCACACACAGGAACTTCAAAATTATGGAACTCAGAACATAGCTGGCTATCCTACCACATCTTTCCACAAAGAGAGAGAGAGAGACCCTGGTGTTAGAATGTAAATAGTCTCTACGGAGAAGAGGAGAAAGTCTCTAACTTGGAATGTAAGCAAATGGCTCTGGGACAATACATCATCTATAACTTCTGAATCATGTTTTCCACTCAACCACCCTTTATGCCAGGTTGCCAGTAACTTTTGTTCAGAAAGTCTTGGTTGTGCAGAAATATGTAAAGATTCTTGGAGAATTGCTTCCCAGTGGCAATGTTTCCCCGTGTTACCTCAGCCACAGACAGTGATTGGAAAAATCTTAAGTTCCCAAAGGAGCATCACCACCTTAGCGAAACCATAGCATGATTCCAGCACTGTTGCTGCCACTTCTACTTTGCACCCAGTGTATTCAGTTTACTTTAGTTTTTTTTCCCCTCAGAAGGAAGAGTTTCAAGCTCTAATCTACTGTTACAACACAAGAAATAGAGGAAACATGGCCACTCTCTTAGTCAGCTTGGGCTACTATAGCAAATTACTATAGTTTAGAGACCTTAAAAATAACTTTATTTTTCCCACTTCTTTAGTCTGGAAATCCAGGATTCAAGGTGCTAGCATGTTTGTGTTCCTTGTAAGTATCCTCTTCCTGATTTATAGATGACTGTCGTCTCACTGTGTCGTCACATGGCAGAAAGAGAGCTAGCTAGATCTCTGGCTTCTCCTTAGGAGGACACTAATCCCATTCAGAGGGGTAAAATCCGAAACTTGCCCCCATGCATGGAAGGTTGGGAAAAAACAAAGAAACAGGCAGACCACTCCAGCTTGGTGGGTGGTAGGTTTAACAAGCAAAGGAACTTACATATGATGCCTGGCTCAAGGGCTGCAAGAGGAATAGATCTCCACACTTGCCCATCAGAATCTTATAAGCTTATATAGAAGCCTTAGCTGTGCTTGGTTGTGTATTTAGTCCATATGGGTCACAATAACATGTTTTCTTCAGGCTGCATCCTTGAAATAGCTCTTAGTGTGGGAACAGTGGGCAGAGCTTACAATGCAAAGCAGTCGAGAAGATGAGGAGCCCAGTCCAGCTCATGGGCTAACCAGTGGCCACCTCATCTCAGTGACCTCCCCCTTTCCATGACCTAAGTCATATTCTTTATCTCACCTTTGGCTGCCACAGTGGCTTTCTTGCCACTTTTTTGTGGCAAGATTTTATTTATTTATTTGAGAGAGAGAGAGCACAAGAACGCATGCATGGGGGAAGGAGCGAAGCAGATTCCCGGCTGAGCAGGGAGCCCAACACGGGCTCCCTCCCAGGGCCCTGAGATCATGAACTGAGCCGAAGTCAGAGGCTTACCCAACTGAGCCCCCCAGGCACCCCTTGCTATTCTTTATATTTGCTATGAGCCCTCTTCTTAAGCCTTTACTATTACTGTGCCCTTGCTTCTAGGAAGATACACATGTCCTGATACAAAGTTTTTACTCTCACTGTAGTCAAATCTGCATTCAAATGTCACCCGCTAAAAGTGTCTCCTGAATACTCCTTCAAAAGCAGTACTCTTTTCATCTTTAGCACCGTTTCCTTCCATATTTTTCCTCAAACACCTTATCACTTACAAACTGGTCATATCATACCAAAAAGTGGATTTCTGTGTTAACTGTCCTCTCCCTCCAATATATCCATTCTGTGAAGAAACTAATATTGATGTATCCTCAGTTTCTAAAACATGGCCTGTCACTGAACTGGCATTTAGTAACTATCTGATGAGCTGGTGAATGAATGAATGAATGAATGGTCCAAAAAAATAAAATTGGAGAGTGATGGCTGAGAGACAACATAGCCTACTGAGTGTCACTGCCAGCAATTGGTGGGTGGTAGCCAAGTTGAACAAAACCAGAATTAGTAGAAGAGAGCTTTCTTTAGAAACTCAGAGGTGAATGCACTAAAAATAGATGAAGGAACTATGGTGTTTGGTATATTAGGCAAACAGAATCAAAATTTAAAATCTAGGCTGAAATGCTTTTTAATGAATTAAGGAAATTCCAATGAAATTTTATTCAGAAATACAAAGTTTCTAAGTAAGATTTAATGACCTCCCATAAATTTTGCTAAAGGCTTTAAAAGATTTTAGCTTTAAATAAAGTGGATTGAATTATGGGGTACCCATCACTTGGACATCCAAGTCTTGATTTAGGCTCAGGTCACGATCTCAGGGTTGGGGGATGGAGCTTCCCATTGGGCTCCACAGCAAGTGCAGAACCTGCTCAGATTCTCCCTCTCCCTCTCCTTCTTCCCTGCCCTTGACTCGTACTCTTTCTAAATGAGTAAATGAATAAATAAATAAATGAAATCTTTAAAATATATAATCGACTGAATTAAATGACTATTAGCAGAATTTGGTCGAATATTCCTGTTATAGAACAATAAGCTACTGTGGATCTTTTTTATTTATTTAAAAGCTACTGTGGATCTTTTTATTTATTTATTTATTTTAAGATTTTATTTATTTATTTGAAAGAGAGAGTGTTTGCATGAGCAGAGGGAGGGGCAGAGGGAGAGGGAAAAGCAGACTCCCCATTGATCAGGGAGCCTGATGCAGGGCTAGATGCCAGGACCCCAAGATCATGACCTGAGCTGAAAGCAAACACTTAACTGACTTAGCCACCCAGGTGTCCCTGTAGAATTATTTATTAAAGTTGATAAAGCTTAAGGTTTTTTTAAAGATCTTATTTGTTTATTTGGTAGAGAGAGACAGAGCACAAGCAGAGGGAGAAGGAGAAGCAGGCTCCCCACTGATCAGGGAACCCAATGCAGGACTTGATTCCAGGAACCTGGAATCACCACCTGAGCCAAAGGACTGATACTTAACTGACTGACCCATTCAGGAACCCCAAAACTTAAGTTTTTTTTCCAACAATTTAGTATATTGATAGTTAAACAATACTGATAAACAAAAGTAATTTATGCTTAATGAAGAAGCATCAAATACACTGAAAAGACTGAGAATTATAAAATTTAATGTATACATGTCAACCTGAAAAGCCTCTTAAAATTGATATAAATGAATGAATTTTAAAAATAACATTAAAACTAATTTAACAATAATGATATAGGAAGGTTTTATTGTATTAAGCTGAAAATTACAAAGGAGTACACAGAATTATGAAAGGGTGACAATTAATGAGAAGCAAAATCACCAGCAAGCTTGAATTTTAGGCGTCAGACAGGGATGACAGTGCTGAGAGTCACCAGGAAGATGACTCTACACAGGGCTCAGGGTCATGTCAGAGGTCTGATGGGCACCAGAGACTGTAATTGGTGCTTAATTTCATGTTCAACGATACTAAGTTAGCTTTCCATGAAGTGGTGAATTAGATTAGCTAGAGTCACTGACACTCATCTCTGAATAGGCTAGTGGCCGCTTCCAATAGTTAGGAATCTAATCTTCCCTTGAAGGCACTGGAAGGACAATTTCACTACAGATCGAATGGGACCGGAAGCAGTTGGTTCCATGAACACTTATAGTCTAAGGACTGAGAACAGTCATGACAGCCCTCTTGTAGGGGATCCCTGGGCAGGATCTGTGGCCTCTCAAGCAAGAAACTAATTCATGCCATTGTTTTAACCTAAGGAAAGAACTTCGTGTTTCTCTACACTGACTTTCACTTTGTTAATTTTAGAATACTGTGTTCATGATCTGCAATATGTTTTTAGACGTCCTGCTTTACCTTCTGGTTCTCTGACTTTTTTCCCTTGCATGGCCAACCCGATATTATGCTTTCTGTGGCTTCATTTAAATTTGTCAGCTTCAAGTATCAAACAAGGCAAGGCCACTTACAAATCATTAAGAGGCCTCTTTTCAGGTTGGCTTCTATACACTAAACAACCCTACAAATCCATTTCACAGCAAAATCATCCTGCTCGGTATTTTTCATACTTTTTTTTGTCTGGAAGTGCTTTGCGAAACATTTTATTATATATATATGTCCTGTAAAGAGAAAGGTAGAAAGCCCCTAAGGAAGCTTCCTCATCTCTGCTGGTGCAAGGACTCTGTGACAAAAGGAGATAGGTATCATGATTTTGTGTGTGCGTGTATGTGTTTGTGTGTGTGTGCACGTGTGTGTAGCATGGAAGAGGAGGCACTCGAGTAATCTATATAGATAAGCTCTTGCTGGGATATGACTAAAAGGTCAGAGGTCAGGGTCATTCAGTATGGGGCAGGAAGCAGTTCCTCATGAGATACCTGAGGCGATCATGGCATCTTAATGCATTCACATTTATATTATCACTCTGGGTTCTCAAAAGATTTAATTGTGTTTCCCATGCTCTGCTTAATAAAAAGAAAATATGGCTTTCCAAAATTTTGCATAACATAGATGAAGTTTGGAATGTCTTTCAGAATCTTGACGTATATTGCAAACTAACCACTAAAAATGTTATAATATGCAGTTCATTTGCATTTCTCCACCTTAATACCTACATTGACTAGTAAGTGAAGAGGACTTAGGAAATTTGATAGGGGAATATCGGCTTTGCAAAGTTGTTTTGATTTTTATGTATATCATAATAAAATTCATTTTATGATTATATTTTCATATTTTATATATTTTACATATTTATATATTGGTATCATAAAGATTATATAACCATATACATAATCAATTTTAAGATTACATCAATAGACAGCTTATTCATAAGTTAAGAAGAATAAAGTAACAAACGTGCACCTATCCACCATTCAGTTTACGAATTGAAACCTGAGAAAAAGCCATAGGAGCTCCATGGGTAAACCAGTAGGTCCCACCTGGGATTCTTTTATTACTGGCGATAACACGATGACTTTCCTAGGGCACCATTCAGTTTAAGGATGCCACTTTCCCTAAAATCAATTTACATAAATGCTTTTTTCCCCTAAAATTTATATCCCCTGCAACATGACTGTGATATAAGAAGGGATTTTCTTTCTCTGAACCCTTTCCAAATTTCCTCCTTCACCAATCTTACAACAAAAGGTATATATCACTCATTCAATATTTTTATCATTATGAAAATTTCCCCCTATATCTCAGCAAATTCTTTCTCTTGAAGTTTTTTTTTAATCTTGTATTAATATAAACATTCTAGCATTCTTTTACTTACCTTTGGCATGATAGATCTCTTTCCATGCTTTAATTTTGGTCTATTTGTGTCTTTGCATTTAGCCTCCAGTAGTCTAAACACCTAATGTGGTTTTTATTATTATATTCTGAAAATTTCCAATAATATCTTAAGGAGACACTGAGTTACATTATTTTTCCTCAAAAAGAATTGAGTTTTATGTTGGCAGACAGTAAAGTACCAAAGGAATACATTGATCTGTCAAGTCTTGTTTTAGGCTTTCTTTGAAGAAAGCTATTACAGTTTTGTTTTGTTTTGGTTCCCTGTATATCTAGGTTGTAGCATTAACCCTAAAGTGTGGCTAGCTTTTTGAATTAGTTTGCTAGAGCTGCCACACAAAATCCCACAGACTGGGCAGCCTAAGCCCAGAATTTTTTTTCCTTACAGTTTTAGAGGCTGGAAGTCCAAGATCATGGTCTCAGAAGGGTAGGTTTCTCTCCTTGGTTTGCAGATGGCCATCTTCTCACTGTGTCCTCACACAGCCGTTGTTCTGTGTGCATACATGCCTGGTGACCTTTTCTCTTCCTATAAGGACCCTAGTCCTATTGGATTAGGGCCCCATCCATATGACTGCATTTAACCACAAAGATTTCTTTAAAGGATCTATCTTTAAATACAGTCACACTGAGGGTTAGAATTTCAACATATAAATTTTGATGGAACACAGCTTAATCTACACAGTCTTGCCAGATAGCTTTTCTGAGACCTCAACTCAGTCTTTGACTTGTTCATAAAGGTTCTCCACCGTGGTTGGACCTGACCACCAAACTCTCCATAGCACTGAGTACATTCCAGAATTGCTCAGCTCCCTGCTTCCCAGTAGTTGTTCTCTGCCTTGTTTCTTGTTTCCATCTTTGTGGAGACTCTAGGGAAATCTCTAGGTAAACTGGATTTCCCTCTCCATGGCTCTTTCTCCTCTAGTACCTTCTACCCTAAGTCACAGTCACCTTAGTAACCCCAAACCCTAATCTCTTCCTTCTCAGTCGAATAAAACTACTGCTCTTTCTTGCATTCTATATAAATATATCACATCCCAGAATATGTTCCCAAGAGAAAGCCCACATAAGCATAGGCATCCTTTGTGTGCCTCCTCTTTCTCAAGGATAGTAGCCTTACATTGGATGCTGTCCAAAGGCTCCAACTTGTGTTTCCTATATTTTGTACATGGCATGATAGATTTCATAGATATTTTAAAAACTTTTTCAGTTGTATGTCTCAAGTTTTGATATGTATCATTTATGTGAAAACAACTTTCTTAGATTTATTTTGAAATAATATAGATTAAGTTCCTAACAGAATGACTTTTCTATTTCTTTTTAGTTATTTATTATTGTTATTATTTTTTTAGAGATGGGGGGGAGGGGAGGGGCAGAGGGAGAAAGAGAATCTTAAGCATGCTCCATGCCCAGCCTGCAGTTCAATGTGGGGCTCAAGGCCACAGCCCTGAGATCATGACCTTAGCTGAAATCAAGAGTCGGATGCTTAACCGACTGAGTCACTCAGGAGTCCTTAGTTATTCATTTCTGATTTAATTCCACTGTTGTCTGAGAATTTACTCTCAATGACTCTAATCATTTCAAACTTGCTATGGCGTGCTTTATAATCCAGCATATGGTTGGCTTTGTCAAATGCTACCTGTGCACTCAATATTTTGTGTGTAACAGATTATGTGAAACTTATTCTTAAAATTAACTTCAGTCATATTTTTTAAATCTATAATTCCAAGTGGATTATTTCTCATAGATTCCAATTTTCAGGTGAATTTCTCTAGCCACTTAAGTTTTTACCCTATGCCCTCCTACATTCTTATACTCTCTTGAACATATGATTATTACTTTAAATTTGTAAAGCATATGCTAATTCCAATGTCTGAATTACCTGTGGGTCTATTTCTATTATATATTTATTGGTTAGCTATTGGTCATTTGTTCTTATCCCCACGTAACAAATTTTATGTTGGGCCCTGTACATTAACAAATTGTGGAAGTTTGCCTGAAGAGGTTCACTTTTTCCTGTTAGGTACATAGATGACTAGGTAGGTCACATTTAATCTAATCAAAGACTTAGCTGAATTGAACTGAAGCAATAGTATTGACAAATGTCCATCTATCTCTTTTTCCCCAGCTCTTAGGGAACAAGCTTCTAGGGATTTTAACTGAGAACCTGATGGGTTACCCAAGGCCGCTATCTCAGGAAAGTCTTGAATGCAAATGCTTTTCTTCTCTGTAAAGCAAGACTATTAAAATTATATTCTGATTTTCAGAGGCCTTTTACTTAGCATTTTAGCCCTGTGTAGCTTCAGAAATTAGCAAAATTTTGAAAGGAAAACCAGCCATGTGTGTCAGCTTCAATTCTCTGCTCCTCCCTTCTCACTGGGATCTTGCTCAGTTTCAATTTGAAGCCCTATGAGACCAACAAAACCTCTACTGGCATCTGTGTCTCAAACAGTGGCCCTCTGCCCAGGAAAAAGAGTCAAAACTCAGCCTCTTTCACTGCATCGAAAATTGGCAAAGATTCTCGGGGAAAGAGGAGATATACAATGTCAGTTCAAAGCCCACATCCTTTTCTGCCTGGAATCTTGGCTCCTCTAGTCCTTTTTGCTTCAGCAGATTTCTGATATTTTTGAGGAATATTTTTGTTCTTTGTTCAAGAATTCTATTTATTTTTAGCAGAAGCATGGGGCTGCCACAAACTATCCCATTCTACCCAGAAATAAGAGTCTGGTTTATTTTTCAATTGAGATATTTATAATGTCAAATAATTTGAGAAAATAATCTCCACTAAACCTTTATCTATCATGGGAGAAATTTTGTAATAATGGCCAAAATGTATAACATGGAAAATTGGCTGTATAAAGAATGATCTAACCTTAGAGTAGGAACATATAGTCATGAAAGATGGAATGGAAAAATTACAGAAATATAATTTTAACTGAATAAGAGGATGTTTACTTGTGGATTACATTTAAAGCAAACTGTTTTGGTCCTGGTGCTGAGATTATAATTTTTAAATAATTCTGCATTTTCTAATTTATAATTGAGAATTTATTACTTTTACAATAGCAAAACTAAATGTTCATCCATATATTTATACAAACATAATCAATTATTTGGAAAGTTCCTTAAGAAGTCCTCATTCCTGACCCTATTGAAAATATGAAAATAAAATGAATGTGAATGCAAGAAACACAAAATATAGCTAGTCATGTACATGTTCCATGTGCATGGAAAAAATCAGATATAAGAATTATTGGATAACATTATTATCAACAGATAAACCAAATTGATAAATTGTACAGAACAGCCATACAAGGTAAACAGCACACTTTATAAAACAGTATGCTTTACAAAGCCGTAAAGAAATACACCATCATGAAATACAACAGAAAGGAAAGCCACTTGACGTGGTGTGGATGATATGCATCTGTGAACTCCCAAAAACTCAGTGAAAACAGTAATCACAACCAGTGTACAAAATGAAGATCAGTGTAAACTCCTGTCACTAGTCTGTAAGATATAATTATTTGCATATGAAAGTAATTCGTTGATGCTGCTTAGGAAAAAATGAATACGAAAAGTATTCATCAGCAATGTGGTATTGCCTCTGTGTCTTGATGAGCAAGTAAGATATGTGCAATCAGATCACACGAGTTCCTCGGTATAGCAGGAAAGTCAAAACAGCAGAAGTAAGAGGGCATTTTAATGTCATAACTAATATTAACCGTAAATTGTGAATTGCTCACTATGTGCCAGGCATGATGCCTTTTTTTTAAACCACCGATTGATTCACTATTTCTCACAACAATTTGAGAGGAAAGACTTTGCTTATTTTATAGGTAAGAAATGGGAAATTTAAGAATTTTGTTGAGAAAATTGATGTCAGAAAATGTGCTCTATACACCTTGAGAGTAACATTAAACTGAATGCAAAGGAGTTATTCACCTTTGGAGATAGTATAAAAAGTCATTCAGTCACATAGGGAGAACTCAAAGCTTTGAACTGACTTCATTTATCAGTAATGATACAAGTCTCATCTTATACCATTCACTGATATATCTTCTAGCATATGTGATTTGAGCATACTCATGTACTCATTTCAATAAAAAAATAAATTTCATAGAATATATATTGTGAGGGAAATAAAGTGACACAGCTCTAGTGAGCGGAGGGGAGCGATTACAGAAAATGTTAAGTGTCAGAGATTGTGTTCGGCTGCACGTAATAGAAACCAGCTACTAAGGCTTGACAAATAAAGGCTTATTTTTATCCCAAATAAGCTCAGGAAGCACAAGTCCCAAGCTGTTGGTTGTGTGGTTCTAGGAAACTTTCAGCATCCTGGGCTTTTTCTATCTTAGGCTCAGCCTCCTTTTATGTGTGGCTCTTCTCATGGAGAGTTCCTAGTTGTAATGTGGCAGGTCCAAGTCCAGCCTGCAGTGTGCATTTCAGAGTAGAGGAAGAAGGAAGGAAGCAGTAGTCGAGAGCACCCCATTCACAAAAGCAAACCATTCTCTAAAACCTTCATCAGACCCTTATGTTTGTCTGACAGATTACACATAGCAGCAAGAGAGGCTGGGTAGTGTTTTACAGCTGGTCACGTGCTGCTTGGAACAAAATTTGGGTCATGTACAACAGGAAGAGAGGGGAGGATAGACACTGGAATGGCAATCAGTGGTGATTTGGCCCTTAATCAAAACATTTCAGCTTAATCAGAAGAGTGAATTGAGGAAGTAGTGGATAAATGAATCTAAAAAGCAAAAAATCAAAGTTCTACAGTAAAACAACACAATAGGATGGTGATGTGGACAAATATTTAGAATTAAGGGAAGAAGCTCAATCTGAGTTTGTAAGACTGAGGAAATAATCAGCATTAATTTGTAGATTCATCCTATGTGTGCAGACGGATTTTGAGACCTGTGCATGTGATTATTATTTTTTACAAGCTACCTGATTCTAAAGAGTTGGTGATAGGAGCAAAGTTTTGTTAATAAATCGTTTTTCTTCTTGGAGCCACAGTATAAGTGATCATAACATATGCTATTGATTTTCTTAAGTGAATCATTTATGTACTTCATTCTTAAAGCTACTGACACCCAATGCCCCACTTTTATAACAAATATCATGTAATGCCCACTTTGCTATCCTAAGACGTTTAACTGGTTTTTAAGGACCTATACTATACCTAACCTAAATGTAAAGAAGAAATAAAAGGAAAATTAGTTGAAATAAAATATTATGTTTTCTTTGTGTAAATGCTTAGACACAACTGGGTTGGATAAAGCTAACCTTGCCCCTGTATGTAGCATCACTCTGATGGTAATGACTATAATCATAGACTGACACAGGAATGTTTTTTTCATGAACTGTTGCTCTGAATTTTGTGAACTCAAAATCGGTCAATTTCTGATCAAAACAATGTTAAACCTTTCTGAAATTTATATCATGGGCATTTCCACACAAAAATACTTATTGTAAACATGCAAAATGTTGTAAAGTTGAAGGCTTACATACTTCTGAAGAGGTTCTTAACACCTGTGGATGACTGTGGCACCCTTTAAAGTCATGAAGGATACAGGCAATTCTTCCTTCTGGAGGATGGTCTCATAATGCAGAATGTTTAGAATGCGTGGCTCACGGCCACCAAATGTTAATGACAATAAAAATATGCCCTTTCACACATTTCTAAAACACTTTCTAAGGAGGCTGTAATGATTCCATTAAGAATCATTAACCTAGATGCCTGGTGTAAAAACTTGAAGTTTTGTTGATGAATTTAATACTAAATCAGCTCTATCTGAAAACATACCTAGAAAGACTGGATGCATTTGATAAGAACTCCCCTGTTCCATTCTTTGGATCTCATTTTATGCAGTTGTTTCTTCCTATTTCTGTCTATAGGCCTCAAGCTGGTCAATCTGGAAAGTCAGTTTCTTCATTCACTAGAATAAGCTCATTAAATCTATAAACATTGCCAATGATAGCATAAAATGTATTCCTCCTTGCTGCTAATATTTGTTATCAAGATTCTGTGCCCAGCTCCATCATTCAATGTCTTCTTCCTGCATATGCAATTTGTCAATGCCTGTCGACTTAGACTTCTGGATCCACTGTCCATTAATGATCAATAATGCTTGACCTTCTCGTGCCTGACCAGTCTACATCGGACTTCGATGTTTTGGTACAGCTTGTGACTTTTGATACAGGTAGGGGCCTTCAGCGGACACCTCATGGTCTATGAATCTTTCATTCATTCTGACTCCTGCTTCCATTATATCTACAAGAACTCTAGCTTTCACCAAACACACTCTCTATATCCCTCTCATTGGTCTGCTTCAGTGTTTAGAGTCTTCCCCTCATGATGCTACCTCTGTCCTGGCATAAAAAACAAAATCCCTTGAAGAGGCAAAAAACAATGAGAAAACATTGAAGAAAAGGAATTGAACAAAAAATCATCAATGCCCTAAAGCATATAAGCAATTGGAAAGAAATAACTGTATTTGGTGGTTGTTGCTTCCTAATTGTGCTTCCTTTTATCTCTTATCCCATGACCCTGAATTATGAACAAGGACAGGGATCTGTCTTATTGTTTGCTATTGAGTCTCCAAATTTTGCCCAGTGTCTGAACCACAACAGACATTCAAACATCTGCTGATAAATGAAATGAATGAATAATATCATCACGAGTAGCAGTACCAAAAAGTAGTCTGTATGAGAGTGTGAAGCTGCAAATCAAGCTGTGAAATGATCCAGACATCGATCTTAACTAGAGTGGTTAAATCAAATCAGTTAACTATTTTGAAAGCCTTTAAAACCAGAATACCTTTGTCCGGTAACAAATGTGTATCTTTCATGATCAGCAATAAGCAGTGTTTACTAGCCCTACAAATATGTATATATAACGTATATAATGACGCTACTTCTAAAATTCTAAAGAAATTTCCATTTGTTTATCAATGGGTAATTCACTTAAAAAATACAGGAATATTATCTTTCTATTGAAGCCTCAACAACAAATTATAGTGCTATATTTAAATTGCTTTGACTCAAACATTGCAGTCTCATAAGATTAGCATATTTTAGACTATAAAATACAATATGTGCCTTTATAAAAATATTTTGAATTATTGGGTTTCATGCTTAGCAATTAATTAAGTAAAAGTTCCATATGAAAACATATTTGTATCAAATTTTGAAAAGTGATTTGAAAAATCAAGAGATATAGGTATGATTTCTGTATCTTATAGCTCTTTTGATACATAAACAGAAAAAAAACACAATAAATATCTCATTTAGTGTTGGGTGCTGTAATTTGAAAATAATAAACTAGTAATTTTCTGGTCTCCTAGTGAATTAGGGGATTTGGAACGTTCCTTTTACAGGAACTTTCAGAAGCAAGAGGCAAAAGATGGCAGCAGTGAGTCGTTTGAAGATCTAACACTACACATGATTGTTTTACTTTATATTTCAGTATTATCTAATTGTGCATTTAATAATATCTTCAGTTACAAATTATTTTAGATGAATAGAAATCATAATGTTCCAATGAAGTTGGGCACAGAGCAAGTCAAAGTAGTTCAGGGCATCACTGCCGTTCCTAAATACCCACCTCACCCATGCTCTACAGAAGTTTATAGGGACTGCCTATGGGTTATTTCCAAGGATTACAGCTAGTAAATAGGATTTTCCATTGCTCATTTCAAAAATAACTCTAAATAACTTTAGAAAATTATTTTCTTAGTTCTATATAGGCATAAAATATATTTCCCATGGATAATAGCAATGCACATACTTTAAATTTAATCCAAAGTGTTACTAACCTCCCCTCAACACTTCCCTCCCATGACTTCCTGAATTACAGGATATGAAGAGGAAGAGGAGTACAGGTAAACAAACAAACGAACGAAAACACCTTTTTTCCCCCAAAAAAGTCTGACCAGGCAAAGGTGAGACCAGAGCATTTTTTAAAATACAGTGTGGCCTAGTGGATATAGTGCTGCTAATTTGTCTT
Source organism: Canis aureus (assembly GCF_053574225.1). Classification (NCBI taxonomy): domain Eukaryota; kingdom Metazoa; phylum Chordata; class Mammalia; order Carnivora; family Canidae; genus Canis; species Canis aureus. The sequence continues at coordinate 7,090,161 of NC_135641.1, forward strand.
ATACCAAGTACTCCACAGTAATTGAACGGCCTGAGGACTAAAATAAAAAAATAAAGTGCTGAAAAAGGGCCCTGCAGTGTCTTCTCTCACAGAGATCGGGAGTATTTAATACGGAGCCGGAGCCGGAGCCGGAGCCGGCTTAACGCTTGAAGCCAGGCCAGAGCACTGCTTTTGGAGGTGAGACCAAGACTGTAGATGCATCTCCGGCCCTGGGGTAGGAGGATTAAAAAGGAACATTTGCACTGTTGTCAAAAGTCCTTGTCTTAATAAGCTACTCCTTGCATTTATTTCTACCTATTTAACCTAAAACTTTTTTCCTTTGCGTTTACCTCAAATTATAGTTTAACATACTTCAAAGTATAACAGAGAATAGCTCCGGATAAATATGCAAGTCATTTGACTTTCTTGGATAATCTCTTCTGACACAAAAGAGGGAGAATCCTAAGCCCCCCAAATCCCTCTGATTACAATTTTATGTGTTCTTTCATGCTTAGCTGCGTGTCAGAAACCAGTTCTGGGGCGGCGGGGGCGGGGGGGGGGGGAGCGGACAGCACCGTGTCCGCTCCTCTGGGGTGTAACAGGGCAGGGATGGGGAGCTGGGGCATAACCAGGAGCATTTGCCCCTGGCCCCGGGCAGGCCGGGCTCCTCCGAATGCCGGGGGAGAGCCCGTCAGGATTCCTGAAACGGGGGCTGGGTGGGCGCAGGTGAAGGCCCAGGGGACTTCCTGGGCACCTGGCAAGGGTCTTGTTTTCTGACGAGTCTTCCACGGCTCACTACGGGGATTCCACTCGCGTTCTCTCACAGCAGGGGAGGCACAAAGGCTCTCCGGGGAGTCCATGAGCGGTTAAACCATGTGGAGACACAGAAAGCCGGTGTGAAAGTGAAGACGGCCACGCAGGACGTGCGGGGAAAGTGTGCAGAGGAACAGGTGGAGGTTTCCATTTTAGCCTGAGAACGGGGGAGGAGAAGCGAGAGCGGGTGCCCAAGTGCTGAAGCAGGAGACACAGCGGGGGCAAGGGGAGGAGCTCGCGCCCTCTACTCAAGTTCCAGACCGGACCAAGGTCCTTCCCGCAGGAAGTTCGTAGACCTTCCCGATTCTGTTTAGGAAGAAAGTCTTTCCATCTGTGGAAAATGTGTTCTAAGTGCTGGAGGGGGCGAGACTGGACTGGCGCTGTGGGGAGGTGCGCAGACGGGCGCCCTGCCTTGTCTGCTCTAGAACAGGGGGTCCCCCACATCCAGCTGCACCCGGGAGCCGGCGCAGGCCCCGCGCCCCGAGGCCCCCGCGCACAGCGCAGCTAGTCTAGAACCCGTCGGCCCGGGCCTCTGTGTGCAGGCTGCCATCTGCCCTCCGCAGTAAGCTGCCCATGCACGGGGACGCGGGAACCAGGCCAACCCGGGGCTCAGGCCTGCCCCGGGTCCCCTCCGGCTTTCGCCCGCTTGCGAGCCTCCGCCCAGGCCGAGGCCAGGCAGTGCGTTCGCGAGGATGCTCGGCCCTCTCCCAGCCCGCGGCCTCCGCCCCTCTCCCCTGCTGCTGCTGCTGCTGCTGCTCCTGCTGCCGCGAAAACCAGGAGAAGTGGAATGCGCACGGCGAAGCGCAGCGCGGCCGCGGCGGCACTGGGCATGCTCCGCGCCCAGGGCAGGTTTGGGCGGCGCGGCGGACGCTTCCTCACTAGCCGGGCGCCCGAGCCGGCCGCCGAGGCATAGGTGGAGGCTGAGGCTGCCGCGCGCCGCGGGAGGAGCCTCGCCCTCGGCGGCGGCGGCGGCGGCGGCACAGGTGGCGCGGGGCGCAGCACGGGAGCGCTCGGCGCCGGGCGCCGCGGCGGCCCCAGGCTCGCGCCCGCGGCGGCAGGCGGCCGAGCGGAGCGGCGGGCGCGGCGGGCGCGGCGGCGGCGGCGGCGGCGGCGGCGGCGGCGCCCGGAGCCCCGAGGAGCCTGGAGGAGCCACAGCGCGCGGAGCCCGCGGAGCGCGCGGAGCCGGGCAGGGGGCGCTGCGCTCGCCGCGCTCGGAGGGGCCGCCGGGCCGGGCGCCGCGCACTCGCGTCGGGAGCCGCCTCTCCCCCGCGGCGCTCGCCCCTGCGCCCCGCCAGCATCGCCCGTCCCGCGGCCGCGCTCAGACAACAAAAGCGGAAGATGCTGCAGTTGGGCAAGGTCAGGACCTTGCCTTGAAGCCGGGCGGCGGCGCGCTCGCCTTTTCCCGGACTGAGGAGCTGTCGCCGGTGGCGGGTGCATGTTCTCCAGGAAGCAGTCGGGCGCCGCGCCGTTCGGTGAGTTGCTCTCGCTGGGCTGCCGGGGCCGGGCGCATCCTCCTCCTCGGCGCCGGGCGGGGGGGGGGGGGGTTGGTCCCGTGCTCCGGGCCGGCGGCTGCCGCGCGGTCCCGCCAGCCGGGGGAGGATCACGATCGCGCCCGGTCCGCGCTCGGGAGACGGCTCTGCCTGGCGCGGGGGCCGGGGCTAGTGCCTTTCTCGCAGCGGTTAGCGAGGGCTCCGGCGAGCTCCCCTCCCCGCCGCCCCTCTCCCCGGAGGAGCCGTATGTAGGGCAGCACCGACAATACTGCTCCCCGCCACCTTCAAGAACATACCCGTTGCCTTCATGACGTCCCTGGTACACGGAGAGGACGGGGTGGGGGCGGGGAGGACTTCGCTCTAGTCTTTTGCCCTTATGTTCAATGTCATTACGATGTTTGGCTAGAACAAAATGGAAATACTTAGTCATATGCGTCCATGGCCGTTTCTTCGGTCTCCTGCGGCTCGCCAGACCCAGAGCCCCTTTGGTCTATATTTAGCGGTTTCAGAGGAAGCCTTTTCCGCCGGATTCACAGGTTTCGGGGGCTTCTGCGCCCTGACAATAGCTAGCGAGGCTCTGGGAAGCGCCGCCTGAAACCCAGGTCTGGAACGCTGTGCATGAGTGTGGGAGATTGCGACGCGATATTTGGGTGATCGGTAATTAATGGCTGAAAGCAAAGCTGCTTTTCCTTTTCACCGACCTTCCTCCTATTCTGGTGTGTAATGTGTTTGCATCGATTGCTGCTCAGCTGGTTGGAGCCACTACGTTCAGAATTAAGTCACTAGAGAGGTGATGCAGCTTCCCAGGTCGTGTGGTAGGGAAACAGTCTTAGGGATTTTGGGTGTGTGTGTGTGTGTGTGTGTGTGTGTGTGTCCAACAAAGAACAGCTACTTCCAGAATGCCTAAAGTTGTGTTGAGATGTACATGGAGGGAAGCGAAGGGTGTGGAAACACAGAAAAAGAGGAGCAGGTTGTGATTCCAAGCTGTTTTGTTCCCCTTGTGTGCTTGGGTTGATCTGATCTGATTTGCTTTGGCCCTGAAAGGTGTTGTTAACATGCATGCCTAATGTCATCAAGCAAATATGTTGGTGGAGAAAAGGGATATGTTACAAGCATACTGTTGGGCCTGACATGCATAGATTTTCACTTTTCGGAACTATATGACCAATATTTAAGATGCTTGCAATTTTCTGCACCGACCTCGATGAAAATAGGGAGCTGGTCACACTACCCAGGAGTTGTCTCATTGTGCATCTTTCCATCAGCTCGGCTGCGTCCGGTGGTAGACCAGTTCCTCTCTTGGCAGTTAGTAATTCACCTCCAGGATTAAAAGGCTTTCAGGCTGCACCACTTCTAAAATCCCACGGAGGAGTGTTTGATAAGACTCAAGTTGAATTACAGGGATGAACCTGGGCATGACATGGGGAGCTCGGTCCCTGAGAAGTATGACACGTAGGGGCGGGCATCCTCCAGTGTGGACTGGATGCTTTAAACTGCCCTAAATGCTCTTTGCCACATGCAGAATCCATCTTTAATGTTTTGGGGAAAATGTTAAGTGGCATCCTTACTGCCCTGTGGGTCACAGGATCTCAGGACTTGGATGAAGATGCTTGCATGTGGAGTTAGATGGTGAGATTTGGGAGGCCTGTAATTACACAACTAGCAAGTCTCAGTGTTGCAGGAAGGCTAGCAAGCTCCATACGGCTTGAGTTAACTGAACAGTGTGATTGATTAGCTCTACCTATATTGTGTTAGTTTCAGCTTATTCACATCTAGAAAACTTTCCAAGAGCACTTTGAACACACTGTTGTGCTCGCTGCCTTGTTTTAATATAAAATTTCTTTCAAAAAGAAGCAATAAATGGGGTAGACGTTCATTTTTCTTTATTCCTTTTGAGTCTACTGTTGAGTTTTAAACGTGATACTTAAAGGACTAGTAGACACTGTTCTGTGCTTATGTGTGTATGCAGAGAGCAGCTGATGAGCATGAGCAGCACTATATGTGTTGTATATGTGAGTTTTATGTCATATTGTGGATTGAAAATGATAGTACCTGATTGAATGGCAATTGTAGTAAGTACATGAGGTTGTTGCCCTAATAAAATTGTCATAGTCTTGCAGAAAGGAGTTATTTAATTTGGTGAATGTTTGTGTAGTTGTACAACCTAATCATTATAGATGTCACTAATGTTTTCATTGTTTGTAATAAAAGTCATGCACTGTCAAATTACAATATTTCCATCAACTTCACATCTTCCACAGTAGAATACAAGCCAAGTCTTTCTCCCAGTGAAATGGTTCATCAGGGAGGAAATGAAATTCAAATGAAATTAGTTGGAAAATGCAATTTATAGTTTTGATAAATAATTTCTAAGGATAATGTCACTTTCATAATGACCTTTAAAATTAAAAATGAAGTTACCATATTCTCAAATATAACATTACTTTTGACATATAATTATAAAGGTAGTGCTCTCCTGAGCATAAGCTTTGTCATAAGTGTTATGTGAATGTAGGTGAAAAGTTAATTTGAGTGGGAGCAGTTCATGATACTTGTTGCTGGCTTCAAGTTTATCTGATTATATGCCAGAGCAACAGCTTTTTGTATTAATGTAAAATGTTAAATGTGTCATAGATAAATAGTTTCTATCCCATTGTCTGCCAATCTAGCCTACTGATTAATAAACTGCCTGGTTGGGTTTAATGAATCTAATTATGTTCAAAAACAGTACCTCAATTGAACACCAATAAAAAATAAATTTATTATTAAAAAAAACAGTACCTCTTAACACAGGAAAGTCACAGAAGTATTTTATCCTACTGTGCTTTTAGTTCATTAAAAATGTGAAGACTCATAACAAAAATGTGTAGTTATGACACTTCCAGTTGTTTATCTTTTGATCACTGAGCTGTTAAGTATGATCTCAAGCTCCATATCTTGGATAACTGTTTTGTAGGAAATGTCTTAGCTATATTAGGATATTGAAATTATATTCTGTATCAATTAGTTTTTGACAAATTACAAACAGTGCTTCCTAGAAGCTTTTCATCTTAGAAACATATTCACATGTATCCCTTGGTGAGGTTCCTGAAAGTTATCTGTAAAATGAATTACATCTATTGAAACTTATTATTTCATTAATTGTCATTTCCTGTCAGAAATATATTTCTAGAGAAAAAAGTTGGGTTCTGACCCACAATGAATATATATATATATATATATATATATATATATATATATATATATGTGTGTGTTTGTGTGTGTGTGTGTGTGGTATATATATATGTGTGTGTGTGTTGTGTGTGTGTGTGTGTGGTATATATATATGTGTGTGTGTGTGTGTTTGTATATCCATATCCTATCCTATATATTATATATAAAATACGTATGTAAAATGAGATATGTTTATATCATAGCACGATACTATTTGGGATTCTGCTTTGTGTAGGTGCAGACAGAGATATGGAGAGAGTGCTGGCTTTGGGTGGATCCCAGCTCTGTCTCTTCTTTAGCTGTGACGTTGGCCATTTATGTGTTACTTAGACCTTAGTTTTTTGTTGGTTGGTTGGTTGGTTGGTTGGTTTTTAGCAGTAAAATGGGTACAAAAGGATAGAATATCTGAGGAGATTTATTTCAGGATTAATTGAAAGTGTAAGTGGCTTGTAAATTATAAACATTTGCGTAGACACAAGAGATCTGTATCTGCATGTTAAGACGGGTACTTATCATTTATTTATTTATTTATTTTTATAAACTTATTTTTATTGGTGTTCAATTTGCCAACATATAGAATAGCACCCGGTGCTCATCCCATCAAGTGCCCCCCTCAGTGTCCGTCACCCAGTCACCCCCAGACTTCCCACCTCCCCTTCCACCACCTCTAGTTCGTTTCCCACAGATAGGAGTCTCTCATGTTCTGCCTCCCTTTCTGATATTTCCCACTCATTTTTTCTCCTTTCCCCTTTATTCCCTTTCACTATTTTTTATATTCCCCAAATTAATGAGACCATATAATGTTTGTCCTTCTCTGATTGACTTATTTCACTCAGCATAATACCCTCCAGTTCCATCCACGTTGAGGCAAATGGTGGGTATTTGTCGTTTCTAATGGCTGAGTAATATTCCATTGTATACATAGACCACATCTTCTTTATCCATTCATCTTTCGATGGACACCGAGGCTCCTTCCACAGTTTGGCTATTGTGGACATTGCTGCTATAAACGTCGGGGTGCAGGTGTCCTGGCGTTTCATTGCAAGATGGGTACTTATGCTTCATTTGTGTATTATTAAATATGTTATATAGGCCTCTCTCTAACAAAGGCTATTAAATGTATATATTCTCTCCCTACTCCTGTTGTAATGTTACTTTATTGTGCAGATTTGCATATGAGGTATATTAAGTTTTCTAGTCTACAACATACCAGTCCTTTACATATTAAAATATATATTAGTTAAGCTAAAAGAGAAGTAAATTATATCTCCCGGCACCATTATTTTTAAAAAAGATGCCAATCAAAGAGTCAGAAATTATAAAATTTTGATATTCTCTATTAGTGTTGTGTTCTATTCACCTGGTTAATATCAAGTTTTCTACAAGATTCATACAAAGAATATTATAGATAGTTGAAGAAACACGGCCTCCCTTTCTGTGAGGTCACATATTAAACCTGTGCTCTGTTTGGAACCACAGGGCATGAATCCCAGCATAACAGCAATGTAACAAAAAGGAAAGAAACCTTAAAAGGTTGAATTTATTCTTTAAAAAGAAGACCCACTCCCTCCATTAAAAATCAACTTTTTGAAGTGAAAGTGTGTGTACTGGTACCTTTTTGACAATAAATTGTAATTTTCACTTGTTATCTTACTCTGGGTACCTTCAGTAAAGAGCTCAGCTCCTGTGGGTTTGATTATGCCCAGCTCCTACAAGGAAAAACCATGATCTTTAGCAACATAATTTTTATAATAATAATGTTTGGATATATCTTAAAATTTGTTATGGAATGTGACCTGTGTAACAAGAGACTAATTTATCTTAAGTCAAAAAAACATTTTGACAATAAATACAGTTATTTATATTCAAATTTATGTGTTGTTGTGGGAACTCTAATTGTAAGTTACCAGAGTAAAATACGTGTTATAATAAGACCTTCCTGTTTTTTGGCTCAACGTAAGCAGTGATCCAAGTATGTTTGGTTAAATGTAAGTCTCAAAATTTCCACAAGTTTTGTATGATACAGATATATTACTAAGTGAGATGCTTAATTTCTAGCATTAGATGATGAAGAATAGTATAATTTAATTCTGTCATCGCAGGACCTTGGCCTTCCTCTCTTCCTGCAGGACAGAGCTGATCTGAGCCCTAGAGCCTAGCCTCGTCTCTCTGTAGGCAGAAAGATCTCTAGAGGAAGAAGCAAGGAACTAGCCAAGGTGCTTCCTTTATTTTTCAGAAACAGAGAAAGTGAAGGGTTGGAGGGAGGCCAGAATATCACATGAATTAAGTTCCCTTTACCTGGAAAAAAATATCAGAAGTAGGCAAGAAGTGTGCCTCATTGACATGGTTTATAAAGAATTCTGGTTGTAGAATTCTTAATATAATAGCTTCCATAGTATTTTGCTTAGAAGTTGAGCTCTTTAAATATTTTATGGTATTTTGACACTGTATCAGAAATTATCAGGGGAGTGTCTAATGCCTTGGCTGATTTATAGAGAGTACGGTCCATGAAATTCAGCTGATTTATGTATTGCCAACTTTAAAATAACTCATTCTCAGTGTTTCCTCCCTACTCTCCATGTTAGACTTTGACTGCCAATAATTGGATGGCCTTGTAAGTGGTAGGAATTGGGTATAAAAGGGACAGTGTCAAAATCTGACTTCCCAAACTATATATAAATAATGATCCATGCGAACTGTTATCTATAAGGTACTTTCTATCCCAGTGTAGATAATTTGAGTTTGGTTGGCATTTAATGTTTTAACTTTTAATAGGAGCAATAATGGACTCTGTCAAGAAAGAAGAAAAAAGTGAATTTCTAAGTTTTATTTGAATCCGAGCATGACTACTCAGCCTTAAAAAAGCTCACTTTTTAAAATAAATTTTATTCTTCTTTCTCAAATATTTTGTTTGGACTTTCAAACATTAGAGTAACCTAGCAGTCATTACTTTCAGTAATGCAATAATTTAATTTCCAAGAAGAGCAACTTTTTTGGCAGCAAACCAACTCTCCCAAATACAAAAAAGCCAAAATTCAGTCTCTTGTCTCTAACACCGCCCTCATTGGTGCTGATTCTGGTGTGGATTTTTTGTTTTGTTTTGAGTCACTGTATAAGGAGGTAGAGATTTCCAGAAAAGCAGAAAGGTGAAATGGGCATCATCTGAAAAGTCTCAGAGACAGTAGAAATCATGTCATGTTTACCCAGGTCATGGAAGGTGTCGCAGGAAGCCTGGGGCTTGTAGTGTGTGGATCAGACTGTTTGGCTTGAGTTGGGTTCCAAAAGAGTAATAATGTTAAATCCACCATAAATGCATAAATATATTATGACACCTCTATCCAAAGGAACATGATAACAGTTAGGAATTATCTCTTCCAAGAAACTGGGGAGTGTTTTTAACACTAAGGGTTAAGAAGAAAAGCAAGGCAGTGAATTATATTGAATATGATACCCAGCACACATACCCGTATATGCACCTATACAAACACAACATAGCGCTTATGACAGGGTTTCAAGTGTTTTGCTCTTTGTATATTATCTGCCCACCAAATATATAATAGTTTGTTATGTATTACATCATTACACAGAAAAAAGAAAAGCATGCCTTTAAATTTTGAGAAGAATATTATATTTTTGCTTTGGGATAAATTTCATTAATTAGTTGCTTGACTGAAATCAACAACATGCATCCTTTATTGAGTGTCTATTACATATATCCTCTTCAGTGCTACAGCTAGATTTTCTCCATTCTTAAATTCAAGAGATGTATTGAGTAGTTTTAGCAAGTTGGTGTCTTCTTGAGAATGTGCAGCATATTAATGAAATATTTTTCTCTTTTCTGAATATTGTTTTCTTTTATTGTTTTCAAAAGTAATGCATGATCATAAAAAATTGAAAATGCAGGAGTGATGAAAGGAAGTTAAAGTTCATGCATGATGTGAAGCCACAGAAATGACTCTGTTTTTAGTAGAAATGCTGATCCATATACATTTTTAAATTTAGAAGAGTCCTCATATTCTGTCTTGTTACTGTTTAACATGTAAGGCGGCCTTTTTCATATAATTTGTATTCATTTTTAGTGTCTGTTTTCCATACCTTTATGTAACATCATTTACTTAAATAACTTCCTATTTTGGGACATTGGTGGCATTTTCATTTTTTAGTAGTATATATAGTACTGTGATTAAAGCTAAATAGTTTTCATCAGGCTGTTTTCTGTAGATGACTTCATAGAACTGAGTGTTTTCAAGGCTGTTGATATATGTTGTCAATTTGTCCTGCAGAAAGGTTATATAATTTACATTTCCTTTGGCAAGAGAGAAGAGTGCCAGTTTTCCCATGATTTTAGCAACTGAGTATTATAATTAAAGACAAAACAAACAAACAAACAAAAACAACCCCCCAAAACAACAAAACAAAAACCCAGGCGACACATTCCAATTAGGGGGAAAATTGTGTTTTCCTGTGATTTAATTTTCTTTGCTGTGACTATGGCTGAGGTTAAATATTACATAAGTTTATGATGCATTTGTAATTCTACTGTAAATTGTCTTTTTGTATCTTTTGCATATTTCTCAACTGGTTTATGCTCCATTTCATATTAATTTATATTATTTTTCTAAAGTAGTTATATTACGCTTTGCCATATTTTATCAGTTTATTCCTCATTTTATTCTTACTTTTAAAGAATAATTCTAAAACTTAATAGTTAAATCTATTCCCTTTTTCTCTTTAAGGGAGCATTCTCTTGGTCGCTGATTTTGTGGGTTTCAGTAGTAACTATGGCAATGGAGCAAATGGTGGAGGGAGTATTTAATAGTCGTATCCTGACTTGACTGGGTTCATATCTCAACTTTTCTTTTTTTTTTTTTTTTAGCAAGTGGTTATGTTACTGTTGAGTGCCAGTGTTGATAGAGGGGAGATAATCCCTGTGTTTTCAGGTTGTTTTGAAGGCAGATTAAGAGACTGTGGACCTCGGGGTATCCAGGTAGCTCAGTCAGTTAAGCCTCCAACTCTTGGTTTCAGCTCAGACCGTGATCTCAGGATCGTGAGACTGAGCCCTGTGTCAGGCTCCATGCTTCATGCAGCGTCAGCTTGATATTCTTTCCCTCTCCCTCCACTTCCACCCCTTCCCCCACTTGCATGGGTGTGCGCTTGCCCTCTCTCGCATAAATAAAACCTTAAAAAAAAAAAGAAACTATGGACCTCATATACGTAGCAGAGAACCTAGTATATTTGTGAACCTCCAACATCTTAGCAATCTCTACTGTTAAATAATAAATATAACATATTTTTTCTCTAATTCTGGCCTTTGCTTTCTCCCCATGAAGCATAATTACACACCTGTAACTGTCTCAGGACGTATGTGCGACAGGTCAGGTGTTTGCCGCAGCTGGGGCTCACAGGTGGAAGCTCTGCATATGTGCCATAGTCATCCTCTGTGTGGCTGCTGAAGCAGTGTTTCAGAATGTTTGGGAAAAGCAAGTTAGGATGCCATTCTTAAGCAAATATATGATTTTCTACCTCACAGATCTGATATATATATATATATTTTTTTTTTCTAAAGATTTATTTTAAAGAGAGAGCAAGTGGGGGGTGTGGTCAGAGGGAGAGGAGAGACAATTCTCAGGCAGACTCTGCGCTGAGCATGGAGCTCCATGGGGACTGGATCCCAGGACCCTGAGATCACGACCTGAGTCGAAGTCAAGTCAGATGGCTAACCGACTGAGCCCCCCAGCTGTCCCCATACATGTATTACTGTATCATATTCTGTGTGTACCCACTGGGTACATGTACCTTTTCTCTCTGGTCACCTAGGACTGTGTATCTCTCCACCCCCACTCCATACTGGTCATCTGTCTTTTTATCATTGATTCTCAAATCCTAGGACCAATAATTGGCACATAGTAAATACTCCATTAATCATGATGGGCTATGTGTAGTCTTGTTCTCATTGTCAAAAGTGTGGTTCATGAACTAGGATTGGTTTGGTTGCTTTTTGTGGATTTTGGGTACTGGGCACTTCTGAAGGGAATACTGAATTAGGATTCTGGATTCTGGGATCCACATAATGAAATTGTTTGCTTTCTCCTGTGACCTTGCATTTGTCCCTATTTTGTCATTTGCTCATTAGGATCAACATTTACAGTATTTTCATGATTGTGATATGATAATAAATGTAAAAATGCTTTGGGAAGCATTATCATGACAAGCAGTTCAGAATAAAATGTATTCCCTGAAATTTGTGATGTACTTCAAAAGCAGGGTTTTGGTTTTCTTTTTTTGATGAGCTGGAGTCAAAAGATTTTCTTGTCTGTAAAACTAAATGTCTGACCTCCATTATTAATATGATTATGAAATGCTCATTCCCCTACTGATTGTAAAGATACTGCTATATTCCATGCCATTGGGTATCACTTAGAGGATACCATCACTGGAAGTAATTCCTGTTATTTCTTTATATCACTTCAAAAATTGTATCATATCAAATTGGCTCCAAAAAAAGTTCTATTTTTTTCTTTTTGCAAAGATATGTGCTGCTTAAAAGAGTAGTAAAAACGAAGCCCTATTGTTCCTCATGGATTGAAGTCTGTAGAAATGTCCCCAGAATATTATTTTTTCTCATAGTGGGCTGCTGAGTCTGGCGCCTGGAAGGCTTTATCAGAACAGTTTTAGAAGTGTGAACTGTAGCTGGCTTCCATTTTTTGAACATATTTCCTTAAATACTTTGAAGAAGATTTCAGAGAATTCTTATCACTCTAACTGTAGGCTTCCAATAGGATGAAGTCGTGTGTAAAGTTATGAAAAAAACTTTAATTTGTCCCCTATTCTCAAAACTTTTGAAGGAAGTTCAGAAGGCAAGTTCATATCCTCTCAGTGGGTATGTTATTTAGTGAGTAGTGAAGTTTTAGGTACTCAAGTGGATATGCTAATCATGGTTTTGCTTGTGCTTGTAGCACTTTCAGAGACAGCCCCCTTTTTTTTTTTTATTTAGCTGGAAGATTGTGTGATGAATTATATAGTGATTCTGTGTTTCTCATTGCAACAGTTGAGCGGTTCCTGGGGTGCTGGTAGCTTGTACATGTGAATCCCCCAAAACAAAGAGAGTGTAAGAGGTTATGGGGCAAAAGGAAATTGACCTTTGGGGAATATGGATGGTAGAGACAGAAGACTGTGTTCTGGTGACCTCTGATAGAGGGCTGAGGGGCTTGTAACACCCGAGAAGTGTGGAAATTTTAAGAAGTGAGAGGGAACAGGAAGCTTAAACTAGTTTTGGCAACACAATTTTTTGATGTGCTGGTCAATTTTTCATTGATCAGTCCATTCAGTCAACAAACTAGGCTGAGGATGAATTTTGAAGAAGCAATATAAAGAGTAGCAAATGACAGGATATTCCAGAACCAGATCATCTGCCCCCCCTCTGAGTGGTTGAGCCATTTTCTCTAGTTGAAGAGTAGCTGTATCTGTCCTGTCCAAACTTGGATTTCAAGCTCAGGGTGCCATGCTACTTTACTTCAAGTCACTTATATGAAATCCTTCCTTTCCTTCCATGTGCCAACTCTGTTAAAATACATTCTATGATTGTGACTAAGACTCAAGATCTTCCAGTACTAAACATAAACACTTTACAGGTACACAGTTAAATCATATGAGTTTATGTGGTTTCCTAGTGGCTTGTCAGAATATGCATTTTTTGAGATTTATTTATTCATGAGACACACAGAGAGAGGCAGAGACACAGGCAGAGGGAGAAGCAGGCTCCCTTCGGGGAGCCCAATGCAGGACTTGATCCCGGGACCCCGGGGTCACGCCCTGAGCTGAAGGCAGGTGCTCAACCACTGAGCCACCCAGGCATCTCAGAATATGCATTTTCTGCCAGTGGTTACCCCTCCAGGATGGCAGGTGATAGAGCTGCAGGTGGGAGAGAGATGGGTGACAGCCTGATGAAGTTCTGTCTTGAGTTGAACAGGGTGTAGGAGGAGATACAAGCAAAGCTATTCCTTTGAGCTTTATAGCATCTTAGTCATTACAAGTGCTTCCCCATATTTTATCTTTTGAAAGTGAGGATGAGAGTTTTGAAAACAATTGAACAGATTTTTGAACCAATAGTAGATGTTGTCATTTTTGCTTGTTCTCTGAAGCTCCTTGGCTGATATTCCTCGGAGTTTGAATATACATGTTGTTCCTTGTAAGTATTCATCATTTGAGCTAAATGAATGTGGCGGATACAGCATTTGTTGACTATAGAAATTTTAAAAATTATTTATTTATTTATCTATCTTTTAGCTCTGACCCAAAGAAGATGCTTTTGAACTCAGAGTTATTTTCAGTTTCTCTCTCTGTCCTTTGTGCTTACACAGCTTGTGTTTGGTGCCCTTGTTTTTTCTTCTTACTTTCTAGAAGGAATCGCTTTGTGGACTGGGAGGGATTATTCTGTTTCCTATTTGTTGTACCTTATTAGTTTTCAATATGCATGCCCACGATTTACATTAAAAAGCTGCCTGTGTACTGTAGGAGTAATGTCAGATTTTCTGCTTGGTAGTTTTCCTGTAGACAGAGCATTGTTACCTGTGTGTTTACCGCTCATGTATCTTTGAAGATGGATATCATTAGGCATTTGGGAAAAGGTAGAACTGCTTGTACACCTGTTATAAGGCAGGACGGTGCAGGCAGGTGGGTTGTCCTGCTGTATGCCTGTGGTGCCCAACACTTTGCAGTGATCCTGGCAGCATGTGGAAAAGTTTGCCATCAAACTTTTGATGTGAAACTTCATCATGTGAAGAAGCTAAGCGGCACGTGCATAATAAGCTAAAAAATACAGATACAGTGTGAGGTTTCAGGTGTTGTGATATGCAGATGTACGGTAGTGTGATGTCGGAATTTGCGGAGCTGTTTGTGCTTTACCAGGGGAAGATGGTAGAACATTTTGACAGCTGGTCTTGTAGGGTACTGTGAGGCACTGAGTAGGTAATCAGGTGCCGTGCTCAGTGGCACAAATATTCCTAAATCCAAATGTAAGAACATGCCATGATCCCCTCAGTCACGGAAATGAGGGAATGCCTGGTGGCTTGTGTGTTGTGCTGTTGGAAGTACTTCACTAAATGAAAACACTGCATGGGAGTCTTAGCTCAGGCTGCCATAACAGAATACCAGGGACATTTATTTATTTCTCACAGTTCTGGGGGCTGGGGTGTCCAAGATCAAGATGCCTGCTGATTCAGTTCCTGCGAGAGCTCTCTTCCTGGCTTGCAGATGACCGCGGTCTTTCTGTGTTTTCACATGGCATTTACTTGTGCATGTATCTTTCTCTCTTCCTCTTCTTTTTTATTTTATTTTCAAATATTTTATTTATTTATTTGAGAGAGCGAGCACACGAGCAGAGGGGAGAGACAGAGAGAGAAGCAAAATCCCTGCTGAGCAGGGAGCCCAACGCAGGGGCTCTATCCAAGGACGCTGAGATCATGACCGTGAGTCAAAGGTAGATGCTTAACTACCTGAGTAACCCAGTGTCCTCTCTCTTCCTCTTCTAAGATCTCTAATCCCCTCATGAGGACTTCATCTCATGACCTAATCTAACCCTAATTACCTCCAAAGCCCCCACTCCAAATACCATCATGTTAAAGGAGGTAGGGCTTCAACACATGCAACTTATGGGGATCCAAACCTTACATCCATAACAGAGACCACAGGTTAAAACCAGCAAGGTCCCAATGCCCAGGAAGGCCCACTCTGGTGGCAGATTTGGGGTGTTTGGTATTGCAGTGGTCCTTAAGGGAATGGGAATCACTGATTATAATCTGGGTCATTATTTAAGGTATTTAAAATTACTTTTTAGTTTACTTTAAACGATTTGCTTTGATTTATAAAAGAGAATGTGACACACAAAGCAATATGATAGAATACCTAGGTACAGATTTCCATATTTATTAACATCTGGTATTCCAAAATTCTTTTTTATAATAGTTAAAAAAAATTACATGGATGCTCCTCATCTTGATTGAACCTTTCACTTCTTAAAACCCTCACTCTTAAAAATACTGATCCGAGCCCCCATCACCTCTCACCAAGATTTCTGTAGCAGGCTCCTAGCCAGCCAGCCTGCCTTTCCTGAGCTTCTTTGAAGTTTATCTCCACAGCAGCCAGAGAGCTCTCTCTGTATCCACTCATATCTTTCCTTTATTTAGGACCCTGACAATGACACAAAGAAAAAAATTCAACTCCTCCCTGTCTTATCTCAACTGCACCCTCTCCCACCGATTTATTAGGTGGCAGCCACTTTGGCCATCTTGTCTCTTGTACACATCTCCCTAAAGTTGATCCTCTCTTGGTTTTTCACCTAATAATTACTCCTTGTTCTATTTTCCTCACAACATGTGAAAGAACTGGAAATCATCTAATTTATTTATTGCTTTGCAAGCTTATTTTCCTGTCTTCCCCCAATAGAATGCAACCCCTTTGAAGGCTGGTCATTAAAAAGACTTTAAAATACCTGTTCTGATGTAGAAAAAGTAGGAATGCACAAGAATGAATGCCTACCTGGCTTCAAGTAAATATCTTATACAGGATAATTTTTAATATGTACTAACCATTGAATCATATCACAGATATATGTTGAAATGGGAAGATAGAAAACAGATCATCTATCACTGAATGAATGTCAGAGACCAATATGATGATTAGTTAGGAAGAGCTGATGCGTTGCCACATGCAGATCTAATATAATGCTTTTACCTACCAGGTCAGCTGTCATGTATTTCCCGGCATTCTCAAGTATTGCAGGCTGTTTTTCAAGGGGAGATTATCTTATAGTAAATAGAATATAAATATGCCAGGAATTTTGTGGCAGGAGGACATTAAACTTACTTTTAGAACAAAAAATTAGAACTGTACAAAGTTTACTTTTTCATGGAACAATATGCATCATCTTAAAGAAAGCAGGGAATATGAAACACTGGGAGATATTGATTTAGAGAACTTTCAGGATATTCGTTTGTCAAGACATTATCTTAAGAGAAAGTATTGATGAATGTTGGCAAATATAGGAAATATGATCATATGTGATTTTCAGAAGTAGGTTTGTTTTGTCAAAGTGAATTTATATTATGTTCTCTGTTATATTTAAATTGAAGATACCATCTATGTTTTGGAATATTGTCAACTGAAAGGAAAATAAATTATTTTAAATTAGAGCAGTATTATCTAGATGTTACTCTTGGCATAAGTCCTTGAATGATATATGTTGGAAATTTTGTGACTTGTTTATAAAGAATGCATGTTAATGTGTCAGGGATATGAATTTTTTTTAAACTGCTACATATTAAAATATCAGAAGCCAATTTATGTGACTTCTAGGTGATATTTTCATAATGGCATATTTACTTTCATTTCATCTCATACAGTAAATATCTGTAACTTGGAATTAATATTAACAGAAAAATAAGTTTTTGCTTATAAACTTTTACATCTCACATTTGGACTCTGCTATCACAAAATCCCCTTTGGGATTTAAATTAGCTATGCCTTTAGTCAAATGACATCTTTGAAAAATATAAAGCCTCCGTGTAGAAAATTAGCTTAAAGCTATTAAACTAGGGGAGCCTGGGAGGCTCAGTTGGTTGGGTGTCTGCCTTCAGCTCAGGTCATGATCTCGGGTTCTCGGGGATCCAGCCCTGCATCCGGATCCCTGCTCAGCAGGGAGTCTGCTTCTCCCTCTGCCTCTGCCACTCCCCTACTTGTGTTCTCTCTCTCTCTCTCTCAAATAAATAAATAAAATCTTTAAAAAAGTTATTTAACTAGTGTCACTAGATTGAGGAGGTTTCCTTTTAACTATCAGGAGTATTTTAAGTTATTTTTTTTTTTTTGATGTTTAACTTGTTGCTACACTTAAGCAAAAATGTGGATTAAAATGTTTCTCTCCTGTTGTATTGGCTACATATATGTGCACCTTTAGGTTTTGAATCTGTCTGTAAATCGTGTCTGACAATAAGTGACACAGTTTAGTTTTGGAGAGCAGTTTGGGAGTTTGTAACGGAATAGGTGTCATCTGCCTTCTTGCCCAGATGCTGGTCTCCTCAGGAGCTGAGTGGAAGCGGCATTCTGGTTCCTTCTCACTGTTTAACTGTTGACATTCAGCATGCTAACAATTTCAGCTTTTGGTTTTGAGTCTTATTCAAGGAGAGAAATGGTACCTTCATCTAATTGTTTACCAAGGGCAGTACATGCCTTGGGAAGGTTTTTATTTATGAGTCATTCTGGGAAATCCAGGCCTCCATTGCTGTATCCTTGAGAGTGTTAGGTAGAACCATGTGAAATTGCTGACATGCAACTTCCTTTAACCTACAAAAATGTCAGTTTAAACCTAATCATTAATCTCATTAATCGAGCTAATTAGTAATCACAAAATAACATGTATACTTTTTTCCAATGCAGTTCACCATTTAGTAGTTTAATAACAAATATGAGATTCAAATTCTCTTGTGCTTTCAAGTACAAAGGGAGATGTGCCAACTCTTGGGTCATGGGGGAAACCACTGATTGGATTAAGGTTGGCCGAGCTGGAAAGAATTAACTTAAATCCCTGAGAAACCCAGAGACCTGTCAGCTGGTGTGTTGGCCCTGGGGAGTGGGATGCAGGCTGTCACTTTCTGCCATAGACAGTTACTGTTATCTTCATCAATGATTCTATCTCCTTTGTTTTGTATTGTTGTTGCTGTTTTTTGTTGTTGTTTTGTTTTGTTTACCCTAGCTCTAAGCTTGTAATTTTGGTTTTTAAGCTATATAGAATTTATTTATTTATTATTTATTTATTTAAAGGACAATATAAATTAATGTTCTAATGTTTTCATGAGACTCTTTTCTAAGTTTTAATTGATTTTTTGTTCTTGCACTTTAAAATGTCATATGATCATTCTAAATGATGTTAGAATTCATATAAAAATGCCATTGATTTATATAATTGAAACTCCTGAGTCTTGTCCAAATGTTTACTTCAAACTGGATAGGCTGGTAATACTAAATTGAGGGCATTAAAATATAATTTAGTTTCCAAGAATGTAAGTAAGCAATTTATAAAAATTGTCAATTAAAAAAATCCATCTTATATGATAGGTTGAAAATGGCACTTGACTTTTGTGACTTCTTCCCTAAAACCTATAGTCTCAGTCTAATCCTAGGAAAAATATCAGGGAAATCCCAAGTGAGGGACATTGTACAAAATATCTAGTTCAGTATTCCTTAGAACTTTCAAGGTCGTCAAAAACAGGAAAAATCTGAGATCCAGTCGGAGCCAAGAGGAGCCCAAGGAGACATTAAGACTAAATTTGGTATGATGTCTTAGATAGGATCCTGGAATAGTAAAAGGACATTAGGGAAAAATTAGGTAAATCTGAATAAAGTATGGCCTTTAGTTAATGATAATATATCAGTACTGGTTCATTAGTTGTAACAAATATACTAATGTAAGATGTTCATAAAAGGGGAAACCAGGTGTGGGATCTATGGTAATTCTCTCTACCATCTTTGCAATCTTTCTGTAATCCTAAAATGATCCTAAAATATAATGGTTGCTTTTCAAATCTCATTTTTAACACTGTAAGTTTTTAAAATGCCTGCTCAAAGATTCCAGTAAGGAATTCAGTAAAGGAAACGATGTTTTTATTTGATTTTAATAGGCTTGGATGATGTCCTAATATTTTGAAATTGTTCTTCAAATTGACTTATTAATTATTCACTAGCAAATCAGCATAAAATATTTTTTATAATCTATGTTGTGGATTTATGGTAAGGTGAGGGAAGGGAGGGAATTTCTCAAAATTACATTAAAAAACAAGAAAAAAGAAAACTGATGACTTACAGTTATAAGATACAGATAATACAAAATTGGCAAAACTTCTCGCTTAACCTATTTTGTTTAGTTTATGTCTTTTATAGAAGCAAAGGGCATTGTTATCATTTGTTTAGAACATAATTTAACAAATGAAGATATTTTAACAAGTATTTTAGTATGGAATATTTACTTCTTTCCTTTACAAAACCAGAAACATGTAATTAGTATTCATTTTGTGAATTGTCTTACTGATAACTTTAATGCCTTGTCCCTGGCCCTCTTATACAACCTATATAATACCCGGGAAATACCTATGAATCCAGAGTTAGAGTTGCCAGATTAGCAAGTAAAAATACAGGATGCCTAGTAAAATATGAATTGCAGATAATCAATAGTTCTCCTTTTTTTTTTTTTTTTTTTTTTTTTTTTAGTATAAGCATCTCCTAAATATTGCATGGTACACACTTATACTAAAAAAAAAAAAAAAAATAGTTTTTTCTACAATTCAGATTCCACTAGACCCCACATGCAGAATCTGCTGGGTATGATAACATTTGCAATTCTCTTTAATAATATTAACAATAAGAATTCTAATAGTTGAGCCTTTAGTATATGTTTCAGACTCTAACCCTTTCCTTGTGATAGAAGACCTTCTTTTGGGTTTACTAATTCTTCAATGTCACTGTCTTTTTTTTTTTTTTTTTTTTTTGAGAGAGCAAGAGAGAGAGAGCTTGTACCCACAAGTTGAGTGGAGGGGCATAGGGAGAGGGAGAGAGAGAGAACCCTAAGCGGGCTCCATGCTCAGCGTAGAGCCTGACATGGGACTGGATCTCCAGATCCTCAATCATGACCTGAGCTGAACTCAACAGTTGGATGCTTAACTGACTGAGCCACCCAGGCATCCTTCTGTGTTACTATCTTAAATCCACTTTCTAGTGCTAAGACTTTTAGTCTTAACCTCAACCCAAAGTGAGCTCTTACAGAATTTTTGTTTTTCATTTACTATGGAATGTTTCATATTTTGTTTTTTATGGTAATCACCAGCTATGGTCTTGTCACATCATAATCTTGAAGAGAGAATCTCTCATAATCCTCTGCACACCTCATACAAATGAGCATAATGTGTTGAAATTTTTATGATTGAATAAGAAGTTTGTGTATTCATTGGGATAAATTCAGTTATGCTGCTTAAACAAATAGCACCCCCATTTCAGCAGCTTAAAAAGAGTGAGAGTTGGCACATCTTTAGCATGGGGTTGGCAAAAGGTGGGAACAGAGGCTCGGGCAATTCTAGGCGTTTGGGGAGCCAGGCCAATGGACCTGGCACGGTAGTGAATTCCTCATGGTCATTGAGGTGGGGAAAGAAGAGTGAAAAGTTGAGTCATGTGTCACTCAGTCCTGCATCATCAGGCACGGTGAGTTACGTGGACATGCTCAACTTTAAATGCTGAAGGAGGGATCCCTGGGTGGTGCAGCGGTTTAGCACCTGCCTTTGGCCCAGGGCGTGATCCTGGAGACCCGGGATCGAACCCCACGTCAGGCTCCCAGTGCATGGAGCCTGCTTCTCCCTCTGCCTGTGTCTCTGCCCCTCTCTCTCTCTCTGTGTGACTATCATAAATAAATAAAAATTTAAAAAAAAAAAAAATAAATGCTGAAGGAAGCCAGTCTTACCACATGTCTTGGGGTCAGGGAGAGCCAAGATACTGGTGAGCAGCCTTAAATACAGAATAGAAAAAGAATATTGGTGGAGTCTTTGAAGGAGAGTTGGACAGCTTAGAAATATTATAACTTTAGGAGGTATTTGTGAGCCTATAGCTTTTATTAATAAAACAAAATTTTCTTTGGAATTCTTGTAAATAAAACAAAAATTGAGGAATTTGAATAAAAGTAAGAAAAAAATAAATGTCAAAGCCTCATGAAGGGCCCAGAACAGGGCATGAGTCATGATTGGGAGTCAATATTATGATAATGTGCTCCAGTGAAATGGTAGCACACTCCAGAGTGGCCTTGCTTTTTCAAGATTTCCATGAAAATGAACTTTTCTGGAAATGCTATTCCCAGGTGTTAAGAGAAGGCAGATCGGACTTTTCCTGTATATACGGACATGCACATGCGTGTATGTGTGCACATATGTACCTATATGTGTATGTATGCATATATAGTTTTTAAAAAATAAACTCGCAGACCTGATTTTTACGTTTCATTTTGGTGGGAACGTCAGAGACACTTGGCAGTTCTAATGCCTCTCATTCTCATCTCAGGTTGTTTTCTGCTTTGCACCCGCCCTGTCGTCTCCGGGCCCTCCTGTCCTGGCTGGCGCGTCTGTGTGTCCCGGGGACCCCAGGGACCCAGGAGCGGGCGGTGCTGCTTCCCTGTGGTGCCCCCTCTGCGCGCCCCGTCGCCGTGGAAACCGCAGGCTGCAGGCGCCGGTGACTGGGGGGCGGCCGGGGGTGCGGGGCCGGGCTGCGGGGCGGGGCGGGGGTGGTGGTGGCTGTGGGACTGCTGCGGGGTGCAGGGCGCGGCTGCGGGGGGGGGATGCTGGGGGGATGCTGCGGGACTGCTGCGGGGGGGCTGCTGCGGGGGGGTGCGGGGCGGCTGCGGGCTGGCAGCTGCCAGGGGGTGTGGGCTGCTGCGGGGGCATGGGGGCTGCTGCGGGGGTGCGTGCGGGGCTGCTGAGGGGGGATGCGGAGCCGCTGCTTGGGGGGCGAGGGGTGTGGGGCTGTCTCGGGCGGGCGGCTGCGGGGGTTGCGGGCTGCTGCAGGGGGAGGGGATGTGGGGCTGCTGCGGGGGGTTCGGGGCTGCTGGGGGTGCCGCTGGGGGGTGCAGGGCAGCAGGAGCTGGCAGAGACAAAGAGCGAGGCGGCCTTGAGCTCTGGAAGAAGCTTCCAGTGTAATTGCGGAGACAGGACCGACAATGTTCTTAATTTGAGACAGCCGGGCTCGTGGCCGAGCGCCCAGGGCGCGTCTGTGCTCCCACCTCGTGGAGCCCTGTGTGGGGGCCACGGAGATTTGAGGGGGACTGAGGAGGGCTCCAGGGCAGGGCAGCAGCTCCCGCGGAGCACCCCGTGGTTTGGGAGGATGTGGCCACCGACCTTCCCGGGCAGCGCTGGCCAGGCTGCGGCTCGGGGCCCTGGGGTCAGTGTCGCCACGTCTGCAGGTGTCTGCAGGTGTCTGCAGGTGTCGACGCCGCGGCGCGGGGTGGGCTTCCGGGCCCACGGTACCGCGTGAGATGCGGGCGGTAGAACAGTGCCAACGGCGGCCGCTTCTGTCTTCTCTGAGCATTGCTCTGCCCTGAAGATGGGAGGTAAGCAGAAGCACTAATACCGTCTGTGTCTTGGGTGGCAATGAATCCTGCCTTACTTGGACCTGACCTTTTCTCAGGGAGCTCATCCCAGAGACAAATGGGCGACCTTTTACAAGAAACACACGTAGTGGTGAGGAGACAGAACACAGAAGCCAGAGAGGGAATTCTTGATGGAAGAGAACTGAGGAAAATATGTAATATAATTTTTATAACGCTCTTACACCATGTTTATTAATATACACTGATGTAGTTTTTCAAGTATAAAATGCAAAACAATTCAGAAAAAATATAATTGCATTTTCAAGTGTCTCTTATTGCTTCCAAAATTTGTTCCTTTGTGTGTGCCTCTGTGTGTGTATAAAATCGTTAAGCTATTCTGTAAGGCACTCTTAAAAGAAGAAAGCTTGGATAGAAGTTAATTTTCTTTTCTTATATGCAAGATTCATTTATTTGATTCCACCATTCAGAAAGACTCAAGTTTACGTGCTGCTCTTTGGTGCTTACATATCTTTAGTTATTAGGTGGATTTATATGTAGTTTTACTCGAATTTGATGTTTGTAATTTGTAATTGTATATTTTTTCTTGCCTTTTGTTATAGCATTTTCCCCCCAAATGCATTAGTCTTTCTCATTTGATTCTCTTGTCTTTGTCTTAAAGATCAATGATACTTTTAAGAGAATATAATGATAATAATAATGATGAAGATCATTATTATTGAAAGTGAGAATTTTTTTCCCAAACCTTTTATTTTCCAGCTATAGATTGAGCAGTAATACGAAATAAAAGCTTCTCAATAATAGATACTTTAAATATTGGAGATTAGCTACAAATGTATTCAAATATTGGTGATACAGTTTAAAAGCTATTTCTTCCTCTTTTGAAATCTGCTTCTTATACAAATTAAATACGATTTATTTCTTATATGCATGATTTATAATGATAATTCAACATTATTTTCAAATGTTAACATTGAGACATCATAATAAATTGCAGAAAATGTAACTGGATGCCAATTAAAACAGCAAATAGCGAAATTCAAAGTGTGTAGCTAGTGTAGCACATGCATTTAATGCATTTATTAGAAAAGAAGAGTAATTGATAATTAATGAGCTAAGTGTTCATCTTAAAGGCAACAGAATAAAATGAAAGAAAGCAGATAAAAGCCAGCTATTGTAGAAGTTTGTACTACAGTCATTCCTAAGTATGCTTTAATGTTAAGAATTTGTTTTATCAGTTACGCACCACTTCTGTATTTACAACAGAGGGGATTTAATATAGGAGAATAGTTACAAATTTGAAAGAAAAGCTAAGAGTCAAGCAAGGAGGCAGAGAAACAACTCAGAGATTAGCTTCAAGGAGATGACTCCCATTAGCCCAGATCAGTGGTTCTCAACCAGGGCCTGTGTGGTCCCTCTCTCCCCTACCAGAAGACAGGTAGCAGTCTTTGGAGACTGGGTGGGAGGTGCTAGTGGAATCTAGTATAGAGAGTCCAGGAATGCTGCTAAACATTCTCTGATGCACAAGCCAGCCCACATAACAAAGAACAATCTATCTGGTCCCAAAAAGTCAGTAGTACTCAGATGGAGAACCAGTGGTCTTGAGAGAGAGGAGAAGGCAGTACCACCGGAATCCAAGGCCTGGATTTCCCAGGGGGAGACGATGATCCAGCAGGATGTAGAGCCATGGGGGTGGGGAGAGGGGGAAATGCAGTCACTTTCAGAAAGGCTACTGGAGGCCAAGAGGAAGGAAGAGTGATATTCTGTATCTTCCCTCCTTCCTTCCATCCAGCCTCTTGGCAGGGCCTCCCTGTTGTGAAACTTAGCTGGAAGCCTTCTGTTACAGGTGCACAGAACACTGGCTGCAGGGCAGCCCGGTGATGCTGAATGGAATCAGGAAGGTAGAGGGGTGATTCTGAGGGGAGGCACCAGCCAGGAATTATTGTAATCCCCAATATCAACAGATGGAGGAGAGGCTTGGGATTATTTTAATCAATCTTAAAGAAGTACCACATTCCAAAACTAGGTTGTAATTAATAATTTGTAGTACGCTAAGAATTTGTGAATATTCTTAATCTAATACTGAAATCCTAGATTGATGGTATCATCTAGGTTGTAATTAATAATTTGTAATTAAATTACAAATTATTGTAATTAATGTTGTAAATTACAATTATTGTAAATTAATGTAATTAATTAAAAATTTGCTAAGAATTTGTGAATATTCTTAATCTAACTAATACTGAAATCCTAGATTGATGGTATCATTTTAATCACAAAAACCAAAAGCATATTTGCTCTCACCATTTCTTAGACCGCAGATATCGCAATAAGACAAGAAAAGACAACAGCATGGGAAAAGAAGAGGAAACATTTAAAAATTATTTGCAGATAATACAAATGTTTACATACAAAATCCAAAGGAATCCGAGAATTAACTATCAAAACTACTAAGAGATTTCAGCAAGGTTTCTGGGTAAAAAATATCAGCATGTTAAATATAGCTTATTTCTTTCATGCTTGATTTATAGTGATGATTCAGATTACCTTTAAAAGCTAACATTGAGACATCATAATAAACCTTAGAAAATGTTTGTACCTCAGTGCCAATTAAAATGGCAGAAGTGCCCGGTAAACCAGTGGAGCTTTGAACACTTGTTCAATCCATAGCATTATTAAATGCTCATTGAATGCATGGTGTGTTTTTAAGCTAACCTTTTAACCAAATCAGGCTTTTGGACTATTTCTCTTGGTTTTACTTTCTATGCAAAGTTATCTTTCTATTTTGTTTAAGTATTTATATGCATTTTAATATATATATATGTGTGTATGTATGTACATACACATGCACACATGGTTTGTTGAAGGAGTATGATTATATTGATTTCAGCTCTATGACTAAACGTTAACCTTTTAAATGGAATTCTTCCCTATGAAATGCATTTGTAATCCATGTTACCTTGTTGAAAGATTATGTATGCAATCTATAATTTCATAAATCCATATAATTATACATGTGACATAGTCTTCCTATTCTTTCAGGGGAATGGCAATAGTAAACTCTTGTCTATCTTGTTTTCTATTTCTTTATATATGAATAGTACCTGGTTAAATATTTTATATAATGTTATTCATGATATGGCTGTTATTAAAAAATGGAGAGTTTCTATACTTTAAGATTTGGTCTGTTTGGGGATCCCTGGGTGGCTCAGTGGTTTGGCGCCTGCCTTTGGCCCAGGGCGCGATCCTGGAGCCCCGGACCGAGTCCCGAGTCGGGCTCCCAGCATGGAGCCTGCTTCTCCCTCTGCCTGTGTCTCTGCCTCTCTCTCTCTCTCTCTCTCTCTCTCTGTGTGTCTATCATGAATAAATAAATAAAATATTTTTAAAAAATTTGGTCTGTTTAATTTTTGATCAAGTATGCCCCTTTAAGACTGTTGTGGAAGCAAAAACATACCTGATGGAGAGCCGGCATTTGGCTTTGATGATCTTGATTGCTTTCTTGCTAATGTTCATGTATCAGAAACTATGTGTTAGTGATCCTAGTAAAACCCAGAGTCTATTCAGTTCACTAATCCGAAGTGCTGAGGTGCTTTTGCAGCAGTTTTTCTTTGCGAAGCTTTGAGGATTTTTGATTGAGTTATGTATTCCTAGAGTAACAGACAAAAGAAGCAGTGCCCTTGCACAAATTCAGTAGTGAATTAGGGGGTTAGGAAGTGAAAATTGAGGCTTCAGGGGAAAGGGGATATTTGTGAAGACTGAGAACTGGATACAACAATAGGCTAATAGCTAGTGTCTATCGAATGTTTGAAACTCAGTAGAACATAATTTTCTATGAGAATGATTTAACAGTGTAGAAACTTGTTCCTTAATGGGTAAGGACTTAGCGGCTCTATAGGAAAATTATTTCCAAGTTACTGAAATGAAAGATAAAGTCATGGATAGTGTAAGAGGTTAACAGTATTTTGTTTTCCACTTATGCAAACCTCTTTGGGATTGGATAATTTATAATTTTTTCAAATTTGTTTGAAAGTATCTACTTAAAACATCAATGCATATGTATTTTTTCATGTCTAACTTAAAAGGTATCTGGGTTATACTTTCCTTTGAAAATTAATGATGGGGTTTACCTTGGTTTAGTACAGGTTATCTGGGTGAGGAGTCATGATGCTAATTTCACTGACTCAATGACATTGATATTAATGCCATGTTTCTGTGCATTGCTGAGGTTATGATAAGTTTATCACAAACTGGTCATAAAAATGAGAGAATTTTAACATTAAAGGTTGTTGTATTAACTTAGAAATAGGATAAGGCTTCAGTGTATGGTTAATGAATTCCAAAGTTTGTTTCCCTTCCTATCCACTTAAAGCAAGTCTATATCAGTGCTCAACATTGTATTCACCACTGACTAGTAGAGCTTGAAAATCTATGTCAGTCATGATATGACTGTCGTGAAAATGGATAATTTATACCTTTGTACACAAAGTGACAGGTTAACCAAACTTGTGGTACTTTTCCCACAAGGAGGGAAAAAATACCAAAGTTCTCTTTGGGACCCAGATATTGTCAGCAAAAATGAAAATGCAAGAAGTCTGTTTTTTTATTTTTAGAAGAAAATACCACTGTCAGAGGAAATGAGAAATGTGGGATCTTTTATGTCATTCTTAAATGTTGGCTATGAAATTGTTTCCCTGCAAAGAGAAGAGTCTTGTGTCGTCACAAAATGATGGGGAGTGCAGAGGAAGGGTAGGATATAAGATAACCAACCTGGATAACAGTATGCACCTTGGATGTTAGCAAAAATGAAGCTAATAGCTTATAAAAAAACACGTGAGATATAGAAAAAATAATTTTGTATACATCATAATTTAACACAATTAATGCATTAAATTCCTGTTTAATAATTTAATCTGAACAACAAATTTAACACTAGTTAAGACTATCAAATTTAAGACTAGTTACTATTACCTGAATATGAAATTTAACCTGAATATCAAATTTAAGACCAGTTACTTTTACCATATTTTTTCCTACATATAACACACACAGTCTTAAAAATAACATAACACATTTATATTCTTAAATCTAAATTAGTGAAATATTCTCTAGAAATATACAAGTGAGTAGCTTTAAAAAAGAAAGAATAGTTTTTTTTACATTTGTTTTTATTTAAGTTCAATTTGCCTACATATAGTATAACACCCAGTGCTCATCCCGTCAAGTGCCCCCCTCAGTGCCCGTCTTCCAGTCACCCCAAACCCCTGCCCACCTCCCCTTCCATTACCCCTTGTGTGTTTCCCAGTTAGGAGTCTCTCATGGTTTGTCTTCCTCTCTGATTTTTCCCACTCAGTTCCCCTCCTTTCCCTTATGGTCCCTTTCACTATTTCTTATATTCTCCATATGAGTGACACCATATGATGATTGTCCTTCTCCATTTCACTTATTTCACTCAGCATAACCTCCAGTTCCATCCACGTTGAAGCAAATGGTGGGTATCCGTCCTTTTTTTTTTTTTTTCAAAGACAGATGTTTTTTTTTTTTTTAAGATTTTTAAAATTCATGAGAGAGAGAGAGAGAGAGATAGGCAGAGACATGGGCAGAGGGAGAAGAAGGCTTTATGGAAGGAGCCTGATATGGGACTCGATCCTGGGACTCCAGGATCACGCCCTGGGCTGAAGGCAGGCACTAAACCACTGAGCACCCAGGCGCCCTTATCCGTTCTTTCTGATGGCTGAGTATTATTCCATTGTATATATAGACCACATCTTCTTTATCCATTCATCTGTCGATGGACACCGAGGCTCCTTCCACAGTTTGGCTATTGTGGACATTGCTGCTATAAATATTGGGGTGCAGGTGTCCCGGCGTTTCACTGCATCTGTATCTTTGGGGTAAATCCCCGGCAGTGCAATTGCTGGGTCGTAGGGCAGGTCTATTTTTAACTCCTTGAGGAACCTCACACAGTTTTCCAGAGTGGCTGAACCAGTTCACATTCCCACCTATAGGGCAAGAGGGTTCCCCTTTCTCCACATCCTCTCCAACATTTGTGGTTTTCTGTCTTGTTAATTTTCCCCATTCTCACTGGTGTGAGGTGGTATCTCATTGTGGTTTTGACTTGTATTTCCCTGATGGAAAGGATGCGGAGCATTTTCTCATGTGCTTGTTGGCCATGTCTATGTCTTCCTCTGTGAGATTTCTGTTCATTTCTTCTGTTCATTTCATGATTGGATTTTTTGTTTCTTGGGTGTTGACTTTGACAATTTAAAAAAGAAAGAGTATCTTAAATCTATGTTAGTTTTCCTGTCTCCTACACTTCCTGGAGGCAGTAATGGTAGATGTTCTATATGGGCACTCTACTGTCTGTACTTCTTCCCTTGCTACCAGTGGGGGCATCTCACGTGCTGTTTATATTCCAAGGGTGGAACAAGTTTGTTGAAGGTAAGTCCTCCACAGAAGGCTGCTGTCAAACTGCTCATGTTCTCCTTCTCCTCACCTTCTTCTTGAGCAGATGTCACAGGGTTAGCCCCTCTTACAGGTCCTTGCCCAGTTGCTGGAAGTTGTGGAGTGGCTTGTGAGGCCTCCAATCCAGGCTGACAGGTCATCTCTGGCAGCAGTGAAGCAGGGGCTATATTTTTAATTCAGTCCAGTTTTTCTTAATTAGTTCACAATAGAGAAGTGACTTATTTGCAACCTGTTTATGTTGATTTTAACTTTATGATAAAGTGGTAAATTCATATGTAGTCAGTAAAATCTCCTGTAACCCAATTTGCCTTGAAAGATAAATAGATAGGCACTAGTGAGAGGAAGCCTCAGCCCTCACCCAGGGTACATCTTTGTCTATGCCTTGGCAGTGGGAGCAGATACACTGTAGTTCAACTCCTGCTGGCTGCTCATTTGTTTGGTTTAGAAAAGATGGCCACTTTTTAGAGTGAGTGTTTCTATCTTAAAGTGTCAATTCAGGGCATTTCAGGTGGTACCATGACACTGATTAAGTTTTAATAGTTGTACATGAGTGTCCTCAGCTTCAGACACTGTTAACATCTTAAAACTACCTTTTGCTTTTTTGTTGTTGTTGTTACTGCCTAGGGGTTTTGGACAGATATGCGAGACTGTTGATTCGAATAACTATTTGGGAATGAATAGGTTTCTGCAGGAAATATCCAGAGATTATCAAATCAGACTGTACTGCTTCCCACCCTCCCCCAAAATGTTTGATAATTTCTCCTTCCCAATAATAGAATGGTAATTTTCCAGCGAAAACTCTTACTTAGCATAATTGTCTCCTATTTTTAGCTAATCTTAGTGCTCAAAATGAATTGTGAAGACTTGCTTCATTTTAAATTATTAAGATGTTAACAAGAAAGAACCACATTGTCTGTGAAGATCATGTAGACACACAAGTAAAGCCTCTAGAGGGTGCCAGAAAGTCTGTCTTTGGTACAGTTTATAAGATAAACTGCCAGTTAAATATCTAAAGATTGCACCATCTTTCCCTTTTTTTGTTAAAAAAAATACAGCTAGTTGTAAATCTGATAGTTCTGAAAGAAATGAAACAGTAAACAGAAAGAAGGGAATCCATGAAATGAGACCATAGTGAATGCGTTTTGTGTAGGTTTTCTTCAAAGTGATAAAGGGAATGAGCTACTTGGAGATTTTGCATGTAAATGTCACAGTCATGAAACCAACACTACAGTCAAATGACTAACTTAGTCTAGTCCTAATTACTTTACAGTGTCACATCCACTTTCCTTGTGGGATTGAGAATAAAGGCTGTTATTTGGCCATAAAACTTTAGAGATATTTATTTGACATTGACAAGTTTAGTTAATTATTTCAAGTTACTGTGGGCTTAACTCTCTTTGTATATTACACACACTGTTAATATTTTTGATGCAGAGTGAAGAACATTTTTAATGTTAAAATATTTCTTTCCCCCAGGTTTTCAAATATTCTTTTTCTTCTTGGCAAGAACACTTTGAATGTGGTGTTGAATGTTCAGTTTCTGGCTACCCAACATTTTCATTTTAATATTGGCTACAAAGAATCTGTGGGTACTTGCACATCCCATTCAAGTTTTTTGGGCCTCACATGCCTTTTCTCTAAAATAGTGCTGTTGGCTGCCTCTAACATTAAGTGATATTCAATCTTTATTGTGTTATTACAAATGTAGGACTTTTGATATGCCAGGCATTATTTGTAGTCATTTACATAATTAACTTCTTGAATCCTCTCAATAGGCACTATTTTTATCCATTGTACAGATGAAGAACGTGAGGCACGGGCCATAGAAACACAAGAGGTTTTGTTTCAGTTTGAGCTGCTATGACAAACCACCATGGACTCTCACAGTTCTGGAGGCTGGGAGGTCGAAGGTCCGGGCGCCAGCCGATCCAGTGCGTGAGAAGAGCCAGTTCCCTGGCTCACAGATGGCTGACTTTTGCTGTGTCCTCACCTGGCAGAAGGTGAGGGAGCTCTCTGGGGTTTCTTTATAAGCCTCCTCTAGGAGGGCTCCACCTTTATGGCCTAGTCACCTCCCAAAGGCCCCACCTCCAAATAACATTACTTTGAGGGTGCAGGTTTCAATATATGCATTTTGTGGGGGGACACAGACTTTCAGGGCATTGTTGGTGATTTAGATAGAAACCTCTTTCTTGAGTCTCCTTCGAGGGTTAATTTCCCACTAATTGATGTTAGAAGTTCTGTCTTGATCAGCCAATAGTAAATCCTACCTGTGTACCTGACTTGGAATTTGTGGGCTTCCCTCTTAGCACCAAGTGCCGTTTCTGGGCAGCTCTGGAGTGTGGCCTGGGGCCAGCTCTGCATGACTGCATTGAGTCAGCACGGCGGTGTGCAGCAACAGGCAGGGAACAGCATCCTCTGCTCCTCCACAGACATGGAGGTGACAGATTTTTCTTGCTTTGCCTTGTGAAGCAAGCACTTCACACATTTTTAGCACTTCCTTTTTTACAGGGAATTGAGCTATGGGAACTTTTTGTTTATCATCAAGTTTATTTAAGTCAGGGACCTTTGCAAAAGCCCGTTCCTGGTTAGCAGCTCTGGGGCTCCAGCATTGTTGTGTGCATACGTGGGTCATGAGCAGCGCTCTCTTTCCATCTTCGTGGAGAGAAATGGGCACCAAGGAGGGGCAGCTTTCCTGTGAGGGGGTGTCCCTGCCTCAGTGCCGTTGTTGCCGTGAGCTGGGTAGCTAGCTCTTCGTTGGGTGGGCTGTCCTGGGCCCTGCAGGACCTTAGCAACAGCCTAACCTCTACCTGCTAGATGCAGTAGCACCCCACCCCGCATCTGTGACCAACGGTACTACCTCTGGGGATTGCTGAATGTCTTCAGGGGTGGACGCTCCACCCAAGAGGAGAGCCAAGGTGCCAATTAATGGGGCTCCCATGGGCCCATCCCCGCAGGAGCCCATGCTCTCCCCCTGGCCCTCGCCAGCAGGCTTGCAGAGTGGCTGCAGCAGATTCCAGAGTTCTGTTGGCTTTTCCCGTCACAGCCCCCCACCCCATTGGCCAGGTGGTGTTTGTGGGCCATCAGGGCCTCCCCAGTGTCCTCATACCGCTGCCATCTTGAGGTTCACATCCCGAAAATGGTTACCTGTTCTGCCAGAGAATCAAACCAGTTTCCTGCTTCCTTATTATTATTGTTTTTTCTCATTTTGTTCCTCATACCCCCACACCCGTGTTAAGGCCCTAGAAGAGGGAACATGCTTGTATTTGGCCCAAATTGCTTTGTCACTTCAGCTGCCGGTATACCTGGGGCAAGATACTTTATAAAAATACTTTTTTATTGTGGCAAAATATATGTAATATAAAATCTTTCTTTTTAAGAAAAGATTCTATGTATTTAATTGTCAGAGAGTGTGCACAAGCCAGGGGAGTAGCAGAGGGAGAGGCAGGCTCCTCACTGAACAGGGAGCCTCACGTGGGGCTCGGTCCCAGGACTCTGGGATCATGACCTGCACCGAAGGCAGTCGCCCAATCGACTGAGCCACCCAGGCGCCCCTAAAATCTACCTTTTCAACTCTTTTTAAGTGTATATGTAGTTCAGTGGCATCATGTCTATTCACAATGTTGTAGGATTATCGTAACTATCCATTTCTGGAACTTTTCATCCTTCCAAGTGGAAGCCGTGTACCCATTAAACTAACATAACTCTCTCTGCCCTCCCCCTACTTCCCTCTCCCTGCCAACCACAGGCAGTCATCATTCAACTTTTGGTCTCCAGTTTGGCTATTCTGGATACCTCATGTAAGTGGAATCATACACTGTCCTATTGCATCTGACTTATTTCATTTCACATGATGCTTTACAGGTTCATCCATGTTGTGGCATGCATCAGAAATCCAGGCCTTAGTGTAGGTGAATAATATCCCGTTGTGCATACAGATCACATTTTGTTTATGCCTTCATGTGTGGATGGACACTTGAGTTGTTCTCAGCTTTTGGCTGTTAGGAATAATGCTAATGAACATGGATATCTCTTCTTGAGTCCTTGCTTTTAATTACTTTGGATATATACCAGGGGTGGAATTGCTGGATCACAAAACAATTTTAACTTTTTGAGGAACTGCTGTACTGCTTAACGTCATAGCTGTACCATTTTACAATCACGTCAGTATTGTATGAGAATTACAATTCTCACCAGCACTTATTTCTCGTGTTTTAAAATTATAGCCATCTTAATGGATATGAAGTGGTATCTCATTGTGGTTTTGATTTGCATTTCCCTAATAACTAATGATGTTGACCATCTTTTCATGTGCTTATTGGCCATTTGTATATCTTCTTTTAGAGAAATGTTTGTTCAAGTCTTTTCCCATCTTTGGATTTTGTTGTCATTTTTATTAGATTGAGTACTTTTAAGAACAGATAAATTCCATGATCTTTTTCTGAGTATATAGTCATTTACCATTAGAGGCCATTAGTTTGCTTCATTTAGTTTATGTGGATTTCATCTTGTATTGGAAGGTATCATAACACTCAGACTGGTAGCTCTGTCCCATTGTTAGTGTTTCCCACCTGAGGCTGTTCTGAGGTGGGAATCCCCACCAAAACCAGATCATGGTGGGACATGCGAGGGCCTGACAAGCAGCCCAGTTTGAGGTCTTAGTGGTGGCCAACGTGATCATAAAGCAGCACTGCAGAGAGAGTGGCTACAGGCCAGGGACACCTGCTGCTCATACTTCACTTCTTACTATGGCTGCAGTTGGCATCTGGACTTCGTTTAAGAGTGAGGAGTGTATGCCTACATTCCCACACCCCTTGAACCCAGTTATCTGTGATGGTGTACACAACAGCATGGTAAATCTTGGTATGAATCATACTTTCCATTTTATAGTGAAAACTGAACTAAAATAGGAGTCACCCTCATCATTTCTCATAAATGTGAGGGTGGCAGGGTTTTCAAATGTAGGAACCCATAAAACTGAGAATCCTGTGAGAATGGAGGCAGCCCTTACGCTATTGATGAGAAGAAAAGGATAATGATGGCAAAGAGACTCATGAGAGGTCACATGTGATTGTGAGTCTCAGAACCAGTCCCCACGTTGGGACTGTGTGTGTGCTGCTCCTTCTTCTACCTGGCTGGTTTTTCTGGGTTGATTATAGATGGCACTGAGGCCCTGTGTATGGCAGCCAGTCCATGGTGGTTGGGCAAAGAATCTGATTAGGGTAGATCATGAAATGAGAAATTTTAGATGTCTAGCACTGTGTAGATTCAACCTCTGTTTTTAATATTTTCTTAACTTTATAAAGGGTAGGTTATCTTCTGTAGCCACAATATAAGTTGGCATTTTAATGGGTATATTGATTGATCTGTGAAAGTTCATGTCTTAAGATCATAGCTCTGCTGCTGACTTGCTGGGGCATTTGGGGGTCTGTGCCTGACTCTTTGAGACCTGTGCAGGTACTATTGTTGAGTGAATGAATATATGAGGAGTCTTTCTGTTTGTCACTAAGTGGGAAGGTGATTGGTCTTTCAAGTTACCCTCAGCTCTAATACATAGTAATTCTAAAAGTAATGATTGTTCATCTATCTAGACAGTAACCTTCATGTTTCTGCCAGTGTGACAGAGCATCCTGTTAATGGAACGGAATTGGCATCTCCATGAAGGAGAGAGAGAAGATCTTCTTTTATTTTTTAAAGATTTATTTGAGAGAGCAAGAGCATGAGCAAGGGGAGGGATGGAAGGAGACAGAGAGAGAGAATGCAGATTCCTCAGTGAGTGCAGAGTTTAACACAGACAGGGCTTGATCTCATGACCCTGAGATTATGACTGGAGCCAAAACTAAGAGTTGGATGCTCAAACAACTGAGCCACCCAGGCACCCTGGAGAGATTGAAAATCTTAAACAACTCATTAAAGTTCTGATTGGCTGATTATAATAATCTGAGATGTTCTTCTTCATCTTGAATGTTTTCTCTGATTTTGTATTTTCTTTCCCCAAATAAAAACAAAAACAGCAATTAATTCTTGCCTCAAATAATTATTGGACTTTTTCCTGAAATCAGTACTAAGTCTGAGCAAAGGGCAGTTTTCCTGGCTAGAATCAACATGATATAAAATTAGCACTACAGTCTCTAGCAAGTTCATTCTTCTCCAGAATAACTCAATTTGTTGAAACTATCCCTGGCCTTGCAATATATTTTACATGAGCCAACCAGCTGGATATTCTAGGCAAAGTCATTATGCCTTGGCAGTCCAGAAGGCATTAAAATGAGAGCTTGAATCTGAATCATGTGATATTACATACTAACTTGTGATATTAAAACGAAGCTGGATAGAGAAAATATAATGCCATATCATCCATTTGTCACAATGATAGATGGCGCTTGCAGATATCCAGAAAAATTGTTACAGCTTATCTACTGCTCCTGATAAGGTGTCAGGGAGGCAGAGACTCGGAGTGAGTTCATGATGACTGGAATCATGTATTGATTGGGACCACACAGAATAGCACGCAGTTATTGATCATCCTAAAGATTTTAAGAGAGACCTAACGGCACGTGATTTCTCTCTCTCCCTGTGCATTTTTCATGAGTGGTAGTATAACTTGCAATTAGGCCAACACAGGAAATACTATTCCATTTTGGCAAAAGCTTTTCTATTTGTCCACAGGGAAAACACAGTAGAATGTCCACAGTAAACGTGTATTTAGCACTTGGGATGTGCCAAGTACTGTGCTGGACACTTATATACAACACCTCCTTAAATTTTCCCAATGGGTCTCTGAGATGGTTTTGTTTTTTAATTTCATGTGTCATAGAGGTCAGCTAGGGCCTCCTGATTCTCATCTCTGATTACCTTTGGTCCATAGCCCCATTTATACAGCCTTTGAGACATAGGCATCTTCCACTGTACAGTTTCTGTAGATTCCTAATAGGTCACTGGCTCAGGCATCCCTGTAAGCCAAGCCCGGTGTCCTGTGCTGTATCCCTTACAGCTGTTAGTTTTCTGTTGCTCTTGTAGCAAATTACTGTAACTTTAGTGGCTTAATGCAACACAAATCCATTCTCCTATAGTTCCAGAGGTTAGAAGTCCGACGTGGGTCTCACTGGGCTAAAACGAAGGTGTCAGCAGGGCTTTGTTTCTTTCTGGAGGCTCTAGGGGAGAATCCGTTCCTTGCTTCTCCTGGCTTTTCAAGGCCGCCCACATTCCTTGGCTCACGGCCTTTGCTCCAGCCTCAGAGCCAGCGACAGCAGGCTGAGTCCTCACGACACAAACCTTCCTCTTCCTTTGCTGCTGTGTTGTTCCTTTTTCAGCACCCGTGTGATCACTTTGAGGTGATCCTGGATAATTGCTTTATTTCAAGGTCAGCTGATTAGCAAACTTAATTCTGTCTTTAACCTTAACTCTTCTTTGCATGCGACATAGAATATTCGCAGGTTCCAGGATGTATACGTTTCTGAGGGATATGGTTCTATCTCTCACAGTGATTTAACCTGTTAGTGAAAATTGGACTCCTTTGCTGATCTCTATTAATAAGCCATCTATCTTAAGTATATCAGGAGTTTATTCAGTTTGTTGAAGGCTAAAGAAGTTGATGATTATACTCCTTCTTTAACTCTTTCTCTCTTTTCCCTTTCTGGTTTTATTGATAAATTTCCCTCCTTTTTCAAACCTGATAGTTCTTCCCATCTCAGCTCCTGGAAATCTCTTTCTCCTAGTAGCCGATGAGCTACCTCAAAAAAATCAATCAATAAAAAAGGAAGTTCAGAACAATAGAGAATCTGTCTTGACAAAAACATTATGAATATGTTTTTTGCCATCTCATATTCACCCATTTTTCAGATTAACAACAACAACTGGGACTGGAAAGATTAGTGATGCACCGTAGACCATTGGTTCTCATCTGGGGATGATTTTGCCCCCAGGGAATACTTGGTACTGACTGGAGACATTTTGCTTGTCACAACTAGGGGAAGTGGGTGGTCTGATTTGTAGAGTCAAGGGATGCTACTAGATCTTTCAACCCACAGGAGAGCCACTCAACAGAGAGTTATCTGATCCATAATGTTAGCAGTCCTGTGGTCGAGAAACTCTGCTGGAGACTATATGGCTACATGGTGGATCTGGGTAAGGCCCCTCCAGTGCCAGTCAGTCCCAGGTCTGACAGGTAGCTGTGGTTCCAGAGAAGAAAGAGGACACTGTGTAAACTTTTAACTTTTCTTAGTTGTAAGATTATTGTATTTATTTGAAATGAATTGTGTTCAGGAGATTTGTAAATATCCAGAATGCAATGTTTTGCCCATGTTTGGTGTGACTTCCAGATTTCTTGGTAGTACAATGATTATTTCTATGAAATAGCTGCAATACATGTTTCTTAGAAGAGCAGCATAATTTGTCTGCCTTTAAGATTAAATGACTATTTGCCTCTCTGAATTAAACCTTTTTTCCTTGAATTGGAGGTCAATGAAGGCCCTCACTGGTGGTCTCCCTGAGTCAGCTCTTGGAGCCATACCTCTCATTTGGGAGGAGTGTCTTTCTGGAAATGATGAAGACAAATGAAGTCAAGGAATAATTAGGAAGCGGGAATGCTGACCTGAACAGTGCAATAAAAAATAGCCAATATTCATGATCCATTTATAGTGAACCAGAGGGAAGGCCCAAAGCATGGAAAGAACTGAGGATTGTTTTAGTTGGGTCATAGAGTAAACCTTAGGTAAGTAGATATTAGCTGTAGGTGTACTTCTGCTGATTTCAAATACCTTTCATACCTATTCTGAAGAGAATGTTGAAGGGAAGTCTAGAATTTAGAGGTGTAAGACCATCCCTTTGTCTCAGACAAGCATAAATCTCACTATCCTTAATTGTGTATTAACTTTTATATAATATACTACACTTCAAAAATGCGATTATGATATTCTCATACTTAGTTCAGACAGAAGTGGTGCTTTGATAGAAGCAAAGTGTGGATGAGATTATGATTTTATGCTGATTATGTATTTACAGCACATTAGTATTTACCTAGCAATTGGTGAGTGCTTAGATTTTGTTATTTTTCTAAAAATCATCACTAAAAAGAAAAAGCCTTTCTTTCCTCCTGCTTTGCCCATGTAACACATACACAAGCACCTATTGTCCTAATAATTGAATTTACTGCTGGAAGTTATTAATGATTTCATTGTCTTAGTAGCATCCTTCCATGTCATGTTCTTACCAATCAAAAATAATTGGTTTGGAAGCTAGGGAAGCTATTGTGTGGGGGATCCTGTTGTGTGATATATCTGGCCCCATAATCTGATTTATTCCCATTGAGTAAAATCCTTTGAGATCTATAATACACAAGTTGTGAAAGAGAATGTTTTCCAAGATATATTATTAATGCTAGGAAACAGCAGTTGTTTAGCAATCAGGAGTTTTATTGAATGTCTCTTTGCATAACAATGTGCTGAGTACTTTAGAGAACATGTGTGAACATCAGTATATGATTTGTTCTCTTTAAGAGAATGTTTTCAACTCTAGGAAGACATTTAAACATGAACATTTTCATATAAGTTTAAGGGTTAAATTAAATATGAGAAAATAGTTGTGATCAGGTCTCATTGCTGGGCACTCGGAGTCTCCCAGTCACATCTGAGCTGTCCCACAGAGTCTCAAAGTCCTACTAGTTTTTATGCTTTATTTTAGCCCTAATCTTCTATTGAATGGATACAGAGGACCTTTTACTTTTATCTTACACATATTAACTCTATGTCATTTGTATTTCATTTTGTTATTCTATACTGCCCTTGCTTGTATCACCTTATATTTATTCAAAAATGAATTGCCAGTAAGTAGAAAGGAGTTTGAGAATCATCACAAAGTAAAAAGTGAAAGAGTTGGTTACATGTCAAAGGAAATAGGTTGAAGTATAAACAAGATACAGAGTTCTAATGATCATGATAAAATGAAGAATCCTTTTTGAGGGAAGGATGGGGAGTGAGAAAGAAGAGGAGGTAGCAGTAACATGATTATTATATTTTTAGTGACTCTTCAAAATGTCAGCTTTTTAGGATTAAAAGGTAGCATGCCAGAACTTCTCTTTTGTGCCAGTTTTTTAAAGATTTATTTATTGAGAAAGAGTGACAGGTGGGGGAAGGAGCAGAGGAAGATGGAGAAGCAGGCTCTCCATAGAGCAGGGAGCCTCATGTGGGGCTTGATCCCAGGACCCAGGTCAACCAGACTCCCCACTGAGCAGGGGGGCCAGTGTGGCCGGATCCCAGGACCTGAGATCATGACCTGAGCTGAAGTTAGATGCTTAACTGACTGAGCCACCCAGGCGCCCCTCTTCTGTACTAATGTTCAGAAATTTCTTCAGTTTTCTAATGCCCTACTTTACCAATGTGCTTTTGGGGTGAGCTCTTTGAAGAGATGGAATATAAGTGTATTTCAAAACTATAGTGCCTTCAAAGTAGGAAAAGGTCACATTAGTGAATACTTGCTCAGATTCCATTATTTGACAGGAAACTTCTTCGGAATGTAACCAACTGTCCTTAAAATACCATAGCAGGTATGAATTACCATAGCAAATATTAAATACCTTCATCTTTACTAGTTTTTATTGACTAAAATAGAACAGTCTTTGAGAAAAGTTTTATGACAATTGGTCCATAGTTTTATGTTATAAATGTGGGTATTGGGTTATATCAGCAGTTAGAAAAAAATCTTAATTTTTATTTTCTGTTTAATCCCATTTCACCTAATTATAGAAAGTGATAAATGCTATGAAAAAGTAAAGCATGACAAAAGGGATTGGGTATTAAAAGATAGGGTGCATTGCCTGAAATTCTAAATGGGGTAGTCAAGGCAGGCTGCATTAAGAAGGTATCATTTGATTTTAAGTTTCAGGAATGTGGGGAGATTGGCCTTGTGGATATCAGGGGGCATGGAAATCAGGGAGACAGTTCATGAGGTCCCGAGGTGTAAGAATGCCTAATATACTCAAAGAATAAGAAGGAGGCCAACTGTGGCTACAGACAGAAAGGATAAATCATAGGAAGTGTAGTTATGATATCAAATGGCAAAAGGAGGATAAATCCAGCAATTTTATAAACCACCATGAGTATGCTTTGGCTTCCACACTGCTGAGGTTTGAGAAGAGAAGTAACATGATTCAACTCACATTTAAAAAGAATTTTCTTTTTTTTTTAAGTATTTTTTGTATATATATATATTTTTTATTGGAGTTCAATATAAAAAGAATTCTCTGATTGCCCTGCAATCTTGTCTGTGGGATTCAGACAAGAGATGTTGATTTGGACAATGATGTAGAAATGGTGAGAGAAGTGATCATATTTGGGATATCTTCTGAAGGTCAGAGGATTTGGGGATCAATTGGACAAGGATATAAAAAACAGAAGGATAGAAGATGCCACAGTAACTGGAAGGATAGGTAGAGTTGCCATCCCGTGAGAGGGGAGAAGGTGAAATTGGCAGGCGGGAATGTCAGTAGATCACTATTGTTATGTTATTGTGTTGTGTTATGACATGTTGTGTGGCAGCAATTTATCAGACATCTAGGTGGAGGTATCCAGAAGGGAGTAGATAATAGGTGTCTGTTGTGGAGCATGAAAGTCTAAGAAGGAACCTAACATAAAGCATGAAAGCATATAGTTGGTAATTATATTTTTTAGATACAGATGTGGACTGCATGTGTCTTGAGAGAGAGAGAGAGAGAGAGAGAGAGAGGTTTTCTGTTTAAGTAGTTTTCTGTGGTTTAGAGCTTACAGGGTGGTAACACTAAGAAAGTTCCAGTACCTTTTAGAATACTGTCTTTTAACAGTGCTAGTTAGATTGTGATTTGCAATAGAGAGATTTCTGAAGAATCTTTATTCTTTAGCAACAAAAAGAATCCTCATGCTTTTTTGAGAGAAAAATTCTACTGTAGTAGTAAAATATAAATGGAAATTTAGGCAGACTCATTGCCATGCCCTATACTTAAATACTTATAGAGATGTCATGTTTTCTGTGAGATCTTGGATTAGTGGGGATTTGCCACTCTTCCTCAAGAACCATGCATTTAAATGCCACATCATAGTAACTGAGGTCACTACTTGAACTAAAATAAATTAAAACTTCTAATTGGTTTCTAAATTACTTGGTTTAACCTCTTTATAAATGTATTATAAAATAAATTATAGCACTTGTTAAAAATAAATAAATAACCAAGCAACCTCTGACTTCCATAGGATGCTATTGTTAAGAGCAGTCAAGTTATGTATATGCTTTTTTGCTTTTTCCTGTTTTGTAACTAGAACACATCTTATGTGCCTTATGGAATTTTAGATGCAATTGCTAGAAATCCAATTAAGATGCTAGAACAGTAAAATTTACAGATGAGCTTAAAAGTACTTAGCTCTAATAGGGAATTAGTTATAAACCTCTGTGTTAATCATTACTGATCATGTATCTTTTGAAATGTTACCAAGTATGGTATTAAAACCATAGAATTCACAATTGAGCTCTAAAAGTTACTAACAAGGGAGTTATCCAACAAATGTGATTACAGAATTGACTAGCTGTTGAAATATTAGTAAACCTGCAAAAAATAGTTTCACAGCAGGAAGTACGAGTGTTCTTTTGCTTAGAACCTGTAATACTTCATACCAGAAGAATTGAACATGAGTTTAAAATAGTTGTATAGCCAGTAAGTCTTGGTTACAAACCAATTGTATTTTAAAAAGTCTTTGTGTATTGTTACAAATACACCATCTATACATTTATGTTCACTAAGGATTCAAAAGCATCACCACACTCTATAATACTTAATGAAATCCTTTGCTAGTTAATTCCACTGTGAGTGAGCAAGTACAATAGGGTAAGAACACTCTTAAAAAAAAAAAAAAAAAAAAAAAAGGTTATAGAGCCAGAATTGGTAGTGGGAGGTAGCATTTTTTTTTTTTTCATTCTCGGTACGTCTGCAATTTCTATTTTCATGAGAAATTGAAGTGGAAATGGTAAGATGCTGATACAATCATTGTTGCTCTGGCATTTCCCGGCAGATTAGAAACCCAGGACATACAAAGCAGAGCCGAGGTTTTGAACTTCAAATTTACTGTCTGATGAAATTGTTGGGTTTTTACATCTTTTATTGTAGCATAATCTGATTGTACCATAAATATTTTTAGAGACTTCACTTGGTTGATTGTGATTTATATGATGAACTAATGTATGATTGATATTTGTGTAAACAATTTAAACTAGATTTTTTCCTCCTTACTGTGATGGTTCCTTGTATATATGGCAAATAAAGGACTTGGGGAAGATCTATTTCTGGTAATCTCTACACTGTGCTTACAGTGTGGTAAGAGTAGGTATTGAGGACAGGGTGCTTAATACAAAATACATACACTGCCTGCCCTCATAGTACTTAGTAGGAGGAGGCAGATGTGCTGCTGAGAAAAAAGCTGAGTGGGGAAAGAAGCAGGATGAACATAATCATCAAGGGTAAGGCAGGGTTGGAGATTTCTAGAAAGAGCATGTGCTAAGACTTTAAGAGGAAGCTTGGACTCTATCCTGAATTGGAAGAAGGCCAGTGAGGAGCAAGAAGGTGACCAGCAGAGCCCTCCAGGGTAGTGTAGAGAGCCAGGAGGGCCAGGTCATGCCACACCCCCCTAAGAGCCAGGAATTTACTCTTCCTACAGTATCTTCATAATCTGGGTCTGGTGGTGGAAGCAACAATGTTTTAATTATTATTGGCATTGTTAGTATATCTTGTTTTCTGTTTTTCCAGACTTCTTGCTGTCTGGAGGTCTGTGTGTAGAACTTGGCTGGTGTGGGGTTAGTGTGAATGGCAGTACCAGGCACGATGTGTTAAGTGTGGCACCTGTGGCACAGAAATGAAGTGTGTCAGTCATTTGCAGGAATGAGAAGTCAACAGTAAAGGAAGAGGAAGATTCCATATAGGGAAGGAGCTCAGGCTGTGTCTTCGCAGACGGTCTTGGAAGAGGTGCTACTGCAGTGGTTCCGAGTCTGAGCCTAGGGTCACATTGGATTCCCAGCCTGCTAGCTTTGCAACCTTGGAGGCATCCTTCACTGTGAAACATCACAGAGCCTATTTTATTAGGTTTTTCTAATAAATGAGATAATACATGTAAAGCACTTAACCCCGGGGTGGCATACCTAAGCTTACTGAAATTATTAGCTCTCATTGTTGCTCCTATTACTTTTATTATTTGATTAAATTGGTAACAAGGGTGGACAGGCACAGAATAATTAATGTCTTGGAGATAAGAATATGCATTCATGATAAATAGATCAGTAAGTGGGATACAGGATTCATGTAGAGCAATATTAGTAGATAAGACTAGAAAAATAGGATGAATAGAGGGTTTTTTTTTTTCCATTTAAGACAGAGAGTATTTTATTCAAACCCATCAGAGAAATGGACAGCTTGGGTCTGTAACAAAGCGTTGTGTTTTAAAGCACAGATCAGTAATTGTATATGAGAGTATACTCTGCTACATACAAATTAACTGATCAGAGCACAAATTTTCAATGTTCAAAACAGAATAAGTTGCCCTGTAAAAGCAGCACCTTTGTGACATTTTTAACTTTAGCATTCCTCTCCTTCTTCACCTTCTCCTTCAACAGAACCCACACCAGCCTCCTTATAATCCTTCTCCAGGGCAGCCAGGTCCTCATGGGCATCAGAAAACTCTCCTTCCTCCATGCCCTCACCCACATACCAGTGAACAAAGGCATGCTTGGTGTACATCAGGTCAAACTTGCGGTCCAGGTGAGCCCAGGCCTTAGTGATGCCTGTCTGCGTGCACACAGTTCGCTGTACTTTGGCCAGGTCTCCACCAGGTACCGCAGTGGGGGACTGGTAATTAATGCCCACTTTGAAGCCAATACACTTGGACGGTACACTTGATCTTGATGGTGGCAATGGCAGCATTGACATCTTTGGGAACCGTGTCACCACAGTATGGCAGGCAGCAAGCCATGTATTTACCATGGTGAGGGTCATACTTCTCCATCTGGTTGGCTGGCTCAAAGCATGTGTTGGTGATCTCAGCTACAGAAAGCTGTTCATGGTAGACTTTCTCAGCAGAGATGACAGCAGCATGTGTGGCCAGAGGGAAATGGATGTGGGGATAGGGTACAAGCTTGGTCTGGAATTCTGTGAGATCAACATCAAATCTGAGGGAAGCAGTGATGGAGGACACAATTGGACCTATCAACCTATTTAGATTAGTGTAGGTTGGGCATTCAGTATTGAGGTTGCTATGACAGATGTCATAGATGGCCTCATTTTCTATCATGAAGGCACAGTCAGTGCTCCAGGGTGGTATAGGGAGTGAGGATGGAGTTGTAGGGCTCAGATGCAGCTCTGGAAACCCAGAGGGGGGAGGTTTGGGTAAATGAAGAACTCCAGCTTGGACTTCTTGCCATACTCGAGAGATGTTCTATCAGCAGGGAGGTGAACCCAGAACCAGTTCCCCCTCCAAAGCTGTGGAAAACCAAGAAGCCCTGAAGACCTGTGCAGTGGTCAGTGTTTCCGAATTCAGTCCAAGACAAGGTCAGTGATCTCCTTGCCAGTGATGTAGTGCCCTCGGGCATAGTTATTGGCAGCATCTTCCTTGCCTGTGATGAGCTGCTCAGGGTGGAAGAGCTGGCAGTAGGTGCCAGTGCGAAGTTCATTGATGACTGTGGGTTCCAGGTCAGACACTGCCCTGGGTACATGCTCGCCAGCACCCATCTCACTGAAGGGGGTGTTGAAGGAGTCATCTCCTCCCCCAGTGGTCTTGTCACTTGGTATCTGGCCACCGGGCTGAATGCCGTGTTCCAGGCAACAGAGCTCCCAGCAGGCATTGCTGATCTAGACATCAGCCTGGCCAATGTGGATAGAGGTACATTCACA
The DNA here is from genome assembly GCF_053574225.1 of Canis aureus. Taxonomy (NCBI): domain Eukaryota; kingdom Metazoa; phylum Chordata; class Mammalia; order Carnivora; family Canidae; genus Canis; species Canis aureus. The sequence continues at coordinate 7,135,138 of NC_135641.1, forward strand.
CATAGTTGCTGCTTTGCTGCTGCTGAGCAGATGGTGGAGAGGAGGAAGAGAGGTTGTTGCTTCTCATAGCGCAACTGTTAGGGGGTCAATTAAGAGAACCTAAATATTGATATTTTATTGCTTATATCACAACCTGACATGTGCAAATAGCAATTCTGGGTTTACTCACTCAACAAACACTTCAAGTTCTCAATGCCACCCAACCCCCTGCCCTCTGTCCCCACTTCCATCAGCTGGGCATTTAACTGTCTGCAAAATTGTGGGGAATCCTTTGTGTGTATCTTTAATGACATCCTCATAAGGAGGGATTCAGTAGAACCAATTATGCCACCTGCTTATATTGTTATTAGAGTTGAGAGTCATTCTCAAAAATGTCTACAAAGGTGTTTGAGGGATGCATTGGTAGCTAAGATGATTAAAGTACACATGGAGGGGCACCCAGGTGGCTCAGCGGTTGAGTGTTTGCCTTCAGCTCAGGTCGTGTTCCCGGGGTCCTGGGATCGAGTTCCACAACGGGCTCTGGGCAGGGAGCCTGCTTCTCCCTCTGCCTATGTCTCTGTCTCTCTCTGTGTCTCTCATGAATAAATAAATAAAATCTTAAAACACACACACACATACATGGAAACAAGCGTGAGAAACAAGCATGAGCAGGTCTAGTATTAAGCTGAGTTAGAGCCACATTGTCTGTGATTTCACTCCATCACAGTTCTTTGGAGGGAATAAGTCCAGCCACCAGCCATATGCTGTAAGGGGTCCTGGCTTGCTGTGGGCCCCTAACACCAGTGCTCCCAAAGAACCCACAGTGTACATTTCCAGCAGGAAAGCTCTCTCTCCCTTTCAGCACTGTGCTGACTGTGAGCAAGGCCCTGTCAGCCTCTGTGGCTCATGGTTGGTAGATTTGTGTTGAAATCATAATACTGCATGTTTCTCCTTTTCCTGTGTGCTCATGTTCTATCTCAAAACACAGAAGAGAGCAGACAGGCATAATTTCTCTTAGATAGTATTTTTTTCTATAACAGCATAGGTAGTGATTAAATATGCACATTGGTAGCTAGCTCAAATTTATTAAATATGACACTAAGTAGGTTAACCCATACTTAATGTATATTAGCTCTTCTACCGATCGACCCTAAAGATCAAAGATACCCTTATGAGTCAAGAGCTTTTCACATTACTCTGGGTCCAGATGACAAGATTTGCATTATTCATTACAATATAAGTGTAAACTCGTTGGCAGAGGGTAGTCAGATTATTCTGCTTACCACCCTCCCTGGAAATGTGTGTACTAGGAAAAGCATCTTCACCATGGTCTACAAGGACACAGCCCCTGTGACAACTGTTTCCCAGCCACACTTGGCATTTCCTTGTTTCTCACGCAGACCAGGTGTGCCTCAGTGCCTTTGAGTGTGCCACATGTTTGCCCACAAACAACTTTGACAGAGTCAAATACCTGGATATGGCTGGCTTGTCTTATCATCTTGGGCTCTGTGCCATCAGAATGCTCATTTCTGTATCTATTTCCTGTACAAAATTTCATCATACGAGAGTAGAGAACATTGACAGGAAAACTGATGCTTTTGATATTTAGAACGAGCTTTGTATTTAGAAATTTAGCCCCAATGTCAATAGTATTGGGGAGGTGGTTATAAGTATAATTCTCAAATGGAGGATGTGAAATTTTAAAAATCCATATTCTCAGATCAACTAATTGGACATCAGTGTATCTTGACTCAAAGACTAACTTCAGCTCTATAAGCAGATTGGGAATTTGATAAATTTGAGAATAAATAGTCTTACCTGATATGAAAGGGATTTCCATAATCATGTTTTCTTTCAATTTGACCCTTTAAAATGCTGTGATTTTGGTTTTGTGCCTTGTTACTGGCGTAACTTAACCATACTGCAGTCCAGGCATTCCTTCTATGTTTACACGTAGCTCAGCTTCAGCCGCATTATCAGTAAATGCATCATATCCCATGCCGCAGACGTGGTAAAGGGAGATGTATTTTGGGGGGACCTCTTTCAATCTGAGACTATATTTGACTCACCCAGTAATTCAATCTGCAGGTCTTCTATGTTCTATCCCTACTATGCTTTGCAGTTTTTTCTCCTATTGCATGGTCCTCCCCTCTCTTTTCTGTGTAGTTACCTGCTCTTCCAGTTTCTCTTTGGCCTCCTTCCTGAGATTGAGATTGCTGCTAGCTCTCATCCAGAGCCCGGTGTGGGGGATATAGAGAAACATGGCCTTTCTCAAAACCTCAATAACTGTACAGAGAAGGTAATAAAGGCTAGTTCCTCAGGGTGACACTCAAATCCCAATTACCTGTCCAGCCTCCTCCCCAACAGCATCCCTTGTTACCTCCTTTCCACCGCCATACATGACCAGCTGCTGCTGTTATCATTCCTTGTGTGCTTATTTTCCAGAATGGGGCTCACTTTTTACTTATTTGTCACAGCAGGAGCTACATGTGGCTTTGTATTCTTCTTAGGCTTTCTGGGTCTGAATACCTCATAATATTACAAGCTCCCAGGGGTTGAGATCCGTGTTTTATCCTTTCTGTCTCTCCTGGTTCATAGCATGGTGGCCGACACATAGTTATTGTGGGGTAGATCTCTGTGAGTTGAAGATTTTGTGTGCTGCCAAACCAGTGAATGCTGTATTCACTCACTGTTTTCTAAAGATAATTTCTTGCAACCAAACTCTATCAGTTCATCACTTAGCTAAAGCATTGAAGAGTCAAGTTTGATTCTCCTTCACTATCTTTTCTCTCTCAGGAGGTGATGGCTGAAGGCAGTGGTTTTCTGACTTTGGCTCATGCCCCTATCATCTGGGGGCTTGCTAGAATTCAGATTGCTGGGTCCCAGACCCACAGTTTTCTGACTCAGTTGGTCTGGGCTGAGGCCCAAGGATGTACATGTCTATCATGTTACCAGGTGATGAGTTATCTCTGTGCTGAAGCTATTGAGTCAGAGAACGCTCTCTCTGGAAAACCTCAGCATTGGAGTTTAACATTAACATTGAGTAGTGTATATTCCATAGACATATTTGCCTTTAGATTTTGCCTTCCCACCTAATGAGAGAAGGTGCTCCCCTTCTGCCTCTCCACTGGCCTTCACTTCCTTGGCAGGGAAAATGCTAAAATGCTTTACTCTGCTGGATGCATATATTGAACTGTGTTTTGTTTGTGTATGCGAGGTTGCCCAAAAGAATTTCTGGTGAGCACAGTTTGTCTAAGTGCCTCCCAGGTAGTAGCTCTTCTAATCTTGTCTTATATTACCCATACAGGGAGGTTAGGCAATTGGTGTGAACTCATACTTAGTAAAGGTGGGTGAACCAGGGCTTGAACCCTCTGGTCTCTCTCTAAGTAAAAAACAAAAGACAAAAAACAAAACAAAACAAAGCAAAACAAAACAAAACAAAAAACTGCTGGTTGTCTTTGTTTCAACCTGTGGTTTGATGCCTTCTGCACAAATCCTTTTGGCATCTCCAGTTAGTCCCTGGTTTAAGACTGCCTTCTGGGCATCAGAGGATTTTTACGCTTGAATGGGAAAACCTTAGTAACCATCACTCTTTAAGGGCTTGTATCTTAATCAGATTTATTTTGGTCTGTGAGTGCAGCTGCACATTACAATTATGGTATATTTTTATCACTTAACTTTATAAAAAATGACAGCACACAGCAATGGTCCAGTTCAGAAGGAAATAATGGGTCCTATCCTCTTATCATATGATCTTGCACTTCTGATTTTATAGTTTTACATTCATCATCATATTTGGTTTTAAGCATAAAAGCAACAACAAAAAACCATGAAACATCCTGATTTCATGGAGAAGGAACTGAAGGAACTCCCTCCTCAGGGAGGTCAAAGAAATTCTTCCAGACCAAATTGCAAGACTGGGATCCAGGCTCAGCTTTGGGTTTTTAATTCTTAGTTCAGTGTCGATTTTACTACATATTAGGAATTTATATTAAATTAAATCTATGTGAAATTTTGTAAACTTTAGGTGAGATTTGGCAAGTATTGAGTACAGCATTTAGGTTAGATTTTTGAGTGTTCATTTATTCAGTGAGTGTTTACTGAGCCTCCTCTTTGAGCCAGGCATTCTTCTAGGTGCATAGAATTTATTAGCAAACAAAACACAGAGACAGTTTTGTTACTGTGGTGTTTACACCATGCTGGTGGGAGACAACAATAAGCAGTGAACATAAATCAGTAAATTATATTGTATGTTAGAAGCTGACAAGTGCTATGGAAAACAGAAGAAAAGAGCAAAGCAAGGAAGAAAGGAGAGCTGGAAGAGGATGTCATAGAAATTTTAGTAGTTGAGTAGTTAAGCAGAGGGGCAGTTAAGCGAGAAGTAGAGGTGGTGAGGGAGTTACCCATGGACCTGGCTGGGAGAAGACTGGTCCAGGTGCAGAGAGCTGTTGGGGAACAAAGGGCCACAAATAGTGGGTTTTTGGAATGGCAGGAAGAACGACGTAGCCATGGGGATGATAACAGGGGAATACTTTAGAGAACTGATGCTCACCCAGATTTCCTAGGGTCCCATATGCCGTTGAAGGTGTTGAGCTAAGGACTGGCCTGATCTGACTTAGACTTCATCTACTCATCAATTGAAAATAGACTGTAGGGAAGCTACGATACAGACTGTTTCATCAATCTGAGTGAGTGAAGTTAGAGGCTCACACTAGGGAGAGAGAACAGTGGAGGTGTGAGAGGGGACCAAGTGCTAGATATAGCTGGGAGGTTGAGGCAACTGGATTACCTGATGGATTGGGTGTGAGGTGGGAGAGAAAAAGCTGAGTCAAGAGTGATTCCCAAGACTTGACCTGCACAGCAGTGAAGGATGGAGTTGACATCAAATGAGAAGCAGAAGAATGTGGATGGAGTAGGTTTGAGGGGCAGATAAGCTTAAGAGATCAATTTTGAGTTCCCTGTGGGTGCCTTTTGGCATCCAGATGTTAGTGTTGAGAAGACAGGAGGAAATAGGTGCAGGGTCTTGGCTGGATATGGTGACTTGAGATTCATCAGCATCTGGAAGCATCTGTTGCTATTTAAAGCCACCAGGATGAGATTCCCAAGGAGGTGGGTATAATAGAGAAGAGGGTGTAAGACCACTGAGCTCTGGTGCAGGTGTTATTAGGGGGTCAGGGAGAGGAGGTAATGAATGTCAATGAAGTAGGAGGAATACCAGCAGAGTGTGATGTCCATGAAGTCAGACAAGATTAGTCAAGACTTTGGTGGTAAAGAAACCTGAAAATGCTGTAGGTAGCTAAAGAAGGCAGTCCTGAGAATTGCCATGAGTTTAGCAAGGGGATGGTCTTTGGGAAATCCTACCAAAGCAGTTTTAGTGGAGTGACAGGAGCAAGAACTGCATGAGGTATCTCTTATAAAATGGAGGACTCTGGGAAAGGTTGGAGAGCAAGGGGATCCTTTAAGAAGTTGACTTAGTTTCTCACTTTTGAGATGTTTTGATTAAGTTTCCTAGGTTGGAAAGTGATTTATGTTCAGTAGGGAAACAAGTTCAAAAAGGAGACGGTTCAAGAAGAAAAAAAAGACATTGCAAGTAAGACAGAGGAACAGATGAGACAAAGACACTCAGAAAGAAAAGAAAGGAGAGACATGGTGATGACTCTCAGGTCATGAGGACTTTCATCGGTGAGAGTGTACAAGTTTAGGGCAGGCACAGTATCAAATCAGTTTTTTGTTCATTTCCAGCTGCCTTTTTTTCTTTCTGATGAGTAATTAATTGGGTCTTCTGAGAACAAGTAATCACAGTACATGTTGTGTAGCCCCCCATCACATTTCCTACCTACCTGTGGTTCAGAGAAACCCCCCAGCTATTTCCAGAGAGGGTCAGTGCAATTCCAAGATCTAGGAAAGATGGTTTTCAAACTCTATTCCAGCAAAAGTTTTGAAGGCTTTAAAATCTAAATGTACAATATCTTTTCACTAAGTGTACATTTTTTACTTTGATGGTGTTTGTGTCACCCCAGGGCTTTAGAGCTTCTCCTGTAGCCTCTCTGAGCTGTGATATCATTGCAGGCTTTTTCAGGACAAGGGGCTCTTGTCATTTTCTTTGCATGATGCTGTGTATGTGGAAATGCCCTATGTTTACTCAAGTGTCTCACATGGTCTTCTCAGTAACCTGTTGATTTTTTTTATTGTTCTTTATTGCCATTAGACCATCACTTAGTGTCAAGGAAGAAAAATAGTGGTTCAGAATTCTACAGATTAAGTGTTGTCTATTACTGTTCAGTGACAATTCTATTATTTTTTTCTAAGTCGAAGAATGCACTTTTCTTTTTAATGCCTTTTGGACCTTTAGAATCATAATCACCTTTGATTATAATGAATGGCTTTACTGGGAGCATATTGAGGTTAGTTGCTGGGTGACATTCTTGGGCTGAGCCCAGGGCCATTGCCCTTGGTCAGCACCGTGAAATATGTAGTTAGTAACTGAAAGCTAATGAATCAAAAAGGTAAAGGAAAGGGGGAACAGACAATGAATAAACGTTGGCTGTAGTTAAGGGAGAGAGCAAGGTCAAGGTATGCAAGCTAATTCTTACTGTGGAGAGGGAGAACAGACGATGGTGGTGGGGGGTGGGGGGGAGGAAGCTTATGGCTGACTTGAGGTGGGAGAAAACATGCTATGGCTGTGACTAGAAATCATACTCACTCAAAATATTTACTTGTAAAAAAATATATATATTTACTTGTCCTCTCTGGAAATCGTGGAATGCATTCACGGGCCCTCTGGCCTAACCAGTTATGTACCACTGATTAAAATGTAAATAGCTTGTTCTGGTTAGGCTTTTGGGTATCAAGACTTAGATTTTTGAGATTACTTTATGATCAGCACCCTATGAAACATACTGTGTTTACCAAAATCACAAATGGAGTTGTCCACTGCCAAAAGGAAGACTTGGCAGCAACACGTAGGCCAAGCAAACTCCAAGAAATATAAACACGATTGCTGGTTGATTCACTACTACAAGCAGAATACAGCACTTCTGTGAGAAGGTCCTGGTTCGACTCTGTTGAATGACTTTGAAAGTGGGATCAGCACACAAGGCTCTGTGTTGATTAACAAAGCAGCAGAAAGCCAACTGCTCCTGTTGACTGTGGATGGATGAAACCAATTACCATCAGGCCCCAGAGTACAGTTAGGAAATCCCTTTAAGAAATAACTAAAGCTGGGGAAACAGAGCACCATTTCTTTCAATCATGTAAATACTTTTCTTCTCCTGAAAGGTAGAGTTTAAGCCACGATCTTCTTTTTGTTTTTGTTTTTGTTTTTTTAAAGATTTAATTTATTTACTCATGAGAAACAGAGAGAGAGAGAGAGAGAGAGAGAGAGAGAGGCAGAGACACAGGTAGAGGGAGAGGCAGGCTCCCTGAGGGGAGCCTGATGCGGGACTTGATCCCAGGACCCCTGGATCATGACCTGAGCCAAAGGCAGATGCTCAACCACTGAGCCACCCAGGTGCGCAAAGCCAAGATCTTCTTGATAACATTTAAATATTGTAATAAATCTGCTCCATGATAAACCATGTGTACAGATATTTTTTATATTTTATCCTTAAAGATGGACATTGTATTAGTGAGGGTTCTTCTGAGAAATAAAAAATACACACACACATACAGACACACAGAATTGACCCTTGAACAACATGGGGGTTAGAAGCACTGACCACCTTGCAGTCAGAGATTCCTATAGTGTGATGATGTGGATGGTACTTTATTTTCCTAAACAGTATTATCAAACACACTGTACTGATGCTATTAATTTGAATTTTATTTATTTTTTTAAGATTTTATTTATTTATTCATGAGAGAGACACAGAGAGAGAGAGGCAGAGACACAGGCAGAGGGAGAAGCAGGCTCCATGCAGGGAGCCTGACTTGGGACTGGATCCTGGGTCTCCTGGATGAGGCCCTGGGCTGAAGGTGGCGCTAAACCGCTGAGCCACCCGGGCTGCCCTTACCATTCATTTTTGACCAAAAGAAATCCTAGTAGAAAAATCAGAAATATGTTGTAAGTTGTCAGCTTGAGGAAAAAGAAAACACAAGCACAATGACATTTTTAACATTTCAAAGAACTATTTATCAAATTTTTGCCTCCTGCTGTGCAGAAAGCAAGTTGCTGTCTTTAAGGAACAATCAGAAATAAACAATGGGGAAAAAGTTACTGAAGGTTTTAAATGAAAAGCATAACTATGCCAACATATTCAAAGATACCTTCCCAAGAATTACTTGTGCATTACACTGTCAGGTGATATAAAACAACTTTCAATAATAATATTAATTACATTAAAAGTGAACCACTGTGAAGAGTTCCATTATTAAATGCTTATCTTTAGTATATTTTAAGACAGCAAGGAGAATTTAAAATTCTTCCAGTGATAAGGACCTTTCCATACTTCTACACATAATTTTCACAGATTTTTCTACTAAAAATCACAGTCATTTTTAATGACTGACATATACTTTATTAAAAAAAATCACACAACATTCTCCAAGTAGAAATGGTAAAAGAAATAGTTGCTTTTTACATAAACCTATTTCCAGTTTAGTTTTTAGCATTTTATTGAGCATGTTCACATACTTGCCACTGTATTTTAAATTATACTTCTCTCTCTCTCTCTGTGTTACTATCATAAATAACTAAAAATTAAAAAAAAATTATACTTCTGTTGGCCATTCATTCATTCATTCATTAAACAAATCATTATGGCTTATGGCTATAATGTTGCTAGGCTGTATTTTAGGTACTGGGGAATGTGTCAGTGTACAAAATGAAGTTTAGTTTTTCAGAAGGCTTTATGTTTTAGATGTCCTCATTTAATTTAGTTGATCATCTGTTTATGCTTACATAAATATAGACTAAATGCAATTTTTAGGGATCTAAATGTTGAATATAAACACCCCTTAAATTTTTTCTTAGCTTTCATATTCTATTAAACTTATTCATATTTAAATTTTCCATAGTTTCAAGTCATAGGTTGTCTTGGTTACTATATTAGTTTGTATTCCTATCACAGGGCTGCTGTAACAATTATGTAGGTAGGGTGGTTTAAATAACAAATGTACTATCTCACACTTCTGGAGGCTAGAAGTCTGAGATCCAGGTGTTCTACTGATGGCTATGAGGGAGAATCTGTTCCTTACCTCTAACTGCTGTGGTTGCTGGCAATCTTTGGCTTTCCTTTGCTTATACTGTATCACCCCTTATTTGCCTTTGCTGTCACATGATGTTCTCTGTGTATGCATGTCTTTTTTTTTTTTTTTTTTTTTAAAAAAAAGGCCTTTTCTATTGGCCTGCCTTTTTGGAGGACACCAGTCACATTGCATTAGAGCCTCACCTTATTCCAGTATGACCTCATCCTAACTAATTACATCTGCAATGACCCTACTTCCATGTAAGATCACATTCTGAGGTCCTGGGAAGGCGACGCATGATTTCATCTTTAGCAGTCACCATGGAGTGGGTTGAGAGCTTTTTTTTTTTTAATATAATTTTTTAAAGATTTTATTTATTCATGAGACACACAGAAAGAGAGAGAGAAAGAGAGAGAGAGAGGCAGAGACCTGGGCAGAGGGAAAAGTAGGCTCCATGCAGGGAACCCGATGTGGGACTTGATCCTGGGTCTTCAGGATCAGGCCCTGGGCTGAAAGCGGCGCTAAACCACTGAGCCACCCGGGCTGCCCAAGAGCTTTTTATTTATCAAACAAATATTTATTATGTACCTACTAAATTGTAGCATTGTTCTGTGGATAAGTGATGCAGAAGTTATTATTTTTTTAAAAGACATGTTAAGGCTCTGATTTTATAAAGCTGACTGGCAGGTCGTACTTAGAGTAGTGGTAAGACCAGTGTCAACATCCCTGGTTATTTCATGTCGTAGAAGTTGGAACAGAAAACTGGTTTCCATCTTGGAGCTGTTCTCCTAACACAGCAGTGACTCCCTTGTCAATTCTTAGCCATCAAGCCATCAGAGTCAGGTCTTACCCAGTTCTGGGCATATCCAAACTCCAGTTTGCCAAAGATGATAGTTCTCTGGGCACTCAAGTCAGATATGGGATAGCTTCCTTATTTCACCTGCCTGCTCTTACTTACAGTAAGGCTGTAACATGCATATTGGACTTAGATACTTCCCGTGCAGCTTGAGTGAGACACTAGTAAGACTTACCATATGTGAGGTTTGGTGGTGAAAAAGTAATTTCCCAGGTGAATATAATGATTAATAAGAAGATGGACTTAGTTCTTGAGATTTTTTTTTATTTTATTTTTTTGAGATTTTTTTTAAACCATCAATGCATCAAAAAGCTGGCAACAGGATAAACATGAGATCTTTAAAATAGCTGAGATTAAAGTAAACAACAGGTGCTCCATGAATCCATCAGTTCTACATTTAAAAACAAAGTGATATAGACATTCTGGATTATGCTACTTTATGCTAAAACAGATTACCAATTTTCAGAATGAGTGAAATAATTATAGCTGGGAGATTGCTGTCATTTTAATGGGAATCTGCAAATGCAAATCCTAATTTGCTTCAGAAGTTGCATTATTAGACTTCAGAATCTGGCAAAGAATGTTGTGTGTGTATGTGTGTGTTCCAGTCTATCCATTCCTTAGGAGGATTCATAATGCATTCAAGATAGATGGCTTTATAAATTTTAAAAAATCTTTGGGGAACTGTTACACATCCTTCATAAAAATATGTATTAAAATATGTATTAAAAATATCACCTAGGTTTTATTTGGATAAATGTGGGTTTTCTTTGGTTAAATAGGAAGTCTTATTTTTCCCCTCTCCGTTTATGTAGAAATATGGAAAGTTAGAGCCAAGAGGAGAAGGGCAGTATAACAGCAATGTCCTCATTAAGCTCTAAGCAAATGAAGATCTCAATAATTTGACCTTGATGAGAACTAGAACTCAAACAGAATTCTCTAGATTCTAAATCTAGATGAGGCAGCACTATATGAACCACTTTGGGATATAGATCTATCATAACTCGAAGATAGATCAGACTACTCTTCAGATTCTCTGTGTTAGCTCAAATAATATATTCCTTTATTTTCCCTTCAAAAACCTGGTTCTATTAAAACCAAGTAAACAACCCTTGAAAAAATTTACTTTGGAGATTTCATTGGTCCACATATCGTCACAGTTCATCTCTTAGGACCATAAATGATAATTTAGCATTTTTAAGGGGCATTTAGAAGATGGACTACTTAGAACTAGTAAAATGAGAGCCCAAATTTTGTAGCTTACATTGGAATCAAGATCAGGTAGTTATTTTCTGGGCTATTATCCTCAATAGCATAATGGTGAGATAGATATTTTTTGCTAAACTTTGTTGTCAGTCTTGATTATATGTTGTTGGGATCAGTATTATGGACACAGAGAAGCTTCACTTACTTATTTTTTCCTTCTGCAATACTGAAGCAGGCTGGCTGGATAGCTTGACAGTCTCAACGTGGCAATATTTGTTCTAATAGATGAAGTGTAATTTGTCCATGAGGACATTTAGCAAGGGTAAGTGGCATCTTCAGGAAGTTGTTCATCTGCAATCAGGGATGTCAGTGCTTCTGCTCATGCTATTGCCTGCCTGGACTTCCACCCCACCAATCATTCTCTAAAGAGAAAATAAAATGAATTGCTATAATTTTTCTCTGGAGAAAAAGAGAGAATGTATCGGGAACTGCTCATGAAACAATGCCCTGTGATAGGTAGTTAAGTTTTCTTGTTTCTTTTTCATCGCCATATTTTCAGATTATTTTGTGAGACAAGAAATGCAACCTTTTTGTGACTCTCAGATTCAGTGATGAATCTGCAGGAGTGATGACATTCCCTACTGGGCATTTGAGAAAACGAGAGAGTCTTTGCTTGCTCTTGATCATAAAACAACATTAAGATCTGACTGTAATCCTTGGTTTCAGAGTGAGCCAAGTTAATTTTTCTCCCATACAGTGGTGCTCCACATTTTGAAAAGAGCTACCTGCCTACCCTCGGTGTCTCTAAAGTAGTACTGTCCAGTAGAAATAAAATGGGAGCCACATGGGCTATTTAAAATTTTCCAGGAGCTGTGTTTAAAAATGCAAATAGAAACAGTTAAAATTAATTCTAGATTTGAGTTAAACCAACACAGCTAACATAGTACTTCAACGTATTAAATATAAACAACTATTAAAGAGATACTTCAAAATATTTTTTTTTACTAAGTTTTTGCAGTCAGGGTTTTTTTTTATACTTACAGAACATATGAATTCAGACTAGCTTCATTTTTTCTTAAAGATCTTATTTATTTATTAGAGATAGAGAACAAGCAAGGGGAGAGGCAGGCAGTGGGAGAGAAAGAAGCAGGCTCCCAGCTGAGCAGGGAGCCATATGTGGGGCTCCATCCCAGGACCCTGGGATCACAACCTGAACCGAAGGCAGACTGAGTGAGCCACCCAGGTGCCCCTGGACTAGCTTCATTTAAGTGCTGAATACTTATATGTCACTAGCTAATGGCTGCTGTGTAATGGATAGTACATTTTGAACATTTTGAACATTTAGTACATTCCTAGGGCCTTTGAATAATTTTGATAGTTTTAGAGGTTTGAGTGTGTCCTCTGCCATGATCTAACTGATCTACTTGTTATTATTATTATTATTATTATTCATATTATTAATGGTATTCCTATATTATAGGTATGGTTTCTCTAGGCTAGGCTAGAGACTCACTTGGTCTGGCCTGGTTCAGAGCCTATGGTGGTGCATGCAGAATCACATGGGAATCTTTTTAATCTCCAGAGTCTGGTTGTGAGCATCTGGAGTGGATCCCAAGAGTCTGCATTTCTAACCAGCTACCAGGTGTCCTGATGTAGCAAGTTCAGAGACTACCCTTTAAGTAGCAAGAGCTCTGAGTGTTTGGAGGAACCTGTTATTATAGGTTAATCCAACTTACACACTTATTGCTAAAATTTGTAAGGAGATCTTCTTTGTGTATATTGCTACCAATCTTCTTAATGCCATTCTTTTTTACTTGGTTTGCTAGTAATTAGTATAGAATTTTGCCTTTGTACCAGTACATTTTACTAGATTCAGTCCATTAAACTAGGTTTAGGAGGTCTCTGTGGATCCTGGTTCTTCAACTGATACATTCAGAATCACCTCCTCCTTTTATATAATCCCAGCTCCTGATACCATTTACTCAGTATCAGCCTTCATGTGTGTATTTTTTTTTATTTTTTTAAATATATATATATATTTATTTATTTTTATTTATTTATGATAGACCTAGAGAAAGAGAGAGGCAGAGACACAGGCAGAGGGAGAAGCAGGCTCTACGCCGGGAGCCCGATGTGGGACTCGATCCCGGGACTCCAGGATCACGCCCTGGGCCAAAGGCAGGTGCGAAACCGCTGAGCCACCCAGAGATCCCCCCTTCATGTGTTTAAAAACAACAACAACAACAATAAAGTCAGGGTCTGCATTGAAATTGATTTCATGAATTGATGTTTTTCAAATTATAAGAATTTGGGGCAGTAAATAGTTTACCAAATTAGATATCTCTATCTGCTTAACAAGATAAGCCAATGTGGAATTCTGAAAATTCCTTGATGGTATTCAGAAATATTGTGTCTATGGTGTTTCTTCAATAAATGATGCTGAGAAAACTGGATAGTCATATGCAAAACAATGAAACTGGACCACTGTCTTACAGTATACACAAAAATTGACTCAAAGTGTATTGAAGACTTGAATGTAAGCTGGAAACAATAAAACTCTTAGAAGAAAACACAGGTGGTAATAAGCTCCCTGATATCAGTCATAGCAATGATTTTTTTTTTAATTTGACTCCAAAAGCAAAGGCAACAAAAACAAAAATAAACACATGGGAAACACTAAAAATGCTTCTGGCAGCAAAGAAATTGGTGAACAAAATGAAAAGACAACCTACTGAATGGGAGAAAATATTTGCAAATTACATATCTGATGAGGGTTTAATATCCAAAATATGTAAAGAACTCCTATAAATCAACAGCAAAAAAGCCTCAAGAAGTACAATTTAACAATGTACAGAAGATCTGAATCGACATTTTTCCAAAGAAGAATACAAATGGCTGGCAGGTACATGAGAAGATGCTCAGCATCACTAATCTTTGGGGAAAGGCAAATCAAAACTACAGTGATATCTCATCTCACACGTTCAAACAGCTAGTATCAAAAAGATACAAAATAACGAGTCCCTTCAAGGATGTGCAGAAGATGGAACCCTGTGCACTGATGGTGGGAGTATAAATTGGTATAGCCACTGTGGAAAATGTTATGGAAGTTTTTTAAAAAATTAAAAAGATAACTACCATATGATCTAGTAATTCACTACTGGGTATTTACCCAAAGGAAATAAAAACACTGATTTGAAAAGATACATGCACCCCTACATTTATTGCAGCATTATCTATAATAACCAAGATAGGAACAACCTAAGTGTCTGTTGATGGATGCATGGATAAAGAAAATGTGGTATCTATAGATCATGGAACATTATTGAGCCATAAAATTGAAAATTTGATATTTGTGACAGTATGAGTGAACCTTCATCATGCTAAGTGAAACAGCGGAAGACAAATACTGTATAATCTCACTTATATATGGAATCTAAAAAAAAAAAAAAAACCCACCCCCAAAGCCAAGCTTGTAGGTACTGAGAACAGATTGATGGTTGCCAGAAGTGGGGGGGATTGGAGGTGGGTAAAATGAGTGAAGGGGGTCACAAAGTATAAGCTTCAAGTTATAAGATAAGTAGGTCATGGGATGTAAAAAAAAGAAGAAGAAGAAGGAGAAGGAGAAGGAGAAAGAGAAGGAGAGAAGGAAGAAGAAGAAAGAAGAAGAAGAAGAAGGAGGAGGAGGAGGAGGAGGAGGAGGAGGAGGAGGAAAGAAGAAGAAAAGAAGAAGAAGAAGAAGGAGGAGGAGGAGGAGGAGGAGGAGGAATATTGTGTCTATTGCAGAGGAGTATTTACTATTTAAACAGTCTTCATAGATTAAAAGAGAGCAGACCTTGCCTCTAGAGGGGAAGATTCATAAAGGAATGCGACACCGTGATAGATTGACACCTTGGTCCCGCTGGAATCAGAGGGTCTTTAGATTAGCCAGTGGTGTAAACTCTTCACTGTAAGGCTCACTTCTGAATAAAACATCTCCAAGTCATAGAATGTCAAAGTTTGAAGGTCCATTAAATGCCCTTCTAGTCCAATCCCTAACTTTATACATGAGGAAACTAGACCTACAGAAGGTATGTAATTTGTCCAGGGAAAGCAGGCCAGTTTTAAGTCAAGCCATAATGTATAATGTCACCTCTGCTGAAATATCACCACCCCAAGGAGGCCTCTCCTGCCAGAGTCTCGACTCAACTTGCCCTGCTTCATTTCCTTTTTTTTTTTTTTTTCATTTCCTTTTTTAACCACTGGGATTTGACTTTGCTATTTGTTCTGCCTATCTGAACCTCTAGAATGGAAGCTCCAAGAGAACAGGCATTTGTTGGTATTAGCTCTTCTGTCCTGGAGTGAGCCACAGTGTGTGATCAGTAAATATTTTACTGATCTAATCAATTCAGTGCTTAAAGTTAGTGATCTATATTCCAAGTTTAATTAGTTCTTTCACTGAAGTAGCTTGTAAGGCTGGTGGGTGGGGGTGTATCAGTAGTTTCTTGTTGTTATTTTGTCTGGGATTAATTAATGCCAGTCTGGGAGTCAGATGTCTTGTAAGGCTGTTGGTCATGTTGAATCTGATAAGGACCTGACCTGAGAATAGAGGGGTTTCTAAAACAAACCAGCAAGAAAGGAGAGGGTAAAAGTCATGTGTCAGAAGGGTATTTTGCATTTTCTTTCATTATTGTTTGTTGTGAGGCTCTGAAATGATTCCATGAGCATTTGTAAAAACTTGGGTGATTTCTGGAGGTTTCTCAGCTCTAAAATTGAGTGGGTGACATTGGCCTTGAAGGTTTGTAGTGAGAATTCAACGAAATCATGTATTTCATGCATTCAGGTTGATGCTTAAAATAAGGTTGATTTTATTAATGCCATTAACATATCCTAATATCTTAATTTAAATATTAATATCTTAATTTAAGTATTTAATATTTAAATAGTTCTCTATGATGGTGAAAACATTTTTAAAGTTTATCAGTGGCTGCCTATTGGGATATGTACATACATTTAAAAAGTGAAGTTTCTGAATCACTTTTATCCATAGCACATGGACAAACAGATTTTGGGTGTTTTTGTTTTAAAGTTGAATATATTTTTTGCTGACGTTATTTCCCATTGTGCCCAATTCTTACTGAAAATTAACCTCAAAATAAATACTACTTCTGAAGACTCCTTACCCAAAACGACATGGCTTCCAACGCACAGACGCCCATGATTCTTAAATAAGATGGAGTGACACAGAATTACTTCAGTGGGTCCAGTTTACGCATTTGAATCCACATGTTCGCACGTCTTTAAAACTGAGTCCAAGTTAGAGAATCATCTGACCACTTAATGTTTGTTTCATTGAAAAATATCAAGCATGTAGAACATATTTCTTGTTTTGATTATTTAACTAAGTAGGCCTCACATTTCTCTGGATGCAGAAATAAAATCATCCAGTAACCTGAGACCATTACTGTCAAGGGACACATCTCCTTTCATAATGCATTATAAAAATGATCTTCAACACATGGTAGTAAACATGAATATTTCATAAAGAAACATTATGATTTTTAAGCAACTTTGTTGAGAGATTTTTGTATTGATTCAGTTGGTGTTTAGGAAAGACATGCATTGTATATCTGTGAGTTGTTGGTTTTTTTTCTTAGGTTGTTTAGAGTTTTTTGTCTCAGCAGAATACTAACATGTAGTTATGATTTTTTCCTACTAATTGAAAATATTGGAGTAACTTTTATATATTTTTAAGAATAATATCAGGGGGGCACTTGATGGTATGAGCACTGGGTGTTATTCTATATGTTGGCAAATTGAACACCAATAAACAATAAATTTATTTAAAAAAAAGAATAAAAATACCAGATTTTTCAGTGATTAATTTTCCTGGTAGAGATTATTTAAAGTGGAGTACTTGACTATACTATTCAGAGAATGATAACTTATATTTAAAATTCCTTTCTTTCCCAAATGTTTATCAACCGAAGATGTGGTATATATACACAATGAAATATTACTCAGCCATCAAAAAGAATGAAATCTTGCCATTTGCAATGACACGGATGGAGCTAGAATGTATTATGCGAAGCAAAACAAGTTAGAGATAAATACCATATGATTTCACTCATATGTAGAATTTAAGAAACAAATGAACAGGTAAACATAGGGGAAGGGAGAAAAAAAAGAGAGGAAGGAACACCATAAGAGACTCACCTACAGATAATAAACTGGGTGGCTGGAGGGGAGGTGGGCAGAGGATGGGCTAGATGGGTGATGGGGATTAAGGAGAACACTTGTGATGAGCACTGGGTGTTATATGTAAGTGACGAATAACTAAATTCTACTCCTGAAACCAGTATTACACTATACATTAATCAGAATTTAAATAAAAACTTGAAACAAACATAAATAAGTAAAATCCTTCTCTTTGTGGCAGTTTTATTTTTATTTTATTATTTTTTAAAGATTTATTTATTTACTCATAAGAGATAGAGAGAGAGAGGCAGAGACACAGGCAGAGGGAGAAGCAGGTTCCCTGTGGGGAGCCCGACGTGGGACTCGATCCCGGATTCTGGGATCATACCCTGGGCCGAAGGCAGATGCTCAGCCGCTGAGCACCCAGGCGTCCCTTTGTGGCAGTTTTAAAACTTATCCATCAATTTAATTATCTTTCCCTTGAATAAAGACTGGCATTAGTGCCTCAAGTCTAACAAATACATTGCAGCAGACTCGTCACTACCTGGGTTAGGTCATAAAGAGCTTATTAGTACCTTGCATAGGCTCTTTGTGTGTCTCTCTCTTTCTCCCTGGAGACACCCACCTCTGAGGCCCCGAGCCTTCATTGTTAGAAATCTGACTACCCTGAAGACAGCATCTTGGAGAGACCTCATGAACAGGCCACATAGAGAGGTGCCCAAGAAATCCAAATGTCCCAGCTCCCAGCTGTCCCTGTCTTCCCATCCCAGGCATCAGATTTGTGAGAGGCCTCTAGACACAGTCACTCAAGATCTGACTGCAACCCTGGAAAGAAGCTGAATAAGTCCTACCTCGTTGAGCCCAAGTAACCCTGGGAGCCATGATAGATAGTAATAATTTTAAAAAAATCACTGATTTATATCACCTAGTCTGGAATAGTTTGTTACACAGAAATAGATGACTCTGGAATACTATTTTCTGAAAGGTTCTCATGATGAACCTTAGTTTGGTGACCACAAGGCAAGAAATCCAAAAGTAGAATGCGGTCCAACTTTCACACTTCCATGGCTTCTAACAAACCACATTGACTCTTGGAAAGACTTCACTTCTCCAGGTGATTAGATACTATATCACCATGGTATCAGTTCTTCTTTTATACTTTTTTATGTAAATATTCTGGACTGAATTAAATCAATCATTTTATTTTTAAAACAATTTTTAAAAAGATTTTATGTATTTATTCATTAGAGACACAGAGAGAGGCAGAGACAAAGGCAGAGGGAGAAGCAGGCTCCTCTCAGGGAGCTCAATGCGGGACTTGATCCCAGGACCCCAGGATCATTCCCTGAGCCAAAGGCTGATGATGCTCAACTGCTGAGCCACTCAGGTGCCCCCAAATCAATAATTTTAATATTGTATCATTCTACTACTTTCTTTTTTTTAAAAAAAATTTTATGTATTTGAGAGAAAGCATGAGAGAGAGAGTGTGTACACAAGCACGGAGGAGGGACAAAGGGAGAGGGAGAAGCAGACTTGCTGCTGAGCAGGGAGCCCAAGTTGGGGCTCAATCCCAGGACCCTGGGATCATGACGTGAGCTGAAGGCAGACGCTTAACTGACTGAGCCACCCAGGTGCCCCTCATTCTACTACCTTATTTCTATGATATTAATTGAATTGTAATGTTTAACTTTGCATTAGAGTAAGATTTTCTTATTTTTAAATTTTAATTTTAAGATGTACTATTAGGTGGTAATGTGAAAGAAAAGATGCTGAGAAACATTTTTAAAATGAAGATTTGAAGACATAATCCCATGTCAAAGACAATAAAATGTGAGAAAATATATCTCATAAGTGGATGCAATATAATATTTAATATTGATACTCTCATTCTAGCAAAGAATATGAAAGATAAAATTTCAAGATAAGCTCAGGAAATGGGGCATGATTTGGGTCAGTCTGTTCCAGGACCTGACTTTTATTCTACAACATCGGACTTAAGTAGTCATTTACTCTCAACTTTCTGAGGCAGCTGAATCATAGTGCCCGAAATCCATAGCTCTCTCTGTCAAATGTCCACATGTATCAGAGTCTTTGCTGGAGGAGCTAATGAATCATTAAGACGTTCCTGTAGAGGGCCTGGTGGTGGTGGCCCGGGCTGAAGGCAGTGGGGTCACAGACGGTGGCCATTGTAATGCAAAAGAGGAATGGGCCTGGAAATAGGAATAAGAGCAAAAGTATATACATTTGACTGTTTTCAGAATTGATCTCTTCTCAGAATATGACCGGAAATGCATTTGACTGTTTTCAGAATTGATCTCTTCTCAGAGAGAAGAAGATAGAAGAGAATATGACCGGAAATGCCAGTAACCAACTGGAGTTTGAGAATAATCATGACAAGAAATTGTGCACCTTACTTTTCACACTAGAACATATTCTTGATTGAGTCTTTTAGCTGAAAAAAAAAAAAGATTCAAGAAAAGATGAAGAATTCTTTGAGAAAAACAAACAAAAACTTCCTACTACTTCTCCAAAGGGTCTGATTGGTCCCCAGAGATCCCTGTACTAAAAAAAAGCTGAGGAAACACGGGCAGATCCAGTTATGTAAAACCCAACATCTAGGTCAGTGGCATAACTATTCAGCTATGCGCTGAGATTCCAGATTGCCACCTTCTGGAGTCACGGTCTTCCCTGCCTTCCCATCTGCCGGTTAAAACAAAAACTAAATAACCTAATTTGCTAAAAATTCCATAAAAGCAGTAAGGTCATGAGCTGGTATCAGTTTTGTTCCTCAAATATTGATCACTGGAAAAAAAATGTCCTTACTGCATATTTACAATTTAAAGAGCATTTTAGAAGGAAGCCAGCCTTAGAAGGTCAACCTGTTGTTTGGCCCCATTTATGTGGTATTTAGGGGAGGATAGAGCTGTGACAAAGAACAGATCAGTGGGCTCCAGTGGGTAAGGATGAGGGAGAAGGGGAGTTACTGGGTGTTGGGTATGCTGTTTGTCTTTATTGTGTGTGGTGGTGGCCACAAACTTATCCATGTGTTAGGATTTATAGAGCTGTATGCAAAAAGTTAATTTTACTGCCTGTTGATTCTTAAAAAATGTGAAACCTAAAAGGGAGAAGTAGGACCAATGGCAAACGACATGCAAAACCTTTGTCTACGGAGGGCGCAGGGAGCCTTGGGGGAAACCCACAGCAGTGAATCTCCAGACCTCTCTGGACTTAGCAAACCAGCGTGCTCTGTGTACATGCGTGTAGAGTACGGACGTGATTACACACATGTGCCCATGTGCTCCTGGCTGAGCCACAGCGGATAAAGATGGCCCGTGACTCATGAAAGGAAACTGGTACAGTGTCCTCTCGAGAAACATCCGCCAACCTTTCTGACTGGTCCGTGCTCCACGAATAGAAGCGGTTCCGAGGGGTTTTGTAAGGATGACTGTGTGGCAGGAGGGGCGCCGAATCCTGTGCCCCACGATCTTAGGAGACTTCGCCGATTCCGAGGGACCCTGCCAGGAGGCAGCGCCGCAGCACTTTCGCAGCCGCTTTGGCGTTTGCTTCCACGGGAGCACTTCAGGCATCCTCGCTGGTTTGTCCTGGGCGTTGGATGGACTTGATTCAATTTAAATGAGCCCCTGTTAGATGTTCTGTCAGAACGACTGGCTGGAAATGAACCATCTTAAGCAGGTGAACTGACGTATCCTCCCGTGGCGCCCTGGTGTGTTCATCTGCGTTCCCACTCTGAGCCGCCCTTCGCTGTGCTCAGGTGCGCCGCGGCGGGCGGGCGGTCGCCGAGCGAGGTGGCCTGACGGGGACCTGACGGGGACCTGATGGAGACCTCATGGGGCCTGACGGGGACCTGATGGGGGGGGCTGACGAGGGCCTGACGGGGACCTGATGGGGGGCTGACAGGGACCTCATGAGGACCTGATGGGGGGGCTGACAGGGACCTCATGAGGACCTGATGGGGGGGGGCTGACAGGGACCTCATGAGGACCTGATGGGGGGGCTGACAGGGACCTCATGAGGACCTGATGGGGGGGCTGACAGGGACCTCATGAGGACCTGATGGGGGGGGGGCTGACAGGGACCTCATGAGGACCTGATGCGGGGGGGGCTGACAGGGACCTCATGAGGACCTGATGGGGGGGGCTGACAGGGACCTCACGGGGACCTCACGGGGACCTCACGGGGCCTGACGGGGCCTCACGGGGACCTCACGGGGCCTGACGGGGACCTCACGGGGGCCTGACGGGGACCTCACGGGGCCTGAAGGGGGGCTCACTAGGACCTCACGGGGGCCAGACGGGGCCTGCGGCGCGGCCCGCACGCCCCGTTCGCTTGCTCTCCGCCGCGCTCATCCGCGCGTGGCCCCGCGCCCCACCGGGGAGCTCACCTGGAAAGCGGGCAGGTGAAAGGCCTGTGAGGTGCGGAGCCTCGGCCGGCCCTGCCGCCCCGCCCGCATCTGTCGTTCTGATGTCGGGCGGGGGAGCCCGGGGGCTGTTCCGCGTGGTGACAACGGGTCGCTCCCGGCGCCCGGCCCGCAGCCCCGCAGCCCCGCAGCCCCGCAGGCTCCACGCAGGCTCCGCGCAGGCTCCGCAGCTCGTGCAGCCGCGTCAGCCAGGCCCGGCGGGGACGTGTGGCCCGGTTTCCGGGGGTGACGCCGCACAGCCGGCGGCTCGGGCCTCGCGCGTCCCGGGGCGGCAGGTGGAGCGCGCGGCAGGGCCCGGCTCCGGAAGGCGGAAGGCGGTGGTGCCGCGGCGCGTCGCTGAGGCGCGTCTGGGCCTCGGCGCGGGCCCTGGGCCGGTGCCGGCTGGGGCGGTCCGGCGTCGCTGTACCCCAGGCCTCCCTGCCCTCGGTCTTCCCTCCTCGCCCGCCCGCCCCCCCGGCCCCCTCAGCCTGGCGTGTAGGAGCCTCGCGCCGCGAGACCTTCTGTGGCCGCGGCCCGCGCTGAGCGGGGCCGACGCAGGGCAGACGCCGGACTCGCGCCCCCTTGGTCCCTCGTCGGCGGCTTCGGGGCTGGGGCGCCGCCGCCATGGTGGGCCGTGGTGGGGACCGTGGCCGCGAATGTCCGTTGCCACCCGCTGTCGCGTCTTGGGCAGACCGAGGCCAGGAGCGGGATTCGGGGATCGCATGCGTGTGTTTGGATTTTTTTTGAAGCCACGAGACTGGCAGCGTTGCCGTGCACGTGTCGCTTCCCGCCTCGGCTGCGGAGGCCTCGGCCGGCCCGTCCTGCGCAGCCCCCGCGGCTTCAGCGCGTTCCTGTTCCGTCCGCTGTAGTAGGTCCCGAGTGGCGGGGACTGCGCCGCGGCGGGTGTCGGTTCGGGGTTCGCCGCCGCGCTGCTCGGCCCCGCATGGGAGCTGCTGCCTCCCGGGTACCAGCTTCCCTCAGTTACGCATTTGGGCGACAGCTGCTCCCGACCCGGGGCTTGTCCCTTCAGTTTCTCGACGGTGTATCTCAGAGGGAAACATTCATATTTTAATGATGTTCTGTTTTTTTCGATTTTTCTCCTCACTGACTCATTCATACCTTTTGTGTCATTTGTGTGAGATCTTTGCCCGACTCAGGGCTATGAAGACTTTCTCTCATATTTTCTTCTAGGACTTTTACGCTGTAAGTTTTACAGTGGATGTCTGATCCCTTTAAGTCCATGTTTTGTATATGATGTGAGATTCTTCTTATGCTTATGTTTAATATGTCTGGTTTCAGGATTATCCGTTGTTGAGAAGATTTTCCTGTGGCCACTGAATGATGCCTGCACAGTTGTCAAAAAGCAACGGACCCACATATATGAGTGGACGTATTTCTGAATTCTCTTCTACTCACTCATCCTCTGTTTCACTTCCTAGGTCCGAAAGACAGGGTCTCGATTACTCTAGCTTCACCCCAGGTGTTGAATGAGGTAGTGTAAGTCCTCCAACTTTACTCTTCTTTTTCAAAAAAATGTTTTTAGTAATCTTAGTCCTACCCTTTACCATGCAAAATTTAGCGTTAACCTGTCAATTTCTACAGCCATGCTGTAGAACGTTTAATGCTGAAATTGCATTACATTTATTTATTTATTTTTATTTTTTGAATTTAAAGATTAATTTGGAGATGTGTAATTTGTGTCTTCCAATCCTTGAAAAAAACTATACCTTTTAAAAAATTTCCCATGTTATTACTTTATAATTTTTACTGCATAAATGTTAAAACTATTTTTATGACATTTATCCCCACATATTTAATATGTTTTGCTATTATGAATGGAATTTTAAATTTCAATTTGCAATTGTTAATTGCAAATAAACATATATATATATTTTTTTTCTGTATTAAGCAGAGTCCTGCTCTTTTTATAAGGCAACTTACTAGTTCTAGTAAGTTTTATGGAGTTTCTTTGGGAATCAGTACATAACCAGTTGTGCTGTCTGTGAATTATTACTGTTTCATTTCTGTCTTTTGGAACAATGTATCCTTTATTTATTTTCCTTCTTTATTTTACTAGCTAGACTGTCCAGCACTATGTTAAATAAAAGTGGCAAGACTGTACATTCTTACTGTACATTCACTCTTAGGAGAAATCATCAAGTGGTTAATTATTAAGACCGATTTTAGCTGTAAGCTATTTCTAGATCATCTTTGTCAGATTGAGATTGTTCCCCTCTATTACTAGTCTGCAGAAGGTTTTTATTAATGATGTTGAATTTGGTCAAATGCTTTTTCATCATCTGCTTCGTGCAGATGGTAGGATAGAGGGTTATCTCTTCTCCTCCTCCTCAAGAGAGACACTTTTTGTTTCTACTACTGCCACCTGTCACCCTCCCATCCAACCTGGAGCGAAAGCATTTGCTCACCTTCCTGCAGTGCTTTTGCTTCCTGTGTTTTTCACAGGAGTGACGCTGAGGGCTGCGTTGTATGCCTATTGACTGAATTTTTAACTGTGGTGCTAAGGACATTTATGGAGTGACTTCCCATTGACAGAAGCAGTATTTATGTATAACTCATTTCCATTTGAGTCTGGATGGATCCCGAGGGACCTGGTGACAAGAGCATCTATCTAAAAATATTTTTAATTTAAAAAAATTGTATCAATATTTATAAATAGATTTTACGAAATTCCAGAGATAAGTTTTCTAGAATTCTCTGTCTCTATATAATTGTGACATTATACATACCTTGTAAGACTATTAAAACTGACAGTGAAATGTATTTACCATCTGAGCACCCCCCCTTTCCCCTGTGTAGGGGGGCAGCATAACTTCTTCCTTGAAGTAACATAGCTGCTTTCCCTTCTTTATCTGTTCTGAACCCTCCACCAAGCTAACCTGACACATTTTATACTTCCCTGATGCAGCAGCTATAAATATCTTTCCTGCACTTCTCTATCAACAAAATCAGTGTTTTAAAAATTCATCATTTGAAGAATTATTTAAACCATTTAGTCCTACGTGCTGTACTTAGAGATAATAATTATAACTTCCAATTAATTATCTAAAGCAGGCAGACAGTCAAACAATACAAACAAAAAAACTCACTAATGCCTTTCTGTCAATGTGTCAAATAGAAGGACTCTGCATTTAGCTTGTTCTGCTGAGTATCCAGGTTGGAACAAAAATGCTTGATGGCTCAGTAATTTTCTTTTTGATGATACCAAAATTTATTTAAATTGCTAGTACTATTTTTATTATTTTGCTATTGATGTTATTGTGAAAAATGCTTAAGAGTACAAAACTGGCTTTATTCCATTTTGTTTAACTTTACGCTCATGTGTATCCATACTCATAAAGATAACTGTGATGAGGATGCTGGTGACAGAGTGTAGCAATATAATCTTTGGAATTTAGTGTTTAGAAGTGCCTCACATGGTGTATTACATTTTCCATATAAGCATTTCCCTGGATGTCATTCCTAATTTCTACCAAAGATTTTATTTTTGAAGTAGCGTCATATAGTATGGCACTGAAGTGGTACCAAGTAGCCTTAGAAACCTTTTTATCCTTTATCATGAATTATGCCTTCATCCAGATTTATCACTGGTACGAAAGTGCTCTTCTACCTTACAAAATTTTTATCATGTAAATATATAACTTTAATTTGGTTAATGAAGATGAATCGTATGACAGAAAAAAAAAGTGCAGTGGTTTTACAATGGCTGATATTTACACTTTCATTTTTATTCTCCTCAGATATGGAAGTATCCTCGTGATTAATAATTTGGGTAGGCTACTTGTGTTTCCATAACCATGGCTGAAATGCTTTAGAAATAAGCTAAAAAATAAATAATGAGATACTTTCTTTGAAAATATTTGAGAACAAAGTTAAGTCAATAGAATTCCTGACTGGCTATAGTAATCTTCCTAATGTAACTCACCCTGAACTAAAAAATTCAGTAATTGGGGAAAATTGCATGCTTCATTAGTGGTTTTCCTTAATTTGATCTTTTCATCTTCCTTTTGGAGGACACTAAGCACCAGAGTTTGAAATCTTCACCATGTGTGGCTCTTTGATCCTTCTCTTATTAGTTAGTGTTTTACTTCTGAACATAATCCCCATTAATTTAGTTAAATATATATTTGAATTGTTGATATAAGTATTAAAATTATGCTCAGGATATGGATTCAAGGAAATTAAAATTAAATATAATTATCAGTAGTTAGAATAATTGAATTATTTTAACAGTAATATTGTATGTATCATTATTTGTTGTTTTATAACAAAATGTAAAACTTAGAAGCTTACAGCAGTATACATTCATCATCTTCTAGTTTCTATGGGTAAGAAATTGGGCATGGCTCAGATGGGCCCTCTGTTTCATAGTCTTTCACAAGGCCCGAATCATGATCTGTGGTCTCATCTGAAGGGTTGAGTGGGGAAGAATACAACACATCCATTCTCAATCAGTAGGTCTTCATAGCATGGAGTTCCTTGCCAGTATCAAACTGAGGTTTTCATATCCTCATTGGCTTTTGGCCAGTGACTTCCCTTAGTTTCTTGCCATGTTGGCCTCTTCAGTATGGCAGCTTGCTTCATCACTGTGTGCAAGCAAAGAAACAATAGAGAGTCTACTAGCAATACAAGTTCACAATCTTTAGCCTACTCATGGAAATGACATCCTATCCATGTTGCCAGGTTTTTTTTTTAATTAATTAATTAATGAGAGGTAGAGCATGAACAGGGGAAAGGGCAGAGGAAGAGGGAGAAGCAGATTCCCTGTTGAGCAGGGCTTAATCCCAGGACCCTGGATCATGACCCAAGCTGAAGGCAGATGCTTAACTGCTGAGCCACCCAGGCACCTCATGTTGCTGGTTGTTACTTAAGAGGGAAGTTATTCATAGGGAAGGAATGAATACTAGGGTGTGGAGCCCATCATAGAGGCCACATACTAGTTGAAATTAATCATTTGTTACACAAACCAGGTATTGTATGAATCTTTTGTTAGATTATAATTTTTTATCCTAAAATAAGTTGCTTTGAAGAATATGAAAATCATACACTATTTATCTTTTTTTATCACATCACCAGAATTTGTTCTCAGCCAAATTTCTTTTTATTTCAAATTGTATCATAATTTATGACCTCCTCCCCAAACATGGTGTTAGAAATACAGACCTAGACTGTTATTAGGAACTTAATGGAAGAGGTATCACATAGAGGTCAAGGTATGATTTTATTCATAATCTCTTTCTACCGATTGCTACACATCTCTGAGACTCATTCCTTCTCTTTCAAATGGAGATTGCAGTGCCATCCTATTTGCTAGTTTTGGAGGTTTACATAAAATGATAAATTTAAAGCATTTAATATAGTACTGGTATGCATTAGGTACTACATGAGTGGGCTTTATCAGTAATATGTATATCATTACTTAAAGAATGAGAAATCCTTCCTACTGAGGAAAAACTATTAGTTCACTCTTAGTAAACTTGAGTTGTTGTTTTCTTATTGGGGGTTACTTGGCTTGTTTAAAGTTGTATTTAAGTGAAAATAGAATTTAACTGACTCTTTGCTACTGAATTGGGATCTATAAAGGAGCCATGATTTATGGAAAAGCTTCCATAGATCAATCACTGTGATTAAATTAATATTGTTAAATGTCCACATTATCCAAAGTGATGTACAGTTTCAGTGCAGTCTCTATAAAAATCCCAGTAGCATTTTTGCAAACACAGGGAAAAAAATCTTGAAATTTGTGTAGGACCACAAAAGATTCTGAACAGCCAAAGCAATCTTGAGAAAGAAGACAAAAGAAGGAGGTATCACATTACCTGATTTCAAACTTTATTACAAAACTATAGTAATCAGAACAGTATGGAACTGTCATAGAAACAAATAGAGCAATGGAACAAAATAGCCCAGAAATAAACTGACACTTAGAAAGTCAACTGTCTCTGACAAAAGTGTCAGGAATACACAATGGGCAAAGGGTAGTCTCTTCAATAACAGGTGATGGGAAAATTGAATCTCTGTATGAAAAAGAATGAAATTTAACCTTGTCTTATACCCTATGAAAAGATCAATTCAAATGGATTAAAGACTTGAATTTAAAACCTGAAACTGGGGATCCCTGGGTGGCTCAGTGGTTTGGTGCTTGCCTTCGGCCCATGGCATGATCCTGGAGTCCTGGGATGGAGTCCCGTGTCGGGCTCCCCGCATGGAGCCTGCTCCTCCTCTGCCTGTGTCTCTGCCTCTCTCTCTTTCTCTCTCTCTCTGTGTCTCTCATGAATAAATAAATAAAATCTTTAAAAAAAAAAAACTGTAAAACTCCTAGGAGAAAACATAGGGAAGAAGCTTTTTTTTTTTTTTTAAGATTTTATTTATTTATTCATGAGAGACAGAGAGAAACAGAGACATAGGCAGAGGGAGAAGCAGGCTCCATGCAGGGAGCCCGATGTGGGACTCGATCCTGGGACTCTGGAATCATGCCCTGAGCCGAAGGCAGGCGCTCAGCCGCTGAGCCACCCAGGTGTCCCAGGAAAGAAGCTTTTTGATGTTGATTTGGCAATAACTTATTGCATGTGACACCAAAAACACATGCAACAAAAGTAAAAATAAACATGTGGGACAGTGTCACTATCTAAAAGGTTTCTGCCCAACAAAGGAAACCATTAACGAATGAATTTTAGGCCTTTAGTTTATATGTTACATGTTTTTAAAAAAATCAATAGAAAATAATAGAGACAGTATTTTGACAACTAGCCAAAATTATATTACCCAGAAAAAAATTCATAGGAATTAAAGGTACAAGTAGAAATTTTTATTTTTGTAACCTGTGGGGGAATAAACATTGTTAGAGACTATCACAGACATTAGTATTTTGCTCAATAAATGGTGGTTAACTGTAAATCCCTCTGAAAGCTTAATTTACCATGGAGGATAATTTCTGTTACTGTGATAGTCCTGAGGCTGTCAGTTATTGCCAAATAGCTTGTGAATGAACTGAACCTGGCATTTAGTGCAAGTTCAGAGAGTGAACATCTTTTAAAACCCACTTCATACAATGCCTGAAGTTTTGAGTATTGACTTGATTGATAGAAATCCAACAACTATCTTAGTGAATGCCCCATTCACAGAACGCTTTATATCAGAGGAGTACATTGATTTACAGGCCATATAGAAAAAAATACAAATAGGAGCAGTTCTGTAAATTGAGAAAGTAAATTCCATATCTAGAGTAGAAGACCAAGAGAATTTTATTTGAATATCTGAAACCCTTTATGAGCACATCTTATTTGGGATTGGTGTCCTTATATTAATTTACCACAGTGTTTGTAAGTATAGGCTGTGCTGTCAATTTTGAGAGAGAAGTGAATGTCATATATATAATATTTTGCAAATACAAAAGTTGTTTAATTTCTTTAACTTTTTTTTTTTATTTGGGGGGAGGAAGGTCATAGGGAGAGGAAGAGAGAGAATCTTAATTAAGCACACAGTGCTCAGTCTCCCGACCTGTGAGATCACAACCTCAGGTGAAATAAGAAGTCAGATGTTTTTTTTTTTTTAATTTTTATTTATTTATGATAGTCACACAGAGAGAGAGAGAGAGAGAGAGAGAGAGAGAGGCAGAGACATAGGCAGAGGGAGAAGCAGGCTCCATGCAGGGAGCTCGACATGGGATTCGATCCTGGGTCTCCAGGATCGCGCCCTGGGCCAAAGACAGGCACTAAACCGCTGTGCCACCCAGGGATCCCCAAGAAGTCAGATGCTTAACTGACTGAGCCCACCAGGCTCCCCAATGCATTTTAATTTCTACCTGTAGACTTGTTCCATTCCACTATTTTCCCTCTGGTTGGGCCATAAGATTTATAGTTCCAGGGAAGGAGATACTAGATGTCACCCAGCATGGAGAGTCTGTTTTGATTTTCGAGTTGGCTTTCTTGACCTTCTAGCATGACAGAGCCATGAATGCCATGGCATGCATAGATATAAAAGGGTTTTCCATGTTTTTAATCCCCTGTGACATATCAATAACCAGGACAGACAGATTAGACTATAGAGTTTCATATCTGTGTCTAGATCAGATGAGAAGGTGGGAGCTCACAATCCTGCCTCTGTGGGTGTAGGAAAGAGGTGAGGCAAAAATAGGGGGAGCGAGCAGCCAGACATGTGGCCCTGTGTCTCCTCTTCCTACCATAAGTTCTGAAAGAGAACACATATTAGAAAAATGAAGGAGAAAGCCAAAGGCTGAGGCCTACTGAGGCTTCTTTATTTAGCAATAAAAGAAGCACTGCATGCTACCCAGAACAGTCTCGTCAAAGTAAATTGTGAGGATTTTTTCAGAGTGCAGCCTTATTTATAGCTCTCCCATGCCACTGTGAGATCCCCAGAGCAGGGCGCAAGTCCGAAACTGCCACGACAGAGCCCAGGAGTCTGTTGAGACTCTTCCTAGACAGTTTGCTGAAGACGATGCCAAGGCCAGGCAAAAGGGGCTGGACAATCCAGGAGGCAGCAGAGATTGTTCTGTTCTGGATCCAGACCTCAAGAGGATTAGACACCTGTTGACTCACTTGAGTCTGCAGGGAAGCTGATTTGACCCTTCCTATGAAGACTGAGAAGACACTGTGAGGTGTCCCCAGGCTCCAGCTTCTGGAGCAAGCCTTGACAGGATGCCGAGGGAGAGCACCAGCAGTCCTGCAGCCCTCCAGCTGTGGAACAGTCCAGAACAGGGACTGCCAGAGCATTCCAAGAGTCCATGTCCCTGTCATTGCACTCGGCTCACATACCAATTGGGCAGCACCTTGAGGAGGAAGAGAGGAAGGCCAGACCCTGAAAATTCTGAGCATTGATTCATAGGCATACGGGTAAAGACTGCATTCAGCTGTTTAAATTATTTAATCTGGCTAGAGTTACCTCATTACCATAAAATTTAATTTTCCACCAACTGATGGCTCCAGCTTGGGATAATAAAGCTAGTTGTAGGGAAATAGGAGATATATATATATATATATATCTCCTATTATATATATATATATATATATATATATATATTTTTTTTTTTTTTTTTTGCTGGCATGTGTGGGCACATCTGAGACCTCATTCTAATATTTTTCTTTGTCGTTTTTATAGTTAAATTATTCAAAATATATTTATTGTATTGTGATAAAAACTGTGGCCAGTAGGTTACATGGATACACCCAAAGTCCCTAAGAAACAAGGAGAATCCTTGGAATTTTTTTAAGGATTTATTTATTTATTTGAGAGAGAGAGTGTGCGTGCATGAGCAGGGGGGACAGACAGGAGGTAGGGAGAGTGAGAAAGAGGGAGAGAGAAACAGACTCCCTGCTGAGTACAGAGCCCAAAGCAGGACCTGAGATCATGACCTGAGCTGAAATCAAGAGTTGGGCACTTAACCAGCTGAGCCACCAAGACACCCTTCCTTTTGAATTCTTTGCTTCACCTCTCCCCACGCCTCAGTACATCTTCAGGAAGACTTTAATGGAGAAGAACACAGTAAACATTTATTAGTTGCTGCCTCACAGCTACAGAACTCTGAACACTCCTGGTTGGTGAGCAGAAGTATCAGGAAAGGAAAGTACTTGAGGTTTTGCAGTTATTTTTCTTCCATTAAGAAAATAGAGACAGATTTTGGTTTCTTTTAAAATCTATATTCCTTTTTTTCCTCTCTCTCCTATTCACAAAGCCTGGTTTAGCACTTTGAATTAAATATTTATTGAACTCCTATTGTACAGACATTGAAGTAGGATCTCAGAGAAATGCGCAGCCCTTCCCCACAAGGAACCGATAGTCTATGAGGAAAGAAAAAAACTTATTAAGCTTATTTATAAGCCTCTGAAAAGGTTCTAAAAAGAAAAATAGGTCTTGGAAGCAAATTGTATCTCCTTCCCTCTGCTTATATCCTCATCTACAGTTACCTGCTTTATCAAGTACCTGGCACCTTCATTTGTAAGTTGACTCATAGTTGAGGCTTAGTTTCAGTTGGCTCATATGAGCTTTCTTTTTCTAATGCCTGTGACACACACACATGCACACACATTCTTTGGTACATTCTTATTTTCTTAGACTTGCTTATTCCAGTACAACCTGTTGCCAGTACCTTATTGCTACTTCAACCTAACAGACTTAGAGGTTAGGAATGCAGACACTGCAGCCAGTTGGCTTGCTTCAGATGAGATTCCCGCCCTGTGCCCCCTTTCTGGCTGTGGGAATTAAACACTGGCTCATGGACTCATACATAGTTGAAGGAATTAATACATTTAGTTAGTGAATTAATGAATTCATAGGCATCCCTGTATTAATGCTGAAGCCCTTGCCATAATGTCTAGACCCATCATAAACAATACATTTCCTTATTTTCATCTATCCATTCTTCCCTCCCTCCTGCCTTTTCATCATTAATTGATTTCCATGTTTAATTAGCCAGCATGTGTTTAAGAACCATGATCACCCAGCAAACTCATGATGTTCTTATCCTCTGGAAGGAAATGTAATGTATGGTTTTGATACCGGATGAAGGAGAAGTGGAAAAAAGAAAGTCCCATAATATATACCTTCCCTTAATCAAATTTTGAAACTCTCCCGAAATTTTTTTTTAATGAAGTTTTAGTTTAGTCTGTTGTCCTCAATTTCTGAGTTCAGATTATGTGCTTCTTTCCAACATTAATATTCTTATTTTGTAGTAGTATTTTTAAGCATAAAGAACATCTTTCCTCTGCTGTGCTACATAAGGCCCTAGTCCTGTTTGAGCTGAATCATAGTATCCTCTGAAGTGAACGTGCCCACATCCCCAAGGTCAGGGCGAGTGCCTTCGATAGCCTCTGCCTTCCAGCAGGTCCTGTGGAATCCCCTAACGTTTCCGTGGAGACCTAGCAGTCTCCACTCCTGGTCTCTTTCAGATAGAGAAGCTGTCTGATTTTAATAACCACACACAATTTTCATGCTCCAAGTCCAGCTTGATTCTGAATTTCCATCATAGCTACAGGTCAAAGCTGCCCCCACCCTGACCAGTGGGATGGAGTTGTGTTGGTGAAT
This sequence comes from Canis aureus, assembly GCF_053574225.1. Taxonomy (NCBI): domain Eukaryota; kingdom Metazoa; phylum Chordata; class Mammalia; order Carnivora; family Canidae; genus Canis; species Canis aureus. The sequence continues at coordinate 7,168,014 of NC_135641.1, forward strand.
CAGCAGCCTAGCTGGCTGTCTGCTGTCCTCACTTTGTGCTCTCGGCTTCTGCTGAGCCACTTAGGGGCAGAGTGGTTGTACTAATTCAGCCAGCTGTGGGGCTCTAATATGGCAGGTCCCAAATGCTAGTTGTGCATGAACCCCTGATCCCTGTAGCTTTCATGGGTGACACACTCATAAACTCCTGAAATTCTCTCCTGTCTTTAAGCTGGTCCTGTGCACAGAAGACCCCTGACCATATCTTGTTTCTGTAATCTCCTTGCCTCAGCGCTCTACCCTATGGGGCAAGGATGCCACCGAAAGGCTCAGGCTAACTTTTGTTTTCTCCAGGTAGCTGATGGGAACTTCACACTTACTTTTCTTAGCAAAGAAAGGATGACCAGACTTAATCTCTCCTTGCCCTCTTTCCTTACCCTGCCCATGATGGCTGCCCCATGCTGTATATGTTTTCAGATTTCTTCAGACATGTGCCAGCCCCCAGGTCCAGGGACACTAGACAGGCCCTCAGAGCACTCTGTATGTGAGTACCAGGGTGGACTCAGGGTCTTGCAGCTCAACTGGCCAACAGGTGCAATGAGAAGCTATCCCTCTTCCTCCCAGACACTCCCTTGTATCTCAATGGCTATCTTGGAGACCCCATCAGTGGCCTGGGGGGTCGGAGAGGAGACTTCTTCTCTGCTCTCCCAAAGTTAGGACCAGACACCTCACCTCTTAGCTAGTCTTGGAGGAGGCTGATGGCAGCTCTTTTCAGCTGCTCTCCTTAGAAGACCTGCTTTTGCTGAAATGCCCAGGGAGCATTATAGTATACATGTATGTATACTATATAATTATATATACATATATGTATATATAATTATATATACATACATACATAATTATATGTATGTATACATAGTATACATACATATAGTTACAGTATTACAATACTGTGTAAGTATTAACAGATTGCTGGCACAAGCCCTGTTACCTGAATGGCATATTTGATTTGGTTTTAATTAATATTTAATGTTAATTTTGATTCATAGGTACAGAAACTTCACATTTTTTATGGTTTTGAATTAAATTTCTTTTTCATTTTCATTTTGTTCATGGCAGTGTTCATGTCATTTCTACATCTGGCTGTATGTCACTCCTTAATGATGTCTGCCCTGTCTTAATGAACGTTCGTTTTGTAGGGATTTGGGTTTTTATATATAACTTGCAGGCATAATTCCTTTAGCAAGTAGGATCTTGGCATCCACAAAATTCTCATTAATGAAAATCCTACAAAATGAGAGAAGAGCTTAAAAGTAAGTTCTCAAATAGTATTTACTTGTTATAATCTAAATCTGCTGTTAAATCTGCCCTGGTCAATTATAGCTTAGCTCTAGTTGATCTCAATAATGGAAATACCAACTCACTTACCTTGTTTAGAAATCTTAAATCTCAATCTCCATTGTAATCTTACAACCAAAATTATAGTAATATTGCTACTATACTTTCATTTGATATTTTATTTTATTTTGATCAAGTAGAGAAAACTCTATATTTGGGCTGCATTGCAGAGTCCTCTTTAGAATGAGACCTGGGGATTTCTAGCAAGATCCTTGACATTTGCCCATTAAAACTGCATCTTGGATATGATTCAAAGTAGCTTAGCCTCAACCAGCAATAGCTCATCATTTGCTGTGTAGCTTCCTCTTTCCACCTGGCCAGGTGCCATTCATTTTGCTTTTTCACATGTACGATGTAGTTCTCCATCCCATGAGCCTAGGTGCTGTCACTACTGCTTGCAAACTTTAAGATAAATTTTAGAAGGATCTGCCTGTCATAGAACTATTTACATTAGCCATCCATTATAGTGTTACTACATCTATCAGCAATATCTCACCATGTGGACTTGAACTACCGTTGTCTACCATGTCTTTTTTATTTACTTTAAAGATTTTATTTATTTATTAATGAGAGACACAGAGGCAGAGACACAGGCAGAGGGAGAAGCAGGCTCCATGCAGGGAGCCTGATGTGGGACTTGATCCCGGGACTCCAGGATCAAGCCCTGAGCCGAAGGCAGGCGCCCAACCGCTGAGCTACCCAGCGTCCCTACCACGTCTTTTAATTAAATGCATGTCCACTGGGAACTCAAGTGTTCTGCAATGTCAAGATGTCTTTGCTCCTATGTATGAAATTTCTGGTTGTTCTCTGTAGATACACAGAAATGCATTCTGTTTCAACGTATAGACACATTTTACACATTTTACTCACATTTTAAAATTTGCATTGGCATAATTTTATTTTATTTTATTTTTTTCATTGGCACAATTTTAAATGTTTTAGATAGCACCTAATTGAACTTTGAAATATTTGACTTTCATCAGTGTTAAAATGGCATATGCTGGGATTGTAGATACACAAGATAAATAAAATACATAGGTGATGCGAATATATGTCAGGTACATAGCAAGCATAAATTTTAAAAAATCTAAAAATTATAAAAATAGCACAAATAGCCATTTTGTCATAGCTGTAATAGATTATACTTCTCAAATAATTATTCAAATTATTATGGGATTTACCTGGAGCAGTGAATAAGTGTGCCCATCAGTGACATGCAGGAAAGCGTGCAAATTACAGCTTCATTTGAAAGCCTTCTTAACATTTTGATTAAAACACTTATTTAAATGTTTGCTTTAAAACACATGTGGACTGTTCTACAAAGTGGATGCTGACATAAGATGAGGTTTATGTACCACCAAAAATATCAGTTGCTAGGGAAGTATTTGAAAATGCATGCCAGTTCATACAAGACCCAATTAATAGTAGAAATAGTTGAATAGACTTCCATAACAAGTGGTAGTGGATGAGAGTTATTCAGGCTATTAAAATGATAAATTAAAGAAGATACTTCAGATTGTAATGACATTCCAGGGTTTGGGTGGCTAAGGCAGAGCTATGCTATTTCATTTTATTCTAGAAGAATGTAGTACAAATGAGATTTTGGATTTCAGGAGTAAGACTTTTTGTCAACCTTGACTTCTCTTTGGATATGGAGAAAGCAAAAGGCAAAAAGGGCTCCACAAAGTGGGGGGGAGGGGGACTATCTGGCTGGCCAATCCCAACCTGTATTGGAAGAAGCCAAAGAGAAACAGCAGGCGTATGGTGAACCAAAGTTACCAGGAACCTCAGCAAGTGGGACCAAACGGAAGAGATCTATAAAAGAAGGCAAAGCTTCCTGTTCAGAAAAGACGGAACAAGAGAGTACAAGAGTAAGAATTCGAAAGAAATCCCAGTTCCTCCATTACCTTTGAAACTACCACCAGCCAACTTGCTTCACCAAGACATCCTGTGGGCCTGGTGCCAAGAACTCCAGCTGAGCACCAAAGGCCAGAAATTAGATGTATATAAGCGAACCTGCGAATATGCTTACCCAGATCAAAAGAAGAACTTTCCTGTCACCTCAGAGGAGCCCAAGATTCTCACCCAGACACAAAGAAGGTTGATGATGGACAAGGGGGAAATGTCTCTGGAAAGTCCTGGAACAAAGATACCTTCTGATGGAACCTACCCTCCTGAAGTGGCTGCCCCTCCTGAGGGGTCTGATGCTCTCCTGGAGGTGGTCAATACTGTTGTTGTGACCACTTTGGCCCCAGATTCCATGTTTGCCTCCTGGTCCAGAATTGCAGCCAGGGCTGGGAAGATGGAGACAGTGGCATCGCCACAGGAGGCCCATGGTGCCAAGTGGTGTGTGGTCCATGGGAGAAGTATGCCTGCAGGCACAGAAGGTTGGGTTCACCTGCAATTTCATGCAGGACAAACCTGGGTGCCTGAAAAGCGGGGGAGAGTATGCGCCCTCTTCTTGCTCCCCGCTTGTAACTTTCCACCCCCACAGCTGGAGGACAATATGCTGTGTCCCAAATGTGTTCGCAGGAATAAGGTGTTAATGAAAAGCCTCCAATGAGCTTTCAATAGCAGGAAAAGGGACACAGCTGTGATTATAATCAATGGTACAAAGAGAACTACAGTCAACTCCGTGGTGACACTGATGGCCGGACTGTAGGCTGCTCACACCCTCCATGCTGCCTGCTTACAGGGACACAGGCTAGTGCATTACAGATGTTACCCTCCAACCTCCACTGGGGCCTGTGGCTTCATGGGTTGAGATGCAGGAGCTCTTAGATTTTAAATTGGAAGAGCATTTCAGAAATTACCATTTCTTCTATTTAATAAGAAGAAAAAGTCATTCATGCTACCAAACGTTTACCCTTCTGAAATAGAAGTGACCTTAACTTCTTTTAAAGTGGGAACCTGAGCCTCGCCTAGCAGAGGGTTTGGGGGTGGGGGGTGGAGTGGAAAGTACAGGTGTGCTTCCACACTGGATTTCTCTGCAATTCCAACTCCTCCAGAGACCGCTACACCTTCTTAGGTTCGTGACTTCAGGCTGTTGAGTATTTTAAACCAAAGGGAAAGCTGTTATTCTTTCCCACTCCCAAAAACATACTCTTAATATAGAAAACATTTTTTGATGTTTTCTTAATAACCTGAGACCTCTATGGTGTCTCTGGGATAATAATATGGAACACTTTGCGGGTATTATTTTTACTTGTAACTATCATGTGTGTTTCTACTGCTTAAAAATATTTAAGGGTACTTCTGAATCATAAATTCATAATGTATTGGATTTTAAATTGTATATAAAATCATCTATTGTATATAGGAGGCCATATGCATTGTGGGCAAATTCTTAATATTCTTAACTCAGAATTAAGCTAAAAATCATGGTTTTCTTTGGCATGATTCTTTTTTTAAAACCACTCAAATGAAGTATGAGTAACATTAAAAAAAAGCTATACGTTTAATGTATATAATTTGATGAGTTTGATTCATTTATAATTTTTTGTGTCCTTCCTAAATTTATAGTCCTGCAGTTCTTAGAAAAGATTTTTTTTTCACTCGTGTTCTTATGGCAGTTTCCAACATTGTTTTATTGTTGTGGATTTGGAGATTATGAAAAATTTTTCCCCCTCTCTAATGTACTGGAAGGAGTAGTAGAGTTAGAAAGTTTGTAACCATTAGGATATGGACAGATTTGGGCAGGAATCCTCAATAAATGTTAAAAATGTTAAAAAAAATAAATTCTGAAAAAGCCCAATTGTAGGGTTTTATTAAAGCCCATATCTGAGTGTGTATGTACTTTTAAGTGTTTTGTTTTGTTTTGTTTTTGTGTGTGTGTGTGTTTTGCTTTGTTTTGTTTTGTTTTGCGGTGGGGAGATGACAGATCAGGTTGCTTTGGCCCTATAAAGCAGGAAAAAAATTCCACTCAGAATTGAGTGATCATAGCAATTTATTGTTTGACTTATTTGAAAAGTCTGCAGGTATTGTGGGCTTCAAGCATGGTTTGATCAGGGTTCTATGACTTGTCTATGTGATTGCCTTCACTTTTCCTCTTTAAGAGGAAGCTTGATTCCAGGCATCTTCCATTATCATAAAACAAAGATTGCAACAATTCTGAATGTCACATTTCCAAGTACATCTACTGCAGAAAGGAACCTTCTTTTTCTTGTCACCAAACAGAAATACTCAGGTTTGCCTTTATTTGTCTATCTTAGGTTTTGCCCACATGTGTATTGTTCACTGAGGTCAATGAAATGACCTGCTTGGATTAGCTGAGACCTGGGTTGCTGACCATTTACTACCCTAGGTTTTGTCACAGTGTGGTGTTTAAGTCAATTCAACACAAAAGCCATGGCCCCTGAAAAATGGACTAGGAAAGGAATAAATGATGGAGAGATCCCTACAGTGTCTGCTCAGTGGGGGAATGTGAACTAGGAACCTAGAAAAATAAATAGGGGCCCTGTCATGTCAGCCTCAGCATAGTTTCCGGGCTTGTAGTTATGGGAGGACAGAAGGGATTTGGTCTATTTCCAAATTGACCTCTAAACTAAAGAACACATTTTTTACAGAATTAAGAAACATTCTAATAGTCCTAAGACTTGAAATAGAGCTGGAATTGCAAGGATTGCAAACATGGAGTAATGATAATGACCTGCAGTTCTAATTAATGTAATTAATTTGATTCCTGCCCCTCAGGTGCTGTCTCATCCTTATTCAGATGCCGGTGATCTCAGGGAAGACATCTTGATCCACTCCATTTAAGAAAGCAGCATCTCACCCAGCAATTCCAATTCACTTTCTCTGCTTGGTTTCTCCAACACAGCTGGACATTTCTAAAGTACTAGTTTATTTCAGTGTGTAGTGTTCATTTCTCTCTTGTAGAATATACGCTCCACAAGGGCAGGGACATTAGACTGTTTTGAACATTTGATTGTAGTAATGCTTTCATTGTCTAATAAATGCCTCAAGTAGAGATACATTACCACGTATCCTTTTATTACATTACAATAGCACTTTAAGTTTATAGGGATAGCCATTTTACTAAAGATTTTTAAGGAAGATAATGGAACAGAAAAGCATGCACATATCTTTCTGAGGATGTCACTGTCTGATGCTGTTCCTAATCTAAGACACTGCCAATTTCTTCTCTTCATCCAAGGGCAGTGTGTTAGTTGACTCTGGCTGCTGTAACAAAATACCGCAAACTGGAGGGCTTAAACAACAGAAATTTATTTTTTTGAGTTCTGGAGGCTGGAAGATCAAGGTTCTGGTCAAATCAGTTCCTGGTGAGGACTTTCTTCCTGACTAGCAGATGGCCACCTTCTTGCTTTGTCCGCACATAGTATTTCTTCAGTGCATGGGAGCGGAGAGAGAGAGGAGGCACGCACATGCAAGCTACCTGTCTGATGTCTCTTCCATTAAGGACACTGATCCTTTCAGTCAGGGCCCCATCCTTAGGACCTCATTTAACCTTACCTACCTCTTTCTTTCCTCCAAATACAGCTACCCTGGGTTAGGGGTCAACATATGAATTTGGAGTGGAGAGTTGGGAGATACAAACAGTCCATAACAGGCAGTTTACCTGTAGATCCAGTGTCTAGAAAGAAGTTGGGCTATCAAGCCTTAATTTTTAAAAAAAGATTTTATTTACTTATTCATAAGAGACACACAGAGAGAGAGAGAGAGAGAGAGAGAGAGGCAGAGACATAGGCAGAGGGAGAGGCAGGGTCGCTGGGGGGAGCCTGATGCGGGACTCAATCCCAGGACCCTGGGATCACAACCTGAGCCAAAGGCAGATGCTCAACCACTGAACCACCCAGGTGCCCCTCAAGCCTTAAACTCTATGTGATTTTACTAATCAGATCCTCTCATTATTGAAATGGGAGAGTTCATGAATACTTATTCCCCTTTATCTTTAAATGCCAAAATGAAAATAGATCAGAAGCTTAATTGACTTTTTAGCACTTAAGCAATGCATAATATAAACCTAGGACTCGACCCTGTCTAATGCAAATTGAAATTGGGTGGATCTAGCTTTTAAATGCACAAAATGGAAGCATTTGCTACTTTACGTATTGACTTATGTGAAGAGAACTTCTGATAGCCTATTACATTTATTTGTCATTAATCATCTTATTTCATGACAGCCTTTTAGAAAAATCTAGTTTAGGATCAGTCCATTGTGCTACATATGTGCACTCATATGTGCAATCAAGAGGGCAATGAAATAACCAAATCCTATCAGCAATTCTGCTGACCCATTAAACTGAGCGCTGGAGATGGTGTTTAAGTTCCCCAAGCAGTATTTAACTATCTTCTCTGTAGTTAATACTGTCTACCCAGATCTCAATTAAGCAGCTTTGTTGTGTGGTGGAGAGAGCATGGCATTTGGAATTGGAAGGCCAAGGTCAGATTTTAGCTCCTCTGTAAACTATGTGAGGAAGTGGTTCAGTTTCCTCCATGCCTCAGATCCCAGTTGGTTCCTAGGAAACCCAACAAGTATTTGTTGGCTGAATGTAAAATCCTCATATATTTCTAGTAATGTCTTTTAAATGTAAACTTTTCATTTTTAGGATGCTTTCTTATGGCTTAATGTATAATCAGTACATCTAACTCAACATAAACTATGGTAAAGTTCATATGATCCATACAAAATATGTTATGGATACAAATAGAAGAGCCATTTTCACCACTGCATGTCACAAAGTATGTCTTTCTTTAAAAATAGATCCTTAAGTACTGATTCCAGGTGTTGGCTAATTTATCCTAGGATTTTAGGCTCACATTTAAAGTAGTATGACGACATTTAATTAGCTGATTTAAGAGGTTCATCGCTTTTCATTTTAATCAATAGCATACCTGCATACATACATACACCCACATGCACACACCAGTAATTTGGTCGCTCTCCAAATTACAATCATGCCTTATAATAAGCGTTAGAAACGAAGTTGTTTTTTGAGTTAATGGTTTTTCTGACACAACACAATTGATGTAATTGCAAATTATATTTTATAGTAGATGAAAAAATGCTCATTTTAATTTAGAAATCAACATTTGTTAAAAGTAGTAATCCACATTTAAAAATTTAACGCAATGCACATTTAATTTTCAAAACATTGCTCCAGGCAGTGGCTTGACATTTCTTATAATTTATCAGATTGCTTTTCAAAATTAAGCTAAAAATTAATTTACTATAGTAAATCCTTGAAAACACTATGAGTATCATCCCAAATGCCAACCGTCCTTAATAAACGCCTTTCTTCTTTTTCATCATCAGTGTCATACTTATTCTTAATTGCTTTTTAAGCTTATGTCATAATCTTAGCAGTTTAACTCAAATTAACATGATGGCTCAGATGGCAGCTTTAGCAAATGCTCAGAAAATGTACATAATACCATTTAAAACTACTGTGCTAGATACTAGATTTGGATTTTCTGTATAAAATATAATGTATTATATGCAAATATATTTCACATAGTAAAAAATATGAAGTTCCACTTGAGTGCATATGGTGTTACATTCAGTTCTTACATTTAGGATGCCAAGTTTTTCTGGGCACGTGATTTTCTCAATATTTAAAAAGTAGGGTACTGTAAGTCTCCATGCTTTTTGCTTCAGGGACTGATTCTTTGATTCATTGACTGGATCATTAATGCCAGTGTTTATAGCTGGTATTGTTTCTTAAGTTCTACTGTACCATTGAGAACTCATGCAAGTTCTCCCTTCCGTATGACAGTGACTTCCCTCATACCCTGAGCTCTTCAACCGTTATGGATTGTACCATGTATTTGACAAAATATGCCATTAATTGTTTATAGTTGTTTTTTTTGGTTGTCCCCGACTAAATTGTGAGCCTTTAGTGAGCTGTGACCCGTTCCTGTATGTTGGTATAGAACAGAGCTTTACTTTATCCTTGTGTACACCTGGTGATAAGTCAGTATTTGGTGGTGATGATGGAATGTTACTTGCAGTTGGAGGCCTGATTCTACCCTGACTTAGTACTTTTGCCTCTTTTCCCTGGCATTAGATAGGCATTTCTACCATGGCTTATTTCTTTATCATTTGTTAGATTCATGCTTTCAGGATATCCAAAGAGGTTGAGTCAGTTCAGAGTTAGGTAATGACATTAGGAATGTGTTTCTTGATTTTTGAAATAACCTTCCCAGTATAGAGTCTAAGAAAAGATGACTATGTTTGAATCTTGCCAGTTTATTGTGACACACATATACTTTCAGAATTTAGACTGTCCTGAAGATTCATCTTTTATGTTTGATTGTGTGACTTTACATCACTTTGAAAGTGATATGATTCCATGGAATGCTAGAATAAGTGGAGAGCCCATTTAGAATTCAGTTGTATTAAGAGGCTTAAAATAAGGTTGCCATAGTTAAAAATCTGATCATGGAAATATCCAGATTTTCCATCATATCACAGAAAGTTTGTGCTGTCGCAGTTTGCATAAACATTCAAATATTAGCTCAGTTCTCAACCTGTATCACTCCCAGGGAGTTAAGTTCTAGGAATCTTCCTTCCATGAAAACCACAGATTGAAGTGTTCCCAAGCAGTCTCAGTGGTGATAATTCTGACACCTTTCCCTTCTTAGTGGATGGACTTGGGCCATTATGGCTCGAGTTAATTCCCTCTGAATCATTTTGGATGTTTTATTGGTAGTCGTCAGTACTCTCCTTTCCACTTTCAATGTCTTTTGTAGTAAATACACATAATGAAGTTTGAAACCGCTGAGCTTCTGGTCATGTAAACATTGTAATGAAAGTACCCTTTGTATTTCAGTACAGATCAGTTCTGCTGAAATCTTTATAAACTGTAGTCCAATGGATCCATGTTCCAGTGGGATGGAGTAAATAACTGAAGAAGGATGAAATCATTTTAAGAGATCTTGGTATCAGATTTGGCATGTGTAGTTGATTGTTCAAGGGCTAGCTAGTCTGATGAGTGCAAGTTCTCAGTGCCTTACCTGTGATTTGGAGATGCATGAGACTCTGAAAACCAAAGGTTCTTTTATATGTTCATGGAAAAATCATTAGGGACCACATCTCACCTGGACTGATGCACAGTTAAATATAGTCCCTGTTCATCCCACTTAATGTGAATGCTCACATTTTGGCTTAGAAATATCAACAGGCTTGGTTATGAGTACTACTCCAGACCTTGCTGGGAGTGGTATGTAAAAATGGTCAATGCAGCATGTTTCTAAATTCAAGAGCAAATGAACATGGAAACACTTACAATTCCAAGGATACAGATAACCAACTGGGGAGCCTGTAAAATATGATAGTTAATAATTGGCTCTGCTAAGGAAATGATGGGGTTGTGATCAGGCTTGCGAAATGTTGCTGTGTTTTGGGAAGTGCAGAGATGTTGGTTCCTGTTGCTGACTTTGCTGTGAAGGGTGGTGGTTTATATTTTCCTTAGTGTGAGTGCCTGTGATAGAGGGATGAAAGAAAGCAGGTGAGGCCAAAGTGGTGGACAGGCCAGCCAGGAGGGGGAAACAGTAAGGAAGAATGTCTAGTTGTAGCGGAAATCAACTTCTGGTAGCTCTGGAAAGCGCCACAGAACAGTTGGCATGAAACTTATTTGAAGGCCCAGAGCCTCAGAAAGGTCCTGAGGGGATCCGGTTCTAAATTAAAGAATTCCCAGTGAAAGTTAGGGTTAGTTTAAGCAGTGATTGATCTTAGTACTTACTGTGCTGCATTGTGACTGCTGTTTCTATCTCTGCGCCCCGCTGGACCGTAAACTCTGATGAGCATCGCAGTTTTCCATCTCTGTGTTTGGGGGAGGGGTGCTCAGCTCCTGGCACAGGACCTGCCAGGTGGCGGGTGTTCAGTAAATGCTTGGGAATAAGTGAATCAAGCATGTTTTGCTATGCTCCAATAACTGTAAGTCTGCACATTTTGTTTTAAATGTATGATGTTTAATGTGGTGCCATAGAGTAGGAAAAGGAAGAAGAGTGGCCACATGTTTCTAGAATCCCTTTGGACAGAGGAGTGGGATTGATTTTCAGACTGCGGTGCTTATGCTGTCCCATCTCAATGTTAATATAGCGTGGTACCCTATATCTGATGAGAATATCTGTTGTGAGGAACAACTATTACTAATGGAATATTTCCTGTTTTTCTTTTGTACCAAAGTGGAATGTAAGGGAGAGAACCATTGTAGAAAGCAGCATATAACCTACTCAGACACAATCATGAATAATACAAGTTAATTTATAGGCTTAGCAGTTCTAATAATAATGGCTGTGTTAATATATATTTGATAGAAAAAACATGGCATGCGTTTCCTTCTGGTTAAGTAAGCCCATGGGAACGTGCAGACGATGCTCATATGCCTTTGTTCCTGGGTCTTGATGCATGCAATTTGTAGACTGAGTCTCAAGGGGAAACATTTGGCTTTGCACACACAAATCTATAATGATCACATGGCTAACAATTCTAAAGCTATATTAAAGAATATGTCTGCATTTTCCTGCATTTCCAATCAATTCTCTGTGTTGATCATGGTTCTGAATTGGATGTTGTATATCCTCATTCCGTGGGACTTGGTAACCTCAGTACCATATCTGTTGAAGTAATTCTGGGGACCATTGATGGCAGTTTTTTTTAGCACTTCTTTGTTTTCTGGTGCTGCAAGATGCTCCAGGCTCATCTTGTACTGTCCCTGCCACCGTTCTGGGGATCAGCCATGTTTCCAGAGAGCCCTGGTTCCTTTTATTGGAGAATGGGGTGTACTCCTTGCTCCTGGGGTATCCATGTGTTAGACCCTTTCTGGTGACTGGGCAAGGAGTACTTGTGTGGGTACTGAGTATATACACCTATCTATAAATGTTTCCATACGTAGCCATCTGTATCTATATGAAACTACATACTACAACTCTACTCCCTTTTAGCACATGGATCATTCTACTTCCTCCCTGTGTAACTTCCGACTCTAAATATGAGAAATCCTCCCACCCATCTGCCATCCATTTACTTTAGTGTTCAATTACAGTTTACATTTACAGGAGGAGCAGAATTGTTAACCTGTAGCCCTGTGGAAAACAAACTAGATTACAGTGCTTCAAGACAATTGGTTTTCCTTTAGTCCCACAGTCTGCACTCACTTCCAAAGTTACCTAGGTCACTCTGTCTTTGCCCCCCCTACTGCCTTCAGCGAGATGATTCCATGTTTGTAACACTGGCAGATTTCTTTGTCACATTCTGCATTCCACTCTTAGATTCCCCCATCTCCTAAATGAGTTTTAAACTTTGCATACACTAAGTATCCCTCTTGTGCTGTAAAGTTCTGTGGGTTTTGAAAAATGCATATTATCACGTCTCCACCATTACAGTTCAATGGAGAAACAGCTTTAAAATATCCCCTGGGTTGCACTGGTCATCTTTGTTTTCCTTCCTCAAAACCCTTGGCAACCACTGATTCATTTACCATCCCTATAGTTTTCCTTTTTTTTGAATATCAAATACAGATCTTCCTCAATTTGTGATGGGGTCACATCCCGATAAAAAAAATCATAAAAATTCAAGATATTCTAAGTTGAAAATGCATTTAATACGCCTCATGTACCCAACACCACAACTTAGCCTATCCTACTTTAAACATGCACAGAATACTTACATTACCCTTCCGTTGGGCAAGACCATTGAACATAAAGCCTATGTTATAATCAAGTTTTGACTATCTCATGTAATTTACTGAATGCTCCACTAAAAGTGAAAAGGAGAATGTTTGATTGGGTACAGATGGTTATCAACGTATTAGGTGTTGACCTTTGTGATCACCTGACTGGCTCACTGCCACTGCCCAGCATCATGTTAGCTTGGGAAAAGATCGGAATGCAAACTTCAAAGGTTTCTACTGAATCCGTACTGCTTTTGCATCATTGTAAGTTGAACCATCATAAGTTGGGATTGTCAGTATTTAGAGTCATACAGTCTGTAGCCTTTTCAGACTGGCTTTTTTCCTATAATAATAGGCATTTAAGATTCATCCATGTCTTTTCATGTCATGGTAGCTCATTTCTTTTTATTGCAGAATAATAGTTCATTCTGTGGATACCCCCAGTTTATTTATTTTTTCACCTACTGCAGGAAACTTTGCTTGCTTCCATTTTGGGTAGCAGTGAATGAGGCTGCTGTAAACATTCACATGGGGGTTCCCCCAGCTTTACTGAGATATAGCTCACATGTAACCTCCTATAAATTTAACATATACAGTGTGATGGTTAGACATGTTTTCAAGTACTTTGCATAGGTAACTAGGAGTGTAATTGCTGGATAGTATATGAAGACTGTATTTAGCTGACAAATTGTCTTCCACAGTGGCAGAACTGTTTCACATTCCCATCACCAATGAGAGTTAGGTTGTTCTGTATCTTTAACAGCAATTGGATTATCAAGGTTATTTATTAAATTTTTTAGCTGTTCTAATAGAAGTATAGCAACATTTAATTCTTGTTTTAATTTGTGGTGTATTTTTAAAAAGGAGCAATGGCTTTTACTTGAAATAGCATCTATCTAGAAGTCCCTGAGTCAAAGTCTTGGCCAGTCTTAACCCAGAAAGTATGAAGATTTTGAAAAAGTGGAGAACTCATAAGAATCCTCGGCATAAAAATTAGCAGTTAAAATATAGTACACTTTTCCAATCAGATTGGAGCAGAAAAAAATGTGTAAGAAAAGAAAAAAAACAACCAACAGCAATATAGCAGGATCAGATATGGGGAAGAGTAGACACTGACTGTAAAACATTGAATCCTAGGAGGACTGGTATAACATTGTATGAGTCCTGAGATCTCTGTTTGAAACAGTAGCAGAAACAGGTTGTAGAATGGGAAATAAACTTCCTTCCTCTCATATTGGAAGACACTGGACAATGACAGCCAGCAACATACTGGAAAATGAGCTATGGGAATCACATGGAACAGAAAGGGTTATTTCCATAATGTTTCATTAGCCTTTAGTTGGGTGGCTCTTTCTCTCACTCCTCAACCATTGAGCAGAAGCCCTGCTGAGCCCACCTCTGAAGTATCACTCAGCACCCAGTCAGCAGCTGGATGATGGCAATAGCTTATTTACTCAGTCTTGTACTTTGTAGGTCTTTTTCCCCATTGAAACCAAAATGCCCTTTCAAAAACACAGAGTTAAATTGCTCAGTGGCTCTTCGTTCTGTGAATGTTGAGATATCTTAATTAAATCTTGTGTCAAATGCATAGCCTTCTCTCTTTTTTTTAAGATTTTATTTATTCATGAGAGAGAGAGAGAGAGAGAGAGAGAGAGGCAGAGACACAGGCAGAGGCATGATGTCGGACTCGATCCTGGGACTCCAGGATCACGCCCCGGGCCGAAGGCAGGCGCTAAACCGCTGAGCCACCCAGGGATCCCCTACAGAGCCTTCTTTATAAACCTTTCGTATATCAGAATTCCATCTTCTTTCCCTTTATGTTCTAAAAATCTTGAAATGTGTCCAGGTCCCTCATATTTGGTGCTTCAGGGCAAATCAGGGCCACTACACTGTAAGTCTTTGAGAGCAAAGATTGTGTTTGTTATGCAGTTGCCCGTATCAAGGACTCAAAGCTTGCTAGTTGAATGAATATATATTTGATAAAGTGATATTCATTATAATACAATTAATAAGTAGAATTATCCGAATAAGTAATAATACATAAGTTAGGATAGAGCCATATAGGGGACTGCTATGTACTATTAAAATCATGTTTGGGTTGTATCCAACCTGGTAAAGTATATGCACTTTAACAAATAATAAATAAAGCTATTTATATAGTATTCCAGGATCAGAGAGATATGGATGCAGAGATGAGTTTGGAAAAAAAAGTGTTAAAACATCAACATATTCACATCTCCTGAATGTCAGAATTATTTTCCTTTTTGGGCTTTTTCTGTATTTTCCAAATATTCTATAATTAATTATGGAGTTGCTTATTTTTTCAAAGTTTGTTATAAAATATATTTTCATTATTTAGAACACTATGTTCAGCTCAAAATAACTGATTATTGTTTAGTAATTTGGTATCATAGGATTGCTTTTAACTTTGACAATAGGGAAGTGCTAGTTTAGAATAAAAGTGAAACTTCTAAATATACAATATGGTTAAGGGTATATAAGCAGATGTGAAAACCATAAAGCCAAAAAATAATTGCTGCCTATGGAGATACCCAATTATATACCTGGAATGTGCCAGCGGTTCTCATTTCAAGCACTTTTAGATACAATGTCCCCCCAGAAGCCTTGCAAAAATGGAAACTCTAATTGCTGAATTATCATAGGTGCAGCTAGCACTGAATGTAGACATCTCTGTACCTGCTCAAATTACATTGTTCACAACTGAGCAGAGGCCCAGGTTTTGTTATTAAATACAGAGCCAAAAACAGATGTGAGATTTAAAAGATCTGAAAGCAACTGTATCATCGATTCAATGCTTTGTACTTAGTAAACGCAGTTATCTTTGTTCCTCACCCTAGGTGAGTACGAGTTTGCTCATTATTACATTTGTTCTGTATTGGCTCAGAAAATAAAACCACTGTGCAAACTTACCAAGAGCTCCGTGCTTAACTGGTACCTATCAGCTACCAAGACATTTTGCCAGTATGCTGTTTAACTCTGGGAACAACAACAATGGAAGAATGTGTTCATTGCAGAAGATAAAATAGTAAAAGATAATTATGTAAGAACACCCTTGGAAGGGTCTAAACCAAAAATTATTCCTGTAGGAAATTAGCTTCTTAAATACTTCTTTCTTTTAGCACTGGTAGATACAAAGGACACCTCATGAAAAAGTCAGGAAACACTCTATGTTCTTCCTCATTAGTTAATTAGAATGTTACTGCTAGTCGACAGGACATTTTCTGAAAGTCGGAAGGTGCAAAAAGGGAATTCCAAAATGTGTTTTATGATTCATAAATACTGTAGAGGCTCTCCTACTTTATCTTTGAGCTTTAAATATAATACTCAGGTTTAAATAAGAACGATCAGGCTTCCTCTCAGCTGAGAGTATTATGACAACGCTACTCTGCCTGTTTATCTTACTTTATTTCATTTTTGTCACTTGTTTCATATATTGAAGAAGAGTCAGAGGAAAATACTGTTTTAAAAGCTTCTTTAGCTGACTGAAAGGCATGCCATTGTTTCCCACTGTAACCTGGATACACAGCAGAGTGTCTGGTATACAGTAGGACCGTAACGAGTGTCTGCTTCATGGACAAATCAGTCAAGGAAATTATGCTGGTTAGTTCTGCTAATTAGATCATGATGCTCAATAGTGCCCTTGGTATGTGTTCTGTGATTTCATGAATACAGTTCTTAGGATGTCATACCTAGACTGAGTTTTGAAGTGTATGTCTCCAGGTGTTTTATGTTATTAAGAATCACACAGATAGTATCCGATATTAGGAGCTCAGATGTCTTCATGCCATACTGTTATTGAATCATCTTGGCCTTCAGCTCCTGTCAAGAATTCCATATATGCTAGTAAGTGGCTACATAGGGAAAGCCCAAAATAGTACTCTGTAATGTAATTATTTAAAGATTTTAGTTCCATTCAACATTTACTCAACATCTATTATGTATCAGGCTTTTCTCATATGCTTTGTCATTAAGTCATCTCAATAGCCCATGAAGTTGATATTATTAATCAAATTTTGGGGAACATATTACTGAGGATAAGAATTCAGTTGACTCACTAAGTAGCTGAGTGTACCACCAATCCAACAAGATTCTTTAATCAAAATCTACCACTCCGGGCTGTCCCTTTTAGAAATAATTTAAGATGGAGTTTGGGGTAGTAAAAAAAAATCTATGCGGTGTTTTGATATGAGTCTGAATCTCTGTTTTGCTGTTCATTCTATAACTTTGCATAAATTACATAAACTTTCTCAGCCTCGTTTTTTGCATCTGCAAACCATACCTTGACCCACATAATTTAAGTGTCACGTAAGTAGCTTCTGTTGCTATTTAAGCTGTTAGGACATTGTTTCATGATAAAGTATCATTAGCACTTAAACAACATTGAAAAGCCTCTTCTCTGTCCAAGTTGAGATTTGGACAGCAAAGGGGGGGATGTTTTATAGTAGCGATACAGTAACACCTCATGTCTTCTCCCATTAAATTCTATATAGGTGTCCATAATTTGCCTGAAAGAAAATAAGTGCATTGAAAATAATTAACTTAATAGGGGGACTAAAAATTTATAAAAATAAGTACTTGATGATTAAATGTCTTGAAAACACATACATACTTCAAAGGGGGGCAACAGTAAAAGTGTACAGGTTAAGCTATGAAATTCGGTCACAAGACAAAGACATAGATACCAGTAAAGAATCCACATCTTTACTACAAGAGGTAAAACATGAACAGAGCAGGGCACCTTGCTGGCTCAGTCAGAGGAGCATGCGACTCTTGATCTTGGGGTTGTGAGTTCTAGTCCCACATTGAGTGTAGAGACATTACTTAAATAAATAAACCTTAATAAAACTAAAAAAAAAAAAAAAAGAATAAAGCCTGTGGTAAACAAAACCAATATGAGATTAAAAACATCACCTGTGAAATAAAACTACTGTAGAAATTAAAGATAGAAGGGTGCCCAGGTGGCTCAGTCGGTTAAGCATCTGCCTGTGGCTCAGGTCATGACCCTGGGCCCTAGAATGGATATACTGGTTTCCAAAGTGACAGAACATATGCCACATACTAACTTGCTAAATATTTCCAAGGTGAAAAGGGTAATTGAGTTTTCAGTTGGAGAGACATTATAGAGTCCTAAGAAAAAAAGTAAAAGCACAAACCAGTGCAAAGAGGATTACTCATAAAATTTACAAACACTAGGAGAATATTAGTATATGGCATAAATTAAAAAGTGTGCAGTGTGCATAAGGCAACTATTTTGATTGTTTTTCCTACTAAATGAAAGGTATGATTTTATATATATATATATATGTATATATATGTATATATGTTATATGTATATATATGTATTATGTATTTCACTAAGTAATGTATATGTATATGAGTAAGAGTATCTATAAGATGACTATACGTATGTACATATACACAAATATATACATTCCAATATTATTTTACTGAAATAATAGTGTTATAAAAATGAAGAATTTACCTAAATGTTTCTCCACAGATTCAGGACCATTTTATTCTTTTTTTTTTTTTTTTTTTTTTTAAGATTTTAGCTATTTATTTTTGAGAGAGAGAGCACAACAAGCAGGCAGGGAATAGCAGAGGAAGGAGAAGCAGGCTCCATGCAGAGCAGGGAGCCAGATGCGGGACCTATCCCAGCACCCTGGGATCATGACCCAAGCTGAAGGCAGATGCTTAAGCAAGCGAGCCACCCAGGCGCCCCAGGACTACTTTTAATCTTGAGCAGAAAGCTGTGGTATGACTGTGGAAATAGAGGAAAGGTACCAGTTGGTGATCTGGCCTGCTTTTACAAAGACACCATTGATTATAAAGCATCTGGGCGAACAAGTGAAATTCTTAACAAAACCAAGCCATAATTTAGCAATATTGTAAGTGTTATTGCTCAACAGTAAGTCAGTCTCATCATGAGGACAAAAAAAAGGTGAACATTCAACATGCTACCCTCACGGACTGAATGTTTGTGTCCTCCCCAAATGCCTGCGTTGGAACCCTGTTTCCCCAGGGTGTTGGTATTTGGACGTGGGGCCTTTGGGCAGTGCTTATGATGAGGTGGGGTCTTGGGGCAGAGCCCTCCTGAAAGTGGTTGGTGCCTTCGTAAGAGTCGTGAAAGCTCTTGTTGCTCCTTGCTCTCTATGTGTGAGGAAACAGCAGAACATAAAAGCCAGGAAGCAGACTTCTTCTGGACACTGGATCTGCTGGCTCCTACATCTGGGACTTCTACGTTCTAGAACTGAGACGTAAATGTTTCTTTAAACCGTTGTGTCTGATATTTTGCTACAGCAGACCAGACTGACTATGACAGTCACTGGAAGGGATTTCCTAATGGCATAAAACAAGCATGCGATTTCTGCATGATCAACCAAGAAATCATGTGGTGACTCAGTAGAGGTATTGTCTGTGAAGGAAGGACAACTCGTTCACAGTGACAAACATATGAAGTAATTGGTAATAAGCCTTAATCCAGTGGGACATGTGATCTACCTGAAGAAAACTAAGAAATTTCACTTGAAAATATGTGTATTCTTTTATTTTATTTTATTTTATTTTATTTTATTTTATTTTGTTTTATTTTATTATTTTATTTTATTTATTTTTTTGCTTTTCCGGTGATCATACCATTTGTTCTTGTACCCAGATATACTGTACTCCTGTGCTTTGGAGAAAAGCTATAATGGTGGCTCAGGAAATATTTCTTGACTGCATGAATAAAGGTTCTGAGGCAAGACCCATCTCTCCTGTGGATAACATTTCTGTTCCAAACTATGTTCATTCATCTCTGAATTCCTTGGAACACATTTACTTGTAGCACACACTAAGTTAATTCAAGAACTAGTTACTGTAGTTGCTATTAAAGTATTCTCATTAATAATAATGATAAAATTATAAGTACCTCTGTTTAGGAAAGTGAAACAAAATGGAGATGTCACATATTTAAATCTTAAAACATGAATTGCATTGAAACCTAGGCTTGCTTTTTAGGGACGAATTGCATCTTTATTATTAATATAATCACCTTGAAATGTGCAATAATAGTTTGAATGTGTATAGTGCTAAGTTCCTTAGGGAACAGTGATAAAAGTAAAATGCATGAGGGGAAGCTAACAAACTCAAATTTGAATGCTGCTATTAATATTTTAGGAGAAAGTTTGTTTTCAGTGGTTTAATAATACATCAGTTTAAAAAAAAAACTTTTTTGAGGGTGAGCTTATTTTTCTGTGGCAATGCATTTCTAAAATAAAAGCAAGTTTGAAGAGATGTTGTCTGACTTTCCAGAAATATCTACCATAAATTGAAGACTAGTCCTGTTGGCTTTTATTTAAGAAAGGTATGTTTTTAATTATTTTCTTCTTAAAATTTTTAAAAAATTTTAATCCCAATGTAGCTGACATATATTGTTACACTACTTTCAGATGTACAGTATAGTGATGTACAGCAGTTTCATATATTACTCAGTGCTTATCATGATAAGTGTATAGTTTTTAAAATATTTATTTATTCTTTTCGTGAGTGAGATGTGAGCAAGGCAGAGGCAGAGAGAGAGAATCCTGAAGCAGACTTCACCCTGAGCGTGGAGTCTGATGGGGGGCTCGATCCTAGGACCCTGAGACCATGAACTGAGCCAAAACCGAGTCAGACCCTCCCAACTGTGCCAGCCAGGTGCCCTGTGATAAGTGTACTCTTAATCCCCTTCAGCAATTTCACTCATCACCCCCCCACTCACCTCCCTTCTGGCATCCATCTGATTGTTCTCTATAGTTAAGAGTCTATTTTTTGGTTTGTCTCTCTCTCTTTTTTCTCTTTTGTTTTTTGGTTTCTTAAATTCCACATATGGGCAAGATTATTATGGTATTTGTCTTTCTCTGACTGGCTTATTTCACTTAGCATTATACTCTCAAGCTCCATCTATGTTGCTGGAAACAGCAAGTTTCATTTTTTATGGCTGAATAATGGTCTTATATATATTATATATGTATATAATATTTACCACATCTTCTTTATCCATTCATCTATTGATGGACACTTGGGCTACTTCCATTGTTTGGCTATCATTGATAATCCTGCAGTAAACAAAGGGGTGCATCTATTTCTTCTAATTAGTGCTTTCATATTCTTTGGGTAAATACCCAGTAGAGCAATTACTGGATCATAGGGTAGTTCTATCTTTAGTTTTTTGAGAAACCTCCATTTTGTCTTCCACAGTGACTACACAAGTTTGTATTCCTACCAGCAATGCAAGAGAGTTCCTTTTCCTCCACATCCTTGCCATTGCTTGTTGTTTCTTGAGTTTTTGATTTTAGGTAATTCTGACAGGTATGACATGGTATTTCATTGTGGTTTTGATTTGTATTTCCCTGATGATAAGGGGTGTTGAACATCTTTTTATGTGTCTGTTAGCTATCTGTATGTCTTCTTAGGAGACATGTCTGCTCATGCTTTTTGCCCATTTTAATAGGATTATTTGTATTTTGAGTGTTGAGTTATATAAGTTCTTTGTATATTTTGGATACTAACCCCTTATAGAATATGTGATTTGTAAATATCTTCTCCCATTCAGTAGGTTGTCTTCTAGTTTTCTTGATTGTTTCCTTTGCTGTGCAGAAGCTTTTTATTTTGATGTAGTCTCAGCAGTTTATTTTATTTTTTAAAAGATTTTATTGGGGGATCCCTGGGTGGCTCAGTGGTTTGGCGCCTGCCTTTGGCCCAGGGCGTGATCCTTGAGTCCCGGGATCGAGTCCTGCATCAGGCTCCCAGCGTGGAGCCTGCTTCTCCCTCCTCCTGTGTCTCTGCCTCTCTCTCTCTCTCTCTCTCTCTCTCTATGTCTATCATAAATAAATAAATCTTTAAAAAAATAAAAATAAAAATAAAAGATTTTATTTATTTATTTTTAAAAAGAATTTATTTGTTTGTTTGTTTGTTTGTTTGTTTGTTTGTTTGAATGGGGAGGGGCAGAAGGGGAGGGAGAGAGAATCCTAAGTTGATTCCACACTGAGTGCAGAGCCTGACAGGGGACTGGATCTCATGACCTTGAGATCAGGATCTGAGCTGAAACCAAGAGTCAGATGCTTAACCAAATGAGCCACCCAAGCCCCCCACCCAATAGTTTATTATTGCTTTTGATTCCCTTGCCTCAGGAATCCTATCTAGAAAGATGTTGCTAACTGCCAATGTCAGAGAAATTCATGCCTGTTCTCTCTTCTAGGATTTTATGGTTTTAGGTTTCACCTTTAGGACTTTAATACATTTTGAGATGTGTGTGTGTGTGTGTGTGTATGTGTGTTTTGTAAAAAAGTAGTCCAGTTTCATTCTTTTGCATGTAGCTGTCCAGTATTCCCTACACCATTTATTGAAGAAGCTGTCTTTCTCCCATTGCATATTCTTGCCTCCTTTGTCAAAGAGTATCATGTAACATGTAACATGTAACTGATCATGTAACTGTGAGGTTATTTCTGGGCACTCTATTCTGTTCCATTGATCTATGTGTCTATTTATGTGCCAGTACCACACTGTTTTGATGACTACAGTTTTGTAATCTAGCTTGATGTGCAAAATTGTGATGCTTCCAGCTTTGCTTTTCTTTTTCAATATTGTTTTGACTATTAAGGGTCTTTTGTGGTTCTATAAAAATTTTTGAGGTGGTGTTTTTTTCTAGTTCTGTGAAAAATGCTATTGGTATTTTGATAGGGATTGCCTTAAATCTGTAGATTGTTTTGGGTACTATAGACATTTTAATAATGTTTGTTCTTCAAATCCATGGACATTAACTTACTTAACACTCAGCAAGGAAAAAAATACTGGAAAAGCAAGAATCAACCTCAGATATTTCAGATTTTTGAGATAGCATTCTTATCTATGACTGAAACTGCCTGTTACCTCCTTCAAATTCTGCAGGTTAAAATAACAATCATTTATGTCAGGTATGAATATATCTGCCTATGACTCATACTATATTTTATATATTGCATTGCATGTTTTAATGTGAAACCTTTTAAAGCAAAACTTTTCTGCTGAATAGTTACTGCCAAAAGATGTTTACAACCATATAAATCCTCTATATTGGTAGAAAACGTAATTAAAATAGGCGGTATGAGTTTACACATACACACGCACACACACACAGACTAGTGGTTTTCTCAGGAATAGAAGGATTCTAACATACAAGAAAATAGTTCTCAGGAAAATAACATTTAAAATATTTAAAGAGGGCAGCCCGGTGGCCCAGTGGTTTAGCGCCGCCTTCAGCCCAGGGCATGATCCTAGAGACCTGGGACCAAGTCCCACATCAGGCTCCCTGCATGGAGCCTGCTTCTCCCTCTGCCTGTGTCTCCCTCTCCCTCTCTCTCTCTCTCTCTCTCTCTCTGTCTCATGAATAAATAAATAAAATATTTTTTAAAAATATTTAAAGAAGTAAGTTGATAATCTGCGTTATTTTCAGGAAGCTCTAGTGGGGAATGCAGTTCTCTGCCTTTTCAGCTCATCTGATTTTTGGAGACGGATACAATGTAACCCATATCCAATATTGTGTATGAAACAAGAGTCAGGAAGAGTCTGGTTTTTCAGACTGGGCATCTAGAAGAATGGAATTTGCCATTCGTATGAAAGGAGAGACTGAGAGAAGCAGGTGGATGGGGAAAATCAGATCTGGGGCCTTGTGAAGATAGATTTTGATGAGTCCTTCTGAAGAGTGTATGTTTAGAGTGCGGATCGGGGTCCCCTACACCAATAAAACAAGAAATCACAAAATTGTTATCTAATTCTCTATCTCTGGAAATGTTTATCAGTAACTCATTGTGTGGAAAAAATATATCGATTGCATAAAATAATTTTGAACTATCCAAAGCATTTAAAGTTTTTTTTTTCTTAAAATGCATCATGGGTTAATCATGATATGTATTAAAGAGTTCTGCAAATGTGGACTTCTTTTTTGCTCCCTAAATAAATGTAGCTTGTGCATTTTTTCCCCTGAGTTAGTTTATCATTTCAAGTCTTGCTTGGCAAGAGTTTACTGGCTGTGAATGGGATCTGGCCAGGAAGCTTTCCTTAGGGAATGAGGAAATGGAAGCACAAAAGAAGCATTGTGTACTGCTAGAATATTCTTCTTTGAAGAGGACATTGCTGTTTTATTGGTGGAAGTAACCATGGAATTTGATAATTAAAAGAAAGAATAAGTAAAATTCCAGGCAACAAGAAGTGAGAATTTTATAAAAAGCCATGTCAAGCATGAATAATATCTTGAATACTCAATTCATTGGCTTTGATATGCTTCCTCTTAGACCCCTGCTGTAATTATATTTAAATTTCTGAAAGCTTTCACGCTTGTACAAAAATACCCAGGGAAGAAGTGTCTCAGGACTTTTTTTCTCTTATAGTCGCATACCATGTGATAATAAAATATTCATGTTTTCATTGAGTTAACCAATATTTTTTAATTATTTGAAAATGGAAAGCAAAATACATGCTAGGACTAATTTGATAGTACCAGGTTTGTGCTAATAATCATTATGATGGATTTTTTAATGGATACATGTTTGGTCAATTAAAAAATATATGCATATATGTTTTAAAGAAAATTGAATCTTGGTAATTAAATTAATTGGCATTGTCCTACAATTTTTGAGGGTAGAACAGTGCAATAATTATTATCAGTTCTTCCTAACTCTGCAATTAGAGCATTGAGTTTGGCAGGAGTTCTCTCATTTAAATTGATTATCATTGGAGAATAAAAACTTTGAGACCACATGGTCCAGAGAAAACTGATGGTGAGAAATTCTGGTTTCATTCCCAGGTTTAGAATTGCTCCATCATATGACTTGGGGAGCAAGTCAATTAATTCTATTTGTAGAACATTAAATGCAGTCACCCACTTTCTTGGCATGCAGTTCACATATCTGATTCCATTTGACCAGAGTGAAACAAGCATGACTTCATTTTGCTTCTCTAGAGTATCCAATCAGATATACTAACAATTTTTCTTTCATCATCAATTATAAAATAGGGAATGATGAAGAAGTTGAAATTCTGAAGGATGAGATTGACAGTATATAAGAAATTACGGACCAGAAAGTTTAGCAGTAATGAATTGATAGGACAATTTGGAGTTACAAGGCAAGAGAGTCTCAGGGCTTGAGAGGCTTTTTCATGAACCATTTTTGTGGCAAAATTATATTGGAGATTATGATCTGTTTAGGGTTACTGGGCCCCAAGAAGTTGTGTTTCTTTAATATTTGTTGAACACATTATCAAATATATTCTAGCCATTACAATTGTACCTGTTACCCAGTGAATTAATGAGCATCTGATATAATTGTAGTTACTCTTGATTACAGTTCAACATTATGACATAAATGGCTGTATTCTGTGCCCCCTCCTAGTCATTTCCTGTTTTGCTCTGCTTGATGCATAGTTCAGATCATGTTCCTTTTTTTTGTCCTAGCTCAGATAACATTGGACTTAAAATCAACATTTTCTTGTTGCTGGTGCTGTGCCATCTTCCTCTTGGTTATTCCGTTGACAGCTTGAATCTCCAAGTCATTCCCTGATTCTTATCTGCAAGACACCCCTGGGGTGCCATTATAGAATAACCACAACTACGTGGCTTAAAACAATGAAAATTTGTTACCTTAGAGTTCTGCAGTCTGGAAGTCTGTAATCAAGGTTTTGGCAAAAGCTTCCTCTGAAGTTCTCAAGAAGGATCCTTTCTTATCTCTCCCAGCTTCTGGTAGCTCCAAGTGTTCCTTGGCTTGTAGATGCATCACTCTAGACTCTGCCTCTGTCATCACCTGGTGTTCTTGCATATGCCAGTGTGTTCACATCCTCTTTCCTCTTATAAGGACACCAGTCATACTGGATTAGGAGCCCCCACTACTCTAGTGTGACCTTATCTTAGCTAATTATATCTGCAAATATCCTATTTGTAAATACAGCCACATTCACAAGTACAGGGAGGGATAGGTTCTCAACATATTTTTTGGGGGGTGGGGGTGAGGTCACAGTTCAACCCAGAACAGTTGCCTACTTGGGCTGTTGGCTCTGCCACATGGTTTTCATTCTGTCCACTGATCAAGGATCCGAATCTATTTTCTGACACCAATTTATTCTCATAAGACTACCAGGGAACTTTCTTTTATTAGTGATATTTGTGCATTTCCTGTGTCAACTCTATGCATCACTTGAGAAGCAAAGATCAAGACTGACATATTCAAAGAAAAATGTCTATTTATGTCTATATTCATCAAAAAAAAACAGGACCATCATTATTTATAGAAAACCTTGTATATATCAGGTACTCTGTGAGCATTAACTTATTCAGCCCTTATAACAGCATGCAGAATAGTTATATCCATCCACTTTACAGAGGAGACATGGGTCTCAATTCACATAGTAATAGACCATATCAGATCTGACTCAAAAAAATGGTGCTTATTCTGCGACTGTGTGAAATTGCCATTCAAACCAGAGAGTTTCAGGACTGCATATTAAAATGTTCTTTAAACAGGCCAGTGATAAGCATATGGTGAGCTCTAAGTGAGTGAAACGTAATCTGGGTGGGGGAGAATGGGAAGGCTGACAACTCAGTAACAGTGTAACTTGAGTTGGTTAACCTGAGAAAGATGTATTTTAAAAATTTAATTTTATATTATTAAGCAGTACCAGACCCCAATACCCACACCAGAAATGGAAAACAGTAAATGAAATTAGAGTTCAGCTTTACTTTTAAGCATTCGAGCAAAAATCCTAAATAAAATTCTATCACGTAAGTCTAAAATAATCATACAAAAATGAGTTTTATTTCAGATATGCAAGGATGGCTTAACATTAAAAAACTAATTAATGAAATCTAGTATATTAATATTAATCCCAAGAAAAGCCTATAGACATCTCCACAGATGTCCAAAATATACTTGAAAAAGTACCCAGGCATAGTTAAAAGAGAATTCTCTTATAGCTTTCAATTTTGGAATGAATACATTATAGGAATAAAAGGCACAACCTAGGGAGTATAGTCAATGACATGGTAAAAGCATCATATGAGGACAGATGGTAGCTTCATCTGTGATGGGTATAGCATACCATATAGAGATGTTGAATCCCTATGTGTACACCTGAAACCAGTATAACATTTGTGTCACCTATGCTTAAATAAAAAAAAATTAAAAATAAACATAAATTTCTAAAAAAAAAAATCTCTTAGCAGAACATAGAAGAGACAGACATGCTTTTAATTTCTCAAGGAGTTACCACTCAGAAATATCATATTTAGGAGTGTAATATTATAAACACTTCCATTAAAATTTGTAATTTTATGTCTTATTTGACCTCTAATATTCAAAATTATACTTAAGATATTAGGCTATCCTAAACCTAGGGGATAAAAGATGGGGGAAAACAAGAGACAGGCTATTATTTGTAGACTTCACAGTTATACACCCAAAATACCCACAGGAATAATTAACAAGCTGTTACAATTCTTAAAGTGAGTCCATTAAGATATCCAGATCCAATCTCAAAACACAAAAGTCCATAGTTTTCCTATTTACCAGCCATAAATTATAAGAAAATATAAAAGGAAATGCAATCCCATCTACAAAAACAATGAAATGATACATAAAGTAAAATTCTAAAAAAACATGCAAAATATTTTGGGAGAAAAATACTGAATTTTATACAAGCTCAAAATGGTCAGAGGAAAAAGACCTGTATTGAGCTCATGAATGTTCTCATGGCTCACTATGAATGGCTCACTATTGAAGCCTTTCATATTAAGGAGAGAATGCCTCCCAATATGCGTATTTAATGCTCCTGCATTCAAAAACTTAACGATTTTTCAGAAGTAGCAAAAAACGATTCAGAAAATCACATGTAAATATGAATAAACAATGCAAGACAATTAACGTTTATTATAATAACAATATGACAAAGCATACACAAGCAGTATGCTGGTTTTTTTTTAATATGAATTACCTTAAGTTCTTAAGGTAAACAATAGTATAAGAGTTCAGCTTTACTTTTAAGCATTGGAGCAAAAATCCTAAATTCAATCACATGAGTCTAAAATAATCATACAAAAATGAGTTTTATTTCAGATATGCAAGGATGGCTTAACATTAAAAAAATAATGAAATCTAGTATATTAATATTAATCACAAGAAAAGCCTATAGACATCTCCACAGATGTCCAAAATATACTTGAAAAAGTACCAAGGCATAATTAAAAGAGAATTCTCTTACAGCTTTCAATTTTGGAATGAATACGTATAAACAATAGTATAAGGGCAAGAAATAGACTCCTGCATGTATAAGAATTTCATATTTGGGAGGGATAGATAGAAGAGACTTCAGTTAGTGCTGTTAGTCTGAATGTTATATCACTGACTATCTATATGAAAAAATGAAGTAAAATTAAATTTCTGTCTGCACACTATAAACAAATTCTAAGTTGAGTAAGAGTCTACATGTTTTAAGAAAATAAAAATTAGGTAAAGTTATTGGAATATTTATTAACTTTGAATATTTAATGTATTTATGGGCAACAAAATAAAGTTTGAGAAATTTAGCAATACTGTTCCTTCAGCCTTCTGGAGAAAAAGAGTCTTATAGCTATGCTTAAAAATCAAGGAGTAGGGATGCCTGGTTGTCTCAGTTGTTAAGGGTCTGGCCTTTGGTTCAGGGTGTGATCCTGGAGTTCTGGGATCAAGTTCCATATCGGGCTCCTGCGAGGAGTCTGCCTCTCCCTTTGCTTGTGTCTCTTCCTTCGCCTTCCCTTTGTGTCTCTCATGAATAAGTCAATAAATCTTTTTAAAAAGTCAAGGGACATGAAAATTAAAGCAACAGTGAGATACCACTACACATCAATTAGAATGGCCAAAATAGGGGATCCCTGGGTGGCGCAGTGGTTTGGCGCCTGCCTTTGGCCCAGGGTGCGATCCTGGAGACCCGGGATCGAATCCCACATCGGGCTCCCAGTGCATGGAGCCTGCTTCTCCCTCTGCCTATGTCTCCGCCTCTCTCTCTCTCTCTCTCTGTGACTATCATAAATAAATAAAAAAATTAAAAAAAAAAAAAAAAGAATGGCCAAAATAGAGAATATGTTAACATTCCAATTGTGATGAAGATATAGAACAGGTACTCTTCTTTTACTGCTGATGGGAATGCAAAATGGTCCAGCCACTTTCGCAGATGGTTTGGTGGTTTCTTACAAAACTCATCATGCTCTTATCTTAACTATACGATCCAACAACTGTGCTCCTTAATGTTTACACGAAGGACTGGAAAATTTATGTCCACACAAAAACCTGCACATAGTTGTTTTTAGCAGTTTCATTCATAATTGCCCAAACTTGGAAGTATCCAAGATGTCCGTCAATAGGTGAATGGATAAACTCTGGTCCATCCAGACAATGGAACATTATTCTTCACTAAAAAGAAATGAGCTGTTGAGACATAAAAAGACATGGAGTTAAGTGTAAGTGCAT
This sequence comes from Canis aureus, assembly GCF_053574225.1. NCBI lineage: Eukaryota > Metazoa > Chordata > Mammalia > Carnivora > Canidae > Canis > Canis aureus. Next base: position 7,197,535 of record NC_135641.1, read on the forward strand.
ATTGCTAAGTGGAAGAAGTCAATCTGAAGAGGCAACATACTGTATGATTCCAACTATATGATGTTATGGAAAAGGCAGACTATAGAGACAGTAAAAAAAAATCATGATGAGGGAGGAATGAATAAGGGAACATTGAGGACTCAAAGAGCAATGAAAATACTCTGTAGGATATCATAATAATGAGTATATATAATTACATATTTGTCCAAATCCAATGAATGTATAACCCCAGGAGTGAACTGTAAGGTCAACTATGGACTTTGGGTGATTATGGTGTGTCAATCTAGATTCAACCATTGTAACAAATGTACTACTTTGGTGGTCTACATTGATAATGGGAAGATATGCTTGTATAGGGCAGGGAATATATGGGAAATCTCTACTGGTTTTTTTTTTACTGTGAAATTAAAACTGCTCTAGCAAAGTAAATTTTTAATAAAAAAGCTAATGGGAATACATACTTAATAAAAGCAAAGAATATGAATATGTAACAAACGCCCATGAATGAATTTTCAAAAGTTACATATACTAATCAAACATCATAAACTATGAAGAGGAAAGGAAAAACAAATGGACAGTACACACAAGAAGAGATGTTAAACCTTGCTTACATTCAAAAAGTACAAATTAGTAGGATATACAGTTTTCCAGGCATTGAATTGGCATTAATAAATGTTGGATAACGTAGAGATTAGCTATAACTGTGGAAACACTGGGACTCAAAGTACAGAATAGCCTTTTGGAAGGGCACTCGGGCAATGTTATTTTAAATTTGGCATTTTCAGGGGTGCCTGGATGGTGCAGTTTGTTGAGCATGGGACTTCTCATTTTGGATCAGGTTGTGATCTCGGGGTTGTGAGATGAAGCCCTGTGTTGGGCTTTTCATGCAGTACGGAGTTTGCTTAGGACTCTGTCTCCCTCTCTGCCCCTTCCCTCCCTACTCTGTCTTTCTAAAATAAATGTATCTTTTAAAAAAGTAAATTTGATATTTGTGTTGCTCATCCTGCAACATTTTCCTAGATCAGTGGTTTTAAAAGTGTATCTCCATTCTGGTAGCATCATTATCGCCTAGGACTATGTTAGAAATGTAAAGTTTCAGGCTTTTAGCAGGTCTTCCAGGTGATCCAGATGCTAAAATTTGACAATCACTGTTATGATGATTATTAGGGAAATAATGGAAGGGATGATAGAAGCATGTGATGGAACACTATGCTACAATTAAGAATATATGGGATAGATCTATATGTCTTGCCACACCAAGATATATTATTGTCAACAAGCAGGCTACAGAGCAGTGCATGGAGATCAGCCATTAAGTGGTTCATATAAGACTTCAGGCTTACCTGAAATGATTCCATTTGTTACAGAGGAGAAAGTATTACATATGACATATGCACATTAAAATGAACAAGTACAAAAGGCCTTATTGAGAATGACTAGCCAGTGCAGACCAAATAGAACCTTATTGCCAAATGATCTATGTCTGGCATGATTTCCAAATTGGAGTATGCCCATGCTATAAAGTGCATGTTGGGCTTTTGGAGAATATATTAGCTATACTGCTAAAATGTGCAGTTTTTACACTCCAAAACCAGAAAAAAAAGAATTTTATTATTTTTAATTTTGGACTGACACAGGGGTTTTTGCTTGTTCTATACATCAGATGGACATATGAAATTAGTAGTGCACATATAAACTGAAGGAGTTGGAATTCTATAATGCAGTGATGTGCCTCAGTGATTGTTCATTGCCTCCGATTTATTCAGTTTGAATGGTGTTAAAAACATGTTCTTTTAATACTGTTGAAACTTGATGGTACTTTGTAATGGCTACTTAAGTTAAAAAAATATTTCAGATAAATAAACAGGTTGAACTATCACTAATGGAAAAAGTTGCCAACTTCAAATTTATGGAATAAAAAGGTTTCAGATTTTCCTCAATTTCCTATAATGACAGATGACTCTCCACTATATGCTATGTATTTAAAAACATATTTGAAAAGAAAACATATTTTAAAAAGCTGCCTTTAAAAGTGAAGAGCAAGTTAACTGCTTTTAGAAATGAATTATGCCACAAAAGAACATTTTGAATTTTTTTAAAGACTTTATTTAATTGAGACACAGATAGAGAGAGAGAGAGAGAGAGAGAGAGAGAGAGAGAGACATAGGCAAAGGGAGAAGCAGGCTCCATGCGGGGAGCCTGACATGGGACTCAATCCTGGGCCTCCAGGATCACACCCCAGGCCGAAGGTGATGCTAAACCACTGGGCCACCAGGGCTGCCCCATTTGAATGTTTTAAAGAGCTTGAAATATGTGATTAATTATTATGTGATTTTGTTGCTAAAATCATGTAAGCCATTGTGTATTTTTTCCATATTTGCTTACTTAACAAATCTTGAAAAAAATCAATGTTCTAAACACTTTTGATTACTCAAACAATCTTATTGGAATTTGGACCCATATGCTTCAAAATATTAACATGAAACAACTGGACAATTGATGACAATAGTGGAAATAAAAATACTACCTCAAGTTCAGCAAAATATTCCTTAATAATAATTAACTTTCATTAATTACAAATGTAATTTATCAAGCATATGCAAAAGGTAGTGTTCATCTTTGACTGCTGTTCCTCCTTTTTTGCTGTTTACCTCTCTATCTGCTACCCTCTTTGAAGCTAAGCCCTATAACTCTGTATTTAGTGTTCCAAATGCTGCCTTTTACTCTCCTTACCTATCTTACTCACGTATCTATCCTTTTGGATGACTTTATGAGTTGTAGAAAGGGCAAGATGAACAAAATCTAATTCCCTCCAAGGACTGGTGACTAGGGAGAAACCAGTTAATGCAAAACAGTAAACAAGTGATGGGTAGAGCCTGGGACTGGCTTATCTGACCAGCCAGAAGGAGAAAGGAATTAAGGAAAGTTTTCAGCGGACGTAATATTGGCCAGGAAGAAACAGAAGACATTCTAGGAACGAGCAAAGGCAGGGAAATGTAAAACAATATAGTTTTGAGGGAAAATTACTACATTTTGCTTTGCTATGTTAGAAATCTTGTCAGCAGCTGATGAAGCCTCTTGGTGTTAGGAAATTTTTTATTACTAGATTATGAATTTATGGTTCTCAGCCCTGGCTATACATCAAAATTGTCTGGGACCCAACCCCAAGACTACTAAATCAGTACTTCAGGTTGGGAGCTCAGGCATTGGACTTTTTTTTTTTTTTTTTTTACAAGATTAGTTAATTTTGAGGAGCTGAAAAATTTGTGTATAAAACGTCTATATTTAATATTCTTTTGATGTTGCAGGCCCTTTCTATGGTGATGTTTATTTCAGTAGGTATCTGCTCCATGGAAAGCAAATACTCTTACAGATTTTGAGCAAAGTACTAAGGGTTTTAGCATTGTCTTTAGCATAAAGTTATGAGGCTAATTTAATGTGGATGAATAACATCAATAACCAGATCATGAAAATTCTGAATACCATGCTGTTATTTAAAAATTAAATTGGTTAAAAAGGTAGATGCTCACTGAAAAAAAACAACTACAGTTAAAAATTAGATGTGTTCCATGGAACATTCTCCTTGATAGATCACACGTTAGGCCAGAAAACAAGTCTCAATACATTATAAAATGTTGAGCATTTTCATAACATTCTAACTCTAATGTTATGAAACTAGTAATCAGTTACATGAAGAAAACTGGAAAAACCACAAATACATGGATATTAAATACCGTGCTACTGAACAACAACTGAATTATTGAAGAAATCAAATGAGAAATTAAAAACAAAATACCCAGAGAAAATTGAAAACAGAAATCCAACATGATGGAATCTGTGGGATGCCACAGAATTGGTTCTTGGATGTTCTTAGCAATACAGGCCTACCTCCAAACTAAGAAAAATCTCAAAAATCCTAACTTTACACCTGAGGAAACTAATAAAAGAACAAAAATGACGCTTAAAGTTAGTAGAAGGAAGGAAATAATAAAGATTAGAATGGAAATAAATGAACCAAGACTATAAAAAGACAATAGAAAAGATCAGCGAGACTCAGAACTGTTTTTTTCAAAAGAAAAACAAAATTGACACAATCTTAGCTAGATTCACCAAAGAAAAAAGAGAGAAGATTCAAATAGATAAAATCAGGAAAGAAGGAGAAGTTACAACTGATACCACAGAATATACAAAGGATTTTAAAAGACTAATAGGAACAATTATATGCCAACAATTGGAAAATCTAGAAGAAATGGATAAATTCCTAAATATGAACAATCTGTAGAAGAATGAATCATGAAGAAATAGAAAGTATGAATAGGCTGATTACTACTAAGGAGATTGAATCAGTAATCAAAAACCTACCAACAAACAAAAGTCCAGAACCAGATGGCTTCATTGGTGAATTCTACCAAACATTCAAAGAAGATTTAGCACCTGTACTCAGGCTATTCCAAAAAGTTGAAGAGGAGGGAAACTTAACTAATTTTATGAGTCCAGTTTTAACCCTGATACTGAAACAACAAAAACACCACACACAAAGAAGGAAAATTATAGGCCAATATCCTTGATTAACATAGATATAAAAATCTTCAACAAAATACTAGCAAACTGAATTCAGCAATATATTAAAAGGATTGTATACACCACGATTAAGTGGGATTTATATCAGGGATGGAAGGATGGTTTATTTCTGCACATCAATGTGTAATACAGAACATTAACAAAATGAAGAACAAAAATCATATGATCATCTCAATAGATACAGAAAAAGCATTTAACAATATTTGAAATCCATTTATGATAAAAACTCTCAACAAAATAGATACAGAGGGAAGGTACCCTCAACATAATAAAAACCATATATGAAAAACCCACAGCTAATATTGTACTCAAGGGTGAAAAGTTGAAAGCGTTTCCTCTATGATCAAGAATAAGACAAGGATGCCCACTCTCTTCACTTTTTTTCTGTTGTAAGTCCTAGGCACAACAATTAGGCAAGAAAAAGAAGTAAAAAACATTCACTTTGGAAAGGAAGAGGTAAAACCATCCCTATTTACAGAAGGCATGTTACTGTGTATAGAAAACCCTGAAGACTATCAAAAGACTGTTAGAACTGATAAATGAATTCAATAAAGTTGTAGGATACAAAATTAATATGTAAAAATTTGTTGTGTTCCTATAAATCAATAACAAAATATCATATAGAGAAATCGAAGAAACAATACCATATACAAATGCATCAAAGGAATAAAGTACCTAGGATAAATTTAACCAAGAAGGTAAAAGACTTATACACTGAAAACTAAGAGACATTGATGAAAGTAATTGAAGAAGATACAAATAAATGGAAAGATACTCCTAGCTCATGGATTGGAAAATTAATACTGTTAAGACGTCTTTACTACCCAAAGCAATCTACAGATTCAAAGAAATCCCTATCAAACTTCCAATGGCATTTTTCACAGAATAGAACAAATATATCTAAAGTTTGCAAAAAGCCAAAAAGATGCCAAATAGAAAAAGCAATCTTGAGAAAGAAGAACAAAATTAGAGGAACCATGCTCTCAGATTTCTTTTTTCTTTTTTCAGATTTCAAATTAGGCTACAAAGCTGTAGTAATCAAAAGGAGTATGGTATTGCATTGATACAGACACATTGATCAGTGGAACAGAATAAAAAGGCTAGAAATAAGCCCACAAATAGGTGCTTGATTAGTTGTGATAAAGAAGCCAAAAATATTCAATGAGAGAGAACAATCTCTTCAATAAATGGTGCTGAGAAAATTGGACAGCTGCAAGGAAAAGAATGAAACTGATCATGATCTTATACCACCTACAAAAATTAACTTAAAATTTGTTTTTCCAGTGCACGGGCATGAAATAATTTTCCATTTCTTTGTGTTACCTTCATTTTTTTTCATCAGTGTTTTATAGTCAATTAATATTTGACAAAGCATGAAAGAATATCCAATGGGGAAAAGACAATCTCTTAAAAATGGTGTTGGGAAAACTGGACAGCAACATGCAAAAGAATTAAGCTGGACCACGTTCTTTTTTTTTTTTTTTTTTAAAGATTTTATTTATTCATGAAAGATGGAGAGAGAGAGAGGCAGAGACCTAGGCAGAGGGAGAAGCAGGCTCCATGCAGGAAACCCAATGTGGGACTCGATCCTGGGATTCCAGGATCACGCCCCGAGCCAAAGGCAAATGCTCAACCGCTGAGCCACCCAGGTGTCCGTGGACCACATTCTTATTCCAAACACAAAAATAAATTCAAAATGGATTAAAGACCTAATGTGAAACTTGAAATCATAAAAATCCTAGAGGAGAACACAGTATAGTAACCTCTTTGACATCACTGTAGAAACTTCTTTTTACATAGATCTCCTGAGTCAAAGGAAACAAAAGTAAAGATAAACTTTTGGGACTTCATCAAAATAAAAGTCTGCACAGTGGAGGAAACAATCAATAAAACTAAAAACTACCCTATGGAATGGGAGAAGATATTTGCAAGTGATATATCTGATAAAGGGTTAGTATCCAAAATCTATAAAGAACTTCTCAGACTCAACAGCCAAAAAATGAATAATCCAGTTAAAAATAAGACATGAATAGACATTTTTCCAGAGAAGATATCCAGATGGGTAACAGAGACATGAAAAGATACTCACATCATTCATCCTCTGAAATAAAAATCAAAACTACAATGAACTATCACCTCACACCTGTCAGAATGGCTAAAATGAACAACACAAGAAACAACAAGTGTTGGTGAGCATGTGGAAGAGGGAAACCTTCTTGCAGTGTTGGTGGGAATGCAAGCTGGTGCAGCCACTTTAGAACACAGTATGGAGGCTCCTCAATTACTTAATTCTACACCCGAAACTAATACACACTGTATATTGACTAACTGGAATATAATTGAAAATTTAAAGAAAAATGAAAAAATAAAACCGCCTAAAAATAGAACCGTTGTATGCACCAGCAATCTCACTCCTGGGTATCTATTAAGAAAAATGAAAATGCTAATTCAAAAAGATTTATGCACCTCTATGGTAATTGCAACATTATTTATAATAGCTAAGACATGGAAACCACGTGAGTGTTCATGGATGGATGAATAGATAAAGAAGAGGTGGTATATATACAGTGGAATATTACTCAGCCATCAGAAAGAATGAAATATTGCCATTTGCAACAACATAGTTGGATCTAAAGGGTATTTTGCTAAGTGAAATCAAGTCAGAGAAAGACAAATAATGCATGATTTCACTTATATTTGGAATCTAAAAAACAAAGAAAACCCAGACTCGGATAAGAAGAATAGATTGTTGACACCCAGAACAGAGGTGAACAGGGAAATGGGGGGTGAGTAAAGCAGAGTACGAAGTCCAAGCCTCTAGTTATAATATAAGCCAAGGGGATGTAATGTATAGCATGGGAAATACAATCAATAATAATGTATTAACTTTGTGCAGTGACCGATGGTAACTAGACTTACTGAAGGGATCATTTCACAATGTATACTAAGGTCGAATCATTATGTTGTACACTTAGAACTAATCTAATAATGTTTGTCAACTATACTTCAATTAAAAATAATTAGATGTGGCCATCAGGTAATGACTGCAGCTTTGGGATCTTCTGAAGAATACTTTTAAATATGGCTTGAACAAGAGAAATATCACTGGATTTTCATATCTTCTTCAAAAGCAGTGAACCTGAAGTTGTACAGATGAGCATCTACTGTGTATTTCTTGGGAAATCAGTCATTAATCAGGGCCCTGTAAATACATATTAATTCTTTATAGTTCAGTGTAAAAATACATTAGGAGGAATGGGAAGTGGCAATATTCCCCCAACGAAATACAATTGCATTTTAGGATTTACTTTAAATTTTTTTTTTTTTTTTACTGAAACTCAAAAGATTGCCGCATAAAATAATCTTCCTCAAAATAATCTTTCCTAACTCATCTTAAAACTAGAGTCTTTATTGTTCAGGTGTGCAGATGTACTCACACATGTGCACACACTCTGAGCGCCTTTATTAAGTGATGGGAATTTGTGCTAAATCCAATAATTGCTAATATAAACAGTCAAAAATTTTAAATGGAGTTTCCATAATCCTTTCTGTTAATTAAAAATCTTAAAAGGCCCCAAATCCAACCTACTAAGAAATAAAAAGTAAACTTCACAAATGGTCTGCATAATTAGATCGATTACAGATGAGATTAGAAATGTCATAACTGGGGAGCCTTTTTCTTGGTGTGGCTGTAGTGGCTAAATGGTGGCATATAAATGAATCCCTCGAAAAGTGGCTGAAATGAATGAGGAAATAGTGTTTAATAAATCATGAATTGTGGTTATTAGTATTGTTCCACTTATTTTACTTATGATACATGTTCATCCTCCAGTCTTTTTCTGAGTTGGTATTATATAGCTGGAAACATTTAGCATGTCTTCCTTATGGACAGACCTTTTAATCTAGGTGTACATATGCATAACAATTTTGCTTTGTTCAATTTAGCCAGAACAGTGTATAAAGATATATTGTCTAAGTTAAGAAAAATTAATAGTATTAATAAAGACTTGCATTTCTAAAAAATTTCAAGGTCTTTAATAACTTGCCTATTGTTCCATAGTCCAAAAGTTCTGTATCAGGTCCATAGGATTATTCCATCCATAGCAATCCATAATTTGATATCTGATTTCAGCTCTGGAGAACATCTATGTTTTTGCTCTGATATGACTTTATTGTTTAATCTGTTTTGCATCTTTGTGGCAGCCAAGTATTAAGAGGGTCAAGATTCTTTTCCTCTGGCATTTTCATGATCTGACTTCTGGCACCTGACTATGTTCTAATACTTAAAATAAGAATTAGAGAAAATGACACTCTTGTACAATGATAAACTAAATATGTGGGGAAAACCCTAAAAATATCCCTGAAAGTCCCAAGCTCAGCATATTAGTTAGCACACTGTGAGAACTTTGGACAATTAAAGATAAATGTTCAGGCATGCAAATTATCAAGGAAAATATGCCTGACTTAGAAGGAGAGAGATTTTGAGGAAGAGTTCTTCATTTTTTACTTTAGTCCAAAATAAACTAAGTTTCCTTAATGGTACTAGGATTGTATTATTTTCATTTATTAAGCACCTAAAAATTGTTATTTTTACATGATTTTTTACACATTTTCCATTTCTGTTATTTTTCCATTGTCTTTGACTTCTGTGAATGTTTGTTTGATGTTCTGTATGTTTCTGAGTGTGTCACCTCTTTTGAGTGTTTCTTTTATTTCCAGTTAGTTAACATACGGTGTTATATTCATTTCAGGTGTATGATACAGTGATTCAGTACTTCCATACATCACCCGGTGCTCATTGTGACAAGTGTGCTCCCTAAACCCCATCACCCATTTCCCCTAACCCCCCACCCATTTCCCCTCTGGTGACTGTCACTTCTCTATAGTTAAGAATCTATTCCTTGGTTTGCCTCCACTCTGGTTTTGTTTTGTTTTTGTTCTTTTTATGCCTCCACTCCATTTTGCTTCTTCTGTGTATAAGTGAAATCATATGGTATTTGTCTTTCTCTGACTGACTGACTTTACTTAGCATTATGCTCTTTAGCTCCATCCGTGTCATTGTAAATGGCAAGATTTCATTCTCTTTATGGCTGAGTAATATTCCATTGTAGCTATGTAAATCATATCTTCCTTATCCACTCATCAGTCAATGAGCACTTGGGCTGTTTCCATAATTTGGCTATTGCAGATAATGTTGCTATAAACATGGGGTGCACATATCCCTTTGAATTAGCATTTTTGTATCCTTTGGTTAAATACCCAGTAGTGCCATTGCTGGATTATCAGGTAGCTCTATTTTTAATTTTTTGAGGAACCTCCATACTGTTTTCCAGAGTGGCTGCACCAGTTTGCATTCTGACCAATAGTGCAAAAGAGTTTCCCTCTTCTTCTATATCCTCACCAACACCTGTTTTTTCTGGTGTTGTTGATTTTAGCCATTCTGACAGGTGTGAGGTGATAGTTCATTGTAGTTTTGATTTGTACTTCCCAGATGATGAATGATGTGAGCATCTTTTTATGTGTTTGTTGCCCATCTGGATGTCTTCTTGGAAAGATGTCTATTCATGCCTTCTTCCCATTGTTGACTTTTGTCATCATTCTGTTATAGGTTGTGTCATTTTCACCAAGGCAACAATCAGTGTTATAGGGCAGCCCTGGGTGGCTCAGCGGTTTAGCACTGCCTTTAGCCCAGGGCGTGATCCTGGAGACCCAGGATAGAATCCCACGTCAGGCTTCCGGCATGGAGCCTGCTTCTCCCTCTGCCTATGTCTCTGCCTCTCTTTCTCTCTCTGTGTCTCTCATGAATAAATAAATAAAATCTTAAAAAAAAAAAAAAACAATCAGTGTTATAGTATCAAGTCTGTATTTGTCCACTGATCCCAAAAGAAAGTCTACATGTTTCAAAGCTGTGGTCATCAAGACAGTGTGGTACTGGCACAAAAACAGACACATAGATCAGTGGAACAGAATAGAGAATCCAGAAGTGGACCCTGAACTTTATGGGCAACTAATATTCGATAAAGGAGGAAAGACTATCCATTGGAAGAAAGACAGTCTCTTCAATAAATGGTGCTGGGAAAATTGGACATCCACATGCAGAAGAATGAAACTAGACCACTCTCTTTCACCATACACAAAGATAAACTCAAAATGGATGAAAGATCTAAATGTGAGACAAGATTCCATCAAAATCCTAGAGAAGAACACAGGCAACACCCTTTTTGAACTCGGCCATAGTAACTTCTTGCAAGATACATCCACGAAGGCAAAAGAAACAAAAGCAAAAATGAACTATTGGGACTTCATCAAGATAAGAAGCTTTTGCACAGCAAAGGATACAGTCAACAAAACTCAAAGACAACCTACAGAATGGGAGAAGATATTTGCAAATGACATATCAGATAAAGGGCTAGTTTCCAAGATCTATAAAGAACTTATTAAACTCAACACCAAAGAAACAAACAATCCAATCATGAAATGGGCAAAAGACATGAACAGAAATCTCACAGAAGAAGACATAGACATGGCCAACATGCACATGAGAAAATGCTCTGCATCACTTGCCATCAGGGAAATACAAATCTCAATGATTTTTGTAAGCTGTTTTTGTTTTTGTTTTTGTTTCTGTTTTGTTTTGTTTTGTTTTACAGCAGCTTTATGGATGTGGTATGTAGTCCATCTAGTGAACAGGGTTGTGATGCCCTGCTAAGGGGCTTTGCATGCCTCCCTCCTTGTTCTTCCAGCTTCTCTGCTGAAGTAGTCACTCCTCCAGGGTGCTATGGAGAAGTCCCAGGAAGTCCTGGGACTGAGTTACAATACTGGTTCTCAGGGCCTTCCCTCCCCCTGGTGGCCCTGGGAAGGAAACTAGGGATCCCCTGAGCAGTACAACAGGATAGTGTTGTTGTTTTTTTTTTTCCCAGAAATAGAGCAGAAGATATAATTCCAGGTGGCAAATGAGAAGAGCTGCCAAGATGAACTAATAGTGAATATTTGGCAGTTACTAGTGGAGATCATGACCTGGTCAGCAGTACACTTAATATGTGTACGCAGTGGGGGAGAAACTTCTTTGCCTGGCTTTCTCTGGCCACAGGGAGGCATATCAACTAGAGAAATCCTACTTCTCTCACCTACCTCTTTTATCTCCCTTTGGTTGATTGGGGAGCCTGGGAGAAGGAACTGAGAATGTATGGTCCTACATCTCTCTCTTTGGGATCTGCCTCTCTATTGCTTTGCTTCATAATTCATTAAGTTGGCCCAGAGCAGCCTCATTTGGTCTGGCTGTGTGTGTGCTTCAGGATTAGCATTCCTCCTGGCCTACAGCTATGAACTGCATTCTCCAAAGTCCACTAAACAAGCACTAAGTGAATTTTTTACATCCATTTTCCAGAATCTTGCTTGAATCCATTCCTTGGTTCTAAATGTAAGCACTAAACAGCAGCATGATTTACTCAGCCATCTAAAATACTAATATCATCAGTGTTGGGGAATTGGGTATAAGCAGAAGAAGGATTAGGATATAGAAATATACTCCTAATATCATAATGGAATATGGTAACAAAATATGTGAAGATACTGAGCTTTTCATGGTGAACCTGGATAGTCCAGAAATGAAAAGGGTTAAATTAGGCCCATGTAAATGATTCTTTTTGAAATGTCACGGGTGATATGTAACCATTCTTAAAATAGTCCAGCAGTAGGTAATAAATTATGAAATTTTACATGAAAAACATATACGTATGCTTGATTTTATGTCTCCATGTGGAGATAGGGTATGCCTGATAGAGAGTTTAGATGACTCTGCCATAGTCCCTTATTTACCTCATGAGTGGATGAGTTAGGTTTTGTCTTCCCTACCATTTTTTAAAAGATTTTATTTATTTTTTCATGAGAGACACAATGAGAGAGAGAGAGAGAGAGAGAGAGAGAGGCAGAGACACAGGCAGAGGGAGAAGCAGGCTCCATGCTGGGAGCCTGATGCTGGACTTGATCCCAGGACCTGGGATTACGCTCTAAGCTGAAGGCAGACGCTCAACCGCTGAGCCACCCAGGCATCCCATTTCACTGCCATTTCTTAAAAAGGATATTCTAAATATAGTAAGTTTACAAATTTTTTTTCAGAATTACTGATATCCTAATGTGGCATCCACAATGCCTGTGCCAGTCCCTTTACTTCATCTCATCATGTAGGCATTTTACCATCATACATCATCACAAGAAAACTCACGAGTGCAGTACAATAGGTATTTTGAGAGAGAGAGAGAGATTGCAAGCACAGTCATATAACGTGTATTACAGTAGATCATTGTAATTGTTCTATTTTATTATTCTTGTTAATTTCTTCTGTGCCTAACTTATAAATTGTTATTGTAGCTTGTCTGTATAGGAAAAAAAACATAGCATGTATAGGGAGGGTGTGGTACTGTCATGGTTTCAGACGTCCACTGGGGTCTTGGAACATAACCCTCATGGATAAGGGGGAACCACTGTAGTACATTCTACTGAATAATAAGCATTTAAAAATAGAGATGTGAGTACCAATTCTATGCTGTATGGTCATGTGTGATCATTGTGATGCATTGTGCCTGTCATTCAGTGTGGAGAAATTCAGAGGGAAAAAATTGCGATTTTTTTTTTTAAAGAACAGATGAGAAATCCATTGTAAACCTGTGGAAATTATCTATTGTGTAAATTATCTGTTAAATAGATTTCAGAGAAAAGCAGATTTTGGCTCTTCTATGGCTTTCTTCATTTCAAAACCCATCTTAACATAGATGATGTTCAGAAAGCACCCTGCAATTCTATCAAATATTCCTCAAATTGTAAAAAATACTGCAAAAAGAGAAAGTGCAATAAAAAGCAAAGCTGCAACCTTGGAGAAGAGGGATTCTCAGCAGCAGATTATAAACTCCTTGAGGGCTGCACTGGTGTCCTTCATTTCTCTGCAGTACTTGGTGGTGGCTTTGGTTAAACCACCAGTACTTAGGAATTTATCATGAAGTAGGGAATTTGTAGCTTAGAATGGTTTCGTGGAAAAGGGCAGCCTGGAACTGTAAAGGCCTAGATTTCTTATACTCAGATGGTCTGGAGTTCAACAGTGGTTCTACTCAGCTCCCTGCCCTGTAAATGGGGTTAGTGTTCTTTGTCTTGCCTGCTTGCTGGGGAAGTTGAGATAATGTTCACAAGACACCTAGTGACTGTGATAACAGATATGTATTGATGTACTTCTCTTCTTCCACTCCTGTATTGAAAACAGTTATCAGTGTATTTAGTAAAAAAACAACAACAACAACAACAACAACAACAACAGCAAACACACGAAGTAGTTGGTTCGCCATGAGATTAAGGAGGTTATAACATTTAACTTTGAAGGAAATGGTGAGCCCTTTATTGGTTAAATTCTTGTAGAAATCCACAGCCCCAGTAACCTTATTGTCCTTGATCTCCACCTAGTGGGAAGTGACTGGCCACCTTGCGTCATTGGTGACACCAATGTCTCGTCTTCTTGAAGTGCTGGCTTTGGTGAAGTTACAGGGAAGGAAGGCACCATCTGTTTCAAACATCTCTGGCTTCAGCTTTTTGTACCCCCTTCACTGCTCCATAGAAAAGCCCATGCTGGCCTCTCCCACCTTCCTCGTTCCTTCTCTCGTTGGATACATTGGTAGATTGTGTGTATAACTGGAGGAGGTGTGCTAGGTGGGGTCTTCTCTGAACTTGGGGATGGGGATCCATGGGTCTACTTACATTCTACCTTCACAGGCTTGCTAGCTGTGAGCTATCGTGGAGAGGTGAGGAGAGGTGCTATTTCACAGAGTGGTCATCATAGCCTCAGCACCGCCCAGGTCAGAGGGCAGAGGGAGGATGCATACTGGCTTTTGGGGGCAGAGCAGTGTGAGCAGAGGCAATCCCTCCTGTCTTCTGTAGGCAGAGGGTAACCTAAGGGGAGACTGGGAGGGTATTCCTTTCTGAAATCATGACAATCACTGGCACAGTTGGGGAATATCAGTTTCCTTCTCTAGGCTTGCTGAAGGGGACTATGAGGAAGAAGCATGGTGGATGGCTGGCATTGCATTGAAGTTTTGGTTTCTAGGGTATATGAAAGATAGGTCTAGCTTGTGCCTGGGAGCTCCTAATTATGCTACAGGGGGTAGATGAGGTGGGAGCTCTCAGCTCCCCAGGAGACCCTGTGGTGTGGTTTTCCCAGGCATGTGACTTGAAGATCTAGAGGATGTCTTCTGGAAGACTTGGCCCTGACCCCAAGGGTCTACTGATGCTGAAGGGAGCTGCTCTGGTCTGAGCACCTCTCATCTGGCATAGGAGAGCTTTGTCTTTCCCAGAGCTTAATGAATGGGGGCCCCTTACAGGAAGGAGATGTCATACTCAATAGGGAAAGTCACATGAAGACCTCTCCCCTTTTCTTTATCCGTTCTTTCCCAAATCCTAGAAGAGGAAAAGAGAAATGAGATAGGTTATAGGGTGTAGCCTCTACCCTTTATATACTCCCTTGAGAATGATGTTGGAGCCTTAAAATCAACATGTATTAAGTCCTATTAAGTGAAAACAGAGTGTTTTATTAACCAAAAATCACTAAAAATTTAATGAATTTAGACTAAGTTATTTTTAAGGAAATCAGCTACCCAGCCGGAATGGGAAGATTGACAAATCACAGCAGGTAGAAGTTACTAGAAAAAATGAAACCATTAGATATTGAAGCAGCAACAAGTGGTGATTCCTCATATAATGGAAGATATTTTGAGTCCAGGAGAAGCTGTGATAATAGCTGACCTCTATCTAAGTGACTTTTCAGGTCTACCAACTCATAACTGATGTTGTAACCCATATTATTGTGGGCTGATGCCAGCTGCTTCCTAGTTGCTGATTTTCTACAAGGCTGCCCATGATTCTCCCCCAAGGGTTTGTTTGTGCCTGTTGTGTTACCATGAGTAGGTAATTTAGCTAAACAGCATATAAACCAGTGGAACGGGAGGGCAACGTGAAAGCTGTTGTTATCATGATATGCTGGAAAGTGAGAATAAAAGGATATTCCATTAATGCTGGAAGGTGAGAATAAAAAGATAACTGTTGGATTAGAGTGTGTGAGAGGACAATACAAAGTATGGTTAAAAAAAATCCTAGAAGTCTAGAATTGGTCTGCACTCAATCTCTTTCACAGCTTTGATGTTTAATTCCCCTCACCTCTTAAAATTAACTAAAATGTGAGCTCATAGAGGATGTAGCAAGCATCAGGGATCATATGTGAAGATGATGTTGCCTTCTTTTTTATTAAAAAGTTATTTATTTTAGAGGGAGAGAGAGCAAAGGGAGAGAGAGGGAGAGAATCTTCAGCAGACTCCCGCATTGAGTGCAGAGCCTGATGCGGGGCTCCATCTCGAGCCCTGAGATCATGACCTTAGCCAAAGTCAAGAGTCAGATGCTTAATTGATTCAGCCACCCTGGTGCGCCAATCAATAATGTTGGCTTTTGATCCGAGGTCCAGACTCCAAAAGGGCCTTTCCTTGAAAAGATGGGAGGTTGAGTGTGTATCATATTGTAGGCTTAAAAGAGAATTAATGAGTGTATCAAAACCAGTCAATTTTTTTTGCTTTAACTGATTTTTTAGCTTTTTTTCTAGTAAACTTTCTTATTTTAGAACACTTTTAGATTTACAGAACTGTGAGAAAACAGTACAGAGTTTGCATATGGTCCACACTCAATTTTCCCTGTTATTAACATCTTACATTCCTATATTTCATTTGTCACAGTCAATGAACCAATATTGGTACAATATTGCTAACTAAAGTCCATGATTTATTCAGATTTCTTCAGTTTTTCCTAATGTGTTTTTATTCTGGGATCCCATCCAGGATACCATATTACATATAGTAGTTCTGTTTCCCCGTCTCCTCTTGGCAGTACAGTTTCTTTGACTTTCCTTACTTTTGATGACCTTTGTTGACTTTGACAGTAGGGAGTGCTTGTCAGGTATTTTTTAGAATATCCCTCCGTTGGGGTTTATCTGAAGTTTTTATCATGATTCGACTGAAGCTATTGGGTTTGGAAGGAAGACCACAGATAAAGTGCCATTTCCATTAGGGTTACTTCCTGTCAACATGATTTATCCCTATTGATATTGACTTTGATTCCCTGGCTGGAGTTGCTGCTCAGAATCACTGGAGAATTTACTGACCATTCACAGTCTTGGGCCTGGAGATTTTTTTTTTAAAGGTTTGTTTATTTGAGAGAGAGAGAGAGAGAGAACATGAGAAAGTGAGAGGGCACAGGGGGAGGGGCAGGGACAGGGAGAGAGAGACTCCCCACTGAGTGCAGAGCCTAATGTGGGGCTCGATCTCACAACCCTGAGATCATGACCTGAGCTAAAACCAAGAGTCAGACGCTTCACCAACTGAGCCACCCAGGCACTTCTGGGCCTGGAGATTTTGATCCCAAAATTAAAAGAGACATTTGACATTTGATTGGTTAAAATCATACAGGGAGTGGCATAGGTAGTAAACACCATTAAGGCCTTTGAACTTTGAAATTCTTTTATTCTAGGACTTCCTTAAAACCAAATATCGGGTGCTGAAACCTACATTATGGGGTGGACCAGTAGTTTTCAATTTTTTAGGTATATCAGAATAAGAATCATATGGAAGAGCTAATAAAGAGTACATGAGGGCCTAGGATCATTGAAAGAGAGCCAGGGCCTGTTTTTTACTGAGATTTTCAGGTGAATTCTGACACAACTGCCATTTGAGAACTAGAATAAAAATGTTGGACATAGGATGCTTTTGCTATAGAGGATGCCTGTTGTTCTTTTTTCTTACCAAGGATCCAGTTCTGTATTTCAGGCATAGTCCATAATATGTGTTAGAGAAGCCTACTCTTCCTCAGTTTTATGATTGTTCCTGTCTCAGATTCAGTGGTGAAGCTTTGACTCAACCCTGGCCTGAACCACCTCCATTTTCCTGGCCTCAGAACTTGATCCAAGGCTCAAAAGTGAACCAAGTTAATCTTATTAACTGAAGAGAAGCAAATGAATGGGAAATATGAATATAACCATGACATCTAACAAATGCAGTGTTTTGAACATTGATGAATGAAACGCCAAGATCAACTTGACTTAAGAAGTGTTTTGTAATCAAGTCAATGAACTGATTATCTAGTTATGGGCAAAATGCCATCTTTGGCTTAATGATAGATGGCTATTGTTAAAGTAGTTGTGTACAAAGACCCTGTTTATTGAAGAGAAAGGTGATTCATGTATAGCTGAGAGGCATATTCATATGCCAAGAGGTGTTTCTTGACATTTTGCTCATGTGACGGTCAATTATGGTAATTTATTTAAACAATTCATTGAGTATATTAAAACAAAGTAATTGAAAGTAAAGATGTGTTTATACAATTAACTTTTTGGAGCAAAATTATGCCACACCTGTATATGTCATGAGTATTACATATTTATTGAGACTTACTTAATGAAGGGGAATGCTCCTTAACAAATAATCATCCCTAGATTATCCTTTTTGACAATGTAGATTTTATATACTGTTTTTGTTGGAAGCACCAATAGCTAGTAATATAACTTACCTAATTTTTTTTATTATGGAACGCCTTCTAGTTCTCAATTATTCAATCATTTTGATCATTATCATTAAGGACTTATAACCAGAAGGTTAAAAATAAAATATTTCTATCATCTGGTATTCAAGATTATGCCCCCCTCCCTTTTTAAAGGAACATGCAATTTTTTTTTCTACATGAGTACCTTGAGAACATCTTCCTGGGATAAAACATTATGTTATAGCTACAATCAGGGATATTTTGTGGGGAAATCCCAGATCAGTCTCTCATCAGCTGTTAGTGAGGTTGTGTGTTAACCAATCTTTCTAAGTCACAATCTTCCCATCTATGCAGTGATTGGGATTTTTGATATTACATTTCTGATTCTGTGGATAAAAATAATATATGAATAAGCCTGTCATATAGTACATGAGCAAATTTTGCTAGCTGTTTTAGAGTCTCATAGACTGCATCTTTTACTTTTCTTCATCTCTGTTTCTACAGAAACATTTGCATGCTCAGCAGAGGCTTATGATTAGGAATTAAATTAACAGAAAATATTCTCTAAAATACATTGTCAGTAGAATAGAAGGTGACAATTTTGAGTCTCAGTGTTTTCAACAGCCTTTTTTCTTGCTAACTGGCTGATTAGGGGCTGATTGGGGGAAGTCTTCCCTCTGTGCGTTGCCCTGCATCTTCATGACCACAGCAAAACCAAGATTTGGGTGCCTTTCCCACTACCCTGCTATATTTGTTTCCTAAGGTTGCTGTGTAAAAATGATCACAAACTGAGTGTCTTAAAGTGATAGAAATTTATTGTCTCTCAGTTCTGTAGGCTAGAAGTCCTAAAGGAACATGTCAGAAGGGCTAGGCATTCTCCCTCCAAAGGCTCTAGGGGAGACTCCTTCCTTGACCCTTTTACCTTCAGTTGGGTGCTGGTAATCCTTGGCATTTTTGGCTTGTGGCAGCATACCACAATCTCTACCTCCATCATCATATGGCTTTCTTCTCTCTATGTGTGTCTGTGTCCAAATTTTCCTTTTATTAAGGAATCTGTCATTTGATTAGCTCATACCCCAATCCAATATGACCTCACTGAAACTTGATTATATATGCGGAGACCTGGAGTGCCTGGGTGGCTCCAGTCAATTAAGTGTCCAACTCTTGATTTCAGCTCAGATCATGATCTCAGGGTCATGACGTCAAGCCCGGCATCCGGCTCCATTCTCAATGGGGAGTCTGTTTGAAATTCTCTCTCCCTCTCCCTTTGCTCCTTTCCCTGCTCTCTCTCTCTCTCTCTCTTGCTCTCTGTCTTTCTCTTTCAAAATAAATACATCTCTAAAAGAAGCCCCTTTTTATACATGTCACATCCACAGGTGCCAGGATGACATGACTTTTGGAGGATGCTACTCAAGACAGTACATCAAGGATTCAGACACATGCTCCATCTCTCATCCCTTCTGGAAACCAGGGCTTCTCATGTGAGAACAACCTATAGCCCTCCATGACATTCTGTAGAAATGGAAAAGGTTGAGCTCTACTTTTCAGATCAACTTCTTGGGTAAATTATCACAAACTGTTAATCTTCCATGGGGAAATGTTCTCCATGAGAGAGTGATATCAAATAGGAAGAGAATTGGGGAAAATGTAATGAAGGGACACTAATCACAGGTGTTGAGCGTTAACTGGTATGATGATTATCTATGCCCTCCTGTGCTTATCTCACCTCATCTCAGGATAGTGCTTGGTGTTCTCTAAACTTTACAGATAGGAAATGAATGCTTAATTTACATGACTTCTCTAAGGTCCTACTGCTAATACATAGCATAGTAGAATTTTATGTCCAATTTTCTCCAGCACAGATGTCTAAGTTCCTTCCTGTTTGACACAGATTTAGGATATATCTTTTTTTCTCTTTTAATTGCCCACTGAATTTCTATTATCTTTTCTTATATGAAATCAAAATGGTGGAATAATTCCTCAAAATGACATTTTTTTTCCAACTTTTAAAGTGGTTTTTGGTACTCACAGGTGTCTGCTTCATCCTCTTTATTTTGTGGTCCTTGATTTTAACTCTTCTACCAGCCAAAGCCAGACAAGTTAAGCATCTGCCTTCAGCTCAGGTCATGGTCCTGGGGTCCTAGGATCAAGTCCCGTGTTAGACTCCCTGCTCAGTTAGGGGTCTGCTTCTCACTCTCTCTCTGCCCTCCCGGTGCTCATGCTCTGTCTCTCCCTCTCACTCACTTTCTCAAATAAATAAATAAATAAATAAATAAATAAATAAATAAAATCTTTTTAAACAGTTAAAAAAAAAAAAAGAAATGAGGTAGTGACTGTATTTCCAGCTAAAGAGTGTTGTAGTCAGAAAAGCACCAGTGTTTGAAGTTAGTTGTTAGGGACAGTCTCTTCTATATTCAGAAAAAAGATCATAAGGTAACAAAATAGAGTAGCACTCTAAAGCTGAAAAACTATATTCCTTCAATCAAGACTGAGATATGTATTATTTCCACTTTGTAAATGACAATATAAGTGACTACTCTTTAGTATGGCCAGCATATAAGCCAGTGATTTGGGCAAAAGCTGACATTGTTTTGTTCTCTATCTACAAATGAGCAAAAATATTTAAATTGAAATATATTCCAATGAACTGTTCTATATATTTATTGAATAATAAATGACACAGTATCATTAAGGTTTATTCAGTTGTTTTTTCTTTTTAAAATCAATACTTAAATGTCCTACTGCTCAATAGTTTTGATGACCAGTTTCAATCCCACAGATTAATGTACTATCTTTTCTTGCTTGACAACATATTCGGTACTTTATCTCCTCTAACAAATTGCTTACAACGGGAAATGCAAAACTGAAAAGATAATGCCTATGGATGAATCCTATTGTTCATTCTCTTAGTATTAAAAAAAAAGAATTTAATGGCTTCTGCATAATGATTTCCTTTTAAAATTGATTGGGTATAAATTTGCATGTTTCTCCTCTGGTCCTTTATTGATCCTCATATGTGAAAACTAGCAAAACAAAATTGTTAGAGCTCTGACCTTAAATAGTATCTAGGGTTAAGACTAAGCTTGGAATAACTAATCCTGCATTGCAATAGTCTTTAAATAACTTGGCTACATTATTCATTAAATAAAAATGAACTGGTGTTATTAGTAGGGCACAAAATAGGAAACCTAAAAAGAACTGAATTTTATTGCTTGAAGAAATCTTCATATTTGTGTGGACTTACAGACATATTTAAATTTACATGTGGATGCCTATTACATTCTAAAATGGGTGTGTGAACTCTAGCAGATTATTGAGAGAAGGGGGGTGGTGTTCAGTGGCCGCCATTGCTATTTGAAGTTGATTTTATGGTGGGCAGTCACTGTTGAGCACAGAAGCTCCCTCTGTGATACTGTCAACCCAACTTGGTACTAATGCCAGGGAGCCTGATGGAGGAGGATGCCTAGGGTCATCTTATATTCAGCTCTTTGAGGCAAGGGTGCATCTTCCTTAACTGGTCCACTACATAATTTATTTCAGTTTCTGTAACCACGGTAAATTTGAGTTATGATAAATCATTCTGAGACTAATTAAAGAGATAGAAGATGAATTCATTATATATATATTTTGCCCCCTTGAACCATATTCTAATAAAATATTTTAAAATTCTGCTGCAGATTTCTAGATGCTCCAATTCCTGATTTAACAGAACTTTGCTGTTATCTGTTGGGCTTTGTGGGACATTTCATTTAAACAAAGGCTTTAGAGGCCAAAAGATCAGAAAACTATATCTGTTCTTCTGAAATTAAAAGGAATTTACCACTTTTTAAATGAAAAGGAGTATGGTGTGTTTAATCTATATTTTACTCTTTAAGGCAAATTTCTTTGCCATATAGTTTTATATACCTCTTTGAGAATTTTATGTAAGTTTGAGACTTCTTAGTAAGATTTACAAAGGCATAGGAATGCAACTTTTCAGAGACAATTTAAAATATTCAAGGTTTATTGTAAGCCCTTGAACCCCAAGTTAAGAACTCTTATCTAAATTTTATGTTGTTGTTGTTATTATTAATTCTACCACAAGAAAACTGAGACAGAAAGCTCTACCACTTGAATTTATATTCTTCACCAAAATGAATTCAATAGACATATAATCTTAACTCTAAAAACTACTGTAGAAATAATTAGGAGAATGTAAGTATTTATAGACATATAATTTTAAGTCTAAAAACTACTGTAGAAATAATTAGGGGAATGTAAGTATTTATAGAATATTGGAAAATTAAAGGCAGACATCAAAGAGTCAAAGATTGAATAAAGATTAAAACTTCAAATTTCTAAACAGCAAAATCATTGTGAAATGAACTAGGATAGGAAAAAAATAAATACATAAATATGCTAGTTAGAAAGTTCATCTTTCTCCTATATAAGGATTAATCTACAAGAAAACAACTGTCATGATGGTAGGAAAATGAGGAAAGACCATGAACGTGCAAATTATAAAATGAGAAATAACAATGATCAAAAAAATGTTCGTTTTCCCTGCTAATTAAAACATAATGTAGCTGTTTGTTCTTTAGATCAGCAGACTTAACCAAAAAACTTGGAACCCAGCATGGCATTCTGATATACCTACTGAGCCCAACCTGCAATCGAACAACTTGCCTAGAATGAAATTTTTCAGTATGTTTCAAAAGCCCTGAAATAGTACATGGCTTGAGGCAGTAATCTCATCTCAAAGAATTTAAGAAAGTAGATAAAAAACAAAGATTCCTCTTTTGATAGTGGAAAATTGGAGACAAATACGCAATAAAGCAGATGGAGTAGGTAATGATAATACATCAGCTAATTAGATATGATTGAGTCATTACAGTGACACTGCTTAAAATGATTACTAATATAGAAGGGGATCAGGACAAGATCCTGATTGAAGACTGTATATTACAAAGTAACTACAGAATTTTGTATGTAGTTGTAAACAGTATCATATATATCAACATATTAATATATTAATATTGGTTTTCTTTAAATGGTGTAATTTTCAGTATTTTAACTCTGCTCCTTTCAAAATTACCTTGTTTATTTGTATTTTCTCTTTTCTGTTGTCCTGCACTAATGGGAGTATTTTTAAAGTTTAATTTTAAATTTAATTTGAGATCTAAAATATAATGCTGAAGATGTGGAGGTATGAAAAATGTAGTTACTTCCAAGATGATCAGAAGTTCAGACCCGGGCAGCCTGGGTGGCTCAGCAGTTTAGCGCTGCCTTCAGCCCAGAGCCTGATCCTGGAGGCCCAGGATCGAGTCCCACGTTGGGCTCCCTGCATGGAGCCTGCTTCTCCCTCTGCCTGTGTCTCTGCCTCTCTCTCTCTCTCTCTCTCTGTGTCTCTCATCAATCAATAAATAAAATCTTTTTTTAAAAAAAGTTGACTCTTTTCCTTTTTATATTGTAATGCTTTTAATTACATATATAGGTGAAATACATATACTCATATATTTTTTCATATATGTGATTCCATATAATTACATATGTATTATTTTGATATATAGTGATTTTATGAATATATTAGTATGGATATTTGAAAAGAATCCAGCTCATAGACATTTCTTGAAAGAACAGGTTCTTGTTTTGTTTTATGAGGAGAGAGCTGGGTCTCCCATTACCCAAGAGGAGGAATATGACTTTTTCAGGAAACAAATGAAACTAGTCGCTTCTCTGCTCCTTTTTTAGTACTTGCCATGTTCTTTCTCTCTTATTCTTTCTCTCTCTTTCTGTCCCCACCGCCCCATCTTTCTCTGTATCTCTCTGCCTTTCTGATCTACACGATGGGAAATTCAAGCACTCAGTACTCTCAATCTGTACAATCTTAGAGCTGTGGTCATTGGAGAAAGGTTGGGTAACCCCCTGGGCACCACATCCATAATCTCGGGTCAGGCTGTGTCTGGCAGCATGGGTCAGATGCCTGTGGCCAGATGGTTGACTCTAGGGAAGGGATGCAGCATGAAATGGGAAGAGCGTGTCAACCCCCTCCTCTCCGCTATGGATCACAGCATACACAGGAGTAGTTCCTTGATTATTGGGAAAAAATCAACCAAATTAAAAATGGGTATCCACCATAATGAGCGATCTTATTATTATTTATTTACGTTTTTGGGGAACACCTGACAAACTAGATCTGAATCTTCACTAGGATTTCAAGATCTTTATATGTTCTAATGATGTTTTATTTCTCATAGTATCAGTTCAGTACTGAGCATTCAGATTAAGATTAGAATAATAAATTGCAATCAGATTCCACAAATACTAGTTCTGTGTTTTGAAAAATATGGAGACCAGGCTTCAGTACCTCTGTGTCCCCCTGAGTCTGGATGCTAGTGAGAATCTCCGAAGCTCCAGGCAGCCTGTTTCTTCCTGCCTAACAAAAGACTGTAGCTTCTCCACTCCAAAGACTTCGGCAACTCTGAAAGGCGAAGGTGTTCTGAACAATTTAACCTGTGGTGGTAGTTTACTTGAACAGTTCTTGCAGTCTGATTACATTCTGTAACATTTTAGCTATTTAGAATTTCATAATTTTCCCCAGAGTTCTAGCAGAATATCATCCTAAAAATATACAGAAAGTTATTAAACCTGGAATTAGACTGCCAACATATTTTCAAATCGAATGTTTAATTTCATAATTGGGAAATGATACATCTGCCTGGAGAAAATCAGTGGGGTTGGAAAACAAATTATGTGTCGACAGTGTTGGTACAGAGAAATGATACATATTTATGAGTGGCCAAATCATCTTATTACTGGAATTTGAAAATATAATTATCAGTCATTTATGAGGTAATGATTTCAACTGAATGCCTTATCCTGGGGCATGTATTTTACTTGTGTGTGAATTGACACATATATACCATTCATGTGCAGTATATCTAGGTACCATCTCATTTAATATTTAAATTTTTATTAATAGAATTCAGATTCTAGGGAATTAAGTATCTAGTTCAGTGTTACAGCAAATAGTATATGAAGTGATTAGCACAATTTCCATTTTAAGTTTTAGAAGAATGCTCTGCCTCACAGTATTTTAATATTTATGTGTATCATTCACTTTAAGTACATTGTGTGATTAGTTCAAAGACCATATTAAACTGAGATCCTTCAAGGATTTAGTTTTGCAATCGTAAATTTGAAAGGACTGCCTTCTGTTGATATGTTGTTACTGTGGTTCATTGCAAATATAAGTGTGTTATCCATGTCATTTTGTTTCAGTTTTATTGAGAGCAGATGACATCAGCCTGCAGAAAGATAATCTGTAGGCATCACCACTGCCCCTACAAAGTTGCTGTGAAGGCAGTCTCACTGCAGTTTCTGTGTCTGAGTTTTTAAAGGGAGGTGCAGGGCAAATGATTCCTTCAGTGGCCCAAGCTTGGATCCCTGAAGGAATTCCAGAATTTATAAATCTGATTTTTTGGTATATTGCTTAGAATTGTACATTTTTACCAAGGTCCCCTGTGACTCTGCTGCATATGGACATTCGAAACCTACTGACTTTATGCAGAGGGGAAATGCATTCATTATATAATATATGAAAGTGAAAGCATAGAAAATGCTCTTTCTTCCCCTTTAAGAGAAATTGACTTTATTATATTAACTGAGTGAGCGCTTTCCTGCAGAAGCACAAACCTGGACAGAGAAAGGACCAAGGCAGGATCCCAAAGAGAAGGGAATCAGGGCCTTTAGGGATAGTCTGTTTCTCTTGGGAGCATCTCAGTGATTCATCTCTGGCACTGGTTTGTCCTCAGAAATGATTGCAGATAGTTTTTGTCAATCAACTGGAGAGAGCGTGTGTTTGCAAGCTGCAGGGTGGTGCATGGTGCCGAGAACTCTAAATGCCTCATCAAGCAACCAGGATTTTGGATCTGGCTTAGTCATGCATTGCTTATATGAACTTTGGAAAGTCTTAGGACCCCAGATCCTTGGCTCTTTACTAACATTCTGATTGAAGGGGGCTCTTTGGGTTCTGGGTGGCCCTTACTGCCCATAAGTTAGTATAGTACATGCATAATATAGTATAGTTGTTGTCCGAAGGACAGTGGATTAATTGAGAGACCACAGAAATCCTAGTTCATTTAGTTTTGTGGAGCTTTATGCAAGAACTCTGTCATGCTTCATACTGTAATTAGGAAAAAAATTGGTGCGACAGATCATGTCATCCTCCATTTTGGGTTATTAGTAGAAATGAAGGAACCTGTCATCTCCACATAGAATTTTTTGTATTTTAGTTAAGAATTTAGTGAAACATTATTGTAATGTTCTTTTAATTGACCAATAAAACTATGGGTTTTTATGCATAGTATCTGTATTTGTTGCATACTTTTTCTCTTTTCTTAATTAGACAAATGTAATCCAAAGAATGCACAATGAAGTAGATGGGGGTATAGCCACAAAGACTGTGTCAATAGAACAGAGTATGGTTTATCGGATGTTTGCCAAGTATGCTTGCTTCACTCTGCCTTTGTCACGCCTACTGAGTGATCATCAGTGCCTGGTCAGTGGAGGACTCGTGCAGACTCAGGGAGAATTGTACTTTATGGCAGGCTGCCTTGATTTGCATCCTCTAGGAATCCATTTTCAGTATTACGTAAAGAGAGGCTAAAAACGTCTTGGAGGTTTACCAAAGACAGTAAGATAAAAACAGGCATTCATCTGACTCACTCTGCAGTGGGGACATAATTCTTATTTGTAGCTCACTTCTAAATCATCTCTTGAGTGTAGATATACTCAGTAGTCTTTTGTCTTAGAGGTGCTCAGGCACAAGCTCTGCGTTATTGGAAGTGGAATTGGAGAAATTCATTGGGTGTATGTGAACAGTGACCTAGACACAGCACACACACACACACACACACACACACACACACTCTCACACACCTGCAGTCTTACGGTATCATGGTTGAACAGACATTGTGTAGCCATTGGTTTTCCTGCCATCAAAGTAGTTTTTTTTTTTTTTTTCATCAAAGTAGTTTTGAAATATTCTGGTATCAGGGCTGCCATGCACAGCTGCACAGGATGTTCACTGTACAACTCTAGGGGATGCTGTTTATCTACGTCTGTCCTTCTCAGGTATGCTTATGATCTTGTTGCAGTGCTGATTCCATTCTGCTTCACATGATAGCTGGTGCTGCAGGAGTACTGACTACCTGAAGCACCCAGACAACAATGTGGCAATAACCGCCAGAGTTGTATGATGGGGCAGCTCTGGGGCTGAGCTAGGCTTGCAGTGAGACACTGCACTCCTGGTCACAGCTGCATGCTATAGAGATCGGTGAGTTTCTTGGTTCTTCTGACTGCTGGTGCATGTTACTGTGAACACTTCTGACTAACAAACACTGCCCTAAAATACAGGGTAGTTTTGAGATTTTATGTTACCATACTTTAAAAAGCAAGGAGAGGAGAAGTAGAATTTATAGTATATCAGTCCATGAGTGACAGGACTAAATAGCTTTCCTTTATGACTTTAGGTCTGAACTGAGGGTCAATTAAATGGCCCCCAGGCTTCCCAGTCTGATCATCCAGGGGCTCTGAGCCACTACTACCAGTATCAGCCTAACTTGTATTATCCATATGTAATGCTTTCCAGTACTCCTCCCTTTGAGATGTGCATTTGCTCAGCCAGCCAATGACATATTGAATACACAAGTATTTATAAATAATTTATTACTGGAAATGTGATTTAGTTATTCAAATAAGTGTCATGGAAAAATAAAAATCATTTATAAGTTAGGTTCTCATGGTAGGGGTGAAATAGTTAAAACGCCTGACATATATGTTGTGGAATTTCCCGAAATTGAATATTGTAGTGCTGGCTTCATGGTAGGTCTTTTTGAAAATCCAAGCCTTTGTTTCAGTCTTCTGTGATGACTCTAGTTATTAAGAAGTCATATAAAATCCACCAGGTATAATGGATCTATTCAGATATAGTGAATAGATAACACTTTACTATTTGAGCAATTGTTTTTAATTGAAATATTTAATAACTTACTATTAATAGATTATTCAGATCATAATCTGACCCTAGTTTCAACTCATTTTGAAAAAAACCCATGTCCTTCAAATGGGCTTCTTGGGGTCGATTCCTGGCATATCCCATCTTTCACCTTTTCTGCATCTCATGTGAACCCCCAATACACACAGATGACTGCAAGAGGCTTATAACTGGGCTCTGCCATAATCCTACACCTTTTTCCATAGCATAGAGTTTTCAAATGATTAGAATCTGACCTTGAGGGTCATTACCCAATACATCAGATCCTCTAATACATGGCCAGGTTCTTTATGATACTTGCAAAACACAAGCTCCTAATTGTGGACCCCAGCCCCTTTGTGGCCTGGACCTTCCTTTCTTTCTGGTCACATCTTCTAAGACTCTTTTCTTTGAGCCTTCATTCCACTTTTCTGATCACTTTGGCAGCTTGGAACTCTGCTGTATGGATGACTGCCCCAGAGCAGCATGCATGCTCCCCACGACTAGAGCTCCCTGCCCTCCACCCTCCCTCAGCCTGACTTCGGCCTTCCTGCAAGACTCAGCGTCGTGTTCCCCAGACATGCTCTTGACTTTGCCATCCTGCCGGGCCCTGTCAGGACATTTGTCTCACTGCAGCGGCCGTCTCTTTATTCAGTGGCCCCCACTTAGGGACCTTAGAACTCCAAGATCTCTTGACTTTGCTTCTCTGCATGCTATTATTCCCTGTGCTCAGTGCATACAGTAGGGACTTCATGAATACCTGCTGCATGAGTATATGGAAGGAAGGAAGGAAGGGAGGGAGGGAGGGAGGGAGGGAGGAAGAAAGAAAGGAGAGATGGAAAAAAGAAGGATGGGCAGACGGACAGACAGATGGATGCGCAGGCCCTACCTGAAGAGAGATTTGGTGACTCACTTCTCGAGGGTGGATCTTACAATATTCACAGTGACCAAAAGAATCTTGACAAGCTTCCAGTCTTAGTTTGTGCCAGTTAGATGATATTCCTTAGTTTTTATCAGGATATATTTTCCTCAGTATGAATAGAACTTTTATTCATTTGAGTTGGATCTGCAATATTGGCTACTAGATTGTAAGCATTTTATGTACAAACTGCTCTTCTTGTTGACTTCTTGACCCTCGGTGCCAGGACAGTGTCTGGCCCTGGGAAAATAAATTTGTCATAGCACAGTCGACCAATGGTATTGCTACAACCAGGGGAGGTAACTAGCTGACTGAATGAAATGTGTCAGATAGGATCATTGATTGCAAGTCAGAGAACGACTGATTTGCTGTGAGGAGAAAGAGGCATTTGTTGGAACTCTGTGAGATGCTCCTAAGAGGAAAGGGAACATCCAAAAGCCAGTGTTTAGGAACGTCTGGATCCAGTGACTTTGGAGTGTCCCCTGTGACTAAAATTCAACTGTTCTCTATCCTTGTTTCTACCCCAAGAGGAGCCCATTAGATTAGAGACATTCCCACAGTTGGCCAGAAAAGCATGTAGTATGTCAGGTTCCTAAGGCTGCTATAACAAATTGCCACAGAATTCATGGCTGAAAACAACACATAATTCTGGAGGTCAGGAGTCTAGAATGGTGGTGTGGATAGAGCCGCATTGCTTCTAGAGGCTCCCAGAGGATAATCCATTTCCTTGCTCTTTCTATGTCTAGAAGCTGCCCGCATCCCATGCCTTGTGGCTCCCTTCCATCCTCAAAGCCAACAGTCACACCATTCCATCTTTTTCTATTGTCACATCTCTTCTTTGACTCTTACCTTCCTGCCTCCCTCTTCCACTAATAAGGATCCTTGTGATTACATTGGCCTCACCAAGGTAATGCAGGGTAGTCTGCCCAAATCAAGGGCAGCTAAGTAGCAACCTGACATCTGTCTGCATGGATCCCTTTTGTCTCATAACGTAACATACAGATTCTGGGGAACTGGTATGTGGTCCACTCTGGGGGCCGTTATTGGATGGGAACCCAGGGAATTTCACGCAGCCTGCGATGGATAACTCCCTCCAGGAAAGTCAAGGTTCTATTAACAGAAGCAGAAAGAAGGGCTAACAAAACAAAGACAACAGATTTTCCCTGTACATGTTGAAGATCATTGTGTTCGTTTATTTTTAGTACTGAAAAGTACATCCTAAAGTTGTTTCTCCTTGCAGTGAGGATGCTTGAAGTTAGGTAAGTGAATTTGCCATTATGAAATGTTTGAAATAGCATTCAGGTAAGTCATTGCCCTCTTCTTTATTACTCACTTTGGAAGCTTTTGTAATGCCAATTGGCCAAGTTTGGCAGACAATTAAAGCTGAGTCAGCATTTCTTCTGTTTCTTCTACAAAAAAACTTGCCCTAGCCATTAGACCTATAGATTGTTGGGACATTAATAAGCCAAATAACTTGTACAGAATGGCCACCATCCTACAATGAGATGGCCTAAAGGATTTGTAATCAGTTTACTTGTTTTCAGAGGATGGCATTGGTTTGGGTATTAGGGCTAAATGTAAAAGCTCTGGAAAGTGTATTTCTTTCATTTCTGTTGCCTCTTATGAGCCTTTACTAACAGCCAGTGGAAAGAACTACTTTCTGTACCCTAGGTTAAGAACAGTTGTCCAGGCATGATTCAGTTGATGAATTCTCTTCCTTTTGCAAGTTCAAGTGTGTGAATTCAGATTCACAGATAAGCAGGAGAAAACAGCACAGGACAATGTTTAGAGTTGACTGGCCCAACAGAAGATGTCCACCTTAATGGAGTTGCTCCCGGTCATTCTAAGATGGCTGAACTTGTAATTTCTGATACCCTACGTGAAACTCATAAGGTCATTGCAAAGTACATGAATAAAAGCAAGCAAAGGAGAAATATATTTGAACACTGTCATGTATCTCAAAGTATGGTGTCATTTGGAAATAGTCATGCACCTTTCTTTTGTCTTTAATTTGCTTTTTGAAATAATTCTTTTTTGGATCATTTCGTGTCTTGGATAAACAAGTGTTTCAAATTACATTTAGGAGGCTTGTATAGTGCCAGGTACTTCCTTTTGGTTCATTGTGCAAGAGGGTAAGATTGGGAGCTCGCTCTAGACATTACAGTATGTATCTAATAGCCTAAACTTATGGTTTCATTCTCTGCTCTATTACAGTCCCAGGGTCTGACCTTGAAGATGTTACTTAATTCCTATATGCCTCATTACTCTCCCATTTATAAAATGTATCTGCAAAGAGTCCTTGTTCTCCCTTGGGCTGCTTCCTCAAAGGCTGCTCCTATGCTTCTCTGCTTTTTGCTGTGTGCCAAGAAGGAACATGTAGAATGGATGTCATTATTCCAGGGGGCTGTAGAATTGATCAAGTGAAATTGCGATTTCACCTAGCTATGCCAGCAAGTACAAGTATGCTTTTTTTTTTTTCATTTTTAAAGGTACAGTTTATCTTCCACATAATAAAATTAAACATAAAGAAGTCACATGTGCATACAGATAACACCATTTTTCCTATTATGAGATGACCAGTGCTCTCTTTGTGACTCAGGCCCTCAATTTTTCAGTTTCTACATTTTTCTAACCATGGTAGAGTCCAGTTTTCCAAATTTGCCTATTATGTTAAATCCTGTGGTCAATTTAAAATTTAAATTGGAGGATTTCTTGGTGACCAGTATAAACTACACTCTTTTAAGGGGAGGGGGTTACAAAATTGTAAATGTTGGAGACCTTGATTTTAGATCCTATACATATTTAAATGGCAACTTGATTAGGTCTTATTGAGCCAAAGCAGCTTCTTGGATTCAGACGAGGCTCATCCTCTATTCTGAGGTTGTTTGTTCCTAAATCATTATATCATGACTCTTATAACTTGAATTTAATGATGTATCTGTGCAGTATGATACAAATTTAAATATATAAAATTAAAATTCCATACTTTATTTTCAGTTTTCTCTAGTTACATACACAGTGATTAAAGCATGACTAGATATTATATAATCTTAAAAATAAAATTTGCAAGTTAATTTTTAATTAATGGTCTTCACCCTGTTTCGTTCAGTTCATTCAGTATATCAATGGATTTTAATCCTGTGTTCAAAGTTCAGAGACATTTTTTTAAACAGGTAATTGAGAGACATTTTTTTCTCAATTGTGCAAATTAGATGTGTGGTACACAAAAATTAGATAATGATTTTCCAATAAGATGATGTGTAGATTTGTTATTCTAAATTGAAATTCAGTCACTTGTATAATTTAAATTTAGCATCGTGCTTAGAGTACTTACTGTTTCATAAAAGCAGTCTATCAGACTGCATTGCCTCATGCAGATGCCATGAACAGACAAAGTCACAAGGCAACAGAGGCAGAACCCATGCGAAACAAAGGTTCTTTCAAAACCCGGCATCGTTTTCTTTGGTGGAATTACCGACATCAACAAGTCTCAGTGGCCACTTGTTTCTTAATTAAGTTAATAAATGACTAATTGATCTGGTAAGTAAATTATTCCAAAGCTCATACAACGTAAAGACCAGCTAAATAACCACATACTAGACAGAATAGGTTAAGAATGATCAATTCATTTACTACTCATTCATTCATTCATGCATTTACTCATTCAACAAATAAGTATGGAGACACTGGCCAGTAAAACATTTAATCAAGAGATTGAGGCCAATCAGTAAAGAGAAATTACTTTAAATAGGGAATCTTTTTATTAAAAAAAAAAAACACAACTATTTGTGGCTGTATTCATTTGGTTTCAATTTAATTGTACCAATGTTCACCAGCCTTATAGAACCTGGGTTATTGCTTTAAATATGGGTCTGCTCGTCAGAGTGCCAAAAAAAAAAAAAATGTGTGGAGCCCTTCCCAACCCTACTGTCTCCTCCTTGCATCCTCCATGATTTCCTCTTTCCATTTCTTTAAAGTAAGGAAGGAATCTAAAACATTTGTGAAGCATTTTGAAGAAAAAAATCGCCTATGTGTTTATAGTTTTTCCCTAGCTCTTTATAATAATCTCATTCATAATTAATTCCATAGCTTTTTAAAATGGGTTACCATAAAGGAGTTTCACCAAAGCATTTATAAAGAAACAAAAACTTATTATTGATGTGATTATATTTGTGTAGTTTACATATGTTTAATTTAATAAAGTAATTACAAGTCAATCTGGAATGGATGGATTTGGAGATAACATAGCTAGCCTCTGATGAGGGCAGGAGGGCCCCAGTCATAAGCTGGGCCTGGGAGTGGACAAGTGACCATAGATGCATGGGAGCCAGTCAGGTAGGGTTATAAATGGAGCCACTTAAAAAAGCTTCCAGAATGTTATTCTGTACATTACTCAGTGCTCTTACCACCATAAGAATAGTCATATCTGTTACCACACATGGTTATTACAATCTTCTTGACTGTATTCTCTATGCTGTACTTTTCATCTCTGTGATTTATTTATTTTGTAACCGGAAGTTTGTACCTCTTAATCCTCTTTATCTATTTCACTGATCCCTGCCCCCACCACCTCCCGTCTGGCGATCACCAGTTTGTTCTCTGTATTTGAGAGTCTGTTTTTTTTTTGTTGTATCTTTTTTCTTTGTTTGTTCATTTGTTTTGTTTCTTAAATTTCACATATGAGTGAAATCATATGGCATTTGTGTTTCTATGACTGATTTATTTCGTTTAGCATTATGCCCTCTAGGTCCATCCATGTTGTTATAAATGGCAAGATCTCACTCTTTTTATTTTTAAAGATTTTATTCATTTTTCATGAGAGACACAGAGAGAGGCAGAGACACAGGCAGAGGGCAATGCAGGCTCCCTTCAGGGAGTGGGATTCGGGACTTGATCCTGGGACGCCAGGATTACGCCCTGAGCCAAAGGCAGACCGCTCAACCACTGAGCCACCCAGCCATCCCACATGATATATATTCTTAAACAGTGTTTAGATAATAGAGATTTTTATTAAATACCATGTTGATTTATCTTTAACTATTACTTTCTTAAGACCGTTGAACATTTGTATAAAAAAAGATTCGATCTCAGGTCTTTTTATTGTGCTTTTAATAATCCCTATAGATTGTAAAGGGTTTTTATGGTTTTGTTTTGTTTTTGAATATTTTACTTATTTATTCAGGGAGTGAGCAGGGGACGAGGTGCAGAGCAAGAGGGAGAGATAGGATCTCAAAGGCCATGCACTGAGCACAGAGCCCAATATGTGCCTCCCTCTCAGGATCCTGAGATCATGACCTGAGCTGAAACCAACAGTTGGATGCTTAACTGACTGAGCCACTCAGGCTCCCAACTAATGTTTTTACATTAGATAGATCTTTAAAGTCTATTTTTTTAAAATTTTTTTTAAACTTTTATTCATTTATGATAGGCACACAGTGAGAGAGAGAGAGAGGCAGAGACACAGGCAGAGGGAGAAGCAGGCTCCATGCACCGGGAGCCTGACGTGGGATTCGATCCTGGATATCCAGGGCCGCGCCCTGGGCCAAAGGCAGGCGCCAAACCGCTGCGCCACCCAGGGATCCCACATTAGATAGATCTTTAAACCTTTTTCCCCCTTTTAGAAAAATAACATCCTTAATTAATTGAAGTTTTATCTTTTAGAGATCATGAAAATTCGTCAACAAAATAGAGACATAAAAAAGTAGATTATAATCCAGTTTACTTTTAGACCTCTCCCACAAGAAAGATAATAACAAACCAAAATATCAACACATAAAAAGTGCAAGCTTCCTACCTGATTCGCAGAAATTTTATTTTTCTTTTTGTAGGAGTTATGATTATTTTCTTTCAATTTATTTATATATTTGAACTCTTATAATTGACTAATTTTATAACTAAATATTAAAATGTTTTACTTCTCATTAAGGAACAACTTGTGTATTAGAGAGTGGTGCCTACTGATTGTGAGAGATGTAAATATTTAGAAAAAAGGAGAAAGAAGAAAGTGGGAGGTGGGAAGCCTTAATGTTAGAAACTTTTTATCAAACTTAGAATAATTTAATTGCGAAAGAAATTATTTTAAAAAATAAAGTAGAAAGATGGTACAAATGAACTTTAAAATGATAAATATTGTTTTTAGATTAGGAATATGATATTATAAACAGACCTATTTACTCATATCTGAGACTTAAAATATGTTATGATTGTATAGAATAACTGGAAACCGAGGAGTTTCTCTTCAAACAGCTTTGCTGAAAATTGCCTTTAAGGGAAGTATAACACTCACTTGACAAGTTATAGAGTGAAGATGACTTGTGTTTCTCTGTGGCTGGAATTAGCTTTTTGTTTGATGGACTCTGTAGTTTAAAATGTCATTTTATGGACGGAGGAGTTGAAGAGATATTTTTTCAAGGAAGACATACAAATGGCCAACAGGTACATGAAAAGGTGCCAACATCACTAGTCATCAGGGAAGTGCAGTCAAAACCTCACATCTCTTAGAATGGCCATCATCAAAAAGACAAGACATAACAAGTATTGGCAAAGGTGTGGAGAAAAAGGAACTGCTGTGTACTGTTGGTGGGAGTGTAAATTGGTGCAGCCACTATGGAAAACATTATGGAAAATTTTCAAAATATTAAAAATAGAACTACTATATGACCCAGCAATTCCACTTCTGAGTATATATTGAAAGAAGATGAAAATAGGATCTTGAAGAGAGATCACTCCCACATTATTTGCAGCATAAGATATGGATACTAAGTAGCTAAGATATGGAAACAGCCTATGTGTCCATCAATGGACACTTGGATGAATGGATAGAGAAAATGTGGGGAGTATGTGTGTGTATGTAAAATATTATTCAACCATGAGAAAGAAGGCAATCCTGCCATTTGTGACAACATGGATAAACCTCGAAGGCATCGTGTTAAGTGAAATAGGTCAAATACAATACAATATTATCACCTATATGTGGAATCGAAAAATGCTTAACTCACAGAAACTAGTACATGGAAAAGAAATTGGCAAAAAA
This sequence comes from Canis aureus, assembly GCF_053574225.1. Classification (NCBI taxonomy): domain Eukaryota; kingdom Metazoa; phylum Chordata; class Mammalia; order Carnivora; family Canidae; genus Canis; species Canis aureus. The sequence continues at coordinate 7,233,640 of NC_135641.1, forward strand.
GCAGAGTTAGGGATTGATAGTCACCTTTTCATAATATCCAGTCATTCATCTGTTTAAAATTATTTATTGATCACATGCCAAAATATTTGAACTCCCAACATGTATTTAATAAATATATATTCCAAAAAAATGAGAGATTCTTTGCTATGTAACCTTTACAAGTACAGTGAAACCTCTTTACACATAGGATTTAGATTTACTTTCTAAGCAAGGCTTTACCTTTTTCTTGATGTATGTGTTATAGTAAGCTAATTATATCACTTAAAATTTCAAAATTTCTCATGTATGCATAAAAATGTCAACATATTTTAGTAAGTATCAAAAATTATTATGGCTCCATTCAATTTTTGTTTTATGTATTTTTTCCTTTAAGACTTGTAGAGAGATTTATTTAAAATATTTCTAAGTCAGTGGTAGCAACTGAAGTTGTGTAGGTGTAGTTGAAACTGTTCTAGAATCAAATTTAAAACACTGATGGACAGTTTCCCTGCTTCGATGGATTAAACATGTTTTCTAAGGAGTGCAGATACTTCTTACAGTGCAAGATTTTGTTTTTGACTCTCCATTGATAGTTACTCTGGGGAAAAAATGTGTGGTAGAGGTCTAGTATCTTGCAAAATTGTCAAGTGGCAGATATGTATTTGGAATCAATATGAAGGGCAAATTGCCATAATTTGAATGGATACTTTGAAGTACTATGAAGTGAGAACATGTTGCCGGCCAGTGTGTGGCTGGCATTTGGGGACTTTCTGTTTAATAGATTGTGACAATCAGCGTTGGTAGTTCACAATAGTAAAATTGTTGTGGACTGGCTTTAGAGCATGATTTTTTTGGTACCAGATTTTTATCATGTCAATCTGTGATTAAGTAGGAGAACATGAAATGGAAAACTGTGTATTTGTTTAAAGTATTGTTAGGGAGAGTGTTTGAGGAGGCACACTGTTTTTCACTTGCTGGCTTAGACGCTGTTGTTCAGCATCTTGCAAAGACACAATGTCGGAGATGGTGGCGAATCTTTAGAGGCTATGTGAAGGGGGATGTCGGTGCCTGGGGCATTTGGCAGTGACAGTGTGTTCTGGGCAGTCACTGTGTGTGACCAGCTCTATATCGGGAGTGGTGCTAAGCATGCTTCTTTGAAGTTTCAGCCAGAAGAAGTCAGTCTACCGCTGAGCCTCTTTATTATTGAATGTTTTAGAACTTTTCCTCTATTCAGGGAGAGCCAACGTTAAAGGTATTGTGCCTGTTTCAATTTCTCTTCAGTTTACTGTTACCGTGATGGATCTGTAATTATAGAACCTTGGACTTCATTTCTCTGGCCTAAGGAGAAATGTCCCTCCAGCTTAGCAGACCCATGAAATTGGCTGGTGAGACGTCCTTGTCATGTTTGAGGGAGCGAGGATGGGTTATTGATTTCAGAAGTGGGTCAGTTTTTTACTGAAGTTGTGCCCTGAAACTTTAGCTTTTTAAAAATCATAATCATTAATTTCACTCAGATACATTCCCGCTGTACAAGTAGACAAAGGTGGATTGGTAGAAATATGTATGGGTTGGCTACTTTAATATTATATGCTACCCACAGTCATTAATTTGAATATTTCTAATTTCATCATTCCACACATGTATTTCTTCTTCTCTGCAGTCTTTTAAAACAATTCTACAATATCGGTCCCTTCCTCCGCACTGTTAGCTTAGCAATGTGAACCTTCCTCAAGCAGCGCATTTATCATGATGAGCTATAATGATCATACATCTTCTGGGATTTTAAAAATCTTTTAATGTTTTTGGAATTGGGATGTTTTTCAATATGACTGTTGATCCCCTTTTTCTTTAAGCCATTTGGGATGGATTTTTTGTCACTTGCAAATGAAAGCCTTACTAAGTCCCAACAGCATAGCAGCTAGCTGCAATCCACCCACACCTCCACTGTTTCCAGGCTCGCCTCTGATGCTCCCTGAATGCCAGCCCCAGTGCTGTCTTCCCTGCCCCTGTCATCTCACTTTATAGATTTATTCTGATCCTTTCCTCTCTACCAGTAACCATCTGCCTTTCCAGTGTCATCCTGTCAAGCCACTTCTTCTCTCAGCTTTTCCCTCCATTCAGGTTTGGGCACGCTGATCATGGTTGCAGAATCCGTGAGATCCCAGCATTAACATCTTACATGTGGGGATCTGACCTTACCTCCAGGTGGCCTAAGTACCTGCCTTTGGCCAGGTTATAAGTGTGGCTGGAGCCCGGAGGGGCAACAAGATCGATAAATTGTTGACATAACGTTACATTTAATGTCATAATGTCATAATTGAAAATGCCTGAGATGATGCTTTAGGAGACAGGACCATGAGACACCAAGAGAAGACCCCGTCCTGTCCTCACTGACCTTGTTTTGCTACAACTTGGCTGCTTATATATATGTCCCATGCATGAGTGCTGCAGTTCCTTCTTACTCTATAGTCTCCACAGAAGCTTCCTTTTGACTTTCAGACACAGTTTATATCACTAAGAATAATACTCAGGTGGCCTTAAGTCTGTGGTGATAGTTAAGTTGGTCCCATCCTCCTCAGTGATTAATGGCTCACGCAACGGCACAAAGTAAATTTCCTGAGCCTCCATGCTATGTTCCACTCCCACCGTTCCCACTTCTCTGAACACACAGGTAGAAGTCAGCCCCTTGTGTTCCACATGTGAATGTCACTCTGATCCCATGTCTCTCCCCTCTGTCATCATATCTTCCACGACAGCAACAAGGGACCTCGTGTCTCTGATTCTGTGATTAACATCCCATGCCTCACCCCCAAACTATCAGGTAGAATTGGACATTTCTCTACCTCCTGGCTTTGCCTGTAGTTGCATATTCTGAATATGTCTCGATACTTCTTCCTTGCAGGGTGCTTTCCATAAATATTGCCAGATTCTGTTTGTAAGTTGTGAGTTGCAAGCATCGAGTCCCAGAGGCCTCAGATCCTGCTTGATTGATGGCTCTACCTAAGAAGCCAGCAACCCAGGCTATCCCTTCTTTGGCATTCGACTGAGGCCAAGCCATACACTAGTACTAATAAGGTTTCAGAAAAGCAGCTTTCTTGAGTGGAAATTAAAAGGGTGTCATTTCAAATATCATTTAGAGAAATGCTCTAATGCAAAGCCCATTTTACTTATGTTACATGCTCTACTAAGCAACCATTATTAATTTTACACTAATACTTCAACAAATGTTTATTAACTGGCTGGTATATAGTCGATAGTGAGCCAGATGTGGGGAATTGGACATAGACCAAGAGAGATTGAGTTTTTGGTCTAATTATATTGAGTTTTGACAGCTATTAATTATTATACTGTGTATATTATTAGGATAAGCTCTAATTTTAAATTTCTCTTTAAAAAGAAGAAGCAAGGATGGATATATGTTTATGTGTCAGGAATGCATCTGAGAGAGGACACTGCTGTGCCTCCTTCTCTGCCTATTGTGTTGGGTTTTGATATTCATGACATCTTAGTTGCAAATACAGAATTGCAGTTTTAGTGACCAGAATGATTATACAAATGAGGTATCTTTCATGTTACTAATTTATATGAATCTACACAATCTCTGCAACCTAATATTAGTAATATGCTTATGTTTCTGTTTATTCTTGAGTTGTACATGATCATAATCTTACACATATTGCCTGTGGGGTGGAAGGTTATAAAAATCCCACGTGTTCAATTATATTCAATTTTAAAATATCAAGTTGGATACATAAATGTGTGTGTGACAAATGATAGTAATATTTGGAGTATTATAATGGCCAGTTTTGTTACTCCCTTGGGTGTAACCATAATAGAAAATTGTGAAAATTATGCCTAATGATGAGGTAAATCCAAAATTCTATTGCACTAATATACTTGTGTTTTAGAACATAGGATCAAGAACAGGGAGCATCACTGTCTTGAAGAGAGTGGACACATGAAGGAAGGAAATAATTTACTTTTATTTTGTTTTATTTTTTTAAAGATTTTATTTATTCATGAGAGACACATAGAAGTAGAGACGTAGCCAGAGGGAGAAGCAGGCTCCCTGCAGGGAGCCTGATGCAGGATTCAATCCCAGGACCCTAGATCATAACCGAAGGCAAAGGCAGATGCTCAACCACTGAGCAAGCCAGGCACCCCTGGAAATAACTTTAGATGTTGCCACACACATGTGGGGTTTGTTAGTTTGGTGTGAGATTCAAGGAAGTTAATGTCTGAGAGTCTTAAGTTGAAGCCATTGGCTAAAGCTAAACAAAGATGAGAAAAGTTCTAGAAGTTTCTAGCAACTCTAAAGTAAAAGATAAAAAGGGACCTGCCTAATGAAAAAGAAAAAGGGCGGGGGGAGAAATGTGATATATAGTGTTTAGAAGTCATCAATCTTCCATTGCCCAATTCATATCAGAGTGTAGCTTCTGACTTGAGCTGGTTTCAGCTGCTGAGATGTTAACAGCAAAGAAGAGTCACAGATAGATGTGTTTTGGGTTGTAAGTTTGCATGTTAGGTCACCTTCCATTGCCCGAAATATATTTTACCCACAGTGTCAACATTGTGACTAATGGCTAGTCACTCAAACCAAACCCTGGAATCATCTAGATTCTTCTCTCCTGGCCTCACTACCACATGCAGCCTATCAGTAATCCTGACAGTTCTCCCTTCGAAATATGTTTATATTCTGACCCCTTCTCCTGACTTACTGCCAAGGATTAAAACTACAGAAGAAAGATTACATCAAAGATTGACCATTGGGTATAGATCAGTAGAACTTTCTGCAATGATGACGTTCTTCTACATTTTTATTTTCTAGTACAATAGCCACTGGCCACATGTGGCTATTGAACACTTGAAATGTGAATAATGCAACTAATAAACTGGCTTTGTAATGTTATTGAGATTTTAATAGCCATATGTTGCTAGAAGATACCATATCAGACAGTGCAAGTCTAGCTAATGAAATATTTATTGAGTCCCACAATATGTAAGGGATTTGGAGATTCTGGAATTTTAAGTAGGTGGGACCTGGGAGAAGGAAGAAACAGGTCTCTGACAACATAGCGTGAGGGCCTGGGAGTGACAGAATGAGAAGACAGTTGAAAAGATTAAGAGGTCATGGGTTACAGATTGGGGGTGGGCAGTTCAACAGAAGCAAAGACCTCATCACAGCCAAAGGAGCTATCCCTGAATCAGAGAGGAGGAAATCAAGTAATGGTGGTCTAAGAATGCTAGATGGATCATTGAATTGGTTAATTGTGAGACACCAGAATCCATCAGTTAATTTTTTGAAGATGGCCATATCCGATGTCAATCTGTTGGTCTGCAAACTGGTCTCTATACTCAAGAGATTAGGGAGAGACTGAAAGACGATCACTCTAGATTGGTAGGCAGCAGGTTGAAGAGGCAAGTGAATTTATTTACAAGGCTCATCTTGGGTGGCTACAGGACAGGTAGATTTCTGCAGCCACTGGCCAGAATCTTTAAAGATTATGTAGGCCTTAACTGGATTCAGTCCCATACCTCGTGTGGATAACCTCAACACTACATTTCTACCTCAGGGATATATTCTTAGAACAGCTTCTGGGCATGGGGAAGGCAAGCAGACACACATCCCATACACAGAGGGGCAGTAGGGAGCCTCCAATTGCCTAGGTCCAACTCAAGGGTTAACTCATTGTCATGTCTTCATGATGACCTCTTCCAATAAAGTCATCAGTTGCTAGACAGAAGTGGCTAAAGAAAGAACAAATTTTGGGGTGCCTGGGTGGCTCAGCAGTTGAACATCTGCCTTCGGTTCAGGTCGTGATCCTGGGGTCCGGGATCGAGTCCTGCATTGGGCTCCCTGTGAGGAGCCTGCTTCTCCCTCTGCCTGTGTCTCTGTCTCTTTCTCTATGTCTCTCATGAATAAATTAATTAATTAATTAATTTAAAAAATAACAAGTTTCCATTATAAAATATACAATAAGAATTTTACTCTCTTTTGGGTGATGGAAGTCAATAAAATATAGCTTTGAATGCAGTCCTTGAATTAAGAGCAAGAGAGTTTGGCCTTTTAAAGTATACATAAGATTTTAACAGGTTACCAAGTATAATGTAAATTTATAGTGACTCATGTTTGGGAAATAAAAGTTTAGAGTATTTATTTGGATTTCATGAAATCTTATTACATAAGGGACATACGTTAAAGTTGAGAAGGACACTCTGTATATGAGGGCTACCTGCTTTTGCTCGTATTATCATCCAGCCAACTTTTCTGAATTTCTTATTATATCATCTTTGAAAGAAAGCATTTTTTTTTTTGCAGACCTACTTCACATAAATTGGGTACAACCATCTTCTAAGCTTTGATTTATCCAGGTTGCTTATTTGAAGCAGCGCATGCCTTTCTCTGACACTTGTAGTTTATCTTGGGTGAAGGTATTGACAGAGAGCTGTACATGATGGTGCCGCCCTGCTACCATCAATTCCCAGGCTCCCCCATACTCATCTCATGGGGGAAATAAGAGAAAGAAGCTGAGACCGATCCAGTCCTGCTTGTATTAGTCTTCCCCCACTACCATAAGATGCCACTGACAGAAGGGCTTAAACAGCAGAAGTGTATTTTCTCAGAGTTCTGGAGGCCAGAAGTCCAAGGTCAAAGTGCTGGCATGATATATGTTTGGTGAGAACACTCTTTCTGGCTTCTAGCTTCTCTCTATGTCCTCATAGATGGAGAGAAAGAGCTCCAGTCTTATACTCTTTTTGTAAAGACAACAATCCCACCTTTATAAACCCCACCCTCATGACTGCATTTAACCTTAAATACCCCCCCCCCCCAAAGGCCCCATGTCCAAATACAGTCACTTTGGGGATTAGGGCTTCAGCATGTGGATTTGGGACAGGGGTGGGATCATGGGTGGGGGTATGAGTGAACTCAGTTGAATCTGTAACACGGCTCATGCATGTGAGGGTGTAATACAGCATGACTTGTTTTGTATTTTCTGGACATAGAACTTCTTATTACCAAGTCTAAATTTCAGCTTAGATATTTGCAGATTAAGCATTCTGCTAGTGATAGAAAGACTTCTTACATAGTAGTTGTATAAAGGGAATGAAGAAGTGTTGTTATGTAGGATCAGTAAATCTGTTGGAAAATGTCCACTGTTCTCATTGCCAAAGAGAAACAAAATCAAAGGGATGAATTTTTCTATGTCACATTGGTAAAAGCAGGAGAGAGTAGTTAAGGCCAGTGTTGTTAACATTGTGGGGAAGGGACGTTCTCACAGCACTGCTGGTGGGCAGATAAGTTGAACCAGCCTGGCAGCAGGAAAATTTGTTTTGACTCTCAAAAGTCTGAAACATGTTCCAGCTCCTCATTCCATCAGTACCACATGTAGGAATTTATCTACTGAAAATGTCACATGTGTGAAAATGTCATAAAAATTAAAAAGATATGTAAATTATGATACATTATGAATACTATTCATTGCATTTTTAGTATACGTGCTGCCTAAGTGAGCACATCATTACGTTTATAAACCGTAGAATAATTTTTCCTAACATAAGAAATAGTTCATTATATGTTGCTGGACAAAAATTTTAAAAAACGCTATATTAGTAGTACTCTATTATATGTAAATCTCATTATACAGAGTGAGTTAAATCAGAAAAAAAAATTCTGTCAAAGAAACATACAAAAATACCAAAGTAAATATACTTATCTCAGATGCCAGAATTACTGAGGATTGCTCTTCCTTTGTTTTTTTTTTTTTTTTTTTTTTGTTTTTCTCTTGTCTCCTTACATTTTCTGGATTTCCTGGATTTAGTACAGATTAATTACTAATTTAGTGGATTAGTTCTAATTAAAACTAAAGTTCTTGGCCATTTACTGCAAAGTCAGAAGGCTTAAAGCTTTTTACACTTAACCATTAGGCAGCCCACGGCTTGGTCTTCATAGGGTCCTCCTCCTCTTGTGCTGTGAGCTAAGAGGATCGGCAGTTGAGGTTGGACAGTCTTAACCATTCATACACGGGGATGGTCAATGGTTGAATTAAGTCTGGATGTGAAAAGTTATGAGCCGTGGAAATTATTCCAAGTCATTTCCATTCAGGCATAGAGGTTGCCTTGGGTTGCAGTAGCTCTGTATGGTGGCTAAACCTTGAAGCTTTCTCTTTTGTTCTGTTATTGCTGCTCTAAGGAGAAATGGGGGTACATAAACAGACTTGGTTATTCCTTATAGTGTGTAGATCCAAGTTGTCTAGTGCCCAAGGATATGCCTTGATTCATTGCCTATTAAATCCCATATTTTACTGTGACAGGTTACTCTCATACTTTTAAGAGTAACATTTTATATATATAAAAAATTGATGTATAGACTAGTATTTATGAGACAGCCAGCAGAACAGGTTATGGAAAATAGGCCGCCACATTAAAGGACTCTAAAACAGGAATAAAAAGGGAGAAAATCTGAGTTCTAGGCCTGGTTATATAAATAACTTTGGGACCTTGGACAAGTTCTTTGTCAAAAAACAGGTTGGCAATAATACTAGTCCAGAACTGGATTCACATGGCCCCAATAAAATTTAGAAAACACAAAAGTGAAGATTTAAAACCTATAAGACGGGATGCCTGGGTGGCTCAGTGTTTGAGTGTCTGCCTTTGGCTGAGGTCATAATCCTGGAATTCTGGGATCTAGTCCTGCATCGGGCTCCCTGAAGGGAACCTGCTTCTCCCTCTGTCTGTGTCTCTGCCTCTCTCATGAATAAATAAATAAAATCTTAAAACATGCAAGACTTCTCCTTTCTCAGCTTCAGGCCCTTTGGAAGCCTCTGACATAGATAGAGTGATCTCCGCTGTACCTCTCCACTCCAGGGTCACAGAGAGGGGTGACTTTGCACACAAGAACTGCCATTTCCTTTCTTCTTGCTTTCTCCCCTTTTACCCATCTCTCAAACTTCCCTAATGAGAAAGGTTTGGTTTTCGGGCTATGTCACCTGGGGACAACATTTGTTGATCTGTTTATCCAAATCCTTATAATTATGAGGCTTGATCAGATAAGATGCTACATATGATAGCAAGATGAACACAAAACTATTTTCCTCTTGTCTTCCCAACCCCACCACTGTAATTATTTAAATCACTTCATTTCACCTAAAATACCTTCTGCTTTTTTAGCCAGGGTTGCATTTTGCTACACTAGGTTAAATTTGATATTTATCCTTTGCTCACATTCTGCTTATTAATATTATTTTCCCGAATCCTCCTATATATTCTGTTTGTAATGGATTTATCTTTCCAATACTATTCTAATTCTCATTGGTAATATTATTTTTAAAATTACTTAAAAATGAAAACAAAACTAAGTTGGAATGTCCAATGATAACATTAGATGACCAATCTTTTTATATATTTTAAGGACAGTTCTATAACAGAACCCTTTTTAGTGACCATAGCCCTAAATTATTAACTACTCACAATGCTAAGGTTCCTATGGAATTTATGTTTCCTACTGAAAAACCCAGTCTGCCTAGTTACACTATAATAGGAAATACATTTTAACATTCACATAATACTAGTTCTTGGAGGGACATGTAATAGGATAGCTTTAGGCAAGAAAGCAACCTTTATTTACTCCTAGGCTTTTATTTGAATATTGATTTTGTAGGGCTCTGGTAAAAATTGTCCTAGTTAATTATTTCCTCTGCTGATAAGCATTGCTAGGTAATATATGTAATAAATACTTTGGTCTTACTTGTTTGGGAAAGATAGTAAGAAAGAAACAACTGGGATGCTGTTGCTAAGCTGTCCATGTACATCCATTTATGAATTGGGTTCAAATAAAATGGTAGTTCAACTGTTTTTGTTGTTGTTGTTGTTGTTGTTAGACTCAGTATTTCATTTCTTTATTCTTTCTTGTTACCTTCCTTGCCTTTTGCTTCTTAGTATCTCTTCTTCCACTTACCTCAAATACAAAAACACCAAGTTGTGAGTGTGTCCTGGAATTTGTTTGGGGTGATACAGGAGAAATCATTCCATTTACCTGTATTATTTCCTGTTTGATGATGATGCTTTCTTTGTAGTCGTGTGCTCTCTTTGTAGTTTATAGTTTTCATTTTTCCAAAGAGTGCTGTTTAGTTGCCTGATAGTTGTGTCTGTATGCAGTGGCAACCTCCCATCATATTAAGCATGTCCTTTTGCATTGCAGGAGCTATGCCTGTTCCAGACCAGCCTTCTTCCACCTCAGAGAAGACCAGCTCCTTGAGCCCTGGCCTGACCACCTCCAACGGAGATGGCTCCGAGACGGAAACCACTTCTGCTATCCTCGCCTCGGTCAAAGAACAGGTAGCGACATCCCACTTTTGTGACATACTTAGGGGAACATATTAGAAACAGTTCCTTCAGATGAACAACGAGGACTGTTATGTTGGAAGAAAATCATGATTTTCACTTATCATAAAAATATTTTGACATGATTATAGTTGCTTTTGAATTTATGTTTTTATTCATGATTTAGGCTATTTTCCTTGAAAAAAAAATATTCCTTGGTAGGAGGAAACACTTTATAGGCAAAATTCCCTGTTGGTGAAGTCTTGGTAGATTTGGTGATGGACCAATACAGCGTAAAACTGTTATGTGCCTGAGGCCAAATAATTGGCCTTTAGAAAATATAAAGTCAAAAAAATATATATAAAGTCTAACCAACAATCAAAATATATCCGTAAGTATAAAAAATTAGTATAATGACAGCAGATGAATCCTGTGTTGGGTCAAGGCAAATTGGTCTCTCTGGTGTTTCTGGGCTGGATCAGGAAGAAAGTATCTTAGAATTTGCCCTGTAAAATGAATTAAAGTCTGCATGATTCTTCCTCCAGCATTACTTTGCTTTATAAATGGCTAATAAAATCTGAAGTCTTAGATTAAAAAAAAATTACTCCTTCAAAGTCATGTTTCTTATAAATAAAAGGTGATAAATAATCAAAGAAAGCTGGAAAATCAAGATTTTTTTCACTTCTTTTAGCATGTGGCAGGATATAAATCATAATTTTTTTAAATACTGAAAGCGTCCTGTGTTTGGGTATGATTCAAGGAGTGCTGAGTGAGCAACAGTAGTGGCGAAGCTCTCAGTAGAGTAGCTGAGAGAAGGTCCACTGAAGTAAGGGATTGGTGATGCTGTCAGTCAGACGTGCGTCACCAGGGAGGGAAGTGTGCTGCTAAGTAGTTACACAAAGGAAAGTTGAATAGATTAATTGGATCATCTGGGCTGTGAAAATGGTCAGTAAGCAAGGAATTGGGTTGAAGCACAGGCTGTATTACTAGATTAGTTTGCTTCCAAAGCCCTCTCATGAGATTGCTGATTATTTTTAAGGAGTAATAGAAGAAGGGAGCAAAGGTTCATATCAGTTCCCACACTCAGGATACTGCTTTGTTAAAGTTGGTTTATGTCATGGTATCTTATTCATATATCTAGAAGTCTTGCTGAACCACTAACTTTAGAGTATTGACAAAATACAAAGTAGGAGGAATAAATTTAACAAGGAAATGACAAGACCTGTCTGATGAAAACTATAACATTTTATTAAAAGACATGAAGTAATTAAGAATAAATGACAGGGTATATCCTGTGTAGAAAAGCCTAGTTATCATCATAATATTACTTTTCCTCAAATTAAGATATAAACTTAAGGCTATTGTAGTAATATCTTGTCACTGATTGTTTCTTTGGCAAACTGAATCAAACTATTTTAAAGATCATATGGGAATCATAAATGTATGAGAGTTACAAGGAAATTTTAATAGATTTTTATCTTACTAAACATTTTCATCACTGTCATGCCCAGTTGGTTCAAACTGGAAAGAATATTTTCTCTATAGGATGTAACTGAAGGGGGTAGCCCTGGTGGCCCAGCTGTTTAGCCCCTGCCTTCAGCCCAGGGCGTGATCCTGAAGACCCCGGGATTGTGTCCTGCGTCGGGCTTCCTGCATGGAACCTGCTTCTCCCTCTGCCTGTGTTTCTGCCTCTCTCTCTCTCTCTGTGTCTCTCATGAATAAATAAATAAAATCTTTTAAAAAAAAGTTTAAAAAAAATTTTTAAAAAGGATGTAACTGAGGGCTCAGAATCTCAAGGACATATTCAATCCAAAATAGTAGAAAAAATTGGATAAGAGAAAATGTGTGCCAAAAATATGACAAAGTATTGATATAATTAATATATTAGTGCTTCCTAATGTTAATGAGATAAAAAAATAAAATAACAGAATAGAAAACTAGGCAAAAAACATGAACAGCAGTTCATAGAAGAAAAATGCAAAAAGTTAATGACTATATGGAAATGCTTTCTACTCTACTAATCAGGGATATAAAAATCAAGATGAAAATATTTTCTTTAATCTACCAAATAGACAAACATTAAAAAATAGTATATTCTGTAATCTAGCTAAGGGTTAACGTTTGAGGAAATTCACATTTTTGTCACTCCATATGGGAATGTGCAATCCTGTAATCTTTGTTTAAAATGATATGTTGCTATGAAGTGGCATTTACAGTGTTCAATAGCCTTTGATTAGTCATACTTAGACATATGTAGTATAGAAATGGGTGATCTAGAACATAAGATTTTATGTATATTGGTGTTTATTGCAAAATTATCTGGGATAGTAAAAAAGTGGAGCAGTACTGATTGATGAAGAATTTAAAAAAGACCTATCTTCTATGTAAAATATTTTATACAAAAGCTATATCCTTCTTATGTAGTTATTAATTAAAATGAGTTGGAGTTATATATTACACCTTAGAAAAACTCCATGAGGATTTTAGAAATGAAATGTTTTAGCATTATATTATACTGTTTTTAAAAAATAATAATAAATATTTTGTGTTGTTTATAATATTTATGAACATCTGGAAAAGTGTAGGAGGAAATAAATCAAACTATAAACATTGGTTACTATATATGTTTACAATTAGTTGGAAGTAGGAATAGGCAGAAGATATAGAGGATAGGGAAGACAATCCAAATTGGGAGAAAGAACTGGGAGACTGGAATAGATATTCGTTGGATTTGGATAATAGGAAATGCCATTTGAGCTGAGATAGTGATGTCTGTAGTTGAGAGAGTGGATAAGCTGCTGACAGCAAAAATATATTATGGAAATAAAATGGCCTCTCCAAATCCTTGATGAGAATTTCATTAAAAAAACTTACTGTGAAGAGTTTTTTTCTAATAGTCAAAACAAGCCCATTGTCCATTTTTGTATGCAAAGATGAGATTCTTTGTGACCAGTAACTAATGTGAGCAGGCATGAAAGTCTGTCCTGGAAGCTGAGTAGAACAGCTTGAAGCACCTGCATCAGAGGCTCAGGCATCAGCTCCTATGGGCAGCAGCTGCCCATGTGAAGGCAAAATCCACAAGCAGCAAGGTCCCTGGACTTCCTTGGGGTAGCCTACTATAAGCAAACAATTTTTTTTTTGTCCTAAACTATTAAGGTTTCTGTGGTCTAGACTGTTATCTGTGGAGCTAAAGCTAAGTTAAATATATTGGGAAAAAATTAGCTGAGATGAAGGAAAAGCGACTTTAAAAGTTTATATCCTTTATGATTTTTAATAGTTACGTACATAACGTATTTGTAAATTTTTCACTTGAATATTGCTTTCCTGATCCTTCTTAGGTGCTAATATAAAATAGCTTTTTTACTAAAAATTATTTTTACTAAGTTAGAGGACCTCAGGGAAGAAATTTTATAGCATCACTCTTATGTGCTACTTTAAGCTTGTCTCCTTGAACATCAGCTCTGTGGGAAAGAAGTCATTCTTTTTTTTTTTAAGATTTTATTTATTTATTCATGAGATAGAGAGAGGGAGAGAGAGAGGCAGAGACACAGGCAGAGGGAGAAGCAGGCTCCACGCAGGGAGCCCAGGTCTCCAGGATCACTCCCGGGCCGAAGGCAGATGCCAAACCACTGAGCCACCCAGGGATCCCCGAGAAGTCATTCTTTATCATAGGAGGCATTAATTCTAAGCTAACTGGCAAACAATTGGTTGCATAATTTATTTACTCATTCATTAAATGTATTGAGCACTTTGTATATGCAAAGTACAATAAAGGGTAATAAAGTACATGCATAAAGAAAACTCATTTTGACAGTTTATTGGAAAAAAAGTGTTATTGAAATTGAGAACATAAGTTTTTAGGCAGGCAGTTAACATTGCACAGAAATAAATTCTGGTTTATAACCATAGAATGAACTTAAGTCATGACAAGCCCTAAGTCAACATGTCCGCATGACATGTATGGAGTGTTGAGATTTTGTAAACGAGTCCTAGAATCCTTCAACCCAGCAGGCATGGATTGCTCGATGAAAAGGTGTTCACTGACTTGTTTTTCTTTGTTCAAATTTCCCATCCTGATTGCTTTTTAACTGGTGGATTTTACACTTTTATATCAACAGAAATAGGACCAGGATTTATGTTATTACTCTATATGTAATTTTCTGTATCTCAGACATACCTGTTTCATTTCCAAGTAACCAGGTTTCACTATGGGGCATTAAGAAAGAGGAACCTAATTCCTATTTCCTCTCCTGTAAGTGAGTGTCCTTTACCAGAAGAGGAGTGGAGGATAGAGGTTGGGCATGTGATGACTCTGGTCATGTGATTTGGATAAATAACTAAGAGGGGTGATTGAAAACTATTCATTACAAATGGCAGCCCATAAAGTGTGGTGGCTTAAAGGAATGGAAACAGTGAAGGGATTTTATTTTAAGAATGGAAGGTATCCCTATGATGATAGCATTGACTCATAGAAAGAGAAATTTATGATGCTTGAGAGAAAGGGAATAATCTCAGAGGAAAAAATCGCTGGGTAGATGAGAGTGCATGGGGTCCATCTACCAGTAGAGAGAATGGCTTTTGGAACAGAGTTCAACCCTGAGGATGGGAAAGAATCGAGATATATGGTTTCAGGTCCTCCAGTGGCTTGGTGTTGGAAACTGTGGTAGGTCTTACCCTCTCATTAGATGGGCACAGTCAGCTTGTTTGAGCTGGACTTATGAGGACCAGTGGTGAGCTGGGCTGAGCAGAGGTGAAGGAGGGAGGCATTGGAGGTAAGGGACGCAAGACAGTGGTTATAATGATGGATCCTGGAATGGACATGGAATGGAAGCAGGTAAAAGAAAACTTGGTATGGGCAATATATTTGCAGTGAGTCTGTATGTGAGTATGAGTCAAGTGGTATCTTGAGAGTTGTGTGCTTAAATCCAGAATTTAAAAGTAATTATTGTTCATGTTGAGACCTAGGTTATGAATCTGGGAGATGAGATCAAAACGAGGAAAGAGAGAGAACCCTCGTTGACTCTGTGAAAGGTGGTGATGAGTGATGATGATTCCAGAACAGTGGTGAGGAACAGTGACAGTACTCCAGTCACCCTCAGTAGAGAGAGGACTGATATTGCTACATCTTGTGAGAAACCTGCTGATGGTGGCTTGTGGTTATATGGGTGTAGTCATCCCCATCTTCACCTGTGTGTTTTCACTGTTTTAACTGTGACAGTGTTGGTCTATACTATTAGACAAGAATTTACATTCTCTCACATAACATAACCTTTGTCTTTGTATTTTGTCTTAAGTCAACAAGGTGCTACTTTGCTCTTAAGAAAACCATGACTTTCCTAAAATATATATTTATTTCACAATAAGATTTCTTTCCCTTCAGTTGACCATTTGATCATCACACATTTCCAAAGTTGGCATCTTAAACAATCTTCTAATATTGGCTAGAAAAATTATGGGTTATTTTTAAAAACCTTTATGGCTCATATTGTTCACTGGTATTTGTAAATTATTATGACTTAGATTAATGTGTCTCTGTGTCATACATGCAAAGTAACTTCTCCACATAAATGTCTCTTCACTCTAAGTTACCCTGCTCCCAAAGTCACTACTCTGAAGCTTATCATGGTCCAAATAGAAGGAAAAATAGTGTCACCAGGACTGATTTATATATTTTATATATATATATATATATATATATATATATATATATATATTTTTTTTTTTTTTTTTAAGTGTCACAGCAGAAGGGAATGCAATTCCAAAGTGTAAGCCCTCAAGCAGCAGCATATGGTTTTGGGGGTTAATAATTCTACCAGAAAAGTATTTTAATAATGAATAGGTTAAATAGAAGTTTCTATGTATATAACAGCATTGCAAATGTTTTACTTCATTGTATTTTCAGTAGTGTTTATCAAATACCAGCTATGTGCATAGAACTGTGTTTCCTCTGGGTGGTAGATACACAGATTTGAAGTTTGCCTTCAACTATTTAGCAATGAAGTTAAAAAACTTATATAAAAGATATAAAATATTTTAAAGACTGTAGATGAAATTTCATGAAAACTCTCTAGTCATTTTACTTAAAAGCTCCAGGTGCTATATATTGATAAAAAACATTCTTCAGGTTAACAGTATTTATATCCCTGGACACTCTGTTGCTCCAATAACTTCTCTTGTTCTTTATATTTCACAAGAATTATAGTCATGTTCTTGATTTCAGAGGAAATTTTTAGTACATTATTTAAACTATCAATGATTTCTGGGTAGTAAAATAGAAGTTTTCTTGTTTTCAACCACTATTGTTATTATACTTAATAGAGGAAAATAAGAGTAAAGAGATATCTGAGCTCCCGCTATGGACAAAAACTAGTGCACAGAGTACTTTACATGTTATGTCTTATGAAGGCACTAGGAAAGAAAGCATTTTGAAAACTTCATCTTATATAAAATCTAAAGAAATCATGATATTTTACATCAACTCATGGTGAGGATTGCATACATTTATTTTTATTTAGCTTCTACATTTGTAATTGTTAGATTCCACTAGCTCTGTGTAAAATGAATATGATTGGGAAGGAGCACATTATAAAATACTCCTTTAACTGGTCTTCTTCCAGTGTCACATGTCATTGTCAAGTCTTTCAGCATTATTAGTGTTACTGTAATATGCAATAATAGCTTCTGATAACGCAATGTGGAAAATGACCTATAACTATTAATCACTTTCCAAACTGTATCTTGGAAAAGCATTTCATGAAAGTAATGACAAAATTATCAGCCATGAAAAAGAGGAAATTAAAACACCTTTAGGAAAGGTCGAGAAGATAGGAAAGGATTATCTGCAAAGACTATAGTGAACTTTATATTCATTTAGTCAGAGAAAAAAAGAATTATATATGCCATAGCACCACAAGTTGAGCTCTTTCCGTATATTAAAATTAAAATAACTGCTTGATTGATAACTTTTTATTGTATTTCTTGTTTCAAGTTAGATGTAGCTGGAAAATGAAAAGAAAAGCATATTTTTCTCGTTTTCATGTTAGAACATGAACTATGGTGGGAATTGTGATGGCCTTGTTTTCAAGAGGTGGACTGAGATATGAGGGTACAAGCTAGGATTCTGTAGAACTGGCTCCTGGTAGAAGGTGTGGTTTGGAACAAGGAAGGACAGATCTCGGAGTCAGCAGCCTTATGGATATCCTGGATACAGACAGGGTGCAGATAGACGGACCAAACTGTGTGTTTAGATTTGCAACAAGGCAAAGAAAGACACCAAGTAGTGTAAATAGAACTGGGCAGCTCCATGTAGGAAGGAAGGGGACTGGTCAGGTGGTAGCAGAATGATGGAACCTGCTGGATTTGAAGCTGGTCTGTTTCTTGTGGATTCTGGATCTTTTTCACCACAAAAATGATGGTTGAAGCTAGAGATACAGGAGCAACAAAGGTCCTAAACTACTTGTGGAAAACCTTGAAATTAGTACTAGGAGTTCTAGTCATGAGTGAATAATCCTAGAAGTGTGGATGAATCATCTCCCTCACTCCCTCCCCCTACCCACCATGCTCCTTTATGTGTATTCTGTTCTTGCCGTAAGTTATTTTGAATTTTTTCCTAAAACTTTATTTTCCCTTAAAATTTGACTTTGTAACCCTTCTCAAGTCACATTTATATTTACCTGCCTTTTTAATCACCCCAAACTCTATTCCAAGAATTAATTCTCTGGAATGCTGTCTGCTCTGATCCCTCTGAAGCTATTAGGAGTTGGGTGTTTTAGGGACTGGAGGCTATGATGGGAAAAATGGACTTAGTTTTTATATGTTAAATTAGAAGGTAAGCGTTTAATATGTGGGTTTTTTTTTTTTAATATGTGGGTTTTTTTTACTGTGACATTAGAGTGAATTTCTAACGCCTCTTTTATATTTAGCATTAGAATTTATTGCTAAATATTCATATATGAAATCATTTTTCTTTTAAATATGTAAAATATTAAATATACATGATATTAAAATATTCTTTAAAATATGGCATTTAAAAAATTTCAGTGGATTTTCCACTAAAAAGTAATTCATGCATACTGTGAAAAAGTTAAAAGCTCAGTAAGGAATGAAGATAAAAATTTTATTTGAAAATAATATTATAGCTAGTGGTTGTTGCAAATATTTGGGAAGAGTTTGTTCTAAGATTTTTATGTGAATATATAATTATCTGTACAAAATTTTTCTTTTCCTTTGTATATAAATATTTTATACTTCTTTGGACACTTAATATTACATCAGGAGCATTTTTTCATATCACTATTATATTAAAACTTTTTCTAATGGCTATATAAATGGATACATTGTGAGTTATTTAGTATTATAATTTTATTGAACTTTCCCATCTTTTTGATCTCTTAGGTTGATTCAATTTTCTCAGATGAAACAAAAATGACATGTCATACTGCCTTGTACATAAATCATTAGGTCTACTTTGACAGAAGTTGCCTGGAGCACAGTTTTGAAAAAGAGTTTAAAGACCTTTACAAACTCTCTGGGAAAATATATCATAATTAATTACTCATAAGATATACAGGCAGGATATAGGAAGCAGGAGCTCCAGGGATATAATAATCAGTGCCCTGTACAGGGTTTGCACAGAGTAGGAAATTGACAAGTAGAATATTCTAGAGGGAATAAATAGGGGAAACATGTATAGTATTCAGAACAACTGTACCAAATATGCTAAAGATAGTGAAGAGAAACATATGAAATATGATAGGACAAGGAAACATTATTAAATAGTACCTCAAAATAACAAAAATGTTTTTAAAAAGATTAGATATTATATTTCTTTAAAATATACATATTTTTATAAAATATACATGACATTTCTGTAAACTATATAACACTTATTTCATCAGATATATAATTAAGTAATAACATTTTCTCTAGTAATTATTTTGTTCAATATCTTCTGTTTATGACCAAAGAAACTCAAACTTCAAAAAATATGTACCTAAAGCCATGTAGGAAATTGCCATGGAATTTAAATGAGAAAATTAGTTTGTTTTATTCTGAATCCAGTACCCTTTTCACTCAGTTACATTCTCTCATAATTTAGGTATGATAGTGGGCTTCAATATATGCTCTAATAGTTTTCCCAAGAGGAACATTTCTCTATGACCAAGGTTTGCTGAGGCCAAGTTAAATGATGCACTGGCCTGTCTAGCTTTTACTTAACTAGAAAAAGAGAGGCAGAAAACTTCACATCATTTGATCTGCAATTTAACTTTGAAATCTAAAGGAATCATTAAAGACACTCTAAATAAAAAGAATTCCAGGAACTTACACACCTCATTGTTAGCTAATGTCTTCAGAGAAAATGTAGTAAGAAGAGGTGCTGTGAGCTGACTGCCACAGCATTGTTTTCATTGGATGTTCCTGTTTTCACGATCAGTGGTGTGGCTGGAAGTCCTCTCCAGCGTGCATCAACGACACAGGTAAATATGCCCGCAGCAGCCCATAGATCATGTTCAAGTGCCCTTACTCACTGCAGTCATTAAAGTAATGTGCAAGTTCATGCCCTGGGCTCTAAATGAACTGGCTCTATGGCCTGCTGCTGTAAAAAAAAAAAAAAAAAAAAAAAAAAAAGTGATGATCGGCATCCTCCTCTTTGACTAATGACGAGCTCTGACTTCCATTCTGCTCAGGGTCTCCAGAAGTAGCTGGACCACTTGCCTAATTACTAGAAGACAGAAAGACTCAATATTAACAAGACCAAAGTAAACAAACAAAAGTCACTTTGCACAGGTAATCCTCAGCATCTGGTCGCCAATTCACCATGTTGATAGATTTAGGTATTGGGGAGGGGAGTGCATTTTACAGTTTATACATCCTGGAAGATCTGCTAGGTGAAGAAGTTATGTTCAAAACTGAAACTAAGAATTTTATAAAATTCAGTTCAAGATTCTTTCATAATTGTAGGCAAGTCTGTTGTATTTTCGGAAGTAGAACTCTAAGGTGTTGACCAAGGGTGTTTAACCGTTTGAGTTGATTCAAAGTTTTGAAAGGATAGTTCCACCCTCATATCTACCACCTCTACCCAGACAAGAGATCAGCTTCATAAAGACACTCTTAATAAATGATACCACATCTTACAAATACTTGTCAGAGACCTGCAATTACCTGCTATAGACCTCCTGTCGGAAGTCAGAGGCAATATATTCTTAAAATTAATAATTTAGAATGTAAATTCTTTCTATTTTGGGAACTCTGCCTGTATCAGGATCAGCATTTCAGCCCTCCCTGGGAATGCCTTCCAGAAACATGGCTTTAATAATACTGCAGTGATATGATGACTCTGCCTTTATGGAGACCGAAGATAAGAAATTACCTGCTGGGAGCTTTTTGGAATTTCGTGGAAACCTGATATTGGAAACCTGTCTCACACTGTTGTTACTTGATTTAATGTAAATGAAATATTTTAGTACTACATGCATACTCCTACTATGACGAAAATAATAATAATAGTAGTAATATTATTAAAAAGTGCAATTATTTTTCCTAAGAAATGCTAATTAATTCATTTATGGAATAGGTTTGTGGCTGGATCTCCCTTCCTTACTGCTGCATTGCCGGCCCTCAGAGCAGTGCTAGATGTAGAGGACGAATTCAGAGTATTTGTGTTGAGGGTACGAGTTCACTAATGAACTTACTGTGTTTTTATGTTCCATTTTAGTTGAAAAGCGAATGATTTGCTTAATTGTAATAACAGACTTTAGTTGTGTGGCACAAAGGTCTCACCTCTGTTGTTGCATTGATCATATTCTTTGACCTTTATTTTAATGGCCATGTTGGATCTGCGTCTTCCCCTTTGAGCTACTTGCATATCATTTCAGAATTAGCCCATTTACTTTGATGAATCCCTGGGTTCCCAAATTGCAGTTTCCTCTCTAAACAGCCCAAATTGAAACTCATTTAATCAAGTGGAATGAGATATATTCAGTTTAAGATGAGGAATATTAACTTAAACCTATCCTTCATTAATAAAATATATAGGCTAATGTCTTTTTTTCCTTGAACTAGACTATGTTCCTTATTTTAGCCCAAAGGAAAGCAAAACAAAACATTCCATGTTAGTACATGAACCTGCAACTTCAAACATAAAAAAACACACAAATACCAGTTTCTTTTGTTTATATGCAGTTATCCCAAATTTATCATTTTAAAAAAAATATTTCTTCCAGTGATTTTTCCCCATTTCTTTCAATGATTTTTAATTGTCCTTTGAAAATATACTTTTCTCCAGAGTTTACAGCAGTTCAACCATGTGCTTATCATTACTTGCTTATCTTGGATTTCCTTTGTGTTTGGGAGATTTTTTTCACGTATTTGTACTTGGTGATTACAAGTGGATTTGCTTTGTGTTTGGGAGATTTTTTCACATTTTTGTACTTGGTGATTTGTACTTTTAATGTTGTAATGTTAAAAATCAAATTATTATGGATTTTGAAGTAAAATCCATAGTTGCTGTAGTTGCTGTTCATTTGTACATTTGTTTAATGGTGGGTGCCATATGTGTTTTATATTTGTGGTGGTGTTTTTGCTATAGTTAGCTTTTTTATATATTAGCAGAAGATAGATCTTGAGCATATTTACATGGAAGTTTCTGGACACACAACTTACTTCTCCATAAGTGCATAAAAGAATAATTCCAGCCTTACTAACATGTTACAGGAAATAGAGTCTTCATATAAAAATGTTATAAAGATTTCTGTTGGATAATTCTAAGTGCTTTTGTAGCAAATCCTTTATTATGTCCCTAGGTCATTTGAGAGTTTATTTAGCAGCATTTTCTTACGAGAAAGCTTTACAAAGTGAAGATAGTGTCTTAAAACAGCCTGTTAATGAAAGCTACTCCACTAAAACAGTATCTAAATACACTTTCATGTCAATGCAGGAAGTGAACAGGTGTTTTGTTAGAAATGTGGACGTAGTGTAAACATTTCTCCATGATGAATTGTAATGGGTGAATTTTAGCAATATATTTACCCTGATATTCACTGTGGCAGGTTGTATTGTAGAGAAGTGGCCACAGTGTTATTTCCAATTTCTTGTGACCTTCTTTCTTCTGATGTGAGTGTGACACTTCCCTGTTAATAAGTGGATTCTGTAATTCTCCCTTCCTTACTTGGGCTTGAGCCTGGGGAGGAAATGACATCATATGACTTTTGAGGCTTGGGTATGACAGACAGTTTTATCTTCTTATCTGGTTTCTTCCATACTCATTCTTAGAAACCAGCCACATAAAGTGAAGGTGGTAATGTGGAGAGACGCTCAGTCTCTGGGCACATAGCACCATCTGAACTCCCAGCTGACACCAGCATCAACTTGCCAGTTGAGCCATTGATGGTCCTCAGACAAGTAGCCCCAAATGATGCCGTATGGAGCAAAGGCAGTTGGTTCCCACTGATGTTTGGAGATTGATGACCAAGATAAATGACTGTTGTAGTTTTTTTTTTTTTAAGATTTATTTATTTATTCATGAGAGACACACAGAGAGAGAGAGAGAGAGAGAAAGAGAGAGAGAGAGAGAGGCAGAGACATAGGCAGAGGGAGAAGCAGGCTCCATGCAGGGAGCCTGATGTGGGACTCGATCCTGGGACTCCAGGACCACACCCTGGGCCAAAGGCAGGCACCAAACTGCTGAGCCACCAAGGGATCCCCCCTGTTGTAGTTTTAAGCCAGTAAGTTTTCAGGTGTTTTGCTACACAGCAGTAGTAACTGACTCACTTGTTTCACATGCTTATAAAAACTCAGTTGTCTTAGACCATTCCTATCTTAATCTTCTAAGTCATGTGATTCTATACATGCTGAAGTTACTCTAAAAATCAGCTTGTTGGGCAGCCCCGGTGGCTCAGCGGTTTGGCGCTGTCTTCAGCCCAGGGTGGGATCCTGGAGACCGGGGATCGAGTCCCATGTTGGGCTCCCTGCTATGGAGCCTGCTTCTCCCTCTGCCTGTGTCTCTGCCTCTTTCTCTCTCTCTCCCTCTATGTCTCTATGTCTCTCATGAATGAATAAATAAAATCTTTTAAAAGAAACTAAAATTATTAAAAAATAAAAATAAAAATCAGCTTGTTGAAATAGAATTCATGTGCTGTACAGTTCAACCATATCAGTGGTTTTCAGTATATTCAGAGTTGTGCAGCCATACCCACAACCTAATTTTGAAATATTTTGTCCCTTCAGAAAGAAATACTGTGCCCATAAAGAGTCATTTTGCATTTCCCCCAAACCTCACAGCCCTGGAAGACAACTAATCTACTTTCTGTCTCTATAGATTTTTCCATTCTGGCCATTTCACATAAACAAAATCATAAATAAATGTAGTGTCTTTTGTGAATAACTTCTTTCACTTACCATGTTTCAAGGTTCATCCTTGTTGCAGTATACATCATTATTTCATTCCTTTTTATTTCCAGGTGATATCCCATTGTATGGATGTGTCTCATTTCATTTATCTGTTCCTCTATTGGTGACCTTTGAGGTTGTTTCTGCTTTTTGGTTATTGGGAATAATGTTGCTATGACTAGTTGTATCTATTTTTGTGTTTTTATTTCACTTGGGTAAATACCTAGGGATGGAAATGCTAGGTCATATAATAACTCTAGGTTTACCATTCTAAGGAGCCGCCAAATTGTTTTTCAAAGAGCCTGCACCTGTTAGGGTTCCAATTTCTTCACATCCTTGTTCTTGTATGTCCTTTGTATTGCAGTTACCCTCATGGACTGTGGCAGCTTTTTTAAATGAACTGCTAAGCCAGAGCCTAATAACACATGCCAAACCATTCTATAGCAGATCGAGAATAAATTTTAGGGATGCCCGGGTGGCTCAGAGGTTTAGCGCCTGCCTTCGGCCCAGGGCGTGATCCTGGAGTCCTGGGATTGAGTCCCACATCAGGCTCCCTACATGGAGCCTGCTTCTCCCTCTGCCTATGTCTCTGTCTCTCTCCTTCTCTCTGTGTGTCTCTCATGAATAAATAAATAGAATCTTTTAAAAAAGATAATAAATTTTAAATACTATATTTTAAAATATTTAGCAGTGTATTTTTGGAATAGATAAAATAAGCTCCTCAACATAAGTTGTTGTAAGCCCCAGCATTCCCGGGACAGCATACCAATGCCTGTGAAGAGTCTAGAAGCTAAGTTATGTGTCAGGTGAAAGAGCTGTTGATGTTTGGTTTTTGGACTGTTGTGATAGGGTAGAATGGGAAGGAGGATGGGAAGAGCTGCCTTGAAATATTTGTTATGGAGAAGGAGAAAACCTCTATTAGTTAGGTATTACTCAACTGAGAAGAGAATTAGGATAAAGGATCAAAATTTGGGGGTGGCAAGTTTCAGTTTTGCATCAGACATGATTCTTCGTTTCAAAATTAGGCAACTTTAAACTGAAAAGGAATAACTCAGTGCCTTAACTAACTTGAAATATTGGGAAGGTCCAAAGAGTTAGACTTAAGGTTTATATCGCTAAGGTTAATGACCAGTTTTATTGCAAATCTACCTTGAGGATAGATTCAAAATGTGGAAATTTTTAAACGTGCAAGAATTGTTCTCAATTGACACTGACAAATGACAAATTTTGAAAAGTACCAGAAAGTACGAGTAAGTACTTTTTTCTGTCTCTTCAGGAAATTCAGTAACAATGATCAGTTGCAGACTTTTTGACCAGTGGGTGGCAGCACAGAAATATACCAGTGCTGCCTGTAAATGGAGTGGTATCTGATGGCTGCAGCCTTGGATGGGGTTGGGTGGGCCTTTTGCTGCCAGCTCCATTCATTGCCTTTCCATAGGATGCCCAAAATATATTATTATTTTTCTGACTAGTATATGAAACTAAGATATGACAATCCCAGGATACTAGGGTATGAAAAAGTTGGAAAGGCTATGTACTGTTAACATTGCCTAACAACAATAAAACAAAAGTAAAAATCAGAGCTGCCCAAAAATTCAAAGAAAGAAAGAGGAATCTTTAGTTATTAGAATTAAGGAGAATGTAAATGAATATCTGTTAGGGACTCACATTGGATAAAAAGTTTGACTAAATGAACTCAGGTCTCCTCCAAATGTTAAAGATCTTTGAAGTTTGTCATTCAACTTGTTAGCAAAAAAAATCTAATATTAATATTCCATCACTAAAGATAAATATTACAAATTATTTTTAATATTGGAATGTTTAAATATATGCAGATTTTTATACCTGCTAAGAATCTTTTTTTAGTTATCTGAGATTGTTAATAATTTCTAAATATTTGGTGTCTGTCAACAAACTATTATTATATAGCATTAGAAACTAATGCCTTCATGAGTCCAGTTAAAGACTTGAGCTAAGATATTTGATGAACCTTTGATAATTTGCCTTTGAAGAGGCAATAGGCATTACTGGGCTGAAAATATTTCTTCCAGGTGTAAGGACAAATTAACTTTTCAGTACTTCTGCAATGGAACAGGGTAAACTAGTAGTGACTCCTGAAGGTAAAGGGTGTCATTTTGTTTTAAGGATTTATTCATCAGTGGGTATGGAATTTGGGCCAATATTTAATATGGTGGAAAAAGTGATATGTTTGGCATCAGTACATTTGATTCAAATTCCTCCAGCATTTTCTTACTGAAAATCCTTGGTTAAGATATGTAACATCTTTTCAAAACTAAGTTTGATCATCTAGGAAAATGAAGAGGGTTACAGCTCAGAGTTATGATGGAATGTATGCAAATTATAACACAAATTATACAGACATGTTAGTTAATAAATTTATTATGATCCCATGGAAATCTGTGCTCCTTAATTAGTTTATAGCAACCTGATTAATTAGTTTATATCAACCAGTTCTTTGACACTTAACCATATATGCAATCTCAAACTTTGAATGAATTCATGAAACCCAAAGGTAAATCTGAGGGTTTCTATGGTTATTTATGAACTTTTCAGAGAAGAAGAGGATACTTGGCTGAGGAACAACAGGAACAAATAAACTTTTAGAGTTTTACTTATTGTCAGATTATTACATGTGATGTTATATAAATATGATGAAGAGAGTGTGAGAGGTGTTTTGAAGCTCCTGATTATACTTATGTTAAATTTCAACTTTTAGAAGAATATATAATCATTTTTTCTGTCATTTTTTTTCATTAAACTCTTTATAAAGCAATTCAGAAGAAACAAATGAGTCTAGAACCCTTGATAATCAGGTAGGTTGTATTTCTGTGCTTTAAAATCTGAAACCACAGGTATGTAGGCATGCCCCAGTACAGGCCAATGTCTGATATTAAGGAGTCTGGGTAAAATCAAAGAAAGCAAGTGTCTTTCTCATCTTGGTCTTCTCCTGGGTCAATTGTTGTAATTGAGAGAAGAGAGAGGTCTTTCCTACAGAAGCAGGAGCTCAGAGCCAATGATGACTGGAAGAACAGTAGGCCCCAGGGTTTGCATAAATCTTGGACTAGTTGGGATTCTCACAAAATTAGATAGGAGACTCCAGGTAATCCTAATTAAAATTCAAAGACATTAGCCACTATTTGAATTATATTATGGAAAGTGCTTCTGTGTCTCTTTGATGTATCCTTCTTTTGTATACTATAGGAAGGACCTTCCATAATGCTCGAATACTGAAGCTACTCTTTGTGCAGTGGTTACAATTTTAAAAATGACATTATTTAGTCAATTAAAAATATGACTTAACAATAGTAATAAATTTCATTCTTAACCACCACAGTTGAATTGATTGTATAAAATCCATTTCAGGAGTTCTGATGTTTATAGCTATTGGACTATTTTATGTAAGTGAAATAAACCCACCCATTTTATTCAAATTTTTGGAATATTTAAGAAAATGTTAATAGTTTAATGAAACTTACTTTATGCATTTTCCAAACATCTCTATTTGATAACAAAATTCCTACTATCATGGCTCCAGTACTTTCTAATTTCATAACTGTTGGTGATTTAACTTTAGTTTGAATGAATGAATGGATAGTTAAGTAAATAACGATGGCTGAGAATTGTATGTAGAGAGAAAATACAATCAAATTTAATATATTTAGTCAAAAATTGCAAGCTCATGATGTGAATATTTCAGTAGCAATAATACCTCACATTTAATTATAAGATACCTAACCCAGGTAAATTATCTTCTTTATTCACAATAATGTGATTTGTCTGGGTATTTGCTTGAATTTTACTTTATTATACTAGTACGCAAAGGAATGAGTGAGAAATTGCATTTTCACCTTGTTAACTTCCCTCATTTATGATTTCATTATTTAAACTAATTAGCTATGTGCACGACTAAATTGCTATTCTTTTTGTTGCTAGGATTTACATTTTTTAAGCATTATGACTTTGTAATGATGCAGTGTCACTTCAGGCCTGGTATAAAGGAATCTAGAAGTGTATGAAAAAAGATGAGACACCTTGGGGGTGCCTGCCAGGCTCACCCTAGGACCTCACTCTGTGTACAATCCTAGATACCCAGTGTTTGTGCTGTCCACAGAGGATTGACTTAAATGTGGACACGTCAGTACATTTCTCTGGGTCTTTTTTGTCTCAGCAATATATACTGAGTAGTCTGATGGTCTAACATATGAATTTTGAATAATTGGTGGCTTTGTTTATTGACCTGTGAAGAAAGCCAAAATGCTTGGTTCAATTTCTTGAAAAATTCAGTGAGATATTCCAGGATCATCCTAATAAATCACTTTTTTTTTTGTCCATTGTTTTTTTGCTTAAACTTGTTCAAATTGAGCTGCCACATACAACCAAATGAATCTGGCAAAATCATGTATTTGGGAATGGATGGGTAGACTTTTTTTTTTGCCGATTTTAAGATGGGTAGACTTTGTAAAGGCAGGCTTAAGGTTTTTTGTTTTTGTTTTTCTCTCTCATGACACATATAACATGGTTTTAAAAGACTATCAATGTATTGAAACACTCCAGAATGTTGACCTCCAAGAACTGAATTCCCAGTAAAAAGCAGGATAGATAAATCTGCTGTCCACATGCAGCTGTGATTTATACAACCCTCTGTAGTTCGCTAAAGGACCTTTTCCTTAGGTGAAAAGACATGATTAACCAACAGGAGACTTCTTGAATTGGCAGTTTGTCAGTTATTTGTGAATACTTGTAAAAAAGTCAACACAAGGAGCCAGTGAAGTTTTACTCACAGGAAACCATTACAGTATGCCTTGGTTTTTGCTTATTTTTCCCTTTTTAAAGTAGATTGCCATATGGAGAAGAGTAGTGATGATCTGAAGATGTAATGCTTCGTGATGTCAATAAAGCTTTTGACAGTCTCTTGTGATATTCTTGCGTAAAATGTCTGGGCATGACAGTACAACGCACATCTGTACTGGTCATCTTAATAAATTGTTGCCCAGAGAGGACTGGATATTAAATTGGGCCCTTTCTTTTTAAAAAAAGAAAAAGAAATCAGTCTTCCTGGGCTAATGGCAGTAGAGGGAAATTCAATCTAAGACAGAAATTCTGTCTCCCAAAAGATTATGGTATTTTATTTTTTACATAGCTACTATTGTTGCTCCTAATCATGATAATTATAATATTAATAGCTAAGACTTACCTGCCATGATTGATATTAGTGAGTTTTTATTCTTTATCTTCCTGAATCCTACAATTTACATGTGAGGAAGATGATATTATCAGCATGTTAAGATGAAGATGAGACCGTGCAACTTGTTCAGGGTCTATTATATTTCAGAGAGGGAATCAAACTAAATTGGCTTGCCTTTGAAGCAGGTTCATTTCCATACTGCCCTATAAATGTACATAAATGAAATAAGTGATCAAGACAACAAATGTTCTGCTTTGTGACTTGCCTGAGTGAGGTATTAGAGAAGAGAGAGAGAGAGAAATTCAGGCAAGGATCTTAGAAAAATTCAGAGATTTTCATTAAAAAAAGTAATTATTCCTAGGAAGATAAAAACACTTAAAGACTTGGGGACACCTTTGTCTTTTGTCTGGAAGATTGATTCCAGTCAGTTTTTGCTGGGGTTTCCTTTTCTCATATTCTATCAATTTTAGCACCACAAAGAATACTCCTCCAGTCAAGTCCATTCACTTTGTTTTCGGATATAATCACAAGAAAAATCTTTCAGATTCTCCTTTAAAAATAAACTAACCCATCACTCACAGCAAACATGACCTCCACACATAAGGAAATTAAACACAGAGGGTAATTTACAATTAAGCTAATATTTAACTTGCTGTCAGAGCTACAGCCGTGTTACAGACGGACGTATTTGAGTGGGTGTAGCTTGGGATGCCTACAGTGTCCTGGAGTCTCCCCTGCCCTCTGGGAGAACAGGTCAAGATGGCAAGTTTCAGTGTCACTGATTGAGTTTATTAAACCACTTATTTCAGTTGTAAAATCCATCCAAATTTTCTTGTAATCTGTACCCTAAGAAAAATGCAGAATTGTACTTCTCTGTTAAATTGTATTTCTCCCCATGGAAATGGAGCTAATTTCTAAATACTCCAGTGATACTGAGATTGTTGGTATAGAAGTCTCATCTTACTAATGGAAGTGGTAGGAGAACTGCTTTGTGTGTGTGAGCATTTGTATTACTTATGCCTTGAGATGTGAGATATTTCCCCCAAAGAATAAATAATTTGAAAGCCAACTTTTCTAGTAAACAGCAGTAATAATAATAACAACAACAAATGGTATTGGTGAAATTGCTCATTCTCATTCATTTCTCTCATCCAAATATGAGAAAATAAAATACTAACTATGTTTACTGTTTCTGTCTGGTCATAGCTACTATTATTTTTCATAGGAAGATACAAATATCTGAAGTTCTCATTTGTCTCTTCTATCCAATTAGTAACACTATGTACAAACCATTTTTGTAACAAATGGGATTATCACTTTACGATTCCTAGTACATATAGAAGAATTTGTTATCCAGAAATTACCCTACTTTTATATACTGCTGTTCACTACCATTTCCTCAGTTTCCCCATATAATTAATTAAAATTAATCTTATACAAACTTATATAAGTTTCTTATACAAACTTTCCTTCTCAAACTAATATTTTTGGGTTTTTTTTACAACCTATTTTAAGCCATTGAGTATAATAATTATGGGAAGTTCCCAAATTCCACTTTCCAGAATGAATGACTATTTGGTGTTATTTTATTCCTCTTGCTGTATATAAAAGCAATCCTTAGATCCAATAGTTATAAAAAATATTATTTAAGTTATACCCATTTACTCAACATCATTGGAAAATGAGTTTCAAATAAATAAGAGAATTTACATTTATTAGAGTTTGACCTTATTCACACTATAGTATTTTTATTTAAATTATCGTGATAAAGTTTTTTAAAAAGATTTAATTTATTTATTCATGAGAAACACAGAGAGAGAGGCAGAGCCATAGAAAGAGGGAGGAGCAGGCTCCCCACAGGAGCCCGATGTGGGACTTGGTCCTGGGCCCCAGGATCACACCCTAAGCCAAAGGCAGACACTCAACTACTGAGCCACCCAGGCGTCCCAAGTTTGTTTGTTTGTTTTAAGAGAGGGGTGGGAAGAGCAGAGAGAGAGGCAGAGAGAATATCCCAAGCAGGCTCCACGCTGAGTGTGGAGCCTGATGTGGGGCTCGGTCTCATGATCCTGAGATTATGACCTGAACTGAAATCAGTGGTCAGACACTTTAACTGACTGAGCCACCTAGGTAACCATATAAAGTTGTTTTTATTTAGCAAACTAAGATCAAACACTGAAAACTTTTCAATGTGTTGTTATTGGAGCACTAAATTTATTGATTTTCATCCATAATTATAGAGGCAGGGCTATGAAACTATGGAGAGATGGGTCTGTATCTCAAGAAAATCTCTGAGAGTTGCTTTTCTTTAAAAAATTATCTACTATTTTGCCACTAAAAATAGATTTATATAGGGGATCCCTGGGTGGCTCAGCAGTTTAGTGCCTGCCTTTGGCCCAGGGCGTGATCCTGGGGTCCCGGGATCGAGTCCCACATCAGGCTCCCAGCATGGAGCCTGCTTCTCCCTCTGCCTGTGTCTCTGCCTCTCTCTCTGTGTGTGTCTCTCATGAATAAATAAATAAAATCTTTAAAAAAATAGATTTATATAGTAAAAACATTTATGTGAGCTCTAGGTCCCTGAAACTTTCTGAAGAGGTTAATTGCAGAATAAAAGATCGAAGCAGTGTCCTCTCAGGTGATTTAATAAAAATGAAAGTTTCTCTGCATGTAGTTCTTTATAGTTTACTGACTACTTCTGCAAACATTGATTTGAGCTTGCACCACATGATGTGGTTGGCAGGGGACAGTTAGCTAATCTCACTCTATAGGTAAAGAAACTGGAGAGGCACAGGGCTTAAGTGTCTTCTCCAACGGTGTAGGAAATATAAACTCTAAATCCAAGATGAGAAGTCAGTGTTTGAATTTCTAGTAATAATAATACTAACTAAAAATCATGGAGGGCTTACCCAAAGCCAGGTAGGTACCTGTGCCACACACATTATCTTAGTCCTTTCCACAAGGAAGCATCTACAATGATAATGCCCATCTGACACATGAATAAACTGAGGTTTAATGAGATAAGTTAACTGGCCTAATGCCATGTGGCTAGTAGGTGGCAAAGTATGAATGCTTAAGATATAAAGGTTATCCATAACTGAATGTGTTGTAAAATATATGTTACATTAATTAAGCTCTCTGCTTCAGTTTCTATTAGAGTTAATAATACTGCCCACCTTATAGGGCTGTGAGAGTTTTGAAGTTAATATATGAAAAGACCTTGAAACAGTACATGATATGTAATAAACAGAAAATGAATATTACCTATTTTTTAAAGACTTTATTTGAGAGGGAGGAAGAGTGAGCACACAAGCAGAGGGGAAAGGTAGAGGGAGGGGGAGAGGGACAAGCAGACTCCCTGCTGAGCATGGAGCCTAATGCTGAGCTCCATACTGGGACCCCGGGATCATGACCTGAGCCAAAGGCAGATGCTTGGCAGGTAGACACTGACCTGGGATGAAACCAAGAGTCAGAGGCTTAAGCGGCTGAGCCACCCAGGCGCCCTGGTATTAGCTATTATTTTTGTGTGATATTAGCCTAAGAATATCTGTTCTTTTTTTAAGGCAATAGTGAAGCCTGAACAACTTAAATGTTATTGCTTGGTATTAAACCAATTGAAATCGACAGATACCTTTCCATATGTAAGCTGCATGTAGTAAAAGTATCCTACAAGTTAAAATTAGGACTTTGCCAATGAAACTAAAGCCAGTGTCATCAAATTAGGACTAGTCATTAGTAAGAAGAATGTGAATCCCAATGATACGTCTTTAGAGAACTAAGTAAGAAAGACATTGGAAGATAAAGAGTAACGTCTATACAGATAATGTGGGACAACAGGTGATCGAACCTTATTTTCCGTCAGATGTTTATTTAAAATTAAGAGACAAGGAGTTAGATTGCATTGTATTTTGTTTTTCTATGACAAAGAATCAAAGTAATTGAGGAAAACTTTAATGGTAATACCTAGCTCAAACCTAACCTTCGCCTATCCACTGATGGAGCTACTGTGGTGGTCTTGTCCAGAACTTCACCTCTAGTTACTGAAGGAGGGAGCAGGCTAAGGCATTTAGTGAAAAGATTAGACACACAGAGTTGAAGTTTTATGATTGATCTTCATCAGTTCCTCTTTCCCAGTTCTACCCTCGAGGAATTCTATTTATTTATTTATTTTTAAATATTTTATTTATTCATGAGAGAGAGAGAGGCAGAGACACAGGCAGAGGGAGAAGCAGGCTCCATGCAGGGAGCCTGACATGGGACTCGATCCCAGGTCTCCAGGATCATCACGCACTGGGCCACTAGGGCTACCCAAGGAATTCTATTTATAAGTCAATGAAGAAGAAGGTATAGATACCTTTCATTTTGTTTTTATTATATGTGAGATCACTTCACAGAAAAACTATTTTAGGCTTTTTCACAACTACTTAACCATCAACTCCATTTAAAAAATAACTTCCAAAAAAAATAATAATAACTTCCAAGAAGTATTTAGCTTTTGACATAGTCCTGGATTCATATCCCAAAGCTGGGGAATAAATTCTTTAGAACTATTGAAGACTCTACCCAGTTTATATTAGACTTAACTCCTATAATCTCTTCAGATTTATTGGACTAGGATTTTGAGAACATCAATTGAAGAGCTTTGTCAGAAATACATTAAATGAGATCATTTATATAACATAGGAAAAAGGATAGCTAGTTAAATCTCCAATAGGGTCTTGAGAAAATATATTAATATTTTTTTTCATTCAACAACATATAGATTCATCCAGTCAACAAACATGTATTGAGCTATTAGATGCCAGAACTGGAAGGATGAATGAAAAATTGTGCCTCCTTCAAGAAGTTTAGATAGTGGAGCAGGAAAGAATGTAATGACTGACAACACTGTGGGGTAAGAAACTCTGAGAAATGTGTTATATGACAGCATAGACAGGGGAATGTTAAGCCTAGCCTGGGAAGGTGGGGAGGAGAAGGTGTTGTCATGGACTCTGGGTCTTATAAGATGTAGTAGAAGCAAAAAAGTAAATGTAGACCAGGAACGAAGTAGCCCAGGTACGTCCCTAAGTTGTTTCCCCTCTCATCACCATACAGATCATAATGATTGGGGTTTCTTTTATATGGATGTGCTGAAATTAAAGAAATAATCCTAACAATATTGAGAGAAGGTTTATTACTTTTACCCGTAAGTGAACCTGTTACAACAATAAAGCCATACACGTCCCTGATGGATAATGCCCCCTTGAAGAATAATCGGTTGACTATGAAAGTTTCCCTAAATAACCCTCTCTTCTTGTCATTGTCTAGTCTTTAGGGTCACAGTGTCTGGTCTCCAGAATAGAGGCAGTGAAGCCAGCTCACCGACTGGCCATCTAAAGATAAAATCTGTAGCCTCTGGAGAGAAAGCTGTCCCTCTGAAGTTGCCAGCAGGAATGGTGGGGAGTTTGCTCTTGGCGTCAGGGATAGGTGATGCCACCATGGGACTGCACGGTGTCACAGCGGGCATGGGGACCAGGGAGATACAATTACCCAGGGATAGAGGGCTTGGGATCACCACTCATCCGTTTTTGTATCTTCGTTTTCTGTGTCATCTTCTCTATTGCTCCAACTTGAAAAAATTGGACTGCCTCCCTGGTAATAGTGAAAGGAAGTTAATTCAAACTGAAGGAGTTTTGATTTTGTTTTGTAGACAGTGAAAAATCACACTTAGAAGTGGTGATGTTGGTGATAGTGGCAGTCAATTGGATTTAAAGCAGGGAGATGCTGTATAATCAGATTATCCTTTAGGAAAACAGTGACCCCAGCAGCTTTGTTTGAGAATCATATCAAGAGGTTAAGAGCTTTCCCAAAGCTCCAGGAGAGAGAAAACAATAGCCTAACTCAAGGAGGTAGCCCAAGGGGATGGAAAGAAACATGAGAGCGCTGAAGGGATCAGGATTTGGTCACTGGTTGGTTGTGGACAGCAATAGGCAGAAGTTAGGGCATCCTTCTAGATTAAACCTTCATGTGATTTAGGAAGTGGAGACAAAGCAGAGCAGTTTGAGATCCAAATTAATTGTTCCTGGATCTGTAAAGTCTCCCTGAGGAAAAATCATCTCTCCTTTGCCTACACCCTCCTGGGACCCTTTGTACTATCTGACTGGTATTAGAGTAATCTGCGTCTCTTGCTCCTAACTAAAGTGAAAGATCCCTATGGTTTTAGCTTAATCCCTAAAATGAAAATGTTTTTATATTCCATATATCACAGAATACATAGCACTCTTGGATCTTGAGTGAAACACTACAGGCATTTTCATAAATAACCTCTTGGTAGATAATCTACCAATATGATTTTTTTGGTATCTCCACTTATTTTTATTGAAACGAGCATATTTTCTATTTTTAAAATATACTAGATGACAGTTTCACTATAGGATGTTTTAACTAACAGGACATGAATTAAAATATTAAAATATTGTTCTTTACAAAAATCTTTCTATATTAAAAAGAGCTCATCTTATTCTTACAATATTATTTGCATTCTTTTTACAGAATCTGAATCCTCTGTCTACCATCTCAAACATGATGGAAGCAGCTCTATGCTATGCTTTTTGCTTTTAACTTTGTACATTGTTTTTGCAGTTCACTGTTATGTTTTTAGTGAGCAGGAAAAAATAAATTAAAATCTCTCAGAAAGTGCTTGACATTACTGTGTACAATAATTTTAGAATGCAGTATTAGTTCATCATCTTATTTTAGATGCAACATTAGTTCATCATCTTATTTATTTGACGTTTTGACAAGTATCTTAGCAGATTTGAGAAAAGAGAGGATTTTACATGATTAAATTATACTAAGAAACACACACAGTATGTCACATTGTAGTTGAGAATTTTCCCAGAATTGGTCATCATTGAATAAGAGATAATTCACAGATCTGTATAACTGGGCCTGGGAGTTCTCTCTAGCTGCTAATGTCCTTAAAGAGTAATGTCTATAAAAGCACTTTGAACTTATAAAGTCTCTGCCAGACTCTGCAGATCATCCAATTTCAACCACCTTCTCCCTTCCCCGCTTCTGCTATAAAAACAAAAAAGCTGAATTTTACCTTTCAGCCTCTTCTATAGCCAGGTGTGCCATGGGGCACAGGTCTGCAAACGAAAAGCAAAAACCTATTAAGTTTTTTGAGACACTTCTTGCTTTCCTGAAAATGGCTGATGCCCAGCCCTTCCCCATTTTCGCCACCTCAAATATGGACCAATGCCTCGAACTACAGTAGCAGCTTATGGTCCTCAGTTGGCCAGCAACACGCACAAGATGAGGAAGCATCAAGAAAGATGGAGCCTGGGTCTTGAGCATCCTTGAACCACACTACAGAAGTCCTGGACCAAACACCTCCAGACTCACCATGCAAGAAAAATCAACCTCTAGCCATTAGACATCATTACTCAGATTATACAGATGGACACATCCTAGCAAATACAACAGTATGTAAAGAAGAGTCATGTGAGTGTTGTAATTATTAGAAATACTCAAATCTCTGGAATGTCTGAAGAGAGCCACAATTAAACCCTTGCAGCAGGATGTAATTTTTTCTTAAAGCCTTTCACTGTGGGAGACTTTTCTGCCTCCTTTGGTAATGTTTAATGGCTTTCTTTCCTTAATAAGCTGAGGCACATTTTATATTGTTCTAAAAATGAAATACAACTGATTATGTTCCTCTTGCTGTTTTTACATTTTACCACTGATGAATCGACATAGCTATTCCTTAGGTTAAACAAAAAAATCATTTTTTAAACATTTTTAATCCTGTTAATGTATTTCCTCTAGACATACATGAGTTATTATTTAGTGTCATAATTAATGTCCTACTAGCAAAATACAGAAGTCTAGAGTTAGAAAGCTCTTAGGAATATTTATTTCCCCTCCTTAATAGTTTATTGATTTTAAAGTACCTACACTTGTCTATTTCCCTTTTCTTGGAGAGTCAAGGCCAAAGTGGTCATAGGTGAATCATCTAATCACATAATGACTCATTTTCAATAAAAAATTAATTCATATTATAGAGATGTTGAGGATCCAAGAGTATTAGCTCTGAATTTAGAAATATTATATTATATTAAAACTCTAACTCACTTTTATTCATGTAGAACTGTTAATATAAAATATACACAATAAATTGTGATGTAGAAAAGGGGGAAAATTATTTTCTTTAATTATTTTGTACCAATATTTGCAACTTCCACACTTAGCAAAAGCATCAGGTGAGTTTTGTAATAAGCTTTGAAGTTTACAAAGTTCTTTCACATAAACTGAGCCATTGTCCTTACATTAGTCTTATATCCATTTTACAAATCAAAAACTGTGACTCAAACATATTAAATGATTTGCTCAAAAATAAATCACAGAACTCATAACTGACAGACTGAAATTCAGACTCCAATATCTGTACCTTTTTTTTTTAACAATGTTATCAGCTATGCTGTGTTTTATATTAGATCTTAGGCATTAGGTATTTGAAAATTTGTGTTCTTTTACCAACCTCTCTTTCTTCCACCTCCAAGCCTTTGGTCACTTTTACACTCTTTGATTCTATGAGTTAGAATTTTGTTTTTTTTTTTTAATTTTTATTTATTTATGATAGTCACACACAGAGAGAGAGAGAGAGGTAGAGACATAGGCAGAGGGAGAAGCAGGCTCCATGCACTAGGAGCCCGACGTGGGATTCGATCCCGGGTCTCCACGATTGCGCCCTGGGCCAAAGGCAGGCGCTAAACCACTGTGCCACCCAGGGATCCCATGAATTTTGGGTTTTTAAAACAATTCCACATATAAGTGATACCATGCAGTATTTGTCTGCCTTTGGCTTATTTCATGTAGTGTAATGCCCTGTAGATCCATGATGTTGTAAATGGCAGGATTTCCTTATTTCTTATGACTGAATAATATTCCATTGTGTGCACGTCCATGGATAGACACTTTCAACCCTGTAGTTCCACCCTTTAGCATATGCCTTCAACAAAGATAAGCTTCAAGTTGTTTTTCCACAGTGGAGATGAACTTGCTGATCTGGCCAGTTCTCTTGCCAAAGCTCCCTGGTCACAGCAGCTTATATCAAAGCATGGTGGCTACCACAGGGATGAGGCTCTGGGGCCTCTCCTACAAGTGGATGTAGATATGTTGAGAACATCTGCTACAACCTGTGCTGTAGGTCCACCGTCACCTGCTCTCACTTGCAGCTCCTGGAGTGCAACATCTGAGAACCAGTTCTGCAATCAGCCCTCACAAGTTTGGCTGGGAGGTGGTCATATTTTCATTTCTTAATCCCTGTCCTGCACAGGCCCAGGACTTTGTCACTCCAGTCAGCTCACAGGGTGGGGACCTTCAGCCAGCGAGAGCACAACTTGTGCCCTCCAGTGAGGTCCTGGGATGCGGATTCCGTGGCTCGGGCTCCTCACTGCACAGAGACAGGCTTGTAGAGAGCACCAGGCACCAAACCCATGAGCTGTCTTTTTACTCTTAAGGTGTAGAAATGGAGGCTCCAGGAGATTAATGAAAGTCAAACAGTGAGAGTTATCTACAATGATGGCATTTGAAGACCCTCACGGCTTTTTTTAAAAAAAGATTTTATTTATTCATTCACAATAGACAGAGAGAGAGAGGCAGAGACACAGGCAGAGGGAGAAGCAGGCTCCATGCCGGGAGCCTGACGCGGGATTGATCCGGGGACTCCAGGATCACGCCCTGGGCCAAAGGCAGGCACCAAACCGCTGAGCCACCCAGGGATCCCCCCTCATGGCTTTTATGAAGCTTTTCCTCTATTTCTTTTCTTTCTTCTTCTTTCTTTTCATTAGGGAGGTCCCTTTTTCAATTTATAGATTGTGATCCTAAGTTGTTGCCAGTTTAAAATAATGGCTTATAAATGAGATTCCATAATAGAACGAGTGGAAAGAGGACATTAAAATCTCTATTTAGGGCAGCCCAGGTGGCTCAGTGGTTTAGCGCTGCCTTCAGTCCAGGTCGTGATCCTGGAGACCCAGGGTGGAGTCCCACGTCGGGCTCCCTGCATGGAGCCTGCTTCTCCCTCTGCCTGTGTCTCTGCCTGTGTCTCTCATGAATAAATAAATAAAATCTTTAAAAAAAATACCTCTATTTATATTTAGGTTTAATCTTAAAAATAATTGAAGTTCCACCATTTAGTATATTCAGTGGCAGTCACCTGTCCTTTGTTCCTGGTCTGGGGCAGTTGCCCACATTTGAGGCAGACATAAAGGACGGAGAAAGGGATATCCTGCAGAGACTGGAATGGTAAAAATACATTTTCTAGATTCCTTTTCATTTAGACTTTGAATTTGTTTGAGATTTTTACCAGCTGGATTGCTTACTTAAGATTAAGAAGGCAGAAATGAGATAGGGGCCGTACTTCTACCTTTGTGTGGAGATGGGGAGATTTTCTGTAGGACATCGTTAGGTTTATGCACATCAAGAGGGGGTTGAGTCTAGCAGATCTGCTCTGTTTCTGAAGTCCTGAGTTGTCACAGGTGACAGGGATGGGGTGTCTACTTTTCACCTTCTTATTATAGTGGCATCCCTGGTGAGCAAGGTCAGAAATAAAAAGGAACTAGTTAGCAATCCATGCAACAACCGGATGAATCACAAAAGCGTTGTGGTACATGAAAGAAGATGCACATACAAGGCTACATAATACATGATTCCACTTATAAGACATTCTTAAAAAGACAAAACTATGGAAAAAAATCATATTATTGGATATCTGAAGGTCGGGAGGGACAGATGACAAAGGGGCCGGAAGATATGCTTTGGAGGAATAAAAATATTCTATATCTTGATTGTGGTGGTGTTTATACAGTTCTAGGTATTTGTCAAAAATTCTTAAATTTTATTCCTAAGAATGGTGAATTTTGTCAAAAATTTTTAAATTTTATACTAAGAAGGGTGAATTTTACTTAATGTAAATTTTACTTCAATAAACTTGACTTTTAAAAAATGTTTGGAGGGACACCAGGGTGGCTCAGTGGTTGAGCATGTCTACCTTTGACTCAGGTTGTGATCCCGGGGGTCCTGGGAACAAGTCCTGCATCAGGCTCCCTGGGAGGAGTCAGTTTCTCTCTCTGCCTATGGCTCTGCCTCTCTCTCTGTCTCTCATGAATAAATAAAATAAAATAAATAAAATAAAATAAATAAATAAAAATATTTGGAAAACACAGATCTTGAGAAATCCTTCTCATCCCTTTTCCCTGGCCTACCCATGTTCTATCACCATGAATCAAGTCACAGTAAGGGACATGGTTTTAGCATTTCATTTTTATTTTGTTTTTGATCACACACATGATTTCAGTTTTGGTGGGTCAGAAGTCCAGCCACAGCTTAGCGAGGTCCTCTCCTCAGGATTATACATGACTGCAATCAGAGTATGGGCTAAGCTAGGCTCTCATCTGAAGGTTCAACTGAGGAAGAACTTGCTTTTATATTCAGTCAGGTTATTAGCAGAATTCATTTCCATGTACCTGTGAGCCTTAGAGCCCAGGGTATTTACTGGTGAGGCTAGAGGCTGCTCTCAGCTCTTAGAGCCCACGCATGGTTCCTTGAGATTTCACACATTCCCTAGCCATGTGGGGCTCACTGGTTACCATAGAGGATCAGTTCTGAGCATGGTAGAAGTGGTTGGGAAGTAGGGGAAAGTGGGAGTGGTAGCTGGTTCAGGAGCAGGGAAGTGCTAAGCATGGGAGGATGAAGGATGGAGAGGGTAAAGTTTCAAGTTTGACACCACATTTCAGTATTTTCCTGGAGAGATGTCTACCCTCTCCAGAGACAAGCTCAGCTCAGATTTTTTTTATGGATGATATTTTAAGAGAATCAAAATGTACCCAGATTAAAAAAAAAAAGTAAAGATTAGAAGTTTCACATTTCTTCTTCTAGCTCACAACTCAGATATGCCCTGGTTAGATTTTCAGATGTCTCATCCCAGATATTACTGTATCTATATGGCTACATATACACATATTTTTATACAAATGGGATCTCGCTACATATGGTTTTGCATCTTATTGAGTAATTTTCTCATCTGCCTTTTGTTTTTTTCCATTTTATATTGCTTCATCTTTTCTTTTTCTAATAATTATTCTTCTTCTAATAGAGTCTGGCCCATGGTTAGCTCAAGAATGGCTCTGGGTGGTGGAAGTAATGTTGGCTAATATACTGCTCAGATACATTCTCCGTACACAATCTGTAGCATCTTTGGATGGGAGGCAAAGGAACCAACCATCGTGGCAGAGGGTTAGTGTGGTATTTGCTTCTCGCAGGCATTGATTGGCTATTTGGGGCTGATTTATTCCTATACCATTGACAAATGTAATCTCTCCAAGTGCTCACAGCTATTTTCTCTCTCCTCCACTTTGGCTTCATCTCCAGACAATTTCTCTAGTTTAATTGCAGAAAATGGATCATTCAGTGATACACTGAGGATTCTCTCACTTAATTCCAGAGAAATCTGCCTTTTACAGATATACAGAGCTCTGGAGAGAAACACGTTGACTTTGTGTATCTTCGGTTGCAGTTCATTAGGCTTGCATTTTTATGAAATTTTCCATTTTTATTATATGTGGTTGTATTGTTTTCCTTCCTTTTCAGCAGGTTTCACAGAAAAGGGGCCAAGTAAATAAATATACTTTTCTTTAAAGACTTTATTGTTTTTATTTGAGATAGGGAGAGAGAGAGAGAGAGAGAGAGAGAGAGAGAGAGAGAGAGAGCAAACATGAGCAGGGAGAGGGGCAAAGGGAGAGGGAGAAGCAGGCTGTCTGCTAAGCAGGGAGCCCAATGCAGGGCTTGATCCCAGGACCCTAGGATCATGACCTGAGTGGAAAGCAGACACTTTACTGACTGACCCACGCAGGCGCCCCTAAATATATTATTCTTAGGCAGCTTTTCCATTTTCCTAACTCTGAGCCTCAATTTAAACCATGACAGCAATATCATAGGCTGGACAGGTCACCAAAGGAACGAGCTGAATATATTTTCATTTCAGTGTGAGCGTTAAGTGCATTTGGGTTAAAGGTTAGGATGCATCCCTTAGAGCTGATATCAGCGGACTCCTCTAGAAGCGACACATTCAGTTCCAAACTTAAGTGACCTCCACTAATGTTGGCTGTCATCTGAGAATTGGAATTTGAGCTGCGTTGCTGATGCTCAGGGCCAAGATCCAGGGTCTCTGTGTGACTGAGGTACCTTCAACTCCCTACCGTGTGAGAACACAGAGGCACTTACTCCTGTCTTCCTTTGGGCATGGGTTCAAGTTCACCATCTGCTACTGTCTGTCATCTGTCTCTTGACCGAAGTGAAAAATGGTATGTGTCACTTTAGTTCTCACTTTAGTAGAGTAGGTATCTGTACTCTGAGAAGACTTCTTAATTAATCTTCATGAAGTGAATGTCAGACAAGGCCATGTATGGAATTATTCTGAAGTGTGAACTGTTTTCACACCTTTGTAGGTGGTCCTTTGAGGTCAAGCCCGAACAAGATTTATAGGAGGAGTGCTATTGAAGCTTCCTGGATAATTAATTTCAAA
The DNA here is from genome assembly GCF_053574225.1 of Canis aureus. NCBI lineage: Eukaryota > Metazoa > Chordata > Mammalia > Carnivora > Canidae > Canis > Canis aureus. The sequence goes on from NC_135641.1 coordinate 7,276,089, forward strand.
GGAGTTTGACTACATCTAGTCTTCTAGTCTTTACTATTAAAACACCATGTTCAAATTTCTCATTCCAAAGTCATTTCCTTTCTTCTTTTATATCTTCCTAACAAAAGATGCAAAAATTGTAGAGTTGTGGCCTAGGGATGCCTTGAGATGAAGAGTCCAGTACATGTACTAAGATACTATTTATTGTCTTTTAAGATTCCATGACAGCCCCTCACACAAGATATGATTCTTTTAATTTTCTCCCTTCAGGATAATATTCCTTTGCTGCTTCTGAACTATTTCAGTCACTAACTGGTTCTGAACAAAGACACTTGGCTCTGATGATCAACATATATTTTGCATATCTCTTCCAAATTCTTATTCTTTGACAAAAAATACAAGATATCCAGATAAATAATTGAATCCAACCTTTTAAAAAATTACCTGTATCAGACCTGAATGACTGAATGTCATATTTATTTATTTACTCAATACTTCCGTGAAATTATCTGTCTGCTCCCTGAGGGTAGAGATGATGTTTTATTCCACTCTATATCATTGCGACAATTAGAGCAATACCTTGAGTATAGCATTTGCTCTATAAACATTAGCATGAGAGTTAATATATTATTTCAAAATACATTTGATGTTGGTAGGAGGTGTCACTCTACAGTGACAACACAGATTTGCCTGTGTAGCCTATGAGTGCCTCTGGGTTATACTATGACTCTACAAAAATGCATTTAAGGGCAAGATGGTAGTGTGTGGCTCTCAGTAAATAGCACGATTCAAGTACCTCTTGGACTTCTGATTTTAAAGACCCTGTTTTCCCAATGGAAAAATGCACCGAATAAGTCAAACCTCTATGGTTGCCATCTCCTGAATCAAAATTACCAAAACTGTAGCCTAGATATATACTTTGTTTGGACCGTGTTAAGATTTTTTTTAAAAGTTAGTTGCCAACAACATATTTTTTCTATTTCTTTAGAAAATTTGTAAGGTTGAAACTACATTCTTCTTGGGAAGGATGTACTAGAACTTTGTAGTTCTTACCACGTTGGATGGAGCTTGCAAATTTTGTGTAACTTCAGCTCCAGCCAACCCCCTGCACTCACGTGCATTTGCCTACCTGATCCTGCAGAGATTTGCTGTTGTGTAAACTCTATCCTAGAGTTTCCCTGTACAGCTTTCTCTTATTGCCATGTTTTGGGGGGCAACATTGAAGCATCTGTGTGTCAGGGAGCTGGTTGCTAAAGTCAACATGATCAGGTACCCAGGCTCTTCTCCAAGTTAAGAAGGGCACTTGGCTCTCTGGCCCAGTGTGGGGTCCTGAAGTCAGGACTGGTTTGCATCTAGAGTTGAGAGTCAGGAGACATGGAAGAAACATCCCAGGAAAAGAGGGATCAGTACTTCTGAGTAGAGAACATCTGAGTTAACCACCTCATTGTTATGGAAGATGTTGAATGGAACACCACCATATAAAGAGATCGTATTTACATCTAGGCAAAAGAGCCAGACAAAGCCTTCCCCTCAGATATTTATTCCCAGAAGCCAAAATAACAGTCCCTGACCTTTGGAGATCCATTGGGAGATGGTGACATCCTCTCTTTGTCTTTGCAATTGTGGGCAGAAGGAGGAAGAGAAGAGGGCAATTTGAGTGAATTGGTAGCACTAGATGTTGTGGAAGGAGAGCAGTACTTGGTCAAGGAGAATGACTAGTCTTAACATGGCAGTCTGTTGGCATTAAACACAAGAAACAAGCACTCTTTGAATACTTGCTTCGTGCATTCCCTGTAGCTCTTGGGCTGTGAATGGGTGAAGCTGGCATGTATATGTGGGCTTGATACTGATTTTAAATACTGTTTATCAAAACGGAAATCAAGTAGGGACTATAGTCAGATATCAGGGGATTGATAGCTGTATTAGTTATCCCTTACCATAGTAACCCTATGTAACAGCAACTGCAAAACCTCAGTGATACACAACAAGAAGCATATATTGTCTAACTGCATGGGGGTGGCTCAGTTCTGCTGATTTGGACTATACTTATGTACATGCTGGATGCAGCTGGATGTCACCCAGGTCAACTTAGCACCGTGGTTCTACTTACTGTGCTTTATTCTTCCATAGGCTAGTCCTTGCTTATAGCAATCTGAGACTCGAGAGAAGACAAATCCAACAGTGGAAGTGCTTTTTAATCCTTTGTTTGTGTCATGTTTGCCAAGCCCAGAGATCCAGTGGGAGAGCCCTGCAAAATTAATTCTCATTAAACTCTTGCAGAGTTAAGCCATTAAAATTTTTAGGGTGTTTTTAATGCAGCATATCCCAATATAACCCTTTAATGATAAGATAATTAAATATTTTCTCAGCATTATTTTTGCATCATGGATGAAAAATTATACAGATGACAAGTACTTATGGTCATATATTTCTCCAGGATCTATAACGGAAATTCTATACTCATACCTTAGAGGGCTTATATACTTTAAAGAGGGCCATAATATTCCCTTCTCTCTTACAATTTCATTCTTATATACATGCATTTTTTATGAGCTTTAATACAGTGATTATATTACAGTAAATAAAGTGGGTAGAATTGTGTCCTCATATGTTGCATATATAATCACATGTGTATAAAACTTAGCAATAATAAATCTGTCTATCCTAATATACTTTCAACAGTTGAGGTCAAGGTTAAATATTATAAATATCAAATATACAGAAATTCTTTGAGATGTTTATATAATCACTTTGTACAAGGTGTCTACTAACTGATTTTAATATTATCATTAGGCTATCAATAAAGTTTAGTTTGGATTTATCTGTACTTTACAGACTTTGATCTTGAGCATTCAGCATCAGTTCCTGTGTGTCTCCAAGGGACTAGTTGAAATGCGGCCATTGTGTCTTCTATCCAGTGATGATGGAATTCTTTACACGGAAGTTCCCTAGTTTGTTGGTGTAATCCTGGGGGCTCTCTTAGTAGATTTCCCAATGGGCACTTAGGTCCCATTAAAGGAATGGAAACTCAGAAAATCTTCTGTACCTTTGCATAAATCTTGACCTGTGGCCCATGATCTTTTTAAAAGCCCCCTTTCACACTTTTAACAATTCTGTTAGACACCACAGAAAATTATTCAGTGCAGAATGGTCTCAGGTCATCACAGAATATTTAACCAAAATGAACATCTGTTTCGTAAAACAACTGCCATTTGGTAATGTATGACATCAGTGAAACAAAGATCTTTTTACAGGAATGCTGAATTTGCAGATTCTATTTTCACCAACCTCTTAAGTAATCTCTAAACAGAATAAGTTTACAATACAGTCCTCATCCTCTCATTTCAAGTATCTCATTTCTTTTAAATAGACCTTTCTCTCTCTCTTTAGCTCAGTTATTCAACTGGACTCTTATTTCAGGGTCTTCTTTTCTTTTTTTAATGGTACTGTACATTTTCTAGGAATTTTTGAGATTGGAGAAGTATTCAACTCAACCAGTACCTTTGTTGACTTTTGGCCCCAGTGAATGGATAGATAACAGAAAAAAGAATGTCAGCCCAAGAGGATGCCACAAAATGCAACTGTAGAGTGCATACTAACACCTCACAAATGTGCATCGCTGTGTGGTGGATTTTCACCGTGAGTTGTCTTCCCATAACAGTTAATAAACCAAATAGAGGTTTAGCTTTTTAGGTCATTCATTCCCTGAATGTCAGGGAACATCATTTTAATAATTAAATCTTTGTATCAAAACTTAATTTTCAGTACATATTGATGTTAAACATTCAAGCACACACATTTTAAAACCCAACAGATTAGTGATTTGGATTTGGACAAAGGCTCCAGGATTGGTAAAATGGAGTTTTTAGGGGATCCCTGGGTGGCTCGGTGGTTTAGCGCCTGCCTTTGGGCTAGGGCGTGGTCCTGGAGTCTCGGGATCGAGTCCCGCGTCGGGCTCCTGGCATGGAGCCTGCTTCTCCCTCTGCCTGTGTCTGTTCCCCACCCCTCACCATGTCTATCATGAATATATAAATTAAAAAAATCTTTTTAAAAAATGGAGTTTTTACAAAGCACTAACTCCCTCTGCTATAAAAGAATGAGGCTGTACCAAAAAGGGAAACCACTCTGTAGGAATTTGATTAAATTTACAGTCTGGTGTATTATACTCATTCCATGCTCACCCGTGTAATTTCTAACTTTGCAAAGAACTAATTAAAATTTTGCTTAAGCAAATATTTTCGTTTTGGAAAGAAACTTGTGGACTATACATATGTCCATGTGGTAAGAATTTAAAGAGATAGCAATAATAGGAAAAGAAAGTGGTCCAAAGTATTTTTTGGAGACTCCTCTTTTGATTTTTGTTCTTTAAATATTCCTTTCATCTGGCCCTTTTCTGTCCCTCTCATTGTATCTTTGAGGATTGGTACCCTTCCCCCTGTTTTCACTTACATTGCTGAAAATTTGCAGAAGCTTGGCCCAATGCTTCTTCAATGATTTAGACTTTTTCACGTAACTGCTCATGCCCCAAGAACATTCTAAACTTAGCACGCCTGTAACTAATCTCATTTCTCCCTTGCCCCCCAACCCCCCTTGTTGTACTCATTCTAAGTCCTTAGATGACTCAGACATCATCCCAATTCTCAAGCAAAAGGCCCAGGGCCGTGACACACTTGTTTGTTCATTGCACACAGCCAGTTAGTTACTGATTCTTCTTTCTTACTTCTTTAACATCGGGCCCCCTCCATCCCTAACTCTACTTAGTTCATGCTTCTGAGACTCCTTACTCTCTCCACTTTGTTTTTCATTGGGCTCTTGGCCTCCACTTTGATTTGTTCCAACCTATCCATAGAATGACAGTGATGTTTCTGAAACGTAAACCTGACCATATTGTCTTGATGCTTAACATGATTGAGTGTAGCAAGCTGTTCCACAGATACTTATTTGACAAATATTGACATAATTAGTGGCAACTTCTAAAAGATTGCTCCCTTTTTAAATGAATAATTATATACTTTTAAAGAATTCATGGGTCAAAGAAGAAATCTCAAGAGAAATTTTAAAATATTTTTAACTAAATGAAAATGAAGTACTGTACTTTATGGGATGCAGTAAAAGCAGTGCTTAGAGGGAAATTTATGGCATTGAATGTATATATTATGCCATATATGTCTGGCATAACATATATATATGTATACATATATATATGTATATTATGCATGTAATGATAGAAAATCAATAATCTAAGTTTCTGGCTTAGGAAAATATGAAAAAAAGAGCAAAATAAATTAAGCAAAAGAAAATAATAAGAAGAATTAGAACAGAAATCAATGAAATTAAAAACAGGAAATCGGGATCCTTGGGTGGCACAGCAGTTTGGCGCCTGCCTTTGGCCCAGGGCGCGATCCTGGAGACCCGGGATCGAATCCCACGTTGGGCTCCTGGTGCGTGGAGCCTGCTTCTCCCTCTGCCTATGTCTTTGCCTCTCTCTCTCTCTCTCTCTGTGTGACTATCATAAAAAATAATAATAATAAAATTTAAAAAAATAAAAACAGGAAATCGATAGAGAAAATCAGTGAACCAAAAACTAGTTCTTTGAACGACCAATAAAATTGATAAGCTTCTAGTCAGGCTAAGACAAAAAGAGGACACAAATTACTAATAACAGAAATAAAAGAAAGGACATCACTATAGATTCTGTGGAAATTGAAAGGTTTATAAAGGAATACTATGAATAACTTGATGCCTGCAAATTTTATAACCTGGCTGAAATATTACATAATCTGCCACAAGTCTCACAAGAAGAGAAAGGTGATCTGAATAGGCATATATCTGTTAAAGAGTTCAATCAATAACTTAGAACGTTTCAAAACAGAAAGTCCCAGGCCTCATGAGGGTTCACTGGTGAATTCAACCAAACACTTAAGGGAGACTTTATAGTAATTCTCTATAGTCTCTTCCAGAGGATAGAAGCAGATGAAATACTTTGTAATTCTTCTGTCAATCCAGCATTACCCAAATGCCATAATCAGACAAAGACATTCCAAGAAAACTACAGACCAGTATCCCTCATGAGCATAAATGCAAAAATCCTCAAAAAACTATTAGCAAAGAGAATCCTAAAAAGTGTATAAAGAATTATACACCATGACCAAGTATGCAAAGCTGGTTCAATATTTAAAAATTCATTAATGTAATTCATCATGTCAACAGGCTAAAAAAGAAAAGTTGCATGATAATATATGCAGAAAGGTGTGTGACAAAATCCAAAGCCTATTCATAGTAAGAACTGTCAGTAAATTAGGAATAGAAAAGAACTTTCTCAAATTGATAAAGACTATCTGCAAAAAAATCTACAGCTCACATCATACTTAATGGTGAGAAACTTGAAGCTTCCTTGTTCCTTATGGAAGGGGTGTCCTACTTGCCATGCATTTTCAATATCATATTGGAAGTTCTTGTTAATGCAATAAGTTAAGAAAAGGAATACAGATGGGGAGGAAAAGACAAAACTCTCTTTATTCAGGGATGACACAATCATCTATGCAGAAAATCCAGAGGAGTCTACAAAAACATTCTGAAACTAATGAGTGACTATAGGAAGTTTACAGTGTACAAAACTTAATATACAAAAGTCAGTTGCTTTCCTATCGACTAACAAACATGTGAACTTTGATATGGAAAACACAATACCATTTACATTAGCGCCTGGGAAAAAATACTCAGGTATACACCTAAGAAAATATGTACAAGATCTCTTAAAGAAAAACTACAACTGATGAACAAAATCAGAGGAGAATTAAATAAGTGGAGGGAAATTTCATGTCTAAGGACAGGAAAACTCGATATTAAAATATCAGTTCTTCCCAAATTGATGTATAGATTCAGTGCAATCCCCATCAAAATCCCAACAAGTTATTTTATGGATATCAGTAAACTGCTTCTAAAATTTTTATGGAGAGGCAAAAGATGGGAATAGCCAACACAATATTAAAGAACAAACTTAGACTGGCAGTACTTGACTTCAAGACTTACAATAAAAGTCAGTAATCAAGACGGTGTGGTATTGGTGAAAAAATAGACAGATCTATGGAACAAAATAGAGAGTCCATAAATACACCGTCATAATATAGGCAGTTGATCTTTGGCAAAGGAGTAAAAGCATCACAGTGGAGCAAAGACAGTCTCTTCAACAAATGGTGCTGGAACAATTGAACATCCACATGGAAAAAGAAGTATCTAGACACAAACCTTACACTCTTTATAAAAGTAACTTATAGTGTATTATAGACCTAAATATAAAATGCAAAACTATAATGCTAGAGGATAATATAAGAGAAATTCTAGATGACCTTGGGAATACAATGGCTTTCTAGAAACAAAACCAAAGATGTGATCCATGAAAGAAATAATTGATCAAGTGGACTTCATTAAAACTTAAAACTTTTGCTCTGCAAAAGACAATATCAAAAGAATTTGAAGACAAACTATAGACTGGGAGAAAATATTTACAAAAGACACATCTGATAAAGGATTGCTGTCCAAAATACATAAAGAACTCTTAAAACTTAACAATAAGAGAACAATCCAATTAAAAAAAATGCACCAAAGACCTTAACACACCTGTTTTTCATACAAAGAAGATATGTAGATGGCAAGTAGGCATTTGAAAAGATACTCCGCATCATATGCCATGAGAAAAATGCAAATTAAAATAATGAGATACTGCTACCCTCCAGTTAGAATGCCCCAGTTTTGGAATTCTGACAAAGCTGACAAGTCAGGATGTGAAACAACAGGAACTCTCAGACACTGGTTGGAATGCAAAATTTGGAATACATTTTGGTGTTTGCCTGCAAAATGAAACATACTCTTACCATAGGATCCAGCAGTCACACTCCCTGGTACTTATCCAAAGGAGTTGAAAACTTAAATCCTCCCCAAAAGGCTACATAAGTTATGAGTGAACTATGTAACATTCTGGAAAAAGTAAAACTATATAGACAGTAAAAAGATGAGGGGTTGTCTGGGCAGAGGTCAGAGAGAGTTAACTGATTAGAGCACAGAGGCTGTTTAGGGTAGTGAAAGTACTCTGTATAATAATGTTATAATGGATACTATAAGTTTTTCCAAACCTTTTAGAATGTACAACACCAAGATTGAACTAAAAAGTTCCATTTTGGCGAGTCATGTTGATAATGAAGGAGACTGTGCATGTATGGGGGGCAAAGGGTTTCTGGTAAATCTGTGTACTTCTCTATTTTGTTGTAAGCCTAAAGCTACTCTCAAAAAATAAAGTCTTAAATTAAAAATAAAAGAATAATTAGCTAGCTAGCTAGCAAGATACAATTATGTGCATGCATATTTTGTGTATACACACACACACAGTTAACTATAAACCATAAATTGTAATATATTTTAATCACATAATAGCACAGAATAATCCTGTGGCAAAAGATAAAAGATGGGAAATGTATCTATTGATATAAATTATGCTTGAATAATGATAACAATTACAGTTTAGAATAAATGATAGAATATATGTATAAATTCTCTAAAACTTTAGTTTTCCAAAAGTAAATAATCTGCATGATAGATTATATTTGACAGTTCTTATTTTAAACTTTATTGTGATACTAGCTCTGTTGTTTTTGTGGTGCTTTAAATAAATTTATGTATGGCTCAGTAGGATAAGAAAAAGAAATTTGTTCATATTAAAATCCTGTCCCTTATTTGTTTCCAGTGCTCTGTGGAGAGAGAGATGTAAGCCCAAGACAAAAAGGGAGTGTGTAATTTTGTTTAAAATAATGCATTACTTTAATATGAGAAATACAATTATTTCTCCTCACCATCAAGTAGATTTCATGGAGGGTTAGGTTGTGGAGCATTGCTTGGGAGGTTTTAAACTGTTTCTTAAACATGCTCTGGTGGTTTCTTTCTTCTCAGCATTTACCTTTGTTTAAACCCTTGTTTCTGATCATCAGCAACCCCTAGCTTACTTCACCTTTTACACTCTTGTCCCCAGCGCTCATTATCAATTTCTACATAGCAACCAGGGGTGTTTAAAAATAAAATCGGACCTGCTTTCAACTCTGCAGTGGATTTCCATTGCCTTAGAATAAAAGCCGAGCTCTTAACCATGGCTTTTCCATGTTCCAGATATATAGCTTCCCTTCTCTAGGAAAAGAGAAGTCTCCTTCCAGACTCAGGATGTCAGAAGAGCTCTGTTTGGTATGCTTGCCTTTTTTTTCATGGATGATTCCCACCTATCACGCTTCAGTTTAAATTGCCTGTGCTGGGACAGGCCTTCCATGGAAGGCCAGCGAGCAATCCACACTCCCCACCCCTAAATTTCTCCACCCTACTTGAAAGTACAGAGATTAAAAGCACATACTTTGGCTTCAAATTACCTGTGTTAAAACCCCAAATTACCACTTTAAAGTTGTATCATGTCAAGAAATTCTGTAATCCCTTTGCCCCTCAGTTTCCTCACTTGAAATTAGGGGATCATATCAGAGATGACTTACCTGATAAGGTGGAAGTTTTGAATGGGTTGATAAACCGTCATACATTGAGGACAGTGCCGGGCACCTAGAAGTCCTTGTGTTAGTGATTATTACGTACATTTTTAGTATCTTATAAAATAGAAAAGAATTTTTAATGCATTTTAAGTGCTTATTTTTTATTCCCTTTCCCTAATAGCAAGACCATATCTGCCTTTTTTCCACTACTATGTTCCCAGCTATTCCTGGCACATAGGAGAATATCGGCAAGTATTTATCAAAGAACTGTGAATTGGGATCAGACTCTCAGAAATTAAATTATACCATATTCCTGAGATTCAACTTTTTTTTTTCTTTTTCTTTTCCTTTTTTTCTAATTTTTTTTTTTTTTTTTGTAATGGTAGGCAGTGGCATGGCAGCTGCTAATGGTTAGAACTGGGTGAGACTTAGCCACTTCCTGACAACCTCTATAGAACAGCCTAAAGTGAAAGCAGTTCTCAGAACCAATACTGCTATGCCTGCAGACGTTCATGAGGCAAACACTGATCCTCAAGCAGATACAATATTCTGAGATCAGATACTACCTTTTCACGCAGGACTGATCTTTAGCTATTATGCACTGATACAACTGCATTGGTTGTTAAATACTAGTCCTTCCTGCTGGTTGGTGTATAATTCCTGTGCAGATTCCCAGAGTGCCTCTGACCTTCTTTGGGATCTGCAGGAGCTCAAACTGAATGCCCTCCGCCAAAAGGAAAGGTTACAAACTGGCTGTCAATACTACTAATTTTACCCATGAAACTCATTCTGATTCAAATTATGGAAAATAGCTGCTGGTAATCAGATATAAGGATAGTTCAAACTCTGGCAGTAGCCTCCCTCTAGAGGGAGTGGAGCTGACCAATCCTGGAGCGTGCGATCATCATCAGGGGACTATATTTGCAGTGTGGCTTATACTAGAAATCTGCAAACTGCAGCCCATGGGCCAAACGTAGCTACTCTCTGTTTTCCTGTGCCTTGTGGGTGGAGAATTACATTTTTAAGCGGTGGAGAAAAAAAAAAACCAAAAGAAGAATAATACTCTGTGACATGAAAATTTTGTAAAATTCAAAGTTTAGCATTTATCAATAAAGCTTTGTTGGAACACAGAATGTTCATGTTTGTGTACCATGTATCACAGCTTTGGCATTGCCATGGTGGAGATGGAGACCTTATGGCCCAGAAACCCAAAAATACTTTTATGGAGTTTGTTGATCCAGGCTTAACCTAACAAATGGGCTATACTTGCTCAATAGTTTAATATAAACTATAGTGATCTATAAAAAGTATAAAACTACTAGGAGCACTTGGGTGGCTCAGTTTGTTAAGCATCTGTCTCTTGATTTTGGCTCAGGTCATGATCTCAGGGTCCTGGGATCCAGCCCTGTGTTGGGCTCCCAGCTGAGTGGGGAGTCTGCTGGTCTCCCCTTCCTCTGCTCCACCCCCTGCTTGCGAGGCTGTCTCTCTCAAATAAATAAAACTTTAAAAAAGTATAAAAATATGTATTAAAAATATGGGAAAAGGTTGAATACTTCAGCCATTACAGGTAATATGAACTGTTTTTGGAAGATTGTTCAGTGACGCTGGACAATACTCAAGTACTAAATGTTTAAAAACAATGTAAAACTATATAATAACCCAATTTTAATATCTGATACATGTATATATAATATTACATGGGTTTATTATGAGAAAGAAATGGAGAAGATTAAGCGCTTATAGATAACAGTATTTTACTTCTCTGTATTTATTGCCTAAATAAGTCTATATTTATTCTAAATAAGTTTGCATCAGTTTTAAAATAACAAGACTGCAAAATAATATAGAACTTCAGACTGATGCCAAAGCTAAGTAAAAGGAAGTTTGCATAGTCATCTTCATTAGTGATATAAACATGAATGTGCCATAGTTAGAGAATGAAAATATTCCAATGGGAAAGCATTGCTAAGACAGTGTCTCTGAATCACTTGCCACCTACCCATTCCATTAGAAAAGAAGAAAAGAGAAGTGGTGGGTTCTCTATTCCTAGGTCTTAGTGATTTATAGAGAATAATTCTACTCTTTGAGCATCTAAGGAAGGAGAAGTCGTAAACTAATACTCAGGACACAGGGCTATCAAGATGAAAAAAAATTTTTCCCTCATTGCGTGCCACTGAACAATAGCTTGGGTAGATTATGATAGGGTATTAATTTCCTCTAAGGCCAGTTGCTAGACATTTGTCTTGAACAATAAGTAATGTGACAGGATTTGACAGACTTGACATTTTTAATAACATATTACTTAAGCCAACTGTGTGCGATCCCTCTTCTTCTGGGCTGCCTTTTCCTGATCTGACCATTTTATGATTATAATGTCCTATTGTCCCTGATTGAAACCAGTGATTTTCTATCAACTTTCTATCTACTCAACCTCATCTAACATATTTCTGTTTCTTCTAACTGTTCCACAACCTGATAACATTCATGGAAGGCCATGCCTTTGTAGGTAATGTCTTTCAAAATGACGTGCTGTATAGAGTATTTTTTGGATGACTACTCTACTAGATGTATTTAGGATGGTAAGAAGAGTTGTGATGTTCTTAGTCCTATTGAGTGTTTAGTTTCCACTGGACAAAAAATCCTTGAAATATACTCATTTTCCTATCTAGCAAGCAGCTATTGGGAAAAACAGTATTCAGGATACTGTTGAACAAATGGGAGGGGGAAAGGAGACAGAGATACAAAATTAGCGTAATCCTTACAGAAATATCTTATATTTCCTGTTAGATATACAGTCAGTCCTCATTACTTGCAGATTCCATATTTATGAATCTGTCTACTTGCAGAAGTTTATTGGTAACTCCCAAGTCAGTGTTCTTGTGTCTTTTGCAGTCATTCATGGAATTTGCGCACGGTGGGAGATAATTTTTGTTTCCTGACATGCGCGTTCCCAGCTGGGGTCAAACAAGGCAACACTTCTCTTTCCTGTTCTACTGTAAATAAGGGTAGGGTCCTTTTAGCAATCTAGTTAGTGCCTTTTTTTTCCACGTGTGTATGTGTGTGTGTGAGAGAGAGAGACAGAGAGAGAGAGAGAGAGAGAGAGCAGAGAGAGATTTGGCTGTTTAAAATGCCCCCCAGGCATACTGTTGAAGTGCTGATGTTCCTCAGAGCAAGAAGGCTATGATGTGCCTTATGGAGAAAACACATGTGTTAGAAAAGCTTCAGTCAGGCATGAGTTATGATGCTGTTGGCTGTTGAGTTCAAAGTTAATGAATTGACCATCCATATTAAATAAAGTGTTTTTAAACAGAAACGCACATAAAGTCATATATTGATAGGTTGATGAGGTGTGGCCAGAGGCGCACAGGTACCCCATATTTTCCTTCCCTAGGAGTAATGCTTCCTGTTTCACTAATTTAGCAATTATGTTGACTTTGTAGAACATAGCTAAGAGCATCTACTGCATCACATTTAGGCTGGTATTTAAGTTTAGAGAAAATTCTTAGAGTAATTGTTGATAATAACAATAGTCATTCATTCCACAGATGTTTACTGGGAATTTCTGGTGCTAAAGGTTCAGCAGTGATCAAAAGACACAAATATTCCTCCCCTCAGTGAACTTACATTGCAGTTTACACTTAATGATTTGTTAAGGCCTGTGCCACTCACTTCGTGTATTTCCCTTTAAGAATATTATGGACTGGGTATTTTAAGCCCCATCTTAAAGAAATGAAGCTGTAATTCAAATAATTTTAAATAACTTGTCTGAGATAAAATAGAGTATCTCCTTGAACAGGGTTTCAAACCCAAGCCGACTTGATCTACAGTCTTTTTACTTAAATACTGTGCTATTGTCATTATTTATTTTTAAATTAACTAGCAATGTATAATGAGAATATAGTCATAGAAAATCCACATGGCTATTGAATATTTATGTTTCACATGTTAAATGCTACAGAATAGCAGTTCTTCAGATTTAGTAATTTGGGTGAATATTACACCCTGCTACTAATTTTGTTTTGCTTTGTTAGATTCTCTGTCATCTTGTTTTTCTTTGGAAACTGGAGTTAACTTTTAAAAATGTTCTTGGTATCTGGATTCTTGTGAGTTTACATGTAGCATTATGTGAAAATGAGGAAGCCAGACATTTTTAGTATTAAACTTTGAAGAGGAAGAGTTTTTACTAAAGTTACAGGGCAAGATGAAGAAAGGATTTTATCAAGCATCTCACAGTTACATTCTGAAAATCTTGTTTCAACATCTGCCTAGTTTTCCCAATTTCACTAATAGCATTTGTCACCTCTGCTTCATTGTCTTTTGTCCCCGATGTCTCCCAGCCCCCCTTGAACCATTCCATATCCTTGGGACCACCCTTAGTCCTTATGGCCTTTTGCCAACGTTTGGTGTTGGCTACCTGGTAAGACAGGGTAGACAGATTTCAACAGAGCTCATGTGCATGACAGCAATCTCATTGTGCCCCCAGCTGGCTTCATTTTAGCACACTACACTTTACCAATTTCTTCCAGTTCGGATTTTACATTTTTTATTTGTTTATTAGAGAGAGAGAGAATGAGAGAGAGAGAGAGAGAGAGAGAAAGAGAGATAGCATAGGCAGGGGAAGGGGCAAAGGGAAAGGGAGAGAAAATCTCAAGCAAACTCCCTACAGAATGCAGAGCCCACCATGGGGCTCCATCTTATGACCCTGAGATCATGACCTGAGACGAAATCAAGAGTTGGACGCTTAACCAAGTAAGCCACGCAGACACACCTCAGGTTTTATGTTTTTAGGATGGTTTAGGGGGCAGCCTGGGTGGCTCGGCGGTTTATCGCTGCCTTTGGCCCAGGGCGTGATACTGGAGACCCAGGATCGAGTCCCACATCAGGCTCCCTGCATGGAGCCTGCTTCTCCCTCTGCCTGTGTCTCTGCGTGTCTCTCTCTCTCTCTCTCTCTGTGAATCTCATGGATAAATAAATAAAATCTTAAAAAAAAAGATGGTTTAGGAATTATATTTCCTTATTTTAAAAATAACCAGGATTTTGGTGGAAATTTTAGAAAGAAGATAAAGTAAGAGGGGAAAAGTTAAAATCTCTAGCAGTTACATGCTCAGTGTTAACCAAGATTAAAATTCAAAAAATATATTGCAGCCATGTTTCCAAATTATTAAATATTTGTCTGCTAAAACCTGTAGAGCAGAAAAATATATAGATGGTGCTTTTTGAAATATTAGGTTGAGTGAAGGTTTTTTGAACCAGAGTTTTACCATGTACTTTTGTTAAATTTTACTATTAGCTACATAAACTTTAGATTGTGGAGAAGCACTTTAAAGAAAATGTTAATGCAGAGTGTGTAAAAAGGGCATTGAGCACACTTAAAAAATACATTGCATGTTTGGGAACCAACATATTTCTTACCTTTTTTATTGTATACTCAAAGTTTCCTTCAAAAACAATAAAATTTGTATCTGAACTTGTATCTTTAAGAGGAAAGCCACTTTTCAAAACATTGATGCTTCAGTTGAGAGTTCATGTGTTTGGGGAGGCTGTACTTTTGAGAATTCATGCTAAATACCACATTCTGTGATGTGTTAGCTACAGATTTCTTTCCTGATATTTACGTTCTGCACACTTCTTTGTCCTTATCTCGTGGAGACCTCCAGTCCCATGAATCATAAAAAAAATATGGTCAGAATTCTTACATATTGTTAACTAAAGAGTGAGTACTTTTTCTTTCCAATGTATTTTCAGGTCAGTAAGCTGTGATTGTTCTGTGTGCAGTTATTAATTTCATATTAAGCCACAGTGCATGGAGCAGTGTCTTATATCACGATTATAAATAATCAAGCTCAGTATTTCAGAAAGGGAGTACAGAATTGAGGGCACTGATTTCTTAAGGCAGAGACCCTCTTGCTTGAGTGGGTTATTTGTGCTTCTGTACTATGTTTCATTGCTCAGTGTTACTATAAAAATGAAGCAGCACAGGAGGACCATGCAGTTTTCCATAAATGTGCTTCCTTATTCATTTGTAACATTGTTTGACAGATTTTTTTAAAATTTTGGTTGTACTTTTAAGCTGCTCTGTTGCTGCACAAATATTTGTCAACAGTTAAGCAATTTGGAGTTGACACATCAGATTCCATTCTCTTCCAGCTCACTCCTGGCACTGGTTTTTATTCCCCCATCAAAGTGCAATTTTCTTTGACTTTGTCATTTTCATTTAAGTCATTTTACAATTGAGGCAATTTGAAAATTGCCCAACTTGGAATGATAATCTTTTAAAACTTATACTCAGGTTATAAGTTTCCCCCTGATGTGTAAGTGGTGCTAAGTATTTTCACAATTTTGTGTGGGAAGGAAGAAAAATGGCGATTTGTTCACATTACATTGTTCATTTGCTACCCTAGACTCAAGCCAGGGATTGTCACAGTGCTGTGACAAAGTACCTTCACTGTACTACAGTATACACTGTTGGGAAGAGGTGACAGTCATCCTCATAGTAAGTTGGAGGAAATAAATTTCCTTCCTTTAGCTTTCTACATAATTTGATGTAAGTGTTCCTTTATTTCATTATGATCACAAACTCCTACAGCTTCTCCCTGTCGAATGTTACGATATCACCATAGTAAAAAATGTAGAAATGGTGTTTCCGAATAACATACCTGTTACGCTATTTTGGTAATACAGTGATTATTAGCTACATGAAATTGTAGCACATTATATGTGGGGAGAAAAATAAATCTCACTGTTTTCTACAATGACATTCATAAATTAATACTTACTTGAAAGCAACATTAAGATACGAATGGGAGTGGAGTATAGTTCTGATTTTAGGTGTTGATAGTTATTTAGATGGTAGAAAAAACTTTAATATATATTTTATAATAAACTAAAAACTTCGTAAAATGTCACATAATTTTTTTAAAAAGATTTTATTCAATTTTTATTCATTTTTAAGATTTTATTCTTTTTTAAAAAAGATTTTATTCATTTAAGGCAGGGGAGGAAGTGGGACAAACAGACTCCCCACTGAGTGAGGACCTTCCTAGGGGCTCTGATCACATGACCTGAGCTGAAATCAAGAGTCCGGAGTTCAACTGACTGAGCTGCCCAGGCGCCCAGATATCATGTAATTTTAAGACAACTCAATCCTCAAATATCCAGGGAGAGAGATTTCTGCTGACTCTCACCTTCACAGAACCCTCCATTGGTTTTCATTCCACCATATTATTCACCCTGTAACATCTTTAGCCTAGACATTGTCATCCCCACTCTGGGTCCAGGATTAAGATGAGTAGGCACATGCCTGGGTCTCAGCCGGAGTAGGTACCGCCCCTCCCGGAGCGGAGCTCAGCGGTCCTCAGTCGTGGGTGGGTGGTGGGTGCGGGCTGCTCTGCTTGACAACTGCGCAGCCCTGCCCCGCGGGTGTCACTAACGGATGGACATGCAAGAAAACGGGGGTTTGGAGAATAGACGCCTCCGGAAGGAACTATGGTGTAAATACCGTTAGTTCCAGTCCCTTGGCAGCTCCAGGCAGCATCTCGTTTTGTGCTCCTCACTGCCTCCATCATCAGGAGTGCCCCGGCCGCGGTTAGCGGCCCCCACCCTGTCTGCCTCCACTGTCGCCGCCTGCCCTTGGGGTCTTTCTGCCTCACCTCCGCTGCCCTCCCGCGGCCGTCCTGGGTCACCTCCGCTCCCCTCCCGCGGCCGACCTGGGTCACCTCCGCTGCCCTCCCACGGCCGTCCTGGGTCACCTCCGCTCCCCTCCCGCGGCCGTCCTGGGTCACCTCCGCTGCCCTCCCGCGGCCGACCTGGGTCACCTCCGCGGCCGTCCTGGGTCACCTCCGCTCCCCTCCCGCGGCCGTCCTGGGTCACCTCCGCTGCCCTCCCGCGGCCGACCTGGGTCACCTCCGCTCCCCTCCCGCGGCCGTCCTGGGTCACCTCCGCTGCCCTCCCGCGGCCGACCTGGGTCACCTCCGCTCCCCTCCCGCGGCCGTCCTGGGTCACCTCCGCGGCCGTCCTGGGTCACCTCCGCTCCCCTCCCGCGGCCGACCTGGGTCACCTCCGCTGCCCTCCCGCGGCCGACCTGGGTCACCTCCGCTCCCCTCCCGCGGCCGTCCTGGGTCACCTCCGCGGCCGTCCTGGGTCACCTCCGCTCCCCTCCCGCGGCCGTCCAGGGTCACCTCCGCTGCCCTCCCGCGGCCGTCCTGGGTCACCTCCGCTCCCCTCCCGCGGCCGTCCTGGGTCACCTCCGCTCCCCTCCCGGGGCCGTCCTGGGTCACCTCCGCTCCCCTCCCGCGGCCGTCCTGGGTCACCTCCGCTCCCCTCCCGCGGCCGTCCAGGGTCACCTCCGCTCCCCTCCCGCGGCCGTCCTGGGTCACCTCCGCTCCCCTCCCGGGGCCGTCCTGGGTCACCTCCACTCCCCTCCCGCGGCCGTCCTGGGTCACCTCCGCTGCCCTCCCGCGGCCGACCTGGGTCACCTCCGCTCCCCTCCCGCGGCCGTCCTGGGTCACCTCCGCTGCCCTCCCGCGGCCGACCTGGGTCACCTCCGCTCCCCTCCCGCGGCCGTCCTGGGTCACCTCCGCTGCCCTCCCGCGGCCGACCTGGGTCACCTCCGCTCACCTCCCGCGGCCGTCCTGGGTCACCTCCGCTGCCCTCCCGCGGCCGACCTGGGTCACCTCCGCTCCCCTCCCGCGGCCGTCCTGGGTCACCTCCGCGGCCGTCCTGGGTCACCTCCGCTCCCCTCCCGCGGCCGACCTGGGTCACCTCCGCTGCCCTCCCGCGGCCGACCTGGGTCACCTCCGCTCCCCTCCCGCGGCCGTCCAGGGTCACCTCCGCTGCCCTCCCGCGGCCGTCCTGGGTCACCTCCGCTCCCCTCCCGCGGCCGTCCAGGGTCACCTCCGCTCCCCTCCCGCGGCCGTCCTGGGTCACCTCCGCTCCCCTCCCGGGGCCGTCCTGGGTCACCTCCACTCCCCTCCCGCGGCCGTCCTGGGTCACCTCCGCTGCCCTCCCGCGGCCGTCCTGGGTCACCTCCGCTGCCCTCCCGCGGCCGTCCTGGGTCACCTCCGCTCCCCTCCCGGGGCCGTCCTGGGTCACCTCCACTCCCCTCCCGCGGCCGTCCTGGGTCACCTCCGCTGCCCTCCCGCGGCCGACCTGGGTCACCTCCGCTCCCCTCCCGGGGCCGTCCTGGGTCACCTCCACTCCCCTCCCGCGGCCGTCCTGGGTCACCTCCGCTGCCCTCCCGCGGCCGACCTGGGTCACCTCCGCTCCCCTCCCGGGGCCGTCCTGGGTCACCTCCACTCCCCTCCCGCGGCCGTCCTGGGTCACCTCCGCTGCCCTCCCGCGGCCGACCTGGGTCACCTCCGCTCCCCTCCCGCGGCCGTCCTGGGTCACCTCCGCGGCCGTCCTGGGTCACCTCCGCTCCCCTCCCGGGGCCGTCCTGGGTCACCTCCGCTGCCCTCCCGCGGCCGTCCAGGGTCACCTCCGCTCCCCTCCCGCGGCCGTCCTGGGTCACCTCCGCTCCCCTCCCGCGGCCGTCCAGGGTCACCTCCGCTCCCCTCCCGCGGCCGTCCTGGGTCACCTCCGCGGCCGTCCTGGGTCACCTCCGCTCCCCTCCCGCGGCCGTCCAGGGTCACCTCCGCGGCCGTCCTGGGTCACCTCCGCTCCCCTCCCGGGGCCGTCCTGGGTCACCTCCGCTGCCCTCCCGCGGCCGTCCAGGGTCACCTCCGCTCCCCTCCCGCGGCCGTCCTGGGTCACCTCCGCTCCCCTCCCGCGGCCGTCCAGGGTCACCTCCGCTCCCCTCCCGCGGCCGTCCTGGGTCACCTCCGCGGCCGTCCTGGGTCACCTCCGCTCCCCTCCCGCGGCCGTCCAGGGTCACCTCCGCGGCCGTCCTGGGTCACCTCCGCTCCCCTCCCGGGGCCGTCCTGGGTCACCTCCGCTGCCCTCCCGCGGCCGTCCAGGGTCACCTCCGCTCCCCTCCCGCGGCCGTCCTGGGTCACCTCCGCTCCCCTCCCGCGGCCGTCCAGGGTCACCTCCGCGGCCGTCCTGGGTCACCTCCGCTGCCCTCCCGGGGCCGCCCTGCCTTGACGCCCCCCCATGCACTCTGAGCTTCGGGGGCTATGCTGTTCCCCGCTGGCGGCTCCTCACGGGTCCTGCCTTCCTCAGTTACCACAATGGCCCTGCCATTCACTGCTTGTTTGGGGGGGGGGCCTCAATATTCCTGTTTGAAAAATAGCGATGCTTACATCGGAAAGGCACAGGGTTATTCTTGAGACAGGTTTAAATAATGCGTGCAAGAATTACGAAAATTAGAAAATGAAATAATTTTAGCAAAGTCGTCTAGTGTCTCTGAACCTCATTGCTAACATAGCTGAACATTCAAACCTGATGACCACAGAAGACTTAGGCTTATTTTCCATCTCTGTCTTCAGAATCTTGGAGAGTATCCTCACCTCACTGTGGCAGGGACACTTTTCACTGCTCTTCTTAAAGTGTGTAGCTTATGCTTCGTTTGTTTCTTGAAAATGAATTCATTATTTATTGAACATCCCCTGCATGCTTGTGCACACCCCACAAATCACTGGGGATGCTGAGATGAGTAGCCAGGCCTTGTTCTGCTGGGGAATTGGGAGGGTTGTGGCAGTAGAAGTGTCAGGGAGGAGGTTCAGATACCCGTGGGAGCAGAGACGACGGGCTTCCCTCCCAGCCTGGAAGATTGGGTTAGAATTTCCCAGAATGATGAAATGATAATACCTGGCAGTAGAGTAAAAACTGCCTCCCTAAGATGGCCCTCAAACCACAGCACGTGCTGCCTGACCACAGCCCTTCTCCTATTTCATTCTCACGCTCTCCCAGGCACACTGGGCCACAGACCCGCTGGTGTGCCTGCCAGTCCCCAAGCTTGCAGGCCTCATTCCTCCTCAGGGTCTTTGCTTTGCTCTCTTCTCTGCCCGAGCGCTCCTGCACAGACGTCCATGTGGCTCACCTACTTGTCTCCTTCATGTCTTCCATCCAAAGCCACTTTCTCCCTCTGGTCTTCCCCACCTGCTCTGCCTAAAATAACTTTCCTGGCTAACCCGGTTTTCATTGTCTTCATGGGACATTTTCCTTCCCACACACTATATATGTCAGTTCTTTAAAATTATCTATCTTCACTAGAATATGTGCTTTGTGCCCCCCACCCCCAACCCTGATGAGAGTAAACAGAATGAAGTATAACACACTCTTAGCTCCTCAGAAGAGGGACCTGCAGTATTTACAGTATATGACCTAGCACTGTGTGGACAGCGTTCCACACATTATCTTGTTTAATCCTTAGAGCTGAGCCGTGAGCTTGGTCTAGTTACCTCCTGCATCTTGCAGTAGAAACCGTGGCTCTCGGAGGCACTGAGGCTTGCCCACGCCTCTGCTGGGGAGTGGTAGAAGTAAGTTTTGAATCTCAGTAGTCTGCTGCTAGAGCTGTATGCTGAATCTCTACCCTTGCATCTAGACAGGAAAGAGAAGATGGCACATTTAGGGCACTGCTACAGCTCACCATGTTTGGGGTGGTGACTGGGTAGGCCGTGCCAGGAACTGAGGCTGGAGAAACAGCAGGAGGCCCTTTATTGCCCTCATGATGGAGCCTGGTGTTTATATGTGACAGTTATTGAAGGATGCTAAGTGAGAGGGTGATGCGATCACAGTTGTGTTTTAGGAAGATCACTCTGGCTACAGAATAAAGAATAAATCGGAAGGAATCCATGTTGTATTTGTAAGCCAGTTGGGAGGTTATCAGAGTAGGCCAGGCAAAAAAAAAAAAAAAAAAAAGATAAAAAACTGAAGCAGGTGAATAGCAGTGGAAATGGAGTGAGAGGTTGGAAGACAAAATGGATTACAACATGTAAAGAAGGTGTGGATGGCAGGCAAGAGAGAGTCTTGGATGGCACATTCTAGGATGAATGGGAGATGGAAGGCACCACTTTCTTACCTTCTATACTAAGTCTTCTGCTTTGCTCATATTAAACAAAAATCAAAAAGAGTGTTGTTATATGTTATATAATATTAAATATTTTATATATATAAATATATTTTATATATGTATATAAACATATTTTTTCCAATAACAAACTATGTGGTGAAATCTATGAGTATGCTAATATTTTGGAATGTATCACTCTCCCATAATACGCTAGCTATAGCTGTCTCTTGAGGAGGAGCGAGAGATTCGAGCTCCATGAATCCTGTCTGGAGCTCACAAATGCTCCTGAGAGAGCACTTTGAATATGGTGCCCATAAAAATAAATATCATTTATTCATTAGTGATGGTATCATCATTACTATTATACATTTAATAGCACACCCTCCTCCTCTGCCACCTGTCTGTGAATAACTCAACTCTCCCAAATACTGTTTTCCTAACTCTGTTTGGAAAAGAAAGACCTGTGAATATAAAGGCATGCTGTTGACAATAACCAGTGCAGTGGCCTGCTGTTGGCAGGTTCTTTTGCATTGCCTGGCAAAGTTACCCATGGTGTCATATTATATATATTATATTTTACAGAAGACTTTCCCAGAGTGCAGTCCTTCAGATAATTTAAAAAATGGTTTTAATTAAACTTATTTACATATGGAAATAATATTAAAGGGACTTCTTTTTAGGAAGGGTGACGATTTAAGGATAAACACTTCTGATCTTCATTGCCTCATCTCATCTTCAAACAAGGGGAAATACCCTGAGTGAAGGTTTGATGTGTAGGGATTACTTGAGATAATGTTTACAGTGTTTCTTGGAACAGAAATCAATAATATTGCAAGTGTTCCTCAAATAGCAGTTAGTAGTAATAGGACTGTTATTCATTAAAATGATTATTGTATTATTTATTGATGTAATTTAACCTAGAGAAACCTTTCAGGCTCTACATACAAAGCTAGCTGTCTTTAGAGTTTCTATATTAGGAAGTAAAAGGTTGAATTTAAGAACGTGATCTTTGTTTAGTCAATTAAGGCATAGTTAGAAGAATTTGTTTGAATAATCTAAAATTCAGAGTCTGTGTTGTGGCTGCTAGGAGGCCATTATGATCCTTATTTGATAGTTTACATGTGATCAAACATGACCTGGCACTCGAGTAACCAGAAAGCTCAAATAATTATAAATCTATTGTAAGAAAGTTAGGAGGGATGAGATTGTGAGCTATCCATGTGTTTATTAGGATAGCTGCCTTTTTTATTTCATTTTTTATGAAACTGAACCAGTTGGGGCTGACTATGCATTCCTCCAGTCACTTTCGTTCTGACTTTATGCACACATTTCATCAACTCCCTTTGTTTGAATATATGACTCCAGGATCAATGAAGAAAAATGTCTGAGGGGTCAGCGTGGTATTGATATTCCTATATACTATCCTCTGGTTTTTGTAATAATCTGCTTTTCTAAAAATAATCCACTTATGTGAAACCATGTGGAATTGCTGAACTAGACTGGTTTAGACCCACAGAATGGCACTTTTACTAGGTTCCATCACTAATAAGATGAAGGCAGTGAGTTACACACATTAGTCTAATGATGGTTTTAGGAAAGTTAGTCATCAGTTACCAGGGAAGAAGGAGGAAAGAGTAGGTCATTCTCTGTTCGTACTTGAACTGTGGATAGTAGCACATATTTGAAGAAAGGAAGTTCAAGGGGTTTCAAAAATGTGGAAAATCTTCCTGTCTGTAAGGTAGTTAAATAAGGAGACGATTCACATAAAACTCTCGAAAAGCACAGGTAAGGTGAGCACACAGTTAATAGAGGAACAGCCGATAGGTCGTGTTAAGAGTACTATAGTAAAAAAAGTACTGTGGTACCGTCACACTCTGCAACACCAAGCCTTCTTATAGCGCAACTTGATTGTATTTTGTTGTGACTTTTATAATAGCCTCACACATTGTTCCTTCCTTTTTGTCTTTATGTAGTTTCTAGTTGCCTACTCTGGGTTCTTCTCTGGTCTCCATTCTGTCCTTTGGTTCCAGCATCTCACTTCGCAAAATCAAAACTGTGAATGTATAAAAAAGTTGTTAGCCACTCCTTCTGTTTTCCTTGGTCAGAACAGTAATCATGAACTGTGGTTTTGGAAGTCACCTCGAAATTTATCATTAAAAAGGATCTTTCTGGAGGGAAGATAGTTCTACCTGTGGAAGCATTAAAGTTCTGTTGACATCTCGCACCGACTCTAAGGTAACAACTGTTCTCTGAAAGTGGGATTGCCAAGAAAAGCCCATCGCTCTCTGGGATGTATTCCTTAGGTGCCAAACACAGTTGTGTTCAGTGTGAAACAATCAAAGAAACAAAAACAAAGGCAATGTTCTTTGCCTGTTCTTTTCCCCAGAGGAGGCACAGCTGCAGAGACCCTTTCAGCAGAGTGTCTTTCTCTTCCTTGAAATCATGCAGTCCTAGCACTTTGACTGTCATAACATGTTAGACCCCCAAGAGCTCAGGGTTTATTTCCCCCAAAAAACCCTTCACAATACCGCTGAGGAAATGGAGACAGACATGAGAAGTAGGCACTGAGGCTTTCACTTAGAGTCACTCCGAGTCTGTAGCTCAGTCATTGTGATGGAAATACGCCATCATGCTGCCAGGAGCACGGTATGCTGTTTCTTCACAGGGTCTCAGCAGAGGTTTCTAGTTTTCCCTCCGTGATTTCAAGCTTTTCGAAGGAGAGAGATGGGAAACTCACTGCAGCTGGTCAGGGTGATCTGTCTCCACCGATTTAGCCATGACACTTCCATTTCCTGGCACATATTTACCTTCAATGAAAAATTCAAGACATACATTCACTCTGTCTTTGAGTACTCTATAAAGAACAGCCCTGTAGGAAAGAAAGAAAGAAAGAATAGTAATTATTGGCAAAGTATCACGTAAATGCAAAGGCAGTCTTCAATAATTTGAGGACCACTAACTTGGGTTGTGCTATATGGAACCATTAAAAAGATAAACATGGGTTTTGGGGGAAAAATCATTGTCTTCATCCTGGATTGTAAATATTCTATTGATGATTTTATGATGGATTATAAATCAAAATATAAATAGGTGACTAAGGAGAAAGTGGATCTCAGGAGTACACGAAGCCTGTTTATGTTCTGCTGCTTGATAAATAGTTTGTACAATGCTTGTAATATTTAAAATTGTTTCAGTGAATTTTTTGTCATCACTTTAGAGTTCACATTTTGACCTGAAAACTCGATATGCTATTTAATACACTGCACTTATTTTTTATCTTTTTAAAGATTTTATTTATTTGTTTGTTAGAGCAAAAGGGGTGGGAGAGGGAGAAGCAGGCTCCCTATGGAGCAGGGAGCCTGATGTGAGGCTCAATCCCAGGACCCTAGAACCTGAGCTGAATTTCCACAATGTGTCTGTAGATTTCTAAGTGATATACAGAGAAGGTTAAGTAAGGTATATTAGAAACTAGTTAGATGACTATAAGCACATGACAAATTAGCATTGCAAACTAACCCATAAGGAAATTCAGGTGATATTGTAAATCAAAGCACGATTGGCCAGCAAATCAATGATGTGGGAATGTATTTTAAATTGTGTATTCTGGTTTGAGAAATTTACTAGAACTCTTTATTTAATTATTATGTTTTCCACACATTACTTTGTAAATTTTAATTCCCCCACTCTCTTTTCCTCCTCATTTATAGGTGTTTATTTATGTGATATTTCAAGTTGGCACGGTTGTTTTGGTGGTTATTTTTAAATCCCATTCTGAACGTCAGACTATTTGCCAACATATTGAGCTTCTTAGTCTGGTTATTTGTTGCATTTCTATCCAAGAACAAGGACCCTTTTTATTACTTGCAGCTTACACAGTTCTGATGCCTTTTAGTTCAGTAATTTCAGTGGTGTCACTGAGTACCATAAATGTCCCCCTATGTTTATTATGAAATGTGTTAGGACTAACATACACCAAATTCATTGACCTTAATATAGGAAAAGGATTATCGAGAAAGAAATTAAAGGAGGACGAAAATCCTTCCAGTACACCTTCCATGGGATCTTTTTTGAACACTTTCACCAGCCAGAATAGATGTTCACACATCTTTATGGGTATATCCAGATGTCATTGGTATAATATGCAAGCGGTTCTGAGTAATTCATGTTTGGATCATCTGTGGAATATTGTGTGTTGTGGGGCAAGGGCAGCCCTGACACCTGGGCCTGTCTCTGTCATCTTTCCTCCATCTGTTGGTTCTCATAAATACTGTCCCCAGCCCAGTAGAAGCGCCCAGGGCTTCAGGTGCAGAGAGTAACTTTCATATGAAGGTCTGACTGTCTAGGAAGGATATACAAAACTGCCATACGCTAAACCAGAGTGCAGCCTCTGCATGTCTGCTCCACAGAAATCAGAATTCAGATGCCACATGACTTTGTGCTATGACTTAGTGGCAAGAAGTCACAGCTAGGCCCATGTGCTGTTCCCAGGTACCTGGGGGAGAACAAGCAGCGTACTTACCTGCACAGAAGGATAGCAAGCTGGTTCAGTCATTTCAGATGAAGACAGCTTGTCTGTTTCCTACTAAATTGTGATAATTACTTCAAACAGTGGCCATGGGAAGGCTGCTGAGAAAAATTAACCCCTTCCTGATAGGTCAGTAGATTTTCATAACAGGTAATTAGTACCCTTGCAGGTAGCTGGCAAGATCTGCCTTTCTGATGAGTGTAAGCTGACTTATTTTAAGGAATTATGCATCAAATTATAACATGTATCTATGTGGAATGGTCACTGGTAATTACCTTATGATAAATGACTCTATAATTATGATTACTGTGTAGTAATGAAAAATATTGGCTTGTGCAAATAAATTAGTCTTATGCTTCCTGATGCATTTATTCTTCCTTCATTAACTTTCCCTGTTGGAAATGGAAAGGGAATGTTTTGTTTCCTGAAGAGCCAAGATTGCTTAGAGAGTCCTTTAGCAGGTGCAGGTAGAAGCATGGTGGAACGGGTGGCCAGATCAGGTTTGTTTAAGAAGCCAAACTGGTACCGTATGATCTGACTTCTGCGTGGAATCTTAAAAAGCCAAATACATAGATATGGAGGCTGCGGTGGTGGTTGCCAGGGGCTGTGGGTTGGGGGAAAATTGGAGATGTTGATCCAAAGGCACAAACTTCCAACTCTAAGATGAGTAAGTTCTGGCGATCTATTGCACGGCATAGTAATTATAGTTAATAATACTGTACTGTATACTTGAAAGGTGCTCAGAGAGTAGATGTGAAGTGTTCTCATCACAAAAAGGAAATGGTAATTATGTGACGTGATGCAGATGTGAGCTAATGCTGTGAAGGTAATCATTTTACAATACATCAATGCATGGTACACCTTAAACTTACACAATGTTATGAGTCAGTTAAATCTCAGTCAAGTTAGGGGGAGTGGGAAAGAAGCCAAGCCAAGAAAGTAAAAGGTCACCCGAAAAGGCAGGACTCCTGTGTTAGTGCTTTTGATGCAAGCTTTTGACTAAAAAAAAAAAAAAAAAAAAAACTAAAGCACAGTTTTTATTAAGATCTGAAGTCTGAAAAAAAAAAAAAAAAAAAAAGATCTGAAGTCTGCAATCACTCAGATTCATTCATTTGAATACTTCTTGAGTGGCAGCTGTGAATATGTCTCTATTCTCATTTTACTTCATCTGCAGACTCGCATCTCTACTGTCGAAGACTCCATCCTTCCCAAAATACTTCCCTTGTTGTGTACAAGTTATTCTTTTTCTCTGGGTTTCCTCTTACCCCTTGGGCTCTTCTGTTTTCTTGCCTGGCTTATTCTTCCTTACCCAATGTTTAAATGTGGAATGAATTGCACATGGCTCAGATGGAGTCTTTCTTTGTACCTCATCCTGCCCTTCGGAGATGAGCTTATTTGTGTCCATCATGGACATTTCTCAATGGCATAAGCAGCCCAGCCTTTCCTACTTCCTTTAAATCTTTACTGTTGCACAGGCACCTCAAACTGAACGAGTCCAAAACTGAATGAATGTGTGGTTTTCTCTCTAAAACCTGGTCCTCCTTGAGTATTGGCCTTGTTGGTGAATGGTATCTCTCCCTCCCCAATTGCAAAAGCTAAAACATTGGGAGTCATTCTTGGAACCTTTTCTTTCCTCACTTCACATGGCCAATTATGAGCAAGGCTGTTGGTGTTAGCTCATGGCATCTCTTGCATATGCCCATGCTTACCACCTCCATAGCCACCACAGTCATCCATGCTATCTTGACCTGGGATTTGACATCCCTCCCTGCTGGACATCCTGCCATCCACTCTTGCTCTTGTGCTCATTTTCCTGGTAGGAGCTTCAGTGCTTTTGTTGTTTGAAGTGCATGTTGTACCTATTTTTAACCTGGTCTTCCTATTGTTTCAAGACAGGTCTTTTAACCTGAGCGCTATTGACCACATAGAAGCTAGACGACTCTGTTGTGGTACTGTCCTGTGCACTGTAGATGTTGGCGCCATCCCTGGTCTCTACCCACTAGATGTCAGTAGCGCCCCACCCCTACCCTTGTGACAACCCAAAATGTGTTAGGGCACCAAATGCCCTAAGGGCAAGGAGGGGTGGGGTGGGAGGAGTTGATGTAAAATCACTCTAGTTGAAAAAAGAATGCTCTAGGGATAAAGAGCAAAAAAGCCTAAACACAACCCTATGTTCTTGCAAATGTAATCCCAGCTTTGGCATCTCAAATTTATTTCATCCTACCCCTTCACGTTTCTCACTCTAACCTCCTCACCTTTGCTTGGGACACCATGGTCTTTAAGTCTCAGAATGTTTCCCTAGGCTGTCTCCTTTGTGTGGATCACTCTTCTCACTCTTCCACCCCCTTTCCCTTTGCCTTAGTAAATCCCATGTTTCCTTCATATCACACTTCAAACACTTCTTGCCCCTGGAAAATAAACTTTCTCTAATCTCCAGAATAAGTCATGTACAGGCTTACCTCATTTTATTGCACTTCACTTCCTTGTGTTTCGTAGGTAATTGTGTCTAGCAAGTCTGTTGATGCCGTTTTTCCAACAGCATTTGCTCACTTCATGTCTCTGCATCACATTTGGTAATCCTTGTGATATTTCACACCTATTCATTATTATCACATTGATTATGGTGATCTGTGATCAACCATTAGAAATGTACTGAAAGCTCACATAGTTTTAGCAATAAACTATTTTTTATTTAAGGTACATTTTTTTTAAAAGATGTAATGGTATTGCACAGTTAGTAGACTATAGTATAAACATAACTTTTATGGGAAACAAAAAGTCATTTGTCTCACTTTATTGTAATATTTGCTTTATTGCGTTGGTCTGGAACTGAACCCATGATATCTCCAAGGGATGCCTGTGCTTGGATTATACTCTTTTATGAATCCTGTAATTGTACTTAAGAACATTCATCACAATGTAATTAAATTGTTAATATATAGCTGTTGAATTTTTATTTCCCTCAGTAGAATGTGAGATCCATGAGGGCAGGACCCGGTCTTTCCTGTTTCACCAGGGCCCAGAACATCCTGTGTTATAAATACATAGGTAGAATTCAACAAATCATTATCAAGTGTGGGAGACTGAATAGCCATCCCTCTCCACAAGGGTATCCACATCCTCAGAACCATGAATATTATTTTTATATAGCAAAAGCACCTTTCTGGATGTGATTAAGGCTCTTGAGATAGGAGATTATCCTAGATAATCTGGAGTATCACAGAGTGTTTTGATGAGGGGGAAACGGGGGAGATGGCAGTGCTGGTGGAAAAAATACACTACACTGCTGGCCGTAGACAAAGGAAGGGCCATGTGCCAAGGGATGAAGATGACCTTTAGAAACAAGACAGGCAAGGAGATAGAGCTTCCTCTAGAGCCTTGAGGAACGAGCCCTGCTGATACTTTAACATTAGCTCACTATAACTGATTTTGGGCTTCCAACCTCCCACACTTAGAGTATGTTAAATCACTGTTGTAATTTATCACAGCAGCAATAGCAGATAATACATCAAGCAAGGCAAAAGTTCTAGCCATGACGTGATCTATAGAGAGAAGATAGTTTTTGGCATCAGGGACTTAATAATCTAAAAGTAAAAAAACATGCATAATTATAGGAAAAGATAAATGGGTCATAATTAAAGTACAAAGAATGTGCTGTTCTGGTGCAAAGGAAGGAATAGCAATATCCGATTAGAAAGATCAAAAAAGGCTTATTAGAATCTTTGCAGTTTAAAGGGGGCATAGAAGGACACATGGTGTTTGGATGCAGAGATGATTTGAGGGAAATTCAAGCAATAGAAACAGCTTGCATGAGGGAAGGATGACAGAAAGTATAAAGTGCATTTGGGAAAAAGCCTAGTTTACTGTGAGTGTTGAATGCACTGAAATTAATTGAAATTAACACAGTGATCTGAGTTTGGTAAGGTGGGATGGGACATATGACAAGAGGTCTTGACTGGCTGCTATGTTATTCACACTGTTCAGTAGCCCGTGAAGCATCACCATAGTTTTTGACCCGGGAATGAGATGATAGAGCTCTGCTTTGAAAGCGAACCTCTATGTATTGTTATAATGTGTAGTTGGTTATGTGTAGTTGGTTGGGGGCAGAAAAACAAAGTAGATATTTTATTGATCTTTAGGTTACAGATAACTAGACCATGAATAAGGGTGGTAGCAGAGGGAGAAAAAAATCAAAGGAACATCTTAGAGATATTTTGGAAGTAGGAGCCACAACAGTGTAATGGAAGGATAGAGTTTAAGGAGATAGTATGTGAGGGTCTTGAACAGATCTGGGTACACAAAGTAGAGAGGCTGATGAGTGTAGAGAAAGAAAGAGATCATCAGATTATCCTGTTTGTAGCCAATAAAACAATTATTTCAAAGCCTAGACCTAATGCTAATGTAGGGTTGTTGTTAAAGTTGTTAGCACCCGAGAGAGTGAGATCCCACCTGGATAGGAAGTCCTTGTCTTCATTACAGACTTTTTACAGAGACACCTGCTAATAATATAATCCAGGATAATGGACCTAAAGATGGTATGAAAATGCAACTGCAATTAATTATGGTTCTTTAATTGTGAAAAGAACACGAAGCAGTATTAGTTTAATTTCCGTGTTTCTGGCTTTGTAGGGCTTAGCAAAACCCAGGCCCATACTAAGTACTCAATAAATACCATCTAAATTGTTTGAAAAAATAATTTGTCTATAGTGGAAACAGTGTTTGGGCAGCCTCTTTGTGTAGTTCTATTCGGATGCTTAATTCCAGTCTTCAAGGGTATGGGGGTGACTCATGAGTAGCCAGTCGAGAACCTTGTCTCCCTGACTATAGTGTTTAGTTCCTGGATGGGCATCATTCCAGGAAAGGCCAATCAGAGCCCTCTGTGCAGAGCTCCTCCATGTAGTGTGGTATAAGGGTGATAAACAACCAAAGTCCATCTCCTACAGATGAAATACATAGTTAGTGTATTCTGCAAAATTTGTGTGTTGAAACCCAGTCCCCAATCTGATAATATTTGGAGGTTGAGCCTTTGGGAGGTAAGGAGGCCATGAGATGGAGCCCTCATGATTGGGGTTAGTGGCCCCAAACAGTCTCCACAGGGATGCCTTGCCCCTTCCAGCGTGTGAGAACCCAGTGAGGTGTCAGCCATGAAATAGGACAAGGGCTCTCACCAGAGCCTGGCCTTGCCAGCACCATGATCTTGGACCTCTCGGACTCCAGAACCATGAGAAATGAATTTGTGTTGTTGATAAGCCACCCAGTCTCTTCTTCTGGGATCTCAAAGTTTTAGAATGATGTAATCCCAGAATGACCAGTGAACATCTTGCCACTGTGTGGAATATAAGTGGAATATATGTATCTATCAGTGTGACCAAGCATAACGCAGTCAAGAAAAGAAATGGTAGGGAGGAATTGTGGGGAAAGAGGATCACACCCACATTACTTCTTTGCTCTTGCAGCCCACCCTGCCAGTAACTCATGTGCTCTGGACTTCCCATTTATGTGAACCAGTAAATTTTACTTTCCTCTTTCAATTAAGCTATAACTTAGGATGCCTGGGAGGCTCAGCAGTTGAGCATCTGCCTTTGGTTCAGGGCATGATCCCGGGATCCAGGATTTTTAAGCCCTGTTTCGGGCTCCTTGCAGGAAGCCCACTTCTCCCTCTGCCTGTGTCTCTGCCACTCTCTGTGTTCTAATGAATGAATAGATAAATAAAATCTTAAAGAAAAAAAAAAGCTATAACTTGCCACAAGCTTTTAAAATAGTGTTTGTTACTTTTTACCTTAACTCTTGGCATAATCTGTACAGTTTGCATTATTTTAGCTAGATTCCTTTGTGGGACAATTGCTAAGAACATGAAAGCTCATGTAAACATAATCCACTTGCTCATATCAGTGGTCAGTGGTGCTAGAGGGTTTTGCCTTAATAATATTTAAATTCCTAACCGAGACTGATGATTGTTAGAGCATTAACAAATCCTCCTTATTTCATTTGAAATCTTTCAAAGCCTACACCGTGTGCATTGTGGCTTCCTGAGTTGTCCAGATGAAGGATTGCTGGTTGGGGAGTTTTATTTTAACTCAGCTCAGTAGAGTTCCATAAGCTCTTGCCAATTCTATTATTGTAAAATACAGTTGTGAGGTTCTGAAGTCACCATGCAGAAAACCCAGTCTCCTCCTGATAGATAATGGATTTGTTAAGCTGCAACTATTTGATTAAGTAAGTGAATGCACATTCCTACCAGAATAGGAGGGGACTCCAAGTTGGCCTACAGAGGATTGATGGGGTACATCATTTTCTAAAATATCTATCCAGATTGTTTTCCTGATAGTAAAGGGAATTCTGACACTACAGATTGCCCCAGTAATGTATAAGTGCTTATTGTCAGAGTTCTGACATGGTATTTGTTACTCTCCATGAGTCTGTGGTAGAGTGGATGTTTTTCCTGCTATGACGAAGAAATCTTTCCCCTCTTTTTAGTTTACTGCCTATTTCTTAGATGTTGGACCAGAGCAGTATTTTGAAAGGGTTAGAAAATAAGGACAAAAATCCATTTTGAAAATCAGTAAGACCCCTGCAGTGTTCTGCTCAAAACTTCCTGGTTCAAATTAACTTGACCTTTGCCCCCAATCTGGACTTGTTGTTAGAAAGGTCATTAATGTCATTGGACAAGAACCTGTGAAATTTAGGTATTTTGCAAGGAAACTACATCTGTGATCAAAATAGAATTTACTTTATGTTCTCTTTCACGTTTTTGAACAACAGCAACAGAAGGAAAAAAACATACAAACTTGAATACATGGATTTGCATAAGACCATATGTACATTTTTTAATTGCCCACGTTTCTTAAATACATTATTATACAACAGAGTTTTAAATATTTCTACTGAAAACCATTTCTTTTCTTCTTAATATGTCTTCATATTGCTTCCAGGGAATGTCAATCACTATGTAGTCTGTCTCATGTTGCTTTACTGAAAATCCACTACAAACCAAAAAGTAAGCATGGTATCAGTCAGACAAGCTGGTAGAGAAATGAAGATTGGTTTACAATGGATGCAAATAATTGAGCACTAAGGTTTGAATTATCTTTTGGAGAAAAAGAGCTAATTTTGAGAAAGTGAAATATCTGGTAAGCTTAATATCATTTATTAGTTATATGCTAATTTACACAAAAGAGAACCAGATTCAGTATTAATCTGAGCAGCACATTTCATAAGATATGTTTTGGGATTAAGAATCAGAAGTCACAAAAGAGCAGAATAGTAGAAAATCAATAGAAAACTTATTAGTTGAAAACCTTGACAACATAAAATACAATTTATCTGTACCAATGAAGACTGGCTCAAGAGTCTTCTCATGCTGAGATGAAAGTTCTATGAAGGAATGATAAAATATGGCAGAGATTCATTTGGGATTAAACGTTTTTTCAAGTATTAAAAAACAGCTAGCTCGGAGAGACTGGAGAGACTTGAAAGATGTAGATCTCATTTTCTTTCACTTCTGTGAGCATCCCAGGACTATTTAGACCGTTTAGTGTTCTAATTGCTATCCTAAAACTTTACAGATTTACGTCACTTGTAAATACTCATCCATTCTTAGTTTGTGAGCTCCTCACTGCTGATCTAATCACAGCATTTCTTCCCACTCTCCTCCTGAACTCCTCTGTCCCTTAAATTGGACTCTAAACCCTCAGGATTGATGTTGCTGAGGATGTGCAAAACATTTATTTCACCTCCATACTTTATGACTCTCTAAGAATTCCTCACTTCTTTTCTCAGTAACTGTGACCCATTTAAGAGGCTCACAGCAACGGTGACAAATCGTGATGTACACTTCCTTGCCACATCTTATAAAGCCTAATCCTATAGAAAGCAAGCTGCTGTATAAAGCTGCTGTTATATCTGAAAGGGAATAGAGAAAAAAAGGGAAATCATATGGAAGCTGTTGGAAAATGTTATGTATATGTAGGATTTTCACTCCTTTAAAAGAAATTCATATTTAGTGGATTTATGAATATGTCGTTCACAGGGAGAAGTTTTTTTTCTTTTTATTTATTTATTTTTTAAATTTCATTTTATTGGAGTTCAATTTGCCAACATATAGCATAACACCTAGTGCTCATCCCATCAAGTGCCCTCCTCAGTGCCCATCACCCAGTCACCCCCACCCCCCGCCCACCTCCCTTTCCACTACCTCTTGTTTGTTTCCCAGAGTTAGGAGTCTCTCATGTTCTGTCTCCCTCTCTGATATTTCCCACTCATTTTCTCTCCTTTCCCCTTTATTCAGGGAGAAGTTTTCATTGTTGCTACATCAATAATTGTTTAAAAACCAATCTTAATAAAAATCTCTTCAGGGTCACCTCTGATTTGGACTGGCATATGCAAAATGTTAAGGGAGAAAGGAAGAAAAGAAATATAAAGAGTTAAAAATGGGAGAGGGTGTGGTTACACAGGGAATGAGATGAGAGGAAGATGGGGCTCTGGAGGAATAAGAAAGGGCATCTCTAGTTGGGCTCTGACCACTGGTTTCCCTCCCTTCCGTTCATCCCACTCCTGTGGATCCAGTGTGTACTTGCCTGGTGAACACAGGCTCTATTTAGATAAGTCTATCTTGGTCATGCCAGTGAATGCTTCCAAAATGGGATAACAGAATTAAAGCAGAGGCCGGGGTGGGTACTGTGAAAAGTTTCTATCCTGCTACACTTCATTTTACCTGATTGGTTTATTTCCCATCTCAAGTAGGAGTATAGCAGAGCAAGTGCTCCTCCTCCTCCTCCTTTTTTTAGTAAATGCTATATTTCCTTCAGTTCTCTGTACAGAATAGTTCCTTCTGCAGTCTTACTTTGAATATTTGAATCAACTCAAAAATTGTACTTTCCTTATAAAGAACTTGATGAAACTTGACCTATGTTGTATCAGATAGATCCTTTCTAAAAACTCACTATGATCTTAGAAACTAATGGATTGTTTCATTAAGAAAAACAAGCTCTAGATATTATTTCACTTTAAAATCGACTGATGAATATATTTGGTACCAAAAGACACTCAGAGTCAACACCTAGACTAACCCAATTGTATAGTTGTTTGGGACTGAAAGAGTCACTTACTCATTTTAATATACAGATGACTTTTTGTGGTGATTGGATGCTTATATCTATTTCCAAAACCTCTGTGAATGAATGTGGAGTCACTTTTTTAATGGGGATGAATATGCTCAGATCTAGTCAATATGGTTTAAATTGAATTGCTCTTCCTCAGATCTTGAACTTACTTAGTCCTAATTATGATCTGGGGGCCATACATGAATCAAAAACCTCACTCTTGAGCCAATGCCTGGGGCACTTCACTTTTCCTTTCTGTGGTTCTGAGTTAGGGTCTGTGTTGATCAATGATAGAGCCTCCAACTAACATCAAATTATATGTGTATGTGTATTTTATATATTTTATAGATATGTATTATATATTTTCAGTTTTGTGTCTCATTATCTCTCTATCTGAAGTTATGAATAATGTTCTGCCTAAAGTATCACTTCACTTTTAATGTAAACATCAGCTAAATTCCTAATATTGAATAAGTAAATCAGCATGCTAATATCAAGTGGAATTCTTGATGCTTTTGGCTCAAGGCTATTACAAAAGTTCCAGAACAATAAAACCCAGCCTTCAGAATAAGATTTTAAAATATGAGAAAAAGAAGATTAGACTGAATTTCCAAATGTAAAGCAACAGCATTCCAAGTTAATTTTAACTCATAAAACGAAAGCATCTGCATAATAATTTACTGCTATTTGAAATAAGTCTTTGCTCAACATTGAAGCAGCTTTAAAAAAAAGGGGGGGGGGGAGACTGCAAAGTCACAAACATGCATTTGTAATACAGTGGCATTTATATCTGTATCTCTCTGTAAATAGTGAGAGCTATATCTATAAATAGAGAGATAAATATAGATAACTACAGGCAGTAAAGATCAACAGCAACTATCTTCTGCTCTCCTGCTGCTTCCTACCTCGGTGGGAAAATCAGATTGATCCTACCTATGGGCTGTGTAAATTCCAGACTTTCTGGAAAATTGGGAAGAAGTGAGGTGTTCCCAAAACAGAAGTCCTAGGTTTCCTGATTGTATAACCTATGATTATTGAAGTAATCAACTAAAACGTTAGAGAAAATTCAGCTTTCTTTGCATCCCAGATTTGTGGATTTATCAGTTTTATAGAAATCTGATTCTCTCAAATTGAAGAGAAGAAGAATTCATTCACTTTACATTACAAAAGAGTAGTTAAGACTTTCAGTGCTTTCCTCCTTTTGTAATGCAATAGCTGGCCCAGCAATAGTCTCTGTCTCTGCTGCTTAGATGCAAAAGAGAACAATTTCAATAATGAGCCACAATTAGCTCTATTTTATGATTGCATTACAGTGCACTTTTATTTTTACTCAAACATATTCCTCCAACTTAATCTGGGAAAAACTCTGTTTATTTTGTAATCTCTGACTATTGAAATAAATCCATCTCTGAAAATTCTTTATAAAACTTCCTCTCTGAAGGGTAGGGTGATCTTTCTCGGCAAAAGTAGTTCTTTTGTCCATTTCTTTAAAAAAGTTTGTCCTTTTCTTAAAGTACTTGTTCCATTCTATGCCTCTAAGGGACACCTTACCCTCTGGGCTGATAAAAGCCCATTGATTTCTAGAATGTTCTTCAAAGACAGCTGTAGACCGGGGTGCATAGGTAAGCCAGTATAGTGAGGATCAGATTTCAGTCTCTACCTCTCCCTCCATTTGCTTTTTTGGCAGTGCACAAACTGTGCAGCTGGACCTGGAGGCTATAATTTTATCTCGGATTGCAATTTGTGTACATGCCTGTGTCTCCCAAAACTTTAGGTTTGAGACCTACCTCTCATCTTTCATCTCCATCCTTCTATAGTACAAATTCAGTGTTTGAAGTAAATTTAATAATCATATGATCACTGCATACAGGTTTGGAGACGAGCTCAGATCTTTGGAGATTGTTTATATTTCTTTGCTCATGATACATGAGATTTTTAAGTAGTGATTATCTAAAAGAATATGCTACATTTTGTTTTCGTCTGACAAATTTCAGCTGTTACATCTTCAGCATGACATCCTATTTGTGAAACACTGGGGGTAACTGGTCCATTTGGAAGGACAGAGCAAAGGGATTCTACCAAGATCAGGCAGTGAGGTTGAGAGGTTGACTGCCAAGAGTCCTCTGGTCACTTAGCTGGTCCTTGAATACTCTTTTTACTCGGTTCTCAATTTCATATCAGTATTAAGATGGAGAAAAGAAAAAATTGATACTTTTTATTTAACATATGTATACTTATAAAAATCTTCCGTTATCGAATGTTAAAACTATCCAGGTAATAGCCATGTGATATCACATATAGCATTAAAATGTAAAACCGAATTACAACACCGGAAATGAAAGAAACCCCTTGGGACGCCTGGGTGGCTCAGGGGTTGAGCGCCTGCCTTGGGCCCAGGGCGTGATCCTGGAGTCCAGGGCTCAAGTCCCACATTGGGCTCCCTGCACGGAGCCTGCTTCTCCCCCTGCCTGTGTCTCTGCCTCTCTCTGTGTGTCTCTCATGAATAAATATAAAAGTCTTTTAAAAAGTAAAAAAGAAAGAAAGCCCTTATATCATTTAGTCTACTTTCCCCTCAAGTGAAATACCAAAAGATATCAACATTGTGTTTGTGAAAATGTAATAAGAATTACACACAGATCTCAGGAAATCTGTGTTTATTAAGTGACTGTCTTTATGCTATGCAGAGTAATCTCTATCAACGTATACAGTCATCTAGCTGTCATTATCCCAAGTCCAACAATGAAGTAACTTGGAATAGCTTGCTGACCATCTCATAGCAGCTGAGTGGTAAAGCTGAGATTCACAGGCTAAGGTCCCAGCCAGTCCACATACTCGTTATCATCTCTGTGAGCTACAGAATTTCACTATTGAGCCCTAGACTAAATTGCAATAGGCACGGTCAGATATGTAAACTCAAGGATGACATTAGTTATTCAGAGGAAATCTGGTTAAGGTTCTTAATTTCCAGTTCACCCTCACACTTATCATCTAAAGAGTCTTAGGAGATGTCAAACAGAAACATTTCAGTGATTTCTCATCCATGGGAACCATTCCTTTAACTGGGGTTTTTCCTTCAAAGCAAAGATTTCACAATGCAATTAATTTGCTTCCCACCCACAATTACATATTTAATCCTACAGTGAAGAACGACTTCATACTTCATTCCCTGAACAAGATCTTTGGAGCAGTTCATTCGGTGGAGAATGGGAAACCAAGTTGTCATTTCCAGTTTTGCCTGATAAGTGTCCATAGGGAGAAATAGCAAGTCAAGTGAATTAGAGCTGATAATTTGGTTGAGAATGATCTCAGCCATCTGAGACCAGGGAAATGGGCAAATGTTTTTCAGTGATAATTTTTTTAATTCATTCATGAGTTTATGTTATGAAATTTAAGGGATGTTATCCATTTTTATTTTTTAAATGTTTCCCTGACACAGTCAGTCCTGAGAATTCTTTTTTTTTAATTTTTCTCAAAGTATGACAAAGAAGTGATCATTTTTTCAAACACTGTTTTGATAATGATACATACATAAGTATTTGATAGACATATGACATTTCAAATAAAGATATTAATGTTAACAACCAATCTCTATTATTAAGGAAGAGCATTTTCATTAGCAGCTTCAACTGAGGCCAGATTTCAATGAATTTCAAGACTAAACATTTTTAATTAACTACTCTGTCTCTTTGAAATATGTTGGCAGCTAATGGAATTTGAAGAAGGAATGGCATCTGGTCTTGAGATGGTTTTTACCTTCTTGGCTCACTAAGAAATGCTTCTCTGGAGTGCTGCCAATCAAATCGTTTCTACCATC
Source organism: Canis aureus (assembly GCF_053574225.1). Lineage (NCBI taxonomy): Eukaryota > Metazoa > Chordata > Mammalia > Carnivora > Canidae > Canis > Canis aureus. Next base: position 7,314,976 of record NC_135641.1, read on the forward strand.
ATTAAAATTAATTCCACAAACTAATATAATTCAAGGACATAATAACATTAAGTTATTTAATGTTATTAGCCATGAGTGTAGTGATAAAATAAAGAAAGAGTACTTTTACATATTATTGTTCTACATATCTAATATCTTATAATTATATTCTTATTCCTTGTTGGTCAAATTCTGACTCCTTTTTGGATTATTTTATTAGAAATAATCTTTGACTTATACAGATTCTTTGAATTGAGTATACATGTTTTAAGACATTGTACAACTTTAAAATTTGGCTTTTTTATTCTCCCACTTCTTTTTTTTTAATATTTTTTTTATTTATTCATGAAAGACACAGAGAGAGGCAGAGACATAGGGAGAGGGAGTAGCAGGCTCCCTGCAGGGAGCCCAATGTGGGACTCGATCCCAGGACCTCAGGATCACAACCTGAGCCAAAGACAGATGCTCAACTGCTGAGGCATCCCAGTTCTCCATTTCTAAATGTGACACTAGAATGTAATATTTGGGGATGATAATTAATTAAGAGGAATTTTTATCTTGTCTTAATTGAAAATACATTTTATGCATATACATATGTAATGTTAATCTGTGGTTTTAGGAGCACATCATATTTCAATGTTTTTTCTGATTGTCCTTGTAAAGAAAATGACTATTTTATTTTCCAGGGATATCTTCTGGTCATATTTTCACCCTACCTGTTAAGCAACTTATTTGTTAATTTCACTCTGTTTTCCATTGCATATATTGACAGGCTGTCCATATTAAAATATCAGTTGCAAATAGGAATGGAACTGCAAGTTCAAGTTGGATATTTTCACTTTACTGGGAAAATGTGATTCTCTTTTCATTATAGATTAATCCACAGAGTCTTAGGGTAGTGGAGAACACTAGAATAGCCTATTTTTTAACCTTATATATATTTCAAATCAATTATGTAGACACATTTTCTACAATGTCTGATATTTCATGATCAGAAAGTCCAAGTGCATGGAAGACCATGTTCAAGGACTTGGGGAGTAATGTGTTTGAGTCTTGCCTTAATTGAGAACCAGATTTGAGGCATTTCTTTAAGATGAAAATCTTAAAAATAGCTAAGTACCATTTGGTGCCTTCTTCACTCCTATAATTCCCTTTAACTCATGCCTTAATAAAATCTTGACATAATGCTCTTGAGTCTTCCTTCTCAAATGAGTCCAGACTGGAAATATTTTGGCTCATTTATTTGTTTGGTGATGGCTTTTATCTAAGCAATTGTCTAATAATCATGTTTAGGGTTGTAGAATGAATTAAAATAAAAGCCTTAATTTGCTTTTCTTGTTATCTACATCAGTTAGAAGGAGTTACTTTTTGCTCTGAACTTATTTCTGTCTCCAAAAGGTAATAAGAAGAAAAAGTATGGTTTTCTTTTCACCCTCTGAACTATAAATCTAAAATTCTATCTTATTTGGGTTTCTAATCAGAAGGAAGTAATTGCTTTCTAAAGAGGGGGAAACAGCTCTCTTTCCAGTTTTAGTATCCATAATGAATGACTTTCTTAATGGCCCAGCAAAGAAAAGTTTGCCGGCAAATTTAGATATATACTTTTATAAAACCCTCCTGTTTGTATAGTTTTCAAAACACGTAAAAATATTTTGAAGTGGGAAAGTTGGACCCGTGGTCCAAGATGGCCACACGGGAAGACCCTGAACTCCCCTCCACCATGGATATGCTAAATTTACAGCTACATATGGAATAGTTCCTGCTGAAAAATAGTTGAAAACTAGCTGAACAGCTTCCACAATAAGGGATAAAAAAGACCACATGAAGACAGGAGAAAAAGGGATGTGGTCTTGCCAAAACCCCCACCCCTATGCAGTGACACACAATAGAGAGGGATCTCATGAATCCTGAACTTCTCCTTAAAGAATGAAGGGTTTATACCCTACATCAGCCAGGTACCCCAGCTCTTGAGATATGCATGGGAGAGTTGAGGCCCCCAAAACATGTGTTTTTGGAAACCAATGGGGCTTACGTCCATGGGTTTTGGGGGTCTGTGGGGATCAGTGGTACTCCTTTTTAAGGGTGTTCATATGGACTCACTTTTCCCAGGACCCAGCACAAAGGCAGCAGTTTGAGAGGTGACTGGATTATATCTAAAGGATTTTCATTTACTAATCTGAAAACAGCTATGTGAGGGGCTTTCTTCAGAGAAAGAGGTGCTGGTGAGTGTCAGTTTTGCATTCTTCCTTCACCTTTCTAGCACATATGGGTGGGCATGGACAGAGACTTGCTGTCCCTCTCCCAACACTTTTCTACATGGCCAGAGCTGAGGAAGTACCCACCTCTAGTGTGCATCATGAGCCTTGCTAGGACAGGCTTCAGGTTTCCCACACATCCAGATGCTACTGAGGTACTCTAAAGAAATGTGGGCAGGGAGATGCCATGTTTGTGCTCTACCTTGGCCTCACCACGTTCACTGGTACCTCCCAGAAAGAGGTTTATACACTTGTCCAAAGCCCTGATTCTTGTTACTGTCTCCCAGGCTACACACGCAGATCTGGTCTGGCAGTCAGAAGCATCTGCAATTGAGGTTCCATAGGACTGGTTTTATTTACATACCTTAAAAGCTCCCACCTGAGGATCTGGCTTCCAGTCAGCCTGAAATTAGGTGCTGACTGAGGCCACTCACTTTGGAACGCTGACAGGTCCTTGCATACCCACAACAATTGAGCCCTATCAAACATAAATCAAACTACTTAGAGAGTCACAAAGATTGAAGAGAAAACCAAGAGCTAGGCCAAGGTAGAACAATAAGGTTCATCTCCTACACAAGGCCATTTCTTCAAGACTGGGAGAGGGAGCTATTTCACCTAATACACAAAGCAAACACAGAGTCAGACAAAATGAAGAAACAAAGGAATAGGTTTCAAATGAAAGAATAAGACAAAACTTATAAAAAGACCTTAATGAAACAGAGATAAGTAATCTACCTTTCAAAAAGTTCAAAGTAATGGTCAAAAGGTACTCACTGAACTCAAGAGAAGAATGGATTAAAAAATAGGGATAACTTCAGCAAGGAGATAAAAACTGTAAGAAAGTACCAAACAGAAGTCACAGAGATGAAAAGTGCAATAGCTACACAGAAAAAGAGACTAGCAGGGTTAAACAGCAGATTAGATAAAGCAGAAGAGTAGATCTGTGACCTGGAAGGCAGGGCAGTGGAACTCACCCAAGCAGAACAGCAAGAAGATAAAAATGATCATAAAAAGTGAAGATAGTTTAAGAGACCAAGAACAGACCAGCAGAGTAACGTTCTCATTCTAGGGGTTGCAGAAGAAGAGAGAGAGAAGGGAACCAGCAACTTATTTGAAGAAATATTGGTTTAAAACATTCTCATTCTGGGGAAGGAAACAGACATCCAGGTTTAGGAAGCACAAGTGAGTTCCAAATAAGATGAACCCAAACAGATCCACACTAAGATACTTTATAATTGTATGTATTATAATTAAAATGTCAAAATTTAAGTATGAAGATAAATTCTTGAAAAAAGCAAGAAGAGGAAAAACAACTTGTTATGTATAAGGGAAGCCCACTAAGAAGACTGGCAACTGATTTTTCAGCAGGAACTTTGCAGGCTAAAAAGGAGTGGCATGACATAGTCAAAATTCTGAAGGTAAAAAAGAAAAACAAAACAAAAACAAACTTCCAAACAAGAATACTCTACCTGGCAAAGCTGTTATTCAGAATTGAAGGAGAGTTAAAGAGTTTTCCATACGAGCAGAACCAAAAGCAGTTCATCACCCACTAAACTGGTCTTACAGGAAATGTTAAAAGGACTTTTTTTTTAAGCAGAAAAGAAAAGGTACTAACTGATAAACATGTAAAAATAAAAATCTCACTAGTAAAGCTGAATGTATAGTAGAGGTAGTAGATCAACCACTTATAAAGTTGGTATAAAGGTTAAACAGGAAAAGTAGTAAAATTGGCTACAATATTAGTTAAGTAATACACAAAAGTAATAGTGGCAAAATATGACATTAAAAGCAAACATGCTGGGAAGGGAGTAAAAAAAGTAGAGGTTTCAGAATTTATTCAAGTTTAAGCTGTTATCAGCTTAAACTCTTCTGTTTTAGATACATATTATAGGCTGTTATATGTAAACCTCATGGTAACCACAAAGCAGAAACTTATCACAAAAGGTGATGGGAAATGAAGCTAAGCATTATAGTAATGAAGGTCTTTAGGGACATCTGGGTGGCTCAGTGGTTGAGCTCTGCCTTTGGCTCAGGTCGTGATCCCAAGGTCCTGGGATCAAGTCCTGCATCGGGCTCCCCATAGGGAGCCTGCTTCTCCCTCTGCCTGTGCCTCTGCCTCTCTCTCTCTCTCTCTCTGTGTTTCTCATGAGTAAATAAATAAAATACTTTTAAAAATAAAGAAAGAAAAAAAAAATAAAGAAGATCATCAATCCACAAGGGAAGAGAGGAAGAGAAAAAGAAAAGAACAGAGAATCATTTATGTAGAACTAAACAAACAGGCAGAAAACACAAAATGGAAATAAGCACATACCTATTAATAACTACTTTAAATATAAGTAGACTATATTCTCCAGTCAAAAGACAGAGTGACCTAATGGATAGAAAATCAAGATCCATCTATATGTTGCCTACAAGTAACATAGTTCAGATCTAAGTATACACAAAGACTGAAGGTGAAGGGATGAAAAATGTTATTCCATGCAAATGGAAGCATACAGAAAGCCGGTATAGCTATTTGTGTGTGAAATAAAGTAGACTTTTGAACAAAGACTATAATAAAAGACAAAGACATTACGTAATCATAAAGGGGTCAATGCAAGAAGATAAGACATTTGTAAATATTTATGCATGCAACATAGGAATACCTAAATCTATAACACAAATTTTAACACAGTTAAAGAGAAATAGACAACAATACTATAATAATAGTAGGTGAATTTAACACCCAATTTACATCACTGGCTAAATCAGGCAGAAAATCAATAGGGAATATCTCCCTTAAGTGACACATTAAATGAGATGGACTTAAGAGATACATACAGAACATTCCATCCAAAAACAGTAGAATATGCATTCTTCTCAAGTGCACATGTAACATTCCAGGATAGATCATATGTTAGGCCACAAAACAAGTCTAAATACATTTAAGAAGATTGAAATGTTTTCAAGCCTCTTTTTCTTTTAACAAAATAGTGTGAAACTAGAAATTAATTACTAGAAGAAAACTGGAAACAGTCACAAATATGTGGAGATTAAACAATACACCATTGAACAACCAATGTGTCATGAAGGGATCAATGAGAAATTTAAAAATACCTTAAGAAAAAGGAAAATGGAAATACATTAATCTAAAATCTATAGGACACAGAGAAAAGCAGTTCTAAGAGGGAAGTTCATAGCTATACAGACCTACTTCAAGAATCAAGAAAAATCCCAAATGAACAATCTAGCTTTATACTTAAATGAACTACTAGTAAAAGAAAAACAAATGAAGCCCATAGTTAATAGAAGGAATGACAGAATAAATATCAGAATGGAAATAATAAAATAGAAATGAAAAAATAGTAGAAAAGACAATGAAATGAAGAGCCGGTTCTCTGAAAGTATAAAAAAATTGACAAACCTTTACTGCAACCCACCATTAAAAAAAAGAAAAAAGAAGAAGAAGAAGAAGACTCAAATAAGATATGAGTGGAGAATTTACAACTGATACTACAGAAATACAAATGATCATAAGAGGCTACTGTAAACAATTATATGCCAACAAACTGGATAACAGAAATAAATGGATAGATTCTGGAAACATAAAATCTTCCACAACTGAATCATGAAGAAATAGAAAATCTGAATAGTGCAAATACTAGGAAGGAGATTGATCTCTAATCAAAAATTTCCCAACAAACAAAAAATCTAGCACCAGGAGGCTTCACTGGTGAATCCCAGCAAATATTCAAAAAAACTTTATACCATCCTTCTCAAACCCTTCCAAAAAAATTAAAGAGTAGGTAATGCTCCCATACTCATTTTATGAGTCCAGCCTGATACCAAATGTAGAGGACACCGTTTGTGTACACATAAAAAAAATCACAAGCCAGTATACCTGATAACCATAGATGTAAAAATCCTAAACAAAATATTAGCAAACCAAATTCGACAATACTTCAAAAAGGATCATACACTGTGATCAAGTGAAATTTATAGCAGCAATCCAAGGATGGTTTGACATCAGCATCTATCAGTAATCTGCCACATTAACAAAATGAAGGATTAAAAAAAGTGATCATTTCAATAGATGCAGAAAAAAATATGTGACAAAATTTACCATCCATATATGATGAAAAGACATTCACCAAAGTGAGTATTGAAGGATCTCAGCATGACAAAGGCCATGCATAAGAACGCCACAGTGAACATCATAATCACTGGTGGTCAGGAACATAAAATCAAGAACAAGACAAGGATGCCACTGTTGACACTTTTTCAACACAGTATTGGAAGTCTTAGCCATGGCAATTAGACAAGAAACAAATAAAAGTCATCCAACTTGGAAAAAGAAAAAAGAAGTAGTAAAACTGCCAGTATTTGCAGATGGCATGATACTACATAGTCTGGAATACTTCTCAGATATAAAAAGGATGAAATCTCACTATTTGCAACAACATGGATGGACCTTGAGGGCATAATGCTAAATGAAATAGACAGGGAATGACAAATAACCATGTGATTTCACTTGTATGTGGAATCTAAAATTACAAAACAAATGACTAAATGAAACAAACAAAACTCATAGATAAAACAGTTTGTGGTTACATGATGATGGATGATAATTAGACTTCCGATGTTCACTTTGTAGTGTATACAAGTATTAAATTATGTCTAAGATGTCTCCCAAGTAATGCTTAGGATTTGTGTGGCTAATTAAAGATTTTCCTTGCCTTTTTCTAGTACTCTTTTCAGATCTGTTCATTTCTTACTCCTTGCTATAATTATAATCAATTTTTTAAAAACTATTGATTTCCTAATAACTTTTTAATTAAATTTTCTTTGGTTTAGGGGGGGAAATCCCAAGATGAGAATACTTGTATTTCTATCCCTAAGAGTTTGTATTTCAGATAAAATAGACTGATTTCTACGTTTACCTCTTGTTTATATATATGTATATATATATATATAAAATAAATTAACATATATATTATATATATAAAATAAATTAACATATATATTATATATATAAAATAAAATAACTTATATATATTATATATTTATATATAATATATATATAATAAAATATGTATATATGGTAAAAGTTGTCATTGTCAGCAAATAAAAGTTATTTAAATAATTCTTCAACCGTGATTATACATGTGATTCTGGAATTCTGCTTCTGGCCATAAAGAAGTAATTGGTAGAAGAGACGCTTATGGCATGAACACCTGTAACACTGAACAAGTATATGAGGCTGCAGTTTTCAGGCTTTGCACAGCATGCTCTGCAGGACTTGATTCTTGAAAGAAAAGAAGCATATGAGGTGAGATGCCTATTTGTCCCAGCTTTCTGCTGGTAGTTAGTAATAAATTTACCCATGCATCTACGATGTGGCCCAGTGATTCTATTCCTAGATATTTACCCAAGAGAAATGGAAACATATGTCTAAAAAGATAGTGACACTAATATGTCATAGTAACTTTATAATAATAGCCCCTGGTTGAAAATAAGAAAAATACCTCTGATAGATAAACACATAGTGGTAAAGCCATAGAATGGAGTATTGCCCATCAAATAAACATTAACATTCCTTTGAAACATAAAATGACATGAATGAATCTCAAAAAGTCATTTTGCTCAGCCAAAGATCATGGACCCAATTTATTTATAATTCCATTGTATAAAGTTTGAAAGGAAGCATAATTATACTGTAGTGACAGAAATTAGATAGTAGTTGAGGGTTGTATGCAAAGGAGCATGAGGTACTTCTAGAGATGATAGAAATGTTCTCTATCTTGATTCAAGTGTGAATTACGTAGTTGTATAAATTTAACAACTGATCGAATTGTATACTTACAATATGTGCATTTCATTTTAGGGAAATTTTATCTCAAATTTTCAAAGACAAATCTAGTTCAGTAAATTCAGTATGACCTGGAAAAAACAAGGAAATCATAAAAAATAACTTTGAACTCCCTTTCTCTGCATTTTTGTCTTACTCTTTTTGATTTTATTTCTCCGATTTAAATTTTGCCAGCCTTACAAGCCCACTTCAGATGGCCTCTCTGGGAATTACCTGAGATCTTGATGTGTGCATTCATGTAATTCAGAAATTATTGTCCCTTACAGCTGTTTGTGTGAGTGATATATTTGCAATTTATAAATGTACACTACTTAAGGCACATAATATACCTGTTCATTCAAGAAAAATAATTAAACCAAACATTGTACTCAGAGCTGTAGAAATTAAGAAGAAAAGATACTGTCTCAGTCTTTAAGGCTGTTTTCGTTTTGAATGAAATCTATTCAGTGAATGAATCTATTACTAGAATTTAATCCTCAATGTTTGTTTGACAAATATGGAAGTATTACCTATGATACTTAAAAAAATGTTCCTAGGCATTAAGAATAACAAAGGGGGCGACTGGGTGGCTCAGTGTTTGAGTGTCAGCCATCCGCTATAGGTCATGATTCTGGGGTCCTGGGATGGAGTCCCATATCAAGCTTCCCGTGGGAAGCCTGCTTCTCCCTCTGCTTATCTCCCTGCCTCTCATGTGTCTCTCATGTGTCTCTCATGAATAAATGAATAAAATAATTTTTTAAAAAAGAATAACAAAGAACTTACACATCTCAACACCCAAACTCCCAATTTGATTGAAAAGTGGGCAGGCGACCTGAATAGACATTTTTCCAAGGAAGACATACAGATGGCCAACATGCACATGAAAAGATGCTCAACATCACTAATCATCAGGGGAATGCAAATTAAAGCCACAATTAGATATTACCTCACTACCTATCAGAATGGCTAAAATCATAAAGACAAGAAACAAGTATTGGCAAGGATGTGGAGAAAAAGGAACCCTTGTGCTTTGTTTGTAAGAATGTAAATTGGTGCAGCCACTGTGAAAAACAGTGGAAGTTCTTAAAAAAATGAAAACTAGAAATCTCACGTGATCTAATAATTACACTACTAGGTATCTACTGAAAGAAAATAAAAACACTAATTCAAAAAGATATATGCACCTCTGTGTTTATTGCAGCATTATTTATGGTATTTACAATAGCTATGATATGGAGGCAACTCAAGTGTCCATCAATAGATAAATATATATCACATCTTTATACATTCATCTATTGATGAATTATAATGGAATTTTAATGGAGGATTATACAGCTGTAAAAGGTATGAGATCTTGTCATTTGCAACAACATGGAAGGACCTAGAGAGACTAAGTGAAATATGTCAGATAGCAAAAGACAAATACCATATGATTTACTTGCAAGTGGAATCTAAAAAACAAAACAAATGCATAAACAAACCAAAAGCAGAATCAGACCTATAAATACAGAGAACAAATTGGTGGTTGCTAGATAAAGAAGGAGTTAGGGATAGGTAAGATAGGTGACAGAGATGCAGGCTTCCACCTAGGAAATAAAAGGTTCATCAAGAGTAAAGTCAATGATATTGTAATAGGGTTATATGGTGACAGACTCTAGCTATGCTTGTGGTGAGCATAGTATAGAGATGTTGAATCACTATGTTGTACATCTGAATCTAATGTAACATTCTGTGTCAACTATACTCAAAAATTTTCTAAAAAGAATAACAATGATATCTAATAAAATATGACTCATGACTTTAAGGCTCTCAGAGATAATGTGCAAGTCAAACAACTAAATAAATAACTTATAAAATCTAGACAAGTATCAATTGCTACATAAGATTAAAAGCAGCAGAATGGGAGATTGTCCTGGTCCGGGTAGATGGGTGGGGGGCACCTTGTTTGAGCCCTTACAACCTTAATGCCCTTACAGTACTGCTGAGATTCCTTTGGAAATGATGAGCACTGGTGTTAATACTATATGTTGGCAAATTGAATTTAAATAAAAGAAAATAAAAAGTGTAAAAAAAATGATAACTGCAGATGGTTCAAGCTAATACCTGTGAGAAAAGTGTTTCTGGCTAGAGGACATATGGAAAGATCCCCAAGGAAAACAAAGTGTGATACATAAGAAATGGAAAATTTAGTTCAGTTCTAGTAAGGCTAAACCGTGGGGTGAGAGCTAAAATTGGAACAAAATACTGAGTCAAAATCAATGAGAATAAACAAACATTACAGAAAGAGACATATAGAAAAGTCCTAAAACTTCAAGCCCCTGCAGAAGAAATGATGGTCATAACCAAAACTTCATTTGGCCTTCACATGCCTTAAGCTTGATATCTTGGAGGGGCTACTACACCCATTTGGGGAGAATCTCCTGAACAGGCATCACAAGTCCTTTTTCTCTTTTTCCCTGATCTGGTTCTTGTTCTAGTCCTGGAGGGATTTACTAGCTGGTGCTCTGGGGTAATATACATGCTAACACTCGAAAGCTATAATGCACTAGCAAATTGGAGAATCGTACCTGGATATCTGTAGTCCACACCTAAGCTGCTTCTATGGGAATTAAGGATCCATTCTAATAGCATGTACTATATTAAGAATATTTGCAAAAAATAGCCTACTCTTTATGCTGAAATGAATTTTTAAAACATTTTATTAAAATGTTAAATGATTCCTAAATGCTCATCATTTCATATCTAATTATTATAAATCGCTAAGGTTTTTTTGCTTATCCTTATAAAGTAAATAAAATGTGACTTGTTTTTATTACACAAGACCTTTTATAAAATTTCAATTTTTATACTTGTTTTTGAAACACAGCATCCAATAATGCCAAATGTCAGGAAATATATTCATATGGCACAGTGTAAGATTTTAATTCACTAATTTGTCACTTCCTCCCGTCAGCAATCAGCCATCATTCATGGAGAGTTTACAAGCTAAGTGCATGAAGCCAGAGGGCTTAAGTGACTTCAAGACTTTGACTGTAATGTTTTTAGGAACTTGACCCAGATGAAGGATGTCAGGTTTTTTCAGTTTAGTGAATTTCCCACTGAATACATCAATACAGAATAGAATAGGGAGAGAGGAAATAAGGACTCTCCAATAATGGATTTTTTTTGTTGTTGATTGTCAGTAAGTTGACTTGACTCCTAATCCAGTCTAGAATGGCAAATGAATTCAGGATGTTTCATCACCGTCAAGCTACTGTAATATCCATGATGTTCAGACAAGCTTTTCTTTTTTATTTAAGATTTTATTTATTTATGAGAGACACAGAGAGACAGAGAGACAGAGAGAGAGAGAGAGAGAGAGAGAGAGAGAGGCAGAGACACAGGCAGAGGGAGAAGCAGGCTCCGTGCAGGGAGCCCGAGGTGGGACTTGATCCCGAGTCTCCAGGATCACGCCCAGGGCTGAAGGCGGGGCGAAAACGGCTGAGCCACCTGGGCTGCCCAGACAAGCTTTACCTAATGCATATTTATTTATTTCTTCTTTTTTGCTATTGATCTTGACCTTCACTTTGGCCATTATATTGTCATCTGTGGAAGGTTTGTTAGACCAATTTCATGTAGTGAAGACTTGTGTCAGTGTGAACACCCATAGCCAGACATACAAGATATTTTCAGTAAATATGTGTCATTTTCACTTGATGAAAAGAGTATAGTAAGTTTCATAATCTTTATAAAACTTGAGGAAAAAAAAACTTGAAGAGGAATGTTACTACAATTTGTGGCTATAGACCAGAAAATAAGGGATGGATAATGATTTTTTGAAAAAATAAAATTTTACTTTGATAAAAATAAACAACATTCTCCTGGATGATAATTCTGAGAAGATGATTTTCAACTACTTTAAAGAGAATTCTAAATATCTTTATAACACGTGTCATGGAGTTAATAAGAAACAACCCAGGTTTTTATGTCACTTAAAATATAAAGCATTAAATTTATGAGTATTTGAATTTTATGTGCAAGAAGCTTATCAGAGGACTTTTAAAAAATATTTTAACTAGTATGCGAATGAAAATAAAGGCATTTAAAATGTACTTGTGAAAAAATATACTAATCTGATAAATGGCTTTTTGTATTGTCAGCCTTTAGACTGTCACCGTGTGTGAATAAATGTCAGAATCACAAACACTATTTTAATTATTGCCAAAATCAGAGACAATTTAAAATTAAAACACACCATAATTTTATGTACCACTAAGAGAGGCAGGATGAAAGGAAGAAAGAAGGAAGGAAGAAGAAAAAGAAGGAAAGAGGGAAGTGGGATACGAGGGAGAGGGGAAGGAAAGTAGAAGAGAGAAAGAAAAGAAAGAAAGAAAAAGGAAAGAAAAAGAAAGAAAATAGACTAGGGCACAGAACTTTTTTGTTACTTTTCAAAATTTTATATCTATTGGAAAAATTCTCTTAGACTCATCTAGATACACATTTTTCATTATGTTGTGCAGTATTAAAAAAATGGAAGTTATTATTGCATATTCTTTAAAAAAAAGTCCAAGTTCAGTAAGTTGGTTAAATATTCCCAAAACTTTTCCACAATCTTTCTCCTCTGACTCACTTCTGATGCTGTGTCATCAGCATCTCTGCTTTGTGCATACTACTATCCTCAGTGACATAGAAGTAGTGAGGGCTCAGAATCTTTCTAAGAAGCATTTTTACAGTGCCCCTGTGATAGTCTTCTGAGCTGTTGTGACACATTCTGCAAGTTTTGTTTTCTTGATCTCACCAGAATATGTCACTGGAAGGTTTTCAGACAACAGCCAGAACTGCTGTTTCTTCCTCAAAATCCTTTAAGAGTGCATTTGAGTGAAACAGGGGGGCCACTTGCCAACATATGCAGGACTTGAGAATAGCACCATGACCACCATCTACGGAAAAGGGATTGTCAAGAAGCTACTGGCTATAAGATGCATTCTGATTTTGAAGATGTTAAAATGTGGAAAAGTGTGCATCTCAGAATTATTGGAATGAACTACTCATTTTTCTTTTTGTCACTATGATTATATATTTAAATTCGGAGATGGTCATAGTTCATCTTAGGAGGCTCTACTTTAACATTCTTCAGTAGGAGAGAGGTGGAAGGCTTTTCCATCTGTAGGTTTCCACAGTTCATAGGTCAATAGGAGTACAAATTATCTTTTGAAATGGGGAGCTGGTGACTTCATTGGCCATTAGAGCACAATGTAGGTTTGGAAAAACCTCTGTGGTGACTGAGACAGGGAATCCAGAAAACAAAACGACTTTAACAAGTACCCTGAAGACCAAAAATGGGATTATGTAGTGGCTCTCATCCACATTAGTATGGAAGATTTCTGTGGCAGTGCTCAGCAGAGTATAGAAGCAGAGATGATGTAGGGTTGACTAATCAAAGGTGGTGGTTTTAGCCAGCAAGGGTTGAAGGAAAGTCTGAAGTCCCACACTGCTCTTACTTTCTTGAATGTTTTATATACAGCAAACCGTAACATTCCAAACAGAATTATGGGAATAGTGGAGACATAAAACTACTTATTGATTATATTTCTGTGTAACATGTATATGGATTAACACTGAACAAGCATACATAAATATAGATTAAAAAGATCCAGATTCATCTTGCTTGAGGTGTTCGTCTTTTTTGACCATAATACTCTTCTGCCAATTTATAGATGTTTGTTTTTTCTGTAATTATACCTGTGTTTTAACATCCTGAAAAAGATTTGGAATGAAATGATTCAGAGACATTATAAAACTAAAATGATTTTTAAAAATTAAATCAAAGAGGAACCTGCTACAGGTACTAAACTTTCAATGCTGCTACAAAAAATAAGCAAAGATCATCGACTCAGTACCTCACATATTGAAAACCAAATGAATGTGTGTCATCATTGAAAGGAAGAAAAACACCAAAAAAACAGAAACTTAGAAACCTTGGAGCCACATTAGCAGCCATTTCAATGACTGAAACCACAAGTGTGTATAATGTTTACCTCCTGGGTAAACATACATGAAATGTATGTAAGCTACTTAGGGTTGCTTCTAGTTCATTTGGATTGATCCCATTTGATTCCTAAGCCCTCAATGAAAATAATCAATGGATATAGCAAAGCTTTCTGCCATTTGAATTGTGATTTATTTTAATAAAAAAATTTGTGACCTTGAGCTGAACGATGCATGTCTTTCTTAGAAGTGCCTATTAGTATAATTTATTATGAAATGCTTTTAAGTGAATTTGGAAGGATTGATCATGACAGATAAGAGGTATAAACCCTTCCTCACACTTCTTTTGTTTACAAGTATGAATTGTGCTTGAATAGTACGGCAAACAGAATTCTACTGGGTGATATGTAGCTGTTTTCTCAATTGAACAGGTAGTTCTATTTTGCAAGATGTAGGGGCGAATTATGGCATTCTTTCATAATCAAAAGTCCAGTAAGTGTCTGAATATAAGTGCCTAGTGTTTCATTAACATGTTAGACATTACCCACCTGAACACAAAAATGAAAACAAAAACAAAATAGCAGAAGCTGTCTTATCAGAGCCATCCTCACTGAAGTGGAAATTAAGATAGGTAGGTCTAATGCAGAATCTAGTTAAAACTGTTCAGGAAAAAAAAGATTGCTCAGGAATTGCCAACCAAAATGTTTTTAAATAACATAAAATGATAAATTTTGGATATTAAGAAACAAAATCTAGATGGATTTTCGTGACTTTCCTAAACAACCTAGGATAATCAGCTGGTAAACAATTGGGATTTATCTTTTTTCAACAGGATAGGAAGGTAATATACATAAACTAATGAATGCTCTCCTGTACACTAGTAATAACAAAATACAGATGGAATGAAAAACGTTCCCAGTCACAAATATCAGAGGTATATGAAGAGATAAAATATATTTTATCCATGATTTGGGCAATAGTTGAGAGCTTAGTCATCAAAAGTCATGGGTTCTGGAGCCAAGAGCATATGGTATAAATATCAGCTTTGCCACTCATCAGCTATATGATATGAAGTGACTTAATTTAAGGACACATTGCTGTGCCTTCATTCCCTATTTGTGAAATGGAGATAATAACAATAATGCCATTGACCTAAGGTCATGCTGAGAATGAAATTCATTAATATTTGTAAAGCATTCAAGTAGGTGCCTACAATGTAGTAAGTACTCTCTAAATATTAGTTATGGTAACTATCTAAAACTTTAAGGAAGAACATAAATAACTGGATAAAGAATAACTCTAATACTGAATAAGAAGACTTAGTATTCAACACCATCAGTTCTCCCTAAATAACTATGTTGATTTAATCTAAATCTGAGCCCAATTTCCATAAAAGTTTACACAAAAGAAGTGATGCACTGTAGTTATACAGGGTATATATATTAGAATCAGGTGACCTGGGTTCCTTATTTAATGATTCCAATTTTCATTCTCCTAATCTATAAAGCAAATGTAGTAATAAAATATACCTCATATAATTAAATGTGATTATTTGTGTCAGTAAAACCTTTGTCATAGTACCTGACCCATAAAAAGCAAGCTGTATGTAATAGTGAGCTATTGTTGCCAATATATTTGGGGAAAAAGTTTTACTGAAAAAATAATTGCACACGAGTAGCAAAGTGGTCTTTTTCTTTAATAAGAGGAAGCTGGGAAAGGTGTGATAACTCAGGGAGATTATTCTCCTAGACATGAAAATTTGTTAGCCTTCCACAGCAATTAGAACTGTGTGGCACAGATTCAACAATGAAAAGGTGAATGGAGCTGAAGATAAAAAACAGAAGACAGTAACATTGCTTTATATCAATACTCCTTTAAGCATTTTACATGTAAATTAACCCCCAAAAGATAGTGTTTGCCCCCGGAGTTACGGAGGCACTGGTGGGCTAAGTGACCTGCCTAAGGTGTATTGAGTGTCAGAGTGGAATTGGACCTGCACATCTGGTTCTGGAATCCACACTCTTCTCTAAGGCACTAGGAGATTTTACGATTTAGTAGAGTTGAAATTTTCAGTCATTGGAGAATATTTGAAGAGTTCAATAATTAGTGCTAGGATATACATATATATATATATATATATATATATATATATATATATTTGTTAGAATGTATATATGTATATATTTGTAGACTATAACTATATACATATAATGTAGCTATATATACTATTATATATGTACAATGTGACTATATATAGAACATAGCTATAGTTATATATAGCTTTATATATATAGTTATATTCTAGGAACATAAATTCCAGATCAATAAATTATTTGAGTATGCTTAAATACATCTAAATAAACTTGGGGGGTGATAATCATGGGGTAGACTTTTCAAAGTGTGGCAAGGTGTTAATTGAACCCAGATGGATCTGTAGATTCCCCTTCTTTGAGAAATGGATGGGTCAGTGGCTTCATAGGCATCAATTAGCAAGAGTTGATAACCTTGGAAAAATGACTTTTGAGGAAGATATCTGAGCAACCATCCCTAAAAAGTGACAGCTGAGACATGGAGATTAACAGGGCAGGTCAAACAACCTCACTTTGGTGGCCTATATTTAGAGAGAGAACCCAGGCAGAATTTAATCCCATTCCGTTCAGTTCATCTCAGTAATATGCACACCTGCTGTGTGCACTGTGCAGTGTTTTAAATACAATAGTGGAAAAAATTGGTGTTTTCTCTGTCCTCATGGGGCCAGTTTACAGTCAACTGATAGCGACCAAAAGTTGTATAAGACAGTATAATACAGCGTGCTGTTAGGAGAGAAGTCCAGGGTGCTATAGGGTAAGAAGGGTGCTTAATCTAGATTTTGTGCTTGTAGAAGGCTTCCCAGAGAAAACAATAGCTAGGATAAGATTAAGGGTTAAGTAAGAGGGATGCCTGGGTGGCATAGTTGGTTAAACATCTGACTCTTAATTTTGGCTCAGGTCCTGATCTCAGAATCCTGAAGTCCAGCCCTGTGTCGACCTCTGTACTCAGCATGAAGAGTGCTTGAGATTCTCTCTTCCTCTCCCTCTGTCCCTCCCACTCATGCTGTCTCTCTCTCTCTAAAATAAATAAATAATCTTTTTTAAAAAACCAAGAACATCTGCTCCTTTTCCTAGTTCTGTTTGTGAAAAGAACTCTATTTTCTCCAAGTATTGAAAATAGAGACCTGGATTTCTAAGGAAATAGGAAAATAAACAACTAGATATGTAGGCTGAGAATCAGGAGGAAGATCTTGACTGGACATGTGGAACTGAGGTATCAAGTAAGCAACTAGTGATGGGAAACATGAAAAAAGATTGTCAAGGGATAGAATGTAGAGTTAGCACAGGTCCTACTGCAGCGCCCTGCATATTACCAACAGTTAATGGGAGTTAAAACAAAAATTCAACTGAGAAAATTTTAAAGATCTTATTGGGCAGCATTCATGAATTGGGCAGTATCCTCCCTAAAACACACAAAGTAGCTCTGATGAGCTGAACAAAATGGAAGACTTTTATAGACAGTAGGAAGGGGGACAGGGAAGTTACTAGCACAGAGTGGATTGTTTCGGGCTAGGTGACCTTGCTTTGGGCAACCATGCGGGTTTGTCATGTGGTGACCAGGACATTCCAGACTGACTGATTAAGCTTATCTTCCTGGGAGAGGCTGACACTTTAAGTAAGTTAGGTATTGAGTCTCAGTTTGGTGATGTGGGCTTAGCACAAGTGACTCCATTTCAAATCTGCTGTTTCTTTTTCTTTTTTCAAAAAAGAAAAAAATCCATTTTTTTAGCACAAGTGACTCCATTTCAAATCTGCTGTTTCTGCTTTTCTTTTTTCAAATCTGCTGTATGGGATGGGGAAACCCAGACAGTGATGTGAGAAAGGGGAGAAATCATATTAGGAGAACACTGGAAGAGTGGGTGTCATGTAAAGCAGTGGAAGAGGACCTCACTTGTACAGGGCAGGTGACGTGAGATCGTCACAGACAAACAGCTGGCTGGTATGAAGGCTTTGTCAGCAGAGTGGTTTACAAGAGAGCCAGACTGCAGTGGCCAGAGTGACCAGTGGGCTGAGTGACTAGGGAAGTAGAAAGACAGTAGGCAGAGTTGGGGTTGGACTCCACACAGCATGCCTTCTCAGAATAGTAATCTGTTCAGTTGGACTATTTTTCCAGCAGAAATCATGTTGTTAGAACTCATACATGAAGTAGGCAGATAGCCTAATTGGATTTTTTGCCAGACTAGTAATAAAAGGAAAATTGACAACGGAGCTGGGGGTACTTGAGAAAGGCCAGCTGAGTTTTTTAATACAGCCTATGATCCAGCTAAGGAAGGACAAGTGTGAATAGCACTAGAGTTTGCTGGGTAAGCAGAAATGATGGTGGGACAGGGAGAGTAGTTATGGATCAAATGCCCCCTGAGTACAAGGATAATTTTATTAGACAGAATACTGGCAGTCCTGGAAGAGTAGAAGGCTGAAAGAGAACAGAAGACAGATAAAAGAGAAGGCTTTTTGTGAGAATCCTCTTGAGACTTTGTGGCCTGCACGAAGTCTGCTGCCTCATTGTCTTAGAAATATGAGGCTTATCTAGAGAGAGGAGGAAAGTACCGAGTGTATGTGAGGACTGGGGATTCCCCAAGTGTCAGCAGTTTTGTGAGCACTGAGATTCAGCACCCCAGAGCGGTTTGCACCTTTTGCATTTGGGGGTCGTGACTGCAGTTAGAGGCCAGGCAGCCTCAGGAGATTCATTGTTCTCAGATGTCCTCAGGGTGGCGGCATCAGAAGGCTGGGTCTTTGACATACCCAGGAAGCATGAGGTAGGGAAGAGGATTCTTCCTTAGAATAGGAACAAAAAGGCACCTTGAACAAAAATATCTTAAAATACTGTATAAACAATATTGGGTCCTAAGGAGTGGAATACTAGGAATTCCTTTTTTTTTTTTAATACTATTTATTTATTTATGAGAAACGCAGAGAGGAGAGAGAGAGAGAAGCAGAGACACAGGCAGAGGGAGAAGCAGGCTCCATGCAGGGAGCCTGACGTGGGGTTCGATCCTGGGTCTTCAGGATCATGCCCTGGACTGAAGGCGGCACTAAACCCCTGAGCCACCCGGGCTGCCTCGAATACTAGGACTTTCCATGTGTTTTTTGGTAGAATGTTAATTGAAGATAATTTGAAAGTATGAATCAGAATTTTTAAGTTAACATATGAGTAGAGCCATTGATGGGATCCTATTCTAAAGAAATGTTCAGACAAGAGTGCGGTGCTACATACCGAAGATGGTACATTTCCTCTAACTGTCACAGTGAGATGGTGAAGGGCTCTAGCTCTAGACACTGACCCTTTTGAACTTTGATCTCAGCCTTGCTATGATTCTTGATGACTTTGAGCAATTTCTTTAAACCTCATTTCAATGATCTGTCAAATGGATGTACTGATAATGATTATCTAGAAAGTTGTGAGGAGGGCTGTGATGATTCATGTAAAACTGAACACAGAAGCTTTACATAACATAGTAAGTGCTCAGTCCACTTTAATCATGCTAAAAAAGCTGAGAGGAGAGGAAATGAGAAAAACTAGGTAAGGACAAGAGGGGAGGAGAGTAAGATTCATCACAGCCAACTGGTGAAATAAAATACAGTCTATCTCTACAATGGGATACTGTGCAGCCCTTAAGAGTTGCGTTCTTGGGATGCCTGGGTGGCTCAGTGGTTGAGCATCTGTCTGCCTTCAGCTCAGGCCATGACCCCGGAGTTCCCGCATGGAGTCCCAAGTCGGGCTCCTGCGGGGAGCCTGCTTCTCCTCCCTCTGCCTGTGTCTCTGCCTCTCTCTATGTCTCTCATGAATAAATAAAAATAAAGTCTTTAAAAAAATGGCTTTAAGAGTTGCATTCTGTATTTATGCATACTGACTAGAACAACTATGGAAGATAGATTCTTTCCCCCATGATTTCAGTTTATTCATCATATAAATGCTGCTTTTATTTTGAAATTGCCTACCAACAGCAGTAATTTTTTGTATTTGTTTTTCTTTTTAAATTAAATTACTGAAGCATAGTTTACACACAGTAAAATGATATATTTTTATGCTGTTTCTTTACTTTTTTTAAAATTGAAGTATAATTGACATATAGCATTATGTTAGTTTCAGGTGTGCAGTGTAACGATTTGATGTTTATATATATTGCAAAATGATCACCACAATAAGCCTTGTTAACATCTATCACCACACATAGTTACAATTTCTTTTCTTGTAATGAGAACTTTGAGATCTTCTTTCTTAGCAACTTTCAAATATACAATACAGTTCTCTAAACTATAGTCACCATGCTGTACATTATTTCCCCATAACTTAATTTATTTTGTAGCTGGAAATTTTTACCTTTTACTCCCATTCTGCCCACCACCACACCCCTGTCTCTGACAAGAACCTGTCTGTCCTCTGTATCTCTGCACTTGTATTTTTGAGATTCCACATCTAAGTGAGATCATACTATTATCGTCTTTCTCTGTCTGACATATTTCATTTAGCATAATGCCCTCAGGTTCCACTTCTGTTGTTGCAAATGGCAAGACTTCATTCTTTAATAGTTGAATTATATTTCATTGTGTACGTGTATTTGAATATATATTCCAATATTATATATGAAATACCATTTACATATTCCATTATGCCCACATTCAGATTATATATGTATACATATATGACATGGGATATATATATGTCGTGTATATACACACAAACATTCAACACACGCAGACACATATACACAAACCTATCACATTTTATCCATTCATCCACCAGTGGGCATTTAGGTTGTTATCATGGCTTGGCTATTGTAAATAATACTGCAATGAAAATGGAGGGGGTGCTCTATATTTTCTACTTAGTGTTTTCATATTCTCCAGATAAATATATGGAAGTAGGTTTGCTGGATCATACAGTGGTTCTACTCTTAATTTTTTGAGCAGTCCCCATACTGTTTTCTATCGTAGTGGCACCAATTTATATTCCAGCAAATAGTGTAAAAGGGTCCCCTTTTCTCTACATCCTTGCCAATGCTTATCTCTTGTCTTGTTACTAGCCATTTGAACAGGTGTGAGGTGATAGCTCATGTGGTTTTGATTTACATTTCCCTGATGATTAATGAACACCTTTTTCATTAGTCGAACATTTTTTCATGTACCTGTTCTTTGAATATTTTCTTCTTTGGAAAAGTCTGTTCAGATCTTCTGCCTATTTTTAAATGGGCTATTGAATCTGCTATTGAACTGGATGAGTTCCTTATGTATTTTAGATATTAATCTCTTGTTAGAGTCCCATTTTGCTTAAAGGCTATAATGATTATTGGCATATTCTAATATCTAAATAATGGTTAATGTATGGATTGATTTATCATGAATAATTAACAAAATTATTTTAACATCTTTTCTGTTAAAAAGTGCTTTGACAGTGAACAACATTTCTAGTATAATAGTTTTGTGTTATATAGCTTGTTTTGTATTCCTTTAGGTCATTAATATAATAAATATGTGGAAGGAATCATTATAACTTAAAATTTTTATATCAGAAAAAATGAATAGTTTGCTACTTGATGATTTGAAAACACATCTTCTAGGTCCCCATCAAACAGAATTACTTCTCTTATGTTGTATTAAAAAATGTATCCTTTCAAATGTGTTTAATATTTATTCAGTTTGATTCATAGATGATGAGCACCAATTGTCTAATTTTATGCATGAAGGAGCAAAGTCATTGATCGTGTGATGGACAAACATGATTGATTGCCTCTGTCATTATGCTTTTGTAAAACCAGATTAAAAAAAATACATTGCTGGGTATCATTCACACAATTTAATTTTTACTGTAGTTAGAAATAACAATTACAATTGTTTGCCTAAAACAGTTCTAGCTACTGAAAGCAAGAAAACAGATCAGTTTATTGCCATAAATATAGATCGGGTGACAGTATGGTCCCTGTGTTCTGTGTCTGGCATGAGGGCTCCTATCAGGCTTCCACTCTCTGTTATCTATGCTGTTTTCACTTTTTTTTATTGATCCATTTATTGATTCAGCTATTAATGTAACTTTCCCACTGTGGCCAAAAGTAATGAAGTCAGCCTCTAGACTAAATGATTTTATTGTACTTCGTGCACTGAATGTTTAGGAAATGAAACCAAGGGCTTGCTTCCAGTCATTGGCCTACCTGGTGTATTTGACAACTGGAATGCATCATTTTTTAACATTCCCTTCTCTATGCAAAAAGTTATTTTCAATAATAATTATGAAATTCAAATGGATATAATGACCTGAAGAAGAAATGAAAATGAGATTTTCTTTGTACTTTATATGTATGTTTAGGTCGATAAAAATAAATATTACAGTTGAAAAAGGAAACAAGCAATAGCTCAGTATTTTTTAGCACATTAGAACAATTTTAGTAAAAAATTAGAGGGGCACCTCAGTGGCTCCCTCAGTTAACTGATTCTTGATCTCAGCTTAAGTCTTGATCTCAGCTCAAGTCTTGACCTTAGGGCCGTGAGTTCAAGCCTTGAGTTCAGCTCCATGCTGGGTGGGGAGCCTACTTTAAAAATAATAAAAATTAAAAGGTGTTCCATTAAAAAAATTACTTTTTGGTGTGCGACAGTAATGAGCAACATTACAGTTTAATAAGAAGTTACAATTACGTAAGAATAACAATTTAAGGAGCAGCGGGGTGGCGTAGTGGGTTAAGTGGCTGATTTCTGGTTTTATCTCAGGTTGTGATCTCAGGGTGGTGAGATCGAACTCAGTGTGCAGTCTGACTGAGCTGTTCTCCCTCTCCCTCTACCCCTCCCTCTTGTGGTCTCTCTCTCAAATAAATACATTTTTTAAAAAATTCAAACATTTTCTATCGTACAGTGGTTATTGAAAACAAAATAACACACGTATGAACTGAAATTTTCACACACGCACGAAACATTACAACTTGTGGTTTGCAATCTGTTATGCTCTTTTAAATTTGAATTACAAATAAAATACAAAGGGCTTCCGAATGTAACTCAAGAGCTGTTACCTTGCAGTATGGTAACTGTACCATCCTGACTGAATCTAAAGGCAGGATTCTGTGGCACCATAAGGTGTTGGAGACACAGCCTTCACCCAATGCAAGTTCAAATAATCTGGACCACTACAAACTTCCACCTGAAATGAAAGCATGTAGCTGAGCCCGCAGGTTCTAAGGCTTGACTGTATGGCAGGAAGTACATATGTTACAGATGATTAAGATTTTACTGTGACCACAACAGTTATTTAGAACTTAGACCAATAGAAAATTTAGGGGTTGAGTATTTTATGTGTGATGTTGTGTAGAGTTGCTGGCACATGGTGTAAAAGAAAGGGAGACTGAATTTCAGTTTTCATTAAGTTCTCATGGACAAATTGACCCTAACTGCCTGTGCCCACATGTTCTGCTCCAAGTGCCCAACCATGTGCGCCCTGCTTCCTCTTCCTTTAAAACTTGGCAGTGGCAGCTGGACTCCTGTCACCTCTTGGCCTGCAATTCCCAGCTGCTTTTCCTTGCTCACTGTACCTGATTCCACCACCTGCCCTGTGTAGACCAGTTTTGTTCTACCTCAGGGCCTTTGCACTGCTCCTTCCTCCTCCTGGAAAGCACATCCCTCAGAAGCCCACAAAGCTGGTTCCTTCACCTCTTTCAACTCCTTGCTCCTTGTCACCTTCCCAAGGACACCTACTTGGACCATCCTGCTTACATTTGCAACCCCACTGTCTCTTACATGCTACTATTCTTGTTAAAATACATGATTGGCAGCTTCCAAGAGAATATATAATTTGCTGATTTATTACAATGATTATTATTTATTTTCTGCCTCCTACTACTAGAATCCCAGTTCCACGAGGACACGGGGGTTTGTATGTTTTCATCACTGACGTAGTCCAAACAACTGGACCGTATCTGTCACATAATACATGCTGAGTCAGTATTTGTTGAGTGACTACCATGTTTTACTGTGTGGAGCTGGGGGATAATGCTGCTTCCAAAACTTTGTGTCCTTTTTTCACTTTTAAGAAACAATTTCCCTGATTTTCCATGTCAAGCCTGACAGGTACAATTTAATATTCACTGAGAACAACAAACCACAGTTATCACACTGAGCCTTATGGGAGAAAGATGTGATTATTTCTGCAGCATAAAGAAGAGGCTTTGGGGAATGCGATGTAATCAATGAACAGCATTATCACTTTTAAACATATAAATAGTTTAATATTACCTAAATGGGTTCTTTCAATAACCTTGTGAGCAAAGCAAGAATAAAGATTTCCTTTTGCTCTTGTTTTGACAAGGAGACAGATGCTGAACGAGATTATGTGCATTTCTGTGGGAGGGACAGGGACATTGACAGAATGGACAACACGGTGCTATTTTCCTTGTTCCTAGACCAGCAGTTTCCAATATGTGCATTTAACTCTCACGTCAACAAACATTAGAACAAAATGTCCAAGAGAACTAAAATGCACCTGTCTGATAATTCTGTGCTATTAGGGAAAGAAAACCATTCTAGAATTTCACATGATTATGAGAGGTGAGGATAGCTCACCTTTGCCCAAATCCTGCCCTCGGGGGAGAGGGGGGGTCTTGAATACATGCATGACAACCTTTAGAACAGCCTCTCCCCAACACCTGGAACTCACCATCGTGAGTTCATAGGAAACTCCTGAATTTTCTTTTTAGTTTTTTTGTTGTTGTTGGAGGTGGTGGTGGTGACGTTCTTCTTGAATGAACGCTACACTCAGTAAAATGTGGCTCTGGCATTTATCCATCGCTGATCAGCAGAATTGATTGGGCCCATTATTCCTGTATCACACCATTGATTGGCAGAGGTGATTGGGCTCATTATTCCTTCAGAAGCTCTGTCCACGAGAATGACTTTGATAAACGGAAATGATTGTTTCTTACCCAATTGTGTCTTAGTTAGACAACCTTAAGAATGTAAATATTAAATAAAACAATAGTAACTGCTGGCAGAGCAGTGCCATATTATGTCCAAGGCCCTTTGCTCTGGTTTTCACGTGTCACATACCTGGTGTCACCTTCTGCACAGGTGTTTGAAGAGGAAGCCACAGCCCTTCCCAGCCTGGTGTGGGGGATGTGAGGCATGGGGAATTTGCAGGCCTTAAAGTAAGGGGGCTGAACCCAAATATGTGGGACTCCAAATCCTGACTCTTCACTGTTAAATTACCTGAGGAGGCTGCATTTCTTTCCTTGATAATGTAACACTGTGTCTATTTCTAGGTAACCGGTAATCAAGGGGAAGGGATTCGAACTCAGTCTGTCACAAGCCCAAGGATTGTTAATTGCTGAGGAGATGTTTGTGTCTTAGCAAAGCTGTCCACACCATGGCAATTCTATTCATTAAGTGAATCTTAAATAACTTTTAGTATAATTAGTGAGGAAAAGAGATGGTCTGTGACTCCGTATAACTTATGTGCATAATAAAGTCACCATTGACATTGAATTACTGATTTTTTTTCCTTCTGTTTCACAATTTGTCCCCAAAAGTAATGCTTAAAGGTTTTTTTTCTTATTGTATATTGCAGGAAGGGTTGCATCACTAAAGCAGGCAGATGATAGGAGGGAAGCATGTATTTTTCTTAATAAGATTTCTCAAGAGAATTTATCTTAAGGCTTGAGCTTTGTCCTTTCAGGACTCAACAGTGCCCAAGAGATTTTTCTGGGTTTCTCCTGCTTTTTGTATGTAAGAAATTCCCTCTGCAAGATTATATTGGGGCACGGACTTGTAACATTTTTCTCTTGTTGAGGTTCTACAGGATTCCAGCCAGACTGTCATCCTCAAAGCAGGCTGTGGGCTTTGCCTTTTGTTGAAGCCACACGTGTCTCAGGTAATAACTCATTCAAGACTCTCTTCTGCCCAAGGTCGCGAATCCGAGAAATCACCAAGGAGCCGACACCGATGCAAACACACGAGGTTTATTTACAAGCTGGAGCCTGGGTCCAAGTGCACCCGACACAGCAGAGCAGGGACTTGGACCCCGACACGAAGAGGCGCAGCAGCTTATAGGGGCCAGTGGCCCATGGGATACGCAGAAAGTTGCACAGTCATGCTGGTCCACTCGCAGGTGGCCAATTGAATTACATTTTACCCTAAAGTATCCATTTGAACTGGCCTATCACTGAGCCCGATTTCCGATTAGGGTGTGCCCTGGGCTTGACTAGGGCGGGGCAGTGCCCTAAGTAATAAGAAGGTCCGCACAAGGCGGTGCAGCCCAAAATAGAGTCAGTCCTGCTCTGCTTGTCCAGGGGTAGGGGATTTTGTTAAATTTCCTGGGTCCCACAACTCTTTTGAGAGAAGTCTGAACTCCTTACTAACTATGCTGAGAAAAGGAAAATGTGTTCTGTGAAAACTTAGACCTATTAAAGGCTCTGAGGAAAAAATAGATCCCGTAATTAAATTATTTGGAGAAATGGTATATATGATAGCCTTTTCTGGGAGATTCTTAAGGTGCATTATCCTATTAGAGGTTCCAGTGCAGATAAGTGTACCCTACATAGAATTTTCCATATTATTGTGCTGTGGATTTTTTTTTTTTTTTTTTTTTTTTTTTACATGTAACAGTGTAATATCGAATGGAACTGCTGGTAATAGAAATTTGAAGTAGAGACAGGATGCTGGAGTAGTGAGACTCTTACTGTTAGGGTATTCTTTCAGGCAATAAGACAGATGATATTTTTGAACACTTAAGGATTGTCTAGGCATTATGGTAATCTGTGCTTCTCAAATTTGATGGCCTACATGAATCACCTGTCCACCTTGGCATAGAGATTGATACCGTAGGTCTGTGATGGGGCTCAGGTTTCTACCAAACTCCTAGAGGAGGCCAAAGCTGTCAAAGACAGCAGTCTGAATGGCAAGATTCCGATGAGGGTTCTCACCTTAGCACTACTGATATTTTGGATAAGATAATATTCTGTTGTGCTTGGTGCCCTGTGTGTTGTAGGATGTTCAGTAGCATTACTGCCTTCTGACCATTTGATGACTGTGTGGCTACATAGCAGCTCCTCACTCCAGTTTTGGAAGCCAAAAATATCTCATAGACATTGCGAATGTCTCTTGGAGGCAGATTCACCTTTATTGCAAACCAGTAATTACAGTGGTTTCTATTGAGAGGTTCTGTCTCTTTGGTTTCTTGAGTATTCCTTCTCAGTTCTGGCCAAGACAGTAGGGTATTTAAATTATCATAGGTCAGGGAAATTTTTCCTTTTTCTTATAAAGCAATAGAGGAGACCCCTGGGTGGCTCAATGGTTGAGCACCTGCCTTTGGCTCAGGGCAGGATCCTGGGATTTTGGGATCGAGTTCTGCATCAGGCTCCTGTTTCTTCCTCTGCCTGTGTCTCTGCCTCTCTCTGTGTCTTTCCTGAATAAATAAATAAAACCTAAAATATAAAAAATAAACAAAGCAATAGGAAGCTATCCTTCTTCCAAAGTTGGAGCAGTCAGAACCCATGCTTCTATTCGATTATAGGGATGGTTAGTGTGCACTTGTTGACTTTTTCCTGGGAGCATATTTATGATTCAGAGGGACTTTCAAGAACCAGAGAATACAATGAGTGCCAGACAATTTAAGGGCTTGCGTAGAGCTAAGGAGAGAATTAAGATACCCAGTCTATTACTGGAGTAGCAGTGATTTCTTAGACTAATGCTAGTCCTTCTGGCTAATTTTTTTTTTAAGTGAAAGTAAAATTAAGGCATTAAAAAAAGATGAGCAAACATAAAATAAAATACATAAAATAAGTATTGCCAGCTTTCTGAGGAGCTCACTTTTCTAGTGCAGGAGCCCTGGGCAGAATGTTTGGGAACGGATCACTCAGTCTGGCGGCGTACACGTTATAGCTCCGCAGAGAAGAATGTGCTACAGCCAGGTCTGGATAGGAGCCATTAATCTCCCAGAGGGGCAGCTAGTAACAAGAAACCTGCACCCCTTCATCTGGCTCAGCTAATCTAAAGTTCTAAGAATGTTTTAACAAAACTTAAATAAATCTGAAACTAATTTCATTTGACCAAAAAAAAAAAAAACCCAAAAACAAAAAACAAAATTAAAAAAGAGATTATTATCTTTTCTCATTAAATTCAAAGACTTTGGAGAACAGTTCTTTACATTCATTACATTAGATTTTTACATTTGACTTGTTGTAAGGTATTACTTTTCTTGAGCAGATTAAGCCTATATCCAAGTTCCCAGTGGTCTTATCTATAAAGTGAGGCTGTAGGTGAGATGATCTGGAGGTCTCCCTCAGTTTCAAAGATATAACATATTTCAGTAATTCTGTAGTAGGTTTTGAATGAGGAAGGAGAGACTAAAGTGGATTTGAAAACTGAATCAAAAATAATAATTTAAAAAAACATAAATGTGTCACAGTTACTGTTTGGTGAACAGACTGGCCAGCTGGTTTTTGGGTATATCATTCTTTTATGTTGTTAAATATAAAAGTCATGATACTTTTCAGAATGAGGACTGAGACTTAGTGAGTTAGAAGTTGATACTGCAGAATGCTATGTGTGTGCCAACATCCTTCTCAATAACATTGTTCTCAGACTAAGGAGGTGGAATTGTAGACTAAGATATTTTGATAAACAAGCAATTCAAATAGGAGCAACTTGTTATATAAAATTTTTCAGGAAAGGTCATTGAGAAAAAAATTAAGTGTAAGGTATTGATTTGCATATTCTCAAGATGAAAATATTTCTAGAGTTTGAGCAAAAACCAACCTCCCAACTACTTTGGGGCATTTGTAATCATTTTTCCAAAGAAGCAATTACTAAGATGGTCTTTTAATAGATCTCTTTACTCATGACTTAAACGTTCTGTTAAAATGGTTCATTGACAAGAACTCTTTTTGTTTAATATACTTTCTATTAGTTATTTAAATAAAACTCAGCAGGCATTTAGAAATAGAATTAGGGGTGCCTGGGTGGCTTAATTGGTTGAGTGTCCTTGATTTCAACTTAGGTCATGATCTCATAGTCATGGGATCGAGCCCCATATCAGGCTCTGAGCTCAGTAGAGAATCTACTTCTCTTTCCCTCTTCCTTTGCCCCTCCCTTGGCTCACCCTCTCTCTAAAATAAATAAATCTTTTAAAAAAGAAATAAACAAAATTAGCTAAATGTTTTCCAAGGTCATGATTGCATTTCAAAAGTGTTATTTCTCTTTGAAAACTTCTCAGCCACTAAATGAAATGGCTTTCTTGCTATTCTGAAATTGCTACTTATTTGAGGTAGTAACTCCTTTTTCTGCTGGTCACCCTCTTACCCCCATGGTCTTCTGGATCGCCATATTATTTATCCCTATTCCAATCTACCTGTACCTTGGAACCCAGAAAAATAAATTCTAAATGCAGAGGAGCCCATGTGAAGAATTGCCTCCAACTTCCAAACGGAAGGTCATTGCTTGATATTTATGTGGTCTCCAGTGCTTTCTTCATGCTCCATTCAACACCAGCATGCACATCTTAAGCTTATTCTCTGCACATATTGAGAAATAGACCTGCTCCAAATGGTTGCACTCCAGCTGGTTGCCAAGATGACACACTTTATAATATTTCAGAAGTGTCTTCCAGACTTGAACATTGGACCTGATTTTCTTTGATTAACAGTGTTCCACTTTTTCAGGCAGTAGAGGTAGCTTGCCAAGTTGTACTCGAAGATGGGAAATAATCAAGAGGGAGTGGAAATACTCAAGGAAAGTTGCCTGCACTATCATCACGGCCTGTTATTGTTGCATGTTTGTCATTTGTACCACTTCTCCCATCCCTAGTCTATATTTGATTTTTAGTGAAAGGCTTATTTCTATAATTACTGAGGACTTCAAGTCTCTGCTATAACCAGGATTTGGATGGATATAGCAAAGCACTATACTCCATCACAAAATTCATCCCAGAACAGAAGGATGGGGAAGACAAAGCTGGTATTTTCTGTAGAAGAATCCTGGGGCAAGATTAGGTTTGAGATTGGCAGTAGTTACAACTATAATATATATATATGTATATATATATATATATATAATTAATATATATAATATTATATATATATTTTTAAAGTAGGCTCCATTTCCAACGTGGGACTTGAACTCCTGACCTTGAGATTAAGAGTCATGTATTCTACCAACTGAGTCAGCCAGGTTTCCCCGCTACAAAATATTATCTATCCAATTTATAAACACGTTAATTTTGTGTGTGTCTGTGTGAATGTGGTGTTTAGTTTTTATTGGAAGTATAATATACATGCTAAGTAGGTTAATTTCAAAGGATTATCTGTAGTGTTCATTGAAAAGGCAAGTTTTTCTCATTTTTCTTTCATCCACTAAAGTGACAATAGTCATGAATGAGTGGGGATTCAACTCCTAATGTTGGATGGGCTTCAGAACATGAGCAATTGAACCCATTCCTAGAAGACTACAAATTAATGTGAAAGCTTTGATTTATGATGTAAAGTAGAGGAAAGAGAAACTCAGATTCCATGCAGAAAGAAACTGGCATGGAGGAGCAGCGTGGGGCAGGGGCTGATCAGTTGGCGGAACCCAGAGAGGCTTCAGGCCCAGGCAGTGTGTCTGCAAGGCCAGACTGACAGGAGGCCTGAAATCAAGCAGTTTAAAACACAAAATAAAAAAACAAAAACAAAAACAAAAAAAGAAAGAAAAAACACACAAAGCAGCCAATCTACATTATGAGGAAAAAAAAAAAACAACCTGATCTTTTCTGTGAGAAATACAAGGGACTGAACTCCTACAGTACAATTATAAAAAAACAAACAATGAATGGTAGAAATAAGATGTACATATGGATTTTTGAGATGTGGCTGGGAAGTTGTGGCAATTCTGAAAAGAATCTGAATGAATTTGGAAAGCCATGGAAGTTAATAATAGAAATGTCTTATCCCTAACATGCCTTCAGAAATTATGGATTTCTAACCTTTCCAATCGCAGCTGATTTCCAAAAGCTCTCATGAAATTCCTTCAGGAAATAATGAACTCAATTCCTAGTGAGTTTTATTTCTCTCCTCTGTATCCTGCCTCCCTCGAGCTTCCTACCCCCAGCAACCCTCACGCTTGGGAGATGACTCTATGACTCAGTTCCTCACCCTTCTGTCCCATCGTCCAGCCTCTCAGCGATGGTGCTTTCGTCTCTCTAAAGATAACATTAACCACACTACCCCCTCCTCATGGATTTTAGTTCCATATTCTTGTGAGTCTTGCTTCATAACCCATTTTCCATCTCAAATTTCTAATGACTGTCTACCCCTTCTCCATATTATTTGCCTAGAAACATGCCCAAATCATTCCATCCACTTTAATTTTATAAGGGAAAAAAGTCTTTGCTTATTATTTTCCCTTTTCAAATGATCCCTTCCTTGCTATCACTGTTACAAGTCTTGAAAGGATGCTGGGTACTCTTCACCTCTAATTCATCATTTCCTATTGATCTTTTAACTTATTGGCTGTGTTGTCTGCCCACAATATGACATTAAAATTGCTGAAAAGGCTCATGAGCTCCAGGATCCCAAAATAATAGCCTTTTTGCTTCTTGACCTATTGACCTATTATTGAAAGCATCTGATACTGGGGGTTGCATACTTGGGAAACTGCTTTTCACCCTGGGTTTTCTAGCATCATTGATTTTATTCTCCCTTTCCCAACATTCCTCTCATTTCCATCATTAGCTCATTTTCTTCCAGTTTTTTCTTAAATATTAAAATGCCCTGTAATTCTGTGAACCTTCTTGTCACTTGTCACATGCTTTCAGGGCCATTTCATCTTATCTTCATCTTACTTAAAACGGTAAAATATTCAATTTCCTGATCTGTCTTTCAAACTTCAGCCTGAGATTGCATAAAAACAGCAGCCAATTGAGAACCCATAGGGATCCCTGGTTTTTCATCTCTCCTCTCTCCAGAGAAAGAGTTAGAGGAAGAACCGCACAGTGAGTACATAGGATTTGGAATGAGAAGAAACACAGGAGCCTGTCCATGCCCATTACATCTCCTGGGAATAAAAGGGAAAGATGCCTATCTGGTCTCAGTTCCCCAAAGTCCTGAAATGTGAATTCACAAGAGAATCAATTGTGAAGTTTATGAGTGCTTTCAAGAAGGGGAAGCAGCCAACCTGCTCTATGTCTGTGTGTGAGCCTGTGGTCCTGCTCCAATTCCACTGATGCTAAAGAGGCACATTGGAAATATATGGTGCTGTGTACACCCAGATTTTTCTTAAAAGGTAAAATTATCTCCTTCTAGTGAGTGTATGGTTTCTTTTTCTTTTTTTCTTTTTTTAAAGAATTTATTTATTCATAAGAGACACAGAGAGAGAGGCTGAGACATAGGCAGAGGAAGAAGCTGGCTCCTTGCAGGGAGCCTGATGCGGGACTCGATCCCAGGACTCCGGGATCACACCCTGGGCTGAAGGCAGATGCTCAACCACTGAGCTACCCAGGTGTCCCCATTACTCACTTTCAATGACAGCCTCATAAAGAAACACCTTTCTCTTCCCCTATGCGTGCTCAAGGAGAAAGATCAGGTATAAGATGGACTACAGGGGCGCCTGTGTGGCTCAGTTGGGTAAGTGTCCGACTCTTGACTTTGGCTCAGGTCATGATCTCAGGGTTGTGAGATCAAGCCCCAAGTCTGGCTCTGCACTGGGCATGGAGCCTGCTTGAGATTCTGTTTCCTTGTCACCCTCTGCCCCTTCCCCAACTTATGCTTGCATGCTCTCTCTTTCTCAAGTAAGTAAATAAGTAAATCTTAAAAAAAAAAAAAAAAAAAAAAAGAGAAGATGCACTACAGCTCTATCTACTGAAAGTCACAGAGCCTTAGAACCAGCACTCATTAAAGGACTGAAATTATTTGATTCCAAATGAAGATTTAAAAAAAAATGAACAGAACATTAATGGATGGAACTTAAGCTGAAAGACACCATTCTTAATAAGCTAACATAACTAGGTGGTTATACGCTCAGACTAAAATTCTTTAAGAAAGTCTGTAGCTAACAGGAAAGTGTTCGATAAGGAATTCCAGTGTTCGCCTTACATGCACGGGTTTGTGTCTGGACTTGCGGTTCTGTTCTGCTCTGTATTTCTCTGAGGTTAGTCTGTCCACTACTGTTAGTGGGATATTGAAGTCGTCAATTAGTATTGCTGACTCCTCTGTCAACCTTCAATCCTGTATTTTTCCTTTGCGGCTCTTAGGGATCCGTGGTTAGTGACATGTATTTTTGGAAATTTTCTATCTTCCTGGTGGATTGTCCCTTGGTCATTTGTTTCTGAGTATTCAGTCTACCATCTGGTGTAATTTCTTACTCTTAATAATGCTGTCTGCCTATTTCCTTCCATTGTGCTGTTTTTGTCAAATAGACTATATATGTCATATTAGCAATATTGCAATGATATACATATTGTTTTATGTAGCTACATAAAACTAAAAGAAGGGGGAAGAAAAAGGCATTCAAGGTTTCACAAGTACATAATTACCTTTAGTGGCACTCTTTATTTTTTTTCATTTTGATTTGAATTAATGTCCAGTGTCACCTATTTTCATCCTGAAGAATTTTCCTTAGTATTTCTTGCAAGGTGAGTGTGCTGGCAACAAATCTTTGCATTTTTGTTTATGTAAAAGTGTATTTCTTTCACTTTCAACTTTGAAAGATGGTTTTGCTCAATATGAGAAGTTACTTTTATTGGCATTTCCTTATAAATAGGGAGTCAGTTTTCTTTTGCTGTTTTTTTTTTTTTTTCTTTTGCTGTTTTTAAGGCTTCTACTGTCTTTCTCTTTTAACATTAGAACTGTGATGTGTCTGGGTGTGAATCTCTTTGGGTTTACCCTACTTGTTTATTGAACTTCTTGGATTTTTAGATTGTTTTCCATTGAATTTGAAAATTTTAAAATAATTATTTGTTTGATACTTTTTTCTATTTCATTTCATGTCTCCTGTCCTTCTGGTGCTCCCTTTACATGTATGGTGGAATGCATAATAAGGTTCCCCATTTCTCTGAGGCGCTGTTCATGTTTTTTTCATTCTTTCTTCTCCCAAATCTTGGATTGTGTCATTTTTATTGGTCTGTCTTCAAGTTTATTGCAGCTTGCTTCTACCAGCTCTCATCTACCACAGGGCACCTCTAGTGAATCTTTGATTTCAGCGATTGTACTTTTCAACCTAAGACTTTACATTTGGTTCTTTTTGATAATTTCTATCTATTGATATTCTGTGTTTGATAGGTCATTAGTCATACATTCCTTTTATTATTTTTTCAAGATTTTATTTATTTACTCATAAGAGGTACAGAGAGAGAGAGAGGCAGAGACACAGGCAGAGGGAGAAGCAGGCTCCATGCAGGGAGCCCGATGTGGGACTAGATCCCAGGTCTCCAGGATCACACCCTGGGCTGAAGGTGGCGCTAAACCGCTGGGCCACCGGGGCCGCTCTTCTTTTATTCTTTAAGCACGGTTTCCTTTAGTTCTTTGAACACATTTGTACCAGCTGCTTTGAAATCTTTGTCTGCAAAATCTACCATCTGGATTCCTTCAGCTGCAGTTTACCAATATCTGCTTTTTTTGTCCTTTGTATGGTTCACTGTTTCTTTATATGTCTCATAACTTTTCTGTTGAAAACTTGACATTTTAAGTAATATATTTCAGCAGTCCTGGATACTGCTCTCTCTCTCTCCACCCCCACACCTGGGTTTGGTGTTTCTTCTGTTTGTGTATTTCTTTAGTAACTTGGCTGGGCTATTTTGGTGAAGTTCGTTTTCCCTGTTTACATCTGATATTGCTCCTCAGAGGCAGCATCCTTAGGCATGTTGCACAGTTCATCCTCACATTTCAGTCGACTTTTCTTTGATCTCCCTAGACTTTGAGTTTTGCTCCAACCCCAGGAAATATCTTCATACCTGTCTCTTTCCTGGATTCTCTCTGGCAAACTTCTAGCTGGTCTGGAACTTTACTTATTGCAGTCATAGAACTGCCAACCTTCTCTTAATTGCTCACCACCAAGATCTTCATTGTTTTCAACAAACCCTTAGGCTTGAACTCTCCATGCTCTGTTTCAAATATAGTCAGTCCCTTTAGGGAGGACAGTCCCTTTAGGAAGCTCTCTTGTTCTTAAACCTGTCTCTCTGTTTGTGCAAAACATCTGCACTGAAGCTCTGAAGGTGGGAACCAGGAAAGTAGACCACTTCTGGAGTGATACTGCTACTCTCTGAGACGGGCCCTAAGCTGAGATGCTAATTCTTGGTCTTCTCAGCTTCCCTCTCCCAGGATGGAACCTCCTCCTTCCAAGAGAGCTGAGACAAGCCAGGCAGAGCCAAACATTGGCAGCTGGCTTCAGCTGGGATAGAGCTTCCACCTTACAAATTGAACTAGGTGGAGGAAGACTGCTCTAGACACCTCAGCCACATTTGCCTGAGATAGAGCTTCTGTAAGATAGAGGTGTAGGGATAAACAACACTGATATTTTCTCTTCCTAAGAAGAAACTATAGCTTTGGACTCGGAGGTGATGAGAGAGGAAGTCCTGTCTTTTTTCCTCAGGCATTCACAGTAGAGCTTCTATGAAACTTATCTGCAAGGAGAGGAGTGTGCTGTGGTTCAGATGCCCAGATTCTCTTTTAACCAAGATTTAGTTGATGATCTTGAGTGTTTCTCCATTTGTGATATGCCTTGAAGACAACTTCCAGAGATGTTAAATAGTTGTTGATTTTTTCAGATCATTCTTACCAGTTATGTTTGTTTCACTGAGGAATGGGCTCCTGGAGGTCTTCATTCCTCCATTCTTGGATGTGATTCTCTACCACAATCCATTTTAGAATCTCCGTTAACCTAAAAAGTTCCCTCATGTCTTTTTCTAGTTAATTCCTGTTCCTAACCTCAGTTTTAGGAAATTACTAATCTGCTTTCTGACTCTATAACTTTGCCTCTCCTAAACAGTTCATAAAAATGGCATCATACCATATGTTATCTTTTGCCTCTGGCTCTGTCATTTGTCGTAATACTTTTGAGAGTCATCCAAGTTTTAGCATATATCAGTAGTTCATTCCTTTTATTTGCTGACTAGTATTCCATTGTGTAAATATTCCACATTTTGTTTATCCATTTGCTGGTTAATGAACATTTATATTGTTTCCAGTTTGGGTTTATTATGATTAATGTTTCTATGAACATTTGCATGCACATCTTTGTGTAGACATAAATTTTCATTTTCCATGGGTATATTCATGGAAATGTAATTTCTGAGTATGGTGAGTTTATGTTTAATTTTTAAGAAACTACCAAACTGTTTTCCAAAATGACTGTATCATTTTACATTAGCAGTAGCAATGTATGAATGTTACAGTTTTTCTACATCTCAGGCAACATTGGTTATTATCTGTCTTTATCACAGCCATTCTGGGGAATGTGTAATGTTGCCTCATTTTAAAATTGTGATAATGAGGGCAGCCTCGGTGGCGCAGCGCTTTAGCGCTGCCTGCAGCCCAGGGCATGATCCTGGAGACCCTGGATCAAGTCCCACATCAGACTCTCTGTATGATGCCTGCTTCTCCCTCTGCCTGTGTCTCTGCCTCTCTCTCTGTCTCTATGAATAAATAAATAAAATCTTTTAAAAATAAAATAAATAAAAGAAAATTGTGATAATGAAATGGTTACTTCAATGCTCTTAAGTAACATCTTTTACATTTTTGAAAACTACAAGTAGATATCATCTGAAATATACGAAGAAGCTAAATTTGGTCTAAGGGGTATACTGGCATAATTATTTAATTTTGCCACTTTGATCTTAAGTGATATTACATATATTATTTAAATAACAATATAAACTAAAAATGCAGTACCATTCTCTTCGAGATCACATGAAGAAATATTTCAATTAAATTTTCTGTGATGTTTAGAGATAAGAGAGTATCTTTTTACCCTTACATAAAATTGATTATTAAGGACATATTTTGGCAATGACATTTTAGAAATACCAACTTTGTCTGATGAAGTATGTCTAATCCTTTTAGCTCATATTTTATTAAATTGCTCATATTCAGTCTTAAAACATATCATATTAGTAGATATTAATGTAACTTAAAATTTCACTGTCCTGTGTTGGTTATGCTTTTAATTTTTAAGTAACCTATTTTAGAATGAAGGATAGTTTTCTGTATCTTCAGTTGGTCTACATAAAATCTTATGTTTGAGACAAAGCATGAAGGTGAATGCATGAGGAAAGCCTACCTTCTAGGAAATTTATCTAGAAATAGAGACATGGAAATTACCTTTTCTCATTGAAATTTCTATTTGGGTGTTTTTTATAGGCTCATAAAACCTTTAGAACTTAAACAGACTTTCACCATCATCTTGTCCATTCCTTTTATTTTAGAAATGAGAAAACTGTGACTTGACATGAAATTTTAGTTGTAGGAAACCTTGAACCTCATAAAATTTCCTCTTGTATTAAAAATAAACGTTTAGGGGATCCCTGGGTGGCCCAGCGGTTTAGTGCCTGCCTTTGGCTCAAGGCGTAATCCTGGAGTCCCACGATCAAGTCCCACATTGAGCTCCCTGCATGGGGTCTGCTTCTCCCTCTCCCTGTGTCTCTGCCTCTCTCTCTCTCTCTCTGTGTGTGTGTGTCTCTCATGAGTAAATAGATAAAATCTTTAAAAAAAATAAATGTTTATGCTTCAGCATAAACATGGTGAACAGAGTCTTTATCCAAGGTAATATGTGGATATCTTTGTGGTAATCTAACAATGTGTTCCTTCATCTAGTTAGGATATTGTCAAGAACTTAATGATTCCATTGTAAATTATAGACTGGAATAATTTAAAATGAAGTATCTTACCTTCAATATATAATTAAAATAGTCAGGCCTGCGGCACCTGAGTGCTCAGTTGGCTAAGTCTGCCTTCGGCTCAGGTTGTGAACCCAGGGTCCTGGAATCAGGCCCCACATCAGGCTCCCTGCTCAGTGGGGATTTTGCTTCTCCCTCTCCCTCCCTCTCCTTGCTTGGGCTCTCTCTCTCTTGCTCACTCTCTTTCTTAAATAAATAAATAAATAATTTTTAAAAATAGTTAAGTTCTCTCCTTACCATATAATAACATCAACATCATAGTAATAAAATCCATGTATACTTGTTCTGGAAAATACAGACAAATCACTGCTGCAACGAATTCCAGAAAGATCTCCATGAATATATGTGACTTTGATATGTGATCAAAGTAGTATAACTTGGATGGAAACTTGGCTTACTATGAATAGAACACATAAAATTTCTGATGTTTTAAAGACTTAATTGTGAAAGAAAATCCCATAAAATTATAGAATAAAATGTTGGGGAATATTTTAATGATAGTGGGATAGGAAATGCTTTCTTGAACAACCTTTTTTCCTAAAAAAGCAAAAATAATTAGAGAAACAATTGACATTATAAGACTGTATCAGAATTAATACTTATTTTTTAAGACTGATTTATTTATTTTTGGATAGAAAGAGAGAGCAGGTGAATGGGGAGAGGCATACGGAGAGAATCTTTCAAGCATACTCCTTGCTGAATGAGGAGCCCAATTTGGAACTGGCTATGGGGCTCTATCCCACAACCCATGAGATCATGACCTGAGCCAAAACAAGAATTGGATGCTTAACCAACTGAGCCACTCAGGCACTCCCAGAATTAATATTTCTATTCAGTGAAGGACAATGTTGGAAAATTAAGAGATGTATGAAATAGGTGACTTAGAGAACACATGATTATTTACCAGAAGAGAATTAGTATCTAGAATATATAAGGAAACAATATAAATAAAATTCTAGATGGAAGAGTTTATTCTAGTAGAAAAATGGACAAAGCAAGTCTTCAGACAAGTTGCAGAGGTAGAAACTAGAAATCCTTGTTAATCATTTGTGTATATAACTTAAGAAAAAAGAAGCAAGGGGTCTGAACTAGATGAAATGTAGAATGTAGTCCTGATGTCACCAGTGTCCTGCACCCCACCTTGAAATACATTACCAAGAACATTCTCCTAGCTCACAAAGAGACATGCAGCAGGCACCTATCACAGAAGTATTTGGAGAGATTCCTGGGAATAGATTAGCCAAGTGTGAGACATAGAGAGCTTTGCATGAGCCCAGAGTAATGAATTAAATCTCTATACAAGCACAGGGACTCAGAAGCATAGTGTTCAGCATAGTGTTGGGTGAAAAAAAAGGGAAACCATTAAAATTAAAAGACAATATATATCTTTCTTAAAGATACATGTATAAGTAGATAACCACATGGAGAATGGATTAGAAGAACATATATTAAATATCCTTCTATGAGTTACTATGAGGAAACAAGGATTAAATTGAGAGGATGACAAGAGCAAACACACACAACAAACAAAAACAAACATACAAAAACGATTGACCTTTCATAGACCAACAGTAAGAGTATAATGGGGGGGGGGGGAATTGCACAGATGCATTTCTGTTTTTTTCTTCTATAAAAAAATGAGGTTAACTTTCGATTAAGTAGCTTTTTTCAACAATTAAGTTAACACATTGAATATTGTAGCCTGTTTGATTTGGAGACCAACTATATATTAAAACTTATAAAGTATATGTTAAAAGTTAAGTTATAAACAATGTATGCCTATAAATATGCCATTAAATGGATAATGCTATAAATGAGCAAAAACAGCTAATCAATACTGCTTTGGTACTTGGTCACCATGTTATGATCCCTCCTAATTGCTGCTAGTTTTTTGGGGTTTTTTTTAGCTGCTAGTTTTTATATGATAGGTTCAAACAGTTTTGTTTTAGAGGTGGAAATACTTATATTATTTCTAAATTAATACCATTATCACTTGTGATAATGTGATGTGAGTGCCTTGGAGAATTTTAACAAGATGAGGGAGGTTTCTGAACCACCTGGGGAGAACAGCTGCTAGATTGTGCACCCAGCAGATTCATCCCATTTCCTTCTGTGCCTTTATTGGCTTCAGGCTTGTTGACTCTCATATGAATTTTTCACTTTGAATTTTTCACTTTTCCAGGTTAGGCAGAGGTATAATGTTCAGTAATTCAAACCATGCTTGATATGCATTTTTCAAAAATTTTGACATCAAGTTTTCAAATCATAATTTTAGCATTTTCATTTATTCTGCTAACTAGCTCATTGGTAGCTATAGACTTACAGATACTGGGAAAGGAACTTTTTTAAAACAATTTTTATTTATTTATGATAGTCACAGAGAGAGAGAGAGAGAGAGAGAGGCAGAGACACAGGCAGAGGGAGAAGCAGGCTCCATGCACCGGAAGTCCGATGTGG
The DNA here is from genome assembly GCF_053574225.1 of Canis aureus. Lineage (NCBI taxonomy): Eukaryota > Metazoa > Chordata > Mammalia > Carnivora > Canidae > Canis > Canis aureus. Next base: position 7,355,380 of record NC_135641.1, read on the forward strand.
GACTCGATCCCGGGTCTCCAGGATCGCGCCCTGGGCCAAAGGCAGGCGCCAAACCGCTGCACCACCCAGGGATCCTACTGGGAAAGGAACTTTGAGGTCACCTGTTCAAACTGCCAGCCTGGTCCATCCCCCTGAACTAGCATCATCCAGTCTCCAAATGAGCACTCTCCTGTGTAGAGGGGTTCTCCATCTGTCTGATTCTGGACGCTTGCAGTTGCTAAATAGTGATCCCCATCAGCTCTTGTTTCATCTTCTGGAGCCATGCAAAAAAGTAAAAGTCCAACCTGGAAATGACGGGTTCTCTGGACATTTCAAGATGGTGGCTGTATCCTCTCAAGTCTTCTTGAACATTGTAACCACTCTTTCCATTTGGGCCCTTTACCATCCCAGAGATGAAATTTGAACAATCATAATTTTATAAGAAGTACAAAAAGTGCAGCACCTGGGTGGCACAATCAGTTCAGTGTCTAATTCCTGATTTAGGCTCAGGTCATCCCAAGGTCAGGAGATCAAGCCCCACACTGGAGCATTGAGTCCCGTGGGGAGTCTGCTTGGGATTCTCTCTTTCCTAGTCCTTCTGCTCCACCCTCTAAAAAGAAGTACCTAAAGTGATGAAGAATAATGAGCCTCCTTAGCGTGGATATAACACATCTATTAAAGCAGCTTAAAGACTTAATAATATTTGGGGAGGGGTGGCTGGCCACATCTAGTCCTCTTTGAGAACCAGTATAGCATGTTGGTCGAGACCATGAGCTTTATGCCCAGAGAGTCAAGGATCTCACACTATGTCATTTTACATATTATTTGTGTTACCTTGGGCTGATTACTTAAGCCTTCCTGGTTTCAAGTGCCTCACCTTTTAATTGCAGATTCTGATATTGCTCTGTTCTGAGGGTTGAGCTAAGTGATACTCCTAAAGTGCTTAGCCTTTCGGCTGATGCAGATCAACTGCTCCATGAATATTTCCCATCAGTTGTGGTCTTCTCTTCAGGTTATGATATTAAGCTTCCATGTATTGATCCTGGACTGTAAAATATTTTTATCTAAAGCTATGCTTTTTTAGTTATCCTGATCAAATTTCATCTTTTAGGATTTAACTCATTGTTACAGCATGGTGAAAACTCATTGATTTCTTCTGTCATCCATGTAATACTCACCCCTGTAGAAACCTGAAATTAAATAAAGAAGTCAGTTGGTTCCTGTAAGTTAACTCTTTGTCATTTGAAATTGAAAATAGTATTTCCATGTTCTCATTAAGTATCTACCTATATCTATTGTTACCCAGAGTATACCTTTTTCATTTTGTAGGCAGGACTTCTTCTACAGCTTTCATCAAGTATTTGTTGATACTTTAATACCGGCCAAACATAATGTCATCTAATGGATCACATTCTAGTAGAGGAGGCTGGTGTTCAAACAAATTGTTAAAAGTCCTGTGATTCATACCTAATAAAAGGGTGTAGTAGAGAACATCTGTTCGATGGAACCACCAAACAGCTGCAGGTGCCTCTACCTGGATTAACTAGGGTCTGCTTTGCAGCATTGGTGACATCTGGATAGGTCTTGAGGAATAATTAAAATGATGAAAGTTAGAAAGGCATTCCAGGATCTACGAATAGTCCTCACAGATGCTTGACTAATGTCCAGAAGCATTGTTTTCACACAGTTCCCTAGTTTTTCCAGTGCTAATAAATCTATCAAAAATACAAAAGATCTGCCTTATGGGACTTGCTCTTCATGACCCATTTTTAGAGCCTAGTGATCGCCAGTAATTTTTCAAATGCTTTCCAGACACCTCTGCAAATTAACCCAAATTTTATTCACTGTCTCTCCACTACCTGGAAGCTAAAAATAGAAGAAAAAGGTTCCTAGCATAGCAGAAATACTGAAAGAGCCTGCAGCACATCAAATAAAGAGAAAAAAACAATTTGGCACAGTTTTTTTTAAAACTTAGGTGAAAGGACCAATGGGTCCTTCATTAGTGTGTGTGCATAAATGTTCTCATACTTCTAATTTCCTATTTCAGGAAAAACTTCCATACATAGTCTAGAGCAAATCAAGAGCACTCACCAGTATATTTTTGTAGGTGGTATACATGATGTCATAGCCTCCTATGTCTCAGGTACTGTTAATCTTACTGCCGTTGCTAGAAAGGAACATTAATTACACAGTGGCAGCCACAGAGACAAAGTCGGAAAGTCTAGCAAAACCAAAAACACATTCCAAGACCCAACCACTCAACAATTTGTTAAGCAACTTAAACACCCTGACTCTTCAATTTGTGTTGGTTGATGGAATATAATTTTGTAATTAGCAATGTGTACGTTCCTAATATGATAGTGTTTTATATAATCTCAAAGAATTATGTAAATGGCTTACCTGTAAGCTTACATTTTCGTTTTTACCTCATTACTAAATATCACACATGCTATGGTGTTCACTTTTAAGACAATGCAATTAAAAACTTTAAATGAGGTGATCAGGAGGCCACAAGCAATCAGCCTGAAATATGCAGTCAAGTGGAATAAGAGGTAAACACTGCTCAGTGTTTGGGGGAAGGTAGACAAGTTGGTATTGCCATATAGCATAGAACATGGGTGGAAGTGTCCCTTTGCTGTGCTTGTAATGGGAAGCTCCATAACCATTTTTAGATTTTAGTTGGGGTGCATTCTCATTATGAATAAACTCAAGGTTTATTTCATATTAGGTATCTGAGACACCACTACTTCGTATTCAGCCTTTTAAAGGGATAGGTAATATTCTATACTAATTAGCAGAATATTGAAAAAGCATTGCATCCTTTGGCTTCACATTGTTCTGTATTACAAGATTTTGACTTTTCACTCATACTTTTTTCTGACTTCGGACACCTGTGACCTGCATGAGGATGAGTCTAGCTGATTCCTAGGTAGTCAGCATGGTCGTATTCATCTCTTTCTTTACTATACTTGGACTATAAATCTGGGGCTAACTACTTCAAGGGGACTCGTTCCTAGTCCCCTAGTACTTTTATTTTTCCCTTGTATTCTCTGTTGCTGAAAGAAGCTGCATTACTTTTCATATTGCCCTCCTTAATTTGGCAGTGGTGGAATGTCAATGATTATGTCTGTATGCACACAAATGACAGTGTTTTACTCAGAATGTATTCAGCTGCATCCCTTATACTTCCCTGGAGTATGTATTTGGAGCAAAAAAATATGTTTTTAATTTTAAGTAAGGTTTAAAAAATTAATTTATAATCTGTATCTAAACTCTTAGCAAACATGCGATTAAAAATTTTTTGTTTGCTTTATTGAAGTGTAATTTACACATCATAAAACTGTCCGATTTTAAGAGTATAATTCCATGAGTTTTTAACTCATGCATTCAGTCATGTAACCACCACCACACACAGGCTGAATAGGAAATCTTGCCATCACTCTGAAAAGTTCCCTTGGTAATGAGTCCCCTCCGCCTTCACCCTCTCACCCCTGGCAACCATTGATCTGTTTTCTATCACTCTACTTGTGTCTTTCCTGGAATTTCATATACATGGACTCATATAGAGTATTTGGTCTTGTGTCTGATTTCTTTTAGTTGGCATAATACATCTATGTTACTGACTTGTATCAGTGCTGTATTCTTTTTCTTTTCTTTTTTTGATAGTATTTTATTGTATTTGTTTATCCAATCACCAGTTATGTCCATTTTTTGTGAATTATGAATAATGAAGATGTTATGAACATTTAAGTACAAGTTTTCATCCCCTTGGGTAGGTTCCTAGAGGTAGAGTGGCCGTGCCAATATGTTAAGTGTATCCTCCAAACTGATTTCTAAAGTGACTCTCCCTTCTTGTTTTCTCTCTGGCAGTCTGGGAGCTTCAATTGCTCCAAATCCTCACCAACACTTGGTTTTATCTAACTCTTCCTTTTTGAGCAATTCTAGAGATTTATTATGGTTTCTCACTGTGGTTTAAATTTGCATTTGTTTAGTGACTATGTTATGAATCTTTAAATATGCATATTTATCATCTGTATCTTTTATTTTTTAAAAGTACTCATTCAAATCATTTGCCCACTTTTTAAACCAACTTTCTTGTCTTAATATTTTTATTGAGTCATAAGAGTTCTTTATTTATTTTGGAGATAGGTCCTATATTAGATGTGTGTCCCACAAATATTTTTTTCCAGTCTGCAGCTCCCCTTTTCAATTTTCAAGTGTTTTCTGAAAAGCAAAAGTTTGTAATTTTAATGAATTTCAATATATGCATACTTTTATTGTATATTTCATGTGTATATGTCATTTTATTTTTTTTCTTTTTTAAAGACTTTTGTTTATTTATGAGAGGGAGAAAGAGAAAGAGCATGGAGGAACAGAGAGAGAGGAACAAGCAGACTACACACTGAGCATGGAGTCTGATGTGGGGCTCAATCTCAAGATCCTGAGATCATGACCTGAGCTGAAACTAAGTTTAATTGACTGAGCCACCCAGGCACCCCTGTATATGTCATTTTAAGGAATCTTTGTCTAACCCATAGTCACAAAGCTTTTCTCATATTTTCCTAGTTTTTTCAAAACTATAAAGTTTTGGTGTGTTTTTTTTTATTTTTTTATTTTTTTATTGGTGTTCAATTTACTAACATACAGAATAACACCCAGTGCCCGTCACCCATGGTGTTTTTTTTTTAATTTTTGGTTTTACATTAAGTCCATGATTCATTTCAAATTAACTTTTTTAAATGGTGTGAAATAAGGTAGAGATTTATTATTTTCCTTTTTTTATTTGTGAATATAGTTACTTAGTTGTTCTAGCACCATTTGTTGGAAACAGTATCCTTTCCCCAATTGAACCGGATTGATTCCTGTGTTGAGAATCAGTTGACCATATGTATGTGCTTTTCTAAGTTTTAGACTAACATGTTTTCCCCGATCATTCTAACAAGAAAGTTGGTAGAATGAATTTTTTGAGGACAAAGTCCCTTCCCTATAAAAACTAAAAGCAACATACACAGGACAAACTGATTCATAGCTGTTTTATAAAATGTCACTGATTCAATATTTTTATCTCCTTTTGTATTCTAACAATTTCAGCCATGTGGTTATTTCTCTGCATGCCAGTTACAATCCATTTTGCTAAAGTTTATTGTAATGTTATTTTTTTTTGTTTTTTTTTTCTATTATTGCTGATTTATTGTTTTTGTTTTACAGTTGGATGTTTCTAAAATATAAACCATAAGTTGTAGTATTTCATGCAGCTTCAAATATAACACCTGGAATATAGTAGACACTAAATAAGTATCTATTGAATTAATGCACAATTGGTAGATACAATTTTATTTTATTTTATTTTATTATTTTATCTTATTTATTTTATAAGTATTTTATTTATATATTCATGAGAGACACAGAGAGAGAGAGAGAGAGGCAGAGACATAGGCAGAGGGAGAAGCAGACTCCCTACAGGGAGCCCGATGGAGGACTCAATCCCAGGATTGGGGATCACACCATGAGCCTAAGGCTCAACTACTGAGCCACCCAAGTGCCCCCAAGAGATACAATTTAGTTACATCATCACATTTCACTTTGGAACTTTTTGGTAAAAATTTGAAACACTAAAAACTCAGGGGAGGCAAAAGATGTGTCATGAAATTCTTACCATTAATTTTCCTTAACTAGAAAAAATCATTATGTTTTTTTTCTAACATCCTATAACAAAAATCACAAAAAATACTTTAAAAATATTAATATTTTTTCTAAATATTGCTGTCCATTCAAGTCTCCTTTAAATTTGTTATTTGAAATTAAATCTGTTTAAGATTTTCACATCTGAAATTAAACCTCTTTAACAAAATACAACATATACAGTATATTTTGACTACTTATTATCCATGAATAAAATGATACCATTGTCATAGGATACCAAATATTAAAAGGAATTCTATGTTTTCTTAAGGAAATGAAAACAGCAGGATTATTCAATAGTTTTACTCTTCCCTAGAAAAACATTTCACATTTTTGCCTTTTCCTTCTCAATAAGCCAGCTGATGTGAACTATTTCTTTAGAATAAAGTAGATAATGAGGAACTGCCATTTGGTGAATGTTCAGTCTGGTAAAGACATTATCTTTTTTCTTAAGAATTAGTAACAAGGCATTCTAACATACCATTCCTATCTAATTGATCACAACATTATATTCCAAATATATATGCTTTTTGTTATTCCTTATTATATTTTCTTTCAGTCTCGTGAGCTCCAAGGGTTTTTTTTTTAAATTCATTCCTAATTTCAATTCCTATTATAAATCTCACCCATATTATCCCTGAGCACATGGGCACACACGTATGCATGCACACACACATGTGTACACAATTTTGCAGCAAGAGAACTAAGCCATCCACTTCTAAACTGATGGAAGTAAGGAATATATTTGCCCCTTCTCATCTTTTAAAACTCGGCTTAAATGCTAACTCCTAAAAAAACTTTGCTAGAATAAATTCCCTTGTTATACTGGATCACAGTGACTTAATGACTTTCTCCTTAAAGTTATTCAAATGTGTAATTTAAAAAGTATTTAATTGTTAATCTGCATCTTCCAATAAAATGTAAGCTTCCAGAAGGTAGGGACCATTTGTCTTTCTTGCTTTGTTATCCCCGTGATACAGAATTGTGCCAAACACATTTAGATGTTTAATAAGCATTAATGAAATTCAAAACAAAGACATGTAAACTTTCTGAATGTTAGCATCTTCGTCTGCAAAAGGGAAGAATGCTAGAGCCATTCTGAGGACCCAGGGGATCTTACCTAAAAGCCCTCAGCACTGTATCTACCATGTAGCAACTACTCAGTGCATGTAACTTCACATGCCCTTGTCACTGCTTTATAAGGAAATAAAAATAATCCAGTGCAAATTCATGAATGTATGCTTCCCCTAATTTGATATTTTCCCATATAAAATAAACAGCAGGCTGCCTAGAGATCCAAAGTCCCATTCACCATATGGAGGAAGAAATATTTTCTACTGGAAAATTTACAAAGACCAACAGGATAATTTAAGTTTTCTTATTCTCATTCATGGTGGGAACAGTTTACCAGGAAATATTCTCCTTATGATGCCAAAAATAAACCTGTCATTTTGTTAATGTTACTTTGAAGGATGTAATTGTAGTAGACCAAAAATATCAACAATGAGGAAAAAAAGGTTTTAAGAAGTGGAGATCTTACACGTTTTGGAGTAGAAAGCCTGTTTTAATTCTTCTGAAGCTAACATGAAAGATATCATTGTTATTATAAATATATTTATATAAATATATTATAAATATAAATAAAATCTTTTTTTAAAAGACTGTTGGATATTAAAGTATCTCTTTGAAAATTTTGAATTTGGTTTTATTTTTAAATGATGATGAATATTTCATTTTAAAAGGAGTATTTTTTGTTTGTAGACTATATGTGCAAGCCACAAAGCCTTTGGGATAAGGAACGGGAAGATGCTTAAAGGTGGTTATGGACCAAGCCAACTATGGCAGACAAAACTTCATACACATATATAGTCAACTCGAAATTTTTATGTAACAGATTTTTTTCCCACTGCCAAAAAATAGTTACCAGTAACTATCCACCAGTGTGTGTGTATGTATATGTATCTGTATCTGTATGTGTCTCTCTCTATATAAGAAAATTATTTTCTAAGAAGTGCAAACATGGTAGTCTGAAATCTGACATTTATTTTGTATAATTTCGTTTAAATTGATTTTTAAATGTTTGCATACAGTAGAATTAGTTTAGAAAGATACATGTGACTGCACATATATATGAATGTGTGTATGTATACACACATGCAAACATTCATCCATGGGGACTTGAATAAATGACAGTCAACCAGGGCCTAGAGCTGGCCTTGACCTCTGGCACGTGGCAGTGTCAAGTGGACCTATAGTATTGGCTAACACTCACGCTTTCTATAGCCATAAACAGCTACCTTGGGGCCATATTGGGATTAATATAGCTTGAGCCCCAAATGTAGGCTTTTGGCATCAGAAAATGCTAGCAGTTTGGTATCAGAGCCAGCAGGCTGCATGTCATCTGGTTCTAGGAAGAACAATTTCAAGATCCAGATACAGAAGGGCTGGGATGTCACAAGTTACAAACACAGGACTTGGGAACAGCTATGAAGGCAAGGACCCAGTGACCAATTGTTTTAAAATGTAAGTTTTATTATTATTCGGTTATGATGAGTTCAACAGATCAGGAGTTGCTTGTTATTCAGAAGATATTTTCTCACACTTTGGATAGTTTTTGAGGAGGAGGGTGGGTTCCACACCATGTAGGACCTTACAGGTAAAAGCCAGGAACTGTATGGAGCAGCTGGTACATGTGGGCAAGAGCCTTTGCTGGGGTTTCTGTGGTAAGGAACAGGGGAGTCAGGGTAAGCAGGTTTAGGATTGGCTAGCTTCTAGAATAATGTCAGGGGGCTTTGGGGTTTGGGGGCTGCCCCAAGTTGTCTGGTTTGTGGCTCTGGGGTGATTAAGGCAAAGGAGTTTCAAACCTGAATAAGAGAACCTAACAGATGAGTTGGTGGAGTAAGTGAACCCAGGATTAGTTAATTTTCATATGAAAGGCACACTCCAGTAAGAATCATTTAGTATCTCTAGGTTTTGGCTAGCCCTGGGAGAGGCCAGTCTTTTCAAGTTCTGAAATGCACCAAGGTGTCAAAGCATCAGAATTACGGAATCCAGTAATATACCCATGATACATACTACTAGCAAGAAGAATAACAATAATAACATAGACGCTAATATTTTCAAAGATTTTGACATTTATGAGATTTAAAAATATCTAGAAATGCAAAATACCACTGATTAAACTTTCTGTTGTTGACATTAAAGTGCATTTGATACATTATTTTAAACATTTCTTAAAAAATAAAATAAAATAAAATAAAATAAAATAAAATAAAATAAAACATTTCTTGAAAATGTATTTAAAAACAAATATAAAACTCAATCTTTGGCCTCAAGTTCAAATTAACATAAACCAAAAATGAGGTATGCCACCAAACAGAAGTGAAATGATTCACGCCTTGTCAGATAGTATAGAAATGTAAGATAGTTTAGAAGGATAGTATGGTGATAACTTCAAAATTCAAATATAAGATGAGTCATGTGATGTCTGTGCAATACCCAAATCAACACCAATTTGGATGTCCATTCCTTGAGTATCAACAGATGGCACCAGTAGTTAATGGAGAAGGATTATGACTAGCTAAGTGAAAGAATTAGAAGTTCCCAATTACTTGTACAGCATTAAGAAATGGGCATATTCTGAAAAGTGTCATTTTTATATACCTGCTTACACCTTCTGTTTGGAATGTTTATTTAAATATCTCTGCTGTCATGTAAATAAGTTCAGAAATAAAAATATGTTAATCGTGACCCACATCTGGAGTGCAAACAGATTCTGGTCAGCAGGGACTGGTACATGAGTTTAAGAAAGGCTAAATAATGAAGAGCCCACCAGGACCACAGATCACCTGTAGCTTCAGGCCACACATGAAGCAAGGCAAAGGAAGGAAATTACACTGAGAATATATCTTGAATTGTTTTCATTTTTCAGATTCTTAAGTTTGTAGTGCTTGTAAATATAAGCCATACCCGGAAAACTCCAGAAAGAAAATATTGGCTTTTTAAAAATGCTTGTCTATTAATTTTGCAAAATTCTTACTTGGATTCAAACATCTCCTGAAGTTACATATTTTACTAAGAAGAAATTAGAGGGAAGCCTAATATAGTTTGTAGTGAATCAGTAATATATTTACTAGAATTGATTTTACTTTTGGCAAACCTCCCTCCCCCCCCAAAAAAACAAACAACAAAACCAAAAAACAGTTGATTGGTAAAATAATATACTCATAAGATGAGGGTGCAAATGATTCCAAATATAAGTGGAGGCTTATCCAATTCCTGAACAGATGCTTGAGTGGTAGTCGTAATGCTCTTTTTAACTAGAACAGACTAGAATGATTTGATTATTAAGAAAACTAACCAGTTGTTCATTTTGCCACTGATCAAGATTTTTTTCTTGTTAACATCTCAGATGGTCAGAATATGGAAAAAGTGAGTGGCTTACGTAGTATTTCTACCAAGTTACATGTATTATCACTCAATTCCAAAATCTGTGAGTATAGAATATGGTGCATGCAGTACTGTGAAGATAATTCCAAGAAAAAATTTGCAGTATACTATTAGCAGGTGTTAAGGAGAAAAATGACTAAAAGCTTCTTTCTTTTTAAATCTAAACATGACCCGAACTAGCATGAGGCTGTGAATCCTGGTAGATGTGAGTGATTGCACATATCTTTGTGGGGACTTTAACGTGTTGATTCTGGGTGCTTCTCCTTGACCCCATAGTATATGTATAGTAGTAGTATCTTTGTATTCAAAAATTCTCAATTCAGAAACCTATCTAGATCTCAGAGTTTTGTATAAGGGATTGTTGAGCTGTAATTGGTGGAGAGCATGCTTTAACATTTTTCAAATGATATGAAATGAACATCAAAATCTAAGTATCTTGGGTAAGTCAGATATAAATGGGATAAAGAAAACCTGATAGGATGAAGAAGAGAGGGACAGGAAAGAAGATGGAGATATAGGGTAGGCTATTTAGGAGTCTAAATATATGCAAAACAAAGTAGAAAAAACTTAGCAGACTTAGAATTAGAAGGAGATAAATTAGCTCTCATTTTACAGTCTACATATACATTAGTTTTCCCATCCATAAAATGGGGACAGTAACACCTACTTTACCACTCTCAGTTGTTTCTAAGGTGCTAAGCATATAGATCCTTTACCTCTTTGGTTAGGTTTATTCCTAGGTATCTTATGCTTTTGGGTGCAATTGTAAATGGGATTGACTCCTTAATTTCTCTTTCTTCAGTCTCATTGTTAGTGTATAGAAATGCCATTGATTTCTGGGCATTGATTTTGTATCCTGCCACGCTACCAAACTGCTGTATGAGTTCTAGCAATCTTGGGGTGGAGGCTTTTGGGTTTTCCATGTAGAGTATCATGTCATCGGCGAAGAGGGAGAGTTTGACTTCTTCTTTGCCAATTTGAATGCCTTTAATGTCTTTTTGTTGTTTGATTGCTGAGGCTAGGACTTCCAGTACTATGTTGAACAGCAGTGGTGAGAGTGGACATCCCTGTCTTGTTCCTGATCTTAGGGGAAAGGCTCCCAGTGCTTCCCCATTGAGAATGATATTTGCTGTGGGCTTTTCGTAGATGGCTTTTAAGATGTTGAGGAATGTTCCTTCTATCCCTACACTCTGAAGAGTTTTGATCAGGAATGGATGCTGTATTTTGTCAAATGCTTTCTCTGCATCTAATGAGAGGATCATATGGTTCTTGGTTTTTCTCTTGCTGATATGATGAATCACATTGATTGTTTTACGATTGTTGAACCAGCCTTGTGTCCCGGGGATAAATCCTACTTGGTCATGGTGAATAATTTTCTTAATGTACTGTTGGATCCTATTGGCTAGTATCTTGTTGAGAATTTTTGCATCCATGTTCATCAGGGATATTGGTCTATAATTCTCCTTTTTGGTAGGGTCTTTGTCTGGTTTTGGAATTAAGGTGATGCTGGCCTCATAGAACGAATTTGGAAGTACTCCATCTCTTTCTATCTTTCCAAACAGCTTTAGGAGAATAGGTATGGTTTCTTCTTTAAACGTTTGATAGAATTCCCCTGGGAAGCCATCTGGCCCCGGACTCTTGTATCTTGGGAGGTTTTTGATGACTGCTTCAATTTCCTCCCTGGTTATTGGCCTGTTCAGGTTTTCTATTTCTTCCTGTTCCAGTTTTGGTAGTTTGTGGCTTTCCAGAAATGTGTCCATTTCTTCTACATTGCCTAATTTATTGGCGTATAGTTGTTCATAATATGTTTTTAAAATCGTTTGTATTTCCTTGGTGTTGTTAGTGATCTCTCCTTTCTCATTCATGATTTTATTAATTTGAGTCTTCTCTCTCATCTTTTTAATAAAGCTGGCTAATGGTTTATCTATCTTATTAATTCTTTCAAAGAACCAACTCCTGGTTTTGTTGATCTGTTCCACAGTTCTTCTGGTCTCGATTTCGTTGAGTTCTGCTCAAATCTTTATTAACTCTCTTCTTCTGCTGGATGTAGGATCTATTTGCTGTTTTTTTGTCTAGCTCCTTTATGTGTAAGGTTAGCTTTTGTATTTGAGTTCTTTCCAGTTTTTGAATGGATGCTTGTATTGCGATGTATTTCCCCCTTAGGACTGCTTTTGCTGTATCCCAAAGATTTTGAACAGTTGTATCTTCATTCTCATTAGTTTCCATGAATCTTTTTAATTCTTCCTTAATTTCCTGGTTGACCCTTTCATTTTCTGAAAGAAATTGAGGAAGACACAAAGAGATGGAAAAATATTCCATGCTCATGGATTAGGAGAATTAATATTGTGAAAATGTCAATGTTACCCAGGGCAATTTACATGTTTAATGCAATCCCTATCAAAATACCATGGACTTTCTTCAGAGAGTTAGAACAAATTATTTTAAGATTTCTGTGGAATCAGAAAAGACCCCGAATAGCCAGGGGAATTTTAAAAAAAGAAAACCATATCTGGGGGCATCAGAATGCCAGATTTCAGGTTGTACTACAAAGCTGTGGTCATCAAGACAGTGTGGTACTGGCACAAAAACAGACACATAGATCAATGGAACAGAATAGAGAACCCAGAAGTGGACCCTGAACTTTATGATCAACTAATATTCGATAAAGGAGGAAAGACTATCCATTGGAAGACAGACAGTCTCTTCAATAAATGGTGTGGGGAAAATTGGACATCCACATGCAGAAGAATGAAACTAGACCACTCTCTTTCACCATACACAAAGATAAACTCAAAATGGATGAAAGATCTAGATGTGACACAAGATTCCCTCAAAATCCTAGAGGAGAACACAGGCAACACCCTTTTTGAACTCAGCCACAGTAACTTCTTGCAAGATACATCCACGAAGGCAAAAGAAACAAAAGCAAAAATGAACTATTGGGACTTCATCAATATAAGAAGCTTTTGCACAGCAAAGGATACAGTCAACAAAACTAAAAGACAACCTACAGAATGGGAGAAGATATTTGCAAATGACGTATCAGGTAAAGGGCTAGTTTCCAAGATCTTATTAAACTCAACACCAAAGAAACAAACGGGACACCTGCACCCCGATGTTTATAGCAGCAATGTCCACAATAGCCAAATTGTGGAAGGAGCCTCAGTGTCCATCGAAGGGTGAATGGATAAAGAAGATGTGGTTTATGTATACAATGGAATATTCCTCAGCCATTAGAAACGACAAATACCCACCATTTGCTTCAACGTGGATGGAACTGGAGGGTATTATGCTGAGTGAAGTAAGTCAATCGGAGAAGGACAAACATTATATGTTCTCATTCATTTGGGGAATATAAATAATAGTGAAAGGGAATATAAGGGAAGGGAGAAGAAATGTGTGGGAAATATCAGAAAGGGAGACAGAACATAAAGACTCCTGACTCTGAGAAACAAACTAGGAGTGGTGGAAGGGGAGGAGGGTGGGGAGTGGGGGTGAATGGGTGACGGGCACTGAGGGGGACACTTGACGGGATGAGCACTGGGTGTTATTCTGTATGTTGGCAAATTGAACACCAATAAAAAATAAATTTATTATAAAAACAATAAGGTGCTAAGGGATAGAAACCTTTGTCTAGCATAATAAGTCAGTGGTTCTTTGCCTCACCTCCCTTTCTAGGAAATTTACAATGTCCATCAGCGTATTCATGGTCTGAGAATCATATAATGAAGACGTTTGTTTAACTTTGGGCCAATATATACCAGAATTATTTCCTCATACCACCTGTGGAAATACTATTCCCTAGCAGTTTGGAAAACGTGTCCTATTCCTCAGCACACACAAGAACTAAGGTCAGGTAATATTTTATTCATATTCATATTAATGTGCTCCTCGTCTTAAATAAAAACCAACCTTGCGTGACAGCTGCCCAGTAAATGTTAAGTGATCACATGAAACATATTCTCATCAAAGTATACATTTCAGTATACATGCTCAATAAACGATGAATGAATATTGGATGAGCTAAGAAATGACAACATAGACGGCAAAAGATGAATCAAGTTTAGGGACTGTGATGTAAAAACACCTTGTGGGTGTTACATGAGATGACAGTGAACTGCCACCAGGGATCCAGTTAGTGAGAAATGCCCAGGAATGTCTCTCAGGGTTGAGAAATAATGAAGATGGTGTCACTAGAGATAAAGGAAGGGTCATATTTGACAGACCCTCTTGAACTTGGAAATAAATGTATGAGGCAAATAAGCGAGAAGAATCAAAGCTAACATCACGGTTTTTAGCCTGGGTGACAAGAAGAATGTAATGTTATGTACCAAGATAGGAAAGATAGAAATAGGAGCACTTGTGTAAAGAAGAAGCATATTGCTATGGGCATGATTTTTAGTAAGCCCTTGGTTATCCATGGAGGTAGTATATGATAGGAATATATTCCTGGGATTTTATAGAAAATTTTGGGAACAGATAAAATAATAGAAAAAATTGTATGAAAAAAAAAAGAAAAAATTGTATGAAGAAGAATCAGTTCTTATAGGAAGGACCCAGAAGAATGCCTGTGTTTAAAGGAAGGCAAGAAGGGATAAGAAGATTAGCAAAAAGAAATAGCATAGAGGTAGGAATTAGGATAATTAAGATATTAATTTATATAATTAATATCAAGGCCGAGGTGTGTGAACTGTCTAGAAGGTTGAGTCATCAACAGTCAGATACTGCAGACATGAAATTAAGTGTCTAAGAAGACAGCCACACTTGGGAATCAGGAAACGACTGGTCTTATTCAACAAGGGGTTTCTGCAGAGTAGCAGTGGTAGAAATTTTGCAGTGGACTAAGACAGAGATGGATAAAAGGAATGAAAGGAGATATTTTGAGATGCTTGGCAAGAGTTTTAGTGGAAAGAGTTTTGACAAAAATTAAAGTTAATTGTGAAAAGTGAGCATTTTTATAGGGAGAGAAGGGTCCAATGGTGAGAATGCAATTAGAAATGAAAGAAAAGATAGAATGAGCTCAGTAAGCCAGGTCCTAGAGGAGGGCAGCAGAAATGTGAGCACAACCCAGAAAGAGGGAGGAAAAAGTCTTGGCTGTAGGAGGAAAGGAGGAGACTGTCTTAAGGCCCAGATGGAGGGGATCCCTGGGTGGCTCAGTGGTTTAGTGCTTGCCTTCGGCTCAGGTCGTGATCCTGGAGCCCCAGGATCGAGTCCCACATCAGGCTTCCTGCCTGGAGCCTGCTTCTCCCCCTGCCTGTATCTGCCTCCCTCTCTCTTTCTCTCTCTCTCTTCCTCTGTGTCTCTCATGAATAAATAAATAAATAAAATATTAAAAAAAAAAAACAACAAACAGACCCAGATGGATTTTGAAGTGCAGGTAAGTAAGAAATTACTGCTGAATTAATCATCTGTTGAAAGTAGAGGTGACTTTGGAGAGGGTAGAGGTTGGGGAGGCAGACCTCCAAGAGACTGGAGGTGCTCCTCAAACCCTACAAAAAAGTGTTCCACCTCAGGGTCTTTGGTAGGCTGGACTAGGTACCTAAGAAGTTCTTCCCGGAGATATCCACAAGGCTGTCTCCCTCCTCCAGGACATTGATACCTCTGCCTATCAATCCCATGGCATTCCATTATGGGAGAGGGGGTCAGTGGTCTCATGATTAGCTTGCACAGCTATTGTATTACCAGATATATTTATTTAAAATAAGTTTATGACCTAGGAGAAAGAAAACCAACTAGCAGTCAGAACATATGTTTTCCTGTTTCTGCCCTGTCCCCAACTCATGTGATTTTTAAAAATATTATTTGTTAATTTCTCTCGATCTCAGTTTTCCTTATTTACTCCAGTTTGGGATTTTAAAAATATATATCTGAAAAATATCTTCATCATTTCCAATTTCAATATTTAATATAAAAATTTATAATCTGTGTCACCTGAGTGGCTCAGTCAGTTAAGTGTTTGCCTTTGGCTTATGTCATGATCCTGGGGTCCTGGGATCCAGCCCTGCATAGGGCTCCCTGCTCAGTCCTGAGTCTACTTCTCTCTCTGCCTCTCCCGCTGCATGTGCTGTGCTCTCTCCTTCATATAAATAAGTAAAGTCTTCAAAAAAATTTTATAGTCATGCTAACATGCTTATTTGATGAGTGACTTCACATTACTTTTAAGAATACAGTATTTTAAATATTGATCTAATTAGGACTAGAACATATGTTATATTGAGTGCCTACGTGTTTTTTTTTAAGTGACTTAGGACAGATAAATATTGTCCTTCAGTGTTTAATAGCTGGTCTTATTCTTCCAGTTAAATAAATGTATATACAAACTATTTAATATGTTAAATATAACAAATATGCTGTGAGAAATAGATTTAATTTCTTCTACATGTGTTTAATGAATATAAACATTGTATATATTTGAATTCTTGTTCAGATCCTACTGTATTCTAGCAAATAGTTTAAATAGTGAGAGAAACACATACACATTTCCATTCTAATTGGTTGTGTATAGTTATATTCATTATATTCTCGCGATGACCCTATGAGCCAGGTATCATTATCCTCCCCCTAGAGATGAGGAAATGGAGAATAGAATTACAGAATTTTTCAAGGTGACACTGACCTGTTTGGCTCCCTCCTCTGAACTGTCAGCCTCACATTACTGTCACCCCACAAAATGATGAAACACAGATTTAGATACTTGTGTGCTGTGTCCAGCTGTACTTCATTGAATTCACTTCTCTTTGAATATTCCATGATGTAACAGTACCATAATCTCTCCAGTTTCTCTTGGTGAGCATTTGGGTTGTTTCTGAGTTTTTGCTATTATGAACAGTACTATCAGGAGCCGTGTTGTATATGTCTCTGGCTTTACATTTTTCCAAGAACTTTTCTTCATTCTATGTGCAAGAGTCAAAGTTCGTCTTAATAAGTTAATACCTAATTGTTTTCCAAAGTGGCTATATAAGTTGTATGCCTATCAGCAACAGAAGAGCTTCTTTTGATTCATATGTTCTGTATCCTTTGGGTTTCTTAATCTTGATAGACTGAAGTAGAAATAATTCATTAGATGAGGAAAAAGGGAAGCAATATTTGGTATAGAGGAAAGATAGAGCTTTAGCATGAACAGAATTTTCTGTTTGAGATCTTGGTCTTTCAGACTCACCGGAAGTCATAGCTTGTGCACAATTTTTAACCTTTCCGAATGTCATTATGTACTTTTGCAAATTAAAGATATTTTATTTAATCTGTTAAACATAGTCACTACATAATAGCAATCAGTATCAATTCACTAAAAATGTGAGTGGCATGCAAATAATCAGAAGGATAATCGTACACACAGTATGAAGGAATTTACCTTCAAAGTAATTACAGTGTCCTCTACAACAAACATAAGAAAAAAATACATCATTAAGCAAGAAATTAACTAAACTTTTTATTGATATAGTCAAACTTTTTCAATTGGCACGCCTTTTGTTTTTGCCTACATAAATTCCTGTGTATTTAAAGTATAGCCTGATGAGCTACTGTAGAGGCAATGATGAACAATACTCAAAGGAACTGATAAATCTAATAAAGTGAAAATGGGGGTTTTGTTGGTGAGTTAGAGATGGAGCAGCAAAAGTGTTGATAGCCTGAGTAGTTGGTGTTAAGTCAGACAGACACTAACTTTATGGAAACACAGGTTAAGGTCTAACCAAATCTTCTCATCTTCTCCAGGCTGTAGGTGTGGAAGAGGTGATGTGAACTAAGACTTTAGAGCTTGGTTCCCTGGGCTACTTACATATGGTTATCTCTGGGAAATGTGTGCATGCTAGTATCTAATTCAGTTCTGACACAATAAATTTCCTGAAGCAGAAAGATCAAATTTAATCCATAAAAATTAAATTTATGGTATTTTTGAATGCCCAAATTGGACCTCAAGTTTATCTAGCTACTTGGCTCCTAGCAATGCTTTTTCTCTCCTGGAATTTGTATACTATGGTGGTCCTGATGATGTTTCCTTATCATTTTAAAGGAAGCATCAGGGTTCAAACTAATTTTTTGTAGATGTCATTAAGCAATTTTAATAAGAAGGACTTTAAACGATTATTTTCATTTAAGATTCAATAAATGACATGGACATACACACATATGCAAATGTCTACACAGTTGTGTGAAAGAAGCAAGTTGATCCATGGTTTCATCTCTTATACAAGCTACTTTAAACAGGATTACTATGTGAATGCCATGTTGACATTTAAATAAAAAGTACTCCGAAACAAAATTGGATTTTGATTAAGAAAACTTGACATTGGCAAAAAGTTATTAAGAAATGTCACAAAGAAGCAGGTTGCTACCGCACTCCACATGTATCTCCTTGACAGAATCATTGAGTTCAGAGGGGAAAAGCTGTGCCCAGGAAACTGATGCCAGGATGGAAATTCTGTAACTGAAAATATGGGAATTAAAATAAGCTTTTGTTCATTGACCCTTAGAAAATGCTGAAAGTTTTTTTATATTTGTCTTTGTTTTTAGAAATAGGAAGAACCTTAGTCTTATTAAGCATTTTAACCTTTTTAAAGCCATGCTTTCTATGAATAGTTCCCCTTTACACTCAAATTAACTATATAGCATGTACCTTGAAGAAATAGTAATGTGAATAACTGGGATTCAGCCTATCTTGGCATAAATATGCTTTTTTTTAGGTCATTAGTAATTTAACTATATTTTAGGGATACTGAATTGTTTAATGTAATTTTTCAAAGATGGCTATTCTTTCCTGAAATTTTTGGTTTCTATACAGACAAGATTTCCAGTTCAGAAACACTGGTTAATAATATCCTGAAAGGTAAGATATATAGTCAAACAAAATGTTTTACTTTCAAGTGTTCATTTTATGAAAATCACATCACTTAATACCCAAGGTCAACACCATTTAAGGGATAGAATGCCCACTCTTTGGGCTTTGGAATTTCCTATCATGAGTGCTCTTATATACACATTGTTAGATCTAAAGCTCTTTATCTCCACCTTTTGTGACTTTCTCTTATAATCTAGGCTTGGAGAATGCCTAATATTGGGATCTATGTCAATAGGAATAAAAAGGCTATGTTTTTCTGTAAATGTCATATATTCCTTGATCACTTATTTATACTAAGAACACAACTAGGATTAAGATACGATTTGCCCTCAAAGAGCTCAGTTTGGAGAGGACTAGCAGCTAGAGACAAATGTTTATCATACAGTGAAGTGAGTGAGAGTCACAGTGGAACATCTGCCATGTGAGCCTGAGGCGATCCCTGTCCTTGGGAGGACCCAGGAAGGCTCCTTATGGTAGCTAACCTTTGAACTGGACAAGAGCTGAAGTTTTCCAAACTGGCAAGGAGAGTTCCTTGTTAAGGGGTTCCAGCTGAAGAACTGAATCCATAGAGGACTGCAAAGCAGGACTGGGTGTTCTTGTGAGTGATGTGTCATCACGGAGACATGCTAGGTACTCAGGGTCTGGGTGCTGAACAGGGCACAGGAAGAGAAGAGCTGGTTGAGATGTCTACCTCATCTGCTCTGGGTTTGAGAACACCTTTATCATTTCATCCTGATACACATTGTATAAAAGGGAGATGTTGTGGGATCATTGAGTGTGACCATCAGGAAAGAATTCTTGAGACATTTTATTAAGTTTATTTAAGTAGCACAAGGACAGCACCCATGGACAGAAGGAGCTGCATTTTTGCTGTATGAAGCTGGTGGTTATATGCTTAGTGCTCAAGCAGGGGAAGATATGGGGGGGGGGGGTGTATTAGATCATAAATATTTTCTTCAAATTTCTACTCCTAAAACTACTTTCATAAGATTTCTCTGGTGCTTATCATTCAGCCTGATACTGACTGTCGATGAGGTATAGAGGCAGTCGTGAGGCCTGTTAAGAACACAGCCACTAGCACATATTTGATGTTTATGGAAATAATGCAGGCTACAGGTTAGCCTTCTGGGCTAAAGGTGAACATTTTTCTGCTTCTCTCCCTCATGAGAGATACATCAATTCCATGGTTAAGTGTGGGCTAACAATATTAGTCCTAAATTTTGCTTATAATGAAACTTTGAAAGTAGTAGAATTGACTGATGTGATTGGTAGAGAGGATTCTCCTACCAACTCTAGAATCTCTAGATTTGTAGACTAACTCTTGGGTTCAAATTATAGTCTGCCTCTAATCTATTTGCCTGTCTCAGCAGACAGGAGCTTCCTTTAATGGCATGTAATAACGGTTTCTGAAAAAATGAATGCAGCTAAAACTCAACGAGGCAACAGTGTAGCCAGATCTATATTGTGTCATTCACATTAAAAATACGAATTCATCATACTTCTCTGAGATATATAGAATTCTCAATGATCAACATATTTTTTTGCTGATTGATTCAGGTAGCATTTATAATAGTAGTATTCCATGGCCCAAAAGTTATGGATCATTAGCTAGAATCCAAAGGGTTTGCTTTAATAAACAAAGGAAGGAAAGTACCTTACTGGGGGAATGGGTGCCCTGGGCCAAGAGTAAAAATCAGGGTAGCCCTCTGGCGTTAAGATTTAGTGGTTTATAAACCTGGGAAATATAACCTCTTTTGACATATTTCTCTTCTCTGCAATGGGAATGCTATTGGAATCCTAAGTGCTTTATGGAGTTGTGGTGAATATCACATTCGATGATCACCAACTTACCTTTTAAAGTACTTTGGAATGGTCAGCTATTCATATGAATAAAATTTTCAACCAATCTTCTTAACTAAACAGTTTGAAATCTTTAGTATTTTAAAATATACAAAATAAGATGAAGCTTTTGCATGTCATTTCCTTGAAACGTTTGTTCCTCCTAACCTAACCAAGGCATTGGGTTTTTGCTTCGGATCCATCCATGAAGGCTGTTACTTTCCCCCAGCTGGCTGGGCATTATTCAGTCCCCCTCCAGCGGAAATGGCCTAGCAACTTCAGTGCATGCATTTAGAGGTAACTCAGTGTATGGCGAGCTAATGTAGAACTTTGTGTCCAGAATTAGCCATAAAACTCTTTGTCATCAGCACTTCTATTGTTATCATAAATCAACATAACAAATACTAGGTCAAAAACCAAATTGCTGTCAAGTAAATCAGTTCTAAATTTCTCCTCATGTTTAAAGGAGGTCATTGTGTAGGTTAAAAGATTCTCAAAGTGATTTTGGTAGGAAGACATTATAATGATAAAAGGTTAGTAGAGTCTGGCCAAGGGTAGGAAATTTATTATGACTGTTTTGTGACGTCAAGATTCTAACCCTGGGGGTGAGGTTTCTCAGGTTCAGGCCTTGGAAGCTGTCGTCAAACTTAAGGACACCTGAGTCCAGGCCAGGCTTTATCTAGACACATCTTGCCAGGACTGGAACACAATCAGACCCACAGACAAGGCATTCCTTCCTTTCATTTCACTGGTCTTTGTGGAGCGTTATCAATCTCTGCTGGCTCAAAAGGTAAGTTTTGAAGACTATCATTCTTCCAAAAGTTCAAGAGATGGCATTCTCCTATTAGGATGTCATTGAGTGATTAATAATTCTTACTCAGGTAAGACTGACTGTCATAATGTCAGAGGGTCAACCAAAATCCACTGATTTGGAAGGAAATTCATCCTCTTAAAGAGCACACACTAGAAAAAAAATAGCTGTAACCTTAGGTCATTTGTTCATAATATTCAGAATATTCATCAAAAAGGAAAAACCCTTTATATTTCATGGGAAGTAAACAGAAACTAAATCATTATGACTTACTGGGGGAGACAATAAATATGCAGGCAAACACAATAACCAAAGATAAAAAATAAATATGTAATTTCAGGTCATGGTCTGTGGTATGAAGAAACTAAAATACATGGGACAGTGAAATCAAGAGTGAGCAGGGGACAGCTAGTCAAGAGTAGCTGAGGAGAGCCTTCTCTGGATAAACAACATCTGTGCTAAGGCTTGGAGGAAGAGCAGGAGGCAGCTAGGTGAGGGTCTGGGGAAAGAATGGTCCGCTAATGAAATGGCTTCACAGGTCTAAGGAAGAACAATGCCATATGTTTGGAGCTTGTAAGGGGGGGATAGTAGGAAGCAAAGAAATTGGGGAAGTAGACAAGTATCAAATCCAGGTCCTCTGTGAATGAAATGATCGTTGTGGTGATGATGATGATCATGAAAATTTCATGGGAAGACCATTTGAAAATTTTAAGCAAAGGAATGAAATGATGTGATTAAAAATTGGAAAAACTCTAGCTACTCTGGAAAATAAGATTCTGGAGGCAGTGGGGTAGGGGATGGGGCAAGAAGAGAAAGAGGGAAACCAAGAGAGATGCTGTTGCAGAAATGATGGACTGGGTAGCATCAGTAGGGATGATGTGAAGTGGAGGAGTGCAAGATATAGTGCAGGAGAAGATAACCAACAAAACCTCACTCGTATTTTCATGAGTACAGGGAAAAGAGACTAGTCCAGAGACCAGGGAAAAGAGATTGCTATATTTTTGTCTCCAGGGATTGGAATGATTATGGTCAAATTTACAGAGATGAGGAAAGGTTGGGAGTGAGGGGATGGAGATAATGGAAGAAATAAAAAAGCTCTCTTCTGGGTGTGTGAGCTTAGAGAAGCCTGGTAAATGAGTACTCAGTAAATATAGGAAGTAGGCAGTTGACTACATATGTCTAGAGCTCAGTGGCGAGGGCAGAGCTGGAGATGAAAGCATTGGGAATCATCAGCATATAGATGACATTTAATGCCTTAGGCCTGGGTGCGATAACACTGTATTAATTTTCTCTTTCCAGTCATGTTGTTTTCTGGGTTTTTATGAATCATAGTTTTTCAGAATTTAACGGCAACTTTTCAGAGCTCCCATTGCTCTGGGTAGGTTCACATTTTATTTAGCATAATACATTAAGCTGTAGCTTCTATTTCTAGGTTTGTTGCATATTCTTGATAAAATTCACAAATGCTATATTTTATGAGTATTTTTCCCTGAGTTCTTTTTTTATGGTTGTTAATGAGCTTGAGAATTTCTTATAATGCATGGTGTCAACTTTAAGCACATTTTTTGCATGGGACCTCATTACGTATAAATTTGCTTAGAAGGCATGCTCCTTTTCAAGTTGGAGGGGGTTTGATACCTGCTGTGTTCATAGACATTCAGCCCAAGTTTTGAGTTTCTTCCACTTGTGACATTGACAGTTTGACATTTTTAACAGGTTTAAGTTAAAGAAAACAGTATTTGAATAAATACAAAGGATATTATGGAGAAGTAGGTTCATAAGTAAAACTTTTGAGCACCTTTCTGTCCATAATTTTTCATGGAAGATTAATATTCAAATACTCCTAATTTGTGTCAATTGAATTGCAATCGATTTTAATATCTAATCAAAGAAACTTTAACTTCTAAGTGAATTTTATATGTTTCTTGGCTTTTAAAAAATGAAATAATTAAAATCGTATGATAACCAAAGCAATTATTATAATAGATTTTTTCCTTGACATATTTTTGTCTATATTATTTAAAATAGATGGTTTGGGCAGCCCCAGTGGCACAGCGGTTTAGCGCCGCCTGCAGCCCAGGGAGTGATCTGGAGACCCTGGATCGAGTCCCGCGTCGGGCTCCCTGCATGGAGCCTGCTTCTCCCTCTGCTTGTGTCTCTGCCTCTCTCTCTCTCTCTGCATCTCTATGAATAAATAAATAAAATCGTTAAGAAAAATAAATAAATAAATAAATAAAATCATTATTAAAAAAAATGGATGGTAGTATTATGTATGCCAGATATGGAAACCATATGGCACAAAGTATATCCGTACGGTTGCCTGGGGCCAACGTCACAGCATTGCATGTGTGAATTGGTTAGGGCTGCTATAGGAAAGGATCACAAACCGGGTGGCTTAAACAACAGAAATTTATTGTCTCTCAGTTCTGGAGGCTGAAAGTTGAAAATCAAGGTAGTGGTTCCTTTTGAGGCTGGGAGAGAGAACTTCTCTGCTTTCCCCTGTCTTCTGGTGTTTTGCCAGCAATCCTTGGTGTTCTCTGGTTTGAATCATCCTGATCTCTGCTTTGATCTTCAGTGATGTCCTCCTGCTGTGCATGTCTCTATAAAATTTCCCCTTTTTCTAAGGACAGCAGTCATTTTGGATTAGGGACTACCCTAGTGGCTTCTTTTTAACTTGGTTATATCTCTAAAGATTCTTTCTCTAGTCATGGTCACATTCATATGTGCTGGGAATTAGGGTGCCAGTGTACCTTGGGGGGGGATATATTTTAACCCATAAAAATATTTACCCCTATTTCCTTCCTAACATTCCTGATTTTCCTTGGACATTGTTCATAAGCAAATCCTGAAGATGTTTTGATTCTATCTGGATATATCCCTACACATGTAGCTCCATTTATGACATATTTAAGATGCTAGTTTGCATCTCTTGCCCTGACCACTTCTCTGAACTCCAGATTTGTATTTCTTCCTACCTTCTTGCCACCTCCAATTGGATGAATCATAGGTATCTCAAGCTTAAGATGTTCAAAACTATTGTTTTCTGTTCCCCTCCTCGTATGCTCTTACATCATTCTTTTCCCCCAAAGGAAATGATCTCTCCATTCCCCTTCTTTGTCTGAAGAGCTGAGTCACCCTTACATGTCCCTTTCTTTTTATTACCATCTAATATCTGTTCCATTGCTGTATAGAACTAAAGGCAAGGTGTCAGCAGGACTGCATTCCTTCCTGGAGATCCTGGGGGAGACTGCTTCCCAGTTTATTTAAATTGTTGGATAAATTCAGTTCCACATGGTTGTTTTAGAGTTGAGGTTTCCATTTCTTTGCTGCCTGGTAGGCACCAGTCAAGCTCAGCGTCCAGGGTCCACTTGTATTCCTTGGCTCCAGCTCTCTTCTTCTATCCTTGAAGCCAGCAATGGTACATTTGAATTTCTCTGACCTCCTTTTCTGCCTCATCTCTCAGACTCTATCCAGAGAAAATTCTGGGCTTTTAAGCGTTCATGTGATTAAGTTGAGCCAACCTGGATAATCCAGAATAGTCTTTATATTTTTGGGTCAACTCATGTAAACCTTAAGTCCATCTTCAACTTTCCTCCAAATTAGAAATTAGTTGAAGGTTTGATTGAATAATCAGGGCACAGGACTTGGAGGTGGGAGGCATCTAAACCCTGTCCCTACCATGTCACTATCTGTCACTGCCACCAAGTTCTGTTAGCTCCACTTAGGACACCTTTGCTCTTCCTCCTCCACCACTACCACCATATTCCCAGACCACTACTGTGTCTGCATTGTTACCATATTGTCCTCATTTGATACTCCACATGACTTGTATGGATCATGGTTTATCAGATCCAAACAGGATTATTTCTTTATAAATTGTGTTGTTCAAGGTAGTTTCACCTTAAATTTAGCATAATATATTCAATCTTTTCAGCATATTGTATTAAATCTTAAAAAAAAAAAAAAACCCTCTCAGATAAGGTCACTTACTCCAGTACCTTTCTTTAGAATCAAGTGCAAACCTTAAAGTCATCTTACAAGTCCCGGTTTATTGCTATGAAGGCCTGATCACTTCATCAGAAAATTTTATTTTATTCATAGCACTTGTCATTGTGAGAAGCAATTTTTTTAATTTATCGTGGATGTTAATAGTCTGTGACTCTTCATGAGAATGTAAGACCTAGCCCATTTTCTTCAGCATCCAATCTTCAGCTCCTAGAATAAATCAACATTGTGATCATTTTAAATGTTTCTATCCTCGTACAATTTAAATTGTTTTCTTATGTATACATTTATTCCATCATCGCATGTGCCTCTCTGTTCTGAGATTGTCACAATGCTTGGTACCTTCTTCTCTGAACAATGGGAAAAGCTCTTCCCAATGAGATCTTCCTCTAGACACCGTGAGGAATATATTAGACAAGGCCTCAATCCCCCAAAACTTGTAGCTTCAGTTTTATTGTATTTCTATAACCTTTCATAGAGCTACTATCTTATTCTAGTTTTATAAATAAAGGAATGTCATTTAAAACAAATTGAGTAACTTCCCTGGTGCTTAACTAGAACTCTGATTCCTTTCTGAATCATACCAGCATTGGAATTCATTCCAACTTTCTTGAAGCACAGGTAAATAAATTAATTGTTTAACATCTTCTTCCCAAAGTGAATACATATCATTTTCGTATTACTTGTTTAATGTTTCTCTTTGGCACTTTTACTGCCATCAGAAATTAAATTATATGGAGGAGCCTGAAACAACTGATCATGTGATGTCATGTGAAAGAAAACTTTTCCAGGGCAACAAAGAAGGGAGGTGAGAAAGAGGAGATGATGTGCTGGAGGGTTTAGGATCGGCACCTAAGCCCGCTCATTCCTTTCTCTTCTTCACTTAGGAACCTAAGAGGAAACAGAGATTCGTTTTTTTCTCCTTGGGACCCAAACCTGGCTGTGGCTCCTGCATTTTCCATTATACATTTCCTTATCCCTAGAGGAATGAATGTAGAACTCCAAGCTAAAAAACTAACAAACATGCTCATGAAAATCTCCCTGTCATCTCTCTACTGGGAGACATGGGATTATAAATGCCTCACTTCATTTCCCACTCCATGTGATAATACTGATATGACTGTTTTAATCAAGTACTTCCTAGGATTTGGTACATGAATGTTTCATTGGGGTCTAGGTAATATTAGAGCACTGCACCCTTCTGGAGAAGGTTAGCCCCAGGCTTTCTACGGGAGAGAAGAACAACTAAGATTTGGAAAGCCAGAGAATGTCAGAGCTGGGGTAGGGGAATAAAGACTGCCTTCCAAAGAAGTGAGGAGGCTTGTAAAACTGGGCCTAAGTACAGAGGAGGACTCAAAGCTTGAGCGCAGACTTATGTTCAGGCCCGTGTTCCACCATTCACCAGCCTGGTGCTGGCCACAGTCCCTCCCATTCTTGAATCTGCATTTAATTGCAGAGGTGAAAGTAGCTGTTGATAAAGGCAAAGAATTTTGCACAGTGTCTAGGTCATCGTTACTGTCCCACTCATGCTAACAACTAGAGCATTTGTAAATTCCCCAGGCCAGCGGGATGGCGGTGAAGACCTGGGGCACAAGTTCTGCAGCTGAATGCTGCATAAATGAATTACTGCTTTTACGTCAAAATCTGACTGAGCACAAATCACGTTTTAACAACTGACTTCAGTGGTAAAAGGAGAACCAGCCTATGAATGTGAATGCTCGCCAAACATGCAGTAGTAAATTTCTGTGTTTTCATTTCCACCCTCTATGTGAAATAGTAAATTAGCAAATAACTTTAAAGAAGTTTAAAGAACTTTAAAAGAAATAAAATCGCACTTTTGGAAGAAACAGGAACAGATACTTGATAAGATATTGAGCGGTTTTTATAATAATGATAGGCTATAAGCTAGGTGAGAGCAGGGGTATATCTATGTATCTACTGCCTCTCAGAATAGTGCTCAGAACAAAATAGCTATTTAATAACTATTCATTCAGTGAATGAATGACAAATGGATGAATGATAAGAGTGCTCAAATTCTTAATTTATTGGACTATGTAGTACACTTCTCTGCAGTATTATCTGCCATATGTTCAAACTGTATGTCTATGTTGCCTTTGACTTTTAGGGAGAATTGCCTTCTTGGGTTTTACATTTTACATTAAAATAGCATGATAATCAAGACAAATGCAGCTGCTCTGTAATTAGCCATTTACTCTGGACTCCTCTGGGGTGTCCAGTCCGTCCCAGCAGGTGTGTGGCAGGATAATTTTGGTTACTGAAGTCCACACAGGGTTTTTCAGGAGTCCTAGTGCTGCACAGGAAGTCCTGACAACAACACCAACAAAGGAGAGAAAAACTGAAGTGTACCATCTATTGCAACTCTAGTATTTAAAACTGTATGTGGGTAAGCTAATCATGTTTGTTTTGTGGTGTAGTTCGTGTTACATACATATGCTTAGACTCTATTTTGGAAACTAGACATGACAACTTTCATATTACAAAAGTAGGCAGCCTCCTTATTAATATACTAAATGCAGGTGAAAGTTTGTTCAGTAGATTTATGAAACTCTGGCATTTATGCTTATATGCCAATATAAGTATGCCTACAGTTCCTGGTAGGTTTTCAAGGTAAAGGCATAATAGGGTTAGCAATTTGTTGGATAGTTATTAAGATGCCTGTTGTGAAGTACCCTCTTTGAAATGCTTCTTTACTCCCTAATAGGGTAAAGAATACCCCAAGAAGCATCTTTATTTTTAAATTAACAAATGAGTAATTTATATCGTATTTATCAAAATATTTTAATAAGTCATCTCACTACTTTGTAATGTACTGGATTTCTCCCCTCATTGATCCTTAGGCTGCTGCTGGCATAGGAGAATTCTCGAAGGTTATACATTAATATTATTAGCTTGCAAAAGGAAAAGCAGTTTGCTAGACTGTTGATTTTGTTTTGTTATTGTTGTTAGTATTTAAAGAGAAAGAGATACTGTCTCTTGGCTTCTGTCTTTTTCAAACCTCAGTATTGTAACATTATTCCATCAGTGTCCCCACTGGCTCTGCACGTCCATCCAGACAAACACTGGATGAGATGCTCCCGTCTCTGTGGTCAGAGGGCAGTGCCCTCGTTTCTACCTGTGACTGCCAAGGAGGTGTTTGAATAGTGCTATCTAATGTCATCGTGTTTATTATGCATCCTGACACATGTCCACAGGGAACTTGGCTGAAAAGAAATATTCATTTGTGTGTCTTTGGATTCTCAACTCTTCCCAGACGACAGAAATCAGGGGGTTATTCTTGGTGTCAACAATGAAGAAAAATCTCTAATATATCTACCTATACTTTCCTAGTTGTGATAATATTAATATTAGAGTGGTGATGTAAGGTCTTGTTATGAGTCCTTTGCATTGTTAAAATTAAATTGTGATGGCATATTCTACGATAAGAAAATAGATCAAAATAAAATAAAATACTGTAAAGTAAATATTTTATAATAATAAAATGGATCAAAAAAGAAATTTTATCATTAATTTCCAGAGGAAGAGAAATTGAATCTCATGGTGCTTCCCTTTATTATTAAAGGAACTTAATTATTAGACCCTTAGAGGATAGTTTCTGCCTGCCTAAGCCTTAGGAACAAAGGAAAGCATGGAAGGGGTCACTTTTTGCCACTTGGCAAAACCTACTAGAAGGAAGGAAGTTAAACAGGTTCAGGTGAATGTTTTGAAACGTATCACTAAGTGCTTTCTTTAATGAGTAGGTACCTAAGTATATTTTAATATGTGCCTGAGCACTTTTTTGTAATTAGCTTGGTAACTTAACTTCCTAAATATGAACTTTGGTATAAATTAGCTTTCTGTTATTAAATTCACAATATCTTTCTGGTTTTAGATATTAATACCTAATTGAAAGGTTATTAAAATAAAAAATGATAATTTATGTAAAACCATTTTGTAGACTATAAGGCAATAGATGTTTATGTGGTTATCATTATGATATATTTTCTCATTAGGAGAGTATGAGTTATTAAAATCTTAATGAGTTGTGAGAAGTGAACAAATATTAACAATTAAATCTAATAAAATAATTTCAATAAACTTACAATGACTAAGAGTTTTCAAACAGACCAAATTAGAATTTGGAGATCTACATTTTATTTTTTTAATGAGCTATAGTAAATCTGTTCCAATTATTTATGGCTTACTATGATGCCTCTTCCTTTCAAGGACATTTTCTGCAGAAGAAAATAAGATTCATCTCTAGCAATATATCATTTTCTATAGTATTATAAGAAGGATTCTGTGCAAAAAGTTGAGGAGTCGATTCTCATAATGCCAATAGATCACAAACAGAAAAAAAAAAAGGTGAAAGTTATGCTATGGAAAAAAAAAAAAACAAAATATTTGTGATACTAGGGTCTCCTGTAGTGCTCAAATAGTATGTTGCTCAACATTATGTGCATGTGAGATGTATGCATGCGTGTTCTTCATGCATATATCAATACAGATACATATTCACATGTTCCTGATTCTTTCACGTCAGAGATGAGCTAATCTACAATATTTCTACATACCGTATTACCCTAGAGAAATGTCTTTGCTGCTTTACACAAATTGAATTGTAGTATTTGTTAGATTTAGAATTCTTTACGTTCTTTTCATTTACTTCAGCTGTTTATTTGTGAACTCTCAATGTCACCAGGAGACAGACGTTCATGGATGCCTTCACAGTGTTGTTCCTATTGCATTTTTATCACCAATACTCTCATTACCTTCGACTTCTGTGCTATTTCTGCTGAGTTAATTGCTGACATTTCCTTCCAGATCAAACCTTTCATTACCAACATCATTGTCTGGAAATGTTCTGCCCAATAATTTTGAAATACAATTTCCTGCGCTCGTCTTCATTTTAAAAGATATGCACATATATTGTTCCACATGTCGACATACTTTCTCAAGTCAGAAAAATAAAACACATAGTGTACTTAATAAATCTGCAGAAAATATTCAGTACTTTTATACATAGGTAGGGTTTTTTTTTTAAAGATTTTATCTATTTATTCTTGAGAGGCAGAGAGAGAGAGAGAGAGAGAGGCAGAGACACAGGCAGAGGGAGTTGCAGACTCCATGCAGGGAGCCTGATGCGGGATCCGATCCGGTACCCCAGGATCACACCCAGGGCCAAAGGCAGGCACTAAACTGCTGAGCCACCCAGGCTGCCCGGATTTTTTTTTTTAATAGTTTCAGAGTGCCTCAAACATTGCTTAGATTTTAGGTGGCAGCGAATGCTTTCACATGCTGATTTAAAACACACACACACACAACTATAGTGTGCCCACATACTGATTTATTTATTTTTAGAGAGAGAGTGAGAATGGGGATGAGGGCAAGGGGAGAGAAAGAATCCCAAGCAGACTCCATGCTGAGAGCAGACCCTGATGAGGGACTTGATCTCACAACCCTGAGATCATGACCTGAGCTGAAATCAAGAGCCAGGTGCTTACCTGACTGAGCCACCCAGGTGCCCCAAGCAGATAAAGAATTTTTAAATTTCTAGGGCAGCCTGGGTGGCTTAGCGGTTTAGCGCCACCTTCAGCCCGGGGTATGATCCTGGAGACCCGGGATTGAGTTCACATCTGGATCCCTGCATGGAGCCTGCTTCTCCCTCTTGCCTGTGTCTCTGCCTCTCTCCCTCTCTCTCTCATGAATAAATAAATAAAATCTTAAAAAAAAAAAGAATTTTTAAATTTCTGTATATAATAACCTTCATGACCTTTAAAATGATAGGCAAAACCATAGTTGGTGAAGGATTACTTAGTAGGTAGACTAAACTGGAAATAACTCTGGGATGCTGACTCCCCTAAGAATCTGGCTGATTTTTAGGAAACTGGTATTTCTCATCAGAACTTCCTTCCTTGGTGGGAAACCGGGGGGTTAGGTGGTCTGATTCTTCATTGCTGCACAAACCTTGTAAGAATATAATGGTGCTATGGCTTTTAAACAGAACTCCAGAAGATAAATTTAAAACCTTGTAAGGATAATAAGGATCTCTAGGGGATAAAAAAACAAATAAACAAATTATTTTTTTAAGATTTATTTATTCATTTCAGAGAGAGAGAGAGAGTGAATGGAGCAGGGCGAGGGGCAGAGAGAGAGGAAGAGAGAGGAGAGAGAGAAGCTGAGGAGCAGACTCCCTACCGAGCATAGAACCCTGTGCGGAGCTGGAACCCAGGACCCTGAGATCATGACCTGAGCTGAAATCAAGCGTGAGACACTTAACCGACAGAGCCACCCAGGTGCCTCAAGAACACGAGTTCCGAATTTAAAGGCTTACATTCAAATACAGGTTCTATTAAAATCTGTGTGATTTGGGACACATTACTTAATCTCTCTGAATCTCTCTTCTCATCTTTAAAATGAGACAACAACTTGCTCCATTTAACTGTCTATAAAAATAATGGCAAAATTCCACTCTATGCTTAAGCTGCCATTTTAGTACAACAAAAAAGCCAGCAGTTCCTTATCATATGAGCATATGGACAAAGGCAGTTTCAGGGGTGTTGAAAGTGAGTCCTCATTATCCATTGGTGATAAGAAGCCATCTCTTCTTATTCTCATTATTATTTTTTAATTTTCTGTGGATTGAGGGGAGCATATTTCTTGAGGCTAAATTTTGAACTTAGATCAAGAATGAGAAAACATAATGTAAACCTACAGAGCTAGGTGAGCCTCAGTTTTTCATCCAGTCCATCGGATGATATAAGAAGTTTTGAAAATGCCTGAGAATCACTTTATTCCAGATGGAACTGCCGTTATGAAGACCACAACCTTGGAATTTAGGAACTTTAAAGAACTGTAAGCAAACCTTATAGGCAACTTAGCAAACACTTATTTCAAAACATGAAGTATCAATTCTAGAACCAGGTGAAATTGTATCATACAGTCAAGGCCTCCATTTTTGGACACCAGGATTTGGGCATCACTCAGAAATATGGAGAGACATATTCAAAACATCTTGTAGAAAAGTCTAAGTAATTCTCAAAAGACAGTATATTATTTCAACAAATGATAAGATACTGATCCTATTGTGATTCACACCTGTTTAATAGACAATGTTACTATCTGCAAGCAAAGTCCTTTCAGCAAAGATCAGTTTGGATTTGCTTAGGGCGACTTCCTACCCTGCTCCACCCACTTCCAATCCCACCATAGGACAAAGACGGAATTTGGAGATTGTTCTTAGGCATTCATGAAGAAATGGAACATAAAATATACTACAATTCATTAAAGATTGCTGACCAAATATTGAAATGTTGCTCTCAGTTAAAAAAAAAAAAGTGCTGACAGGCCAACAAAAAGCACAAAGACGACACCAGCACCCTTGAGTTACAGGAATACTCATATGGAGCCTATATCTCCACATATAATTTCCATTTCCATGATAGCACCGCTGGCCTTTGTATCTTAAGGTTCCAAGATACAAGTTCAGTCTTAAATTAGAGGACGGGACGTTCCAGGCTAAAAGTAAGAAAGTGTGCTAATCCCCAGGGAGAATATATCCTACAGGGAATAATTATACCAAAATATTTATATAATTCTGGTTTGATCTATCAAAATGTATAGTTTCAGGAATTTTCTCATTTGTTTTCAATGTACCCCTTCAATTTTCTGAACCTTAGTTTATTTTATTTTTATTATTTTTTTTTTTTTTGCGAAGAATATTTTTTAAGTATTCTGTTTGGGTACTGTCTTAGCCTAACACATTGTGGGAAGAACTTAAAATGCTTAGTCATGCGCCTTTCTTGTTGATATTCCTTAGGCACCTCGGCCTAGGGCAATGACGTAATACCCACGTCCGCCCAAGAAACAGGGCCCACTCTGTTTTGACAGAGTATTATTCATGATCACCACTTACATAAATGTTAGAGAATATTGAATAAAGACGGAAGCTAATTATGCAAAAAATCGAAACCAGTACTCTTAATACTGGGAGATTAAGATACAATACTCCTAGCAGTCAGATAAATTGAGTTATTTCTTAGAAGATAGCTTTTTAAATATGTGCATGAGATATGGTAAAGAGTAAAACATGACAGATATTGTCTGTTCTGCCATAAAGAAACTCTTCTTTGTAATTTAAAATGTTGGATTCTGCCAAGAATGTGTGTGTGTGTGTGTGTGTGTGTGTGTGTGTCAGAGAAAAGAGACAAAATGCTTTAAAAATGGGAACTCTTGCATTTACAAATGAGAAATTTGTGTTTCTTCTTATCCCTATTACTTAGAAAGTGCATATATTCATAGGAAAAGTAACACATTGTGACATTTTAGGAGTATTCTATATAACAGATGTATTTCTACCTCTAATTAATTAATGTATTAAAAAATCATATTCTAAATTCATTCTATTGGAGTTGTTGCAGTTGTGCATTTGGTAACTGGGGATTCCTGTCTCCAAGCTTTGTTTATGCCAAAAATATAGATTCATATGGATTTCATGGATTCATAGTTGACAGCATTAGGAATGCCAAGGGGCTTGCTGAACCTTTACCTGATGGTCAACTGCACATCCTATTTGAGAAACCACGAGTGCTTTGAACATAGTGAAATTAATTTCATGGCAGGGTAGAGCGCCACCCCTGAAAATCCTCTGGTCTTCCTAATCCCTCATTGCATGAGCTCTAATTTAAGGCATAGAGTGAAGGAAGGCATGTGATTTGTTCAGTGTAAAAGGTCTAAATAAGAGGTTTATATCCCAGTAGGGTGAATAATCGCCACAATATTTTATTGAGGGGATTTAATATATATAGCCTACATTCCTAGTTACAGAGTTCAAATTTACACTGATTCGAGATCATGAGCTAGTGTGTGATGTCATGCATTTCCAGCCTTTTAGTACCCAGTGTCCTACTTCTGAGTGTGTCCCACACCAGGTAGCGATGGTTGAGCAGCAGCAGGCAGCGTGGGTTTTCAATTTTATCCAAGTAGCTGTCACTACCAGGGCCCTAGGCAAAAGTCCAGAATTGTTTGTTTGACTTGCTTCTTTTTTCTTTTCTCCTCTTTCCTCTAACATGGCCTGGAATACATTCTGGCCATGGGCAGCAGAGATAACTGCAGACTACAAATGAAAAAAGCTGAGCTGGCCCTAAAAATATTACTCCTTGCAACTATTTAATTGCAAAAGAATCTTTGTGCAAAAGCTTCACCATGCCCCTTGAAAGGCAAACTCAGTAATTTGGCTGTCAGTCATTTGTCATTTTATACCTTAGGGTCTGGAGGGATAATAAATAGAATTACAAGAGTTTTATACTGGAATGCTGATTCTGAGAAAATAAAAAACCAAAATTTCAGGAAAGAATCAAGATTTTTTTAAAAATCTCTTCTAAAGATTGTTTTATTAAAAGTATAAAACTATTCATATTACACTTACTTGGAAATCACTATAAAGTCTGTCACTTGTTTAGATTGTTAAAACTTTCCTATATTAATTAATGCTACTTATTCTTTTATCTTGCTCTCAGTGGTAGTAGGTAAAAGTGACCAGGACATTAAAATTCTTGGAGTATTTTAATGCAGTTTCTTTCTTTTTGGCCCAAGAAATTAGATCATTTGTGTAGAAGGGCACAACATAGTGAATTATTATAAACTGATGATGCCACACCAAATAGTGATTTCTTCTTCCTTATTTAGTTCTACTTTTATTTTGTAAGACTTAAAAAGTTTTAATTTTCATTTGAAATAAACTGATAAGAATATTCCTGGAAAACCTCTGAGGTTAAAATGGTATTTTTCTTTTTCTTTTTTTTGAATCTCAAGAACATTAGTAGGTAGATAATGTTCTGGGTTTCATTCATGCCTGTTATCTAGGATTGAAAATAATTGAGGACTTTATTTTTTCTGAATAATATGCATTCAGAAGAGTCCTTGTATCATGAGGTACAATTTGCTCAAGATCATGTGCGCAAGACTCAGCTGAACATGATGTTTGGTTATTGGTTTATTTTATTTTATTTTATTTTATTTTTTTATTATTTTATTTTATTTTATTTTTTATTATTTTATTTTATGTATTTTATTTTATTTTATTTTATTTATTTTATTTTATTATTTTATATTTATTTTCTGAGTAGTCTTTCATTGTGCATAGATACCATACTACATTTGTTCTTATTCCTGGGCATGTCA
This sequence comes from Canis aureus, assembly GCF_053574225.1. Taxonomy (NCBI): domain Eukaryota; kingdom Metazoa; phylum Chordata; class Mammalia; order Carnivora; family Canidae; genus Canis; species Canis aureus. The sequence goes on from NC_135641.1 coordinate 7,391,160, forward strand.
GGAGTATCTCGCTGGGGCTGATATGAATATTGCTGGTATGAGCATCATAGTGGATATCTTTTGGTGGACGTATGTGCACCTTTCTGTTGAGTATATACCTAGAAGTAGAATTTCTGAGACATAGATATGCACATGAAGAGCTGTAGCAGGGATTGAAATACATCAAATTACTTTTACCATTTTACAGTTTTACAGTCTCTGAAAGTTCTGATAACACCTGATATTTGTCAATATTTGGCATTTTGTCTCCTTTTTTTTAATTTTAATCATTCTAATAAGTATATATTGGCATCTCATGGAGGTCTTAAATTTGCCTATTCTTTTGGAGTCATAAAGTCAGTCATCTTTTCATCTGTTTATTGCCTATGTGGATAGCCCCTTCTGTGAAGTGCTTGTTTAGGTATTTTGACCTTCTTAATATCAGGTTGCCTATCATATACTGCATTTTGGACTTTTGTTGATCATACAAATATGTCGATATAGTTACATATACAGACACACCGAAAGAATGAGAATATTCTTTCTCACTGGTGCCCCTTCACTTTCTCAATGGTGTCTTGATAAGCAAGATTTCCCACTTTCACTTTGGCACAGTCTATACCTTTTTAATTCTTTTTATGGTGAGCACTTTTTGCATTCTGCTTAAGAAAGCCTTGGTTCCTTTAAGGCCATGCATGTGTTCTATATTTTACTCTCAAAGCTTTACTGTTTCATCTTTTATATCTCGACTGATGCTCTATATGGCACTAATTTTTGTATAATTTTTGAGATGGAGTGAAGGTTCATTTTTTCACCAGATAGATACCCAAGTGAAAGCACCATCTTCCCATTGTGTGGCAGTTCGATGGTTCTTACAAATTTGACATAAGTGTGGCTTGTTGTAATTCTCTCCTGATCCACTGTTTTGTTTGTTTCTTCTTATATGGATGCCCTGTGGTCTTAAGGACTGCTGCTTGTAATGTGCCCCTGATCTGTAGGTTCTGTCTCTAGATTTGTTTCCTTTCTTCAAGACCACTTGCTCTTCTTGGCCCTTTGCATTTTCATATAAATTTTAGAATCCACTGTCCATTATCCCAGCCACTCCCAGCCCAGAAAAACACAGCATGCCCAAGTTTGGATTAGAATATAATGTATTAAACCTATCAATTAATCCAAGGAAGTTGAAATCTTTACAGTGTTAAATCTGCCAACTATAGCATGGTGCATTTCTTTCTTTCCTATTTTATTTTATTATTTATTCATGAGAGACACAGAGAAAGGCAGAGACATAGGCAGAGGGAGAAGCAGGCTCCCTACAAGGAGCTGAACCACCCAGGTTGCCCCTAAGCCACCCAGGTGCCCCACCTGGTACATTTCTATCATACTATGATTTGTGTCAGCTTAAATTTCAGTAGCGTTGTGTAGTGGTTAGTGAGGAAGTCTTCTATCACCTTCACATGGATTTATTCTTAGGTATTGGAAGCTTTTCTTTGTTATCTATAAACATTGTTGTTTTAATTTCTTTATTGCTGATATACAGAAAGATAACTGATGTTTTTGTACATTGGCTTTTTGTTTTTGTTTTATTGCTGAAGATCTCCAGTGCAATGTTAAATGAAAGTGATAATAGCAGTGAATAACATTTCCTTTATCTCCAAGGAGAAGTTTTCAATATTTAACTCTGATTGTAATTTTTAGGTAGTTATTTTTCATATCAAACTGAAGGGATTGCCTAGTTTGCAAAGATTGCTTTTTTAAAAATTATGAATTACTGTTGAATTTTGTGAAAAACATGTATTTATGCTTCTTTAGGATTTAGTTTAAACTATTAATTATGGGGCACCCAGGTGACTCAGTGGTTGAACGTCTGCCTTTAGCTCAGGTCATGATCCTGGGGTCCTGGGATCGAGTCCTGCATCAGGCTCCCCAGAGGGAGCCTGCCCCTTCCTCTGCCTATATCTCTGCCTCTCTCTTTGTGTCTCTCATGAATAATTTTTTAAAATCTTTAAAAAAATAAACTATTAATTATGGATATGCCACAATGTTCAGTTTAATCTCTTTAGTTTCTGGAAACAATAAAATCAACCAAAAATGCAATAAATCAGTAATACAGTTCCATTTACAATAATACTAGGAATAGAATTGACCACAAACTCAAACAAAGATGCTACACATAGGTAAATATCACTTTTCAGATATCATACACTGTACAGATTTAATTTAAAAAAGAAGAAGAAGGAAGGATGGAAATATGGAAGGGTGGGAGAGAAGAACCAATGTCTGTGACTCAGAAACCTTCACTGAACACTGAGTTCTAAGGATATGAGGGGACACAGAGAAACAGGTAGCCCTGTGGAGAACAAGCTCCCACAAGAAAGAATCATGTCGAAATGGGAGATGTTTCAAGAACTGCATTTCTAACCTTCACTTCACTTATACTCAGCACCTCTCTGTCCTCCTCAATCTGTGATTAAACAAAAACTGAGCCAAGGTGAGGTTACTGTAACCACCAAGGAAGTTATAAACTGAAAAGTTTAAATATAAGACCATGGACTGACACTATCACAAAAAAGTAGGAAACGAAGAAATCAGAAACAGAAGAAAGTAACATCACAGGAATATAAAAAATGTAGAAAAAGTGTAACTGAAGAAAAATTAAATTACTCCCATGTAATATCTTTTTAATATCTTTTTTATAGCCTAAAGTAAGTTAGAATCATGAACAAAAATGAAATCAAAGAAATGATAAAACAAATCAGGAATGGAATAATAAAAACAGGCAACACTGATAGAAAAATAGGAAAAAATAAAGCCATCACTTAAAGGAAACCACATTCAAATCATGAGAAAGCTTAAATATTGCAGAAGTCAAGAGGACTGGTATGAGGAAACAAAACAGAAGAGAGAGAGAGAGGAAAAAAAAAGACAACAAAAGCAACCAAGAAGAAGATGATAGATATGGAAGAGAGAAAACCTGGAGCTAATGTGTGGTTCTTGCCACAGGAGAGCTCTTTTCTTAAGGGAGAGTAACATTGGCCTGCTTTTTAAATTCTCTTCTTCAGTTTTTAGTGTCTGAAGGAATCTGAATGATTTATTTGCCAAAATTGTATATGACTGAAGCAGAACCATGAGTTGTGCAACTCAGCATGTATCCTCATGGAAAATGAAGGGCAACTGTGCTTCTGGAGGCACCAGGAACAGCTAATTTTGGAAGAATGATGCCCCTAGAGGTTAAGGATATTTGTCTATGTTGCAGGCAACAGAAAGTCTTACCAAAAATGCACTGATAAAAAATACAGGCATCCACGAGCCACTCTTGCAAACTATTAGACAGTATTGAGTCAATCAAGACTTAGGTCAAGATGCATGAGGGGTGTAGACATACAAATATTTTAAAAGAGATTCGTGTGGAGAGGGCGTAGGATAAGAACTGCCCTTTATAAAAGTAGGTACTGCTTGAATTTTTAGTAAGAAGCTTATACTGTTTTAAAAATAATCAAAACCCAGTTTTTAGAAGTAACTTTGTTTAGTTCTTGTTTGAACTAACACCAAAACCTATCCTTTTGAAACGAGGGATCCCAGCGTTTCCTTTCAACAACACCAAGTATTATTCTAACAGTTATAATTGTATATTGTTTTGGAATTGAAGAAAGTACTTCTTCAATAGGATAACGTCTTGTTGATACAGGATCTCATTACATTGGGGTGCTGTCTCAGTTTTAAATAACTTGGCTTGGATCTTCTAATTATAAAATGTGAACTTAGGGTCCATTGAACACACAGTTAATAAAAAAGTGTTTAAAATATTGGAAATCATGGCTAGAGTTGAATCACAGAAAAGACTCCAAGGAGTTTTTGTGGTACTGTAATGGCTGGGAGTGGGTAGGAGTGGATATTAGCGTTATAAAATTGAGCTTTAAAGTTAGCATCCTGACAAGTTCTCTCTTCTGTAAGCCTTCGGGTTTGCTAGAGTTTGCCACATTTTATACTTCTTTTGAATTGCAATCTCATTTCAAAAATAAAATAATTTGAATAAACTTATGGTTTTCAAACTGTCCCTTTTGAAATAAAAACTAGACCAGCTTTGAATATGAACTCTAAGCAATCTTGAATCTATCTCTTGCCTTTGAATTCACCAAGGAAACAAAGTCTAGATTCAGTCTGGGACTAATTTTATGGTTCTGTGGGTTTTTCTTTCTCTCTTCTTTTCTCTTTCTTTTTCCTTTCTTTCTTTCTTTCTTTCTTTCTTTCTTTCTTTCTTTCTTTCTTTCTTTCTTTCTTTTCTTTCTTTCTTCTTTCTTCTTTTTCTCTCTTTTTTCTTCCTTTATTTTTTTTTAATGTTTGAGATTTAGATAGCTAAGGAGCCAGATACAGATTTAAGGCAAAGGAATGGAAGATCAGAAAACTAGAATTTGCTAGGCAGGCTAGTAGGAGGGTCCTTTTGTGATGAAATGTTGCATAAATAATGCCGATGGGGGTCTAAATTCACTGTTGCCATGGAGACCTTTGTGCCTGGCTGAACTCAATTCTTTTCTCTTTTACGACCGGCTACCACTAGGCTTGTGGTATTTCTGTTGCGTCTTGCTTTGCTTTCTCTTAAACTGTTTGGGAGTGAAAGAAGAAATTAAACTATGATAATTTGGCATCCTGACTTTTTGGAGACTGTTCTTCTACTCCATTCGTGATTTTTGAGCTCCTCTGGGGTTCCTTTTGACCCTGGTTCGGGGAGGGAAGAGCAGGTGGGAGAGTGCTGGAACCCCTGCTTGGCTGGCTGCTGGGAAGGAGGGAAAAGTAGCCCCTCATCTTTGTGACTAGTCCACTTGTTGTTGGCCTGGATTATACTTTTGAAGTATTTAAGGACCATTTGTTTCCAAAGGTAAAGGAGAAAAAAGTGAAAACTGAACGTTTGTTTTTTTAAATGTTTTCATTAATTGATGTTGTTTGTATGATGATTTTAGTTGAAGTTTTAAAACTGTTGAGAGTTATGTGTAGAAAACATAGGTAGAATTTATTTCTGGCCTCACGGTTGCCAGTTTCTTCAGTGTATTAATGTTGAAAACGTAAAAGCCAAATGACTGAATTAAACAGAATGCAGTTGTAAGGATCCATGTGCCATTTTTCTATCAGCTAACCATTGTAATTGTTTAATAATTGTTTTTAGTAAAACTTGGTGTGTCATAGATATATCTTTTAGATTTCTTGCAATTAATGATTAGCCATGTAAATACCCATTTATAATTGATAATTAAGTGATTAAATTTGACTTGGCAATTGTGAGCCGCTTTCTCCCACCTTTGGCACACAATTAAATGAAGAACCTCACTTGGAAAGAAATAAATCATTGAGAGTAAAAGCATAAAAATCACCCAGCCTGTGCACTATGTAAAGGAACTAAAAATTCATTATATTGGACTGCTAACCTGTTGCATTGCATTCCCTGTCTTACAGAGTATTCGGTTCTCAGTGATAAGCCTTATATTAGAACTGGAATACAATAATTGCATGTCTTGATCATTCTAAATGGTGTAAATGGGATGCACAAATTGCATAATTATAGAAAATTTTACCACACAGTGTTTCCAGATTGCTTTTATTCATGTAACTCATTGAGAGAATCATTGACCAAAATTTACAATGACTTCATAGATTTCACCTCTTCTGCCACTGGAGTTGGGAGTATATTTGTGTACATAACAGGTGAAAGAAATAAATTAATTTCTGAAAGCTGGGGGATTCAACAGGTGGCATTCTGTGGGAATTGTATGTTAGATTGCTATATATTTATGAGATAGGCATACATTGTAGATTTGTGAGTAAAGTGAAATGGAATGAGGATTCAAAATCTTTAGGTTTTTATCTTTAGTGTTTTCAAATGGATGGTAAGAGTCACAGAATGATTTCCAACTTAATTGTGGTAATCACAAGATAGAATTGCTACTTGATTAATACTATTTGAAATTTGAATGACTTTATAACTCAGATGCTGAGTTACAATGACCAAATTGGCATAAAGAAATTATTTATTTTTATTGGGAACATGTTATGGCACATGTTTTACTATTTTAGTTGACTCACATGGGTATGTTTCATTTTAGAGAAACTAACAAGGACTAGAAGACTTGAATATACTATGGGGGTACTTCTTAGTAAATATTTCATTTCAGTTAATTAAAGGTAAAAGTTTATTTTGATCATATTAAAGCTAAGAAATCTTTTCATTTTTATGTGATGTATGCAACCCTCAAGGGTATCCATTGAGAATAGCTACTGAAGAAAACTTTGACCTTTGAAAGTGTTTCCATGCCTTATTTAATAACACTGCCTAAATACAAAGGTAAATGACCATGAAGCTTCACTTTGGGCAAACAGTGTCTAGGCACTCACACTTTGTGGAAAATGGATGTAATGGATTCAAGAGACATTAAGTCTTCAAACTATAGGGGACAGAATATGAAAGTGACCCAAGTAGTTTTTAAACAAATAACAAGTTAACTAATTACATGGTGTGATTGCCCATTACCTTACATTGCTAAATATAAATAGTTTATATGAGAAGAAAATTTAAACTATTAAAAAATTTTTTTTAAATCCAGATGTTTATATGATGTGAATGCATCTGACAACATGCTAAATCAGGTCCTTCAGAGGCCATTCTGAAGCATAAGCAGAGATCAAACAAAATGTGATTTAAAAGAATTATGCATTTTGAGGATATTCAAAGGCCAAGTTGCAAAGTCTTTTCTGAGCTGTTTTACTTATAAATTTTATGCACATAATTAAGAAAAATAGTTTTGTGAAAAAATACACATACAGACAGACAATTCTAGGTTTGGCCTAACTCAGGATTTTATTGATAGGTAACAAAATTACAGCTAATCTATTTGATCAAAAATTCCAGTTAAAATGGTTTAGGAACAAAAATCTGTGTGTTTCTACAAGAAGCTATTAACATGTGAATTCTGATTTAGAGTTCTTTTGTATTTCTGATATCTTACAGTACCTCACACTTAGCAATTCCTTATTGAGGCCCCCTCTATCTACTGTCTGCTAAATATTGTACACCATGTACAAAATGGAAAGAAGTATTCCCTGGAGTCCATGAACTAAAAAATCTGGTGGGATTGCAGATGTGAGAACTCCTAATTGTACTGCAGTAAAACACCTACTTTAATGGAAGCATGGCTGAGGAGAGCGTGCAACAGCATTCCACTTTATACAGTATCTTAAAATATGGTTATTTGATCTTCCCAACCTGAGATGAAGAAAGATTAAGTGACCTGCACAGTAAAACTGTTAAAGAATGACTCCAAGGATAATTTCTAATTAGCAGCCACGGAAATCCTTTGACATCATAAATACTATCATGTCACTACTCTATGCAGAGTCAAAGTCAAAGGCCATGTAGTTGCTGAAGCCTCTTGGTGATGTGCTCCCTGTCACCCCATCTCTCCCACATTTCCTGAGTTTTCCCTCCTGCCCACTTTGCTCCAGCATAGAAAACTCTCTGCTTTGTGTAGAACGTGCTCCCAGTGCATGGCCCTTGCATTTGGTGTTTTTCTCTGCTGAAAACAGTGCATCCTTCCCCTCAGCCTGAATCCAGCCCAGCTGTACACATGCCCCCCCCTCCTCGTGTCTCTCCAGCAGAGGCCACCTTGTCAATGAGTCCGGTCTTGATGACCATATACAAGTTGCCTCCCCATCTTCTTTTCCTGCATTATTTTTCCTCCAATGCCTTTACCACAGGTGGTGCTCTAAGTAATCCACTGGTACAACTTATTCCATGTCCATTTTCTTCACCAGAATGTAGACTCTATGGAGGTAGGGGTTTTTATCTGAATTTTTTTTAATTGATGCATTCCCAGCACCTAGAGTCATGTTTGCCTTTCTTATTAAATGAAAAAATGAAGAACTGAATATAGATTTCCTGGTGCCAAATATACGGCATTCTACTTTGTTGTTGTTTTTGCAGATTTTAAAAATATAGTAGAAAAAAATCGAATTTATCACTGACAACCCATTATTGTAGCATAAGTGTGAGAGAAAGTGGCCAGATACAGGCAGTGGATTCGTAATTGCTCCTGTGCCAACACTCAGCCAAGTTACCTGTATCACAGAAGAGGGGTTGAGAATTTCCCTTCCAGTGTGTGGTCAATGGCAGCAGATGGATTCTTAGTGAGAAAGCCCAGTGTATTCTCTCCTCTTCCTTCCTCTGTCTGTGGAAGCTTGACTAGTACCTTCAGCTTTTGTAGCCATCCGTTGATGTGGCTGCTACTGTAATACTCCAGCTGTCTCTAAGGTTTGATTTATCTGCATATTTTCCAAAGTATTTTATAAGGAACACACAATTATACACAATCTCTAAAATATTATATATTTCTTTTTGTCTTCAATCAGTGGCCTAGATTATTTATATGATCATATTCAGTTAGCAGTTCTGTTAAATGAAGTTCTACTCAAAAATCAAAATAAATTTTTGGGATAAGAATTACCAATCAATATCATGTCCATAGCGGTATCTCACATAGTGACCATAATTAACGCTGGCTCATCTGGAAAGCATAACAACAGTGAGTATATGTTTGTCATTTGTGCATCCAATCACCTGCCTCTACCTCATCAAATTGCTGCTACATTTGACACATTTAATTAAACTTAGCACTTGTGGTTTTAAAAATAAACTTTGCAAGTTCTAATAATTTAATAAACAACTACAGTGTGGCTAATTACATAGTAACCTTCTCCAGTATGCAAATATGTTTCAAAGACGTGAGAATTACTTCCTGGAGGAGTAAGTGTTGAGTCAGTCTGTGGCTTCAATAGTACTGGCTTATTTAAAAAGAAGAAAACTAATTATAAGTGTTGGTCAATTGTCTCCTTGTTTCTGTATAAGGCAAATAGATGGTTAGAACCTTTCTGTATCCCTTAAGCCTCAGCTGTTTCCATGTCGGGTGTAACATTTGGCTACATATTCCTCCAATGAAAGTAATTCCAAATGTCATTATTTGTTGCCTGGCTTCCACATTATTCACACATCCCTTCTGTGTGAATTTCAGCTGTTTCAATTCATTTAATGTCCTCATGCTCTTCTGAACCAACTTCTGGTAATTTTCATCAGCATTAGTAGAATTTCTGTGAGAGATACTATACTCAGTGTTGAAATGGAATGGTAATTAAATGTGGGTGTTAAGACTGAGGCTTATCTACACCACATCACCATGTAGCACTTCTGCCAGAAATTAGAAACTATAAATATGGAGGTGAAGATGACAAAGAATTTATAGAAGGGCACTTTGAATGAGCTGTGGGGCTGTGTCTACATACATAGGCCATAGGGTTGTTGGCCATCGTGCTTCCTTGGTCCTGACATTAGTTGGTGGACTTTGGCATATTACAGCATATATTTGGCAAATGTAGTGTACGGATATTGGTCAAATGTCATGCATTTCCCTTTTAGGAACTTATTTAATCTCTAGGTATATGGGAATTAAATAGGAACTTTGAAGTCTTTCATTTAAAAATTTATAAAGTGACGCCTTGGTGGCTCAGTGGTTGAGCATCTGCCTTCGGCTCAGGTTGTGATCCCAGGGCCCTGGGATTGAGTTCCGCCTCGGGCTCCCTGCATGGAGCCTGCTTCTCCCTCTGCCTGTGTCTCTGCTTCTTTCTCTGTGTCTCTCATGAATAAATAAATAAAATCTTAAAAAATATGTATATAAATCTGGGCTGCTTGGGTAGCTCAGTCAGTTAAACATCTGACTCTTAATTTAGGCTCAAGTCATGATCTCAGGGTCATGAGGTTGAACTCATGGGGCTCTATGCTCAGCAGGGAGTCTGCTTGAGATGCTCTTCCCTTCTCTCTTCCTCTCCCCCTGTTCACAAGCTCTCTCTCAAATAAATAAATCTTTAAAAAAATAAAAATTTATAAATCCGGGGCACCAGGATGGCTCAGTTAGTTGAGTGTCCCACTGTTGGTTTTGGCTCAGATCATGATCTCAGGGTGCTGGGAGGGAGGCTGCATGGGGCTCTGCACTCAGCTGGGAGTCTCCTTGAGGATTCTCTCTCCCACTTCCTCTGACCCTTCCCCTACTTGTGTACGTTCTCTCTCTCTCAAATAAACAAATCTTGAGAAGTAAAAAATAAAAATTTATAAACCGACCCTTCCTTTTATTTGTTACTGCTTTGAAATAACAATTGATATATTTATTGTGCACAGCTAGTGTTTGCTTGTATCTCATTAAATCCTCACGAAGGCCCTGTACATTAGATATTTCCCTATACTATATAAGAAACATTAAGCGGATTATTTCATTATATGGTATATCTGAGGTCCAGAAAAAAAAAATACAAGATTTTGAAATCATTTCTGCTTAACCCTGCAACTCCCTGCCCTTTTGCCTTTTGTCCAATGGCACTGTTCGGTTTAAGCATCTCACTTAGATTGTGGAACCTATGTAGATTTTTGCCTGTTTGTAGATGCCCCCTGTCCTTGCATTGCATATCTCTCCTTGTTTTTGTTTACTATTTACCTCCATCCATGTGCTCCAGGCTGCTCTCTCTTTTACTATAAACTGTTGGACCCACCAAACTGCATGTTCCTATTTAGAATCCGGCAGGGCTAGGAGGTCAGGGATTGGTCATGCTGTGCTAGGTGCTCTACCAGAATAAGTTTGAACATGTGTTATAAATGCAGCTTCCTGACTCAGCGTCTCAGAGGCTGGATTGAACATATGCTTTTCTAAGAGGGTCCCTAGAGGACTATTGGGCCCAGGGACATTTGAGAACCACCTGTCTAATCTGACAGATGCACAAACTGGCTATGAATGAGGTGGGTGGGAGGACAAGTTCAAGGTTGAACTGAGAGTTTCTTTTTTCTTTCTTTTTTTTAAAAGATTTTACTTATTTATTCATGACAAACAGAGAGAGAGAGGCAGAGACACAGGCAGAGGGAGAAGCAGGCTCCATGCAGGGAGCCTAATGTGGGATTCGATCCCAGGTCTCTAGGATCACACCCCGGGCCAAAGGCAGTGCTAAACCGGTGGGCCACCGGGGCTGCCCTGAACTGAGAGTTTTCTGCACAGGACTGGGGGCAGGAGAAAGATCAGGACAGTCCCATCTGCCATAGTAGAAACTCTTGCAGGTTCAAAGCGATAAGAGATTGGAGGGGGTCACTGGTATCTGGTGGACCTCAATCTTGTATTTTTCCAGGCCTCCTCTCAGCCATGTGTATTTGTGCATACAACATAAGAGAAGGAGAGGGAGATAGGCAGACAGAGGGGAAAGCACCGTTAGCCTGATGTTGTGGTGTCCTCTCCATTCTGTGGTCTTCTTCTTCCTTCTCCCCTCACTACTTTCATTTGCAGCCTTTGCATGGCTTGGCTGATTGTGCAGCTTTGTGACTCTCTGTGATAAGTCTGTGGATACTAATATTTCTAAAGCATCTCCTAAGGATATTTTCAATTAAATGGCATAACATAGTTATTATTACAGTTCTATTTACTGGCCTTCTACCACTTGCCAGCTGCTGTCCTAAAGTCTAGGAAAAAGGAGTTACAAAGCCACTGCTTTCATGGAGCTGCCATTCTAGTAGGGACCAGAGGACAAATCAGTGACTGTTACTGCCTGCACTCCTCCTCCTTTCAAGAGAACTAAAGTGTGGGAATTGAGTTCCTTATAATGACGTAGAAGCTGTGCCCATCCTAATGAAACCTGATAAGTTTATCCCTGGCAGTGCTCCGTGAGACTTTTCTCTTTACTCTCATTTTTAAAAGGAAGCCAGGCCAACAACTTTCTTACCATCCATGTCTACAAGGAGACGTTGATATGTTGGGCTAACTTGAGAATATGTGTTTTCAGTGGAGACAAAATTTTAGTGTATTTAACCAGCTGTGATATAGGCCTCTCAGGTGTGGGGTAATGGGAAAAAACATGGGCCTGGAGGACAGAGGCTTAGTTCTATAAGCCGGCCCCAGTGCACTCCAGTTGTAGGATTCTGAGAAAATGTGGGCACACTCAGTTCAAAACTTTCCATCAGAATAGCGATCCTCTTATCCCTGTGGCACAGATGTGATGTAATGTCACTTACAAAGCGTGACTTCACATGGTGACTTCCCCTTCCATCTGTGGAACACCATGTTATTTACTGGCTCTGGGTTATGAGCGGGTATGTCTGTGCTGGAAGTGCTTATTCATGTTTTGGTGACGCGTTACTCATCGTGGAACAATGTGGATGTTCACAGCTTTGGAAGGCAGAACTCTCAAGGGCTTTCAAGGTAGGAGGTTACTCTGCTGCCCTGAGCCATGCCACCTTTGTGCAGAAAGTCCACCTCTAGTACTGCTTCACAGTGCTTGGTGCAGCCACCAGAGAGTCAGTCAGCCTGAATGCACTGCCAAAGCTTGTGTTAGGTGATTGCCACCCAGCTCCTTCTTTTGCTTTACTTTTTCTTTTCTCGCTTTCGGTTTTCAGCTTGTTTGGTTGTTTATTTATTTATTGGGATATATTTTGAGAAAGAACAACCCTGTGGAATCCATTCCAATTCCAGTATTAATTTTATTTCATTTTATTTTCTTCCCTGGTATGTCCCCAAAGGGCTTTGAAGCTGCTGCGTCTACTTCCTTAATCCCTCTGCACCTGATCTTCCTTACCTGCAAAATTAAAGGCTTCAACTCTGTGATCCCTTCCAAATGAATAGGATTTTATTATCTCTCCTACAGGGGCTTCCTGGTGCTGAGTCAGGGTACAACTTTTAGCTGTGGAGCAAAGAAGACTGGCTAAGGTGGGATCTCACCTGGAGCCCTAGCATGCCTCTGGTATGCCCTGTCTCTCACCCCGGGGTCTCTAACCTTTCCTAATTTCACTCCTCCAATTAGTAAGTCTCTTGAGCAAGAACAGCCATTATGTGTACATTTATTTGTACATGATATTAATGTACTACTGTACCAAAATGCAGATGTTAGACAAGAGGATAAAAATCTCATGTGAGAGCAGTAAGAACAGTCATTTAAAATAGAAGTTCACACCTGTACTTGCCCTGCCCCAAGGACTTGCCTCGGACTTGTATATGCCCACGTCAGAGAAGTGTTGCCATGACTGAGCTGCACAGCTCAACAGCGTCAGGAAAGTTATCAGATTCAAATTCAAAACAAAAAATAGGAACATTTGTTAAGTTTAGCCAACTATCCTTTTAAGACTCCCCTATCTTGATTATAACCACATTTGAGGTCAATAATAAAGACAATTGTACAGTCATGAATGATTGTTCCTAATTTGTAAATAAGCACATAATTACCTCCAGGCATTTTGCAGGTAGGGTGCCAATAAGACATTGTTGACATCACAGTGTGCTGCATCTAGGTACTGGAAAACAATCCAAGGTTATGTTGTTCTTCATATGCCAGTGACATGTATTAGGCATGTGCTTATAATATCCCTTTGGATACACTGTTTTGTGGATGGTTATCAACAGAAAAGGAGGCTGGTGGAAAAGCACTGAGCTATGTACTTTCTTTTCAAAACTATAATCAAAGAACTGAGCTAATGTCTTCAAAGCAAGCTTATAGAATCTGCAGGTTTCCAAGGCTATTAAAATATGCATACATTTGGTACAGAATCAGATTTCAAGTAAAGTCTAAAATCCTGAAAAAAATATGAGATAAAACACAAAGTTTAAAATTTGGGATACATGTCTAGCCTTGTCTTATAGGCTCAAAGATATCAAATGCAGAGATATATCATATAATGGAAGACGGTTTTGCAGCAGCTTAGGACAAAAGTACTAAAGGCTTAGTTGAATTCAGATTTCATATAAGGCAACTATTTGGCAAGGTTAAGAAAGCTAAAGTAGGGATCCCTGGGTGGCGCAGTGGTTTAGCGCCTGCCTTTGGCCCAGGGCGTGATCCTGGAGACCCGGGATCGAATCCCACGTCGGGCTCCCGGTGCATGGAGCCTGCCTCTCCCTGTGCCTATGTCTCTACCTCTCTCTCTGTGACTATCATAAATAAATAAAAAATTAAAAAAAAAAAAAGAAAGCTAAAGTAATCTTAGGTTATATTAGTGGAAGTTCAGTTTCATTGCTGTAAGTGGTGCTTTTTTAAATTTTTTTTTATAAGTGGTGCTTCTAAAGTACTTGACACTTTCAGACTGTGTGTGAAATAGCGTGTGGAATGGTGGGTGTTATGAATGAAGAGGGATGGAGATTGACAAACGAGAGACCATGCAGAGGTGTGGCCAGAATGGTGAGACCCCTAAAAACAGTGACGGGACCTCTGAACTGCTCCTGTTTAAATCAGAAGAAAAGATGTGCTTTTCAAATATTCAGATCTATGGTATCAATGAAAAAGTTAGTGTAATACTTTGGTGAATCAGAAGACAGAACTAGAACAGAGGTCAGAATCAGAATCAATCATTAGGTTCTTACAAGAAGGCATGTTATGGTTTTGACAACCCAGGCTGTCCTTCAGGGGGGTGGTGTGCATCTGAGTTTGAGCTGCTATCCCTGGTCGCTTTCAGGGAGCAACTATATGAGAGACAGACTCTTCAAGGATGACAGATGATGACGAGATGGCCTTCTAGATGCCATCCACATATGAAATCCTTAGTGACTTTTCAGACATTACATCTAGATTGATTAGAACCAAATGCAGTTTGGGTGTGTAAAAGTCTAGAGAACCTATAATGGTATGTATGGCACCTATGTTTCTGCATGCTAAGGTTTCTGGAGGTAGGAGGGAGAAGGTGAATTTTGAAAACATTGCCTAGGTGATTCATGGCAAGCTTAAGCTCAGCCGTCCATCCCTATAAGATCCCCTGTCTTGATTATAACCAGATTGGAGGTCAGTGATAACGGCGATCATACAGTCATGAATGATTGCTCATAATTTGTAAATAAGCACATAATTGAGACAGAACAAGAATAGGGAAGTTAGATTGTTCACTTAAGTATGTATTCTTCCTTGTGCATAAGACATAACTTAAATATATATAGAATGTCTATTCCCTTAACTTAGCAATCAGCTAACTACGGGCAACCTATATTCTTCTGTTTCTTCATCTGTGGAAGAGAAATAATAGTCTTTATAATAGTGGTATTTGTGTATTATTAGGAGTAGTATTTTCTAGATACCTCAGGAGTTTCACTGGAGTGGAAAGGGAAGGAGGAGGTTGCTTTGCTAGGAATACAATGGCCCAACTTTATCAAAATGGGAAGGTTTTTTATGTTGACTTTAGTAGGATACAATTCGTTTTTCTTGAATAAATACAAGTTCTACAGGTTTTATTAAATACATGTCTTATTGACTATTTAATTTCAAACTGGACTATTGCTTTTCCCACTTGAATACCAAGGGAAAAGTATCTGCGAGAAAATTGGCCTAATATGTACGAAACAGCTGCTGGCATCATAGCAGCTTGCTGCCCTGCTCTGCAGCCAGGGAGGCTGGTATTCATTAGCTTTGCCCTCTCTATCAGGTAAAAACTGCAGCTGATGGAAATTACAGTCCCCAGTTTCAGGGGACACAAGGATAATTTGGCTGCTCCTAAAAAGGCATAAACAAAATATTGGCTAAGCACAGACAGATGTTAAGGTTATACTCTGTACATGAATTCATGTACTTGAATTCACTTTAATGGAGTTGAGCTTATGGTGTAAGATCTTGCAGCTCATTATAACTAAGTTGTTATGGGCTGCTAATTTGCTAGAAGCTGCTGTATCATGAGCTAGCCCAACTGCCTTGATGGGTCTCCTGGTAGTTAATATGGATTAAATGTGAATCTTTTATTTTTTCCCCTGTGGTCTCACATAATGATATTAGCTTGTCTACAGTGTGACAAATTCAGTGTACCAGGAGCATCTGGTACACTATCCTTTATGACTGAAAATAAGCCTGCAAACTCTATAATGCACATCCATTAAGACACTTCTCCATATTGGGGAGATGTAGAAGGATGACGACCATGGAAGGGATTTATTGGTCACAGTTCATTTTGCTCCAGTGTATATAAACTATCTCAACAGTGGTACATTCATCAGTGCTACATTCCTACAAGTTTTTGCTTGATTACCAGGGTGCAAATATGGATATATTCCTTCTTAGACTGAACTTAATTTATTCCCAGCAAAGGAATTCAAAAAGGAAAAAAAAAATAAAGGGAAAAGAAACTAAATTTTCACAGCTTGAATATAGGTTTAAATTCAGTCCTTTGAAGTTGATCTGGGAATGGATCACACAGAAATGTTCAAGTCATGAAGCTACTTTAGTAAAGAGGGTATTTTTTTAAATTGAATGCGTAATGTTTTAAGAAATGAGAAGTGGAATCAGATCCTGTTGTACCATTTGGATTATGTTCATGGTTTAAATTTGTTACTACCTAAGCAGTGAGGAAATGTGAAACAAGAGAGGTGATATACATATTATGTAATTTATCAAGTATAGGGAAGGCCATTGGGCTAGATGTCGTGTGTTACTATCTCTGCTTTACCACTAGCTGAGTAACCTTGAATTATTCACTTAACCTCTCTCATTACTAGCTCCTTCCTCTTTACACAAAGGGGTTATATTTCCTATCCTATATTATTCATTGGGCCATTTGAAGAGAAAATAAATAGACTAACAATACGGTTGTTATTATACAAAGAGTAAAACCATTATACTATTGTATTAGGGTACAATTATAATAATAGCTCCCTCTTACCTGATGTCAGCCTTCTGGTAACCTCAAGTCAATGGTAGATGTGGCATTAGCAATTAAAAATGGTAGATGTGGCATTAGCAATTAAAAAACACTCTGGAGGCAATAAGGAATAGGAGCTCTGAAAGGTACACCAAAAAAAAAAAAAAAATCACCGGAAATGATTGTCAACAATATAAAATAAGCAGAAGAGAAATGAGACTATTTCTTTGGTTGTAGGAACCAATAGCTGTCTGTGGCCACCGTGCCAGAGGACTTTACTGTGTTGACCTAATTATGAAAAAACTCTGCAGGAGACAGGGACATTTAGGGACAGGCAAACTAACATCCTATCAGGGCAATGTCCTTGTAATGTAGCAGGAGATCCATGTTAACAAGAAAGACCTTACCATGTCAAAAACCAGTAAATGGTATTAATTATTTTCTTATCAAATGAGTTCAATAAAATTTCAAAGAGTGTCTTAGTTGGAGTATGGAAATAGATGAAGTGGTGCCTCACATTTAATGAATGAGGAAAATCAGGATCATTGTTGAATATTAACCTCTTACTGAAGTAAAAACTTCCAAGATAATTGGTCTGGTCCTATACTCCAGTCAAACTGCACTCTAATTACTTCCTGAAACACTTACATACACAGTCAATATTTGTCTAATTCTGTGCCTTAAATCATGCTGCTTCTTCCATTTATAATGCTTTTCCTTTACCTTTTCACATGCTCAAGTAGTAAACTCTCATTGTCCACCTCAGGTGCCACCTTATGCACATACCATTATCCTTGAATTCCTTCTCCCTACCCTCTCCCATCTTCCCTAAATCGATGTTGCCTTTGAAATTCATTCATATCTGCCTCATCACAATTTAGCATTTTACTTTGTATCTAGGTAGCGATGCACAGATTTCAACTCTCTTGCTAGACTTAAAGCCATCATCACCAAGATCTCTATTAGAGTTCTCAGAGAAACAAAAGCAATAGGATATATAGAGCTATATAGAGTGAGATTTATTATGAGGTCAGAATGAGGTGATTGTAGGAACTCAGAAGTCCCACAGTCTGCCATGTGCAAGCTGGAAGCCCATGAAAGCTGATGGTATAGTGGCAGTCCAAACTCAAAGCCCTGAGAATGAGAGCAGTCCATGGTGTAAGTTCTGGTGCAAGTCCAAAGGTCTAGACAAGTAGGAGTGCCAGTGTCTGAGGGCAAGAGAAGATAAATGTCCTAGCTCCTATAGAGAGAGCAAATTTGCCCTTCCTCTACCTCTTGTTCTATTTAAGCTCTCAATTGATTGGATGATGCCACAGCATTGGTAAAAGTGATCTTCTTAGTCTATAAGATTCAATGCCAAACTCATCCAGAATCACCTTTACAGATATCTCTATGGAATAATGTTTACCAGTGATCTGGGCATCCCTTAGCCCAGTTATGTTGACAAAGTTAACCATCACAGGATCCATACCCAAACTAATTTGGAATTTTCCTATCTTTGTTATCCAGCACCTTGCAGAATGCTTTGCCCATAAATATCAGCCTTCCTACTGTTACTTTATTCATTCATTCCATAAATAATTATTTGGCACCTACTGTGTGGGTGGCATTAGAGATTTGGATGAAAAAGGTAGCACTGTTTTTGCCTTGGAATTTAACATCATAAAAACAGTGACTCCAAAATAACTGGGGCTTGTGGTTTGCTGGCAGGCAAGTAAGTATTGACGGCTCAATCCCCATTTTTGGTTGCTGTTAGTGAGATGGCGGTATGTATTTTGCATTTCATTTATGTGCCACAGAAATCTGATATTGTAGTACTGACAAGATATTAACCAGCAGTGTCACTAGACTATTTGGGACAAATTTACATTTCCAGGATCTAATGAAAGAACTCTCTGGAACTTTGGGGCCATCGAAGAGACTTAAGATATCTCCTAGTCCTGAAATAGCAACAGGCACTCAGCTCAAAGAGCTACTGGTAAAATTTATTAGAGAATTTTATGTTAAGAAGATGGTAAATCATGGAAAAATTGATTATTCTACCATCCAAATGTTGGAGCATAATAGTATATGAAAATGCCAATTTTTAGAATCGAGAGTTTTGTTTAACATAAATTTTACAGTCTGGCAAGAGAACTTTGGGGGCTAAGTCAATAGAAAGCCATTATCTGGGATCCCTGGATGGCTCAGCGGGTTAGAGCCTGCCTTTGGCCCAGTGCGTGATCCTGGAGTCCCAGGATTGAGTCCCACATTGGGCTCCCTGCATGGAGACTGCTTCTGCTCTCTCTCTTCTCTCTCTCTCTCTCTCTCTCTCTCTGTGTGTGTGTCTCTCATGAATAGATAAAGTCTTTAAAATAAAATAAAATTATCAAATAAAAAAAAAAAGCCAGTATCTCCTGAAACTTTTCTCAGAATCAGAGAGTGTTCTTTCACGCTCTGAAAAGTACTACATTCTTTTCTTGGTGGCCAAGCAAAGGAATAATATCTTTGAATATGGGAGAAACTAGGTTGCAATTAGCATATAAATTGTTTAATTGTAATTAAGCACTAGTAAAATTCAGAACATAATGTGGTGAGAGGATTCAGTTTTTGTTAATTATTTTAGGCTATGTCTGTAATTTCAAATTAATAATACTATATTAACTTGGAAAAGTCTGTGTTTGTGTAAACAAAAAAATATGAATAGAGACCACCGGTTAGATTATCTCAACACATTCAATTCCTCAAATTAATATCAGGACTTAACAGAGATGTCATGATGCTTGTGGCAATAAATATTTCCTTTAATGTTATAGAATATTGAACCATTGAAAGGTTAAATGTTAGGAATTATTAATTTTTAGTCTTAGGAAATGAGTCACTGAAAGGTTCTAAGTACATAAAAACAGATCACATTTGTTAATTTTTTTAAGGATGACTTTTGGCTATATTATGGAGAACAAAATGAAAGCAGGAATGAATAAGAGCAGACACTCTAATTAGGAAAATGAGTTCAGGTCTCCAGGCAAGAGATATTGGTAGTTAGAATTGGAGTGGTGACAGTGGAGGTAATGGACAGATTGGAGAGGTGGAATTGGTGGTTACAACTCTGTCTCAACTCCAGTTGGGTTTTCCTCCCACACCAAGCAATTATCAGATACTACCTGGGTGTCCTACAATTCTGACACTGTCTATCTGGGGGTAGCATCAAATCCCACAAGGACTCAGTCCTACAGGATTGCCCCTCTCTCCTGCAACACACACACACACACACACACACACACACACACACACACTTCAGATGCCATTGGCAAGTCTGGGTTGTCACCTGTTCTTCTAACCAACATCCAGCTGTAGATTGGGTTCAATTATTTTCCTAGAGCTGCTCACAGATCTCAGAGAAGCTTTTACTTACTAGATTACTGGTTTATTATAAAAGGGTATAACTAAGGGACAGCCAGATTGAAGAAACACACAGGGTGAGGTATGGAGAAAAGGCTCAGAGCTTCCATGTTCTCTCTGAGTGCATTATTCTCCCCAAATCACCAACCTGGAAACTCTTTTACCCCATTATTTGGGGTTTTTATGGAAGTTTCATTACCTATGTATGATGATCAAATCATAGACGATTGATGATTAAACTCAATCTCCAGCCCCTATTCGCTTCCTGGAGACCTTGAGGTGTGGAATTGAAAGTTTCAACCCTCATATTACATTGTTGGTTCCCCTGGCGACCAACCCCCATCTTTTGGTGTGGTTCAAAAGTCATTTCATTAACATAGCAAAAACCATCACGTCATTCCTATCACTTAGGAAATGTCAAGGGTTTTAGGAGCTCTGTGACAGAAACGGGGTTGAAAAACACATATATATTTCTTATTATAAATTACAATATCACGTTGGTATGTAATGATTTCTTGTGTATATATGGAGAAGATAAAGTTTAGAATCATAAACACATTTGGGGATTAGGTAACGTGGGTAAATGATAGTACTATTGACTGAGACAAAAATAGCAGAGTGAGAACAAGTTTGCAGGTTGTCTATGATGTCAGTTTTAGACACGAACCTTTGTGTTTTCCAGAGTGGATGTCAGTGGCTGGTTGTATATACACCATTTTTGGTTATTGAAACTGTGGGGATTGATGAGATTATTTAGACAAAGTCTAAGAAAATAGAAATTTTTAAAAATCCCGATAAAAATAGTAGCTTAAGAGAATAGGAGACATCTATAGAAAATAAGGGCAGCCAGAGAGGTGGGAAGGAAAAGGAGAGGGGTGTATTGAAAACCACAAAAAGAATTTGATTCAGGAAGAAGGGGAGAAGCCAACAAAGTAAAATGCTAACAATGGGTAAATTAAAATACAGCATACGGTTAAGAGATCCTGTATTCCACTGGTATGAATATTTAGCTATTTAGATTTCCAAATGCTATTTAGAAGCATTGAGTGGGAAGGGATAAATATTGGCCTTTTGTCACTCAAACATTTCTGTTCTAAATAGAATTATTACTCTAAATCTCATTCTGTAGTTCAAGTTAGTTTTATAAAAGACATATGAGAGAGAGAATGTGAGAAATAGAGTAAGCACAATTCATGGGGAAAATATCATGGAAATTTTGCATTGGAAGTACCGCAAAAGTAATTTAACCTCATCTTTTGCATTTTATCAGATGCCTTAGTGAATTTGCTCTATGCATATACACCTTCTCATATTGACTCAAAGAGTATTTTTTGAGGTCATATATTAAGTCACCCATCCGTTCATCCATTCATCATTTATTGAATGTACTATATGTTAGGTGAGAGGAAGGTGATACTGGAAAGTCATGGCCCCTGCAATCAAGATATTGTATGTTTTAAGAGAGAAGACAAGCATGTAATTAAGTGGGTTCAATAAAGCATTGCTGTGCTATGGGAGTAGTGGTGAGTCCGAGAATGTACTAGTACAGAAGAGATGCTAATTAAATAAATCGGTGTTGAGATACAACACCATGAAACTGAAAGGCAAAAAGCATTTTTCCTAAACTTCAGCAACAGGGGAAGAGTAGGGAGGAGGAAATGGATATTTGGAGCAATGAGCACAGAGCCAGCACATGCAAAGTCCTTTGAGGAAATGCAAGTCATTGATCTTGGCAGAGCCTAGTGTTTTCGTACTTCTTTCACCCTTTGAACAGTGGAAGGCTGCCTTCTCCACTGTGGTGTAAACATAGGCAAGGATGTGGAGCATAACTTCTCACTATCATCATTACCCTCATTGGGTATATCTGAGTTTCACAATGGCTCTCTTAAAGTTAATGATCATTATTAGAAAGAAATACTTCAGTTGTAGTTTGAACTTGAACAGTACAGTGAATATAATTTTTCCAATGATTGGACATAAGAATTCCAATATTTCTAGGAAGGCAAGGAAAGCTAAAAAGAAACAGCATAAAATGGTAAGCTGTAGTCATTCCTCATTAATGAAGTTTGTGCTTTTATTTTGGCGTATTGTTACTGATTCTATAGCCTCCATTAAAACAGTGAGAACAAATAAGTCTACATTTTTGAGGCAATGGAGTTGTGCAGAGTTAGAGCTAGTCTCTGAGCTCTATTCCCATCTAATCTTTGAGGAAGCTACTTAACGTTTTTAAGGTTGAGATGTCTCAGACAATAAAATGCCTTATTGGATCAATGTGAGGAATGAATAATTAATGCATGTAAAGCACTTAACAGAGTATGATACATGCTAAGTAAATACTTAAAATATTGAGTGCTGTTTTTATGTGTTACTATCATAAATAGAATGGTTACTCCCAAGCAGATATAGGCATAAAAATCACTAGTAGAAACTATTCAAAATGTACATGTTAGGGCTTATTACGTATGAATTTTTATTCTGTAGCCTGAGTTATATACCAGGCATTTATAAAGTTCTAGGGGTCCCTGAGTGGCTCAGTTGGTAGATTAAGTGTCTGACTCTTGATTTCAGCTCAGGTTATGAGCTGGAGCCCCGTGTTGGGCTCTATGCTGAGTGTGGAACCTGCTTAAGATTCTCTCTCTCCCTCTCCCTCTGTCATCCCTTTCCCTCCCCCTGACACCCCTCCTCACTGCCCCCCACCCCCGGTCATGGGCACATGTTCACTCTCTTAAAAAAAAAAGGGGGCTGGATATTATCATGGTATAGTTAAGAGTCACCAAAATAATAGTATCACTAATTTTTTTTTATGAAACATAGTAGATTTTTACATAGTTTTAGCTACCAAGAACTATGGCCTTCTTTATTTCATGGAGCCCTGTCATTTAGATGAATTAAGTAAACTGCAGAAATATGCTTTACTTGGATAGCAAAGCATTTGGTGAAATAAAATGCCGGAACAAAGCAGACAGAATTCTATAGATTGAAAAAGTTGGTCAGAAAGAGGTGTTTCTTTATATTTTTATTTTATTGAAACCATTCTGGAAAGGTACCTGTGATTCTGCTTCAGGGTGCTGATTCCTGTCATCTGCTGTCTTGCTAGGTGACCCAGAATGACACTGTGGTTGTTTAAAAACATTAGTCTGTCAGTTTTGTAAACTTCCGTGGACAGCTCTTTGCCATAGTTTTTGACTCATCAGTGAGGTCTGTACAGCTTTACAGTTGACATTGATTTGTTCCATTCCATCCTGACATCATTGCTTTGTTCTTTCCAGATTTGTTGGACACTTTGCTATAGGCTTCCTATCATTACCCTGTCATTTGTGCCACCTTCCCTTCTATTTGGCTTCAGAAAGTGTTGCAGTGAGATGATATTAACATTGCCAGGAGTTTGTGGCTATGAAATCAACTCATTCGTGTGAAATGGGAATTAAAAGTGATGTGGGGAAAAAAGGTCACCTAAGATTATCTGATGATACAAATTCTTGATGCATGCAGAGATAGGGGACAGTGGGAAGTGAAAACTCATCTACACATTAGAAAACTGGTCTTTTATCCTTCTTGAAAAAGAACTCCAGGCATGCCTGGGTGGCTCAGTGGTTAAGTGTCTGCCTTTGGCTCAGGGGTGATCCTGGAATCCCTGGATCAAGTCCCACATTGGGCTCCCTGAATGGAGCCTGCTTCTCCCTCTGCCTGTGTCCCTGCCTCTCTCTCTGTGTCTCTCATGAATAAATAAATAAAACCTTTAAAAAAAAAAAAAGAAAAGAAAAAGAACTCCAGCCAGAGGACAGAGAAATACAGTCCTGGAAATTATTGTATCCTAGAGACCGAAGAGAGATAGCAGTGATCTTCCATTTTCTCAGTTTAGATAGAACGAGTATGATTGTGTTGGCATTGGTGCCTCTGAGAACCCAGTGCAGGATATGGTTATGCTTAGGGGAAAGTAGGAGGACCAACCTGTACAACTTATAATACTCTTGCTCAGGGCCTTCCACAGATGGTAGGTACAAAGGCCAGGGGCATTTTAGGCTCCCTCTTACTCTTGTTTGAACTCCTTTGCTCTGAGGTTTCTAATTTCTTTTAGAAAAGAACTGACACCTGAGTAAAGAAGGTAACTTTAATTTTTGTGTTAATATCTGCTCCCTTGCCAAAATGGCAATGAGACTTTTTTAAAGGGATAACCCTGTAGACCTAGAGAATGGGTAATTAAAGCATTGTATTTCAGCATGTTGGAGTGGCCATCAACTCAGAATTACTTCATGTACCGTTGAAGAAGGCAACAGTACTTCTGATTAAACTATAACATACTATCAAATGTAAGTCATCCCTATTTAAGAGAGTAAACCCAGAGGCATTAAAGTGTGAAAAATCTTAGAACTCATCAGTCTTAGAACTGACAAAATATGGTACATGGACAAAGTGATAAATAACTTATATATAAGAAGATGAGTTCTAAGCAGCAGGAGAAGATAAAAAGTATAAGCTAATTTATAAGTAAAGTCTTGCAAAGGTTTGTAGGAGTGGGAACATGGGGCATCAAATATAGCTATACGAACAGGAGATTGTTTGTGAATTTGTTTAATATCAGTTGACATCAGAACCCCTGACCCTACCATACACAGCTAGACAGATTGCTTCCCCCAACACTGGCAAAGACTAGAGGTGAATTACCTAGAGTTGATGAAGTTAGAGTCCTCTAACTCAGGGGCACAAGGAAGGGTATTAAAGTCGGTATTAAAAGTTACTTATTAATTTTGAGCCCTTCCACTTCACCTTGCCCCCAGCCTCCATGCCTACACAGTTTTCAGAACAGAGGTAGCCATGTGTTCATTTTTAGAGCTGGAGCTTGAGAGAGCCTTCTTTGGACGTTCTGCATGGACACCCCCACTGATTCTCCTGGAAGGGCAAAGCTAACCAGCTGTACTCACCAAGAGCCTGATCAGCTCTCTGAATTCCCACTCAAATAGAAGAAGTCTGCTGGAGAACTTGATATGTTTAAAAGCCTATAACATGAATGACAGACTCTAAAGCAAACTGAAAATCATTTTAAAATAGGAACTATGCAAAGAGAAGAAAACATAACACATCATGGAGAGAGAGAAAAAATGATTTCATATAAAATAATACTGGATGATAATTAATAGGAATACTCAGAGAACAAAAAAAGTAGGTCTTGGGAATTTAAAGTATAATAACATCAATGTACAAACCACTTTTTAGATACCTATATGATTAAATTGAGGAACCTTTCCAGAAAGTAAAAGTAAAACATAAAGAAAATGGGAAACTAGAAGAGAAATAGATTTAAAGAAGAAACCTAGACAACTGATACAGATTTTAACATCTGAAAAGTTTAAAAAAAAAAAAAAACCAGCAACAAGAAAAATCTTTTAAAAAGGGAGAAAAGCATGAAAATTTTTTCAATAGAATTATAGAATTGCCTAGAACTGAACAATGTAAGTTCCTGGATTGAAAGGTCCCACTAAAGGTCCTGAAAATGTCTAAAAATAGACTTATATCAAGACCATATCAATAGTATTTTAGAATGCTAGGGACCAAGAAAGGATACATTTTTTCTGGGAAGAAGTGAAAGCAGATTTCACACACAAAAAATAATAAAAATTCAGAATGTTTCACACTTTTCAACAGCAACACTGGAAGGCAGGAGATAATGATGCACTAGCTCAAAACTCTAAGGGAAAATTATTTCCAACCTAGAATTCTCTACTTCTATAACAGCCTTAGAACTAAGTTTAAGAGTAGAATAAAAACCTATCAGATATCCAAGGTCTCAAGAAAAAGCCTCCCACTCTCTCTTTCTCTCTGGGAAGGCATTTTTTACCAGAAAGGAAATAAAGTAGGAAAATGAAGAAAGCAGTAGGTCTAGAAAGAGGGAACCCACCATTAGAGAAGGACAAAGGAAATCCCCATCATGGAGATGAAGAGTGGGTCCCAGGGAGAGCTGTGTAAACAGGCCAGATTGGAGCAGGTTGGAAGGCACCAGAAGAGATTTCTTCAATGGACTGAATTGCTATAATCTTTCCTGTGTTTGGTTTATTGAAAGAAGTTTATATCAAGGGAATTTTTTGTTTGAATTCATGTTAAGTACATAGGCAGCCAAACAAACAAGAGTAACAGAAAAGACAAGCCATTCATTTAGAGAAAACAAAATGTTGTATATTGATGTTAAAGAAGTCGTGGTCTGAAGCATGTACCTTGTGATATGGTTCTACTGAACATGGAAGTTTAGCTGTATGGGGAACGAGAGGAAGATGGGAGAAGTGTCCATGCATGCTAGCAGATGGGGAAGTGGAGTGAAGCCCTCATCTTCCACTATGGGAAGTCAATTGATGTTGCCTCTAACTGAAAATTTAAGAAATAATAATATTAGAAAGTTAATGGAGATATGGATGTACAAATCAGAAAAAGGAGTTAAAAGTGCTTGCCTCTGAAGAAGAGAAAATGAGAAGGTAGGATTGCTGCTGTTTTTCAAATAAACTTGACAAGTATTTTGCCTATTTCAGTCTGTATATGTACAGATTGATTTAAAAACGGCAATGACAATTATTTTCACTTATCCAGCTAGGAATATAGATGGCAATTAGATTCTCTTTCTTTTAAATTTTTTTTTTAATTTTTATTTATTTGTGATAGTCACAGAGAGAGAGAGAGAGGCGGAGACACAGGCAGAGGGAGAAGCAGGCTCCATGCACCGGGATCCCGACGTGGGATTCAATCCTGGGTCTCCAGGATCGCGCCCTGGGCCAAAGGCAGGCGCTAAACCGCTGCGCCACCCAGGGATCCCCTAGATTCTCTTTCTATATATAATTTTTAATTTATGCATTATATAAAGCATAAATATATATTGTATATGTAATTATATATAACATTTATTATATATAAACATGTATAATTATATAGAATACATAAAGAAATATGTATTTTTATATATGATTTTATAATTTTATAAAATCAGAGAGGCACTTATAAAATCAGAGAGGAACTGATAAGGAAAAAAAAAGCAAAAGAAAGAAAATTTAAACTGAAGAAGCATCATCTAGATAAAACCTTTAACAGCTCTTTCAAGTAAGGATTGCACATTTTTATTACAATTGATGAGCCTACTGAATTCTAAAAATAACACTATGGTGAAGATATTTCATAGAACTGCTGATTTTTTTTGAAGCTCTATGGAGGTTTTCTCACATTTACTTGGGATCATGAAATACCTTCTTTGAAAAAAAATATTTTGTGATAAACAGTTTGGCCATTTCATTCCGGGAAGCTTGATACCAGGATCTTGGGTCATTTATTCATCAACATTTACCTAGTTCCAATTATATATCAGGTATTTTGCTCATAGATAAAATTATGACCTAGGACCTAGTCCCTTCCTTAAGGAATTCACAGTCTAGGAGGAACACAAATCCTTGAAGAGCTAATTGTAATAAAATACATAAAGTACGAAAACAAAAGAAAACAAAAGTAGAAACTGATTTTCACTGGATCGCAAGTAATAGCATTGTACATACTTGAGAAATGCAGATTAGAGCAACTGGCCACTAATGAAAGGTAGACCTTTTGCTCATTAGTAGGCTTTCCATTCTCATCTAGGTCGACCTAGCAGGCCTTCTTTGAAGCTTCCTTTAGAAAAACTCTGGAGCTTTCACTACCATGGTCAAACCTTTCAAATCCCATCACGTTTCTTCTACTCGCCTTCATGCCTACCACCATTCTGTTGCATACATAAGACTACACAGGACCGCTATTGTGTGTCTGGGTGGGTGCTGGTCCTCACTATTTTTTACTTCAACAGGAGAGGAGGTTGACCAAGAATTCTCGATGCCTGAGCATGTGTGGTCTACACAGTCTCAGGATATGTTCTGGGTCCATGTTCCCACTTCTTGTGGCTGGCATGGTAAATTTGAATCTTAAGTCATTGGATTATAGCAATCAGGTTTCCTCTGTAGAAAATGTCTTCCACTGCCCAGAAGCTCATCCATCTTCTCTATTCTCCACATCTGTCCCACCTCTTTTCCATCTTCCAGTATTAGTAAAATTAAGGCAAACTCATGTTTACTGAATTCACTATTCAGTCTAAATTTTTCCACTTCCTTAAACCCAGCTTGTATTGTCTCAACTGATGCTATGGCACGATGTTAAGTAAATTATTTATTGATGAAATTAATGAAACTATGAGTATGTGTTTTCTGATTTCAGTTTTTACACTAACTTAGCTAAGACCCCTCAAGAGGCTTTATATACCTTTATCCTTTTGAAAATACTTAATAAACTTCATTTAGTTAAGTTTAATTAATTATTAATTATTAATTTAGGCTTATTAGGAAAAAGTTATAAAAGTATAAGTTAATTTTTCTTACAATCCTAATATATTATGTGACTCAACCATGTGCTATTCTAGGAGTTAATATCCTTTAGATCTGGCTCTTAGTAAATTTTATTGAACTTTGGTATCATATATCTGCTACTTTTATAAAACTTTATCCCTAAAACAAGATAATTTACACATAATGGGAAGGTAATAGGTTTTCTAACACTGCTTTTTCTTTAAACTTCTGTTACCAAAGGAGGTCTCCTTTAATCCATACCCTATTGTTAATTCCCATGAAATCCCAATTTCTCTGGACAGTTTCTGAATACCATTTTTGGGTACAATTTTATTTAAGCATAATTGATATAAAAAGGTGCCTGTATTTAACATACATAATTTGATGAGTTTGAACATATGCATACACCCACGGTACCATCACCAAATTGAAGGTGATAAACATATCCATCACTTCCAAAAGTTTGTGTCCCTTTTACTTATTTATTCATTTTTTTTTTAGTGATAAGAACACTTACCATGAAATATACCATCGTAACAAATTTTTAGGTGCCCAACACTGAATTGTTAACTTTAGGCACCATGTTGCGTAGCAGACTGCTGGAACTTGTTCATATTGTATAACTGAAACACTATACCCATTGAACAATAGTTTTGTAATTGTACTTGATTGTTTATGATAGTGACAAGATTGTGTTCATTTTGAATGAACATGAACCTTTCTTAAATCGCCTCTGGTCTGCTGCTAAGTATCAGTGTTGTTCTGGGTGTGGTGAAAGCACGGACTCTGAAAGACTAGAAAGCCATAAAAATGCGGATATAAAATAATGAAAATGTATGTCCTGGGTTTGCTTCCTCATTAAGGAACCATTTGCTGTATATCCATTAAGTATCATTTTTCTCTGTTTCTTTTCTAAGGAATGTACCCCAGGTGGTGTGGACATGTGCATTTTTTATTTGTTTCATTCAGTTTTCCCTTGGCTTATCTGCATTGTCTGTTGCTCCTTCTCTGATCTGGAATGCCTTTCTCTGTCTTTTTTTTTCTCTCTCTCTAGCCTCTTAACTATCTATAATAAAGTGCTAAATTATAATACATGACATTCAATGCTAAAAACAAAACAAAACAAAAAAACAAAAAACACCAAACCACCTAGTATCTCCTTAGCTGGTTTATCTTCACTTCTGCATTCATCTGGTGTTTTGGTTAATCTAGCAATCAAGGACTTCATCTGCTTTCTGTTCAAGAGTTTCAAATGCTTGGCTCATGTTTTTGAAACTGGGAAACATAATAGTAGGAGACTGGTACAACAACTTTTCAGGGCTTGGAATGTTTGCAAATAAGTTTAGTTCTGGTGTGGCACAGTCAGAGACATTGAACAACAACTCCCTATTTCACCTTACTTCCTAGCCTCTGGCAACAACCACCATTCTGTTTTCTTCTTGTATAAGTTTGACTCTTGCACACACCTCATATAAATGGAGTCACGTGCTTTATGTTTATAACTGACTTCTTTGGCTTAGTAACTGACTTCTTGAACTTAGTATAATGTCTTCCATATCCATCCATGTTGTTGCAAATGGTGTAAATTTCTTCTTTTGTAGGTATCTACCATATTTTCTTTGTCTAGCTGTCTGTTGTACATTTAAGTGGTTTGCATGTGTTAGCAGTGAATAGTGCTGCAAAAACGGCGCATGGGTGACTCAGTTGGTTAAGTTTTCAACTCTTAATTTTCAAGTCATGGTCTCAGGGTTGTGGGATCGATTCCTGCATCAGGCTCCATCCTGGGTGTGGAGTCTGTTTGGGGTTCTCTCTCTCTCTCTCTCTCTCTCTGTACCCCCGCCACCTCTTCCTTTAAAAAAAAAAAAAAAGATAGTGCTGCAATCAATGTAAGAGTGCAAATATCTCTTCTGGATCCTGATTTTAGTTCATTTGGATATATACCCAGGAATGGGATTGCAAGATCATATGGTAGTTCTATTTTTAATAGTTTAAGGAACCTCCATACTGTTTGACATAGTGGCTGCACTATACATTCATACCAACAGCATATAAGCATTTGATTTCTCTATATCCTTGCCAATACTTGTTATCTTTTATTTTCTTAATAAAAGAAAACTTCACACCTGCCATTCTAACAGGTATGAAGTGATACCTCATTTTGGTTTTGATTTGTACTTCCTTGGTTAGTGATATTATGCACCTTTTTATATACTTGTTGGCCATTTGTATGTCTTGCTTGGAGAAATGTCAATTCAAGTACTTTGCCTTTTTTTTCTTTTTTTTTTTTCTTTTTATTTATTTATTCATGAGACATGAGAGAGAGAGAGAGAGAGAGGCAGAAGGAGAAGCAGGCTTCATGCAGAGAGCCCGACATGGGACTCGATCCCGGGTCTCCAAGATCAGGCCCTGGGCTGAAGGTGGCGTTAAACCACTGAGCCACCGGGGCTGCCCCTGCCATTTGTTTCCTACTGAGTTATATGCACTCCTTATGTATTTTGGAAATTAACCCTTTTAAATATTTTCTCCCATTCTGTTGGTTACCTTTCCATTCTGTTGACTGTTTTCTCTGCTAAAAGGAAAGGAAGCTTTTTACTTTGATGTAGTTCTGCTTGTCTGTTTTTGCTTTTGTTTGCTACTTTTGGTGTCATCACAGTTTAGAGCCTGATTTACATCACTACTTCTGCAGTGAAACTGCCCAGGAGAAGGCCATGCTAATGGTCTTTGTCCCACCATTATTCTTCTATTTATTTATTTATTTTGGCTTCTTTTGTTCTGTCTACACTCCATATCCAAGACCTTCAAAGATCTTTCTTCACTCTTATTTTTTTATTTTAAAAGATTTATTTGTTTATTTGAGAAAGAGAGAACACATGCGGAGAGGCAGGAGAGGGAGGGAGTGTCAAGGAGAATCCACACTGAGTATGGAGCCTGATGCGGGACTCAGTCTCATGACCCCAAGATCATGACCAGAGCTGAAACCAAGAGTTAGATTCCTAACCAACTGTGCCACCCAGGTGCCTCTTTCTTCACTCTTCTTATCTTTCCTTAACCTTACCTTCGCTGAATTGATTTAATACCACAAATTCACTTTCAACAAGTATTACAAATTTTGCTAAATATATCCACATGCTTTTATTTTTCCAATTGATTTCTTGTGTACCCACCTGGCCTTACTCTCAATATTTTTCTCATAAATGCTCTTCTACCTCAAAGTCTCTAAGAAACCCAGAGAGAATTATTCAATCCTGAGAGGTCTGTCATCCTAATGGCAAACTGAGTTAGAGCTGGAGAATGTCATCTTTCCAACCACACCACAGTTTAAGTATCCCCCATGGAGTGGAAGTTCATTCATTATTGTGATGAATGCCCTAGATGATACCATGGATGCCATTAGGCCATAGGAGTCTCTGAGTTTGACAACAGTTGCAGCTCTTCTAGTTCCCAATTCTAATATCAGTTTCCAATTCCAGGCATAAAATCCACACTAGACCCAACTAATGTCCTGAGAGTTCCCAACCCCAGTGATATGCTGTGGTGAGAACAGCCCTCCTGAGAAATGACTGTAATGTGAGCAAAAGGCAGAGGACATTTCAGAACTTGGTCTCTAGAGTTCAAAGAAATAAAAAAAAAATTTAAATAATGATTCTTAATATGAATATGAATGAAATTCATAGTTTATAGTTGTATCACATGACCTCTATATTAATGGACTGCTATGGCCTCAAACAAAATAATTGAAAATACAGGAAAGATTTACTCCATCTGATATTAATTAGCTTCTTCAGTGTTACCCTTTCTCTATGTCCAGATCTTTTGAATGTCATCCTTTTTCTCATTCTCTTTGCTGCTTTTGAAGGAAGAATTTCTTCTTGGCCAAGGCTAAGCTTTTTACCTTAATTAACATTTTTTTAAACTAAGAAAAACAACAACAGCAACAAAAGAACCTAGGAGACAGCAGTGTTATGATGTATACACAAGGTAATACGTGTAAAGCACTTAGCTCCCTGCAGACACATATATTTAACAGATATTTATTGAACACCTACTATGTACTAGGACTGCTGTAGACACTAGATACATTGGCGATACGGCAGGAAAAATTTCTGCCTTATATACGGTCCTAGAAATTAGGCACTCAATAGTAAGTGCTCAATAAAAAAAAGTTTCCAATTTTATTTTTGTTTTGTATTGTTATATTAATAAAGCAGGATTTTAGATGAAGACGAGAAACTTCCTTGCTCCTTGAGGACCTTGACATTTACTATGTATTCCTTAGCACAGCACAGGGGAAGATTCACTTAATTACTTTCTTGGTTCATATACAGGATGACAAAGCAAACATATATTGAATGGACATTTTAAAAAGTCAACATATTGATACCCATTTCCTTAATAAAGAAATGTCAGTTCAGTTTAAAAGTCATCATGTGAATAAAACAGACTAGTAACCCAGAAGTAGCTCTTTGTGAACAGTGAACAAACAACATAGAAGAAAACCTGTAAAAGCAAAAGTATTTGCCTGGTTAGTAGTAGTTCATTTAATATGAGTTTTTAAATATGGCAGAAAATATGCTTTTACAAATCAGTCACAGAGGAAAATTGTTAATTCTTAAAAACCTTCCCATTTTCAGCTAAGATAGAGTAACAGAGACTGGCATTACCTTCCCATCTGAAACAACAAACACACAGACAATATGAAGCTTTTGAGAGTCTGAACTTTAAGCAGTGAACAAAGGTGGTTCCTAAGAGACACAAAGGGTAAAGAAGATGAGCCTCTAATTTCCTCAGTTACAACAGCATAGAAAAGGGACCTGCAGAGTCCAGGGGACCCCTGAATTGGGGAGACAGTCCAGGAAGAATTTGTGGGGCAAAATAGAAGGTCAATCACTACTCAGAAGGAGAAACCTCAAGATCTATAGAGGGTCCTCTTCTGCTACTGAGTTCAGACCTGAGCAGCCTGTTTATATAAGGAAACCATCAGGGGGCAGGGAAAGAACCATCTGAAAGGATGGGAGGAAATAGTACCTGGTGCTCAACCAGGGCTAGGAATATGTGCCGACACCTACCAGCCAAACTGGGAAACTCATAATCCATTGGATGTTGAGTACTTAAAAAGAATCCATTTAGGTAAAGTAGAGTAATTAGCCCTGGACTAAATGCTCTTCTGTCTTCTCTAACAAATCTGAAATGCAAGACTCAAGTATATTAAATTGCATCCGGGTAACTGTGTCCCAGAACAGAGCTTAAAGTATCTATAGGAATATATGCCCAGAGCACAAGAAGGTAAAATTCAAAATGTTAAAAAAAAAAAAATTTGTGTTCAACCAAAGATCATCATACATGAAGATGAGCAGAAATAGGGCCTGCAATGAAAAGAAAAATCAGTCAATTGAAACATATGCGAGAATTAGCTAATCATGGCAACAGTTTCTATATGTGTATTCCCCATGTTCTTTTTTTTTATTCCCCATGTTCATAAAGTTAGAGACATGGAAGATATTAAAGAGACCCAAGTGAAACTTCTATGGGTGTTTAATTCATCAATGTCTGAGATAAAAATATACTCAGCAAAGTTATGGATAGATTAGACATTGCAGAGGAAAAGAATGATTACACCAATGGACACTATTCAAATGAAACAATGAGTGAGAAAAAGGTTTTTAAAAAGAAAAAAGAATCTATGAAGTGTGGGGCAGTTCCAAGTGGCCTAATATACATGTAATTGTAATCACTGAAGGAAGGATGTTAGTGGGGAAAGAGGAAAAAATTGTATTTTCCAGATTTAATGGAAACTAAATCCATAGACCAAGAAGCCTACTAAACCCCAAGTGTAAGAAACATTGAACCCCAAGTGTAAGAAACATGAGGAGAACTATAGCAAGGAATGTTATAATCAAGCTGTTCAGCGCCAGAGATAAAGAGAAAATCTTAAAAGGAGGCAGAGAAAAAAGACACTGTATAGACAAAGAAACAAATACATGAACACCATAGCTTTTTGTCAGAAACAATGCAAACGAGAGGACAAAATGTCTTTTGAAAATAAGGGCAAAATAGTGTTGTTAGTCTGTAAAGCTGAGAGAATTCATCACCAAAAAACATTAAAGGAAGTCTCTCAGACAGAAGAATGATGCCAGATGGAAATACAGATGCACACAAAGTGATACGCAGCACTGGAAATTGTGACTCTATGTTTGGAAGGCAACCACATGAGAAAGTGTCTCCTGTCACCAGGCTCCATGACTCTGATATGGAGGAAACATACGGTGAGGCCATGACCGTAAGCAAGCACACCCACGGGCAGTGTCTGTCCTAGCAGAAGCCTAAGGTTTGTGAATCCTGATTCAGTCTGTGCCTTATCTCATCGTATTGGGCTACTTAGAATGGGCGCAAATATGCAACTAATTAAAAATACTTCAGGTACTTACACGCAACGAATTTCCATCTACCTATGGGGAATTCCATATGATCTTTAAATATGTTTTTAAGGTGATACCAATACAGAGGTATAGCTTGGTTTTTCTGTTACACAGATTTGAGATAAAATATAAAGCCTGGAAATGAAAATCTTCTAGAACTTGCATATTTTTTGTGGAAAGGAACTGCCAAAAACAACAATAACAACAACAGCAACAACCAAAAAACAGTAGAACATGCTGGGAGAAGAAGTGATTAGGTGCACAAAATGCATTTGGGCAGAGGTCTTGGTATTTGTTCCTTACAAATAATCTTTGCTTCCCTTCAGAATATGTAAGAATAAAGATGTGAGCTCCCACAACATGCTTCCTGAGTTTTAGAACTCGAAAGGAAAAAGTTGAGCTTTCATTTGTAAAGTATTTCTTTTTTTGAAAAACATTTCCTTTATTTATTTGAGAGACAGAGAGAGAAAAAGAGAGAGAGAGTTCTTGTGTAGGAGCTGGGGTAGGAGTAGAGGGAGAGAACTCCACCCCAGGACCCCAGGATCATGGCCTGAGCCAAAGGCAGACATTTAACTGACTGAGCCACCCAGGCACCCCTTGTAAAATGTTTCTTACTTAGTTCCCCCAAAATAATGTTAACAGAAAAGAAATCTGCTCTTATGGAAAAGAGCAAGGAAATGTTTAATATATGTGGATGACACACCAGATTCTACTTTTTAAAGGTATCACTCAAGAGTGTCTCAGGCTAGCAAATAAAATAAACTCATCTTTTCTGGGAAGACAGATCTCTGCAATGTTGGGAGTTTTAATTCTCCAACACTGACCTGTATTTTCAGTATTTTCCACCATTTTTGTTTTCCCATACCCAAAATGTAAGTGTGCCGTTAATTCATTTTTTAAAGAGATTAAATGTGACAGTGTAACAACTTCTGGAAACTTAGTTAAAATACATGCTTTGCTATAATTATGTTTATTAAAAAATTAAGTGCATGAGAAAATAAAATACAAAGATTAAAATATGGTACAAAAATCATAAAATTGGAACAGCTAAGATGCTTGACATACTGATTGAATTATTTTTTATTAAATTGATCCTTAATAGTGGATTTCAGGCAGATTTGTAGAAGCATTCTTCATGGCATTAATTGTTTTTTTTTACGGCCATACAGCAAATATCTCGAAGCATATTCACATAATTAGGCTATAAAGGATCAGTATCATTCGCATTCTGTTGGAATTTCGAGCCTACAGAAGTGTAAGTTTAAGCGTTATTTCTCTTCAGTCTACCATATGTAATATTAGGATCGAATTAGTACAGAGAGGCAGCCAGAAGGCCAATATGGAATAATCACAGTATTCTGAATGATAGAAAAACGGTTTCTTTTAACATTTTACTGAATGTTACAATTTTATTTTAATATCTGTTGGATGCTGACCATCTGCCAAACAATAGCACAGACTAATTTTTCATGGTCAACGTCTTGCTGAATCCTCACACCAACTTTAGGAAAAAAGTATTGTCAACCCATTTTACAGATGGTGAAGCTGATATTTAGGAAGATTAAAGAACCCACCAAAGGCCCTGGGGCCAGCAAGTCCCAGAACTGTGATACATACTCACGTATGTCCTAACTGCAAATCCTTCTTTGATTTCCCAACAACATCCTCTGCTTCTCAAATTTGACATCTTGGCAAATTGCATTTTTTTCCCCTTAACCATCACATCATTTTGATATGAATTCCACTTTTCAAATAGATGATAGAATTAATCTTTTTTGGTGGTTTTATTTCAGGAATTACAGTTTGAGAGACTGACCCGAGAGCTGGAGGCAGAACGCCAGATCGTAGCCAGCCAACTGGAGCGATGCAAGCTTGGATCA
This sequence comes from Canis aureus, assembly GCF_053574225.1. NCBI lineage: Eukaryota > Metazoa > Chordata > Mammalia > Carnivora > Canidae > Canis > Canis aureus. Next base: position 7,427,821 of record NC_135641.1, read on the forward strand.
GAGACGGGCAGCATGAGCAGCATCAGGTACTGGGCACACTGCCTCCTTACACTTCTGTGCTTTGAGCTGCCAGTGAAAGTAAATTGTGGTGTTTATCTTCTCCTTACAAACCTGGCAGTGGAATTGGAACATTCAGTGAGATATTGGAAGGGAGTTGTAACCAATCTGATTTAAGATGTTCAAAAGGTGTCCAAAGTGGCCTGATTTGTTCTTGAAACTCTTTAACAAAATTAACACTTGCCCCGAATGCAAATCATGTGTAATTTTATGCAAAGGAAGGCTTTGCATTTAGTCAGCTTGCTGGAAATCAGGAGATGCCATATGAGTCTCTCAGTTTGGTTCTTTTTTTCTAAATGATCCAGAGTTGCAGGTGTCTGAAATGAAAGAGCGAACATTTCAATGTAACCTGTATTGTTTGCTAATATACAATGCTAAGTTGCAAAATTGTACCTCAAGTGTCAGCCATGGATGCAATTCTCTTGTGTAAAAATATTTCTAATTCACAGATAGAATAATTATTCAATTAGGGGTTGGTTTGAGGTTCTGAAATGTTTAAAAACAAAACATAGTCATTTGACCACAAAATAAATTACCTACCCTAGCACCATGCTTTCATATTTAAAAATATGTGTGTATGTGTGTGTGAATATGAATATATAATGTGAGTGAAAGAAACAAAGTTCTATGACAACTTTCATTTCTCAGTAATGCATTGTAAAAAAAAAAAAAAAAAAAAAAGTAATGCATTGTACTTTCCTATTACCTTGTCATACATTATATTTTTGAGATTTTACATTTTTAGGGAGTTGTCTTAGTTAAGGAAACAATTGCTGTGGCAAGTCAACTCTGACATTATACTGACTTAATACAAAGCTGATTGTGTTTCATTCATGCAACAGAGGCAGTGGATGGTAGTCAGGGGCTGCTTCTCTGCTTTCCTTCCTACAGTTATTAAGGACCCAACTTCTCTCTTGAGAGCTCTACTACCCCCTGTGACCTCATTGTCAACTGCATCACTGTACCCACAATCCATTGGTGAGAACCAGTCACGTGTCCTCTTGCAGATGGAAGTAGGGTGGGGATTCCTAGACCTGGCATCTATAGCCACTCTGCTCAGAAACAGGAGCATGACTTTGGCGGTCCCTTAGCCACCTGGTGTGACAAAAGAATTAAAATGTACTTATATCTATTGCTCTAAAATATTTTATCATTGTAAGAGTAAATTTGTAGTCAGGATATTTCCAGTTTGAGTTCCTTGCCACCAGTCTTTTAATATTGTTCTCTTTTTTGACAATGGTAAATCTACATGGATATCATTGTATTCTTGTTAGAGTAGCTTACGTGGATGGAATATCATTTTCTATTGCAAAACTTCATTTTGGACATGTGGAAACATATCCACCTCCACTTACCTAGCTTATAAGTAGCTGCAAATAGGTACATTGTGATCCCTTAAACAGACTTGCCAAAAAAACAAATTAACCAAAGCAGAATGGGTAAGAAAAAAGAGAAGTGAGTTGTGTTTACTTGAAATTGTTTTCAGAAAGTTGACTGGTTGAAGATGGTGAGACGAAGGCAGGGAGAAAAACAATGTTTATGAATGTGCATTTGATTCAGTACATGCAGTTGTACATATTTGAAAAGGTTTTTGTTAAAGGTTGAGAAGCTAAGACTGTCAGGTTTCTAGGTCCATACACACCAATAAATTGACATCTATTTTGCTTTGAAATCCATTGTTTCACTATTGGTCAGATACCTTTTCAATTCATATTTCTATCATTCTGTGTATTTTTGCATACTGTACATGGTCCCCTGGTAGACACAGGTCTAGGGGACCATGTTGTATCCAGTGCCTTAATTACAAGCTTCTGCTTGGATCAGAAACAGGTAATCTGATTCATCCAGTGACTGATCTATAAGAAATAGGTCTTGCTCTTGAGGATGTGAAATAAGTGGCCCAGAACCTGTGACATCTGATAGTAGGCAGTAGGGGATGGTGGTTGTGTGGGTTCTGCGGATTATCTGTGGTGAGAGAAAGTAGTTCAACAGAGAGACCATGTTGTTCCTGAAAGTCAAACAAACAAGCCTGTTCACTTATCATTAGGACTGGCTGCATTTCAGAGGTTGTACCTATGAGACACCTGTGAATGAGGCATTTCAGAGGTTGTACCTTTTTTTTTTTTTAATCCTTAAAAACTTTCCCCCTTCCTCATTTGATTTGATTGAACTGATTTTTTTTTCCTTAGGCCCAAGGTATCTTGAATGGAACACATGTTAAAGTACCAAAGTAGACAGAAAAATTATCCCCTGACAACTTTTTGATTCTTTATACGATATCTTGTATCCCTAGCTCTCAGGCCGTGATACATAATCAATAATTCTGTGTAAAATACATATTAAATGATAGTGTTAAGTGCAGATGACACTACCTAATTATTTCTCCTTGCCAGATAGCTGTAAAATGTCAGTTTTCATTAAGCCTGATTGTTTTGTATATTGGAAATCTCTAATGTATGAATCTGCAGTTGAATAATACAAGCAATTTACTGATAATTCACTGGAGGAAAGTCTAATACATAGCTTCCACTGTTCTTTTTTTATCATAACCAAGTTGTTTGCTCAGCTTCAGAAAGGCACCTTTGGAAATTCAAGTCTTTATTAAGCGTGATAGACTAACCTAGTTAGCACATCAAAAAGGATATTTTTAAAAATCTTAAAAATAGAATATAAACAAGATTTGAGAAAGGAGAACAGGTAAAGAATTTGATGATTTAGATATTGTTTCATACTTCTTAAGGATACTAGGGAGGAGTAAGAGAGCTTCATAGAGGAAACAATATCAAGTATCTTTCTGACTTTTTATGAAAAATGACTAGTAAATATAGTTTGGGGTTTCTCTGCCTTTTATTGATGATAGGAAATTCTCCATCTGATTCCTAAGACCTTTTTCTTGGTCATCACATGGACAATTGAGACTTTTTGAAAAACTTGTATTAGTATGCATTTTTAACAGTCAGTTTCATAACAATCAAGGGATGAGTGAGAACACTGAGATGTTGGGGAAGGGGAAGCTGGAGCTAGCTGTTGCTGAAGCACATCAGCTCCTACTATATCCAGGCAGCCAGGCATAAGTAGCTGCAACTAGGAATATTGAGATCTCTTAAACTCTTCACAGACTTTTCTAAACGTCCACATGGATACTGAAGCTTCCAGAATTTAGATAAATGAGGGGTTAAGTATTATTATTTTTCTACAAGGGAATTATTGGCGCTTCTTCCTGAAACTACAGATCCACCATATACCTTATATCCTTCCTATCTTGGCTTTCCTCACTTTTTCTAGCCCAATCCTTTCGAAGCCATTGGAGCCTACTTCCTTTCTATGAGAGAGTTTGGTTGCATACCGTCTCTCTGATTTCCTCAGAACCAGCCAGACCTAAAAAAAAAAAAAAAAAAAAAAGAACCAGCCAGACCTGAGTCAGGAATATTATTTATACAGATGATGCCCTTTGTTTAGGGTATTGATCATATCCCCCTTGCTGGTAGCTCACTCTCGCCCCCTGGCCAGCTGGATTACTTGGCTCATGCCTGTTCCCCAGGCCAAGGCCTGTCAGTGATCTTGGTCTGGCAGCCCTGTGAGCCATCTATTCCCTCTGAGGCGAGGGGCCATGCATTGCTTTTCTGTTACCCATGGTCTGAGAACCTGCCTATGCCTATGCCCTTGTCACATTCTCCACAGACTGGTAACAACATTCTAGATCATCCTGCAATCTGCCCAAATCTATCCCTCCATGTGGGGTGAGATTGAGCTGCATAATACCTAGATCAGAATCATGTCCATGAAGGACTCTTTCCCACTTCCATAAACACACAGCTCTTTCCTGTCTCAGAGCTGTGACCATGCGATCTCTTCTATCTAGAATGTCTTCCTTCTTTCACTTGATTACCTCTGCCTGTGGATCCAGTTATCCAGCAGAGGGCTCACATCCTTCTGAATATCTTCTCGATCAGTCCAAATTGGACTAGGTGTCCCATACTTGGAGGTCATTAGAACTTATCGAAGCATTGGGGATGAGATTCTATTGATCCTTCTAGGAATTCCCTGCCACAGAAGGTTTAACCTTCACTCAAAGTATGTGTTGGGATTTTCTTGAGTGCTACTAAAAATTTAAGGACATCAAAGTCCCATGGGTAGCAAGAACACATATTCCTGATTCATGAATAGCAAGAACACAATGGGAGAGATATTTAGCTCAAATAAAAGAAACCTGACCCTTGGAAACCATGATGATGATCATCATGATGGTGATGGTGATGTATATAACGGTCTAGAGCTCAGAAACAAAGGAAGTCAAAAATCCAAAGCTAGAGAGATTTAACACTTAAGAAATTCTCCTTTGCTAACTTTAAAGTTGGAGGAGCTACGTGACTAGCAATGCACATGGCTTCAAGGTGCTGAGAATGATGCCTGCCTGACAGCTAGCAAGAAGAGGATCTCAGGACTATAACCAAAAGGAATTGAATTCAGCTAATAGACTGAATGAACTTGAAACAGATTATTCTGTAGAACCTCAACAGAGTAGCCAAGCAGAAACTCTGATAATAACCTTATAAGACCTTGAACAGAGAACCCAACCATGCCACACATGAATTTTACAAAACTTAAAAAACTATTAGCTAAAAAAATGGACGTTGTTTTAAGGTGCTCAGTTGGGAGTAATCGGTTATACAGTAATAGAAAAATGTATACAATACTTTTCAATTGGTTTTGCTAGATATATTACAATAAGCTGAACTGTGAATGTTTTTAGAAAAAATAAATCAATATTTCATTCAAAAGTTTAATGTGTATAACCCATTTTATTTTTATGCATATATGTATGTGTTTGGATTCGTATGTCAAAATAATGTATAGCTTTGATTCTAAGAAGTAGACATGTTTGAATGTGGAGTAGAGTCATTATTTATTGTGGAATAGAACTACCAAATAAAGCAATCATCTTAAGCCTCTCCATTTTTTTTTTATAACATAGATACCCAAGACTCTTATTGGAGTTATCTATATCATCTATATCTATATCTATATCTATATCTATATCTATATGGCTTGCTCCATATAAGATGCTCTTTCTTCCCTGTGAATGAATATTGAATTTCTTGCAAATGAGTTTCCATGAAAGCCTGCCATTTTTTGGAGAGTAAATGCAAAAGGAATTAATGTTGTACATGTTACCAAAGGTCATTCTCTTTATTAACTAACTTCTGTGAGCTGAAATGCCAACAGATCTATAAATGGAGTCTAAAAATCTTGTCCACACTTACAAAGAAGTCAGACTTATTTTAGAGAAAATACTGATTTCTGGTTAAAATAGTAAGAGGTGAAAAAAAAGTTAGTCAAGTACTCACATACTTTTTTGTCAGAATGAACTGTATTTATTTAAAAACATGATCACTGAACTTTCTTAGGAAATAAATCATGTATGAATATAATTATAAGTAAAATTATAAGTAAAACATGTTGTGCATTTTTTCATTAACCTGCAGGATATGATATTTAAACAAGTAGTTACATTTATTGTTTTAAGATAAGAAAGGAATACATTTACCAAAATATTTCATTTTGGAAACATAGCTCAGATAGTTAAATAATTACTTTGAAATTTTTTTCAAATGAATTTTTTATTATGTGGATATTTATACACATATACTCCCAAATGAAATCATTTAGCCAAAGGTAAAAGTCACTCAAAGCCATAGGATTTTAGATTCTTACCAATGATGGATACATGATTGCTAGCAAGGGGAAAAAATGATATCGAATCACTTTAAACTTTTTTTTCTAGAATTTTTTTATTAAATATCATTTTTATTAGTTTCCATATTAGGAAATAAGCATTTCTCACATGGCTGAAATACTACTCCTCAACAAAGTCTAGCCATTTATTTGAACAAGACATTTAATTTCTTGAGTTGGTAACCAGAATTAACATTGCAGGGGTCTTTTAGAATGTGTTCTTCATATAAAAACAGAAAAAAAAATACAAGGACTATAGATGTATTGTGGAGGTTTTTCTTTTTCATTGCCAATTTCTTTAAAAAAAAAAAAAAAAAAAAAAGTTTCTCTTTGTTTCCTTCCAAACTAAATTCCAGAGCAGAAATCTACCTCAGAAATTCTACCATTTTTTTCAAGTCCCTTTTTGAACCCTTGTTCTTTTCTTAATTCCTATACTACCATCTTCCCCCTTATTTATTTTTTCTCCCAATTTCCTAGCCTTGCCTTTTAATGCTAACATTATCCCTTTAGGGTTTCCTATTATAGTCTGTTTTTTGCTTACGTAAATTAAGAAGATTTTTCTAGACCACTTTCTGGGCCCTCAAGAATCATCTCTCCACATTTCCCAGCATCATCACATTTCTGCTCAGGTCTCTACTCCAGAAAAAGTGAGAACATTTATACTTGTAACTGGTTTAACAGGGAAGCACTTACCCCTCTTTTTCTCTTAGTTGGCAGGCCTTTGAGCCTTTCCCATCTTGCCTAGAGTCAAGTTCACTGTTTTGAGTCACCTCTAGATAGTACCCTAGCACCCTATGAATTCCTGATCCTGTAAGACTATTTACAGCATGCATTAAAGCTGCTACCTCCTCCTCGCCTGCATTGAGATTTTGCTGAGCCTTCTTAGCCTCTAGAATAGAAGTAGGTGCTATCCTTCCTCTTTCTTCCACTAGCCTCTAAGTAATTCCTACAGGGCAGGGACTAGAAGGATATGCCAAAGCCTTGGCCAGCATGTGCTAACAGGACTCTCAATACTGAATGAAGAAATGAATGAATGGATATGTAGTGTTTCTCTTACTGTTCTTATTTTCATTGCTCTTGTTTTGGAAAAAATCATCAGTCTTACTAATCTATATGGATTTCTATCTCTATATATTCCAGAATATATATCATTTCAAGTGGTTTATATTATTCTGACCTTACAGATCAGAATATCACGTTTGAATATGCATTCTAGTTAGCTTTCACATTAAAATAGTATGCCATATTCCAGGGACAGTTGGTTTGATGTACTTTCTGCAAAAAACTAATATTAACTTTACATCTAAAAAGAATATACCAGGAGTGCCTGGGTGGCTCAGTTGGTTAAGCATTTGCCTTCAGCTCAGGTCATGTTCCTGGGTTCCTGGGATGGAGCCCTGCATCTGGCTCCATGCTCAGTGGGGAGTCTGCTTCTCCATCTCCTCCTTCCCCTGCTTGTGTACTCGCTCTCTAGCTCTCTCGCTCAAATAAATAAATAAATAAATAAATAAATAAATAAATAAATAAAATTTTAAAACAAAAAACCCCCACAATATACCAAATTTTATTTAGAAGTTTTGCATTGTAAAAGATGTCTTGGGAAAACTAGCTCTAATTAACTTTAAAATTTAATGTTCTGATTGGTATGGTTTTGAAAATCTTTATAAATTTAGTCTAGAATATTCTTTGTATTTTCTGTCATCCTTAGCCTTTTTTTAACTCATGGATTTGAAGGGTGAAATTGGTAGTTTCAGAGTTTAGAGCTAAATTGTATCATTATATTTTAGATATTGCCTCAGCTTTCACTTTTTTTAAAAATCCACAATAGTAAGGATAATGCTTTCCTGTAATTTTGTGAAGGTTAAATGAGAAATATAAGTAAAGCACACATCACCTCACACACTGTTGCTAGCAAATCCTATAAATTTTTCCTTCTTGGTGAAGAAACAGATAATTTTTGGTTGAGTCTCATCCCTAATTTTTCTACAAAAGATGATAGGATGGTTCCTTTCACTATGGACTAAGGCAATGTGTCAGGGTAGCACATTTGTTTCCTTCATTTTACAGACTAGACAGCCACAGAGAATTGACATGATTGAATGGAAGAAACCTTTCACACGGCACACCTTAATATGCCTCTACACCTACTGCTGGATCTGGAGATGAGACTCTTGATATCGTGTGGTTGCAAAATGAAGAGCAATAATGTGTGTGACCGGAGATGTTCAATAAATTAAGATCTAGAAGCCAGTGACTCTGAATGGATGTTTTTCAGACAGCAAGCAGCAAGAGATTAATGATTGATCAAAATAGCCATTCTCCTTACTTTCTCTGGTTGTTTAAATGCGATGAGAGGTAGAAGTGCCTGTTGATGAGCCACTTGTGTATCCTTCTGCCTTTGCTCAGGTGCTGAGTGTTCAAGAGCTTTTACGAACTTTTTTGTATTTACCTTTGTCCATGCTCTTTTCAGAGGATTGGAAACCAGTGATATTTCAAGTGACAAGATAACAATGAGCATTCGATTCACTTAAGAAGAAAGAACTTCAGTGGTCACTGATGGGATGTCAGCAGCTTGCTGAACACCATGAGCATTGTGTGTGTAAATTATTATGGTGGAAAGGCATTGGAGAGATAGCAGAAAAAAATGTAGTGTTTGTGAGGAAATTGGTGGTCTTGACAGCAACACACTCAATAGGGAAGTCATTTGGGTCTTCTGAGCTTCTGTTTCCTCACCTGTAAAATAGGAAACATTGAGCTTGTTCTCTCTTGTGCTCCGCCATCTCATTGGCACCTCCCATTGTGAGCAGGAAGTCATGTCAGAATATTTTAAGATGGCAACATTATGCAAACTTGAATAACCAATCTAATTAAGTAATGAGGGTAGCAAGATGTGACCAAATAGATTTGATGCTTCAGTGAAAGGCAAATAGATGCCTATATATTCGTGTAAATGGTTTTCTTGTTATAAAAATCTCCAGTTAGGTCAAGGCATTGCTTTTATCCATGGGAAATCACAGTCTAAATGAAGTTGGTATGTATATAGTGTATAAACTGCTTTAGATACTCTCGATGTTTTCTAGTTTGGCTACAAAGTAGGGTGAAGATATGAAACTGAGAGATCATGGGGAGTGGGCCTTTTAAGAAATAATCATTGGTCTCATTAAAAGGATTCCTCTGAGGTAATTCTAAGGGCCTAACAGGTAAGTAAGAATGCCTTGTGCTTCAAATATGAATATGATGAGGCTCCTGGCATGTAACCCATAGTAAAATATGTTAATACTATGAAGAGAACAGGAAGTGACACTGGAGATAGTTTTACAGAGGAATAGTTGTGTGTGAAGGGTGTGAAATGTTGGCAGAAAAGAAAATGGAATAAAGGCACCGCTCAGAGGTAAAGTGCAAAGTGCAAAGGGGTGTAAACTTGGAATCCATGTGTTTGGAATATTGAGCCCATGGCATAGGCCATGGGTTGGCCATAGGATGAGGATGGAGACTGACATGACCATTCTGTGAGTGGTCATAGAGGTGAGGGTAGAGACTTTGGGTTTGTTGCATTGTCACTAGAACATGCAAGACAGCTTTATCCCAGGAAGTGATGGCATCATCTTTGGTTCTTCCAGCTGCATGGAGAAAGGACTGAAGTCCATCAAAGCCGGTGACAGCAGCATGAGGTAGAGATGACTTATCCAGGAGATAAGTCATAAAACTTAAACCAAGGCCATAGGCATTTATAGTGAGTTCAGAGTTGAGAGGGTCTGGGGACTCACTTGTGTCAAAGGACATGGAGTAGGATTGTGAAATTATTATTATTATTTTTAATGTAAACATTTGGTAGCCTAAGTCAACACTGAGCTTAGCTTCTATTGCAAACATTGCCCATTTTCAACAAGGAATCTTTGATTTTTTTTTTTACTTCGTGGAAGATGAATGTATTCTAATTCCCCTTTATCCAGGAGAAACTATCATAGAATTTTAAATTTAAGAGATTGCTGTGTTAGCAGCAGGCAGCAAAGATGTTGCCTGATTTGTTGACAGTAAAGCTGTATTCATAAGCCCCAGTCTTCTCAAACATCTGTGTATTTAGTACCTCAAGAGCTGAGGAAGTTTAAAAATTGTCACATATTGTTGCTTAGTCTTAGCACTTACTTGAGAATGTAACTCTCAGCAAGATTTTATTGAAAAGATCTGTCTAAGGAATTGACTTCCATTTTTACTCAAAATTTAGCAATTAACCTTTTCTCTCTAATGTGTGAATGATGGTATCCACCTGTTGAGACTCTGTCATTTTGGCATTCTTCATTTAGGGTAAAGAGTTTCATTCTGTCTTTTGAAACTCACATATTCCTGTCATATCATAAATGCCCAACAAACACTGAAGCTCTAATTTAGCAGGTGGCATAGGCTGGTGGCTCACACCATAGAGTTTGGAACCACTAAGTTTTGGATTTGGATCTCAACTCTGCATATTGCCACCTGTGTGACATTGGGAAATGTCCTCCAGAAGGTCCATTTATCTATATGTAAGGTGGGGAGAATAATACTTAGAAGTTTGTTGCAAGGATTAGATACAAAAATTTGTTTAAAGCAATAGCATAGTGCAGAAGTATTCAATATGTGAGGACTGATTCTCTTCTTAATAATTTATTAATTAGGGACGCCTGAATGGCTCAGCGGTTGAGCACCTCGCTTCAGCCCAGGGCGTGATCCTGGAGTCCTGGGATCGAGTCCCACATTGGGTTCCCAGCATGGAGCCTGCTTCTGTCTCTGCCTGTGTCTCTGCCTTTCTCTTTCTGTGTCTCTCATGAATAAATAAAATAAATAAAATCTTTAAAAATAGTAATAATAATAATTCATTAATTAATTTATATAAATACTGCAATTATGACTCCCTTGTCACACAAATAGGAAATGCCCTCGTTTTCCTAGAGAAATGTTGATTATTTATACCTTCTCTTCTTTTTCTTTTATTTAGAGGACAATTATGATGATATCGAATTACCTGAAAACAGTATCCTAACTATTGTCAATTTCTGCCAGGGAACACCATGGTAGTGATGTTCTTAAATGTGGGAGTGATGTGTATGTGATTATATGTGTATGTGTATGTGATTATATGGTCACGATGCACTGAAATATCATATGTTCAGCACACAGTCTCATCACTATTGGAAACTGTATTTGCCCTCAGGTGGCTAGTTGCTCAAGGTCACTATAATTTTGAGCACCTGTGTTCTGCTATTGATAAACTTTGGTTCATGCCTCTGTAACCTGGTGGAAGAAGAGAGGAGGTAAGAATAGAAAAGTCCTTGAAGTTACCTAAACACCAGAATTGTTAGCATTTTGTTAAAGCATCAAGGATTTTTAAGGGATTGTGGAAGCTAATGATGTCTCTCTGAGATATGTGTCTAAAAGCTGAAATCTACCTATCTGGTTTGCCAATTCAGAGCAGAATCGCACATGGCCATGTGGGTAGGTTGCTAAAGTCAACAAAACGAGGGTTAATGTATAGGGACATGAATTTGTGAGGTTGTATGTTAGGAAAGGAAGGAGTCTCATTCCATCCATCCATGCATTACATATAAATCATGGACCTAATATATAGCAAACAATTTAATAGACACTGAGAGTATAGCTCTGGATGAGGAAAGCAAATAGCCTGTTGTCAAATAGCCTACAATCTTCATGCTACCTTAAGGGTGTAGCTTTGCTTAGTAGAGATGATAACCAGATCATTCCTTGGTGAAAATTGCCCTCCTTGTTGTGTATAACAAAACATGTATCAAACTAACCTCTATGTGCAGTGATCTATCACTTAATACTAAGATAAAACAGCAAATGCAACACCCAAATTCAAGAGAGAGAATTAAATGTGCTCAATTCTATTTAAATTACTCTTTGGGTTGGGGATCCAAAGATGTATTTTAAGCTTAAACCTGACCATTTCAAACACTTATTATATTTGGATAATGAATTAGCATTCCAGAGGGAGAAAATTAATCAGAACTTAGTTTTGTGTGCAGCTCATGGAGTCAGAACAAAGGAATAATAAGCTGAGGAAGACAATAAAGCTCCATAGACTATTTGAAAGTTTTTAAATAAATATTAAAAATTTCAAAAAAGGGAATTTTAAGAAATAAGATATAAAAGAACTGGTAGTGTTTCTGTCAAGGGATTTGATTCGTCATTTTTCACAGAAGATTTAACTTGCATTATTATTCCCAGGAAGAATTCTTTCATTTTCAGTGAGAAAAATTGAAAAAAAACCCCAAAAAACTAAACTAAATAAAACTCTGAGATGCTAATTGAGCACAATGATAGGATACTTCCAAATAAAAGTATTCTAGTAAAATGGACTGATGGCCTATTTTTTAAAAGTTATCCTTTACTTTTTTTAAGGATTTATTTATTTATTTTAGAGAGAGAGAGAGTGCGAGCGCATGCATGCAACGAGGGGAGGAACAGAGGAAGAGAAAAAATTGTTGAGCGGACTCCCTGTTGAATGAGGAGCTCTGACTTGCTCCTAGGACCCTGGGATCATGACCTGAGCTGAAATCAAGAGTCAGGCACCCCAAAAGTTATCATCTTTTAACAGAACTTTAGTTAGAAAATGAATTTTTTGAGATTGTTATACAGATATAATTTTCAAAAACAAATCTTATATTTCAAGATAGTGGCATATACATGTATAATGAAATATATGATTTTACATACAATTGGAGACTATGTGATACTTTTATGCACATGATTTAAAAAATGCCACAACTGTCTGCTGAGGAAATAGAGACTGACCAATGGTTGGTGGAGACTCTTCTCACCCCTTCTTTTGTCACCTCTCTCACTATCTCAAAGAGAAACACTTGACTGCATTTTGTGTTTATTCATTCCCTTGGATTTCTTTATATTTTTCCACATGTATGCATCCAAATATGCAACCTATTATTTGGTTTGCTTGGTTTTTAATTCTTCCATAAGTATATTAAGTATTTTTTGCAACTTGCCTCTTTTCACTCAACCATTTGTTTTTCAGTTTTATCCATGTTGATATGAGTGCTTGTGGCTTATACACTGTTTTTACTGATGCTTCTTAATTCATCATGTGAATATGCCATAATTTATGTATCCTTTCTCTTGAGGAGAACATTTGCAGAGTTTGCAGGTTTAGCTTCTACAAATGTATGGCTTGGGACATAATTATATGGATTTCTAGTGTAGGGACACAAGTGTTTCTCCTGGGTGGTCCCAGAAAACAGTGGGTGGCTTGTAGGATTTGATCATCTTCAAATTCCTCTGTAATGCCAAAGAGCTTTGAGATGTAGCTGTGCCAATTTGCATTCCCATCAGCAACGAATTATCCATTGCTCCGTTTACTTAGCAAAACTTGCTATTTCCCAAGTTTTCCTGTGTGCCATTGTTGCAGATCTGGTGGGTTAGAAGTTTGCATCTTCCTGACTTCTGCACTGATAGATCTTTTTATACATTTATTAGATATCCATGTTTACTCTTCCATTAAATGTATATCCGTGTCTTTAGCACATTGTTCTATTGGTGATTTTCCTTTTTCTTAGTTATTTTATTTAATTTTTTGTTTCAAAGATTTTATTTATTTATGAGAGACAGAGATACAAGGTGAGGGAGGCAGAGACAGAGGGAGAAGCAGGCTGCCTGCAGAGCAGGGAGCTCAATGCAGGACTCAATTCCAGGACCGCAGACGTTTATCGGACTGAGCCACCCAGGCACTATTCTTAGTTATTTTAATTCTCAATATATTCAGATATTAATCTTCTGTTAGTTGAACGTGTTATAACCAAGCTCTCCTGGATTGTATTTTTTCACCTCTTTCTGGTGTCCTCTGGTGAACAGAAGGGCTTACTTAGTGTTGCTAGGTTGATCACTGTTTTCTTGAGAATTCATACTTTTTTGGAATCTTGCTTAAGGAATCTTACTTGCTAAAACAACATAAAAACAATTTCCTGTTTTATTTTGATAATTATAAAGTTATATGGTCTACTTCTCAGAAATCGTGGGAGAATTACAGCTTTATTATTTTTAGTCTTCCTGTCCGTGAATTTAATGTCAACCCATTTTATTTATCATCTTTCAATGACATTTATGCATGTCTTCTTAAAGGCCTCACACTGTTCTTTGTTTCCTTCATTCTTAGGCTCTTTGGAGTTATTGTCATTCTTAGAAATGTTATCTTTTTTATAGGGTGCATCTGCTAAGAGTTTCTTTCTTATATGGTAGTGCAGTTGATCGAATACTAAGAAAACTCACTAAATTCTTAAGTACCTCTATGATTTGTTTTTAGATTCTTTAAGGGTTTTTATATGAGTTATCTGTGAAGATAACTGTAATCTGTCTTCTTTTAAAATCTTTTAACTTTCACTTTGTTTTGCTTTTCTCTTTGTCTTGGTAAGAAGCAAGGGAGAGTAGGCAACCTTTTTTGTTTAATGGAATTCCTTTCATCTTTATCACTATAAGAATTGCTGCAGGGTTTTTAAAAAATAACTTTATTGAAATATAATCCATATACCATTCAGTTCACTCATTTGATGTGTAAGATTTAATGGCTTTAGTATATTTATGGACTTACAACCATTGCCACAATCAATTTTAGAATGTTTTCATCAACCCAAAAAGCTCCCCAGCTCTACTTATTTGCCTTTCTGGCCATGCCATATAAATGGAATCATGCAATATGAAATCTTTTATGACTGGCACTTTTAGTTAGCAGAATATTGTCAAAGTTCATCCATGCTGTACCATGCATCAGTACTTTGTTTTTTTTATTGCCCAATAAGAGTCAATTTTAAGGCTATAACACACTTTATTTATGCATTAATCAATTGTTAGATGTTTAGATTGCTTCTTATTTTGGGATATTATGAATGGTGCTGCTATGAGCATCATGTACAAGTTTTTATGTGCACCTATGTTTTTGAAATTTCTCTTGGGTATGTAACTATGAATGAAATTGCTGTGTTCTTCCATGTTTAATGTAATTTTTTAGTAGACTCATTTTATCTAAGGTCATTCCTTTTAATTCTTAATTTGCTAAGTGTTTCATTGTAAAGAACTTTTAATTTTACAGTTATCAATACTGCATTCCTTTTTGTTGCTAAGTATTATCCTTTTATATGACTACGTCACCATTTGTGTATTCTTTCACCTGTTGATGGACATTTGGATGTTTTCCAGTTTTTGCTATTTACAAATGAAGCTTCTATGAACAATACGTGTATACAAGTCTTTGTATGACATTTTCTTTCTTTTCATTTGGATAAATACACTTGGAATGTCTGGATTCTTTTTTTTTTTTTTTTTTGGAATGTCTGGATTCTATAGCAGGTGTATATTTTGCTTTTCAAGAGAATGCCAAACTATTTCCAAAGTAGTGGTACCATTTCTAATCCTATCAACAACATATGAAAATTCTATTAATCTATTTCAAATATACTAATTTAAGCTATATTATCACTTCTAGAAGTTCAGTTTGTTCTTATTCAGATTTGTCTTGGAATATTGGATGATCTCTTCTAAGTTTTAATTTCAAAGTCCCCTTTATATCTTAAAAAATAGTAAACATGCTTGTTTCTATATATTTTGTTTGTTTGTTTCTATATTTTGAATCTGACAATTCCATCGTTTTCATTCTTTGTGAATTTTATTCTGTTTCCAATGAATCGGGCTCACGGAACTTATTTTCTCTCGTGTTTGATTCTTCTGATTGTGGATTTATGTTCCTGGAAGCTCATGTGTAGAAATTATTTAAAGTCTGAGTTTAAAATGTGGTCTTCCGAGATCCCTGGGTGGCGCAGCGTTTTGGCGCCTGCCTTTGCCCGAGGGCGCGATCCTGGAGATCCGGGATCCAGTCCCACGTCGGGATCCCAGTGCATGGAGCCTGCTTCTCCCTCTGCCTGTGTCTCTGCCTCTCTCTCTCTCTCACTGTGTGCCTATCATAAGTAAATTAAAAAAATAAATAAAAATAAATAAATAAAATGTGGTCTTCCAAGGAAGATGTGTTGTTTCCTCTGCCAATTTTGGGAACCCCTATTGACTTAAGACCACCTCCGACTAAGTTATTGCACTGGGTTTGGAGAGAGCATCATACATAATAAAAACATGGCATTAAGGATGCTTTGTTTTTGTTTTGTAATGCTCATTGTTCTCCTTTATGTTTAGATGGAGCTGGTAAAGCCTGTGTGCCATACTTGTTTTCATTGCTTCATTCCAACTTGTGGCTTTAAATGGCGGTTGTTGACATCATCCGTCATTTTATCAGTGAACGAGTAAAACACAACAAAATAAAACAAAGCAAGATGGGACAATAGCAAATCCCAAACTATTTAGTTATTACAAACATGAATTGTACGAGTAATAGAGGGCTGGATTCAGGTTGTAAGTATTCAGTTAAAAGAAATATCTTCTGCCCTACACTCCACTGGACTGCTTTGTCTTCTTCACGTCAGAGAGTGCTTGTATGTGGAGAGCACTTACCTTGAATGGAAAGTACATCTTATCACCTTTCTCATCAACTCCTTTATATTTCAATATAAAGAAGCATTTTTGCAAGCCTGGAATGTGTGCAGACTTAATCTACATAGAAAACGAAAAGAGGACCCTGCCCATTTGGGACTTTCCCTAAGTAGTTTTCAAAGTCAGACCTGAAGAGAACTCAGTTGATTCTGACAGCAGTTGACTATATAGTCTCATTGGCAAAAGTTGATTCCACTTACTGGCTGTATCTGCTGGTAGCCACAGAGCACAGAGGAGGTATATACATATTTATGGAATTCTGCAGGTGCCAGACAATTATGGATCTTGCTTATCCTGAATTTTGATGTGAAAATCCAATGTTCATAAATGAGATTACTGGAATTCAGAATTGAAACACAGGGAGAGCCTGTGCCCCACCCCAAATGTTTTGCCTCTGTTTCCCATTGCTGTTGATTTTGCGAGACCCACATAAATCAGAGGTAGGATGATGCTTTCTTATATTCATTTTTAAAAAGATTTTATATATTTATTCATGAGAGACACACACACACAGAGGCAGAGATATAGGTAGAGGCAGAGACATAGGTAGAGCAGGCTCCCTGGAAGAGCCCGATGCGGGACTCCATCCTAGAACCCTGGGATCATAACCTGAGCTGAAGGCAGACGCTCAACCACTAAGCCACCCAGGTGCCCCGCTTTCTTATCTTCCTATATATAAGGCTTTGTGATAAGTCTGGAAGAGGCCTGGGATTTTGATTCACAAATATTTAAAGAGTAAAACTGGAAGGCATGTCTTTTGTAAGTTTATTGATAAATTGCCTCAGTTAAGAGTTGTATAGTGACTTTTTTATTTCTTTTGAAAGTATAATTATAAAAACTCGACGAAGGATTATGTACCTTCTTAAGGTTATTATTAAATACATAACCATTTCACTACCTTCCCATTATTTAAAGAAGGTAATGCACGCAAAAGCATTTTTAAATAGTAAAGGACAACGTAAATGAAAGTTGTTAGGGATAGTAATAAAACATTTTGCCTGGTTAGCGGCTATATGTCATCAACTTATGTTGGCAACTGTAACAATGAAATCATTTATCTTAAAACTAAATCAAATTAATGCTCAGAATTCTCATTCTGAGCATTTACTCAGAGAAGAAGCCAAAAATTCTGGAATAATAGTTAAAGGACATTTGAAATAATAAGTAGAGTTAATTATCCATCTATTTACTTGTCCCTCAGTTGAAGGTTGTTTTCACCGGGCAGTGAGTTTCTGCAGCACAATACAGGGCAAGGACTTAGAATTTGACACAATTCATTACTGGTTGGATTTACTGATTCTGAGACAGGAAAGTGTCTTCTTGGGTTTCCTCTGAAGCAGCCTTTGACAGCTCATGCTCTCTGCTTACAGTGCCATCGAAGCTACAACATGCATTCTTAACAGAGGAGCAAAAATGATTTTCTCTTGGGGAGGGCCAAAAAAAGGTAGATGTTGTAGTGGCTCATTGTCCTCCAAAGGTCAGAACATAAACAGTCATACAGTATATCTATGGTCTTAAAATTGCAGCGAATGGTTTGGAGGGACAGTTGGTGGAACTGTATAGACTTCATAGGGTATTGATTTTGGGGGGAAAAAAAGGACGGATATGGTTCATGATGATCTGGAGATTTGTCTCATATAAAACTCAACTGCTGAGTTCTGATATGTATTTAGGTTCGTGTACCCTGAGAAATGTTTACTGTAGTCAATTAATAGAAACAGCTGAGTGTAGGCAGCATCCAAACATTCCCTTATCCAAGGTAGGAAAACCATTCCCTGCTCCTTATTTGTAGCTCTTTGTAGAAAAGCATAAGCATGACTGTAATTTTCTACGGCTAGAAGCTAAGTTACACTTTTCCCCTGACCCCTAAATTCTTGGGATGAAGCTTCAGCCACTAAGTTTAATTTGGCAAATGTGTTCTATTCCTTGATGTCCTTTTATGGTGGTGGCCAAGGTTCGAGGAAATAAAAGACACATTAATGGTGATACTTTCCTGATAAGGCGTGACAACCTTGGGAAAGAACTTCTTCCCTGAATAACTTTCCTTTATGGTTATTTGCCATTATCCCTGATGACTGCAAACAATAGTCAAGTGTGGCCCGGGAGTGTTTTATGTTAGTGGTTCTCGGGCCTGGCTGCGCTATTAGAATCCCCTGAAAAGCTTTTAAAAACACTGATGCTCAGGCCCTGGCCTCAAGGAGTCTGACTTCACTGGTCTAGGAAGAAGTGTAGGGATCCATAGCTTAGGATGTGCTCCAACTGAATCCACATGCCGCCGGTGACATGGGCTCCTCCTCTTGTTCTAAAAGCAGCTTCACCCTGCATTGATGACAGGAACTGCTGTGCACACTGGGCTTCAGACCAGACCAGCAGCCTCCTGTTTTGTGATCAAGCCCTCCATATCTCTGTGAAAAGGCTGCCCCCTGGGTCTGCAAGAGACTCTCTGTAGCATTTGTTATTTTGAAATAATAGCAATAGCAACAACAACAATAATAATAATAGGAGCTGGTATCCACTCAACCCTTGCCTGTTCTGAGCACTTACTGTTAACTTATTTAATTCTCATACTAAACTATGAGGCAAGTATAAGGTATTATTTCCATTGCACGTAGCAGTACACCAGTAGGAAAGAACTATACATTGGGATTTAAACATGGGCATTATGACCACAGGTCTGGTTCATAATCGTTTTCTTCTCTTCTGAGATTCTCAGTGGCTCTTGCAAATAATTATAAAGCACTTACTTACAAAGAGCAAGGGGATTTGTAAGATACAAAGGTGAAGGAGAATGGCTGCAGCCCTAAGGGTAACCTATACTCCGCAGCCTAATGGTGAGGTATGTGTCCTGAAGAGCTAAGCAGGCAATTTAAAAGTGCTCTAAAGAGGGACTTTGGCCAAGGGAGAAATTTCTTGTACCTAAAATGAGATGCAGCTCTGCAGACATGGGAAGCAGTTCATTGTAAACTGGAGCCACGCTATATGGGGAGTAGATTTTGGGGAAATAGTAGGTCAAACATATGAAATTGCCATTAACCAACCACTTGACCTACAGCCATAGCAATTTCACATAGTTCAGTCTATGAGAGAGTGATCTCAGTAAAGAGAGGAGCGAGTCACAGAGCTGTGAAAGTCCCCACAGACATTACCTGGGTAGGATTGGCCGCAGAAGGACTGTGAATTCCACTGGCCACTGGCATCATCCATGGCTTGCCAAGTTTTTCGGCATTACAGGGAGGCAAGTCTTGCAACTGAATACTTGCTTGTCTAGACCTTGAATCTATACTGATGGTCCCCCAAACAGCAACAGCACAGAGTGACTCAGATGTCACTAAGCCACTTATAACTGACAAGTTAAAATTGGTGATCAGAAGAAGGTGGAGAGAGTGCTTCCTTAGGGCTAAGTGCCTGCTGCTTCTGGGACTGTAGGAAGGATTTAGAAAACTGAACCAGTAAGGGAGAACATGGGCTGGGCCCTGGGCCCAGATGCAGGCGAACTCTGTCCCAAAGTGCAGTCACCAGGAGCGGGTAAAGGGCTCAACCATGGGTGAGCCAAAGTAACAGCCAGCCAGAGTAACATCCATCGGACTAAAGTAGACATCTGCACTGAAGTATGCATCTAGGAAGCAACAATTAACGTTAATAACCATAATTTTAATTAATCTCAATAACTTTAGGATTTAAAAACGAGTGTCCATGCTACACATCATGTCTATATGAATTATTTATGACTTTTTGCTTCCATTTAGCTGACATTATAGACAGCCAGGTGAAAACCATGCTAGCTTCCTGGAAAACTATTGAGGATTGTTTATGAGAGCTTTGTCATTAAAGATAACATCTTGTGAATTTTTGGAGAGCTGTACAAAACAGAATGCACAGGCCTAAGTGTCCCCAGCCAGTCTGATTAGGAAAGACTTTTCACAAAAAGTAACTAACAAGATTCCAAGAAAGAGATTACTTACATTTCTCTTCATTAAGCATCTGTATCTCAAGTAGAATGTCACAGAGTAAAGATGGAATATATAGAATAATGTTGCTCAATTGCCACGTTACTGGTTTTCTTCACATCCACAAAGTGTTAGGGAAACAGCAGAAGCAGCACCATTACTAGTAGCGATTAATCTTTGAAATTAAGATCAGGAAAAAAAATATTATAATAAATCTCTTTGCCCTATTTATAGAGCATTCCTTCCTTTGATACACTAAGAATACTAATAAGGCTAGTGGCCTTTGGTGAAATGAGCAAACTATTAGGTTGATAAAAAGTGTTGAAAGGAGTTTAAGTTGGATGAGCATTGCTTGTCGATGGCAAATTACTACACAACAGGCATAATTTGTATGCTTTGCTGCGTGCCCTACAAACATCCAGTGCATTTTTATTCCTTTCCCTTACTATTATGTTAGATAAAAATCTTGACTTCTAAAAGATTCTAATATAATGGGAGACTAATTCTAATGCTTGTTAAATTCAAGGCTGTGGTCAGTCGGCTCATCCCAGGGAAGGAATCGGTGTCTGGACACGCTGCTGTTTGCTACATGGAATAAACCAGAACAGGAATGGGTAATCTGCTCTAAAATGGTTCTCATGTAGGAAGAGTTTCTTTGGATTCAGTTCAAATGGTAGATGGACTCTTAAGTTGCTTTAGAACATTCTAGGAACATTCTGATGAATATAGAGAATCTTAAATTGGCGATTAATGAGCTCAACAGTAGCACTTCTGATTCTACACTCTATAATATTATTTTCCAGGAGAATGTAATGAAGAAATATTTTTAAAGCTTATGAATACGTATTTTAAACAGTTTGCTTTTTCTTTATTTTTATATAAGATGTTAAGATACTTTTTCCATAATCCTGTTTACTAATGCTAATCCAATGCTTATAGTATATATCCCACCCTTATTCTTGCTCTTGGGAAGAGTACCTCCTTCTGAATCCCACCCTGTAGGGGAGTGTCCATTCCCCCAATCTAAGTGTGAATATCTTTATCACTTGGTCATTACTTTCCTTTTCCATGTCAAAACAGAATAAAAAGGAAATGACATTTTTAGGGTAACTATTTACTCTGTGTCTGTCTGTAGGATGCTAATGCCCTACTCAAAGGAATCATGAAATATCTGAGAATGAATAGATTTTCAACACCATGAGTTGTGCAGTGTATATTATATAAGTTCTATTCAACCCCATAATGTTTTTGGATTAAAATAAATTTTTAGTGCCAGTATTTGCTCTTAATTTTGTATGTAGTTATACCAAAAAGGACAATTTCAGCACTATTTTTAGATACTTATTAATCTAAGGACAAATTTTGTTTTACAATGCCTAAGTTTCATAAAAATTAGGAACTAACATCAGAGATAATTGGGTCATCCCTAAGTAGTGCTTTCTAGTTGTTAACCAGTCTTTCCCTCACCACCTCGAATTAACTAATGCCTAAAACAAAGCCAGAAAACCATTGGAACTTCATATCAATTAAAAAGGCAAATGATTTCTTCTGCCTCTATCCCAGTGGTCTGCAATTGAGACTGCATCAGAATGATCTGCAGAGCTCATTAAACACTGATTGCTCTACCCTCCCTTCAATTTCTGATTCAGTGGATCTCCGATCAGGTCCAAGAATTTGTATTTCTAAGTTTCCAGCTGATGCTAGTACTGTAGGTCTGGGAGCCACAGTTTGAGTACCCTCCTTGAAATTATTGAATGTGTTTTTGAAATAACAAGAGCTAATATTTATTATAAGAGCGTTTACTCTTGGTCAAGGGCTCTTTAAGCATTTTATATGTAGAATTGCATTTAATTCTTACAGCAGGGAAGCCCGGGTGGCTCAACGGTTTAGCGCCGCCTTCAGTCCAGGGCCTGATCCTGGAGACCTGGGATCGAGTCCCACGTCGGGCTCCCTGCATGGAGCCTGTTTCTCCCTCTGCCTGTGTCTCTGCCTCTCCCTCTCTCTGTGTGTGTGTGTGTGTCTCTCATGAATAAATAAATAAAAAGCTTAAAAAAAATGAAAGTTCAAGTTAAAAAAAATATATTACAGCAAGACCACCAGGAAGGTTCTGATTTAGCATCATTTTACATAAAGCTGGGGAAATGGAAGGTCACAGAGTGCAAGATGCTTTTCTAAGTCACCTAACCAGTAAGTAGCAAACCTGGCATTTGAACCTAGTAATGGAAGTCCAGAGCTCATGCTTGTAATACCTGGAGAAAAATGTCTTTTTAATTCAACCCTTTTATGTATTTTACTAATTGCATAATTTTCCCACTCCACATTTTTCATATTTCACCAGTTTCATTTCTCTGAGATGTATCACTCATGGAAATACCATTTTTATAATATTCTGTGAGATTACAAAGTAACACTTTCAGTTGTCTTTCAGTCTATAAATACTCAAGGATTAAACAAGAAAAAAAGCTTCTTCTCCCAAGATTACACATGTAGATAATGCTCATGTTATAATGGAGAATAAAGAAAGCAGAGCAAGAAATTTCACAGTCAGCATGATGCTACCTGTAGGGAAACAGACAAATGTGAGAAGAAAACGTACCATAATGCTGATGTACACACTAGAGAATGTTTTATGATATTTGGGGTACTTTGAAGCACATTTTATACCATGCAGTAGGCTGTTTCTTGGACAATGCACTATAGTTCAGTGAATCATTTTTATTAGAATTCCTTTTGCATTTTAAATTAGCACAAATTAATGTTCCATAAGCAGTAAACATGTTTGATGATGGTGATGATGATTATTATTATTATCTTCAGTAACAAAAGAGCACGAGAACAGGTTGTCACAGAAATCTTTGAGGAAAAGCTAACTTATGAGTTTCTTAGAATATTTAGCTCACAAGGCAATCCCTACACTTCAACTCATTTTATTCTGATAATGACCTTCTAAAGAGGGAGATACTGCTCCTGTGTTTGGACAAGGAGCCTGGGACTCAGATTTTAAAGGGGTGTTGTTAGAACTCATGGCAGGGAACCAGCCCTGGGATGTCTGCCTTCTATCCTATGAGATTCACTGTTACCCGAATCTGTCTAAAAGAATGGGATTCTAGTGCCTACAAAACCTGAGGAAACTGTGGATGCCCACAGTTATACGTGACCACCTTGGGATTTGCACTTTTTCTGTACTAATCGAATTAATTAAGGAAGGTGAAATGATTTGCAAACTAGAAACAATGGGAAAGGTGGTTTTTGTATTTCTGACATTTGAGAGAAAAGGGTAGATGTTGATTTGGAGCTGAGTGCTAAGGGAGAGGACTGTTAGGGTAAAATGATCCTGTAAAATTCACTGCTGTGCTGAAGCCAGTGTGCTGTGAATGCATTCGTTCTTGCTAACAGTATGAATTCGTGGAGTTCTCTATAATGATGTAATGATTTGTTGAGTTCTCATACTTCCCCTCTCTACAGTCTAGATTGCTAAACCCTGAGGTGCCAGGCCCAAGAAGATCATTCGCTGGGAGCTTGTTAGATTCATAGTCTCAAATCTGGGGTAATTTGAATACATATCAGAGATTGTGAGAAGCTGCCACTGATAACACTAATGCCTCCATGAAGCCAAAGTAGTAGAGCTGCCTTGGGTGAGGATATTGATGTTGGAAGGGGAGGCCTTTGCTCAGTAGAGGAAGTTCATGGTCACCAGAAAGAGGGGGAATTGTGCTGAGGATCAGGGCTTAGCTGGGGCTGTGCTGCTCTGTGCCTCCTGGCTCCAGGTGGACCTCTGCCCTGTGGTCAAGTCCAAAGAGTGCTCACTGCCTTAGGTCCTGCCAGCTTTTGCTCATGATTCCCAGTGGATCTGCTGGGGAAACATGTTCTCCCTGGGGCAGCTTTGGACTACTGAGTCCTACCCCAGGTGGAAGGAATCACTGAGGCCAAGTCCCATTGAGACCTACCCTAAGTATGCCTTATTTTATAAGGCCATTAACTAACGACGGAAATAGGAGCACCCCCTATCATGAGTTTCCTTTGAAAGATGCTTATCTTTGTAGGCATTAGAAGTCTTATATTAGATGCAAGACTTTGTGTAAATTCATTATTTTGAGAAAAGATAGGTGACCTCTTCTGCATGTGACTGTGAGCTCTTCTTGACTCCTCTTAGCTCCAAGTGTCTTTGTGAACTTGGATTTCCGCCTTTTCTCCTCTCAGCCTCCTGGGGCTGCCACTTCTTGTAAACACTAGTGGCTGGTGTTAAAGTTTCTACTAATTGCCTTATCGTTTCATAAAGAGGCATTAATTGCTAACATAATTTCCTCTTCTCTGAATTGCATACTCCTTTTATGCAAAATGACTACTTCAAATGCTTTTCCATCCCCCTTGTTTTTTTTTTTTTTTTTTTCCTTTCAGTGGAGAAAAAAAGTGAACCTTGGGTGGAGGGAGGAAATATTTTCCGTCAGCACCAGACTCTTGATAACCTAAAAATTCATTTTGTGAAATATTGCCTGAAATTTATTTCTTGAGCTAGACATCAATTTTCCTCAAGCCCCTTCTTGATTTTTTTTTACTATTGTGAGACTCTAGAAATTATTTGAAATGATAGAATGAAATATTTGTATACACAATTACTTTTTTTCCCATTTATTTCATCAGTTTCTTTTTTTCTTTTAAAGATATTTATTTATTTATTTATTTATTTATTTATTTATTTATTTATTCATAGACACACAGAGAGAGGGGCAGAGACACAGACAGAGGGAGAAGCAGGCTCCACGCAGGGAGCCCGATGCGGGACTCGATTGTGGGTCTCCAGGATCACACCCCAGGCTGCAGGCAGCACCAAACCGCTGCGCCACGGGGGCTGCCCTATTTCACCAGTTTCATACCATATCTTATATTGTTCTATTATCTGTAGACTGTTCACCTCAATTCACACATGCACAATATAACAACACACATGACATACCACACATATCACACCTCCACACCAGTAATCTCCATAGACTCTACAGATCAAGGGCTATGGCTGTTTTATTCATATATTTTTAGTACCTGTCAAGGTGGATTCTCTACAGTAGATGCTCAGTAGCTTAATAAAGGTTTATTTCTAGTTCAAAGGTCTTTAATTAAACCTTTTTGATTAAAAGTCTTTCAAAATTTTGAAATTGAAACTGTCTTATAGAATGTGATCTCAAAAACAGTTGGAAATTAAAAATCTTATTTTTCTAATAAATGCTGATCTTTCAGGTTGTGTTCCTTGGGAAGCTGACTCCAGGGTAAAGGGTAACATGCAAGAGGCATCCTGGGGGTGCTGTTGCGGTCAGCACTGCAACGGGGAAGGGATCAGAAGAGAAGGGGAAAGGCCTGGGCACAGGGAGAAACTGGCTGTGATACAGTCGTAACAAAGGCCCCAGTCAACCTAGAGGGAAGCTGTAGGGCTTACTTGGGCAAAAGGGCAGAACACTATATCCCTGTGGTCAACCCCATGGTTCTCCAAGAAGGGAGCTGGACTCTAGTTGAGCTGCTCCCTTGGGGGGCTAACAGCTGAGAGCTGCCTGGCAGCTGCATACCCAGCAGTTGGGGAAATAGAGTAGGCCCTTCCTTCATGAGGGGGATCTGGGCAGAGCATCACAGCACCCACCACAGTTCATTATGTTTTACAGTCACGTCACTGGACTTTATTTAGCAGACAAGCCAAATCAGTAACCAAAATCAGCCTTAAATGATATCATTGTAATCTTTGGTGAAAACAGAAGAATATAAATTTCTATGTGCACTATGTCAATTGTGTAAAATGTTCATAGAAAAAAAAAGACTGGAAAAGCATGTCTCAAATTGATAAATGTTGGGGTGACTGGCTGGCTCAGTCAGTAGAGCACATGACTGGTTATGAGTTTGAGCCTCACGTTGAGTGTGGAGATTACTTTTAAAAAACTGTTAAACAAACAAAAAAATTGTTAAACAAAATTATGAGTGCTGTCTTTAGGTGGTTTTTATTTTATTCTTTATTCTTTTCTGACTTATCCCAGTTTTGTGATTAATATTTACTACTATATGGTTAAAAAAAATCCACCATGGCAATGGCTCATCCTAACATTTTGGATTCACCCTGTAAATTATGGTCCCCTGTCATCCCCTGCTTCCTCATCCCTCCCTACATAGATTTAATTAGTTTATTTAGTCCCTTCTTGTTTCCTTGTTCCTGCACTTGACATGTTGCCATGGCCCAATTCCAATTTTCTGTGGCCACCTTGCTATTTTGGAGACACGTGTACCATGCACCCTAGCCTGACCCCCCCTGGATTAGACCTTTTCTATAAATGCAGAATGTGCAGTTCCAGCAAGGTGTCAACGTTTTCCATCACTTCTCCTCTGACTGCTGGAGTAAGCCAATAATGATGATTATGTCTGCAGGATGTTATTTTCATTGTTTGCAGGAGAGAATGCCGTGCCTTCTATTGTCCGTAGACCAATTTATTTTAAAGGTACTTCATTGTAAGCAGGGTGCTGAATGTGCGTGTTTGCAAGTTAACTTTATTTTTCACCCTAGGTTTAGGTAATTAGCAGTTGAGAACCCCAATCAGGAGTGCCTAATCTAGGAATGGTCACTGGCTTTTCAAATATGGGTATCAGGACCCGTACCAATGGGTTTTGCCAATGGAAAAGGGGTGCTGGAGACATGTCATGGATGAGATGAGCAAGGTCAAGATACAGCCACTACTGCTTTGTGACGGAGGTGTCATTCTGGAAAATCTTTCACTGTAGAACTTGGAATACAGTGAGATCTGAAGCCCTATAGATCCCACAACTCCCCAGCTCCTGAGATTCAGTTTCTTGAGCTCCCATGGAGAATGACTGTCCCTGCCATAGGATGCTGCATTGTCTTTCAGTGGACCTCTCTCTCGGAACTGACCCCA
Source organism: Canis aureus (assembly GCF_053574225.1). Lineage (NCBI taxonomy): Eukaryota > Metazoa > Chordata > Mammalia > Carnivora > Canidae > Canis > Canis aureus. The sequence continues at coordinate 7,455,002 of NC_135641.1, forward strand.
GGGCTTGAAAACCTAGAAGAGGACTCGCCCAAGCCACAAACATAGGCGGGGTGTGACTTTTGTGTTTGCTGGGCAATTGATGCTTGGACATGAGGCCAAATTTGGTCTAAAACTGAATTCTGTTAAACCACGTGATATATGTAGGGACAAGATTATTGATTCTAAACATCTGAGGATACTGATATTTATCAAATGAATCTTTCAGTCTTTCAATTGGTATATTCAGTATGTATTTAGATATTACGAGCCATTCTGGAATTCTCACCTCATGCTTCCTTCCAAGCTAGAATTATACCCACTGCTTTGATAAAGAAAACTTTGTGGTGGGCACTTAGGAAGTTAAAACTAACGGAATTATTGTATTCTAAGAGAATCTAGGATGCCCATTTAATAGAAACATTTTGGTATCTGAAACTAAGCTAACTACAGGGTGCAGTGCAGTTTAAAGTACAGCTTTAAAAAGGAGAATTATAGCAGATAGTATGTAATTTTCAAGATAAATTACTATTTCTAAATAATATAGGGATGATGGAGTTATCAGAACAAAAGGATTTTGATAATTATGTTCTAGATACCTAAGTGCATATTGTTCTGAGTAATTTCAAAGACAATAAACCAAAGCAAGATCTTTCAAATCCACAATTTTAGATTGTTTGAAAATTCCATTAATCCCTTTACAGCCTTTTTTTATGAAAATATTTCTAAATCTATTTGAAATTTTACTCTGAATAAAGCTTAGGCTATCTGCATAATCTTGGGTTAACTCAGAAGTCCCCATTCATATTCATGGTTTTGCTAAAGATCTAGTAAATCCATTGCATGCTTAGTATTTAGGAGACTACAAAACCAGCTTCCAAACTAAGCTTTATTTTATTATGCTCCCATGAGGATATTGCTTTTTATTGAATCATTTTTTTCTCTGTAAGTTTCACTTGAGCACCAAGGCAGAGTTAAAAATAGATCAGAGTTAGCTAGAATTATGTAGAACCATAGTGTGTATTTCTTATTTATGAACTATGGAAGAATTTCCCTTCTTTTTGGTCTCCTTTTTTGAATATCTACAAATAAAATACACTTCATTGAAAGAAGACTTTGGCTTTTACGGAGCATTTGATTTTTTTTAAAGATTTTTATTTATTTATTCATAAGAGACACAGACAGAGAGAGAGAGAGAGAAAGAGAGACAGAGACACAGGCAGGCTCCATACAGGGACTCCAAGGTGGGACTTGATCTTGGTCTCCAGGATCATGCCCTGAGCTAAAGGAGGCGCTAAACCACTGAGCCACCCAGGCTGCCCAGCATTTGATTTTTTTTAACAGAAATTAGATAGTCAGTTGACTACTATTCTCAAACATAACAATATTTCCTTTAAAAAGCAGTTTTTACACACCTAATAAAGCTAAGCATTGTTCCCTTATTGGGTGATGTGTACATAATTAACATTCCCACTTTCACTTGGGAAGGCCCAAGAATGAAAATGAATGGAAGTAAGTCAAGCCTTGATTTCTATCTGCTTTGGGATGGGGCAAAGCAACCCTCACTTCTCTGGATCTCACAGCCAGCAACTGCAGATATGGCCAGGCATCCTTATTTTCTGCATTGCCGCTTCCCATAAGCACTCATCTGCCCAGACTAGCACAGTGCGAGCCTGAGGCTTCTCTTCTCAAATATTTTCATCACTCCACTGATGTCAGCACAGGTCTGCTGCCTCCCTCTTGTCCGCGGGTCAGAAACCCAGTTGTGTCCCCAGAAGCCAAAGACATAAACTGCCAAACCCAGACAGCTCTGTTTGGTCCTAGCAGCCACTGCGACCACCTTGCTGCTGATAATAAGAAGTTTCCTAATGTCCCCACCAGTCTCAGGGTGGATCAGAATTAATACAAAGCAATGCCTGCCACACCTGTCATCTCCTATCGGGCAAGTGTGTCCCTACTCACTTCCTGTGTGGTTGTGGTTGAGACTGTGCCTCAGATTCTGGGTAGAAATGGCCATCTTGCCTGATGCAGGCTCGGGATGAGTTTGGCATCAGTGTGTAGCTGAACATTTGGGACAGAGGTCTTTGGGGACCCTGGCCCTTCTCAGAAGTCTCCATCACCAGCCATAGATCCTTCACCTCCTTTTTGATGGTTTCTGAGGGACCTTGATCTCCATGATAGTCTGGCTGTCCCACTCTCTCCAACATATTTTAATTACTTTGACTTTGTCTTTTTTCTTTTTTTTTTTTTAATTTTTTTTAATTTAAAGATTTTATTTATTTATTCATGAGAGACAGAGAGAGAGAGGCAGGCAGAGACATAGGCCGAGGGAGAAGCAGGCTCCATGCAGGGAGCCCAATGTGGGACTCGATCCGGGGACCGTGGGATCACGCCCTGAGCCAAAAGCAGATGTTCAACTGCTGAGCCACCCAGGCATCCCACTTAAAAAAAAAAAAAAAAAAAAAGATTTCATTTATTATTTATTGAGAAAGAGAGAGCATGAGGTAGAGAGAAGCAGAGGGGCAGAGGCAGAGGAAGAAGCAGACTCCCTGCTGAGGAGGGAGCCAAACAAGGGGCTTGATCCTAGGACCTTGGGATCATGACCTGAGCTGAAGGCAGATGGTTAACTGACTGAGCCACCCAGAAGCCCCTCAATTACTTCCACTTTCTAAAATCTCCAAACATGGACGACTAACTCCTGAATATATTTATTCAGAAATGTCATTTTTTAAGTGGACTATGGTGAATAACAACTCTCCATTTCATGGGTTGTGTTGTTTCACTTGATAAACCCAAAGTAAGGAAGGAAAAGCTGACAGGTCACTCTTTAAGAGCATGGCTCTGAGGCACCGAGAATAATCTACATAATCCAGAAAGCCTCTGCATACAGCCCCAGGCAGGCTCGGCTTAAATTTACCAAGATGCCTCCTTGATGGATGATGTTGTCATTTGACACTGACTACAATTGCAGGCGTAACAATACACTCATTCTTTCTGAGCCCTGGATGAGATGCCTGGGCTTAGAGACCAATTGTGAAAATGATAGTTATTGATAAATCCCCTGTGAGCTATTACACGTGTGCCTCTCTTTGTGTGTACGCCCATCCTGCATGGCTTTTCTTTCTTTTTTTTTTTTTTTAACCAAACCTGTTAATATTACTGGGTTTTGATATTATTCTAGCTTATTTACTTTTTAAGAGAAATCTGTTTACATCTATTTAGAAAAATGCATCTTGGTATCCAAGTCATACACTATTGCTGTTATCTACATGACACTCTAGGGTACCTGTTAGGAAGACATTCATAATGCAAATGTTTCTTGTGTGTTTCTATGTCCACTGTTCTTTAAGTGCAGAGGGAAGCATAAAGCACAAGATCACCCTTTCTTCTTTAAGAGAATACAGTGACATTTAATAGACAAGTGTATATAAAATGTTAAATATGGTGACATGGTAGCTTAGAAGAGTTTCATCAGTGACAGAGTTCTTGGTGAGAAACTCTAACCAATAGGACAAATTAGAATGTCCCACAGATGCATATTGGAATGTCATAGAAGGAGATGTTGGTGGACTGGCGATTAACTCCATCTGTGCTTCTATTGATCCTAAGTGAAATATCCAAGAAATAAAGGTGATCCTTAGAACCTGGAGATGTAGGGGATTTGCTGAAGTGAGACAAGTTCAGAGAGACATGGAGGTGGGTGGGAAGGAGGGCGAGAGCCAAGGGCAGGAGCCAAGGTCATACTTGCGGCATTCTTTTCAAGGTCTAATCAAGGCTGGGCAGATGTACCAGTGTGAGTTGTGGTCAGCCACACATGCCTTGCACAGGTCTGTCCTGCCACCAATACTGATGACAGACCTGGTGCAGCTGGCCGAGTCCTGCAGGTTTGTGGCTAAGAACATGGCCTCTGGCACCAGACTGCCTGAGCTCTAGGCCAGCCTCTGCCCTCTACAGACTCAATGACTTGAGCATAACAGTCTACCTCTTGGCACCTTAGTACTTGTCTGTCTTTTATTTTATTGCGGTAAAATATACATAACATAAAACTTGCCATCTTAAACATGTGAGACAGTACAGTTTTGGTTCAGTACATTCATGATGTTATCCAACCATCACCCTTACCCATTTCTAGAACATTCTTAGCTTGTAAGACTAAAGCTCTGTGCCCAGCAGGTTACAATTCCCCATTCCCCTCTCCCCCAGCCCATAGTAATCTCTATTCTACCTTCTATCTCTGTGAATTTGAGTCTTTAGGTACCTCATGTAAATGGAATCATATAGTATCTGTCCTTCTATGGCTGACTTACTTCACTTAGCATGATGTCCTCAAGGTTCATCCATGGTTGTAGATATATCAGAGTATCATTCATTTTTCAGCCTGAATAATATGCCATTGCATAAATAGACCACCTGTTGATGGATATTTGGGTTGTTTCCGCCTTTTGGCTACTGTGAATAATGTCACTGTGAACATGAGTCTACAAACATCAGCTGGAGTCTCTGCTTTCCTGTTGTTTTGTTTTTGTTTTTAATTTACTAGGAAGTGGAAATTGCTGGCTCAAGTGGTATTTCTTTTTCTTTAAAGATTTATTTTTTTGAGAGGAGAGAGAGAGAGAGAGAGAATGAGCAAGGAGAGGGACAGAAGGAGAGGGAAAGAGAAACACTAGCATGCTCTGCACCAAGTGCTGAGGCCGATGTGAGTTTTGATTCCATGACCCAAGCTGAAACCAAGAGAAGGTCACCCAGCTTACTGAGCCACCCAGGCACCCCTCAGATGGTATTTCTGTGTTTAACTTTGTACCTTAGTTTTCTTATGTATGAAACAGGGATAATCTTAGTTCCTGACGAGCAGGGCTGTTTTGAAAATTGAATGCTAGTGTATATGAAGTATTCAGCTCTGTCCAGAGAATTTAGAATACAGCAAGCTATAAGTAAGTGCTGGCCAGTTGATTTTACCTGAAGGTACAGCCTTGGGCTGCATGCATGGTGAGCATCTGCAGGGGAGGGGAGGTCTGAACATGAGCAAGTTTACCAACAAGGCAGCGTGCAGCTCCTGGTAGCTTTGGACCAACCTTTGGAAACATGTGGCTCCTGTCAGTACTGTTCTCCCTGTAGCTTTTGATATTTCTGGTCCCTCACAGCTGGGTGGTAGAATTTTGGATCACCTTTTCTCCAAAGCCCCGGGATCTTAAATCAAAATTTTTCAGTTAAACCTTTTGCTGAATTCTTTGGGAAAATCAAATAGGATTATATGCTTTTAATTTGAAAATGATACGCATCATACAAAGACAGTGTGTCCGTTTGTGCAGCCTGTAAATTTAACTCTGAAAGAGCACATGTGTTGGCAAGAGCCACCTAGTGAAGGGGGTTATCCAGAGAGGTAGTTTCCTGTTGGCAATTCAGCAGTTACTGAAACTGATCATCCAGTAACAAATTCATATTGGTAATTGTGCTTTAGGTGCTGTGACTGGGGCTGAGTTTGAGAAATCTCCTTTATTTTATTTATTTTTTTAAAGATTTTATTTATTCATGAGAGACAGAGAGAGAGAGGCAGAGACACAGGCAGAGGGAGAAGCAGGCTCCCTGCGGGGAGCCTGACGCAGGACTCGATCCTGGGTCCCCAGGATCAGGCCCTGGGCTGAAGGCGGCGCTAAACCACTGAGCCACCTGGGCTGCCTGAGAAATCTCCTTTAATACAAAATTCTATCTAGCCCCCTGGAGAGGGCTTTGTTGGAGAAAGACCCTTGCGCACAGGGTTCTCCGTATGTGCCAGGTCACTGTTGGCTCCCTCCCATTAAAGCTGCAAGGCCTGGAGTGTCCTTTCACTGGTCCTTCTAGACCCAGAACAACAATAAAAACACTGTTTGCTGATGCTTGAAATTCTGTGAGTCAGAGAACAAAAGCTCTTCATTCCACAATTTACAACAAGAATACTTTTCGTTTAATGTGTTAGTGTGATTGTGTTAAGTCAGGGTGTAATAAGTCAAGAAAACCATTACAATGGTTTGGTTTTGTGAGGAGGTGAAAAGGCAGGTGTTGTGATTGAGTTCCTGAACAAGAGGGGGGGTCAGGCACGGGGAGCGTGGGAAGGTGGAGATCAAGGGTGAGCTACGCGCCGCCGGGTGGGATGCCAGGGCAGGCAAGGAATTAGAGATCTCAGCACAAGGCTTTACAGCTTCTCCTGCCTGTCATCTTATCTTTATCTGAGATAGTTGCCAAAGGAGCTGGCCCTTCAAGGATTTAAAGTTTCTGCCCATCATGATTTCTGAGGATCACTTCTTAAACCTGGTTGAACTTGTATAACCAGGGAATTAATTTGCTGGAGAATCACTGTGACAATAACATAAAGAAACCAGGACTCAAGGGTGTGAGTGGAGGCCTGGGATGCCCCCAGATGGTACCTGGTGAGAAGGGAAATATGAAGTGCAGGCAACCTGTGCCCCTCCATTCACAACAAGGAGAGGTAATGTGTGCTGACTTTGTCCAACGACAATGGACCTGGAGCTGGAGTCTGTGAACTCAGCTATGAGAAGGAGGGAGGGAGGGGATTTGGATATGTGAAGAGGGAGCATTCCAGCCAGATGATGGAGAGAGAGAGAGAGAGAGAGACAGAGAGAGAGACAGAGGGAAGACGAAAGAGACCAGCAGACAGAAAGAAAGATAAAGATAGAGGGAAAGAGGAGAGAAAGGCCCACAGGGAGACAGAGAACAGGGTGGGGAGGGGGTGGAGAGAATGCAGATGCAGATGCAGATGCAAGAAGCCTTCCATACATTGGACCTTTAATGACACCAGTGAACGGACTGGTCCATTCTTCTCATTATATCCACTTGGTGGTGACCTGGGATTATCACTGGTTCCTCTCTCAAGCATGTGGACTCCAACCTGTGGCACTCTGCGCCTGAACCACGACATCTGTGAATAGCTGGGAAACACCCTTTTATAGGTTTGGAATTATCTTGAAATGCAATGTTAAAATATAAACAGAAGACTGAAATGTCCTGTTCTGGGCACTGAAATTTAGGATCATTAATTGTTGAAGAATTGATGGTTATGTAATTATAGTTCTGTACATGTACTATGCATTTGTGTCTCCTGGGAAATTATTTTTCAAAGGCATAGAAAAAACTCCAAAATAGAAACCATAAATAAGCCCCTTAAGAAATAATCTTACATGATTTGAAAATAACACTATTCAGATATTGTAGAATGATCTGATATAGAGCTGAAACAAGTCTTGGAGAAAACATGTTATCCTTCATAATTGTGTCATATATCGGTTTTGAACAGAGCCAATATTTGTGGATTAAGTGTGAAATTAGTACCAGTTGTAGAATTTTTTTAATCTACATATACATAGCAAGTGCCAGGGAGAAGCCAGATCACTGCATATCATCATGGCAAATAGCCCCACTGGAACTCTTTCATATCAGAAAGATTGGACAGTATACATTGAAAATGTCCAAGGTTTCCAAGAGAAACTTGACTTTAAAAGCAATTAAAATATATGTGTGTTTCTCCACAAAAATATATGTGAGTAGCTTACAGAGATAGTATTTATCATTCTGAATTCTTGTGTTGAGGAAATGCTCTCTGCACCTTTCTCATCCAAGAATGGTGCCTGTGTCTGCGGAGTAACAGGATTTAATTAGTCTGAATAATGCAGTCTGATACCTGCTCCGGCTCTGTCTGCCATCTTGTCATGAGTAGGTGATGATGAGAATGATCGGGAAATCCTGGCTTATGGTATCTTTGGACAGCAGGAGAGTCTCATTCACATGGAGAAGGAGTTGGCTGGCTGCAGTGAATCCTCATTGTGAGTGCTGATTTGATATTGTCTCCCTGCAGATAAAGCCTGGATAGAATGTTGAATTCTAAGATGGAAAAGACAGTTGATTGTAACCCGTGGCAGTGCTTCCAGAGGGTGATAGTAGCAAAACGGCAGACTGTAATGATGGGGTTATTATTGGAAACTTGGAGTTTTATAACTGGAAGGTAACTGACAGATTTCAGAAGAAAAATAATTCCTGGATATGAGGGGACTTGTCCAGATCCATGAGGTCAAGGCTATACAGGTGGGTTCCTAGAACTTTCTATCCAGGACCCTTTCCCTCAAACCACATAGTTCAGATATTGAATAATAAATTAATTCTCTCTCAGCCTGTCCTGCACATTTTACAGTCTTTATTCCAAAACACACAGAATCAAAAATCTGTTTGAGTGACAATATTAAAAGAGATTACTCTTTTTTTAACATTTACTTATCCGTCTAGCATTTAATATATTTTTTAATTTTCACAGTTTTGATGCCAGAATTACTAGCCAGCAGTCACACAGTGTCTCTGCTTGATTTGAGATGGATTTCTTCCTTCACTGTGCTTTAACATTGCCATGCGGAGCTCACCTCATACAGCTGGACAGACTACAGGTTACAGCAGCACCCTTTATACATGTAATCAGTTATAGGTAAAGGGCAAGAAAGGGGACTTTATAAATTATTCTTATTGGGAGTAGCTCCAGTATCACTTGTCGTTGTAATGGAATATGTAGCTTTCCGCATCATTTCCTAATGGATGTTTAACATTGGCTATGCACCATTCATTCAGTGAGATCCGTTGTTTGTTGCCCCTAACACTATGCCCTGCCTCAGAAGGAACGCAACATGATCTTTGTCTCAGTGGAACTACAAAAGGGGGTAAATCATGACCAACACTCAGTACATATCTACTGTATAATTTCTGCCATATACTGTCTCAACCAGAATATGAATAATGTGTGGCAGACTATTTTGATAGAAAATGCTAAGGAAGTTCATAGCAAGTATTAATTAAGTAGGTGTTGAATGGAGGTGCTTGGGTGGCTCAGTCAGTTAAGTGTCTGTCTTTGGCTCAGGTCATAATCCTGGGGTCCTGGGATGGAGCCCCACAATAGGCTCCCTGCTCACCTGGGAGTCAGCTTCTTGTTCACCCTCTGCCCTTACCCTCACTTGAACTCTCTCTCTTTCTCTGTCTCAAATAAATAATAAATAAAATATTTTAAAATATATTAAATCAATTATGTGTTGGATGGTGGGGCATCTGGGTGGCCACCACCATCCTCTGACTCGGTTTCATCTCTGGGTCATGGAATCGAGCCATGCATCCATCTCTGGGCTCAGTGTAGAGTCTGCTTGAGAGTCTCTCTCCCTCTGCCCTTCTGGCTCATGCTCTCTCTTCCTCTCACTCACTAAAATAAATAAATAAGTCTTAAAAAAAGAAGTACATGCTGAATGGTGATGGCAGAGGGGATAATGGTGACAGGCATGCATTGAGCATTTACTATGAGTTAAACACTATGCTAAATATCTTACCTGGATTATCTCATTCATCTTCAGAACAATCCTTACTCCTTTGTAAGAACAATGGGGAAGAAAAAAAAAAAAGAACAATGGGGAAGAAATAGAGGCTTAGCTAGATTAAATAAATTGCTCAATAATAATCAAGGAAGACTCAGAGAGAAGAGTCCTATGGTAGGCACCTTGATGTTAAGATAGGATTTATTTGACATTGGGATTGCTTGGGGGGGAGGTTGGAGGCAAAATAGAAAGTGCAATTGAAAGGTAATTAACACTAAAAAAGTGTATGACCATTTTAATTTTGAAAGAAAGCCTTTGGTTATGTCATTTTTCTGGAATGCACAATTTTCCTTTGACATAAATATTTATTGTATTTCAAAGTGGCAGTCAGTACATCCTCTGCTTGAACACTCAAAATAGCATAACTCTACTTCTCCATGAATTGAAATAGAAAATACAGAAAATTGGAAAACAATGAAAATTACATTAAGTAAACTATAAGCCAAATAGCACAAAGTTATAATTCCTCTTCCTTTATTTCCTTGGGTTTACATAATCACACTGCTCCTTTGTACATTGTTACCATCAATAGCATTTCTCCTAAACAGAAATCCTAGCTATATTAAGTATATTTATTGCACACTGCTAGGTGCTGAGCTCTGGCATATGGTAGATGAAATATCACAGCTTCCGCACCAAAGCTGCTAAGGATCAGCTGGAGATCAGGGCTGCCCATCTGACTCGGGAAAGCAGGAGGCACAGTGGTTGATGAGTTGGCATTGGATGAAGCCAGTCAAAACTAGAAGGGCCACAATTTAGGTCAGTTTACATGGCATCAGCCAGGACTGAAAGGAAATTAAGTAAGGCCTTGGAGAGTCCTCCGGGTGACAGGTTGCTGCAACTGAAACCAAGGGCCCATCCTACACTATAGGCTTCTCAGAAACACCTGTAAAAGGGATCCTGCTACTGTGAGCTTGATCACTTTCAGCCTAGTGCACCCCTCTCTCTGCCTCTGTGAATTTTGACATTCCTGGTTGATGAGAGAATTGTTAAATCCAGCATGATTTAGTTGTCCTGCAGAGGATTTATACTCATAGCAAGCTTCATGAAGTAACCTGGTCCTTCTCTTTAATTTCGGATAATCCTAGAATTCAGTAAGGGCAGGGTGATGATAATACTTGGAGCCAATACAATCCTTGTAGGCCAATCTAATTCTGATATAGATTGGCCTACAAAGTGGAATGCAATGGGATGCAAAGTGAGGACAGCCACCTAAATGTTCTCAGAAAAGGTAGTCCATGGTCACTCCTTACCCTGTCAGGTTAGTTTCCCCAAAAGAGGGGATTAAAGTTTATGCCTGCACCACACTCTCTCCCTTCCTTTCTTCCTTCCTGCCTTCCATTCATTCACCCATCCTTCCATCTAGAAAACACTTACTAAATACTCTAAATACTTTCTTTGTGACTCGTGGTGCTCATGTACTGGTGAGGGGAAACAATAAACCAGTAAGCAAGGAAATAAAATCATATAATTTCAAATCTGAAAGTACAGATGCAGAAGCCAAGGTGCCAGTGGTCTAGGACTATAGCACTCTAATATTTAGCAGCTGAGCATAAGGAGCCCACAAAAGAGAATGAAAAGTAAACCATACGAGCCTTTAAGTCATAAAACTGCTAAGAAGAGAGGATTTCAAGGAGGAAACTGTCAGGCATGTTCAATACCACTTTGAAGATGTGTAAGATAAAGCAAGACTAGTAACTGTTGGATGTGCTAACATGAAGGTCATTAGGACCTGGTCAAAATCAATTCAGTAAAATGAAGATCATGAAAGTCCAAGAATGGTACCCAAAGTAGTGGAACCTTTTAAAAAAGTTTTGCTATAGAAAGAAGCAGTAAGTGGTTGCCGTTAAGAACGGATTGTAATCAGGGCACCTGGGTGGCTCAGTCCTTTAAGTGTCTGCTCAGCTCAGGTCATGATCCTGGGGTCCTGGGATTGAGCCCTGCATTAGGCTCCTGGCTCAGTGGGGAGTTTCCTCTCCCTCTTTCTCTGCTCCCCCTACCCCCAATTTGTGCTCTCTCTATAGCTCACTCCCTCTTTCTCAAGTAAATAAAATCTTAAAAAAAAAAAAAAGAATGGACTAATCAGGTATGTGTTCTATAAAATTATGCTGAGCTGAATTCTGGCTCCCACTGTTTGCAAGCCGTGTTGCAATGGCCTGGTGGCCTAGCCTGACCGAGCCTCAGTTACTTCATCCATGCAATGATTTTAATAAGACCTATTAAAGAATGATGAATGGAGCTAAATATTTTCTTTTTTTTCTTTTAATTACATTTGCATGCGTGTTTGGAGGTAGAGAAGGGGGCACAGAACAACAACAACAAAAGCAAGAAGAAAAACCAGTAGATGTTTTGGAGGTGAAATTATATTACCTTAAAATTACTGAAGTAACACATAATTAGCATTACCCTATCCTAGAGAGAAGGAAGACTTTAGACCTCTTGAGAATTACCTTAACTTGATTTTATATGTGAATAATTTCCCTCAGTAAGGATGATATAAAGGCTTGACTTATTTATATTTCTTAAATTTATTAGTTAAGTATATATCTTAGAGTAGTTAAAGTAGGTGTAAAATTACAGAAGATCAAATTAAGCCAGTGATTTAAGGGCTGAGAGAATGATCTCATGATTTCAGTATATTTTGTGCTGGGAATTCAGCAGTGAGCGCCAGCCAGATCTCGTATGGAACATATACATGGTGTAAGTGTTGCATATTCAGAAACTACAACTTCCTGATATTTGGAATGTTGAAGTTCCTTTTGATATTGGAAGGTAATTATGGTAATGCACTTGCCCAAGAAATGTGTATTTCATATGAAAGATTCATTCTAGGTGGTAGGAACGATGTTAACGTGGCCCACTGCAATACTTATGACCGTTAACACCATTAGTTCCTGTGTGTATGGAAAGGGGCAATGCCATGAAGTAGATCATGTTTTAAATTCATATCTTTGGAGATAGGAATGGTAGAAGAAAATCCCTACTTTTCACATGGCAAAGTTAAGTTACGTGGTGTGATCGTTTGGTAGGAGGACAGATGATTAAAAGCAAGGCCCCCTGACGATCAGCATGGTATCTCCATCTCTGGTGAGGCATCTGCATAATTAGATTGATACCATGCAAGCAAGAAAATGTCAAACACAGCTCACAACATTGTGCAAGTAGTTAGTCTTCATTCTGAATGCTTCCTAATCACAGCCAAAACATCTCTGGCACAATTTACACAGTTTTTCAATGAGCAGAAAATGAGTATTTTAGCTCTAGCCATTCTTGCACGCCAAGGAGGAAGTGGTTCTGTGGCTGTAAAGATGATTTTTTAATAAGAGCTTTGTTGAGATTAAGTTCACATGCCATAAAATGTGCTTAAAAATGTATGTTTCGGTGAGTTTTAGTATATTCCCACAGTTGTGTAATTATCACCAGTAAAATTAGAACATTTTCATTAACTACCCCCAAAGAAATGCTGGACCTATTACTTAAGGCTCTTCATTCTCTTTTCCTCTCACCCTTGACACTCACCGAGCTACTTTGTGTCTCTATGTATTTGCCTCTCCTGGACCTTTCATAGAAATGGAATCATAGGATGTGTCATCTTTTGTAACCAGCTTCTTTAACTTAGCAAAATGTTTTCAAAGTTCATTTATTTTGTACACATATGAGTACTTCATTCCTGTTTATGACTGAATAATATTCCATTGGGTAGCTAGAATTTTTCTTGTTATCCATTCATCAGTTGATGGACATTTGGTTTGTTTCCACTTTTTGGCTATTCTGAGTATCCTCAAGTTTTATGTGGAGCTTTCATTTATCGTGGGGAGGGTGAGGAGTGAAACTGTTAGATCATATGCCAACTCTATATTTAATAATTCAAGGACCTGGCAAAGAGTTACCAAAGTGAAACCACCATTTTATATTCTAAGAAGCAACTAAGGAGGGTTCAAGTATTTCATCAGTCTTGCCAATGCTTGTTAGTATCTGCCTTTTTACTTTATTGCAGCCATTTTAGTAGGTATGAAGTATTTTATGGTGGTTTTGACTTGCGCTTCCTCAATGACTAGCAGTGTTGACGGACTCTCCATTTGCTTATTGGCCATTTATATATCTTTTCTGTAGAAATGTGGGATTTTGTTCTTAGCTTCATTTTCAAATCATCCATTGCTACTGTGTAGAAATGCAAATTATTTTTGTATATTGATCGCATGTTCTGCAACTTTCCTGAACTTAATTATCAGTTCTAAAAGTTGTTTTGTAGATTCTTAGGATTTTCTTTATACAAGGTTGTATCATCTGTGAACAGCAATAGTTTTACTTTTTCCTTTCTAATCTAAATACCTTTTATTTCTTTCTCTTGCCTAATTTCCCTGGCCATGATCTTCATTACCATGCTGAGTAGAAGCAGCAATCGTGGAAGTGTCCTGTTGCTAATTTTAGGGATGATTTTAGATGTGATTACTTCTAATGATATATATTGGTGGAGACTCTGAAAATTCAGTTACTCTTGCTCATTTTGTTTAATAATAATGAAATGATTGTACTTAATAAGTTAAGTAAATATTTTTTACTTGAATCAAACTATTAAGTTTTCTATAAACTAAACTAAAAGATTTCATTAGAGATTCTGTATTTTACAGCCTTTTGCTAAAAATTTAACCTTTGAATATTTAGATTTTCCATGTAATTTACACATGCACTTCTGCTGAAATTCAAACATGATTGTTATTTTAAAGCCCAAAGTGGTGCTGTGCTCATTAAAAGAAATATTTCATAATGCTATAAAAATTATGTAATTGCATAGTTGTGTTTTGTTTTATGTCCAGGATTACAAGATAAAAGAAAATCAAAGATATGGTATAGAATATCATATAACTCAGCCTAGTTTGTCCCTTGATAATAACGTCTTGAAACTTCTTAACCATCAGCTAAATAACTCCATACACTTCCATGTGCTACCTAGTGAAGTGGAGCCCCTACTGGTCAAGATGCATCATACACTGAATTTCCATTGGAGACTCTATTCCTCTCTTTTCTAATTTTTCACATTGCATTACTATGGTCTTGTCAGCAGAAAGAGGATAGTAGCTTCATTTTGTCTGCAGAGTTTCACATCATTAACCTTCTAGTGTCACTTTTATTATACAAGGAAAATAAATGGACTAATATTTGAGGAAAAGCACTGCAGTATTCCCCGTGCTGAGAAAACACACTGATTTCAGAGTGTGATGACCCTGATGCTTCTGCTCAGAAAAGCATCCTCCTTTCATTAGAGAATTGGTTTTGTTGGTGTGAATTAATGAGATGCATGATTTTGTTTGTTTGTTTGTTTGCCCTGCTTTTAAGGGAACTTGATTGATTTCATATTATGTGACACAAATATTAGTACACATTCTTTTCATTACTGCAGTGCAAAAAGTATTTGAATGCTATAGAATTTTCATCGCATGTGATTTTTTGAGGAGTGTGCATGTGCATTTGCAACTCATGCAGAAGGAAGGTCAGAGTCTAAGCAAATGGGTACTTTAGAGGTTTGTTTTAATATTTCCTGTGCATATGCCTAAAATGCCAACTTCTGTGCGTAACTGTCACTGTACATTTACGCAGCATTGCTTTTTGAGGTCACACTGTGACATTTAAAGATGAGGGATTTTTATATTATAGACAGTTGAAAGGACACAGTAAAATAAGCTTGACAGCTAATCATCCTTGAGATGTGTTATACAATTATATAGAGAGAAAACGATTTTTAAATATTTGTATTGTATTCATACTCTTAAACATGTTATTAACTCAAAATTCATCATGGGAATACAGCCAGCTGTCCGGGAAAGAGCATAAATAAGTTCTTAGCAGAACAAGACATATATCTATAACATAATTTTTAAAGGCTGAAATATCTTGCATGTATAGCCATGTAGTAGGTTTTATCTTCAATCTTTTCAGAGGTCTCAATCAAATCTATTATAGCTAAATACTAGTTCATTTCTTAAGTTATTTCTTTATTATCAATATATGCAAATGAAATTGCTGGCCCAATGACATATTTGTCTTTAGTGCGTTTGATACTTACATATACGTTCTGTTGTCTTACAATTTATTTGTTAATATATCACTTTCTCTCTTTTTTAGATTATTGAGTCATGTGTCTCTGGACCAAGGAAAATAGATGGTATAGACTTAATAAATGTCTGTCCAGTGAACAGTTCCATTTATAGTTAGGCACATTTGGAAATAAAGATATTCTCAACAAAAGTTTAAAAACTATAGAACTGGGGCACGTGGATGGCTCAATCAGTTAAGCGGCCTCTTGGTTTCAGCTCAGGTTGTGATCTCAGGGTCCTGGGATTGAGCCCTGGGTCAGGCTCCAGCCCCATGTCTGGCTCCGTGCTCAGTGGAGAGTCTGCTTGTGGATTCTCTCTCTCTGCCTCTCCCCCTGCTCATGCTCTCTCTCTTTTTCTCTCAAATAAGTAAATCTTAATAAATAAATAAATAAATAAATAAATAAATAAATAAATAAACTATAGAACTAAATTGCTAAAAAATCAAATCCAGAAAGATGTTTAAACCATCGATACCTATTTGGTGATCTTCCCTTACACATTTTTACTCATTTTCTGTCATTTCTCTAATAGAGATGGTTTCTGATTTAATTGTGAAAATTGTAACTTTGAAGTGAAATAGTGAGTTGCAGAAAAATTGAGTGCAGTTACGTATCTAAGATAGGAACCCAAGAATGTAAGTGCTAATCCTTTCTGCAACACACTGACCAAATGTTTTGCAGCCTATTTTCTGAAATAGATGTGAAAGATTTAGAAATAATCAGCACAGCCCATATTGTCAAGGATTTCACGGTTTGTTGTTAGTTGAGACCAGTTTGTAGAACACGCATGGTGTCAGGTCGTGAATCAGGTGCACACGTTGAGACCACTGGATCCTTACAGAGAGAAAGGGGATAGAAGGAGAGGACATTTTTGTGGACCATTCAGACCTGTAGCCATGGAAGAGATGAGGTGAGACATGCACACAGCTTGAGTGTAACCCAGTGGGCTAGATTCTCCTGATAGGCATCTGCATGTATCTTGTGTGCCCCCTCCTGGATGCCTGGCAATCAGGGTTCCTGTGCAGACCAGCAGTTCTGTGAAGAAAAGCAGCCATGAAAATGAAGCAGACCATGATAAGTGGATGAGTTATATAAGAAATAGTGAAAAGGACTATAAGGTAAAGGAGGGAAACTGAGGGGGAAAAATTAGAGAGGGAGACAAACCATGAGAGACTCCTAACTCTGGGAGACAAACAAAGGATTCCCCAAGGGGTGGTGGGCAGGAGGATGGGGTGACGGGGTGACAGTCACTGAGGGGGACACTTGATGGGATGAGCACTGGGTGTTATACTGTATGTTGGCAGATTGAATTTAAATTTAAAAAAAAAGAAAAAAAGAAGTGGATGTGCAACCTTTAGGGCATTCTGGAAAGGAGAATGTGAGAGAGTTTTGCAGTGCAAAGAAGAAATGAAGTCAAGAAGAGAAGAACTTGTATTTATGTGAAAGAGTAGCTTTATGTACTTGAGAAAACATGCGTTTTGGGGAGCATTTCTGTTTTTTCTCCCATTGCCTTGGGTGAAAGCTAACATAGTTAATGAACTGAACACCCATGTTGTCTCACACGTTCTCGTCATCATGCTACCAGAAGAAACCAAGAACTGGCAGAGATTTGTACTTCATCACCCTGTAAATCAGCTGGTAATCATGTCCCATGCCAAAACCTTTAACCAGGGTGCAGGGTGTAGGACCACCTGGAGAGGTGATGAAAGGCAAAGGAGAGCCGTACACCAGATCAGTAAAACTGAACCTTGAAGGATGAGTGAAGTGTGTCCAATACGGAAAGGAAGTGACTTTACGTCCATGTGATATTGACACAAACATGTGAAAGCCTGTATAGGAAGAGGTAAAGAAGCATGGGGATTTATGCCAGTGAACTCATGGCTGTCAAGGTCCAAAGACCTTTAATTTACCTTTACTCTTTGGGAAATTGATAGCAGAATTTTAGCCTTTAAAAACATAATAATGGAGATACTAGCTGCCTAGATTTGATTTAGGGAAATAATTCTAGCCAAAACGTATAGCGGCAGATTACGGGGAAGCAGGAATAAGGGCAGACTTTATAGAATTGGGGGTAGATTGCTGCATAACTCACAGGGCCCGATTCAAAATGAAAATGTGAGTATTGCTAAAAAAAATTATTGGGACTTTAAAGATGACAACAGCAGAGCAAGGGATTCTTCTAAATGCAGTATCCTGTGCACCTGCACAGGATCATGTGTCCTTGAAGCCAACCCTGGTTGGTGAAAAAGTGAGAGACGAGATAAATCCAGCATACTTCTGTGCTTATGTTTGAATGTAAGGCATCATTGTCTCGTTAAAAGGGAATTGAATTCAGAAAGAAAATCTGCTTCACAAGGATGTAAAATATATTTGCCTTGATGATTTCGAGCTGACTTCAAAAACATTCCTTGGTAATGTCCAGGGGCATTCAGAAGTATGAATATGAATGTCAGAAGTGAGGAGATATTTTAAAATTTAAAAGAGTTGAGTGTTAGCAACAGAGAGGTGATATATGAAACCCTCGTGAAAACCACATGGAATGAGAATAAATGTGACCAAGGGCAGAATCTTATGGGCCACCAGAGTTCTAAATAGGGGAGGAGATTTCTTAAGGTGTCTTTTTTTTTTTCTTCAGTATTCTAGCCTCTAGCTCAATTCTTAGTATGTAAAGGTGAAATTAATGGACAGAAGAAAAATGAAAGATGAAATTATTATTTGGGACCAAGATTCAGTTGTCCACTGCATTTCCAGAAATTAGATAATCCATCCATTAAATGTAAACAAATGGGCTTGTTCATCAACCCCTGAATTTGGAGGAAATTTAATGAAATGGGAAACCCTTGAAGCCAGGGATTTTATCTTAGCTCTCCACTCACATCCATCCTTGGTTCCATCACTCACCCTTGCCCGCCTACACTTCCTCGTTAAGACAACTTTGGCAGCGGTGTAGGATTCCTGCCATCTCTAATCTTCTCGCCAGGCATGGCTCTGGCTCAATTATTCTAATTTCCTGACACATCCTGGGTTAAAACTTTGGTTTTGATCTTTGCCTACTACAGATAGAAACCAAATAGAATGATATGTCCATGACTCATTAAATGTTAGATATTTTTTCTTTAAGAAAGTGAAATGACCTTTAGCATTTTCTGAGAAAACATGACAGAAAGGCTGAGAGTAATGACTCCTTTAAAGAATAACTCCAATCAGCTCTCAGCAAGACAACGTGAAATGCCACAGGGCTTTCACTGAGCAAGGCCTTATTATCATAAAGTTCAGATTCTTGGACATAGCACCATATTATCAAAGTTCCTTGTGTTGTCATGTAGAGAGTTTGCTACGTGTTCCTCTTTCATGATCCAATGATGAAAGCTGGAGACAGAATTTCTATTCAAATGCATTTTATGTGAGCCTATTTACTTTTTCTTTGAGTTCTGTTTCTTGCATAATTTTTAAGGCATATCACAAATATGTACAATATAAAGTCCTAGTAATAATTAATGAAAGAAAAGTACAAATGAAGAATACCCAATTACATAAACATAACCACAAGTAAAGTTGTCATAACTGACACCTAAACAAACACAATTCATCTCTTAGAACAGGTATTTAAACTCGTGCTTCATAAACTCAGGATCATAAGAGCCAAGGATCTTGCTAGATGCAGATTCGGAGTGAGTGGTCTGGGGATGGAACCCAAGATACAGCATTTTTAACTAGCTCTTTGGTGACTCCCATGTTCTCATCAAAGACTGCACTAAAGTAGCAAAGATTATGGTCTTAAGGCAAAATGCAGGATTTTTTATTATTATTCTTTTTTGTAACTTGTGAAGCATTGGTTCTTTTCCTAAAAATTATGATAAGCATTTCTGGTTTGATAGGAAGGGGAACCTTCTCTAGAGAAGGTGAAAAATGTAAACACACTCCCTAGTAATGCCTGTTTGGAATGATAGCTGTGTCTGAGCTGAAATTTAGATGTGTTTTTCCTAAATTAAGTGTAAAGGGATTATGAGATCTACTTTGGTGATTTTTTTCTTACTTCAGAGATTCTATATATGTCATACATTAAAAAAAAAAAACAATAGAACACTAATTCTTATGTTACAGGATAAACTGAGGCGTTTATAAAAATTTGAGTAAAAATCCATTCGCATAGGGCAGCACCAAACTGGAAGTGGTTAGTATCACTTCACTGACTTCAACCAGGAAGGAGGAAAAAAGGAAGGAAATCATCACTTGGCTGTAGCTTAAAGCTTTGTTGGTTGTTTGTGGTTGGTTGTCCTTAGCGTTTTGATTTCAGAACCTTGAGGCATTTGCAGGCATAGGTTTTGGCTGGCTTACATAAGCCGCCTTGGCATTCAAGTAGTCAAATGGCACCCAGTCTAATGGCTTCCTTGTTTAATTAACACCTATTTTTTACCCTTTATTTTATTTAGATATCTTTGTGTCCCCTTTTCTCTACTGTTCATTTTCTCCACCCTGTAATTATAAATATTCTCCTGCTTCCAAGCTCCTCTTACACCTTTTAAGCCTCATACTTTCATTATTTTTTTTCCCTTATTTACTTTCTTTTCTTTCTTTTCCCCAGAGTCTACTCTTCGATGGGAGGAACAAGGAAAAAGTAAAGCTGTTTTGAGCTAGATAAATGTTATAAAATATCCTATATTTTATAAGATGCCTTTTTAAATAGTTTTTTTTTATAGTTCCAAAATGTGTGTAATTTCTGGCATCCTCTGTCTGTTTTATGAGCACCTTTTATAAGTCTAAATGCCTGTATTTACAGAGAATTGTTCCCTTTAGCCAATAAAACTCAAATCTGTTCGCAGATGCAATGCCTTAAGGAAACCAACAGAATACCAGCTTTTCAGAGTTACTGGAAATGTGGTCTTTCTTATTAACACTTAGTTACTTGATCTTTATAGTGTTCTTTTGTATTTTAAAGCAGCCAATTGGTTTTTGTCTTTAAAAAAGTCAGAGAGGGGCGCCTGGGTGGCTCCTGATCCCAGGGTGCTGGGATCAAGCCCTCCATTGGGTTTCCTGCTCAGTGGGGAGTCTGCTTTTCTCTCTTCCTCTGTCCTTCCTCTGCTTGTGCTCTACCTCTCTTTCTCATGAATAAATAAAATCTTTTAAAAAAGGTAAAAGATATCACAGTTACCTATGTCAAAAGCCAATCTTGTAAATATCACATTAAAGTTACCCCCAACATGATATTTGTAGTGATTCTCTTCAATTCTAATACTATTACTTATTCTGTAGTTTCATGACAACTTGGAAACTGTGCTGCATCCTGGAGAAATTTTTTATTTTTTATTTTTTATTTTTTGCAACTCAAAGTTGTTTTTTTAAAATTTATGTGTGAATATTAAAACTTTTTCAAACGTAACATAAAAGACTTTTTTAATTTGATAATGTGTGGTGTTTGGGGCCATGTTAAAAAAAAAAAAAAAAGTTTTTTCCTTTGCATTATCATAGAGGAAGCAGAAGGGAAACAGCTACCTCTCCAGCTCTCCCATCTGTTTTCAGTCTGAAGTCCCAGGACCCTGGTGATTGTTAGCACACCAGACCATCAATGTAAGTGCAAGGAGAAAATTCGGGTCCCAGATCAGCCTAAATCTTTGTATTTAAATGCGTATGTGGAAGAGAGAACCTTAGCTACAAAATAGACACCTAGTTTTGTCCCTAAGAAAAGGAAAAATTTATAAGCATAGTTTTTCTGACCAGAGAAACCAGCTATTTCCAGTAGCAGAACTGTTTCCTTAGAATAACTCCTCAAAGACAGTAGAATATTATTTTACATAATTAAAATAATTCCAAATCCTAATAGGTCCTAAAATTGCGAACCTCAAGACAAAGAGATACAGTAAATAATATCACCTCCTCTGTAGCTAATGCTGACAAAATAAAATCCCCTGTGTTATATGTCCAAAGCATCCTGCCACTGAAGGCTTACCTAACCCTACTTGCTAGAGTTCAGCTCAGTCAGGTACCCAAGTATTGCTGAGCATTGCACCCGAGACCTCCCTGCCTGGCTGTGGACTGGGTCCTCCAGTGCTGGCCAGTGGACTTCTCTTGTCCTGAGTCCTCTGTTGCTGCTGATAATGCCCAGGAATGTGTCATCTGGGCAACTCCACGTTGTGGGCAGAGCCCTCACTATCAAGTTTCCACAGCATTGATTATTCTAAAGTCTTGGGACATCCCATGAGGAAAAGGCATACGTCTGCTCTCAGAATAGGGTTCTGGCTGGCTGGAAGGCCCTGCCAGGCTTCTCAGCAGCCTCATAGGGTTGGGGAGGGGGACTGTGTCTCTTTGCCACACCCCTAAACCTATGTAGCACCGCCTTTGTGCCAATAAGGAGGGAGGAATCCCTTCCCCCTCAAAAACTTAGTTTCTTTCCTGCCTCTAGTGGATGGAGGTAGGACATTGACTTCTCTGAGTGAATCCCCTGCCCACTCTACAAGGTACACTCTGGACGCTGTACCCTAATCAGGAGTGTCTCAGCCCCTTTGGGCTGCTGTAACAAAGCAACACAGACTGTGTGACTTATAGAACACAGAAATTCATTTCACAGTTCTGGAGGCTCAAAGTCCAAGATCAGAGCCATCACAGTTGGGTTCTGGCAAGAGACCTTTTCCTGGTTCACAGATGGCCAACTTCTTGTTTTATCATGGAGAGTGAGGAGGAGTGAGGACGTTTGGGGTCTCTTTATAAGAGCACTAATACCATTCAGGAGGACACCACTCTCATGATCTAATTCACCTCTCAGAGGCCCCACCTCCTTATACCATCACTTGGGGGTTAAGGTTTCAACATATGAACCTGAGAGAGAGATATAAACATTCAATCCATTGCAAAGACCATCACAATACTCAGAGGTATTTTCCATTTGGCTCATCTTTGTCTTAATTTCATGGGGCTCCAGCTATCTAATACAGTTCACGTGGACCAAACTCAGTCCAATTGCTCATCACAGGTTTTTGTTTAAGGAGAGGTCAGGAGAGGACCAGGCCACCTCTAGTAACACTCACTCTGTACCCCCCAACCAAGATTTTGTGAGAACTGTTTGGAGCAATTGTGGACATGTCAAACACACAGGCATAGAGTACTTTCATCCTATACATAAATATCACCCAACTAAAAATACACGCAGTCCATATTCCTAAATAACACAAAGTCCTGACTGAAGCACCTGCAAGATTCACACCTGTCTTCCATTTCCATGACCCAAACAGTTCTCCAAAGCGATGTCCCATTCAAAAAGGGAAGTTTACTGTGAAGTCAAATTCCATTTGTTGGTATAAAAACAGCACCATTCCAGGTTGGGATATTTTGAGACCTTTTCCCAACAGAACTTCCATCATGATTAGCTCAGGATGTTAGTCAGTCATAGTGGGAAAAGGACTGCATCTTCCACAGGTGTCCAGCATGTTTCCCAAATATGAATCAGCCGGTTGGGGATTCTGGAACAATTGTCAAGATATAGAATAAGCAGTTGTTTTTCAATTTGAAACAGAGTCATTTAGATGGAATCAAGCCCTTCATTTTCCAAGTACATTTTCCACAGACATTTAAGGCCTGATGAGTCTGTGCTGGGGATTTTAATAACAGCAGAAAATAAACATAGTTAAAATAAAAGTTGTTTTTACCCCATATGCACTCAAGTGTCTTGGTGGTGGAGAGTCAGATGATTAATGCACAACGAGGTGATGAATAATAAAATAAGGTGTACAATAAAGCATAGTGAGAAGAGCCAGAGAGTAGGTTGGAAATGGCTTTAGAAGACTATTGTGTGGGGCCACCTGGATGGCTCAGTTGGTTGGGCATCTGCCTTTATCTCAGGTCATAATCCCAGGGCCCTGGGTTCAAGCCCTGCATTAAGACTCCCTGCTCAGTGGTAAGCCTGCTTGTCTCTCTTTCCCTGCCTGCTGCTCTGCTCTCTTTCATTCTCTCTTTCTCTTTCTCAAATAAAGAAATAAAAATATTTTTTAAAAAGACTGTTGTGTGAATTGAGTGTTGAAAGGTCATAGTTCTCTGGCAGCACCATGTGGACTTCGTGGCATGTTGGTATCCATAAAGAGAATGGCTGGAAATGGAGACTCTATTCATCGTATATACATATATGTGTATCCACATGCTTTAATCATGTATTGAATTTTTTCTGAGCTATGGACACAAATGAAAGTTAGACCATTCTTCTGCAGGGATCTCTTTGGAGTGAGACTTTGGACACTTCTTTTCTACATGGCTTTGGCAAGCAAATAATCTAAGCATTGCTTACTTTTTTTTCTCGGAGTGGCTTTCTAAACCAATTGTCCCGTGTTGTATATGAAAGGGAGGCCATCGCCAAATACAGGCTGTTGATTTTCTCACCAGAGACTGATAGCAGGTTAACAGACTCCAGGCATCTGTGAAGAAAAGAATACCAAGTTCTGGGAGAGAATTTGGTCTCTGGAAATTTGAGTTGACACAGTTTGCTTGTGCTATGAGTGCAATATGTGGAGACAAGGGGTTATATCTAAAAGAAAAGTCAAATAAAACTGCCAGGTGGGCCACCTCTAGACTATGTACCTGAAGGACTTACACAGAGAGAAAGAAACTATCACAAACCCAGTAGTACTGAAAGTCATAAGACAGTGGATGTGCCAAATGGAGAAATGGAGGGACATAGACTAATTCTCTGCTAGGCACTGCTTCATGACTTTTGCCCATAATAGGAATATGTGAGTAATCTAGACCAAAGTGAGCCTAAGTCAAACTCAACGCAGGTCTGATCTTGATTTTTCAACAAAAGGTTTATTTAAATTACAATAAGTGTATAATACATAATACATGAGCCAGTGTTGGCTAACAACTTTTGGGGCCATTTCCTGCCACACATTTTACAACACCATTCAAAATACCATTACTCAAAAAGAAAAATAAACCACCAAAATACCATTACTCATAATTCATTTATATATAGTGGAATACATTCATACACTTATTCATCTATTGTTTAATCCATCCATCACTGTGTTAAGTAAAATCAAGATAGGTAAAATCTGCAATGAGAATGCAGTTTATTAGAAGAGGTAGATATGTCTGTGTAGCTATGTATCTCTTCATGTAGATATTTTTATATATGAATAAAAATAGGATTTTTATTAAACATGGAAAAATACATTTCTTACGATAATTGTGAGGTAATATCAAGGAAAGATGGAAGATGAAGCTCTTAATGCCAAACAAGTTTATTAGGGAGAACACCAGGAAAGTGACCCATCTTGAAATATGGTTAGGACTTTCATGGTCAAAAATGGAAACAAAGTCTATTCTATGCCAAGGGAACGCAATGACTGGAATACTGGAAATGTGGGAAGGTGCCACATGCAGGGCCTCACAGGTGCCTGCCTGCATTTGGGCGAGGTCAGATCATTCAGTGCTTAGAAGCCTGGATTTGATTCCTCAGTAGTTGCTGAAAGTTTCTGAACCATTTAAAGACATTATTATGTAGCAACATAATTGGCAACCGTATAAGGGAGTTTTAGAAGCAAAGGGGAACTATGTTGGGCCAGTACTCTACAAGGCAGTCCATGTACAATGTCCCAGTGAGGGACCAACTGCAGGGGTACAGATGAAAGATGATGAAGGGCCAAAGTAGGTCAGTGACTATGTGAAAATAAGGAACACAGCTTAGCTGTAAGATTTAATTTTTAGGTATTGTGGGGGAAATTGGGCAGGATTTGGCAACTGATTGGCTGTGAGGATTGTTTAGGAAGAAGAAAATGACTCAGAAATTGATTGCTGGTCTCAGTAACTAAAGCTGTGGTCATTTTATTCAGTGAAGTAGGGCACAGAGGAAGAGAAACACTTTTTGAATTGAAGATAATGGATTAAGTCTTGGCCAAATTAAAGGTGACATCAGTGAGGTGATATCTAACAAGCAGTTAAACAGAGCTACCATTTATGGAGTGTTTGCTTCAAGCTGGGCACTTTGTTAAGCCCTTGACATGCTTCGTATTATTTATAACATAATGTTTATCATTTTTTATCACCTTTGATATTTTGTTATTCACTTCTGGATCCTAGATAATAGAAAGGACTCTTATTGAGGTACTGTCTCTGAGCCATAGGACTTGCTAGCATTGGAGCCAAAGTCTGACCTTGCGGCCCACCCCCATTGGCCACTGCCCTATGCTCGCACCTAATATGTAGATTTGGAGCCTGGAGAGAAGTTAGGACCAACAATGTAGAATTGAAAGTTAGCCATTTATTCATAGCCTTTTTTGGGCCCCAGCCAGTGGCCACATGTGGTGCTCTGAGCTGCAGACACCCAAACACCACTGGTACCATCCTAAAAGTGTGAGTTGAAGTAACAGGAGTGAATCAAAGGAAGAGAAGAGGATAAATCAAAGCATCTTGGCAAGTTGGGCCAACAAAGACATCACTGAAGAAGGAAAACCTAATCCAGAAGCAGAGGAAACAAGAGAAAATGGTGAGCGTCTATCAGTACTCCAGAAAATAACTTGATGAAAGAAGATTCTGAGAGACCATTGAGTTTCTGTCTGGTGGTGTTTACCCTCTTGGACCCCAGCCGATAGTAACTTTTTGAGGGCTGGGAGATGCAAACGTAGAGACATGGTGGACTATCATACTTAAGAATTTGAGGTATGAGCAACAACAAAAAATACCGATACAGGGGGATGGCTTAAGGGAGAAGTCAAATTGAAAAGAGGATTTTGTTTTGTTTTCTGCCTCAGGTTTTTGTTTTATTTTGTTTTGATTTTGTTTTCTGTCTGTACAACCTGAGGGAGGGAGACAATATGGCAATGGAAGTGCCACCTGTTCTTACTAAGTCAAGAGTGTGGAGTAGATGGTCAGGCAACCGAAAAACTTGGTTCAAACAAAATCATAAATATGACATATGCAAACATTAAACATTTTATTTTAACATAAACTATGTAAATGTTCATAGTTTGTTTTGTTTTGTTTTGTTTTGTTTTTTGCTGAGGAGCCAGACCTTCACTTCTCATGTGGATCTGCTTTTTGCATTTCCTCACCACACATCCTTAGAAACTGCACCCCTGATACAGAATCTGCCCCTTCAGTTCTGCTTTCTTTAAAGAGAAGGACTTAGAGTTACTTGAATTCAGACACTTTCCTGACTTTTTGTTTTCATTCTTTCCATTTTCTGACATTCACTTTCTCACAAATAATTCAACAGGTCTTGATGATGCTCTTCCACAGCACTAGACCTAGTTTTCATTAGAACATCAACTCTCCTAAAGAATAGTTAATACTTTTTCTTCTCAAACTGTTCCAAAAAAAATAGACGAGGAAGGAAAACTTCCAAATTCATTCTATGAGGCCAGCGTTACCCTGAGAAATAAAGACACCATAAAAAAAGAGAGAGAGAATTACAGGCCAATATCTCTGAAAAATATAGATGCAAAAATCCTCAACAAAATACTAGCAAAGTGAATCCAACCATACGTTACAAAAGATCATTCACCACTATCACCTGGGATTTATTCCTAGGATGCAAGATGGTTCAATATTCCCAAATCAGTGGATGTAATACAATCGCATCAATAAGAGAAAGGACAAAAACCTTTGTTTTTATGATCATAAAAAATATAATCATTTCACTAGATGCAGAAAATGCACTTGAAAAAGTACAACATCAATTCATGATAAAAATATCAATAAAGTAAGTTTAGAAGGAACATATCTCAACATAATAAAGGCCATCTATGAAAAACCCACAATGTACATCATACTCAATGAAAAACTGAGAGCTTTTGCCATAAGGCCAAGAACAAGATAAGGATGTCCACTCTCACCACTTCTGTTCAACATAGTACTGGAAGTCTTAGCCATAGCAGTCACACAAGAAGAAGAACTAAAAGGCATCCAAATTGGTAAAGAAGAATTAAAACTTTTCATTATTTGCAGAGGACATGATAATATATATAGAAAACCTGAAAGACTCCACCAAAAAAACTAGTAGCACTTATAAATGGATTCAGTAAAGTTTTGGGATACAAAATCAATGTATAGAAATCTGTTGCATTTCTATACACTATAAGGCAGCAGAAAGAGAAATTAAGGAAACAATCCCATTTATGATTGCATCAAAAATAATAGAGTACCTAAGACTTAACCAAAGAGGTGAAAGATCTATTCTCTGAAAATTATTAAACACTGATGAAAGAAATTGAAGATGAAACAAAGAAATGGAAAAACATTCTATGTTAATGGATTAGAAGAACCAGTATTATTAAAATGTCTATACCACCCAAAGCAATCTACACATTTAATGCAACCCCTAACAAAATACCAACAGCGTTTTTCTCAGAACTGAAACAAAAAATCCTAAAGCTTGTATGGAACCACAAAAGACCCCAAATAGCCAAAGGAATCTTGAAGAAAAAAAATTGGAGGCATCACAATTCCAGACTTTAAGTTATGTTACAAAACTGTAGTAATCAAAACACTATGGTACTGGCACAAAAAATAGACATCTAGATCAATAGAACAGAATAATAAACCTAGAAATAAACCCACAATTATATGGTTAGTTAATCTTCAAGAAAGGAGACAAGAATATCCAATGGGAAAAAGATAGTTTCTTCAACAAATGGTGTGGGAAAAATTGGACAGCTGCATGTAAAAGAATGAAACTGGACCACTTTCTTACAACATACAAAAATATAAATTCAAAATGAATTAGAAACCTAAATGTGAGACCTGAAACCATAAAAATCCTAGAAGAGAGCAAAGATAGTGATGTCTCTGATATAGGATGTAGAAACATTTTTCTAGATATATCTTCTGAGACAAGGGAAACAAAGGCAAAAATAAACTATTGGGACTACATCAAAATAAAAAGCTTCTCCACAGCAAAGGAAACAATCAACAAAACTAAAAGGCAGCCTATGAAATGAGAGAAGATATCTGCATTGATATCTGCTCAAGGGTTAGTATCTAATATATTTAAAGAACTGATACAACTTAACACCCAATAAAACAAATAATCCAAGTAAAAAATGGGCAGAAGACTTGAATAGGCATTTTTCCAAAGAAGACATCCAGATGGCCAACAAACATATGAAAAAATCTCCAGCATCACTCATCATTAGGGAAATGCAAATCAAAACTACAATGAAATATCACCTGTTTAGAAGGGCTAAAGCAAAATACACAAGAAACAACAAGTGTTGGGTAAGTTGTAGAGAAATAGGAACCCTTACTGTTGGTGGAAATGCAAAGTTGTGCAGCCACTGTGGGAAATGGTATGGAGGTTCCTCAAAAAGTTAAAAATTGAAATACCCTATGATCCCATTATCATACTACTGAATATTTACCCCCAAAAATACAAAAACACTAATTCAAAGGGATATGTGCACCCAGTTTTTACGGCAGCATTATTTACAATAACCAAATTATGATAGCAAACTCAAGTGCTCATCAATAGATGAATGAATAAAGAAGGTGCAGTATATATATAAGCAATGGAATATTACTCAACCATAAAAAAGAATGAAATCTTGCTATTTGGAGTGACTTGGATGGAGCTAGAGAGCATAATGCTAAGGAAAACAGGTCAGTCAGAGAAAGACAAATACTATATAATTTCACTCATGTGAGATTTAAGAACCAAACAAATGAGCAAAGGGAAAAAAACAGAGAGGAAAGCAAACCAGGAAACAGACTCTGAACTATAAAGAACAAACTGATGCCTGCCAGAGGGGAGGGGCGGGGGAATGGGCAAAATAGGTGATGAGGTTTAAAAGTATGCTCATCATTATGAATATTGAGTAATGCATAGAATTATTGAATTACTGTATTGTATACTTAAACTAATAGGACACTGCATAGTAACTATACTGGAATTAAAATTTAAAATTAAAAATATAAATATAGAATGTAAAGAAAAAATAAAGAAGTTACTATATTGGCTCTGTTATGTGGACAATAAGATAGCCCACAGGATAGAAGTAGCAATGTGGCATTGGAAAGGAATCCAGAGCTGCTGTCTGGAGACCTCTAAGAAATTGCCCTCTTGCAGTTACATGGAGGCTGTACAGTGACGGCACCAGCAATGAAGATGACAGAGGAAGCCCAGTGCTTCATACTGAAGTTGCAGGTCCCGAACCTTGACCAGAGCAAGGACAATCAGAAGGAAATAATGCCAGCTGGTTTCAGCAGAAGAGGAACTATCATGCCACCAGTTTGTCACCAAAGATGGGCACGTTGATGAGCGAGATGAAAACGACAGAGAGAACGAGGAAATGGGACAGGAGGGTGGGTGATTTGAATTGATCTCATAAGAGTCACAGAAGGACGATCCCACAAATAGCTACAAAGTCATTGGGACTTTCTAGTCACCATCTTTGGCCCCATTAGACTCAATAATACTGAAAGAAAGCTCATTAGTCAGAAACAGTTGATAAATGACAAATTCAGGAAAATCTATTATGAATTATAGTTCCTAGTGATTTTCAAAGTTTGACCCAAACTGTGATGAAGATATTTCGAATAGCATCATTGCATGTGGTCCCCTCTTCTATCAAAAATAATTTAATGTGAACAAAGATTAGGGTTAGGGTAGGGAATTTAAAGGTTTTTTTTTTTTTTTAAGTTATCTGAATCATTCAGAGTAATCAAATCAATCATGGATTGATAGATAGTTGCCTCCTACCTTGTTGATAAATCCAGATTTTCTTCAGATCTTTGTCCTTCCATGTACTCATGGAAACAAGTAAACCACAGTGGGTTTATGGGTTTACTACAGTTAGGGTAATTCTATTCCCCCTCAGCATGTGACCCAATCCTGGTCTCTGAGACAGGAAGGAATTTTGGAAAGAGTTTTCCTTCCTAATTCAAAGATCACTAAAGGAAAGCCCTTCGTTGTCCAGACGCTGTGTATCTATATAAGATGCCTGGAACTGAGGTAGCCATCTGATAAAGAAGAGAATAGAGCCCTAAAAACCAAGTAAATATGCTCAACATAACATGCTAAAATTCCATCTTTTAGAGCCTGGGTCCTGAGTGGTTTTTGTGAGAATCATTCTGAAAATCTTTCTGCTTTAATAATACTAATCATATTTTTATTGGCTCTGTTATGATTACAACCATCTCAGTTAATAAACAGCAAACATACCTTTCACCAGTTTATAGGATGACTCAAAACCATCCCAGCCACCAGGTGGGAAACAGGCTAAGTGGCTCATGGTAGCAGAGTGGAGGGAGATGGGAGAGAAGGGGCTCATTGGACTACAGGGTAGAAAGAAGGCCAGATGTGGACTTCAAGGGTCTATTTGGAGAGGAAGCCCACTCAAGAGACCTGCTCAGGAGCAGGACACCTCAGCCAAGAAGGCCCACTGCAGGGGCACTGTCATGTTAATGCTGGGCTTGGGGGTGGATCTTAGTGGGGGATGAGAGGGGAGATGTTGCCCAGGTACTGCATCTCCACAGTGGCCATCTGATGATCCCTGAGGAACATCTCTCCCACAGGGGGAAGGGGATCAGCTTCCTTCCAACAGCCGTCCCCATGGGAAAGCACCAAGGCCGAGCCCCCCCACATTACTCTTCAGGTTAAACTCTACCCACTACATCGCTCACCCTCTCCCACCCTCATGAACTCTAAAGCCTGCAAGTTTGGGGTGTGAATGGAGAGAGATACAAGGCAAGGAAATCAGAGATGTCAAACATACCTCACTTTACCACAAGAGTCTCCACAACTGAGGTGGGTCTTCATTGGGGAAGGGACTTGATGAAAATTTTTTATATATATTTAGGGATTTAGATACTTTAAAGAGACTGGAGATTTTAATTGGTGAAATTATCTTGCCTTTATAATAACAGTGACCAAAATACTTTTAAAATTATTATTTGAGAAATCAACATAATAAGAAGAGGAAGAATAAGAAGCAGAAGAAGACAGAGGAGGAGGGAGGAGGGAGGAGGGAGGAGGGGGAGGAGGTGGAGGAAGAGGAGAAGGGAAGAGGCGATCTGCCAATGATTTTATCCAAGAAGTGGTTAAGGGGGTGGGGGTCGATGAAGAGTCAGATGTTCCATTTGCACTCTTTGTAGTTCTCTGAGTCACATGTACAAGTGACAAGTAGTACCCAAAATTTTGGTTCAGGTTCCAGAGAATGTCCATTATAAATATAATGGTTCTCTTTTCATTTGCATTCATATCTTTTATGCTTTGATAATTATTTTTTAGGATGAGGTAATAGTAAAGTCATTTAAATGGAAATACTGATTTAATTCAGGCAGAGTCTTTTCTCTGCGAGTGATTTCCATGTTGCATTACTCTCTGAATGGTAACCTGCTCCCAAGATCAGACACTGGAAAAGGAGCTATAGGAGAAAATACTTAGGTTTAGATATTTTTTTCCTGCCTCCTTTTCATTATAACATCCTTATTTGTTCTAAAAATAGTCGTTAAAAGGCAAATACAAGGCATTGTGGAGGGTGCAAGCACAGTTAAGCCAGTTTACAGAAACAAAAACAATGTCCAATCTAACTGCAAAAATACATTGAGATGGTGAATTCTCTCGAGCTTGCCTAGAGTTTGGGTGAATGCTTATAGTGTTTTCACCCTCATGACCAAAGCTGTCTTTTTGTGAGTTTAATAAACCTGCCCAGACCTGTTGCTTTTTTTTTTTTTAAGATTTTGTTTATTTATTCATGATAGAGAGAAGCACAGACATAGCCAGAGGGAGAAGCAGGGTCCCTCAGGCAGCCTAATGTGGGACTCAATCCCAGGACCCTGGGATCATGAGCTAAGCCAAAGGCAGACACTCAACCACTGAGCCCCCCAGGCATCCCAGACCTGTTGTTTTTGAATACAAACAGTATACAAACATATATACAAACATAAGTCATAGGTATCTCCTTACACCATTTGAATCCCTAATATGTTATTTTTTAAAAGATGCTGTTTATTTATTAGAGAGAGAGCGCACAAGCAGAGGGAAGGGGCAGAGAGAGAAGGGAAAGCAGACTCCCCGCTAGCAGGGAGCCCTGACAAGGGGGTCAAACTCAAGACCCTGCGATTATGACCTGAGCTGAAGGCAGATGCTTAACTGACTGACCCACCCAAGTGCCTCTGAATCCCTAATAAAGATGCATTTTTATTTGCTTATTTTTGAAAGCATATTACCACATGGTTGACAGCTTATGAAATTCACCCAAAATAAAAAGCAAAAGTTTAAAATAATAATATGAAAACCTCAAAGAAATCACCTGTAACATTTGGAGCCACCTAGGCAATTGAACTTTCAATTGATGCAGTATTCCCAAGCTAAGTATAATAGCCTAGAAGAATTAAAGAGCTTATAGTCTTTGTTTTTGTTGGAGTAGTATGTATCAAGAAACTAAAACCTACAATTCCTGTTAGACATGAAAATGTTTCTTACCTGATTCAGACACTTGATAGGACAGGAGTTACGTTAAGCTGCACTCTCCCTGCATGGCATATTCATTTGCAGGCTGTCTTAGCATAATTGCTGGAGGGACAGATGGCAATCTGAAGATGCTGAGGGGACAGATGCAAGCTGACCCCTAGGGAGTCATCAATACTCCCTGGCTGCAATTTTTAACCTTATTTCTACTGCCATATACAATTTCATTCATTGATACTATTTCTAATGTGAATGTAATAATCTAGATGGCAATTAAATTTTCATACCCTAACAATGGACATCCTGAAAACTTCCACTGAGCTCAGATTTGATATCAAAGTCCAAATCATATGCTTACATAGGCCTTTGCATTTCCAGTACCCCATTCATTTTATTTCCATGGTATGAAAAACTCCGTGTCAATTTCTGACCATAAAATCTCTACCTTTATTTCAAGGTTCTCTCCTTCATGATATTTTCTTTATCGCACTTTTTTGGGGTTTGAGGGCTTCCTTCTTCATCATTCCATGAATCTATAGTGGAGGTGAGCACAATGGAAGGGTTTCAGGAGTTGGCAGGTGTGGACGATTTAGTCAAGGCTCTACAGAGCCCCATGAGGATGATGATCTATTTGCTGGTGGGGGCTCAGAGTTTCTGGGCTTTTTGTGCTGACTGATGTGAATAGGGGTGGAAACACACAGAGGTTATCCTGAGGGTTTTCAAGATTGATGGTGGTAGTGAGGCAGGCAGTGCTGGTGTGGAGGGTATAGAAAGCAAGGATGGAGGTTCTTGTGTGTGTGTGTGTGTGTGTGTGTGTGTGTGTGTGTGTGTCTTATTGTATACACACATAATTTATTTATATGTCATATATTTATTATTTATAAGTAATTTGCAGACATGAATGGTCTTTGGCATTCACAATGGTGCCATTGCTTATATTCCCACAACTAGCACAGCTGACATTAAGTCCCTACACCTGTGTTCCATCTGCCAACTCAAAGCACCCATCAGCTAGAGCTAAACATGCATTATGGGTTTATAGTATTCCATTCTCCCTCCACCACTAGACTGAGTTTAGTAAAGTATTAGTTGGTTCAACACCAGAAAAAAAAATGGCAAGCACCAAAAAAAAAATGCCTGACCCATAGTAGCTGCATACTATTTGTTGAATTAGATTGAACCCATGAGTGTAATAGTGACTTCTAAATTATGCTATAAGGCCCTCTCAGGGTTTGGAGACAGGGCTTCAGTAGCTTCCACATTTGGCAAGGCTGGGTGGTCCTTAGTTAGGTAAGAGACTTGGCCGTCCCTTTCCATTGGCCAGGGATAGGAGCTCTTGTCAGGAGCACAGAAAGCACTAAAGTTTCATTCTCTCTGGGGCAGTAGGGGTTCTCTCTAGAGAGAATCAATCTTGGAAGCTCCCACCTTGTCCTTGGAGCTCATGAAACTCTGGGCCTTCTGCTCAGCTCTCAGGAATGGGTTGACGAAGGACTCAAAGAAACAAGTTTGTTAGGGGCAGGAGCTGTGTCTTTTCATGCTTTTCTCTAGTGTTTGCTGAGCTTGTGACTGTAGTGATTTTGCAAGTTGTTTAATGGAAGAGGATTTGTTTGAAGACATTGTTAATGTCTTCCTTAAGTGAGTGCTTAAGTCCCCCCCTTCTAGGAGTATCAAAATATGCTTGAGAGGCACAAAAAAGTAAACAACAACAACAATAACAACAAAACCCAACAACAAAAACAAGAAAATTCAAAAAAAGAGATGTAACGAGGCAGTTGTTGATTAATTGCAAATTAAGAGGCTCTGTTCAGTTCCACCTGCTGCCATTCTCACATCAGGGTTCCTTAGGGTTTGTCTCTTTTAAGTCATCATCATCATCATCACCATCACCATCTTTAATTTTCTCCCAGTAGCAAATTTTGACTGTTCCTGAGTACCAAAAAGAAACAAATCCTATTTATGAACTTCAGATAAATCATTATCTACTCTGAGATACATAACATCTCATACCTGACAGTTTGCTGTTCAAGACATGATTCAGAATATGTAGCTACTCGAATAATAAGCTCCAGTCAATATGTGTGATGACAGACTGGTGATAATTTCATAGAATATTCATTTTCCCTGCAACCATGAGATGTGAAATCAACTGAGATACTTACTTCATCTTGCTAAGCTTTATATTTGAGTCTTTGGCTTTTTGACCAGTTATTTTTGTTATTGTTGTTTGTTTGTGGTTACCTGTTTTTGAGTACCAGATACAAAATTCTCTAGAAGCTGAAATGGTCTGTGACAATGAATAGGAAAGAGAATTCTTATTCCTTTGCCAATACAGAAAATATCTTGGTTTATGTTGTAATGGGTTGTAGAGGATTTGTTTACCTTAATCCAGAAAGTGATTGTCTATTTTAATGACTGATGTACTATTATCTTGAGTCATAAATGAAATTTACTTCAATTTAGCTTCAATCAGTATTTAGGACCTTGCCATTTGTTAGAATTTGTGCTAGATGCTTCCAGGTATATTGTCTAGGTGCAGGATTTAGAATATGCTTTATTGCAGCCTACTTGCTATTTAGAAAAGGAACAAATGCTGGAAAAGGAGAGCCTCTTTATCAAAACAGGCTGGTATCTGAGAAGATAAATAAATCAATGGAATAAAGAAACAGCTCATATTACAGAAAAGATGAGGGAAGTTTGGATTGAAAGATAAAAATGTCTTCCATTGATCCTGCTTTCCATGGAATGAGGGGATTCTCACAGACTGTTGCTCTCTTTTTACATTAAACATAAAGAACAAAACAGAAAGATCACCTATCTCAAATTCTCCAATTTTAGGGCATCAAATGATGGAGGAACAAATTCACTGATAGTATAAGGGAATTATTACCCAAACCCAGAATATGGAAGATATTTCTTCTTCTGGAAAAAAACAAAAACAAAAACAAAAACTGAAAACCCTCCTTTTAAAAACAAATCAAATCAAAGACTGATTCAGGAAGGAAATGTTAAATAGAAGAGACTTTAGAGATATAACAAGCAAATTAAATATGCACATTTTTTGGATCCTGATTTGAACAAACCAACTGTAAAATCTTCAAGGTAAGAGAAATTTTAATATGGATTTTGTTGATGCAATGAAGGATTTTTACTAATTGGCCTGGAAATATCTGCTAATTAGAATAATGGCATATCCTTATCATGAAGGGACGTGCATTGCAGTTTTCATGGATGAAATAGAAGAACACCTTGGATTTATTTTAAAATACCTAAGCCAGGCAGCCCGGGTGGCTCAGTGGTTTAGTGCCTGCCTTCCGCCCAGTGTGTGATCCTGGAGACCCGTGATGGAGTCCCATCGGGCTCCCTACATGGAGCCTGCTTCTCCCTCTGCCTGTGTCACTGCCTCTCTCTGTCTCTCATGCATAAATAAATAAAATCTTTTTTAAAAATTAAGAAAAAATAAAATACCTAAGCCAAAAAAAGTGAGAGGGGGGAATAGATGAAACAGGGTGACAAAATATTGACAGTGATGGAGAACAGCATGATGGATATACTGAAGCCTTGTAAACTTCTCTTTAGATGCTTATGAAAGTTTGAAGTAAACCAGAAGCAAGTGAATAAACAGTAATCCTGCAGTAGCCCAGCCTTTCATCATGCATTCAGCCACCACTGAGCCTGCAGGGAAGTGGGCAATTAGATGGATAAGAGGGATACTGAGGCGGGGCAAGATGACGGAAGAGTAGGGTCCCCAAGTCACTTGTCCCCACCAGCTTACCTAGATAACTTTCAAATCATCCTGAAAACCTACGAATTCGGTCTGAGATTTAAAGAGAGAACAGCTGGAATGCAACAGTGAGAAGAGTTCACACTTCTATCAAGGTAGGAAGATGGGAAAAAAAAAAAAAGAAATAAAAAGCATCCAAGGGGGAGGGGCCCCCCAAAGAGCCGGGCTAAGGCCCCGCGGGGAAAGCCCAGGCCTGGAGAAGAGGGAGCTTCACCAACCTTCCCGGAGGGAAAGGCTCTCCCGGGGAGCTCGGGCAGGATCCCAGGAGGGCAGGGAAGCCCTCAGGCTCTCAGGGGCACTAACAGACACCTGCGCCCCGGGGAGAGCCCGCCACACCCTGCAGCCAAGCTCCCTAAAGGGCTGCAGGGAGCACCCAGTGGGGCCCCGGGAGCAGCTCGGAGGCGGCTGGGGCGGAGGGGGCTGCACGGCCGGGAGCGCAATTCCAGCGGTGCAGGCCCCGGAGCCCAGGGCGCCGG
Organism: Canis aureus; assembly: GCF_053574225.1. Classification (NCBI taxonomy): domain Eukaryota; kingdom Metazoa; phylum Chordata; class Mammalia; order Carnivora; family Canidae; genus Canis; species Canis aureus. Next base: position 7,492,110 of record NC_135641.1, read on the forward strand.
GGGACACAGCCCAGGATCTGGCGCTCCCCCCGGGACAGGCAGAGGCCGGGAAGACACAGGACAGCGAGGACGCTCCTGCCACTGGGCGCCGGGAGCTGTGCAGATCTGCGGTCCCCGCCCTCCGCCCCGCCCCCCGGCCCCCAGCATCCAGGCCGCTTCAGACTGGGAGCTGTGGTAGTTAACTGTGGGAGCTGACTCCAGGGCTGGAGAGCTGGCCGCTGCCACTGTTGTTGTTCCTCCTGGTGTCACCTGGTACCTGGGACTGAGCAGGGGCCTCACAGGACAAACAGCTCCCACTGAGCTGTGCACCTGGCAGGGGGCTGGGCAGCTCCCCTGGGTGCACACACCTGAGAATCTGCACAGCAGGCCCCTTCCCCAGAAGACCAGCCAGAAGGACAGGGGAAAAGGAAGTTACAACCAAGCAGCACTGGAAAGTCCCAGGGGAAGTCAAGGGATTTACATTATATAGAATCAGAGGATACTCCCCCTTGTTTTTTGTTTTCTGTTTGTCCACCTCCCCATTTTTTTTTCTTTTTTTCTTTTTTCTCCCTTTTTCTCCTTTTTCCAGTACAACTTGTTTTTGGCCACTCTGCACTGAGCAAAATGACTAGAAGGAAAAACTCACCACAAAAAAAAAAAAGAATCAAAAACAGTCCTCTCTCCCACAGAGTTACAAAATTTGGATTACAATTCAATGTCAGAAAGCCAATTCAGAAGCGCAATTATAAAGCTACTGGTGGTCTAGGAAAAAGCATAAAGGATTCAAGAGACTTCATGACTGCAGAATTTAGATCTAATCAGGCTGAAATTAAAAATCAATTAAATGAGATGCAATCCAAACTAGAGGTCCTAATGACGAGGGTTAACGAGGTAGAAGAATGAGTGAGTGACATAGAAGACAAGTGGATGGCAAGGAAGGAAACTGAGGCAAAGAGAGAAAAACAAAAGATCATGAAGATAGGTTAAGGGAAATAAATGACAGCCTCAGAAGGAAAAAATCTACGTTTAATTGGGGTTCCTGAGGGTGCCGAAAGGTCCAGAAAGTGTATTTGAACAAATCATAGCTGAGAACTTCCCTAATTTGGGAAGGGAAACAGGCATTCAGTTCCAGGAGATAGAGAGATCCCCCCCCTAAAATCAATAAAAACCGCTCAACACCTCGACATTTAATAGTGAAACTTGCAAATTCCAAAGATAAAGAGAAGATCCTTAAAGCAGCAAAAGACAAGAGATCACTAACCTGAAAATGAAAGGTTGGAGAACCATTTACTATTCAAATAGTCCTCAAAAGAAAGCAGGGGTAGCCATCCTTATATCAGATAAATTAAAGTTTATCCCAAAGATTGTAGTAAGAGATGAAGAGGGACACTATATCATACTTAAAGGATCTATCCAACAAGAGGACTTAACAATCCTCAATATATATGCCCCGAATGTGGGAGCTGCCAAGTATATCAATCAATTAATAACCAAAGTTAAGACATAGTTAGATAATAATACACTTATACTTGAATATAGCGCTTACTACAATCAACAGATCTTCTAAGCACAACATCTCCAAAGAAACAAGAACTTTAAATGATACACTGGACCAGATGGATTTCCCAAATATTTACAGAACTTTACATCCAAATGCAACTGAATACGCATTCTTCTCAAGTGCACATGGAACTTTCTCCAGAATAGACCACATACTGGGTCACAAATCAGGTCTCAACCAATACCAAAAGTTGGTATCGTCCTCTGCATATTTTCAGACCATAATGCTTTGAAACTAGAACCAAATCACAAGAAGTTTAGAAGGATTTCAAACACGTGGAGGTTAAGGACCATCCTTTTAAAAGATGAAAGGGTCAACCAGGAAATTAGGGAAGAATTAAAAAGGTTCATGGAAACTAATGAGAATGAAGATACAACCATTCAAAATCTTTGGGATGCAGCAAAAGCAGTCCTGAGGGGGAAATACATCGCAATAGAAGCATCCATCCAAAAACTGGAAAGAATTCAACTACAAAAGCTAACCTTGCACCTAAAGGAGCTAGAGAAAAAATAGCAAATAGATCCTACACCCAGCAGAAGAAGAAAATAAAGATTCAAGGAGAACTCAATGAAATAGAGACCAGAAGAACTGTGGAACAGATTAACAAAACCAGAAGTTGGTTCCTTGAAAGAATTAATAAGATAGATAAATCATTAGCCAGCCTTATTAAAAAGAAGACAGAAAAGACTCAAATTAATAAAATCATGAATGAGAACGGAGAGATCACCACCAAGGAAATACAGATTATTTAAAAAACTTATGAGCAGCTATACACCAATAAATTAGGCAATCTAGAAGAAATGGATGCATTTCTGGAAAACCACAAACTACCAAAAGTGGAACAGAAAGAAATGGAAAACTCGAACAGGCCAATAACCAGGGAGGAGATTGAAGCAGTCATCAAAAACCTCCCAAGACACAAAAGTCCGGGGCCAGATGGCTTCCCAGGGGAATTCTATCAAACGTTTAAAGAAGAAACCATACCTATTCTACTAAAGCTGCTTGGAAGTATAGAAAGAGATGGAGTACTTCCAAATTCGTTCTGTGAGGCCAGCATCACCTTAATTCCAAAACCAGACAAAGACCCCACCAAAAAGGAGAATTATAGACCAGTATCCCTGATGAGCATGAATGCAAAATTTCTCAACAAGATACTAGCCAATAGGATCCAACAGTACATTAAGAAGATGATTCACCATGACCAAGTGGGATTTACCCCTGGGATGCAAGGCTGGTTCAACACTCGTAAAGCAATCAATGTGATTAATCATATCAGCAAGAGAAAAAACGAGAACCATATGATCCTCTCAATAGATGCAGAGAAAGCATTTTACGAAATACAGCATCCATTCCTGATCAAAACTCTTCAGAGTGGAATAGAGGGAACATTCCTCAGCATCTTAAAAGCCATCTACGAAAGCCCACAGCAAATATTATTCTCAATGGGGAAACACTGGGAGTCTTTCCCCTAAGATCAGGAACAAGACAGGGATGTCCACTCTCACCACTGCTATTCAACATAGTACTGGAAGTCCTAGCCTCAGCAATCAGACAACAACAACAAAAAAATAAAAGGCATTCAAATTGGCACAGAAGAAGTCAAACTCTCCCTCTTCGCAGATGACATTATACTCTACATAGAAAACCCAAAAGCCTCCACCCCAAGATTGCTAGAACTCATACAGCAATTCAGCAGCGTGACAGGATACAAAATCAATACCCAGAAGTCAGTGGCATTTCTATACACTAACAATGAGACTGAAGAAAGAGAAATTAAGGAGTCAATCCCATTTACAATTGCACCCAAAAGCATAAGATACCTAGGAATAAACCTAACCAAAGAGGTAAAGGATCTATACCCTAAAAACTACAGAACACTTCTGAAAGAAATTGAGGAAGACACAACGAGATGGAAAAATATTCCATGCTCATGGATTGGAAGAATTAATATTGTGAAAATGTAAATGTTACCCAGGGCAACTTACACGTTTAATGCAATCCCTATCCAAATACCATGGACTTTCTTCAGAGAGTTGGAACAAATCATCTTAAGATTTGTGTGGAATCAGAAAAGACCCCGAATAGCCAGGGGAATATTAAAAAAGAAAACCGTAGCTGGGGGCATCACAATGCCAGATTTCAGGTTGTACTACAAAGCTGTGGTCATCAAGACAGTGTGGTACACACACATAGATCAATGGAACAGAATAGAGAATCCAGAAGTGGACCCTCAACTTTATGGCCAACTAATATTCGACAAAGGAGGAAAGACTATCCATTGGAAGAAAGACAGTCTCTTCAATAAATGGTGCTGAGAAAATTGGACATCCACATGCAGAAGAATGAAACTAGACCACTCTCTTGCACCATACACAAAGATAAACTCAAAATGGATGAAAGATCTAAATGTGAGACAAGAGTCCATCAAAATCCTAGAGGAGAACACAGGCAACACCCTTTTTGAACTCGGCCACAGTAACTTCTTGCAAGATACATCCACGAAGGCAAAAGAAACAAAAGCAAAAATGAACTATTGGGACTTCATCAAGGTAAGAAGCTTTTGCACAGCAAAGCTAAAAGTCAACAAAACTAAAAGACAACCTACAGAATGGGAGAAGATATTTGCAAATGACGTATCAGATAAAGGGCTAGTTTCCCAGATCTGTAAAGAACTTATTAAACTCAACACCAAAGAAACAAACAATCCAATCATGAAATGGGCAAAAGACATGAAGAGAAATCTCACAGAGGAAGACACAGACATGGCCAACACGCACAGAAGAAAATGCTCTGCATCACTTGCCATCAGGGAAATACAAATCAAAACCACAATGAGATCCCACCTCACACCAGTGAGAATGGGGAAAATTAACAAGGCAGGAAACCACAAATGTTGGAGAGGATGCGGAGAAAAGGGAACCCTCTTGCACTGTTGGTGGGAATGTGAACTGGTGCAGCCACTCTGGAAAGCTGTGTGGAGGTTCCTCAAACAGTTAAAGATAACTCTTTGACCAGAGTTAAAGAGTTAAAAATTGCCCTTCGACCCAGCAATTGCACTGCTGGGGATTTACCCCAAGATATAGGTGCAGTGCAACGCTGGGACACCTGCACCCCGATGTTTCTAGCAGCAATGTCCACAATAGCCAAACTGTGGAAGGAGCCTCGGTGTCCATCGAAAGATGAATGGATAAAGAAGATGTGGTCTATGTATACAATGGAATATTACTCAGCCATTAGAAAAGACAAATATCCACTATTTGCTTCGAGGTGGAGGAACTGGGAGGGTATTTTGCTGAGTGAAATAAGTCAATAGGAAAAGGACAAACATTATATGGTCTCATTCATTCGGGGAATGTAAAAATTAGTGAAATGTAATAAAGGGAAAGGAGAGAAAATGAGTGAAAATATCAGTGAAGGTGACAAAACATGAGAGACACCTAACTCTGGGAAATGAACAAGGAGTAGTGAAGGGGAAGTGGGCGGGGGTTGGGGTGACTGGGTTTTGGGCAATGAGGGAGGCACTTGGCAGGAGGAGCGCTGGGTGTTATGCTATATGTTGGCAAATTGAACTCCAATAAAAAAAATTAAAAAAAACTGTAAATAATCCAATTTAAAAATGAGTGAAAGGCATGAGGAGCATTTCAGTGAAGAGGATATACAGACAGCAAATGGACCATGGTATTGTTGACTGTGGGGTTTTTTAATCCTTATTTTTAAAGATCTAGACTGAAATAGTGAGGTAGGTAAAATAGTGTCATCCTTCTCTCACCCCCACAAAGATGTTTTAGTCCCTGAAAGCTGTAAACATTTTATGATACACAGCCTGGAGGAATCAAGATTGCTATCCACGGACTCTGAGATGGGGAGATTACCCTGGATTATCTGAGTGGGTCCAATATAATTCCAGGGATCCTTATAAGGGAGGCAAGAAGGTCAGTGTCAGAGCGACACAACATGAGAAAGACTTGAGCAGCCATTCCTGGCTACATTCAAGGAATGTGGGCAGCTTCTAGAAGTCAAAAAAGACAAGAAAATGGATTCTCCCATAGAGCCTCCAAAAAGGAATACAGCCCTGCATATACCTTGGGACCCATTTCGAGACTCTGACCTCTAGAACTATACAAAAATAAATGTGTTGTTTTAAATGGCAAAAAAAAAAAAAAAAAAAAGACAGGGATAATGATCCTCATCTGAAATGACGACAAGATCAGAGCTTTTATTCTGGAGACCATAGATGGGTTTCAGAATGATCTGTACTCCCTGTATGTACCAAATCATGTTTTGAAATTTTTTTCTAGGGAGATATTTCATAGATTTCACTAGATCCTTACAAATATTCATGACCCACAAAATTGGGGATACACAAGATTATAGGAGTTCTGAAGCCTGTGTCAGCTCTTATAAACCTGTCTATCTAAGAACAAGATATTTAATTGTGCTATTTTAAGAACTCCCTGCACAATAGAAAAGACTCTAGATTTCATGAAGTCTGCATTTTGATGTATTTAAAATTTTAGGATAAGGGAATGTTTAATGCTCATCAGGAGCATTAAAAAAAAAAATCACATGTAGGTCTTTAACACTGGTTGAACCATTAACACAATGGCCAAATCTATCAATGCAATTTTCTCTCTTTTAGATACCTTTCAATGTCATCCTGGAGTCTATGTAGTAAAACCTCCCTGTTAAAAGATCTGCTTAAAGAAAAACCCTTAAGAAGTGGGAAGCATTGTAGCAACATAAAAATCCCCCACCTATACACAAGGGAACGATGTAATCACTTTAAGTGCCAGCATCTTACTGGCTGTAAAGAAAGAAACGTGCTAGCAAAGTCTGAGATTTCCCTGAGCTGGAAGCTGAGATCATGTATGTGCTAGCTGCTTGGTGCATTTCTTTTATGCCATTGCATGTTATTGGTGTTCTATATTTTTTTAAATAAAATAATTTTGTTGTAAAATAATGGGTTTATCATAAAGCCTAGAGCAGTGTAGTGTGTAGCAGCAGCTTTGTTTAATTCAATTACAAAGTCGTGGCCTAACCAGCCATCATCCAGTGTTGTTAGCTTTAAGACCGTGATTCCCGTGCTCTGTAGGCTTCTAGCCGTTGCATTATTTGCCTGTTTCTTCCTGCTATTGTCAAGCCTGGTGAGGAGCCAGAGCAGAGCAAACTTGTACGTGCCCGTGTGCACGTGTGTGTGTCTGCAAGTGGGTATTGCCTGTTTGGTGTGGGGGGGGAGGTAGAGTATTAAAACTTTGTATTAGCTAATGCTGCGACAAAATTGCATAATAAACCAACCCCAGACCAATAGCCTATCACACCAAGTACTTATTTACACGCTCAGAGTTGTGCACATCACTCATGCAGCAGGGGTTGGCACCTCCTGGGTGGGTGGCCTTGATCATGCAGCACGCCAGCGGGGCTTCCCATAGGCCACAGAGAGGGCTTGGGTCAATTTGCTGTGCGGTCATTCCGGGCAGAGAAAGAAGGGGCCCGGACCACTCACGGTGGACAGCCAGGCCCTCCGATGCTCACGTAGCTTGCACTCCCTTCCAACTGGCTGCATCAGGTTGCCTGGCCAGGCCCCAAGTCTGTGGGGCACAGAAGCCCATTCAACCACAGTGGGGAGCAGGGGAGTGCAGAGTAGCTGAAAGATAATCCAACGTATCACAAAGCCATTTCCTTACAACACTACACAAGTGTGTTATTAATTTTCTTGCTCAATTTGTAGGTCCTTTCTGACTTAGAAACACTAGATTTATGGGTGAGTCTTGCATACAAATCAATCTTCATTGAATCCAGTGTGGGTCTCCTGTCTTTTGTTTTTTTAAAGATTTTATTTATTCATTCATGAGAGACACACAGAGAGGCAGAGACACAGGTAGAGGGAGAAGCAGGCTCCCTGCGGGGAACCCAAGGCAGGACTCCATCCCAGGACCTCCTGAGCCCAAGGCAGATTACTCCCAAAGTGGCCTTCACTGACTACCCAATCTCATATGGCCCCATTATGCTTGGAATACTCCACCCTTTTCCTTTGTAGCCTGTAACCATTTCTGTTTACATAGTTCTTTTGTGATCACACCCACCTTTCCCATTAGACCTAAAGTCATCTATGCAAAAGTGACATCTTTGTTCCCCATTGCCCTTGAAGCACCCAGCCTGGAATTCAGAAAGAGAGCTGTCACAGGAATGATTGAGAACAAAGTCCTGAAGCTAGGGAATCCTCTTTTCAAATGTACCGATTTTATAAGTTTAGAGACACACAAAACAGACCAGCGTGAGTGTGAACCTCAGCTAGAGTGGGGTTAGCTAGACCTGTGTCCTTCCCTACCAGACCTGAGCTCTTGGTACCTGAGCACATCACAGCACCCCTCATTCTGACCTCCTGTTTGAGGAGTAGTGGGGGGCTGCAGGCAGAGCTCCTGGCCCAGTGGGAAAGGCAGTCAAACCTGGGAACCCAAGAAGGAACCCCTGAGTGTGGAATGGGGACCATGCTCATCCCCTGTCCCCAGCATTGTAGGACCCCTGCCATTCCTCCTGCCTAGCGCATTCAAACAGTGAGTGCACTTAGGTGCCAGAGGAAAGCAGTATGATGAGAGGAATGTGGAATGAGTCGTGGATAACACCATTTCTATGGGAAAATGAATTCCGGATTTGAAGCTGGCCAGTAAAGGGCTTTGGGGAATTGAGTACATAAACAGAGGCTTTCATTCATGATGTGCTCCCTTTAGCGATCATAGTGAGGGAATTTCTGTGTCTTCCCCAGTGATGTGGTCCTCTCCTAAGTCTGTCAGGTAGGTATGCAGTATTGCATCCAAGTTCCTGACTTGGGGATCAGGACAGGAGGGGAGGGGAGAAAACACCTGACTGTGTTTTCTCAGGGGGTGCTGCAGAACCAGCAGCTGCTTGCCCCTGGGACAGGCCTGCTTTCTGCACCATGTGCCCAAAGAATAGCTCCTCCGATTGTCCTCATCCCAAGGAGAAATCTTACACATTGATCTGAATCAGTCCTAGGATAAAAACCAATGTGTTGTCAGTGTGACATTTCTTACCATGAACTATTTAATGACAGGGGCAGGGGTTGAGGGTTGGGGTAGGGTTGGTGGGGGGGTGCGGCGCACAGTATCTTCTATGTGTCTGACATAGAAGACAGCTACATCTGGCCTGGTGGTTCTGCATTCTCTTCATTCCCGATAGGCTTGAGGTTAACACATGTGTTTGCATGGTCCTGCCTCTTTTTTCATTCTTTACAGCAACAATAGATAAATAAATTTAAAACATAGCCTTCACAGAACATCCATAGTGCTTTTATCCAGGTAAGGAGGTGTAAATGGGCAGCATTCTGGGAAGTGCTTAATGTAGCTCTCTCCATGCAGAATAATCATGGTAAAGCATGTTGGGGAAGTAAGTTAATGAGGAAGAACCCCTGAGGCAGGATATGGGTGAGGAGAGGAGAAGAGTTATCACAGCATCATAGAAAATGGCTTGAAACACTACTGGCCTGTGGTGCCCTTGTTGGGGGAAGCATCTTTGGGCCACTGGGCCGTGGGAGCCATGGAGTAGGTATGGGAAATCAGGGAGCAAAGAAGGAGTTGGGGAATGGGCTCTGTGTGTGTCCCCTCAGTCACCTGTAAGGGACAGCAGAGTCAGGATGTGGGTAAGTGCCTGTTCCAAACTCACTTAAATCTCAGTTTCCGTAGTCCTTTGGATTAGTCTGTTGCTCTCAGAGCTGGACACTCTTCCTCTAAACTGCAGGTGCGTTTTGGAAACTATTTAAGGCTTTGGCATGTGAAGTGATCAACTTGAATAAATAATTATCTTAAAGGGATGGAAGAAATACTGTGAATATCAACCGTGCTCTTGAATGTCCCATAAGACGACTGTCCAGATTTTAAAGTGAAATAATTGGCATCTAGTCTACCACGATTAATATTTCAATCTGTTAAAATATTTTGATAAATAAAAGGTGATCATATGACTAAAAAAAAAAAGATTTCCAATTTCAAGTCAGAGTCAGTTAAATGAAGTTGTTAAAAAAGCATGGGGCCCACTCTTATTATAAATTATTGATCGGATAGCAACTGCAATTACTACAGTAGGTAAATTATTTTCTGAAGAGTGTCTGTTCCTTCAATCCAAAGGCAAATTAGTTTTGGGGGAATGAAAAAAATTTTAAAGAGCTATAAGAAAAGCAGAGAAGAGAAATTTGGCCCCTACTATATTTAGAGAGTGAAATTAGTAAAAAGTTACTCATATATAATCAATAATGAGATGGGACCTGAGACTAAATAAGGTGCTGAGACCAGTAGGTATAAAGAAGACATCTCTTCTGCTTCTTTGTTCAATATGATAAAAATTACTATTTATTGCCTCGATTGCTATCATAGGCATAGTATTAATTTTTCTGAATAAAACAGGAAACAGTACTCCATTTCTGAAATGGATCTTTTCTACTGCTATGTTAATGTTTGGGAAAATGAATCCATATCAGTGAGTCTCCCTGAAAGCTACCAAAGATAGGGAGCCATCCAAATAAGAAGTACGGACATAATGGAGTTGCTTCTGATCCTGGGATGTTCAGTCTTTGATTAAGCTTTTCTCATGACTGCTAGCTTTCAGGAATGAGTGTGGCTTCTTGGAAGAGCAACCAAAAGGTGGCAGCACCTCTATGAAAATTATTTATATTTTTATTTCATATCAACATTTTTCTTCAACTACCACTTTCATATAGTTGAGCCATGTTATATGGGCATTTATAGATCAGAACGCTCCCTTCATTTGCAAAAAAAAAGTAAATGCAGTAATAGCCATTGATAAAACAGAGCTTCAAAAAATGTTTGCTTCAAATGAAGACTTGTCCTTCTCTAACCAAAATGGTCCATCATTTGTGAATTATGTAGCAAAACATAATTCCCATTCCTTCTTCAAAGTCAGAAAATCTTCATGGAGTGACCTAATCATTAGCAATGACTGTGTTAATTATCCACTGGAAGGTTTAGAATCTTCCTTATCAGGATATTATGAAAACTAATATATCTTTAGAATCACAAATGGGTCTTTTATTCCTAAGGGATGGGCACTGAATGAACAATTCTTTAAATATTTTCCCTTAAGCACAAATTCTACCAGACTTTTTCATTAAAAAAAAACTGTGATATTGACACCCCCTCAATGTCAAGCTTAAAATTGTTTTTCAAAGGAATTCAGACATTCATAATTCTAAATTAACCCAGCTACAAATCTGTTTATCCTAGATTAACCTTTTTCAGATCCTTAACCTTTCTCATATACTGAAAACTGATAGACAAAATTAGCAAAGCCAAATACAAAATTTTTCTTAAAACAGCAGTTTGCTTTTCTGTAATAAGACATTATGTAAAACCTCATTGATTCACATAAAATAAAATCTGAGGATTAGCATTCTGTTTAATGGAATTTCATTACTCTTGAATGCTTATAGTAAACCTAAATTAAGCTAAGCAAGGCAACAGCCTGTCAAAGTCTTGCTTTGATATATAAGTTATAGATAGATGTTAGTGACTTTTAGACAATTGGATTGTCAGCTTTATTAAAGCAGCAATATTACACTTTCCTGTGTTTTGCGCAGATGTAGAGAGAGAAGATGCCATCCTCTATAAGATCACAATAAATTCTAACATCAGGGTGTCACTTTAAGGTATTAAATGACAGAAATGTATAGCTCCAAAGGGCCTTGAAGATCAGAGGTTTTCACTTCTGTTTAAAGATTAGAGATTTTCCCATATGTTTCCATATCAAATTTCTAGTGAAACCTTCAGAAGTCCAGTCTAAAACTCAGCCCAGAGAGGTAAAATTCCTGTAGTTTGCTAAGTGGGGACCTACTGTCTCACCCCTTCCCTCTGCATCCAGGTCACACTGAAACCTAAATGTGGGTCTCTGCAGACCTCAGCTCAGAGGCACTGACTAGCCTATCCCTTTGTTTTCCAAATGGCACATCAGGAGGCAAATGGTTCAAAGCCATGGACATCATTAATTAAAAACCCAGTCATTGTAAGAATAGTTGTGTGAATACAAGCGTATCTTTCATGTAATTGTACTATATTTTATGTTAATCCATTATCTTTTTTTAACAACAACAAAAAAAGGGCAAGTAGGAGAACATCTAGATATAGATACCTGAGAATCAATTCACAGAAGGTATATACTTAAGCATAGTTACATATACGTGTATGTATAATTACATAACCTTGCAAAGATGTGTAAAGCACACCTCCACCATCAGAGGAACTTTTCTAGCGCTGAGATTGTAAGTAATGAAGAATGGATGGCATTTTCTAAAGGAAGGAATACTAGTCTAGAAGCTAGTTGGAGGTAAATAGCCAAGTGGTATACCCAGTTTCCATTTCACACATAAAGATACTCAACAGCTTACTACATGATTCCTCACATTGCAAAGGTTATGATCATTTTTGACAGCTGTCCTTGTTCTTTTTGAAAATATTTTTGCTAAGCAAGTTCTCATGCATGAAATAGCAGTGTTTTGGTGACAGCAGAGTGTCTAGAGAGAACCAAATGTTCAATGGTAATTAGAAAGAGTGCATCACAAGTAGTTGCTGAGCTCCTGGATTCTGTCTCAAATATGTTATTTAAAACACTGGGTGACTGCTTGGAAATCAGACTTGTCGCTTTAGCATCTTTCCATTTTGGCATCAGCAACTGCTTCAAGGGTCCACCACTCTGTTGGAACCAGAGTGCTTGCAAAGAGGAGGGTGTTAATGTGAGGACGTTTCTAGAGAGCCTTGGGTCTTTCCAGAGCAGCCACTGGAGGAACAGCATCTGTTCCATCTAGGAAGAGGTTCTGCATTTCTGTCTTCTTGAGGAGCAGGACAGGGTGAAGATTGTGGACTCTGCAGCCAGACTGGGTTAGAATCCCAGATCTGCACCTCCCTCATTCTGTGAACCTGGTGAAGCTGTTAGATGTCTCTCTGTCTTAGCCTGCTCATCCACACACTGAGGCTGGTCTTAATAATGGTACCTACCTCCTAGTGTGTTGGAGAGGATTGAATGGCACAGTGTATGGAAAGCGCTCGGTAAGGTGCCTGATACACACTGTGTGCTATTTATCTACTTGCACTTATTATAATAAATGGTCCCTCCCATTGCACATTCCAAATCCTGCCATTTATATAAAAAATGGAGTCCTCGTAGTATCAGACTGGTGGGTTCTAGGTCGAAATCATTGTCATAATTGTGTAGTACTGTCAAACTTAAAAAGTTTTTAGGCTTTTAAAAAAACTCGCTTTTTCTGCCTTTTGAAAAATCAAGTAATTAATAATCACATTCATCTTACTTTTTTATTTCTTAATGGTCACAGTTTTCATCATAAGCAGTGTCTCTTTTTTTATGTGTTTTTTTGCATATTTTATTTCAAGGAGGGAATTTACTAGAAATTATTCAAGACTTGTGATTAATTGTGGTCATGTGTCCTGATATGTTTATTAATATTTAAGGATGTGAGGTTGCAGATTATCCAAACTATGAAATTTTTTTAAAAGATTTATTTATTTATTTATGATAGACATAGAGAAAGAGAGAGAGGCAGAGACACAGGAGGAGGGAGAAGCAGACTCCATGCGGGAGCCCGAGGTGGGACTCGATCCCAGGACTCCAGGATCACGCCCTGGGCCAAAGGCAGGCGCTAAACCGCTAAGCCACCCAGGGATCCCCTAAACTAGGAAATTTTTTAAAAAAATTCTGTGTGTGTGCATATGTGTGTGTGTCTCCATATATGTATGTGTTCTATTTTTGTTTGATTCTAAAGCTACCATTTGTTGTCAGGCACAAGGATTGGAATAGAAAATTCAAAATAAAAAGGCTTGAGTTATATAAGTATTCTTCACTAAATTTGTCTGGTATCTCATCGATCTTTTAGAACTTTTGGTTAGTACCTAGTCCATACTTGGCCCAAGAGTAAAGGTGCAATAAATGTATATTTAATTTCAAAAGCTAGGAAAGAAATGAAAGTGATGGAAGCTAAATCCATATTTTGTTTTAATGTTTATGTTTCATAAAGAGCACATAAAGGATAAAATTCCACATATTTCTCAAAATTATCACTTTTAATAGGTAAAGCACAATTGTGCATGATTTTCCCATTTTTTGTGAATATCTGGCCTCAAAAATGCATGTGCATCATTATTTTTTCATATGGGAATTTGGAAACTCTCATAGACTGGAGTTTTAAAAAATGCTGTTGCAAGTTCTATGTAGCAAAAAGTTAAATATTAGCACAATGAAGACAGGAAGGGAGACTCTAACCAGAGGTATAGGTTTTATTTTATATCTTGAGCTTCCTTGAACCACCACCAGCATGAATTCACATCAGGGATTTTATGCACCTTCAGTGTGGGCTGGGGTATCAGATACTGGGTTGGCTGGAGAGCACTTTCTAGAAAATCAATCTGAGCCATTACTGGAGCGGGTGGAGCCAGGAGGCATTGGCATAGACAGAGTAAACCAAGAGCGGGATTTGCAGAGACTGCCTTTTGTGTGTTCACTATGTTGTCGTTTCATACACAGCTGGGCCTGCTGATGATAAAAACGCTTTCCTAATAACAAATCTAGTATAAAAAACTATAGATGAAATGAATAACAATTGAATGTGTGTTAGGACACCTCCGTGAGCAAGCACAGAGAATAAATTTATGCGAATGTAAAAGTTGTGTGGGCAGCTGTGTGCCAATCACTGCATTATTACTCATTAACTTTGTTCTTCTTTGCATATTTGGTTACATTACCCGGAACGCATCTCCCAACACATTCTGTTTTCGTTTCACTCAACGGAAGTAAAACTGTGTGTTGAAAAGCTCCTCTATTCATATGTTTATCCCTATTCAATGATTTTCAGAGCACATTTATTGAATTTATAAAAGATGAGTTGACAGCATAAGAAATTCAAATGGATTGCCCAATCCAGTCATATTTTTATAGCCTATACATTTTATCTAGATAAATGGCCAAGAAGAAGAATCTGTAGAGTTTAAAGTAAAAAGGTACACAGGGGACTTAAATAGACACTCTACCCAAGAGGATGGAAGGATGGTAAATAATCACATGGGGGAACGTCCAACATCATTTACCATTGGGGGAGGAGGCAGTTGAAAACCATAATGAGATGCTACTGCACACTTACCAGAATGGCTAAAATTTAATAGCACTTTTTAAAAAAAATCTGGGAATACTAAGTTCTGGTGAGAATACAGAGGATCCTGAACTCTTAGACACTACAGAAAAGAATACAAAATGCTACAGACTCTGGAAAATGGCTTGTTAGTTTCTTATAAAGGTAAACATACACTTACCCTAAAACCCGTTAGCAAATTTCTGGGTATTTTCCCTAGAGAATTAAAAATGTATGTTTATACCAAAACTACATGTAAGTGTTAATACTAACTTTGTGAGAGTCAAAAGCTGGGGAAAACCCAGATGTCTCTAAGCGGGCAAATACTTAAACTTCAAGGAATGTAGTCCACACCACAGAATACTCCTAAGCAGTAAAAAAAAAAAAAAAAAAAAAAAACTGTTGATACGTGTAGTAATTTCAATGAATCCAAAGATACTACTGAGTTAAAGAAAGCCAGTTGGAAAAGGTTTTTAGGATGGTGGAGCTGTTCTGTATCCTGATTACATGGATCTACGTATCTGTTCAAATTCACAAAACTATACACCACAAGAAAAAAAATCTGAATTTTATTGTATAGTAATAAAAAACTATTTTGTAAGTAAGTTCCACCCCTGACGGGGGGCTTGAACTCATGACCTCAAGATCAAGAGTTGCATGTTCTACTGACTGAGCCAGCCAGGCACCCCTTCAAAAATATTTTTAAAACTCATGGTTAGCAATTTCTGTCTAAGCTGCTTAAGAAGCTAAAGTCAGGGATCCCTGGGTGGCTCAGCGGTTTAGCTCCTGCCTTCAGCCCAGGATGTGATCCTGGGGTCCCCAGATCGAGACCCATATCAGGCTCCCTGCATGGAACCTGCTTCTCTCTCTGCCTGTGTCTCTGCCTCTTTCTTTGTCTCTCATGAATAAATAAAATCTTAAAAAAATTTTTTTAAAAATTATATTTTTGGTTAACATGTTCTTTTTTTATTTAATTTCACTTAGCCAACATACAGTACATCATTAGTTTCAGATGTAGTGCTCAATAATTTATCAGTTGTAACATGTGCTTTATGGTCTTTGTGAAAGAGAAGTATCTACATCTCAAGCAGGGTTTTCTAGGTGATGGGAGTGAGGTGGTGCCATATGGTTGCAGGTGGCTCATGGATGAGCATTATCAGTTTAACAGTTATACATTTATCTCCATAGTTAAAGATGTAAGTAACATGTCAGATCCATAATTTCATGGATGGTGTGGCTTAAAAGTCGCTAAAATGTAAAAATGGCAGAATAATTGAAATCCAGTGTGTGTGTGTGTGTGTGTGTGTGTGTGTGTGTGTTCATTCAAAGAGAGCCAAGAAAATTGACTGAAATCTAAGAAATACTGAGCAGGTCTTTATTTTTTGATAACTAGCTTATTATTATTAGATCATTTGTAGTAAAAGAGAAGGCTATAAGGAAGTGGCCATATAATCAGGTTTTAAAGTTACAGGAAAATAGTACTTTGTTTCTGAAAAAAGAAGAAAATGTTATCCTGAGCACTTCTGTTGTTTAAAACCAATCGTGTCTGTGACAGCATGTGTTTTACATGCAAACTCTAAAGTGCCAAACAGGCAAGAAAAACCTACTTTTACATTTTACAAAATAAAAACTAATAATACAGGTAAGAAGGAATTTAAATAAATGTTTTGCCTCGGTTTTATCTATTTTAAATTATTTGTGATATAACCATTTGTATCTTCTATTCCGTGTTCGGTCATGGATATTTCAATAAAGAAAATAAACTCTTATTAACATACAAGTGAATAAAAGCATTTAACTGGTTTCATATTTTCACTGAACCAAGTAAAGAATTACTTTTATGGGAACATAAGTATGGACATTAAAATAATTGAGCAATTTTACATGTTATCCAAAGCTTCGGGTTATTACTATGTGTTTCAGTTGCTTCCAAATAAACCATGAGTCTTATAAACTATATTTAGAATTACTAATAACCAACAAGTAGGAAAAAATAGCTAACAAATTGTTGATTGTTTATGTTCAATTTTAAATTATTTGGTGCATAACTTTGGTAGGACTTTCTCAAATTAGAGATAACAAAAAGATACTTGCAAGGCGCCTGGGTGGTGCAGTGGGTTAAGCCTCAGACTTGTGATCTCAGCTCAGGTCTGTGATCTCAGAGTCCTGGGATCCAGCCTCAGTTGGGCTCCACACTCAGTGGGGAATCTGCTTGGGATTCGCCTCTCTCTCTCTCTCTCTCTCTCTCTCAAAAATAAATAAATCTTTAAAAGATAGTTTCACCTGGCAGTATTACTAGGAGACTATTTAGGTTTGGTATCACTGGGGAAGAACTGATGATGGTTGTTGAATTGCTGTTTTCTCAAGCATTCTCTCCTTTATCATGTCCCATCCTCTCTTTACCTCCTGGCTCCTCTGGCTTCTCATTTTCTCTCTTCTCTCTTTTCATCCTCTTTCCTTCTCTTCTGCCCCTCCCATGTTTCTTCCCTCCTTTTCCGTACCTTCTCTCTTTGCTTCCTAGACAAGGAATTTCCGTACCTTTTCTCTTTGCTTCCTAGACAAGGAATTTTGCTTCCTAGACAAGGAATTTGCTCCCATGTTTCTTCCCTCCTTTTCCGTACCTTCTCTCTTTGCTTCCTAGACAAGGAATACACACTTTTTTTTTCTTCAGTGTTTACTGACACAATTTCCTGCAAGGTTCTGCCAGCTTAACCCAATATTGTGTGAGTGCTTGCCCTCCGCCATGCTCATGAATGCTGGATATTATCGATCAAGGATACCTCATGCTTGGATAAACCTGCATTTCCCTGATCACTACCCAGACCAAGCATGTTTCCTTCTGTTTGTAAGGAATTTCTAATTCTTCTTCAGTGAGTTGCCTGTTGATATGTTTTGACCATTATTCTACTGGGCATATGTCTTTTGCTTCTTGATTGATTGGGTTTCTTTCTGCACTATTTTTATTAACTACTTAATAAGTACAATTACAATAAGTTAAGTACAATTACATACTTTGAGAAAAATTTTTAGTCTTTTGTATTTTATATTGTTTGTGGTATCCTTGGACTTAGCAAAATTTTAAGTTGATTTACTCTATAACTTCTGCCTTTGGCATTGTGCTTAGGAAGACCTAGCTCATAAGATTATAAAATAAAAGGAATGGGCTCATGTTTCTTCAACTACTTTCACAGTTATTTATTTTCTTATTTGGGGTTTTGTTTGTTTCAAATGTCAATCTATCTTGGATATATTTTCAATATCATATGAGAAAGGGATCCATGTTTCATTTTGTTTTTTTTTCCCAAAATGAGTATAAAAATGTTCCTAACATTCTGTTTACTAAGTAATATTATTTACTGAATGCTCACATGCTATGAGTTCTCTTGTTCACATGGTTGTGTCCCCATTAATATGTATGTCTACCTCTGTACTAGTAACAAGCTAAGCTACTTGAGTTGTCATTTGGAAGTATATTTTGATAAGTGATACAGCTTTTATTTCTTCTCCAAACCTGAATTTGCTGAGGTTTGCAGGTATTCTTTCAGATGAATTCAGACTTGGCTTTTCAAGTAAAGAAAGGGTCCAAATAGAGTTTTAGGAGATTGTATCGAACATACATATTCTGGTAAGAAGTGGCATTTAAAAAATATTATGTCTTTCCATTTAGGAATATAATTTGTTTTTTAATTGCATGAAATGTTTCCTTTTTGTTTTTTACTCCTTCATTGAAATTTTAGGATTTAACTATATATTTCTTACTCGTTCCTTTCTGTTACATCTATTTCTAGACATTTTATAATTTGATACTATGGTAAACTGCCCCCCCACACACACACACACCTAGTAATGTGCATTCAGTTGTGTTTTTGCCAACATACAGAAAATCTATTGATTTGGGATATATGTCATATAACCTACCATGAAGCTGACTTTTTCTCTTTTTGGAAAGATAGTTATTAAAGAGTTTTTTTAGCTGATATTTTCAACTTTCCTAGGTATATAATAAATTTATGTATAAACAGTGAAGATTTTGTATTTCGTATTTTTTTCTTGTTTAAAAACTTAATTCCAATATGGTTACTATATAGTGTTATATTTGTATTTTTCAATTACATCTCTTTTAGGAAGCGTTGGTAGACCCTCTATGAGAGGGTTAGATACCGCTGGTAAAGGTCAAGGTTGCTGACTGTGTGCACACTTTCGTTTACATAGTGCTTTTCATCTTATAAACTGCTCTATGTGGTTTGCTACTATTTGAACTAGAATCTTTGTTCTTGATAAGTAATTTTTATTTGTCTGGCTTTTATGAGTTCTTGCTTGCTCCATGCAATACATATGGAAACTCTTTATCATTCTCTATGCTCTGGAATAGTTAAAACAACAGAATATAATATGTAGAATTACAATGGATAAATAAAGTATCTGAGATAGGAAATTTCTCAGCAAACTGGGAGGTAATGGTTAAGAGCAAGCCTTCAGTCTGGAGGCAAATCAGGGCTTAAATCTCAAGTCTGCCATTGACTCCAATTTGACCTTGTACAGTTTACGTACTTACTCTCTGAGTATAGGTCTCTAACACAGAGATAACAATAATATATAATTTCTTGAACTGCTTTCATGTATCTCTTTGGTAACACATCCCCTAATACATGAATAGCCTGACCTGCTATTCCATATCCATCAGTTTTAATGTTCTGAATTACATTATAAGAATCTTGAGCATTTTATATTTATTTTGAGTCCCCTGAAACTTGTAACCTACAGAGGAGTACATTGTCTGATTAATTGAATTTCAGAACTGCCTTACTCTCTTTTTTTCCTCCTCACTAATTTCTCAGGTTATGATTCTTAATTTTGCTGGCACAGTACATTCTATTCATTTGCCAAACATCCTTAGACTCTGGGGAACTCTACTATACTAACCAAATCAGGAAGCTAATTTCTAAACCATAGCTCGCATTCTTTAAATGCCAACTAGAAATGGAGAGCATATTTGTCACCAAATTATTTCTCCTCCATCAAAGGTGATCATTTTACAGTGTCATGTAAGAAGAGTTAAATTGATAATCCAAGAATTGCTTTGTGAAGATGAAATTCAAAAACAAAGCCAAATCAAACATGGGCACAGGAAATAGTTGGTCTTAGGTGATGTCATCTTGGCATGTTAGGGATCCATGGACCACTGTCCCCAGGGTATAGATTCTGGCTTTCACAGTGAGTAAATGCCAGCTCCCTTGGGATACAGCACATTCATATGAAAGTCTGACCTTTCCTTATTTGTCAGCTCTCTGTTCCTAGATTCAGTCCTACATTAAATGCAACACACATTTCTAGCTTCTGCATAGGCTTCATACTCCGGCCTCAGGTATATGTAAGCTGAAAGACCCAGTGTCAACTCTGCATGACACCATCTGACAGATTTTGAAGGTTGTCAAGAGTGATGATGGGGCATGTTGCCACAGGGACACAATCCTGGTGGGAACTTCAAATACTGAGTGAGAGTTCACAAGTTAAACAGTAGAGGAAGTGAATGGAGAAGAACAAAGTCAAAGCCAAGGAGGTACAAAAGAACTTGGTGTGTCGGTGGAATATGGAGTGGACATTAGTTCAGCAATTAGGACATGCAGCGTGTGCTTGAGATGCAAAGGGAAAGTCTGTCTGGGGAGAGCCAGTTGGAGATGCCACCGTGTTGAAGCAAACTGATTCTGGTCTCTCATCCTATGTCCATTTGCAACTACCACTCTCAATTCCTCTGCCCTGAGTCACTTGTATTAACAATCTAGTTTTCCTTCCCCTAACTCAGCTATTTCCTTCCCCTAAGTCAGAAAGGTCCATTCTGGTACATTTCTTTCTTCTGAGACTGTTTCCTGCCTCTCTTACTGATCTTCCAGTGCACTCCTAGGACCTGACTTTCCTTTAACGTTTGTTGAGTACCTTCAATTTTCTGAATGAGAAATCACTCATTTGCCAGACATTTACTGAGATTTAACTCCATGCCACGAACATTCATTGCTGAACCCTAAGAGCAAGACCCCTACTCTTGAGGAGCATGATGGGGAACCACCGGCATCATGCATGAGTGAAGTAGGACAGGTATAAAGCAAAAGAGAGTGACGTTGAGCATGGAAAATCAAGGGTTACAAGCTCCATCTAATGGCACACAAATTCTCTTTTTAAAACACCAAATAGCACAATGAACGTCTTCCAGTTGGGTCCACTCCAACTTTAAATGCCATCTGCTCTCTGCCAACTGCCAAATATCTCTCTCCAGCTCAGATTCTCCCTTGAACTCCAAATAGCCCAGAGTTTTCTTTTGAACTCCACATTCCCTGAACTCCAACCTGCGAACTCTCATGGCTACTTGGATGTCTCCTAGACGCCTCAGCATTCTCAAAAGTGAACTTTTGATCTCTCCCATTGCAGACTGTTCTTCCTGCACCATCCTCTCCCAGTTAGAAAATGGCAATTCCATACTTCCAGCTGCTCAAAGATGAAAACTCAGGTGTTATTTTTGACTCTCACTTTTTATCACATCACGTATTTAATTTATTAGACCCGCTGGCTCTGACTTCAAAACTGATCTGGAATTCAGACCATTCTTTCTGCTTATTTACTGCCACCTTTGTGCCAGCCACCACTGTCCTCCATCTGTTTCCACCTTTGTCCCTGAGCAAACTCATTACACTAATAGCCAGAAGAGCCTATAAACATAAGTCAAACTATTTCACTCCCCTGGCCAGCACCTCTCTATGCTTTCTCATCTCAGAGAGCAGTCCATGACCTTAACAATGGTGTAAAGGATCCTCATACACAACCCTGCTCTCTCCCTCTGCCCATTACCATCTGACCTCCTCCATCACTCCTCCCTGGCTCTCCTCCATCCCCCCCTCTCCCTCCCTTACTTTGCTTCAGCACCTGGGTCTTCTTCAGATAATCCATCTTCCAGCCAGGCTCCAGCATCAGGACTTCACACTTGATAGAACTTTCTCCCCGACCCCTTAGTTTTCCACTCATCTTCTTCAAGTTCTTGTTTAAATGTCACCTTTTCAGTGAGACTTTTTTTTTTTTTTTATAACCTACCAACCTAAGATGATATTGGCCCACCCCGGGCTGTCTCTTCTCTGCCCCCCACTCCTGTTTCACTGTCCTCTCTGGCCCTTCTCTGTCTCTGTCTGCTGTAATGACATACCTGTTTATTGACAGTCTTTTTCCCACTGCAGGGTTAGCACCTTGAGGGCCAGGGTTTTGATCCTTATATTCACTGCTTCATTCACAGCACCTAGATCAGTGTCTGACACATAAAAGGCACTCGATTATTCTATGTTTAATGAATGAGTAAATGAATGCAGATGGGAAACTTTGTCTTCGTTGAATTGTAAATATTCTGGGGGAGTGTGCTCCGAATACTTTCTCATTCACATGTTGCGTGTGAGGGGGTGCATTTCACCAAAGGGTCTTCTTGCTCCTTATACTCCTATCCATAGAGACATAACATTGGTGGTAGAAACCCCAGACTGAGAAGCTGCCAGTGAGATGGGACCTACAACAGTATGCAGAGCAGGGGCTTTGGGAAACCACACAATGCTGATTCCTGCTGTATGGAGGACAGTGCCATAGAGGCCGGAGCATAACCAAGTTCATGAATGAGTCTAGGCTTCAGGGATGGGAAAGAGTCGACTCCATAATACCTTTTGAACTGGTACAAAGCCACATTCCTCAGACCCAGGGAACTGGAGGCAGGGAGTCAAGGCACTGCCCCCAGCCCTTGTGGCTGTGTGCTGCTCTTTACCCCTTTAGTCAAAAGACCCTGCAAAGGAATTCACAAATAAATGATATAATTAAAATCTTTCCAGACCGTGCATTCTGTGGCTTGCACAGGCTGCTTTACATCACTGATTCCAGCATCTGATTCTGGTCTCCCTTGGTCAGTTACTTGGCAGCTTGTCTGTGTATGACCACAGAAAGTAATACATTTTATCACCCAATCCTGTCCACACAAATGTGGCTGTTAAACAGAGAGAAGAGTCAAGCTTCCTATGTTGGAAGCACCCAGATAATTCATGTTTTATTCCATTTATTTTATTATTACTATCCTCTTAATTCTGGCTGGCAACCAGGATTAGGGTAAGATAGGTGAGGATCTACCCAAACTTGAGGTGCAAGGAGGCTAATGTCACAGTTAATCCAGGCAGATCCTATTTTAAGGCAGTATTTTTAAAAATCCAAATTAAGGTGGGGCTCCTGGTTGCTCAGTCAGTTAAGCATCTGACTCTTGATCTCGGCTCAGGGCTTGCTCTCAGAACCATGAGTTCAAGCCCCACATCAGGCTCCACACTGGATGTGGAGTCTATTAAAGGAAAAAAATCCAAATTAAGGCAACAGCCCATGATCAAAAACATATGGAGATTTTAAATAAAAACAGGCAGTTGCGTGTTTTACAGCCCTGCAATAGTGCACCTTTACGTTATTGTGTCCCCGGCAATCATGTCACTGCTGGTACGTTTATGAGAGTTGACAATGGCATGCAATTTTGGCAGCATGGGAACCTTGGAGTCATGCTTTTTCACTGTAAAACTTTTATTAACTTTTACCACTTGGTTCAGAATAAGAGTGTATCCTGATGAGTGGATACCAGGGGCACATTTCTCCTTTTGCCTCAGATTCTGGTATGACTCAGCACAGCACTGCTGCTTGACTTGTCTCTCCCTCTATTTCCCTCTCTATTAGTTGGAAAAAATAACAGCCCCAGTCTGTTGCCTGCCTTCCTTGGGTGTGTGGCTTCTGCCAGTGTGCACAGTGCACCTGACATCAACAGCTTCCCCTCCCACCAGCCTTCTAGCTGGCCTACAGCACACACATGCAGGGGCTATTCCACATCGTATTTTATATAATTAATCTATCTAACTCTACATACATATAGACACACACACACACACGCTTTTGAATCATAGAGAAGGCATATTTTATATTAGGCTTAGTTAACAGAAACATGTCTAAGTGGTTCCGTCAGAATGAAGAGCCATTACTTATCCAGCATTAGACATAATACACTGGGAGTCTAAAGGGAGTTATCTGAGCACCTGACTTACATCATGGGAGTAGCATGTGGGAGAAGAAAGCTCAATAATCAGCTCCTTGAAATGCTAGCAAGGAGATACAAACTTAATATGGTCTTTACTTTGCTGGTGGAAATCGTAAGCAATGAAGAGGTGATTGCCCTACCCAAGGTTGCTCAGAGCCTCACTGGTGAATTAAAATACCACATTTGTTTCCTGCTCTGGCATTTAGTGTAATAGAATATCCTCCAGTGTCTTTTAAATGCTGTCCCTGTTGAGTTTGTGATGACAACAGCGAGATTTGAAGTGAAGTAGATGTGGAATATAGGGTTTCCATCGGCATCTCCTAGCTGTGGATCTAACCATGCATGCCTTTCTTCATGTTCAGATTTCAGCTTAGCAGATCCACACTGTTCAGCAGTTCCATATTCACAATTAATCGCAGTAGTGATGATTGCCATTGCTTTCAGGGAGCTGGAATACTCAAAGGCCAGGGCAAATTTCACAGGACTATAGCATAAAAAGCGTGCTTATCATAGGCCAGTGGCAAGTTCAGCCTGTCAAGGGGGACACTGGCACAGACATTTGGGAAGTAATCAGGCAGCAGCAATGTGCCTGATTTAAGAAGATCTTAAAAGAAAAGCTGTTTTCTCTGGTTCAAATAAATGAACAGATGTGGCTGGTATGATGTGTTTTGACAAAGTGCTCCAAAGACACAGTGCATAAAAGGCTGAAGAGCAATGTTCCAGCAATTCCCATCTTCTAAGTGCCATGCTGCCAGATTTCACAGCTCTCACACAGGAAAGGAAAGCAGTCTGAGAAAGTGCAAGGGACATGGACGAGGCCAGAGTTGTAGGTGAAAAGCAGGCTCTTATATTCAGTCAGCTGTGTTCTGAGAAGTGCTTTGGTAAAATAGATATCAAATTCAGAGGTCCCCAAGCACAGCAAAGGCAGTGGGCCCGTGATAAAATGGATGCAGATTGATGAAAGAGGATGGGAGAAACTTAAAAGAAACCACAGTCTTCTAAGAAGGAAAAGAAAACAGAACCTGCACCTAGTGTGAAAGTCTAGGATGGGCAGGAAATGCAAAATAATTCTAGTAGACTTATTAAGGACAAACAAGTTCATTTTTACCGAAGTCATATTTGTTTTGTTGCCTGAGTTAGTCTGAGTCCATTCTACTACCTCAAACAGGTGATTGAATATAATGTCTCACTATTTGACATGCATCATATTTATTTGCTTGATGTAAATCCCCAGAAAATCAGATGGATAGCACAAGAGTACAGGTGCTACTTACCACTGGTTCTTTATCTCACTAGTGTTTTCTTTTTTGTTCCCGCCCAAATTTTCTAAGGAAAAGTGAAAGGGGTAACCTAATGAGGAGAATTTCCTCCTAGACCCTTGTCACCATAGTAGAAAGATAAACTTGGTATTGTCAAGATAGGTCATGTGTATTCAGATCATCAACATTTTTCCTTGGGTTGAGTCTACCTCCCGAATGTCTACACTAAGATTACCCTCTTCTACTTGTCAAATTGTTACACTAACAACACATGCCTTTCAAAGAACAGGTCCTGCAGGTGAGAGTGAAAAATGGTTCACAACAGTTAATTATCTTCATAATTGTGGTAGAAATCATGACCTGCTAATAAAACAATGAGATATAAAAGATCTGCTTGTAAAGCTGTGAGACCGAATCCACACAAAATTCATTCAACACAGTCTCATTCTTAACATTCAACTTACTCCAGTCAAGCCAGAAAAAAATCTCACTCAAGGCCAATTATCTCCTTAGCCAACTATTCTTAAATGTGACTCTCCCAATGTCCTTTGTTAGAATACCCTTACATAAAAAGAGGCAAGTTTCATTTCAGGCCATTCAGAGTTAACTAAGACCCATTCTGTTCCTGTACAATGTTATCATTTAGTTGGTAAGACAAGGCCAGCACAGAAATAACTAACAGTACAACTATTACTTCAACAGTACACAACTCTCTACTGTTATCTTTTTTTTTTCAAGTGTTAAAACCTTACTTTTATATAGCACTTTACGTCTCTGAAGTAAATCGGGTTTCCATTAATTTAATTCTAACAATGACCCTGTGAGTTTCATATAGATCTCTTGCTCTGCCCAGAAACAACGCCCTGTGGGCATATCCCTGTATAGGATAGGAAGTGGATGTTATTATTCACAGAGAAAGAAATTTGGGAGAAGCTGTGACTAGAAAGCTGGAAGTGTGGGGTTTTGAATATGTGAAGCTGAGTGAGAAAAATTAGAGATGGAGACAAACCGTGAGAGACTCCTAACTCTGGGAAACAAAGAGTTGCAGAAGGGGAGGTGAGCAGGGGAATGGAATGACTGAGTGATGGGCACTGAGGGGGGGCCCTTGATGGGATGAGCACTGGGTGTTATACTATATGGCAAATTGAATTTAAATTTTAAAAAATGTAAGAAAATGAATATGTGAAGGTGATATGGAATCAGCCTGGTTTGTATTTGTTTTTGTCTCCATCTGGCAATGAGATCTCTGGAGACTTTCCTTAGACATCTGAACCTTCCACTGGCTCGCCTGAGAAATAATCATAATACCTGCCTTGCATTATTGTTGAAAAGTTTGAGTACATTCGTGCATGTAACTCACATAGCATGTTGCCTGGCACCCAGTAAATTGTACAAGCAGTAACTCTCATTGGTAATTATAGCTGAGCATGGAATGGTCAAGTGGGAATTTAAAGATATCCTGAAACTCTGGAAAAGTCATTAATAATGTAAGACTATTGATAGAGTTACAAATCCTTAAGTAGATTTTCCAAGTTAATTAGTTTCCTGAATCATCTGGTTTGAGTCCATCCTGGTTGAGCAATATAAAGTCATCTATTTCTTTCCTTTATGTGAATATAGGACATAAGATGCCCAAAGCAATTCTGCATTTAAATATAGAAAGTGGAAGAAGAGAAAGGTTTCACTGTGCCAGTCTCTGCTTTTCCGTATCTGTTGACTCTGCACCATATTACAAATTCCACTACTCAGATTTCTGTGTCCCAGGTTCTCATTTTGTGTCGCTGGCATTGGGAAATCTTAACACATCAAAGTTTGGATGTTCCTTCTGTCTTGATTGAAGTTTACTCTTTATAGTGTGTTTCCTCTAAGTTCCTGAAAGTGAGACTCTAACCAAGCATTCCGCACACCCAAATGAGGCACGTAAGAAATGCCGTTGAACCCAAACTGGAGTTTGATATGCCATCAATTGTTTACTTTTAGGTAACTTTTAGGGCAGAGAGAAGGCAGTAAGAATAGGCATGCAGCTCCTTCAGTATCTGGAATTTAATTTCTGGCAATATGGTTTCTCCAGCAAGCTTTGACAAGTCATTTAGCCCCTTGTTCTTATGGAAACAAAAAACAAAAACAAAAAACAACTGTTGTCAATTCTAAGTTCTCACTTTCTGCCAATACACTGCCTGTATCCAGGCTGCATATGTGAGAGAGACAGAGCTCAGGGGGTAAACTTGTTTCTTTGCAGTGTGAAGGGAGAATGGTGGTAATACCTGAGACTTGTGTAATTTATAAACTCTACCTTAAAGACTTTCCATAGAACTCAGACTAGTGATTCAAAAAATTCTCTTTGTGGGGGATCCCTGGGTGGCTCAGCGGTTTGGCACCTGCCTTTGGCCCAGGGCGTGATCCTGGAGTCCTGGGATCAAGTCCCGTGTTGGGCTCCCGGCATGGAGCCTGCTTCTCCCTCTGCCTGTGTCTCTGCCTCTCTCTCTCTCTCTCTCTCTCTCTCCCTCTGTCTATCACGAATAAATAAATAATCTTTAAAAAAATTCTCTTTGTGGAGACAGCATAGCTTTGTTGATCACACCTCAGTATTGCTGGGCAAATGCAAAAATGGATGGCAGCAAGTTGGTACAGAAGTGTGGCTCTAGCAGGTGGAGCTGGTGAGAGACAGGTGTGCACAACCCAGGAATTGAGGACACTCCAAGGGTACTGTGGAAGGTAATTTGTAATAATGAGGACAAGACCTGGGAAACAGCCATAGGCAACTTGTTGAACTAGCAGAACTCAATCTCAGGGGCTCGGTTTGAACACATATAGTGACTTCAAGACCGAGAAATTGCCATTATCATGGTCTTCAAAGACATGTCATAAGGAAAAATTATTCTTCCATCCAATATTCACAGCAGTGCTTCAAACCACAGACATATGCCAGGGCACCTTCTGTGTTGGTGCCCTGTTTCTGATTCGCCGTCCAGGAAAACCTCTAGTTCCCACCTCTATTTTGAAAGCTACCCAGTGGCCAAGGCCAAGGTCAAGTACTTCCTTCTCCAAGGTGCTTTTCTGGTTCTCACATCTTCATCAGTTTCTGTCGTATTCTGCTTGGGCTACTATAACAAAGCACCATAGAGTGGGTGGCTTATAAACAAAAGAAATTTATTTCTTACAGTTCTAGAGGCTCTGAGATGAGGGTGTCAGAATGGTTTGATTCTGGTGACAGCCGTCGTCAGGGTTGCAGGGAAGGGGTTCAATATATGAATTTGAAGATGAACACAAGTTTTGAGTCCATAACATGCAAGCAAGTATTACCTTCTCTTCCTTCTGGGCTCTCCCAGTACCATTTTTGAAACTTGATTCTTGTTATAAAAAATATTTGCTTTGTTTTTAAAAGAATAAGTACTTTCACGTTCCTCCTGATAGATTGGAACATCTTTAGTAAATCTTACTCATTTGGGAGAGATGAGAGAGGAAGACATAATACCTTGCCCAGTGCACAGAGTAGGAGCTAATAATTGAATTCTTAAATAAATAAATAATAATTATCTAAACAAATAATCAATTGAGGTCTTAACCATACAAACCATGCTGTTTTTTTGTTGTTGTTATTGTTCTAATTTCACATGTAAAATTAGAAATTCCAATGTAAAAACCAGAATGTAAAACCCTACAGTTACAGAGATTTGGAGTTTTTCTATAGACAAATGACAGCATCAACCAATGATCTTATACCCATACTTTTGTGTTTCCTCACATCCAAGCAGTGTGTATGTGACTCTTTATGTTCTTCTTTGTTGCTTACCAAGGAAGAAAGGGCTCTTTGACTGCAGTCAGACTTGTCACATATGTATGCAGGATCTCAAAAATTTATGAGGGATCAGGGGTATGTTCACACCTGTCACTGCGCTAGGACCAACACAGCATGCCCACTGAAACAGCAGAGACACTTATGAAATACTTTGATTTCAGACCTTGTCCTGTTATTCACAATTCTCTTTGCTCACTTTCTCTTCACTTTGTGATTCAGTCATTGGTCTTCTCATGGTATGTTGACTGGGCAGATACCTACTGTGCCCTCTCCACTGTGCTCTAGGGCAGGTTTTTAATCGTCCTTGATATGAATGTCTTCCCTGGGACTGCCGATGAAGCCATCCACAGCCCTACCACCCCACATCCCGCCACTGACCCCCTCCACCTATGGTTGAGTGTGCCAGTGAACTCTTCTCAATGCAGTGAGAGCAAACTTGCGTGGGCTCCCTCCTTTGCTCTGGAAGCCACTGGCAGTGCTACTCCATCCAAAACTCGGTATCCCCTTCTCAAATGATAGGATGCCCTTGGGATGCCAGGTGTTGTTTGTATCTTTATTACTTGGCCTAAAGAAAGCTTATTACTTACAATAAACCATGTGGACATTCAATGCCAGAGTGAGCCAGAAGATGTTACAAGTCACATTTGCTTCTTATTGATTTTGCATTTGCTCTCTTCTCCCTCCCCTGACATTGGCTTGCTTCTGTTGGATGCCACAAAATCTTTGAGAATGTAACTGTCATCCCTTCCTAAATCCTATCCTCAAAAGATCTGGCTATAATATGAATCCCATTACCTTATATCTTGAGTTCTGGCAATCTGTTTTGTATTTTCTGCTGAAGCTTTTGACTTGCCACTAAATTTTCAGTATAGGTGACAGTGCTAAAACCTAAGCAGTAAAGGTCTCTTGTCTTTATTGAGACTAGGAAACATTTTGGCTTTATCCATTTCACTCTCTGTACTGAACTTGATGTCACATAATTGCTGGTCAGTCTAACACTTTCACATTGTACATGTTTCCAAATTAGAAAATAGACTATAATATAAAAATCAATAACAGCCCTAACTATCTGTAAGAAACTGTTAGAAAACTTAATGGTGTAAGATCTCAAATTCAGTAGAAGCAAAACTGTAGCATCCTTGGGAGTTATTTCAACCAAAAATGTTTGGAATCTAAATGCAGAAATTTATAAAAGCAATACACATGAACACTGAAAAGATGGAAGCTCTCCCAGAATACACTTATTGATTAATACAATTCCAGTTAAAGAAACAATTCAGTAGGGATGAGTCAAGAATACAGGAAGGAAAATTAAGGTTTATCTGGAAAAATGAATGGGTGAAACTAAAAATATTTAGGAAAAGAGTAATGAGAAGTAAAATTTCCCTTCATTTATAATGGCAAAAAGCTAAAATAATTAGAACTGTGTGGTACTAGTGCCAAGAATATTATACAAAGCAATGGCAAAACATGAGATAATTCTATTGAAAGATTAGCTGCTGGTTATCCCATCTATTGATAACTGCTGGTTATCCCATCTATTGTAGAGTAAGAATTAGCGTGTTAGTAAGGGTTCTGTTAAGTTCAGTGTTTTCCAACAATCATAAGGATTAAATGAGAATCTACCCTTAAAAATTAGGATAATTAAGTACTTATATAAAAGGAGAGCCTCACACAGTGACACTTTTTGCTTTGCACTTAATTTTAAAGGCAAGAAATTAAACAGGTTTTAGGGATTTTTTTTGGATGTTACAATATTTGCCTCTGAAAATAAATTAAAGGCTGATTTGTCTTACATATGGTAACAGGCAGGTTAAGTGCCTTTGCCAGCCTGTATTATGGACAAAACGTACCAGACATACAGACGTATTCACCTTAACAATTTTAATTTTTAAATAGTACAAAATTCCAGTATCTTGCAGCTTTACTCTGGAACCAATTCTATATTAAACCTAATTCTTATTCTTCTTGACAGTGATGTTTATTATTTTTGACATTGGTAACTCCTACTTGGAAATTAAGTCTTTACAATGACAGGAAGTTCCCATATCAATTTTTCTTAGAACGATTTTGGCACGATATTTAATGGACCAGTTTTTAGCCTTTATAGAATGAACTGCCTGAGCTTTTAAAAGTCACAGTCAATATGTGTCTGTCAGATAGAGAGGGACACACTAATTAGTAGCATGTGCTCTCGATTTGTTTAGCATTTACGTCAGTAAATACCTTTATCAAAAGCAATATTCTCTTCCTGGAATGTGTTATTTACAGACGTTGATAATATCACTAACTGTGTTTTAAAGACAGTAGGGAAGGACAGCATTCTAAGAATAATCAGTTTCTCCTTAAAGAAAAAAAAAGGAAGAAATTTTTTAATACAATAGACATTCTAATGTGTTTAATTTCATTTCTTAGACTAGAAAAATATATATTAAAATTTTATATGTATAAATTTTTATATAAAATGTTATAAAAAAGAAAAAAGAAAACTAAATCAAAGTTAGAAAGTGCATTAAAATAATTGATTTTGTACCAAGTGGTAGTTAAAATAAAAGGATAGTTACTGATCATTGAAGTAGACACCTCATAGTGTACTTTGTTTCTCCCCATAGTCCTAACAAGGGAATACAGTATAATAGTAGGAGGACAGGCTTCATCTTTAGACATCCTGGGATCAGGATGCCCTACCCTCCCACCCATTTATTAGCTGTACACATTTGGACAAGCTTTCAATTTTTGTCTATAAAATAAAAGGAATAAGCTTGGCTACTTTGTAATGCTACATGGAAGATGTGCATTAAATGTTAGGTGATTCTGTTGTTTTACTGTGCCTCATAAGATGAAGACACCATAGCTCTGATGGGTGATGGACCCTGCCAGTGGCCATGCATCTAGTCAGTGGTAAAGATTTAACTCAGATGTCTGAGGTCAAAATCCTTGTCATTTCCTCTCTGCATCTCACGTTTTCCAGGGTTCAGTGTTGCAGGAGAGTCAGGGTGCTTGAATTTGCAGTGAGTTAAACAACTAAAAGGCATAATTGGGAATAATCTACAGAGAGGTTGGATCTTGAAAGACAAGTATGGATATAAGGAAAGGGAAAACATAAGCCCTTTAACTATAACTTCTATATGTTTTTTTTATTAGACTTACATTGACTATGATGAATATTCATGAATGATTAGATAGATAACCCAGCAAACAAACTAGAATTCAATGTCAGACCTGGATTATTAAGGGAACTATGTATTTGGTAGTCTTGGCATCATGAGGCACAGTCTAGAAAATGATTAGTGTTGTGCAGGATGTTGAAAATTGGCTCACTACATAGGGAAAGATTAGTTTCATAGCAATATCAAGTCCTATAGTTTCATAATCTGGATAGTATATTGGTGACCATGAAGAAGATAAGTATTTCTCAAATAAGATACCAAAAGGCCAAACTATGAGTAGAGAATTTGATGTATTTGGCTTACATCAAAATAAAGGATTACTAGCTTCTGTAAGGACATCATAAGCAAAGGTGACAGCTGGGATAAGGTAAATTGCAACATGTAAAACTGATGGAAAGATTCACATCCAGAGTACCCAGAAAGAAATTTTGAACAGCCGCTATAAGGACAAAAAGTATACATACACAAAACAAGTTAAAAATGGACAAAGGATATGCTTAGACTGCTCACAATAGGAGGAAAATACATGCCAAAGACCTATAAAATAAGTTAGATCGTAGTAATTGTTGTGGTTGATTTTATGTGTCAACTTGACTGGCCATGGGGTAAGGGAACCCTCATACACCAAGAATCAGAAATACAAATTAAAACAAGAGGGATATACCACTTTTATAACTGTCAACATGGAGAATGTTCAAAAGTCAAATAATATCAAATCCTGTCAAGGATATGGGCAAAGAGGTAGTCACAGCCCTTGGAAACAGGTGCAGCCCTCTAGAGCCAGATTACAGAGAGCCCCAGCATCCAGTATATCCAGCTGTGGGCATATACAAGGGAGAACTTCCCCCACAGAACCATAAAGAGAGTCATGCCAGGCATTAATGCCAGCATTTGGTGTGGACTCAGTAGCTGGAAGCATTCTAGGCTCCATTATTTGAGTCATGGATAAAAGAAAATATAGTTGATGTACACCAGGGACTGTTAAGCAGCAGCCAGAAGTAATGCTCCCAAAACATAATGTTGTTTTTATAATGCTGTTTTAAGGATATTGTAGCATGCCTGTGTTTTTAAAATGGTATGTGCAAAAAATACCACCTTTTATCTAATAAAGAGAGAGAAGACGAATAGGATGATTATATGTTTAATATATTAGAGTGTGTGGGGTTTGGTGTGGCAGGGATGTATGTAGGGATAGGAGAAGGGAAAAAAATAAGATAGAATGAAACAAAAGAAGGACTTTGCAGAAAGCCTTCCTGGGTGTATGCCATGAACCAATGAGTTAAGTATACAGGTCAGTGCATCAGCAGTCCTGAGAAGGGGAAAAACCAAACACTGCCCTGGCTGTGGTCAAGGTCAACATCACCAGTGCTCAGTCGTGCGGATACCCATGATGTGATGTGATGAACTGGCCACTTTGCCTCCATGGCCTTCCTCCTCAAACTCATAGTCCCAGTCTTATTAGGAGAAAAAGTAAGACAAA
This sequence comes from Canis aureus, assembly GCF_053574225.1. Classification (NCBI taxonomy): domain Eukaryota; kingdom Metazoa; phylum Chordata; class Mammalia; order Carnivora; family Canidae; genus Canis; species Canis aureus. The sequence goes on from NC_135641.1 coordinate 7,525,596, forward strand.
TCCTAATAATGGGACATTCTATAAAATGTTTGACTACCACTCAGAAACACTGTCAAAATCGTCAAAGACCAAAAAAAAAAAAAAAAAAAAAGAAGTCTGTGAAACTGCCTAAGAGAAGCTTAAGGAGATATGACAACTAACTGTAGAGTCCTGGTGGATAGGTTCCTGGGGTAGAAAAAAGGATATCACATAAAAACTAAAGAAATCTTGATAAATTATGGCTCTTAGTGGTAATATACCAATATTGGTTTAATAATTGTGATAAATATGACATACTAGCATAAAATGTTTATAAGAGGGGAAAAACTGAATATGGGGTATATAGGCACTCTCCATACTACTTTCCTAATTTTTCTGTAAAGCTAAAGTTATTCCAAAATACATAGTCTAATAAATTAGCGGGGGCAAGATTGGAGTAGGATAACATAGAATTATTATACACTGTACTAAGGAAGTAAGAATATATTTTGATTGTCCTTGGGAGGCTCTGAAGGGTTCAGTCGTAAAATATGAATTTTAGAAGGCCTCTGAAGGCTCATGTGCAGAAGGAGCAGTAGATCATGTAGGTGACTTTAGAAAGCTAGTTGAGATAAGGCTGAGTGCCTGAGCCAAGGCAATAGCAGGGAGAATGTGTAAGAGGCAGGAAGCAAGACCATAAAGCATTGGAATTAATAGCACTTAATCCCCGATTAAATGGGGTGGGTTGGTGGAAGGAGGGAAAAGTCTACCCTGGTGGTTTTCAAGTTGAAAATGGAATGTTGGGAGACGTTTACAAAAGAAAAGAAAATGGCCTAAGGAAGTGTTTACAACACTTAGGAAAATCATCTGATGAGGAAATTGTGTTTCGACTCTGCAAAGGTAGGAACATTTCACAGAACTGGACTATCCTGGGTAGCTGTGCATTTTCTGGTCTTCACCAGACGATGCTTAGAAGCTGCCTCTTGTCAGCCTCGGTGATGTGATCATTTCTGTCTGTAATGAGCAGTGCCAGTTGATTGATTGACTTCTCTGAAAATGCACCCAGGTTTCAATCCCCTGTTACTCGCATAAATGCAGTGGTTTTACACCTTTCTGTGCTGAGACTGAATTAAGAGGATCCTGGGTTCACTGTGCTTTTCTTCAATATTGATTTATCCAACTTCCAACAACAGGGCTGGCTGAGCTGATGTCGACTGGCCTTTCTGCATACTAGAGACTCTTAGAAATCATCAATAAAATATGACCAAAAAATTGATCTATAGCATATCTCCAAGGAAAGAAAGGGATATCTCCAAGCACCAGAAATGGAGAAATCAAGCCAGTGGAATTTAAAATCAAGGCTCTGAGTTTAAGATCCGAATATAAACTGAGAGGGAAGAGGACCAGATGCTACAGCCCCATTGCTATAGGCTGAATATGTGTGTCTCACCCTCCTGAATTCAGATGTTGAATGGCACTTAGAGGTGGGTCTTTGGGACATGATTAGGTCATGAGTGTGGAGCCTTATGAATGGGATTAGTGCCCTTATAAAAGAGACCCCAGAGAGCTCCCTCACCCCTTCTGCCAGGTGAGGCTACAATGAGGAGGTGACAGTCTTGCCAGCCAAGAAGATGGTTCTCACCAGAATCCAATCATGCTGGCACCCTGATCTCAGACTTCCCAGCCTTCAGAAGTGTGAGACAAAGTTTTCTGTTGTGTATAAGCCACCCAGTCTATACCACTTTATTATAGAAGTCCAAAGGTACCCACCCAGAGAGAAGGATGTAGTTTGAGCAGGGAGCTGGAACATCATCTCTGCACAGTGCCCAGAGCCTCAGCATCCAGCCTCATCTATAGAAAGAGCTAGCAACTCTCTGGCCACTGGTCAGAGGAGCCTGCCCATCCAGGGGACTTTGGGTGGGGAAAACACTCTCCCTTGAGAAACCCAGCCTCTAGACCCGTTTGAGGGTAGTGTCTGACTTTACACCCTGTGTGTCATGCAGAAACCTAAGCTGAAAAGATTAAACTGAAGAGCTTGTCCAGAGCCCTTAGGTCCCTGCACAGGCAGTATAACACTTCTCTGGAGGGCCCTTCCACAAAGCAGACCGTGCAAGATTCTCACAGGAAAAGAGGAGAAAGCGCTGTTAAACATGAGCTCAAAGTAAAAAATGTGAAGTGACAAGACAAATGAGTCATTGTGAAGGAATCAGGTATTTCAACAAACAGACTGACTAGCAACCGAGGAATTTGAGTTACTGAGCAAACTTAAAGAAACAAGATAAAAAAGTATAAAAAGTGAAAAGGACCAAATAGAATTTCTAGAAATGAGCAAGTATAGTCTCTAAAATGAAAGCCTCATAGGAGAGATCCCCGGTGGCTCGATGGTTGAGCTGAACGTCTGCCTTTGGCCCAGGGCGTGACCCCGGGGTCCTAGGATCGAGTCCCGCATTGGGCTCCCCGCATGGAGCCTGCTTCTCCCTCTGCCTATGTCTCTGCCTCTCTCTCTGTGTGTCTCTCATGAATAAATAAATAAAATCTTTAAGAAAAAGAAAGCCTCATAGGAATGTCTGATAAGCCCAGTATTGTCAATACACCCATTGGACATTTTAGAATAGTGGTCAAGGGCGTGACAGACATCTTGGAAACTGTCTGGACACTTACTGGAAAATTTGCTGGCTTTGGATGGGGTGCTGCTTCCTGTGGTTTACACCATGGAGCTAGCTGGTGAGATGGTTTCATTCTTTCCCCAGATTTTTATCATGAGTTTCTTTTGGTTGAAAAGTACCTTACAATCTCCTTATTCATTTATTTTTGTTGAATAGATCTGACATATAGCATTGTATAGGTTGAAAGTGTACTGGGTGTTACTTTGGTACATGTATAGATATTGTAACAAGATTGCCCACCTAGGGCTATTTATCACCGTACATTATTATAGTACAAAATTATTGTGTATATTAATTATACTGGGCACGAGGTCTCCATGGCTTGTTTACCACCTGTTACAAGTTTGTACACTTAATCACCATACTCTTATCCCCACCCCCCCAATTTCCCAGTAAAATCACCACCATTTTACTCTTTTTTTTACAGGTTTGCTTTTGATAGATTGCACATATAAATGCTATCATACAGTACTTGTCTTTCTCTGTCTTAGTTTTCTTACTTAGCATAATATGCTCAAGGTCCATCCATGCTGTCACACATGGAAGGATGTCTTCCTTTCTCATGCCTGACTAATATTCTATTCTGTGTGTGTACCACATCTTTTTTATCCATTCACCCATTGAGGGGCATCTGGGTTGTTGCCATATCTTGGCTAATGTGAAATAATGTGATAAACATAGGAATGCAGACACTTCGTTGGCATCCTGTTTTCATTTCCTCTGTGTACACAGCCAGGAGTGGGGTTGCTGGATCGTATGATAGATCTGTTTTTAATGTTGTGAGTAACCTCCATACTGCTTTCCATAGTTGGGTGAACTTACATTCCCCCCAACAAACTTTAAGGGTTCCGTTTTCACCACATGGTTGCCAGCTCCTGTCTAATCCTCCACCCCTTAAAAAAAAAGGGATTTTATTTATTTATTCATGAGAGACAGAGAGAGGCAGAGACACAGGCAGAGGGAGAAGCAGGCTCCCCACAGGAAGCCCAATGTGGGACTCAATCCCCGGACCCCGGATCATGACCTGAGACAAGGCAGATGCGCAACCACTGAGCCACCCAGGTGCCCTTAATCCGCCTTTTTAAACCCAAAGCATCATAAGTAGACTTACTGTCCATCTTAATGAATTTCCATTCCATGACTACACAGTGAAAAATCACTTTCCAACTCTCACCTTCTTCTCCATTGGCTAGAAGACCCGATTGACACTTAGGAACTCGGATTCCAAAGGATCCTATAACCGTCAGGTTGACATGACTCCCTCTTTTATGGACTGGGGTCCATCTTGATCCCTTGTACCTGGCACCCTGGAAATGTCACAGGATTAGTTTTCTTTTGTTACTAACTGTGCCGTGAGTCTTCTTTTCCCTGGTGCTTTTGCCATTTTTCGGTGTAGATTGGAATAATGATCCCAGCTTGGCATTTTACATGGAAACATTTTTTTTTTTAAGATTTTATTTATTTAGGGGATCCCTGGGTGGCGCAGCGGTTTTGCACCTGTCTTTGGCCCAGGGCGCGATCCTGGAGACCCGGGATCGAATCCCACGTCGGGCTCCCGGTGCATGGAGCCTGCTTCTCCCTCTGCCTATGTCTCTGCCTCTCTCTCTCTCTCTCTATCATAAATAAATAAATAAATTAATTAATTAATTAATTAATTAATTAAAAAAATTTTTTTAAAAAGATTTTATTTACTTATTTATGAGAGACACGAGAGAGGGAGGAAGGGAGAGAGAGAGACAGAGAGACAGAGAGACAGAGGGAAAAGCAGGATCCATGCAGGGAGCCTGATGTGGGACTCAATTCCCGGGTCTCCAGGATCAGGCCCTGGGCTGAAGGTGGTGCTAAACCGCTGAGTCAGCCAGGCTGCCCGGCAGAAACATTTTTAACCCTCTAATATGAATTAATAAAAAGAAGAAAAACCTAACAAATACTTTAATTAAAAGGGAAGAATAGCACAGTATGACTAAACAGTAACACTTTTTATCTTACTCTTTTTATAAACTAAATTTAAAGGCAGGTAGTACTTATTCACCTTTATGCTCCAAAAAAGTACAATGCATATGTTAGATGTTTAAAGACACTTATTAAAAGTTTGGAATACTTCTGCATACCTAAAAAAGGACCTTGAGCATATTATGCTAAGTAAGAAAACTATTAGTTGCACAATACAGCTAATTGGTCAGACTGTTTTAAGGGTTTCTACCCTTGATAATAAGATTAATCCCCAATAATTGCTGCTCAAACATTACCAGTATTTCTATAAGTAAAAAGATACTAGCAGGGGCCCAAACACATTTTGTTAAAAATCCATTAAAAAGTACTTGTTCAGTTAGTCTACCTACTTATTTTTATACATACATAACAGAGAAAACAAACTTATATTTCAAAATCCAGAGCATGTTAAAAAAATTTTTTAGGCTCATGAATATTTTGGGCCAAATCAGGCCTGAGCAATAGCTGCTCACTGCAGAGACATCACAAATGTCAGGACCTGGGACATGTACTAAGAAGAGTACCAACATGGAAGAAGGAGGGAGGGCTGTCTCAGGCCAGCTCATCCAAAAAAAGCCAAGCCAAGCAGAAATGACCAAGAAAGAGGAAAGTAGGAGATGAAGTAGGGGCGAGCAAGCCTGAGAGGCTAGTTCTCCTCACTCTCTTCTTGATGGAGTGCACAGCCTATGCTGGCTCCATGGACACTTCCTGCACATCTGGGCAATGGTGTGGTCACCAGCCTCCTGACTCAGCTTCCACCTGTGCTCTTGTGTGGCATCAGTGAGTCTCGTTATGAGCAGTACCATTCTTGGTCCTGGGCAGCAGGACGCTGTCCTGAGTTCTGTACTTTGGCTGTGTCCAGCCCCTGCTTCTAGACCACACTCAGGATATCTGGTACCCTGAAAAGATCCACATAGCACAGTTCTCTTTCATTGTTATTTCTGCTCCTATACATGCATGTGTGGAAACCTGGCCATGTGTAGAACATCATTTCCCCCAAAATGAGCTAGTCACAAAGAATCAATTATGTGGTAGGGGGAGGGCAAGGGGATGAGAAGGCATCACTAACTTTCGTACCGATGATTTTACAGAACTACCGCTAGCAGGGGCCTTGCAGGTGCTGTCGTCTCCTCAGAATCTCGAGAGTCCGAGGATAGGTATGCTCTTTAGCAAGTAATTTTTTATTGTCATTTTTAAAGCCTGACTTTTTTAAGTACTTCAAGTTAGGATGGAAAGAGGATAGCTAACAACATTTAAAACTTTGGAAAAGGCAAAGAGATAAGATTAAATTTTTTATTGTTCTTAGTATTTTTTTTACACTTGACTCTGTAGACTTTCCTCTACACGTGATGTGTCATAATCTAGTCTTGATTTGATTGTAGGATTTGGAAGACACTAGCTAGTATTGTTTTCCATATTTTCTTCATTTTTTCCCCAAAGACAGTAGATCCAAAGGAACTCAGTAAAGCAACAGATGAGTTTCAAGATATTGATAGAAGGTCCAGAACTCCACAGTAATCAGTACCTCTTCCGAATGAGCTACCTTCCAGCTGAATGGCTGTAGGAGAGAACAGTCTGTTTTGAAACATTGTTTTATGTTTTTAAATCAGAAAATTAAAGTTCCATAAAGTGGCCTTTTAGTTGTACTCCTCATCTGTTTCCATAAACTCTGCCGTGCAGGAAGCTTTTCCAGAAATGGCCATCTGCACCTGCAGATTGTCGTAGACTCCTGTTTCCAGCTGCTTTGTGCACGAGTAAGCCACCATGGACTGTGGCAGCACCCACATTTTTGTGACGAATTTCCAAGGAATAATAAAAAACTCCAGATGGATTTGGTCATCTTCTCGTATTTTTGGAGAGGCTAAACTGGACCAGCCTGCTAAATTTATTTAATCACCTTAATTGTTTTTAATATTTTTAGGGCCCAAACCATTTCAGAAGGAGAAACAGATGTTGCATGATGGCTATGAGTTTTTCAGGAGCTGCTGCAGAAATAATTAAGCATCAAGAACCGCACAAACATGATCTTCCATCAAGCCAGTTCGGAAAAAATAAAGATGACAGGAAACCTGTCTCACTTTTATCCACTTTGTTTCGAAATTGGGACACAGATCATGTGAGAATACCCAGGTGCAGAGCTGCTGCATTTATCATGTTTCAGATTTTTACCATTTGCTAAAACATGCATATTCATCTATAGTCATTGAGAGCAGCCTATTAACTGTGAAAGTAACAACGTGGACAGGAAGAGAATGCAAAAAAAAAAAAAAAAAAAAAACAGTCCAGTTTGGGTATTTCATATTACTTCAAGAAAAACTCTGAATGAGTGTACATAGTAAAAGACTGGGAAGTTTTGGAAAATATTTTTATACAATGGGAAAAGTTATGCATATTAATAACATTACTGTGAGCAGTAATTTTGTGAGACTATAAAATGCTTTCAGTTACTCTTAGCATAACTATTTAAGAAATATGTGGCTTTCAAAAGACAAAAAGCAGTTATGATGACCATGAAGTCTAAAGAAAAAGTCGGAGGAGGGGAAGAAGAGAGAAATATCCTGTCACCGCAGAGAAACAAGACATACGAGGAACGGTCCGGGGATGCCTGCCGGTGCTGCAGGTAAACGGGGAAGGAGCTTCCTCTTTCATGCTCTTCGGGCTGGTAGGGAATACGGCCCCAGTGACCCAATGCCCGTATCACAACCGTGCCAGAGTATTTGTAGCATTTTAGTTAAGAGGGTACGTGAGTCCATCCGAGCTCCTTTCCTCTCATGAGGAATGCTCACCAGCATTCAGCATTCACCCTATGCTACCCAGCAGTCAGGCCTGTCCCCTTACCTTCATCATCTAGCAGGATCATCCCCTTCTCATCACCTCCTTACCCAGCTGGCCCACTGCCCTGCCACGCCTCAGTCGTTGCCTTTTGGGGCACCTGTGGGGGCTCAGGGCGTGACCCCGGGGTCCTGGGGATCAATTCCTGCATCCGGCTCCCTGCAGGGAGCCTGCTTCTCCCTCTGCCGGTGTCTCTGCCTTGCTCTGTGTCTCTCCTGAATAAATAAATAACAAAAAAAAAAAAAAACGAATAGTTGCCCGTGCCCCATGACTGGCCTCCCAGCTTCAGCTTCTCAACGGTCCATTCTCAACACAAGTATCAATGTGATCTTTAAAAGCTTACATCAGATTGTTTCACTCCCTAGGTCAAGTACTTCCTGCTCTCAGGGCACTCAAAATAAACGTCAAAGCCCCTGTCATGACTGAGCTTACCTCCTGATGCTCAGCCATTCCTTAGGCTGGTGGCACACAGCCCTTGGGGTGTCATCTCCTCTGGGAGACATTGAAGATGCTCTTTCTTCTGCCCAGGACTCTTTCCCTATTTCATCACCTGTGCCCCCTTAACCTCTGCTTGGTGAAGACCTCCCAATACTTTATTTAGTATTACACTCATATCCCTGCTTCCTCTTTATCACCTTCCAACATACTATATATTTATATATGGTTATTTACTTATTTATTCCATCTAAGAGCTTCCTCTCAACTACAGAGTGGGAATTTTTGTCTGTTTGGTTAACTACTGAATTCCTTAAACATACCTAAAGAGGCCTAGGCACCTGTAGGGAATCAATAAATAGCTAGGGAAATAGCCGACGTATTTACAATTTAAATTTTTTAATCATACCATTTAGATGTAATCTCAAAAGTAAATCTTAGGTTTTTGTCACTACTAGCTAACAAAAGTTAAATCAACATAACTAATTAAAATTGCTTCTAAATGAACATATTTTGCCAGTCTCTATAGAGCTTGCCTCACTGATCATTTGAGAATGGAAAAGAAAGCCAGAAATCTGTCTCTCTCATTTACAAATAAAATCATTTTCTCAGCTGCCAAAGCTTAGCTCGACCTATGCCTCATAAACACTTGCCTCTCCTGCTAATTCATTAATAATAATAATGATAATAATAATAATAATAATAATAATAAGAAGAAGAAGAAGAAGAAGAAGAAGAAGAAGAAATAATAGAAATTGAAAAAAAAAGAAATTGAGTCAGTGTTTGCTTTTTGCATGACAAAGAAAAATGCTCCTGAAAATACATATATTTTATATTGAAAACACATCAGTTTTTGCTTTTTGGGGTATTGGTACAACTATGGCAGGGGGTTTGTGGTCTAACTGAACCCTGGCAAAGAGTCAGTCAAAAGTTGAGAAAGTGGAAAATGATACTGGGAAGTGCTTTCTTCTCTTACCATGCTAGGACTGTCACCACAAGTATTTCCTCAAAACACGTAACTGGAAATCAAGTTCCCGTTATGCACACATTCATAAGCCTGAAGTCTCTGGTGTAAATTTTTTATTAAAAACATGAGTGGCTCAGCGGTTTAGCGCCCGCCTTCAGCCCAGGGCGTGATCCTGGAGTCCTGGGATCGAGTCCCACTTCGGGCTCCCTGCATGGAGCCTGCTTCTCCCTCTGCCTGTGTCCCTGCCTCTCTCTCTCTCTGTATGTGTCTCTCATGAATAAATAAAAAAAAAATCTTAAAAAAAAAATGAGTGTTACAGGATGAACACTGGGTGCTATACTATATGTTGGCAAATAGAACTTCAATAAAAAATAATATATATATATATATAAACAAAAATAAAAACATGAGTGTTCTGCTGAGTGAAATGAGTCAATCAGAGACAGAAGATTATCATATGGTCTCACTCATATGTGGAATATAAGAAATAGTGAAAGGGACAATAAGGGAAGGAGGGAAACTGAGTGGGAAAAAATTAGAGAAGGAGACAAATCATGAGTGACTCTTGACTCTGGGAAACAAATGGTGGGTCATGGAAGGGGAGGAGGAGGGGGGGATAGGGTAACTGGGTGACGGGCACTAAGGAAGGCACGAAATGTGATGAGCACTGGGTTTTATACTATATGTTGGCAAATGAATTTAGACGTAAAAAAGAGAAAATACTAAAGTTGAAAAAAAAAACGCAAGTGAAAGAAAAAGAAAAATGGTCATACAAAAAGTCAAAACACCCAGAGAATAAATAATTAGTCTCCATGTGGATTTATGGGTATTTACTGCACAATTTAAGAGATGGATAGATAGATGGATGAGTAGATAGACAGATAGGTAGCTAGATTGTCTTACCTCAGTACACACTTCTAAATACATTTTCAGGTTTTGTGCATAATTACCATGAGAAATAGCACTAACAGTGTACCATATACCAAAAATAGGATTATTATTTGAATACATTTTCTAACTTGGCCAGAAGCAATATAATATAATTACAGTACACTTGAAATGAAATGTTGAAGCGGGAGCACTTAAATTGGCAAAGCTATTACGTTGGACTTGTGCGATTAATCTCTGAGAGGAATGGCAAACACATTTTTAATGAGTTTTAAATGTGGGACTAAGATTGATGGATAGTCCACATTTGGTATCAAGGCTGAGGGGTATGCAAATGCAGGGAAGGAGGGCATCCATGCACAGTCTGCCTGGGACAGAGGCAGGTTCTGGGTGGCTAGTTTTGTCGTCCTCTTGCTTGTTCCTTTACGCTATGGCTGTTGATTTGCTGTAGACCAAAGTTAGGAAATGTGTGGACTGGAATGGTAGCAGCTCATTTCTTTGTTGACATCTTTAATTATTTAAACAAAACACTGTACAACATAAGAGTCACTTTCCGAGACTACAATAAGAGTTTATTTCCCATTTATATTTGTGACTATTCTTCTTAATTTTTTTCAGGTTCAGTTTCTGTGTTGCTATTTTTCCTCATTGTAGTCTCTTTCAATCCAGTTTATTATTCTGAAGAAAAAAGGTCAGTAGACTATTTCTTCCACCCACGACAATCCTATAACTGAAGTCCAAGGTCATGAATGATGAACAGGTGTCCACTGCCACGGCAGGAGATGTACAGTGAGGAACAGGGACTCCAGGAGAGACCAGGCTAGGACTCAAGTTGAGAAGCAATGTTTGGTAGATACTAGTGCTTTTCAGTAGACCAAAGCCAAAGCCAATGCCAAGAAACCAAGCCATGCCTGAAAGATCGCTTGAGTCCTCTGCCTGTGAGGTCATTGAAAGTGAGGTATAAATAACCTGGACTTTAAAATTGCAACTGTGATCTCTCTAAACCTTAGCTCTTTGCTCTGGGCCAGGAATCAGGCCCTCTGGTTTGAGTGGGTACGTGCAACTTGCAGAAGTGAGTTTAGCTATCTTACTGGATTTTAGTGAAATCTTTTTCACTAAAGGGGCGTTTGTTCATCAGCAAGGTCAAATGCCAGTGATCTTTGGTGAAGACCTTGAAACCCCCTGCTATGATGTGAGTGTCTCCTCCTCCCCCAAATTCATATGTTGAAATTTTAACTCCCAGTGTGATGGGATGAGCAGGTGAGGCCTTTGAGAGGTGATTAGTTCACAAAGGTGGAGTCTTCATGACGGGATTAGTGCTCTTATGAGAGCTACAGAGGTCCCTCATCTGACTGTCGGCACCCTGACCACAGACTTCCAGCCTCCAGAACTGTGAGAATTAAATGTTTGTTGTTTATAAGCCACCCAGTCTGTGGTGTTTTGTTACAGCCACCCAAAGTCACCCCCTGGTGTGTCTCTCCTTCCTACTCTTAATTGCCTCTGTCACGTTTTGCTGGTTCAGTTCAGACCACAGGGCTCAATATAACCTGGGTATCAATTCCGTTCAATGTCATCAATTCAAAGAACAATGAAACAGTGATACTACTATCATTTTTTAATGTTAAAAAATGTTATTGTTTAGTTTTAAAGCTTTACCCAGAATTTACACAGGCGCTACACAGTATCTCCTGGAAGCAACGTGTTGGTCCTTATTTCTTCTTTCAACTCTAAAAATTATTTCCTGAAAAACAATTTTCCAAAACCTTGAGTGACATTTTTAAAAATGTCACCCTATCCTTTCTTTGTTTCTGAGGAGCTTTGGTTCATTAATCCATTCCAGCTTTGAAATTCATTGATTTTATAATGCTTGCTGTTCATTGGAGCTAGAACATTGGAACAAGATGAGTTAGGTCAGTCTTATTGAGGGGGCAGGTGTAACAGATACCCCAGTGACCTCGACCTGGTGTCTCTGGGCTTAGCCCATGCCAGGGAAAAGTCAGTCACAAACTTCTTGAAGCTAGACCAGCTAGAGATACCCCTAGTTGTAGTACCTGGGAGGTTTGTGAGAAATCTCTCACTTTGGGTCTTATTGGACCTGCTCCCCACCTGGCCTATTTCTCATTCCTTGGGTTGATTTTTACATTTAGCCTTGGTTTCCTGTAGAATGGCAAGGTTGGGGCTGAGGTTGGGGCTCTTGTGCCTGTGAACTCTGTGTAGATATCCAAGCACACAGAGGGGTCACCTTTGGGACCAGAACAGTAATCAATTAATGGGAACAGCATAGTGGAAAAACAACATAAGGTGCAGGTTTGGGGGTTTTATACACAAACAAACATCTCAATACTAAAATATGAGTGCAATCTCTTGTGTCAACATTCAAGTTGTTGCGATGTAAATCAAATTCAGAAATTGGTTGGACAATTAAGGAAAGTTAACAAATATTAGACATAAACTCAAAGCTTTGTTCTCTGCATATTTTCCCCCGAATTCCTTCCTTAGGTTGTCTGTTTTCTGTTCCTTCCTGGGGTTGTTGTTTCTGGGGGAGCCCTATGCTGTCAGTGAGGTGGGAGACCTTTAGGGTACCACGTGAGGAATGCCGTGGTCTCACCAATGTCGAGGCTTCCTCTGACCACATTTATAGCATAGACTGTTGGAGGCAGAATGTACCAGGAGCAGGACCATTAAATCTGTTGTCAAAGGGGCCCAAGAGCTCTGTCCATTCCAGTTGGGTGATCTTGTCAAAATGATGGATAAACATTGTTTGAGAACAGTTCGGCTTCATCAAAAGTCTAAGCATGAATTTTGCAACGTAAGAATAGTCACTTTGTCAGATTGCTTGAGGTGTGGACCATTGGACCTTTTGTTAGTACACAGACCACAAGGTCTGTGCAAGGCGAGGAAGGAATGCAGGGTCTGAATTCATCTGCAGGCCCGTGCAACGTGATACTGGCCTAAATGTACATGTACATATCTTTGTCTTTAATATATTGTAGTTGGTAAGGTGAACCAGTACCTTCCCCTCAACTGCTGCCTAGAGGAACTTACCTTTGTGGGGTTTTAGTACTTAAGATACTACTTCTAGAATTCTATATAAAGTGGGAAATTTAAGACTGACACACCTTTTATGGACATAATATTTAAATGACAATAGGACCCTGCTTGTCATATTTGAAGACAGAATCCTTGTTATCACCAGCAGCATTGTTTTACTAAATAGTTTAAACGTTGTAACTCTGTAACCTGTGTAGTGAAACAACAATAAAAACGAAACTTGAGATAGTGATGTTATCTGTGTCAAGTCCTCTGCTAAGCTTAGACCATGTAGTTTCATTTAATTTCCACCTTATTTATTTAAATCTTTGAGTTATATAGCATCATCATCTGTACTTTATAGATGAATAAAGTTAGATGGACCAGTTAGGGGGATTAGTCTCCTAGTCCCATATGGGTAAAGAGATAGATTTAGGAATCAGGGAGCCCCGAGTTTCCCATTGCGTATATGAATCACTCATCCCAAATGATCTCTCTGCAAAATTGAAGTTCCTAGAATTGTGTATTCTGGTAAATATTTTAACATAGTCTTATATCACATCTTTTACTTTATCTTCTCCACAGTGACAATCTCAAATCTGATCTCAGAGATTTGGGTGAAGATAAGATGAAAATAAGTAAAATTAGGAACAGAGGATCGGCATTAAACACACTGCTTTGCAGCAGGACTTCTAAGAAATTTCAATATGTTAAAGTACTTTATGAATCTCCAAGAGGAAAGCAGAACCTATCGTGTTTTCCAAATGCACATGGCCACACCAGGGAGCATGTCCTGCAGTACACTGTTTTTCCCCTTGGTCCCAGTCAGAGAAATAATGAACTAAAGAGGCAGGGTGTGCTTGGTCTCTGCTCCTCCCCAGTCTGTTCACCCGTTTCTGCTCGGATACTGGAAGTTTTCATTAGGGAGATTTCGCATTCACAGATCTGCCTGGAAATCCCACAGCCAGGATGCTTGTGTTGATGCACATTAGGACAGCTCATCCCTGCTCGTATTTTCTGGAATCACTGTGTTCCCAGTTTTCTTTTTCTTTTTCTTTTTTTTTTTTTTAAGATTTTTATTTATTTATTCATGAGAGACACACAGAGAAAGGCAGACACACAGAGAAAGGCAGACACACAGGCAGAGGGAGAAGCAGGCTCTCTGTGGGGAACCTGATGCGGGACTCAATCCCAGGACCCCAGGATCACACCTGAGCCAAAGGCAGATGCTCAACCGCTGAGCCACCCATGTACCCCGTTCCCAATTTTCTTGTATCACTCAGAGTCCAACAGCTATTTGGGATTTTGCTCCCATCCCTGTATGTGTAGATTCCATCTGTGCTTCCCTCTGTGCAACCACGTTGGGCTATGGGATAGCTCTGATAGGAGTTATCCAAAAGGTTTCCACAGAGACACTCTGCCATTCTCTCCAAAGCCCACAGTCACATGTTTGAGCTTTGAAGTCAGCAAATTCTCGGGGATTTTTTTTTTCGAGTTAAACACATTAGTGAAATCTGGAGAGAATGAAGGCCAAAAGTTGAAGGACTTAATGAGATGCTATTTATTAAGCCCTTAACGAATGTGTCAGATTGTTTGCCTTTTTACATGTATGAACTCATTTAACCTGAACAGCTCTTTGGGGACCATGCTTTTCCCACAAAGTGAAAACGTGCCCCACTAGTAAATTACAGAACTGGAACTGGGCTGAAGTCCAGGGGACAGATTCTAGAGCCCTGGCAAGTAACACTGTGCTGTTTTGTCTCTCACGAGTTAATGTGATTGTTGAGTTTGTAAGGGAGTTGGGAACGTAAGGGGTCACAGTCAGAGAGATAATCAGGGACTCCAGTGGGCAGCTGAAGTGGAATGAAAGCAGGCATGCCGGCAGTGGAGATGGACAAGGACCCATGTTTTGGGGTCTTAGAGTCAGCCAGAATAATGACAAGAATCTGGTAGGGATGCTATGAAGTCATATCCTGTGCGCGAATAGAAAAGCAGCCCAAGATGCCTACATTTTGGGAATAGTCAGGCACCACCCTTAGGAGATGCAGAGACAGTACCTCTTCTTTACCAGTGAGGAATCCGTGAGCATTCCATTTCTTAAGAAAACAGTGTGGAAAGAATGCCAACTGTGGAGTTAAGAGTCCTGGCACCACCACTGTCTCCGTGACCTTGAACAAATGTAGTCACCTCTTTTGATCTTAAAAATGTAGAGGATCCTACAGAGAGTGTCATGTTAATGTGATGACATGTCAATTGTCATGCAAATATAATGGTGGTGAATTAATGTTGTTTCTCCATTGTGTAGCTGATATATACAGCAATTCTGCCTCTAGAACACTTTGAGATTATTTGTATAAAATTGTTCCTAGACCTTTAACTTTGGATAATATTGTTGGAAAAGAATATTGCAATGACATTTTTTAAATAACAACATATTTGAAGCTGCCTTCCTAGGTACTGGGGTTGAAATGTACAGGTGTACAGCTAAGTGCATGAGGAGTGTTTTCTCTCTACTCCCATGTGATACAGCTCTCTGCTGAGTCAAATAGCACCTGTGTCTAGCCACTGGTGTAAGATTATAATCTGTGCAGATTAATTATAATTCCTGTTGCTATGAATAAAATACCCATAAAAACTTGAGGGTTTCACTAAAATGAGTCCTGGTTATATGGCCACCACACCCTATTTTGCATAGCAAGCATGCAGAGCAAACGGACTTTTACATATGGGTAAAAACAGCACTGTCTCCTTGATGCAGGGAGGAAAACCAAATACAATCCCTCCCTTGGGACACATCAAGAAGTTGCAGAACCCATTAAAATCTATTGCCCAGATGATTGAATTAGGTCCTAGATGAGTGATGGCCATCAGCATGCATTTGTCCAAGTGGATAAAGACAAATATGATTTGAAACCTTGTAGATGCTACTCTGGGCAAAGACTCATTCATAAGAGTAGATAAAAGTTCCGTTGCCTTTAATTGTATCAACTCAGTAGTATTTATTCCCTTGTAATATGAAAGATTCCATGTTTAATAAATAAATAGACAGCCATCTCATTGCCAATGGGGAAGAATTAGGTCAATAGAATGTAAGAGCCTAAGTAATCTTGTGTTGTTTCTCAGAGGTTCCTGAACAAGCTGTCTTGGTTTTAATTGAAGGCAAAATGTAAAAGTTCCTATTCTACGTCATCACTTTAATTCTGAAGAAACCAACCTTCCTTGGTGAGCATTGGTTAACCACTACTTAAAGTAAAAAGTCATCCCTTTTCATGCCCTTCTTTTCTCTCCTGCTAGAAATGTATGATCACTTCTTGCATGACAAAATGATTGATTTTTAAACCAACACATCAAAAACTGAAAGGCAAAAAGGAGGAAGGGGAGGAAATCAGTCCCACAGAACTTTCTAAGCTGTCTCAGAAAAGAGACTTTAAAGGTCACCTCCTGCCATTTAATTTGAAATTCCCAGTGGATGCTTGGAAATCTAAATCAAGATCAAGCTCATCGTGAGAAAATTAGGATGTACCAGCTCTATGGGAGTCATTGCGCATCACACAAATACATGGTGTTTGGATAAACTGTTTTCATGAACAGCAGGAGGACCATAGTTATAACATGTATACCCCACGATAAAGTAAACTAGAAAAAATTAGAAGAGGGTCCAGAAAACTGTTATTATCACTATTGCTGGCAAAACAAACAAGGTTTTTTGCATGGTGCTTCACGTTGGAAGAAAACAAATAATACTGATTTTTATCTCACAAACAAGGTTTTTTGCATAGTGCTTCACGTTGGAAGAAAACAAAGAATAATACTGATTTTTATCTCCATTCCCTTCTTCATCTCAGTAGAACAGCTTTAAAATCCACTTAAATTCATATTTTAGTCTGATACTTGGTGTTTATTACTACCAGTGTTTGAATAGTTCCTTTCTACCCTGTTTAGCCTAGACCTGAAACATGTTCAGTACTTCCAACCTCAATGTCATGATGCAAAATGAGAGTTAAATTATCTGCCAACATTCAGTTTCCTAATACAGATGGCCCCTGAATCACGATGGTTCAATTTACAATTTTCTGGTGGTGCGAAAGCAATATGCGTTCAGTTGAAACTATATTTTATATTTTGAATTTCTTTTTTGGATCTTTTCTTGGGCCCATGATATAGTCCGATCTCTCTTGTGATGCAGCCCCCAGTCAGCCATGCAGTCACAGAGATCAGTAATCTATATGCTGACAATCATCTGTCCCTGCACAGCCATTCTCTTTTTTCACTTTCAATAAATTACATGAAATAGTCACACTTTGTTATAAAAAAGAGCTTCCTGTTTGATGATTCTGCCCAGCTGTAGACTAATATAAGTGTTCTGAGCATGTTTAAGGTAGGAGAGGCTAACCCACAGTGTTCAGTAGGTTAAGTATATTAAAATGCAATTTCCAGTTATATCTTCTTCTTCAACTTCTTCAACTTACCATGGGTTTATCAGGGTGTCACCCCGTTGCAAATTGAGCAAGATCTGTACTCAGAAATTTTCCATTTGTAAGAGAGAATCCAAAAGATTACTCTTCTCAAAAAAAAAAAAAAAAAAAACACAGAAAAAGCCCATAAAACTTTCTGTTCCAGATATTGTTACATTGTATCTTGTGAATACATAGTGTGAAGAAATCAGAAGATTTTTGTAAACCAAGATAACATCACATATGAACATAAAGAAAATTGATTTAGAACACATAAAAGCAAAACAAATATTATGCTGATCACATTTTATTAGATTTTTATAAGTAGAATTGTAATGTCATCTAAGAAACATTACAGAGAATATGGGATAACCTATATGGGGAAGAACAGTAAATAACTTGCTACTAAATAGTTAATTGGGGGGGGCGCGCCTGGGTGGCTCAGTCAGTTAACTATCTGATTCTTGATTTCAGCTCAGGTCATGATCTCAGAGTCATAAGATGGAGACCACTGTCAGGCTTTGCACTGGGCATGAAGCCTGCTTAAGATTCTCTCGCTCTCCCTCTCCTGCTGCCTCTCCCCTCTACCCCATTCATGCCTGCTTACTCTCTCTAAAAATGATTTTTAAATAATCAATCAATTAATTAATTAAAAATGAATGAATAAACAGTTAATTTGGCCTATGGCTCATTTTCAGTGTGTGGAGCCTGTAAATTGTTAATGTTTTTTTTTAATTTTTATTTATTTATGATAGTCACACAGAGAGAGAGAGAGAGAGAGGCAGAGACATAGGCAGAGGGAGAAGCAGGATCCATGCACTGGGAGCCCAACGTGGGATTTGATCCCGAGTCTCCAGGATCGCGCCCTGGGCCAAAGGCAGGCGCCGAACCGCTGCGCCACCCAGGGATCCCAAATTGTTAATGTTGATAAGGTAAACTTCTATTTATGTAACAGTGCCCCAGAAGCACATGAGCCTCAATTTGCCATAAAACAATCCTATTTCTATTTATTAAAGCAAGTTGTATGTCATCCTATAGAAAATGACTTTCAAGCAGGGTAATATAAATCTAGCAGAAACCAATGCAGTTGGTCTTCAGAAGGAAGAAGACAAGTATACAAGGAAGAAAAAAAAAAAAGAATTGTGTTGTATCTTCACCTAATGAAAACAAAATGATTAAGCTACACTAGTGCAATTTTGAATTTTTTAAAAAGATTCTATTTATTTATTTGAGGGAGGGAGGGACAGAGAATGAGAGAGGGGGACAAAGAGAGCAGGAGTGGGAGGAGGGAAAGAGGGAGAGGGCTGAACGGGAATTCTAAGGCTGGGCTCCATCCAAGGAACCTGAGATCATGACCTGAGCCACCCCAGGTTCCCCTTGAATTTGTCTTTAATGAGGTGTTTCTCTTTGAGAGAAAGAGTAAATATACCATGGCTGGAAATACTGGATTATATATTCTTTCAGTGCTATACTAGAACCAGAATGCCTAGATGGAAAACTCTTCTACTTGTCATAAATAAG
Source organism: Canis aureus (assembly GCF_053574225.1). Classification (NCBI taxonomy): domain Eukaryota; kingdom Metazoa; phylum Chordata; class Mammalia; order Carnivora; family Canidae; genus Canis; species Canis aureus. Next base: position 7,544,339 of record NC_135641.1, read on the forward strand.
TCTTGTGCTCCCTGATATTCTGAGTCTAATCTTTTTGGTTCAAACTCCATATAATTTACAATAAGCAGTGACAAATTACCCAGTGATGAAAGTACTGCAGGACGACGGGAACGAAACTGCTGTCAGGTCTTGGTAAGCCTAGAAATGACATAGTTTCACCTTCTTCCAGTGTCCTTTCTCCAAGGAGAGCTCACGTTTTGCAAAACAACTGGGGTAGCCTATAGTGCTGAGGATGTTGATGCCATTCTTGATAAAACAGTTTTTAGTGTTAGAAATCATCCTTTGATATTATCTATCACAGACAATGGCACATTAATTTATGATGGTGTTGAAGGCTTATTAGTAGAATACTTGTGTCTATTGTAAATGAGAAGTGGCATTTTTAGGAGAGAGGCACAGTGCAGAGGGTACAAGTTTTGGTATCACTGGCGTCTTGATTTAAACTATAGCTTCCAGGGCATCTTGGTGGTTCAGTCAGTTAAGCTTCTGCCTTCAGCTCAGGTCATGATCCCAGGGTCCTGGGATTGAGCCCCACATCAGGCACCCTGCTCAGCAGGGAATCTGCTTATCCCTCAACCCCTCCCCTCCACTCATGCTCTCTGTCTCAAATAAATAAATAAAATCTTTTTTAAAAAATAAACTATAGCTTCCTTTGTTACTTTCTAGCTCTATAGCCTTTGGCAAGTCACTTCTGTTCCCTAGCCTGTGAAGTGGAAATGATGTCACCTGCTTTTCAGGGTAGTTGACAGAGTTCCAAATGCATATGTAAAAGCACCTGAAACAGGGACTTATCACTGCTGGCTGCTGATGAGTAGGATACAGTGATGCAAATTTTTCTCCAGGGATTTCTTTCTTCAACACAAAGTTGATCAATGTAATATACATATATTACGATGGAGTTCAAACATGTGCAGCTCAAACAAATCTATGCACATAGTCTGTGTGTTTCAAACTACAAAATTCTTCAGATTTTCATTTAAATGAGCTGTTTCAAAAGAAGTTTAGGTTTCTCCTTTGAGCTTTCTTTTTATCTTTCCTGAAACCAACTGATACTGCTGGACATTACTGGATACAGGTCAACATGCTTGTTGTTGCTAACATACTACAGAGATTGAAAAGATAGAAGGAATTGGACTGTGAATAATCTCATGTCATCATGAACATCTAGATATGAGTTGCTTTTAAAAAGAAAGGTATTGTTGTATCATGGTATTTATTACTGAAGCCCAGAATAAAGCCTTGAAGTTTCCTTAGATTTGAGCTGTAGAAAGTGTGTTTCCTGGGGGAAAGGAACAACCTAACGACAATTTCCCAGCTCCTCCCTGGGAAATACATACATAAATGTGTATATACATACATAAATATATGTATATACATACATACACAAATATATCTACATATTCATATATATATAAATATGAATTCCGGAGTAAATGTTAAAATTATATGACCTAAAAATAATTGCATTTCTGAAAAACTTGAGACTTCCTGGCATTTTTTAAAAGTTAGATTATATTAATTTTTTGTTTAGAGGATTGTTTTTTATAAAAATCATAACTTAAAAAAAGAAAAAGAAAAATCCTAACTTTTAAAAAAAATTGGGGATATATTTTTCCATAGCAACTCAATTTCCCTTTGTAGAGCATAAAATAAATGCATTTCTATTTACCAATATATTCTTTTCATTAATTCAGAGACTTGCAGTAAAACTGTATCAGCCATACTAGTTGAAAGACAAGGATTAAAAAAAAAGAGCAAATATTGAATTCTATTTGCTTTTTTTATTGACACTCTACAGCCTGGCCTTTCATCCTGTCTATGCCAGCATTGTGTGCATAGCCCAGAGGCATGCAATAGTTCTTATCCATGCAAACATGTAACATCACTAAAATAAGCTAATCCGTTAAAGTTTCTTCCTGAAGCATGCTTAGCCTTAGAATTTACAATTATGCCTGAAATTATCCTTGTAATCACCATGGAAAGTATTACTATTGGGACAAACAACAGAGGAGGGCAATCTTTGGAATGCTATGGTTGCCAGTTGTATTTATTTGCACATAAATAACTAAAGGATAATACTAAGTGGAAGGATATGCCATTACACTTATTTTTTTAATGAAAGAGTGTGTTGCTAACATGTATTATATAATCCGAATAAGTCTTAATCAATTTTCTGTTTCGAATTTAAAATAGGCATATTACGGGATTCAGGCAAACATATTAGATCTCTAATGTGAGAACTATAAAAATGAGTTGAAAATGCCTTTCATAAAAGATAATACACCATTAGAATTGAGAATTTTTGTCTGATACTATTGTAGTATTACCATCCCTAAGATAATTGTGATGGAAAATTTCCAAAGAATACACAGCCCGTATGTGTCTTTGACTTGCACAGTTGAGGGAGAAGAATACCCTATACTCAGATGTTTCTAAAGCTCTTGATTCTAGCAATAGCTCTGCAACAAAGGAGGGTGATGCTGGGAATATATAACACCTCTAGCCTTCAATTCTTATGTTAAATGTGGCTTTTGTATTAGATGAACAACAATGCCTTTTTTTTTATCAGGTTAAAAAGCTTATATACTTCAAAGCTATGGCTAATACGCTTAAGGTAGATTTCTAATCCAGAAATGGGTTGGTATCATGTGCACAAACCTAATCTGTATCATAAAAGAGACTCTGGTCCTAAAGTTAATATTTTGCCCTTTTTTTAAGTTTCTATAAACCCCAGAATTTTTGCAGCAATAGAATACTCCTTGTATTAATGACCACTTTTATACTTCCTTCTTATGTCTACCCTGTATGACTTTTTGTAGCAATGAGAATAGTCCATTAAGAGAGATGTTAGACATTTGAAGAAAAGAATAACGGATTATCAATATGCTTAATAAAGGAAGAATACTTATAATTAATTGTAGAAAAATACAAAAATCCTAATGGAAGCATGTGCAAAGGACAAGAACATGTAATCACCATGAAAAGAGTAAGTATTTACAAGAGAACTAAAAAGAGTCAAATTCGTAAAAATCAAAGAAACCTAAATTAAAAGAAGTATTATGGACTGAATGTTTGTGCTCCTCAAAACTCATCGATTGAAATCCTACTCCGGTGGGATGGTACCAAGAGGTAGAGCCTTTGGGAAATGATTAGGTCATGAAGAGGGAGTCGTCATAGATGGAAGCAGTGCCCTTATAAAAGGGACCTCAGAGCTCTCGCTCTCTATCAGGTAAGGCTAGGAGAGGACCAGGAGGAGAACCCTCACCAGAACCAGATCATGCTGGCACCCCAATTTTTTATTTCCAGTCTCCAAAACTGTGAAAAATAAATTTCTATTATCATACACCATCCACTTCTTGTCTCAAGAAATACCACTCTTACCTACAAAATTGAGAAATACATACTTTGAAATATGCAGTACTACCTTGGGTGCAGGCAAGAGAAAATTGTCCCAATTTTTCTTCTAAAAAAGTGGCACTATGTATACCACCCTTAAAAATGGTTATAACCATTTAATTCAGTTGCAGAAATCAAACTTGATTCAAAATTGATTTATATTTAAAGAATATATAAAGCCTTTCCTCTAATAAAAGGTGAATAGTTAAAAGATTGCAGTGCATGCATTGATTTGAGCATTATGCAACCATTGATTTTTAACGTGATGATATAGGAAAAAATGTTGACAATAATGTTAAGGAACAGTACTATATATGCCAACTATAATACACTCATGAAAAATAGGGTATCTCTACTTAGGTTGTGAATTAACATAATTTTATGTTTATATCTTTTACCTGTGAGATATGGCTAATTTTTATCTTTTTTATAAACTTATTCTTCCTAAAATGTCAATAACAACATACATGGATTTGATAATCTGAAGAAAGGACAAAGCCTGAACAAAATTCACTCTCTAATACTTATAAATGTTTGAACACATTTTTTTGCCCCTAAATGTGAAAGAACTTATCCATAAAATGGCTGCTTTGGAACATATTTCTAAGTCTGAATCAGTCTCTTTCCAGAAAGACATGTTTTGACATGAGGATTTGATAACACAAGGCCTGGTGAAGAAGCCCGCTGTGTACTGGGTGTTTAGTGGAGCAAACCAGAGGGTCTGCTGGCATCACTTCCCTGTACTAACATACTGGATGAATGGATGTGATAATTGACGATACGCCTCTCTCCAGCAGTGTCAGTTGTTTTTAAGAGCTTTAAATGTTGCCCATTGACACCACCACTGGAAGCATGACTGTTCTGTTCCAGAGCATGAAAGTACAGCCCAACATGTTAGTTCTAGAATATTTCAGGGCGAGAAACAAAATGACATCTTCTGTACATTTTATGATAGAACTTGCCAGTAGCACCTTTAACTGGTCCAGATGTATAGTGACCTAAGGAAAGAATCTTGCCAGTGGACTTCGTAATACATGTCACAGAAATGTAAGAAGCAACTCATTTCATAAAAATGGCATGTAGGTTGAGAGAGGTGTGGAAGCCAACATCTGCAGAAGGCAAGGAATAGGAGCATGTTGAGATGTACTGTTTGATATAGACAAACCAGCCCTTTGTTAAGTCCGAGAAGGGATTTTCTATCACTTAGTTTTTCTACTTCCATGAAATGAAGGACTCTTTCCAACTCTCTTGGAATAAAACTTTATGTCGTACTATCTAACAACTGTAAAAGTAATGAGTTCCTTGGAATGACATTATATTCAGTGGATCCAACAAAAGCTATCTTATGTTCAGTCAACATTTGCTGAGTGTCAATGTGCCAGATGGAGTGGTAGATATTGGGGATATGGCAATGAACAACATAGAAGCTATCATCACTCTCTTGATCAAAATAAAAAGCTTCTGCCCGGCAAAGGAAACAATCAAAAAAACTAAAAGGCAAACCTATGGAATGGGAGAAAATATTTGCAAATAACGAATCTGATAAAGGGTTAGTATCCTAAATATATAAAGAACTTATAAAACTCACCACCCAAAAAAATGAATAATTCAATTAAAAAATGGGCAGACAACACGAATAGCCATTTTTCCAAAGAAAATGGCCAACAGACACATGAAAAATGCCCAACATCACTGATCATCAGGGAAATACAAATTAGAACCACGATGAGATATCACCTCATGCCTATCAAAATGGCTAAAATCAACAACACAGCAGACAATAAGTATTACCAAGGATGTGCAAGGGGAACTCTCTTGCACCCTTGGCGGGAATGCAAGCTGGTGCAGCCACTCTGGAAAACAGCATGGATGTTCCTCAGAAAGTTAAAAATAGAACTACCCTACGACCCAGCAATTGCACTGCTAGGTATTTACCCCCCAAACTACAAAAATACGAATTCAAACGGATACATGCACCCCAGTGTGTATAGCAGCATTATCTACAATGGCCAAAGTATGGAAGTAGCCCAAATGTCCATCAACTGGTGAATGGATGTGGAAGAAATGGTGCATATATACTCAGCCATAAAAAAAGAATGAAATCTTGCCGTTTGCAACAACATGGATAGAGCTAGAGAGTATTATGCTAAGTGAAATAAGTCAGAGGGCAGCCCGGGTGGCTCAGCGGTTTAGCGCCGCCTTCAGCCCAGGGCCTGATCCTGGGGACCTGAGATCGAGTCCTACGTTGGGCTCCTTGCATGGAGCCTGCTTCTCCCTCTGCCGTGCTCTCTCTCTGTCTCTGTCATTAATAAATAAATAAAATCTTTAAAAAATATAAGTCAGAGAAAGACAAATACGATTTGATTTAACTCATATATAGAATTTGAGAAACAAAACACTAGCAAAGGGGAAAAAGAGAGAGGCAAACCATGAAACAGACTCTTAACTATGGAGAACAAACTGATGGATATGAGAGGGAGGTGGGCAGGGGGCATGGGGAATATAGATGATGGGGATGAAATAGATGATGGGGATGAAGGAGTGTACCTGTCGTGATGAGCACCGGGTGTTGTATGGAAGTGTTGAAGCAGTATATTGTACACCCGAAACTAATATTAGACTGTATGTTAACTAATTGGAATTTAAATAAAAACTTAAAAAAAGAAACTTACTCTTGAGGAAAATATGTTCTAGTAACAGTTACAGATAATAGGTAATCCAGCAATAAATAGTATAAATTATTATATGTAGTGTTATTAATGAAATAATGTAACTTCATATAGAACTAAGGAATATCTAAAGAGAATAATAATAACAACAGTACATCGGTTAGGATGCTTTCAGCTGCAAGTAACAGAGAAACCAACACAACAAATTAATTTAATATCTCACTCTCTTGAAGTGACCATCATGGCTGGTTGTGACTCAGTGGAGTCTTTAGGGACCAAGTGATTTCAGAGTCTGCCTTTCCGTATTCCCTGCTGTCTATCCTCCCAATGCACAACCCCCACCTCCACCCTGAAGTACTCAGATGGCTTCTAGCTACTACATGGCCACGTGCTCTCTACCCACATTAGATCAGAGAGACAAGCTTCCTGATGAGGGCTGATCCAAATCTTGTTGGCATCATGATGGCCAATAACAATGTGGTTTTGGCTGAATGCTATAGCCACATGTATTCAGTGACAAAGCCTAAGATGCTGAATTCTTCTGTGAATTCACTATTCATTTGAAACGGTTGATCAATTAGTTTGTTTTCAAAAACAGGGACAATGAAATGCTCATGACAAAAGCTTTGGTTTCTCTTGTAAGGAATCATAGTCTATCTGTAAATAACATAAAAATAAGCAAATGTATTTTTATGAGAGCATCAAAAACATTTATTTGACCTCACAATAGGCTATAGCAATGAATCGTTTGTGTTTTGATTAGAATTACTTTTCAATGAAAAGTTTAGATACCTAAACAATTGTGTTTTTCTTTTTTATTCTTTGGAATTTATTAGCATGAGAACCCAAGTTCTCTAGGATTAAAAATAATGTTTCAGACAAGATACAAGTGGGTGGACAAGCGTTTTTTACGTTTCAATGATGTGTTAGTATATGAAGTAATAACTTAAAAAAAACAGATTCTTTTCCTTGCATTTTTATAGTAGTACTTGTATCACTACCTAATTTTTTTACTTAACAAAAACAAAGCAAAATTAAACACACTAATAGAATGCAATAAAAGCAATAAAATCTGACCTCTTCTGAAGGGACTGAAATTCATAATATTGTCTTTTTTTTTCCTTGGTTCATGGCTAAAGATGAATCTGTTGCCTACTAATTTTTTAAAAATATGATTAAAATATTTAAAATATTAAATATTAATTTCAAATATTAAATTTTAAATATTTTAAAATTTTAAATATTAATATCTTTAATATTAAAAATATGATTTTAAAATAATTTTAACTAATCATTTAATAAACTCTACACATAAATCCATAAACTGACTATTGAAACTGATATTCCAGATCCTGTATCAGTCATTATTAGAGTTTTACATTATTGTTAGCTTTTATGAATCATTTGGTGTAAATAATTTTAACAGCAGTAACAAGTGAACAGCATGGCTAATTTCTGAATGTGCAGAGTTAGGAAAGGTCTACTATTTTGTGATTTCACACAGGGACTAATCCATCCCTTTTTTTTAAAGATTATTTTTATTAATTTACTTTAGAGAGAGTGCTTGGGGGGTGGGGAGAGGGAGGGAGAATCTCAAGCAGACACCCGCCGAGTGCAGAGCCTAAGGTGGGGCTCGATCTCACCATCCTGAGATCATGACCTGAATCAAGAGTCCGAAGCTTGGGACGCCTGGTGGCTCAGCGGCTGAGCATCCGCCTTCAGCCCGGGGCGTCGCCCGGGGTCCTGGGATCGAGCCCAGGTCGGGCTCCCTCTGCCTGTGTCTCAGCGTATCTCTGTGTCTCTCATGAATAAATCTTTAAAAAAAAAAAAAGTCAGAAGCTTGACCAACTGAGCCACTCAGGTGCCCGCCCTCACTTCTTCAGGCCGCGGAGAAGAGCCTGCCTCCTGCCCTGGCGTCGTCTGCAGGGAGACGGAGTGCGGTGCAGTCGTGTCCGTCAAGCGTCTAGGCGGCTCCCCTGGCTAGCACGAATCACCAGCGCACCGAACGGTCGGGGATGCGGCCACAAGCGGCGTTCTCTCGTTCTCCCGTCCTTTTAAACCGGATTCAGACGGAGAGCCCTCTCCCTGGGCCGTGCTCTGAAAGCGGCGCCCTTCCGAGGGGTCGGCAGCGCCCACAGGCTCCCGGGGCGTCGCCGAAACCCCCGCGGCGAGGAGGCGCAACCCGGGGCGGCCGGCGCCTGGCCTCAGCGACCCGGCCCAAGCCCCACTGCTTGGGGACCCTCTGGAATATTCGGGTAATAAGTGATTTTGAAAGTCACTTTAATTTTTTTTTAAACCCAGCCTCACTGGATACTTGCGACACTGACTCCCGTAGTCGAAACTTCATTTAAAACGACAGCTGCTAACTCTCCTCCGAGGCAAGGCGTCCCGCGGGAAGGGCTTTCTCCCGGCCCCTGGAAAGGGAGGTAGCGGCCCCGCAGAGGCCGTGCGTGCGTGCGTGTGCGTGCGTGTGCGTGCGCGTGCGTGCCTGTGCGTGTGCGTGCGCGTGCGTGCCTGTGCGTGTGCGTGCGCGTGCGTGCCTGCATGCGTCTGATTAAGGGAGGGAAAGCGGGAGGAAGGATCCAAAAGAGCCGAGGGGTGTTCCCAAGGCCCGCAGCGCCCCGCCGGGCGCCTGCACTCCCCTGCGGCAGGGGGCGCTCCGCTGCGCCCTCGCGCCTCGCGCCTCGCTGGAGTCCGCCCGTGCGCATGCTCGGCCCCTCACAACCCACGTCAACCCCCGGGAAGCCGCGTCTGCCGCGCAGCCAGCCCCGAAGGAGCCCGACTCCGCAAGCGGTCACCTCTGCTCTAGACCCCCGGTCCGCAGACGGGCGGCCGACCTCTTGCCCTCTTTAGCTTTCCCAGCTCAGAGCCGGCCCATGAGCCCCTTGCTGACCCGCGAAGAGTCTCGGCAGCCTCGAGGCAGGCAGAAGCACCCTCGGAGGACCGTGAGCCAGGCGAGCCGCTTCCTGTAGGCAACACCCCTCCCCCCGCCGTCGGCCCAAGGACCTGACCTGGCTGAGCTCAACCCTGTGGAGCGTGTGACATCCCGACCCCCGCCGCTCCGCGCCCCGCCGCGCCCCGTGGGCCCGAGGAGGACCGCAGTACTTGTCAGCATCATTAGCGACTGCAATCACAGCACTGGGGACATTCGAAACGTGCCCCCAAGTCTGCCCCTCGGTTGGGCATCGGATCCCTGCCATTTAATGTCCGCGTCCAGATGTCCCTTTAGGACATTAGCCCAAGTACTGCTGCCTTGGGCAGCCCCGGGGCTCCGCGGCTTAGCGCCGCCTTCAGCCCAGAGCGTGACCCGGGATCGAGTCCCCCGCCGGGCGCCCCCGCCGCCCCCCCTGCCTGCGTCTCTGCCGCTGTGTGTGTGTGTGTGTGTGTGTGCGCGCGCGCCTCGTGAATAAATAAGAAAACCTTTTAAAAAATAAATAAATACCGTTACATTTACATTTAATTATTGAACACGCATTTCAAACTGACATTTTATTTTAGATCATCGGTTTTCTTGTTTTTATTTATAGAATGGACTGCCTAACAAATAATCTAGAGTATTGTAGAGTACTCACTTTCTTGTTTCCAGTCCTGTCTTCAAGTCTGTCTTAGGCCACTCTGCGTGACCAGCCCTGTTTGATTACTTTGCCAAAATCTTCTCCCCAGACCTCAAGGGCCCCATAAGTAGGCCTTTACTAATATTGTGTGATTTTTTTTTAATTTTTATTTATTTATGATAGTCACACACACACAGAGAGAGAGGCAGAGACACAGGCAGAGGGAGAAGCAGGCTCCATGCACCGGGAGCCCGACGTGGGATTCGATCCCGGGTCTCCAGGATCGCGCCCTGGGCCAAAGGCAGGCGTTAAACTGCTGCGCCACCCAGGGATCCCCTATTGTGTGATTTTTTTCCTGTTCGTTCACTGAGGTTCAGTCCTATTATTTGGCCATCATCAGCATAGGGATCTTAGGAATGGATGAAGAAAAACAAACAGATCCTGTGTGGCAAAGCCAAGCTCCCTGTCCCTGCTCAGGCGCCAAAAAGAAGCCTCTTTGGGACTGCAGTGCTCTCACAGATGGAAGGGAAGGGAAGTCAGCCTGCTGCTTAGTTTCTGTAATGGATTCAGTTGTGTACCCCCCCCCCCCAAAAAAAATATGTTGAAGTCCTAACCCCCAGAAACTGTGTATCACCTTATCAGGAAATAGGATCTTTGCAGATGTCATCAAGTTAGGATGACATCATACTCCAATAGGGCAGAGCATAATCCAACATGCCTGATGTGTTCATGAGAAGAGGGACATTTGGACACACAGACACATGGGAGGCAGAGATTGGAGGGATGCTTCTCTAAGCCAGAGAATGCCAAGGATCACCAGCAACCAGCAGAAACTAGAGGAAGAAAAATAGGATCCCCTTCTCGAGTCTTCAGAGAGAAGCCAGTCCTTCTAACACCTTGACTAAGGACTTCTAGCCTCCAGAACTCTAGAAATACATTTCTATTGTTACAAGCTACCCAGTTTCTGATACTTTGTTACATGGAAGCTGGAAGCAGTTCCCTCTTAGCCCTATGGGGACCCTCACAACTCACTGGGAGTTGAATACGCTTCTGACCCTGAGTGCATCCCCACTGGGTAGTTCTTCACATAGTTGACACCACCCCCATCCCTGTCCCTGAGTCCCCGGGACCTCAGTGTAGATCAAGGCTTTGCGCATGCTTTGCTTTCCCCAGGTCCCAGATAATAAGAGCAACAGCCCTACAAGCTACCACATTCCCAGAGCTGGCCAATTACTTGTAACTGCTGTTCCTGATACATGGACTGGCCCCATCTTACACTTCCTTATTCCTCATTGCTCTCGGGACAGACCTTGGTGCCTTGGTGCAGCCAAATTTAGTATGTGCTGAGCATTTCATTGAGCAGGAGTTTAGAGAATCGCTTTGTCTATACGAGGATCCACAATTCTCTCCTGTTTTTTGCTTGAGTCATTTAAGGCAATTGTGGGGAAAAAATCCTATTTTTTTTGTGAACATTTTTCATTGTATATAGTTCTGAAGGAGAGACAATGTTTTGTGTATTCCTCACATCAATCCCAAAAGTTATCAGGTGATAATAGTTCTCCTATATTCCCCAGTAATTTATTTAGGACCCATATCACTTCCACAGTGCATTAAATCAGTTGTTGAGTTGTCTATTACCTCCTTGGAAGTGTGTTAATTCTCCTGAAGTCTGACATTAAGTCAATGTCGGGGTAGACCAGTTAGCTTTTTCTAGTTACGATTTCTGAGCTGAGTTAAGCAAAGCCAATATTCTGCACAGCAGTGAAGGAGAGTAATTAATCACTTTATTTATCCATATGTGTAAATGAAATCATGCCATTGTTAAGCAGCCAATAAACAGTTGGTGTCAGTGTGGAATAAATGAATTAAGTAGAAGGAAACTGATGTTTATACAATGCATACTTTTCATTATGCCCACCCAATAGGACTGATATTTATAATTGTCTCAGAAAAGAAATCCAAAACTCACAGGGTGTTTAAAAATCTTACTCGTGTTATTTCTTGCACTGTTGAGAAATAACAGATTGAATTTGAACCTGATTTTATGTGATTTCAAATGAAAAATGTTTCCTCTGGAGTAAAGTTTTCTCATTTAGAGTGTTGGTAAACATCATGTTTGGTTTAGTTTGTCTTAGAGTTAACAGCATACAACTTAAGTGAAGGTAAAGGCAAGTAACAAAATACAAATCAAAATAGAGAAGAAAATTCAGAAGAGAATTTTTAATTAGCAAGTCTTAATTATCTCCCTCCACCTGTTTATATAAAGATACATATACCTATATTTGGAGACTGAAGTCAAAGTCTGGACTTGTTTTAAAATGTAAGTGGCCTGCAGTGTACACCAGTACCCTAGTACTGGTGCATTTTTATTGGGTCACGTCCATGGCTTTTCCTCAGTTGTACTTTTGTGGGAAAATGTAGCTATAAACCAGTTTACTCCTTGGATATATATATATATTTCAGATGTATATTGTGATTGCAGTCCCATGAGCTGGAATGTAGTACCCTCACACTATCATGCTGATTCTTCTTTTAAACTTAAGGAATGAGTTAAGTTCAAAGCCAAGACACAACACACCAGATTTTACCCTATATGGACACTGAGAAAGCCTTCAGCAAAGAAAAACGTATTTCCCAAAACTACTCAGTGGACTCACAGTAGGGAAGTCTTTGAGTCTCTTCAAACTAACTCTTCCTTCTCCTACAGAGGATAGATGAATAATTTTTTATATTTTTAGTATGATATTCTTCTGCCTTATTTTATTTTGACTTTTTATGAATAATTTTTAGCTATCATATCATGTTTCCAATCAGTATTGACACAGTTGATTTTTTGTACTTATTTGTTCACTGTTAATTTTAATTGTGTTTTCATAATATTGAGCCTCTAAGCCAAATTTTCAACAAACTAATCATGTAACTCTTTTGTGTATGCACAAGGAATTCCAGTTTGTCAGTCTATCTGATATATACCTGTATCTTTATCTATATACTTAAAAAATGAATTAGAGAAAAAATGTCAGTGCCCAACTTTTTAATAACACACACACATTCTGTTTCTACATTGTAACAGAAGTACTGGTACCTGTATGAAATACATCTCTTTGGTAGACAAGTCCTACATTTTGCATGGTTGTTTTCTTGGAAGATATACTGAAGGATTCAATGAGTGTCTTTTCATGAATATAAAGAAAAATTGGGGCCCCTGGGTGGCTCAATTGTTTAAGCATCTGCCTTTGGCTCAGGTCATGATCTTAGGGTCCTGGGATCAAGCCCCGCATTAGGCCCCCTGCTCAGGGGGAGTCTGCTTCTCCCTCTCCCTCTGCCATTCCCAGTCCTGCTCACTTACTCTTTCTCTCTCTCTCTCCTTCTCTCAAATGAATAAATAAAAACATTTAAAAAAATAAATACAAAAAATAATAAATAAATAAATAAATACAAACAAAATAAAAGAAAGAAAAATTAGGCTATTGTTAAATAAAAGAATGGATTGATGGAGTTTTTACATTCCCATAAAATCTAGATTCAAATTTAAAATACTTGTATGTAATTGTAAGACCATAAGAGATTGAACACTTAATGGATCTATACCAAACGTTCACCTATAATAATTATTATAAAGAAGGGAACAATAGCCACTGAAAAATCTAGTTATTCTCTCTTGGTAAATTCAGCTGAATTTGATCAGAACAAAACAAAATAAGCCAATTATATATAAACATGCAGAGTTTTAATATTTGGGAGAATTGCTTTTATAATTCTCTTGAGGAAAATAGGGCTAACAAAAAGTAGATTTATTGTGTGATTTATAAAGGGCAGAATAGTTTTTCAACATTCTAATCGGTTTGAACTTAATCTATACATAATTTATTGTTATATTATTCATATATTCATGAAATTAGTAAGTTGATTTAAGAATTTCCAGTTTATATTTGACCATATAATTAAATCTTAATATTAAATTCAGATTTCTTTCAAAAAAATTTTTTTTAATTTTTATTTACTTATGGTAGTCACACAGAGAGAGAGAGAGAGAGAGAGAGAATCAGAGACACAGGCAGAGGGAGAAGCAGGCTCCATGCACTGGGAGCCCGACGTGGGATTCGATCCCGGGTCTCCAGGACCATGCCCTGGGCCAAAGGCAGGCGCTAAACTGCTGCGCCACCCAGGGATCCCTCAGATTTCTTTCAAAAGTTGTATGTGATTAATACTTGAACTTTTGCCAGACTAACTATAAACACTGTTTTTGAAAGGAATTCATAAAATTAATCAAGAATACTGAAATTGTTTGTCCTACAATATCACTTCTAGAAATCTGTTCAAAGACAATAATCACAATTTTATAAAGCTATTTATTACAGCTATATATATATATATATATATATAAAATGAATAACATTCATTAAAATAAACATATAACTGAGGCAGCCCAGGTGGCTCAGCGGTTTAGTGCCACCTTCAGCCCAGGGCCTGATCCTGGAGACCCGGGATCGAGTCCCACATCGGGCTCCCTGCATGGAGCCTGCTTCTCCCTCTGCCTGTGTCTCTGTCTCTGTCTCTCTCTCTCTCTCTGTGTCTCTCATGAATAAATAAATAAATAAAATCTTAAAAAAAAAAACACATATAACCGAAATAAATTGGAAATAAATTAAATGATCAAGATAAGGTAAATTTTAAATGTTATAGTATATCCACAGGGCTTGATATGTAACCATTATAAATTATTTCTTCAGGGAATAAAGACTGCAAGAAATGCTGACAAAAGTGGCAAGTAAAATAAAGCAGTATGATTTTAATTTTGAAAACTATAAAATAAAACAAATATATGGAAAATATAAAATTAAAAAATATACAAAATATAAAACAAAAACCAATAAAAAATAAAATATATAAAATAAAAAATAAATACATGCAATGAAATGTTCACAATGATTGCCTTTGACTTTATAGGACAAAAAGTGATTTTATTTTATTTTTTTTACCTTTACTGAACTTATAAATCTTTACCATACATGTGTAGTACTTTTATTTCTTTTTAAAAAACTAAGTAATCAAAAGAACCTGGATCAGAAGGTACCTAAAAAAATGTCATCCCTGACAAGTTTGGGATAAAACCAGATTAGAAAACCACATGGGCCTATTTGCTACTGCAATTTTTATGTCAGATATTTAAAGATGAAAAAAAGCATAAGGTAATTAGGGCCCAGAATTATGTTAATGGAAGCACATATTGGAGAAAATATCTTAATAGTCACATTAAGTGATGATTAAGGGAGAAGACAGTTTGAATTATGGACTTTCCTCCAGACAAGATAATGGAGCTGAGCTCTTGCCCAACAACATCCCTGAGGTCAGCTAGAGATGATTCTGATCCCCCATCAGAGATCTGAACAATTTTCCTTGTTTTAATTGTAAATATAATGAGCTCAGTAATAAAATGGCTCAATGAGTAGTTTTTACATTTGTATCAATTCTGTTCTACGCAACAGAAATTATACATTGCAAGCTTATCCATGGTTGTAAGAAAAATTCTAAAATGTCCCCAGTTTATTCATTATTAATGCTATGACAGATTTCAGTAACAAAACTAATTACCAGACATGATCCTAGTGTAATATTTTTTAAACTTTGCCTCCAAGCAAAATTATCATCCTTAAAAAAAGTCAATGTAATTATAATACGTTATGTTATCAGCTCTTGAGATGAACAAAAATATCCTTCTGAGTCCAAAACTCTGTGTTTCTGACAACTATTTAGATATTTTTAGATATTTATCTATTAGATATAGATATTTTCTATAAAGTTTATCTTTTCATGAAAAACAATTATGGACAAATATATATTCTCCCTTTACAAGATTATAAACACATTGTACTTGTTTGTATGTGGATGTGCTCTGTATGTAAAAGCTGAAATGTAGTTTGACAAGTTTGTAGATAATAGAGCTTCAAGAATAACTTTGTCCATACTATCCAGAAGTTAAATTTTAATTTTTGGAGGATATATCTGTGTATATGTTCCTAAGGTGTACTTTATCATTATTATACAACAATATACATATTGGCCCTCTAACATCGTTCTAACATTGAATATCAGTAGATGTATTTTATAACATTGGTATTGTGAGCATTTCCAAATACTAGTTGCAAATCAAAATACACTTTAGTGTTTCACTTTCTGATTACAAGGCTAGATTATTTCTCTGTTGTTCTCATTTGGGAATTCCCAAAAATTAGCATGTTCTTATCCAATAATAGTATAGAATTTGGAAAAACATTTATTTTCTTGCTCAGAGCTTTTCATAGGGGTTCCAATATTCTCAAGGTGTCTTTTTGATAGTTTCTAAAACCTGTACACTGGGTTGTAACATATCTCAGTTAAAGCCCTGTGGTGCCAGGTAACTAGGAAAGGAGAAATTGAGCTTGAGGAGAATAAAAATCTACACAATTTATTTTAAAGTTTGAGAGAAGTCACAGCGCTGATTGCAGAGAATTTTCCTGCAGCAAACAAAGCTTCTCCATCCACTAGAACAGTTGCAAAGTCACTATTTAGTATGCAATGAAATTAACGAAAGAATAAAAAAGAAGGGGAATATGTTAGATTGAGCAAATAGTCATCTAAACACTGTTTCTACTTGAACCTTAACAGTGGAATCTTTGAAGTGTTAGTTTGCTGAGAACAGTATGGTTTATGGCACCTGTCCCGGCATAAGTCTTGATAGATGCCCCCATTTAGTCTTTCTCTCTCAAAAAAATTCCCAGTTTGGACCATAAATTAAACTATTTATGGGGAATTATTCACTTTCACTTATATCTTCTTCCATGGAGCCTATGAACAAGATCTTAAGGGAATAAAAGGGGGAAAAATGTTTGACTTCTCCTTTTCGGCTAATGAGGGTGCCACAGAACTTCTGACTAACTCATGGACAGAACTCACAGACCCTCGCTGCAATTGGTACAGTCTGTGAGGATTCCCTACCCCAGCCATTCCCGAAGAGTCCTCTGTACAGTCTGCGACAGTCCCTATGAAATGATTTGATGCCAATTTGAGTATATTGGTCGGTGACTGGAATAAGCATCATATGGCTTCCCTTTGAGGTTCAACAGTTTAAAAATACGGAGCTGGCTGCAGAGACCCGAGAACCTGTGCCTTGCATCTCAGGCTTGGCTAGCAGAGGACTTGAGACTTCATTTGGGGCTGGTTGCTTTTTCTATCAGGTCAATTCCATGTGTGGAAAGGGCCTGTCTGCTCCAGTTGTAGATACACACCAACCGTACTGGTGTGACTTACATCTCAACATCAACATTAGGTATTTCATTCGAAACTATTTTAAGTCCTTGAATGTGTGTAATATTTAGGTGCAATCACTTTTTAGCAGTGATGTTCATTTCCTCTGGGGAAAGGAATCAACAATAAAGAGAAGAATTACGTGTAGATTAGACTTTCATAAAAGAGGCATATCCCTTAAGCAGGACCATGCGCTGTGTCTCTTATAAAGTTAAAATTGAATCATTTCTTTTGGGAAGAACTAAATCATGTTTTACTAGACACTGATTAAATCATCTGATCTCAACTGGGCAGTGTAGTCAGGACGTCAGAGATGCATCATTCATCTTGAATGTGAGACTTTCCAAACATTCTCCCTTTTGAAATGCTAGATCACTAAGATTAACTGTTGTGGTCATTCTTGGTAGTGACTTCTTCTCACATTCTTTAAACCATGTAACCCAGAATCCTTTATCAGGGGTGATTGTGAAGATAGGTACTACACATTTTTAGCTTAGGACCATATGTTTTTCTCAACAGCACGGGTAGTTCATATATGAGAACTTGGAAACTCCCGAACTCCTCCCGGACCCTCTCCCAGAAGCACACCCTGTCCCCCCGTGCCCACCCCGTATTCACTGGGGCACCACCTCGTATTTTCACTCCTGAACTCCCAGTCTCCAGAAGAGTACCTCATACCTTACGGACACCCATACCTATTTGTTGATTGATTGAATTAATTAATTAATTAATTAATTAATTAAATGGAAAAAACAACATAATTGAAAGTCCTTTTGCCATCGTACCGTCTCGATGAGAATCTGCCTTTACCAAACCGAGAGCCCGTTGAGAAGAGCCACCCAGTCTTGAACATCTGGTCCAGCTGGAGGCAGCTGGCTAGTTTCAGATCCTCTCAGTGTTCCGTCATGGCCCGTCCACAGGGTCTTCCTTTGTTGACACACAAGCCCTGGGGTCATGGACTTGAGGCCCTGCAGAACAACCTGTACTGAACCTGCAAGGAGCACACCAGTACTGGGTCTGACAAGGCCACGCTTGAGATGCTTTCGTGAAGATACTCATGGGACATTCTTGCCACCATCTTCTTTAATCAGGCCATTCTGTCACTCAGAAACCTCCAATGGCACCCAAGGTTTTCCAGAGCAAATGCCAAACATTGGCCCTTGGGGTCACTCACCAATTGGGTCCAATTATCATCTGGAACCATCTCCTACTAAACTCCTTCTTTTCCTTCTAGAAGGTACCTCCTTTACTCCAGGCTCACCAAGATATGGTCTTTGCTCCAGACCTATGCTTGGGTTCACACTCCTGTTTTATTTACCGTCAAACTCTCTTTCCCCCACTGCACCCAGTCCCAAAACCAAATCACCCTCCCACTATTCGTTTATCAAAATTGTCCTCAGCCTGTGTAGTCTGGTTCCCATGCTGTCTCTTCGGGTATTTCCGTGGTCTCCTCTGTCACACGCAGTCCTCTCCAACACTGTGCTTCTGATGACTTGGCACTCACAGCAAGCCTGTGCTCGCCACGGAGTCCAGTGCATCTTGAGGGCAGGACTGCTGGTTGTCCTCTCTCCAGTGCCTGGCACAGTGGTATGCACAGATGGGGCACACAGGTGAGGCCAGATGATCATGAATGTCTTAAGTCCACTTGATTTCTTTTGCAAAAAAATGAGAATTACTGTCATGAATACACAGGGCTCCTGAAACCGAGTTCAATAAGACAAAGCAGTTAATTGGCTCAGTATTCAAAGGGATAAAATACATAATAATTCAGGAAATTTTGCTCTTGCATACATTGACAAGGGCATTGTTGGGTTTTTAGAGTGCTTCAGTATTTCCAGTTGGCACGCCAGAACATTTCTTACAAAGTGGTGGGTTTGTTTCAAAATATTAGGAAAATACGTGGCTTCAAGCATGCATAGGTTTAGTATAGTAGGCCAACCCTTATTTTTAGATATCCATCATTTCCATTTGTAATTTAACATTTGAAGGCATGAGTAATGAGCTAAAATAAAATACAATGAAATTAATTGAGGTGCTGTAGGTATTTAATTTGTATTACATTTATCTTTCAATTTATAAGGAACTCAATACCAGGAAAACTAAAAGAGCTTAAAAGCAATCATTTGTGTCACTTTGAAAGTGCCCACAAAAAAATAATGGTTGAGATTTTGTCAAACTCCATTTTCTAAATAAAATAGCTTATGTTGTAACCTTTGATTTGCGATGAAGGGACAGAAGGTTTACAAATGTTTCATTCCTTTTTATAAACTCATCAAACGTAAGGAAAATTGAATGTACACTTTTGGAGAGGGATTGACCATTGCAGTCTTCTGAATTCTAAATAAAGGAAAAAAGGAGGTATAGGTAAAAAATATATATATATTTTAAAATAGTGTGCACACTGAGCCACAAAGTGTTGTTAGTAAGCATAATCTCTAAAATCTGTTATTTTCTCTCTTCCAATAACAAATTGCATTTGTCAGTTTTGACATTATACATCAGATTCAGGGCTTAGTCCTTCTAACTCAAGCTTTGCTCTCATAAACATGCCTGACTAGAGATTATTTGCTCTTCCTTGATTACTTCCAGGGTGGTGAGCTTCCTCTCTCTCTGGGAATAAAATTCAACTCATATAGCTCTAATTATAGAAAGATCTTTATAATGAGTGAATATCTCTGCTATTCACCTGTGGCCTTTTGGTCCTGTTCCTGCAAGTCGTCAGCAGCATTCGTTCCTGAAGGGTGGGCACTCTGTCTTGGAAGTGGTTGGTTCTCCTGCCTCACCAACACCCACAAGGAGCTCAAGAGAGAGAGCAGGTTTTCTCTCACCTGCACGGACCCGACCTTCACGTACTTGAAGGCACTCCACTCTCTCCTGCAGGCCTCTGTGTCCTACTCTGCTTCTCTCGACTCCCCTCCTGCTGTACACTCGTAACTGTCTGCTCACCCTCATCATTATGCACATACTAAAACCCCCCTTAGTAAGTAAGCACTCAGGAAGCCAGGAAATGTGAACATTTCACTCCCAGGGAATTTGAGAGCAAGACCTGCTCTCCCAAACAAATCTGGACCAGAAAAAAAAGTCCTATAAAAAAATTATTCTGTCCCTAAAATTATTTGAATTACAGGACTTGAGAAAATAAGGTTGATTGACATACTAGCTGAATGTATGATTGGAAACTAATATTCACACTCTAAATACTGTTAGATCTGTGATGTGGGGTTGCACAGTAACTCAACTATGAATACTCCTCAAGTAGAACAGGAGTTGGCAAATTGCATCCTGAGAGCCAAATCTGCCCTGCTGCCTGTTTTTGTAAATAAAGTTTTATGGAACACAGTCAGGCCTGTTGGTTCAGGTGTTGTCTAGAAGGGCTCCTGCACTAGAGTACCACAGGTGAGTAACTGCAGCAGAGACCTCATTGCCCACGAAGTCTAAAACAGCTGCCCTTTACAGAAAAAATTTGCCAACCCCTAAATTGAAGATCCACCAAAATAGACATTCCTCTCGTAACATCGGATAGTACAGATATTTCTGTAGTGAAATAAATATCTCATTTTAGATTAGTATTGGAGAAAGGCAAACTCTAGCATGTTATTAGTTATTGACTGTGTGTGTCTGTTACACCTGTACATGATATATTTTCTATAGTTATTCAGTTGGAGTAGATTATATACGTTCCTTAGGGAATTTGCTTTTTCCTTTCACACGCACAGACAACATTTTTGAACCAGGAATATGAAAATCATTATCTTCCCAATTGCTGATGCTGTAGGTAGCTGTTTTCTAGCATTTAATTATGAAAAAAATTAAACATATAAGGTGCCTGGGTGGCTCAGTAGGTTAAGTGTCCTACTTTTGATTTCAGCTCAGGTCATGATCTCAAGTCCTGAGATCAAGCCTGAGTCGGGCTCCATGCTGAGCTCCACACTGAGCATGGAACTTGCTTGAGATTTTCACTCTCTTTCAAAAAAAAGAAAAGAAAAAGAAGAAAGAAAAGTTGAATTTTACAGTGAACATCCATATGTCCACTACCTACCTCCTACTGCTAAGAGTTTGATATACTTGATTAATCACATGTGTTTATCTATGTGTCACATTATGTGTCAAATGCTATTTGTCATTTAACAAATATTACTTGTTGATTCATTTCAAAAAAATCACAGACATCAATGCACCTCCTTCCCAAATACTTCAGCATGTGTATCAATAACTAGAGTTTAATATTTATTTCTAGTTCCTATTTTTTTCCTTTTGAAGTATAACATGTACACAAGGAAATACACAAATTTTAAAGGCACCATTCAGCATGTTTAATAAAGGAACGAGATGGTAACCCAAACCTCTATCATGATACAGACATTGCCCATCGCCCCAGGAAGCTAATCATGCCTGTTCCCTGCAGACCTCACCCCTGCTCTCTCACAGACAACTACAGCTATTTGGGGTTTTTTTCTCCCATAAACTAGTTTTGCCTACTTGGGATTCCATATTAAATGGAACCAAGAGTATGTGTCATCTGCTGTCTTTTCTCATTGAACAGGAAGCTTTTGGATTAATCGTGCTGCTGAATATATGAATAGTGCTTTTCGTTCACTGTTTAGCAGCATCCCTTGTATAAATACAACACAGCTTACGTACCCACTCTCCTCTTGGTGAGCATTTGGGCTCTTTCCTGTTTGGGGCCATTATAAATAAAGCTGCCAAGAACATTCCTGTACAAGTCTTTTTGTATATGTATGTTTTGTATTTCTGGGGAAGAAAGGTATCTAAGATTGAAATCACTGGATCATTGAATAGGCGCGTGTTTAGTTTTATAAGAAGATGTCTGAGTCTCCAGGGCTGCATGCTCTTTCTGCTGAGCCAGCCAGGCAGCCCTCCCAGGATCTCCGTTTAGTTTAAATTGACCCCACCCTCATCCCTCCATTTCACACCACCACAGCAAGGGAAGAAGCATTTCTCTAGCTGAATTACATTCTGCAGAGCTTAGCTATAGTGTTGTCTAGAAATGTTTAGCTGACTTAAATAAGTTATTGATTTTTATTTTTCTTTCATCTTTAGCTCCTGTTAGACATTTGCTATGTCAATACTCCCGTGGGATTCGCCTCCATTTTCCTATTCAGTTCGCTCCCATCATTTCTTTCAAGATCAGGGTCAAATCACGTTTCTACCTAGATACCTTCCTTGGTGAAGTTCACTTTTTTTTTCTTTACAAAATATATGCCATCATAGGCCCAATGGTTGCCAGCTTATAATACTTTCTGTGGTACTTGCTATTAAGTTTTAGTTTTATACATCATTTCCATGGCAAACTGTATTTTTTCCCAAGGTAACAGGCCCTAAATATTTTACTTCTTTTTAAAGCTCACCTCCAAACTCATGGCTTGGAGCCTAGCTGGTGTGTATTCACTTTATTTCATTGAAGAATGAAATAAAATAGAAGATTAATTTACCCAGGATACAACAAAGCAGGTAGTAAACTAACCCTGTTTCTTTTACTTTTTTTTTTTTTTTCAAGATTATTTATTTTCGAGAGCATGCACAAGTGAGCTGGGGGAGGGACAGAGGGAGAGAAAGAATTTTGAAGCAGACTTTGTGCTGAAAGCAGAGAGCCCAATGCAGGGTTCTCTCCCAGGACCCCCAAATCATGGCCTGAACCCAAATCAAGAGCTGACCACTTAGCCGAGGGCACCATCCAGGCACCCCACCCTGTTTCTTTCTCTTCAAAACAAAATGCAGAAATATGTTACCCCTTTTAAATTTAAGAGTTAATCATTAGATTAGTTTCCTTTACTACTGTTGACTGACAAGAAGATTGCTGTGCTCTATATATTGTTAGGGTTTAACCTTTAACAAGCTAGCCTAAACTTTAGTGGCTCTAACATTAAATACCATCTTACCTACTACAGGTCAAGAATGGAGGCAGGGTTCATCTGGGTGGTTCTTCTGCTGCATGCAGCATTAACAGAGGTTATCTCCTGTACTATCTCGGCTCAGAAGGAAGGTTCAAGAAGTCTTTACTTCATGGCTAGCTCTGACTTCCACACAGCAGGGTTGTCACCAAGCAGTGAAACTTCTTATATAGAGGCAGACCTCCAAAAGGGAGCATTCTATCTGTGGGGATGTAGATGTCTTAAGACCCAGGCTAAAGAAGTTTGAAAGTTACAAAGAATCATTTTAATGATTTTGCTGCATTTTTTATGCTCTATGCAGATCATGGACAGTCCAGAATCAAGGGAAGGGATGTAAAGAGATCTCCCTTCTCAGTGGATGAAGTGCCTGAATTTGTGGCTGTGATCCCTCACATGCATTCCTGACATGTATATTTAGTTTAACTTGCTAGATTTGTTGAAGGATGATTAGCTGTTACATTGGCTCTGGAGGGTATTAGTCTTAGAGCTAGGGGCTCGCCCTCTCTGTAGACTTACAGTACTTTTTAGCCGAAGTCTCCTCTGAGAGCTCTTTGTCAGTTTTTACCTCAGCCTGCAGAGCGCAAGCTTGGGAGGCGTGAGCAATGCAATGTGTTCCACCAAAAGAGGGCTCAGGAAAAAAAGAAGAAATTTCATAAAAATCCTCTCCGAAATGACATAAGCTCAGTAAAGAAGAGCTAATACTCTTTTGTGTAATATAAAGTTGTTTCTACTCACCAATTCTCAATAGGTGGTGTATGTTTATTATCATTTTTTTCAAGTAATGATGATAACTTTCAAGGAGCCAGGCACATTAAACTGCTCAACCCCAGTGAAATAGGCAGCCCAAATTTATAGCATGACAGGATAGAGTTCTTGACTGAACCTCAGAAGGGGAGAAAATAAGTTTGACCCCATGCTTATTTTATTTTTCTAATTTTTATTTAAATTCTAGATAGTTAACATACAGTGCTATTTTAGCTTCAAGAGTACAGTATAGTATTTCAACATTCCCGTACATCACTGGGTGCTCATCACAAGTGCCCTCACTAGTTCCCATCACCTGTTTTCCCCACTGCCCCCCACCTCCCCTCTGATAACCATCAGTTTGTTCTCTGTAGTTAAGAGTCTGTTTCTTGATTTGTTTCTCTCTCTTCACTCTTTCCTCTACTTGTTTGTTTTTAAAATTCCATATATGAGTGAAATCATGTGGTATTTGTCTTTCTCTGACTTATTTTGCTTAGCATAATACTCTTTAGCTCCATCCATGTCATTACAAATGGCAAGATTTCTCCCTAAAATTTACATTTTCCTATGTTATTCCTAAGGTAAAATGTTGGCATTTCTGTTCTCCATTCTCTCCTCCTTTCACTTTTTAAAAAAGATTTTATTTATTTAAATGTTTCTTTATTTGAGAGAGCACACATGCATAATCAGGGGGAGGAAGAGGGAAAGAATCCCAAGCAGCCTCCATGCTGGCTGAATACTGGACTCAATATTACAACCCCAAGATCATGACCAAAACTGAAACCAAGAGTAGAATACCTAACCCACTGAGCCACCCAGGTGCCCCTCATCATGTCCCTTTTTAAATGCTTTTGGAAAAATCTATACAAAATGCCAAGGTCTAGTTTCTGTGTGGCATTTTCTGCGAGAGGAGCTCATTAGAATAATTTATCAGGGGCTCATATGCCTTAGAAATGGGTCCAATAGGAACTGAACCAACACCACCAACTCATTTCATTTACACCATTAAGCACATTAGGTGATGAAGATTTTGTCAGTTCCCCTCTTGCCAGACAAAACCAACAAATTAAAAGTGAAGGATGTCCTCACTGCCTATGAATTTCCTGAGCTTCTCCATCGAGGCTCCCTCTGGAGTCCTGATTTGCCCTATTGCCTTAAACCAACATGTGAGCATCAGAAGTAGACCAGGGACATGCTAATGACAACTGTCACTGATGAGTTCTGATTTATCTGTGTGTAATTGTCCCCAATTAGAAACCACTGGGAACACATCATAGGACGTTTATAAGTGAAAACAGTGTTTCATTTAACAGGAAGCTTGAGTGAATGAAATATGATCATGGGCTTAATTAAGAAGAGGAAAATTAGTTGCTCAAGTCTGTAGGATGAACAGAATTGAACAATTAAAAACAGATATTATTATATAGTGATGTAAGATGTAGTGCTATTTGAAAAAGAAAGATTTTCCATAGAAATGTCCATACCACATACTCATCCCTACCCCCCCCCAGAAGCATAATTTGGCCCACTGTGGCCTTTTTTGAATCAAGATACATACTGAACTTGGGGCACCTGGGTGGCTCAATCAGTTAAGCATCTGCTGTTGGCTCAAGGCATGATCCCAGGGTCCTGGAATTGAGCCCCACATTGGGCTCCCTGCCCAGTGGGGAGTCTGCTGCTCCCTCTGCTTGTGTTCTCTCCCTCACTCACTCTGTGTCTCAAATAAATAAATAAAATATTTTAAAAAAGATATATAGTGAACTTAAGAAAAAATGATAATATATAAATTTAGGCATATAAAAATATAATTAAAGCTTTATTGTTTGTATAAAAAAGATTTATCATCGTGCACCACTAAATAATACGTGCTTTGATAATTTTATATATAGGGTAATAGCTGATTAGTGATTGTTTTTATTCCAATTGAGGTTGTACAAAACAAAACACTCAGTAGATTACTTATTCCACTGATGTTTTATGATAGAAATATAATAAAAGAGTTCTAGTCCCTTATTGTCACAGTGCGATTTTAAAGAAGAGAAAATTCAGTGAAACAAATAAAAGGACACTTAGAATATGAAGTGGAAGTCCTGGCTTGAACTAACTGTGCTGATCTTCATTTATGAACAAATGTTTTATGAATGCCAGGCAAAGATCTTTATACTGTGGAATACAGAGATGAATTCTGTTTGGCTTCTTGTCCTCCAGGAGTCCACAGTCTAGCAAAGTATTAAAAACAAGTCATTGTAGGGACACCTGGGTGGCTCAGTGGTTGAACGTCTGCCTTGGCTCAGGGCGTTATCTGAGATGCTGGGATCGAGTCCCCCATCAGGCTTCCTGCATGGAGTCTGCTTCTCCCTCTGTCTGTGTCTCTGCCTCTCTCTGTGTGTCTCTCATGTACAAATAACTAAAATCTTTTTAAAAAAGTCATTGTAGTGTGTTTTGACGAGTAATAAGGCTGTTTTGGGGTCTCAGACGACACAGAGCCTCACTCAGCCTGGACATCTGAAGCAGGTGGCTGAGGCTGGGTCCTCAGGTGGGACAAGAGGATCCTCACAAACCAAGCAGGTGCTGCAAAGGAGCCTGGTTTCATCTCCTAGGCAATGGGAAAGCGCTGAAGGCTTCCGAATTAGGAGTTCCACGCCCAGCGTCCTGCTCCAGGACGCTGATTGCAGGGCCCAGCGGATACTTGACAGGAGCCAGAAGAGACTGCAGGCAGGGAGTAGAGCAGCTAGGGGTGGAGTGAGTTGGAGGGGAGGGAGGGAAGGGTTGGAGGATACCCTGTTTGTGTCTAGGACCTTCGCGTGTATTTCCATTTCACCCCCACCATAGCCATCTGTGGTAGCTCATGTTTAGAGTCAGCTGTATAATCTGCAACCATCAGTGCACAATGAAAACGCGGAGTTGTTGTTTAAAAAGCAGGGGGTGGGGATCCCTGGGTGGCGCAGCGGTTTGGCGCCTGCCTTTGGCCCAGGGCGCGATCCTGGAGACCCGGGATCGAATCCCATGTTGGGCTCCCGGTGCATGGAGCCTGCTTCTCCCTCTGCCTGTGTCTCTGCCCCCCCCCCCCGTGCCTATCATGAATAATAAATAAATAAATAAATAAATAAATAAATAAATAAATAAATAAATAAATAAAATAAAAAGCAGGGGGTGGAATGCCATTAAAGGTGCAACAGACACTAAAGCGTTTTCCTTTCTCCCACGTGCCCTGGCTCGCTCTCCTGCCTCTCGCGCTCGCTCTCCGCATCACGTCATCTCTAATTTACTATGTAATGCCATCCTAAGTAAAGAAAAATCAAAACTTTAAACTATTGGCACAAATTTTACCATGTATCTCGATACTGTGCGATGCCAGATTTAAATGCCAATACAGGAGCGCCTGAGTTGTGCGCAGAGTCGTGGACGTGATGCGGGTCGCCCTCAGAGCCCGCACCTGCGTGGAACTTCGTCCCGGCTGCGCGGCGGGGACCCTGCACGAATCCACCCTGCTGGGCGGATCCACCTTCTGCTTGCACCCGTCCTACCGGCGTGGCCTGACTGAAGAGTGAGGGAAGGCTAAAGAAAGCAGCAGTGCGGCTGCCTGGCTTTGCGCGGACCCCCAGGCCCAGGAAAGCGTGCGGGCGGCCGCCCCTGTTCTGGGTTCCTAGGGCCTCACCGCACCTGCCTTCCGAGCAAGCCCTGGCTCCGCGGGCCAGCGCGGTCTTCGCGGGCGGCGGCGCTCCCGGCCCTCGCGGCCACAGGCCCCCCGCCCGCCCCCCGCCTGGAGGCCTGCGCCCCCCCATCCCCATCCCGCCTGGAGGCCTGCAGGCCCCCCCCCCCGCCCGGAGCTCCCCCCGCCCCCGGCACGGCTGGGCCCAGGGGGGCACGGCGAGCGCCCCGGGTGGGGCAGCCGCTCGCTGCGGACTCGGCCTCCCGCATCCCGCCCGCTGGCAGAACACAGGCTCCGGGGGCCTCTGAGCTTGGGACAGGCCGTGACGTGAGGCCCGCCCTGCGCAGGTTATCCGGGCGCCCGGAGGGGACGGCGGTTGCCCAGGGACTGACCGCGCCCGGCCGCCTCGGGCTGTGCGGACCCCGTGGTGCCGCGAACCAAACGTCAGTCAGTGACCCTCTGAGGGAACAGCTGGGCCCCTGCGCTCCAGGTGGCGGCCGCCGCGGGCTGGCGCGGGGAGAAGGATGGCCCCGCGGCCACTGCTACAAGGGCAGGTGGAAATGTAAGGCCGAGGAGCAGGGAGGCCGGGCTCTGCGGACGGAAGGCTCCTCGGAGAAGCCTTCAGGAGCAGGGGGACGATCCTGGCTAAACTGACCCAGCGGGGCTCATGCGCAAGGCCGCCCGCTGGGAAAGGTGGGAAGGGAGACCCCAGCAGAGCGGGCGTCTCCGATCAAGCATGGGGATGCGGGGCAACTGACTTAGCAGGATTCCTGCGCAAACCGGACTCCGCAAGGGACCCGATGAGAGCCTGCAACCGCAGCTGGGCAGAAGGGGCGCTCACAGGAGCCTGACTGAAGTCTGACCACGGAGAGAATCTTCGTCCTGGGGAAGCCGCACCGGCCCCTCAGGCGCAGAGCTCCTTACAGCACCAGGAAAGAACACGAAAGCTCCAACTGTAGAAACCGTAAAGGGAGTGGGTGTCGAGGCACATTCATACCGGAGAATGGATAGGTAGATGCTAAGGGTCTCAGGAACGATGTGGGGGAAGATATTCTTAAATATCTTTAAATAATATTAGGAACATTAATAGATATTCTTTAAATATCTTTAAATAATATTAGGAACATTAATAGATATTTCGATTCATGGATTTTAAAATTGTTTTATACGTTTGGCAGGTGGCACAGTTGTTTAGTGAGATCTCACATTCAAAATGCTCAGTCTTTCTTAAAAAGGAGACTCAGGACAATTAAAGGCGCACCTTGTGTCGGTAAGACAGGGAGATGATGGGGATGCTGGTCCAGCTTTTCAGTTCCAGAAAGAAGGCAACTTTTAATGTATGATTTTTCCCTTACCACAACAAATAGGGAAAGCAACACACAGATGTAACCAAGGAAACCAATTTTCAGGAGTCGGGATGGTGGGTAGGGGGTTGTGGAAGCAGACTGGCACTGGGGTAGCTCCCCTGCGAATTAGCAGGAGGAGCAGGAGCCTGCCTGCCAGGTGCAAGCCTAACTTTAATGAATATGCTTCCAGAGAGCCAATGAGTTGTATCATGTGAGGTCTCTTGGACTCACGTAGAATGCATTAAGACTTGTATTTTGCTTCAGGACTGTAAGCCAAAGTACCATTTTTAATTTTCCCCAAAAGCATATGGCAATGGAAGTGAATACAGGGGCCTGATGAGCAGGGAGCTTAGATACAATGGATGAATTTTCATTCAGAAGCAGCCCAACTCCTTGCATCTGATTGGCAGTGGGCAGTATGATTGCTGTATTATGCTCCAGGGATAATGCCTTCATTCACAGAACAAAGCCCAGGGCAGAGTCACTAGAGTTCTGCCTACTGGGAATGAAGAACAAAAAGGGTAATCAGAAGTTCGCAGTGGTTTCTTCCCCTCCCCCCACCCCTGTTTCTTCCTTCTCTCTTTTGTTCCATCCTTCCATTTCCTTTACTCCACTCTTCCCAAGGTCCTTTTAATTCTAGTTTAATTATTATATGGGAATAAATGAATAGCATATTGCATGTAGAGAAAACAGGGAAAAGTGTACCAAACAGTACCCCACTATTTTTTAACCTTTTTATTTTGAAATGATTATAGATTCATGGGAAGTCACAAAATAAAATACAGAGACATATCTTACAATTCTCCCAGTTTCCATCAATGCAGCATCTCTGCTGTACCTGTGTACGACAATAGCACGACTGGGAAATTGCCATTGGTACACTCCCGGATCTCCCCAGTTTTACATGCACTCCTGTGTGTGTGTGTGTGTGTGTGTGTGTGTGTGTGTGTGTGTTTACTTTAGTTCAGTGGAGTCTTATCACATCAGAGCTTTGTGGGACTACCACCACAAGACGCAGGATGATTCCAGCACGCTACGGCCTCCTGCTTCCCCTTGGCCATCACATCAGAAGCCCTGGCAACCCCTGACTTCTCCAGGCCTGTAATTTTGTTATCTCAAGAATGTTATCTTTTTCACTCAGCGTGATTCCCTTGAGATCCCTCCAAACTGTCGTTTTGTACATCTATCAATAGTCCATTTCTTCTCATTGCTACATCCCTACTTCCCTCTCCTTGGTATGGATATATTAGCTTGTTTCACCATTCACCTGTTGCAGAACATTTGGTTGTTTCTAGTTTGGGGCATTTATGGATAAACTATCAACATTTGTGTACCCATTAAACATTGAACTGAAGTGAATTAACTTCAGTTAATCACAATGTTTAATGTTCAATTAAACATTGAAATGAAGTGAAGTTTTAAAAACTGCTACTGCTCATAAGGAAGTAAAGGTCTATAATACCAGGAGAGTTGTTCACAAACATTATAGGATTTCTGCCCTCTAAGGACACTGAAATTGAAACTTATTTTTAAAATCATCTGCTGCTACCCAAGGACAGAAAACAGAAGATTGAGACTTCTCTTTTCTGTGAAACAGGCATGGTTATTTGCATAAATTTCCATTAAATGTCTAAGAGGTGTTAGCTTCACTTATATTAATAAAATCATATCACTTTCCGTCAAATTCAGTACTCAGGGTTTGACTTTTCTGTAATAGACAACACACCCATGGAGCAAGAACAGGTGAAAGAATACCTGAAACGAACCAGTGCATTTATTTATTTATTTATTTTAGGATTTTATTTATTTATTTGACAGAGAGAGTGAGAGCACAAGCAAGGGGAGCACAGGCAGAGGGAGAGGGAGAAGCAGGCTCCTCGCTAAGCAGGGAGCCCGATGTGGGGCTCAATCCAAGGACCCCAAGATAATGACCTGAGCTGAAGGCAGACACTTAACCGACTGAGCCACCCAGGTCCCCCAAATCTGTGCATTTTAGAAAAACAGGAGTGAGGGACACTCCCCACACGATCTCACATATGATCCCAAGAAGCTAGGAAAACATAAAGTTGAGCCGTCTTTTGTCCAGAGACATCCCCACAGCTCAGGAGCTCCCTTCACTGAGAAGACCCTAACAACAGAGATCATTCTAGGGGAAAGACTGAAACTTGGAGCATCCGAGAACCTTCATATACGTACCACCTCCGTTGGCAAACAAACCCACTGCTCTTCTCTTTTCCTGCCTACGAAATCAGTTATTAATGATCAAATTGCAAAATGCACTCAAGATCCATGAGTGAAACCTTCAGATTCATCTAAGACCGAACCAGGAGTTGCAAGGAACACCCAAGGAGATTATTAACATAACAATGTATAATGCAGTAGTATACACTTAGTACACAAACTGCATAAACTATTCGGTTTCTGGTAGTCTGGAAGGCATTTCCAAATATTACAAGATCTCAGAGTCATTTAATTAACCATATCCCTAGTCATCTGCGATTACAATTTACTACATTCCAGTTTATGGAATGATCACAGACAAAAATATTACAATAACTTTATTGTATAAAATGGCTGGCATTCAGGGATTTTGCTTCAACTACTGCAAAATTCTGATGTGCTAGTATGAGCATTTAAAAAAATGCCTAGCTCAGGCGTGAGAAATCTCACAGAAAACTACAGAGGAAGATATATAACATGAGAATTTTCTAGTTTATAATTTACAAATTGTTCCTTCTTCTGGTATTGAATTTTATACACAGTGTGTCTCTTGTAATATAACTGCAATCAACTCCAAAACTAGAAAAGCATTCGAAGAAGAGAAACTTGAGAGTATGTCTTTCCCATGGTAAGAGCTTGACTTTGTGTAGATAGCACGTTGAGGGTGTTGAGCCGAGGGCTAATTATTTGTGGTTGCTAGAAACTGGAGTATGTATTTTGAAGGAATTAAAACAAAACAGAATTCATGTTAGTCCCCTGTTGTGTGGCTCTGGCTGGCCAGCGCACAAACCTGACATTGTCCTGATACCCTGTGATAAACACTGTGACCGTGTGTATCCAGGCTACGGCATGAGAGCCGCTACCACTCTGCCAATATCAGTTGTTTGGATAATTTGTCAGTCACCAGCTCCACCAAAATTAACTTAGGAATATGAATTTTCCCTGCCTCAAATAAAAAGAAACTAATAATAGTAATTTGGGTCTGATTTATTTTCTTCCAAGGTTTTGAAAATAACTAATGGACTTTATGGTTTTTGACTATGGCAAGAACAGTAGCAGGTGTCAGCAGAGGCTTCTGCGCAGGACTGATGGGAAAACCTATGGTTCAAAAGGGAATCATGTTTCTTTGGAAATCGCAGACCCCCTCTTTTTCTTCACAATGTTAGTGTAGAAAAACATAAAAGACGGACAATTTGAATCGTGCAAAGCTTATAGCATACGGGTGTGCTGGTATTTATTGGTCCCTAGCACGGACAACTAGAATTGCATATGGCACATCTATCGAACTTTCAGTTCTGAGTTGGCTGTGCTCTCTCAGCCTTCGGTTCTGCATGTGATAATGAGGGCTTACTTTGTTTTTTAATGCCTCCTATGCTCCTGCACTGTTCTGTGGTTTTACATACATAAGTTTTCATAATATCCCTATGGGAATTTCTAGTAAATCTCTAGTTTATAAACGGGGAAACTGAGGTTTAAATAGATTAAGTGGCATGCTCCAGGTCCTATGCACCTGTATGCAGTAGTGCCTTGGGCACACCTTTTCATGCAGTTCCCACACCCCTGTGGGACTGCAAAGTTCCAAGGAGCTGGCCCTGCGTCTCTTTGATCTGTATACGCAAAGCCACTGTGAGCGCTCACCAAGAATTTGTGGTGGCCCTATTTCCGTTTCTCCAGGACTCACTGTGACCAGCATCCTAGGCAGACACCACCGTGCCTGGGTATTGTCTTAATGCCCACTATTCTTATTTCCACAAGTCTGTTCCCCATTCTAACCCTCCCACAACAGCTGTAGTGGGCTTCAAAGGATAAAATAGAGTAAGCCATAACCTATAAGCCACAAAAACCATTTTAGCAATATATAATAGAATAAGAAGCAATTCCATATTTGCTCAAGACATGCCCAGGTTTTGATCACCTGATAAATAAACCACTTGATACAAACTAATTTATTCATTCTCAAAATGTCTCCACTTAGGCCCAGACAATTTTAGTACTTTGCCCAAAGTGTCCTAGACTGAAAGGAGCTGCACTGGATTCCAGGCTCAGGGAGTCTGGCTTGTGAGTCCACACACTTGGCCACTACACACAACAACGTCTTAGTTTGGGAGCTTTGTGGCCCCCTAACTATACATTGAAGCCCCATAAACATTTTTATAATGGCTGTAAAATCATATTTCTAACCAGAATAGGTAAAGCAGAAAGAGGATGTATGCTCTAATAATTAAAGAAAGAAACGTGCCAATGCATGGAGGAGAGATTAGAACATTCCCGTGGGAATATTCTACTGCTACGTATGGAGACCACAAGGCAGTAGACTGAAGGGAAATCTGTTCTGGGGGAAGCAGAGTTACTCACCAATCCTAATG
The DNA here is from genome assembly GCF_053574225.1 of Canis aureus. Taxonomy (NCBI): domain Eukaryota; kingdom Metazoa; phylum Chordata; class Mammalia; order Carnivora; family Canidae; genus Canis; species Canis aureus. The sequence continues at coordinate 7,577,485 of NC_135641.1, forward strand.
AATACGGTCTGGGTGCAGTGCTTGAAGGTAGAAAGGCGCTGCCTATAGCACAGCTCCACAGGCGAGCACTTCTCAACATTTCTACTGAATATATTTCCATTATAATTGGGACTTTCGACTAAGGTTATTTTGTCTTGCAATCAGTGCCCCTTCTTGTGATGTGGCTGCATGCAAAACTGTATGCCAAAAAGTATTTTTTGGTAGAGTACAATTTTAGGTCATACAGACATCATAAATATAAGGCCCTTTGTTCTCATGGACAAAAATCAAACATTAGTTCTGAAGCCATTTGCTGCACGCTAGTTTCTCCAGCTTGTGTTTTAGGTACTTTGCTTAATTTGAAAGCAGACTGACAAAAAACTCATTGCTGCTTACCTTTATTTCATTTTGAATCATATTGTGAGCAGTAATACACCACATGATACAGCATAGGGATCGATGCTCTGAGCATCGGAGAGCTGGAAAAGAAAATAAGAAAAGATATTTGTGCGAGTTCATGACAGACAGAGTAGCTCTAGTAATGTTTTGCTTTGTGTCTTTTCTTTTCTTTTTTTTTTTAAAGATTTATTTATTTATTTATTTATGATAGTCAGAGAATGAGACAGGCAGAGACACAGGCAGAGGGAGAAGCAGGCTCCATGCAGGGAGCCCAATGTGGGACTCGATCCTGGGTCTCCAGGATCAGGCCCTGGACCGAAGGCAGCGCTAAACCGCTGAGCCACCCGGGCTGCCCTGCTTTGTGTCTTTTCCTGACATTAAACAAACTCTGAACTTTCATATATATATGAAAGTAGCCTGCAGGTAAGATAAGAAAGAAGACTATCATGCTGGAAATGAGGAGGGTGAAAATCACTTCCCAAGGGTCTCAAAGGATGTTCTTCAGTTTAAACTAGATTTTCCCCCCAACATCATGCCTGCAGAACTTGGAAGTTATTGGCTGCTTACTTGAAATGTTTAAGCTCATATCAAAACATAGGAAAAGTGATCCTGTCACTTTTTTTCACATGGAAAATGGAGACAAAAGTAATTATAGCTCTAAATCCATTATTTCCCTCCACTATTTGGACTTAGGCATTTCAGATTTTTTTGGCATTATTTGGATTTCAACTATGAGTGATTCTAACAATGATGGGGATATTGTGTAAAACTGAGTTACAAGGATTTACCTAAGCATTTAACTAAACATATTTCTGAATGTAAGAATCATGATGTTTTCCTATTCCCAGAATCTAAATTAATATTAACATTACCCCTCACTTTTCATGAAGTGAAATATTAAGGATAAAAGAGAAATTCCCTTTTTACCCTTTCTCAGGCATTTCTCTCTGTTCTTCCTCAGAGGCTACCACTGTCATGAATTTCGGTGCATTTTTAAATCTATGTTTATATGATTTTCCTCAATGGATAGATAGATAGTTGAAAAGCTAGTCTAAACCAAAGACTAACCTTTGTGTACATACATGTATTGATACACAATATTGTTTGGTCGGTGTTTTTTAAATTCACATAATCGGGATCATGTAATGCATATGTGAAATTTGCATTTTGAGAACCGCCACTCTATATTTTGCTTTTGAGAACCACCTATGTTGATACATTATGTATTTGGCTAATTTCTTTTAACTGCTGAATGGTGTTGATTCCATTTTTACATCCTATACGTAGGCAGTCATATTTGGCCATTCCCTATTACTGATCTCTCAGGTCATTGCCATTGTTTTGCTACTGCCAACAATAGGCATGAACACTCTTGTCCAGGTGTCCTGGGCAGAGGGGTGCAGGTTTCCCTGGAAGCTCTACCTACAAGCAGAATTACTGAGTGATGAGGCAACTGCATATAAAACATTACCAAGTATTGCCTCATTGCTCACCCAAGTGACTGATGTACTCTTTCCCGGGGCAGTGTATGAGAGTTCTTATTTCCCTACTTCCTCTCCAACACGTAATACGGTCAGACTTTCTAATTGTTTCACAGCCTGTGGCATATAAAGAATTGCCTTGTGTTTAGTTTATATTCTTTCAGTTGCTAATAGGTTTGAATCTCTTTTAATATGTTCAGTGACCACACACTCTTGATTTTTTTTCTTCAGTGCATCAGCTGTATGTATATTTATTGACCTCTCTTCTGTTTGACCTTTTAATCTTTATCTTAAAATGATTTGTAGGAGTTATTTTAATGTTCTGGAAGCTAACCCTGTGTAAGTTACATGCATCGCAAATGTCTTCTCCCAGGATGTGATTTGCTTTTTCAACTTGGTTTATGGTGTTATGTTACGTTTTTGTTTTTAATCATATAGGAGTTTAATTTTGCTGTTACCGAATGTGTGAATAGAATGGTGGTTTAGAATGCGGCCTCTAGAACAGGATACCCAGGGTCATAATCCTACCTCCAGTGCTACTAGATGTGGGGCCTCCAGCAAGTTCTTGAACATTTTTTACCTCAGTTTCATTATCTGTAAATTGGGAATACAGTACCTGTCTCAAAACTGCTGTCATGAAAGTTAAATGTAAATCAGAATACTGCCTGGTATAAAGCGAGAACTATGTAAGTGTTAGCTGTTAGAATTTGTGCTTTTAATACATTGTTTTAAAAATTCTTTCTTAGCACTACTGATTTATATATATGTTTAAAGGTTAAATGTAAGGTAGCCTTCGTTGTAATATGTATTTTTTGCATAAGAATTGGGTTCGGCGACTTGTACATAGTTATATTTAAATACTGACTAGTCTAAATTACATCTCTATTTTATTAAATTTAATTCTTTACAGGTTACTTCTATTTCAAGAAACAGCATTTTGGTAGTAAAGCAAACTTTATTTTCTTTTTTTTTTTTTTATTTATTTTTTTTTTGTTTATTTTTTTTTGTTTATTTATTTTTTTTTTTTACTGTTTATTTTTTTTTTTATTTTTTATTGGTGTTCAATTTACTAACATACAGAATAACACCCAGTGCCCGTCACCCATTCACTCCCACGCAAACTTTATTTTCCAAAATTTAACATGCTTAGAAATTCCAACTGCTTCAAAAATCACTTTTATATTATACTAAATTGAACAATAAAATTGGGAGAAAGTTCACCATGAGTAATTCCTAAACGGCTGAAATAATGTCTGAGACACAGGCATAATCTGTGTTTATCGGATGAATAGTTTGTTTGCTTTTTTAAAAAGCATCCACCCAAAAGCAGTTTTTAAGAGAAGGAATCAAGTGTATAAAATACACAATTGCATAGAATCTCTTGACAGAGCGAGTAAAGCATGCACTTAATGGAAATAAAATCCAAACCAGGTTTCTCTTGGGACTTCTATTTTCTATGATAGGTCATACTTTTTAATGCATTTTAACTGTGCTGAAGAAATCAGGAAACCTTTTAAATGATTAATGCTGTTTATCTGGCCAAAAGGAAGTTTCCTCTGCTTTGAGAGGATCGTTTCATATTCACTAGGAATGGTATTCTTTCAATTGTAATACAAAATGTCTCTTATTGTTTCTGTTACATCATAAAATGGAAACACTTTTGAAAGAAATGACCAAAAGGTAAATATTATATAAAACTGGCATGTGTAGTCTTACACATAAAATCACCCATTATTATTTTTTTTTAAATCACCCATTATTGTAGATGAGCAGATAGGTCTCACAGGATGAGTAAAAGCTGTCAGACCGCCTTATTTGTGTTAGAGTGACCCCAGACATTTTCTCCCAACGCTACACTGTGGAAATGGAAGACAGAGAAACAAGAAACACCTTGCAGCCTCAAATACTGCCACGTTTCTGTGTTACTCAGTGTGCCATTTAGTCTACAGAAACAAAGCCCCTCCAGCTCCAGAGTTCTCACACAACAGTGCTTTATTTCTCACTCATGCTGTGGCTTCTCTGGGCTGGCAGAAATCTTCTTCCCACCTACTCAGGGACCCATCTCAACAGGGACTAGGAGAGAAAGAGAGTGTGAGGATCTCATGCTGCCCTTCTGTGCTTGAGGCAGGAAGTGGCACTTGTCACTTCCCCTCACAGGCTTTTACGTGGCCCTCTCTGTACACCGTGGTGTAGGGTGTGCTCCTCGATGGCTGCAAGGAGAGCAGTAGCGAGTGCAGCCTCACCTTACTCTTACCGCTTCTGGTGGGAAGTCACTGGAGTGTGGTTCCCTTCATGACTTTTTATTGTGAGCTGGGAATATGAGCTTTGGAGTGGGACAAATTAGTTTGAATCACCGTTGAGCTCCTTATGATCCATGTGGTCGAGTTATTTAACAGCAATAACTCTTGATTGGCCATCTAATCAGAAGAGCATTGTGGTTGACGGGAATTAGCAGAGCCAAGGAAGACAGTAAGTACTTAGTAAGGGGCCTTACTGGTAAAAGGAATGCAGCGCCATAGAGATAGCAGTGAATCCGAGAGGGTGTAGCAAGAGGCCATTTTTATTATATCAGAAAAATATTGTATCATTTTCCTGGGGCTGCCATAACAAATTACCACAGCTGAGTGGCTTAAGACAAAAGAAATGCATTCTCTCACAGTTTCGGAAGCTGGAAGTTCAAAATCAAGGTATCAGAAGGGCTATGTTCCCTATGAAGGAGGGGGAAGAGGCAGGGAGATCATTCTTTACTTCTTCCGGGTTCTGATGGCTCCAGGAATTCTGTGATGGCTCCAGGCATCCTTTGGCTTGTAGATGCATAACTCCAATCTCTGCTTCCACTTTCATAAAAACTTCTCTTCTGTGTCTTTCTCCATTGCTATCTCTTAGAAGGACAGTTATCATGGGATTTAGGATGATCTCATCTGAAGATCTTTAACTTCATTACATCTGCAAAACTGCTTTTTTTCCAATAAGTAGCCATGTACAGTTTCTAGACATTTAAATGTGATCTTAGCTTTTGGGGGTGGGGGACACCATTCAGCTTACTACAAATATGAAAGCATCTTTTATTCCTATGTAGAATGCCACTTAGTAACTGAACATGCATGCAATTCTTAAAGCATTGACTTTAGGATTACATTTCTGTTTTAAGTGTGAAACTTTCTAGTTATATGTTACCACTATATAGCACATACCTTTTTGATACAAGAAAAAGTTGCATTGGATTAAATTTGTAAAGTTATCATTTCATGTATTATTTCTGCCTATAGTTTTCACCATTATGAAACCATTTTCCAGTTTACTAAAATGAATTGGTTGAGGAACAAGATACCCTGTAAAAGTCACATGTTTCTTGAAAGACTATCCTTGCATTCATGTATGTCAGCCATAGCTTTTTTGAACACTGATTTATACCAGAATTCCCTTTTCCTTGTCCCTCTGTAAATGCATTCAGAAGCCATCTCTGAGATACAGAGTAAAGGTCTAAAATCTAATTGCTGTTGTGCAACTGATGAGCTATTCACAGAAGCTGCTTGAGCAGAGTAAAGGTTTTAGTGAAATAAGTATAGAAAATCATTCTCAAAATGATACCTGTCAGTAATTAGCATCTAAATTTCATACCAATTATTGAAATATAAAAAAGGGGCATGTAGAAAGTATTTGCATTGATAATGAAAGAGTTATGCATATTCAGAAATTTTAAATTTATTTATCTATTTAATAAACCATTGAAAAGTAACCTATGTTGCCTCCATAGATGAATTCTGTACAATGTCTTTGGCATATCATGTATATGAACAACCTTTTCTACCTAGGTCATCTTATAAAATGTATTTTTGAAGTGAGAATTTGGAAACTGTATATTCAATCAGTGGTAAAGTGTTATACTTTTTAAATTACTTAATTTGAGCTAATAATCAGCTGAAAGGAACTGCTCATGTGATATGTCTGGAAGAGGGTATAGATTTATTGTATCTTTTTTATAATGAGAAAGGGGGTTATATCTTTCCTAGACTACCTTGTTACAAAGTCTGTATGAAACTAGTCACCCTCATATTTTAAAATAACTAAAATTGGGTAGAACTGCATCTACATAGAAGCTACTATAAGGGATGAGTATAATAGGTTGGGCTTTGCAAAAAAAAAAAAAAGGGAGCTATTCTCTGAAAATTACTGAACAATGTCCATTTATAACATGCTAGTACCTGTGATTCAAAAGATATACATCAAATGGATTAGAGTTAAGATTGCATCAGAACAGGATCTCTTTTCTCAGGAGAAGAAAAATAAAAGAAATGCCATGGAGCCACCATTACTACTCTAATGCACCTCTGGCTCTTATAGTTTAGGGTTCTTGTTTGCTAACCAGTGCATTATACCTGTATATTCTCTTTTTTTTTACAGTTCAGCAGAAGAGCAGTTTCACTGGCAATCACAAGGTATTGTGAAACTTAACATTTTTTTCTACATTTTGTCTTTTTTGATTAATTTTCTTGTGAACTTTAGAAAAAGACTGATAAAAATGAACATGATAGCACCTCGACACTAAAATTAAATGATGTTGTGATAGATCATGATTTCTTGAGAGTTAAATTCTCTCAATTCCTTAGAAATTTTTATCTTTTTCATGGATACATGGAATTGGCTCCCCTTGGCTTTTGATACTGGGTGACCAAGGATTACAATGTGAAATCTAATGAGAACTTCATGGAGGTAATGTCTTTGGTTAGGATACTTTTCATTATTAAAGAGTAGCCTAAAGTTTTAATCATAACAATATCATGTGTTTGTTCATCACTTGAAAATATTGTATTTCAGATGGTCAAAAAGACATCGAAGATGAACTTACAACAGGTCTTGAGCTGGTGGACTCCTGTATTAGATCACTTCAGGAATCAGGAATACTTGATCCACAGGATTATTCAACAGGTGAAAGTAAGTCAAATGACGATTATGCTTGAAGGCATTAAAATATAAGAGTATGCCTTATTCTCATATAATTAACATAATGAGTCATATCTACTAGAACTTCAGCCTGTGTCTATACTTTTATCCATGTTACTCCACTCTCCTCAATTTCTTCCCACATTATCCCACCCCAACTCAACAGTAGATTACAAGCTCTCTTAAATCAGTAATTGACGTCTAGATTTCTCACCAATTACTGACATAGTGGATTCTCACCAATATTCTGATATCCTTTTGGGGATCTATCTAGACTATCACATTGAACGAACTCACCATATATTTCTTTAATCAATACAGTGTCTGCTTTAAAATTAACTGTAAATCCATTACTCATATAAACCATTGCTTGTAGAGACCTCAAACAGTACTGCAATTATGTAACAAAATAGAAAAACTCAACATAATATATGTACTAACTACTTGGTATTATGCTATAGTACTATACGGTAACCTCTTACATTTCTATATGTAGCCATCTTGCATTGCATATTAACCTCAGCAGAATATTTAAAAATGTCCTCATCTCCTCCTAATTATATATTTTTCAACCAGAGTGGTTGAGGCTTAGGAATAAAAGTGCTATGAATTGAAACGAGCTTCACTTTAATAAATCATAAAATTCTCTTGACTTCGTTTAATAAAATCCCACAAAAAGCCAAAAATTAAATCATTAAAACAGATAGCACCCTGGTAATTTCTACTTCAGAAATCATTGGAGCATTTTATTTCTTAATTTAAAAAAATAAACTGTCCTTGCATACCCATGAAGGTTTGTTATTTGAAAGGAAGATATAAGAATAAGATAGCATTCTGATCTTGAAAGCATTAAACTTATACATTAGTTCACTTTCTCTACAATTTTTATTATACCTCTACTCTTAGGATAACATCATCATGAATATCTAGATTTATTTAAACCCTTAGGCATTCCCTCAATAAAACTCCTAAAATAAGATGCAGTATTTGTAGTATCATTGTCCTCTGTATTTTATATTTAAAAATATAGAATTATTACTTCTCTTTCCAAGTCAAGAATTGTATCTCCCTTAAAGGGGTAGTTGCAGTTAGAATTATATTTAATTAATATTTGAGACATATGTATTCATTTTGTTAGAGTAAAGAAAGCAGAGATAAAATAGTGTGTCTTGGGAGGGGGGTGATAATAGATATTACATTCTTCATATAATAATAGAGAGACATATTCTCTTGAGTTTAGCAGAGGGGATAACCTTCAATACCCAGAAGGTTCAGAAAAAAAGAAGGAGGAGTGAAATAAGAGGCAAAAAAGTTAAAATACTTAGCAGATGAATCAGGTATAACAACCTAGCACTATAGGTGGGCACATTGAATTCTTTGAAAAGAATAAAAATTCAAATTTGTAATAAACAAAGATATAATAATCTTTATATCTTATAAGGGACACACCTATATTAATTATAAATGTTGAAATTAAAGGAACAAAGTAGCAACAGCAAATACAACAAACAAAGTGAGATTGAGAAGAATTTGTGAGATGAAGTGGAATTTAATGAGAAGCACTGAGCTGGGTCAAGAGGAATTATCTAAGGGAAAATGTCTTTACTTACAAAGATACAATAAACCAATACTAACACAGTGAACATGCTGCACCAGACAAAATAGTGTCTGGGTATTAAAACAGAAATTATTAAGAATGAAAGGAAAAATTGATTTTTAAAAATACTATTGTGAACATTTCAATGCACATATCTCAGAATCATACAGAATACTAGAAGAAAAAGGCACATAAAATTGAAGTAAATAATTGACAAACCAATGTAATAAGTATATCTAAGAAGTGAAATCCATTGAATGATAACATATATTTGTTATATATGTCCAGGGAATATTTAACTGAATCAGCTTTTGGTCAGTAAAGAGAATCCTAAAAATTAAAAAGTGTAGAAAAGCCACATTCTTTAGTAATAATCCAGTAAAATTTAAAGTAAATAAAATAATAAAATATAAAAAAAGATAAAATATGTTTGCATTAAAATTAAGAAACATACATTTGGATCTACTGAATCAAAATAACAATAAAACAGAAAATTACATACTATTTAAAAAGCAAATAAAGTAGCAATATTTTATAATGAAAACATAGGGGTATGGGGAAAAACTGCACCCAGAGAAAATCTTAACTTTATTATAAACAAAGACGAGATAAAGGAATGTTGTACTTATTTTATGGAAATCTTAAAAAGAGCTAAATAAGCCAAAAGAAACTAGGAAGATGGGAATAATAAAAGTAATATGGAGATAAAGTAATACAAAACAAAATAGTAGAAGAGATAAAGTGATAGGAGTAAATCTATGAACTTTTAAATAACTTTAAATCACCTAACAGTCCTGAGCTTTCCTAAATGAGACACTCTGCTACACATGGGAGAAATGGAGTGAATTTTTAGCGTTCACTTTAGTTTTCCTATAATTCATGTTCAAAAATTATCTACAAAAGATGTTGTTACAGGAAGATTAAATACTCCAATAGGGTTTGTTTGTTTTTGTTTTTGTTTTTTAATGTATTTGGGAACTGCTGAATTTTTTCTTTCAGAAAGAGTAGTTACTTCACGTTATTATGTTCTGGATTGTCTTTTTGAAGACTCATAGGATTTTAATTGATTGTTTTTCTTGCATGCCCCCACTTCCTTCTTTGAGATAGGAAAAATAGTAAAGCAAAACAAACAATCAAACAAACAAAAACAGATGATAAAATCACGACCCGAAAGTTTTATGTCAAAGGATCTAAACCACAGTGAAATGAGGAATATTGTTATCCTTGCAATACATTTATTCTTAAAATGTTCAGTCATTTTGAGACTGAACTAATTGAGTAAGATTTAGGAATTAATTTAAAGATACTGAGTGGATAACCATCATTTTAGAGATCGATTATGGAGAATTTTAATTGTTTAGGGGGTCATAAAATAAAAGTCTCAATTCCTTTTGTATTTGTATCAGGATCCAGCTGGGAAAGAGATTCTACTCAAAAAGAGTTACACTGAAGAGAACTTAATTCTTGGACTATTTACAAAGGAGTGGGCACGATTGAGGGAATAAACAAATGTCTCCTGAGATACTCGGGTAGCAGCAACAGAGGGAAGCCCTTACCACCATCCCATCGGCCCTATAAGAAAAGTCCAGGGAATAGTACCGGCAGAGTCAAGAGGCAGGCAGGAGAAAAAGAATAAATAACCTAACCTATTTCTTCCTGCTTTCTGATGTCCTCACACCTACTATTGGCCAAATCCAATCATAGACCAAAGAGCAAGGGACCCCCATGAGACAGTCTACAAGGAGAAAAGGTCAGAGAATGACTGTGGGGAGCAAAGAGAATAATCAGCACAACATCCCATTAAGTCGTAGAACAGCATGCCAGGTTTATGTTCTTGTTTTGTAAACTAACACATAGATCTGTAGTGACTTTTTGACACATTTGATATAATTAGTGCAAGCCGATCTGATTTTGATAGTCCCTTGTTTTTGTGATTACTCATTGGATTCCTTACTGGAACAGACATGAAATAGCTAACGTTAAATTGGACCTGACACGCTGCCCTTGAGAGCCAGTCTCGTAGTCCTGGCTCAAAACAACACTATATACAGTCTAAAACCAGCTTGAAAATGTCCCCAAATGGCAACCAATCTCAATGCCAAAGCACACAGTATTTAATTTGCTGTGTTTAAAAGCTTTGTTATTTTTCCTTCCAAGGTCTGATTAAAATAAATTTGAATCCTAGTAAATCCATCCTCTTGACCCTAAGGCAAGCAATAGTTGCTCCCCTATTCTGACTATAGTGTCATATACTTATCAGTGTTTTCTAACACTTCGCATTTTTTAAAAAGTGCTATCCTAAACAGTATGTAAATCATGTGTACAACCTTTGCTACCCTGCCACTATTCCATGACTGCTGGCTGTGTAATTTCAATTCTAACAAATATGTGTCACAGAGTCCCTGGGAGAATTAATATGGCTTTACTGGGGCGGGGGGCGGGGCGGGGGGGAAGAAGTTACTGATAGAAGCTCGGGGCCATTAGCTTCTCACATAATGTACAGTTTGACCTGAACTGCGATGGACTGAGTACCTTATTTTTAATCCATGCATCTTTAGAGTTATAAACTCAGAAATAAGAGTTATTAAATCTTATTCCAAAAATTAACAAAAATATTTGCCAGTCAAAATAAAAAATAGAGCAGACAACTTGGGAGAAAATGACTTACATGTTTATAGACAATGTTAATTTGTTTAAATATCTGAAATAGTAATTACATCTATCTGTAAAATATTGACAAATTGAAATTCCACTGTGTTCTAGAAAATCCCAGCATTCAGGAGGAAAAAAAAAAAACTTAGGAGCTTAATATATTCTGAATGTTATGGTAAAAGAAAAAAAGAATGTTACTCTGAATTTTCAAATCAGAAAGTATTCAAAAAATCAAGAATCAGTCTTAAAGGTTACTGTTCTGAGCAGATAGAATCCAGATAGAATAATCATACGTAGCAGGACAGAGGTGAGTATATTATTTACTGTGTTTTTTTTTTTAATTTTTATTTATTTATGATAGTCACAGAGAGAGAAAGAGAGAGAGGCAGAGACACAGGCAGAGGGAGAAGCAGGCTCCATGCACTGGAAGCCCGATGTGGGATTCGATCCCGGGTCTCCAGGATCATGCCCTGGGCCAAAGGCAGGCGCCAAACCGCTGCGCCACCCAGGGATCCCAATTTACTGTTGATTAACACTGTCACTTTTATTTAATTGCTGTGATTATACTTGTTATATAGTAAGAAAATTGTTGAGGGATCAAGTTATTAAGATGCTGTAAAATATAACTCCAAATATTTTTATGCAGTAATAATAAGAAAGGTGAGAGACATCCCTATGATGCGAATGTTTTCATAATTCCTAGTAAGCATGGCACCAAAGGATACAGAAGTGGCTTAGGAATGTAAGGTTTTTATAGTAATTAAAATAATCAAAATGATAAATATATTGATCATGTGGCCTCATTGCTGATGTGCTCAGGGAAATGGTACTGGTCTGTTTTCTTTTCTGTTATTCTGGAAACTAGTCCATAGTTAGACCCAACAGAGAGCCTCTGGGTAGGGATACAAGGTAGGTCACCTGAACTCTGGAGTCATAAGACTTGGCCTTAAGTCCTGATGCTCTCCCCCCACCCCCCATTCTACCAGCAGTTGAGGACTGTCACCTGGACTCTGGAGACCCCAAGTCTTTTCCTAGAAATGCATGTATTCAAGTCAGTTGAGTTCATCCTTGGATTGCTCATTTCCTGTGAAATCACTTCATCATATGCCTTTGGTTTTTGAAATGCAAATGAGACAATCTCCTTTCCAGAAGTTTGTCATGATTCCAAGTCTAAAGTTGTCTTTAGATACAACATGCATGCATTTATTTCCTTTCAAAATTCATTCACTCTCACTTCCTCCACTACCTTTGGTGTTCTAGGGCCAATAGGAAGTTAACAGTAGCAGTAATGGAAGATGTGAGCAAAAGTCAAGGGAAATCACCCAGGTGGCACAAGGAACATAGTAATATCCTCCTAGAAGTTATGATTGATTTTCATTCCAGATGCTACATCTACCTGGTTTACAACTAATGTTCAATTTCTTTTTCTTTGATTTCCTTCTATCACATAGATGTTTAAAAGGCAGGTTGTATCTTTTCCAAAGAAGCAAACATAGGAAATGAAGGGATGGACAAAAGGATAAAGTACCAAGTGTTCCTTCTCCATCCCTGAAGCAAGAGAAACAATGATGCTAATTTCTCATTAAAAACATCATTCTCAGGGCACTTTAGTGTCTCAGTCAGTAAAGTGTTCAACTCTTGATTTCAGCTCAGGTCTTGATCTCAGAGTTGTAAGTTCAAGTTCTGCATTGGGCTCTGCACCATGTGTGGAGCTTACTTACATAAAACAAAACAAAACAAAACAAAAACCCCATCATCCTCAACTGTGTTAATAGGGTGTCCTGGGATCAGGCACAACGTTGAAAGCCTCCTGTGAATGTTTAATAAAAATATAAGTGGGTTTTGAAATTGTCAGGGCAACACAGGTGCCCAAGACAAAAAGGATTTAGCTGGTGAAAGTGATGAAGGTATCAGAACTCTCATGAATGTGAGAAAAAGTAGTGAGGCTGAAAGCTCCCAAGAGAAAGTCAGAGCAAGCACACTTTTCCTCAGGGGATAGTGGAAGGAAGGGCATCCTAGTAATACCTTGTGGAGACGTCTTCTGGGATTCCCCCAGAAGTGGAAACATTAGAACTACCCATGAACAAACAAGTCATTTCAACAGCAACTGATATAATCTACTCTTAATATGCTGGGTTTTTATTGCATCGCTACAGACACTGGTGGGCATTATAATCATTCATTTGTTAAATATATGTGTTAAATACCTATTAAAGGCAGCATAGAGAGTCCTGCCCTTGTGGAATTTACATGCTAGTCCGAAAAGGCTGAAATCAAGAAATCTGAATGCAAGATTAAGTAAATAATTGCTATAAGCATCAACAAAGTAAGAGGTGGAGTAGAATAGAGTTCTCAAAGTGTACTTGGGAATCCTGGAGGGTCCTGAGACCCTTTCAGGGGGCTTGCAAAGGCATCAATTTTCACAATAATCCTATGATGTTACTCGCCTTTTCATGCTAATCTTCACACATGAGAGTAAGAAAGTCTCACAGGAGCAAAAAGTCAGCGGAGCTTTCCAGAAGCTGCATGATGGCATCATTGCCAACTGTTTTTAAACATTTTTCAGTTTTAAAACAGTATTAGCATTCTATATCACCCATATAAATAAAAGCTCTCTTTGGTCCTCAGTGATTTTTTAAAAGCATGAAAGAGCTATGAAAACTCTAGTTTTGAGAGGATAATCAAAGGCGCCAGGAAGACCTCCATGTGAGAAGATACTGGGTCAGAGACCTGAACGAAATGTGCAGGCAAGCCATGCAGATTTCTAAGGAAAAGTCTGTGATCTGTGGCAAATGAAATGTTGGTTCTTTAAGTTAGTATAATCCTATAATAAATTAGTGTTTCCAGGATTTAGTTTTTAAATTTTGTTTTCTTCTAAACTGGTTTGTATTAATTTTCTATTTCTTTTCAAAATTATTGATATTAAGAAGTATGAATCTATTACCTTTAGACAATTAATTTATGAAGAAGTATGCATAATGCTTGTCCTCTCTGTGCTATATTAATTTTTTAAATGGTAAATAATCTGAAGATAAAACTTTACAAGCAAATAGTTGGAAATTGTAATGGGGTATATAAAAAATACCGTTCTGTGATTATAACATCTTGTAAAATCCCATGCATAATAAAATTCTTAAGCTACACATTTTACACTAAAGTTATGTATTTGAAGTTCATTTTGTGATAAATGTCATTTTGTTCATTTCCCTTTATTGTATACAGCCATAAAGAAACTGAGTTATTGCATAGTGTGAATGCTATAACGACCTTCTATGTGTCCATATACTATAGTCAAACTTGAAAAAGCCTAGTAATTAAGCCAGTAGCATTGGTTGAATCTAAATCAGTTTAAAAACTAAATGAGTACTTCTCTAATCCTGGGACCACTGGAGTTTTAATTTTCACTTGAAGCATTACACATTGAAAGCAGGTGACCAGACAAAATTGATATTCTGCAGAGAGACTTAGAAATGAAGTATAGAAACACACCTGCCCATAGAACAAACACATCACTCAGAGCTGCCTTGTATAACAATCCTCTTGAGCTTTTTCCCTCAGTTAATTTTAGGAATGGTGGTTGGACTTAGCCACTATTTTCAGCAAAATTCCTCACTGAAACGCCTACTTATGAGCTTTTAAATTTACTAATGAATATTAGAAGAAAATAACCAGTTTAACACTGCTAGTCAACTCTTATTTCAAGTAGGTTTAAACTAACAAATTTATCCAGAAACTATTAAGAAGAAATGGACACTGTAAATGAACATAGGTAGTAGTTCAGTTTAAAAGAAAGTTAAGGGGCAGCTTGGTGGCTCAGTGAATTAAGTAACTAACTCTTGGTTTCGGCTCAGATCCTGACCATATGGATTGTGATATTGAGCCCCATGTTGAGCTCCATGCTCAGTGGGGAGTCTGCTTGAAGATTCTTTCCTTCTACCCATTCCCCCACTTCCTGTTTCTCTCTCAAATAAATAAATATGTAAACAAAAGTTCATATTTTTACTCCTGCAGTTAGATATAACTAAAGTGCTTTGAGCTTATTAAAATCAATTTGGTAATCTTACAAGTAATAAACAACTTTTCTCATTGATTTTGTGATCTTTAACAGACCGTTTATATATGTATATATAATTTCCACCAACTACTTCCTTTATTCTAATGCATTATTTTTGATAAAAAAGATTTCCTGTTTATTTGATGTTGCTTTAAGAATTGACTCTCATTTAAAGCAAAATAATACTTAACTTTCAGATCATTTTTTTTAGAGAGACAACGCTAATGTGATGGTAGATAGAGAAAGGCAGAGAGGGAGGGAGAGAATCCCAAGTGGACTCCATGCCCAGTACAGAGCCCCACTCAGGGCTGGATCTCACGACCCTGTGATCATGACCTGAGCCAAAATCCACAATCAGATGCTTACCAACTGAGCCTCTCAGTTGCCCCAACCTTCAAATCATTCTTAACTTTCCACATAGCAAGAGCAGGGAAATGAATGCAGATTCTCTGTCAGTTATATAAATCTATGTGAATCTTGTTGGCATTATTTTTCATGGTCTACATAAAGATAAGTTTCTATATCATTTTGACAGAATCAATGTAACCTGAGAGTAAATATTTCTAAATTCCCTGACAAATGTAAATCTAAACAAAGCTGCCAGTCAGGTGTCCAGTCCTCAAAGTGTCTATCTCAGCTTGTGTGTTTATTATTCCTTTGATAATCCAGAATTAACAGCTTCAACAAAACATTCATGGAGTACCTGAGGCACTGCTTAATTCTAATAGTTTTTTTTTAGTGCATTCCTGTTAGGAGCACTTTTTTCTTTAATGGTAAAGATGATCCTTTGGAATTAAATCGATAACTTAATTACCCCTTAGAATCCCTATCTTATTCTTGCAGCTTCAGCTCCCACTATTGGTGACTTTAGTAGCTACCTCTGTCTTCACATTTCACTTACGTATAATCAAACTTTGATCTTGGAACTTATGTAAGACCTAGGAAGATTAAGTTCGTCAGGTGATGTTTGAGCCAGTATTAAAATCAAGCCCTTTCTAACTACTTAAATCCCCACCATGTCCTCCAACTCTGTAATTTAAAAATGAAGCCCATCCTTCCCCAAAATGTCAAGGGCACAGCACACACCAGTTTTTCTTCTTGGGAATGCCACATCACTGGGAGTTCCAGCTTTCCCATGCTCATTTGTGAATATTTGTTGTTTCCTACAATAAGTGCTCAAAGTGGACCAGATAGTAAATCACTCACAATAAATCACTTTAAAACTTGTAGGAAAGGAAGGCATATGCCTGATTATGACAGTGGAATACTGTGTGCTAGGTATTCTGGGGGACTTACCCTGCACTGTGGGAACCGCCCCAGCTCCCACTGCAGTGCTTGCAGTCAGCAGACAGTAGAGTCATTTGGGCTGGCCACTCCTACCCATTTAGTCACTAAGTCCCCATTAGCTTTTCTTTTAAAATGTCTCTTAACAAAAAAAATAAAAATAAAAAAATAAAATGTCTCTTAACTGTGCACCTTTTTCCCTCTTCCTAAAGTGGCCACCAGTTCAGATTTCCTCAATTACTGTGAATTTCCTTTCCCCGCACTACAGGAAATCCCTGGTCCTAGTCTCTCCAGTGTCCAAATAGAGTCCTGCCGCCTTCATTGTACATGTTCAGAATTCTGCTTCCATCCTATTACCCTCCCTCTGCAGAAACTGTTGCTGGGTAATACTGTACAAATCTCTGTTAAATAATTAAAATGCCTTGGAGTCTGGTCTGCTCAGAGGATTTAAAGCAGCATGGTGAGTACAAGGTGAATGTTCAGGCATCAAGGCAGGCTGCACAGAGGAGGTGAGATTTAAACAGCTCTTTAAGAATGAATTTTGACATTGACAGAGAAAGGAATTTCAGCCTGAAGGGACAGAGAGAACTTTTGCTTTCTCATCTCCTGGCTCTGATAACTAGATTCTGTTTGGTTTTGTTTTTCATTTCAAGCAGACCATTTTAATGATCTATGCCTTGAATGTGTCTCATTTGTAAAATGAAAGCTCACAAGGTGTTGAAAGAAAACATTAAGTGATATATGGGACCTTACTATAATAAGGTTTTCAGGACAAACAAATCCCAATCAAGGTTTTATTATGATCAAACCATGTGGCTATGTAATTAGATAATTAGATACTAATACTAAAAACTGACATTTGTAAAGCAGTTTATATTTTCCCAAGCACTTTCACATCCATTATCTCATTAGGTGCTCAAATTTGCTGAGATTAAAATTCGTAGAGACAGAGTAACCGAGTGTGGTTAAGAACACATGCTCTGAAGTCCGGCGCCTCGCTTGCACACAGCCCACTGTGTAGTCTCCATTGGTGCCATCCTCAGTCCCATTGACATAGGGAGGATGGTGGTACCTCCCTCACTGGGTCTTTGAGAAGATGTCATGAGCTAGCGGATGTCAGCTACTTTGGACAGTCCCTGGAACTTAGAAAGTATGCACTAAAAGTTCCCTGGGATTGCCTTCATGTCACTGACCTCATCGTGTCTGCTTTTGTAAACGTGGAGGTCTACTGAGTTCTAGTCCTGGATTATTGCCCCCCACCCCACCTCACCCTTTCGGCGTGCTTGTAACCTACAGAATGACTTAGGAATGCCACACGGTAGGCCTCTGGCCTTTTCTGAATTATTGCAAAGTATGTGGTTGAATTAAGGTTTACTGTTTTCTGGGACCGATATTTAGCGAAAGCATGCAAGAATTGGCAATTCCAGAAGAAATCTCTTTAAACTGGTGCAAACAGAATAAGTGGGTATCATCATGAAAACTCTAGAATTTCTAGCTCAGTTAATAAGAAACAGACGATCTATTTTGGTGTATACATTAATACGACCTTAAGTGAGTCTGAAATCTTATGTAGAAAATTAGCCTTTCAAAGTCTCCACCTGCTGAGATAGCCTGTCCCATTGATGGCAAACACCAAGCCTCCCCAGCCAATAGTGAGAGTCTCTAAGGAGAGGTTCATGGAAGAAGCACCCCAGTCTGAGGCATAAAGATTTCTCCTGCAAATAAATTAGCTTCTCATTAGGGGAGAATTTTTCAACTTTAAAGTATCAGTCTGTGTCTAGGACTTAATACTGCTTGGATGACAAATAGGATCTACTCCTGGTATAGAAGAGGAGGATCTGTGTCTCATCTTCATTTTCCAACCACTCAGCCTCTCTACACCTCTTTTTGCACCTCTGAGAAATCATGAAAAAGACTCAAGGACAATTATTTTCACAGGTTGCTATGTGGTCTCTAGTCAATTGATGAGTTTGAAGATACACTGAGGTATTAATGAGATGCTGGTGTTACACTCAAGATACCTTGCTTCAGGTATCTTTCTGGGACCAATGGCAGGTTGTATACCCCTCAACTCTAGTTTCCTTAGACTTACAGGTACCAGTACTCCTCCAGTACCTTCCTTAAACTCCCTTGGACCGAATCCTATTGGGCAGATCCCTGGGCTCAGCTTTGCAGACTATCCCATAATGGGGAAGGTCCAGAATGGGCAAAGAAGGCACAGTCATCACCCTGGTAGCATACACATCAGAGAGTAACTTGCTTTCTGTGACCTAATAGGACATTGTGATCCACTCTTGCTTATAGTTCAGGTTTCTTCTGGAACAATTAATTGCACTAAAGACAACATTCCATTTCCCTAGGTGGGATTTTAAAGCTCAGTGTCTTCCCTTCCCAGCCTAAGAAATCCTTTTACATCATCCTCATCCCCCAGCAGATATGCTTCATATCCTCACGACTGTGGTCTAATATTACCTCTAGCCCAAGTCTCTAGCCAAAACTTAATGGAAAGTCAAAAGTTCTGAAGGAAAAAAATGATCATAAGTTAAAGCCCAAGACTATAAATGCTTTCGAAACCTCTGGAAAATTTGTATTTTCTACCTCAATGCACAGTAATGTTAATAATCTAGTCAAGAGTTGGTTATATGTAAATTTTATTTCCATTATAAAGTAATTAAGGATTATCCTATAATTTTTTAACCTTTTTCATGTTCTCATGTAGCTTTGCTCTCTAAAATTGGGATGAATAAATGCTATTCATTTGAAAGCTAGTAAGCAATGGAAATCATTCTAAAGGCATGCGGTGTTTCGGCTGTTGTCCGGACTGTTTCGCCCTTGCCAGGTGATGTGTCAGTGCTGTAATATTATGATACATTGCTCATTGTTGCAATTACCTTTGTCAGAGTGCATCTAGGTTTCATGCTTGAGATGTGTGAACAAAGTAATGCGATAGAGAATCTCAGTTTGTTTTTGTTGAGTATTGATCAAATACATGACTGGTTCCATAAAAGATGAGCAGATCTGATTATTTCATGTTGTATATTTCAGGAACACATAAATCACATTTTTAATTGAAATTCCTTTGAAAAGGGACTTTATATTGCTACCTGAAGATCCTGCATGGAAAGCACTTGTAGGTTTCTGGTGATAATTCCAGGAAGCTACTCAGAATTTACAAAATTGTTTGGCTTGCTAATGACTGAGGCAAGAAAGTTCATCAGAGCAAAGTCATGCAGTCTTCTTAAAACACAGATAACCAGAACACATGGTTCTCTTGCTTTATAGATTACATCCAAATATTTACATGAAATGAAAGATTTTACTGGATTTAATTTCATTTTACGGACATTTCCAAAGGTCTGTGCCCTGTTGTATCTGTTTCAGCTTTCACTGCCCTGGGGGTGCACTCTCATGGGGGAAGGGGCATGGCCAGGGAAAGTCATTACCTCTGGGTAGAAAGGAGCCAAAAGAGGTCTCAGTGGGAAGCTGCCCATTGTCAGGTACATGGTGACCTTTGACTTTAAAAGGCCTTTACTCTTTCACCATACAAAGCTCACTGTCTTCCATTGAGCTGTGATCTTCAGTAAGGGGGTCACCAAGGGGAAAACTTCTGGCCACAGTTTGTTACTGCTCCCCCAGTACCTCCCTCTTCTTCCTCCTCTTTGCAGTCGGTACCAGTCTGCCCCTGCTCCCATCACCCGGGCTCCTCTTCTTCCACAGGTACTTGCATATCTCAGCCTGCCCCTTGCCTGGGCCTCTTGACTCTGTCTCTGTGCCTCGAAATTTCCACAGTAGCAGTGGGGACAATGTGTTCCTGGCATCCACAATGAAACTTTGACTGCACTCCCCATAGAGACATCGTATTTCGGGTGATTAGGCCTATAATACCATCAGTATGGATTAAACGATTTTTTGTAGGCTATTGCAAACTTCACCATCTGGTATATACTGTTTGCTTGAGACTCTGTTTTTCTAAATTACAAGAAACAGGATTACAATTGTACTTTTGTTATGCCCTTCATGATGAAATTGGGACTGGATGGGAACATTTTTATATCCTTGTTTGACTTTTTTCCAGATTTTAAAATACCCAGTCTTACCTATATTAGTTAATTGGCTTATTATTCAATATCCAGGGATGAGAAGGTGCATTTGCATTGTTCAGAAGTCTCACCAGGGAACTAGAGGGGAGATGGGGGAAATTCTTAAATGACAAGCATTATAGGAACCAATGCTTTTTAAGGAAGACATTATTTTTATACCAAAAAGAAAAGGCCTATTGCATGTTGAATCTGTGGTCTCATCTGAAAGAAAGCCACATTATAGTCTTGAAAAGAAAGAAGTGAGGAACTTGAAATTTGCCCACATTTATTAGAAATGATAGTATTTTCTAAAACAGCCAAAGAAGGAGATTAAGGATGGGATAATGATTATACCATAATCTATGTGTATATAATTATGCTCTTTCAAAAAAAAGTGACTTTGTGCTATGGTTAAGAGAGCATGAGAAAGCTTGGGTTCCCAAATCTTTCCCTCCCAGCTGCCTCTGCTTACGCCAAACGGCTCTCAAGCACACACAATGGAAAATAACAAGTGCATTTACACTCTTCCTACTTCTTTTAACTCCCAAAGTGAGTAGGAAATAAGATTAAAGAAATTTGCTTAAAAAGACAATGGGCAAACTCTTGCAAGGATCCCATCAAAACAGAATGGAAAGAAATCACAGTTTCTTATACAAAGTATAATAAAATAATAAGGCCAGAGACTGATCTCATTTCTCCATCACTTGTAATATCAGCCACCTCAGCAGCACCAATTTTTACACTGTATCTTCTCATTGTTCTCCTACTGTGCACTGCTCTGATGGCAAAGATAACCAGCCATCGGATATCATGGGAGATCAGGGTAAATTCTACTTGTTTGAAGACCTATTAATATTTTAAACACTGCCTGCCCTTCAGGCATGGAGGTATTACACCACTACACAATACAGTTTGCCACTGATTGGAAGGTTTCAAGTGCTTTAGCATCCTGATAATTAAGTAGGAGATATAATCATATTAGCACAATTAACATGAACCAAAAGGTAGGCTTTTAAATTATTTCAAATGTTTCTGATATTGTGTAATCCAAAAATAACTACGTGATTAACTAATTTGTCTCAAAAGAAATGTCTCTATGTAGGTCAGGATGAGATCATTTGAAAAAAAATCTACTCTTTTTGGGAACTTTTAAACCGCCAAAAAAAAAAAAAAATCTCATTTAAGAGCTGGAGTCAAATTATATGGTCATTTTAGTTCTCAGAATTCAAAGCATAGATGGCTGGAATCATGTGCGTGTGATAATTCTAGGCTACTCTCAATAAATAATACATGTCATTTCTGCTTCACTGAGGCTGTCACTTACTGCTCTAAATGACTTTCAATGCAGGGCCCAGCCTGCTCTCCCAGAGTGCACTTCAGCTCAATTCCAAACCTGAAGGGTCCTTCCAGTATCCGGCCAGCTACCATAGCAACCAGACCCTGGCCCTGGGTGAGACAGCCCCTTCGCAGCTCCCGGCCCGCGGCGCGCAAGCCCGAGGTGCAGGTGCGGGCCAGAGCTTCAGCCAGGTACGTGCGGGACGGGCATCCCTGCTGCGTCGGGCCCTGGGCTCCAAGGAACAGGTGGGAAGCAGGGCTGTGAGCCAGCGTGGTGTTCCCTCCTACCTTTTACATGCTTGCCCCAATGCTTAGGAGAGATGCTTCCGGGGCTGCAAGTGAGGGAAATGAATAATAAAATACGATTATCAAGTAACACTGAATTGTAGATATTTTCTTGAGGAATGTCTTGGAATCACTCACGCCATATCTACTTTGTCTATACTTATCTCTGGGAATGTGTGTCTAGTTACTATTTCTGTCTCTATAGGTGGTATAAATACGACATACATTCCGAGTTTCTTTTTTTTTTTTTTTTTTTTTTTTTAAATTTTTATTTATTTATGATAGTCACATAGAGAGAGAGAGAGAGAGAGAGAGAGAGAGAGAGAGGCAGAGACACAAGCAGAGGGAGAAGCAGGCTCCATGCACCGGGAGCCTGACGTGGGATTCGATCCCGGGTCTCCAGGATCACGCCCTGGGCCAAAGGCAGGCGCCAAACCGCTGCGCCACCCAGGGATCCCCACATTCCGAGTTTCTAAGTGCAACTGAAACAAAAATTTTTCTCCAAAAAAAAAAAAAAAGCACGAAATTATTCTTTGGGCTTTATCGTATAAAGGAACAAAGTATTAATGCATAATCAAGTATACAGAACTCTTGTGAAGATACGTGAGATTAGTTTAGGAGTAGTTACACTTGGTCAAGTGTGATTATGAAATGTGCCTGTAATTGTTTCTTTAAAGGGTGCACTTACTCCCATAGTCACAGCACAGATTTATCAGGGGCAGTTGAGATCAGCTCTTGGTAAAAAGAAGTAGCTAAAACCTGAATTTTTTTTTCAAGAAAGATGTAAATGTTGTAAATGTAAATGCTAATTTTGGGGTGCAGACTATATTTGATCAACCCACCAGAATTAATATATGGATTGGAGAACTGTCTTGTTTTAAGCTATTTTAAACTTACTTTAATCTCTGTGTGTTTTGCTCCTGGAACAAAGAACCCACAACCCCAAAAGCACCCATTTAGCTGATGACTAATTTCATACTTGCTGCATTCATGCACGGGACCTCTGCCAGGAACCCTTCTTGAGCCACTGGACCCATCATGGGCTCCTATAACAACCAGACCCTTCCATCTCTGTCACCAATTTATTGTTACTATGCATCCAAGAATCTTTCCAACTCAACTAAAAGCTATTTGAGGGCAGCACTGTTTTATCTTTTATCAGCAGCCCCTAGTCATCCCTGCAGCCCCCCAGAAATGTCTGCAGACAGGTAGGAGCCAAGGTGAGCTAGTATGGTACAGCACAGTCACCCTGAGATGCTTATTTTAGGAGACACGGATGCAAGTGAAGCAAAAACTGAAAAGTCTCAGTGCATTTCAATTATTGAGTTATTGCCTCAGCAATAGAACATGAGTAACTTTCTTCAGACAATTCTTGTTCATCAGTGGCTTTGTAGCTTTTACCTTCTTGTGATGGCAAGCTATAGAATATTTGAATAAAATAGAGTGGTAAATAAAACATTCCATGGAGAAGCATGGTCTGTTCCCGCATCGTGGTTCAGTGTGGACTCGGTTCAGGTAGTGCATCGATTTGGATGGAGAATGGAGGTGGGTGGGGCTTCAGAAGGATGGGCCCTAAGGTCACTGAGTGCAGGTAACATACACAGAGGCTAACCCTAGAACTCTACTGTTTCCAAGATCCAGGATCACCTTTCTTTAAAAGCACTGGTCCTTTCTACCTCCCTTAAGGAAACGTGAAAGGATATGTGATGGAATATCTAAAACTGGTTTTTAATTTATTAGAAAAAAATTGTACCCACAAATATACGTGCATTTATCATAAACATGAAAGATATGATGTTTAAAATGTTGAATGTTATCAGCATAGGAAATATTGTTGGATTTTTAAGAATTTATTTTATTACAAGATGAAATGGAAACTGTATGATTTCATTCTGTAGGTATAAATTTTTTTTTCCTCTCTCAAAAGCATCCTTTTCCTCAAAGGAAGAATTTTTCTTTCCATCTGTATTGACTCTCTCTGACCATGAGATACTGATTGTGGTAGGATATACATGATTTTTAATTCTTTGGAAGCACACAAGTGGATTATAGTCCATTTATCCTTATATCTGGCTCTACTTCTAGGTCCAAGAGGCCACATTAAGAAATAAGGAGTATTTTATATTCAAATTCACTTATGAAAGCTATGATTTTAGCTTTTACCAGTCTCCTAGAACTTTTACGACACATAGATAGTAAAACAATACAGTTCTACCTTTAAAAAAAAAAACAACCTTAAACTCACTTATTATTCATTTGGCTTTTTTTTTTTCGTAACTATCTGTAATTCGAGTTGAAAACACTGTATCAAATATTTTTTAAAAATCTGTATCCTCATAGCTGAGCATCAGGGAAACTAGAAATGTCAATATAAAATGAAAAATCAGTTAGCTTATCAACTCATCTGTGAGCATCTTACAAGCTCAATTCACACATAGGTATGTAATGACTAGCTGTTAAAGCAAAGCTTTCTTATAAAATTAGTAGCTACCATTTATTGAGCACGCAGAAGTAATCTGTTTTACATGCATCCTCTTATTTAGTCCCCACAACAGGGCTGTGATACCATCTACACCCTAAAGATGGGGAGACTCAATCTCATCACATTTAGAGACATTGTCACACACCATATAAAGGCAGCTATAGTGAATATGGGCACAAAATCTTGACTGAATTGAAGTCTAGTGATTCCAGCAGTGTTTCATAGGTTTCCTTTTATGATTGACCATTTTGACTAAATATATGAGAACCTTGAACCTATTAATAGATCTATAAATGTGGACAAGCATTCTGGCAGTTTATGTACTTCCGTGTTACACAAGTTCCACTTGGACCTAATTCTGTCATCCACTAATTAACATGGGAGTAGAAGAGTAGAAGCTCAGAATGACAGGATGGGGCCTTGCAGTAAAAGTCTTTTTTAAAGTTTAATCAGAAAATGTAATGCAGCTGTAAAGATATCAAAGCTATGTATTTGAAGGCATAAGAATTGTGGTTTGAAGACGTCTGTAAGTATGCATGTTCAAGGTGATGATGACTCAAGTTTGAGGCAGAAGTGACTGGCATTCTCATGTACCCTGGCAGGTGACTGGGTGGAGAAGTCCGAACATTCAAATCAGGGGGTTGTTCCAGTCCATATGATGAAGAGGACGGAGGCTGTTGGCAAATATCTGAATCCTATTTATTTTACTAAGTGGTGGATCTTGGTACCATGATTTACTTTTAGCTATCATATGCTGCAGAATGAAAGGCATGTTTTATTGAACACCCCATAGGACCTGTGACTTCCAAATAATGTCAGAGAAGGGTTGAACAAGTGAGCCGGTGTTTTTATTTTGCATTTAGCATTATACTTTGAAAGTAGGGAGGCCACATCCCATTCAGATAGCATCTCCTTTGTTTAGGTTATCTCGGGAACCCCTCTACTCCAGTGGTTTTGCTGAGCCCAGTGACACATTGTTTTCAATAGTCTAAGTGGTGTGAAAGGTCATTTCTTCAAGACTGGATTAATTTTTAGAATATCTTGCAGTTAGAAAGTGCCAAAAGTACTAGTGAAGTTCAAATTATTGACAACAGATGCCAGACCAAGTTAATAAGGTCAATAATCAATCAACACAAAAATATGTTTTTTTAGTCTAAAAAATATGTGTAATTCTAAAGTAAAGCAAATGGCTTCCTGTCTGGCTCATAAATCATGTCAGAATGCAATTTCAAAGGAGTATCACACATGTTCAAAGATTCTGATTTCAATTTAAAAAAAATTCTAGTTTATATAACATAATAAATGTTTGTGGAGTGATCATCACCAGGCTCTATATCAAGCCCTGGCAATACATGCAAAACCTACAATTGCCCCATCATATCAGTCTGCAGGTAAAAACTATGAGGCACAAGAGGTACAATAAAGTATTAATTCTCTGCTGCTACCCTAACTAAAATCTTGGAAAGTCATTCTCTTCAGACTCTAGGTTGAATTCATGGGGCTGGAAGACAGAGAAGATAAAACCCTTCCCATCAGACCCCCAAAGCCTTTCTGGAAAGTAGCGTGAGCCAATTTACGGTTGTTCATTCCTCACCTTGCAAGCTCTGTGCCCCAGCCTCAAACAGGCTGTTTAGAACCCCACCTTCTCTCCCCTCCTTCATCCTCCAAGTCAACCTTGGCTTGGTGTGACTCTCGTGAGGTACCCCAGTTAAAATAGAGCTGCTCTTCCAGTTACATTTGTGTATCTGTGTATTATTCTTCAATGCATCCAAGGTGCTTTGTTTGCCTATTGTATGCCACGAGCTGTCATATATGCTCGGGATTGAGAAGTAAAGAAAAGAGACAAGGTCCCTATCCTCAAGGCGCCTAAATTCTAGCAGCAGCCATGAGAACTCAGAAAGTCCACACAGGGAATAAGTAAACCATATAGTTTGTTAGAAAGTGATGACCTCTATGCAGAAGACATGATGCAGATCAGGACAAGCAGGATCAAAGTGCAGGATGCGGATGTGACCTCAGGCTTCATGCAGAAGGAAACAGTCGGGAAAGATTTGAAGGTATAGAGAGAACAGCTAGCTTGATGGCTGTCATGGGGACAGCAAATGCAGTGGCTCCCGGATGAGGTGGCCTGGAATGTTGACAGTACAGCAAGGAGGCCAGGGTGGCTAAAGTGGGGTGCAGGGGCTTTCAAAGGGGTGGGAAACCCAGTAGTTCACTGTGAGGATCTTGTCTTTTATATGAGGAGCCTGACTTACCCGTTGAGCATCATTCCGCCATAGCACATATAACACCCCATAGTGAGTTGCAGAAGAGTTTCTTCCCATCAGATTGCCTTGCTGCAAGAGTAGAAGCCATGCGCAGTGGATCTCCGTATCGCAAGTAACTGGCCCGGGGTTCATCAGGCCCCTCAAACCCAGCCTTATTCTTTATAATCCTCCTGCAGAGGTTGTGGGTAGAGAGCAGGTAGAGAAGCTGGCTCTCCTCCAGGCTTTGTCTGCTTCTGCTCACATAAAATTTCCTGTGGGTTATATGAAACACTGAATATAAAACTTTTGGAATAGAGGAATCACTCTAAAAATGTTAGTTGCTCCCCACATCCATACAGGAAGTGGTCTCACCAAGCATTTCTTCCCTCCAAGAAACAAAATATGCAAGAGATGTGAAAGTATGCACCTGTTGAAGGGCACTAGCAAAGCAGCACCGGAGCCTAAAGATTTTTAAACCACTCCTGTGTCTATCAGCAGAACTGAAGTAAGTGTGTGCACATTTATGATCCTAGAAAAATGCCTGCTTGCTACCGGAAATTAAGACTTGTATGACAGTTTCGTCAAATAAAACTGGACAATAGTGAATATCCTAGAAAAGCAGCAAGCTCTTTCAGAAGCAAAATTGCCATTTCTTGTTGATCTGGCCCACTTATTTAACGTGGCACTGACTTTTATGTCATTTAGACTATATCGTAATTATAAAAATACCATCTGCTCACTTGTGCCAGCGGGTGTGTGTTTGTTGAATATGGAGTATTGCTTATTGGTGCAGTCTTACGTCAGGTAAATGTGAAGGTCAGGGGGATGGAGAGCTCCATGGATGGTGATTCAGTGGACAGAGACCCACACGGTGCAAAGGTGGAGCAAATCCCCAATAAATACCTATGTATTGACCGTTGAATGAAAAGGGTCATAGGTACATATGACATCACTCCCGTTTGCTTAATTATAAGCAAAGTTGTTGTTTGGTAATACTTAGGGAGAGAAAAGTCTCCACTGGACGTGGAAAACACAAAATCACAGGGATGTATTTAGTGTAGGATAATGCTGTATGTAGCATTTAGAGGATAAATCACGCCATTTCGTATACTTTCTTTGGCATTTTTGTGGGAAACGGGCAATTCATTTGTTTCTAAGATAGTTTTCCAATGACCACCTATTGGAAATCCTTTTTCATTATTCTGCTTTAAAATCTTTCTTATCCATTTTCTGTTTCCAGCATAACTATATTTAATCTGGCTTCAGTAATTGAAACATCTCTCGTTGCAGGGAGTACAACAAGTATGTATGTGTTGTACTAGAGCATTTCCTCCTCTAAGCAAATATTTGACTTCTTAAAGTAAATACTGAATGAACCTCTTGCTGAAATAAAAGGTTTTTGTTTTATATTTTTGCCAAGATTCTTAGTTCTTTAGAAAATGTTGCCATCCAGAAATCCCTCCTTATATATTCTTTAAGATAAATTTATATAAGCCACGTCATTATTTTTTTCTTTTTCCATTGGTAGAGGCTGTTTTAAAAAGATGTATTTATTTGGTGGGCACTTGGGTGTGTGGAGGGGCAGAGGGGGAGGAAGGGAGAGAATCTCAAGCAGAATCTTTATTGAGCGAGGACTCCAAGGCAGGGCTCTGTCTCACAGTCCCAACATCATGACCCAGTCCAAAATCAAGAGTCGGACGGACACTCAAGTGTCTGAGCCACCCAGGCACCCGTCCATTAGTAGAGCCTTTTATTTTTTTTATTTGTTTTTTTTGGTAGAGCCTTTTAATGGCCATATGAAATACTTTTCTGAATACTTATGGATAATGACCCTAATCATACCTTTAGTATAGGGAGGACAGAGGATAGGAAAAATCATCACCCAGGATGCAAAAATCTGCACCACCCGGTTTGTACTAGTGTCTGGGAAACCCTGGGAAAATAGGTCCACAAGCTCCTCCTTCTCACTGCAGTGACAAGGATGAAAGGTTTGCAAGAGCACCTGCTCTCTTGCACCCTCTCTCTTGAATTGTGGGACCCTGATGCAAAGAGAAAGCAATGAGAGTGGTCTCCATTTTTATCTCAAAGATTATAGCTCTTATGGCCCTTTTCACTAAATTGTTCTCTTCTGAAGAAGGAATTCCTTCCAAACTCCTTGATTTTCCAATGAAGTTTACTTTGTTCTGGGCACTAGCTGTCACTGTCCATGCAAGGTCACCACCACCAGGTAAATCCAGCAGTGAAGACTCCAGGGACAGTGTGAACAGAAGCGGTCTCTTTATGTTTCGTGTTTGTTGTTACCAGAACCAGTGCTCCCCAGGGGAATTGCTAGACAAGGCTCTCGATGATTTTACTTGGTTATTTCCAAAATCAGACCTTTCTCACGGCACTAGGATTTTCTGCCTTGGAAATTATTTGGGAAGAGTGGCATTTCTTCTAAAGTTAATTTCAAGAGAGAAGATAACCAAAATTGGGAGAGCAAGGATAGTAGGATTCCAGTGAGTATAATTCATCCCAATGAATAAGTTCAAGGGCACAGAACTTATTTGGGAATATAGATTCTTTTTAATTGTGTTGTATAAGAGGAACATTTTGGACTATACCTAAATGAGACTGTTGGCATTACTGGAAGTCATGGTATCTTTTCTTTTCCAAGTCGCGAGGGTAAATGGCTTTATCCACCTGAGTGTACAGAGTTGCTCTAGGAAAGTTCTGCATGTTCTCAGATGTTTTAATCAACAGCATGTTGCTAATACCAGATTGTTCTGGTTTAGAAACATATTTAATCAAAGATGTCATCTTCAAGCCCTGTTCTGTTGTTTTGGTTTTGGGGATTTTTTAGCATTTAAAGACTATTCTGACCTCTTAACTCATCAGACAAATATTCTTCAGTCATTGCTTTTATTTTCTTATTTGCATTCTCTTGAACAGCCAAGCACCCCCTCCTCATCCAGTCAATATCGTCTCTCTGTGTGAGTTCTCTCCCACTGGCCTTTTGCCTCTGTCTTCCTCTGAAAGGCTCCTTCAGCTCTGCCTCTCACAACATTGTTTTTGCCCAGGACCTCCTTAGCCACCACAACCAGGAATATCTGTGTCATGAATTATTAGGCTCAGCAGACTGATGGTAATTCCAGGAAAATGACAGTGATGGATACGGCTGGTGGGGGAATGGACAGCTGATCCCAAGTCATCAGGCTCCCTCTGGGACTCCACAGGGAGTTCAACTGCCCATTCCGGACAGTGTCAGCCCGGCTGCCCAGCATTCTGGGCAAATACTCCTCCTGACCCAGAGTTAGGGACCTCGCTGACAATTCCAGGGAACTTGGCAGGTCTAAATGCATCTTCACGAGGACTGCCCATAAATCACGGACCTCTTTATAAAATGTGGTGTTTACCACAATGACACAGCTTACTCATGATTTGAAGTCAAGATTCCTTAGACAGCCCGGCTGTCAAGTCTTTTGTTAACTGGCTGCAGCATAGCAGGGTTTTGTTGTGTTTTTTTGGCACTGCCCAATCTCCAAAGAATGAGGATTAAATAGGTTTCTGAGTATGGAGAATTTTTTTCCCCATGTCATCTCCCAAGCCCATTCCTACTCCCTTTACAGAAGATAAAATATGAAGGGATGAGAAAGCAACTCTGCTCTATGTTGAGGCCAATGCCACGTTCTAGTGGCACCGTATTTTCAGGTGCTCAAACTTCTAGAAAAGAACAAGTCATAATTGTTAGCCTGGTATTATTCTGTACAAATAATGATAGATCTCCAGAATAATGTCAAGGTAAAATATTTCACCTAAAAGGATCGCAGAGAGGCCTTCAAGAACACACTCCTCATTTGTACATGAAATATAACAAGTGCTAGTTAATGGTTTATTGAGTTAGAGAATGCATTAATGCATGGATCTTGAATACTGTTGGTTAATGAGTATTGGGAATAATGTATATATTACCTAAACTCCCATTTTAATATTCTTTGTACTAGATTTTGAAAATACATTCTCCTCTCCTTTTTTTTAAAGATTTTATTTATTTATTTATTTATTTATTTATTTATTTATTTATTTATTTATGAGAGACACACAGAGAGAGGCAGAGACATAGGCAGAGAAAGAAGCAGGCTCCATGCAGGGAGCCCAATGCAGGACTTGATCCGAGGACCTGGGATCACACCCTGAGCTGAAGGCAGATGCTCAACCACTGAGCCACCTAGGAGCCCTTATATTCTCCCCTTAAACACTTTCATCAAATAGGTATGAAAAGCACTCCACAATTACACAAGAGGCTTCAATGTACACACACACACACACACATATATATACACAAACTCATGCAAACATACAATATACAGATCACAACTATAGTGTATTCTAAATCTGTCCCATCCAAAACTTAAAACTATTATGCAGATGAAATACCTAATTTATAAGAGCTTTGATAAGTTATGTGTATTGTTCATGTCTCATTTTTAAAAAAATATCTACATTTTTTTACATGAGATATAATGTTCATAAAGTATCCATTGGAACTGGAAGTAATGTTTCACTTTTCTCTTGATGATTTTCCATAATGGGAAGCAAGAAAGGAAAGACATTTAGTGTACACCAAACTCAGCCCATTGGAAACTATTTAACCAGAGTGTCTATTTGACAATGTTCTAGTTCCTTGTTAATGTCACATAGGTGTGTCTCTTATTTTGGAGGGGTAGGAAAAGCAAATAAAGTAGCCCTCTGGGCTGGTCTGTTCCAAAGAACTGAGAATGGAGACACCAACAGAAATTGTCCTTCTCCAAAGCTCATACTATGACCCAATATAGTATTGGGGAACAATCTGCTCTAAGTATATAGACATTTTTATATCATTTTAAGGGTCTCATCATCAATAAAAAGATTACTTCAATTTTTAATGCATTTGCAAATATCCTTAGAGAAGAAGGTTTAATAGTCATGAGGTTTTTGTTGATGTTACTGTTTTGGGATTTTTTTTTAAGTGAAGTTTTGGAACTCTACCTTTAAAATTGGATGTCTAGGGCAGCCCGGGTGGCTCAGCGGTTTAGCACTGCCTTCAGCCCAGGGCCTAATCCTGGAGATCCGGGATCGAGTCCCACGTTGGGCTCCCTGCATGGAGCCTGCTTCTCTCTCTCTCTCTCTCTCTGTTTCTCATGAATAAATAAATAAAATCTTTAAAAAAAATAAAATAAAATTGGATATACTTAAAAAAAGATCTTATTTATTTATTCATGAGAGACACGGGGAGAGAGGCAGAGACATAAACAGGAGAAGCAGGCTCCCTGCAGGGAGCCCAGTGAGGGACTGGATCCCTGGACCAGGATCAGGCCCGGAGCCAAACAAAGGTAGCTGTTCAACTGCTGAGCCACCTGGCATCCCTATGGTGTTAATATACTTTTAAGGTAAAATTGAGCTCCTATGACAGTTAAGTGGGTGACATATTATGTGTGTTAAAAATCTACTTATTTTTAACACAGTGACTTGGGTAGTAACAAACTTGGGTCTGAGGCATGGATTTTGTATCCTTAACTGGCTAAGAGTTGCTAAATAAAATTACATAATGAGACAAAACATAACCACAAGAGTGGAAACAAGCTCCCAAAAGACTACTGCTTTTGTCCAATTGATGCTGAAGAAACAGAATTCTCTGTGTAACCAAAGAACCGTTCTTGGGCCCTTATTAATTCCACAGCCATCCAAATGGAGCCTAACACCCCCAGGTTATTTATTGTAAACTGCAGAGGGGCTGATATAAAAGTCCAGTAAGGTAGGCCACCAGTTACATTTGCCTATTTAAGTTCAAATTAATTAAAATTAAATATGTGTTAAAATCCGATGTTAAGTACCCAGTAGGCTTCTGTGTCTAGTGGCAACCATATTGGGCAGAACATTTCCGACATGAACAATACTAATCCTAAAGAGCATATAAATATCTTTTATGTTTTAATTTTTTTCATGTAAAAAAGTGGCAAAACTTCACCAAGATCCTACAATATTTAAAAAACTTTTTTAATTGGCTGCTATAGCCTATCAAAATATCTGGAGCTATTATGGAAGTTCTCAAAACATCCACAGATTTAGGGGCCATTTAAGGAATCTTTTGAGACAATCATATTTAGCAATTAGCGCTCCTGAGACTAGACGTTCCAACAGATTGAGGGAAATCAAATGTGTGCAAAGCGTGATCAGGGTTTTCCTAGTTCCTGCATCATTCTAGTGTTTAAATCCTAGAGTTCTACGTAGTGTTATTTTAATTTATATCAGTATACTTGAGTATTCGTTTTATTAAAAATTATGAAACTTGGTAATGGCATCGTTAATGTCACATAGGGTTATTCTGAATGTTATATATCCAAGACAAAGCACAAAGTATCGGTTCCAAAGGCTTTGTTCCAATGCAGGGGACTCTCTGAAGAGCCTCTGTGGTTCTTTCTCCTCCTTATGCTCCTGTGGGAAAAGTTTAGAGAAAATGTCTGTTGTAGGCTTTTCTGCTACTTGTGAGCTGGGTTCTGCACAGTGGAATGTAGCTTAGGCCCCAGGAGATCTTCAGAAGACAAGTGAAGGAAGAAGGTCCCCGTCTACAGCTTTAGCGGTGGTTCTCCTATCAGCGGCATCCGCCTTCCCTGGGAGATTCTTAGAAATGTGGGCTCTCAGGCTCACTCCAGACCCCTGAATCAGAATCTCTTCTAGATCAGTGGCTTGTAAACTAGTAAGCACCATAATCACCTTTAGAACCTGTTAAAACAGGGGTCCCTGGGTGGCTCAGGTGTTGAGTGTCTGCCTTTGGCTTGGGTCATGATCCCAGGGTCCTGGGATCCAGTCCCGCAACAGGCTCCCCACAGGGAGCCTGCTTCTCCCTCTGTCTATGTCTCTGCCTCTCTCTGGGTCTCTCAAAACTAAATTTTAAAAATCTTTAAAACACACACACACACACACACACACACACACACACACGCAAAACCCTGTTAAAACAGCACCCTGGACCCCTGTCTCAGAATTTCTGATTCCATAAGGGTGGGCTGATGCTGATAGTGGGCAGGGACCACACTTGGAAAACCACTGCTTTAGGGAGAAGTTGCTCTTCTATTTGGATGCACACTGGAATCATCTGGAGAGCTTCCTAAAAAGCCTGATGCCTGAGTCCCACCTCCAGAGATCACGTGAATGGCTAGAGTATAGCATGCATACATAGTTTTTTTAAAAAGCTCCTCCGCTGATGGTTAATCTGCAGTCAGGTTCGAGAGCCCAGCCTATACATTTCATGCTCAGACCTTCTGCTGGGATGGAAGCAAAACTGGAAGCAAGCAGCACCCTTATGACTCTGGATGATGCCAGAATCTATCTCGGGGCTCAGGATGAGCACACCAGTTCTGCAGAGCTTCTCCACCATCCTCCACACATCCCCCTCACCCCTGTCCCCATTGCCAATGCCAAGGACTTGGGACCAGCTTAATTAACTATTCCTTTATTCTGCAAATATTCATGGTATCTCTACTAGGAATCAGGCCTTGTTCTAGTGGCTGGAGACCCCTTACTGAACAAAGGTGTGGTGTTTACATTTCATTTCACTTTCACTCTTACCATTACATTCAAAAGAATTGCTCCATGGTGTTAAAGGAGAACTAGGGCTGGACATTAAAGTGGTAAATATAGATTTTATTCAGGAAAAAAAATCCCTCCTTTAGTAGGGGAAAAGAGATCATGGTAATGAACTAGGTCCTATCCTTACTTCAATGAGGAAAAGTAGGATTTACAGGGTGGAGTCAGTGGGCAGAAAATTGCTAGGAGGAAACATCAGGCGGAAGGGGACTCTGACTGCCCCCTCACCCCATGCTGAGAAGGCACCTGGCAGCTAGCGGGGTATGAGGCACCGGGTCCCACATGCAGGGCCATCGGCCATGGAGCCTGGGGCCTTCTGGCTACACTGACTGCACGGGATCTTGCTAAGCCTGGGCAACACAGAGATGAACACAGAAGCTCCCAGAACCAGGGGCTATTGGAGAAGAGAGTTCAGAGGAGCCTGACTAGAGTTTGCTCAAGGAGAGCATGTCAGTGGACTGAAACAATATACACAAATATATAAAATACATACACCGCATATAAGTGCGTGCACGCAGAGACGTACACAGTGCCTTTTGACAAACCATTTGTCCCCTCTCATCCACTGCCCTTATAGAGGATTTTGATTTTGCCGCATTAACTCCCTCGAATCTTCCCATGAACCTGACCTCCAGATAACATTTGGGATGTGATGTGTGTGTGGATGGAGGTGCCCAGGCTGCTATTTGCCAGTTGCCATTCCAAAGCGGGTGGAGAGGCAGCACTGAAACTTTTAATGGATGGCATCTGTTCCGTCTCTCTGCCCCTTCCCTGCATCTTACCCACTTCCTCCTTCCCACTCAGTTCTCACCCCTAATTTCAAAACCTTCTTTCCCAGTTTCTTTCCCTGTGCACAGTCCTACCCCCTTTTCACACCAGGCTGCTCTCAAAAACCTTTCTGCTCCCCCGGGAAAGCCTGGAAGATCCCAGACCTCCTGCCCAGAAGTGGTTGACAATGTAGTGTTTTCATTCGCATGCAAATTTGTCTCTGGACAAGATTCAAGGAAAGTGCTTTCCCCTCCAACTGTCTCTCCAGCTCCACCCCAGCCCTTGTTGTCTTTTGTGTTCTTGTAAATAAATGAGAGGCAACTGGCTTTCAATTTGAAGACACAGCTGCAGGGGGCTCTTAAAAGCCAGCTAGAGAGAGAGAAAGAGAGAGAGAGAGAGATTCTGAAAGATTTGTGGCCCAGCGTTAAAATCTAGAAAAGGGAGGTTTTTTTAGTCTTTCATTTGCAATTGCTCTGACTCCTCTAGAAGCGCTTTTTTTTTTTTTTAATACTGAAAGATCAAGGGTTATTTATTTTGACTTCATATTTTCCCCCCTTTTAACTTCTCGGGCCCCCAAAAAGAAGCATCAATACGACAATAGCAACAGAATAAACTCTGAGAAGTATGCTTATTCTCGATGTTCTCCAGATAAGTATGCGACTTGACCAATTTTGGAGGTCGAGCCTGTGTCCAGTGGGATGACCGTGGGGGTGGAGGTGGAGGTGGGGGACTTGGTGCCTTGGTTTCTCATGAGGACGAACGGATCGTGATTGCATTCAAGTAGATCATGCTGGCCCGTCGGGCGGCCTTTTGCAGATCCGTAGGTGACTAATGCGATGCCTCTGCTGTTGCGGAGACGTCTTAGGTCTGGACGCACGACACTGTCCCACTCGCCAGACGTGATTCCCTCGCCCCGCCCCCCTGCCTGCCGGGCCCCTGCGGTCGAGGAGGCCCCCGCCCGCGAAGGCCGGGGCGCCCGGGGCCCCTGGCCGGGCCGGGCCGGGCCGGGCCGGGCCGGGCCGCGCGGAGGGCGGAGGGGCGGGGCGCCCTGGGCTGCCCGCTGGCTAAGCGCGCGTGTTCTCTCCTCTCCCGCGCACAGGGCACCTCGAGCCGCGCGGCGCACCTGGCGGGGCCCGAGCCCGCGCCGCCGCCGCCGCCGCCGCCGCGGGAGCCGTTCGCGCCCAGCCTGGGCAGCGCCTTCCACCTGCCCGACGCGCCGCCCGCCGCCGCCGCCGCCGCCGCCGCCGCGCTCTACTACTCCAGCTCCACGCTGCCCGCGCCGCCGCGCGGGGGCTCCCCGCTGGCCGCCCCGCAGGGGGGCTCGCCCACCAAGCTGCAGCGCGGCGGCTCGGCCCCCGAGGGCGCCGCCTACGCCGCGCCGCGGGGCTCCTCGCCCAAGCAGTCGCCCAGCCGCCTGGCCAAGTCCTACAGCACCAGCTCGCCCATCAACATCGTCGTGTCCTCGGCCGGCCTGTCCCCGATCCGCGTGACCTCGCCCCCCACCGTGCAGTCCACCATCTCCTCGTCTCCCATCCACCAGCTGAGCTCCACCATCGGCACGTACGCCACCCTGTCGCCCACCAAGCGCCTGGTGCACGCGTCCGAGCAGTACAGCAAGCACTCGCAGGAGCTGTACGCCACGGCCACCCTCCAGAGGCCGGGCAGCCTGGCAGGTAACCCGCCGCCCCGCCGCCCCGCCGCCCCGCCGCCCCGCCGCCGCCCCGCGCGGCTCCGCCCCGGGGCCCGGGCGCTGCGCGGGGGCGCGGACCGGGCGCACCCGCCTGGGCGTCCGCAGGGGTGGGG
Organism: Canis aureus; assembly: GCF_053574225.1. Lineage (NCBI taxonomy): Eukaryota > Metazoa > Chordata > Mammalia > Carnivora > Canidae > Canis > Canis aureus. Next base: position 7,614,478 of record NC_135641.1, read on the forward strand.
GCTCCGGGCGTCCCTGGCCTACGGTGCCTGGACGCAGACGCGCCCGCCCGTACTTCGCGGCAGGGCCTGCGGCCCCTCAAACCCGGGTCCCTCTGGCTCCCCCACCAACCCTGAGTCTCTGTCTCTCGGTTCCTCCTCCCCCCCTCTGTCTCCCAGATCTGAAGGCTAAGCCATCCCCAAATGAAGTCCAATCTCATAGAGAACCACACAGACCTGTTGATGATATCCAGAAAGCGAGCAGAGCAAATAAAAAACGCGAAATCTAGACGATCACCTATAGTTACCTACATTTCCCTGTAGAAAAACGTGAGATTTGCCCAAAGCGGCCATCATTCAGTTTACATAGATTCCCATAGTAGTGAAAAAGTAAACAACGATTCACTGCCTTGAGTCGTTACTACTTTGTTACGGCTCTAATTTATTCAAGTCTTCACATATTTTGTCTGAATTTAGTTACTGGGAAAGGTAAAGGACTGCCCCATACCTAGGTCGTTGTATTTACATAGAGTCTAACAATGGGGGGAAAGTGACTAGTAATGAAGTCCCTTGAATTTGCTACCTGCTTATCACAGGGACAGAGGGGGTGGGCTGGCCTGAATCTGTGATAAGAAACCTGCTTATCTCTGCCAGTTCAGAGGAGGTGACATTTCTGTGGTCGTTATGCCCATCAAAGACCAGGCTGAGCTGGTGATTCTCTGCTGGTAGCGCCATCTGTTCAGCTTAAACAAGACACTGTGATTGAAAGACTAATGTTTTGTCTCCTAAAGCACCTGACAACCAACGGGAGTTATTGTTGATTTTTTTCCCTCTTATGAAAGTATTTGGTAATTGTGTCACTCTAGTAACAGATGCTGTGCTCATATGTTTCCTTTCTTGACATAAATAGATGACTGTGAAGATAAATAGGATTTTTTTTTTTTTAAAAAAGGAACTTGTTGCATACAAGAGGCAGGTGTCCAAGGGCTTCTTTAATTCAGCGCAGTAATTGCCAGTGTGGATTGGCCTGGTATAACAGGATGCAGGCTGGAATTCCGCTGCCCGCAAATTATGCTAGCTGTGTTTACCGAAATGAAAATATTCTCTCTCACGCTCTGTAAGAGAATTTTGGAGGTAGATGATCATTAATGCCAACCCAGTGGCGGCACCAACATACCTATTAAGTAAGGACTCAGGATTAGCAGTCCGGATGGCAGAGGTGGCTAGGAGTCCCATATGGAAACTTTGTGTATTTAAGTTTGGAAACTTTGTCTTACACATTTGTAAAACAAGTTACTAGATCAGTCAAGGAGTGGGGAACCAGCCAGGGAGCCTGCAGGGGACTGAAAGCCTCCCTCTTTGCCCTCCTCAGCCGCCAGGGGGAGGAGCCTGAGTCCCAGAGAGCCCTGTGGCTTGCTAACAGCCCTTTGGTTTCCTGTGCAAACCTGGAGAGAGAAACCAAGAGCTTAACTTCCAGTTCTTTCTCCTCCTGATTATATATCCCAAACAGGTGCTTCTTCCACTTAATCATCTTGGAGAAGACGGGGAGGGAATACAGGTCTGCTGGAGAGTTTGGGGAGTGTGAATGGGGCAGAAGGAAAGCCTCAGTCCTCTTTATGTTACTGAATTTAGGAAGAGGTTTTAAATGTAAATATGTTGTGAAATCGCTTACTCTTTGTAAAATCTGGAATGAGTGTTTCTGAGGATTTGGTGTGGAGTGTGTGTGTGTGTGTGTGTGTGTGTTTGAGGGTAGGGATGTACTGAGCAATTCCCTGAATTGTCACACAATTCCAATGTGGACACAATGTGGACACATTGTGTGGACACAATGTGCCGTCTCTTCTTGCCTGTGCATTTCCATATATTTTTTTCAGATTTTCTGACCATATTTCATCATGCTACCTGGTAGGAAAAAAAAAAATCTGTGTGCCATTGATGAGTCTTAATTTTAGAGCTCAATGAACACTTTTAATGTTTGAATTATTTTGTTTAAAATGCATGCTTTTAAATACTCATTTAAAGATTTTCTCATGTAAATTGCTGCTGGTGGTTTTTGAGTTTAAAATTACTCTATAACTCTACATAAATACTTGAGTGGCATAAGATCATATTCCCCATTTAGAAATTAGAAAGCTATGGCCCGGAAAAGGTAGGGGGACAGACTCTAACATTTTCAAGAGATCAGGAATATTGGAGCTTTGGGACCCCCCCTCCCATATCTAATCTGTGTGCTTGATACCATTCCAGGCGTCGTAAAGTTTGGAGCCACCTGGTTTGCTAATTGAAAGCACAATTAAAGTCAAGACTGAAAAATAGCTTTTGGATTTTCAGGGTTGTGATTTTTGAGATTTGTCACTGGTAATGACGAAGTACAAATATGGGAGAAGGAGTGACTTTCACTATTGAATGAGTTAATTCATTCAGTAATTATTAAGCACCTCTTATGTTCCCGAAATGATTTAGACCCTGACAATAGAGCAGTGATCAATATCAACCAAAATCCCTAGCCTCATTTCAAAAGGAGAAGACAGAAAATCAGCAGGATAAATAGTTTGGTAGAGTGGCCAGGGAAAGCTCTAATTAGAAGGTGACTTTTGATTCAGTCCTGAAGGATGTAAGGGAGATGGCCCTATTAATATGTGGGGAACCATGTTCTGAAACAGAAAGAGTAGCAAGTTCCAAGGCTGGTAAGTGGGGGTATGTCTGGTATGTTTGTAGAACAGCAAGGGTGGATCACAGAGAAGGGGGGCAAAGAAATGACACGAGCAGCCAGATGGGGGTGAAAGAGAGAGTGTAAGTCTTGATGAGGACTTAAGATGGTTGGCTGTGCCAAATCCACGGGAGCCATTGAGGATTTGAACAGAGGAGTGACATAAGTTGACCTTGTTTGTAACAGGGTCTCTCTGGCTATTGGTGGAAGAATGCATTGGGATCAAGAGCAGGAGCCACAATGCCAGTCAGGAGGTTATTGCAGTAATCTAAACAAGAAAGGATCATGGCTGGGGCTAGGATGGTAGCCATGGAGGTTATGAAAAGTAGTGTAATTCTGAATGCAGATACATGGTAGAGCTGCGCAGATTGGCTCACAGACTATGTGGTGTCGGTGGAAGACAGAAGACTCAGGGAGACCCAACACCCAAAAGAACAGAGTCCCCATGGACTGAGGTAGGGCCAGCGGCAGAGGACTCTGGTTGGATTTGAGGCCGTGCTAGTAAATATTAAGATCGTGGTTTTGAACTTGTGGTATCTGTCTAACAGAATCAAAGTGCACATGAACTTAGTTGAATCCAAGGGTCGGAGTTCAGGGGGTAGCCCAGGCTAGAAATCAAAGCAGGTAGATGATATTTAAGCCCACGAATCTAGAAGAGATCGCCTGGGAAGTAAGGGTAGAGAGAAGAGGTCCCAAGGATTGTGTGCCGATTGCCCCACAGATGTACAGGTCTGGGAGCTGAGAAGATGCAGAAAAAGGGATAACCAGAAGTGTAAGTCAATGTCATTTCTTAGAAGCCAGAAGAAGAGCATGTCTCAAGGTTGAAGGTCAATATACTGTGTCTAATGCAATTAAGAAAACAAGGCATGTTCCACCAATGACATTGGTGAAACCGTTTGAGTGAAGAATGGTGGGGAAATCCTACTGAAGGCAGGGATTGGTCCATGGAACAAGGAGAGGAGGAAAACTGGAAACAAAAAATGTACAGGATGTTTCCAAGCAGTTTTTATTGCTCAGCTACAATCACTTCCAGAGATTGAAAGTTCTGTCTGAGGATTTCGAGCCATCAGCTGTAGTAGGCTGATTTTTTCCACATTTTCCACTAGATCTTCCCAGTGGCCAAACTTTATGAAGTGTGGCCAGAAATCTCAGAGTTCCAGCTCTCTGGGAAAACACCAGATTCAGATTCAACCTAGGAAAGTGTGATTTCTCAGGTATTACGTCCTCAGGATCCAGAGATCACTTAGAATGTTTTCTTTCTATGCCGCACCCCCCCCCCCTCCTCAGGATCTCTTTTCATCATAAAACAGTGCCCGAGTGGAAATCCAGCTCTGCCTTGTCCAAGGTCCCTAATGTTAGGTACATTACACACTTCTTGAAATGGCTCTCTCACCCGGCGGGGGGTGGGGGGTGTCACAATGGTATGTATCTATTTGTGTAATTTAGACATAAATAAGATAATGTATATAAAGTATGAGCACATTTCCTGGCCCAGGAAAAGTCCATTCATTTTATTTAATAATACCACCATGCTAACTTGGTAAGGAAGAAGTCATTCGTTCTTGCCTCAGACACAAAGCAGATTTAAAAAAAAAAAAAAAAAAAGATTTTATTTATTTATCCATGAGAGACACAGAGACAGAGAGAGAGAGAGAGAGGCAGAGACACAGGCAGAGGGAGAAGCAGGCACCGTAAGGGGAGCCTGATGTGGGACTCGATCCTGGGTCTCCAGGATCAGGCCCTGGGCTGAAGGCAGGTGCTAAACTACTGAGCCACCCAAGGGTCCCGCAGATCTTTTTTTTTTTTTTTTTAACATTTTTTTTAAGATTTTATTTTATTTAGTCATGAGAGACACAGAGAGAGGCAGGGACATAGGCAGAGGGAGAAGCAGGCTCCCTGAGGGGAGCCTGATGTGAGACTCAATCCCAGGACCCTGGGGTCACGCCCTGAGATGAGGGCAGACACTCAACTGCTGAGCCACCCAGGGGTCCCCAAAGCAGAACTTTTGAAACTGAAAACATGGTGGGTTCTATGTTGGACATACAGAGGTGAGTGAGAGGTCATCTTTGCCCTCAAGAGACCCGGATTTGGACCAGACAGATGAATGGACCATTTCAGTTCCCATGCTGGGACAAGGTAGATTTTGGTTCCGTGGGAACATCCTGCAGGGGCATCCCACGGTAGTGTCATGTGTACCATGGATGCTTCCTTGATGGTAGCCCCAGAGCTAAGGGGCATAGATGGAACCATGAAGAATGGTAGCTGGAATCAAGTCCAAGAGCAGACAAAGTGGGGAGTGTGATGGGTAAGACTGCCAGCAGTTCAGGGTTTCCTGCGCCAGACATGGATGGTAGAGGTGGGGAGAGTGGGGAGAGTGGGAGATGAGTAATAAGGGGCCTGTAACTTCCCTAGCAGACAGCCCACATGATCTGATTTGCACTTTAAAGACTCCATTCTGGGGACTGAGCAGAGGATACATTGACCAGAAAAAACAAGCAGGGAAACACCTGGGAAGGCACTGGAATCCCTGCTCCCATCCCCCCGGCTCCCCATACACACACACTTAGTTTGCAATGTGACTGTTGAAAAATTATCACAAATGATAGAGGAAGAAAGCTAAATGAACGGCATAACTAGATCCTACATTATTCTCTTGACAGATAGGTTGCTTTTTTTTTTGTAGTTTAAAAGTTAAATTTATTCATTTTGTGCATGATGAATAAAATTATGTTTTAAAAAGCCCCATACTGCAATGTAAAGCATTTGCTACATGCCAGGCATTGTGCCAGACACTTTGCAAATTGTATCTCGTGTAGTTTCCAGCAGCTTAAGGAGGTAGGTGTGATTTTTGCCACATTCTACAGATCTGGAAACTGAGGCTTCTCCATGAGAAGTTCCTTGCCCAGAGTTACTTGGCTGGAAGTGACAGGGATGTGATTTGAACCCAGATCACTTTGAGTCCCACTTCTCTATACTCTTAAATATACATGATATAAGGATAAGTCTGTATATTTTTTTTCTTACTGAAGAAAAACACCAAGAATGTAGAAATACAGTGCCAATTTTTAAAAAGATTTTATTTATTTATTCACGAGAAATACAGAGATAGAGGCAGAGACACAGGCAGAGGGAGAAGCAGGCTCCACGCAAAGAGCCCAATGTGAGACGCGATCCTGGGACTCTGGGATCTCAACCGCTGAGCCACCCAAGCATCCCTACAGTGCCAATTTTTAACTTATTTAAGTAGCTGGTGAGTTTGAAGCAAGCAAAAATATCTCAAAAATGTGTCAATATCCTACTGAATATGACTTCACCTGTACCTATTTTTTCTTCACTTCTGTAATGAAAACAGCATGATCCTTTCATTTCCTACTTCAGAGCAAAATTAATCCTATTAAAAGTAGAAATCTGAGTTGTAAATATGTATTAAAGTTCAATCAAACATCAGAAGCTTATTTTGAGGTAAAAATGAAATGAATTAAATGCAGATTCTTAACCAGTGATTATAATCAAAATTGGCTAATATGGACAAGAATTTGGTCAAGGCATGTCCATCTTTTACCTCTGCCAAGTGGACCTACAACTCAGTATTTGGAATGTGTCACATGCTATAAATCCCAAATTCCGCATATTTGGCGATTTCAATTCCATTCTTTGCGCTAATGCTCCCAGGCGCACTTGTTATAAGAAAGAAAGAAACCCCGCCTAAATACCATATAAATCCTTTCCAGTCTCCATTGTCAGGTTCTCAAAGGAAACATGAACTCTACTCAAGTAATGAGCCAGTTTGTTTAACACCTGCCACTTGGGAGGTCTATGCAACAGGATATCTGGCTGCCACTGCTCCTTTCAATTGCATTTCCCAGAGGCGATCCCTCCCTGCCCCGTGGACACTCAGTTTTTGTGAACCTTCTGGTCCCCCTTCAGTAAAACAGAAATTTCTAGTTTAGATTTATTAATTAGAATGCGATCAGCCTGTGATATCAACCAACACTTTAATCTCCTTTCAAAGGCGGTGAAGGCGGATTTTTCTCCCTGGGGGTCTCGTCCCCAGCTGCAGAAGTTCCACTGCATTCCCTGCTGGCTGTGGCCCTCGGGCCGATTCTTCCTCAGAAGTTCTTGCTCTCAGAGCTCAGGCGCCCAGTCCAGGCTATTTTATAGATCAGCACATAATAAATACAGTCTCTCCCGTGTGCTGCGTCTGGCATCCTGCACCCCAATGTCCGATCCCCGCACATTGACCTCCTCCCACTTCCACCAGCAAAGTGATCGTTCTGTCAGCCGTTTGGCCTCCAGCGTTCTGGAACCTCACTTTATAGGCAGGGACCTCACATCCAGGTGGCCGCATGGAAGCCCAGTCTCCAAGCTTGCCCTCCGAGAGGGTGGGGACTAACTGTCTTCAGCAGACCTCCTCTGAACCTGTCGCCTGCTGCCTCTCTCTTCCCAGGGTTCAGGATGCACAGAAGTGATGATCAGACATCCTTCGTGAAGTCGCTCTCAGACTCATATCTGATTCTGTCCACTTTATGTCCACACCAAACTTGCATCAGGGAGACAGTCATTTTAACATCCCATTACAGTAAGTTGGTGGCTGGATCTGGAACTAAGAGTTTGGGATATTAAGTGGCCCCGAAGACCTAGCTGGTGTCTTTTTTGCTGATCCACAGAAACTAATACCTCCCCTGCCCTTCCTACCACATGGCGACCTTGCTAGTTAAAATGGGGCAAACAGTTCTTTTTTGTACTTTTGTAGTAAAGTGGCAACTTATGTAGAAATCTATCAAAGCTTTTCCAATATCACTTACACTACATGATTTTGATCATGCTTTAACTGAACTAGGAAAATGTAAATTAAAAAATGAAAACGTATCTTAGTGATTCAAGATGGCCTACTCTGTCCACGCATTTGCCTCCCCTCTGTCCAGAGCCTTGGAAGAATAAAGTACAGAATTACAATGGGTAAGCCATAAAAGAGACAAGAACACAGAGGCCAGCGGGTGAGTCTCATCAAAAGCAAGCCGTAAATCTTCTAGAAAGCGAAGTAGATAGGAGTGATGAGCAATTAAAATGTAGAAGTTTCTCCCAACAATCTGCTCTGTCGGCATGGTGGAGGTGGACTGGCTGTCTTCAGTGAATTCTTGGACCCGCTCAATTGTCAGAATTGAGCTGGGGTTTAGAGAGAGACATGAGGCTAATGATAGAAGCTTCATGGGAAGTTGGTGCTTGACACACGTTAAGTCAACTTCTTCCTCCCTCCTATCAAGATGGCGACCCCGTAGCCAGTGCTTACTCCAGGGTGAAGAACAGGAGTGGTCTCCTGAAGAAACTGAGAAAGTTGTTCCCGAACAAACAGAGAAAGGTAGACTCGGGTTTGCCTGCTGGTGACCTAGACAAAGTTTATATCACACAGGCATGTGGGTGGTACGCTGGAAGGGGGGTCGGGCTGCCCTTCACCCTCTCATGCTCAAGAAGAATGCCAGCCCATAGGCCCCACCCTCCCCATCATAAAGCCTAACTCAGGGACGTTTAGTGGAAAATACTTCCATTTATGTTGTATTAGGAGAAACTACTGCCAGGTTTTTCTTTCTCAAATATGATAAATTAGTAGGGATTACTGAGGAATTGGGGAGAATTAGTGTCATGAAAGAAAATAGAAAAATGAACTGTATCTCAGAAAAAACATAATTTACAGAATAAAAGAGATTAAAGGAAACAAGGAAAAACTTTAAGATCAGTATTGAAAAGGATTTAAGAAGATCTTGTGTTTATTAAATAAGAAGTGGGTGATACATGAGAGGATCAAAGAACAAGAAAATCTTTATAGGCTGTAAAAATATCACTACCCATATAAAAAATCTGATAGAACGACTGGGAAATACTCAGAAGATAGCCGTATAGGGAAGGAGATAGAAACTCTGAGAATAATGCAATAATAATGCATACAAGACACGCCCAAGAGATCTAACACATTATTGGAGCCCCAGAAAGGGAATGGAGGGGAAGCAAGACCAAAGAAGCAATACGGCACAATTCCTCAGACCTGAGGGACCTGTACCTTTAAAGGAAATGCCTCCATGCCCAGAATAGGACATTTCCACATTCTGCATCATGAAATTTCAAAGCACCAACATAAAAGACTCTCAGACCACTGGAGAGAAATAAAACAGATGCCACCTGACTTGCAGTAGCAATCCTGGGGAGTAAACAACAATCAAGTGGTGTGCTCACAAAGTTCTGGGGAGAGTTCTTATTTACCTCAAATCTATACCTAGTCAAATTATCCATATAAAGGCAGAGTCAGATAGCAAGTCAGTCTTGCTAGTACTGACAAAATTGATTTCCTATGCCCCCTTTCCTAGAAAGTTACAGCACTTGGCAGATGCATCCCGGGTAAGGGCATAAAACAGGAGGAAAACATGGTACCCAGGAAACTGTGTATACCAACCGGTAAGATGGTGCAGAGAAGTCTCCGGGCAGGGGGGAAGATGACTGGGCAGTAAGCTAGCAAACAAGGAAAAGTGGGACCCAACACATAAATGTTGACAGTAGTGAATGTTGTCCTAAGTCCCAAAGACTCTGGCTAATTATAATATCTAAGGGATGAACAAGTAAAAGAATGAGTAAGAATAGTGAGTTTAATTGCAGATGAAGAAAAAAGAATTATTCCTGCATTGCTTTGAGTTCACAAATACAAAAGGCAGTGGATAAGAGCATGGTTGAGGCCAGATGTGGGTGCATCAGTTACTAGCTTGGTTCTATCAGATACTTGCTCAATTACCTTAGACAGTCAAGTTTAATTCAACAAGGATTTACTGAGTATCTGTTCTGTGCAGGTCTTCCTCTAGGTGATAGATACACACCTGTAAACAAGACAGGCCCAGGCCCCTGTCCTCTTGGAGGTATGGTCTAATGCGGGTAGGTTATTCTATAGTAAAAAGAGCCATAGGGAGAAAGAGTAAGGGAAGTAGGGATGTCAGAAGGTGGGGCAACCGAGAAGCTCCCCATGATAGGGTGTCTTGAGCAAACCCTTGAAGCAAGGAGGTAGGAAGTATGTGCATATCTGGGGAACATGGGCCCAGGCAGAGGAAATAGCCAGTGCAAGGGTTCTGAGGTGAAATCATTTTTGGCCCATTTGGGGAACAAAATGGACCTTCTCTGAGGTTGTGTATCCTATAGTGGGGATAATAATACTGTGACAATTGTACAAGTCATTACAAAGACCATATGAGACTGAGATCCTTCCTATCAATTGTTTATCAGCACGCCCACGCTCGAAGGGCTCAGTAAATTTTAACTGCAGTTACTGTGGAGAATCATGGCATCCAACCATGCTTTACTGGAATGTCAGGTGTAAATAAGATGGAAATGATAACCCCAGGGGTCTTGTTTGACTGGAAGGAGGGTGGGAGTGCCATTAGTTGTGAAGCAGCTTATAATACTACATAGTTGTGATATGAGCTATGAGAGAGGACCAAGGGCTGGAGCATCCCAAAGGGGAGGCACATCCAGATGGGAAGATCAGGAAACAATTCTTGGCGGAGGCAGCCTCTGAGGTTGGGTTTAACAAAACACAGCTGTGACAGGTGCCGATTGGAGAAGACACGTACAGCTTGGGAGGGTCAGCTTCCACGTTAGTTATGAATTAGCCGTCCCCCAGTGCTGTGAGTCCTAGTGGCTTTACGGTCAAGCTGGGGGCACTGAGGGTGTACTGGTTGCACATAGTCCAGCGTCTGCTCTCCTGAATTCACTCAGAGGAGGTATGACATTTGGGAGACACTGGGGAGCTAGTGACCATTTTCCTGAGTAAGGATTTTTTTATCCCACTTTAAGAAAAAAAAGGGGGGGGGTCACGAGACATTTTTTGGAAGCATAAAATCTCTGGAAGACCCTGCAAGCTTCTTTTCACTTGGGGTTCAGGATCCCAGAAGCCTGTGCACAACTATTTGAGATATTAGAGATTGGAAGCAGGGTGAGGGTGTGCGAGAAGTGTGAAGGGAAGTGGGTACAAATGGGACCAGTCCTGCCTTTTCCCCCGAAATGAACCAAGTCGCAGGCAAGTCCCTTTTCCCTCTTTGAGAAATAGCCCAGGTAATGTGCAGCCAGGTGTTTTGCTGGTCCCCAACACCGAGAATCCGTCCTGCTCCTCGGTGCTGGAGGTCAGCTGGTGGCAGGTGGACACAGTCTACCTGGAAACTGCTCTTACACCTAACATGACATAAGGGAAGGAAACGACGGAGGGCGAGGACACAGATGGAGACACACACGGCAATTAGGTGTGGAAGCCAGAAGGCAGATGCACCGTGTGCCGTGGTGCTGCCCGGGCCTCGGCCGCCCGACTCTGTCCTCCGCACCAGGTCCCCGCACGCAGCCCTGGGGACACCTGGCCGTGGGTCTCTGTCCCACCAGGCTGTGGGTCTCTCCTGCTCTTCAGGCTCTGCGCTACCCAACTTAACATCAACAGGGCATCTGAGGTACAATATTCCTGGGTCTGTTTGCACTGATTGCTCTTTTTAGGCCATAGGGGTAGTTAATCTGAGCAAACAGGCATCTGTGCTTGCCACTCACTTTCCACGTGAGCGTTGGCTCAAGAGAGCCTGTTAACTGAGATCTCTACCTTAAGTATGATGCCTTTAAATATTTATTTTCTTTTTATCTAAGCAACAGGGATTATGTGTGGGCCAGCTATTTTAGTAGATGTACAAATAACCTTAAATAACTAATAACTTAAAATCTCTCAAAATGCAGTCAATTTACAACCAAGGCTGCATCAAAATCCCTCCTGACGCTGTATCTAACCAAAGTGCATTTTGTAGTTTTTAAAAATTTTTTCATATATTTACTTCATATATATGTTATAATACATACAGTTTTTGCTTATTATATGTATTATAACTATGACGAAAATTACTATACACTTACATATGTATATATACATATGTATATAATTTTGCATTTCTTGTGGAATAACTAATGTGAAATATCCAAAATCTCTAAAGGCTAATCCCAAATGGGTCTTTATGTATTTATTGTGGCACCGTGAACTGCCAAAGAACTGATTTTGATATGAAGCAGAAAGTATCTTAAATTATCTTGCAATCCAGGCAGGCAGAGCATTTGAATAGAGGGCATATGGGCTTCCTGAGGGAAGCTAGTGAGACCCCTGTATATTTCAGAAATCCTCACCAAGCACCTTCTAATAGGTACTCAACAAATATATTTTTTAAGATTTTATTTAAAAATAGGGATCTCTGGGTGGATCAACGGTTTAGCACCTGCCTTCGGCTCAGGGGGTGATCCCGGAGTCCCGGGCAGGGAGCCTGCTTCTCCCTCTCCCTGTGTCCCTGCCTCTCTCTGTGTTTCTCATGAATGAATAAATAAAAATCCTCAAAAAAGAAAAAGATTTTATTTAAAAATAAAATCTATGCCCCACATGGGGCTCAAACTTGCTACCCCAAGTTCGAGAATCACATGCTCTACCGGCCAGGCACCCTTCAACAAATATTTTTGACTGACTACTGTAAAGCTAGTTATGGGTGCAAGTGTTACATCCCATTGATAACTGGAAATCATCCTTAACATAGAAAGAGGAACACAGAGAGATACCAGGTTCTCCCCAGAATGAGTGAACCATTCAAAACTTACCAACATGAGATGCCCGGGTGGCTCAGAGGTTGAGCGTCTGCCTCCAGCTCAGGGCCTGATCCCTGGATCCAGGACCAAGTCCCACATCAGGCTCCTTGCATGGGGCCTGCTTCTCCCTCTGCCTGTGTCTCTGACTCTCTCTCTGTGTCTTTCATGAATAAATAAATAAAATCTTAAAAAAAAAAAAAAACCTTACCAACAGTTACCAGAGAGATTTGGTTCAATGAATATTGAACCACCTGTAAGATCAAATGTCTACTTCCTCACTTCTGAGTTTCCCAGTTCTTGGGAAAGTGGCTTCCTGTGATTTTTAGGTTTTGGTTGCAGCATTAACAGAGGCAAGGACAGCAGTCCGTGGAATGCCACAGGCTCACCTATAGAGCTAGCTAGCAGCTCTTTGTGTGTAGCTCTAGAGAAGAGATCACAAAAACAGATAATGCCTATTCTGTGGTGCCTATTCTGTGGTATTCTGTATACTGAGGACCTGCCCAGAATCCTGTAGGTAGAGACTTGGCAGCAAAGAAAACCATTAATTATTTTGATTGAGTGGGTTTTACTGGTCCCTCAAATTTCTGCTTGCTACGTAAATATCTTCAAAAGACCTGATAGTGTTGAATTTTCCACCCGGGCTTCCTAGATGGTGCCTGGGCACACGAGTGTTATGCTATTACAGAGGTCCTATGGCCATTCTGAACCTCAAATGATGTCTGCATTTCCTGATGTTTCTGACTTGGGCCTTTGAGCTCTCATAGAATGGATTAATACTGCGATAAAGTAAAAACTCCCTTACAAGATAAGCTTCATTTTAATGACTGATGCAGAAAAGGAAAGTCTGTGTAAGTTTCTCTTTAGAATGAAGAAAATGTACACACACACGTACCCAGTCAGGTCTTGTGCTCAGCTGGTTAGAAGCATATAATACTACAGTCCCCTCCATGGCTGAGCCAATTAGTTGGCTATTGTTGACATGACCACAAAAGCCCCCTTCACCTTGACAGCCTTCTAGCAAATATGTAGTATTTGTTTTGCTCTACAAGAGTCAACACAGATCGATTTCTATACTGGAAAAGCATCACCTGAATCACTGTCAAGCTATACAAATTGGTAGTTTAGTAGTAACTTCTCTGATTAAAGAGAATGGTTGGATGAAAACTGGGATGGGGGAATCGTAACTATACATAGGTCCCATCAGAGGTGCTTTGTATGAGGGAATTAATGTTTTAATAAATGTAACTGGTATATAAATGATAGTTATGCATATGTAATGTAGTTACTAATTGGATTCTAAAACACAAATACAGTTATTAAGGCCTTTAAGCATAAAAGAATCAAGGAAAAATTTTAATCCTCCTCAAGGCTGTTTATTACACAACATAATGTCTCTTCTCAAACTCCTTTTTTATATGCTGAATATTATGTCGAGTAAAATGATGAAAGTTTTATAAAGTGTTGATACAAGGAATTTATAAAATGTAAATATAGAGCATGAGTAATCTATGAAGCAGTTTACTTGCCATTTTTCCCCCATAAATTATATCAAAAGTCAGTGGTATCTTCTGAAATTATCACCAGAGCCTCTCTGTGGGTGTTAGTAGGATATATAAAGGAGTAGGGAAGTGATATGGAGAGAATACATTTTAATTTTGCATTATAAAAGCTAAATAATTTCTAAAAAGGAATTTGTACAGCCTATCTATGATATAGCTAAGATAGTCTGATTTTTTTTAAAAAGGCCTGTGTTTGAGATGCAAACCATCTTTAGTTCAGGTATATTGTGAAATTATTTGAACCACCTAATGAAGGAAACTACTTAAGTCCACTTTTGTCTGATAAAGCCTTTCTCCTGTCTATACTTTGAGAATTTCATCTGTGCCCTTTGATGGGCACATACAACAAAAATGAAAACTCAGCTTCAGTTATGAGATTTCTGGTCCTTTGAGCCAAAGTTTGCCCAGCTTTGCATCTCAACAAAAAAAAGATGCGTCCGGAGCACCTTGTTCTGGCTTCTCTCCATGGAAGTATCCATAATTATCCATAGTAATTAGGTCCTGAAGCCAGACCACAGATGTACTGTTCGTGTATTGCACTGATGGGGTATTGAGAAGCAGCTGTCGAGAAATAAAATGACACTCTGTGAATTTTATCTGCCTTGTTGATAGAGAAGAGTATCTGTGTGAATATGAGATTGGCCATTAAAAACTCTGGTAAGTGACTAATTAATAAAGCACCAAATCATAGATTGTTCAGCATACTAGTTAATTAGGACAATAAGATAGTGGAGAGCCTGGCTCCTGGTTCATTCTACCCAGAACACGGCTGCCAAAAGCTCTCAGGGTGGAGAAATGGGGTTAGACGCAAATTTTAAGCAGGAGCCCCCTCCTGGGTAAAAATTAACATTCACAGATTAAACTTGTTTACAAGTTAATGTCAAAAGACTTTAATTACAAGTCTGATCACATTATGTTGCCCTTTTTACAGATATTACAATTCCTCCCTGCTAATTTCTTATCTGCCCAGTGTCAGCTGAGAAGGCTGGTGGTGTCCGGATTGAGTGTTTCAAGGAGTCATTCTATCAGCTTCTTCGGGACTCTCATTTGAATGGTTGTGGTTACACTGAAGTTCTTTTCAGAAAGATTCCTAAGTGTTCACAGAATATGTGATTATCACTTCAAGGCCCCCACCCTCACCTGAAGTGGAAAGTCAGGCAACCCTCAGCCCAAATGTCCCTTCCCAGAACTCACACTGGGTCCAACCCAAACACATTGTCTGGAGACCCACAGAACTGTGAGAAATGGGAAAAGCAGGAAGTGCCTTGCAGTCTAGGCATGTAAGCAGTCTGTGAACTTGGGGCGGGGGGGGGGGCGGGGGCGGTCTTCCCAAACAGGAGGTTAATTGCAGAGCAGTATTTAGCACACCTCAGACAAAACTGTCTTATACTCTTTCTATCCTCAAAGGTATTGCTGCCTCCCTGCAAAGTTCAGAAACTACACCTCCCTCCAAGAAACACCTCCCCCCCGCCACATTCAAGAATGGATATTTCCATTTCCAATGAATGTTTTAAATCTCTAGCCTTAGGGGTTCTGCTGAGGACCAAATCTTGACATGTACTCCTCAAGACCGCAAATCTACCAGGCCTGAACGTAACCATCCAGAGCTAGATACCTTCTTAGGGACATCTAAGGAGTGGTTGAGCTCTTCTGCTCCCTTGGGCCCATCCCCTCAGGCCCTAACACAGTAGTCTAGAGTGGCCTCCAGCATCAATACTATGAACAAGGCTTCTAGGTGAACACCATGTACGTGCTCCCATAGCGAAGAAGCACCGAGCTGAGCCCTTATATAGGTGTGTGCTTATGGCAATGCTGGGAACCTAGATACCTGCTTCCCCAGAATCCACCATGAAGCATAGCCATAGCAGCAAAAACAGTCTAGTCCACCCGTATCCAAAAAGTCTGCCCTACATAGGACAGATGGGTTTTTTTCCCCTAGGAGTTAGCCTACTCACAAAGGCTTTTACGTGCCTTTTAGCGTCTGGGCCTCAGCCACCTAAAGCTAAGATCAGCCACCTTGCAGCAGCCCACATTGGCCAAGACAGCCCATGGCAGTCAGTACGATGCCCCCATGTGCTGGCCAGCACAGCCACATGCTGAAGCCAGGTTCCGGTGCGCCCTCTGGGACCCCATTAGCATGGTCAACATCTGGCTACACCCTTAGCCTACACATTTGTTGAGGCACTCATGTCTGCTTAATACGGCAGGGAGAAATAAGGAATCAGTGTGTCTGTCTCCAGGGCTTCAGAAGGATGCTAAAGTTGAAGTCCTCTGGCAACCAAGGTATGTGCCCATAGCTAAATCAGTATGTCCTGGCTTCTCAGAGGAGGGTCTGCAGTCCAGCAACACCAGCATTGGCAGAAAACTTATGAAAAATGAGCAGAGCCTCAACACCCCCCACCCCTACTTACTGAGTCAGAACTGAAATTTTAATCAGGGGGCTCATGCTGATGGCATTTGGAGAAGCCCTCACATACATGGATTGTTCATTTGGAGCTACTCTTTACCTACCCTGAGATAAACCAAAAGCAGATAACAAGGACAGGTACCAAACCACCATTTACCTAGTGTGTTTCACTAGCAGTAGTGCCATCTTTGACAAGTGTGTTTCCACAGTGGATAGTACACCATTCACTTCACTGCAGACACAGAGGCCACACATGCTTTTAACTGCAAATAAGCAGAGAAAAGGTCCATCCTAAGAATGCAAAGCTCTCAGACTCCCCATTACTCATTGTACCCTGTTACCACTGTCTCATTACTTTCCACATGCCTGCCTGTCATGAAAGGAATTGAAAAAGAGAAGCCTGTTTTTCTAACAGCTTGGGAAGAAATGGTTAGAAAATCCAAGAATGAGGGACACCTGCTATTATAGGAGACAAAATCCCATGGGCACACTTATTGTTGCTTCCTGACCAAGTGATTTTCACTTTTAAATTATTCTCAGTGGAAAGTATTTGAGTCCCAATAGATTACAGTATTCATTTGGTAAAAGGTGTGGTGAGGTTTCATAATTACATTAAGTTGTATTGGAGAGCTCATCATAAAGTTACAGGAACAAATCCTGTGTTTTTTTTTTTTTAATTTTTTTATTTATTTATGATAGTCACAGAGAGAGAGAGAGAGGCAGAGACACAGGCAGAGGGAGAAGCAGGCTCCATGCACCGGGAGCCCGACGTGGGATTCGATCCCGGGTCTCCAGGATCGCGCCCTGGGCCAAAGGCAGGCGCCAAACCACTGCGCCACCCAGGGATCCCAAATCCTGTGTTTTGTACCTTGTCAGAGACTGCATGAGCATTCAAGTTATTTGTGATAGCGGTGAAGTTACCATAATATATAAAAATCTAGGACTTATGAAGTAGGTGAAACAGGAGGGCATTTTCTAAAGCTTTCCAAAATAGACTTTACATAGAACCATCTTATATCATCAGATGGCCCTCTTACATTGAAATTATTAGACTACAATGCAGATTTTGTCATTGGATTTATATGAATTAAGAGTCTCCCTTCTGGGATGCCTGGGTGGCTCAGCGGTTGAACGGCTGCCTTCAGCTCAGGGCATGATCCTGAGTCCCGGGATCGAGTCCCACATCAGGCTCCTTGCAAGGAGCCTGCTTATCCCCCTGCCTGTGTCTCTGCCTCTCTCTGTGTGTCTCTCATAAATAAATAAAATCTTAAGAAAAAAAAGAGTCTCCCTTCCAAACATCAGTCTGAACTATGGCTCATAGCCTGTATAGGAAATATGTTCATGTATTTTAACATTTACAACAACATGAGATAAGATGTCAAACTAATTCAGTGAATTAATGATCATTTGCAAATGGTATTTAGCACATGGACTCGACTCAAGATACTTAGGAAATCCTTTTGGGGTCCTTTAAAAACTGAAATTACCTTGTGAATAAGCATAGGAGCAGGAGGTAGATTTTGGAATTTTGATTTGAGTCAAAAGCAAAAACCAAGAATTAAACAAGTAAGTCTTTATTATGGCAAGGTATTCCTTAGCTCTAAGATGTAATATGTGTATCTTTCAGCAATTTGCTTAGCAATATTTATGATATAATATGGTTAACCAAAACTGTTTTTGTTTCTAAAAGTGTTTATTTGTTGATATCATTTTTCCCTTTTGAGTTTAATGACAAATATCAAGCCAGAAATTTTAAGAGGTTCAAAATCCACAGAATAACTCTTCCAAAGCCATAGACTGTCACAGAGCGCAGGCTCCCTACCTGCATGGGCCGTGCTGGCTGGCCACGGCGCTCAGTGATGTCAGCATATCACTGAGCCCTGAAATCAGGACTAAGCAAAGGAAAAAGTGCTGTGGGAATTTGCGAGGGGAAATTCTATGCCAGAAACCACAGTTCTCTTTGGAAGTTTTCTTCTGCCCTTCCAAGATGTAGTTCCACTACTAAACATCAGTGAAGGAACTAGATTCACAATTTTTAAGAAACCTGAATTCCTAGATTTTACTTTGGACTTCTCATCATAGCACGGGGAGTTCATAGCTCTTCTTGAGCACAGTTCTTTATCTCAGAAATGAAAACACTGTTTCTGTCACCTGTTCACACACACACTGAGTCAGCTTGCTCTGGCCCACTGACCTCTGTGTCATTTAGGTCTTCATTTTTCTCCTTCTGTTTCTTTGCTTCTGGGCATTTGAAGCTGGCTCCCAGATTTGAAGAGCAGATCAATGGCAGTGTGTGCTTAAGAACCTAATATTAATATATCCAAATGAAAACACACCAACATTTATTTCTTTGCAAAAGCAAGTGAATTCACAGTAAAGGGTCATCAATTATATAGTATAGAAATAAAAGAATGCAAATGATCCCAACAAAAACCTGTCTGGTAAAGTAATTGACATAATATACTAATAAATTCTATTATTTGAAGAAAACAAGAAATGACAGATTGAATGTTGCAACACATTAGATATTTGTCTCTTTCTTTTAAATATGCCTATCTCCTCTCTCCATATTTTTCCTAAAATAATGGTCTCTCAGTGTGATCTCAGTAAAATCCTGAGGTGAAGTGTTGCCCATTAAACACACATTACCTCTCCCTGCTCAGATGGACCAAGTCTGAATCTTTTAGTGTTGTGTCCAGCAATCAGCCTTTCAGAGAGTTCCTCAGATGATTCTTAAGAAAGCAAATGAAAATTTGAGAATTAACCATGTTCTGAGGAATAAAAGTCCAAAGGCTGAGTGTGTGTTGTGTGTGTGTGTGTATGTGTGTTTGAGCTAAATCTTCGGTTGTAGAGCTCTCATGAACTTCTTTTATGTGTGATCGTCCATTGAATATTCCAAATGCCTTTAATAAAAATGTGGTTGCTGGGATTGTGAAATTTTGAGTTAAAAAGAAAATCTGTTCAGTTCTTACATCCAGTTGGAGTCTGAACTCATAAAGAGCCCATACACGAACTGTGTTTCTTTTTAAAGACTATGGATTAAGTAGGTCGTCATAAAATCACTTCTATAAAGATCATGAATTGAATGAGGGCCTTTGCTCTTCTTGCCGCTGGTTCCCTCTGAGACAGTAGATCTTCCTCCAGTATGGCTCTTTGAAGTTTTCTGCTGAAATGCCAGATAAGCCAAAAGAGCTTTCTTGACCACCTTATCGAAACAGTATTTTCCTACCAACACTTTGCTCTCCCCTTAACCCTACTTCACTTTTCTTCAGTACCTTTATCTCTGTATGTGCTTGAATATGATGACTTCTTTTCAAGGCCAGGGACCTTGTTTGCCTTCAGCACCCTAGTGTCCTCAATTTCTTGAAGTTGCCCAGACAGCCAGTAAATACGTGTTGAATGAATTAATCTGTTGATTAGTAAGAATTAGCTGGTGCATATAAACAACACATATAAAACTCAGCATGTAGAAATTTATTTGCATATCACTCTAGAAATGATAAATTTATAAATGATAAATAAATTATATTATAAATGATAAATTTATAAATGATAAATGATAAATAAATTATATTTCTGGTCAGATGAAAACAGTGCCTGCTGGACTGACCCAAAGAAGGTGTGATGTGGAGGAATGAGACCAGCCCTCTCAGCGTTATGATCATTGCCCATGTCAAGGGCTCCTGCAGATCTGTTGCTGGCTTCCTCCTGGATTAGCAAATGTTTGTTAGCATTGATTTGTAGGTTTAATTTAAGGATTGGACCTCTTCTTGGACATTAAGTCCTCTTGGACTTAATTCATTGCTTCGATCTTTGCAATCATCCTTTAAAAATCAACACTAAGGTAGACTTTAAGATTCTTGCTCCTTGCCTAGGGCGCTTGGTCACTAATGTCTGATTCACAGCTCTAATCCAGATTTCCTCATGTGCAGTTAATGCTTGTAATAAAATATTTTCACATGGCCCTCAGATCTTGTCACCATTCAGAAGATCATCAGGTCCTCTTGTTGCTCGCTGTTGGGTGTTTTTAGAGACATAGAATCAAGGAATGGTGATAAAGTTACAACTCTAAATCTACCAGTGATGGATAACTTTATTTAACTCTACAACATTTGGATATGACTATTTCCTTGCTTTTACATTTGTAAGTCTTTGGCAATATTATCAAAGCCTCCAGAAGAAGGAAGAATTGACAGCAGGAACTCAAGGCAGAGCATACTTAAATATATTCCTGGAAAATATGAACATGAGATAATATTCAGTGTGATGTTGGCATTTGATAAATCAGATGCAATGAACCTAATTATGCAAAACAGTTATTTTGAATCTATCATTCATCTGAACGCCATCTAAATCAGAATTTATTTAATTACTAGCAAAGGGAAAGGTAAGGAACTTGTTTGCTCTATTCCTTCCCTTTCCTCAAAACATTCAGTAATTTTTATTAACGCTGAATTCATAGAATCCCCAGCACTGTCTCAATCATCCAGAAATGTTCCTTTTGTTAATTTAAATTTAAAACAGCCTGCATAAAAGATGCCAGTAAAACATGTATTTAACGGCCAGCAATTTCAGAACATTTGAATGGATTTTTCTTCAAAGATTCTAGATGAGAATATGAAAATCTTTGGGGTTACCTGAGCATTGAGGCCCTGAACGTTGAAAATTTGGGCTCTAAAGGAGCCACCAGGGAAAGCCTTGGACCAGCAGACAGAGTTGCCCACAAACACCACCCAAACTCTGTTGCCTAGACTGGAATGGAGAGCTCCAAATTCGGGCTATTTAGAGACAATAGACAGTTAAATCCCAGCACACCACGTGAATCTTAGCTTTGAAGATTTAGCTGAAGGATCTTTCCTCAAAGCAGCTGTTTTCCACTCACCATCATAGCTAACCATCTCTCCTGCTGCCCCACACCCTTCCTTGTCCTGCGGTGTCCTCCACCCCATCTGCCCCAGTGGAGGTGATTCTCCCGGCATGTGGGCGCCTATGATTCTGACCATACCTCCGGGGGAATATGGGCTCTTAATCAACATCTTCTCTTCTGTGTGTCATCAGCCCCTTGGCCCTCACAGATTGCTCTTTGCTCACAACTGCAGAGGTTCCCCGGTCCACAGCAGGGGCTCCCCGGTCCACAGCAGCACTTCAAAGCAACACCTCTCCCAATGCACTGCAGCCAAAGGACACAGATAAGGAGTTACAGATACTGCAAAGCGAGTGACACAGAGTCTCAACTTATAAATTAAACCAGTGAGGGCTGTTTGTACCTCTTTCAGAAGAAGGGAAACTAAATGCAGGTGCTTCAATCTGGAGGGTAGGAGGAGGAGGGTAGCCTGAAACCCAATTTCTTTAAAATCTGCTTCTCTTGGAGATTTAGGCTTATAGGTTGTAAATTGGTTCTAAGACCAAACATTTTGGTTCATTCATTGTCCAGGAAAAAACTGCTGATGAGAATCCCACTTCACTTTTCAGGAACACCATCAAGATGGCTTGCCAGCAGGGCTTTTCATTTGCTTATCATTTTAAATAATCATTCCTGCTGCAAAATTTTAAGGTGCGGGGACTGGGGGATAATAAGAGGTTTCTGGGTCTGACTTGTCTGTCTGATTCCTTTAGTGAGGAAGCCGGCCACGTTTGTTCGGCTGAGAGAACTGATGTCTTGCTGGCCCTGTGCGGGGTGAATTTATCTCAGAATCATGATCATCCTTACAGGGAGATCAGGTTTGGGAGCAGAGCGAGGCAGCTGGGTGATGCCGATAAGCCGATTAGCTCGACATATTGCTGCCATTTCATGTTACTCATTTGATTTTCTGCAGATTTCAACATGTCTGTGCAAAAAAACCAAATTCAAATATGGCTTTGATAAAACAAGTTCTGTTTGAATGTCGGTTGGGTCTTAATGTCGCCTGCTGATTTCTTCCAGCTGGGTCCCGGGCGTCATACAGCAGCCAGCATGGCCACCTGGGCCCCGAGCTGCGGGCCCTGCAGTCCCCAGAGCACCACATAGACCCCATCTACGAGGACCGCGTCTATCAGAAGCCCCCCATGAGGAGTCTCAGCCAGAGCCAGGGGGACCCTCTGCCGCCAGCACACAGCGGCACCTACCGCCAGAGCACAGGTGTGTATCCAGGACCGCCAGAGCAGGTGGGCGTGCGCGGACCTCATGAGAGGGCCGTGTATGTGCGTGTGTGAGAGTGTGTGTGTGTGTGTGTGAGTGTGGGCATCCATCCAGGTCCTCTGCTCACAAGCATCGTGGCCTGCTTCTGTCATCGGTGTCTGTGATGCTAATGAGAGAAGCCAAGTAGGACTTGTTTAGCCACCTGAGGATATTTTAAATGAAAGAACTTCAATGGGTGTCATAAGTTTCTTTGGTCTAACAGGCAAATTGAAAGAAGGAGTGCTAATTTTCTGTATGTCATCATTAACATATGTACTGAACATAAGTACTCCCTACAAAGCATTGTCTTTATACAGGACTTAAAAGGCATGTGCCTAATACGGGTGAGTGTTCTGTAATGATAGCCTACCTATTTGGCAAGCTTAGGGTTCACATATTTACTAAGAAAGAAGCATACCTTGCAGGGCAAACTGAGAATTTACTTCATAAACACTATGAGGTTGAATCATATGAAAACTATTATTTAAAGGTCGAATATCGACAGTTGCATATGACTCAATCAACCGTAGGGCTCTTCTGGATTAAATATATATTTTGAATTGAACACAGCCTCAGGCTGCAATGAAGAAAGGCAAGTGTTTTCCAGAATATGTTGCCATTTGCAAAATAACTGATCACATGTCCTGATTAAATGTGCTAGAGAGCATTCATCTAACTACAAAATTGATATAATTAAGATGTGGAGAACTACACTTATTATAAAGCCTCCCATTGCTAAGTAAACTTAGAAAATATCATGCTGCTGGTTTGCACACAGCAGAGCCCTGTCCTTCCATTCAAATCATCCATGCTACCCCCAAGCAGGGCTTGAGGCGTGGGAAAACTGAAGCCCTTGTCCAGAGCTTGGCACGCAAGGCCCTGCATCTCAGATCGTGGTAACTTCCAGTTACCACAAAGTAGAACACAGCAATTTTGTTAACTGCATTATGATACTAAATTACACGTTTTGGAATCCAGGCAAGCTAAGGTGCTTTTATGGTTGATTATTGATATTTATGTTTCAGGATTTCACTGCATCATAAGAAAGACACAAAATACTCTTTCTTTTATTTTTGACATCATAAATGCCATCTGATGTTAATAATACATATCTTGGTTTAGATGCAAAAGAATACCCATTTATTCTTCTGTCAGAATTCTCTCATCACCCTGCTAGAACCATTCCAGTCTGAGGCTGAGCTATTTTAATGTTGGTTGGTCACATAGTATTAACCGAGGTAATTTTATTTCCACGAACCCCTCATAAGAAACCACGATAATCTCTGTGATGTTCAGTATGTGATTTGCATAAACACTGACAACAAAAGGGATTATGTTGATTCTCTGTCCTGTATTCATAGGCTCTTAGAATTATCTTTTACTAATAAACTTCTGGGGGTTTCATAAAAATTTATCTACAATAAGAAAAAAATACTTCATTCTTCTATGGCAGGTTAAAAACTATGGAAGATATTCACAATTAAGAAAACAAATTAAAACAAAACAAAACAAAACTGCTGTTTTCTCTTAAGCCAGGGGTCTGCAAACTCTAGCTATGGTTCAAATCCAGCTGGCCACCTATTTTAATACTGCTCATGAGCTAAATATAATTATTACATTTTTAAACGGTTTTTGATTAAAAGATGGATAATATTTTCTGATATGTAGAAGTGCTATGAAATCCAAATTTCAGTCTATAAATAAAGTTACTGGAATCCAGCTACGCCCATTTGTCCCCGTATCGTTTGTAGCTGCTTCCGTGCTGTAGCAGCTGACTGGAGTAGTGGCAGAGACCATCTGGTTGGTAAAGCTGAGAATGTTTGCTTTCTGGCTCTTTCTGGAAACGTTTGTGGACCCCTGCTCTAAGCCGTCAGTGGAGCGCCATGCTGCATGAAGGAACGAGGGTTTCAGCCCTTCCTGTGAGAGAAAGCAGCAGTGTCCTCTAAATGCATCAAGGAGGAAAGCCTGTTTGCCTGGGTTTTCTCACTAACAGTGTCAGAGAGCTGCTGAGGTTGTGACCTCCAGACGCCCCAGCCTGCCTTTTTTGAACTTGAGGCACTTTTGAGGAAATCTGCTGATTTATGCAACAATATGGAAATTCCCAGGAACGCCTGGATGGTCTCTTGGGATGAGAGGTGGGGAGAAGCCACCTCTCTCCAGCCCCTAAGTAAAGCCACAGGTTCTCTGCCCCCTACACCTGCTCAGGTCACTCAGTGACCTACGCTGACTAAACGTAACATAAAATAACATTCTAAGCTGCTTTCCCATATCCAGGAGGTTATTTTTTGCATTGGTGTGGTACACACCCCACACTGGAGACCTCTGATGCAGAACTTTTAGAGATTTCCAGGGTCAGAGCAAATACGCCAATTTCTTGAGAGAAGAGGACAAGCTCTTATCGGGCCTGTTAGACGTGAAGTATTCAAGGGCCACTGACTTCTGGCTCATATGTGTGACTGAGGTGGCTTGAACAACCAGTCTCATGTCTCAGCCATTGAGTGGCAGGGCACTGGCTAGAGTTCCTCCAGTTTGGCCCCTCAGGCACTTCCAGATGATACTTCACGGAGGGTCTGCGAGGAGGATTGAAGGTCAGTTGCTCTTGTTCAAGGAGTCAACACTCAGGATGAAGACAAATGTACTTGCCTAAAACATTAAGGGAATTACTGGATAGTGCTGTACAGTCAAGCAGGTGAGACAGGAAGATAAAAGCATGTAGCGTGTCATAACTTTCAGGGATTGTTCTAAATTCTTTCAGTTTATTCTCAAATCTCAGAACCACTCCATAGAGGATCTGGTGATATGATGCTCACTCAGAATGCTGAGGCCCAGAGATGTTAAGTCACCTTCTCAAGGTTACACAGGTTGTATGGAACCAGTCTTGTAACCTTCACACCCAGGAGCTTTGCCCTGGGACCTGGACTCAAAACAGTCATCTTGGTTGAGACCCTATTTGTAAAAGCCATCATTTAAAAAGAAAAGACACACTCATCCATTTCCAACATGGGTTTTGTATCCTGTTAATCAGGTAGTATCTGTTGAAGACTTGCCATGTGCTAGATTGCACAGAATCTTCTGTCTACTTCTTGTCCTCAAGTGTGCTCCATTTCCTTTCACAATAGGACACAAACATACAGAAATTAACTGCTGGTGGAAGGCAATACCTTAAAGGTCAGAAAATTCCAGATACAACTGAAGACAGTGTATTAATAAAAACACTAAACAACACATGGTATCTTTTGCATTCCCAGATAACCTGTAACTCCTGATTATGTTAGACGAGATCCCTGGTAGCCCCCCAGCCCGGCTCAAGGCCAGCCGCCTTCCTCTGTTTCTCGGAAGGGAGCAGAGGCTTGGCAAGTGCGTGTTTGTCACGCGCGTCCCCCCTTGGCCATTCAGTGCTGCAGCCGTGCTCCCTGCTGGCTCTGGGCCCTGGACCCTGCTCTGGGGCCACTCTCCCCTCCCTGCCCGGTGTGGCCCTGCGCTGACCCCATCCCTGCCCCTCCCTGCCCCAAACGCCACGAAGGCTTCCTGTGTTCTAGACTCTTCTGGAACCGAGAGATACAAAGGGAGATGACAGAGAAGATCAGGAAGCAGCCGTAGACATTGACGCTGAAACCCCTCAGAGCTTTGGAAATTTCCTCACCTGAGGCAGCAGGTGGGGCGGGAGGTCCTTCGCTTCCTGAGCTTGCCTCTTGGCCCCCGCCTGCCCCCTCTTGTCTCCTCGGCTGCCTTAGCCACCCGGCCCCAGGTCTTCCTGGGCAACTGCCCTCAACCTCAGACACCAGCTCCCGTGAGGACCGCAGCCCACCTTTGGGTGCAGAGCGGCCCCTGGCTCGTACCGCGGCCTGACCCGCGCGGACTCGGTCCGTGTGTGCCCGCGGTGGGGACGCAGGGTGCCCCGAGCCCACGTCCCCCCGCCCTGCTGCGGGCCGTGGGGGGCGCACCCACGAGGCGCCCCGCCCCGCAGGAGCCCGTAGGCCTGTTCCGCGGAGCCGCTGCGTGGCCAGGGCCGCGCGGGGCGCGTGTCAGAGGCGGGCCTGTGCCCCCACGCCGACCCCCGGCCCCGCCGCCGGCCCCCGCCGCTCGGGCACTCGGCAGCAGCCTTCCCGGGCTAGGGGCGCCCAGGAGCAGGGCGGGGACGGGGGCGGGAGGCCGCGCGCGCCTGCCCCCGGGCCCCGGCACCGTCCCCTCGTCCCCTCGTCCCCTCGCGGGCGCCGCGCAGCAGCCACCCCTGCCCCTGCAGCGGCCGGTGAGGACCGGGCACCCTCCGCGTGGCCTCCCGTGGGCGAGGGCCGGAACTGCGTGACCCGCGGGGCCGCGAGGCCAGTGCCCGCCTGCTCCTGCCGGACAGCAGCCCCGCGTCTGAGGCTTCCCTCCCCGCATGATGGAAATTTGCAGAGGCGCACCTTTAAGTTAGGTGTCGGTCTGAATAAAGCACACCTCTCATCTGGGATAAGGCTTGTCGAAACCAGAGCTTAGGTAACAAGAGGCACAGCCAGTCAAGGCATCCACCGTCTTCACGGATTCGCTATGATAAAGTCTATTAAGCAGAAACCAAGTAACACGAACTTTTACTTCAAACCCAAGCGTACCAATAACTGTCAGCTTAGGAGTCCTATGATTAACGCAGATGCTGGACTGACGCTTCACCCCCACCACCCTCCAAACACATCTTTCTAAACTAATAGGAGTGGCCAGTGTCTGCTGTACAGAAAGTCACATGAAAGGATCCCTGGGTGGCGCAGCGGGTTAGCGCCTGCCATTGGCCCAGGGCGCAATCCTGGAGACCCGGGATCGAATCCCACATCAGGCTCCTGGTGCATAGAGCCTGCTTCTCCCTCTGCCTGTGTCTCTGCCTCTCTGTCTATCTGTGTGTGTGACTATCATAAATAAAAAAAAAAAAAAGAAAGTCACATGAAGTCACTTTTGGAAAAATGTGTTTCTAGGCGACGGTAGAAAAGAAGCCTCCGTGATGAACGTGAGGAACGTGTCAGCTTGTAATAAAGAATGAATTATCATAGGTATGTTGCAAGGAAAAAATCTGCTAAATATCTTTGAGGCTGGCAAATACCACAACATAAAAAAGAGAAAAGAATGTGACAAAAATATTTGCATGTGTGGAGAAACTATTTTTAAGAAACTGAATTCTCTGCAGTAATGGCCAGTGCTTAATAAAGTTATAGAGGCATTTCATAGAACCTTCATGTTCATAAAATTTTATTACTGGTATTCAATAACATAAATAATATTTTCAATTAAAATCATCATTGGAGTCCACAAAAAAGTGGAATATTAGCATTTATTACTTCTTAAATGCTCTTACTTCAAACTGTAAAAGTGATTGCTTCCATTAGAGCAAGTCGAATTAGATCTTCAATAACCTCTTGGTTATATTTTTAAACTTTTTTAAAAAGTCTAGAAAGTCAGGGGCATATCATTACCCAATTGGAAATGTTTAATGAACCCAATGATAAATATCATCTTAAAACCAAGAAGAGCTTCCAGATGCTTCCCTGTATCAAGTCACCTAAAGTGGCGTAAATAGAAAGTGGAATTGAGCTCAGCTAAAGGAAAGCAGGGTGTTTGCCAGTAGAAACAGGTCATTGCCAAATCCAGAAACACTAACATCCACACCAATAATAATTCTATTACTACTAAGGATCCTGCATTAATTCCTCTCCCCACAAAGGTGATAATAGATGAAGTTAATAGATTATGTTAATGATGAGCATTGAGTAATGTATAGAAGTGTCAAATCACTGTTTTGTACACCTGAACTCAAGCAGCTGTATGTGAACTATAGTAGAATTAAAATGAAAAAAAAAAAAAAAAAAAAGATTACGTTAAATTTACCCTGGAATTTTTTCCCAGTGAGTGTAGCATGGATCAGCCTGTGCAGAGTGCAGAAAATTGGAAGATCTTTACAATAATAATGCTGCTGGGAATATAGTGGGTTGAGTGCCAAAGGCTCCTCATCCCTAAAATAACAGAGTCAAAACCTCTTTAAGAGAATTCATGGCCACATTCTTGGACCTGTTGTTACCTAAGCCATCTTTCTTTTTTTTTTTTTTAAGATTTTATTTATTTATTCATGAGAATACACAGAGAGGAGTGAGAGAGAGAGAGAGAGGCAGAGACACAGGCAGAGGGAGAAGCAGGCTCCACGCAGGGAGCCCGACGTGGGACTCCATCTCGGGTCTCCAGGATCAGGCCCTGGGCCAAAGGTGGCGCTAACCCACTGAGCCATCCGGGCTGCCCCCATCTTTACTTTCTGAGCTTGCAGAGGAGATACTATTTAATTAGCTTATTGTGTGCTTATTTGGTATTTATAGAACAAGCATAGTTTATGTTTTCATATTTCCCTATATACAAATATACAGAAAAGCAAAGATAAGTGTTTTTTTCTTTTTTGTGGAACTCTACTTTATATCCCGCCTCCATGTTTCCTCATGAGGCAGATTCCTAGATTTTATTCTGTTCTCTTTTTCTGATGTCAGTAAAGAATGGACGTAACCATCCATCGTCATCAAAATAGAATGTCTGATTAAAAGGGTCCTCTTCCCCTCCTTCAAAAAAATATAACACATAAAACATCTTACCACCACCACCCTTTGTACAGTAGACCTTTATTTGTGTAGCTGTAAAGAAAACAGATAATTTTGTGAACAGCGCAGATGTCAGGTGAAGTATCAAGTCAGCTGCTGAAGAGGCTGCTTTTAAAATCTCCCCAAAGAGACCAGCAGCATGGTTCGTTGAGCTCCAGGAGCTTATTGAGTGGAGAAGGGGCTGTTTGCAGAGCAGGTGAGGAGAGAGGGGAGTGTTTAAAGAGTTGACGAAGCGCCTTCCACCTTAATGTTTGCCATGGGAAGGTTCCATTGAATAGAGCCATCCTGCAAGGCAGGTGATGTGGCCAAGTGAGCTCTAAAGCTCAAATAAGAGAAAATGTATAAGGACACATAAATTCAGGAAACGTGGTATTAAGAGAAACTCTTCACTAGTGCACCACCAGTATCCACTTATCCATACTAAAGGACAGCTATGGTTTGCATGAGCCATACTGAGGTCTTGACAGGCCAGGTACAGAGAGAGAATTTAATGTATAACATTGTCATTTTTCTATGTCACACTTAAGAAAATATAAGGCGTTGCATTGTTCCATAACCGATGGCTAATTGGAGATCTGTTAGATTCTCACACATTTTCTTAAAGACGATCACATGACCTACACTTGACTATAGTTTCGTTTTCTCCCCATTTGTATTGCTATTTTACATTATTGTCATTGCACTGATCAGCCTTGTTCCTTTTTTTTTTTTTTTTTTTTATCACTTGCCAGGACCAATTTGAATTCTAATTCTATTTTTGAAATTCTCATCAGACATCCTATTTATTGTGACCTCAAAGTCTAAACTGTAGATTCAGGAATGGTGCTTCTGAAAGACCATTTAGCAAGTGCCACAAATGCAATTGTGATTTTTCTAATGAGACCTTTTTGGAAGTTGTTCACCCATCTTGGATTTCAGAATCCACCTTCTTTTTTCTTAATATAGTGATATCAATGATCAAACTAAGATTCACAACATTTTAAAATTAAGGTAACTGCAGGTTGGTATCCCTATTCTTCAATTTTTCTAGAAATGCACATTTTCTAGACATGAACATTTTTCTATGTAAAGAATTTTTCTCGATATTTTCTGCATATCCAAGTAAATTCAATTTAATGACAAGTGGTGTAAATTAGCACATCAATTTTTAACAACTTTTTCAATATAATATTCATACTATAAACCCATCCATCCTCTGTGCCTTTAGCACACATTTTCTTAATTTTAACCCTCTCATAAGTTTCCCCACCATGTCAGTAAAATGCATTAACATGCATTTTGTAGTTTTAAACCTTGGTCCAGTTTATAGTGTTGGTTATGAGTATAAACCCTGGAAGCAGGCACAAGGGCTTGAATCCTTTCTCTAACTAGGTACTGGGAAAACTCAAGCAAGTTACATAATCTTTCCATGCCTCAGTTTCCCACCTGTGAAGCGTGAATGACACGTTCACTCTTCTATAGGGTCATTGGAGGGGAAAAAAAGCCCTTGCAGGAGCTCTAAAATCAGATACTCAGTGGCTAGGGTGTCCACCCCAGTGCAGTGTGGACAGTCCCTTTTTCTAACGCTCGCTGATTTCAACATATTAATGGTAAAAATAGCAATAGTTCATTTGTTCAACAGTTTCTGCATATGACATGTTTAGTGCCTTTAAAGCAGATAATGATCCCATGAGGCCATTTGGATCTCTTGGTGCCACAGTCAGGAAGCCAGAGGTTACAAAGCTCTGTAGCTCACTTGACTGATACCAAGAATTGTCCAGAAGGCCTGGGTGTGAATACGCTTCCAATACTCTTAACTTCAGAGTCCAAGCTCTGACTGCGTTCCATGATTCTGACCCCAAACAGGCCAAAGTGAAGCGGGAGTAGGAGCCTAACACTGTTCATAAACTCACCTCCACCTTTTCTTTCTCCTGCTGTGCTGAGCCAGTGCCTCCCTGTTTCTGCATGATAAGCTGCATTTCACACCCCGCTTCCCCATTTGAATCCAGTGTCCTTAGAGTCTTTGCTGCTGGGAGTGTCTTTTTAAAACAACTTTCATAATATTCTCTTTCAATTTAAAGAGTTTTCTCTTGAGAATTTCTTGGTAGGGCCAGTCAGGCTGTTTGCCTTACCTACACTATTTTTTTGTTTTTTCAACAAGTATAGTTTTTTTTTTTTTTTTTTTTTTTTTCAGACTTCAGTCTTATTTCTGGATCTCTTATTTCTGGATCTCTGGTCCTCTTTTCCATTAATCGTTGTACTTCTTGTATTCATAATAACACTTTTGTATAGAAAAGGATGTCTTTTCTGATATTAGTAACCAAGCTTAACTGTAGATATTACTTTCCTGAAAGGAAAAAAATGCATTTATCTGGAAAATGTTAGGTGTATTTAGTTTTCCCTTTTTTGCCCTGGATTTGCTGCCTAGCTTGTCACAACTCTTCTACAAAATGAAATTTGTTTACCACTGTGCATTTGTTCCTCCAAAAGCAAGGTTATGCCTGGCCTAAATTTTCAACCCCTGTCACCGTAATATAAAGCACACTGTTCATAAATTTTTAAGACATGAATTTTAATTACACATATGTGTAATATTTTGGAGAAGATGTGACTTCTCCAGAAATTGCAAAAAAGACATAAGACAAATTTTTCTCTTTCCAGACTTAATGTTCTTAGTCTCATCGGATCATTTGGGAACTTAATCCGTCGGGACAAGCCTCATCATTTCAAAGACTGCTTCTCAGAATATACATACCTTGTTTTGTTTTGTTTTGTTTAGAAAGTTTTTCTTGAATGTTTTTCTACTCTTTACCGTGCTACAGTGGCTATTCTACTAATTTCAATTATTGTAAGATTAAGTATTACAGTTCATTGGAAATGAGAAGCCCTGAACTCTTAATTAAAACTCGGTTCTCGGCACTGAAATGTTTTCCACCGGTTCACTTTACAACATTTTTGTCATTTGACACAATTTCCTTAACTTCTTTTAACAATTTGTTTGCTCACTGTGACACCGTTTTTTGGCATATGTCCCCTAATGTGAGAGAGGACCAAATAAGCTCTAATGTCACTAATAATAAGCACTCAGGAAGTCAGAGTTGAGGGCTGTGATTTATAATTGAAACCTTATTTCGTACAGAGCCCCCATGGTATAAATGGTCATACCCAGATGCTGGCTATATTTTGGATGTTTTGATCTGCAAAGCCAGAAAGTAATTGTACTGTCCAAGATTGGTCATGGCTAACAATTGTTGCAGCAATTCATAACTGGCCACATTCTTTTAACACGAAAAAAAATGCTATTTTCATTGTATATGTTCCTTAAACCTTAGATGCCAAATATTTTTGAGAGCCCGATAAAAGAACGCCATGAAATGAACTGAAAATTGGAATCCACAAAGGAAACAGAATTGAAATTCAGTTTGGAACTAGTTAAACTCACTTTAGTAACTGGTGCAAAAAACATCTTCTCAAAACCATTTAGACATTTTGAAAAGATGCAGATACTTCTGAAAAGCCAAGTTGGCTTGTTAGTTTGTGTTGCAGTTGGGCTGGTCTTCCCTTTTCCCACGTGCCTCCCCTTCACCGAATATGTTAATCTGACAGCTCTAGTTGAAGAAGAGGGATAAGAAGACCTTGGAGAGTAGCTTTCCAGGAGCCGGAGCAGCCCTGTGTGTAAGGGCCGGGACTAGTGGTGGAGATGGGAGGCCTGCCTCTGTCCACCTCCACCCCCATGCACACCGTTTTGTCTTTTACTCGGGAAAAGTAACTACTGTACAAAGTTTGTTTTACTCCCTTAATAAAATTACTGTAACATCATCTGAGTGAACGCTTCCTGAATTTTCGAAACCTGAACAATAAAGTACTAACTATCCGTGATCCCCCATAGACGATTCCCTACGGATCCTCTGGGCTTGGGTTTGACGTGGAATTGACTCCCTTGGGTATTGGTGAACCACACACAGCAGATGCCCTTCCCCCCACCCGGCCCCAGTGGCCGAAAGGCTTGTTTCTGAAAGAGCATGCTGGCTATCATTATGCTGGATTAACACCAAAAGGATTGGCTCAAATACGACGAATTATTTCTTTTATTCTTCCGAGCCCTCTTTTTTCTTCTTCTTCTTCTTCTTCTTCTTGTGTGTGTGGCCTTCCCCCTGCCTAGACCTGGTTCCCCGTTTCCGGGAGCGGGTGCCCGAGTTCTCACTGTGCGCCTCCTTCTGCCCTAGCGCCGTCGTCCCCCGGCGTGGACCCGGGGCCCCTGCAGCGCGCAGGCAGCCAGCACGGCCCGCAGAGCGCCAGCGCCGCCTTCCAGAGGGCGAGCTTCGCCGCGGGCCCGGCCTCCAGCTACGCCGACCCCTACCGGCAGCTGCAGTACTGTCCGTCCGTCGAGTCTCCCTACAGCAAATCCGGCCCTGCCCTCCCGCCCGAAGGCACCTTGGCCCGGTCCCCGTCCGTCGATAGCATCCAGAAAGATCCCAGGTGGGTGCACAGCCCTTCCTCCCTCTCCGCGGCGCGGGCCTCGCGCACGGCCCTTGGAGCGCCCGAGCTGGCGCGCGTGTCGCCGGCCGAGCCCAAGGGGTGGACCGGGGATCCCTGGCGCGGGGTGCGACGAGGGCCTCGACGCCGGGCCTCCGGTTCCTTCTGTGGCTCGGTAGCCAATGACGGTCCTCGGCCAGGGCATCTGCGGGCGCTTGCGCCGCCAGCCCCTTGGTGAGGTCTGGGACGGCCTCTGCCCCGCGGTGGAAGCGGAGGCTCTGGGGCCGCGTCCTCTGGCCCTAGCGGCGCGGTCGAGGCGCGTTCTTGTGTCCCGGGGACCGGGCAGCGTCACCCTGCAGGTGCGCTTCTCCATATCAGAGGGTAAAGCAGTAGTATGCCTTCCGGGTTATATCAAAAACTGAAGATTCTGAATATCCAGGTACCTTTACTTCTCTGGGTCTGAAAGGAAACATTAGGTTGAAGTTGTTTGGGTGTTGATAAAAACTCAGGCAGAGCACATCAAAAAAATTCTTATGTATCCTTTCGCTTCCTTTTTTCCAGCAGTGGGAGAAATTTAGTGGTGCTCTACTTCTGAAGTTAGAATTGGTTAAATGTTGTTTTATTCATAGCGGTTTGATTTATGCTGATAGAGTCGCATAAATATATATCTGCATCTGTGAATACTGTAGATATGTCAGATTTGGGGTATTTCTTTATAGCGGGGCTTGTCGCTTGGCTCTGGTGGTATACTTAAAATTCGTCTCAAGGAATTTTTTCTGCTAGAGCACACAAGTGCATATGTACTGTATGGAGGGGTTTCACAGATCCTTCTGTGAAAGGAAATCACTCCTACAAACATAAAAGGCAGAATGGGACCATTTTACGGTATTTTTCTTTGAGATAGCTACTTTAACACTATTCAGACTGCCTTGGAGGGCCCATGTTAAATATTATATTTGGTGGAACTTCCATTAGAAAAAAAAATCGTAACAAATTTTACAGAATTTTACAAAAAATTGTAACTCGCTGTTAACCATTACAAATAAGAAGTATACCTACATTTACATTGTGCAGTGTTTGCTTATCCAGGTTTTCAGTTTCAAAGGTCCTGAAATCTGCCCCACACGCTTAAGTACTTTTGGTTTGTGTAGCTAAAATGTTCTTCAGATAACAACTCAGCACTCTCTATTTTTAAATAATTGTTCTTAAAAATTAATTAATTAATTAATAATTGTTCTTGATGTGCTACTGAAAATGTATAGAAATAGAAGAATAGTAAACTCAGGAAGTGCTAAATAGAAAAATACATAGTGGAATTGGCTTTGCCTTATTTGACATTGTATATTTCAGTGAGGATAAACGTTTTATCTCCAATGGAAAGGTTTTACGTTTCATATTAGGGGAATTTGATTAGTAAGAAACCACATTTATTTATTTGTTTCCCTAGCTACAGCTTAGCCTCTTTATTTTATAATGCATATTAAATGCATTTTATTTTATCAAATGCTGTATCCTTTTCATTTCATGTTACTGTCATTTTTATAGCCTTTTCTTTCTTCTTTCACTATTCACTATACTGTCATGGCTCTTTTACCTTTTTAAGTTATGGATTATATCACTTATATTTACTGTGCGCCCACTCTAAAACCAAACAAGGAAACACTAATAAGAAATGTTATCATAAATAAGAGAAAATTGGCTGCTAATTTTTTGTATGTGTAAAATGTATCTGCAAGTCATTGCATTATATGAATTACAGATTCAGTTATTTTCAGGGATGCTAGTCATTAGTCTTAAATATGTGTTAAATTTGAAAAGAAAATCATACCACCATCCTAAGATATACCAACAAAACAGAGCCATATCCAGAACCAGAACTATATTGTTGTGAGCTAATTGATACAAAAGGAAGTAATCGTCTAGCATCATGCAAAATGGATGGAGTTTAAAAATACAATAATGCCTTATGAGTTCTCCTAAATTAAAGGAATATGTCAAAGTGTCAGGTTTAATTGACAGACATCTCAAATCTAAAATTCAAGTTCAAAATCTAATGCTTCTTTTATACCAAGATTTTTGCATCTCCCTTTTAATAATGAATTTTGATTGTTATCAGGTGACTGTTACTAGAACTAATAGGTTTAATCTCGGGATTCAAAATTGTTTATTTTGGCATTATGGCTTATGGTTTAAACTTTTTCGGTCCTTATACTTCTTTCAAGCTTAAGTTTTTAAAGAGAATTTGTTGAAGTTTTATTTATCATTAAATACCAGATCATGTAAGTCTCTACTATTCCCAACATATGTTTATAGCACATTATAATTCTCAAAGCACTTTTACTTACATCTTTGATGTAATTCTCCTTTGAGGAAGGAAACTGATAGGTTTAGTGGCTTAAATAAATGGAGAATTGGAGTGTTAAATGACCTTGAAGATTGCGTTGCTGGCAGGTGGGTATGTGGGCTAGAGTCCATACTCTTAGGACATGGCAGCATGGAGTGGCATGAACACTTTTTATTTTTTTCTAAAAAAGAAAAAGAAAAGGAAGGAATAGACTCACATCCTTTAAGATTTTCTTTTCAGAGGGTGAACGAGTGGTAGTATGTGTGTTTGTGTGTAGGAGTTTGGAATAATGAAGGAAATGATAGAAATTGTCTGACTCAGTCTCCTTGCTCAGCTAATTGCTTATTGAATGTGTGGTCTTTGTCTTAGTTTTCATTTCTTTGGCTTTCTTCTCTAATACCTGTCTTATGCATCTTACTGCAGACCGGTGTGCTTTCTCAGTGGAAGAATTTTAATATTACTTAATGAGAAGTCTTCCAGAAAGTAGTGTATTTTTTTTAAATAAAGATTTTATTTATTTATCCATGAGAGACACA
Source organism: Canis aureus (assembly GCF_053574225.1). Taxonomy (NCBI): domain Eukaryota; kingdom Metazoa; phylum Chordata; class Mammalia; order Carnivora; family Canidae; genus Canis; species Canis aureus. Next base: position 7,650,857 of record NC_135641.1, read on the forward strand.
CAGAGAGAGAGGCAGTGACACAGGCAGAGGGAGAAGCAGGCTCCACTCAGGGAGCCCGACGTGGGACTCGATCCCAGGACTCCAGGATCAGGCCCTGGGCCGAAGGCGGCGCTAAACCGCTGAGCTACCCGGGCTGCCCAAAAGTAGTGTATTTTAACAGAAGAATTTGATATCAGGATCGTTCCAATACATTATACTTGAAACCAGAGATTTAGTTAGCTCTTAATTCCTTTAAGCCATAGGATGTAAAACATTGGTTCGAAGGCTTGGATTTTTCTACCTTGCTTGGCCCAGTCATATATGGGGGCGAAACTTTGGTCTTTTTGCTATGTGGCTGCCTCCGTGCTGTGCTCCAAAAAAGAATGCACGAAAACCTTTTTCTATAGAGATATGATACAATCTAATTTCCTTTTTAAAGTCAGCAACCACTGAGGAAATTTACATTCACATATCTATGAATATAGACGTATATTCATATACATATATATATAAATTTTGCACATTTGCCAAGAAGTTTTTATTTTTTAATTGCGTGTTATTTTCCATAAAATGTGAATCTCTTCTTTTGAAAATGTGAACCTCTTAAGGATAGTTGACACAGCTAATATATTTTCAGTGCTAAACCAAAAACTGAATTTTATATATGATTGGTTTTAGACTTATAGGTCAAGTAAAAATCTTAACATCAAATTGTATGAAAGAGGTTTCAGTAATGTTTGGGGTGATAAGTCATAGCATCCTTCTTTTGATTCTGATTGATGAAATAACTAGAAAAACATAAAGCAAGATCTATATACTTGGGTATACAAAAGTACTATAGGGAACATCTGGGCGGCTCAGTCAGTTGAGCATCTGACCACTGATTTCCGCTCAGGCCATGATCTCCCCCATGTGAGGCTTTGCACTCACACAGAGTCTGTTTAGGATTCTTTCTCTCCCTCTCCCTCTGCCCCTCTTCCCTCTTACATACACAATCTCTCTAAGTAAATAAATAAGTAAAATCTTTAAAAAAATAAAAATAAAAAGATACAAGTACTATAAATGTTCTTGTCTATAAAAGGAAAGTTATGGGTTAGACATTTACCGATAGAACTCAATGCGTAGGTTGTAACAAAAATTAGCATCTTTAAATCATATTTGATTAATCTCTTTTCGAGATACTGTAATTCTTGATATACACTATTTCCAGCGATTTTGCAAACATGCAAAAAGAATCCAACTTATGATAAACATGGTTTCAAGTTAAACTCTTCTTCTTTTTGTTATTCAACATAACAGAAAATAAATACAGAAGGACATCTTTAATTCAGAACTGGGGCGCCGATTTGCAACTGCCTTTCCATTGGTTCTATCAGACTTGTAATTGTTTCATTTCAAGTCACAATATTTGAACGATAATATAAAAATATATATTTTCTAAGGAATCACCTAGGGCATTTCTACTATATTTCATCTATTCTAAGATACTACTCATGTTATTTTACTATTGGATATTGTATTAGAAGTAAATATTATTAAGTAATGCTGCTCATAAATATCTAATCAGTGTGTAAGCCTAGGTTAAGAATGTTTTCCAAATACTGTCTTTCATTGGTCACTACAAAACCAAGCATAGAGCATACAGTGAATGAATACTCAGGACACAAAATGTACTGCAACAATGCTTTATAAAAGGTGAAGATTTGAGGGGTGCCTGAGTGGCTCAATGGTTGAGCATCTGCCTTTGGCCCAGGGTGTGATCCCAGGGTCCTGGGATCGAGTCCCGCATTGGGCTCCCTGCAGGGAACCTGCTTCTCCCTCTGCCTGTGTTTCTGCCTCTCTCTCTGTACCTCTCATGAATAAATAAGTAAAATCTTTTTTTAAAAAAAGATGAAGATTTGAAAACTATTTTTAAAAATCTTTGTTAGGGCAGCCCCGGTGGCGCAGCGGTTTAGCACCGCCTGCGACCCAGGGCGTGATCCTGGAGACCCGGGATCGAGTTCCACGTCGGGCTTCCTGCATGGAGCCTGCTTCTCCCTCTGCCTGTGTCTTTGCCTCTCTCTCTCTGTGTCTCTATGAATAAATAAATAAATAAATCTTAAAAAAAAATAAAAATCTTTGTTAAAGTTTAAAGCATTGTTATGTAACTTAAGTAGCATAGCTGAAGTGTTCATAGTAAAACAGTTATATGGTGCTTTCCATTGCCCAGTTCTCTCCAGTGGTGGAATCTCTGGAGAGCTTGGTTTTCACTTGGTTCGAATGCTCACTAATCATTTATTTAACTGGGGGAAAAATATAGCAATCACAATTTAAAGACCATCAGAGTGTAAAGAGCACTTGGAAGCCATTTACACAGTTAGGTTAAAAGCAAGCCTAACAATTGACTTGAATGCCTCTAGCCACAGGCCACTCACCTCATAAAAGCATTTTATTAATATTTTGAGTAATTCAAGCCTTGCAAATTAATTTATATTGATATGAAATCTGTGCCTCGTATCAGCTCATTCCCTGGTCTGGTCCCTGACCTTTGAAATCACATGAGAATGTGCTGAGCCCTCTTCCCAAGGACAGCCCTTGAAGACAGTTCCAGGGCCCAAGCTGCTGTCCCTGTGCTAGCTGCATCCCTTCCCTGAACAGTCATTACCAGGGCCCTCCTCTGGAGTCATGCAGTGGCCAGTGGCCAGTGGCCTTCCTAGGCGTTTTCTGTATCACCAGAAGTGCAGGAAGAGAGCAAGTGTTCCCTTGGGGCAACCGAGGTTCCTAGTACATTTTCTGGAGAGTGAGATGAGAATGATGTTGGTGACAGTGATGATGGTAACGATGATATTAAAAATAATTAAGTAATATATTTTATACTCAGAATTAAACATTTTTAAAAATATTTATTTGTTTTTATTTAAATTCCTGTTAGTTAACATGCAGTATTAGTTTCAGGTGTACAATATAGTGATTCAGTAACATACAACACCCACTGCTCATCATGATAAGTGCCCTCCTTCGTCCCCATCACTGATTCCATCCATCCCCCTGCTCCCCTCCCCCTCTGGTAACCATCTCTTTGTTCTGTATAGTTTAGAGTCTGTTTCTTGGTTTGCCTCGCTCTCTTTGTTTTTTCCCTTTGCTCATTTGTTATGTTTCTTAAGTTCCACCTATGAGTGAAATCATATGGTATTTGTCTTTTTCTGATTTGTTTTGCTTAGCATAATACTCTCTTGCTCTATCCATATCCTTGCAAATGGCAGGATTTCATTTTTTATGACTGCATTATATTCCATTGTATATAAATACCACATCTTTTCTATCCATTCTATCCATTGATGGACACTTGGGCCGCTTCCCTAATTTTGTTTGTTGTAGATAATGCTGCTGTAAACATCAGGGTGCATGTATCTTTTTGAATTTGTATTTTTGTATTCTTTGGATAAATACCTGGTAGTGCTATTACTAGATCATAGAGTAGTTCTGTTTTTTTACTTTTTGAGGAAGCTCCATACTGTTTTCTAGAGTGGCTACACCAGTTTACACCACCAACAGTGCAAGACAGTTCCCCTCACTCCACATCCTCACCACCACTTGTTGTTTCTTGTATTGTTGATTTCAGCCATTCTGACAGGTGTGAGGTGGTCTCATTGCAGTTTTAATTAGCATTTCCCTGATGATCAGTGATGTTGAGCATCTTTTCATGTGCCTATTGGTCATCTGGATGTCTTCTTTGGAAAATTGTTTATTCATGTCTTCTGCCCATTTTTAACTAGATTATTCATTTTTAGGGTGTTGAGTTTTATAAGTTCTTTATATATTTTGGGTACTAGTCCTTTATCAGATATGTCATTTACAAATATCTTCTACCCTTCCATAGGCTGTCTTTCAGTTTTCTTGATCATTTTCTTTGCTGTGCAGAAGCTTTTTATTTTAATATAGTCCCAATTGTTTCCTTTTGCTTTTATTTATCTTGCCTTAGGAGATATATCTAGAAAGAAGTTGCCATGGCCCAAGTCAAAGAAGTTACTGCTTGTGTTCTTTTCTAGGATTTTTATGGTTGCAGGTCTCACATTGATATCTTTAACTCATTTTGAATTTATTTTTGTGTCTGGCATAAGAAAGTGGTCCAGTTTTATACTGCATGCTGTTGTCCAGTTTTCTCAACACTGTTTGTGGAAGAGACTGTCTTTTTCCCATTGTATATGCTTCCTGCTTTATTGAAGATTAATTGACCATATAATACCATTAAACTTTTTAAATACTCATTATTTAATTTAATCCTCCCTAAGTCTCTATGAAATGAATCTTAATAGTACCCATTTCACATATGAGGAAACTAAGGCTCAGAGAGCTAGAAATTGAATCCATGTCTGCCCAAATTTGAATCTTATGTTCATAACTACTATGAATATTGATGCTAGTATTAGCTTTACAATGAAATAAAATGTAGTCTTTTCACATGTGCATTCTGCAAAGCTATGAATTGGTTATCCTTACCTTGAATTTTTAATTTTCTTTTGACTTTAAGTGAAGGGCTTTACTTTCACTTCTTGTTGGGTGATTCCATTATTCAATACTACAGAAATCTGTGGGTCACAATTATGTTACCCAGTGTGATTACTATAAGGCACTGCTCCATGTCCCTTGGAAATATGAAAGACATACATGTATGTCCTCAGCAAAGTTTTATCAAGACATGGCCGGAGCTGGCCCAGGGACAGATCCTTGTAGCTGTCATTCCTTGGACTCTTATCTCCAGGTCCATCTGAGAGGCACTTGTGTTCTAGGTGATTTTGCAGAGGAGTATTTTAGGATGAGCTCTGTATATATGGGGACAGTATGAAAAAGCTTCATTTTTTTAAGGAGCTTTCAAAGCTATGTGAGAGAGAAAGGTATATCCAGAAATGACTGCAGTGCCCTGGGTAAATGAGACAGACATGATCAAAAAATCATGGAGGAGAAAGTGAAATTGAGTGTTTGGTACAAACCTTGAGCAAGAGGTGGCATTTACATAAATATGGCAGGAAGTTTTTGAGACAGAGAAAACAGGTGGAAAGGAAAGGGAGCTGGATATGGAGGGGTAGGGCCTATTTGAAGCTCTCATGAGGCCTGAGTGGGTTGAGGTATAGGATTTCCTGAGGGAAGCTGTCTCCATGTATTCCCATCTGCCCCTCCCCCGCAATCAGAATGGAGCATTAGCTTGCACCCCAAATGTAGATTTGTTCCTCAGAAAGTTCAAATACAGTGTGTGAATTTCCTGTGGCTGCCATGACAAATTCTCACACATTGAGGGGCTGGCACCAACAGAATTCATCTCTGACAGTCCTGAGGCCAGACATCCAAAATCAAGGTGTTGGTGTGGGCTCCCAGGCTCCTGGGGACAGTCCAGCAGCCTGTGGCCCCGGCTGTCCCATTGATGGTGGTAGCATCCCTCCAGCTTGCGCCCCAGTCCTTACACATGGTCTTCTCTCTCTCCCGGCCTCCTCTCCATTTCCTGTGAGGACACTAGTCATTGTATTTAGGGCCCATACCATCTTTTTTTTTTTTTTTTAAAGATTTTATTTATTTATTCATGAGAGGGAGAGAGAGAGAGAGGGAGAGAGAGGCAGAGACACAGGCAGAGGGAGAAGCAGGCTCCATGCACCGGGAGCCCGACGTGGGATTTGATCCCGGGTCTCCAGGATCGCGCCCTGGGCCAAAGGCAGGCGCTAAACCGCTGCGCCACCCAGGGATCCCTGGCCCATACCATCTTAATCACATCGGCCAAAACCCTATTTTCAGATAAAGTCACATTCTGAGCTTCCAAATAGACATGAATTCTGGGGGGACACTCTTCAATGAACTACACATGCTTTAGTGTACATTTATACTATTTACTCTATAAACTAGTTGTACATCAAAGATAGAACTTAAGACAGGCTATGTTAAAACAAAAATGTTTAGATTTGTTTATAATTTTAAACATAGACCTGTTCTTCAGGAAGACGATATGATTGAATATGTAAGATCTGTTATTGTTCACATGGCTGGTGTTCATTGCTGCAGGTACAGAGAGATGGGTGAGCTTAGCTATTTTCTTGGTTTTGGGGCATGCTTGAATTATTAGTGCTACCTTGTTCATATTGTGAGAGATAGTTTAAAGGCAGGTAATATAACCCAAAACTTCACATGGGCAGCACATACCCAACAGCAGCAAGGGGCCCTGGGTGAGGTGCTGTAATAAGCAAGGGTGTCTCCGTCAGCCCTGCCACGGTGTTAACTCCCAACAAAAGACGCATCATGATCTGAACTCTAGAGCTAGTGAGAGGGCCAATCCATAGAGTTAATATGGAAGCTCTTCATTTCTTTATTTTGTTTAGTTAAATAAAGGTGTAGAAATTTAGATGTCCTCCCCTTTCAAGCCCAGTGGATGATCTTATGCAGCCGTACAGTACAGACTGTCAACCCAAACGGGATAGCGGAGGAGGTCTGGGTCAAGGTCAGCCCACACAGGGAAAGGGATCTGCAGCAAATTGCAATTCTGGGAGTGATGCTTATCTGCTCTGCCCTCAGCATCCTTGTACGTAAAACAGAAATAATAAAAGCACCTCCTTCTTAAAGTTGTGAGATGAAACATGTTAAGACTCCAACGTCTTGGGAATATTTCTTTACGGTGGGGAGGGAAGGGCCCATTGTCAGCTGTGCCAGTATGGCTGCCTCCCTGCTGCAGACCCCACTTCATCCCCCCACCTCCTGCCCCTCTACCCCACATCCCCGTCATCAGGACACCCAAGGATGGAGTCAGAGCTATGGGAAACATGGGTGAAGGCAGAGAGGCCAGGGCTGTCTGGTTGGAAGGACAGAAAGGCCCAGGATCTGGGAAGGGTTCCAGCCCAGAGCAAGGAGTCAGGGTAATTGAGAGCCCGGCCCTCATGGCAGGAAACAGAATTGGAAAATGGAAAGGAAGATTTCACTGCAAAAGGATTTTTTGGTTTGTTTTACAAAAGCCTCCTTTCCGGGATTCCTTTTATCAGTTTAAAGGAAAGCAATGTTCTCATACAATACTTGTCTGTGCCAGTATTGATTTTCCCATAGCCCAGAATACTCACTTTGCCTCCTGTCTTAAAAATCACTTGTAGGAGTAAGCAACTGCATTTTTAAAATAGCAACTCGTTTCTAATACTACACCCTTACCTCATTTATACTGAAGCACATTCTGGCCAGGGCCCTCCATGACAATTCCATGGGAAAGAGGGATGACACATAGTCAGCTGTGACTGATGAGCATCTGTGCCCAGAGTACTAACGAGTTCATCATTAGCACATCCTCCGTCAGTTGCGGTGGTGGAAATCTCTGTTTTGTGCTTTTCTGGTATACACACTTTACTCTTGGAAACCAACCTCTTCTTTCCTGTCATTCCAAGTGCTTTTGGTAAAACGGACTCTGCCCCAAGTTGGAGGATGAGCATGCAGCCCACATCTGCTGCAAGAGCTGACAGCTTGTAGGGCCCCTATCCACTAGCCAGGCCTCCAGGTGTGTGGACGAGTCTGAGAGACCCCTCTCTCTAAAGTGGGATGTGTGCATTCTGGACTCTCCTACCCCATTTGGGTCAAAAAGCCAAATCCAAACTAGCTAGAGCCAGCAAACAGGAACAGAAGCCGTTACACACCCTCTTCTCTGAGAAGTTTCCTGCTCACTGTCCAGTCTCTATGGAGTTGGCTATAATGGTAGAAGCTCTGACCAGGAAAAGAAACCAGTAAATTCAGAGCAATGGAATCAGCTAGGTTGGTCAGTCATTTCTCAAGGACTGTTGACTTCCAGGGGGAATCTTGACATCCCAGTTATGCTACATAGATTATGTGTCTGAGTATAGATAGATTGTGTGTATGTCTATAGATACAAATACATATAATTTATGTGTGTATATATACACACACACACGTGCACACAGTACATGTATATGTACACAAATTGGCTGTTTATTGGCTCTGCACACGTTTATCCGAGATAAGGCCTACAAAATTTACATAAGTATACATGATTATTAATGTGACAAAAGACACACAATAACACTGATTTCCTTTATTGTCTACCTGTAGGTCTGCTCTCTCAGTCCTGTGGTTTGCTTTTAATTTTCTTTTACCACTTTTTTTAAAGTCATTCTAAAAATATTCCATTCTTTAAATCCATGTTGACAGAGTGTTAAAAATGAAAAAATATAAATTCTCAAAACCAGAGAAACTTAAGATTTGTTTCCCTTGCAGAAATATGAATCCATCAGAGTAGCTCTGAGAACCTTGAAAAATACATTCTGGTTCTTTGTTTATGTATTTAATCGGCATCCACATGGCTGTGCTCATTCCACTTTTGGAATTATGCACCATTTGAAGTGCTCTATGCGTCTCAGAGAATTCGACTAGTTCTTAATTAAAAGAACTCTTTTTTTATCTTTGACTTATACTGTTGTAACGATTCAGAACCTATTTCACTTTTAGCATATCTCAATTAATCAATCCTCGAAGGCTTCCTTGTCGATTCCACTGCAAACAAAATCTGAAATCCCCTTTGGTCATTCCACGTACAAACCAGTTTTAATAATTTACTTGATGTCATAAGTCACCTTTCTTCACCATCTGACTTTAAACATTTAATTGAGAACAAAAAGGGAGCATTCAAAACTTTTATTGTCTTACAAGGCAGGTGGTAGTTGTCTGTCAGTTTGTAACTAATGGGAATTAATTTTTGTTGCTTCTTGAGATATTTTGCAGCTAATAGCACTCATTAATTTGGAGGCGCTGACATCTATAGAGATGAAATTAGCATTTTATAGTAAGAAAGATACATTTTGAGCTGAAATTTCCATTGCTCATGATACATACAGCTCAACGAATCTAATAACCTAAATTCTTTCATGTACTGATGATTGTGTTCAACCGTGTTAACTGGGTTGCTGAACCAAGTATGTTCTAGAGTCGAGGTAATTCTATTATGAAGAGTAGGAGGATAAAGAGGAAGAAAAACAGAAAGAGAAGGAGGAGAAGAAAGACACTGAGTGGGAAATTCAGAAGTAAATGTTCTTGCTATACAGAATATTTTATGTACTAAAGTGCATCTCATTGACAGAGATGAAACTTGTATCCTCACTTAAAATTTCATACTAAAACATGGCCCATGGGCCACCAGTTTGGGGGTCCTATTTAGACATGAACCCAGCATACCAAGAAAACTAACTGCATTTGATCACTGGGCCATTTTCAGAGAAGCCCCTAAAGTGAGGGCGTGTCTACCCTTAGCTGCTCTATACTGCAGGATGCTACAGTGAGACCCCAGGATGTGTCCTGTAGACTTTGAAACCTGGCGCAGTGATTCCCAACATTTTTGGAACTCCTACACTAGTTACATTTCAAAAGACATGTGGGGTGCCACTCTTTGACTTTGCGAATAGTCTCCTCCAGCCACTGCTTAATACATGGGAAAAGCAAACATGGCATAACCTTAGAACATAGGATGGTGTTTGCAATCAAATAAAAGGGACCTTATAGAAAAAGCATAGTTGGTGTGTAAATAGATGCTTGAAAATCGGTGGCTTAGAAGCCACAATGAGAAAGAAATTGCTTCTCTGAACATGTGAGTAGTATAAAATTAGCTCAAGGTACTCACATTCCTCTCAGTGAATGTAATGGAGAAATCCTGGCTCTTTACCTATATGTACTACTTTGAGTATATTTGCTCAATCAGTGAATGACTAGAATTATAGTGTTTCTTCTGAATATTTTCAAATATTTCAAAGAAGCAATAATATTCTACAATCTTAATCATTTCTGAGAAATCTCCATATAACTAGCACAGTCTCTGGAATTAACAGAAATAAGGTTGTGGTAACCAGTCTCCAGTCACCTTCATCTCCTGGTTGTTCACACCTTTGTGTGGTCTCTCCCACATGAATCAGAGCCCTCCTGTGTGACCAGCAGAATACTGCAGGAGTGACAGTGTGTGACTTCTGGAGGTAGGGAAGCCAGTTCAATATCCTGAGGCATTTAAGCAGCACTGTGGAGAGGCCCACATGGGGGGTAGGGGGGGCACCAACCTGCCCTCCATATGAGTGAGCCACCTTCCAGGCAGTGCTGATCATGCCTTTGGGTCTTCCAGCTTAGAACCCACACACTGTGGAGCAGGGACCCACCACCCCAGCTGTTCCCTGTCTTGAATTCCTGACAAAGAAGCAGTGAGATAATAAATGATTCTTGTTTTCAGCCATTGAATTGTGGGATGATTTGTTATGCCTAATGGAACTGGTCATCTTACCAAAGTTAGCTTTCCTCCCAGGGTCTCCTCTGAAACTCCCTCTCTTCCTTTCTTGTTTCAAAAAAACAAGCCAGGGGCACTTGGGTGCCTCAGTTGGTTAAGCATCTGCCTTCGGCTCAGGTCACTATCCCAGGGTCCTGGGACTGAACCCCATGACAAGCTCCCTGCTCAGCGGGAAGCCTGCTTCTCCCTCTGCCCCTCTGCCCACTCATGCTCACTTTCAGATAAACAAAATCTTGAAAAAAGAAAAAAAAGGGAACAAAAGAAAAGAAAAGGCAAAAAAAGGGGGGAAATAACCCAAACATCCATTGACAGATGAATGGATACACAAAATGTTCTATCTACACATGCAGCAGACTATGATTCAGCCTTAAAAAAAAAAAGAAATTCTGCACATAGTACAGTAAATGCTAAATTAAATAAGCCAGTCACAGACAGACACTACATAATTCCACTTATAGGAGGTACTCAGAGTAGTCAAAATAATAGAGACAGAAATTAAAATAATGGTTACCAGGGACTAGGAGGAAGGGGAAATGGGGAGTCAGTGTTCAATGAATACGAAGTTTTGGTTTTGAGTGATAAAAAACATTCTGGAGGTGGACAGTCGTGATGGTTGCGCAGCAATATGAATGTACTTAATGCCACTAAACTGTATACTTAATTTTTTTATAAATTTATTTTTTATTGGTGTTCTAAACTGTATACTTAAAATGGTAAGTTATATGTACACTTTACTACAATAAAAAGAACAAAAAGAAAAGGAAAAAAAGGAAAGAGCCAGCTAAAGGCCATCCAGGCACTACTTCTGATGTACAGAAACTAAGACCATTTAGAGTTGGCAACAGGTGCGGGCCACAGGGAGGAAGACTGAACAGGAGTGGCCCCATGGATCTTGAGCATGATTGCTTTCAAAACAGTACCTTCCGGGGCACCTGCTGGCTCAGTTGGTTGAGTGGCCAACTCTTGATTTTGGCTCAGGTCATGATTAGTGTCCCGGGACCACTTGAGCTCCGTGACTGGGCTCCCTGATCAACAGGGAGTCTGCTTAAGGTGCTCTCTCTCCCTCTGCCCCTCCTCCTGCTTGCATGCATTCTTTCTTTCTCTAAAATAAATTAAATAATCTTTTTAAAAAACATAAAAACCAAAACAAAACTCAATGCCATCTGCTGCTTTATGGGCTCTCAAGCCCACTTTTAAGGGGAACACATACAGCATCCTATCCCACTTATTACTTGCCAAATACATTACCTACACAAGGTATTTAATCTCTTCTCCACATTTTCTTATGATTAAATAAAATTAATATTACCTAATATATTGGTTATCAGACTTGGTTAAAATAATGAATGTGAAGTAGCTCTTTCAATTAGCTGACACAATATTATTCCATAGAATAAAAATAATTGTTAATATTATTTGAGAAATAGTGCCTTATGATGATCAGTTGTAAATATTTTCATTCACTTATTCTTCCATTCAACAAATATTTATTGAGTGCCAACAGCCAGACAGACAGCAGAAACTTGGGTAGGAGATGAGATGGGAGTATCAACTAGGAAATAAGTAGGAAATTATCTTATTTAAAATCCTATAAACTTAAAACTAAATCAAATTTAAATGAAAACTATCTGCTACGTTTTATTAAAAATTGCCCTAGTCACTGATTCTGTGAGCCACCACATAATTCAATTGTAATAACCGCAGGCACTCCTACGGTGCTTCTTGCTTTCAGAGCCCAAGTTCTATTTCATGACTTCTACTGGGGTTAATTTCCCCTCGCACTGAAAATGTAGGCAGTAACTCATACCTCAGAGGCCCTAAATCAGGAAGCTTTCAACCAGCATAAAGGAAGCAGACGGGGAAGAAGCATCCTGTTTCTCCCAGGAACCAATAGTATTCCTGGCCCTCTCTCTCTTTGACAAAGAAGTCTGCTATATTTCAAGCCAGGTTATTTTGTATTAGAAAAGAACTCATTAAGATAAGTGGCAATTAACATTGACACTGCAATAAAAGTGCTTCTGACATTAAAGAAGAAAATATAAAACACGGGCTTTTTTAGATAAACTGAAATGTTTCTTTTTTTTTTTTAAACTGAAATGTTTCTGCAGGGGGGAAAACAATGTATTTGCTGTGCTTTGTTTTCAAGATTACTAGAACATTAACAGATTTAAATTTGCTATAAATCAGCTTGAAAATAACAGGCAATGTTGCTAATTCATCAGGAGGGACAGGAGATCTGGGCCGTGTCTGCTCAGCAGGACCACGCACGCGCGTGCACACACACACACACATGCACACACATGCACACACATGCACACACATGCACATGCACACACACGCTGGACCAGCTCTGTTAAGTAACTGCCAGCCATGAATGACTATAAATTTGCACAATCATCCATTAGAAAGGAGTTCCTGTTCAAGGATCCTGCACTGTTGCTTTACCAGAAGTGGAGGGAGCCTGCCCCCTGTGGTGGGCCCTCGTGCGCCAGCCTGTCCCCCGCGGGGCCACCCCTGGGGCCGCGCAGCAGCAGCAACCTCGCCCTCTGAGAGCTGGCGGATTGCGGCCCATAAAATGTGCTCTGGCTACGTCAGTCAATAGGAGCTTGTTGGAAGTTTCCAGGGGGTCGCAGCAGCCTCAGCCAAGCAGGTCTCATTGAGAAGCAGGTCACGGTCGTGGATACAAAAGCCGCTTTGGGGGCCATAGAGGAACCCTGAGCAGGGCGCCGTGGAGTGTCTGTGGCCTCAGGGAGCTTTGCGGCCTGGGGCCTTGCCCCCCTCCACCGCTCTCCTCCTTTCCTGGCCTCTGCCTGCCAGGGCGGCCCAGGCCCCTCCTCTCCGGCCTCTCCTCTGCCCTAGGGCCGGTTCCTCTCCACACTGCTCTCCAACTGTGTGTTGTTCTGCAGCCCCTCCAGTTCTAACTTGCTCAGGAGAGTGGTCTTGGGCTGAAGTGAGTGCCCTCCCAAATTCCAGTGTTGAAGTCCCAGCCCCCCAGGACCTCTGCATGTAAAATTGGAGAGAAGTTCACCTAAGAGGTAATTAAGTTAAGATGAGACCATCAGGATGGGGTCCTAATCCAGTATGATTGGTGTCCTCCTAAGAGAAAGGACCACATGAGGACAGAGTTTGAGGTCAGCCACCTGTGAGCCAAGGACAGACAAGCCTTGGGAGACACCAAACCTCCCGGCACCTAGATCTTGGATTTCTAGTTTCCAGAACTGTGAGAAAATAAATGTTCAGCCTGTGGTATTTTGTTATGGCAGCACAAGCAGACTAATGCAGGAGGCTGTGTTTAGAGCCACATAAACATGACACCACCCCTCTAGGCAGAGCTGCTTTGGCTCAGCGGGAACCCTAATGACATTCGTCTGTGGTGAGGTTCTACAATGATCTACACGTGTGTGTCCTCAGAGTGGGGCCCCAGGGGCTGTGATAGCTGCTCTCAGCCCGGGGTTTGGCTGCCCAGTCATCCTGCCCATGTAGGTGTACCTTTTCTGAAGGTGAGTTTTGTATAGTGTTTAAACTATAACTTGTGAGTCAACAAACATGTATTTATCTCCTCTAAATTTGAAAGGGTTTGTGTGCATTACAGAAAATGAGATTCCCAAAGCAAAGAGTAGTTTTACTAGTTATACACGTAAATCATTAGACAGATGAATAAATCAGTGCAATATAATAAATGACTGGTGCTTTGATAAATTGGACATGCTCGCTTGTGGAAATGGAGTCATTTCTACAAATTGAGAATCATTGTCTTTTCTATTCCATTTCTTTAGTTTTCAAATCATGGAAATAAAGTATCCAGTCTACCACATTTTGAATTTTATATTAAAAATCATTCATATTTTAAAAATTGCAAACACTAGAATAACCTTAGAACTTAGACTTTCTAGCACCTTCTGTAGAGCTTTGCCATCCAAAGTGAAGTCCAGGGTCTGGGAGCTGGTTAGAAGTGCATGTACCGCAGAGGAATCTGCATTTTAATAAGACACCAAGATAATTTCTATGCACGTTAAGACCTGCATCACTAATCTATAGTGAGAAACTTCTCGCACATCTAGTTTATTGCGGAAGTTAGAAATAGAGCTATGACATTAAACTGCTAATCAATCATATTTGACCTTGCAGATGTGCTTTTTATTATAACATTAGTGGTGTAAGATCATTTGACTTTTGCAGGCTTTAGAATTTTTTCCTTTTTGGTCAAAAGTCTGAATTTAGGAACACAGGTGGTCAATACAGTTGATATTGTGATGAGCAAAATGTAAACTCACTTTTCACAATGTTGCAGTATAGATTTATGAAAATATGGTCTAGTTCTTAAAGTTCCCCACCAGTATTGATCCCCCCTTATTCTTCATTTTTTTTACAAGAATTGTATTACATCTTTATTGTTCTGCAACTTTCTTTTATTCACATAATATGTCTTGGTGATCCTTTCTGTCAAAATGTATAGGCTGACTTTATTCGCTTAATCACCACGTCTAAAGTGTGAAATATAACACGACTTATGTCATCATTGTCTCATGGATTGTTTTGCGGGGCTATCTTCAGGGTGCTATTTTCTTTTGTCATTTATTATCCAAGTATTGGAATTTATGAAATGCTGCCGCTCCCTTTAAAATGTCAAAATTTTCAATTTGTCTCTCAAAGATAACCAGCATCCTTTCCCCTTTCCCAACCATAGCCAGATCCCCGTCATGTCTCTTTCTCTTCCTCCTGAACCTGTCTCAGCTAGCAGAGGTCCTCTGAACAGATCGTGCCAGAACTGCTCAGACTGGCTCAGAGCCTTATTCTTTCCTCTCTCTTTGCCCTTGACCTCCATCACAACTAACACAGTACTCGGCCACATCTGGTCACGGACTCCCTTCAGTGGATAACATCCCCTTCCAGCCTACGACCCCTCAACAAGATGTAGGCACTTCATGCTCTGTCATGAGCCTGTGAGAGCTTTGATGGTGCCTTTGTGAGTGCTCCATACAAACCGAGTGGGCACTCCTCAGTATGCTCAGCCTTGCTCACCTCGCCGGCATGGGAACTGATGCAGGATCATTCTCTATGGCCAAAGAGCATCTCCAGGGATGCCTCAGTGTCACGTAGCAGTGTGCATGTCTTGGAAATGCAGAATCCCAGACCTATTGACCAGAGTCTTCACTTTAACAAGGTACCGCAGTGATGCATGTCACATTAAAGTTTTAGGAGCCTTGATCAGAAGGCTCCTAAATATCGTCCAGCCACTTTCTGCCTTACTTAATATTTCTTACATCTAGGTGCAGAGGTTACATCCCCACTGAAGAATCTGGGGCTTAGCTGTTAGGGAGCATGGGGTCCTGGAGTGTGGGGCCATACAGCTAATCGGATCCCTTGGGGTGGAGGAAAGAGAAAGGAAGACTCACCTGGAAGGAGGCAGTAGTTCCATCTCTCTTGTCATGGTGCTTTCTGAGCTTTGGAATAGTGGTTATATCCCCACATTCTGGGTCACTGGCTTTCAGGCTGATAGGGACTGGCCTTGGAGTGAGTTCACTGAGCATTCCAAGGCAATCAATTTCAAGACACTCACTTTTGCCAACATCTATCTGCTCTTCACCCATTCTGCCTTCTATTCTCTATCTCACAGTTTCTCATCACCTTCTTTACAAATAAAGGCCAACCTACCACTCATTCAGAGCCTCACAGCTCATGTATGTGAACAGAGTTTCTCCACATTTGCATCTCTAAAGTAGAAAGATTGGTACTGACCTGTCTCATTCTAGCAAAAAAATACTCATTTGTAGATTCATCAACTAATTTTTAAAAACCCCCATCCAACTCATTAAGGGATTCATTTTCAAAAAATTATGTTTAATGTTTAATAACAACCTATCAAATTTTGTATGCATTAATAATCCTATGCCTTGATCAGTTGTGTACTAAAAACACCCATGATGGCTGAAAGCAAAAGAAGAAATTAATAGTCAGATCTTCATGGTCATAGGAAATAAGAGGCATAAGAATACATGTGTAGTGTGGGTGTGTTTATATGTTGTTTCATTGAAATATCAAGGCACTGTCTTTTAATCTCTGATAGATGGTTATTTTAAAGCGAAAAACCATGGAGGTTCCTTCAACAACAGAGAGCGCTTCATAATCTAAGTTTTATTGGGTCAAGCTCTGAGTCTTTCATTAGGTCTACAAAGGAAAATAAAACTTCTGAAGACTTCCATTAGGCTTGACCTTTGAACCAGTTTCTCAGAAGAAAGAAAATGCATAGTGTCGGCTCTTGTGAAACACCAGTTCAGGCAAAGAGTGTTAGTTCTTGTGTTTCAGACTTTGAGTTCCATTTAAGGCTTTCACTCTTTAGAAAAAAGGATAATGTGTTAGGTTGAAAGCTGGAAAAATTAAACTTGGCCTCGAGTTTTCTGAGAAATCAGTCCCCATTTCGTAGCAAATTTCAGAAGCAAACTATTTTAGCCACAAAACAAACGGTTTCTTTCAATTAATACACAGCAATGAGGATGTCTGGAGTTCTTTTTCAACAATGGGCCAACTATACTTCTCCCATCCTGTCACCCTCTCTGCGGGCACAGCAGTGGCAGGCTGCCCTCAGGCTGAGAAGTGTGGGGCATTTCATCTTTTCAAGAAAGCCAGAATTCTCCCCTGCCAGTAACCTGATGTGCCCCTAACCCTGTTAGGATAGACACCATTTGGGTTTTCTCATCATTAGGAGAAAAAGAGAAGCAGAGGGAAATATTCTCAAATACTTCCTAGACTGTTAATGCCAGCTGAGAGAGTGCTTTCTTGACATGATCATTGTAGTTGACGGGAGAAGTCTCTTCGGTAAGTTTCAACAACAAAAGAGCATGTGATCACTTTTTAATATATGTTCCTCAAGGTTTTCCATACTCCATTCAAGTAGCAGAGAATGACAAGCAGGCTGTGACTTGGAAAAGGCTCTATCCCCTGTGGAGAGTGAATATTGCATGTTGGTATTACCCTGGAGGATTTCAACCTAATGCGGAGGATTACCTGCAGAATGGTTCAAGCATTAGTCTTTATTGTTCTTCTAGATCATTTTCATATTAAGCATATCAGCATAAGAAACGGGTCCCCTGGCCTCGTCCAGAGTCCCTCCTGCCCCTAGTGGAAGGTTTAGCTTCCTCCAGGCCCCGTATCAGTCTTGTCGATCATCAGAGAATATCGAAGGCAGTGCTGCTTCTATTCTAAGGACCCAGCATCATGTTGGTCCACCTGTCACCTAGGACCTGGCCTTTTCTGCATTGCCAGTTTCCATCTTATCCCCTATTTCCAGTAATCAGATGATGGCATGCTTCCCTGGGCCTGAGCCGCACCTGGAGAACACAACACCACAACTCAGCACCCCTAAGGCAAGGTGCTCACTCTGCCAGGGTGGCATTCCTTTCAAGGGGCTGGAATCCTGTCCTTGGCTAGGACCTTGATCCTTGCTGGTCAGGATTCTTTGCTGCCATGACCCACTAGCCTGCTTCTATCCCCAATGCCAGGCCCCTCTCCTGAGTGCTGAGTTTGCACTTATGGATAATTGTTCCAGGCACCTCAAAAGCATCATATTTCACCTGTAAGACCCCGAAATCTGTTCTACTTCCTTGAATCTGTACCCTATATAGCCTTCCTCTTCCTAAGCTAAAGACCTCAGCGCAGTCTTCATATCCCCCTCCTCCTCCTTACAAATGACAACACTGGCTGTGTCCTTGAGGTCTGAAATCTCTCTAGGCTTTCTGGTCTACCCCCCAGCTGCCTTCCCCTCAACACAGACCCTTGTCATCACTTACTGAGAAAGACATGCTGCCTCTCACGTGGTCCCACTGATCCCATCTCACTCAGCTCAAGGCACTTTCCTCTTTGCCACCAGAAACATCATCTTCAGAACTAACCTGATCATGGCATTCCCCTTCTTGGGAGCTTCCACTCGTGCTTTGTCACTACAGAGTTAATCCACCTTCTAAAATAAAGCTATGTCCCACCAGTTTTTAACCCTGTCCCTCACCCTGGTTCTCTGTCCTGTCCACCTTGCAGTCCAACATTACCACCATTATGTGAGGTGATGTGCCCTTTCACATGCTTGTCTCTCAACTGAAATGCTCCTTCCTTTTTTTTTACCCCCTTACTTCTGGAAGATTCAAATCATCCTTCCAATTTCAAGTATAATCGCTTTTGCCTCTCTCTGTGCTCCCCCTGGAGGGTCTGCCAAAATCTGCAGATGTGTCTAAAGGAAGAGAGAAAGGAAACAGAAAGAGAAAACCCAGAGCCTATAGGATTTGAGAAATCTTGAGGTGCAAAAAGATGTTGTTCCAAAGGAACAGAGACTTGGCACATACCCTGTTTTTTACACAAACATACATAAAGTTTGATTCTGGAGACAAGAGACCAATATGCTTGAGATTTATCTTTTAGGTAAAAAATCCAGGAAAAGTATTAAGAACAGTCAGCATACTGGAAATATGGACCATTAAAAGCCATCAGATGTTTACTGAGATCGTGTGGTGACAAGCTAAAATAATTTAGTTTTTTTTTAAGATTTTATTTATTTATTCATGAGAGACAGAGTGAGAGAGACAGGCAGAGAGACAGGCAGAGGGAGAAGCAGGCTTCATGCCAGGAGCCTGACGTGGGACTTGATCCCGGGATTCCAGGATGACACCCTGAGCCGAAGGCAGGCACTAAACTGCTGAGCCACACAGGGATCCCAAAATTTAGGTTTTTAATGAAGTTACTCGATTTAAACATGAGGAGATGTTCATAGGTATGCCATATGTTTATTTCAAAAAAGCCCTTGAAAAAGTATCAAGTAGAGATTACCTAGTATGATCATTCAAGAGTCTACATTATATTCTTTAAACTACCACTGTCTCCTCTAAGAACTGATTTCTTGCCACTGTCTGGGTCCATTTACTAATGGACTACTTTAGAGCTTCTTTTTCATCTCAATTTCATTAACCTTTTGTTTGGCAACATTCGTAATTTTTAACGATAGAACAATATGGAGAAATTATGATTCTCTTCTCTAAATTCACCATAGTTTGCCAGGCATGGGAAGTTTGAAAGGACTCCAGAGAACCACATCCTCAAAGTCAAAGCTGCCAAGAGAGACCTTGGTGAAACAATTATTTCTAGTACAGAAGAAAAACTGAATGGTTATCTTAAAATATTTGAATCTAAAGAGCATTGTCTCTATTGTCTCACATTGTTTAAAACTCCCCTAAAGATAAGGACAAAGTAAACATAAAGGATGAAGTATTTGGATGAACCATGTGAAAGGAAGGTATCAACCATGGACCTTATTAATGGCTCTCAGTACATTGCCAGCATGTGATGTTTTCTTTCTGGAGGGTGAGTTCAAAAGTGGGAAGGACAGATTTGTTCTCAGTCCTCCCAGAATGGTGCCCCATACAGGGAAGGATTACAACAGTTACTTGTTGCCTGCTTCTTTCTGATGGCAGAGTGACTAGTTTGCCTTCATGTGACTCATTGACTTTTGAGATGCTTTGAATTGAAGAGTCAGTGTGTGAAAAAGAAATCAGTGCTAAAATGGTGTCTCATTTATCTGTGAAATAAACTACCACTGATACAAATTGCTGACTTCTGATCACCCCTGCCCACAAAACTAAAGACAGTGTTACTTTCTGCCCTCTGGTTTCTAACTGTACAAGTATCTCCTCTAGCAGAACACTCTGTAGCCTTCTCTTAGTGCAGAAGAGTAGGTACATACACAGGGTAGGTACACAGAGGAGGTTTTTGAAAATATTTAGCTCAGTTAAAAAAAAAATATGTACATGTGCTTTGTGACCAGCCAAAGGAGAGTCTTCATACTTTGATAGAGATTTATTTTGACTTTGAATATAAATTTTGTTTTATTCCATGCACATTTTAAGTCTCTTGCTTGTAGTAAAATACCTTTTTATTCTATAGCTGTCAAAATGAAAAGAGCTTACATCGGAAGTGCATTCAAGAGGCCACTCAAAATACATATCATTGAGCAATCCCATAAAATATTGAAAACGTTAATCACCCCAATGTAACTCTGCTGCTTTTATATATACACAGATGACACTTCAATGAAACTCTCCTGTGGGATAATGCATTTATGTCTGTCGCCAATCTTTTTGGAGGCAATTCACAAGTGCTTATTATATAATATTATTATGCAACTATGCCTTCATTATGTCAAGAGATTCTCTGCAGCAAATACTGTGATAACATTTAAATTACAGAGATGAGTAAGATATATCCACATCCTCAAGAAACTTCGGGATGTCTGTGGGAAATGACAGATCTACCGTTTCAGCCCTGTAATACATGCTGTGAAAATGCTAAGCACGGATGCTATGGGAGTTTGAGCAGGAGTATTAATGAGCATGGGAGGTGGGGAAGATGTTCTGGAGCTAAATGCATAAGGAAGGACGATTCCTAAGTTAGGCTCATAATGAGTTTCACTCAGAAAGTAAGATGCACATAGGGAGGAAGTTAACCAGTATGGGAGATGCAGACATGTGAAGGGGACTGGAGGTGGGGGGAGGCAGGACAGGACACCATCAGGGGGTGCAGTGTGTGAGACTGTGCATGCTCAGAAGGGCTTGGGGCTGGAGGAGGAAAGATTAGATTTCTTGGGTCTCCCGTCTTCAAGATCAGATGTGGGAGGGCAGTGCTGTGAGCCAACCTCCATGTTTAAAATCCCTTGGCCAATGACCACAATGCTTGTGTGTGTGTATGTGTGTGTGTGTGTGTGTGTGTGTGTGTGTGTGTATTTCTGCACCATCTCTGAAGCAAAGCAGTCTGTTACCTCGGATTTCCATCATTTCTTTTTCCACTGTATTCCTTTCCAGGTTTTACGAACTTCTTACAATACCAACTTCATATTTTTATTACATCATTATCAAAATGTCTTGTGTCGAAACGGCCATAATTTTGGATCTCTTTTGCAGTGATTACAGGACTTTCCTAATGGCAGTAAGCGCTGGCATGATGGAAAAGGTTGTAATGTTAGCAGTAAATCACAGCTGCTTGTCCCTGGCTTGACGACTGTTGCGTAAGCCTTTGAAGATGTGTCCCATCGTCGCTGTCCCCTGGGCAAAGCAGGGAGGGGAACCGGGTGACAGGCCAGCCAGCATCCATGGTATGAGCACGGTAGGCCTTCTGCAGAGTGCAGTACTGACTTGATGTAACAGTCTTTATTATCCTACATGACATCTGTGAGTGACAAAAACAGAGGAGTAAATACCTTTTCCATGCAGTAACATATGTTGTAGAAAATCACAATTTTCAAAATATTATCCATTTTTAGATCAATTTTTCTGATAGCTCAATCCATTACCATTTTAGTGTTATGTGACACATATTTGAAAGATAATGAAACTGATTTTTAGGATGATTGTTGACCCCTGCATTTATTTGAGGAAAAAAAGGGATCGTAGATGTGAATTTTCACAGGGAAGATATAATTTACTGCATGAGACTTAGAGGCATCTTCATTTCATCAAACTGAAAGATAGATTGCTTGAAACTATGTTAAATTCTGTTTCTTTCATCTTCAGAACTGATGCCACTTGACAGAATTTTCAAAGATCAAAGAGTGCCTTTTTTTTTAGTTTCACTTCGAGATACTTTTCCATTTCATTTCTCGGGCTGATTAAACGTTCAGTGTTGTGTACTATTTTTTCCACCCACAGAGGTTTTTTTAGTGTCATAACTCAGTCACTAGTTTAGCTGAGGGTGACAGTATTTAGCTAAACAACAACAACAACAACAAAAACCTAGCAAGGAACAAACAAAAACTGAAGTGACTCTTCTTACGTGAGCAGAAGTGAAATATATTAATATTCCCCCTAAAAACTCTTTTCCTGCCAAACCTGTCAACTGAATTTACAAAACTAAATGAAAAAGATGCGTAAAATGTTCTGTTTGAACATGAATGTGGCTTCCTTTTGAAATTTGCTTCTCCTGTAATTGGACCATGCCAGTTGAATGTGATTTAGCATGCCCGAGACTGAGAAGCCTGAATAGCCACTCGGTGCAGAGCAGTGCGAGCCATTTCAGATTCGAGTAGTGCTCGAAAGGATCGGGTCAGTGTGTGTATGTGGGGGGGGGGGGGGGGGTTGGCCGGGGGGGGAGCGGGCATCAGACCTGACAGCTCTGTGGAAATAAGAAACACACTACCATGTCGCAGTGAAATATGATTTACAAAAATATTCTCGATCATCAATTGAAGAAGAGCCAAATGATTAGAAGTTAAATATAACTGTGGACTTAATCTGTGATTCGTCACACAAAAATAATTTGCAAATAGCTTGGCAGGATTACTTTTAAATAGCATATCCATTGAAATTACATTTTAATGTACAAATATTAATTTTGCATACTCTTAAAATTATGGTTTTCAGGATGCCTGGATGGCTCAGTGGTCAAACATCTGCCTTTGGCTCAGGCCGTGACCGCGGGGTCCAGGGATCAAGTCCCACATTGGGCCCCCTGCGGGGAACCTGGTTATCCCTCTGCCTGTGTCTCTGCCTCTCTCTGTGCCTCTCATGAATAAATAAATAATTTTTTAAAAAGTATGGTTGATCATAAAGAAATCGATGTAAGTATTTAACTTTCTTTATTTGACAGATACTTATCAAGCATCAGCCATGGACCTGGCATTGTTCCAGGTATTGGAAAATAGACACAGTTTCTCTTCTTTTGGAGCTTACTTTGTAGTCTGGGGAAAGTGATATTAAAGAAATACAAGAAGAGAGAATGTTCTGAAGGAAATAAACCAAGATAAGGAGGTTGAGAATGAAGAGGTTTACTACTTTACACAAGGTGGTAGGGGAAAGGCATTCCATGGAAGTGACATTTGAATAGAGGCCCAGGAAAGAGGTGGTGTCATCCAGCAGGTATCTGGGAGAGGAGTCTTTGAGCTGAAGGGATGCGGGGGTGCAAGAGTCCAGAGGCACAATCTGGTTGGATAGAGTTTATTGATGGTGGAACCTGTAGGATTTGCCGATGAATTGCATTTGGGGTTTTAGAAAAAGA
Organism: Canis aureus; assembly: GCF_053574225.1. Lineage (NCBI taxonomy): Eukaryota > Metazoa > Chordata > Mammalia > Carnivora > Canidae > Canis > Canis aureus. Next base: position 7,674,132 of record NC_135641.1, read on the forward strand.
GAGAAGGCAAGGACAATTGGAGTGGTTTTTGTCCTGAGTGGCTGAGAAGAGCAGGATTCTATTTGCTGAGATGAGAAATTCTAGGAGATGTAGGGTAAGAGGCAGGGGCAGTGGATAGGTGGAAGCAGTTTGGGGCTGGTCCATTTTGAGATACTAGTTTATATCCAAGTAGAGATGGGAAATTAGAGTTGGGGTAGGTTGGACAGGAAGAGAAAACTTGGGGAGTCAACAGCATGTGAATCCCAAGAGACTAGAGACACTGCTAGCAAACAAGAGAAGATGCCCAGGAGCCAGCTCTCAGCTTGTAAAAGCTTTGAGGAGATGAGAATCCAACCAAGAAAACCAAGAAAACCAAGAAGGTGCCCAGAGTAAAGGAGGAGACCCAGGAGTATGCTGTGTTCTGGAAGGCAAGAGAAGAAAGTAACGAAGGGAAGAGGAAGTAATCTTGAGTGCCATGTGTTGCAGGCAGGACCAGTAGGATGAGGACTGAGAATCAACCATTTGATCTTGCAGCATGAGGTGCAGGGAGATGAAGTGCTAAACTCTTACTTCTTAGATTCACCAAAATATAGGTAAGGCACACAAACATCAAGGTAAAATTCAGAGACAGTAGAGTGTGCAGTTACGAGTGAGTATGTGAGCTACCTTGGCGTAGACCTCAGGTCACCTGGGTCCGGGCTGGCATGACCTTGGACTAGTTATTTAATCTATTTGTGATTCAGTTTGGTCAAATATAAAATGAGGGTATTAACAGCCCTTACTTCTTTATTCTCAAGTATAGGATTTCTGCGAGGAATAATTAAGTTATATAAATAATGCAAAATACTTAAAACAATGCCTGGCATTATCTACGTGTTTGCTATAATTATCAATACTATTATCATTATGGGCATTTCTAGGGATTCTGCCTAAAGGAGGGCAAAGAAAATGAAACAATACCCACAGGGGGGCATGGGTCAAGAGTGTGTATGTTTGTATTCTTGCTGTGTTTTATTTCAGACAAGAGGTTTTACAGCATGTTTTAATGCTGGTGGGAATGGCCCCCAAAGAAGGATTAAAAATTAGTGGTGCAGGGGAGAGAGGGGATAATTGTAGGTATGGTTCTTGCATATGGTAGAAGGGATGGATTTAGTGGAATCAAAGGAAACTGGGACACTTTATCCATTTTAGTGGAAGGAAAGGCAGAGTAGATGAGTACAGACGTAGTTGGGTTGGAAAATCTGCTGAAGAGAGGGAGACTGCTTTTGTTCTGTCACTGAGAAAAAAAGCCAGGTTTTCAGCTAAGCATGAGAAGGAAGTCTAGAAGCTTCCTAGACAGGAAGCTGAGTGATCAAGGAGCACAGACTGGAGAATAGAGGGAGAAAAGAAGAAAAGTTCAAAAGCTATGTATTTTTTTTTTTTTTTTTGCTCAGCTACAAAAATCTGTCGTTCCCTGAATTTTCTGTTTCCTATAAATATATATCTTCATATATATTAAAAGTACTTTAAAACATTTTTTAAAGATTTTATTTATTTATTTGATAAAGAGATCATGAGAGAGAGAGAGAGAGAGCGTAAAAGCAGGAGGGAGGAGGAGAAGGAGAAGCAGACTCTCTACTGAGCAGGGAGCCCGACTCAGGCCTGAATCCCAGAACCCTCGGATCGTGACCCAAGCCAAAGGGAAAACGCTTAACTGACTGAGCCACTCAGACGCCCCTGTATATTAAAAATACTTTTAAATGAAAATAGTATTAATTAGAATTTCTCAGTTACTTGCCTAAGTTGTGCTAACAAGGAGAATTCTAAAATAAAAGCTGCCTTGATACCCATTTTTGTGATGAAAGTGAAATGAAAAAAAAAAAATCAACAGTATATAATTATTTATAAATTAGTATTTTAGAATCATGGAGTATAAAATAATTTAAGGTCTCCACTAATCTCTAAATTGTACCATCTTTAAACTAGTAAAATGATAGCAAAAAAACTATACTCCTCTATTAAAGAGATTGCTATATGGGATCATCCCTTTATCTGTTCTACTTTTTAATAGCTCAGTGTGGTATAAAGAGGACCATAATTTTGAAAACATTTAACTGATGCATTCCATTCCCGGTGAACACTCAGCTAACTAGGGATGCCTGTTTTTTACTTAGAGTTCTCATTGTGATTGCAACTGACGAGAAAAACTGGGAAATTAGAATTAATAATTATTTGTGTCTATTAATACAAATATTTAACTAGATGTCATGTATTTTAATGTTTTCATTTTCATTCAAATTTCCATTAAACAGTCGATCACATTTAGTATTGTATGATCCATGCAGTATTTTGGACGTACTTATACTAAAAATTAACCCATCGTTTATCTGAAATTCACATTTATCTGAGTGCCCTGTCCTGCGTTTTATCTGGCAACCCTTCGAGCCACTCTGGTTGCCTCCTCCCACAGGACAGCCAAGCCATTTGTTTCTTCTGGGGGAGAAGGGACCCAGAACGAGGAGATCATTTCAAACCATCCTTTCAAAATGATGAGTGGATTTGGGTATGCCAGCAAGATTCTTTGCTTTTAAAAAGCCAGGCTGTGATGCAGGAGGGGTGAGAAGACTCCTGGGGTCACCAAACCACAGTTTGGAGATGGACCGGAGAGCAGGCAGGAATCCAAAGAGAAACCAAAAGCGGATTTCCTGAATTTTCAAAAGAAGTTTAAAGATCAAGCAGAAATCTGAGAGGGGACAAGACTGGGGTTTGCTTGCTGTTTGCTTAGACCCATGAAGAGTGCCCAGGAGGCTCCACTGCCTCGAGATGCAGCCAGGGTGAGTAGGAGTGAGACATGAAGCCTCCAGGAAGGGGTTGGTGGCCGCTCCCATGTGAAATCCTGGCAGGACCCAAGCCCTTGGGTAGGAAAGTGTCATGGTAGCAAGGGGCCTCCGCTTCCCTTCGGCCTGCAGGACATCCAGATGTTTCCACCACATTCCTGCGACGGGGCCCAGAGTATCAGAGCTTGGAAGAGGGTATCAGGACCAGGATGGCAGAGAGGGCTGTGAACCTTGTTGCTGGAGCCTTGTACTGCCCCGACCTGAGTCGTGTGGAGCTCGGAGCCTGCCGAGGCCAGTGAGACAGTAGCCCTGCTTCCTGCCCGTGATGCAGGGCAGGAGATGCTCTGAACAACAGGGGCACTTCCCTCTTGGGAGCAGAGTTGACTCTAACAGGAAAACCACTAGACTGAAAAGATAGAAGAAAGTTTGAGGCCCAGCAAATAGAAGCACTGGGACAAATGGGAGTTTGTTTAGAGGACAAAAGCCCTCACATGTGTGCAGCAAGGTCAGGAGTATGTGGACTTCCACCTGCTGTGGTAGCACGTGATCGGGACAAAGGAGCTGAGAGCCAAGGGCACTATCAGGGCACCATAACTCTCCACCAAGGAGGTGGTGGGAAGCTGATTGTATTGGTATTTGACAATGGAGAAGACGTTGTTCTGGAAGGATAAAGTGCCAGGCAGAAATTCACTTATCAGAAACTCCAAGTCTGAAAAAGGCGAGTCGTTCAGGGTAGTGTGGGAGGATTTGAGTATGTGTGTGTGTGTGTGTGTGTGTGTGAGAGAGAGAGAGAGAGAGAGAGAGAGAAAGATAGGGTAAGAGGGGCCTGGGAGGGACCCTGCTGGGACCAGTCGTGGGGAAAAGTCAGAGAGAGAGAAAGCTGAAGTCTGGGCCCTGCACATCCGAGAGCGGGGGGCTCTGCTCGTGAAGTAAAGGCTGACTCCGCAGGTGTCATGAGCGCAGATTGACAGAATCAGAACTGAGTTGTAGGAAGATTACAGTGATTAGAACACGTAGGACGGAGTGAAGGGATGGATCCATGAGCTGTCACAAAAGATGACTTTGGGGTTTTGAACCTTAGAAAACAATGTTATAAATAGAAGCAATGAAGGCAGAAGGAGAAATTAAGTTTGAGGGGAAGATAAGGATTCACTTTTGATGTGTCAAATATGATGTAGCGATTCAGTAAATCAACGAGGATGTTTTGAACACCTACTAGGCACCAGGTGTGGCTCAGTGCTGGAGTTAGAGTGAGCAAGGTACTGACAGCATCCGGACTGCACCGGAGCAGGAACCCCATCAGGAGTCCGTCCAGCCACTCGCCAGCACAGGACGTCACCCATTGGAAGGGCTCAAATGTTTGTTAATGAAGAGAGATACGAATAGACTGGCACAACCAAATGGAAAGGTCTAAGCAATTACACGTGTTGCCTGGATTTGCATCAGTTTTAATTACTTATGATTACCGTTGCCTTGAATGAAGCTACATTTATTTTTCTAAATAAAAGTGAGACCAACACATATTTTTTTTAATTTAAATTCAATTAGCTGACATACCAACATGTATTTTTAAAAGTAACCTAGACTTCACGTTGCATGTAGTGAAGAATTTCAAGTTTGTAATTAAAGGATCCTGGGGAGAAGAGAGCCTATATTCCCTAAATCAGAATTAGCAAACTACAAACTACAGGTCAAGTCCAGACCACAACCTGTTTTTTAAATAAAGTTTTATTGTAACACAGCCATGCTCACTTGTTTATGCATTATCCCTGGTTACTCTTGCACCACAACAAAGAAAGGAGTAATTGGGAGAGACTGTCTAAGAAATCGACTGTCTGACACTTTAAAGAAAGTTTGCTGACCCCTGCTCCTAAACTGGTATGTGATAAGTTACAAGTAGGTTTGTACACTCAGTGGATTGACAGCTTTCTTAAAAAGAGAAAATGTGATTGTAATCTAAGCAGAGGGTAATGGTGCTTAGACATACAATTTAAAACACTAATTACACATCTGTACAGTAATTAAAACAAAGCCTTTAATAGGCAGCATGATGAATCCAGTGTAATGAATGTACTTAAAAGGAATACTCTTTTTTATTCTGAAAAATCTTCTATAATTCACATTTTATTTTAATTCACATTTTTGTGTGAATCTTTTATAATTCACACAAACTACTGATGTCTTCTATGGAATCATGATTTTTTTCCCTTGAAAATTGTTTGGTGAGCACTAGTTAAAATGAGCATAAAATGTTCCCATTAAACAATGAATTAATATAATGCAAATTATTGTCAGTAAGAGCATATTTAAAAAAATACTAGTTGATAGTGCTCAACTAGTTGAGCTTCCCTCAGCCCCTTGGCGCTCTCTCTCTCTCTCTCTCTCTCTCTTTTTTTTTTTTTTTTGGACAACACATCTGTTACAAGAGTGGATCTCACATGGTCTGTCTCACGCTGGAGATAAGAGTGCTTCCCTTCCAGCAGGTTGCCCCCACGATTTGGCCTCTGCTTTGTGTTCCATGCCCACGAACACACATATACATGCACCAACACACAGAAGCACAGCCACATGTGTGCACACACAGGCACACGTGCACACATCCCTTTGCTGTTTGGGTGTGATTGGGGGCGTACCCCTCTGATCTCTCACTTCATTACTTAAAAGCAGAGAAAGGTGGATACGGAAATAATTACTCTAGCTGTGAGGACTAATTTGACCCTGGAGTCCTCCTGATAGAGGACTCTGGAGGTGGTTCAGAAAAGAAGCTTTGAGATCACACTTGGAGCAAAGCAGCCTCATTTAACTGGCCAGGTCTTCAGGTGACAGTGGTCAGGTCGCTGTGCATCTCCCAGCACCCTGGTCAAACTTCTTCCAGGCTGCAGAGGGGAGCCCACGCTCAGACCACGAGCCTTCTCGTAGAGTGACACACAAAAAGGAAACAGAGTCCCCTGTGAAGGTGGCAGTCTGCAGTTTCAAGGCAGGATATGGGAGTTGTCACTCAGGACAGAGGACTGAATGGTATGAACTGAAGGTTGCACTTGGCTCTCTGTGCCTTTCGTGTGGCACAATGCAAGCCAAAACCTTTGAGGTATTTTGGCATTTTCGACTCAACAACATGGTAAAAGACCAAAGCATGGAGCGGTCCTGTGTGTACATGTTCATATAAAAGCACACCCCATCCATTTTAAAACTAGACGTGCCTTGCCTCCTGGGGCCCGAGTTGAACCTGTGCATTCTGAAAAGATAGCAGATCAAGAAAGCTAAATTCTCTCTGTTTCCAAGGCAACTGAATGACAAATAGCTTGATTCTTAATCCAATGGATGATATGATGATTCTGGTACATTTTCAATTAAAACATGACTATAGGAGAACAGACATCCCCAAGCCCGTCCCATGCTGGCCCAAGGAGCCTATTCTCCTAATAGTCTTCCTAGAAGATGCCCAACAGCATTGACAGAACATTGATTCAGCCACTGATCTGCTGCAGAAAATGAGGGCAGAAAAAATGTGGAGAGACTATGAGGACGACCGGCCCCGTGCGCTCACGCTGATTTTCGGGCCTGGTCCCAGCGTCCCGGGGCCTCACCTCATCAGCTGACGTTCTCTGGAGGAAATGCGCCGCTGGAGGACAGAGGGACTAGGGGGCCGGGGGGGCTTCAGATGAGACGTTTCCCCGAGCCCTGAAGGCAGAGGGGACCTTGACGGCCGCGGGGCCTGCTCCGAGGAGGGCTGCCTCAGCCCCGTGGCGCTGGCGCGGCCGCCCCGGCAGGACGGGAGCCCGAGGCCGGGAGCCCGAGGCCGGTGCCGAGCTTCGGGAGGCCTCCGTTCTAGGAAGTGCGGGTGTTTTTTGCAGGCGGGGGGGGGGGGGTACCCGTCACATCTGGGGGTAGGAGTGGAGCAGGGAGGGTAGAAGGAGGAGGAGATGAGGCGAAGAGGCATCTCCTAACCCACAGGCGCCGAGCCCCCGAGAGCAGCTGGGTCCAGCCGGAGTCCTGGGCGGTGGGGCTGGCGGCGGCCCTGCCCGCGCCACAGTGTCGCCTCCCGGGCGCCCCGGCCGCTCCTTCTACGGCGGACAGGAGGCTCCTCTTTCGGTCACGGCGGTGCGCGTGCTCATCCCCCGGCGACCATCACCGCCTTCCCGTCACACCCAAGACCAGGTCTGACGTCTCCACAGGTGCCCGCCAGGCTGCCCGTCGCCTGCCTGCCTGGCTCTCGTGTCGCCCGTGTCATCCGCTCCTGCCTCCTGCGCACCGTGGGCCAGCCCTGGCGGCCCTCTCGGCGCCCTGCCTGGCCAGCGGGGGTCCCCCAGAGGCCTTCCCAGGGACACAGGCCCCCGCCTTAGACACACGCCCTCGCTCTCGCTTGGCCGGCCCTACTTGTCTCTCCTGTGTGCACAGAGAACCTGTCCTTGTCCCTCATCACCGCCTGGCCTTCGGAATTGGATTCTTTTTGAAACGAAGCCTGGCACCTTTAATCTTTCCTTCTTGACGCCATACCTTGTGCATCGGGTGTGTGCTTCCTGCTGGGGTGGGACGGTCTGCAGCATCTCTATTCCTAAAGTCTGTGGCCAGCTCATGGCAGGTACTGAGGAACATTTGTGGCAGAAGGGACAGTGGCAGAGAGGCCACTGAGCACGAGGGAGATGCAAACATCACAAACAAGTGGTTCAATAGGATGTGGTAAAGGAGCAGCCGCGGCCACGAGGGCACATGGAACCCTCCCCGAGGGAGAACATGCAGGTGGGTGACACGGGGGCACACGTAAGAAGCTAACACAGTATTAGCCCGAAAACTGAGCCAGCACCCTTTATACTGCATGCAAGGAGGGGCCAGAGGAGAGAGAAGGGGCCAAGCACAGGTGTCAGGAGGCAGGAGTGGGGAGATGGATGCTGTGATCGCATTCTGGCTTTGCCCCTCCCTTGCTGCATGATCCTGGGGCACCCACTCAAATGCTGTGTGTGCTGGGTTCCTCATCCATCAGGTAGGGATGATGATGATAGTACCTGGCCCATCGAGCAGTTATGACGATGAAAGTTAGTGTTTGAAATGTGCTCAGAGCTGTGCCTTGTCTGCGTTAAGAGCTGCTGTTAAATCATCAGCACTGAGAAGGAGCAAAGGCAGGGAGGGAGGTGACCAGGGCCAGCAAACATAGGCACCAGACATGCTTGTAGGTCTGCTGACTGGTGGCTGAGTGCACGGGATGCTGAAACTCATTCATTCATTTGTTCATTCATTCACTTGGCAAACACATGGCCCCAGCATACTGCAAGGAAGTAGGGCTACAGGGGTTCCGAAACTCATTCTTGCCCTCACAGTGTGGGCTGGTGGGGAAAGCATAGAGATGCTCAGCAGATGGAGAGAATGGCTGGTTGCATGAGACATGTTGAAAAAGAGGACGTGATTTCTGACCTCTATGGACAGGAGGAGACAAATTCACCTGCCAAGAACAGAATTGACTAAAGTCATGGGGGGAGGGGCAGGATTGGAAGAAGAGGGGGTGATGTGTCTATTGACAAGGTATGGAGAGTAGTTTGAGAGCTGAGACTCCTGCCTCTCCCTTGCAAGGAACCCTCCCTCCCACCACTACTCCTTGCCACTCTGCTCATTGTAAGTTAATAACCCTTTCAAAAGCCTAATTTTATATTTGCAGTTTCATATTTTTTGTAGAGGGACCCAGAATTATTATGTAAGTTTAGATCCACAACATCCTAGATTTACCTGGGGATGGGACTGTACTCCTGAGCAGCTTCAGGGACAAGAGAAGGAAGCCAAGCCTGGGTGGCAAGGAAGTGGTGGTGCGTAGGGGGCGTCTGGCCGTATTTATGTGTGCACATGCTTCATGGGAAGAAGGCCAATTTAAAAAAATTCTAAAATTGTGTGTTCAGCATTTCACAAACTATTTTAATAAAGTATTAATCCTCAGTGACCAGCAGGTCAGGTACCATTATCCTCATTTTAGAAAGAACAGTGAGGGGGTACTTGGGTGGTTTAGTGGTTGAGCATCTGCCTTGGGCTCAGGTTGTGATCCCGGGGTCCTGGGATTGAGCCCCGCATCGGGCTCCCCTCTGGGAGCCTGCTTCTCCCTCTGCCTGGGTCTCTGCCTCTTGCTGTAGGTCTCTCATGAATAAATAAAACCTTGTAAAAAATACTGAAAGAAAGAAAAGAAAGAAAGAAAGAAAGAAAGAAAGAAAGAAAGAAAGAAAGAAAGAAAGAAAGAAAGAAAGAACAGTGAGATAGAAGATCTCCTGAGTAGCTAACCTAAGATTGCTGTAACAAGTAGAAAGAGAATGTGATGTTCTGCACCGGATCCAGGAGAGGGGCGGGCGCCATTGTGCTTCTCTGCAGACTGCCCTGCTTCAGGTAGAGGCCTAGAACCCCGAGGAGGAAGGCGGTGGTGTGGTCGTTGTGAGCAGGACGCGCCCTGTTCAGTGCCAGCTCAGGAGCAGGGGAAATCTCAAGAATGGAGTCTAAACCTTCAAGGATTCCAAGAAGAATTTCTGTTCAAATCCTCTAGCTCTTTAGATGCTAGAATGATGTCTAGAAGTAGAGGAAATAGTTTAAATGATACCTATCACTCAAGAGATTCTTCATTTAGACTGGATTCTGAATATAAGGTAACATCTTAATTTGGGATATATGAACACAGTCTCTTTAAAAATCCCTGGGGCCACTTGGTTTTTAGATTTTAGAAAAGTTGGGATCCCTGGGTGGCGCAGCAGTTTGGAGCCTGCCTTTGGCCCAAGGCGCGATCCTGGAGACCCGGGATCGAATCCCACGTCGGGCTCCCGGTGCATGGAGCCTGCTTCTCCCTCTGCCTGTGTCTCTGCGCCTCTCTCTCTCTCTCTCTGTGACTATCATAAATAAATAAAAATTTAAAAAAAAAAGATTTTAGAAAAGTAGTAACTGTAGTTAATAAGACCCTGAACTGGATCTGAGGATTCATTTAATAAAACACATGAATATATCTACAGGAAAATGAATGACTCTTCACACCAAGAAACAAAAACTCAGTATTTTCTATCTTTGTGGACTTCAAAATTATGAAGGCAGCATTGTGGTCTGATGTAAAATCACTATGTACTGTATTTCAAAGACCTGGAAACTTATTTTAAAAACATAATATTAGTTTAAATATAAATTTGACTCAATCAGTGTGGATGACTTGGTCAAAGGATCAAAAACCATATCCTTTCTTTAACATTATATGTATTCATCTGACTTCTCTGCATGTACACAAAGCAGCGGTGGAATAATGATTGTTAAGTGTTTTTCTTTAGTGTGGCTTTTAAATATTTTGCTTTTTTTTTTTTTTTTTTTTTTTTTTTTTTTTTTTGCTTTTAGTGGTGAGTGATTATTAAATTGACAAACTGTCTTTTGTGGAAAAAAAAAAAAAGAGAGAGAGAGAGAGAATGTGAAGCCATTTTGGTCCTGTTGCCATCTTCACCCTCCTGATGGAAACTAAGAGGCACCAGGAGAAATGCTTTGTCTTGAAGTATGTTCCTGAGTAAGAAGGAGTGGCAGTCATTGTGGTGTGACCAGCAGATAAATACTAATGGCTAACATCCATTGAAGGTTTACTCTGTGCCTGGCACACCTTTCAGCGATTTGCATCTATTACATCACTCATTCCTCCCAACAACCCATCAGAATGAGTCATTTTGTCATCCACATTTTCTAGAAGGAGGAAACTACAGATGGATGACTTATGCAGGGCCACAGAGTTATTTTTGGACAAGTTCTGGAGTTCATAGAGGCCATCTGCTTCCAGAGCCACACCCATCGCCACCATGCTGGGCTGTCCCTCCTGGGGAAATTGTACCAACAAGATTGAATAATTAGGAATTGCCTTTATTAGGAATTGACTGAGGTTAAGAGTTACAATGGACCGTCTCCAACCTATTATGGTTCAGCTCAAAATTTTTCGACTTTTTGATGCTGTGAAAGCAATACCCATTCAGATTTTGAATTTGGATCTTTTCCCAGGCTAGCACTATGCAGGACGATCCTCTCGTGATGCTGGGCAGCAAGCCACAGCTTCTAGTCAGCCATGAGATCACGAAGAACAGCAGCCCCTATGCTGACAACCTGCTGTCCCCACACAACCATTCTGGTTTTTTTCAGGTTCAGTTCAGTGTTCAGTAAATTATACGAGATAGTCAACACTTTTTTTTGTAAAATAGGCTTTCTGTTAGAGGATTTTGCACAACCAGTGTAAGGCTAATATAAGTGTTCTGACAACTTTAAGGTAGGCTGGGCTAAGCTGTGGTGTCCAGTCAGTTAGGTATATTAAACACTTTGTCAGCTTTCAATTTACACTGGGTTTATCGTGACATAACCCCATCATGAGAAGATCTGTCATCCTTTTACCCACACCAGTCACAACTTATATCCCTAATGCCAAACTGAAGTTCAGGTCAGCTGTATTTTTGAAAACCTGCTAAATACCAGGTACTACCCTAAGCATTGCATGGAAAAGAAAGGAAGTTTCTGGAACATTCCCTTGGCTTCAGGATGTTCACAATCTTGAAGAGAAAAGCTGCAAATGAAACACGGTAACACATACTACCAGCTGAAGATTGAGTAATTAAGATAGTATGTTCAACCAGGGCTCGGAGCACCTGGGGGGCTCAGTGGTTAAGCATCTGCCTTTGGCCTAGGGTGTGATCCCAGGGTCCTGGGATCGAGTCCCACATTGGGTTCACTGTGGAGAGCCTGCTTCTCCCTCTGCCTATGTCTCTCATGAATAAATAAATAAAAATCTTAAGAAACAAAACAAAACAAACAAAACCAGGGCTCAAAGTAGCCATCCCTGCAAGGCAAACACTCAAAGAGAACTCCTTGGAGCACAAAAGATGAGGTACAGGGGTTTCTGGAGAGAAGGGGCATCTGGAGTGGCCTTCCTGACTCCTTTCTACATTGTCGAAATCTGCCAACTGACTCCTCATGAAGCAGGTGGCATAAGCTGGGCATTTTCATCTCCTTCATTTGCCCACATTTTTCACCCTGCTGCTATCAATAGTTCAAAGCAGCTTCACAGAGCTGGGATGCCGAGGCCACATTTGTGCTGGCGTGGTGACCCTTTAACATGGTTTCTTCTCCACTGTCAGTAGGAAGCAAGTGGAGAATCAGTGGAGCACCTGGGGAGTCTTTGCTTTCCTCTGCTGCCTTTCTCTCATTTATCCTGAAGCTGGTGAGCTGCTTGTTCTCACATTTAATATGTATAGGATTTATTGTGCGCCTCCAGCATTGCCCTGAAGAAGGCTGTGCACCACCATTCCTTTCTCTCCCCCCATGAAAGTAAGTAGCACAAGGGGTGGACTGTGGGGTGCGCAAAAACAATGTCTTTGAAACAAGCACACATACCTCCAGGATTTCAACCAAGGGGAGCCCCAGGGGAAGAACAGCCATCTCCAGGTAAGTGGTGTTCCCTCTGATTAGGGGTGACAGTCATATCCATGTGCAAGGAAGGCACCCCTTACCCTGAGAAATACAACCCCACCCCTTTACCCTCCCAGGTGAGAGGAGACAGGCCAGTCTTTGGGGAAAGTGTTTTCTCAAAACGACGGAGAACAGCTACCAACTAGTTACAAAGCAAAAGCCAGGCACACAAACCTCAGAAAGTTAAATGTAGTGTCGATTTCTGATTCAACAAGAATCAAATTTCCTATATGAGACCCAGCTACAAGTGCACTAAAGATCCGGCTCCCACACGCCTACTTCGGATATTCCCTGGCCTCCTCTGATTTGATCAGTTTTGCCCAAGGATGCGTTCAGTCGTTCAATGTTGAAGCCAAGACCGAATAGAACATAACAGGTCAGTAAAGGATGAGCGTGTTCCAGGGAGAAGTGTCATTTCCATAGAGAGATGATAGGAAAATCTAGGACAGTTGAGTTTCCAAAGCAGAATCCGTGCCTTTTTCCTAGGGGTTGAGAGAGCAGAAGAGGATGAGCCTTCCACTGGACATGCATGTGATTTTAATATAAAAAATGCAGCATTTTAGGACTGAAACTAAAGTGTTTTAACCCACTCCCTGTCCTTCTGCAAACTGCCCTGTATTGTAGTGCTCAGCAAAGTGTTAAGGGTTTAGATGTATCATGATTTCTTCTGTCTCAGTGAAACTTCAAGGAATAAAAGTGCTTTATATTTTTTGAAGTGTTGAAGAAGAGCAGAAAGAAGGAAAGGTCATAAAGTTTGAGGAATTCCTTTAAAAAAAAGCCACTGTGATTGTTTGTGTTAAATTTTTAAAACGATACAAACCCTCCATGGTCCACAGTCCCCATGTAGTCTGGGAACCACAGGCTTGGGAATCTATCATGTGTACTCCCAGTTTGGGAATCTATTGTATTTCTTCCCAGTTTGGGCCACTCCAGTTGAGAGGACCAAAGCAGTTTCTGTTTGCTGGACCCTAGATAAAGGAACAGGTATGGGAGGACCGTGTACTAAGAATGGAGTTCCTGTTGGGTTATTTTCTTCTCCTGCCCCACCAACATCTTCTGTGCTCTCTGACCTCACGGGGAGACTGTGCTGCTCCTGACCCCCTGCCTGAGAACAGCGTTCCCTCCTGCTCTCCATCTTCAGGGCGGCCCCCTTGTGGGGATGGGACAAGAGTTGGGCCTCTCAGAAGTGGAGTTGCCCGGCAGAGAGTGGCGTGGTACTAAAGCTGCCAGATGAAATTCCGGACGTCCAGTTAAATTTGAATTTCAGGTGAACAATGGACACGACATGCTTCCTTGGCTCATTTGGAATTGGGAGTCCAAAAAACTCAAGTTCTGCCTCAATTCTGCTACTTGAAGCTTGTGACTTCACCTTGCCAAGCCTCATTTTCTTCATCTGCAAAATGGGGGTGACGGTATCGAGGTCTTAGCTTGTTGAGATTAATATTTGAGATCAAATATTTGAGAAGAGTTTGGAATATACTTGCAAATGATAGGGATGCTATCCCTATCATGCTACCCATGATGATACATGGGTGATAGGGAAGCTTTCCTAAGTTGAGCAGTGAAATGGTACATTTAGACAAAACAATGCAGAAAAGTCCAAACCCTAAGAATTGGCAGGTAAACAAAATACAGTTGACCCTTGAACACCATGGATTTGAGCTGTGTGGGTCTACTTAAAGGCAGATTTTATTTCAATAAATACAACATGTAACTATAAAGTATTTTCCTTAGATCTTCTCAAGAACATTTTCTCTGTCTTACTTTATTGTGAGAATACGGTATATGATACATATAACATACAAAATGTGTCTTAATTGATTGTTTATGTGATTGGTAAGGCTTCCCGTCAATAGTAAGGTATTAGTAGTTAAGTTTCTGGTTAAGTCAGAAATTGTGCATGGATTCTCAACTGCGGAGAGGTTGGCAACCCTAGCCCCAACTAGGGTTCAGAGTTCAATTATAGATAATAAGGGAAGAAAAGAGACAAGTAGAAAGACAATCTGGAGAGTTGACTGGGAGCTGGCTTACATGCATCACTATCATTTTGTCCACTAATAGAACAACTCACTGAAAAGATTCTCCTCAAGTCATATCCAGGGTGAGCATTTATACATTTGTACCACAAGAATTTCTGTGCACTGATGATAGCAAGGTGACCCAATTAAATGCATTCATCAAGTGTGTTCTAGTAAGTGACCAAACACCAGGCACAGTTCTAAAGGGTTAACCAAATACAACTAATTTTAATTCTCAGAAAACACTGTGAAGTATATCATTAGCTCGATTTCACAGCTAAGAACACTGAGGCATGATGCATCTATGACGTCCTGAGCATCATCCAGACTATATCGTGAAGCTGGGGTTCAAAGTTATAGCCCGTGCCTTGAAGTGTATCTTCTGTACTGACTGTGCCGATAACGCATAATCAATGGCAAAGTTCCTCTTAGGAAACATGTTTGTAGGTACAGTTGCCAGAAACCTGGCAACCTGGATCATAGAATTAATGGGACTAGCTCAATGAGAAACATAACTAAATGAGAGATAATCCAATTATTTAGACATTTTTTTAAAGCAAAGCATGAAGAATTTAGGAGAAAAGGAATTTTACTTTCCAGATGTACACACTAATTTCCAAGCTTCAGCATCTAATTGTGGAACAAAAGACAACCATCCATTTCCTGATGATTTCATTATTGTTTAAAATTTGTTATACTTGTAGGTAAGGCATGAGTTTTGACGACTAGGTGGGGTTACAGCAGCCTAGTTCCTTATGGAAAATTTGCTAGCTCTGAAATGCAGTGTCATTTGGAGAAAGGGAAGAGAGGGAGCCTTGTAAGGCTGCACTCACTGCTCTTATACTTTATTAGCTAACTTGTCCAGTATGTAGGGTGCTAATTGGTATCCTAACATTAGGACAATGGAGTTTTCATTTACTTTCAGTTATTGCTGTGAATTTTGAGGTGAGAATAACTGAAGATGTGATCCTTGGCACATTTGTTAGATGGTGGCAGGAAGAATAAATTTCTGCATCCTGGGATAAAATCCAAACTCATGCCTTCTTTGGCCTATCATTTCCTTGCCCCTGCGCCTCCCACTCAAATCTTCTGGGACAGGGGTTCTGAAACTCAGTCTCCCACCCTCCCCTCACATGCTTCACAGTTACAGTAGATGCCGGAGCTTCTGTCTATATGGGGTCCATGTATCCGTATTTACCATATAGATATTGCAATTGAAAAGCACCTAAACATTTAATTTAACATATTCATTAAGAATTACTTTTAAAGTCATAATAACAAACCCATTACATACTGATACAAATATTTCATTTAAAATAATTACTTTGATGGTGGCTACACTTGTGAGCATTACATAAAGTATCGACTTACCCAGTCGCTGTGTGGTACACCTGAGACAAACGGAACATTGTGTGTCAAATACTTCAATTAAAATAGTAATTTCAATTACTTCAATTAAAATAGTAAAAGTAAAATAACGCTTTTTCCAAATATGCTCTTTTATAATTTTGCAAATCTCTAGTGTCTAGCTCAATGGAAGACAACAGCATTCTCATATCTGCTTCCTCGTTCAGCCAGTTGAAAGATATTTTGTTCAAAGTGTATGAAGAAATTCTGGCCTCACCCAGATATGTAGTTGGAAGAGGAGGAGGAGTATTTTCACAGCTCTCTGGATGATTGTAGATATTCTTTTGTACTACACAAAACTCTAAGTTGTAGTTTCTTGAAGCCTAGTCAAAATAAACAACTTCAAAATACAGCAGTGAACTTTCTGAGCAAGGTCTGTCGCTTACAATCTGTTGCTCTGTCTTGACTAGATTTTGAATGCTTTGAATAAACCTTGTACCCTCCGGGGGTCTCGCCGTATACTGTGCTGAGTTATATAGATCTTCCACATGTTGATACATTTTGCTCCATGCTCTATTTTTATATTCACTCAATATATTTGTTAGTATTTGTTAGTATTACCAACGATCTCATCGGAAAGTCTTCAAGCACCAGGGGATTATTAAATGTGAGTTTTCCTGTCTTCTCATGTTTTTCACGAAAGTGGAAACTTTATCACTGGCAGCAAATACTGTAAATCCCCAAGCCTAAATGACCATAGTTTGTCAGTCTTTCAAGTAAAATTAGTGCCCCGTGAAATAGGCAGGTAGTCCATTTCACAACTCAACACACGCGCAAGTGCTCTTCCAGGAGAGCCCTGGAAGACCAAGTGTTTTATGTGTAATTTCCATTTGATCACCTAGAATATTAAAAGGATATGCAATCAAGGGCCAACCTTTAATAAAATTAATAATTTTTACAGCTATGTCAAGGACATTCTTAATTGGAAGTGGCTTTTTTTTTTTTTTAAGTGTGAGTGTGTGATGGTGAAGAATATATCGGCTAAGAGAGCAGTTTGATCTCACGATCTTGATGCCTTCTAAGATTCCAGCAGTTTTACCTGTCACTGCTTCCACAGCTTCAGTGCAAATGTCAACAAAGTGAAAGTGCATCTAGCATCTCCGTATCATTATGAAAATCAGCTTAACTGTGTAGATGTCTGGGAGAAGTCCAGCGATCCAGACTTTAGGAACTGCTGCTCTAGATTAGCCCTGGTCTGTGCTGTTCTCTGACTGCTTTGGGCATGAGGGGAATTTCATAGAACAACTCACAACACTGCCCTAGGACATTTATTTTTCCCAAACACCACATATTTCTTTGAGTTGGTGTTTACCTCTGCTTAGTGCCTAAAGAAAATGGCAGTTATGTTTTGTGTTCAGTTTGCATAATTCCTCTTTGAATAACAAGGAAATGTTAGAACTGTTGGTGACTTTCTCACTGAGCTGCTTGCTACAGATTAAGAATAAATACAAACTTCGAAATGTCTTCAGAATTTAATTTTTACTTGTGCACAGCGTGATCTACAATTTTAATGTCTTGGAGCAATAGCAATGCTTTCTTTGCATTATAAAAGAAATAGTACAAAATGTGCAGCCAAGCATGTCGGATTTGTTTATGAGTCATTTTATTTTAAATAACACATCTGATAAATTAGATAAAAGTAAGGTCCTTTGGGACTTTTTGTAAACATGGTCTCGTCTAAAAATAAAGTGAATTATTTTATTCAAGTTTCTATTTCCATGAAGTGTGCCCTAATGAATATGTTAAACTCTACAGTGTAGCCCACGGGAATTGTGTGAGAGCCACCTGTGTGACCATGTCCCCACCTGGAAGGGTGTCAGGACAGGCCCTCCAAAGGACATGAGCAGAGTGGTTATGAACTTGGGTTTTAGAATCTCAGAGATTTGGGTTTGTGCTGCTGTTTATTGTGTGGGTGACCTTAGACTAAGTACTTAATTTTTTAAGGCTTAGTTTTCACAGCTTTAAAATGGGGTAACATCTGTATGAACCCCTAACTCTAGGTGACTCCATAGCTGCGTAAGCATTCAGTGACTATAGGTGTGTAAGGGGTTTGGGCTCCTTGGCCAGTACTTAGTGTATTATTTTGCTCGGGCCACCAAAGCTCAGGACCAGAAACTGAGCGGCATGTCCCGTGAAAATACGCCGTCTCATAGTTCCAGAGGCAGGAAGTCTGCGGTCAAGGTGTTGGCAAGTTCATACCCTTCCTGAGGTACTCAGGGAGGATCTGTGGCAGGGCTCTTGGGTAGTTTGGGTAGCTCCTTGGCTTGTGGCAGCAAACCCCAGACTGCACGCGGCAGTCTCCCCCTCGTGGATACCCATGCACAACTGCCCATTATTAGAAGGGCCCCCAGCCAGTCATAGTGGGTGAGGGGCCCAACCTGTTCCAGGATGCCCTCATCTTGACTCTGTGTTTGCAATGTTTCTGTTTCCCGGAAGGGCACATTCTGAAGAACCAGGGGTTGGGACTTCAACATCTGTATTTTGGAGGGATACAGCTCAACCCGTAACATTTAGCAAACCCTCAACAAACGTAGGATTCTTTTCTATTGTCATTCTGTTGTCATGTTGCAGTGCAGACAACTCTTAAATGGTGAGTAGGAGAAGTTGGAACTAATTCTCAGGTTTCTGGTTTGGACAGCTGGGTAGATAGGTCATGCTTGCCATGAGCCAAGATAGGAATTGAAAAGAAAGAGCAGGGTCTGTGGTGGCTGTGGGGAGTAGGAGTCAGAGTGTGCTTTTTTTTTTTTTTAACTTAGGGAAAGTTCGTATATCTGGTTGGTGTATCAAGTAAAAATTGTAAACTGAAGCCTTGGGGGAAAACATGGAATTAAGACATGGTTTTGCCAGTCATTGGAAAGCAAATATTTTATCTGTATATTCCATATACATGCTTTCACTCATCCCACAGACATTCACCACCTGCCTATTTTGTGCCAGGTATTCAGGAAATTTTTGTTCCAAGTTATCAGATATTTAGGAGGTTTGGAAAGCTGACAAGTCATAAAACTAGAATTTTTTTTTGGGAAAAAATGAACAGACTAGTCTGACAGTAGCTACAGGGGAATTCAATGTGGAGAGATAGGTTGGAGCCACATAGAGGAGGATTAGGGTTTTTGTCCTTTCTTTTTTCTTTCTTTCTTCTTTTTTTTTTTTTTTTTTTTTTAGTTAAATATCTATTTTTCCTAAGGGCAGTGGAAAACAATTGAGGGCTTTGAGCAAAAAACTGGCATGTGCCAGGCTATGTTTTAGGAAGACTAATCTGGGAATAATTGTGTAATGGACTGGAAGTGGTGGACACTGGCACAGGGAACTCAGAGGATGATGAGCTTCCCCCCAAAAGAGCGGTAAAACCTGGGGCCAGTGACTAGGAGAAAACTCACGGAGGAAATTGTGTTCTTATGTAGAGACAACATGACTGTGAGAGGACAGTCACCATCTACTACAAGATTTGTAACCTAGGTCAATGGGAAAATGTGGTTTTACTGGAAAAAAATATAAAGAGAAATTCAGAGGGGAAATGATTTGTGGGAAAAAATGGCTCTTGGGGTTACATGGCTTGTGTCAAGTTGCCAGCAGGTGCCAACGGAGGAAATCTCGATATGGTGGTGAACCTGGGTCAGGAGCGGTGACATAGTTGCAGGAGAGCACTTTTCACCAACCAGGTAACATTTCCATTCCCTGCAGATGGCTAATACCCAATTACTTTATCTTAGCTTCTCTGCAGGTATCCTGCTTCTTTCTCCCCAGTAGCTTACTCTGTCAAGACTAATGTAGGTGAAATATTAATTCTCTAGGACTCTGCTAAAATCAACAGTTTAATTAAACTTCACACAACCAGCTGCCATCCCATGTCCCTTGTTAGAAGCCTAGTGTATCCTGCTTTGCTATATTAAGTTAAAGAAACAACTAAAGTTACTTTCTGTTAAAACCATAAGGATCCTGGGATCCCTGGGTGGCGCAGTGGTTTAGCGCCTGCCTTTGGCCCAGGGCGCGATCCTGGAGACCCGGGATCGAATCCCATATCGGGCTCCTGGTGCATGGAGCCTGCTTCTCCCTCTGCCTATGTCTCTGCGCCTCTCTCTCTCTCTCTCTCTCTCTCTCTCTGTGTGACTATCATAAATAAATAAAAATTTAAAAAAAAAACATAAGGATCCTTTAAAAGAAAAAAACCCGATTTTGATTCATCTCTTAATATAAAAGGGATCTGAGCATGAGACTCAGACCAAAGCACCAGGTCACCTTCAGAGATCATGTAGAAGGACTGATAATGGGGAAAAACAGGGGTTCTCAATGAAATATATCCTTTTATACAATCATTTTATAGTTTTTTAAAGGCCTTATCAGAAGTTAATGATAGTTACATTCAGGATTATTTACTCATATGATACCATGAAATTAGAGGTATTTATTCATATGAGGTCAATTATATATGGATAAAACATTCTCAGTATAAAAGTCATAGATAGGATACCTCTATTTTTAACTCTTTGAGGAACCTCCACACAGTTTTCCAGAGTGGCTGCACCAGTTCACATTCCCACCAACAGTGTAAGAGGGTTCCCCTTTCTCCGCATCCTCTCCAACATTTGTGGTTTCCTGCCTTGTTAATTTTCCCCATTCTCACTGGTGTGAGGTGGTATCTCATTGTGGTTTTGATCTGTATTTCCCTGATGGCAAGTGATGTGGAGCATTTTTTCATGTATCTGTTGGCCATTTGTAGGTCTTCTTTGGAGAAATGTCTGTTTATGTCTTCTGCCCATTTCTTGATTGGATTATTTGTTTGTTGGGTGTTGAGTTTGGTAAGTTCTTTATAGATTTTGGGCTAGTATCTGATACAGCATTTGCAAATATCTTCTCTCATTCTGTAGGTTGCCTTTTTGTTCTGTTAATGATGTACTATATGTTGGCAAATTGAATTTAAATTTTAAAAGTGATGGTATTTAAAGGAATAAAAACATGGGGGAAGTAGAAATGGTGAAAAGCAATCATTTTTATTGTTAAAATGGAAAATGAGTACAGAATGCAGTCTCTCATCGTGTGAGCGGCAAATCTTAAGTGCTGAGAGGACACAACTATGTGTGTGTTCAGTGTAGCTCTTTTTGTGGAATGAGCCCCCTGCTACATAGCTCACATGTAGTTCTCAACAAAATTCAAAACCTACTTTCTTCTCATTTAGCTTAAAATACAGTTTAAGAGACATAGAGTGCCCAGCCAGCTCAGTGGGTAAAGCATGCAACTCTGCAACTCTTGATCTCAGGGTTGTGAGTTCAAGCCCCATATTGGGTGTGGAGCTTACTTAGAAAACAAAACATATATGTAAAATTTAAGAGATGGGATGCAAATTTAAATTATATATGTAGTGACAATGGGGGAAAATTACTACAAATTAATATTATGAATGTAAAAATGGAGATACTCTCTAGGAGCATGCCGTAGATAGACATCCCTCAGTTTATGTGTCCAAAGTAGTAGCTTCTTTCCTTCTGAAAAATAATGTCCCTACATACTCTCTCCATTTGGTTTTCAGGGTGATTTGAAGGTTATCTAGGTAATTTGGTGGGGACAGGTGACTTGGGGACCCTACTCTTCTGCCATCTTGCCCCTTTCTCTCCATTTGGTTTTAATGGGAGTGGCCATTTTCTGAGGCCACACGGTCACAGTGATTTTCCAGTGGTGACCAGTCGTAGTATCGCACACTCTGGAGACCACACCAGGGCTCAGCACCCACCAAGACAGAGACCCTGAGAGCTCTCTCCTGACCCTTTTGAGCTTGGAACCAAAGAGGATGGTCTACATTGCCCTCTGGTGGTGAAGAATAAGAAGCCAGAGCTAAGAGTGGCCTTGGCGGAGATGAGAAGCAGAGACAAGACCAAGAAAGAGGAGTCCTAGGGCTCCTTCTGAGCCTGCTCTTCCATAGGTTATAGACACCCATGGGCTCCAATAGAGCTGCTGTTCTTTGCTTGTTGCTTTTTCTTCTTGTATTGCTGTTATTTGCATCCAAAGGATTTTGACTAATAGAAAGAATGCCTCAGAAATTTGATCTGTGGGAGAATGTCTCTGTACTCGTGATGCAGAGTTTGGTTTTGATGGTGAGGAAATTGCCCTATGAATTACTTCCCCAGGCCTCAACTTTTTTCTTGTAGCCAAATTTACTATGATGATATGCATGCTCATTACAAAGTGCAGAATGTTTTCATTTGTGCTACTAGATAGTTGCTCTTTCATTGAGAGATAACACCAGAGCCTGAAGTCAGGATGACCATTTGAGTGACGATATAAAAGTTGTAATGTATTTTGTGCCTGTCATGGACATGTGATGATCCCTTGCAGGGTCGTGTCAGGTACTGTGTTCGTGCTCTGGATGCCAAGAAGAAGAAAGGGTCTGCCTTGAGGCACCCAGAGCCATGGAAACAAATGGCAGGAGGAGGATCAGCTGAGGCCTATGCTGGTGATGTGCAGACATTGGTGGGGACACAGCTCAGGGGGAGGGCAGGCTACAGAAGCTTGCAGCCAAGGGGGAAGAAACTGGAGCTGAGGCTGGTGGATTGTCTGTAGCTACACAAGGGAAGCATTAAGCACAAAGGCATGTGGTGACTTGCGGGGCCATAGAGCAGGAAGAATGTGGTGTAAGAAGCAGAACGGACAATTTGAAGGGGGAAAGAAAAGCCTCCGGTATAGAGGATAAAGAAGTTGAATTAAAGCTATATCTTAACAACTGTTTTATGACTTTTAATTTATATTCTAATTCTAAATATGAAAGTAGACTATTACTAAAAGAATATACATCTTAGTAAACATTTTCTGAAAAAATAGCACAACCACAATTTTTTAGTTAAATTGTGTCTTGTTAACTCCTCCCAGTAACTGAATGTGGAGTATGTGATCTGACATTTTATCATGGATTTGACATAGAATCGTAAAGGTCACTGAGAGGCGGGGAGAACTTCCGGTGTCATTCTTCCCCACTTCATTGCTTTACCCCGAAAGAGAGGGAGACACAGAGAGATGGTATGTGTTCTTCCCATGTTCAAGTTCCCATGGAGGCTAGTCTAGACTAGTGATTTTTAAACTGCAGATTTCGACCAATTAGGTAAAGGTCATGAAATTCAGCTTTGTAAAACAGTGAGTGTTGAGAGAGAGAGCTTATAGCAGAATGAGGATGGCAGATTATATCACGTGTAGGAAGAATTAATTTTTATGGCCTGTTTGTTCATTTATATATCCAATAACTATCTAGTAAAGATAGATGACCATAGGTATATGCATGCACATGCATGTGTCTCTGGCTGCCAAGTAAAATGTATTATTTTACCATAGGTTGCAAGAAAAAAGGGTTGGGAAAAAATGGTGGCCAGAGTCCCAGTGGAACTGTGGTCAGCTGACCACTCAGCTGCTGGGCAAACATCAGGCCTCTCAGGAGTCCAGGCTGATGTTCAGCCCGCGGTGAGCCCTGACCACCATCAAGCTGGCATCTCTTCACTCCGCCAGCCCTGATTTACCTCCAGCCTTCCCCCCTTCTGCTTACTTGGTGGACCCTGTCCTTTCTTCTCCTCCTTTCCCCAGGCAACCTTGTGTATTCCTTGATGTTCTCTCATCTCTAGCTGTGTCCTGAGTTTGGACCCCTAATTGCAGAACCTGAGACAAAGACTTGGGTGCAGGTGGTGTATTTAGGAGCTGATCCCGGAAAGCAGGGAGAGTGAGACAAGGAAGGAGGGAAGAACAGCCTAAGGGTCCACCATCAAGGTCACTGCCAAAAGCATGGTGTGAAGCCTTGATCTGCTGGTCATTCTCAGCAGCATGAGCAGTACCTGCCCTAGTGGTCGGGGGCAGGGTTGGGGGGTGGCCTGTGTTTACCACCAGATTCCAGTGGCTGCAGGTTGCCTGGGGAAACTTTAACTTATAACTTTAACTTATAAGTGGCATGGTTTTGGGGAAGGCCCTAGGCACAGAGCTTCAGGATCATGGAGCTACTCACATGCTCATCTAAGCTCACAGGGATTTGTCCCCTACAGCAGAGGATGAAATCAGAGGTGGCCTTGAGGCACCAAAAACTTTCTGCTGTGCACTCTTTAGCACCCATAATGTCTCCCACACAATTAGGATTTCTGTGCTTTCCACCTAGTAAAATAAGAATGGCCAGAGTGCAATCAGGATCCTGAATCCTAACTCAGCCTGTTCCACCCACTACCCCTTACTGCCACCGCCACAGATTCGAGCTTACAGATTTTGGGGTATATTTTTCTTTCATTATACTAATTTATCTGATATTCCCTTGAGTGCCCTTGTTTTGTCTTGTGGAAAACTGTATTTACAAGTGAAAATTATTTGGTTTCTACCTGGGAAAACTATTCTTTCTATCTCATTTCAATTATTTATTTTTCTTTGAAGAATGCTGAACATAAAGGGTCATTTACATTCCCGGCTTCTCATAGCTGATCACTTCAGGATTCCAGTAGTAAAGGCAGCCTGGAAATTATGGATGCTGCTGGCAAGCAGGGTAGAGCGCCAGGAGTCCCAGTCCTTCATACCAAAGAGGCCTGTGTTCTGATGGGCTTTCCCAGAGCACTCATACATCAGGCTTGTCTCCTGAAATGAGGACTCAAACACAAGTGTTTTCATAACTGTCGGAAGATTTTAGTGCCTTAGAGTCTGTCTCTGCTTTTGATGAGGTTTTAACGTTTTCCTCTTCCCTTGGTGGAATGTAGAGGTACAAAATCCTAATTATAGACTTTTCAGATTTGTAAACAAATCTATGACATGCACAATTGTCCAGAGCTTACTTTTTTAGACATAGATTGGTTTACTTGTCTGTGTATAATGCAGAAGCAGGGGAGTCGTGTTGTCCCTGCTAACCTTCTCTCTTGTAACAAGCTGATATCTTACGCTGATTTCTGTGGTGGATGTAAAAATAAGCATTTTGCCATCCACTTGGATCCTGGATCATCAAAATAAGGGTTCTCTTTTGGAGGGACCAGCCTCTCTTCTCATTGTATTCGTCCTACACCATGTAGATGACAGCTTAGGAGCTTGAAAGCAGGTGTTACATCTGTCCCACCCAGGGGCCATCCCTGCCTTGCTGTCCCTGGCAGGCGGCATCCTGCTGGAGGGCAGCGTCTGTGTCTTAGTGGTGCTCCAGAACCCAGCACAAGGCCTGGCAAGGAAGAGGGATGCTTCCACCCTCAGCAGCAGGTGAAATTACAGCATCCCCGACATTCCCAAGTAACCCTTCTACCTTACAGCATAGACGCCGCTATCGTTTTACATTTGCTTTCATTGTGAAATGGCATATAATCAACCATTCACTACAGTAGTGTCCAAACTGCCATATCCACACTTCCATAGTCCCTTTAAGAAGCTACTTAACCCTCAGTCCCTTCCTGACTTCCAGGCTGTCTTATTTCCATAATGAACATCAATTAGCTTAGCTCTATGGCACCTTAAATAGTAGGCTATCTCCATTCATTTGTCCAGTGCTTATGGCAGGCAGAAGAACTAGGTTTGTCAAAAGATCTGTATACCACCAAGCCCACTGCGTAGGTTCATGATAAAGTCAATAAGTATCTGATGACTACCGGCCTATATAATAATTAACACATGTATGCTCACACAACACACGAAGAAAGACTGATTTACATCACAAGGATTTTAATTAGAATTTTATTAACATAATTGACATGGTGTTAAAATTAATTAGCAATTGTTTTTCCCAAGTCATCTTTAAAGAAATTACTTGAAGGCACACTAGAAAATATTTTATGAGCTGTTTCTGTACAAAAAGAAGAACATGAATGTAGATGATTTTCAATATATCAATGTCATTTAGTGTTGTTGTTTCTTTTGGAATCCTGATCTCATAGGACTTTAAATAGAGAGCAGGCGGTCTGCATGCCACATCATCTTAAAATATTGGTATAATATTTTATACAAAAAGAGAAATAACCTGCAGCCAGGGATCTGCCTACAGTAGCGTAATAATTTAGAATGCACTGAATTATTTGTCATACCTGAATGATGTCTGACATGGTCCAGAAATCAGTATAGCGTATTTTTTCTCTAATTCCTAATGAAAAAACACATTGTAAATTTTAATACACATCAGAATATAAATTATTTTCTGTTACAAAATAAAAATAAAAACGACAGCCTGGGAAAATGGGTAATTTGCATTTATTGTATCAACTGACTGATGTGGAGTTTTTATTCCAATATAACACTTCTTTTTATTTTCAGAACTGGTCCAGTGACTCAATTTAAAATTGAGGAAAATCGAGTCATCTTCTTATGCTAGAAAATGAAACATATTCACTTTCTTAAAAAATGAAATGCACTTTCAATGTAACGCTCAAAATCAGCTAAGTCACTTTTGTCGTGTTAATATGACTTTTTAGACCGTTCCTTATGGCATCTTCATGCACACTGACAGTTAAGAAGAACACCATCTTACACAGACCTAGGCATGTCATTCCCACATGTGTCTACCCAGATACTGCTTTGTGCATTTTAAACATTTACATTTTCAGCATCTCTGTATATCAGGCTTCTTCAAAGAAACAGAAACAGCATGATGTATGGATAAAGAGAGAAGAACTTTTTAAAATTTTTTATTTTATTTTATTTTTTTAGGAACTGGTTCATGCATTTGTGAAGTATTGGCAAAACCAAAATCTTCAGGATCAGCCTGGAGATTTTGTAGGTTGAAGGCCCAGAAATGAATTGCAATCTGAGTCCAAGGCAGACTGCTGGCAAAAGTCCCTCTTCCCAAAAAGTCAGTCTTTTTAATCAGGCCTTCGACTGATTAGATGAGCTCCAGCCACATTATGAAGAACAATCTGCTTGCTTTACTCAGCATCCACTGACTTAAATATTAATCTCACCTAAAAAAATACTTTCACAGAAACATCTAGAATAATGTTTGAATAATGTCTGAATATCATGACTTAGCCAAGTTGGCACATGAAATAAACCATACAGCATATTACATTGATGTGGATATAGTTGTAGATATAGATCTACCTGAAACTTACTTTTTCGACTCAACATTTTTATTGAGATTTATCCACATGGATGCTTGTGTGCATGTTTCATGCATTTTTTTCTGCTCTGTAGCATTTCATTGCAGGCATAGATCATAGTGCATTAGTTTGTTCTTTGACAGATTTTTAGGTGTGTCTATGCTTTTCTTGGTGGACATTTAGCAAGGAATGACCGTCCTTGCATGTGTGTCTGTGGATAAATGTGGGGCATTAAAATTGCCATACCAGAAGGGTCTGCATCTTCAAATTTAAGAGTTATCTTTTATTTGTTGTCTAAAATGGTTGTGCCAATTTTCACTCTTGCTATCAGTTTACAGAAGTTCTTGTTTCACCCTGTATGTGCCAACACTTGCTATTGTCATCCTTTTACATCTTTGCCACCTTAATGGGTGTGAAACTGTTCAAATTTAATCTTTATCGTCTTTAGTTTCATTGAATCTTCAAAATAAGACTAATACAATTACCTACTTGGTTAGAGTTGTAAATTCTTAATAAGGTAATATATATAAAGTACTTAAATAAGGTTGGTCCAAGAAATGAAAGCCATTATTAATATACAGAGAAGATATTTATACATTCTTTTTTAAAATCTTTTTTTTAAAAGATTTTATTTATTTACTCATGAGAGACACAGAGAGGCAGAGACAAGGCAAAGGGAGAAGCAGGCTCCCTGCGGGGAGCCCAATGTGGGACTCGATCCCAGGACCCCAGGATCACGCCCTGAGCCAAAGGCAGATGCTCAACCACTGAACCACCCAGGCGTCCCTATTTATACATTCTTGATGTTATCTAGATTCTAACATATTCTCCCAATCCATGACATCTTTTTATGATTTTTTACTTTTAAATTTTAATCAAATTTTGTTCTTCATTATTTTAAAGAAATAATACCCTATGCTAAATTCATAATATCATTCTGCTTTGTTTTCTTAGAATATTTAAGATTTAATCCTTCAGATTTGTTCTGTAAGGTATCTCAAAATTATTGTTAGGTATGGTGTGAGGTAGCGATCTAACTTTATTTTTTTTCATATAAATATCACTTGCTAGAAAAGTACTTATTTATTCAGCATCTTGCCTCTTTAGTTTGTGATATTACTTTTGCCTTTATGGTGTGGCATCATTATTTATCTATAACCACCTGCACTATCCTATACACACTTACATTAAGGTGTGTATCTTTAATCTTTTTAAAAATCACTTTGTGTTTAATGTATATAGTAAGTCCATCACCCCATCCCCAGAAATACACCCCCTGCTTTCAATCTTCAGCTACCTTCTTCACTCCTGTGGGGACCAGGAAAGGCCCCAGGGCTCATAGAAGCTGAGGAGGACTCAGGTTGGAATGGGAGGAAGGAGACAGAGCAAGAAGTGGGGGCTCTCTTTTATTTAGTTTTCCTGCTGTCATGCCAGCTTGCTGCAGAGTGGCCACTTGCCTGCTCTCTGAAAGAAAGAGGGGAAACCCCATGCTTTTGGAATCCCTAAACTTAAGTGGGTTAAGTGGGCAGAAAAATACAGAGTAGGACCTCACACTAGCGGCCATAAACTCCTGGTATTCTTTTCAAGTTTCTTCCAGAACTCTTCTCCCTGGTGCAGAGGGAGTTTTAGTCTCCACCCTCCCACCTTGATGGCAGCTGGGATTCCTTCCACTCCTGTGGCTCCTGGTAACTTCTCTAAACCAGGCTTATTTATGTTTGATTTGCAAAGCTAAGTTTTTCTATAAAATTCCAAGGTCCTTTTTTTTTTCTTTTCTTTTTTTTCTTTTCCCTGTCAGGGCTTTTCTTCCAACAAATACATTTTGGCTGTCAACACTGGTTATGAGCATACATTACATAGTGGATATGAAGTGTGCTCTACTTAATGCTCTAAGTACCTACCTTCCAATATTTCCAGAAAGTCAGGGATGACCAATGCAAATTACCCTAAAATCAAATAATGATGACATTCATAAGAATACACTGCAAGGGGAGAAGCATACTGGAAGAATATTGGAAACCATGCAGATTTCGTTTAATAAAGGAATCAGACTAAAAGTATTACACATTAATGTAATTAATGTATGTAAATTAATGTAAAAAGTAAAAATAATTATGCATTATGTGGCTTTCCACTTCTCATTCTTGCAAGCTAATTCTCAAATAGCATCTTCTGATTTAATCTACATAGACCAACAGCTACTATACCCCTCAGTAGCTGTGTTTAGGCCCAATTTATTTTTTTTCTTCCAGCCACATGCATTAGCGATAAAAAGAAGTACCAGTGTGAATAGTAATTCCTTTTTCAAAGTAATATTGTAAAAAGTTCAGAGGAGATAGACAAGTGAAGTCTGGACCTGCAAAACCACTTACCAAATGGAAGGCATCCCTCTCTGATTGGGCAGGGGGGACTAAGGAAGATGTACGTGTGTAGGTGTTTAAGGAGCATATGGTACCCGTGTGCTTTGCCTTCCTCTGCTCTTGTTCGGGAAGACTTTTAGACTGGGGCCTGTCAAAGAGAACCAGAGATGGACTGTAGTTAAAGCGGTAAAAGCAGCTTTTATCCAGAAACCATTGCAATAGGGGAAGAAGGGCCTGAGTGTAGAACGGCTCAATTCTGAAGACAGCCTAGACTGGTCGGGATTCCAGGCAAGGAGTGGAGCTGAGGGCTGGGGACAGAAGGTCACTGTGAGCAGGAACTGGGGGAGGGGGTTTCCTGCCGAGCCAACTTGGCGGGATTCTTGCTGAGGGCAGCCAGGGCGCTCCAATCTCACCTTGGAGGGGGTGGAGATGAGGAATTTGATCAGATATCAAGAGGATGGTGTTCTCTCCAAACTCACAGCAGGCTTCTGGCCAAAACTGGACTCAGCCAGGACAAGGGCCAAGGTCAAGGCCTACCTGAGAAAGGACTCAGAGAAGATGGACTTAAGTTCTGTCAAAGAGAGTCTTTGCAGATGCTTGTGACACCACAACAGCCCAGTTCTAGCTTCTGCTGTCACCCCACCCCACCTCTAGGAGCCTCTGAGAGAGGCAGAGTTCCCACCAAGCAAGGTCCCACAGTACCTGTTAGCTGGAGTAGCTGGAGCCTGAGAGTGAGACCTGCCCTGTGCGACATCACAGCGGATGGCACAGCCCTGTGGCCCACACCCTGCCCCCATCGCCCACACCAGCCCCTCTGACCCACAGCACCCCCCTGCCCTACTCGACACCTTGTGGCCCATGCCTACACCCCTCTTGGCCTACTCCACCCCCACCCCCAACCTGCACCATGCCCTCTGGCCCACATCACTGCAGCCTACACTCCACCCCCACAGCCCACACTAGCCCCCCTGACCCAAAGCCCCTCACCCACTCCTGCACAGCCCCTCTGACCCACAGCAACCCCCTGCCCTACTCCCCACTATGTGACCCATGCCTACACCCTCCTTGGCCTACACTATCCCTCACTCCCACCCCCAGCCTGCTCCACGCCCTCTGGCCTGTACCCCCATGGCCCACACCAGCCCCCCTAACTCACAGCTCTCCCACCCCACTCTCCACCTTGTGGCCCATGCCCACACACCCCTTGTCCTATACCACCCCCACCCCGATCCTGCACCACCCCCTCTGGCCTGCACCCCCTTGGTGCACATATCCAGTGCTGCTGGTAAAGGCTCTGCACTGCCTCTTACTACCATCAAACAGTACGAGGGACAAGCCATGTAGCATGTGCTCTCTGAGAGGCCAAAGAATTCCCAGACCACCAGAGT
This sequence comes from Canis aureus, assembly GCF_053574225.1. NCBI lineage: Eukaryota > Metazoa > Chordata > Mammalia > Carnivora > Canidae > Canis > Canis aureus. The sequence continues at coordinate 7,704,547 of NC_135641.1, forward strand.
GCCAGATGTGTCTCTGACCAGCATTGGCCACAGAGAGGAGGAGGAGGAGAAGGGGCCTAGGACCGACTACCACACTTTGCTCTGCCGGGGAAGCCTGTGGGGTTTTCTGAGCAGAGTGACCACCTCCATGTTAAAGGAACAGTTTTATGGTGAAGCATCCTAGGGGCCTGCATTCCCGAAACCTCATTGCAAACCATTCAGTCAAAAAACACAATTTCATATTAATCAGAGGAGGTAAACAGGTGCATGAGGCCAATATTGTGTAATTGCCAGGTTAGTCTGAAGAATTCATTTTCCTTCATTTTTAGAAATCAACTCAGTACTGAATTTTTTTAGATGTGATTTAATTCTTTTATTTCACTTTTTTTTTTTTGGAAATTACTGAATAACCTAAGATGTATTTCTTTAGATTGGCCTCTTTATTTTGAGTTCCATATTTATTGGTGCCCTTCTCCCTTTTTTCTCCTGTGTTTACAGTGGCAGGAGGCAGATATTCCTTTTGGTTTACTAACACTATTTATGCAAAAGGCAATACCAGGAGTTTCTATATTTGTACACTAGATACAGACAAGCTATTACAGTTCAAATACAGGAAGGAACAAAATCCATATTGTATCTTACTAAAAAGACAGGATTTTTCCAGAAGTTAACTAATGTATTATGCAGTCTGGTTAAAAATTGCTCAGAATTTCTCAAGTAGACGTGGTTAAAAATAAGGGCTGTGGTAAAAGAGCAAATACCGATTGTAAAGGTAACAGCATTTGGGGAAGATTTTAAGGCTAACTTTTAAGGACTAAATCAGGTGAGCTTGTTGGTTGTCTCTAGGGCCTTAATTGATCACTCTTTGATTTTTTTTAAGATTTTATTTATTTATTCATGAGAGAGAGAGAGAGAAAGAGAGAGAGAGAGAGAGGCAAAAACACAGGCAGAGGGAGAAGCAGGTTCCATGCAGGGAGCCTGATGTGGGACTCGATCCCAGGACTCCAGGATCACGCCCTGGACCAAAGGGAGGTGCCAAACTGCAGAGCCACCCAGGGATCCCTGGTCACTCTTTGATCTTGAAAAAATCTGAGGAAGAGGGAGTGTCATATTGGGTCAAGATTTAACATGGTTTTCTGAGTTATGAGTAACAGTTCCCTGAAAAGATATATGTGGATGGCACAGTAGAGAAGACATTAATTGTTGTTAGTTGAGGGTGTAGGTAAACCTGTCTAACAAAGATGAAAAAGTAATAATTTGTAAGTATTAAATTTACTCATGTTTCATTGTTCTATAAATATTAAATACAAGACTTGCATTTACTTCTGAAAGCCTAATTTTTATCACAATTAATTGATGCAAAAAAGAGACATAAATCACATCCACCTGGGTGACCTAAGTAAATGTGCGTTCCTAGCACCTGGGAAACATGCAACAGTTACACCCTAACAGTGTGCGTGTCCCAGTGCTGACCTCCAGTGGCTGCCATCCCTCCTCCATAAACAGAGGCCACAGCAATCATCTAAATGGCGACTTGAAGCCTACCAGAACCACTTTTTAAAAGGTGCTTTTAAAAGGATGCTTTCCGGGCAGCCCAGGTGGCTCAGCGGTTTAGTGCCAACTTTGGCCTAGTTCCTGATCCTGGAGGCCTGGGATTGAGTCCCACGTCGGGCTCCCTGCATGGAACCTGCTTCTCCCTCTGCCTGTGGCTTTGTCTCTCTCTCTTTCTGTGTCTCTCATGAATAAATAAATAATTTTTTTTTAAAGGATGCTTTCCAAAGGGACACATGATTCTCTAGAAGGTACCAACGCTAAGATCAGATATTTCTTTCTAGTGGGAGAATGGGAGAATGTATCAATCCTCAACCTTTTTGAGTCTCCCTGTTAAGTATGCCTTCTTTGGTCCTTTAAAAACCAGTATTTTTAGAGCTGTGAAATTATATATAATACTATATTGTGTAATATAGTATAATATTATATATGGTGGATAATTCTACAATACTATAATGGTGGATAATAATAGTATATTGTATAATATTATAGTGGTGGACACATTTGTCCAAACCCACAGACTATACATAACCAAGAGTGAACCCTATGTAAACTATGGACTTAGGGTGATTATGGTGCCTCAGTGCAGATTCATCATTGGTGACAAATGCACCACTCTGGTGGGTGTGTTCCAAATGGCTATGCATGTGTAGAGTCAGGGAGTATATAAGAAATTTCTGTACCTTTCACTCAATTCTGCTACTAACCTAAACTGTTCTAAAAAGGTAAGTCTAGGGGTGCCTGGGTGGTTCAGTCGATAAAGCATCTGCCTTTGGAAGATCATGATTCTGGGGTCCTGGGATGGAGCCCCGAGTCGAGCTCTCTGCTCAGCAGGGCGTCTGCTTCTCCCCTGCTCTGCCTCCTGCTTGTGCACTTGCTCGCTCGCTCTTTCTCTCTCTGTCTCTCACTCATTCAGTCTCTCTCTCAAATAAATAAAATCTTTAAAAAATAAATTATTAAGTCTAAATAATCAGTATTTGTTTAGCATCTGCCTTATTCCAGTCACTCCTCTGGGTGCTGGGATAGAAAGGTTAGAATCTTCAGGCAAGAGGCTTGGCTTGCCTCCTTTTGTACTCACAAGAATGTGGACTGATGATGATCATGAGCACTGAGCTCCCTAGTGCATAACCCTCCCACACACATCGAGGGCCCAGCTGACAACCAACCACACCAACTTACCAGTCATGACAGTAAACCACCTTGAGAGAGGATTAGCCAATCCAGCTGAGTCTCCCCCACATTATAGGGCCTGGTGCAGAAGGGAGCTGTCCCTGCTGAGCCCTGCCCATTTAGGATTTGTGAGCAAAAATAAATAAATAAATCGTAATTATTGTTTTAAGCTGATCAGTTTTGGAGCAGTTTGTGAAGCTAAATGTGTATCTGGAAAATTCATATTTGGAAGCTTTAACACCCAGTACCTCAGAATGTGACTGTATTTGGACGTAGGGTCCTTAAAAGAGTGATTACGTTTAAATGAAGTCTTAGGTGGGTCCTAATCCAGTACAACTAGTGTCCTTATAAGAGAATATTTGGACACAAGAGAGGCACTAGGGCTGTGCACATGCAGAAGAATGGCCACATGAAGACATGGCAAGAAGAGGACCATCTGCAAACCAAGGGGAGGGGCCTCAGAAGAAACCAACCTTACTGTCACCTTGCTCTTGGGCCTCCAGCCCCCAGAACCATGAGAAAACTGTTGCGTGAGCCACCCAGCCTGTAGCATTTTGTTATGGCAGCCCTTAGCAGCTAATAGACATGATTGGAAAACAGATCCAGCCTCCCAGTGTTGACTTTATTCTTACAGTCCTTCATGTTTTTGCTATTGGCCATTTTTTTCCTGTAGCTTCATAGGATGCCTCATCCTAGGATTGTCTGGTTTTGGTAGCACTGACATCTTTCATGGGAATAACAGTGTCAGGCAGTTAAAAGAACATTTTATATAAGCTGATGGATGTCACGAACTTCTCCTAACACACGGCTTACCCAGGCCTCTCTCAGTCTGCGGTGTAAACATACATGACCTTTCCTTTTACCCACTCACTTATCGTCTCTGGAATTTACTGGGCTTGTGTAATTATTTCTGAAAGGTGAAGAAAACATTTCCCCCAAGGAGAAAAAAGCCGCTATTACAAGGCCAAAAAGATAAAGTGTTGGATGCAGTTGTAGGGTTTTTTTTTGGGGGGAGGAGACGGTTGCAATCCACCAGCTACATCTCCACTAATTCTGATTTATCTTGATGATTTTGTGTGCAATGAATATGTTACCTACTCTTTCAAAGAAATTAATCCTTTTTTTTCTTCCTTCGCCATCACTTTTTGGGCAATGCCAAGCTGGTGGACCTGCTCTCACCTGAGTCAAGAGTGAGCCTTTCTCTACCCACTGCTATCCACATCTTTTCCCTGTTTGTTTATTGTATCCAAGGAGCTGAAGACATACAATTGAAGGGGTTAAGGGATGGGAGGAAGTGACTGGGCTGGTTAACTTCACAGATTGAAATTTTCAGGGAAGAATGGAGCAAGAAGAGGCTCAAAGGACACAACTGAGAGCATTTGACAATAGCAATGGACAGTGTGAGAGGTGTGTGCAAGTACACACGTTATTGCTAGGGGCTGAATTGTGCCTCCCCAAAATTCATGTGTTGAAGCCCTAACCTCCTCCAAGTGACTGTATTTGGAGATGAAGCCTTTAAACTAGTGATAAGGTTAAATGAGGTCATTAGAGTGGAGTCCCAGTCTGATAAAACAGATGTTCTTTAAAGGAGGAAGAGATGTCAGAGCTCCTCCTTCTCTGCCATGTCAGGTCACCATAGGAAGGTGGCCATCTGCAAGCCGAGAAGAGAGTTCTCCCCAAAACCCAACAAAGCTGGTGCCTGATCTTGGACTTCTAGTTTCCAGAGCCGTGATAGACGGTCATGGTGGATTGTTCTGGCTGCTTTCTTGAAAGTGGACTCAGGGGGCAAGATTCAATGAAGGGAGATGAGTAGAAGGCTGTTGCAGTAATCTGGGATAGAGGTGACGGTGGCTTGGGGCAGTGTGGTATGGGGTGGGAGTCATGAGTGGTCAGATTACAGATGTATTTTTCAGGTGGAGGCAGAAGATGTCATTGACAGGTCAGGGTAGGCCCTCAACCCAGGCCACTGCAAAACTGGAGTGGTCATTCATTGACATAGGGCAAGAGGAACAGTTCTGGAGATGATGTCACAGCCACAGTTGGGTCACATTAAGTTTGACACGTCACATAGACATCTGAGCAGGAAACCACAGGGGCTCAGGTAGCCAATTCAGGAAGACAGCACAGCACAAAACCAATAGGCATTTGTAGGTGGAGTCAAGCAACTATCGATTCTTGTATGCCTGAGACAGTCCGATGCATGCCTTATTCCCCAGTGTAATCATCGACAGCCCCCCACTCCGGTCTCAGAAGTGTCTCAGGTTTGAACAGAAAGTATATCATCACCTTAGTCTGCACCCTACTATGACTGAAGCTGTGGGATGGGACGGGGGCCCATGGGCATGGGTGAAGGTGAGGAAGGCAGAGACCAGGATGAGCCTGGGGCTGCCTTCATTTGGAAGATGAGCAATGAGAGAGAAGTGGCCTAGGAAACAGAAGGAGCCTATGAGTAGGACAGCAGCAGAGGGCAGGCCCCCAGAGGCCACATAGGGAGACCCATGGAGAAGGTAGACCAGTGTAGGGATAGCCCCAGCACAACCCTTGGTTTCTTCTCTGTATGTCTTCATTCAGTTCCCTGGGCTGTCATGTGGACTCAAGGCTTTCATCACTGTCCACATCACAGTGATTGGTGTGTGTTTATCCCAGACTTCCTCAGTGGCCTCCCTACTTCAGCCATGCTCCTGTCCCCATCCCCTCTCATGACAGCAGCCATAACTTTTCTTCTATGTCCTCTCCTCATCAAAGTCCCCCTGGACACTAGCTTCCACACTAGCACTCCTTTCCCTCATCACATTGTCCTGCTCATTCCCTTTAGCTTTTAGGACAACCAAGCATACTTTTGTCCTTCCTGTTACTTGCTTCCCCATAAAATTCAAGCTCCGTGGAGGAAGGGCCTCTTTATTTGTTTCATGCCTGGCACATCTAGGTGCTCCATGAACGAGCACCTAGAATTTGTTGAATGCATGGATGCCAGAACAGGAACTAGGCCTGTGAGCACTCCAAGGCAGGAGGGAGATGATGATAGTTCGGAGGACATTTGAGAGGGAAAGCTCATAAGTAATGTTAAGAGGTTGTGTAGAATGACCACTGAGAAGAAGCAGTGGCTTCACATGCCGCCCATGACCACTAGATGATATGTCTGTCTGGGCTTCGAGACTCCTGAGCTCACAGGAGGCATGGTGTGGGATGTGGGGCCTTTTTGAGAAGACGCTAGAGTAGAATAAAGGCATTGGAGTGGAAGTGAAGTTGGTTAGAAAGAGAGGTGGACAGAGATGTGATGATAGTGGCTGAGAGGGAGAAGAGTTTCAGTGGAGTTGGTAGTCTCAGAAAGAGGGTGCTCCTGGGAGCCAGGGTCCCTCAAGTCAGCAGCACAAAAACAGAGGGACAGCCTGTTTGCACCTAAAGCAACACGTAGAAGCTGCTCTGTGTTGTTTCTGGGACCAAAGATGTTCTGCAGTTCTTTTGTTTTGTTTTGGTCTTTTGTTTTTGTTTTTTTGTTTTTGTTTTTTTGATTAACAAATGAGAGGAAAAGTTTTCTCTTCTAAGTCAATTACTTACTCTTCCTTAAAGAAGGGATTTAAAATTCGGGGAAAAAAACCAGTAATTTCCATTCTTAATAAAATTGCTAGTTTTAAAGGCTTACATTTTCTTAAATAATGCCAGAGAACCAGAATTTCTTTTGAGCTGGGCTTAGATTGTGCTTTTAGGATTATTTTTTAAATCTTTGTTCTCATTCGTAGAAAGGAAAACAAAAGGCAAGGGCACTTTCAAGTTGTTCTTATATGAAAGAGGATTTTCATCCCTGCTTTTCTCTTCCTCTTCAAAAACATAGTCTATTAATATCCTAGGGCTGTTGTAACAAATTGCCTTAAAGTAACACATTTTTCCCTCTCTCACATTGTGGAGGCCAGAGATCTGAAACCAGGATGTCAGAGGGGCCATGGTCCCTTGGAGGGCTCCAGGGAAGGATCCTTCCTGCCTCCTCCGGCTCCCAGGGGCCATAAGCTTGAGGCTGCCTCACTCGGAGCTCTGCCCTCATCTTCATGTGCCTTCTCTGCTATGTGTCTTTCTATCCAAATTCCCTTTCCCTCCTCTTAGAAGGACACTAGTCCGTGGATTGAGGGCTCGAGATCATCCAAGATGATTTCATCTTGAGACCTTTAGTTTAATTACACCTGCAAACACCCTCTTTCAAATAAAGTCACATTTACAGGTACTGGAGGTTAGGACTTGGAAATATATGTTAGGGGCCACTTTGCAGCCTGCTGCAAATAATTTTGTAATTTGGGATGGGACTTATTTTGAGGGTATATCGTTATTTTGTGTTCTGGAAAGCCACTTCACTTAAAATAATTATTTAAATAAATAAAGTTGTTTGAGTTTCAGAGAAACAACAGAGACCATTCTTTAATTGTATTTTTTTAGATCATGCACAAGTAATGGATGACTTGGGAATTAAAATCAGATATTCAGCAATCTACAAATTGTATGTTTCTCTTGCTGACATTAAATCGACTAGAAAACACAATTAGTAAAATGTCTTTTGAAGAAATACATTTTGTTCACCGCATTCCCTCATGGATCAGCACAAAATAGAATCCTGATTAATTTGAAGTCATGTCACACTTTAATTCTAGTTGTTTCAAACGATTGTTTCTCTTGAATATAGAGATGTAGGAGTTTATGAATAAGTGGGGAACAGAGAAAAATTTAAGATACGGGCTGTAAGGTAGGGAAACGATGTTTATGAAGCATCTAACTTGATTGAAACCCTGGAATCTCATTGGAGATTAATAGAGCAACCTAGACAGAGGGATTGGGTATTAGGTGACTTATAGTTGAAGGCACTGAGAAACAGGACACATACATTAAAAAAAAAACAAAAACAAAAACAAAACAAAACAAAAAAACAGCACACAGCTAAGAACCAGTGGGGGCAGGATTTGAACCTGGTGCCTTTGTCCCATTCCTGTCTCAGTACGTTCATCTCACTGGCTTGCAGTATGAAAATAGAGCAAGAGTCAGAAGCCTAGCTCTTGTTCTCATTTCACCACGAGACCTCTGTTGATCCAGGGCACCGGTCAAGAGCTTGTGCTGCACTAAGAGCCAGGGTTTAGGGGCATGCAACTGTTGATCTCAGGGTCGTTAGTTTGCGCTCCATATTGGCCATAGAGATTATGTAAAAATAAAAATAAGAGCCAAGATTTGAATCTTTCCTTTGCTGCTTGCTAGCTTTGTGTCTTTGGGTCACTTACTTGTGCCTTTGTGCCTCAGTGTCCCCATCTGTAAAGTGGAGATGATATTAGCATCTACCTCATAGTGTTGTGTGAGGACTAAGTGGAAGGATTTATACATCAAGCACTTGCAGCAGTGCTTATGAAGCCCAGCTGAGACCTGCTCCTACCCTTGTCTCACCCTGTGTCCATTTACATAGCTAACTTCTCTGCTGTCCTCTAGCCCTGTGCCATAATGAGATTGTGAATGGTGCTGACATGCCTCACAAAGACCAGTGCTGGTTAAACCCAAAGTGGGTTTTTTTTTCCAGTAGAAAGATTTTTGAAGTGTGCATTAGTTACAGTGACAAAGAAATATTGTTGTTGTTTAGATTTTCTGTACATCTGTGGTTCTAGCTTTGCCTCATTCTATGTCCTTGAACTGCACCCCTTTGTTAAACAAAAATAATCTTTGCTTGGGGGAAAATATTATTTCCATCAGAGGCTTAGGAGCAAAAATGAGCTATAACATTTATTCAAGGAGAAAATAATCATTATTAGACTTTATTATTTGAGTTTATAATCTATTTCCAGATATATCATATATTATTTAATCTGTGCAGCAAGAGCTTGTTAAATAAACCTTGTTCCAGGAAAATTCGTCACATGCTTTATTATTGTCTTTTTTTTATCAGCCAGCTTTTTGTGGAAATTATTTTATTTCTTTCCTCGTGTTTGTTTTCTAATTACTCTCCAAAATATGTTTGCAATTTGATATTGAACATTTTTTTTTCTACCTTGGGCTTGTCTAACATTTTTACTGATGAAAGCTGTTTATTTCACTATGTGTTCACCGGAAATGGGGATTTAATAAGGTGGTAGTTTCACAAGAAAAAGTTATTATCTACAGCTAAAGCAGAAATACAGTCAACAAAAATTTTATATATACATATATATATATATTTTTTTTTTTAAAGTAGGCTCCACACCCAGTGTGGAACCCAATGTGGGGCTTCACCTCACGGCCCTGAGATCATGACCTGAGCCAAAATTAAGAGTTGGACACTTGCTTAATCGATTCAGCCACCCAGGCTCCCTAACAAAAATTTTAAAAGGGCCCAAAGCAGATGTACATTCTCACATGTTGACACACATTAACCCAAAGGCTTTAAGAACAAGGCTTTGATTAATGTATGTCCTGTGAAAATTAAATAAGATTCCAAAAAATCTGTAAACTATTGTCTAGCAGATAAGTAAAACCATCAGTCATTATACCACAAAGGTAACCTTGGCTCATCCCCTAGCTAACATGAGAACTAGTAATGAGGATTATTGTTTCCTAAATATGTTCTGGAAAGAAGTATGATGGCAGTGGGAAAAGGAGGGAGGATAAGCAGGAGTGGTGAAGGTAAAACATGGTAAAAATTAAAAGCGGAAAACTTAAGTATTCCCCCAGAAAATCTATGTTTTCATTCAAGTTATGTTTTTCTCATGCTAAATTTTAAAGTCTTAATACCCAAAAGGGCAAAACCTCTCTTTAGGGAAACTCGCTGTGTATCTGGATGAGGGAAAACCTATTTTGCTAGTGGAAAATATACACAGAGAGCTAAACCATGCAGCTTCATGTCAACCAAAAAACAAATGAGAACTTCTCAAATGTAATAGATTCAAGGTTGTGCAATAATACCGCTTACCTATGCCCAAAAGTGGCAGTTATTCAGAGTTCAGTAGCTGTTGCAAGGAAGACAGGAGTAACTCATTTTACTGAGGTGCTTATTAAGGCGAATGTCTCCCACTACAGCTCTCTGTACCTTCCCATCGCACCGCGGGAATTAGGTGAAAAGCAATTTCATTGAATGAAAAGCCCAATTTTCCACTGAGCTTATGGCTCTTAATAAAATAAAAAGCAGTTATTTTTAACAAAGACATTTGAGCTTCCTTGGCTAAAGAGAGGGACTCCTCTTGGAAGAACAGCTCTCCCCGGGATCAAGGGGACAGTTTTGCACCTGGAGCAAGGTAACTGTCAGTCATACACCTGCTGTGTATATCACCTGTGTGCTCCCCTGATCACCAGAGTGCAGTTAGGGCCACAGCCAGATCACTACCTGAGTTGACAGGTGTCCATATTAATCATTATATCAATTTAAAAATGATGCTTTAATGAATGCATGGGTCGGCAAACCTTCTGTAAAGGGTTATGTGGTAAATGTTTTAGGCTTTGTGGGCAAAGAGCAATTTGTGAATATTATGTAGCTACTACAAAATTATAATTAAGGAAGTCTAAAATACAGTAATCCAATGTTAGTAATGTTTGTAATATGGGCCTTTCAGGAAGAATGGGGATATTTGGGAGAGGTAACATTTTAGCCAATTTGGGTTCAAAGTTAATATTCCCTATCATCAAATCTATTGTAAATGTTTGTTTATAAGAACCATTTTTACCTTATAAGCCATACAAAAGTGGGAAGTAGCCCAGATTTGGTCATGGGGCTGACCCTGCTGTAATGTATTATTGATTTTATATGTACATGTGTATAATTCTGGTATTCTTCTCTGAAGCATAAAGGTAGATTCTTTGAATAAATATGTTTTAGTAAGGTAGCTCTTTGAGTCTGAATGATTAAAATGAATTTCTGTGATATTTTTATGAGGTGCATTCTATCTCATAGATAGAGTTCAGGAGTCCATGGCTTGACTGGATTAGCACATTTTTGTTTTCCAGCTGGGGACCACCCATGAGTGAATAGTAAAATCAATTGGGAGCATTTTGAGCAGCATCTAAAAGAATGAGCAGGTTAGAACAGAATAGAATAGAATGATTATAATTCCCATAGTAAGGAAAGTTTGGTTTGCTATTTTGGAAAATGATTGCCAGATGTGGGGGGGGGGATGGGCAGAGCCTAAGATCTATTTTTATAAAATGTTGTAAGATACAGGCAAAACCCTGACAAGTATGTACCCTTTCCAAAATAACATATTTAAAAAAGCAAAATAAAATTTCCTAGATGCTGACAGAGGGACATTATTAAAAACCTCCAGCTATTGAATGGTAAAGAATGACATCATAAGTGATGAGTATAAAATATTGTGAGTGCCTGTGGCATAGATGGTAAGTGATCAGATGAAGAAATGACATATTTCTGTCAGGGAAATAGTCTTGCATTTGCTTTGAGTACTTTCTGAACTAATACACAAATTTTAGCACAAAAATAATCTAAACTCTTCCTCTCTTTCTTTGTCAGCAATTGATATTTTAAAAATTATGACCACTTTATTAGCAAAAGGAGAATTATTTTTGTAATACTTAGGTTTGCATTCTGAAAACAACTTAGGCGTTGGTTGTATTTACACAATTTCTCTCTCACCCTTAAGTAAAAGTTGTTTTCTTCTTATGTTGAGTGGGTGGTCCATATCTCAGACGGAAATTTTTTTTTTCTATCTCTATATTCCAAGCTTTCATTCACTTCTCATTCAGCCAGTTCCTGGTAAAGACGCATCTGGTAATTGGACCGAAATTTGCACGTGTCATGAGATACTCAAAGTGACAGCATGACCTTTCCCCATGGATAATCTAAGCCAACCATTCCCTCTTCATTTGAATATAAAGTATTTTAGAAGGGCAGTGGGCCCACCTGAGAAATGAGAGATGATTGTCCAGATGGAAGCGGACAATATTATCAGTATCACTGTTATCCTCATCATCTTCATGTGTCTCTGAAAAGTAGGGCATATGTATGGACAATAGGAAAGGTGGTGGTGGGGGGGAATGTTGAGTAAAGCAAGAATTTAAATAAAACAATAAAGAAAGCCATTTCCCCCACCCAAATTTTAGTCTTTAAAACTGATTATTACTCAAATTGTCGAACAATTCATCTTTTTTATATGCAAAATTTTGTGGTGAGTATACAAGATTATCGAGCTCTCCTATATTAATATATACACATATGTATATAGATATACTTGTGTATACGTATGTGCATATGTATATATATGTATATAATTGTGTGTACATATGTGTATAAATATGTGAATTTTGTTATATACGTATAAAATTCTTTAAATTGCAGATTGTGATGCCTTAATGGGTAGTAAAATACTTTTGTTGGTCAAGAACAGTGTTTTGAAAATAATTTAATGAAATAGAACAAAGTGGAATCGAACAGAACAGAAAAAAAAAACATCAAAAGGCATCAACATTAGTAAGGACACCTTTCTTTTTCCCTTAATTATATATACATTTATGTGTTGCTTGCATCTGTACAAACTGAATTGCAGTAGAAGTATTTCATGTTGTGGCTCATTGCTAAAAATTTTGGAAAAATGATGCTAAAGTCATAGTGACAGCAATGATTCACATGTTCCCTCTATTCTTGTAGATATTTTATATATTATTGCCAAGTGTCAGAGCATCATAATTAGTGGATTACTTCCTGGAAATGCATCAATACAATTTACTTGAGATAAATATTTTTATGTTTGGTTCCACATGGCATTCACGCAAATTACTATTTGGTTAGCTTTTTCTATCTGCTGGTTACTGTAGTTTTCTTATTTGCTATTTTAAGCTTTCTTGCAGTAACAAGGCTGAGAATTGGATTGCTATAATCCAATAATGCCAACCAAGGAAAGGCTAGAAGTATAATATTAAACACTGATTTAGGGAGAAAAGAACTTGATCCCTCTCTGATATGGCTTCAAATGGCACCATGTGTTGAAACAGGGATCCTGTATTTTTTATGAGCATTACATAATCTATTGTCTCCCTGTTAAATAAAAATCCAGCCAGCCAGAAATCTGACACTACAAAAACATGAGAATTCTCACAGTTCAAAAGTTACAATGGCTGGATGTTTTTGTTTTTTTTTTTTTGTTTTTTTTTTTGTTTTTTTTTTTGCCATATAGTTTTCCTTTGAATGTATATAAAGAAAGGGCTTATAAAAATACAGTAATGTACCTGACAAGTTGCAAAGTTATTATGTGTGATAGTTCACTAATTGTTATTAGCTGATGTATATGAACTATGTATAAATGCATTACTTACTGTATAGGTCTCTGAATCTATCTTGCTAGAACTTTAGAAATAATGTAGTGGCAAAAATCCTACCATATTTGGATGTTTTGTTGTGAGCAAAATAAAAATAAAAATAAAAAGAACCCTATATTAGAGAAGTTCTGCTACTGGGAACAAATTCAAGTAAATTCCAGCATTAATGGAAAGTAGCCTCAAAATTGAGCATATAGATACAAATTTTATTTAAGGTCATCATGAAGAATTTGTGGCTTGGAATTCAGAAGGGGAGAAATACGATGTTTGTGAATGTCCATGTTTTCCAAACCCAGCAACTTTTGAAAAATAATTGTTATGATATTAATATTCCCTAGATTAACATAATCATGCAGTTCAAGGCTCTGTGTTCTGTAATTTACAATCACTAGTATAATTTTTGTATTCTGTAGATCATAAGTAGACATCTAACTTTTTGAACATTTCTGCCTTTTGGTTTATATGCTATGTGAATGTAAATATTGATGATGACCTGCATATTCTGGGTGGGGGGGGGCTTACTCCTATAAAATTCATTCTGTAGGCTACCAAAGTGCAAGTCTAGAGAGGAACTCTGGCAGCAATTTCAAAAAGAGGCACCTTTTTTGTAAGTATTTACATTTATGCCAAATGTATATTGTGAACTTCACATACATGTTCATTGTTGAGATCAGAGTACCAGTTTCTTTGTCTTAAACATACAAATTGATGTTAGTTTATTTGACCCTCTTCCAATACTAGGAGCTAAATATGTGCTGTGATCCAGTTAAAAATGAGATATGGATACAATGTAAGTTTAGGTTGAAATTCTTTTTTTTTTTTTTTAATTTATTTTTTTTATTTATGATAGGCACACAGTGAGAGAGAGAGAGAGAGGCAGAGACATAGGCAGAGGGAGAAGCAGGCTCCATGCACCGGGAGCCCGATGTGGGATTCGATCCCGGGTCTCCAGGATCGCGCCCTGGGCCAAAGGCAGGCGCTAAACCGCTGCGCCACCCAGGGATCCCTAGGTTGAAATTCTTAAGTGAAGAAACAGTATGCCCTTTTCAAATGGAAGACTATCTGTTTTGGTCAAGATCAGTAAATCAGAAAAGACACTTTTCCAACATTTCCACCATTATAGCACAGACTAGATTTCAATTTTTTTTTTCAGATTTAAGGGCCCCAAGTGTTATAAAGTTGTTTTCTTATGTGTCTCAAGGCTTAGGAACAAGGAAAGATGAGAGAATCAGCATAACTTGTTGAGATGGGCATTGTTCTAAGCCCTTTCCCTGCCATGCCTCCTTCACTGCTCTGCATCCCTGTAGGCTAGATGCTGACATGTCCCCATTTTTCAGGTGAGCAAACTAAGTCCCTCTACCTTGCTCATGATCTCACAGCCATTAAGTAGAGGACCTGAGCTCAACCCAGCAGGTTGCCTTCAGAGGCACTCTTAGTTGTGATGTATTTTTTAATGAAACGGTTTAGTAAAAGAAAGAAAAGGAACAGAGTGAGCATTAATGCCATGATCGAGATGAAGACAAGTCAATTTTGTTAACTAATATCTCAAACCTCTTCACACACCTATGAGAATACTACTGGAAAAGCTTTTCAACACCAACAAAGTGCGAAAGGGTCAGTATGTACATGATTCACTGTTACAGAAATCCTATTTCAAAAAAAGAAACTAATCCATAATTTTGAAGAAATAAGTACAAATCTAAGTATCTATTCACAAGACACATGAGCTCTGAATGGTTGAAAACTGATTCTAGGGAAAAGTGCATATTGTGACAATATGAATGAGCCGTCATTATATAATTTTTATTCTGCGTACTATAAATAGTGTGATAATACTTTACATTCATCGTTAGTTTCAAGTTATACCTGTGGAGACAGAGAATTAGTTAGGGGCCTTACTGAAATGACTCTAAGCTGAGAAGTTTTTTGCTTTAAGTTTCTGATATACATCTGAAAAAGAAAATATGGAAATCTTTGAGGTAGGAGACACATGTCCTGTGTCTCATGGAATACCTGGACTTTCCAGAAAGACTAATGTCAGGCATGTCTAAAAACTCCCACTTCATGCAGCATCCCTGGGTCCCACCTCCTGCCATTGGTAGGAGCACATCACGAACGGTTTTGTCTTGGGTTTCGCTGCCATTGGTTTAATCTATCTGCTTCCTTTTTGGTTATCTTAATTTACATCCTTCTGCTCAACAGCGGCCATTTCTTCTCCCTTGTACGATGCTGTAACTTCCCTTTCCAAGTTACAAACTCAGAGCAAGCAAATGCCTCGTTCTTTCCTCCAAATAACAAGTAGATATAGTGAAAGGTTGGCTTGGTTAAAATGGTAAACCAAAAACACTGATAAACCTTTTTTGGTGAAGTCGTCATAATATTTTGTACAAAATATAATGAGCTGCTAGAACTGAAGATTTTCCTTTAAAACAGAGGACTTTGTTGTTATTTGGGCAGATTTACAACACTTGCAAAAGGGATTTAGTCCCATTAAATCACACTGTAAGTATTTTCCATTTCGGTGCCAGACCAATCAGATGGCTCTCTCACTGTTAACTGGTCTCCCACAAGGGAGCTTTGGAGGAGGATCCTAGTTGCTTAAGGTCTTTCAAGTTAGTAAAAATCTCTAAAAGGTCGCATTTATCTGTGTCCCAACTAATAACTAATGACATCTAGTGGTGGTAGGATTTGAGGCACCCAAATGGCCATTTCCTGGTGATACAGATCCCAAATAAACTATAGAGATGCTCTCACACTTCAGACTAGACATTTATGGACTAATGAGGTCAAACCCCAGCACCACATGGCACAATCGACCCATCATCCAGCCCTCGGTAATTATGGAGGGTGAGTTCCCTGCTGCTCATGCCCTTGATGGGCAGTGCGGGTGTGGGAGCTTCCATCAGGTCACTTCTGTAGGAGGCATGCCCATTCCAACGTTCTCATTCATCAAAGTAGACTTCAGATCTCCTGCGTGCATTTGTGGCAATTCATGGGTAGGAGGCATTTGTCTCTCTTTGCAATGTTCCCTGGAAGAGTTTCGACATGGGAAGCCAACCCATAATGGCAGCTTCTTTATTAAAATATGTGCAGTGGAAATTATGCTAATTAAGCTGGAGTGTAATTATAGACTAGAAAGATTCTTTGCAGTCTGAATTGAATTGTTGTAGATAAATGTGCATTAACTTAATAGTGTGCAGCTAATTATGAAAAGTAAAGGAGAGGAAGAGAGGTGATCAGTTACGCAATGTTTTAGAGATGCTCCTGTCCCGGGCGAACTCTTCCATTAAAGCCCAAGTAACCCTGTGATGGGAATTCCTCTACCATGTGTCTCGGATTTTCAATACCACAATTAAAATAGCCACCGGTGACTAATTAACCCATTTAACTCTATTTGTCTGTGGCATTTATTACAGCGGAGTTAAATGTGGTGACACTCTGCAGCTTTATGTCCTATTCCAAGTATATTTGTGGAGTTAATTCTTTATTCTTTATTTATGCTTTTGTGTGCATTTA
The DNA here is from genome assembly GCF_053574225.1 of Canis aureus. Taxonomy (NCBI): domain Eukaryota; kingdom Metazoa; phylum Chordata; class Mammalia; order Carnivora; family Canidae; genus Canis; species Canis aureus. Next base: position 7,721,020 of record NC_135641.1, read on the forward strand.
TGATAATTATGAAAATGAGGCAAGGATCCATTGTCCCAATGTGATTTGCCATGCTCAACTAAAGCTGCATTCTGGGAAATAAATTCTTTTTACTTAGAATTAAAATAAGCTCAAGTGGTAGTCATGTGCCTTTTTTTATTCTCAAGCTATCAACTCAAACAGTCTGAGAGATATGGCCATGATGCTGTGGTTACATGAAGAAAAAGTTGATCATTTTAACCCTCTCAGCTACAGACTTCTAAAGGCTATCAGTAAGGGGGCCTGCATCTATTCCTCAGTGCCACCTGAATCAGCTAAATGAGAGGTGCCTTTCTGAAACACAGAGAATCCATACAGTGTTGCTGGGTGACTTTTCAACGCATTTCAGAAACTTTGATGTTCATGTTCTTCCAAGTAGAATGGCTTGACACACACTTGAAGCAAAGAGTTTGGAAAAATAAAGACCCAGCAAAACACTAAGAATTAAAAGGCCCTTGACAGAGGGTATGACTGTCCAGTAGAAGCAGGGGGCTTGTGTTGTATGATATCACACCTCACTGTTTCTTCTGTGTTTTCAAGAAACTTTAAAAATCCCTTTAATTGCTTTTTTTTTAAGCTAGAAAATCAAGAAGCGTGGAGATTCACATCAAGCTTTTTCTGATTTCTTAAATTTCTATTTTCTCCTTTTCTCATTTACATTATGGCTGTGTTCTTACATGTGGATTGTTTGAGATACTACTAATCAATAACCCTGAAGTTTAACTGGAACTCCTAAATCTTTTCTGACATATCTCTCCTTTAGAACATTTATAGCTATTTCTTTTTTGACTTAATAAAGTCTTGCTTCTAATATGTTGTTACATGTCTTTTGCCAAAATAGCATTGGTATCAGAAAGCTTCCTAAAGCTCATTAGCTTAGGGGCACCCGGGTAGCACAGTTTGTTGGGCTTCTGCTTTCAGCTCAGGTCATAATCCCAGGTACTGGGATGGAGTCCCGCATCAGGTTCCCTGCTCAGTGGGGAGCCTGCTTCTCCCCTGCTCATGCTCTCTCCTGCTCTCATTCTCAAATAAATAAAACCTTTTAAAAAAATAAAAGCTCATTATTTACTTGATACACTTTGAGGAGAGCATGAAGTTGTTCTTGCCTGTGAGATGAGACACTGTTGCAGAATGCTTCCAACCCCGGTTTCTGTGGATTTGGTGAGGGTTGGAACTCCAGAGCGACCTGGTTATGTGGCTTTACCCAATGTTTAATGTTAAGCCTCAGTTCTCTCACCTCTGCACTAAGTGGAAAGGTCATTAACTTCCTCAAAGGAATGCAGCAGGGGTCAGCAAACTATAGCCCAGGGCTAAATCCGGCCCACCAACTGCTTTTGTGAATAAAGTTTTTTTGGAACATAACCGTACCCACTTTTTTTACATTTGTTCTGTGGCTGCTTTTGAGCTACAATGGTAGAATTGAGTAGTTCCAACAGACGCTATGTAGCCAGCAAAGCCTAAAATATATTTATTTTCTTTTAACAGAAAAGGTTTGCTGATCCCTACATTAGACTGTTAAATTTGTGTGTTTATATATAAAACACACATGTATAGAATATAGGACCTGTATATGTGTGTGCATATACCTGTGTAGTATATATATAAAGGTGTTAGGATAATGCTGACACACTGCAAGCATTCAATATCTATTGACAACTTTAAATATGATTTTGTTAAATCCAGTTTTACTTTATTGTTAGAAAGTTATTTGTGAAGAGGATATTAGATGAGATGGTGGTAAGCCTTCAAATTAATCACAACTAAAATGTTTTTCTTTAAAAGTATTTTCTAAAGTAAAGACTTTGTTTATAATTTAAGCATATGTTAATTATAAGAATATATATCATGGCACTCTTTTAAATGTGTTAGTTTCCAAGAGCTGCCATAAAAAAATGATCATCAATTTAGTGGCTTAAAACAAATTTATTTTCTCACAGTTCTTGAGGCTAGAATATCAAGATCAGGGTGGCAACTGAGCCAGGCTTTTTCCAAAGGCTCTAGGAGAGGATCCTTCCTTGTTTCTTCTTAGCTTCTGGTGGTTGCAATCCTTGGCATTTCTTTCTTGGATTGTAGACACTCACATCACTTTCTTTCCTACCTTTGAGGTCACAAAGTGTCTCTCTTTGTCCATCTTCACATGGTCTTCTCTCTGTATCTCTGTGTCCAGATTTCTCTCTTTTTATAAGGATATCAGTCATTGGGTTAGAGCTTACCCAAATCCAGTAGGCCCTCATAATTGTATGACATCTGCAAAGACTTTATTTCAAAATAAGGTCACATTTGCAGGTTCTGGGGGTTAAGACATCAATGTATCTTACCAACACATCTTGTCAAAAAATATATTTGGGGGGACCCAAAATATTAGAATATCAAGTATTATCAACCCATAATATTAAGTAAGTATCCTTTGGAAAATATTTATCCTTCAATTTTACAATATATCTTAGATCAAAACACATGTTTGCAGTAAGTATTTCAGCCAGTCAGTTATTTTAACCACCAGAACTAAGAATAAAAAAGACTGATCAAAATGCTATTGGCAGCACAGTTTTTAAAGGAGCATGTGTGTGTATTATTTCAAAGTAAATGTGAGGTTTCAGGTGACATGCCACCAAAGCAAAGTGATTTCAGGCAGATGGAGAGACAAACCCTGCCGAGGGCAAGGGGACCTTACCCCCTCCAAATGAGCTAGCCCAGGCACACATGGGACACTGTATCCAGCAGTTGGCAGGCCCTGAAAAAGGCATATGCACAAACTGAAGTGTGTTTAGAGGAGCGGCGGGATACTCACAAACAAGCCAGGTGAGGAATCCCTGGTATTTGACGAAAGCAGATGTGAAGAGTGTGGGCTGGGCATGAGGACAGAAGTGCACAGTAATTACAAGGGTCTGAATCTGAGGCTCATATTGGAAAACACATAGAAATATTTTAAAAGCAACTCATGATGCCCCCATCAATAATACCATTGACGTGTTCATTTATTCTCCCAGGCTTTTAAAATTCTCTGTTTTCCTGTCCATTCTTCCTCTCTGTTGTCTCTCACATTCTTCCTCTCTGTTGTCTCTCATCACACCTGCCCGTCTTCGCACACAATGCACTTACACTCACATTGTGATATTTCCTATAGAGATTTGTTCCTTGGTTTTTATTTTCACTATCTTTTTATGAATGCCTTTTCATGTTCTTAATTTTGTTGTTTAAACATAATTTTTAGTGACTTTAAATATTCTGCTCTCTAGATATAGCATTCTTTTTTTTAAGATTTTATTTATTTATTCGCGAGAGAGAAAGAGAGAGACAGAGAGAGGCAGAGACACAGGCAGAGGGAGAAGCAGGCTCCCTACAGGGAGCCCGATGTGGGACTCAATCCCAGGACCCCAGGATCACATCCTAAGCTAAAGGCAGAAGCACAACCACTGAGCCATCCAGGCGTCCCTGATGACTCAATTTTAAAGACTACATGAGAAATCATAGAAAAGAGATTTTGGATATCTTGTAAGGTTTCTGAAGTCAGGGACACAGCCAGATGGGTTAAGATGCAGCTGTGGGGGTCAATATAAAAAAGAAAATTGACAGGAGAGTCCTCCTCAAACAGAAGGGAGCCTGCTGGAAAAGGTAGTCTCTGATCATCCACATGTTTCAGATTCTACAATCTGGGTTCACATATCAGGTGAAGGTTGTACTGCTTGGCCATCAAGGATTCTGAAATGTTAGGTTTTTGTAGGAGCCACCAGAAATTCCTCCTGGAGCATGGCAGGCCATATGCCAATAGATTAAATGACTCTGACAGGAAAGCCTTTTTTCCGGGAACAGTTTGTCTAAAAACCTATGTTGTTGAAAGGAGCAGAGGAGGAATCAAAAACCAGCCTCTGGACGTAACACACACCTGTGAAACTGGGTGGTTCTCACACATGCACTTGGTTTAAGTAGCTTACACACGAGATACCTTCTGACACGCCTGATTTCTTGGTTAACCTAGGCCTTTGACATAAGATTTTTTTATGTTAAATAGTTGCCTACCATTGCTGGTCTGGGTAGGCACTGAGTTGTTTTGTGGTATGTCATCCTAGTATTTCAACCTCAAGTGGACTTTCAGGAGGGAAAATTGTGAGCCCATTCACTTACCAATAAGGCTACAAAATCCAGTACATTCCATGCTTTCCCTTTCTTTCCCATTTGCCAGCACTAGCTGTGGGTTGGAAAGGCTAAAGCCCACACGAGGCTCCCACCTTTCTGTATCTACCTCAGGGCCTCAGGAGCCCAGAGGATTTGTCCTTAGGGCATCCTCTTGTCCAGAGATAGGGACACAGAGGGCCCTGGGTTTGTTCAGTGGGACCCTGAGAGGCTGCTTTAATATCTGAGATGGAAGCTGAATAAAAATGCTAAGTGATTCTGTCCTTGGGAGAGTTAACTGCCTTTTCCGCTGGTGGATTTTATAACTAGGTATTTGTCAGTCTCGTTGCAAACCACCCAGGAGGACACCGGGTAGCTTGCCAGATCCTCAGCACAGTGTCAGCATGCAACAAATAACAACGTCTCCTGTCAGCAGGTTCTGGCAGAGGGAACTCCCGGAATATAAAGAAGCTCAGGCCCACCCCCTTCTGCTACTTTGGGACAAAACCAAGAGACCTGGACTGGATACATAAAAGGACAGGAGAGAATGCACACCCATGACCCCGTTTCTTATTTATTTATTTATTTATTTATTTATTTATTTATTTATTTAAGAGAGAGAGACCGAGAACACACACAAATGGGGGAGAGGCAGAGCAGGGAACCTGATGTGGGACTCGATCCCAGGGCCCCAGGATCCTGACCTGAGCCAAAGGCAAGTGCTTAACCGACTGAGTCACCCAGGTGACCCCTCATTACCCTGTTTCTAATGTGTAATGGTCACTTTGCTCTATATTTAGAGCCTTCATTTTAAGGAATTTTTAAATTTTTTTTTTTTTTTTTTTTGTCAGAGAGAAGGAAACCACCTTGAATCCCTTCTGGGCCAAGGTGCAGTATAAGTACATTCATATGAGTGCATGTGTAACTGTGGGTGTGTGTCACACTGAAAATGTCCATCCCTGCCTTCATCAACTTGCATACAGAGCAAGACCCATCTCTCTTAGATGTGTCAGCCAGTGATTGTTTAAATGTTTAGGGTCCTGGTCTGGGCCAGTTGTAATTAGAAGAATGTCAGAATTGATTTAAGAACCTTTTACAGATTAATTCTTTGCCTACTAACTCCTCCGTTACACTTTTAGGTAACACGAGATTTAATGTTACTTCCTTAATGGTCTCCAGTAACATAATAATCTTTATTTGTCACCTTTCTTTTTTTCAGATAATTGACTGCCCTCTTTTTACATAAAAATCCAAATTCCATGACATTTGACAATATTTTTATATTTCAAAAAAATTGTTATATCTATTCTCATAGGGTTTTCATTTGAGACCTTGTGTTTTTTAAGCCCCTTTTTCTGTGTGTATATAAAATGTGTCATCGTCTTATACATTATGGTGGTAAACTTGTTATTTAATAGCATCTTATGGACCAGACCTTCTAAAGAGGTCTGACTACCACTAGGAAGTATCACTTTGTACTTTTAACCCCTGCTTGAGGGAGTCTGTTTAAAACACACTTGTATTCCTGCTCTGTTTCTCTCATTCTGATCTTTGTTTTCTACCCTTCGCTCCTAACTACCACACTTCGAACAGTAAATATTAGACATGAACGTATCTCTCAAGGAAGGACCATCTCAACTTATAATGAAACAGCCCAATGTAGCAAAGCACCATAGAGCAGCACAGATGACGGAGGTAGTATTTGCAATATCTCTATTTTAGGGTAATTTCCAAGTGGCTTAAAAGAGTGTGTGTTTTGTATTATTTTATGAAACATTTAATTAGACATGGCCACCAGAGGAGACAGAGGAGAGGCTCAGGAAAATGAAGTTTATTATATTCACAGGTCCTAGGGACAAGATACCTGGCACACCATGCGGGGGGTCATGTGGGAGAAACCAGAGTGGTCAGGGGAAGAGGGGCAGAACTTAGGCCTTTGTTAGAAAACAAAATTCAACCAACTCAATTCAAAGATTAAACTGACCTTATTAAACAATTCATGAATTGGGCAGCATCGCCCCTAGACAATAGGAGGGAGCTCCCAGGAGCTACAAAATGGAAGGATTTTATAGGCAGAAATAGAGCGTGATAATTAGCAAAGTAAACCCAAATGATTGTGTCAGGTGAGGTCAGCTTCCCTATGGGGAAGTTCAGGGGGTCTTCTAAGGGGGATTGCCTCATCTTGCCTTGGAGGATAGAGAGGGCCCATGTGACAGGTAACTTCATTGGTGCTGACCAGAAATTCCTCTCACCTGTTAAGACTGCATTTCTGGAAGAAGTCAAAACTTCATTTAGGTTAGATACAAGCCCCAGGTTGGTGACTCCATTTTGGAGCTGTGGGATTTTTTGGTAACAGCTTTACTGAGATTTCTTTGAGAAGGTTTAAGCAGGATGGGGTAAACGGTTTAGCATTGGTTTGTTTGAACAATTCCAGTGGGTTCTAAGCCTCTGGCTGCCTGGTACCTGGCCCTAGGATGATGATGTAGAGAAATACTGCCTTAAAATTAGTATCTTGGGGTGGCCAGCCCAGATGGAGGAGGTATGGCCCTGGATTGGTTAGTTTGCATATCAAAGCCATGCTCTAGGCTTGGCCCTTTGCTGTCTCTAAGCTTCCCAGGAAGGAGCAGTCTCTCCCCAACCAGAAAGGTTGTTTGAGATGTCAGAGCAAAATAATATACAGAAGAATTTTTGAATATGCAGTACAATGTATTTACCCTTTTAAAAATATTAGTGGAAAAGCATCAGAGATGAGCTCCTGGCTAGGCTCATAGTCAATGCAGATGATCTGGAGCCATTCAACACTGTCCTGGGGGTTCTTAACAACAGACTGTCTCAAAATGGCTCTTTGGAGACCTTTTGTTCCTGTCTGGTGGGAAAGAATGTAACAAAATCACTACGTTATTTGGACACCTTGTGTTCTCAATGGTTTCAAAATTCTTATTGTGTGGGTTTTTTCATTAATTAGTGTGAGGGGTGTCCTTTGTTAAAACAAATGCAGAGGCCTTAAGACAATGTGGAAGAGCTACTCCTACATGCTGTAATTCCCTATTCCCCTACAACCACCACCTCAAAATCTACTGGTTTCAAACACAGCATATCATAACATCTTGGTTCTCTAGGTGCATTGGGCTTAGCTGGGTAATCCTCACTTCGGTGTCCTCATAGGATGTGTTAGGGGTTGGCAGGACTGCAGTCACGTAATGGCCTTACAGAACTGGACACTGTAGGGAAGAAAAAAAATATTCCCTCTACCCTTCTGAGTTATTGGCTGACACGCCCCTCCCACTCCATAATAAAAGATAGATTAACCAGAGAAAAACAAGTTTATTGACATATAAACTCATGTATACATGGGAGATACTCAGGAAAACTAATTCCCCAAGATGGCCCAGGCCCCAGGCTCACCTACCATCTTCAGCTGAAGACAAGGAGAGAGGAGGGGTGGGGGGAGAAGAGCTTGGCAAGCTTCAGGAGGGTCCAGGAAAAGTGCTAACCAAGGGAAAGGTTTGTGATGTGGCTGTAAGTCCCTGTGTTCTCTGTTGGTCAGTTTCTTGTAATTCAGAGTCATCCTCTCTCCCTGGGACAGAGAGGGAGGCTTACAAAGAGGAACTTCTCTAATAAATGTACATTTCCCTCACAAAAGAGTAGCTTCTACTGTTTTCAGAGCTTCTTCTGCATCTGCAGTTAATCCAAAATAATCAGCCCAAGTAATCCTTAGGCTGAGGAGGCCTCTTCTGGAGTGGTGCGTTCTGCTGCCCTGGGGCTCTGAGATGGCGCCCTCTGTTCAGGCAGGCCCTTGGTGCTGGCTGCCAACTGGACACTAGGAGTGAACCTCCCATGAGACCGAGGGAGAAGCTGCAAAGTTTCTTGTTCCCTGGCCTCAGAGCCGTATCCTGTTAGGGCAGGCAAATCGCTCAACCCAGGCAGATTCGTGGGGACGGACCCCACCACTCAGTGTGGGAAATAGGCATGGGGACTCTGGCGGGAAGGAGCTCGCAACTTCTTTGCCTTCCACTCTGCCAAATGGAGCACCATTCAAGAGCTTAGACAGACGATTCTTAGTTTCTCTTATTTCTTTCTTTTATATATATGTCTATTAATGTGTCTGTGTCTATGTAGAAGTGTGTGGGTAGGTGTACATATGTGTATATATGTGTATGCATATGCATATACTCATTCACACCGAGAAGGGAGATTTTCACAAGTTGTCTCATGCGGTTGTGGGCGTTAGCAAGTCATCCGTCTGTAGGACAGGCTAGTCGGCTGGAATCTTAGGCAGCAATTGATGCCACAGCTCTGACACAGAATTTCTTTTGGAAAGCTCCCATTTACCCTTATGGGGTTTCAACTGATTGGGTGAGGCCCATTTATGTTTGGAAGGTAATCTCCTTTCCGTGAAGTCAACTGGTTTGTTCGTGTGGACCACATCTACACAATACCTTCAGGGCAGCACCTAGATTAGTTGATTAAATAGCTGGGTACTGTGGCCTCGCAGGCTGACATCTAAAACTAACCATCATGACATGATACTGTACATAGAAAACCCAAAAGACTCCACCCCAAGATTGCTAGAATTCATACAGCAATTCGGCAGTTGGCAGGATACAAAGTCAATGCTCAGAAATCAGTGGCATTTCTATACACTAACAATGAGACTGAAGAAAGAGAAATTGAGGAGTCAGTCCCATTTACAGTTGCACCCAAAAGCATAAGATATCTAGGAATAAACCTAACCAAAGAGGTAAAGGATCTATACCCTAAAAACTACAAAACACTTCTGAAAGAAATTGAGGAAGACACAAGGAGATGGAAAAATATTCCATGCTCATGGATTGGAAGAATTAATATTAAAATGTCAATGCTACCCAGGGAAATTTACACATTTAATGCAATCCCTATCAAAATACCATGGACTTTCTTCAGAGTTGGAACAAATCATCTTAAGATTTGTTAAGATTTGTGTGGAATCAGAAAAGACCCCGAATAGCCAGGGGAATATTAAAAAAGAAAACCATATCTGGGGGCATCACAATGCCAGATTTCAGGTTGTACTACAAAGCTGTGATCATCAAGACAGTGTGGTACTGGCACAAAAACAGACACATAGATCAATGGAACAGAATAGAGAACCCAGAAATGGGCCCTTAACTCAATGGTCAGCTAATATTCGACAAAGGAGGAAAGACTATCCACTGGAAAAAAGACAGTCTCTTTAATAAATGGTGCTGGGAAAATTGGACAGCCATGTGCAGAAGAATGAAACTAGACCATTCTCTTACACCATACACAAAGATGAACTAAAAATGGATGAAAGATCTAAATGTGAGACAAGAATCCATCAAAATCCTAGAGGAGAACACAGGCAACACCCTTTTTGAACTTGGCCACAGCAACTTCTTGCAAGATATATCTATGAAGGCAAGGGAAACAAAAGCAAAAATGAACTATTGGGACTCCATCAAGATAAAAAGCTTCTACACAGCAAAAGAAACAGTCAACAAAACTAAAAGACAACCTACAGAATGGGAGAAGATATTTGCAAATGACGTATCAGATAAAGGGCTAGTTTCCAAGATCTATAAAGAACTTATTAAACTCAACAGCAAAGAAACAAACAATCCAATCATGAAATGGGCAAAAGACATGAAGAGAAATCTCACAGAGGAAGACATAGACATGGCCAACATGCACATGAGAAAATGCTCCACATCACTGGCCATGAGGGAAATACAAATCAAAACCACAATGAGATACCACCTCACACCAGTGAGAATGGGGAATATTAACAAGACAAGAAACCACAAATATTGGAGAGGATGTGGAGAAAGGGGTACCCTCTTGCACTGTTGGTGGGAATGTGAATTGGTGCAGCCACTCTGGAAAGCTGTGTGGAGGTTCCTCAAAGAGTTAAAAATAGACCTGCCCTACAACTCAGCAATTGCACTGCTGGGGATTTACCCCAAAGATACAGATGCAGTGAAATGCCGGGACACCTGCACCCCGATTTTTCTAGCAGCAATGTCCACAATAGCCAAACTGTGGAGGGAGCCTCAGTGTCCATAGAAAGACGAATGGATAAAGAAGATGTGGTCTATGTATACGATGGAATATTCCTCAGCCATCAGAAAGGACAAATACCCACCATTTGCTTCGACGTGGATGGACCTGGAGGGTATTATGCTGAGTGAAATAAGTCAATTGGAGAAGGACAAACATTATATGGTCTCATTCATTTGGGGAATATAAAAAAATAGTGAAAGGGAGTAAAGGGGAAAGGAGAGAAAATGAGTGGGAAATATCAGAAAGGGAGACAGAACATGAAAGACTCCTAACTCTGGGGAAGGAACTAGGGGTGGTGGAAGGGGAGGCGGGTGGGGGGTGGGGGTAACTGGGTGACGGGCACTGAGGGGGGCACTTGACGGGATGAGCCCTGGGGGATATGCTATATGCTATATGTTGGCAAATTGATCTCCAATAAAACAATAATAAATTTAAGAAAATAAAAGTAACCATCACAGTGTCTATAGAAAGGACTCGCTGGTTCATACAGTGGTGATACATGAAGAGCAGGAGAGAGACCCAGAATGTTCCCATTGGCCGATCCTTTGTATGCAGCATGAAATCGGAAGCATCAAAAGGGTAAATGAAAAGATTATAGAGAATGTACAGAATGTTTCTGTTTAAATACACTTCGGTCAAAACTTTACAAAATATCAAAACAGGAATTCTTTCAAATTCGATCTAAAATTCTTGGGGTTTTTAATTATGTTTTTAATTTTCCAAACTTTGGAACCATGACTGCCCTTTCTCCTCTTCCTTCTTCCTACATTCTCTACCTCAGATGCAGTGACCTGCTCCAAAGCTGAAAAAACAACGTAATGGTCTTTGTAAACTCTTCAGTTAAAAGGTGTGTGTGTGTGTGTGTGTGTGTGTGCGCGCGCGCGCGCGCGCGCGCGCGCGCGGGCGCCGCGGGCATCCGCATATGCAAGTGAAAAGGGCAAAGTGAAACCACGATTGGGTCACTTTTGTAACATAAGAAATTAGTGATTACCAGATTCCCTTGCCCTGGAGGAGGAAGCGGAACGTGCAAGCCTTTTTTCAGCTTCTTGAAAGGTTTCCTGTGACCTTGAGCGCTTTGCCTCCCCCGATGCCTGAGCAGTCGCTGGTTGCGCAGGGTGGACAAGTGAGTGGCTAGAGGGCTGCGGGTGACCAGATGGCAGCCACCGTCTTCGTGGGGTAGGGGGAGGAGGGGCCTGCAGCCCCTCTGCTTGGCGCGAACTCGCCACCAGCCGCACCTGCCGGCTTCCCCGTGGGAAGGGGCTGCGCTGCTCTGACGTCTGGGGCGGACAGGGGAGCCGGCTTCCCGCCGCCACCGCTCCTGGGCCCGCGCTCAGAGGGTCTGACTTCCAGGGGAGCCTGGGTGCTCTCAGAGGGTGACTCCGGGGGAGCCTGGGTGCGATGCAGGCGCAGTCGGAGCATATTCGCCGCAGGAATCTAAGCACTCCGAATGCTACACCAGCTCCATTCCTCGAGAGAAGAGCGAGCGGCTGGCAGGGCGACAGGAGAGTGACGAAGCCGGTGAAACACACGAGGAGAGTCATGAACGCAGGGATCCCCAGCGACCCCGGCATGGAGCAGGCCCCGTTCTGGCAGGCGGCGGGGAGCGCGGGGAGGCCCAGAGGCCGGAGAGGCCCGAGAGGCCCGGGAGGTCCCCCCGCCAGGCCGCCCCGCGGCTCAGGAGCTCCCACCCGGGCCCACGTGGCCCCCGCGGCCCTGCGGGGTGACGCACCCCCCCACCCACGCACCCACCGAGGTGCCCGCAGCACGCACAACAGGAGCGGACCCGCACCCACGCCCTCCACTCCGGCCTCCACGCCCGCCTCCAGACCAGAACTGCCTGGAGTTCTGTGAGGGGCACCTCCTCTGCCTGTGGCCGCAGGAGCGGCAGGAGGGCGGCAGAGGCCCACGTGGTGCGGCCAGGGGGAGCCTGCGGCCTTTGCCCCAGCAGAAATAGTCCCACACCAGCAGTTTTCAAGGCGGGGTTTTACCCCTTACCCCCCTGGGGATATTCAGCAACATCTGGAGCCATCTTTGTGGTCCCAACTGGAAGAGGCTGCTGCTGCTGTCCCGTGGTTGGAAGCCAGAGATGCTGCTGAACATCTTAATTTGGGAGGGACGCCCCCCACCCCCGTGTTTCCAACCAAGAGTCAGCCAAAATGTCCATGGCCCCGCGGTTGAGGGTTGAGAAGCCCTGCCTTACTTGTGTCTTTCCCCTCTATTTGTTTGTTTGTTAGTTTGTTCATAGAGACACACAGGGAGAGTCAGAGACACAGCTGCCACAATAAGGGAGAAACAGGCTCCACGCAGGGAGCCCAACATGGGACTCGATCCCGGATCTCTGGGATCACGCCCTGGACCAAAGGCGGTGCTAAACCGCTGAGCCATCCGGGCTTCCCAGTGTGTCTTTCCCCTCTTAACTCCATCCTCAGCCTCCCAGATGGAAGCTTCTAGGGCCAGTGATCTTACATTATTCACGATGCTTCGGTGACACTCAGTAAATACTCAGTGAACAAGTGAGTGAATGAGTGGGGTGGGGGAGGGATGTAGGCAGGAGAGCAAAGGACTACCAAGGTAGCACTTGATTGACACTTGCATATACAGTATGTACTTTCTATCATTGCTATTGTTTTTATCTTTGAGATATTTTTATCTGGGAATGGTTTCATTTGTTCACTGAGTAGCTGACAGTAAATAAGTCCGTGTGCTGGCCACCAGGAGCATTAAAATGAGTTAAGAATGGCATGACTCGGGATCCCTGGGTGGTGCAGCGGTTTAGCGCCTGCCTTTGGCCCAGGGCGCGATCCTGGAGACCCGGGATCGAATCCCACGTCGGGCTCCGGTGCATGGAGCCTGCTTCTCCCTCTGCCTGTGTCTCTGCCTCTCTCTCTCTCTCCCTCCCTCTCTGTCGATCATGAATAAAAAAAAAAAAAAAAAAAAAAAGAATGGCATGACTCCTGCTCACGGGAGCTTAGTTCCCTAGCGGAGAAAACCATCATTAACTAATTAAACAGGTAAGTCTAAAATTTCAGTGTGACAAGCACTACAGATTCTGTTTGCTTGCCACAGAAGCAGCCTGGGAAATGCCCATAGTGCCAAGACCTAGACAGCACTTTCCCCAGAGTGGTGTGCCCCACAGGTGACACCTGAAGTGTCTGTGTTAACATACCACTATCACCTATGGATATTGTCAACTACTTCATCAAGAAAGAGCTTTTATGAGTCCTAATTCTCAAGCAGAAGAGCATTTCCCAGCAGATGGGAAATGGCCCACATTAGTGACAGAGGAAGCGACAGCGCCGGATCCATGTAGGGACCCACACACAGTGCAGAGGGCGGAGGCAGGGGCCAGCAGATGGGGCGTCGTCCTGGAGCACAGCTCTGTGAGTGACGGAGTGCAAGGAGAGAGTTTCTAGGAGGTCGGCAAGATGTTCTAGTTTGATTTAGAAGCATTGCAGCAGTGGTGGTGTGCAGGATAAACTGGGGGTGGTGGCTTCTCCAGCCTAGAGAGAGCCCATTAGGAAATATCACAGTTTTCAAAGCAAGAGCTAATGAGTCTGTGGAGCGTGGCTCCAGCAATGGGACTGCCTTGGAAACTGAATTATAGTTGCCATGTCTGACTGCATCCAGCATGGAGAGAGAGACAGAGACAGAGAGAGAAGCTTAAATACCATTCTTTTATTTGCAGTGTTATTTTTTTCCCAACAACTGTTGAAGAAGCAGTCCCTTATAAATATTTGTGTTCTCCCAAGATAACAGTGCCTGTCCTTCCCTCCATCAGCATCCTACTAGATTGAGTAACCTTTATGTTCACGGCCACTTTATGGATTTTGCATTTCAGAGAAAATGAGACAAGATTGAATTTTTCTTTATGTTTTAATTTAGTGACTTTAGTTCCAAGAGTCTTTCCCCCAAAAATATTTGATACCTCCACAGCTGTGCAACAAACACAAAAGATGCCAGGATCCAGAGATGCTTCTTTGTCACACGCTTGCCTGCCTAAAGTTCTGGTGGGGTCGTGTGTGAAAGCAGCGAACACAAATTCTCCTTTCTGGAAACGATGTTCTGAAGTGGCAAGAGGCCCAACTGTAGCAGAAAGCATCCTGGGAGTCCTTGCTGTGGTTGGGATGGCACCTTCCCCAGAAATAAGCTTCATTTCAGCCCCTACCCCCATTGTAATTCAGGCCTATTCCCCCTCTTCTATTTAACCATCAAGGAAATATTAAGTCACACAATAAGCAGAACTGGAAGTCTCAGATACTGCAGAGACTCAGAGCACAAATAGGTCAAGGCCTATTTAGAAGAACTCACAGATGACATATCCGTAGGAGGGGATGAAGGGAAAGGGTTTAAAACCTATCCGCAAACCTGTAGGTCTGGCATCATCCAGCATAAGGAATTTATCAGACTCAACAATCAAAAAACAAATAATCCAGTCAAGAAATGGGCAGAATACAAATTTCAAATGACAGCAGTCACCCAAGCCACTTGACTTTGTAGAATGAAGACACTCCGCTGAGTTGGCAGTGCTTCTCACCTAAAACAGTGCCTGCTGCAGTTTATCTCTGGACTGTCAAACTGTGCGTAATATTTTAACCAATCATAATTATTTTCGAATTTGCAAAGGGGATACCCTGCTTTTCCTAACTCAGGAAATATTTTATAGATCTTACATGCTGCTACTTGAAATTAAAAACAAAACAGAACAAAACAAAACTAGGCCAGATCTTCTGCTTTCTTATTTTTGTATCTACCTGCATAGACTGAATCTGAATGCTCTCACAGCTTGAAGAGATATGCATTTCCTATGACCTTAGTGGAAGAAAGCCTACCTTGAGACCTTACCCCTGAGCACAGTTTACACCTCTGATACTTACTCAGAAGTCAAATACTCCCTGGAGAGCACCAGAAAGTCCAAGTGTGCTCACTTCTGTTATGGCAAAGAGGATGGTATTCTTTGCACTATGTATGATTAAATCCCTCCTTCGTGCCCACACAGAATTCACCTTCCTTTACCATCCCTGAGAACCGCAGCCATGGATGGCCTTTGCTTCATTCAACTAGCACAGGGTATGGACTCACTGACACCCAAGGTGACTCTCTGGCTTCCTTTCAACAAACTGAGCAAGTCTCTTAAGTTCCCTGAGCCTCAATCTCCTCATCTATAAAGTAGAATCATGAGCCCTGCCTCACTGAGTCATGGGGAAGAAGACTTAACTGACCACAAATATGTAATGAACAATGGCTAAGGGGTATCATTCAGCATATTAAAGTTGGGTGATTTATGCAAATTTTAAAAATCCAGTCAATATTTTAGCTTATTAGATTTATACAGGCATCATTTTCTGAATCCACTCAGTGGATGGTGTTTTGCTGATCATCATGGGGGATTTTGATGGAAAAATACTAAATAGTTTTGGGACAAAGTAATATATTACACCAATATATACAAGTAAAAGAATATACTGAGGATATGAAAAGGTGTTTTATATCAGACTTTGTTTAAAGAAAATATCTTTTTCATTCCAACCAGCAGATTTTGATTGGCATAGCAAATCCCTGTAGAAAACTTTAAGCAGGAAAACACTAAGGTTAGTAGAATAATACAAATTAGGAAACTGTTTTCTCTCTGGAAGGTGTTATTTATTGAACTTCAAGCAGCATAAACCTTTACAGACATAAACCTCAAGACGGCCAATTGTATTTGACATCATAGTCATTAATTAAACGAATCCCATGTGACGTTCAAAAGCCTGAGAAGTGCAGAACATAACCAGTTTGGAAGGAATTTGGAGGAATGGGCTGAGTGTGGGACCAAGTAAAATTTAGAGACCAGGTCATGAAAGAAAGGAAAAGGACTATTTAAGAACTGGTTGAGAGCATTGGTCTTTCCCTGAAAGACCTTTCCTTTTCTGTTCCATCTCCTAATTCTGGGTCCTGGAATCCTTGGAATGAGATTGCCTGAAGGTGTAAATGTACAAAGCATAAGAGAGATGTTTGCTTAAAACATAATATCATTGCTTTACAAAAGTTGGTGACATAAAATGTCTCTGTGTTACTGATAATTTTAAAATTATACGAGTCTCAGTTTAAAGAAAGAAAGTAATTGTCTTTGAAACATAACATCATAGACATGGTGTCAGTCCTAAATTAAATGAATTTTACCTTCTTCTAATGAAATTTCTGACAGGCATGCATTCTAACTTCTAGTTGGTTGTAAAAATAATAATGAAAAATGTTGGTTAGTGCAGCATCTTGGTTAGGGTGAGTTTCAAAGAGAATCTACCTAAATTCTAACTGTGGCTCCATCACTTGATTGTCTCTGGAATCTTGGGCAAGTTGCTAAAGCTTTCTGTGTCACAGCTGCTGCATCTATAAAATAGGGGCTCTAATGGTACCTCCCTGAGGGGAATGTGGTGAGTAGGAAGTGGGTAGGGCACCCAGAGCAGTTGGGGGCACACAGGACTCACTCAGTAAATAGGAGCTCTTAGTATGTTGACGTATATACTTGTACAAACAGAAGTCATGTCAGCGCTTATCGTAAAAGCATGTGATGTAAAGAGATCATCTCCCTGATTATTAAATCTATAATTGTCTCTAGCGGTAGTGGATAAAGTATTATCTCTATGATCTCTGGTCATTTCAGTGCAAGTAAATCTAGAGTGCCTGTTATGTTCATCTGAGAGCAGAATCTTCAGTTTACTGAACTTGTTGGACTTTTGTGGCTCTCATGTTTCTCATGTGACCTCTTTTCCTGAAGTCCAAGTCCACAGAGCCCAACAAAACCTGGAGAAAAGTCTGGAAATGGGTATGAAGGAGGTCCCTCAAAATCAAGTTCAAGAATGAAAACCTTAAGAGTAATTTCAGACCCTGAAGGGCATGCTGGATATTATGTTTTCAGTAATGTCATTGCCACCAAAGCAGTACTTTTGTCGTGAGCATCACATCCCATTGCACTGTACTCTTGCTAAGGCTAAACAGAGAGAGAAAGAGAGAAGGCAAGTTTAAATGTTGGTATCTTCCCCAAATTCTGTTGTAAGCATTTTTTTAAACAGATAAGGAACCATTAAGGCATGCTGTGATTTAGGTCTTTTAAAAGCCTTAAAGTAATACATTTCAAAACAGTTACAAAAGGAGAAACTATTACAAATGAGTAAGAACATTTTCCCAAAAGACAAGTGTTGATGTTCATTGAACTTACCTACTCTGTTGCTTTGTTGAAATTCTGAACTTAAATCTTCCAAGATAAAACTTTAGGCCATAGTGATGGGAAGGACCCACACCATGTCTGAGGTGCCCCGGGATGACATGGCAAACTCAAAGGGGCTCCTCAAAATAGTTGGAGTTTTCCAGAGAAATAAACCATGTGTCGGACACCAAGAGAAGCATGAGCTTGCATTAGTTCAGTTTCAAGATTCAATTGTGTCACATTCCTTTTGATGATGTCATAATCCTGCAGACCTGGATTTTCAAACATTTCTCTCATAAGATGCAAGCCCCATGTGAACATCAGCTTCGAGAGGAATTGAAGGCTGCAGTGTCTGATTTGAGGTTGGAGAAGCGCCCCAAAGGTGCTAGCTGGTGAGGACATAGACAGTTCTGAAGTGTTCGGATTTAGCTACTTAATAAATGGAGAGCTGTAAGGCATTTCTTTTGGCCCAGAGGCACCATGAACAATATATGGAGGACTTTATGAGCCAATATGGTTTGGGAACCCCCACAGTTATTATATAAAGTGAGGCTCCACCCAGTTTTTGTATCCAGTCCTTCCCACAAAGAAATAATAAGTGCTCAACAATTAGATATTAAATTAGTATTTTTAAAGACTCAAGTAATTTGTTTCCTTGTGGCTTCATTTTGCAGCTGTGGATAGAACTTAGAATGTTCTTCTAGTGCATAAAGAAATGCTTAATGAAGAAATCATAATTCTTAATTAGTAAAAAAGATAAAAGAAATGTTGTGTGCTTTTATTATTCACATAAATAAAACTCTACTTATCTGCCTCTTGCTCTTTTTCCAGTAATCAAACATACTCCATCAGCCCTTTCGGCCATCCTGCCTGTTTTAAATTATAAAAGTCTATGGTAGCAATAACAGAAAATATCTTTAAACTCATTGCAAACTTTTCAATTAATTTTCAAATTAATCACAGCCATTCTACAGAGAGTTAGGCAGACACAGAGGTAATAAAAGCCAAGTCTAAGACTTTATCAATGGTTAGAAATTAAAGGTAATGGGACACTGTTATCTGGAAATGAATACTGTCTTTTTTTTTTATGATGGTACTTTAAAAAGAAGCTAATGCATTCAGTTACACAGATATGGAATCTTCCAGGATAACGATATACAGATAGCCTGTCTATACCCTTTACCCATGATCTGCAGGGACCACTAATAAATATCCATTATTGGTTATCTTATTCAAATAAGGGGTAAATGCATACATATACATATATGTATATATATATATCTATATCCTCCATATTTTATATTTAGAAAAATCCAGAACAAAAAAAATAAGGTGAAATATGATAAAACGTGGGGTGCTTGGGTGGCTCAGTCAGTTAAGCATCTGCCTTTGGCTCAAGGTCCCAGGATCGAGCCCCGCATTGGGCTCCTTGCTCAACGGGAAGCCTGCTTCTCCTTCTCCCTCTGCCTGCCACTCCCACTGCTGTATTCTCTCTCTGTCAAATACATAAAATCTTTAAAAGAAAAAAAAAAAAAGGAAATGCCTGCACATGGAATTCCTTTGCATTTAATGTCTAGTTAGGAGAAATACTTCTGAATGGCCACTTGAACACTGCCTTTCTCGTTTTCTAGTATGAAGACTATACCAAATGTTCATAACTTCTTTATGCTTCCTTGAAGGGCAAATTGAAATAGTCCTACCTAGGTATGTTGGGGTTGTTTTTGACATAGACACTAGTGACTGTTCAGAGTTGTTTGCCTTTTTTCCCTTCTTGAGCAGCTAAACAGCAACGATATCCAAAAGCTTTCTTCCCATTTTTGATGCATTTCAGTAGCAACAACAACAGAATACTGCCAAGAGATGTAACCCACGAAGTCATTCATCAGTACTTACATTCGAATGTCAGACTTGCTGTCTTTAAGATTTTAAAATAACCAGCCAAGTATACAGAAGAAAAAAATAGAGGTAGACAGAATGTGACCTAATGGGAACAAAGCAACTGGCTCCATCTCTTTTCTTCTCACTTGTGGTTCTGATATCACGTGGACAGGGTTTAACGATACCACTTTAACCCCCATAAAGCCACTTCTCCAGAGGCAGAAAGGAATGTTGACCTCTGGTACCTTCCCTTCCCTTTCTGAGACCCGCTGGGTCTCCTAACTGGGCAGCCCAGACCTGGTGGCCAAGAAAGAGCTGGTGCCCCAGCTCCTGGCAACCAGGACCTGGCTGGGCATCCACAACTGGTCTTGGTGTGCTTTGGAGCATGAACAATTTCACAAAACATCAGCATCACACAAGACTGCTCTGACAAGAATGGATTGAGACAAAATCAAAACCCCCTCCGTAGTCCTGTCTGAACACAGACAAAACATGAACACTGTCCAAATCACAAAACTGATGGAAACAACCACATGTCCAGGCTGAGATGGACGCCTGCTCAGTTTGAGCCTTGCTTTAGTCTCCCCTCCCATATCCTTAAGAATCTGGAAGATACTGAGTCACATCCTGCCAGCAGCCAATCCAGAACCAGGCTCTGACCCCAAAGTGCCTAACACAAGCACAGATTCCCTAAGTCTGCTCTAACAGCATCTTATTGAAATACCCTGCAGTTCCAGGGTGGTGGTTCTTTCTTGTTGTTAGGAACAGTAAGACCAATTTTGTTCAACCCCAGGTATTATCTTGATAATCTTGGTTGGACTGCGTTGATAAAGTTTTTAAAGTTTACCTTTCCTGAGACACCTACCTGGCTCAATCAGTAGGCATGCGACTCTTGATCTTGTGACTATGAGTTTGAGCCCCACATTGGGTGCAGAGATTACTTTTTAAAAAGCAAATAAATTTTTAAAATTAACAAAGGAAGTTTACCCTTCCTGAACGCCATCCCCTTATACCACATGACTCTATGTTTATCAGGAAGCATAAGACCATTAGAGTAAGTGTTTATTTCCTTCTTAAATAGCATGCTTTCTCTATTAGGTAGTTCTATTCCCACAATATTGCCCACTACAATTCAGAGGCAAAAAATCAAGGTTTAGAACTAGAGTCTGTGTGCTTTGTAGAGCAGTCCGATGGAGGAGATATCTTAGCTAAATGTCACTTTGAGTAGGCTTCAAACCTTCATAATTGACCACCAGGTTCCATGCACCTTGATCAAGTCACTAAATAGTCTGACCTGTGTTTCCGAGTCTATGCAATAAGCATGGGAAATTCTAGTTAAAGTCCCCTCCAGTTCTAAAATGTAAAGAAGAGCAAATACAAATGCCTATGTAAACATTCTGGAAATTATAAGACATTATTATGATTTTTCATGATGGTATAATTATTTAATAAAAGTAATAATAATTTATGTCATCCAGGACACCTGGGTGGCTCAGTGGTTGAGCACCTGCCTTTGGCTCAGGGTGTGACCCCAGAGTCCCGGGATCAAGTCCTGCATCAGGCTCCCTGCATGGAGCCTGTTTCTCCCTCTGCCTGTGTCTCTGCCTCTCTCTCTCTCTGTGTCTCTCATGAATAAAAAAATAAAATCTTAAAAAAAAGATTCTGTCATCCTTTGAAGTGATTTGAATCTAGCACTATTTGGATAGTGGAAAAAGCCAACTAGATGGACTTTAAATGCAACTCTGGCCTTTTCTTTTCCCTAGCTAAAAGGAAAGGAGGAACCCTAGGCAGGCTCCACACCCAGCGCAGAGCACAGGGTGGGGTTTGATCTCACAACCCTGAGATCATGATTTGAGCCAAAATCAAGAATTGGACACTTAAATGACTGAGCCTCCCACACGCCCCAGTTCTGGCATTTTTCTGAATAATAAGTTTTATTTGGTTAATGGTCATTGCTTATTTAGAATGTGTCTTCTCTGCTAAAGTATAAGCAGTTTGAGCTCAAGACTCAATACTCATGTCCCCAGGACCTGGAACTTCTCTTGATTCATAAAAAGCCTTCTCAAATACCCCTGGAAGGAGACAATGTATGGGTGCTATTTTCAGATGATTTGTTACTTCATTTAAAGAACATATTCAAACATCTTTTTCACTTGATACCTCTTGTGGACCAAATTTTGTTAGATTCTATTAAGATTTTCTTTAAAGGAAGTATATCTGTTCATAGTTATCTGAAATAAATTGAGTTGTCAATCTTTGGAGAACTAAAATGAGGTGACAAAAATGAAATTGTATGTGTGAAACATGCTACCAATATTTGCAGGACCAAAATCAACCACAGATACCAACCCTGGATTCTGCTTAGTCATTAACCCTCAGGTATGTACTGACAGCATTCTTTCTAAAGACGCCGAGACTGGTGCAATGGGACAGTTTCTCTCTTCCGGAAACCCAAGCCTAGCATGCAGTCTTTGGAGATGGTGTTCTTACTTTTAGAATGTTATAAAAGCCATGTAATTATGTCTTTTATCAAAAGCTCAGAAGTTTTCATGAAAAGAACCATTAAAAGGTCTTTTTTAAAGATTTTTTTTCGGGCAGCCCGGGTGGCTTAGTGGTTTAGCGCTGCTTTCAGCCCAGGGTGTGATCCTGGAGACCCAGGATTGAGTCCCACGTCGGGCTCCCTGCATGGAGCCTGCTTCTCCTTCTGCCTGTGTCTCTGCCTCTCTCTCTCTCTTCTCTCTCTCTCTCTCTCTGTTTCTAATGAATAATAAATAAATAAGATCTAAAAAAAAAGATTTTTTTTTCACAGAGAACTGTTGGATGATATCATTACCTAATTTATAAGAAAGCATGCTCCATTCTATAATTTATACACAGATATCTCTAGGCCATTTTAAATTATATTTAATATTAAGTTTCCTTTAATACATATGATAAAACTTTTTTTAATAAAATAATTTTTTATTGGTGTTCAATTTACCAACATACAGAATAACACCAAGTGCTCATCCCGTCAAGTGTCCCCCTCAGTGCCCATCACCCATTCACCCCCACCCCCCACCCTCCTCCCCTTCCACCACCCCTAGTTCCTTTCCCAGAATTAGGAGTCTTCATGTTCTGTCTCCCTTTCTGATATTTCCCACACATTTCTTCTCCCTTCCCTTATATTCCCTTTCACTATTATTTATATTCCCCAAATGAATGAGAACATATAACGATTGTCCTTCTCCAATTGACTTATTTCACTCAGCATAATACCCTCCAGTTCCATCCACGTTGAAGCAAATGGTAGGTATTTCTCATTTCTAATGGCTGAGTAATATTTTATTGTATACAGAGACGACATCTTCTTTATCCATTCATCTTTCGATGGACACCGAGGCTCCTTCCACAGTTTGGCTATTGTGGACATTGCTGCTATAAACATCGGGGTGCAGGTGTCCCGGGGTTTCATTGCATCTGCATCTTTGGGGTAAATCCCCAGCAGTGCAATTGCTGGGTCGTAGGGCAGGTCTATTTTTAACTCTTTGAGGAACCTCCACACAGTTTTCCAGAGTGGCTGCACCAGTTCACATTCCCACCAACAGTGTAAGAGGGTTCCCCTTTCTCCGCATCCTCTCCAACATTTGTGGTTTCCTGCCTCGTTAATATTCCCCATTCTCACTGGGGTGAGGTGGTATCTCAATGTGGTTTTGATTTGTATTTCCCTGATGGCAAGTGATGCAGAGCATTTTCTCATGTGCATGTTGGCCATGTCTATGTCTTCCTCTGTGAGATTTCTGTTCATGTCTTTTGCCCATTTCATGATTGGATTGTTTGTTTCTTTGCTGTTGAGTTTAATAAGTTCTTTACAGATCTGGGAAACTAGCCCTTTATCTGATATGTCATTTGCAAATGTCTTCTCCCATTCTGTAGGTTGTCTTTTAGTTTTGTTGACTGTATCCTTTGCTGTGCAAAAGCTTCTTATCTTGATGAAGTCCCAATAGTTCATTTTTGCTTTTGTTTCTTTTGCCTTCGTGGATGTATCTTGCAAGAAGTTACTGAGGCTGAGTTCAAAAAGGGTGTTGCCTGTGTTCTCCTCTAGAATTTTGATGGACTCTTGTGTCACATTTAGATCTTTCATCCCTTTTGAGTTTATCTTTGTGTATGGTGCAAGAGAGTGGTCTAGTTTCATTCTTCTGCATGTGGATGTCCAATTTTCTCAGCACCATTTATTGAAGAGACTGTCTTTCTTCCAATGGATACTCTTTCCTCCTTTATCGAATATTAGTTGACCATAAAGTTCAGGGTCCACTTCTGGGTTCTCTATTCTGTTCCACTGATCTATGTGTCTGTTTTTGTGCCAGTACCACACTGTCTTGATGACCACAGCTTTGTAGTACAACCTGAAATCTGGCATTGTGATGCCCCCAGATATGGTTTTCCTTTTTAAAATTCCCCTGGCTATTTGGGGTCTTTTCTGCTTCCACACAAATCTTAAAATAATTTGTTCTAACTCTCTGAAGAAAGTCCATGGTATTTTGATAGGGATTGCATTAAACGTGTAAATTGCCCTGGGTAACATTGACATTTTCACAATATTAATTCTTCCAATCCATGAGCATGGAATATTTTTCCATCTCTTTGTGTCTTCCTCAATTTCTTTCAGAAGTGTTCTGTAGTTTTTAGGGTATAGATCCTTTGCCTCTTTGGTTAGGTTTATTCCTAGGTACCTTATGCTTTTGGGTGCAATTGTAAATGGGATTGACTCCTTAATTTCTTCAGTCTCATTGTTAGTGTATAGAAATGCCATTGATTTCTGGGCATTGATTTTGAATCCTGCCACGCTACCAATATGCTGTATGAGTTCTAGCAATCTTGGGGTGGAGGCTTTTGGGTTTTCTATGTAGGGTATCATGTCATCAGCAAAGAGGGAGAGTTTGACTTCTTTGCCAATTTGAATGCCTTTAATGTCTTTTTGTTGGCTGATTGCTGAGGCTAGGACTTCCAGTACTATGTTGAACAGCAGTGGTGAGAGTGGACATCTCTGTCTTGTTCCTGATCTTAGGGGAAAGGCTCCCAGTGCTTCCCCATTGAGAATGATATTTGCTGTGGGATTTTCGTAGATGGCTTTTAAGATGTCGAGGAAAGTTCCCTCTATCCCTACACTCTGAAGAGTTTTGATCAGGAATGGATGCTGTATTTTGTCAAATGCTTTCTCTGCATCTAATGAGAGGATCATATGTATGGTTCTTGGTTTTTCTCTTGCTGATATGATGAATCACATTGATTGTTTCACGGGTGTTGAACCAGCCTTGTGTCCCAGGGATAAATCCTACTTGGTCAGGGTGAATAATTTTCTTAATGTACTGTTGGATCCTATTGGCCAGTATCTTGTTGAGAATTTTTGCATCCATGTTCATCAGGGATATTGGTCTGTAATTCTCCTTTTTGGTGGGGTCTTTGTCTGGTTTTGGAATTAAGGTGATGCTGGCCTCATAGAACGAATTTGGAAGTACTCCATCTCTTTCTATCTTTCCAAACAGCTTTAGGAGAATAGGTATGGTTTCTTTTTTAAACGTTTGATAGAATTCCCCTGGGAAGCCATCTGGCCCTGGACTTTTGTGTCTTGGGAGGTTTTTGATGACCGCTTCAATTTCATCCCTGGTTATTGGCCTGTTCAGGTTTTCTGTTTCTTCCTGTTCCAGTTTTGGTAGTTTGTGGCTTTCCAGGAATGCGTCCATTTCTTCTAGATTGCCTAATTTATTGGCGTATGGCTGTTCATAATATGTTCTTAAAATCGTTTGTATTTCCTTGGTGTTGGTAGTGATTTCTCCTTTCTCATTCATGATTTTATTAATTTGAGTCTTCTCTCTCTTCTTTTTAATAAGGCTGGCTAATGGTTTATCTATCTTATTAATTCAAAGAACCAACTCCTGGTTCTGTTGATCTGTTCCACAGTTCTTCTGGTCTCGATTTCCTTGAGTTCTGCTCGAATCTTTATTAACTCTCTTCTTCTCCTGGGTGTAGGATCTATTTGCTGTTTTTTCTCTAGCTCTTTTATGTATAAGGTTAGCTTTTGTATTTGAGTTCATTGCAGTTTTTGAATGGATGCTTGTATTGCGATGTATTTCCCCCTTAGGACTGCTTTTGCTGCATCCCAAAGATTTTGAATGGTTGTATTTTCATTCTCATTAGTTTCCATGAATCTTTTTAATTTTTCCTTAATTTTCTGGTTGACCCTTTCATCTTTTAGCAGGATGGTCCTTAACCTCCACGTGTTTGAGGTCCTTCCAAACTTCTTGTTGTGATTTAGTTCTAATTTCAAGGCATTATGGTCTGAGAATATGCAGGGGACGATCCCAATCTTTTGGTATCGGTTCAGACCCAATCTGTGACCCAGTATGTGGTCTATTCTGGATAAAGTTCCCTGTGCACTTGAGAAGAATGTGTATTCAGTTGAGTTTGGATGTAAAGTTCTGTAGATATCTGTGAAATCCATCTGGTCCAGTGTATCATTTAAAGCTCTCGTTTCTTTGGAGATGTTGTGCTTAGAAGACCTATCGAGGGTAGAAAGAGGTAGATTGAAGTTACCAAGTATAAGTGTATTTCTTCACTTCGATTATTAATTGGTTTAAATATTTGGCAGCTCCCACATTCAGGGCATATATATTGAGGATTGTTAAGTCCTCTTGTTGGATAGATCCTTAAGTATGAGATAGTGTCCCTCTTCATCTCTCACTACAGTCTTCGGGGTAAATTTTAGTTTATCTGATATAAGGATGGCTACCCCTGCTTTCTTTTGAGGACCATTTGAATCGTAAATGGTTCTCCAACCTTTTATTTTCAGGCTGTAGGTGTCCTTCTGTCTAAAATGCGTCTCTTGTAGACAGCAAATAGATGGGTCCTGCTTTTTTATCCAGTCTGAAACCCTGCGCCGTTTGATGTGGTCATTAAGCCCGTTCATGTTCAGAGTTACTATTGACAGATATGAGTTTAGTGTCATCATGATATCTATTCAGTCCTTGTGTTTGTGGATTGTTCCACTGAACTTCTTTTTATTTTTTATTTATTTTTTTTTATTATTTTTTTTTAATTTTTATTTATTTATGATAGTCACAGAGAGAGAGAGAGAGAGAGGCAGAGACACAGGCAGAGGGAGAAGCAGGCTCCATGCACCGGGAGCCCGACGTGGGATTCGATCCCGGGTCTCCAGGATCGCGCCCTGGGCCAAAGGCAGGCACTAAACCGCTGCGCCACCCAGGGATCCCCTGAACTTCTTTTTAAAGGGGAATTTTAAGAGTCCCCCTTAAAATTTCTTGCAGAGCTGGTTTGGAGGTCACATATTCTTTCAGTTCCTGCCTGTCTTGGAAGCTCTTTATCTCCCCTTCCATTTTGAATGAGAGCCTTGCTGGATAAAGTATTCTTGGTTGAATGTTCTTCTCATTTAGGACCCTGAATATATCCTGCCAGCCCTTTCTGGCCTGCTAGGTGTCTGTGGAGAGGTCTGCTGTTACCCTAATACTCCTCCCCATAAAAGTCAGGGATTTCTTGTCTCTTGCTGCTTTAAGGATCTTCTCTTTATCTTTGGAATTTGCAAGCTTAACAATTAAATGTTGAGGTGTTGAGCGGTTTTTTATTGATTTTAGGCGGGGGGGGGGGGGGTGGGTCTCTCTATTTCCTGGATCTGAATGCCTGTTTCCCTTCCCAGATTAGGAAAGTTTTCAGCTGGGATTTGTTTAAATACATATTCTGGCCCTCTGTCTCTTTCGGCGCCCTCGGGAACCCCAATTAAACGTAGGTTTTTCTTCCTCAGGCTGTCGTTTGTTTCCCTTAATCTATCTTCATGGTCTTTTAATTGTTTGTCTCTTTTTTCCTCAGTTTCCCTCTTTGCCATCAACTTGTCTTCTATGTCACTCACTCGTTCTTCCACCTCGTTAACCCTCGTCGTTAGGACTTCTAGTTTGGATTGCATCTCATTCAATTGATTTTTAATTTCTGCCTGATTGGATCTAAATTCTGCAGTCATGAAGTCTCTTGAGTCCTTTATGCTTTTTTCTAGAGCCACCAGTAGCTGTATAATAGTGCTTCTGAATTGGCTTTCTGGCATTGAATTGTAATCCAGATTTTGTAACTCTGTGGGAGAGAGGACTGTTTCTGATTCTTTCTTTTGAGGTGAGGTTTTCCTTCTAGTCATTTTGCTCAGTGCAGAGTGGCAAAAACAAGTTGTATTGGGAAAAGGAGAATAAGAGAGAGAGAGAATGAAAGAAAAGAGAAAAAGAAAAAAGAAGAAAAAAGGAAAAAAGAGAAGAAAAAGAGAAAGAAAAAGAAAGAAAGGTGAAAAAAAGGGGTGGGGGAAGCAATGAGAAATAAAAAAACAAAAAAACAAAAAAACACGGGGGAGTATCTTCTGATTCTGTATACTTTAGGTCCCTTGACTTCCCCTGGAACTTGTCCGTCTAGCTGGTCTTCTGGGGGAGGGGCCTGTTGTGCTGATTTTCAGGTGTTAGCACTTGGGGGAGCTGCTCTGCCCCTGCCTGGTGCAGGGCTCAGTGGGGGTAGTTTACCCCGTGAGGCCCCAGGAGGAACAACCGCAGTGGCGGGGTCAGCTCTGCAGCCCTGGAGTCAGCCCCTGCAGTAGCTCCAGAGCTCTCCGTCTGCAGGGCCTGGAGGCTCGGGGCAGGGCCGCTGATCTGCTCAGCTCGGGGCAGGAGCGTCCTTGCTGTCCTGGGCCCTCCCGGCCTCTGCCTTTCCCGGGGGGAGGCCGGATCCTGGGCTGTGTCCCGGCGCCCTGTGCTCCGGGGCCTGCGCTGTTGCATTCGCGCTCCCGCACCGCAGCCCCCTCCGCAGAGCCGCCCCCGAGCCCCCCGAGCTGCTCCCGCCCCGCAGCCCCCTCCGCGGAGCCGCTGCCCGAGCCCCCCGAGCTGCTCCGGCCCCACAGCCCCCTCCGCGGAGCCTCCCCCGAGCCCCTCTGAGCTGCTCCCACCCCGCAGCCCCCTCCGCGGAGCCGCCCCGAGCCCCTCCGAGCTGCTCCGGGTCCCCTGTGCGCGCTGCAGCCCTTAGGGAGCTCGGCGCACTCTCCCGGGGCGCAGGTGTCTGTTAGTGTCCCCGGGAGCCCGAGGGCATCCCCGCTCTCCTGGGTCCTGCTCCACCTCCCCGCGAGCCCCTTTCCCCCGGGAAGGTCGGTGCAGCTCCTGCGTCTCCGGGACGGGGCTCTCCTGTCCTGGGGACACTCGCCCCGGCCTCAGCCCGGCTCCTCGCGGGGCCCCTCCCCCTTGGAGGCCTTTTGTTTCTTTATTTCTTTTTCCCCGTCTTCCTACCTTGATAGAAGCGCGAACTCTTCTCACTGTAGCATTCCAGCTGGTCTCTCTTTAAGTCTCAGGCCGAATTCGTAGATTTTCAGGATGATTTGAAGGTTATCTAAGTAATTTGGTGGGGACAGGTGACTTGGGGACCCTACTCTTCCGCCATCTTGCCCCTCCTCCCATGATAAAACTTTTTGAGGATGATCAAGGCCTTTGTAGCGTTTTCCCAAATTCCTAATCTAATCATGAGGCAAAATCCTGATCTCTGCCGATATTAACAAAGTAAAAACTGTTGCTCTGGCATCCTAGAATCATGTGCTCCCCACCTGGATCATAAGTGTCAAATCCTTCCCTTTGTTCCCACTGGAGCTTCACAGGTCCAAGGTGATTTTTCTAAGCAGCATCATGGCCTCTTAATTTCAAAATGGGTACATAGGCATAGAATATAAACATTTTCCATAAAGTCATTATGGCTTACAAGGAAAAGTTTATGGGTACTAATTTGTCCTTTGTTCCCTTGGGCTACTACCACCAAACACAGTCTGTTAGAATTTCCAGGACAACTAAAGTATGAAGTTGGTTTTTCATTGTGGAACATTGAAAAAGTCTAGTTGTACTAATAGATAAAAAAAAAATGAAATTTAAAATTTGATACTGAATAGGTATCACGGTATAATTGATAATATTCTTTGCAATCTAATGGAATATTTAGGCCCTTAATAGAAGCAGAAATTCGCTGGTACTTAAAATATATGAGATTTAAAATAATAAATAATAGCAAAATAAATAAATTTTGCTAATTGTTTTTTGTTGCTTTTCATCCTTGGTCCCTGACAACTGAACTCTGAGACAAAGCCCATTCCTTGGCTGAGGTTTATTTAAGGCACCCAGGACCTATAATAGTTGGGAAATGAGCAGTTTTCTCATTATTTTACTGTTTCTGTGTCTCCACTTCAGCAGCCAGCAGAAAACTTACTAGTTGAAATTGGTCATCCTTATTCTGAAATAATACCTGCCAGTTCCCCAAAGTGGGTCCTAGCCTGGCCAGTCCACCTGATTGTCCCCAGGCAAGGTGTGATGGATGAGGCGACAGGAGTCACCAGTTAATGTGAGCACTGGTGGAAAAAAGGCAGATCAGAGCCATCCACTGGGCATCTCTTGCCCTCACATTCTCTATGCCACCCATCCGGACACACTGCTGTCTCTGCCTCCAGCATGCATCCAGACTCCCTCCACTGCACCATCACCCTCGCCAGGATCCCTGCAGAAGCCACTGTCCTGCCCCCTCGAGTCTGTTCTCAACCCTGCAGCCAGAGGGACCTTTTATGAACTCCTCTTCATCAGGGTATAATTTATATACAATAAACTTGCCATTTTTTTAGGCCTGTAGTTTCTGAGTGTTGACAGATGTATACAGCTGTGTGACCACTGTCAAAGTGATCCTCTAAAAATGTGAATCATCACAATGTTCAGTGGTGCCCATGTCTCTCAGAACAGAAGCCAAAAGCCTGCCATGACTGACAAATCCTGTGATATCTGGGCCCATACTGCTTCTCTCAGCATGGCTCCAGGACCCACTCCACTTCATTCACTGGCCTTCTCACCTCTTGTCTGACATGCCATGCATATTCTTGCCTCAGGGTCTTTTCACCGTTCTCCCTTTCTGGAACAGTCCTTTCACCTACCACCACATCCAAGTCCATAGTCCAGGTCTATGCTCCAGGGTCACCTTCTCAGAGAGGTATTCCACAGCTACAGTATTTACACTAATAACCCCCAGCATAGTGTGTGGGTTGTAGGGCAGGCACAAGCACAGGTATACTGCTATTGCCTATGTCTGCTTCATTTTTCCTGTTACACTTGTATTAGTTTCCTGTGGCTGCTGTAACAAAATACAACAAACAAGGTAGCTTAAAACAACAGAAATTTATTCTCTAACAGTTAAGGAGATCAGAAGTCAAGTCCAGGTGTCTGCAGAGTTGGCTTCTTCCAGAAGCTCTGAAGGAGAAAATGTTCATGTCTCCTTGCTTCCCATGGCTACAGTCAACCCTTGGCACCTGCTGGCTTGTAGCCACATCACTCCAGTCCCTACCTCTGTCTGCATATCACTTTCTTCTCCCTTTGTCTTTATATATCTTATAAGGACCCTGTCATTGGATTTAGGGCCCATTCTCAATCCAGTAAGATATCACCTTGATCCTTAATTACATCTATAAAGACCGTAAAGTTACATTCTGGGGTTCCAAGTGGACATAAATTTTTGAGGGAACATGATTCAACCCAGTACACACTTAACACTATCTGACAAATAATATATCTTGCTCTTTTAATAATGAATTGCCAATCACAATTAGAAGGTAGTTCTCCAAGGGCAGGAACTTTTGCTGTGTTCAGTACTGAATCTCCAATGACTAGATACGTAATGTCCACTCAGAGAACATTGGCTATAGAAGTGAGTAGTTTATAGCTGAATCCTTGGACAAAGCAGGAAGCCAGGCAGCCTGCAGGAATATGGGGAGAAGTGAAGGCTGCTTGGCCTTCCTGAAATAAGCTGCAGGTCAGAGAGGTGTCAGTTTCAAATAGATAACCAAGAGGTGATTGGTAAGTCAGAGTAAATCGGTAGATGAGTGGACTTGAGAATCAGCAATCACAGGGAGGACTCCCAGAGGCAGGAATTGGAGGTGGTCCCTCTTGGGATAATCCAACAGCTCTCTTCACCTTCCTGGAGTCTCTCCAGAGGAGTGGTCTCTTCTCAGCTTAAAAAAGCCATATCTGCATCTGTTTCCTGCAGCTGCTATAACAAAGTAACACAAAGTAGATGATTTACAGTGACACACATTCATCCTCTTGCAGTCCTGGAGGCCCGAAGTCTGAAATCAGGTTCACTGGTCTACAATCAGCGTGTTAGTTGGGCCACGCTGCCTCCAGAGGTCCTAGGGGAAGATCCTTGTCCTTGCCTTTTCCAGCTCCTAGAATTACTGCGTTCCTTACATATCTTGGCTCATGGCTCCTTCCTCTACCTTCAAAGACAGCAATGTAACATCTTATTTCAGTGATGTGCTGCCTTTTTATTCTATGCAAAGTCCATGCTGCCAAATAAGGTAGTGTTCACAGGTTCCAGGGATTAAAACCTGGACCTGGGACACCTGGGTGGCTCAGTGGTGGAGCATCTGCCTTTGGCTCAGGACATAATCCTGAGGTCCTGGGATAGAGTCCCGAATTGGGCTCCCTGCATGGAGCCTGCTTTTCCCTCTGCCTTTGTCCCTGCCTCTCTCTGTGTCTCTCATGAATAAATAAATAAAATTTAAAAAAAAAAGAAAGAAAAACCCTGGATACCTTTGGGGCCTTTTTCAGCCTACCAACGCATCCTAACCAGAGAGCAGCCATAGATATTGGGACAAGTCCCAGATTCTCCTTCTCAGTGCAGGAAGTGGTTGGATTCTATTCTTTGACTTAACTAACAAGAATAACCCTGTCCCCTCAATTTCTCTGTTGATGGCAGGGCTACTCATAAGGAAAGAATCAAATTGAAACAAGCAAGTATGGTGACCTTTAAGCTCATAACGTTTTAATTCTCTCTTTTTTTGTACTTGATTTTTCATTTGTCTTATCATATCGTCATAGATGATTTGTGTGAGTTGCCTCAATATTTTGTGAAAAGAGAGGATGTAATTTGTCATGCAGATTTTAAATAAAAAGAGGATCATCTCCAGGAGGGAGGAGCTGGCTGGGTGGTCGCTGAGGGCATCTGGTCCCTTTGAGCTGCATGCATCTACAAGCTGCACTGTGGCTGCTCCATCAGGAGACAAGTCGAGAAATCATGGTTGAATGAATTAATGTTTATGATGCAGTTTTGGGAATTATGTTTTCCCCAAATGTAAAGTGTGGAGAGAGCCGTTTCTTCCTAAAAACTGAAACGATTGAGCTTGTTTTCTAAACAGTCATAATTCCAATGCTGCTGCTTATATAAAAGCAAAGATATGGTGTTTAAATGTGATAAATCACGTAGGGCAGCTTTTGACTTTGGCTCGGAAATATCCAGGAATGAGGATGAAGACATCAATGCTTCCATGTGTTTCTCATTGGATAAGATCTCATTCATCAGGAATTAAAATATCTCCATTTTGTCATAAAATTTTCTCCCCATCCAGTGTTCTTACGTGCACCACCTCCACACCCCAACCTTATCAACAAAACCAAATCAGAAACAAAACAGCTCACCCCTTGGCTCTGGATGCAAAAGTTAAAGCCAATATGGTCTTTAGTTCAAAAGTTTACGACTTTATAAATGGTGGTGATTTCCATATCTTTAAGTGATGTCCATACAGCCCTGACCCAGTGGAAGTTATCAAGGCTGTAGTCAAAGTGAGCCATGTCCCTCCAACATAAAAAATCAAAGTGAGCAATGACATGAAGCTTCGTTAAAAATCAGATCTTAAATTCTCAGACTCTGGTTGTCCTGGGGCTCTTTACAACGCGGAAGTAAACTCAATAAAATGTTGTGACAGCGCCATCAACCCTGTGGTTTCTGTGCCAGCATAACGTAGGAACGGATCTCAAACTGTTTGCTATTTAGCTCTGAGCTGAGCGCTAGCAATTTTAACAACTCAGATAGTCCATATAAGAATGAGGATTTTGTCACAATATTGTTGGTCTGTGTGACAAGTTTTAATGGAGAAAAGGTTACATTTGCATATTCTCCAGTTCCATTAACATTTCTAAAGTGAAGCCCAGTAACAAAGGAGAGAGTTATGAGTTCACTCTGGCAGAAAGTGGTAGATGGTTCTTATTTCTTGTTTTTATCTTCTTCATCTAGTTATATTTACTACTGGACATTTCTCAACGGTCCACACTGCGTACCTGACATTGCTCTAAGGGGTTCATATATATTATTTCTGATCATCCTACCAATTACTCTAAGGTAGGAATTATTCTCTCATTATGAGAGATGGACTCAATGAACATTTACTCAAAACAAAGAACATGCCAGCCAGGAGAGATTCAACAGCAAACCAGACAGAGAGAGGAGGAGCCCAAGGCTGCAGAAATAGTTCATGGTGGAGCAGGATTGGAACCAACTCTGACTGCATCCAAAGAACTTTAGCCCACCAGGTGCTCTGCTGCTAGAGGGAGATGAAGGGCAAAAAAATGGGCACATTTTCATTAACAGTTTTTACTACAAGCTAAAGGAGTGTCTGTCTTTACACTTATGTTCTTTCAAGTAAGTATCACATCCAATATCAATAAACACATCAGTAAAGGGTTATTTTTTTAATTAAATGGCATTATATAAATTTTTAAAATACAGACATATATCATTGAGAGCAATCATAGGGTAACAATCTCTAGAATATACCCAGCTCTTAATACTTCACCAACCGCTTTCACATTTATTATTTCATGTATCATTTAAGAGCATATCCCATGAAACAGGTGGTATTGTTTGCCGTATTAGATCCATGGAAACCAAGATCAGCAAACACTGACGGGCTATCCTGTGTTTATTTACAGACTAGAAGGGAGACAGCCAGATGTTCAAGTTCTAAACACTTTTCCAATTAATTCTGACACCAAATCCTGTGTCCATTCTACTAAAATAATCAAGGAATAAAAGATTTTTAACATGCTTACTCAACACAAGTGATCAGATACAGTTCATGTTTAGCCTAATATTTCTCAACCCAGCTCTAATGACAGTTTGGGGACAGACAGCTCTTTGTTGTAGAGGAGGGGTTCCTATGCCTTGTAGGATGTTGAGCAGTACTCCTGGCCTCTACCCACTGGATGCCATGAGCATCTTCCAATTGTGACAACCAAAAATGTCTTGGGCACTGCCAAATGTCCCCTGTGGACACTGTTTTAAACATATTTATTTTTAAGACATTGTCTAAAAAAATCTCTCCTTTAGACATTATTTCAAGGCAATGATTACAGCAGGCAACATCGTTATATGGTTAAATTTCTCTATTTGAAAGCAGACAGCTAGAGTTTTATTCTGGCTCTACCACTTAAGTTCGTACCATCTGTAAGTCAAATTTCCTCCTCTGTGAAATGAAAATAAACCACATAAGGCTACTTAAGGATTAAAGAGTTAAAGTGTGTGAACAGGGAACCATGGCAACTGACTTTTAGTGTGCTCACATTATTACTTAAGGTTGTTTTTCTGGCTGTTCTGTAAGCCTAAATAAATCTAAATTTCTTTAGATTTCTTTTTCATAATACTGACTATAAAGTAGAACCAGAATTTTTGTATTGAATGAAAGGCCTTCATGATCTCATCTCAAACTTAGTTTCCAGTCCTGTCTCCACCATCCCCGCCCTTCTCAGCCAGCACTCCTCCCCACAGCCTGTTTCTTAGCCCAACTCCAGCCAGGCTGAGCATATACCTTTCCCAAATCTGCCAACCCCTCTGTGACGTCATGTCTCTACCCATGCTTTTCCTTCATTGGTATTTGTCTTTTCCAGAACTTTTTTGTCTTGTGAACCATTCCTTCTCCTTAAGGACTAAGACCTTATGTGAAGAAACTATATCATGTACCAAATTCTGGCCCAAATGAGATGGACATTTTATTTCTTCTGGGCCTCTAGTTCTTTCTCTGGAGTCTATCTCCATGGGCAAGAAAAAATCCAGACAATCTCATCTAAGTGAAACCAAACCATTTTAGAAAAAGATATAAATCATTCCTCCAAACTTTTGCTGTGTGTGGGGGGAGGGGCAGGGGGATGCTCCTTCAGCATCTCTCTTGTGAAATTGAGGAGAGCATTTGAAAACATTAGTCTCCTGTTGAACAGCACCTGCTGCCTTGGCTGAGGCTGGGGAATTCCAGTTAGAAGAAACCAGAAGCAAACTCCCTTGGATGCACAATCCATTCCAGCCCGATTCCTGGAAAGCTGGTTTAGGCTGGGAGACATCAAGTTATTTTAAACACTAACTCACGGTTGTCTTCAGTTTTACCTGGCTTTCTAACCTCTCTCCCCCCTTTCTCCCAGGACCCCACTTTCACATGTTCTTACTGAACCAGTTGAAGTTCAGGACACAGCAGCTCCAGGAATTTCTTCACACTATGGGAAAAATCATTTGTTCCAATGGAGTTTACAACAGAGAGAGTATGGGGGAGAGGGGTGGGAGAACAATTAATAGTAATAAAAGCAATGGAAGAAAATTTCAGACAGTTATAAGTATTGTGGATAAAATAGGGCAGTGGGTAAGATGACTCGAGGGGTCAGGCTTGTTTGACTAGAAACTTCCAGGAGATGCCCTCCAAGACTTCATACGTGATACATACATGAACTGAGACCTGATAAAGACAAGAGGGCACCATGCAAAGACCTGAGGGAGAAGCCTCCTCAAAAGTACCAGGACCTTGAGATAAGAAGAGGAGTACCATTTTCAATAGGAAGGATGCAGTTCACAGAGGTTGGCGCAGGAAGCTCAGAAAGAGACAAGAGTCCTCTGTATAGGGCCTCCCAAGCCCAGTGGAGGAGTTGGCTGTTTTCCTAAGTGCAATGGGAAGCTATTGGAGGCTTTAAACCACAGAGTTATGAGATTGATGCATAGAAAAGACTGGTCATGACAGCAGCATGCAGAATGATTCTGTGTGTGTGTGTGTGTGTGTGTGTGTGTGTAGGTGTAGATGTTTCAGAGGAGGAGAGAGCATTCCAGAATGACCAATTTGCCAGAGAAACAACCTCAGTAGAACTGAGGAAACACTCTTCCTGACAAGATGCTTTCTTCACTCATTCCTTCATGCCTTCATTCTTTCCTAGCACATTTATGTAGTGTTCATTATGTACCAGAGGTATTGTACACTCTAGTTAACAAACATGACCGGAAGAGTTGTGGCTCTGGCCTCACAGAACCACAACTACCACAGTATGGAGAGGGAGATAGTGATGTGTCACAGTCCACAACACAATGAGGCACTACCACTAGGCATTGCATGGATGAAACTCACAGAGGGCTTTGCTGAGGAAATCACAAAAAACCGGAAGCCCTGCATTTGAGTGAGAGGCCACTGGGCCAGGACCATTCCAGGTAGCAGGAGCAGAGGTGGGAGAGAGCACTGCCCAGCTGTCAGCCAGTGTGGCCAGGGCAGGGAACCCAGGGAGGCAGTGGGACATGTCTCCCAGGATGGCAAGGGGGAAGATGGCAGATCCAGCAAAGCCTAGCTGGCCATGGAGATATCCTGGTCTTTATGCCAAAGAGAGTAGGAACCACTGAAGGGTTTTAAGCAGGGAAGTGGCACAATTAGGTTTGTGTTTGTGCCCATTTAGATGCCTTAGGGAGGAAGAAGGGTGAGCGGAAGGAAGGTGACTGGCTTGGTAAGCTGAATAAGAGGTGAGAAATAGGTCTGGGAAAAGAATAGTAGGGTACAGGGGATGTCTGGGATTCTAGAGGTTTCAAGGGGAGGCTGACGACAGTCTTTCTTTTTACCAAGAGTGAAGAGCTTAGACCCCTCCTGGAATTATGATTCCTTAGAAAGTGCATCTGTTCTGAGTTTGGGCTGTATGTGTACATGCACGCATGCATGTGCATGTGTATACATCCACCCACACAAATGAACTCATGTGTCTGCATGTGTGCAGAGTCCCTAAGACTGTTCCCCTAGAGCTCTTATTCAAGAGATACTATTAATATATGCCATTTAAGCCTAGTAGAGCAGTTACCATCTGGTTAATAAAATAGGCTGAAATGAATTCTTTACTAATCACTTTCCAATAGCACAGGCTCACCTGAATTCATCTTAGGCATCCAGTGTCTATATGACATTGCTAATGTTAATTTATAGATATTCTATAGATTTTTATTTCATTTGAACAAAGAATAGAGCTTTAGTTGGCTCCTATTATAAGCAGAGGGACTGTGATA
The DNA here is from genome assembly GCF_053574225.1 of Canis aureus. NCBI lineage: Eukaryota > Metazoa > Chordata > Mammalia > Carnivora > Canidae > Canis > Canis aureus. Next base: position 7,758,428 of record NC_135641.1, read on the forward strand.
TCTTGATGTTGCAGAGGTGGGTTTTTTTTTTTAAGATTTTATTTATTTATTCATGAGAGACGAGGGGGAGGGGCGGGCAGAGACACAGGCAGAGGGAGAAGCAGGCTCCATGCAGGGAGCCCGACGTGGGACTCAATCCCGGGTCTCCAGGATCAAGTCCTGAGCTGAAGGCGGCACTAAACCACTGAGCCACTCGGGCTGCCCCTGCAGAGGTGGTTTAGAATCATGCAAAAGAAGGAAATTAAACAAAAAAGAAAAAAGCTTTCTGTGTTTCAATCCATAATTGTTTTTCACTTTGATCACATAGCCAAAAAATTTCAATAGTTTGCCCACTCAGTAATCACAGATATTTTGACATAGATGTATTACTGTACCTTATGTCCTTTTTGAGGATATGTGTGGCTGTCTCAAATGTTATGTAAGTGTATTAAATACTAAATGCACATTAAATCGAATGCTTTATCTTTCCAATAAAAACTGAGCCAATTCAAAAAGGAGTCTTATTGCATATTGTCTTCAGAGCCCGTAAAGGGCGTGCTAACACATTTCAAGGTTTGCTTGACAAGCTCTACTAGTTGTGATAAAGGGAAGATAAAGAGAACAGGTTAAAATCTATGAGGACACTTTTAACCTTTGTCTGTTCCTCCTCTGCCCCATTTTTCATGACTCTTCTTCTCAGATGACAGCACTGACCCGGCATCAACAGGATGTATGCTTTCGAGTTGTTTTTCCAGGAGTAGAGTGGTTATTGTAAAGCCATCTCATTTCTCTTCCACCCTATCCGTTGGATAAATAGTACCCTTTTGTGGCATGTGGGGTCAGGTTTTTATCTGTGGTCTCAGAGGTTGCTGTTTTATTTCTCTGTTAAAAATTGGTTCCCTGCTACAGGAATAGAATCCACACAGTTGGCCCTGTTAGCTGCATGTTCTAGCTGGTTGAGCTGATTGATTTCATAAAACAATACTCATTTGCATAACAGTACAATCAATCTTGTGTTTTAGGATAGACTTAAATGTCTCAGAGCATATTTGTTAAAATTAATTAAACAGCCAGCTTTTTGGAGTAGCTCAAATATGTAAAGGGGAATACAAGAGAAGAACATACAGTGCAAAAAAATGATTATTCAAGTTGTATGAATAAACCTAACTCTTTAACTTCCTTTATAAAGTCTTCTTGTGGCTCTACCCTAGCCCCCAGAAAATCATTCCGGGAATCTGTTTCTTTTTAAGGAAGATATTATGATAACAGTAGCAACAGTACTAATTATAAAAATTATAAAGATGGCGTTGAGTGCTATCACAACGATTTGGATTGGACCCATTCGGTTATATTTTCTCTGGTCTGATAATTTAGCTAAACACTGTACCTGAATCAGACCACTGAAATAATATATTTGAAACACAACAACAACAACAAAAAGAAACCCAACATGACCTTATAAATTTAAGCCCAAATCAAAAATGTATATATTAATAAAATCATGTGACACCTTAAGTCATTTTTTAGTAATCTTCATAAACATGTCACTTCAGTTGACATATTTAAGATTTTACATATATATATGTTCTGCATATGATACATATGTGTATGCACATATACACTTCCAAGCCATCCTTTCCAGTTCTTTGCAGTGGATATGTGTGTAAGAAGAGCAGAACCATCATTTGTAAAGTATACTCTTAAGTGCATTTCGTAAATGGGTTAACTGTGTGTTAACACTGTGGTAGGATTTCTCTCTCATGTTCTCCTGCCTTCCTCTTGTTCAGAGAATTTGGATGGAGAGACCCGGAACTGCCTGAAGTGATTCAGATGCTCCAACACCAGTTTCCCTCCGTCCAGTCTAATGCTGCAGCCTACTTACAACACCTCTGTTTTGGAGACAATAAAATTAAAGCTGAGGTAAGCACTACTTGGATTCTGAAATGCCCGCTTGGCAGATTCATCATGCATGATCAGGGTCTATAGAGCAGTGTTGAAAGGAGAAAGAAATACAAAAACTCAAGGTATGTTTCCAAAGTTTCGATCCATATTTAAGACTGAAATGGCACTTTCTCTCTAATTAGTTGGCATGCGTATGCATACAGTCTTCTTCTTTAATTGTTGAATGCTAAGAGTACATGACCAAAGGTACCTGCTCATATTAAGAGGGGCAAGATGGTCAAATGCTACACTTTTCATGTGATTTGCCTTCCTCCCAGTTTTATCTCTGGAGTTATCTCTGCCTCATTGTCTTTGAGAAATACAAAGCATCTTCCTTTACAAGATTACTACAATCAATCTATGGTATTATCTGTCCTTCCTGGAAATCTCACGAATAGGATGAGAACTTTAGGCAATAAACAAACTTTATGTTAGAATCAAGAGGTTTGAGCCATTTACAAAATTACTAGTGAATAATATGGATATACACAGTCCATGAAAGAGCATATTGTCTGTGTCCATTATGTAAACAATTGTTAGTGTGCTTTGTGTGCTTGGAATATTTTGTATATACATTTTGTTGTGTGATATTTCTGGAAAAGCACAGTGGTCAGCACAGCTAACTCTGATTTCTTTAGACAGGGGACAAGAATTTGAGCATAATCTGCTGAGTAATCACATTTTTTAAAAAGATGTGACAAGCTATAAAGAGTCCTCTCCATAGCATGGAAGCAATTTTGAGGATGAGTTGAAATTAGTTTAAGAGTGGAAATAAGAAATTTGGATATATAATTGCAATTTATTATAGATGTTGCTTGCTTGCACTGGGATAGATATAGCCTAACAGCTTTTTCATTTCTTTCTGTCTTCCACTGGACTCAGAGGACTTAGAAAAGTCACATGTCTTTGTGGATGGAATATAGGGCAGTGCTTTTCAACCAGGTATGATTTTGCCTCCCACGAGACAGCTGACAACAACTGGTCCTCACAATTGGAGAGGGCTGTGGTGTTGCCATCAGCATGTCTCTGGGAGGGTTAGGGCTGCTGCATGTCACTCTAAAATGCGCATGCATGGGGCAGCACCCATAACAAAGAATCATCCAGTCCCAAAGGTCAACAGTGCCAACACAGATTAAAAAAAAAGATATTATTCACCTAAGATAAGTTTAAAAGGTCAGAAAATACTAATAAAATTATATAAGATGATCTAAAAATAAAGGTATGTGGCTTCTGTCCCAAATGGAAATTATCTCAATCCTTCTATATGTTTAGTAGAAAACAAAATGGCCCCTTCAACATGCAGGACAGATTTCTGATTAGGGGATTACATACCATCATTTTTGCAAGATTACAACTTTGAGAGCTTCTTTAAAGGCCAGGGAAGCATTTGATTCCATTGTTTGCATAAGGTCGGATCTGGAGGATTGTGATACCCCCACAAAAGTAGGAACAACACTCTGCTGTCAAGACTGATGACACCATGCATACACCTAGAAAGTATGAAAAGTTGGATACTCCTAATGAGGCTTATTGGAATGGGCAGGGTGGCTCCTGAGCACAACTGAAAAACACTTGAATGTAAGAAGGGAAGTCAGCTTGGGTTTTTATGGTGATTATGGGGTGGAGCTGGGGGAGTGTTCTCATGTCTGGATGGGGCTGGTGTGATTTGAACTTCCTGCTAGCGCCAAAGAAAGAGGCATCAAGCTTCCTTACCACCTTGCTCAGATGTGGGCAAAATGGGAGGGGGAGGCAGAGGTTTGAAAGCTGTCAGAAGCCAAACATCCAAAAACAGAGTCTGAATCATTATTATAACAAGTCATATAGTTGGTCAGACAGTACAGACGGTGTGGCCTGGGGAGGCATGAAATCAGTGCTCCAACTGGCTCTGTCTACATGATCCTTGGACTGGCCTTGAATCCTCTCAGTAGTGATGACACCCAGCAACTGTCTGTAGACTTGGGTGTGGCCACATCAGAAGCACCTCATGTCCCAGGGCAGACAAGAGGAGGTGAAGGGCCAGGGTAGCGGGTGGGGGTGACCCTCACAGAGTCAGTGTCAGACATATGCCACTCCCGGTGCTGCTTCCCCGCTCACCAGCTGTGCTTCCCTGAACAAGCTGACTGTCCTCTCAATCCTCAAAATAGAGATGCCCAAAGCTCTATGGTGGAGTCTTTGTGGGGACTAAATGATTTAATATATGCAGACTGCTTAGTGGTGACGTATTCATTCACTCATTCCTGTTCTTTTCTGGTCATGAACACAGAACATTCAAATTACTTTATATCTTTTTCACATTCATTCTAAGTTACTTTTTTTTTTTTTACTTTATTTAACATGCAAGTTCTTTTATTTTATGTATATGTGTGTGCGTGCACATGTGCTTATTTTTCTCATTTTGCCACAAGTGTCCTCAAGGCTGCCTGTGTCCCCTCTCACTGCCTGGAGATCCTTCCAGCAGCCAGCACTTAGAGCAGTGGCCTATCTTATGGATGTCAGTCCTCCACTGCACCCCCTCAAAGGCTGCAGACACAGCAGGGAGCTCATGGTAATGTTGTCCTGATCCCTGGGAGGCTGAGCCAAGAAAGACGGGAGGAGCGATATAGGCCTGAGGGCACCGCCTGATGCCACGTTGACAAAGTGAGACCAAGTTGGCAAAGGCAAGCCGAAGGGGCAGTGACAGTCCACACGCCTAAATAAAACACCAAGTGACCACCTGGAGTTCCCCGTTGTCATTCCTCAGTCACATGGGGAGCACCTGTGCGTACACACGTAACCTCTGATAGGGACTTGGCACATTGTGTTTGGCGCTTTCATCCTAACTGTGGACCCAAACCATTAGTAATGGTTCTCCCTTTGTGACGGATGGCTGCCTGCCATGTTTTCATACACAGGTATTGATTTTTGTAATTACCTGTTGTTCAAATACTAATCCTGCAGGCACTCGCCTTTCCAGTGTACTCCGGCTCCTAGCCTTTTGATTGCACTTTATTGAATTGATTTAGCTCTTCGGTCTACATTTCATTATTGGTATTGACTTTGCTCACACAATGGATAGACCATTGAACAAAAGGCAGAATTAAATCTCCACTATGTGGAGGGTCATAAATCATGCCTTTCTCATTCCTTATTACGGTGCTTTGTACGGTTTTCACGTAATGAAGCTGAGAAATTCAGTTGTGTTACAAATGAGGCCTGATCTCATAGGTACAGGGTTGAGAGTTCCCTTCCATCAATCTAAGTGGATGAAGGCCCCGTCCCTAACTTCCCCTCCTGGTCTGGTGAAGGCAGGTTTGCGGCAGCCTCCCAGGAGCCGGTGCAGTCCAGGGGAGAGATCTAGGGGCGGGGGCCGTTGGCAGCCACCAGTGCCTGCAGTAGAGTCTCGGACACCAGGTGCCCGGACCCACATCAGAACAGTCAGTTACCAATGAGACAGAGAGTGTTCCACACAGAGCTCAGAACCTGACTGAGAGGAGATCACAACAAAACCCCTAAAGAGGCAGGCGAAGGAGAAAGGGTAAGGATAGGGTCTGGGCCGTTGCCACAAACACGCTGAGTTTGTACAGCTCATTCCCATGGAACCGAAGAGTGTCTGATAGTTCAGTGTCCTTCTGCTTTAGGTCAGAGATGTCAGTGGTGCCATCTCCTAGATTGTTGGAAACACCACAATAAATTGAGCTTTACATAATCCGCAGAGTTGTTAGACATGAAAAAATTTGGAGGGAAAAAAAACACTAAAAAACCCCCCAAAACCAAACTTGCTCATTGGTATGTACCACCAGCATCATGTAGGAAGTGCCTATGGGATGATAATTTTAATATTTTTCAGAAATCTTTTCTCCATTCTTTCTGGGAATTCCACAGTTTTAATATTTTTAAATATTAATATTTTTGGATATTGACTTGGGGATAATATGAAGTGCCTCTCGCGGGTTGTAACGATTTGAGTTTATTTATGTTCTTCTGCTCTGTCCTGTTTGTGCCCATGCACCACATTAGGATAGGCACACAGGTGGGCACCCCATACTCACATGCGAACAATCATACACAAAAAGGAGCGCAATCTGTATGCTATATAGTAGCATCCAAAATCATATGTCTCCTAGAAATTTAAAAAAGTATTATCACAGTTTCAAGTTTGATGAAGGATAATCTTAAATTCAAAAATTTTAGCTATTTGGGATGCTTGGGTGGCTCAGCGGTTGAGCGTCTGCCTTCGTCTCAGGGCATGATCCCAGGATCCGGGATTGAGTCCCGCATCAGGCTCCCTGCAAGGATCCTGCCTCTCCCTCTGCCTGTGTCTCTGCCTGTCTCTCTCTGTGTCTCTCATGAATAAATATATCTTTTTAAAATTTAGCTATTTTAATTTACTTTATAATAAACTAAGAAATTACACTGATTAGAAGTTTGAAATTAATTTAATAAAAATTTAAATTTTAAAATAATTCTAAAATATATTTTCTTTCAAACATAGGACCATTCCTTTAAATAATAGGCCTTTAAACAAAACTGGGACTGCATTGTAGGACGTTGTCATTAACTGTGTTCATTTCTCTGTGATGGAAGTGGCCGCTGACTGCTGCTGCTGACGACTTTTAGGGTTTTGACCTGATCACTTCTTCCTATAGGAGAAGTTTATTAAACTGGCTTTGGCTATCAAATTTGCAGCCCACGTGTTTGAAAATCTTACACACTAAACTTGGATTTCATTGTTAAGCACAATTGCTCCAGGAAACCACTATTGATTTTACTCTTCTAACTCTCAGCAAACCTCTGAGGAATTGCCTTAGCATCATGACTCCCATGAAGCATTTTTTGTTGTTGTTTTTCAAGAAATGGTATGTTCCATTCTAGTGGGAAAAAAGAGTTCACCAAATCTTGGTATGAGTTAGTAGGAGAATTGAATACTAATAATATCTAGATCCTACTTTTTAATTGTATTTATTTATTTGAGAAAGAGGGAACATGGGGGAGGAGGATTGCAGAAGGAGAGGAAGAAGCAAGCTTCCTGCTCAGGGTGGGCTCAATCCCAGAACCCTGAGATCATGACCTGAGCCAAAGGCAGACAGTTAACTCCTACTGAGCCGCCCACATGCCCCTAGATCCTATTTTTAAGGAATCTGCAACCTATGGGACAGACAGGATAAACCAGGTAGTATGACATCATGTGTTAAGCACAATGGATACACAAATCTCCAGCCTCTGAGCTTGTTAACAAAATGCTCAAAACCCAGCTGGTGGAGTCACAGAAAGCGCCCTGCTTCCTACAGTGATTACGCTGAATTTTAAATTAAAAGCTATCAGAAAATATACCCTAAGCCACATCCACTTAGAATTAATAGAAGAGGGCTTGGATTTAAGGAGATCAGTCCTTTGGAGTGTGTGTGTGTGTGTGCGTGTGCACGTGGGTGTCATGTGCATGTCCGTATAGTCTCATCATCTTTGAACTGTTTGCACTAATCTGTTTTTCCAAATTGGCACTACTTTTCTTGAGGGGCGATAATATAAAGATTGGCTTCTTTTCTTTCCTCTTCTTTTCATTTACTTTTTTTTTCCTAGAGTGAGGGTTGGGGGGGTGGGAAGAGTTCCAAGCAGACTCCACGCTGAGTGCGGGGCTCAATCCCATGACCCTGAGATCGTGACCTGAGCCAAAACCAAGGGTGGGACGGCCAACTGACTGCATCACCCAGGCACCTCAGAATTTGGTTTCTGTATATATGCATACGATCTCCCTCCCCAATAATTTTTATTTTATTCAGAGTGATTAAGAACAGTCCATATGTTTTAAAAAATTGACTTGTTCCTGTCTACTACACTTACAGAGCTTCATAATTTCTATTTTATCTTGGTTCTTTCTACCTCATATAGTTTGAGAGAAGGTGCTATCCATCTTTTCAATTGATTACCTTTGAGCCATTTCTTCTGTTTTCTTCATCATAAATTGTTCTACATTTTTAAAGAAAGAGCCTCTCTTAGTTGCTAGATGTGAGTAGACAGGATACCACTGAGTTTACAGCATGGGCTCTAGAGGTGGGCTGCCTGCCCTTGAACCCTGGCTCTTCTGCTTGCTAGCTCTGGGATCTTAGGCAAGTTTCTTTACCTCTCTGAGCCTCAGACTCCCGGGCTATCAAATGACATGGAGAATCCACATCACCACAGAGAGAAAGCACATAGGGTACCAGCCAGAGTAAGTGCTTAAGGCATGTGGGTTATTGTTAGTATATGTAGAAAATATAAATTAATGAAATATCTTCCAAATTGTTAAATGTAAAACCAGTCTCATAGTGGTAGAGATAGAATGGTTTATGTATTCTGCCTTATTTGTATTTTTATCATTCACATTTTGAAATCTACTGTTGTCAACTATAGAAATTGAAAGCACATGCTGTGTGTGGGTCTATGCCAAGCCACTGTTTAAATAAGTGGATTCAACCACAGGTATTTAGGAAATTAGAATCAGAAAACCACTTTTGTATGCCAACAAAAAAGAACACATAAACAGGTCCAAATGCTTAATACACTGTTGTTTATATAAAGGTGGAATTTATGAGGACATTCATTCAACAGATATTCACTGGTCAGCCGTTAAGTCTCAGGTTCTGTTCTTGGCCCTGACATTGTAGCAGTGAACACAGTAGATGTAGGTGAGCAGTGGGGAGGCAAGAGTAAACAGGAACAGAAATCTATGATATGTCAGATGGTGTCATGAAGAAAACACAGCATAGGAATGAGGATAGAGAGTGATGGGTATGTGGAGGTAGGGGTCATTGCTATCTTATAGAAGGTGGTTGAGAAGGTCATCTCTGAGAAACAGCATTGGAGCAGTGCCCAAAGCCTGGGAGGGAGCAAGAGAGAGAGAGAACCATGGAGTTCATTCTCTGAACAGGATTGTCCCATGTGCAAAGCAAACATACCCAAGGCAGGTGCTTGTTTGTACAGCAGGTATGCATTAGTTTCTTGTGGCTGCTCTAACAAAGTACCACTAACAGGATGACTTAAAACAACAGAAATATATTCTCTCATAATTCTGGAGGCCAGAAGTCAATAATCAAGGTATGGGCATGGCCAGGCTCCCTCTGAGATTCTGGGTAGGACGAATACTCCCTTGCTTTTTCCAGCTTCTGGTGATGGCCCCCAATCTTTGCAGTTCCTTGGCTTCTAGCTGCATGCCTCTAGTCTCTGCCTCTGATGTCACAGGACCCTCTCCTCTATATGCAAATCTGCCTGTGTCTCTTGCTGCCCCCCCATAAGGACAGCAGCCATATTGGATTATGGCTCACCCTAATGATCTCATCTCAACTAGGTTACATCTTCTAAGGCCCTATTTCCAGATAAGTCCCATTCATGGGTTTGGGGAGGTAGGATTAACCTATCTTTGGGGAGCCACAATTCAACCCATAACCAAGAGTAACCAGGAATGTGGTTGGAACCTAGAGAGAGAGGTAGAAGATGAATCAGAGAGCTCAATGTCTACAGTTGGGTTGAGTAGACCTTTGAAAGTCAAAGGATTTATCATCAATGAGGAGAAATCTCGACCTGCTTTTTTGGCCAAATGGTTGAGAAAGTAGCACATTTCAAGAAAGAATGCTTAGATATTTTGGTATACAATAAATGGTCACCAGAAAGGTAGCTGTGATATGAAAGATCAGGAGAAGGTGAATGGATAAGTGAGATGGATAGGATTGCCCCAGAGCTTCTAAAGAGCAGTCAAAAAAAGGAGGAAAGTAGACCTAAGGTAGCCTCGTGTAGTGATCTCAAAGTGATTAAGAAAGTGTGATAAAAAACCAAGTGGCTTTGAGTTCTGAAGGAAATCTGGGAAGTTTCTGAGAGGACATGCAAGCATTTGGAATGATGCTGGTGTAAGGGAGAAAGACTTAGAAATGGGAAAACTTTGGTGAATGGGAGGGCTGGTGGGGCTGGACAATGACGTTCTAGGACAACACTGTGAAAAGCAGCCAGGAGCCAGGATGCAGAAGAGAGAGATGAGGAGGCTCTCCTTGGAGCTGGGTGATGGAAAGTAGTAGTGTCCTGTGCACACAGCTTGCAGGAAAGAGCTGGGTGATGGGTGACAAGTCTACATAAAGAGAAGGAAGGAGGCAGTGACTGTAACACATGGAACTCTAAGACCTGTTTGCAAAGTGCTTTGTGATCTTGTTATGTTTAAATACCGTCATGGCAGAAGGAAGAAGAATGCACAGTGCTAATGGCTGCGTGTACTGTGGGGGGGGGGGTGGATTGGCTCTGGGTCCCAGAGAGGCGCTGACCATGAGGAAGTGAAGTGTCCTCAGGGGTGCTAGGTCTCGTGAACACAGCAGAGGCAGTACATGATCCACGCGAGCATCGCCACAGCTGAGACTAGAACCGAGTGAATCAGGACAGCCCTGTGTATATGTTCCTCACTTTCATGAAGACTGGTCTTTCACACATGAAACGTGATCGAAGAGGTAGAAGCAGGAGTTACCGGGCCAGAGCTTCCCTTGGGAAGGACCATGCGTCATCCTTGGCAGAGGGTCCGAAGTTGGCAGTATTGCTAATGGGCTGGGACAGGATCACAGCTACGGAGGGTGGACGGACTGCACGGAGCAGACATGGGCCTGGTGCCTTGTCCCATGCTGTAGGAGCTAAGACAGAATCACGATCTTTTGGAATATGTGGGGAGAAGCAGAGGCAAAGGCATCCGGACACACTAAATGGTGGTGATGCAGGGCCTTCTTTACTTCAAGGGAAATGGCACCTGATGACACGGCCAAGATGTCTGGCTTGGTGGCACTCTGTGACTCCTTGTCACATACCTTTCTCTCTTCCATGTTTCATGCTTCTATCCCTCTGCCCTGCTGGCCCCATCTCTTGCCCCTTTTGGTTTCTCTCTCTCCTCCTAAATCCGTGGCTGTCATGGCATCTGTCAACTATCCGGAGATTTGTCTTGGCCTTGATGACTTTCTCCAAGTGTTGAGGAGACTGAAGTCTTGTCTGACAAAGGTCTCCCCCCAGGGTCGGGGGATCAGACATCAGCATGACAGTTCTGTGACATACCACGTAGGTGCTTCCTCCTGGCCCCAGAGGTCCCTGAAGGGACACATCAGTGAGTAGAGCTCCCAGTTAAGAAATAAGTTGATCATTACCAGAATCCAGTTCAGAGAGCCCAGTTCTTGACAGGAGATGCCAGCACTAGGGACCTCACTGGTTTAATGGCCACTTCCATTGAGAAGTTTAACAAGACACCTAGGACAGAGAAGAAAAGCATGTTGGGAAAAGACTAGGCATAGGACAGAAGCAGCCCAGAGTTTGTAGATAGCAGCAATAAAAGGAAGACTCACATCTCATTCCCAGGCTGGTTATCCACTCAGCTTCCAAGCCGGTGACTTACCTGGTGCCACCAGAGCATGGGGGAGAGAGACCACAGAGGTTCAGTCAGATCTAATGAGCAAGGAACCATATTTCCTCAAGTTTAAGATCCCTTTGAGGAAGACCAACTGTGGCAGGAGAGAAGAGACAGCACGGGGGAAAGCAAGGCATGGGCATCAGAGGGTACAAAGGGAGCTAGAGCCACCTGCTGTACCAGTTCTGTAGCTGTGGGCCACACAGGCAGAGACCATTGTTCAGAGACAGTCTTGAGGCCCGCCTTTGTGTGAAGAAACCTCTCTTCTCCCTCTCCCGACCCTCCAAGAGCAAAAGAGAAGGAGCAAGCAGGCAGGCGGAAGGTAGGAAGCCAACCAGGAAGCCAGAACTGGGTCCAGCTGGGATGTTGGGGGAGAGGTGGGAGAAGGGGCCAAGATGGAGGAATAGGGACAGGCTTCATTCTTTTAACTGGAATGAGACTGTTTTCATAACAAAAAGTGAATGAAAGTTGAGAAATCAGACTGATGGGTTGAAAAGTAACCAGCCTACAGCGTGTGTCCTGATTAAAAGCACCAGGTACAGAAGGTTCTCTTTGCAAAACAGTGATGAGTCAGAGAACAGGTTCCAAAATTGGGTCATGACTCGGGAGCAGTGATACATCGGGTGTTTTTTCTAATCTCTGAAGGTTCCTAAAATTCGCTTTGGGTTATTTTAACTTGATTTCTTCTTTGGGCCATGCTGTCCTTCTAATTTTTGTCCTTTCATCAGACCACCCCCTGAAATGGTTCATATCCTTTCCAATAATTAATGAAAAAGTCAAATGATCATCTAAATGTCAGGCCATTCCTCTATGGATCACAGGTAGGGGACCGGGATCTACCCTGGGGCTGCTCACCATGCCTTTTTTCTTGACACATTTCTGAATGGGATCTCCTGTGTCCTATTTTAGAGACGAAGATCTGTAACTGAAAAGCCAATCCTTCAGGGGTGGGTCCAGCTGTATCCAACCTCAACCTCAGCTGACCTTTACCTCTACCATAGCTTCCTTTTCTTCTCTCCTAGGAGAGGTCCAGAAAAACCCCAAACTCTGTCCTCCTGCTGACACTTGGCTCCTAAGGGCTGCCAGTTTGCCACCATTAGTCTTGTTTTCTGAGTGAGAAATCTCTCAATTGTTGAACCAAGGAGGGGGCCTCTTATTGATCTGTCGCCCTTCTGATTTTTCCCTTCTAGTCTCCAGGGTTTCCTGGCACACAGATTAGGAGAACATTTTGTCAGAATACTGATAGGAACAACACAAGAACCCTCCATGTCATGTCTGGGCACACAGGGATCATCAAACACACACTTCTCCCTCTCCAGAATTCATGGCCACTCGTGTGCTTTCCTGTCTGCCTGCAACCTCTGTAGCATTAATCCACTGCAGATAATTGTTCATGCACTTGCTGTATTTGAGCCTCTGGCCACTTTTCCAACTTCACCAAGGCTTCACCAATGGATTTTTCCATTTCATTCCAAATCCAATGTTTCGGATCTCCTCACTCCGGTGGCACTTGCAAATGTGTTAATGGCCCACTTTCTGCACACTTGCATGCACCATCTTGGAAATGTTTAATGCTGCTGGGGCCAGATGACAAGAACTTGAATCCCCCCCACTTGAATTAGAGCCACAGTTGACTTAAGTGTAGGCAAATTTCTAGTCACCCACATTGCAGTCATTCAAAATCAGATTCTTCTTGGAAGAAATGTGTCTTTACACCCAAACTGTCCCATAGATATTTGCCACATCTCTTCCCTGTTAGGTGCACTCTATCATTACAAATGGTTTTTAAAGGTTTCAAGAAAAGCTGTAGGTGATATTTATATGCCAACTATTCCTTTTTGGTAGCTCCAGTGCACTTTTTAACCAAACCTCTAATATATTTGAGAGAAAAAACATCTACTTTATTAAGAGCCCTTCAAAATTCAAATTGTTCCTGCATTTACAATCCTTTTTAATTAATTTGCCTCTTGAATAAAAAGTAAAACATTAAGTAGGCATTAAGTCTTTTGTTATTCGTATTTAATCTTATGTATGGAAAGATTTCTGCATCTCCTTTGTGTCTATACAAGCCAGCTTCAAGTTCCAAAAATTGCTTGAAAGAAGTGGTCCTACAGTTGTCGAGACTGTATTTTCCCTGCCAACCGTGGTATATAAGAAGACCAGGCTCCCCAGGACAGCTCACAAAAGCTTCATTAACCCATAATGTCTTTGGACTATAGCAGTGGATGAATAATACTGTAATATTCAGTCTCTTTGGATTCATGGGGAAAAGCAAAAAATGTCCCAGTCAGAAGGCTGGGACTCACCTCTAGCATTTTACTGTGTAGAAGCCAGTGTTCTCCACACAGCCCTTGTGGGTTCTGGGGTTAGCGTGGAGACCATCACTGCTGCAAACCACAAGTGATGAGATGTGCTGTCTGTGGCTGGGTTCCAAAGAGGACAAGGGCAGATAAGAGGGAGCAGGAGGACAATGACAGAGCCATTTTTGGAAGGGGTAGGTGATCTTGGAGAGACTCCATTGTGTGGACTGAACAAAGGGGGCCTAATAAGGATGAAGGCCAGAAACTGGAGACGGGAAAATAAAATGATATGAGGAGTAGGAGTTCCTAACCGCTCTACCCACAAATCCCAGGGACACTCCCGAAACCTCTCTCCCCAGGGACGCTCCCCAGACCTCAGAGACAGCCTGCCACTCCCTTCCTTTAATTCCACTTTCCCTGCTGTCCTTTCTGTCGCCACCACCTGTAACTTTTGAGCCAGCTTCTCTCTTTAAAGATCCACTAGGGAAAAAGTGGGTTATCTTCCCAGCTGTCCTCTATTCTTTTATGTAAGGCAAATACATTCAATTTTGATGTTTTACATATATTTTTTTACTGCCTTCACAAGTGATAAGAATCATTTCAGGAATCAAATATTTACCTCATAAATATCACCCTCCTGTTTTTCATTTACATCCTGAAGACACAAATAATGTCGCACTGGCAAATGGTAAAATGGTGGCTTGTACGTTTGAGCAGAAAGCGTCCCTCAGATTGCCTCCTTGAGTTCTCCTTTGGAGATGGAACTGCCTGGGACTCCCCGGGGAGAAGTAGGATAGCACAGGGAAGGAGGGGTGAGAACTGGGCCCCCATTTGCAGGCTGGAGGAACCCCCACCCTGTTCTAAGAGATACTGAAATTGATCACAGGAGAAAGAATTCTATCAACAGAGACTCTGAAACTTCATCAAAGTTCTCTTAATAGAGGGTGAATCTGAATTCACATTCACTGGGTATTTCTTCTTTCTGCTGATACTGGTATTCCAGAGTCTCCCCTGACCCCACAACATGTACAACTAGTTATTTCCAGTGGTCCCCTAGGAGGCCTCTCTGTTCAGAAACACACCTATCAGTTCTGGCAGGCAAAGCACTATTTCTTTCCTCTTTTGCTGAGTGCTGCACAGAGAAGGTGCCTCGTGCCCTTGGAGGCAATGAAGGTGCCTCTAAGCAGGCCATCACTTTTCCGGTGACTACCTCCTGGCTCAGCCTGCCAAGCACACCTGGTACTCTCTATCACTGAATTTCACCAAACTGCCTCCCTTTCCAGGCACTGTTGCCCTTTCTAATGGGTACCATCATCCCCTTGCATCAATCATCACCCTTATGGTGCATGTGATGGATCTTTCAAAGCCTAAAAGTGTCCAAAGTGGTGAGAACGTCTTTGTACCATTGCTGATTTAATGTTTGTGTTTTTTTCATATGGACCAAAATAAATAAACAAACAAACAAACAAACAAACAAATAAAAATAAAGCAGAGACCACTTATTTTACTTATAGTCTCCATGTTTTATATGATCCAGGTAAGACTCCAAGGGAGACTGATCTAAGAGTTAAAAACCGTGCTCTGCCTAGAATTGTACCTCTTCCTAACCCAGTAAGGCTTTGCTACTGGATCCAGCTGCCTGGTTCTCCCTTCTCTCAGTTCCTCCTACAAACACATTTCTGGAACCTAGCCCCCTCAGCTTGTTTGGCATGCCCAAAAAGGTCTCAGAAACAACAGTTGTACCATATAGGCTCACATCTCTTGTCATGTACTTTGATTTACAGAGAAACTTAGTTATACAAAGCAGAATATATCTCATCTTCAGTAGGTAGTGATTGTTGCTAAGCTCCCCAGCCTCTCAGTTTCTTATGGGGAAAATACAGCACTATTGATATTGGCCATAAGTAGGAGGATATTATCACCATCAGCAGATAAGTGTCAAAGTGGGTTTGATACACTCCAGACTTGGTTAACATGGTTTTGGGTGAATATATGGAAACTGAAAGGGAAGGAGATGATTCTGTAATGCCATCTTGGTGGCCAGATGATTCTTAGTGTGAGACCATACAACCTTGTATCTATAAAGGAAAAGAACTATTTCAGTGGAGTATGTCCATTATCCCCTTAATTGTGAGTGGTTAGCAACATTATCCCGTATAGAAATTATAATTCAAAGAGAAAGGGTTGCTTCCATTGGCCTTTTGCCAAACAAGCAGGGATATCTGAGGCTTGTTTAACAAGGAAATAAAATCTGACATATAAAAAATATGAAAACTAAACTTGGCATGCCAATATCTATATTGCAGACAGGTGGGTCAGAGATGTTATGGGTGAACTTGCCTGTTGGTAGAATGTTCTCTTTAAGCAGTAATCTGTGTTGCTTTACTCTTACCTGTTGTTATTAGGCATGACCAGAGGGCCATGGAAATGGGACTCTAGAAGTTTGAGGGCAAAAGAACTGGGCAGTTTTTCCAAAGAATATAGGCAGAAATTCAGATAAAAATTATTGCCAGGGATATTGAGACAGAGTGAGTCAAAGACCAGTAGTCTTCAATGAATTTTAGTGATATCAGAGTTTGAGTGGAATAAGAATTAGTTACTGGTGGTAGATACGCAGCTGCATGTCTTTGCATCTAATCTAAGGCCATGTCTCTGGCTTGGGTAAAGACTGTGGTATATGTGACTACCACACATGGGTAGAATTTATTTATATTATCTCCAACCCCATCATTACTCCTAAAGAATGGCCATATCGAGAACTGACGCCAACTTGATTGATCTGTGACCATGTCTTAAATCAAATGGGAGCAAATATCTTTTAAATGAAACAATGGCTGGTAGGGTGATTTGGGGAGACCTCTCTAAAAGGATATTCATATTTCTTAATTTTGTAACTAGTTGAAGATGTCCAAGAGAAAGTTAAGGCACTCTAGCCTGACTTACCATAAAAGGAGCATGTGGATCCTGTGGTTAAACTGGCCTAAGCAGCCATGAGAAAATGAAGAATCACAAACTATGGAAAAAATAGACAAAAATGAGGCAGGGCAGTCTAGGCCAGATTGGATTAGGGAGGTGTTTTGTATGGTCATTAAAGAAAGAAATGGAAAA
This sequence comes from Canis aureus, assembly GCF_053574225.1. Taxonomy (NCBI): domain Eukaryota; kingdom Metazoa; phylum Chordata; class Mammalia; order Carnivora; family Canidae; genus Canis; species Canis aureus. The sequence goes on from NC_135641.1 coordinate 7,775,132, forward strand.
ATAGTTGGTCATAGGACACTGAATATAGGTTATATTACTATCTTCTTGCCACAGTAAAAATTACTACAGACTTACTGTCTTACTACAACAGAACTTTATGATCTTATACTTTAGGAGATCAGAAATCTGAAATCAGTTTCATTGGGCTGAAGTCAAGAGTGAGCAGAGCTGTGCTATAGAGCACCATATGGACAACCAGTTTCCTTCCTCCTCCAGCTTCTAGAGGCCACCTATATTCCTTAGCTCTGTGGCTCCCTCCACCACCTTTTTAAGGTCGTTCCAACATCTGCTTCCATCGTCACATGCCCTTTCTCTGACTCTGACCCTCCTGCCTCCCTCTTATAAGGACTGTTGGGATTACATTCCCCCACACAGATAATCCAGAATAATCTTGCATCTAAAATTCCTTAATTTAATTATAGCAGCTGAATTCCTTCTCCTCTGTGGGGGCTTTATATGTAATATATTCACAGGTTTCAGGGATTTTCACATCTTTGGGTGAGGGAAATTATGTAGCCTACCCCAGAAGTCCTTGTCCACTGATAAGATAAATTTAAATGTCTTAGAAGAAAAAAATCAGAGTAACTGCTCTTCCCTCTCTTATAACGTCCTAGAAAACTTCAGGTATTTATACTTAACTTCACTGTTCTGAAAAAGACCCTGATGGAGGCTAAGAAAGAAATGAGACACAATAATCTTGGAAAAAGACTTGGATTCAACTCTTGTAGTGGCAGAAAGAGCAGATGTGAGTGGAAGGAATCATAGTGTGAGGAGGGGTGAAGGGGGCCTCGTGAACAGGTGACCCCACTGCAGGGAGGAGAAGTTACTCTTATCACATTCCCAGCAGAAGAGCTGAGCCTTGTTTGATAGGGGAGAAGCTGGGAAGCCATATTTTCTGAGCTTAATCAATGTAATTTTGCATGGTCATTATACTAAAGAAGTGGAGATCGTTTGAAAAGAGAATGGAAAGATATTGTTCAAAAACAAAAGATAACTTTTCATATCACTGGCCCAGGCATACCACATGTGCAGACTACAGTGAGTTCATGCTCCCATAACAAATGAGGGCAACAGCTATAGTAAAAATGATGCCATTAAGCCAGTTGTGATTGTGTAGAATAATGAGAGCCCCTCGACCAGTCAAGAGTCAGCATTCTCAAAACTAAACCAAGAAATATTTCTTGGATAGGTTCTGGCAATTTCTGCATTAACAGTGGAGGCAGTAGAGACTGGTACTCTGGCTCCAGTACCTCCTTCTATGAAAGACTTATGTGACCAAAGCAGTCAACTTTTCTAGGTTGGCTTTATAGATTATCAAGGTCTAAACAGAATGGCTTTCCCACTGGCATTGACAGTATCCAATATAGTTCAAGCTAATAAGAAGCTCAATAGGCACTAGAGTCAGTGCTGTCATTGATCTGGAATCTTTTTTCCAATCCCAATTTCTGAGAAAAAGCCAATCTCAATCTGCCTTTACCTGAAAGACCATTTAATCTATTTTAACAGTTCTGACACAAGGGTATGTTAATTCTCTTACCCCTGACCAGAATTCCTATGAAGGGACTCAAACTTACTGAAATAAAAGATATTCTAAGCCACAACTTTGATGATTAATGATTACTGGGCCTATAAAAGAATAGGGTGACAGAATTGAAACTGGCATGACTCATGACAAAGTGAGACTGGCTTGTAAATTCTGTAGAATTATAAAGGATAACCTAACATGGAAAATTTGAAGAATCAGGGATCTTTCCCAAATGATGAAAAATATTCCACAGATATTCCCCTGAAATGAATAAGGAATGTAATACTTGGTAAGAACTCCTTGAGTCCTGAAGAAGTCTTACCTTATATTTGGAATATCATTAAGTCGCATTAAAAAAAAAAAAAAGAAAGGAATTGAAAAGAAAAGAAAAAAAGGTAGAAAAATAAAAACAAGTCAAGTTGAAGATGATCCCAAAGAGTAAAAAGCTTTAGATCTTCACTGGATCAGAGTATTGAGTATAACTATGAATGCCTAAGATCCACAAGTTCCTTTACCCAAACTCTGACAAATACTCAAAGAGGTTAAAGTTCATGGCAGAAGCCAGTAGAGGCAGAGAAAAATAGCCTTAAGGCTGAACATTACTGAGTCTCCACCATTAGATATTTACTTTTTGAAAGGCCACCACTGGCTTGCTAATAGAGATTGCTTGCATCTCTGAGAGTTATTTGAGACCTAAAATCCCTGTTAGACCTTGGAGAATGTCAGAAAACATGGACATAAGATATAGTCTGTCCAAAAACTCTGATTAAGAGCAGGGATTTGCTTAAGAACACTCTTAAGTTTGGTTATACCAGAAGTGTCCACCAGATGCATGAACAGGATTCCTCAGAACTGAGATTTTCCTGATTTATCTCTTGGGGAACTTCATCCTCTATGGAAGAAATTCCAATCTAGGATTCCTTATCAGAGCAAGTCCAGCAGGAACAGGACTTATAGACAAGAGCACTAAACAATGGAGAAGGAACACCTTTGGAAGAATGCTTCTTCCAACCTCATTTATAGAAGAGTGCATATTAATAGATCAAAAGTCAAAACTACATCCACCAGAGCATATCTTCCTAGTTAGCCAGATAATATTTTTTTTGAATGATCATTTGAAAAAGTGCTAGTGCTAGTGAGTCATTTGTTACTCATATAGACAGGGTCGACCATCCAGTATGCCACTTCCACGTTGGGAAGACTTTATTTCTTTGGCTTTATCACATGAGTCCATTTCATCTTGACAACCACTTGGTCTCGAAAGCAAGTGTGCTAATCATATGTTGGGAAAGTGCAACTCTTATGAAAATCTCCTTTCAAAATTTTCAAAGGAAATCATAATTTCCTCATTTTCTCATTCAGATTTTCCATTTCCCCACCCCTTCAAACATGGATATCTGTATTAATAGATACCACACATTTTTTATATTATCTTTAAGAACTTCCAAAGCTAATGTTTCTCACCTTTTTGCTAGTCTCCACGATCTAGATTTAATTTTTCCACAAGAAGAAATGAATCAATAGATGATTTGTTTTGCAATTTAGATTTTTTTCATTTTAGTGTCCTAAACCCTGAAGAGTGACAGCAGAATGTGAAGATTTTGAATTACGAATAATCTTTCTTATTGTTCTTTTATCTGTCTGTCTACCATTGAGCCCAAGTTCATCTGATGGAAATTGGGTATTCAACCATGGGGTACTACACTATTTCACATGATTTTATATCTTTTTTTGCATTAAGGAAAACAAGCCATCTGCATATCTATAATTAGCTAATATATTCAGCATTGGCTCCTATAAACAAGATGCAGGTGTAAGTATTGCTGAAGCATTTTGTTCATAATGTTGGCTTTTACTTGTGGGAAAAATTACTCTCACTTCATGAAATAAAAAGATAAAGTTATAAGAAAAACATTTTTAAATGTGTAAAATGTTTGCTGGACTAGTGTCCTATTTATAGCTGTATAATATTCTAAGCTCTCAGATCTCTTCTTTGGCACCAGAAATCTTTGTTCTTAAGTATTAATTTGCCTGGCACATGACAATTGTCCTGAAGGATGGACTTTCAAAGTTGGCTTTATTTCAAAATGTTAAGTTTATGGGCAAAACCACATTCTGTCAAAAAATAATATGGCATGCCTGCTGTGTGCCAGGTACTCCTTTTGGCCTTAGACATTCAGCATTGAGCAAATTGGGCAAGATCCCTGCTCTCACAGTGCTTATATCCCTCTAGGTAGGAGTGGGGGCAGAAATTAGCAGGTAAGTATGTGAAATATATCAGGTCGTAAATGGGAGCAAAGGAGGAATGCTGAGAAGGATGCGTAGACCAACAGCAGAGGGGATGGAGCACAGGCATTCAGGCTACTTTTGATGGTTAATCAGGTTGAGTGGACATCGGAGAGTGGAAAGAAAGCCACTGTATGGAGTTCAGGAGAACACATCTGGCCACTTGGGAACTTCCAGAAGCCCAGAGGAACAGAAATCAAAAGTGGATAAGAGACAATGATGAGCAATGGAAGCAGAGAGAAGACAGGGACTGGTCACAAAGGACCAAAGGGCAACGTTAATGATCTTCTGAATGTGACGAGACCATTAGGAGATTTTGAGCAGGAGGGAAATGGTGCTTTAAAATGTAGGTTTAAAAATAAATTAAATAAATAAATAAATAAATAAATAAATAAATAATTAATTCTGCCTACTGTATGTGCAGAATTTTAAGACAAAACAAATTTTTCCCCAAGTCCCCTGCCTCTACTAGCCTATTAAAAATGAAAATACAATCATCATCTTCCTTTCAGTATGGTAAAAAAATTTATGCAAAAATACACATAGTTCACTTGAAAATTATTAAGTAATTAAAAATGCAAACGAAAGCATGTATGTATTCAGTATTTTTAATGCATAATTAGAAAATTGTAAGACAAAATATGGAAACTTGAATTTTTTTTTTAATATTTTTTATTTATTTATTTATGATAGTCACACACAGAGAGAGAGAGAGAGAGAGAGAGAGAGAGAGGCAGAGGGAGAAGCAGGCTCCATGCACCGGGAGCCTGACGTGGGATTCGATCCCGGGTCTCCAGGATCGCGCCCTGGGCCAAAGGCAGGCGCCAAACCGCTGCGCCACCCAGGGATCCCTAAACTTGAATTTTTTAAATCTGGGATTTCATATGTTGAAGATTTTTTTAAGATCTATTTATTTATTTTAGAGAGGATGCAGAGGGGCAGAGGGAAAGGGAGGGAAATCCTCAAGCAGATTCCCTGCTGAGGGCAGAGCCTAATGCAGGGCTCGATCCCAGGACCCCGAGATCATGATCTGAGCCAAAACCAAGAGGCAAATGCTTAACCGACTAGCCCACCCAGGTGCTCCATTTGGAGATTTCTTTTAAAAGAATTTAAGTGAGAAATTCTCCTGAGAGTGACAGTCTGAAAATAGTGTAAAATCAGAGTATTTTATTATTTGTAGTTGGGATTCCAGTCATCTAGTCTGGTTTACTCCAGGACTGAAGATCTTTGAACCGAAATTTTTAATGTAAAGAAATAACAATCTTCTCAATATTTGTGGCTCTTTATTGGAAGGTGTAGGTCCTTAACCCACAAGTCTTGGTGAGTTATAAAAAAAATAAGTTTATTATTACTACACAGTCTAAGTTGGAATAAAATAGTTGAAAGAATTGAATGAATCACATTTTTGTGGGATAAGGAAGAGGAGACATTCTGAATTACTTTCTCTTTTGAATATATACATCTACAGTATACTTACTTATACATACACATTGTTTTATCATTCATATATTTATCTATGCATGCTTTTATTATATATGGTTACATATGTATAACATTATAGTATATGTACATATAAAATTATAGACGTACAGTTAGTACTACTCACTTACTAAAATCACCAGAGGAGAGTTTCTGAGGTAAGTGCCCACCTGATACCTAGAATATCTAAGGTTCCTTCTCCATTAAAGATGACACAAATGTTTAGGATGCACTGCAGCTGCACTTGATGGGATTTCGTAGAACATAATTTTTTAAAATTCAAAGGTCATAAATGCACTAAAAATAAGTGTCTTTTTTTATTATACCAAGATCCAAGTGTCATATAAATGTTCTGCTTGGGCTGATGGACAAAATGAAGAGTGAATAACATTTAATCAGCTGAACAGTATCATTGAATAACTCATATTTCAAGATGCCATGTTGCGGACGGATTTCCTTGGTAACAGCTTTCTTTGTGTTCAGTAGAAACATGTGAGAAAATAAGGTTGACATGTTACAGCTTGGGGATTCTCAAAAGAGCTGGTCACAGTGGTTGCATCTGACAGCCGTGTGGGGGGGAGCTGCAGGGAGCTCTGAGTAGTGAAACTTAGAGTTTTCCCTTTTTCTCAGCTTCTGGGATCCCCTGCAGCCTCCACCCATTGATTCTGTGTGGTGAGCTGACTGGAGAATCACGAGATGGACTTCACCAGTCACCTAGCTGGGGCTCAGAGCACAGAGCTATCGGAATAAGAAAAGCAAAGTAAATTGAAACAAATGATCGAGAGTTCTGGAAAGCCTCATATGCATGCTAAACTATTTATAAATTCCCCAATGCCAGAAAAATGGTTGAGAATGTTTCATATATAGGATGCACTACTATACTACCCAAATGTCTTCTTTTTTTACTGTCTCTCAATTCTCTTGCCTCATTGCCACAACTCCCCATGTAATTCTTTTGCTCAGAAACTATGACTGGATCCTCATGTCCTGTCACCCTAGATGTTTTCTTGTTATGTGTTCAGTGATAGCCCCTGTATGATCTCTTCCTGGCATGCCACAGCACTCCCTGTCTCCCGCCTCTGAGAGATGCACTGTGCAAGACAGACACAGTGCCTGTGTGCCTCCCATGCCTGCAGAGCCCTCACCGATGTGGGCTGCAGGAATTATGGACTGTTGGCCAAAGAAGCTTTTTGCAAACATTCTCTTAAATTCTGTGCTTTTTTTCTTTAAAATCCTATAATCTTGGGTGGCTCCAACAGGTAAGCTACTGAGTCTTGATTTTTGTTCAGGTCATGATCACAGAGTCGTGAGACCGGGCGCCTTGGGGGGCTCTGTACTCAGTGGGGAGTCTACTTGAGATTTCCTCTCTCCCTCTTCCTCTGCCCCCTGCCCTCCACTCATGCACACACGTGCACAATAAATAAATAAATAAATAAATAAATAAATAAATAAATAAATAAATAAATAAAAATAATAATAAATAGAATCCCATAAACCTTATATTCTATTCCATAAAGTATCTAACTCTGATTGTAAAAATAAAAATGCCTCCACCCACATGCCACTAGTCTTTGGGTAAATATGAGGGCAAAGACGATGTCCCACCATCTAGTACACTGTTGCCTAGTCTTCTCCCCCAACGCTGCCATTCGTGTACCCTACTTTATAAAGCATGAACCTCTTGCATCTCAAACATTTTAGAGTTTAATCATGTTCTAATTATATGGTTCACCAGTTTTCAAACCTCTTAAAATCAGTTCGGCTCATATCTGTTCCACAACCAATTAACTCACTCCACTTCCCATGGACACTGGTTTCATGACCTTTCTGTGGGCTTCGTGGCACCTTATTTGTTCCTGTGAGTTTCTCCCTTATTAGCCTATGAGATCCTCAAGGAACGCACAACAGTGCTTCTTCCTAAATATCAGCTGAGCTGAACGAAAGTGAAATTCTTTCCTCAACCACTTTTTAATACAGTAAATATTGGCTGTCACTACCTCAGAAGAGTCCATGAGCAGAAATATCTTCAGAACATATAGATGACTTCATAACCTAAAATAGAAAAGACATTTGCATGACAAGGAAACACTTGAGCAAATTCTATATTCTGTATCATTTTATATGTATAGTGAAAGTCTTACATGATACAGTTTAAAGTTACAAAAATGTACATATTTAACTTAAAAATAAATGCATAGGAAAGTTTTCTCTACTTATCTATTACTCCTTTTGGAGGAATATATTATGTTTGCTTGAATACTCATTATTTGTTATAACTATAGGCTATCTAAGATACAAAATAATTTTTCTCTTATTCCTATGTCTATATTTAGCATAATTTTATATTTTAGAAAGGTGTTATTTTCCATTTTGCAATAACAAAAGAATAGCAATTTCTTAAACGTTTGCTTTTATAATGCCGGTGAAATAGAAATTTAAATTAGGGGTTGTGTCTTTCATAAACGCTTTGCTATCTGTCAATCAAACAAAAACTATGTGATGATTATCAACACACTTGTTTATTAAAATTAAAGGCCAACAATCTTAGTCAATCATGATGCTTTCTGTTATACTTTCCTTTCTACCTGCAAAATAGAGCTAGAATTTGACCATTTCTTAGCACTCAGACTCCCGTCACTCCCATCCAAAGCTACCATGTTGCTTGCACCTGGACCATCTACACCCTGCATGGTGTCCCTGTTACGCAGTAGCCTTTGGGCTGCCAACAGTCTGCTCTCCACATGGCACATACAGTGTCTTTAACAAGTGTGTTCAGTCACTCCTCTTAGTCTCGTCTTCCCCAGGGTCAACCAATGCCCTAACAGTGGCTAAGAGCCCCTGGCCCCAGCCCTGCTCTGCCCCGCAATCACTCTCATCTCCTCTCTCTCTTTCACTGTACTTTAGCCACCCTGGCTGCTTACACTTCTTGGGACCTGCTGTCACTCCTTCATGGTCTTCAGTCTCTGCTCGAATGTCCCCTGAATGTCTGCTCGAATGGTACCCTGACCCCGCCTTCACACCATTCTGCACACTCTGTTCATCTCTCCTGCTGTTTCTTCGTTATGGTTCTTATCACTTGGGAGGATCCCAGTTTTTGAGGAGCTTAAACTTTATACATCCCAGTGGATCATCTTTAAGGATCCAAATTATAAATGGAAATTTGCTAGGTCCTTCTCCAGATAAAGTTGCCTCCATTCTTCACTAATGAAATGGCCCCATTGGCTGGTTTCTTTACTTAACTTCCAATTCCTCTCCAGGTACGTGGGCTCCTTTGAAGAAGGGGCTTTGTTTATCTCATCAACCTCTGGGCCCAGCTCCTGACAGACTAAGCATTCCATAAACATTATCAAATGAGAGGCTGTCTCATCAGTACAGCAATGAAAGTTTTGGGGGTAATATACATGAGTTTCTTATATTCAGATTCTTAGATATTTTAATGATTTCCAAGCAGCAAAGTCATATACCTGCCTCATAAGGTTTGCATTTTCAGAATTTGTGTGTGTTTATCTAAAATTCTCTTTGAGATGCTGAACAATATATAGATTTAGCTTTGTCATTCACAAATATGTTGATTGAGTTCCATTTGGCACATACTAAAGGAGACTTATTGCAGGCATTCTCTGTGATTGCCACTGCTCTGTGAAGTTGTATTCTGTAACTACAAGGACAGCCCAAACATTATGCCAGATAGTAAAAACCTGAGACTTAATTGGAACATGGTGAGTGTGTCTGAGTGGGGTCTTCAGAAAAGTAACTTGTGGACTCGCTTGAAATTCTTTCTTGTTAAAAAAAAAAAAAGAAAAGTGGGGGCCTTTCCTGGGTGCTCTTGAAAAGGAATGTGGGAGCTTGCCTTTGGTACTCAGCAGTTATGAGAACTGAGTTGAATTGATGCAGAGTGTCAGCCTTGGCCTGCAGATCACAGTTCGGAGACTCTTTGGCCTCCGTGCTGGCTTCATGGGTGGGCAGCAAGATTTTCAATACAAGATCCTGATGTTCATCCGTGTAGACTGACTGTATTTCATTCTGAGACAGGAAGATGTTTAGAAAAGTTCACTGTTCGTGATCACGTAGCAAAAGGAGAGATGGAAAAGGCCAAGGACTCTGGGAAATGTAATGTTTGGTGATTTTCAGGTTTTTTTTTTTTAAGTGTCCTGTAAAATTCATCACTGTGTGCGATCATGATTCACATTCAGACTAAAATAAAGGTCTTTCCCCTTCTTTCCTTTAAAGAAGGAAAATGAGAAGTGGAAATGTTGAATTACCATAAAATAGATTGTTTCAGAGATTTTCGTGAGAAATGGTTTTCTTTAAGCAGATTTATGGACAGGAACCTATTACCAATCAATAACTAATACAGTATCAGCCACTTCTCCAAAGTTGAGGATAGTAAAAAAAGAAAAAAATGTCCAGAATTATCCTTCAAGATGTTCATTTTGTTGTAGGGATAGGCAGTTGCCTTGGTGATGGTCCTCAGTGCCAGCAACAAGGTTTGGATATCTGAACAGGGTGATGAAGATTCTAGGAATATGGAGATTACACTGGGAAGAATAAGGAGAATCAAACAACAGTAATAACATATTCATAGACTATTTCATCTTTTCCAGATGTTCAAAAACAAAATAGCTTTCTGCTAGGCACAGATAGAGATGAGGCCAAAACCCCTGCACACCCTACATCATGGTAAATGAGTAGCACTTGGGAAGTCTACATAAGTCTAGAACCTTCTCAGTCATTTAATTTGTTACCCATTAGATCTTTTGTGACTGGTTGCATCATTGCTACAAGTTGCATTTTTAAATATGTTCATTAGAAGCTCATTTTTTAAATCAAAACATGGTCTTTCTCTCTTTTTTGCTTAATTCTCTCTGTATTTGAAAAAATATTTTCTTTTTTTCCTAATAACTAGTATCACCTCAAAATTATTTTTAAATGCTTCCTTTTGTCAATTAACTTACCACAACAAGAAAAACCACTGCACTTCTGTTCTTTTTAAAAATACAGATTAATTAACTACTGTATTTGCCTTGGAAATATATCTAGCAAAGTATGTTATAGGTACAATATTGATGCATCACACTCTCATATTTTTTAAATGATTACAGAATGACTACAGTTCACTCTAGAATAAATATATTCCTTATTTAAACTCATTAGTTATACACTAGATGAGATTAATGATCTATTAGATAATAAACAGTCGACACACTAAATAAAATTTATGAAGCTATAACTCTGAATTGTATACCTTTCACTGACTCAATCATCTGTTATATGTCATTATATTATTAAGTTAATTCATATATTGACCGGTAATAAGTTAATTGAGAATATCCTTTAACAAATTAATACAATGGGTAGTTCCTTGACAGATAATATTTGTTGAGCTCTTTGTTAAGTAATTCACATTTGAAGTTTCATTTACTCCTGAAAACAACCCCATTAGAGAGGCTCACATTTTGTTCATGTTTTACAGACATTTACGTAACTTGCCTCAGGGGACGCAGGTTTACCAGGAGAATGATTTGAACCTTGTTGCTCCAGCCTCCAAGCCAGCACCCGCTCCAAACACTGCAATATGCTTGCTCTCTAACACATAATTTAAAAGAAACATAATCCATCTTGGTTCACCTATTGAATGGAGAAAGTAGATCATTTTGCACAATCACAGAGATATATTTTCTCTCAAAATTATCAAAAATAACTTCTACCTTAAGACTAAAAAAGCCCTTGGCCTTCATCAGTTGTATTTCTGTGTTGCTCAAAGGCAGCTACGTGTATACGCATCAGTTCAAACTCTATGGAAACACTGACTGGCTAACTAGCTTTACAGGCAAGGGGTGGAATTCAATGAGGTAAAATATGTATTTTACAAACTGATAACTTTGCAGTTTCTACACTACAATTGAAAAGTGAGTTTCAATTACCTCTGGTTCAGCGTCTGGCTTCAGATTCACAAACTATGTATCTTCTGGTAGCTTTTTAAGCAGAGAAAATTCTTTAATTTTTAAGCACTAATAGGAAATATAAAACAATAGCTATTTTTTACTGTTTAAACCAACACCACTAAACAACAACTGTTAATTAAAAATTTATTAAAATCACTAAGTCCAAAGTGCCTCTTTAAAAAAAAAAAAAAAAAAGGAAGGCAGCTCCGGTGGCGCAGCGGTTTAGCGCCGCCTGCGGCCTGGGGTGTGATCCTGGAGACCCGGGATCAAGTCCCACATCAGGCTGATCAAGTCCCACATCGGGCTCCCTGCATGGAGTCTGCTTCTCCCTCTGCCTGTGTCTCTGCCTCTCTCTCTCTCTGAATAAATAAATAAAATTTTAAAAAATAAAGATTTTATTTTTTTATTCATGAGAGGCACAAAGAGAGAGGCAGAGAGACACAGGCAGAGGGAGAAGCAGGCTCCCTGTGGGGAGACCGATGCATGACTCGATCCCAGGACCCCGGGATCACGCCCTGGGCCAAAGGCAGAGCTCAACCACTGAGCCACCCAGGCGCCCCTGATGTACCTCTTCTTAGCTTTCTGTAAACCATTTCGCAGACATTGCAAGTTGATTGCTTATACATATCTAAAGTGAGAGGAGGTACTGTGTATTATGAATCCTGTGGTCCATTATTTAAGTTTACTTGGAGTTTGAAGTCCAGCTTAGTTTCTATTAGCACTAAACCCGAAGCCCAAGGATATATCCACTTTGGTTAAAACCAAGTAGATCCTTGAGAAGTATGGAAACCCAGGTCCTTAGCTGTTTGAGGATCTTATTTCATCACCAGTAGGTTTAAAAAAAGGCTACTCTAGCCTCTTCCTTCGCCCTCGCCCCAGTTCCAAATTCCTCCCAGGTTCAGAGGCTGAGTAGATGAGCAGTCTCTTCTTACCAAGAACACCTGTAGCCAATGCCCTCAGGGTCTCACTATCCTCAAAGCAACTTTTCCTAGTGTTTCTCTAAATGAAAATAGGCATCCCCAAGAGGAATTCTATTCCCTAATAAAGTACTCTGTAACCCACCATCCATCCATCATCATCAATCATTTTATGAAGAGCGCCATGAGCTCGCAAACACTGCTAAAATTGGATATGTTCTAAATTATTCATTGATGTTGATATCAATTTAATGATAATAGCTAATTCATTGGTAAATATATTTTATTCTAAACAAATGCAGATACTGTTAAGAGTAACAAGTTCACTATGTGGCAAGGCCTCATTTTTTGCAATGGATGATATCTTGCATTACCTGCATTTTTCTTATATTTAATTTAATTCCCCATCCGTTCATTTCCTGATTTAAAATGCTTATATATATTTACTGCCTTGTAATGAGAATTCAAGGAAGTAAAGCATTGCATCTTACTCTTTTTTTTTTAAAAGATTTTATTTATTCATGATAGACACACACAGAGAGAGAAAGGCAGAGACACAGGCAGAGAGAGAGAAGCAGGCTCCATGCAGGGAGCCCGATGTGGGACTCGATCCCAGGACTCCAGGATCGAGTCCCACATCGGGACTGAGTCAAAGGCAGGCCCTGAACCGCTGAGCTACCCAGGGATCCCCTGCATCTTACTCTTGAATGACTTTTAGATACTTTCAGTTCCAGAGTTTAAATTGTAAAAACATTTGCAAACAGTGGGTTACTGTGTGGCAAAGGCGTGGACAATTTTCACTTTCCCCTGATACAAACTGGGTGAGCTGCACTGACTCCATGCACATGGATCCCAGACTTCGTCCCTGAGAGACTGTGTCAGATTGGACAATGCCCGCTCTCTAAACAACCTGAAAGGGCCGGCAGAAGGACATAGTTTTGTTTTGTTTGATTGATTGATCTTTTTATTTCTTCTGCTGTGGGGTTCATCAGCCTCCATCTTCCTTACATCCTGTAAACTACTCTCTCAGTCTAGATACCTGAAGTTTACAGCAAAGCATACAAATAAACGTGAGCTATTGACATAGGAACGACTGACCAAAGTGGACTATCTATCAAAGTATCATTTAGTAATCGAATTTAAGGCTGTCTACTCAAGTTATGTCTGAAAAGGTCTTTCTGGTCATTCCTTGAGTCTATCAAGTTCAGGAAGGTAGCAGATAGGAAACTTGTTCATTCCAGATCTAATGCAAGTTTTTGTTTTCCGTATATTTATTTCAACATTGATGGTTTTTATTCAGTCATTGATATTAATATAAGTAAATGAATCACAAGTCAGTTTTAAAAGAGAGAGAAACACATTGAAATACCACTATAAACTATGAGAATGGCCAAAATCCAAAAAACTGACAACACCCAATTCTGACAAGGATGTGGAGCAGTAAGAATTCTCATTCATTTCTGGTAAGAATGCAAAATGGTACAACCACCTTGGAAGACTGTTTGACAGTTTCTTACAAAAACATTCTTGTACTATACAATCCAGCAATTGTGCTCCTTGGTTTTTACCAAAAGGATCTGAAAACTTAGAAGCGACATGCTGTCCTTTAGTAGGTGAATGGATATCTAAAGTGTACTATGTCCACACAATGAAATATTATTCAACACTAAAAAGAAATGAGCTATCACACCATCAAAGACATGAGGAAATCTTAAATGCATGAATAGGTAGATCACAGAGCACTTTCGGGCAGTGGAATTATCCTGTATGATACTATAATGGTGGATAACGTGTCATTATATGATTTTCAAGACCCAGAGAATGCACAACATGGAGAATGACCCATAACGTAAACTGTGGCCTTGGGGTCATTATGATGTATCAGCGGAGGTTCATCATTTGTAAACAATGTACTGCTCAGTACATTCGATAATGGAGAGGCTGTGTATGTGTGGTGGGCGCAGATGGAACCTGGGAATTCACTGCACTTTTTGTGCATTTTTGCTGTGAATGGAAAAGTCTTCTAAAAATAAGGTCTATTTTGGGCGGCACCTGGATAGCTCCAGTCAGTTAAGCATCTGTCCTCAGCTTGGGTCATGATCTCAGGGTCTTGGGATCGAGGCCTGCATCGGGCTCCCTGCTCAGCAGGGCGTCTGCTTCTCCCTCTCCGTCTCTTCCTCACTCGTGCTTGCTCTCACAATCTCTCTCCCTCTCTTGCTCTCTCTCAAATAAAATCTTTTTTAAAAATAAAAATAAGGCCTATTTTAAAGTGGTAAAAATAATGGGGAAAAGGAAATGAACATGACAACCAACCACACTATTCTTCCATTTGTCTGATAAATATTTACTAACTTACTACCATACAGCAGATGTTGTTCTTGTGCATTTCATTTTGTTCTATCTTACATATATTAGATATATTATATTACATCTTATTAGTCCTGTTGTCATAAATATCAAACATACACTTTTGAAGAATTCTGTGTGAAAATGATGAAGGGAGAAAGGGAAGAGGGTGAACTGGCCTGGAATGATAGCATGTGGACTAGAACAAGGGCCTCCTGCTGGGTGTGCAATGCCCCATGGAGAGCAGAAATGGAAAAGAGATTGCTGGCCAGTTAGTGGGAGCGGAAGTAAAGGTGTAATTTCAAAGAAAAGAGTTTCCCCTGATCATTTCTCAAAGAGAAGTTGTACTTTATTAATGTTTAGCAGGAGTTCATTTGGAGTCTTCTCAGAGTTTAGGGTTGGCTATAAGAAGATACAATAAGAGTTGGGTGGAAGGAGAAGTTACTGGGAGCAGGATCCAGGAGCAAAGCAAAGCAGGGGTAAAGTGCAGAGGACAGCAGCACCCCGATCCATCCACAGCAATCCACAGCACCCAGAAGTCCTGCCATGGGTAGAGACCCTGCAAGAGAACCGAAGTCCACTTCTCGCCTTCCCTCCTCATCCTTTTAGGTGGTGTAGGCAGAAGCAGGAGGCAGAGCCAAGGGCCTGACTATCACATTTCATGTCTGTGAACTCAATTCTGACTGTTTGGCTTTAGGATTCCCAGATTCTTACAAATTCAACCCAAGAAAACAAAAGTGTTTTATATATATATGACCCAGTGATGCCCCCCAAAATAAGAGCAAATGAAAAAGCTTGTCATCTTAATTGTGTTTCTCTAAATGGATTAAAATGAATCTTAAGATTTCATTATAAATTTAGATATATGGCATTAATTAGGGGTCACTGAAAACATTGTGCTCATATTGTAGCATTAAGAATTGATTCTGTATTTGTTTTGAATTCATTTTTTTCTTTTAATGCTTTGAAATAATATTTTAATAGCTTAATCCATTAAGTTGTATGAATGGGAAATAAGTTATAAATTAGGAATACTAATTATAATATACAATATGGCTAAATATATAGATACAGGTAAGATGATAGATTTGCTACACATCTGCTTTTAATATATAACCAATTAGTTAACTGTACAAACGGCTTTATTGCCTCTGTTTTATTTTTGTTTTTTTAAAGATTTTATTCATTTATTCATGAGAGGCACAGAGAGAGGCAGAGACATTGGCAGAAGGAAAAGCAGGCTCTCTGTGGGGAGCCTGATTCGGGACTCGAATCCAGGACCCCGGGATCATGACCTGAGCAGAAGGCAGACACTCAACCACTGAGCCATCCAGGTGTCCTTATTGCCTCTTTTTTTTAATGGTTTCATCATTATTAAGAACATTAAACCCAGATATTTTTAAAGTAAAGCATACACATGCAAATACATACACTTGGAGAAAACAAAATTCATAGTTTAAATTTCTGTACAAATGGAAAATCATTTCTGAAGCATTCTTATAATGCAGATGTGGTTATAACCCAGATATGTGTATGGGATACATATATAGTGAATGCAAACTTCATCTCTCTTGAGTTGGGTGCCAAGCAAGAAGCACTGATAAAACTGCATGTTGGGGAAAAGTTGCTTTCTACTTCTTTCTCACTTTTTTAGTGGACTCAACAACACCCATGGCCACTCTCCCTGGGTGCACTCACCACTGTAGCCTGTGCAGGCACCTCAGAGAAGCCAGTGCCCTCCTCAGCAGCCCTGTCCCAGGTGTCTGTCCTTCCCTTTCCATCCTGTTCTCATGGGTCCCGTTCTCTTAGGATCCTGTTCTCATTCATGTTCTCCAAATTAGGGATTTTGAGGCCAGGAGTTCTATGCAAATTTCAGCTTTTTCTGTTTTCATTTTGTTGGTGGATGAAAGTAATTCCTACAGGCATGTTCTGAATTCTCAGATGGCCCATCTCACGTGAATGATGCAGGGCCTCTGTAAGCTGTAAGCCGGCGTAGGAAGAGCTTCAGTAGCCACCTGGAGACATTGCTAGCTGAGCCCAGAAAGGGGTTTTTCTCCTTAAATATATTCTCTTAAAAGATTACTCAGTTTTCAAGAGCCAAGTTCTAATGAATCTGAGAAACACTACTGTCACAGGTAGTACAGTCTTCCCCCTCGTTCACTCAACAAATTTTTGTTCAGGATCTGCTATGTGACTGGCACTGGCCTTGGGGAAGGGATAGAGATCTATCAGTGAACAAAAACAGACCTGCCCTCCAATAACACACATTCCAGCAGACAGTCAATGACAATAAACACAATAAAAAGCTAGGACATGATGAGGGATATGAAGAATTCTGTAATGGATTCAGGTAAAAGAAGAATACTGGATTCAGGGAGGGGATATGGTTCAGTAGTGTGGTTGGAGGAGCTTCACAGAGAAAGTCGAATTTTCAGACCTTGAAATGGTGAGAATTGAGCTATGTGTCTAGCACATCTGTGAGATGAGTTTTTTGTGATAAGAAAATTAAGCAGAAGGGTACCTGGGTGGCTCAGTGGTGAGTGTTTGCTTTGGCTCAGGTTGTGATCCCAGGGTCCTGGGATCGAGTTCATCGGGCTCCCCATGGGGAGCTTGCTTCTCCCTCTGCCTGTGTCTCTGCTTCTCTCCCTGTGTCTTATGAATAAATAAATAAAATCTTCAAAAAAAGAAAAGAAAAGAAAAGAAAAGAAAGAAAAGAAAAGAAAAGAAAAGAAAAGAAAAGAAAACTAAGCAGGGAAAATGCCAAATTATAACCATTCAAAACAGACCATAATTTCCCAATCCCCGAGGGACTTTGAAGTTAAAAGAAAGAAGACAGTATTACTGAATGAGTCCTGTTATTTTTCCCATATCAATGTAGAAGTGTTCACATACAGCTTTGCTGATGAGAACTCCATGAAATGGTCTGCATGTTAAGCAGCCTATTTGTTTTCCATTTTAATTTACAAATTGGTCTAAAAAATAAGGACAGCAAGGAGAAGGCCCATCTAGAGACATCTTGCAAGGTTTTTTTTCCATTTATTTATTTAAAAAAATCAAAACTATCTTAGGTAGAAGGAACATCAAAATTAACATGATTTTGTCATTAATCAAATACCTGAGTTAAGCATAACATGCATTGGTCTTAGTGTTTTCACTAGCTCTTTTTGTGACTTCTTATCTTTTAGGGCTTCTTAGATGAAAATCCTAATTCTTCAGGCTTTTCATTCTGGTTTCTTTAAAACGTTGGGAGAATGTTCTGATTAAGCATAACTTTAATATTTTGTATATCAATCCGACAGCCCTTTAAGACAGTGGTTAAATTTAATAAGTCTCAAGAGCGAGAAACTTCTTTTGCTCCTCCATCTGCTTCATGCTGTGAGTATGTGCCATATTTTTAGAGAGAAATGTCCATGACATCCATTACGAAGTTAAAATCACCTTTCGAAAATCTATAACTTGAAAAGAGGTTATGTTTGGAATTTTATCAGTAGGATATTAAAGCAAGAAAAGGCAATAGAATCTAAGAACACCTGTTTGTTCTCTTTTTCCTTTGTGTGCTTTAATTCAGCTCAGTGAAATTAATTGTAGCAACTGCTTCATATGAAAAACCTGTTTGGTCTAAATAGTGAAAGCTTACTCTCTAAAGCAAAAGATGTTCCCTGTGCTCTTACAGATAAGGAGACAAGGAGGCATCCAGCTCCTGGTGGACCTGCTGGATCATCGGATGACAGAAGTCCACCGTAGTGCCTGTGGAGCCTTGAGAAACTTGGTGTATGGGAAGGCCAACGATGATAACAAAATTGCCCTGAAAAACTGCGGTGGCATCCCAGCGCTGGTGAGGTTACTCCGCAAGACCACCGACCTGGAGATCCGGGAGCTGGTCACAGGTTAGAATTCTTATTAACAGCACACTGCCTCTCAAGATAAAGTTTCCATTGTCCGGCACGGTAGCAAAAGTGCTAACCAAGGATGGTGGTGCAGGGCCTCTCAGAGGGCTAATACCCCAGGCAATCCCAATATACATGTGCTAAATGAGTGACTAAAAGGATATCTAATTAAAACATGTGGATTGACCAAATGAGATCATTACAATCCAGTAAACAGGGGCACCTAGGTGGTCACTTAGTGAAGCATCTGCCTTCAGCTCAGGTCATGATCTCAGGGTCTGAGATTGAGCCCCAAGTCGGGCTCTCTGCTTAGCAGGGAGCCTGGTTCTCCCTCTCCCTCTGCCTGCTGCTCCCCCCTGCTTGTACTCTCTCTCTCTCTGTCAAATAATCTTTTAAAAAAATAAAAAATAGAATCCAGTAAACATAACCCTTCTAAAATTCTATGACCATATTTCAGTTTTGTCACTTGATTTAGAAGTAGTTCAGCATCTTACAGTACCCACAGGTGATCATTAAAATGGCATTTAATAAGAATTGATAAAAGGACAAAGTATGTGAGTTGTTATTAATAAGGTGTATATTCTGATTTATCATGTGGTTAAGAGATCTTATTGCACTCAACAGTTAGCTTCTTGAAAAAAAATATTTGTGCCTGCTGAAAATCCCTAGGTTATAGGATTACATATCAGGAAATTTCTCTTACATATATTTATGTGTTTGTATATTGTATATTTACACATATTATACTGCATATTTACATACATCATATGTTTGTATTATATTTACCTATTTACATAAAGGGAATTTCCGAAACATGAGCATGAGAGCAAGCCTTTCTGTGAACACTGTACTTTTGGATTTTGTAAAGTGGAGATCACTAGAGAAGCACCTCATAGAGCCATGAGGATTTGATGAATGAGAACATTTAAGCATATAGCAGTACCTTTCTGGGAATATATATGATCATTGGAATAATATGTAAACATTAGCTTTCACTTTTGTCCCCAACCTTCTAACTGTGCAGTTTTACTTGTTGGAGTGCTAACAACATAAGTGACCTTGATATGGGCTTTCAGAGTACTCTTCTTGATTATACACATCGTTGTTCTAGATAATATTTGGTTTTAGTTCATCAAAGTTCCCCTCAAGTGTTTGGCAAATGGATTGCAAGGTTGACTCTCAAAAAAGAATCTCAATTCTCAATAATGCCACCAATCTTGTTTTAATTCCATAACTTGTATCTATGCTCATGAGATATATGTGAACTTGTTATTTTAAGAAAACACATGACTCAAGTTGAGAGTCATAAATATTTGTTTAGGCCGAGATCAAGACTCCCAGCTTCAGCACATTTTCTTAAATTTACACCCTTTAAGATTATTGTCACATCTCTTTCCCACTCTTAGCTAAATTAGAACCAGACCCCATTTACTTTCCCTTTGTTTTCTTTTCTTTGTGCTTCTCTAAGCAAAGAATTGTCTTTGTGGAAAAAAATAGTTAAGGTTTACAGTGTTATTAAGGTGATGTTTCACACCAAACTAATATGGATCGGTTAAGGCAAAACTATTATTATGCACATATTATGATGTGTAGGATAGTTTGGGGGATGAGTTAAATAATTGAAAATATACCCCATCCATTCTTTCAAATTAAGAGGAAGGGCTCAATATGTGTGATGGAAAATAAACATCATGGTGCTTCTGTGCATTAGGCCTTGCCAATGGATGCATGAGGCCAGCGGAACTAAAGGAACACCTACTGCTATGCACGTTATGCATCTATTTCATGATTTTAAAATAATTAGATTTTGCTAAAATTTGGATTTGCCCCAACACAAAACCCTCAGTGATGGTTTATCTTGTTGCCAAGAAAATCCAGCCACATGCAAAAGGCTGAGGTGATTGATGGCTTAAACCAGAAGGAAGTGGCAGCAGTACCTCTGTCCCCTGACGTCGTCCACTGCTGCATGCCTCTGCTTATTCTGATATTCAAAGCAACTATGCAACACTGCTTCTGACAGATGCTGCATGTTGCCCATTTAATGCACCTGGGCAATACCAAAAGTTTCTCTGCAAGCTTCATTTGGAAACAGATGAAAGTCGAATTTTCTCTTAAAAGATTACTCAGAGGCAAGTAACCTCTTCAGAATATAGAGAAGTTTCCGTAATTGGCAAATCTTTGGCTATGGGAAAGATGGCATACTTGATATAGAGAGTACACATGCCCCTTCTTCTGCTCCTTTGGAGAAGAACAA
This sequence comes from Canis aureus, assembly GCF_053574225.1. Taxonomy (NCBI): domain Eukaryota; kingdom Metazoa; phylum Chordata; class Mammalia; order Carnivora; family Canidae; genus Canis; species Canis aureus. Next base: position 7,795,771 of record NC_135641.1, read on the forward strand.
AGGTTTGTACCCATTGCGAGGTGATGACTTGGTGTTTCTTCATCAGTGTGTGCTGGTGGCCAAGACTCATTCCCTTGCCCCCTCTGGAAGAAATGCTGACTTGTCATGACTCCATCCAAGCAACTGGGGCCAAATGGCTCCAGGATGATAGTGGTTGCTAATTTAGTAGATGTTTTCTGCCCTTCCAGAATCATGGTCTTGTGTGTGGCTGCACTTCAGGCATGATGTTTACTTTTTACAAAGAAACACATGTTGTTAAAACATTTCGATAGGTTGAGGCTCATGGTTTCTGGAGTTGCCTTGGTAGGTACTACTGAGACACAGTAAGCACCTTAGCCAAGCTACTACTCTAGAAAGAGAAATCAGAAGCAACCATGTGCTAGAACATTCTGGCATGGAAGGAATTGCTGCTGCAGGCCACCCTATAATAATAAACTCCCATGCTGGCAGAAATCTGAGTGTGCCTGGAAACCGACAAGGTCCTGTTAACTTCTGTTTAGACATAGCATGGATGATGCAGATCGAGCCACTGCCTGAGCAAAAGTAAAATGAAAGCAAATGAATTCACCTCACAGAGCCTTAGAGGGTCATGTTCATCTTCAGCACCAGCCCAGCACTCATCTGCCAGAGTGAGCTATGAAAGTTTAGATTCTGTAGGCTCCTGGGGAGCTTTGGGAATCCAGTATTTTAGTGCACCTACCTGATTCAACCTCAAGGACATCAAATCCCCCATTTGTCTTCTCTGTCATTTTCTTCCCACTCCTTCTCTGAGACTCTTGTCTCCCCCCACGTCTGGTAAATGCTTTGCTACACTAAGCTCATGCTCTCCGTTCATCCTTCATCATTCATATTGTAAATGCTTTGGGATTTCTGCAGGTGTCAGGTGTGTGCTAAGCCTTGGACATCTTCACGCACAGAGTTGACGTTCAGTGGACCCACACCAGCACTGCCACGATGTTAACACCAGAGCCCACTGTGATGGTTGGGGGCTCTGTTTGGAATTGTCCCATCCATGCATTGCTGGCTGCTAAATATTAAAAGGGATGCTGTGGGACACCCCAGTGACTCAGCAGTTGAGCATCTGCCTTAGGCTCAGGGCCTGATCCTGGGGTCCTGGGATCGAGTCCCACATCGGGCTCCCCGCAGGGAGCCTGCTTCTCCCTCTGCCTGAGTCTCTGCCTCTCTCTCTGTGTCTCTCATAAATACATACATACATACATGCAAACATACATACATACATACATAAGATGTTGCTGACAAATTGGTCCACATTTTAGAAACTTAATTAGATGAGCACCAAGACTTATGATGGCTCTGAAGAATGGACCCGTAAGAGTAAAAAGCCTCTCTTTACCACTGTTGTCACATTGTCACAAGGACCCTCTTCAAAGGCTTTTGGAATTAGGTTAGGTATTTCTGCATAAATTAATAAAACAATGATTTAAGTGAAACAACTATTGTAATTCTGCAGCAGACCTAATACAGATTGCGAGTTATTACTTCAGCCAGGAGTAGTAGAGCCTTGCCAGCACAAAGGAGCTTTTACTCTTGCATTCTCCTTCCTAAATATTAGCAAATACATGAAAACCAATGTGGGTTAAAAATATATATATATAGGGGAAGGGAGGGTGAAGTTTTGTTAGCAGATGTTGAAAAGAACGTTAGTGATTTTTAAAAAATAATAAAGCATGTTTCTAAACGAGATTTTAGATTGGACCTGGGCTATATAACCAGAAGGATGTAAAACACGAGATTATAAACTATAAAAGACTAAAAGAAAGAAATGTTCTTACGCAGCTTTAAATTATTTACTGAGTATTCCTTGGCAAACTGTTTGAACAATAATAAAATGTTAAAATTGAGCTATTTACATGCATTTACATTCAACACATAAGCATGCATGCTTTAAAAAAAAACTGCCTGTTTGCACTGCAGTATCTGTTCACAGCAGAATATATTTTACTTCTGCCTGTTAGGCTTTGCAATAAATAATTTTCTTCCTATGCAATAATTACTATGAGATGATGATCAGAATTTTATTTAAATCCAGTTGAAGCTATTATATGCTCGCCATTACTTGAAATATCCTAAGCAAATAAACTTTGGTTACAAATGCTGCATGTCCTTTGGGCTTGACTAATATAATTTTTCTCTCTCTAAATATGGAAATAATCAACCTAAATTTTGAAATGCCCAACTAAAGATTTCAGAATGTTTTACAAATCATAATAAACCACTTTTTATTAAACCATAAAGCTTAATAAATTACTTTTATTTCTGTTGAAAGCAAGTGTCCTTAAGAGTTCTGGTTCTCTAAGAACAGAGTGTATTCTTGCATCTTATGCTTCTAATACTGAGTCTTTCCTTTCAATTAAAGAGATGGGCCTCAGTTTAACTATTTACTTGCTAGCATGAGGTCAGTCGATTTAATGCCTAGTCTCTTATAAACTGAGTTACATACCCCCCTAAATTTTTAGGATGAAGCCCTAACCCATAGCCCCTCAAAGTATGACTCAGATATAGTTAGTTATGTTAGAATACTAGAGTAGGGTGGGCCCTTAAGCTGATATAGCTGGTGTCCTTATGAAAAGAAGAAATTTAGGCAAAGACTCACACAGGGAAAAAGCCACATGAACACGAAGACAGAGATGTGGTCATGCTTCCTCGAGGCAAGGAGTGCCACAGATTGCCCCAAAAACACCAGAAGCCAGGAAAGAAGCTAGGAGCCAATTCTTCTCATAGCCTTGGATGGAACCAACCCAGATGACATCATGATCTTTGACTTCTAACATCCAGAACTGTGACAGTAAACTTCTGTGGTTTTGGCCATTCAATCTTGTTATGGCAATGCTAGGAAACTAATACAGACCCAGATCCAAGGAATCCTTCATCTTTTTCCAGATGTGAGCAAACATATTTGTTGGTCAAGGAAATAAAGCAATGCAAATAAATGTAGAACCATGAGGGCTTAATAGTGCTGTTTAATCAGTCATCCAGATTTCTTACTACATCTTTTTAAAGTATTTACTTGTGAAGAATTGGAAGTGGCAAAGATGATAATTAAATGCAGCTTAATATTTTCAAAGTAATGGCTCTATATGGTCAAAAGATGAAATTGTATAAAGATGCTTATAATGAAAACAACAGTCCCCTTCCTCATCTGTCCTCTTATATTAAACACTCCCAAGTCCCTCAGAGGCTTTCAGCCTCAGCTTTTGCTTTATTTAGTTTTCTCATGGCTATGCCATGTCTTTAAATGATATACTTATTTCACTCTATGTAAATCAATTATCATAGGCTTTAAATTGACTTTGTACTGTGATGGAGAAGGATTTTTCATTTTTCACCACTCATGCCTTCTCCTTTCCAAAATGGTGGGATCATTATCCTTGACTCTTCAGCAAATTTGATCAGTGACTTCAAGTTAAGCTTCTATCTTTTCCATCTAATAAAATCATTATCTCATCACCCATTTTATAAGATATTAGTGCTCTATGTCTTCAGCTTTCTTCTTAGCCTCTGTCATCATACTTGACTTTTACATTGTCAAGGTTGAATATATTTGCAGTCTATTCTATAACCATAGTCAGTCTTCCAAGGATTTCTATAGCTTGATTCAAAAGTTGAAAGCCAGAGGTTAGCCTTTGCATTATGAATGGGAAGAGCAGACCCATGTGGTACCTAGCCATCACATTTCTTTCCCAATGGGTCCAAAGTGATGATTCTTGTCAAAAGAGTACATTTCCTGCATCATATCTAATGGATTCCTCATCATCTACAATGCCCACCTGCTCAACTTTGTGATTTTAATCATCATTAATTCCCTGTTTTTCTGGAGATCTCATGAAAAGAATCCTCTATTTGGGGGGCAGAACCAGATGATTGCTCCCTAGAACAGCTGCATTGCTCTCCAGAGTTGGGATGTCTGTCTCCTAGATCCCAGGCCCTCCTCTTTGGTCTATTCTCTTGTAAGTTCTAAATATTAATTAATTAATTAATTAATTAATTAATTAATGTGCTTTGGACATGAAATTCCGAAAATGTCAGTATTGAATCCTAATACATTATTGATTCATTAGACATGGATAGATCAAAATTATTTTTCTCAGGAATATTTTCTATAATTTTATCCCTGATACATAAAAGTCTGATGATATATCTAGATTGCACTTTTCTTAAATTCATTGGTATTGGACATTTCCAGTTTAAAGAATCATGACCCTCAGTGCCAGAAAACTTTTTTTTTTAAAGTTCATTCATTTCCTCTATCCTTTTTTTTTTTTTTTTTTAGAATTGTTGGTAGTCAGATTTTGAATCTCTTGGACTTTTCATACATAATTTGAAGATTATCATGAGAGATTTCTCCACTATCCAACATTTCTCTCAACATATTGATAAGGTTTTTTTTTTTTGCAGGGATTTAAGGAGATTAACTATTAATATTAATAGCATCATTATTTTAATTCTACGAACTCTTTTGTGCTGTTTTTATAACCTCTATTCTTATTTCATGAATGTAAGGTATTCTTGAATTTCTCTAAGGATATTTAGAACAAAGGTTCGTTTTCTGTTTATCATGAATCATTTCACCTTTCTCTGGTGTCATATTTTTCTATTTTTATGACAGTTTTTCATATTGATTTTGCATGCTTACTTTAAATGTGGAGAGACCTTCAGTTCTCTGCTCATTTTTTGTGTGTGTTACTTTAATGAAGGTTTAAAGGTTTATACACAGTGTAGTTTCAAGCAATTGAGCACATGGCTATTTCCATATGCTTCTACACATCAGTTTATGAAACCATATATTTTAAGGAAAGATATTACTTGAATGATGGTTTATACACAGTGAATTTTCAAATTATGGAAACAGCCCAAGTGCCTATCAACTAATGATAAATGGATAAAGAAGAAGTGGGGGAGATATAGATATGTACATCCATGTAAAATTAGCCATAAAAAAGGATGAAATCTCTGCTCATTAAGACAGAAAGAGTAGAGAATTTGAGCTCTGTGCACATCGGTGAAGCTTCCTAACTGTGAATTTGGCTTCAGGTGAGCAGGTAGGCATAAGGTGTTGTGATAGGGAACCCTTTAAGTATTTTGATGAGGAAGGCTTTTCTCTAAGGCTCAGATATCCACATTAGCTTTTCCATTCTCCCCCAGTGCAGTCAGTCTCTTTAGAGAATATTCTCCTGAGTTGTTTATGTGTCTGGTCTATAAATTTTCTGTCTGTTGAGTGTTCTTTCCATCTGGGTAGGAGTGAGCAGTGAGAGGGCAGGGTGTTCTCTCCATGCAGGCAAGAGTGGAGAATGAAAGGGCGGGCAACTGCTTCTCTTCAATCACCCTTGGTAGCCTCCCTTCTCATTTCTACATCTCCTTTGCCTGCCTGCTCTGAGCATGAATCTTCCCTAGGTTCCACTAGGATGGTCAGCCACCTCATTGGATCATTGGGATGGAGTCCCCTCAATGTTTATTGTGGGCTATCCTGGCTTCCACTACAACTTCGCCAGGCAACTCACCTCCATCTGTTTTGCATATTATAGAAATAGGATAAAATGTCTCATCTGCTGGATTACTCCTTCCATTCTCTTCTTTATTCCATTATGTTCCCACTAATAATATCTTGCCTGCATGAGTTCTGAACAGTTCCATAGATAACACAAAGTGTAAATAGTATTAGGTATTGTCTCTATAGCTGATAGAACCAAGTTGGAGACATTTCCTTTAGGTCTGTTACCAAGTGAGTTTATTATTTCCAAAGAAGTCTAGGGTGTAACATTAACTAAACACCCTTCATGGGAAGACACTGAAACCAAGGGGAAGATGTCATACCCTACTGACATCTTCCAGTCTGTTTTCTCTTATCCCATTTGCTCTAATCACCTACAGGCATGGCTCATCTCTTCAAAGCAGGAACTAAGCATTTTGTCAAGGTAGCCTTCCCTCTGTCTTCCTGAGCTTTTTGATGGTCACCTGGGTCTCTTGGTAGGCACTTTATATGTTATAGTAAGAGGTGCTGAGATGAGTCAGGATAGCACATCATTTAAATCAAATTCAGGGTCACTGTGTTCCCAAAATGTAAAATTATATCCCAGATTTATTTTGTATCCCAAATAATGTCCAGCCATGTTGTCCAACATAGCATATCAGAGCTTCTGCCATAAGATTAGAGTGCATCACAAAGATAAAAATGAATAGAGATATTCCAATAATGAAACGTCAGCAATGTAGAGATGCCTCAAATTTTAATATAAACCCCACCAAATATCAAATTCCCAAGGAGAAATTAAAAATCAAAGTTTCAATCCACTTTTCTGTTGAAGTCCAAAGACATTAAAGTTCAAAGGAACTAAAGCCTAAAAATCAATATATCTTGCCATTGTGTATTAAAGTTCAAAGTCCATATGTACAAAACTCATCCTCCCCAATGTCTCTCTTCTGCACAGCCTCTACCAGAAGGATTCTCTGGCCCTCTTTAGATTGCCTAGGGCCACTTCATGCTAGAATTGTTGACATATACTCAGGGCCTCAAAGATATGTTGTTCCAATGTCAATCCTTACTCATCTCACTGTCCAAGGGTGTGAACCCTGGCCCATGCCCATCACCTGTAGACAAGAACCCATCCTAAACCCTAAGAGCAGATATCCCAGGCACTGGTGTGTACCCCTAGACCAGCCCCAACCAAGGCCGTGGCAGCCAGTCAGTGAAGCTATATTGGTTGCATATTTCTGCTACAACATATTTCCAAATATCTAGCGACTTAAAACAGTGCAAGTTTATTACCTTCCAATTCCAGAGGTTAGAAGTCCAACATAAGTGTCAGTGGGCTAAAATCTGGATGCCAACAGGACTGCGATCCTTTCTGGAGATTCTAAAGTGTGGTCCTTGCCTTTTCCAGCTACTAGAGCTGAAGACCCACATCCACCGTCTGCAAAGGCAGCAGCATGGCATCTCTGATAAATCTTCCAGAGGCACATTTCCCTCTGCTTGCCACCAGGAGTGGTTCTCCGCTTTTAAGGACCTAAGCGATTAGTTGGGCCCACCTGGCTAATCCAAGACACTCTTTAGGATAATTTGTACATCTTAAATTAATCATATCTTCAACAAAAGGTCACACATTCACAGGTTCTGGAGATTAGGACATGGATATTTTTAGAGGACCGTTATTCTGCCAACCGCTATAGTTGAGGGAAGATGAGTAATAGGAGGTGTTTGGGGATGAGATCCGTCAGGAGAGGCCAGTCTGGTGATGCCGGGGTTCCAGAGTCCGCCGTCAGTGAACTTAAAATGAGTCCGGAGACAAAGACCCAGCGAAAGGTGAAGTCCGCTATCAAGCGTTTAGCAGCGGAGGCGAAGATGCGTCCATGCAGGGAATCGGAAGGCTCGCTGGCGTCTTGCAACATTTCCGTGCCGCGAGGGGCAGCAACGGCCTCGGGCCTGGGTCCCCGCCGGGGAGCGGGGAGCGGGGAGCGGGGAGCGGGCACCGCGGGGGCGACGGGGACGGGGCTTCGCGCAAGCCGAGCCGAGCCGGGTGGGGCGCGGGGCGAGAGGCTGACGCAGGTCAGGGGGCGGCCGATGGGCGCGTCTGGGCCGCTGCTCGGGAGAGTGACCGGGGCGGGCAGCCGTCGCCCCCCCCCCGCCGCGCCCGGCCCAGGCCTGCGCCCCGCGGGCCTCCTTGCCCGGGACCCTCGGAGGACCTGGCCTCCCCGGAGGCGCAGTTGCAGCCCCGCCAGGGCGACTCGCCGCGAACCCCGCGCCGGGGCCACCGAGGGGCCTTGCCTCCCTTGCTGCACATCCGACCCCGCCGTTGCCCATGACCCCTCGCCCCGGGGTCTGGGCCGTGCGGGTGCGGAGCCACGGGGGTGCTCGCCGTCCCAGGCCGGCCGCGCACCACCGGTCAGCGGACACCCCGCGGTCCCGTGGCCGGGGGCTCCTTGCTCTTCCTGCGGAACCCTGAGGTCACCTGCCCCTGCAGCAGCCTGCAGGGCCCCCTCAGCAGGAATCGGGCCCCCGGAGCGCCTCGGCTCCGTGCCACTCGGCTCCCCTTGAGTGTCCATTTTCCAGGCCCCGGATCCCCATCTTCGTCACCTCCTGCCGCTGCTCTGACGCGATGGGCCTCTGTGATCCGGCTCCCTGGCTCCTCTGCTGCGACTTGCAGGAAGGCTGGTTGAGCTTCCGCCGGTTGAACCTGCTTCTGCATTTGGACTCTGCCTTGTACTGTGTCCGGGGGAGCAGTTTGCAGGGCTTGAGTCCTGCCCTCCTTTCCTTTTCCTCTTCTTTCAAAACTGAGAGCATTGCTCTGGCAGCAATCTGCCTTTCTAACAGTCCTCCGGATTCCAAAACAGGAGTTGGCAAACTTTTCCCTTCAAAGACCAGAGGATAACTATTTTAGCTTGCAGGCTACGGGGTCTCTGTTACACCTGCTTCATCCTACCTGTATTGGACGAAAACAGCTATTGTAGTACCTAAAAATGGGATGTGGCTAGGTTTCAATAAAACTTTATATATAAAAACAAATGGCTAGCCCTCAGGCCTTGGTTTATAGAACCCTCTATTCCACCCTCTTCCACACCACATTCTGAACAAAAATGGAGAGGGAAGCCATATTATCATCTCATTACCCTTAGAGGTCACTTTGGAGGCCAGCCCTAGGGCTGTTTGCCAAGCAGGTTTGCTGATAGTGAAGCCCAGGGCTAGGCAGACGTATCCACCATCCACAGGTAGCAGTTGGGTCGGGGAAGGCTTCCTCTTCCTTTATCAGCCCCACAGGACTCTTTCCTACAGAGACCAGAGCAACCAGAATTTCCTGTGGCCACTCATTCCCAAGGAGGGTGGGGGCTGGCGGGGTGGGGGTGGGGGGGAACAGGCAAAAGCTATGCATGCCTGCAGACTATTTGGAGAAGTCCCTCCTCCTCACAGGGGAAGGACAAGTGAGGGTCCAGGCTCCATGAATCATGCTCCTTCCACAGGAAGGGAACAGCAGGCCTGAAGAAGAATCATTCAGCAGCGTCCCAGTGAAGGGGAGAGGAGATGGGTGTTAGGGCTGGTCTACGACTTGACCCCAGCTCATTTCCTACCCAGCTACATATGGAACATTCTTTACAGAGATATCTTCTCTTATCTCCTCTAAATGGTCATTTTAACAATTTTAGGATTATCTCTCTATAGCAGATAGCCCAGTTGTATCCAAAAGCAGACAGCAAAACTTACAACCTTCCACACAGCACCAGTTCTGATTCCCAGTTTCCTCCCCAGCGAGGCCAGTTCTAACCTAATTTAGAAAATTCACACCATTAACTTCCTGCTCACCCCTTTCATAATTCAATACAGAGATTGAAGCCACTCTGTAGGCTGTAAGTCTAATTCACTTATTTATTAAACACATGTTTGTTGAGCATCTACTGTGTAACAGTGAGGTGTCAGTGTTTGGGATACAGGTGCTTGGTGAATACCCACGTACCTTCTAGCCATAAGCCATCCCTGGGGTATGGCACTCTTCCTGATGGCCAGGAGGCTGTTGCCTGTATTCCAGGGAGCCAGGTGGAGGAAGGGAGAAAGAAAGGACATGGTTGGGAGAGGTCCTGGATTTCCACTCATTTACATGGAAAAAAGTGGACCATATCAAAACTTTGATTGTGATTTTAATATCCATTAACACAACCATTGTGGAACATTTCGAGCTTAAAACTCAGAGCCCTGCCCTCGTAGGGCTTATGTTGTGGTGGGCAACACCGACACCCTATAAGTTCAGGGAGTGGCAAGTACTATGATGAAAAATGGAGTAGGCTAAGGTGATGAGAAAGGGATGGGAATTTATTACTTAGCATGAAGCTCAGCTTAAAGAGGTGAAAAGCCCCAGTTGATGGGTTGTGTTAGTTTAGATGGAAGTTTCTTTCTCTCCCATTAAGGAAATCTCAAGATTAAGTGTTCCAGGGTGAAAGCCCAGCTGTTATCCAGTCTTCAGAAACCCATCCTCCATCCAATCATAGGTTGTCCTCTACGTTGTTGATCTTTCATTAATGGCCAAGATGGTGGCACCTGCGTTCCAATGAGCAAGCCATTTTGATATAAAGTGTTTTGAAAGGGGTTCTAGTTTATGTTATAGGAATATATAGACTTGTTAGCTGTATAAATCAGGGTCATAACCCTTCTTTATTTAACATGCCACAGAGTAGGATACCAGTGGAAGTTTGCGGAGCTGATAATATTATGTTATTTCTTCTGTTTTACATTCTCGTTGCTCTGCAATGTGCCTAACCTGAAAATCAAAGTATTCCCTGCATTCCTCTATTTCAGGTAGGGATAAACAAACATCCCTGAACACCCACCACTTCCCAGGAATCGTGCTAGGCGCCCTGGATCCGCCCAGAGGAGCCCTGAGGCCGGAGCTAGCTTGCTCAGTGTCACAGCTGGCACGCGGTATCTTCCCTAGTCCTCTGTTCCCAAAACCTATTCTCTTTATACAAATGATCTCCCAATACCTCCAATCAAACAAAGATTTCCGAGCTCCAAATCACTATGCTAATGGCCTGAGAATCCATATTTTAGCAAGCCCCTCTGGCAGTGGTCATGATCATGCATGTTTGAGGAACATCACTCACTACTCTCTCCAGGCCAACGATTACCACAGTGAGCAGCAGAGTGGGGGGTGGGGGGGAGGTTTACAAAGAACAGGTATATTTGCTTTGAGAGATGCCAAAATAATTTGTTGCTAAGAGTAGCTAAATTATCCAAAGAAAATGGCTGGCTCATTTGTCATTTTTGCAAATTAGAATGAATCCGAGGTTACCTGTTATTTCAGCATGCGTGCTCCCGTGGGAGGGAAGAAGGGAAGTGACAGTCCCCGGCCTCACAGCCAGCAGTGAGCAGCTGTTCCTGAGGGTGCTGTGGCCTGGGGCGGGGCTTGCAACTCTGCGAGTCTCTCCTTCCCTGCAAACCCCGCGGGGGTGTCGCTAGAACCTCTGCACACCCAGCCCTGCAGGCTGTTTGTCCCTGGACTGCCTTCATGGCTCACCTCTGATCACTTGGGCCGCCGATGAGAAATGTACCTGCGCGTCCCTCCAGTTGGGTCTCAGCGCAGGCCAAACCTGTGAAGGTTCAAAGGCAAGTATTGCCAGGGGCGTTTTTGTTTTGTTTAGTTTATTTGCCCAGACGGAAATGTACAGCGCGTTTTACTTGTTAGGTCTGACAATGCATAACTGATTTGTGGCTCTACTTTGCAACTCACGAGTTACAAGTTAATTAGAAACACTTTTCCCTAATTATATTTGAGAGTTTGCTCTATTTGCTCTACAATTATCACAAAAATTACATTAACCGGTGTTAATGAACGCAACACAGAAATCCCCACTGGAACCTGGAGGTAAGGGGAGAATTAAAGAATGTGCACATCCCCTGCCCACCACCTGGCTTCTTTTCCAACAGATGTTTTTGTTATTCCCGACGAAATGTTCAAGAACTTCCTTCCCGGTTGTCCCTTGGAGGATGCGACCAGCCCGGCAGGGGAGAAGCTGCAGTTCTGTTCCGCGTGTGCTGACCTACTTGCCCGCAGTGGCCTGCTCCTCGGCCGGGCCGCCCGCCGTCACCGGGGGCACACTGGCCTTCCCGGGAGCCACGTGCCATCCTGGCGGTGCCCTCCCGGAGGAGAGCCCAGAGGAAGCACCCGCATGCAAGGACTTCCTCGCTCAGGGACCGGTACCATAGAGACCAATGCCAGAGCAATAAGGAAGTTGACCTTAGCAGCCGGCCTTCCTGTCCATCTGCTCTCTTTCCTATGTTCGCCACTATATATCTGAGCGACACTATGTGCAGGGTGGAGTGGATGTTAGAAAACGGTGTCGGCGTGAGCTCTGTCCCCAAGGAGCTGTCAATCAAGTATGAGAGAGGGTACTCGGGGATAACTGTGCTACCAAGGCCCAGAAAAGCTTAAAAGAGGAAAGAGAATTCTGAATCAAGGAGATCAAGAAAGGCTTAATGAAGAAATTAATGTTTGTAGTGGGTTTTAAAGACGGACATGAGTTTGCCTTTCTGATAATGATAGCAAGAGAATAAAAGATACCCCGTACTTCCAGACTCGCTCCCCATTTCATAAGAATGAATTCATTGTGATTGTGTCAGTCCTGTGCGTGGGGGGTGGGGGTGGTCAGCATGTGCAGGCTTGCACACACACTCCTGCACAAAGTGGGTGCCTTCTGCATATCTGCTGTTGCTAACCTTCCTTGAATGCTGCCTGCTTTAGACAGTTCTGGGCTTCTCTCTCCATCCATACTTACCTTTTAATCTGATACCTTTGCGAAGCCAGGCACTGTTGTGGAGGAGGCAATCACGGGGATGGTGCTTTATAATTCTCTACATAACTTGCTTTGCTTCACACAAATATTACTGGATGTACTCCCAGGGTCACATGCTATTAATTCACCATAGAGAGCAAGAATTAACTTACTGTACCAATCACAGTTGTCCGACTGAAAAGTTGGGAGGTTTTCTCAACTGATTTTAAAAACATAGAAACTCAAGCAGGAAAGTATTCAGCACTTCCATAACAAATATACTTAGTACTTAAAATAATGATGCACGTTAGCTAAGAGAGCCACTTGCCAGACACTCCATTTGGCTTTGAGTCATGTTAGAGCTTTTTTTTTTTTTTTTTTTTGAGAGAGAGAGAATGGATTTCAGTTCATAAACTCAATTCCATTTTCAAGTGGTACACCTGCTCTGTTCACAGTATATACTTTCTGGAGCCTATCTTTGCACTTTTTTAATTAAAAAATGAACATGTACTGTAATCTGGTTTCCAGATACATTCAATAGTTAACCACATTTGACATTCATTAAGTATCAGCAATAAGAAGACTATTTCCATTCTTCAGATTTTATGTTGTTTTATTTTCTAGGTAAAAAGACATTGTCCTCCATATTTATTCTTCACTTGAAATTTTTCCCTCAAAAGTTAGTGAGAGGCAGTTATATGCTCAGAAATCTAAGGCAGGGAAATATTGATTGTAAAGCAGTCAGAAAATACTTTTATCAATAAAAAGAAGTCTTCGATATTAACTGGAGTGGCTTTTGTTTTATTTCAGTTTTATTTGCTTTTTAAGTGATTTTATAGGCTGGATAGAGCAGAAGTTTAATTTTTTCAATTTTGTTATGTTTTATTGAAGTATAAAATAACATAGTGTTATTTTAGTATCAGGTGTCTAAATATGATTCAACATTTCTATGCTTTACTCAGTGCTCATCAGAATACATGTACTTTTGATCCCCATCACCTGTTTGACCCATCCTCACCCACCTCCCCTCTGGCAACCACCAGTTTGTTCTCTGTATTTAAGAGTCTGAGTTTTGTCTCTTTTTTCTTTTATTTCATTTCTTAAATTCCACATATGAGTGAAATCATATTTTATTTGACTTTGTCTGACCTGTTTCACTTAGTGTTATAACCTCTAGATCCATCCATGATATTGCACATGGCAAGATTTCATTCTTTTGTGTGGTTGAGTAATAATAACTCCAGTGTGTACGTGTATGCATTGCATTTTCTTTATTCACCCATCCATGGATGGACACTTGCGTTCCTTCCCTATCTTGGCTATTATAAATAATGAGGGGTGAATATATCCTTTTGAATTGGGGTTTTTGTATTCTTTGGGTAAATAGCCAGTAGTGGAATTACTGGATTTTATGGTAATCCTATTTTTATTTTTTTTTTAATTTTTAAGGAACCTCTATACTGTTTTTGACATTCGCTGCACCAATTCGCATTCCCACCAACAGTACATAAGGGTTCCCCTTTCTCTGCACCCTTGACATCACTTGTTATTTCTTCTCTTTTGGTTCTAGCCATTCTGACATGTTGAGGTAATCTCATGCCCAATCATTAGCATTTCCCTAATGATTAATGATGTTGAGCATATTTTTATTTTTATTTTGACCATTTGTATATCTTTTTTGGAAAAATATCCATTCAGGTCTTTGGTCCATTTTTCAATCAGATTATTTGTGTTTTAGGTGTTGAGCTGTATAAGCTCTTTATATATTTTGGCTATTAACCCCCTCATCAGATATATCATTTGCAAATATCTTCTCCCATTCAGTAGGTTGCTGGTTGTTTTGTTGATGGTTTCCTCTGCTGTGCAAAAGCTTTTTATTTGATATATCCCAATAGTTTACATTTGCTTTTGTTTCCCTTACCTAAGGAAACATATCTAGAAAAATGTTTATATGGCTAATATTAGAGAAACTACTGCCTATGTTTTCTTTGGGGAGTTTTCTGGTTTTAGATCTCCATTTAGGCCTCTAATCCATTTTGATTTTATTTTTGTGTATGGTTTAAGAAAGTGGCCCAATTTCATTCTTTTGCATGTAGCTGTCCAGTTATCCCTACACCATTTGTTGAAGAGACCGTCTTTACTGCCCTATATATTTTTGCCTCTTTTGTCATACATTAGTTCACCGTATAACCATGGATTCAATTCTGGGCTCTTGATTTTGTTCCAGTATCATACTGTTTAGATTACTACAGCTTTGTAGTCTACCTTGAATCTAGTAGTGGGATACCTTCAGCTTTGTTCTTCTTTCTCAAGATTGCCTTGTTTTTTTTTTTCAGATCTTTTATGGTTTCATACAAATTTTAGGACTATTTGTTCTAGTTCTCTGAAAAATGCTGTTGGTCCTTTGACAGAGATTGCATTAAACCTGTCAACTGCTTGGGGTGGCATAGACATTTTAACAATATTGGTTCTTCCAACCCATGAGCATGGAATATCTTTACACTTGTTTGTGTCATCTTCAGTTGCTGTCATCAGTCATCAGTGTTTCATAGTTACTGGAGTACAGGTCTTTTACCTCTTTGGTTAAGTTTATTCCTAGGTATTTTATTCTTTTGGGCACAATTGTACATTGGAGTGTTTTCTTAATTTCTCTTCTGTTACATCATTATTAGCGTATAGAAATGCAACAGATTTCTATATTTTAATTTTGTAACCTGAGACTTCACTGAATTCATTTCTCAATTCTTGTAGTTTTTTGATGGAGTCTTTAGGGTTTTCTTTTTGCGGGTGGGTTCTATATATGGTATCATATCACCTAGAAATGGTGAAAATTTTACTTCTTCTTTACCAATCCAGATGTCTTTTTTCTCTTTTTCTTATTTGATTGCTGTAGCTAGGACTTCCAGTACTGTGTTGAATAAAAGTGGTGAGAGTGGACTTCCTTGTCTTGTTCCTAATCTTAGAGGAAAGCTCTCAGTTTTTCACCACTGAGTATGATGTTAGCTACAGGTTTTTCATACGTGATTTTTACTATATTGAGGTAAGTCCTTTGTAAACCTCCTTTGTTGAGAGTTTTTATTACGAATGGATGTTGTACTTTGTCAGATGCTTTTTCTGCATCTATTGAGATGATGCATGATTTTTATCCTTTTTCTTGTTGATATGATGTATCACTTTGATTGAATTGTGATTATTGAACCACCCTTGCATCCCTGGAATAAATACCACTTGATTAAAGATTTTTTAACATATTGTTAGATTCAGTTTACTAATATTTTGTTGAGGATTTTTGCATCTGTCTTTTTAAGTGATTTCATAGTCTGGATGAAGCAGATGTTTAATTTTATATGAGTTCCAAGCTTGCTCACAGCAATGAAAGAAAAGAGACTTAAAAGAGAGAGAGAGAAAAAAAAACTAAATGCATTTGCTTTTCTTTGGCACTGGAGCCTCAACATTGGGGTATCTTTCTCAGACAGGGTGTGTGTAGAAGCTTTCCTTTTTGCTGCTGACCTTGGAGGTGTTTTACGATACATGTAATCGCACTCAACAGCCTCTCACATGTACCTTCCATTAAGAACATTTATAGGCAGGACAGAGTCAATTTGCTTTACCTTCTATGCTACTTTCAGTAGATTTCCTAATGTTTTGTTAAATTAACAGGAAGTAGAAATTTGTATTTAACACATAGCTGTTGTTATAAGATGAACATGGATCATTTAGGATTTTCAAGCAGTTTATCAATTTAATAATTTTCTGCAAAACTGCCCTTGCTATTAACTTAGTTATTGAAGTGTGCAAACACAGATGTGAAATTTTATTGTCATGTATAATCTTCACATTGAGCACAACTAAGTATTTATAACTTGGACCTAATGAAAATGGGATTCCAAAGAAAGAAATGATCATGTGATCTCAGGATGGGAAACTCTCCCACAAGCAAACAAGTCTGATTAAGTAAGCCATGCAGTCAGTGAAAGGAAAGGGATTGCTCTCTACAGTTTGCTGATGAACCTCCAAACACCAGGGTCTTATTAAAAGTCTTTTTACCTCCAGGGAGTCCTCTCACCATCCCTAGGTAGCTTTGCTAAATGTAACACTATCTGAGTTGCTATGGAAACAGCTATATCTATGCAAATTGCTTTTTAAAAAATCATTAGGCCACAGAAAGTCTGCCTGACATATGAAATTTGCAAGGACTCCTGCCCACAGCTACTCTTGGCATTGTAGCTCCTCTCTAACTATCCCCAATTTCTTTTGCTGTGCTTGTTTGATGCAAATACTACTGAATCCTTGAGAGAGATCACCATCAGTAAGAGTTGAAGGTGGTGAGTTGAGGGCTATCCCTTGCAGTCAAGAGTTTTGAGGGTTGTGGGTTGTGGAAGAATAAAGATACGTAGACATGGATGGGGGAAGAGAGGGGCTGAAGATGAATCTATTTAAATGCCAGCTATCTCCCATTCATCTTTCTCCTCCAGTAAATAAAAGGCACTGGCACGCATGTGCATGCAGGCATTCCTGTGGAATGCAGGTGTGTCCACACATTCACACATTCACACACATGCTGGTATGCTTACACACAAACATCATGCAGGTAACCTCTGGCTTTGTATATAGGATACGCTTACACCCCTCACACAGCCTTGTCCGCTGCTCTGCCAGGCACAGTTCTGCATTAGAGGGACTGCTGTCCCCAGCTTCCTTTGTGTATCTGTTTTATACACAGGCCTTGGCAGGAACCTCCGTAGCTCAGACATGGCTCTGCAGTTTTCCTCTCTCTGGTCACCACTGCTTCCCTGAGCGTAGCATGTCCTGCTCTATTAGTTGTCACAGGGTCACCTGCTGCTCCCTGGGCAAAGCGCCTCCACAGGTATCTGCCTTGAGCCTCCAGGAGGCTACAACTAGGAGGTAGTATGTGACCCAGACAAGAAGCATGGCCTGTTGCCCCTTGCATTATGGTTTGTTCTGGAATCCCTCAACAGCACTTCTTATGCCCAAGCATCGCAGAAATAGCCTTTTCATCTTTACCTCTGTTCCTTTCTGGCTGCTGGGCTGGGGACAGGTTAAAGTAATGGCTCCCCTTCTGGTCCTGAGTCCACACTCCCCATCACTACACTCTGTTCATGGTACCTGGTTTTCACTCAAACCAATTCTCTCCTAGAGGGCTTCTTTACCCTGCCTGCCAGTCACTGCCTAGCCCTCCTGACCTGCCCAGATACACCCTGGCCCCCACAGCGCACAGGGCTCGAGTTCCCCCCAGGACCCTCTGGGCTCACATACCAACAGATTCTCCAGCCCCCTGACCCCAGGCTGTTGGGAGGGCTCAGTGCTGTCTGAACTCAGCTGTGGATGGAGTTATCAGCTCAGATTCAAGCCAGCAATCCTGCCATACTTGAGTCTTTTATGACAGTTGCCAGCTTATGTCATTACAAGTATGCCTGTTTCATTTTGGTTCCCTGAGGAGCCAACTCACATTTCCATGTTTGCTGTGGAGTGGCGGGACCAGGAAAGTCTTGCCCAACTGAGCTCTTGGGTAGAGGGAGAAGGGAGTAGAGCCACTGGAATCAGTCCAGCTCCTTGCAGGCACCATGGCTCAGACTTTACAACACGGAGGCACACAAGCACCATGCATGTTGCAGGATGTCAAATATATAAGTGAGTTCTTAGCCAATCACAATTATCTTTTTTTTTCTTTTTAATGCTTTAACAATGAACCTATAATTCTACCTTCAAAGTAAATGTGTTACCTGTTAAGCCCATATTTTCCTACTTCCTTTGGTAGTTACAAAATTAGCACCCTGGGCTCAGCCTTCCTTCCATTGAGGTGAGTGTTCTAAATGTTTTCCTCAAAGAGCAGAGCCCTTAGTTCATTATCCCCAGGATGTGAAAAATGTGTCACGGTCATTACCCTCAGGTGGTGATAAGAAAGGAAGCATTAAAAGGCTAACATCATATGTCCCAAACCAAAAGTTCTTGCTTGTTCTTTGTTTAAACAGAATCAATTTAGGATACAAAACATGCTTTCTCCAAGTGTGCTCATGTGTGAATAAAGTTAGAGGTTATCCAGGCTTACTTATGCTAGGAATACTTTAAGTTTTTAATGAAAAGCTGTAAATTAGATGACATGTCCCCAGACCTCAAATTTACTTTTAGGAGTCAAGGTCAGAGTATAATTTTTAACAACCACATCTCCTATAATAAAAAATCTCTGGGGCACCGGGGTGGCTCAGTCAGTTTAGGCATCTGCCTTTGGCTCGGATCATGATCTTGGGGTCCTGGGATTAAGCCTCACATCTGGCTTTCTGCTCATCAGGGAGTTGGCTTCTCCCTCTCTTTCTGTCTGCTGCTCTGTCTTGTGTTTCTGTGATCACACACTCTCTCTCTCTATCAAATAAGTAAATAAAATCTTAAAAAAAAATCCCTTGTGGAAAGAATTGGAGGTACCGTAGATTGTCAATGTTACATAGGTAAGTACATGTATTTAAATGCATAGTCCATGTTTTAAATGATAGCCTTATCTTAGGAAATATACTGCTCTGCTTTTATCTCTAAAAAGAAATATTTACATGATTTATCTTGAAATGTTTATGTGCAGGAAAATGTGGTCCTCTGAAACTGAGAAAAATTAAGCATGAAAAATTGATTACTACCAAATATACCAATGCCATAATGAATAAATAATATTTAAAAATATCTCTATGAAAAAAATTTATATAAGAATTTCTGAGCTATGAACTATTATAGTTGTATAGTCTCAAAGGGATAAGTAAGGCATAGGTCTTTCTTTCTTAAGAGATATATCTTTCTAGCAGATAAATTTAAATATAAGATTTACAGTATATTGTAGATATACTTGTATACCAAATTGATAATCATTATATTGTTTTCCAGGTTGAAATGATTAAATATGACTCCCCTGGTTATAATTAATTTTAATGACAAAAGTTTATATACTATAAACTTCTAATTTACATACATTTCTAAAATAATAAAAATCTGCTAGGCTCTACTGACTTCTTTCATCTCTGATATTCTAGGTTTCCTCATTTGCTCTTCCCTTCATTTTGTTGGTACCATCTTTCATCATGAGGTATATTAATCATACTCCCCCCTCCAGTATTGATATGACAGGTTTTCCATTCATGTTATATAACAGATATTTGCTATCAACTCTTTCCATCATGAATATTAACCCGTAAGTTCCTTAAGGGAAGGGACAGTGTCATAGTCATCTTTGTATCAATGATGCTCAACCCAGAACGTAGAGTCCGGTAAATTTCTCCTGGATTAAGATGTTGGGAACTCTGTTCCAGTTTCAAGGGAAACTAAGTATGTTTCGAGCTACATATCTAGTACCTAGGCCTCAATCATACTCAGATATACAGCTAGCGACCACTGTTGTGGTCCTCTTTCTGCTTACTGAGAGAGAGATTACAACAGTGATTTCATAGTGAGAGCTTGTGTGAGTTGTCCTGGGTGACAATATGTTAATACCACTGTGGAGAATACCAGACCACTACTGCAAGGATCAGAATGGGCAATGAGAGATCACTTTTCCTTCTCAAACAGTATAAACCCATCTTGAATTCTAGGCCAACTTTTTGTCTTTTTCAACTCTTTCTTTTCTACTTTATCACCTTCACCTCCATCACCACCACCACCTGTGACTTCTCTACCACCTTTACCTACATCACTACAACCACCTCCACCATTCCTACCACCACCAGTACCACCTCTACCATCATCACCTCCCCCACGATCCCTGTCACTACCTCCACCACTATCACCACCACCACCACACCTCTACCACTACCATCATCACCTCCACCACCATCACCACCACCACCTTCACTACCACCATACCAGTAGCTACCAGGAATTGATGTGTTACCTTATATACATTTATCTGATATAAACAACTTAATGGGACACCTGAGTGGCTCAGTGGTGAACGGTTTGCCTTTGGCTCAGGTCATGATCCCAGGGTCCTGGTATTGAGTCCCACATCAGGCTCCCCAGTGGAAGCCTGCTTCTCCCTCTGCCTGTGTCTCTGTCTCTCTCTCTGTCTCTCTCTGTCTCTCTCTCTGTGTCTCTCATGAATAGATAACAAATAAAAGTCTTTTTAAAAAACAACTTAACATAGTTTTTAAATTAATTGTTACATGTTTTCCTATAATAGAGTATGAGGATACTTTTCATCTAATGATATGCTTTCATCATCACAAATCATAATCCAACTGAAGAAGTAATTGACAATACTGTCTATTTATTGCCATAAAGAACAACTCAATATCAAAGATCACAAAGATTGTTTTTGCAAGATATTTTTCAGAATTTTAATGGATGATATAAGGATTTCTACCTAATAATTAATTTCATGTCATTTAATGAGGGCTTATATAGATCTAATAGCTCTAAACAAGACCAGAAGAATAATTACTTCAGATTCTTACTTCCCCTAAATTTTTTTTTTTTTTTTTACTTTCTAGGAGTTAAGAGGGAGAAGCTATTATAATCACTTGCAGTGCATTTATTTTGTAAATACATTTGTACATTTGTTTGATAATTTTTTCTATTAAATTCTGGAGTTTCAAATAAATAGTGCCTAAGGTTTTTGTGTAGACCAAGAATTTTTTGCTGTTTTTTTAAAATAACAATGTGAGCCCTGACCACAGTTTCTTGGATATCACCATGGTGTAGATATAGAATTTATAGGAAACTGAAAATGAAATATCTTTTTTTTTTAAGATTTTATTTATTTATTCAGAGAGAGAGAGAGAGAGGCAGAGACACAGGCAGAGGGAGAAGCAGGCTCCATTCAGGGAGCCTGACGTGGGACTCGATCCAGAGTCTCCAGGATCACGCCGCGGGCTGCAGGCGGCGCTAAACCGCTGCGCCACCTGGGCTGCCCTAAAAATGAAATATCTTTCATTTAATTGAATATCAGTTTTCCTAATTAAACACTTAGAAAACAAAAGCATAAGGATTGCCCTTCAGTCCAAGGCACAGAATATCTATGAGCCACTTGGAACCCTAGCTTCAACTTACATAGTCCTCATTGAAAATCAAAGTGTTTTGGGATTTGTTGAGGTTAGCTAAGGGATATAATACTGATCCATCTTTACAGATGTTACATCTGTTTATAACATTCACTCACAAGATTATGTACCTAGACCTCATTAGCCCAGACCGCAGAAGAAGGCTTGTATTTTAATGTTCTTATCCTTACTCTTAGTAAAAGTTTATATAACAAACTTATTTGAAAAACATATCAGCAAATTCTACCGCCTTGGTCTCTGATTATGTAATTTGCCCTTGATGGTGTCATTTGTTCTTAAATCTGTTAGTTATGGGGAGAAACAGATGGTTGTTGAGAAGGACATGAATCCCTACTGTGGGGTGGGGACATTAATATGACAGCAGTGACATGATGGATTGGAATAAATAGCCTGGTTTGGGATAAACAGAGGTGATGAAAACAGGTTATTGTGGTATTTCAAGCTAGGAATAATGCTTCAGAATCATGACAACAGAGTCTAAGTAGGATGGTATGAATCTTCAACTCCCATTATTGCAAGCTGAGGTAAGGAAACATGGCTTTCACAGTAGTATGGTTGGAGAGAGGGGTAGAAATTACTAGATAGTTTAGTAGGAGCTCATTCCTTCAGTGAGTTTATCCTGCTCTTCAACCCTATCCTTGTTACTACCCTCAAATGATAAACACAATGTGAAAGTTATACTTACTGAAATGGATGGATAGAGCCTTAGAGCTTTGTGCTCTCAGACTCTGGCAGCAGGGAACAGAGTTTGCCTTTGAAACTGTGTAAATGTTAGTATCCATTCAACAATGTATATGTCTGTTAGCTACAGGTTTCCAAAGGCTTTATATACAATTTACTTATTATTGTTTAAATTTGCTCCTACTAGGAGACAAGGTTTAAAAGTAGGAAATAGCAAAGAGAAATGTCACCTGGATTTTAAAAGGCAAGATTAGTGATAGGAAACAAATTAATTAAAGGACACCATTAAAAGTGAAATATTGGTGTCAGTAGACAAAGAGTCACAAAAAATGAAAACTAGGAATAGAAAAAAGAAGTGATGCTTGTAGGCATCAATACTGATTCTGATAACTTCTGAATTCTTCAGGATCTTCCTAACTCTGCAACTTTTAGTAGCTTTATCTCCGTATTTATTCCCATGCATGACTCAACTGGGAAATAAAATAACAAAAAAAGTGAACTGGCATTTCAGAAAACATGCAAGCAGCTAATATGCTCATAAAAGATGTTTAATTAAAAGGAATGCCAATGGGAAGGAGGCACCATGTTTGACATTAAATCTCCAAAGATGAAAATGGTTGCTGGCGTGCAGCATTGGCTGGGGACCACAGCACAGTCCTGTTGGTGAAAGTGTCATGTGTATAGTCTTCCTGGAGAACATTTTGGCAATATGCTTCAGTATTAAAATGTGCAGATGCTTTACCCAGCAATTCAAGTTTTAGAAATTTATACTGAGGAACTATTTTAAAAAGACCTTCAGAGCAAATGAATTAATATGTGGAAAACATTTAAAACATTCTCTGGCACCCAGTAAGAGCTAATGTTAGCAAAACAAATTAGAAACAACCTAAATGCCTATCAGTACAAGATTGGATAAAAGAGTCCATCAAATAGAACACAACCACACATTAAAAATTAAGATTTATTGGCAGCCCGGGTGGCTCAGTGGTTTAGCGCCACCTCCAGCCCAGGGTGTGATCCTGGAGACCCGGAATCAAGTCCCACGTTGGGCTCCCTGCATGGAGCCTGCTTCTCCCACTGCCTGGGTCTCTGCCACTCTCTCTCTCTCTCTCTGTGTTTCTCATGAATAAATAAATAAAATATTTTAAAAAAATAAAAATAAAAAAATAAAAATTAAGATGTGGCTAGATATTTGTTGATATCAAAATATATCCATGGCATATGTTGAATGCAAAAAGCAAATAAAACCACAAGTGTACTGTGGTTCTATTTCTGTAAAATGACACATAAGTGTATGGCAAGTATAGAGAGATGTACAAAAGCATATTCTTTGGATGGATTTTCCCCCCCCCTTTTTTTTTTTTAACTTTTTTGTTCCTTTTAGATAAGTTGAAGATTTTAAGGTTATCATGTGTTAATCTTATAATCAGAAAAAATAATGCTCTTATCTTAGAAACTCTTAAAATATATATGAGAACATACACTTTTGGGGAACTTAAAATTTGATAAAAATTAACTATATAGTATAAAAGAGAATTTATCTTATACTGTGTATCCATACAGAGAAACTGTTAATGTCAAAAATTAGATGCATTGTAAAATGGGCTTTGAAATGAAACCTAGAAATTCCAAACTTCTGGCATAATGACTGAATAAAAATCGCCTTCAATTCTCAAGAAACAATGTAGTTTTTATACTAACCTAAGGGTTAGTCAACAGATAAATGCATTACATGTGTTTCACATATTCAACAATATCTCTAAAAGTCATTTTATCAATTTTGTAATTTTACCTGAAGGAGCAATGCTGAATGTCACATAGCATTTAAATAAGCAAGATTGTCACTTCTCCTAAATTGTTTTCTGAAAATCCTATTACACTTTACATTGCAATCATAATAGAGGCCTTGCCATTATGCATGCTTTGCCACGCTCTGGTTATGTTGCTGCTGCTTTGATTCAGGAAATACCTAAAATAAGTGATTTTTATCCCCTCATGTCATTTGTTCTGCTTATGGGCACTGAATACATGCTGTAATGATCAACTGGATAACTCGTTTTCATTTGTCCTCAATCAACCCATTGATGGGCCTAAACAGATGCTTTTAAATGAGAACCTCAGTGAGGCATTTCATGAATGTGCATAAGAAAAGGAGAACTTGACCTTTTACATTACCTGTGATACACAAAAATAAAACTTCAGCAACTAACGGAAGATATCAGCTCAGACTCTAAGAGGAGCAGTGTTTCTCACGGTTAACAGTTTATGCAGCTAAATTTTTACAGTGTTTTTCTTCTTTATGCCAACATGCCTTCACCACCAGCTTCTAAATGTAAGTACACTTAGGACCAGCCCTGGGCTTTTGGTTCTTTATTGGAACTCTGTTTCTGTGACTACAAATCATCTTGCAGCTCTAAATACCATTCAAATGCAGAGGGCTCTAAATTTCTATCTCCCTGCCGTGCCCCAGACTCAGCTGATCCTCTTGCCATCAGCATTGGCTATCTAATTGGCATCTCAAAGTCAACATATCCCAAACTGCAACCCTCAGTTTCTCTCCCGGCCTCTTGTTCCTCCAGGCCTCTACACCTCTGTTGTCCCACTTCTGTTTCCCCCTACCCCTCCTTCCAGTCCATCTAGCCGGGCCAGACATTCTGTGTCACTCTTGACCACTTCCCCTTCTGCAGACCTTATCATCTCTGCCCCAGAATTCTTCTCACCTGTCAGCTCATTTTTTCCCTCGTTTCACCCTGTTCTCTGCCCAAAGCCTCCAGAATGGTATCTTTAAAAACAGTCACCCTAAAAACAAACAAACAAACAAAAACAAAACAAAACAAAACAAAACAA
Organism: Canis aureus; assembly: GCF_053574225.1. Taxonomy (NCBI): domain Eukaryota; kingdom Metazoa; phylum Chordata; class Mammalia; order Carnivora; family Canidae; genus Canis; species Canis aureus. The sequence continues at coordinate 7,820,625 of NC_135641.1, forward strand.
AAAACAGAAACGATCACCCATTCTGGGGTGATGGAAAGACCTTGGAACTAGGTAGAGGAGATGGTTGCACATTCTAGCAAATGTACTAATTGTCACTGATTTGTACACTTTAAAATGGTTTGTTGTATGTTATGTAAATTTCTTCTGCTTTTAGAAGCTACCCTTGTAACTGGGTGATTAGTTGGGAGTGTATCACCTACTTTGATTTTGAGTGCTGTGGCTGCACCAGGAAGGAATGAAACATAATATAACCTGTTAGAAGAGTTACCTGCTGACTGTTACCCCACTGCACCTGTGGATAAGACAGAAATTTCTGAGCATGGCATCTGAGGTCCCGTTTAGAGGTGTCCCCTCCTCACCCACTTTAATCGGGGTCCGGCAGGACATGTAAGTCACACTCAGCTTGGATTCTGAAGAGAGTCTAATGAAGGGCCTTTTTTCCAAGATGTGGGCCGAGCAAAGGGACTGAGCCAACCGTGGTCAGGAAGCCAGCGATTGTTACGAGGGGAAGCAGTGAAAAGGAAGCAGTATTTCCTGAAGTCTGGAGCCATGGGGATGGGGTGCTGTAGCCACAAAAGGTTTCAGTCCTATGGGCATAACTGAGGACTGGGAGCATTGGGAACAAAAACATCCCAGCACTCTCTCCTCATGCTCTCCCACCAGTTCTGCCATTGGCTGAACCCAGTGGCAATTCGGAGGGCTTCAGTGCCTTGGAGATTCAGTGCAAGGGCGCAGTTGGGTTTGGGGGTAGGGCTTGTTTTGGTTTTATAAGAACAATGGGAAGGGCCATGGGTGGCTCATTCCGAAGCTTCTGACTTCAGCTCAAGTCATAATCCAGGATCCTGGGTTCGAGCCTGCATTGGGCTCCCTGCTCAGCGGGGAACCTGCTTCTCCCTCTCCCTCTGCCTCTCCCCCTGCTTGAGAATGCTCGCTCACTCTCTCTATATCAAATAAATAAATAAAATCTTTTTTAAAAAAGAGCAATGAACATCAGTTTTCCTAAGACACCTAGAAACAAAAGCATAAGGGGTTCCCCTGAGACTAAAGCATAGGGAGTCTACAATCCACTCTCGAAGTCTTAACTTCACCTTTGCTGAGAATCCAGCTAAGCATGGAAGGAGCGATCAGAGTGTCCATTCCACCACCCCACGTGTTGTCTGGCCATGCTGACCTTCCTTGTACTTCCAAAGTAGGATGTTCTCTCTGTCTGATTTACCTTTTATGAGAGCTTTTGCTGACCTGGTCTCAGCAACCCCATGAAAGTTCCTTTGAGACCTGATACCCTCCCCTCCCCACCCCTCACTATCTTCCTAGCTGTGCAGAAGAGCTTTACCAAAAATCACCAGATGTCTGTGGAATTGAATTCTTGGGTGGCTTACTCTCTCTAAGGCTTGAAACTGTCCTGCTAGACAAAGAATAATCTGTTTACTGAATGGATGAATAATCAAATAAATGAACAACTAAAGGATTGAGGGAAGTAGTTGGGTTATGATGACATCAAAGTACAAGATCTCAAGCCAGGAACTCATTAATCAGTTTCCTGTTGTCAAGGCAGGTAGTTATTCTGTGTTCTTCAGAAAGAAGTCATAGTGGAAAAAGGTGACTTTGATGAACTCAGTTAAATTCTCCATTGCTGAGATATAATAACTTCCACTGGTTCTTTACCTTGCTAGTCTTACAAAAAGATGCTGGTGCCAGGGCCTGTGTAGACCATTTATATCAGAATCCCCAGAGATGGGACCTGGACATAGATATTTTTCTTAATTTTCCCATAGTGGATAGAAAAACTGCTATTCTGATGTGAACTATGATTGTCCAAGTTGTATTTCCTTTTGACTGTTGAGAAATGCATTTTTTTACTCAATTTACTTTCTGATGGGCATCTATTATACAGCTGATCCCATGGACATTAAGCTTGTCCTCATATCTGCAAGTCTTTGCTCTCTCTCTTTTTGGATACCTGGATTCCTCACTCCCATTCCATGGCCTAATTATTCTCATACTTCAAGGGTCAACCAAAGACCTTCCCCTTTTCCAAGTAGACTTCTGAGATCCCTTCCCTTGATCTTTTGTTGCCTGAATTCTCATGGCACATCATCTGTGACAGTTGGTGGATTTTATCATATACAGCTCAACAGTGTAAGATTCACTTTTCCCTGGGCAAGTGTGTGTTTTCTCTACCCAGGTAAACACTGCTTTATTCACAGTGTGTTACCCATAGTGCATAGCAGTCCTTTTTTCCATAGGCATTCGCAAAATATCTGCTGAAAAATTAAAACCATAGAAATGGCACAAGGAAATGGAAGTTTCCCCAAATCTCTAATTTGGGTAGTAGATTGGCTTGGGGAATATGATGAGGAAGGAAATATGTTTGGAGGAAAATATGCAGTAGCAAGTGTTCAAATTTGGAGTTCTAGAAATAAGACTCAGAAGTACTAATTTGAGAATGGTCAGCAGAGATAATAGTTGAGTCTTAATGTTCTTATCCACTGTCATCATATTTTCCATGAAAAATAACCTCTGAATAGAGTGTCTCTAAAAGGCAATATAATTTGGACTATGAGAGTCTATGTTTACATCCCAGCTCTTTCTCTCTTGTTTGTTACCTGTCCTTGGGAGATTTTTGTAACCTCTTAAATCTTTAGTTATGAATCTGTAAAATGAAATCAATAGCAATACCTCTTTCCCAGGGTTGGGGTAAAGAATTAATAAAACAATGCATGACATGGTAATGGTTCAGTAAATGAGGGCTTGTGATTACCATTGGTATCATTACAATGGAGCAGCAATATGAAACAGTTTTGATTTAATGGACAATAAGATCCCATTTTAAAATTAGCATGGTGGATAGGGAAAGGATTTGTTTTAAAATTACTCTTCATCTCAATCTGGCTTTTGTTCAGTATTTTCTCCATGGAAGGTTATCGTTGCATATTTTTAGTAGGGGTCAACAGAATTAAGGTTTGCAAGAAAAATTATTTGTAAAAGTTGTTTCAAGATGGAATATTCTTCATTCTATGAAGTCAAATGACTTCTTAAAATTTCTCAAGCTACATGACCTGAGGCTAAAGAGAAACCGGCAAAGATGAAAAGCAGAACATTCTCTTGTATTCATGTGTGTTGTGCTTCAAAGGGCTGCAAACCATATCTCCTCTCTTCAATTTCAAGTAGCAGATGTACGTGCCTGACATTTGTCCAATTGTTCCTTCCTGTGCATCACGGCCAGACTACTGACCTTCATTTTCACCTACATGTGTAATGCCATTAGATGAGCGACTCAACTGCTTGGTGTCTCAGTTTCCTTGTCTGTAAAATGGAATTTCTTGAAGGTTTACATGAGTTAATACACACAAGATGATATCAAAAATCCTGATGGATAAGAAGAACTCAAAAATGTCAGGTATATATCCCGTATTTCTTCTTGTTCTTTTTTTCATTATGCTCCTATTTTGGATGCCTACCTCAATCACACTCTGAAAATGTGAGATCCCTATATAGGAACATCATCATGACTCAATAATGTCATTCATTCCATATTCTTTCATTCACTAGGCACCTATGGATAACCCACTGGGAGCTAAACTCTTTTTAATCCTGATTATGTGAGAGCTGAATTAAACTTTCAACCCAATTCCCAACTTCTGCTCTTCTCACTTTGCCACCATGTCTTCATTAAGGCAGCATCTTTGGAAAAACCATAGGAGCCAAGGCTGCACTTTAAAATGGCCCCACTATAGAAGAATGTCCCCAGGTATCTTCTTTGCAGAGATTCTTAGCTAAGGATGCTCTCACAAGTTTGAGTCTTCATGTTGACTCTTGGCAGGAGGAGTAAGGAGGATGTGCTTGCTACCGTAGTATAACAAAGAAAACCTCAAGGAGATAGCCATCATTATATTTGTGCAAGGTTCTATAATTTCACATTTGCCTATTCACTGTAAGCCCAGCAAGTTCAGAATGGCAGCCTGGGGTCCTGCCAAGACGTATGTGGAACTTTCCAACTTCTGGGTTATAGTACTTAATACAGAGGCAAACAGCTTAACATCCACTGTCATCCACACAGATAAAATCATGACTTTATGGTCAGTGGATGCCCTGCGGTTTCAGGAATTTGCCAAACTCTGTTTACCAAAGATGAAGTTAGCTTATCTACTCATTTTCAGTAATTCACGTGCTTGGCCAACTGACAGCTTCTCCAGAGACCACCAGGAAAACCTATAGATCAAGCAAAACTAAGTTTATTGGATTTACTGCAGTAAAGCAGAGTACTACCTTGCAGGAGTCAAAGGGAAATTGGGCGAGATATTGATAAGGCCATGGGTCCTTGGCTTGGTGTTTTTAAGGTGGGTATTCCATGGTGGAAAACAATTGGGATTGGACGGAGTTTATAACATAATAGCTTAGGACTGGTGGCACAGGGAAGCCAGGGTTGTGAAAAGAGTTTTGATAAGCTATTACTTTTGACAAGCAAGCTAATTAGTTCACAGTCTAAACTTCCAGAGACAGGTATTTTCTGGAGCAAGTGGTTGGATTAGTCTGTCCCTATATCGTTTAACCCAGGGCCAGAAATTATGGTGCTTTCACTCCCACTTTCTAAACAATCATTATATCATGGGGCTGATTGTCTCTGGATCTCTCTTTCCCTCCCCCTCTCTCACCTCTTTTCTCCCTTCCTTCCTCCCTCCATCCCTCAATCATTTTTGAAAGAGGCAAACGCAAGTTACTGTATTTAATACATGTGATTTGGAGTATATAAAACTACTAAGAAACACAACCAAAGTATAAGAATTCATCTTTATTGCGACACAGAAAAATATGACAGTTGTCAGATAAAAGGACATAATCTTTAACTGCAGTCACTTTTAGAAAAAGAGACCCAGGGCCAATTTCCAGAGATTATAAAACTCAGCGTAGGTGCTTTGGTGACATTTTTTTCAAGGTCTGGCTTACTCAAGGTCATTGAGGAGGGCTATAGTTTCAAGAAATTCCAATTTTATATTCCTAACTCTTAATCTCTTAGGAACTGAAAAATAAAACATTCTGTGGTTCATTTACAAAATACTGTGTTCAAACGTGAACCTGTGACTTTCACAGATGGTTACTATCAGATATTGACATCTTGTAGGGGGTGGAAAATACGCATCTTTTTTACCTCTGCCCCTCTTAGGTTCTCCAGCTGGGGTCTTATGATTTAGACAGGCAAAAGACAGATTAATGAGAGAAAAACAGAAGTTTTTTAACATGCATATGGTGCATACATGTGGGAGCATCCAGTGGTGGGTAGCTCAAAGAGGTGGTTAGAACTTGTGCTTGTATACCATCTTTGGCTAAACAAAGGAAAAGGGGCTTTCTGCTTCTGGGAGGGGGAGATAAGTTATGAGAAGGTGACTAAGAAAAATATGGTCAAACAAGGTTGTTTGCTAAGATTTGTTTTGTAGATTTAAATTGGTGCTTTCTTCATTGGCAAGAGTCCTCCTCTTCCTGATACAAAAGAGAGAGACCTCTTGACAAATGGAAATTTCCTTTACAAATGTAAATTTACTCTACCAAATGACAAATTGTGCTGACTGGAGAACTTTTTCCACCTGGTGGTTGGTGCTCAGTGGCCTTTCACTCAAAATTATCCAAATGTCAAGGATCTGTATTTAGGGGTGGCATATTTTGGTGCCCTTCACCTCCAAATTATTTTCAACTATAGTTTACTTAAAAATAAAGTACCGTGGGAAGAGCTTCTTCCTCCTTAGATAGGAGCTACACTGCCTGGTCCCAGCTGGAGGTGAGTCTCATTTCTGAAGACTTGAATCTGGCTTGATATTCCTTTATTGTAAACATTTACTGTGACTCAAAAAAGTTTAGATCTACAGAATTCAACTTGAAATAAAAAGAGATATCATAGACACACATAAGTTTTGATTCTTCAAAAAAAGTCATCACCTTTTGTCTATAAAACTACCTCCTTTTCATTAAAATTAGTTCCAGGTCTGAAAACCGTGAAGATCATTTCTTAAGTTACTAATAAAAAGTTTAAGTGGATATGGGCCTGTTGGCTATACTAATCTTATACAGCTTGTTTGACACTTTTTACGTACACTGCTGGTGCTAAAATGTGAACATCAGAATGTTGTTGGGATCAGTTTTGGCTTTGGAACAAGACAGTACCTCAACATCCCTGGCTATATCAATAACCAAGTTGTTTTAGGAGTTCAGGAATTAAAACCTCTCATCAGGGCCCAGGTAGATTTAATCAGCTCAAGCCAGAATTTGCCTTGTTTGTAAAAGCAAAGATCTGATTTCCTTGCTCATGTGAAGAACAGCTCACTCTTCATCCATTCTGGAGTTAACCAAATGCTGTACCTAATTTGAAAATAAGCAAGGATAATTCTGCTTGATTCTCAGCATTTTATGTGTATGAGATGCTTTTAGAAAGAATTCTGTATTGGGGATAGAAGCCGTCAGCAGCAATAGTAGGGTGACTCTTTATGGTTATTGAGTCTGACAACCCAGTTCTGAGCGCTCACCCTACACATTTATCAGCCCCTGCAGCCCTCTCTCATCTCATCAGCACCTCTGTGAGACTCTCAACTCAGAATGATTTGGTGAGTTGAATTCTAAAAGGATTAACCTTCACCTAAGCCCCTGGGTCACTGTAGTTTCTTCTCCTGGAATAATAAAGAGGGGAACTCAGAGGTCATTGGTTCTGGTCAGCCCCTCCTGGAACTCCTGAAAGAAAATCTGAGGAGTTTTGGCCTAAGAAATTACCCTTTTTTTTAATTTTAAAAATTATTTCTTAATGGTCTAAACCTAGGTTCACTATAAATTGGGTGGTGGGAATCACTTATCATAAAAAAAATGGATTACTCTTTGGGAGAAGTTTACAAACATAAGATGAAGCTTCCAATCTTAACAAAGAAATTTTTTGCCCACCTATATCCTGGAAATACTTATATTCCACTGATAAACTCCATTAAGGCTCTGTCACACTATCCAGCATCCAATTCTAATTTCCTGAAACAATAATATATACATTTACTTTTGAAATTTCCTATGATGCATGACCTAAGTGTTAAAAGTAAATTCTTCTCTTTAGCACTGTTATAATCACCTTTATTAACGTGTGTTTAAAAACATTCTGCTAGGGGTGCCTGGGTGGCTTAGTTGGTTAAGCATCCAACTCTTGATTTCGGCTCAGGTCATGATCTCAGGGTCCTGGGATTGAGCCCTGTGTTGGGCTCTGGGCTCAATTAGGGGGGTCTGCTTGAGGATTCTCTCCCCCTCTCCTTTTGCCCCTCCCCCAGCTCTCTCTCTTTCTAAAGTAAATAAATAAATAAATCTTTTTTTTTAAAAAAACCCACTTTTCTGTATGCATTACAGAATGACTATCATATCAGTTCCTGAAATTACTCTTCTCAAAGTAGCATTCACATAGCACATTTTTAAAAAATAATTTTTATCGTTTTAGAGATACATTGACATAAAGCACTGTGTAAGTTTAAGATGCATAAAGTATTTGATACATTTGAATATTGTAATAGAATTACTACGTTAGTGTTAACTCACACATCGGTCATGTCACATAACTATCATTTCATTTCTGTAGTGGGAACAAATAAGATCTAGTTTCTTAGTGACTTTCAAGTTTATAATACCGTATTGCTGTGTATGATCACCAAGCTGTATATCAGATCCTCAGAACTTATTTATCTACTCGTTGTCTTCCTGTACCCTTAAACATCATTTTCATTCTCCTACCTCCCAGCCCTGATGATTACCATTCTATTCTGTTTTTATAAGTGTGGCTTTTTAGACTCCATATGTGATATCGTGCCATATTTGTCTTTCCCTGGCTTATCTCACTTAGCATAATGTCCTCAAAGTCCATCCATGTTATTGAAAATGGCAGGATTTCCTTCTTTCTTGTGGTCACCTAATATTCCATATGTACATATGTCACATCTTCTTTATCCATTCATCCATTGACAGAGGCTTAGGTTGTTTCTGTATCTTGGCTATTATGAATAATGCTGCGATAAACACAGAAGGATGGGTATCTTTCCTATATCCTATTTTCATTTCTTTTAAATATGTGCCCAGAAGTGGGATTGCTGGGTACTGCGATATTTCTATTTTTAATTCTATGAGGACCCCCCATACTGTCTTGCATAATGACCCCACCAATTTACATTCTCTCCAGCAGTGTGTAAGGGTTCCCTCTTCACATCTTCACCAGCACCTGTCTCTTGTCTTTTTGATACTAGCCATTGTTTTTTTTTTTTTAAGATTTTATTTATTTATTCATGAGAGACAGAGAGAGAGAGAGGCAGAGACACAGGCAGAGGGTGAAGCAGGCTTCATGCAGGGAGCCTGACTTGGGACTCGATCCTGGGTCTCCAGGATCACATCCCGGGCCGCAGGCGGCGCTAAACCGCTGCGCCACCAGAGCTGCCCGATACTAGCCATTGTAATAGGTGTGAGGTGAGATCTCACTGTGGTTTTGGTTTGATTAGTGATGTTAAGAATCTTTTCATGTACCTGCTGGTCATGTGGATATCTTCTTTGAAAAATATTTATTCTGCTCCTCTGCCCATATTTATTCAAGTTGTTCATTTATTTTTTGTTACAGAGTTGTATGAATTTCTTACATACTTTGAAATAACCCCTGGTTTGGTGTATGGTTTGCAAATGTTTTCACCCATTTCCTAGGTGGCTTTTATTTTTTTCTTTTCTTTTTTGGCAATGCAGAAGTTTTTAGTTTGATGTAGTCCCATTAATTGCTTTTTACTTTAAACTACCCATTATTATAGCAACACTTTGTAAAGTTTATCATTGACTCAAGGTCAATGGTTTTATTTTTTAGAGCATTAAATGAGGGTGGTGTGCAAATCTTGTTGAGGCTATCCCGTATACCATCTGAGAGAACTTTCAAGACAGTCCTAATTCACAACCATACCTTGAGGATCATGACTTCTCAGGGACAGTTGAAAGTGTTTATATGATACACCCAAATGCTCAGATGCATGCACACACACACACAGCTACCTGCATGCACACATGCATGCCACACATGCATACACACATGCACACACACACACACACACATGCACATGGCACAGAACAAGTATAGGGTGTCATGGGCTTCCAGATTTTGACCAGCCACCCTCCACCCACCCAGACTCAAAGTGTGAACGAGTGTGGATGGAGGAGGTAAATAAATCCATTTGCTACCATTTTTCCCTCTTCTCTCCCTCCCCAGATGCACAAATTTTCACTCTCAGAATAAGATCAATGATAGATTCATTTAAAAATAAATCTTCATAAATACATTAAGTTAATTTTTAATTAGTTGATGAATTAAAAATAAAAATTTTAAAGCATTTATTTTAAATGAATTCAGTACAGTTTGTCTTTGATTTGAGCCTCACCCATGTTCAGGGATTATGTTTAAGGTCTAAAGAATAAAGGCAAATGAAGGGTCATAAGAAAGACTTGCATAGCCACAGGCAATGTTTGATTTTATCATGATTTAAGACATAAGATTATTAAAATACATTTTTTGTCAGTCTGAGTTTTTTTAAGATATCCTTTACTTCTTTTTAGGAACCCCCCCCCCACACACACACACACAATTACCCTCTATTAAAATAAAGTATCCAATGAAAGTAATTAAGATTTTATTATGAAATTTTAATAAACCAATTACTTCTCATGAATATGGATAATCTCAAGGAAAAGAGCCACACTGTGCCTGAAATAAAAATAAACTATATTTTAAATATATTTAGTATACATAATTAGTTATTTAAATGTCTTCTCAACTAGACTTACTGTCAGAATTATATTTGGGACAGTAATAATTTTATACTGTAAAGGAAAGCTATTGAATACATATAATTAAGGAAAGATGCTATTAAACAATTTTATTAGAGATTTTAATCTCAAAGATATTAGCATATTTTCATCAGGTAAATTGAAATTTGCTAGTGACCATCAACCAAAAATACTAAAACATCTTTATGTTACTTTCAGATAAGGATAAATGAAATAGCTTGCATGGATACTAACTACCACTATGAATTCAGTTTATTCCACTGTTCTTTCACAAATTGAAATTTTAGTACTACCTTGGCTAATTTAGAATTATCATGGAGTTAATAGAAGATAATTACCCATATTGAAACATTAGAGATAAACCTTCTAATGCTAAATTAACTAATGTTTTTTACTGATATAAATTTTTCTCTACTAGCTAGAAGTAGAATTTCTGTAGGATCAAGGGTTATAATCTCATTGAAATAACATTTTGGGGGATCCCTGGGTGGCGCAGCGGTCTGGCGCCTGCCTTTGGCCCAGGGCGCGATCCTGGAGACCCGGGATCGAATCCCACGTCGGGCTCCCGGTGCATGGAGCCTGCTTCTCCTCTGCCTGTGTCTCTGCCTCATTCTCTCTCTCTCTGTGACTATCACAAATAAATAAAAATTAAAAAAAAAATAAAAAAAAAGAAATAACATTTTGTATTCTCATTTGGATTTATTATTTGTAACATCTGCTATTTTATTTCTTTAAATCATGACTTCATTTTGCCGTACTGTGATACTTAAGGAGTGTACAATGCTTGGAGTACATGTCATCTTATAAGCGTCTATCATCCAGTTATTAATTCTTGTATTTACTTAGCACCTGTTTGGTGAGCATCTTATATGTGTCAGAGTATATTCTATGTGCTGTGTGTGTTCTGTAAGCTACACTCAGGCCCTTTGCTTTCATATCATTGCTGGAATCTTGTTGTGGGGAAGAATGGTGAGCAAAGGATAGAAGATCAGATAATGAGGAAGCATGGGAATGGGCATTAGTGATGAGGTCTCTGTTGAAAATTAAAATAGGAGGTCTGACAGCAAATGTCTGGGAAGGTAGTTTAGAATGATCCAGAAAAGATTCTCTGAGGTTTTGCATATTCAAGGTGCCATGTGAGCAGAAAGAAGGATCAGCCTTGGAAAGGTCTGGAGAAGAATGTTCCAGTAAGTCTAAGAGATCTGAGCTACAAATGAGCTTGTGCATTCAAGGAGAAGAAATATAACCATGTTGGCTACAGCAGAATAACTACAAACTACAACAATGGAAGGACCCTGGGGATAGAGACTTCTTGTTTTGTTCAGTAATGTATCCTCAGCATCAAACAGAACCTAGGTCCTTAATATGCATGGAGTGAATAAGTGAATGAGTAATTAAAGACGAATTTAGAGATTTAGGGGAACACCTGACCATGAAGCTATAATAAGAGGTTTAATTTTATCTGAAACATAGCAATATTTTAAGAGGTTGCGTGGTGCTGAATGTTGGCCCCCCAAATGTGTCCATGTCTTAATTCTCAGAGCCTTGTGAATATTAGATAGTAAAAGGGAATTTGCAGATGGGATTAAGTTAAGGATCTTGAGATGGGGAGATTATCTTGAGTTACCCAAGTGGGCTCAGTGAGATCACAAATATCCTTATAACAGGGAGACAGGAAGGTTAGAGTCCAAGAAGGGGATATGATAATGGATGCTGAGGTCAGAGTGAAACAGGCCTCAAGCCAAGGAGCACAGGCAAGCCTTTAGAAGTCAAAAAAAAAGCAGGGGTGTTTCAGTGGCTTAGATGGTTAAGTGTCTGCCTTCAGCTCAGGTCATGATCTCAGGGTCCTGGGATGAAGCCCCAGGGTGGGCTTCTTGCTCAGTGGGGAGCCTGCTTCTCCCTCTCCCTTTTCTCTTCAATCATGCTTGCTCTCTCAATCTCTCTCTTTTTCTCTCTTGCTCTCTCTCAAATAAATACAATCTTAAAAAAAAAAAAAAAAAGGTTAAAAAAGCCAAGGCTCTCTTAGAGCCTCCAGAAGGAGGGCCACCCTGCTGCTCTATTTTAAAGGGGAGGTGGAGAATGAGTCCAGAGACAAAGAGAAAGTAGAGGGAAGAGAAGAGACCCCATACAATGCCTGAGTGTCAAGAGTCCAGGAGCGGCAAATCTAAGTTGGTTCTGGCTCAGAGCCCCTCATGGGGCTACATGATCTGAAGGTTTATCTGGGGCTGGAGGTTCCACTCCCAAGGTGGTCTTCCCATGACTGTTGGCTCGAGGCCTCAGTTCTTTGCTACATGGGCCTCTTTGTGGCAGCACATGAAGGTCTTCCCAGCATGACAGCAGGCTTCCCTTCCAACAAGCAATCCAAATCAGAGTTAGGAGGAAGCTCCAAACTATGACCTAGTCACAGAAGCCACCCACTGTCACCTCCACCGTATTTTGTTGGGCAAAGCAAGTAAGTCTCTAAGTCCAGTACTTAATCACAGAGAGAAGGATTGGACTCCACCATCAGAAGGGGATGTCAAAAGAGAGAATAACAAAAATGTTAAACCAGCACAGAAGAAAGAGGAAGGAGTGAAGAGATATTTGAGCAGAACAACCATTTCTCTTTTCTTTATAGAGAATGCCTAGATGTGTCTTTTTCTCACTAACTTCTCTCTCGTTTGCCAGAACTAATGTACTAATGTGTGTGTGTGTGTGTCTGTCTGTCTGTGAGAGAGAGAGAGAGTGAGCAAATGTGTATGAGTCTGTGTGTGTGTATAGATGTGCGTATGCATATATGAGGGTGTGTGCATGTGTCTGTGTGAATGTGTGTCTGTCTGTAGCAAGACAGCTGTAGAGTTGCTGGCTGTTACCCACTTTGACTCCTGCCAGACATACCAGCCTCCTCCCCAATGGCCCCAGAGACTTCTGGTTCAGCACTCAAGCTTGTCTCCATGTCCAGATCATCTAACCCAAACTCAAGAGTTTTGAAGGCTCCCTGCATCTGGTTGACAGAACTCCTGCCAAAAGACGTTTTGCCACATGACCTCCCCTTGACCAAGTCCTCCTCCAAGCAGAGGTGATAGAAGCTGCCTCTGCTCAGAGGTTCACTGTAGGTCCCATGGGTGGGCAAGCACGTGGGAGCTGCAGATGGGAATTACCATAGAAGGTTCGGAGACGGGGTCAAGTGCTGTGTTAAGCTCCCTGGAATGTGAAACACAGATGGAGCCAGCCTGGAAAGGCACAATGAATGGGGGCTAGGAGACTTCTGTCCCTGCTTGGTTCTGAATGAGGTTATACTGATTAATGAATTAATGAGGAAGGTAATGGAGAGAAGAGCCCAATAAAGAGTTATCTTGGACCATCTCCTTTCCATCTGTTCACTTTCTGTCAGGTATTAGATTAGGCCTTTACATTTCCTTTGATTTTCCCCTCTTCAGACCTTTTTTCTGATGTTTAGAAAACAACAGGGGCGCCTCAGTCAGTGAAGGGTCTGGTCTGGCTCTTAATTTCCGCTCAGGCCATGATCTCGGGGTCATGGAATGGACACTTGCCTCGGGCTCCGCACTCAGCAGAAATTCTGCTGGAGATTCTCTCCCACTCCCTCTGCCCAAACCCCACGACACTCGCTCACTCACTCCCTCTAATTTAAAAAAAGGAAAGAGTAAAAATTGCTTTATTATCACAGGATGCCTTTAGATTCTTTTAAATTCATTGCATGCAAAAATGCAAAAGTCTCTTTTTTATTATTTAGCTTTTAGAAGAAATGTATTTTACAACAAAACATACCACCTGTATTTTAGAGCATTCACATGCCTCAATTTTCATGGATTGGTATTTTCAAATCAGGATTTTGGAATGAAAAAATTTAAATTTTCTATCTGTATGTGTGCATCATATGCATAGAAGAATAGACATAAACCCTTGAATGTGATACTTCATAAAGTTATCCTCAAATACTAGGGTAGATATTAATTTCATTTTAATGTGCTTTTTAAGTTTGAAAATCTATTTTATTAGAAAAAAGAATTTTTGCTAGGATTACAAATGAACGTATTTTGATTATCTAAAATGTAATAAAACATTTCTTAATAGAATGAATACTCAACTTTAAATATTATTTAAAACAGGATAAATGTACATGATAATAGTGCTATATTTCAAATTCATCCAAATCAGAATATATTTTTGGGCACTTTCTGTGTACCACTGAGCCTTTTCTGTGTATTGTGTACCCAATTTACAATACTAATGGCAAGACAAACTTGCTCACAGAAGTTTATAAAAAATGGTCTATATGCTAAAGTAGGGTGGGAAAAATTTTTCTGTAAAGAACCAGATAGTAAATTGCTCAACCTTTGTGGCCCAGTCTGTCACAAAATTCAACTCTTCCCTTGTAGGCCATAGACAAGTATGCAAATACATAGAGCCGTGTTCCAAAAAAACCTTTACTTATAAAAACAAGTAGGCAGGATTTTCCCTCAAGCCAAACCCCTGTATTAAAGGATTGATTTATACATAGTGAGCATCAAAAACATTTTTTCCTTTGTATTTACTTCAATAAAATTCCCAGCAAATGCTATTTCAAAAGACAGCTGTGAAAGGAGTTTGTCTCTGCAGTCACATTTTTATAGAGCCGATTTAAAACTCCCTTTAGTTATTAGGAATCCAACATTATCAACTTTCAGATTAATATTACTAATGCCTTTGATAAGTTCAACATATGCCATGAAAGATACTAATACATTTCAGAAATATCTGTGTTTTATTTGTTCTATTCATAACACAATAGATGAAACACAATCTTGTCTTAAAATTTATTGAAATCTTATTACATAAGTAAGATGGAACTTACGTTTCTAAAGACAACTATGATATTCTTTTTCAGTATCTGCTGTGACGATGTCTATTTAGATTAGTCTTGAGAGAAAACACAATCTTTCTTTCATAAAAAAGTAGAATATAATTCTTTCTTTTACTTTTATGTGTTCTGCTTTGAACAATAATAAAAAATACTTTAAAAGCATTTTCAAGTATTATAACTGACATGCAATATTAATGACTTTTTCTAACTTAATCCCATTTTAAGGTTTCACTTAAAAATATCTAAAACGCTAAAGAATCCTACCCAACCTAAAACCTTTGCTTTTGCTTTGCCTGCATTAATGACTGTTGTAGTCTATCCACTGCAGACATAACCTCCACTTTCTCCTGCTCCCTGTCATTAGTTACGTAAGGAAGACCAATCCCTGTGTCCTCCACGAGCACTGCTTCCTGAGAAAAATTGACAACGCTGTCACAAGGGACAGTAAATTAAATTCCTTGTTGAGCCCGTTGTCATCAGACTTGATGCTGGATTTTCATAAGGTCCTGTGTAATGGTGTATGGTTCTAAATGGAGGCCAAGTCAATCAGACAGTCCATATATGCACATTGAGGTCTCGGGTAAAACCAAAATGTCCTGCTGGTTTGTCACTCAAATTAACTTCCACAGCTCTTTCATCTTGGTTAGATTTTGGATCCTTGGGCCCATTATATTAATAGTGAACAGAAGTCTGCTTGGTATCCTTAATTCAAACCAGATCTCAGCCTTGTTACTCGTCATAATGGCACAAAGACAATCATAACACAAGTCCTCTGCCCACTTGTCAGATTTTCACAGCACCCCTTTAGGGATTCTCACAGGTGTTCTAAAAGTAAGGGTATGCTCTAGGACATGTGCTCACACTCTTAGTCCATCCTGCCCGTGCTATTAATTTGATGAGGGGAAGCACTTTGGAGGTGGAAAAAAAGAGTGATCATCCCAAAGCTCTGTTTCTGTGTGTCTTGCAGGAGTCCTTTGGAACCTCTCATCTTGCGACGCACTCAAAATGCCAATCATCCAGGACACTCTGGCAGTGTTGACCAATGCCGTGATTATTCCCCACTCAGGCTGGGAAAATTCACCTCTTCAGGATGATCGGAAAATACAGCTGCATTCCTCACAGGTGCTGCGAAATGCCACTGGATGCCTAAGGTGAGTCTCATCCGGGATGGCTCCTCCTGCAATCATACACTTTCTGTTTCTATAAATTCAGTTGCACCTTTACTGAGGATCAGAGCGTCCCAGAAAGATGAGCATTGGTAAAGGAGGATAAGAAGCTAGCAAAAACCACTTCTAATGAGGTAGCAAGGAGGGGTAGGCATCTTTTACTATAAGTTTCTTACTTCCTTAACATTTTTTGTGTCTTGGGTGAAAAATAAACATTTTCATTCCAACCCAAAATAATTAGTATGTTAAAGACAATAGTTTCCAATAATTTTCCATGTTATATTATATCATGCATACAGAATACCCAGGCAGGCCAGTTGGTTGGGGGAGGGTCTATGATATACACAGAGGGATCTAGTTAACTGTCATCGCTAGTTTTCTTTTTTATTCTTAAAAAATTGACTGTGTGACTGCCAGTTACTACAATTGCTTAGAGATAACTTTTTAATAAAACTTGTTGTATGAAATGTTCTTTTTAAATAATAAAAGCAAATATGTTCTAATTTTCTCTCAATTAATTTTTACAAAAATCATCCCCCAGAAATATATTAAGAAGTCTTAGAATCATCTTTATTTTTGTTTAATTTTTGCTCTTAGAAAAGAAGGTAATAATCAAGATACAGTTTTTCCAAATTCTGGAAACTCTGCTCCCAAGGATGCTGTATTTTGTACCAAAGTTGGAAATTTCTGCTGGATAAAATTAATGATGAGATGAGGGCAAAAGGGTGACTCAGAATACCCAGTCAAATAATCTATATTTCAAACATAAAATGTACGAGATTGTTTTAGCTGGGCTGCCTCCAAGCTGTCATTTCTCCTATAGTTGATTGGTTTCTAGGTGCAAAAACCAGTCCCTACTGAGAAGGAACAAAATCACCTTGCTGACATTAATAATAATTATCTCATGAATATTTATAACAGTGCTCCCAACCTCCAGTAGAGAGGGGTGGTGTGTTTGTGTAAATGTGCGTGCATAGAGGAAGATAAAGTGAGTCTGCCTCCATAAATATCGACATGCATTCACAGAGAGGAATAGGAAATCCTCTAATGATTTTGCTTTTCCTCAAGGTCACAAAATAATGATCTTTGGACATTATTTCTCTGGCAAAGCTTTACCATAAGGCAAATTTACAGTTCTCCAAAACTCCCTGTTGAGACATTCATTTTATAACCTCTCACATTCTGTTATCCTTCAGAAATCTCCTGTCCCACCAGAAGAAATATAACTCTTTCCAAAGCTAAAATTGTAGGTACTTCTGACTTTTTATACCTAATTTTTCCAGTTTAGTTATTTGCAACTATTATAGGTATTTTTTCCCTTCTGAGCATCTTCGACTTATAAAGAATCAAAAAAATAAAATAATATAAAATGAAAAAAAAGGAAAGAAAAGGAACTATTGCTCCTAATCATGGAAAAGTCCCCTCAGAATTAATCGTAGAAAAAAAAAAAAGAATCAATTGTAGAAGTATGGTCAGTAAAGACCTGGTTAACGCTATCAGTTAAAATTCTCTCTGAGTGATACAGTAATGTAATTATACATTCAAGTTGTTGGACTTCTGGATGTAGGCCACTGCTGTTAAGAGCATACATTCAGCACCATTTAATGCGAAGTCAGATGAAGAAGCTAGACTGCTTAGGCTGATGGGTCCCTATAGTAGGTTCTGGGATGTGACCTAGAGCAAAGATAGGTCAATCAGGATGACTCTCCATCCCTCTCTATTCATACACACAGCGGCCTGGCCTAGTGCTTCAGCTGCTGAAAATGACCAGGAGCAACCACATCATAGGGAGCCAGAAAGGGAGATATCTGATTTGCAAAGAGTTTCACATAATCAGATTGGGTTTCTTTAGTCAAGATGCAACTGAGTTGGGGTTTTATATCTTCGTTCTGAATTACCATGTGACTGGCAAAGCAAAATCCATCAGTATGTAGTGAATACTTAACTCATCCCCTTAATTCATTGAACCCCTTGCCCTTCTACAGAAAGAAAGAATAATTTCTCCTCTTATTTGAATGTGTTTGTCAATCATTCCACAGTGAGGAACAGGTCTAACTAAGGAAGAAAATAGTGTAGGGAAGAGGCTAAAATGCATTTATCAAATCCTAGGTGGATACAAAGTTTCCAGAAATTTCTAAGAATATTTGCCACTTAATTTACAACCAGTGTTGGCAATGCACCAGAATAGTAACAATTGTTATTATCCTGATGGAAGGGTCTAGATTTTAATTTTTGAGGTTAGATACATTCTTGATTTTTCTGAGAAACCCTAGCTTTTTATTTACATTAAAGAAATTACTTCTTGTGCTATTCCGTCCTTTCAGCAGTCTTACCATGAGTATTTGTAGAGTGTCTGCTGTGTGCCTGGGAGGGACCTAGAGGCAGAAATAAACAAGGCCCAGCAAAATTCCTCCTGAAAATGCAGAAAAGATGTGAATATACTCCTTAAAATGTAAATTAATAACCAGATTGTCTCAATTTATAAACTGGATCTGGGCTTGTACCTTTGCAAGGAACATTTTCTTCTATCAAAATATTTAGAAAGAATTTGGTGCTTCCACACTTCTTAAAGAAAAAAAGTCACAGCAGTTCTTGTCTTTTTCATGTACTAAACATATATTGTATATAAAGTGATACAGTGAATTTATACACAAAAGGATATAGTAAGTTTGTATACCAATTTCATACTTTGATCTGACCTATTAATTTATAGCTTTGATTTTGCAAGTTGCTTGAATTGTATAAAATGCCAAATTTATACGTTCTAATTCTTTTCCAATGCCTCATGACCGCCACTATCATATTCCATGAAATTTGGCTAGAATGATTTAGGACCTTGTTTAGCTGGTAACAGAAAACCACTGCATTTGGCCTACAGAATGTACCTGCCTGGGTACGGGTGTGTAAGGAATTCAACAGACAACTCAGAAAGAATTGTGACTAAGTTGGTGTAAACCACATTAAGTGTCACAACTCACACACAATTCAGTTCATTTTATGTGATTTCTAGATATTTCACTGTGAAGGCAAAGAAAATCAGTAGCCTTCAAAAAATAATATAAAATATGTGCACTATTTCTTATTCTCTTCCTTTTCAGATCTTATTCCTTATTAGGGAAGTATTTTTAAAACTAAAGCATTATTGTTGAGGACAATCCTGTTATATCAAAATTCTTTTTAATTATTTACTTTCATGTATGTCAACTTCTAGAAATCCTCCACAGCCTTTAAGGATCAGGAATTACATATAATTCAATCCTTGTCATAATTATACATTTTAATCAATTTATTTTGAGAGTGTGATTTTCTCATTACCATTCATTATCAAATAACACTTTGAATTAAAAAAATTACAAGTAGCAACGTACATGAGTCACTAAATATATTTTTTTACTAAATATTTTTGATATGTGAGATGTCAGTTAAATTTAATTCAGTTATCTTTCCTTGGGCGATATTTCCCTGATATTGAGTTGGAATGGAAGCTCTCCTTTCTCAAGATTTCTAGAAATATTGAACAGTGGAGCTGTGTGTGTGTGTGTGTGTGTGTGTGTGTGTGTGTGTGTTGGGGGAGTTGTGGGTATGTTGGTTCATTCCAAAGTTTGACCTGGCCACATGATATTTATTAAGTAAATTTATGCATTTGTCAATAGAGACAAGATTTTCAATTTTTCAAATAAGATAAATTGAATATCCCTGTCTTTCAAGGACCATAAATTTCTGCTTCAAGTACATCATTTATTCTTGTATGTACTGTGTGTTCAGTAGCTCATGTCTAGTAGGTTGGGAAGTCATTACTTGCACTCACCACTCCCACTATTCCACACGGAGAGGAAACACAAGGTCCTGTGAGGTGACAGGAACAGATCTATGCTCAGAGCAACACAACCAACTGAGCACCCAACTGCCAGATGGACTCACTCTCTCTTGTGTTGGCTGCTTTAATATGCTTCTTGACAGCTCCTAAGTGGCATCCTCTCAGCCAACATCCATCCATCTTGCCTGTAGTTGGCAACTGTCTTCCCCCTCCTCCATCTTTTCCTACTTCTCATTCTTCTCTCCTAAAGCCTCAAGTATGGAGTGGGAGGCCACCTGGAGAATTAGTCATGGAGCCCCACGTCAGCCCCTTCTCTCCACCTCCACCTTAAATCTTAATTTAGGCAATTAGTCAGAGCAATGGATGCTTTTTTTTTTTTTAAGATAAGACTATATTTTAAGACATACCCTAGATAATAAACTTGACATTATTTTTCCAGTGCTCAGATTTCTCCATTCTCTTACCGATCATTTAATTCTCTTTTACTGATGGCTCTACTCCTTTTCCTGGGTAGTATTTCCTACACCGGGTGGCTTGCAGCTCCAGTGGGAGCTTCTGGTAGGTGAAAGTAAATTAATCTGATCACTAATGGAGAACAACATTATTCTTAATTTTTGTCCGTAGCAGGATTCAAACTTGCTTGTGTCATTTCAGGGTGGGAAGCTGAGCTTAAGAATTTCAGCAATTAGTATTCTGAAAGAGATCACCTTTTCATATTTCAGTAGGAAAAAAATGTATTATAAATGCAAATTGTACCACTCGTAAATGTTCAGAAGCTTATCAGAGGGAAATTTAAGTTAGACAAAAAAAGCATAAGCCTTCCTAAGCTAAGATCTGGAACGCTAACACTGTCCGACCTTTAGATAATTCCTTAGAGTCTTAATAAACTCTGTTCAGTTTTTCAGACCTTATCTTTGGCAGTGATGCCGTACCAATATCGATGGTGGTACCTACCCCACCACCAGCCCAGCATGGGGCACACCCACGGGAAATGTTCTGAAGAGATGAGTCTCTTGCCTTTTCCTTTGCTAAAAAAGCATGGTAAATCTTCACGGAAAGGTGTCATATCATGTTGACATAGCAAAAATTTAAGCACATATGAAATAAAAAATGAAAAGTTAATGCCCTTAGTCCTTTTCCATTTAAAATTCATTTGGGGGTAGGAAATGGAAATTTTCAAAAGCGAATCTGTTTCTGAAGTATCTGTCACTGAGGAAAGATGATAGAAATGAAAAAAAAAATCAGATTTTGTTGGAGGAGCGAGTTGATAAGAATGATGGTGGCTAGATTGTTGTATTCCAGGCAGCAGTGGCAGGTGGGGCCAGCAGGCATTACAGCTGCCAGCAATTAGCGCAAGTCATTTCCGCAAGCTTCCTTCTGCCCATGCCCACCCTGGACACACACTCATACTCCCCTTCTTCCTCATCTCTGCCTCTTTTCTAATGTCTGTCTTTTGCTCCAATGCTGTACAATTTAAGCTTCAATTTTTAATAACAGCCATCTTAAAATATGGCCTAAAAAATGTGGCCAAATGTTATTTGTAAGGCTTAGGCTATAAGGTGCATGAAGTTACTGGGTTAGTTCTTTTTCTTTCACTTTAGGATTAAGGAGTCCTCCAGAAGACTACTCTCCTTTGGCCTAAACCAGGCAAGTCAGACCATGGAAGAGATTGAGTTCTGTACTCATGATTGTTCCATCATACAATGTATAATCACACTTTTCCTAGCTCTGGCCAAAATAATCACCTTCAACCAAAATGTGTGTTGGCCAACCACAGCCTGATGGCTAAACAGTGAAGGTCAGACTGGCTCAGCCTGTAGACAAGCTCGTTTTGCCTGAGATGATTGTAATGGGTTAAATGAATGCCCCTCCACCCTGCCAAAAAAAAATCTATGTCCACCAGGAACCTCACAATGTGACCCTATTTAGAAATAGGGTCTTTGCAGATACATTATTTAAACCAAGAAGAGGTCATACTGGCTTAGGTTGGGCCTGAATCCAATGGATGGTGTCTTTATAAGAAGAGGACCTACCTCAAGTATGAGTGCACTTACATATGGAAGCCTAACAAACAAGAGCAACACAACTCAAGAGAAGGCCATGTGAAGACAGGGGCAGAGATTGGAGTGATGTGGGGGTAAGCCAAGGAATGCATGGGCATTGCAGAAAGCCACCAGAAGCTAGAAAAATGCAAAGAAGGATTCCTCCCCGGAGCCTTCAGTGGGAACATGGCCCTGCTGAGACCTTGATTTTGGAATTCTAATCTCTCAAACTGTGGGAGAATGAGTTTCTGTTGTTTTAAGCTCCCCCCAGTTTGTGGTACCTTATTCGGGCAGCACTGGGAACTGCCTGCAGTCGCCCCAGAAAGTAATCCAGAGGGGGCCTCCAAAGGCAGAAAGCTGCCATAAAACATAGTGGGGAGCAAGGGGGACTGTAAATAACCCAGAGAAGCTGCCCATACCCAAAGAGTGTTCATGCACAGGAACAAACCACCCGGATAGGGAGCTGTTGTTGCTCTAGGCCATAGCTCAGGTGCAAGGCCAAACATCCCTTGCAGAGGATCGGGGTCTGCAAGCCCAGGTGTGGCTGTCTCAGCCAAAGAAGGTCCACATGAAGTCTCTCGACTGGGTAGCTGTTAAATAAGCATCTCCCCACATGTGAATCTGGTTTCTGTGTTTTCTGCTTCTATTTATGAACCCACCACCCATTTCCTCCAGTTTTTACCTTCTGAATGTTCTGCGGATCTATTTAATACTATGGACAGCCAGAAGTCATTCTAGATTCTCAAGCAGGGCACATGACCTGATAGAAGGATCACCTAAGGAAGTTGCCTCCCGCAGCTGAGTGCAGAATGAATGCTTTCTGGGTTTCGCATGAAACCTGACTGTGTTTCCCATTTAAAGTATCACAAATCAACATCCTAAAGATCCCTGTCATGGCCATGATCATCATTTCAGAGTGAACTACAGGTGAAGCCTTGCTGAGTATCCTTTTTTACCATTTAATCTGCATGCTCAATAAGACGACTCTGATCCATTACTGTATGGCTGTGTTCCATTTAGTCATGCGTGCTTAGAACTCTATCTCCAGCCAAAATATCTGCATAAGGCTGGCTTTGCTAACCTCCACAGCTCATTTCCTAGAGCCCCTGAGTCATTTATTTATTTTTATTATTCTATTCCCACTTCAACATCTTGTCCTGAAGGACAACAATATACAACCCTAATTTTTCTATCTATCTCGTATACACGAAAATGTTATTAAGCCCATCAAAGGAGCTGCACTGCGCCTTTGCTTATGAGTATAATTAAACTCAGACCCTCAATTAGTCATTTTAACCCATATAATGGATGAGCATTTGGTCCCATGGAGCCACTAATTCTGGAGTGACCTTGAGAAAACCCTTTCACAGAGTAATACCTAGTGATCATTACACTCTGGCTGGAAAGCTCCAAGGACATTTATTTTATCTGGTTTGTCTGTTACATTAGCCACAGGTAAAAGGAGGAATTATTATTACTTTTATGTTTGATTGCTTGCCAATATTATTCGACCACTAAAAAGAATCTATTTTGCTGCCATGACTTATTCACTCCATAACTGAAAGCCTGTAGCTCCCACCTCCTTCGCCCATTTTGCCCATCTCCCCCATACCCTCCTCTGGCAGCCATCAGTGTGTTCCTTGTATTGATGGGCTGGGGATTTCTGCTCTTTTGGTTTGCTTGTTTGTTAGGCTTCCACATGTAAGTGCACTTATATGGCATTTGTCTTTCACTGTCTGACCTACTTCATGATAGAACATATAGTCAAAAAAAAAAAAATCTGTTCTAAAAAGTTTTTTTAAAAGTCTTGTATAATGAGTTCTGGATTTATCCCAGGCTTGTGTTGCAGCTGAACTGAGCACTCTTTATCCAGTGACTTAAAATGGGAATGACCTACTCTATGTGGATGCTGTGAACAGAGAACCCACTCACACTTGGTTTTCCCACGCCTAGTACTAAAGCAGATGATATTCCTCACCTGGGCAGCTCTCTTTTTCAGATCACTGTGCCTTTTATGGATGCAAAGTGAATGGTTTTCTTGAGTCCTAACTCAGCAATGAAGGGCCCCTTTGAAAGAAAGGAGCAGAATTGGGGGTGGGGTAGCAGAAGGAGCAAGGGGGTTAGGGCCCCATCAGAGAAGACAGTTGGACTGCCTTTCTCAGCAGCTCCTTTGGTGACAAGGGCTTCAGTCTCCCATGGAGCACCTCAAGCTTCTAGCTCACTCTGTGCCACCCAATCAGGGCAGGTTATACTCTATTAGTTTATAATAATAAGTTTATATTCTATTAATAGGTTACAAAGTTTATACTGGATGAGTTTGCTAAGGCTATCATAGCAAAGTACCACAAATTGGATGGCTTAAACAGCAGAAATGTATTTTCTCACAATTCTGGAAGTTAGAAGTCTAAGATCAAGATGTCAGCAGGACTGGTTCTCAAAGGATCTGTCTCCTTGGTTTGCAGATGACCATCTTCTCGCTGTGTCCTCCTATGGTCTTCCCTTTGTGTCTGTGTGTCCTGATCTCTTCTTATAAATCTCCAAGCTGTGATCTCCAAGTGAGGCATCGCCCTTGGATACCACAGACTCTAGGGTTTGGCCTTTGGCCTTGCCTGGTCAGAAACTGGACCTTACAGCTACAATAGCATCAGGAGGAAATTAGCTTTGGTTTAACATCTGTTAAGAGCCCATTATAATGCTATGCCCCCTTAATGTGCGTGCTGTTTTATACAATTGTCGCTATAATGTAGTGAGGTAGGATTCCTTATCCCATTTTATAGATCAAGAAGCTGATGCTCATAAGGATAAGAGTAGCTTGACCCAAGTCATACAGCTAATTAGGAAAGGAAAGATGTTATAAATCCAAGGTTGTGTGATGCCTCAGCTGGATTCCTCCCACTCTACCATGTTCCATTAGGCAGAGACAAGGAGCAGCACAAGAACACCAACGGATATTTACACTGAGGCTAGGATGCTGGCTCAGCCCAGATCCTAAGAGAAGCAGACGTGAAGACAGAATTTGCAGTCCATGCGAGGTATCTAATTAGGAGCAGTACTAGAGAGGATGATGGGAGGGAACCAGAGAACCTGGAAGAGCCTTCACACCATGATGCAGCAGGTCTGACCCCAAGTGAAGGGGAGTAGAAAAGAAGGAAGGAATGTTGGTTGGGTGGGTGAAATTGTCTTAAGATCTCAGGGAGTTTGACAAGATCACTGGAGAGTTCTTAAGCCCAAGTCATTCTTCCAAGGAGTCCCCCATCACCCTGGACCAGGCTTGCCCTATCACTGCTGCTGAGCTGGGTCACTTGCTGGAAGCACCCCTGGGGAGTGAAGCTTGAGCATGAAGGCAAACACAGTGACACATCTTAGGGCACAGAAGCTGGAACATCAGTCAGTGATGTTCCTGCAGTGAGAGATTTAAGTGGGTGCATTTTTATGGACATTACATAAGCCTAATCCTTTACCAGTGCTTTCATTTTCTATAGGCTAGCCACTAGGAGTCACTTGACAATCGGAAAGATGCTTGGGGATACAGAATCCAAACTAGAGGAGTTAGTTACATTGACTAAAAGTTTCATTCTCTCAATCTATTCTTTTGAGTCCTTACTCTGTGCTTGGCCCTATTGTAGGCATGCGGGCTGTGATGAAGAGCAGATAGACACAGTCTGTGGGGTTTGCCATTGAAAGAACGCATAATGTCATTAAGACAACCAGATTGAATCTAAGTCCCATTAGGCTGCCCCAGAACTGGAAAAATTAGAGTGTGTCTCTCCTAAATAATGCCTCAGAAGGCCATATTCTTTTTTTTTAATTTTTTATTTTATTTTTTTTATTTCTTGGCTAATCTACCTCTCTCTTACTAACACAATTTTTCTTTACATAAAAAGCTGCTTACCGTTAATTGATTGACTGCAACATCTTGTAGTCTTAAAGCTTTCTCTCTTTTCAGGGTTTTGCATTCTCATATCTTTTCTATTAGGAAAAGTCTGAAAAAACTTCAGTTTTTAATTCTATCAGAAGACATTTTTAAAGAAGAAGAAGAAGGAGGAGGAGGAGGAGGAGGAGGAGAGGAAGAAGAAGAAGAGGAGGAGGAAGAAGGAGGAGAAATTTCTATCCTCTAGAGGACTAACTATAATTTTCCAAAGTCCTCTCTGGCATTTATGTCCCATGGAACAGTAATAGGGATCATTTCTCCCCAAACATTGTCTGGTTTCCCTAAGCTAGAAGAAGTGAGAGTATAATGATTTCACCTTAAATATAAACTTTTAATATAAGACGCCCTATCATGCTCTTCCTTCTAAAAGTTTCCATGACTTATTTCTGCAAAATTTGATCGACTTAATTATGAAAATTTGCAGGATCTAACTAAAACTTGTTTTGAATTATTTATTCTACAATTTGATTGCAAATATGGGCTTCTTTTAAAGGACAAGCAAATATTAAATTTTATATTTTCAGTATGAGTAGTCATTCTTCCTATTAGAATATGAATATTCAAATCTTTCCATTAGTATGAAAAAATCACTTCCTTTAAAAAAAGATTAAATAAAAAATCTAGTTAATCCCCAATCGGTAGACAATGGTGTTTAATATTTATCCCTATAACATATTGGGTTGTAGGGTGTTAACTCTCTGATAAATAAAAAGCAAATTGCAAGAGATGGATCATTCTTCAAATACTTCATAACTTCCTGATATTAAAAATATAATTTTTCCTACTGCTGCCCTCCCAAATTATATTACATTGCATCAGAAGTAGCTTCCCTGGAGGAGAAGCAAAGAAACAAGTCTATTATCCATAAATTGAAGAAGAACGAGCTCACCAAACAGTTTCACTTACGTGCTAATCCTCCCCAGTATTTTAACACATCTATTTTCATACCATCTCTCCTTTCCCTTTTCAAAGTGGCACTTATTTTAAAATAAAGCCAGCATTTGTCAGAATTGTGACAAAACAACCAGAGAGATGAGGACAACTCGTAAGAGAACAAGCAAGCACAAGTGGAGACTAGCCTACACCCAGTAGTGTTAATGAAGATCTCCAGCTTGCAGTTGCAATTCCTCTTGGAGGAAAAAGAAACAAAACCAATGAGAGCCATGAGTAGCGTTTTCAAAGCACCAATGCAGAGATCATGCCCCCCCATCCTATGAACTCCAGAGTGAAGAGCTGGATGTACAACTCTCCTCTCCACAGCAAGGTTCTAAAGTCTTTTGCTGCTTTCATTCTCTTCTTCTTGAGTCTAGATGTTCCTTAATAGACCAAGGATATTGGAAGTTAGTCTCACTTGTCCTTTAGTTGACCAAGGGACTCTTTGAAATAAAAGAGCAGAAAGTGTTTGAATCGCCACCCTGTTCTCCTGGCCCCCCTTTCCTGGGTTAGTGACATCCTCCTGTCCCAGAGCCAGAGTTTGGAGCTATCCATGAGTGTTTGCTTCGGGGCATTTGATAGGCAGCCCAGTCCCTGGGTTCCCCTCTATCGCCCTTCCCCTTGGAGCTATGACACGGAGGGGTGACAAGTGGGGCCTCTGACTCAGAAAACTGTAGCAGGGTAGAGGAATCACAGTAAGCAGAGGTGCAGGTGGGGTGAATAGAAGTACCACTTGGTCCTCTGCACTAAACCAGGAAGCTCCTGGTTGCCTCTCTATGGTGGGATCTTCACCATCTGCTAGCAAGTTGCTCGTTCTGGAAACAGAATTGGGGAAGCTACTAATTGTAAAACTTGCTCTTCATTCTTACTGGAAAGTCCTTGTTCTGAGCTGGCAGAAGGTTCTGGAAGTACTCACTGAGATGTTTTCCTTAGGCAAAGAGCCAGAGGGAAGGCAGCCCTACCTAGATTTCATGCTTTGGTCTACATTGTGTTGCCTCTGAAAGATCTAAGCAGAAGAAGCAGTTGGTCGTAACAACACGCGCTAACAGATTGACAGCCTTCAACACTTGAGTTTTAGGGGACTGTGCATTTTTTTGTCCGTGTCATAGATTCTTTGTCAGTTTTTCAGTCTGCTAAGTAAAAGGACAGACATGCCAGGACTTCAGATTAACCCAGCGTCCTTCACTGTTGTCCTGGAGAGGTACAAATACATCATTATTCCCCATTAACAAGCACTCAACCAGCAAGGAAGATGCTGTGCCGTGGATGCGCTGACTGGAGCTAATGAATCCCAACAACTAATTACACTTCTCTTAAGGTAACTTATTACCAGAAAATAGCTGTGTTAGCACAAAGATTTTATGTGAGAGTGGCAATACTCAGGAAGAGGCCAGCTGATTAATCGTCCCCCGTAATTCTCCATAATAGTCCTGTCTGGACTTTTGTGTCCAGACCATTGTTCTTCCCAGGGTTACATTTGCCCTGACCTTATTTTGGACCAACAATGTAATTGGTAATTGCAGGCTAATTTATATAAACAAACGAGGGTCCTGCTAAATGAAAGCATTGTCACTGTGATTGGTACTTACTGCTCCAGGAGCTCTCTATTTTGTACAAGTTTGGGTCAAGTGTTTGGAGCCAATGGCGCTTACTGCAAAAAAATGATTATTTCAAGCAAGAAAAAACATCATGTCCTTTTAAGGCCTGCCAGGAAGAATGGTTTATGGTCTGTTGCAGGGAATGAGTGCTCACATGTTTTGGAGAAAACTGGCTTTGTCCTTTGCTAGAATCTTGACAGGACCTGAAGGGTCCTTCTCTTTAGTATCTTTGAAAGCAGTACTGATAAGTCTCTTCCTAGAACATAAAGAAACCTTACTTATTTCTCCTCTGCAGGCAGCATTGTCATCCTGACTAGCAAACATGATTAAATGTCATTTGCCCTTGACCCCTGTCACTCCTAAGCAGCTGAAATAGATTAAGAGGGCAATGCTTCCCAAATCAGATGGAGCTGAATGTCCTCAGCCAGGACCAGCAGTAATAACTCACAGAGGAGCTGGTGCTGGGGTTTATTACCATTTTTTCAGGGCTCATTCCTATTTGAGGGGAGATAATTCAAACAGATTATCCTATTGTTTCCTTTCAAGAACCCAGCCGGTAACCCCTGCAGCCGGTAACCCCTTAGAGGGACACCTTCAGAAGAGGCCCTCAGGGACAATAGCTCAGAAAGGCCAAGCTGTGGGTCTGAGGTCACAGGGCCACCAGTACAACAACCCAGTTGGAGAAAGAAATCCCTAACCTCTCACCTTCCAGGGCCTATAAGCTTCCTCTTTTCTTTAGAAACTTTTTACACTCTGAAGGCTTTAATTCAAGTGAAGCCAGAGGCCAAGAAGCACAATAAATCATGAAGATGGGGTTAACCTGACCCACAGGTCAATGTGACTGGCAGCAAAAATATGTCCCTACCCAAGGGGCCCCTTCTGTTTGATGTTAACATAAGCCTCCTCCTCCCCAGCATTTTCTTCCCTATTCTTTTTTTCTTTCATTTAAAAAAATTTTAGACAAAATTCACATAACATAAAATCCATCATTTTTAAATTTTTTTAAAAGATTTTATTTATTTATTTGAGAGAGAGAGAGAGAGGAAGAGCACAGAGAGAGGGAGAAGAAGACTCTCTGCTGAGTGGGACCCTGATGAGGTGCTTGATCTCAGGACCTCAGGATCATGACCCAAGCCAAAGGCAAACATTTAACTGACTGGGCCACCCAGGTGCCCCTAAGATCCACCATTTAAAAGTGAATGATTCAGCGGCATTTAGTACATTCATTACATTGTACAACCACTTCTATCTAGTTCCAAAATTCTTTCATTTCCCCAAAAGGAAATTCTGTATCTATTAAGCAGTGACACCCCATCTTCCCTCTTTCAGGCCCTGGCAACCACCAATCTGCATTGTGTCTTTATGAATTTACTTGTTCAGCCTATTACACTGAAATAGAGTCATGCACTCTAGGGCCTTTAGTGACTGGCTTCTCTGACTTAGCATGGGGCCTTCAAAGTTCATCTGTGATGTAGATTCCTTTTTTATTTATTTTTTATTTTTTTAAAAAGATTTTATTTATTTATTCATGAAAGGCACAGAAAGAGAAAGGCAGAGATGTAGGCAGAGGGAGAAGCAGGCTCCAGGCAGGGAGCCTGATATAGGACTCGATCCTGAGACCGCAGATCACGCCCTGAGCCAGCAGCAGGTGCTCAACTGCTGAGCCACTCAGGCATCCCTGTACTACATTTTTTTTTATGCATTCATCCATCGATGGACATTTGGGCTGTGTCCACCCTTTGTCTGCTGTGGCCAATGCTGCTGTTAACATGTATGTACATGTGATGGTCTGAGTCCCTGTCTTCAGTTCTCTGGGGGGCACCCTTAGGAACAGAGCTGCTGAATCATATGGTTCATCTATACAGAACTTTTTGAGGAACAAACTATTTTCCACAGCCACACTCACGTTTTGCACATCTCTCTCTATTATGTTTACTGGCCTAGATTATTCTCTATCTTTCTTTTTAAATTTGAATTCAAGTTAGTTAACATAGAGTGCAGCACTGGTTTCAGGAACAGAATACAGTGATTCATCACTCACATACAACACCCAGTGATCATCACACCAAGTGCCTTCCTAAATGCCCATCACCCATCTAGCCCAATCCTCCACCTACCTCCCCTCCAGCAACCCTCACTTTGTTCCCTATAGTTAACAGTCTCTTTATGCTTTGCCTCCCTCTCTGTTTTTATCTTATTTTTCCTTCCTTTCCCCTATGTGCATCTGTTTTGCTTCTTAAATTCCAAATATGAGTGAGGCACCTGGATGACTTCATCTGTTAAGTGTCCGACTCTTGGTTTCATCTCAGTTCATGATCTCAGGGTCCATGCTCAGCATGGAGTCTGCTTGAGATACTCTGCCTCTCCCTCTGCCCCTCCCCACTTCTCTTACACAAATGAATAAAATCTTCAAAATATAGTCATAAAAAATCACACATATGAGTGAAATTATATGGTATTGGTCTTTCTCTGACTTATTTCGCTTAGCATAATATACTGTAGTTCCATCCACATCATTGCAAATGGCAAGATTTCGTTTTTTAATGGCTGAGTAATATTCCATTGTATGTGTGCGTGTGTGTGTGTGTGTGTGTGTGTGTGTGTGTGTGTATCACATCTTATCCATTCATCAGTGGACATTTGGACTTTTTCCATTATTTGGCTATTGTTGATAATTCTGTTATAAACATGTGCCCCTTCAAATTAGTATTTTTAAATCCTTTGGGCAAACACTTAGTAGTACAATTACTGGATCTTGGGATAGCTCTATTTTTAACTTTTTGAGGAACCTCCATACAGTTTTCCAGAGTGGCTGAACCAGCTTGCAGTCTTACCAGCAGTGCGAGAGTGTTCCCCTTTCTCTGCATCCTCACCAACAGCTGTTGTTTCATGAGTTGTTAATTTTAGCCATTCTGATCAGCATGAGGTGGTATCTCATTGTGGTTTTGATTTGTGTTTCCCTGACAATGAGTGATGTTGAGCATCTTTTCATGTGTCTGTTAGCTATCTGGATATCTTCTTTGGAAAAGTGCCTATTCATGTCTTTTCCTATTACTTAACTGGATTATTTGGTTTTTGGGAGCTGAGTTTGATAAGTTCTTTATAGATTTTGGATACTAGCCCTTTATTTGATATGTCACTTGCAAATATCTTCTTTCATTCTGTAGGCTGCCTTTTAGTTTTGTTGATTGCTTCCCTTCACTGTGCAGAAGCTTTTTATCTTGATAAGGACCCAATAGTTTATTTTTGGTTTTGTTTCCCTTGTGGCTTAGATTATTTTCTTTTTCTCATAGTATTTGCCTTTTCTTTTGCCTTTTTGTTTCATAGAAGTTTTCTCTCCAGCTGCTAGATTTTTAAGGCCATTTGTCTTTATATCCCTCTGTATGAGTCCTTAGAAGAAAGGTACTATGTGGATGTTATAGTTTTGCTTTAAAACTCTAAGGACTGATGTCAACTCATTGCAGCTTGTGGGCAAAGTTGGCCAGGTCCTCCAAGTCTCCAGCCATGTGCTGGGCCCCTTGGCCCTTATTGAGTTTGCAGTACTGGGCTTCTTTCCATTGCTCTATATACTGGGCTCTTTGCTACCTCAGGACCTTCACATGTGACTTCCAGCACCTAGAGGACTTTATCCTCTCCCCTTTACCTTAAGATCTCAGCTTAGAAATATCCTGTCCAGAGAGACTTCCTCAACACCTTCTCCTCTCATATAAAGTAGACCTTCCCTGATGCCTTTACAAATCCAACCTTCTGATGATTTGCAGTGACTTTCTTGTCTGTGTGCTTGTGTGTTTAAGGCCAGAGAGCTACCTTCTTATCTACATGAGGATTAGGTATTTATCAGCCTGGCCTACTAAGCCCTAGAACAACAAGATGGACCCCCAAGAAATAGCTCTTGAATGAGTGAGTGAATGAGAGAACCGGTGAGTCACCCTTTCCTTGCTACTTTTCTGTGTTCCTCAAAACTGTCCTGTGCTAATTTTCAACAAAGCAAGGATCTTTTTCATTTCTCTCAGTTACTAATCTTCCCAGTCACACAGATAACATTACTTTGCATGATCACCAGTGTCACCATGAGATCAATCTCCTGGTTACAGTCATATAACTGTTTGTTTTCCGGTGTGGGTGTTTGTGACATTTCTGCTAAATAAAACAGCTGCATCCATTAGTGTTATCGTCAACAGCAGAATATCTTTTTTCTTGGACAGTCTTCAGCAGCCCATGTAGTGGGTTCTATCCTTGAAGTTTACTCATATTACCCTTGGTTCTCATGATACCGAATCCATCATCCACCTCATTTGAAAGAAGCTGCTGGACTCTTGATTTTTCAGCACAGTTAAATAATAAATGTGGATAAAAACTCTTTAATACTGCCAATCATCACCTGATTCTCATGACAGCTTTATAAATGAGAGGTAATTACGTGATCCATATTTTAAATAAGAAGAAAAGAGAAGAAAAGAAGAAAAATCAGGGTTCCAATTTTTTAAAGATTTTATTTATTTTTATTCATGAGGGTTATAGAGAGACAGAGGGAGTATCAGGCTTCCTAAAGGGAGCCTGATGTGGGACTTGATCCCAGAACCCCTGGGATCATGACCTGAGCTAAAGGAAGATGCTCAAACACTCAGCCACCCAGGTTACAACTTTAAATAAGAAGAACCTGAAACTTGGAGACATTGATCAATTTGTCCCAGAGCCCATGGTGGGAAGCTGTGAACCCAGATGCAGTACTGGACCCTTGGAATCTAGATGGAATTCTGCGTGATGGTGTCATGTGCCTTGGAGTTGGCCTGTTGGCACTAAACCCTACAGGCAGGCCACCCAGCATATAAGTAACAAGGACAGCCATAACCATTGTGCCATCTCCCCCTCGGTCCATGCTAAATCAACACTTTGGCAAAATGGGTGACATGTCTCTTTTTTTTTTTTTTTTTTTTCATGTCTCTTATTCCACACAAACATACAGTGAATTTCTCGTGTCTGCCCAGGACTCTGTGAGGTACCAGAGAAGCAAACATGAATAAGACATGTTACATATGGCCTAAAAGGATAGAAAGTATTCCGAGCCATGGTGCATTAATGCACGTCCTTAGTGCCTTCTTTTCTTTAGCCCAAAAGGATGAGCCCCAGGGTTTCCACATCTCTGTTTGTTAGCTGCAAGAACCCTTCTTACTCTCATTCACTCAGGACGCAAGGAGGGTAACAAGTGGGTCCTGAAAGGAAGCAACAGCCAGCACATCTGACTGGGAACAACAGGGCTCCCATTCGCAGCCTAGACCTAAACGAGGGGTGATGGAACCTCTGGCAATGTCCATGACCTTCCCAGCTGTTTGCAAGGCTCCCTGAGCCTCACTGATGCCTCCTTGAGGGCTTATGTTAGGACATGAGGGCCCAATAAACATAATTCTTATTTCTCCCAAGTTCAGAATCAAGTGAAAATAAGACAGAGAAAACTCGTGATGGAAGCCAGTCTCTTTACCTCTGAAGAATGCTGAGTGGAAAGCCTGCCTTCTCATCCGCAGCCAAGAGGCAGGCTATGGTTTTACTGATGGCACTGTCTTGCCACTGTAGACCTTGGGACTGACCCCATGGAAAAGTCGAGATCTGAAGAGCTAACAAACATATCCGCCATCCCTGCCTCTCAGTCCTTGGGTGGTTTGTGGGTGGATTAACTCCACCGAGTGAGAAATCTCGACGAAGGGATGGCAGAGCTTTGTCACCTGCAAGTAAGACAATTCACTCTCTCTGCCAGGGGCTGTTATGGGTTAACTTTTGGATCTCCCCCACCCCAGTTCATATATTGAAGCCTGAACTCCCAGGACTTCAGAATGTGACCTTATTTGGAAGTAGGTCGTTACTGATGTACAGCATGTACAACAGATGTACATTAGATGAGGTCATTAGGGTGGCTCTCATCCAAGATGACTGGTGTCCCTATTAAAAGGGGAAACTTGGACCCAGAGACACACAAAGCAGGATGCCATGTGTAGGTAAAGGCAGAGATGAGAGTGATGCTTCTACAAGCTGAAGAACATCAAAGAGGGTTGGAAAACTGCAAGAAACCAAGGGAAGTGGGGAACAGATTCTCACAACCTCAGAAGAAACCAACCCTGCTGAAACCTTGATCTTGGACTTTGCTCTCCAGAACTATGAGAGAATCAATTTCTTTTGCTCAAGCAAAAGCAGTTTGTGGTGCTTTGTCACTAAAGCAGCCTGAGCAGACTAATATAGGGGAGAAAGCACATGGAAAGGGGAGAGGAAATGCTGGGTAGTTTCATAGAAAAAGGAAGCCAGGAAAAGAGGTTCCCTTCTTCCAAAAACTAATATTATAGTCCTCCTGTGCACTGCGCTAGGATCTTCCTGTGCTTTGTTCTTATTTTCTTTTGTTAAAATAGTTCCCTCTGTCCTTTGCTCAGGTATCTGTGCTAAGTGAGCAGATGTCTGGGGGAAAGGGTGACTATAGGTCTGGCTCCTACATACTGCACAGACTTTGCCTCAGCAAATCCTTCCAAAACATTAGCCCAATTTACAGGTGGAGAAACCAAGGGTCAGAAATGCTAATGCATTGCCCAAGGCCAGGCTGATCAGAACAGAGTTGAAATGGGACACCAAAGCTTTTCTACTCCTCTAGATGCCTTTTGGAGTATAAAATATCTCCATTCTTAAGGGAATGCTGATATTCATAAACATTATATTACACAAATCAAGCCCTGCTAAGGTAGGGGTGTGGCGATATCTCTGGTGTGTTCTTCTCCCTGTTCCTGTCCTTTTCCCAGGCTCTTCAAGAATCTCCATTGTTTTCAACTGCAGAGTCTCTTGCTTGAAATTCCTTTAACGTGCTGGAGATGAGAATGTCATCTGATCTGTCTGTAAACTCTCTGGGGAGTAGGGCTGGAGAAGGAGCAGGCAAGAGAGGCTGTTCTATTGCTACCTTTGAATTGTATTTCCTTCCGTGGGAAGAGTCCATTAGTCTTGGTGTCACTTAGTCCTTTAGTCACCTCACATTCTAGCAAGTTCTCATCTATCTGACAAGCAAAGGAATCAGTCACAGGCAGCCATGCATATTGATTTGGTCACAGACTAAGATTGGCCCTGGATGAATATGTGGGACCATCGTGGGCTGCCTGCTGCCAACCTGGGCTCCTGAGTGCAGATTCAACTGGCCATGGGCATCCGTCCTGGTCCTCTTCCCCCTAATTTGAGTTTGCCTTCACTTTGTCAGTTTGCTTGGCTGCCCATTCGCCCCACAGCTTACCTTCTTGCCAGCCATCTGCCTGTCCTTTAGCTCCTCCCCAAAGCAGCATGAATCCCTGTGACCTGAGCACAGAATGCCAGCGGGCAGTGAGCAAGTGATATAGGTGGGTGAGAACATGCAAGTGAAACTTGAATGAGCACAAAACACAGGGATTTAACTTGCTTAGGGGGACAAGGGAAGCCTTCCTCTAAAAACATGTGGAAAGATGAGTAGGAGTTAACCAAGTGAAAAGGGGAAGCATGTCCCAGGCATGTTATATGCTCAGGACTTGGAATTTGAGTGAAATGGAAAGTCTTGTGGTGGAGGATTAGTGGTCTAATGCACATTTTGGAAGAATCACAGGCGCTTTCTTGGGAGATGGGGGATGAGGGTGGAAGTACAGGACTCAATTAAGAGACAAAACATAGTGGTACTAGAACTGTTGGTTGCCATGTTGGGTGATTAGAGATGTTTTGGTGTCAGAGCAGCCTGGGTGTGCCAACTGAGTGGATGTTAGTGCATGGCAAATACTGAGTCCAGGGTGAGTGACAACATATTTGCCCAGCAAGTCAATCAAAGCATCTCAGCACACAACAAAATAGCCTTTAAAGGAAACCCCAAAACAGCTTCCATTTAGCACTACTTTTCTTTTCTTCCATTTTGCTCTTATCTCTTTTTTTGTCTTTTAAATTTCCTCCTATTCACTTCTCTTGATCACTATGACCACAAATATACTTTGTGAAGGTCCCTGTCCCCCTCATCATCATACCCATTTTGTTCATCCCCAGGAGAATTCAGAAACTCCATATGAGAAAAATCCAGCATTGAAACCAAGCCAAAAAAAGCCAACCAACACCTACCTGGGTGGCTCAGTGGTTGAGCATCTGCCTTGGGCTTGGGTTGTGATCCCCAGGTGCCAAGATCAAGTCCCACATCAGGCTCCCCACAGGGAGCCTGCTTCTCCCTCTGCCTGTGTCTCTGCCTCTCTCTCTCTCTCTCTCTCTCTCTGTGTGTGTCTCTCATCATAAATAAAATATATTTTTTAAGATCTTTAAAAATTTATTCATGAGAGACGCAGAGAGAGAGAGAGAGAGAGAGAGAGAGAGAGAGGCAGAGACGCAGGCAGAAGGAGGAGCAGGCTTCATGCGGGGAGCCTGATGTGGGACTCGATCCCAGGACTCCAGGATCAGGCCTTGGGCCGAGGCGACACTAAACCGCTGAGCCACCTGGGCTGCTCAATAAATTAAATCTTAAAAACAAACAAACAAACAAACAAAAACACCCAGCTCATTTAGAGGCTGGCTGGCTGTAACTGCTTAACTCACATATTCATCTTACTGTACTGAGAGTGGCCGGTGCTAATGGTTCTAGGCACCTGTACGTGGTCCCATAGGTATCTCTGTGTGGTGAAAGCAGGAACCATGTTCTAAGGGTGCAACAGTTCAGAATTTCTTTGGCATTGGAGTAAACTAATGCCGTATGTTTGATTTTTAGCACATTCTGTAAAAAAAAAAAGAAAAAAAATCCATGGTAAGTATTTGTGATTAAAACTGAAATAGTACATTGTATCTCTAGGGAGAATTTTAGGGAAATAATAAATTATTGGAAATACTGGATTTGATCTGTGGATCTACTGGTATAATAGCAGTTTGCATACTATATAAAGATGCTCTTTCTGCTTCCATTTTGTACAAAAATTGACTCATTCTACTACATCTTTTCCAAAACTATGTTTTCTTTACTGATGAACAGACCTCCAAATTTTCCATATTAGCACATATAAAAGGATTGATAATAAGAGTAATTGCAGTAAGAGGAGCTTCAGAAAAACCTGGCCTCTCTAGACTATATATTCTAGATTATTTTCATGGTGCATTGATACCTTGACATTTCCCTCCAAGAAGTGATTTTATATGGTCTGTTCCGGAGTTTCAAGAACTATTTTCGTTCACAATGAGCAGTGAAGCCAGCACAACACATGCACCCTGGGCCAGAGGTGGAGACACAAGCTTTCTCTTTTGTTTTCTACTTATTCTGGAGGTGTCCACCAAGCTGCATATGTGCACAGTTTTTAAACTCAACTTTAACACCTGCTCAACATCAAAGAGAGTAACACCAGTCCCGTAACAGGTGAGAAGGCTTTTACCACAGCACTCTTTCAGTGTGACTAGGATAAACAATGAAACTACACTTTCCCTGGCCAACTTGTGACCTGGTTTTACTGATGCTGTGAGGCTCCTCGAAGTGCCCTTGTCAGATGACCTTCCTATGCAGCATTATAATCCCTACATTTTTTAAACATTACTCCCTTCACAGCTAAAGCAGTAAAAGGAAATCATGCACCCAGTGGTGCCATTATCCTACACTCAAGTTAAGCGCGAGCCATCTGGTAGTAGTAAACCAAGAACAGTCACTCTTAGGTTACCTGGAGTCGGGGAGGATCTCATTGCATTCAACATTCCTGCAACAAGAAGCAGCTAAAAGTCCTAATGACTGCATTTCATCCTGTTACTCAGAGCATCTTCGTTTGTCTGAAGGTTTTGAAATACGTTAGCAGAAATATTAAAAATGAGCTTTGATGGCAAAATACTACAGTAAGGCTTTTGGTCTTATGTGCACGTGCAGATGTAGCTTTTCCATTGCCGCCATCACAAGGGCAGCAAACCCAGTGGGCTGGAACAGCGCAGGTGTCTTATGGTGGCATGCATCAGAGGTGCAGGGGGGCATGGTCTCACAAGTTCAAAATCAGGGTCTCAGTCAGCAGGTTTTTCTCAGGAAGCTCTGGGAGGAATCTGCTACCTGGATCATCCAGATGGTTGGCCAAATCCAATTTCTTGCAGTTTTTGAAGTGAGGACCACATTTCCTTGTTGGCTGTTGACTCTTGGCTGGTGGTGGTTTGGTCGTTCTCAGCTTCTGGTGGCCACCACATTCCCTGATTTGCAGCCCCTTCCCTAGTCCTGCAGAGCTGGCAACGTCAGGGTATCAGGCCCTCTCCCCTCACCTTCCCTCATCTCTCTGCTCCCTCTCCAGCCACATGTCTTGGACTGACTGACTTTTCTGCTTTCAAGAATCCTGAGATGACACGCGACCCGGCAGGATAATCCAGGATCATTTCCCTACCGTTAAAGTCCGGGATTAGTACTTTACTGCTATCCACAGAGCCTGTTCACAGCAGTGCCGAGATGAGCATTTGACTGAACCACCACAGCGCAGGCATTTGAAGGGATATCTTTCAAATTCTCCCTTCCACAACGAAGAAGGAAAAGTTTAGTCCTGACAACAGTGGAGGCAGACATCCCAGGTGTCAGCAGCCTTGGTTTTAAAATGCAAAGACTCTTGGAACAGCTTTGACTTTTCCAATTATTCCTAAATTGCAATTCAGACCAATGCCTAAGCTTCTTTCTTACAGAAGCTGGCACCCACTTTCTTTCAGTAAGCCTTCCAGAAATGTCCTCCAAAATGTAAAAATATATTTCAATAATTAGGAATAAATGTATACTTTTCTCCCTTTCAGAAAGTAACAAAGCCAGTTGATCTTAGTTTACTGAGTTCTCTCTATATTTTCTTCTTATAGAAGTTTATATGGATTCTTATGGTTTCTCCCCCTGGTCACCCAGCACCCCTACACTAAACATTTCCCTTTCGAAACAAGGAGAGAAGAGAGTTGTCCACAGACACCCTCTGCAGCTTTAATTCCTCTTTGGCCAAACAATAATCTCTGGCCAAAGTAATCAGAGTCTGGATTTTGTTTTTGTTTTTGTTTTTATCACTTATCACATTCTTTGGTCCAAGTAAAAAACTACTAAGTGAGCCGTCAAAACTTCTAAGTTCCCAGGACATCAGTTAGGAGAGATGGGAGCATTTTTAAGAGGTTAAAAGAAAAGCGGTTTTTATTTTTAAAACTTTTCTTCCCCTTTGCACACAGAGATTGAGCTGTTTTGACCCAGGGACTATTTTTATTAGCATTGTGGCCACAAACTTAAGGACACTTTTTCTAAAGAAGAAATTTAAGAAGTTCCCCCCCCCCCCCAAAAAAAAGCAGAGGGATTGTTACCCTAGGTGGCCAGGGCAGTGGAATGACAGGAATTTCCTCTTCCCCCTTTCTTATCCTGTGGCTGCATGCATTCTCATCACTCACTCTAGGGTCCTGGGCAAGGACCATGAGAGATCATCAGCTTAGAGAAATGCTGCTGAGGTCAGCCCAACCCTGAATACCCAGAATAAAAGGCTATGTGGCAGGAGCTCAGGAATTGCAAGAGCTTGACTAGGGTAGAAATAGGGGGAGGGGTTGAGACCCGAGAGTAAATACCGTTCTTTCTTCTGAAGATACTCTCAGGTTTGGGTTGTTATTATTGGTACAGAACAAAGTATCAGTGAGTGAGCAAAGCAATCATGAAAATAAGAAATGCACCTTGACGACGACTCATCATCTAGACAAGTGAACTTTTAGAAATCACATTGAGTCAATCCTAGCTTTAATATGTCTTTGAAGCATGCTTTGTTAAAATTTCCTGCCAGTAAATAAATTGAAAGATTACATGAGTGCATATGGGGAATTGGGTGATGAATTAAAATGAAAGTTTGAAGGGTTATTCTAATAATAGCTATTAATAATCCAGAACATAAGGCCAAATCTTGAAAGTCTTCAAACCCACAATCTGACATTTAAAAGGCAAGTAGCCAATTACCTATAATCCCTTATTAGTCCGGTTTGTTCTCCTACTTCTTAGAAGACAGAGGTCTCAAATTACAAGGAATTGGATGGCATCAGGATTGCTCAGTATTTATGTAGCCACAGTGCTCATTTTCCTGGAAGCCACCCATTGGTGAAGTGAATGTTGCGTTTCTAGTTTTCAATGTTTCCTAGCAGATTAATTGATTGCGTGTATTTTTAAAGCTCAGGTTTGGTGACTTATATTCAATTGTGTCTGGATTGATGAGGAATAATTTGGCCTAGCAAAAAAAGGGGAAGAAAATGCTGCGTTTTTACTCATTTTTTAACTTAACTTGCATTTTGACCAGACTTTCTCTTTGCTGTTGCACTTGTAATTGGGCCATGGCTGGCAAATGCTTTTTGTTCTGTGGGAATGCCTGCTGTGGTGGTGGGACATACACTCGATGGAGAACCGCCCCAGATGGCAAGCAGAGGTACCGGGACTGAACTTAAATGCAGGCTCGCAACGTGAGATGCTCCCTGGTTCTGAGTCATCACAAAGGGCCTGCCAGAATGTGCCAGAGTGAAATATTTGAGGCATCAGTGGAATGTGGGATAAGTGGGCATTGGCTCCAACGATCGGCCCCATGGCAGTGCTCCAAGCTTGACATGTGGTCTGGTAACTACAAACTCAAGGCACGGTGCGTACAGCTCACCCCCAAGTACTACAAGTTAGGGAAAAACAGCTAGATGTTCATGGAGCTCAAAGGACTGCAGGCACAATTAGGTTCACAGTTAACGGTGTTAGCCACACAGCACTCTTTTTTTTTTTCTCTGTAATTTCCTTATAATTTAGCCCGATGGGAAACTTTCAGCAGACATTTCATAGAGCAGTTAACTCTGTGGTGTCCATCAATTTTAATTGGAATCATGAAGCTAAAACCCTAGGTAGTACTTGACAGCCATAGGGCATCTTTTAACCTAGGCATTTCTGGTTCCGCTCTT
The DNA here is from genome assembly GCF_053574225.1 of Canis aureus. NCBI lineage: Eukaryota > Metazoa > Chordata > Mammalia > Carnivora > Canidae > Canis > Canis aureus. The sequence continues at coordinate 7,861,671 of NC_135641.1, forward strand.
GGCTGCTTTAGAACAATGTGCCCTGATGCATGGCTAGCTCCAGAAGGCAGATCTAGAGATCTAGACATTCTTAAAAGAGCAGTGTTGAATAGTCAACCAAAGAGGAGACCATCTGTTTCTCTCTACTGGTTTACATTTATGAGGGTGGGAGGGGTGTCAACGCGTAGGGGCCACTTTTCTGAGGACAGCTTGGGAGCCATATTCACTGCTGCCCGGTAGGTAGTTGGTCTTTAGGTCACTGAAGCGTTCTGTCCCTGCAGCTCAACAAAGCAATTACCAAGCCATCACTGTCCTGATTTAGAAAGAAATTGCCTTCCTTGAGAGAAGACAGTAAGGTGCATAGCAGGAATCCAAAAGTGAGACTGTGCTAATCTTTAAAAAAAATAAAAAATTAAAAGGAAAATTTGTTTCTTTGGCAATTGTTCTGACTTGGCCGTGATAAAGTGCCAGCTTAAGAAACACATATGTATAAAGAGAAGTCAAGAGCTTTTCAAGTAAATTCAGCCTTCTGTTATTTGCACCCAGTAAAAATGTACAGAGGTGCGGCTCATCCTAATACAGGTGTCCCTCGGTTTTCAAAAGTTTGCTCTGCCACTTTGCTTTTACAAACAAACAAACAAACAAACAAACAAACAAGAAAGCCTAAGATTCTGCGATCTGGGAATGCTCAAAAATGTTTCCATATGAATTAATGGTAATTGCGTCTGCTTTACACATGTCAGCTCATGAAAGGTTTCACAGGAGCTCCCTACTTTTGCGAAGCAGAGGAAACCTGCACTTTTCATTCGGTACTTATGGTTGGCATTTCAGATAATGTTCCAGGAATTCACTTAGAATAATGAGTCTCCACTACAGACTTCACTCAAGCAGAGCTAGGACATCGCCCATTTCTCTCCCTTAAAATCCAGCATGCTCATTATCGCCCCAGAATAGAACACCAACCACGACACTCTCTGTTCAGTGGAAGCTGTGAGACTCAGGTTTTCGGGAGCCTCTTCTAGAGTGAGACGACTGACAGACGTAGAAGGTATCAACCAAGCAGGAGAGCAGTCTGATGCAAGCTGACGCCCACATATCTGGTAGCTCTCTTGTGGCTAATCAGATTGGGGATAAGGCAAAACAAATTAAAGCAATGTACTTTTGCCTCAAAAAGTGCATCATCATCACATCACACAGTGTTTCTTGTGCTTTAGCCTGCTCTGAAGTAGCTGGAACATCACCTGGCCTTGTGTAGTTGAGGGCAGAGGCTTTTTATGCCACCACCTCACCCTGGTTCCTACACACATGCCCCCAAGGAAGAATTTTGATTTTCCTAAATAGGTGGCACTTTGGTCTTGATCAAAACAATTCAATTATTTGGTCATCTAGAAATATCTTCCTGAAACTTGCATGAGTCCACTGCAGATAAGCAGTTTTGCAGGGAAAGGGTGGTGTGAAACAGGTACACGGGGTGTCAAGAAGATTTTAATTTACCCTTGAGTAAAACAAGCGGAAGGCTCTGTACTCGTTTCCTACTGCTGCTATAACAAATTACCACAAACTTAGTGACTTGGGACAACACAGATTTATTATCCTACAGTTTCTGTGAGTTAGAAGTCTCACACAGTTCTTACCAGTTTAAAATCAAGGTGTCAGCAGGATTGTGTTGGGAGAAGACTTTTCCAATCTTCTATAGGTTGTAGCTAGAATCCAATCCCTTGGGGCTGGAGGACCGAGGTCTCTGTTTCCTTGCTGTCTGCCGCTGAGAGCTAGCAGCCTCTCTCTCAACCTTGCATGTGGCCCTCTCAATATCCGAACCAGCGATGAGGAGTTGATCCCCATGCCTGAGATGTCTCTGACCTTCCCTTCTACTGCATCTCACTGACTCCACCCAGAGAATGCTCCCTGCTTCTAATGTTCATTGGGTCCACAGGGCAATCACCCTATTATAAAGTCCATAACCTTAATTCCCTCTGCAAAGTCCTTTTTTCCGTGTAAAGTAACGTATTCACAAGTTCCAGGCGTTAGGACATTAACATCTTGTGTGGCTATTAATACCAAAGAAATGGATTATCTGTTCCTAACAACACTGATGGGACAGGCATAGGATAATAATTATAGACATGCCAGTTCAAGGAGGGGAGAAACGAAAAATAAAATAGAGCACTTGTTCAAAGCAGCTTGGAAATCAGCCTAGCAAACTCCAGTATGTTTCAAAGCCAGGGACTTATCTACTGTCATCGTCGGCTCTGCACTCTGGGCGAGATGTCAGAGAAAGCCATTGGAAAAGCCTCTCGAAAGATTTGAATTCACCAGGCAAGTGAGGGGAATCTTGCTTTGGTTCCCTATTGGTTATTGGTCAAATGTCACACACATTTACCTGCACGTTCCTACAGAGCCACAGTAGGCAGGAAAACCTCTGGTGGTCTGCTTCCTGGCACTCAGAGCAGCCTGGCTGGGCTGCTCAGCAGCTGGATGTCAAAAAGGACTCTTGGTTTCAGCTCAGGTCATGATCTCAGGATCATGAGATCAAGCCCTGTGTCAGGCTCCACAGTGAGCATGGAGTCTCCTTGAGAGTCTCCCTCTCCCTCTGCCCGTACACCACCCACCACTCACTCTCTCTCTCTCTCTTAAAAAAGAAAAAAAGGGTAAAATCAAGCAAAGAGCATGATTAACTACTATGTCAAAAAAGCAAAACCATATTTACACCATTTGTTTGTATGAGTAGAAAATAATCTTGAATGGTAAACATCCCATAGCCACAATGAGCCCCTTGGACAGAGAAAGGAGAGGGGAAGAAAAGAGTGAGAGTGTTCACTGTTACTCATATATTTTTCCCATTGTTTGGATACTTTACAAATGGTTTCAGGTTTTTTGGAAATTAGTGATGAAGATGTAAACGATGAGGTTATCATTGTCCCTGTGAAACCTTCCACTCTTTCCTATCTTCATCCCTTGTCTTCTCTGGATGCTTGCCATCCATGCAGTGCAGCAGACCACCCCCCACCCCACCCCCGCCTCAACGCATGTCTCTCTCCCTCTTGGATGGGAGTCTCTGGGTGAGAAGCAGCTGGAGGAGTTAACAGTTAACTGTGAAAAATCCATGCCAGGCCCTGAGTAGTGGGCTGTGTCACCACACGATCTGGTGACATTAGACATCCCCATCGGCACATTTCAGATGTCTAGACCAAGGCAAGGCATGTGCCTTCATACCGTACAAGACCATGGCAGGTGCACAAGATAACCCATCTTTGTTGAAGTTTTTTAATACTAAGAAGGGAATAAGCTCTCCATTTCTGCAGAGAAGCTACAGATTAAGAGGATGAGCCCTAATGGTTTCTATGGTGGTGGCTCCTCTGAGTGAAGAAGAGGGAGACAGACCGACTTGGCAGGGCTCACACTGCCCCATGGACTCTGTAGCTACTGACCTAGAGTGAGAGGATCTGGCTGGACAGCTGTCACTATGTTGACCCAGCTTGGGGCAGAAGAGCCCTTCCTCCCCAACCCTGCATGCTTGGATTTCCCACATGGAGGAAGAGATTCAGGGTTTTTTGGTCAATGATTTTGGAACTTACAGGCAAGCTTTCCCAAGGCTTTTTGTAGGGAAAGAACAAGGCATAGTTGCTGTTTACCCATGGTGACAAATGCATCTGAATCCTGAAGCCCAAGCTCTGGATTTAGGAGAGCAGTGTTCAGACCAAGGGCACTGCTGATTTTAATTAGAGGTTCTTAAACTTTTTAGGGGTCCCAGCCTCAGAATACTATGAAAGTTCTATTCCTTTATCACAGAAAAAACATGCACATAACATATATATATGAAATTTTGAGCATAATATCGGGTTCAGAGACTCCTCCTGAATCCCACAAATAGGCTTCAGATGAGAATCTAAGTCACGCATTGGAAAACTATGGCCCATGAGCCAAATCCCACCCATGACCTGTTTTTGTATGGCTGCAGATAATACTGGGCTTTACATTTTTTAAAAGGTTGTTAAGGAAGAGGAGAAAGTACAGAGACCTGTGGGGTTCCCAAATTTGGAATATATACTCTCTGGTTCCTTACAAAAAAACTTCTCTACTTTTGATTTAGATTGGTGGATAGATGGATCTCTTTAAAATGGAATGTTTTTAACTAAAGCAAAAGCAAACCTACTTTGCAGGAGAGTGGCTTGAGTATGATCAGTACCATTTCCCATTCCCAAGCTTATTCAGATCAGGTAATTTATGGTAAGTTACAAATTTTATTGGAAATCACATGGTCAGGAAGTTGAGATGATGCACATTTGTGTTTTGCTTAGATTTCCCTCACAAACTTAGTGTAGCTGCAAGATTTTCACAGGTTCCATATTGGGAGCCTATGGCAATCAGTCTAAATATATCATTGCTGGAAGGGAGAAGGGTGGAAGGATGGGATAACTTGGGTGATGGGCATTAAGGAAGGCACGTGATGGAATGAGCACTGGGTGTTACATGAATGTGCCATTCAGTTGATGAATCACTAAATTACCTTTGAAACTAATAATACACTATAGGTTAATTAATTGACTTTAAATATAAATAAATAAATAAATAAATAAATAAATAAATAAATAAATCATTGTTGTATGTGGGGCCATGATGCCCCCACCCATTAAGAAGAAGAAGCTGAGTATCTTTAAGATTTTATGTAACATGTAGCTCAATTATGATGTAAATGACAATTACGTGGTCATTTAGTAAGTATTTCAATTTCCTGCTGTTAGATTTCCTACTAAGGGAGTGGTTCTCACACTCTGGTGTGTACAGCATCACCCAGGGAGCTAAGAAGACACAGTGAGTAGAATAAGGGCCTGGGCCTCTCCATTTTGATCAAGTTGCAGAAATGATTTAGATGCAGTGGAGATTTGAAAACATCTGGGCTACACAGAGTTCTGGTGTTAGGAAATATACCTACAAATTAGACCCTCAAGGAGCCCAGCTAACTAGAGTGGGCTTCTCAGCCTCCACACATGGCATTGTTGCGGAGGCCTGTCCTGAACACTGTAAGATGTTTAGCAGCAGCTCTGGCTGCCTCCACTCCACCCAGCAGCTCTGGCTGCCTCCATACTGGATACCAGTATCACCCCCTTCCTCTGCAGCTGTGAGAAGCGGAGTGTTCCCAGACACTGAGACATTGGCATATGTTCCCTGGTAGCAGCATGGTTCCAGGTAAGAGCCACTGGTCCAGGAGAAGGCAGGCTTGCAGTCACGCACCATTGCATTTAATTATTACTCACTGAGTTCCTACTAAGTGCCATCCAGCGTGGAACCAGGATAATGACAGCAAAATAAGATGGTGGTACCCACCCCTCCCCACATCATGGAGGGCCCAGACTCAAACATCAGGTGTTACAGGTGCCCTAAAAGCTTGTCCCTGGAGCAACAAAAGAGGGAGTGAAGGGGACAAGGCAGAGGTCTGAGCTAGCCTCAGCAGTGTGATTGCTCAGAGACAGTGGGCCTAGACGCAGAAGCAACAGCATTGCAGGGTGAGGGGTCAGCACAGCCTCAGATCCACAGACAGACTCTCCTTATCTGTGGTTGAGTATATGGAGGCTCGAGACCCTGGGAGTCCCTGGTATCCCCAGACCCAGGTCCAGCACTCCTGTCTACTCTGTGCTGTCAACCATTATGGTTTCTGCCTCTCCCTCTGCCTGCCCTGCTGCGTTGGCATCAAAGCCTACAGAGTGTGTGGCTTTGTATTTCAGCTTTGGCTTGGGACCACCTGTATTTCTTGGAACAGTCTAAGCTCTGCTGTCTGAAGACTCTGGCAATCCCAGCCCCACTCCTCACACTGGTGTATAGTCTCAGAAACTCAGCTCAGGTCCCCAGAGACCCAACATCTGGGCTCTGCTGGTGAGATGAGACAAAGCAGCCCAGTGAGCCCCAGCTCACAGATGTGCAGGAAGGACCCAGGGCTCAAGGTGATGAGGGTGGACCTGGTAGGAGATGACCCCAGGGAGGGGTAGACTATAAAGGCCAAGGAGCAGGGGGTGTAGAGAGGAAAGGAGGTAACAGGGAGCACAAAAAGAGAAACTGAGCCTACCAGCCTGGAGTGAAGGTGGCTATGGCTCAGGAATACCCGATTGGCTCCAGGCGGCAAAACTGTGAATGCCCTTCAGTTATTCAGCATGTATGAACAATAATATCAACCAGAAGAAAGCTTTGATCTCAAACTTGTTTAGTGTGAAGTATGATATTACTTTGAGATATCATACACTATGTTCAGTTGGGATTTTTTTTTCTCCTTTCTTCCCAAATTGAGAGTGACCTGAATAATCCAGGAAGGGGGTTATAGTGACAGAGCACAAGCTATAGTATAAGAAACCTGATTCTTGATCTAACAGATATCTGATACTATCCAGTGAGTATGGAGCACAGAGATAAATCAGTCACATGAATTCCAGTCCAATGGAAGAACCGAATGCACATGTAATAACCAACTTGCACTGAGGGTTGTATCATGCTGGGGATACAAACAAGGACATGACTTCTACCCTTCGGAAGGTTCCAGTGCAGCATGGAACTAATCCAAAGTCAGTGGTGAACAGTAAGAGATTCAAAGAGCAAAGGCAATACTGAGAAGAGAGAGGCCAATTTCAAATTGTTAATTGCTGAAAACCTCATCCATTGGTTTTCTCTACAGTTTCACTCTCCATATCCTGGCCATGTGAAGTAGAGACACATGAAATGAGGTCTTTCTTGTGAAATGCTGCATTCATTCCTTTGCATGTGCAGTACAAGAACCACTTAGGATCCTAGGAGAGCTCTGTATATTGAATTTGTTTTAAATAAGCTCAGTGAGTGATGGAAGCTCAGAGAAACAGGATGTCAAACAGCACTGAAGATAGGGAAAATAAAGCAGTTTAACGAGTTACACTGGAACAAAAGAGACTGTAAGAGATTTTATACCTTTTAATTGTAAGAAATAAAAATAAATTACTTCATTTTTTATCAATTAGATAAAAAGATCGTAGATCTTAACCTAAGCAGAAATTACCAAATAACATGTAAACTGACAATTCAATCAAGATTATTAGATGATTTCTAAAGAATAGCTATTCCTTATTTTGTCTTTGGAAATATGACCTCTTCAAAGTATAGAGGCAAGATTTAAAACATACAGGCAGACATTGCCATCCAGCATTCTTCTGGCCAAAGCGATATGATTGGAATTTTTGAGAAGCCTATTACTCTAACTGCCTCAAAGCTCGACCTGGTGAAAATCGTTTCAAGGAGGAATGGTCTAAAAATGCTCCCTCACAAAGGCAGTCCTTCCAGTTTAGAATAAGACCGGCACAGCTCTCATAGCTACTTCCTGCAGAAAGCTGGTTCTTCCTCCCTCCCAAGATCCTGTCAGAAATGAGGGTCAGTCACCCCAAGGGGGAGTCATAGCACTTTATATAAAAATACCCGTCAATATTTGCCCAGTTATATTATCTAAGGAACTGAGAAATTTTGTTTATATTTTAAGATCGGCAAATGCCAAAATACTAATTTGAATCGAATAACCTTTCCCAATCTTACATTAAAATGCAGAGAGATCCTATGTAAACACATCCTACAGAACCTTCTAGATAATCGAAGAGAACATTTAGGTTCTGTAACATTTTAGTGTTAGGCCTACTTTAATTCCTAAAAAATAGTGGTGTGTCTGTATTGCACATCAAGCCTGAAGGCCTTGCTTTCCTCTCGTTCAGAGACCTGGTTCTGTTCCAGCTGCTCTACTCACTGCCTTGGTGGCCATGGGCAGCCTCTGCGCCTCAATGTCCTCATCTGTAAAATAGAATGAAATGTAACCTTGGAGGACATTTTGAAAATGAAATGGGACTACCTGTGCCAATTGCAGTGTGGGCGGGAGACTCGGTCTATCCAGTGTCTCCCGCAGCCTCTGCCCAGGGCCACAGATTCTTGGGTTTGCCATGTGGTAGCGCCTAGCAGTCAGCCCAGAGTGCTGCCCTCCCCGACCGAACCCTCTCCCTAGAGCCAGAATCAGAGTGGTAGTTCTCAACTTCAGCAACATCGATTATGAAGTTACCCAACTCCGCCCAAGAGCCCAAAATGGGACTGAGCAATCTCCTCCAGATGATTCTGCTACTAGCCAAGCATGAGAGCCATTGTCCTACCGAGATCATTCTCGAGAGATCACTCTTCCTCATGGTCTCTAAAATCCTTCAGCCCCTTATACCTTCTCTTCACTCACTTCCAGCATCCCTCCAACAGGCTGTATCTTCCATGAGTTGCTGTACAAGTTCTTTACCTGAACCAAATCCTAACCCTTGGTAGGAGAGAAAAAACATACTCTCAAGTGATGGGGTCACTAAAGGAACCCCAAAGATTCACCCTTGACTAGGCTTGTCTTATGTCTTCTGTAGGGGTAGAAGGTCTCTGCTTCCCAGCTCCATGTCGCCTGAGGAGAGGCATCCCCTGCCGTTGGCTTAAGTTCAGCATGCGCTGGTACAAGAAGGAGCTTGAGCCACTCCTGCCCATAAAAGGTGCCATGGGCACCCCAATGACTACATTTTCACAGAAACCCTTCCCTATGTTCTGAGAATAAATTTCCAGAAGTTTACTTCTGGTGGGACCAAGATAGGCATATTTTTGAGGCAGGTGGAATTAGATCACTAAAATATTTCAGTAAGTTGGAAGCTCTGTCTCTGAAAAACATTCTTTCAAATTTCTCGAAGCTTCTGGTTCCCTCTTCAACTGTCAAGGAAGCAAACCTCGAAGACTTTCTGGGAGTCTCCATCCCCGGCGGACCTCCACAGATCACACGTTTGGAAATCTCTATCTCTGTTTCGCAAGTTGTATGGCAAATACCTGTGGCCCAGCTGGTTCTGGGATGCATTTGGTGAAGCCATCCCTACTTGGTCAAACTGTGTTCTTGGTAAACGTTCTGGAAGCAGGCTCAGAAGAAGGTTTTTGTGGGGACCACCACGGAGGTAGCTGATGCACCACTGTTTTGCTTTGCAGGAATGTTAGTTCAGCCGGAGAGGAGGCTCGCAGGAGGATGCGGGAATGTGACGGGCTCACAGATGCTCTGCTCTACGTGATCCAGTCCGCGCTGGGGAGCAGTGAGATCGATAGCAAGGTTGGTTGTGTTTGCATAGATTAAACATCTCAGTGAATAAAGATGCCCAGGGGACTAAGCAATGGCTAACAGCAGCAGAGAGCTAATGCTTTGCTTAATACCTTCACTCTGCAATCTCTCTTGTCTCCCCATAGGAATCCAACATTTTCTAGATGCATTTCTAATCCTAGCCTAGAACTAGACACCTAAGTCTCGATTAATAATAAAAATGTGGATTGTTTTAAGTTACTCAGACCAGATGAGTGTATAAACTTTTACATACCACATTACCCACAAGTTTCCAGCCTTAGTTTATAAAATATGCTTTCAAAAGAAAGAGAAATATTAAAACTACCTGAGCTTTGAATAATTCTATATTCTTGCACATTAATTTTTTTCAAATGTTAATTGTAGCAAATGCCATTTTAAAAATGTCTTATGGGGATCCCTGGGTGGCTCAGTGGTTTGGCACCTGCCTTTGGCCCAGGGTGCGATACTGGAGACCCGGGATCGAATCCCACGTCAGGCTCCCGGTGCATGGAGCCTGCTTCTCCCTCTGCCTGTGTCTCTGCCTCTCTCTCTCTCTCTCTCTGCCTCTCATGAATAAATAAAATCTTTAAAAAAAATGTCTTATGAAGACTGAAGAACCTCTGTCCAAATCTGAATAAACAGGACTGGCCATACGTTAATCCTCAGAGTCCAGTCAGTGTCTGAGTTCACAAACCAGAATAGAATTGGGTGAGCTTTGCCAGTGGTGGAGGTATTTTGTTTTGCCTTAATTTGTTTCTTGATTAGTTTTGATTCAGTCTAAATGTAAAGTTGTCAAGTAATAATATCCCGATATAAACACAGACTTTACTGATGCTTTTTAAGTGACCCATGTGATAAACATGAGATCTTAATGAGAATTTCTCCAAAGCCACATGACTGACATTTTGGGCCAAGTTATTCTGTGCTGGGGGGACGTCCTGTGCATTGTAGATGTCGGGCAGCATCCCTGGGCTCTCCCCACTACATACCAATAGCATCTCCCTTCCCGGTTGTGACAAACAAAAATGTCCCCAAACATTGCCCAGTGTCGCCCAAGGGAGCAAAATTGGTCCTGGTTGTAAACCACGGCCATGTGCCCGGATCTCATCACAGCCCTTGGACTCTGAATGTCCATCTCTGGTCTCAGATTTGTGTTCCTTTAAAAGTTTATCGGGTGATTTGATGTGTGTCCTATACTGAGAACCCACCATAGTAGATTAGAGAGACAGCTCTGAGGAATCCGATGAAATGTTATTTAGTTGTAAAATCAGATGAAGAACAAGTAAGACTGCTTTTTTCCTCTTAGCTATCAGCTGGCATGGAGAATGACGTAACAGTTCTCCACCTTGACTACACAGTGGAACAGCTAAGAAACTGAGACAATTGCTCATACCCAAGCCCTTCTCCCCATAGTTGTAGATGTGTGATACCTTCTGGAACTACAGCCCTCTTGAGTACTAGTTTGCTGCGGCTATAAACGTGGTTTATCATCTCATCACCACCACTGAGTTACACAGGCATCATTAGTTTACTCTGCAAGTGTTACCAATTTCGAAGGCACTATGATGTGCTAAAGATTTAATCAACCCCTCATGTAAACACCCTTAATGGCCATTTTAGAACTTTTAATATCATTGATAGGAAAATAAGTCCCTACAACAATGATCAGTCAAGATGTCTTGAGTATTTATAGATGTCTGTTAATACAACGGATGATCGATTTTTAAAAGAGCTGCTGGAGGTAATTCACGGAGCCTGTGGTGCGAGGATCTCAGCATTCAGAACAGTAAGGACTACAACATCCGGGCACTAAGCCTCCTACTATAATGGATACAAAAAGAGCTTTATACTGTCTGGGCCTTACAGTTGAAAAGAAAATAAGAGTCCACAGCCTCTTGCCTTGGCCAAGTGCCCATGTCAACACTGGTAGGAAGGTAGCCATTAGCAGGATAGCCCCAAAACAAAGTGCTGTGAGGCCCCACACTTTCTTCCTGATGTGGCCGGTGGCTAGATTCCTGAAACCCCTAGGTGGTCCCCCCTGGGGGGGGGGGGATGTCCACATTTTATTCAGAAGAGGAACCTGGAATCAATGTAAGTGTTGAGGGCAGCAATCAGAAGACGTGGCTATTTCTGATGAAGCAGCAAGGGCACCACGCTTGGGTAGATGTGCCACCTCAACCTCCTGCTCACTAAGGACTATACCTGAATACCCCAACTTCAGGACTGGGAGGACGGTCAGAGCTTCTGAAAGGATCAGACGCCAAGGGTTACTTAGCAGTGCTTGGCCGGCCAGAATGTGCCATGACCTTTAATGTATTATTGTCCCACAGTGTCCCACGTGGCCCTCTGCGTGGTCACCTCTGAGCTCTCCCAAGGACAAGATAGAGGGGGAATGGGTCCACATTCTCTTTAAGACCAGCAAAGTTAGTGAATAAAAGAGCCTGGAATCCATGCAAGCTCTCAGCTCAGCTCCTGTAATTGGGACAGTTTGTTGAATGGGTAACATATGGTAGAGCAGCCTACAGACAACTTCCAAATTAGCCCTTTCTAATAGAAAATAAAGAGTCAAAATGACCCTGGTGGCCAAGAGGAACTGCTAAAAGCGCCGTTGACAGCAATGGATGTCAAAAGCAGAGCCACCAGCTGCCACATGCCTCCTGGTGGCGTCCCAAAGAAGAGCAGTAGCTGCCTTTTTTTTTTTTCCTACCCTCTTTCCCACTTCCTTCAAGGGAAGGGCCTGAATGGGTGACCCTCCCACACCACGCTGAGCTAGAGAGATGAGGTCAGTCCCTGGACCCTGGGCCACCCCTCCTTCCCTCTGCACCCCCTCCTCCGCCAACCCTGCTCTATCCCCCCACCCCTACCTTCTCCCAGAACATCCCCCAGCCACAGGTAGATTATAAAGCATTTCTGGAAACTGCTGTGGATGTGTTCCCCAGCAGTCATTTGTTAAACAGAGGCACGGAGATGCCCCCAGGGAAGATGAACAGCAGGATGAGAAAGAAGTTGATTCTCCCAGGCCTTTGATGTAAGAAAAATCAGTTTGAGCTGATTTAAAAATCGTTCTGACTTATGCCATAACATTTCCCTTTCAGGGAGAGACTTTCTCTCTTTCATGCATCGTCCTGTGTTTACCTGCTTTCATGCCTGTTCCTTTTTTGATGCAGAGAGGATGCTTGAAATAGAAAATCAAGTTGACTCAAAGCCTGTGGGATTAGCAGCCATGAAACCTTGAAAAGCTGACAAGAAAGGTCTGGAATGGCAAAGGCTCCAGAGATAGACCCAGAAAACCATTTTTCCTGGTTGATTGTCATGCCCCCAGTTAAGGACACGTGCGCAGGTTTTCCCAGATTCCCACTTGGGAGGGGAATGGTGGGGCCCTGCCCCTCGCAGGTCTGGCCCAGGACCAGAGAGAAGTGGCCCGGTCTGCTGGGCATCCCCACCAGCTTCAGGTCTCATCCCCTTCGTCTGTGAAATGGAACCATGTTCCCTGGCTCAAATGCTGGTGCACACAGCAGGTGCCTGGGCAGCCAGGGCCAAAGTGGCAGGCTTTTAAAAATAAAACTTAGCACAGGTTTTCCCCATCATCGTTTTGGGTGTTTTTTTTTTTAATGGAGTGTTATTTTTCCTCTTCCCACTGTTCATCAAATGCAAAGCAAAGGTCAAAAGGTTGATCTGAAATTCATGTATGAAACCTGGTCTCAATGTGATGATATTCCAGAGGAAGAGTCATGGGAGGAAGTGGAAGCACACAGAGATTAAGCACTTTGCCCAAGGTCATATATAGCTCACGAAATGGCAAAGCAGGACCGAAACCTAGACTGGCTGGCTC